>NW_026521831.1:0-2500000 GCF_021234435.1 Artibeus jamaicensis | reverse complement strand
ACCCATGGGCTCCTCGGTAGCCCTGGGGACACAGCCCAGACCTTCAGTGTGGTGGCCTGGCCCCTCCTCCCCGCCACTCCCGACACAGACCCTACGTGGCAGGGCCACCCAGACACGTTGCCTGGGCCGCCACTCTGCGTCTTCTGCCCACGTGCCCTTCCCCACCTCCACTGCCACCGCCCTTCACCCTCCTCCGTGGCAGCTGTGCTGGCCTCCCCGGCAGGGCTGCCCCTCACCAGCTCCCCAGGCTGCCCCAGTGAGGCCGGACCACCTTCCCACTGCGGGGTCTGGCCTGGGAGCCGGCACTCGGCGCATGCCGCCATCTGGTTCACTGAGCTCCTTGGCCACAGTCAGACCCGGAGACCTCAGTGTCACTGCAGCCTGCCTGCCACCTCGGTTCAGCCGGGCCCCGCCCCAAGTGGGGCTTGTTGCTGGCACTGACCCCAGGGCCAGGGCAGCCTTCCCTCTGAAACTGCTTTGTTTTCGTGCATGGCGGGCCAGTGCTTTCCGGTCGTCTCAGAGTAGTTTCCCTGCTCCCCCTGAGTCACGGTGCAGAGAGGAAAGGCCAGGGCGCGTTTCAGTGCGGCCCGCAGGCGTGCCAAACCGCGCTGCCCCCTGAGCCGCCGGCATTTCGGGGCGGCCCCGCGGCCTTGCTCATGTGGCCTGTTCCAAAGTTCATCCCTCCTAACACGGTGTTTTGGAAAATTGCAGAAAGCACATCGGTCCGGCCGCTGCCCTGGCTCTGGCTCTGGTGAGTGGGGCCTGGGAGGGTCTCCTTGGGGCCCCTCTCGCCATCTGTTTGGTCTCACATCTTCTCCAGACGCACGGGCCCTGCTGCCACAGAAAGAGACAACCATAAATCATCTACCCACAGTCCCTACGAAAATGTTACGAAAGCTCCGAACGGGTGTGGTTTCAGCCCGGCAGCGGCGAGCCGGCCCGTCCGCCCACCCGGGACCAGCAGCGCTGCGAGCAGGATGTGAAGCACTGTATCGGAGGGACGGGGAAGGCCCCGCCCTCCATAAATCAGCCCGGGCCTTGGCGGCCTCCCTGGCACTTCCCGCTCAGTTCACTCGAGGGTGAGGGGTTGCTGCAGGCTGAGGATCCCGTCGGACTCTCAGGCCTGCGTTTAACCTGGCCTGACCCCTGCGGAGCCCCACACGTGTGTTCGGCATCCCACACACTGTGCACGCTCGGGGTTGCACAACACCCCCCTGCTGCTGCCGGGGCACCACGTGCAGGCAGAGCCCCTCGGCCCCTGCCCACGAACAGCACACAGGAGGGACCCGGGCACGGCCCGTGGGACGGGGACCCACTGGGCTGCCTCAGATGGGCAGTGCCCCCTCACCCGGCACCCACTGCTGCCTCCGTGGAGCAGGGTGTGAAGGGCACACTGGGTGTGGCCCAGCACTCGGGGTGCTCTGCACAAACCCTGAGTCCCCTGAGCCTCCCCCGGGCCCCACCCAGCTCCATCAGGATGGGGCGGTGGGTGGGGCAGGATGAGAAGGAAGGGCTTGCCGTGGGGATTTGTGCTGGATTCCCGCTTGCTGGGGACGAGCTGCCTGGAGAAAATGGGCTGTTAGAACCTCTCCTTTCATGTCTGGCCAGGACCCTCGCTCCTCGGAGTGCAGGGCTGTGTCCAGGCCCCTACACTGTCTCGGGAGAGCCCAGGGGTCAGCTGTCCCAGAATGACTCTGGCCATCACCGGGTGACTCTTTGCCAGGAGAAATGGTAAAAGTGGAATAAACAAGGAGACTTCCTGCGAAAACAGGCCTGAGTGCTGAGAGCCCTGAGGAGTGCTGTCTGGGCCCCTGCGTCCGAAGCCGCTGGGAGGGCGGGCCCAGACTCCCGCACAACAGCAGCCTGTTCTCCCCAGTTCTGAGAGCACTGTGCTCACCGCAGTGCCTGGGCTCTGAGTCACGGGACAGAGCTGCCGCCGTGGCCGCGTGTGTCTCTGGGAGTCAGGGACTTCCCAAAGAGCAGCCAGTCACTTAGGTCTCAGCCCTGCTCACGACAAAACTACCGTCTGTGGAGGGGATGCAAAGGCTCTTTGGAGCCCGCGCCGCCGGCCTTTGACCCCTCACTGAGGCTGAGACACCGGGCGTCTGGTTAGGTGCCCGTCACCTGCAGCAGGGGCTGCACTGAGGTCAAATACTGTGCAGTCCCTCCCGTGTGAGGTCCCGAAGAGCCAAGAAAAAGGCACAGCGCCCAGCGGGCCCCTGGGGTGTTTAGGTAAGCAGTCCTCCATGGGGTGGGCTAACCCCGTTTAGCAAGTCGCTCCCCCAAAAGCCGCCCGTGTTGATGGGGGAGCCCAGAAAAAAAGGGGCCAGTGTGTAATGGGGACAGTTTCCGTCTGGGAAGATGGACAAGTTCTGGAGACGGCCGGTGGCAGCCGATGGCTGCGCCCAACGCCACAGGACGGTGCACTCAAACACGGTGACAGTGGTGAACTCTGTGTTTGCATGTTTTACCGCCATGTTCAAAACCTAGAAAGAAGGGCGAACAACACTTTTTAGTCCTGTGCATGGGAAAATATATTGCTTGCATCATTTAATTAGTGATGTACATGAACTGTGCAGAAAATGCATGAACCTACAGTTTTGAAAGCAACAATAACTAAAGATCTGAAGGAGGCTTGAGCCAACCTCATCTTTATGGTTGGGGGGCAGGGGAGCAAGCGGGCACTGCCCTGGGTCGGCCGGGCAACTTCAAGTTTGCCTACAATGGGCGTCGCCTGCAAACACTCGCCGCGTGGCCAGCTGGCCAAAGAGCCCGCAGGGCGGCCAAGAAGGTCCAGGAACAGGCGCGCAGGGGCTTCCCAAGGGCAGCGTGATGGGCTGGCAGCCGCCATGCGGGGCTCGGTCAGCTCCCCCTTCCTGTTTCATACCGCTACTTGGCTGGGGCTCCTTCATTGCATTTTTCTTCCTCAGCACTTAATAATGAATTAAATTCTTTTCATTTTTCTCCTGATGCAAAATAACAACTGAGAAAGATGAAAAATATCTGCCAGCTGGGGGAAACTCCTGGCGTGTCCAGCAAACTGCCGGTGAGCTGCAGCGGGGCAGGGAGAAGGGCGGTCTGGGCGGACCAGACCCACGGCCGGTCCGCCTCTGAGCTCACGAGGCCTCTGGCACGTCCCCTCGGCTTCTGGAACCAAAACCACAAACCTTTAACGGGGAAATAACCACTTGCCTCCCTGGCTGGGTGAGCACACAGTGAACCGCCCAGCGCCTCCAGCCCACCTTGGCTCACATTGAAGTCCAGGTTCGTGAGGCCGCCCAAGCAGCCTCAAGGCCTGACACCCCAGCCCGAAGTCTGGGTGCGCCAGAGGGTTCAGGCAATAGCAGTCCCGCACGGGTGCTCTGCCTCAATTCTTAAAAATAGGATCATGGTTCAAGAAAAACGCATCAGAGAGTCCGCCACGCACTCTTCCTCCTTGAGCCTCGTCGAGTTCCGGCTCTGCGCTTTCTTCTGGGACACCTGTCCACGGAAAAGGCCACTTCTCTGAAGGCGGGTGCACAGGTCGGGCTGGGTGAGGCGACAGCAGCAGTGACCCTGCTGCTCCCCGCCCCGTCCGTCCTGTGACAACCCTGCAGTGCAGGGGTTTATGTCCCTGAGTTTCACAGAAGTGACAGGAGGTCCCCAAGGCCACACACTGGGAGCATCCAGGGCAGGAGTTCCCACCCCCCAGCAAGCATCTCTCGGCCCTGCCCATCCTCGACCAGCGGCACAGGACTTGTCCTGGGGGGCAGGGACGGACCCGGGAGGGACCCAGGGACCCACCCCATGTCACTTCTTCCTCTTCTGCCCTCCTCAGTGCTTCTCCATCCAGAACCACGCGGGGCCCCGAGCCTTTGGGGCAGAAGGCGCCATGAACTTGCTTCCCAATTCCACCTCCAAGGTCAACCAGGGGTGGGACCCTCGCCCTGCTCCCTGTCCTTGCCAGGTGAGGGGAAGGAGCTCTTGACTGGGAGAAGCCAGCAGGTCTGGGGACTGCGGTGGAGATAGTGTTCGGGCTTAGGATCCAGGTGGGCCTGGGTTCTGATCTAGACAGTAACACCAAGTTGCTGCAGGGTCGGGCAAAGCAGTCCGCTTCTCCAAGCCTTTGTTTCTTCTTCTGTGGAATGGGAGTGACTCAGGACCCACCCCTACAGCTCCCGTGAGGACTAGCGAGACAATGCACACCACACACTCAGTGCCAGGCCCAGGGCAGCGCCCAGCGGGGGTGGCACATGCTCCGGAAGTGGCAGCCACACCTCAGCATCACGCCCACCTCATCTGGCCTTGTGTCCGTCCTGCAAAAAAGGCCCCCACACCCTCGGGTATGAGGAGGGCAATCATACCGACTCTGCCCCCTTCCCAGAGTCGTCGAAACGACGACATTAAATCGGCCACGTGCAAGGTCTTTCAGATTCACTCATCTGCTCAGCCGTCCGCCTGGTGCTCACTGAAAGCCGGCCGTGTGCTCGGTGCCCACTGGCCGCTGGACATGCCCAGAAGGGGCCCGGGGCCCTGGCCTCAGCGAGGCCTCATCCAGCTGGAGAGGAATGGGCTGTGAAGCAGGTGCTGACCTGGGAAGGGGGCTCCTCGGCCCGGTCCGAGTCCCTGGGTGCAGTGAACCTGGGGCTCTCGGGTGACGTCCACATGTGGACAACTTGGGCGGGAGTCCAGGACTTTCTGGACGAACCAGTGGGCACCCCCTCTGCAGAGCTCTCCCTGCCTGGCCTCCTCGGCCTCTCCCAGTGCACCTGGTATGCCCATGTGCCCCGGTCAAAGGGCACCCATACAGGGTAGCTGAGGGCCCTGGGTGGCAGTCCCGTCACCAATGGAGAGAACACATGTCACCAGCTGGGGGCTGTTTCCTCGGCTGTGGCCGGGCTTTGCGCCAGTACCTCCCCGTCATCGTCAGCCCCCGCAGTGGGTGAAAAGCGCCCTGTGGGACCTGGCTCCCGGACACTGCTCGGTAACTGCCCGCCGGAATTAGTCACAACGTCCACGAGAAGCACAAAGCCAGAGCAGGCCACACAGGAGCGTTTTCTGAACCCAGACCAAGCCGCAGACAATGGCCGGGTTTCCACAGGCACCTGTCTGGGCCGCCCTTCCCGAAGCCACCCGCACAGAGAAGATTCCACCCCAAGTCGGGGAGCTCTGTCATCCTGGTGACTCAGCCTGATCCCCCAAATCTCACGATCGGACTCCTCCAGGACATGAAAGGCCAGCCTTCCCCCACCACCCTCTAACCTCCGGCCCCCACCTGGGTGTTTGGTACAGGGTTTCCGGCACACGGCCACACCCATCTCAACGGGTGGCCGAGCTGACGGCTGTGACAGTGCTGTGGTCTGCAAATTTGTGCCCCCCCGGATTCACAGGTTGGAGCCCTCACCCCCCCCCCATGATGGGCTGGGAGGAGGGGCCTTTGGACGGTGGCAAGGGCATGAAGCTGAAGCTCTCCAGACAGAGGACGTGCCCTTCCGCCGGGACCCTGAGAGCTGCCTGTGGCCCAGAAAGTGGGTGCCCACCAGGCCCTGAATCGGCCAGCGCCTTGACCGGGGACCCCCAGCCTCCGTCACCAGGGGCAGTCCCGGCCGTTTCTAAGTCCCCCAGTCTGAGGCGTCTGTTGCAGCCGCCCGAGGGGACGGAGACAGGCCCACAGAGCCTCGGGCCACTCCCGTCGCGGCAGGCCTTGCGGTGGAAGTGGGCGGGCCCTGCTCCACGGGGCACAGGGCCCCCCCCCCCCCCGCGAACGGCTGCCCCACCCCATGCTACCTGGCCTGCGGCACAGGGTCCCATGTCCCTCTGGCCCCGGACAGAGCTGGCCCACCTGGGCTGCAGGGGGGACCCGACTGCACCGCCAGGCTTGTCTGCAGAAGCCGAGCTGGTCGGTGGGCAGCAGGGGCTCCCCGCGGACCACCGAGACGGCTGCTCGTGAGCAGTGCACACCCAGCCCGGAGACAGTGGCCTGAGGCCTCACACACGCAGCTCACGTTTTCAGCTCCTTCGAGTGACAGGGGCCAAACCTTCCACGTGTCCACTGTTTTTGCATTTGTGAAGCGTTTCCATAGCCCCTGCTTCTCACGCCTTCCCACCCCGCTCCCCCTTCCCGGCCTCCCTCCCTGCAAACCCGCTCCGGCCTCTCCTCCACACCTGCCACTCCCCCGGCCTCGTCCCCACTGGGCCTCAACGTCCCCAGCAAACAAATAAGTGACAGTCAAGGAGAGAACAACCACTGCTGAAAATCAAATTAATGGTATGGCCCTGACTGGTGTGGCTCTGTGGGTGGGCCCTGAAAACTGAAAGGTCGCCGGTTCGATTCCTGGTCAGGGTACATGTCTGGGTTGTGGGCCAGGTCCCCAGTCAGGCAACCAGTTGATGTTTCTCTCTCACATCACTGTTTCTCTCCTTCTCTCTCCCTCCCTCCCCCTCTCTAAAAATAAATAAATACAAAAGTAAAAATAAATTAATGGCACGAAGTTAAGAACTGAGGGAACCACAGACAATGCAGGAGGAAAAAAGAGGTGAAGGCAAACTTAGAGAAGATAACGAATATGGGTATTCGTTATCTTCTCTTATCTTCTCCGGGTATTCACGTCAAAGGGGAAAACTTGCCCCTGAAGTAGAAGAAAGTATTGCAAGACATCGCACAAGACATTTTCCCCGAGATGCAGGAAAATGTGGATGAACGGACCCACATAACCAGGAAAGTGGAATCCAAAAAGATGATGATGTAGTCCTGCTTGTTATTAAACAGCACTGTTAGAAAGAACTGGTTCTTCGAGCACACACCCAGGAAACGAGCAAATCGCCTGCAAGAGGGGAAGACCCACTGAGCTCCGGCTTCACGGAACCGCCGGTGCAGGGAGAGGAGACGCCGGAGCCACGTCTGAGGCCGGCCGGAGGGAAAAGGGTCCGGCTTGGCCAGGTGGCCCTTGGAGAAGGAAGCAAGAGGCCGGCGCTCTCGGACGCAAAAGAATTCCGGACCCTGGAGCCTGGGAATCCTCCTTGAAAGAAATATTGGATGAGACATCCAGGCAGACAAAAGATGGGCCAAAATAAAGAAGGCTGGCGTGGGCGGAGCACGGGCAGAGGGCCGGCGGCCAGGGGAGCAGCGGCGCACAGCCCTGAAGAGAACGAAGCAACGGAGGGTCACAGGGTGAGGCTGGTGACACGGCAGACCCCACGAATGACGCTCCAGCCTCCTCCAGCCTCCCACAGGGCCCAGCTGCAGGGGCCCAGCTGCCGTCTTCCAGATGTTCGTTCTCTCTGTTTCTGAGCGGAGGTCACGCTCTTCTCGGGGTGGCCACAGGCAATGACTGAGTAGGACAGTGACCAAGGGTCAGGCCAGGTCTGCCCAACATGGGACTCCTCGAAGGGGCGGCATTTGCCCTGGAGGCCCTGGTCCCCTGGGGGACGGTTTGCCTGGTCTCCCCGGAGACGGACAGCTCCCGCTGCCCTCACCTTTTGTGGGTGTTACCGCCCACACACCTCTTGCACGTCTACCTGTCTCTCGAAGGACCCTCGCCAGCGAGCCCGGCGAAACAAAACCAGAAAGGGGGAGCGAGCAAGGCCAGGCAGGTGGGGGAGCGCACAGTCAGACCCGCAGCGGCACCCGGGCCGCGCGGCTGGGAAACGACCTGGGGGCTCCAGTGCTTCACGGTTTTTAACACCTGTTTTCTTAACCTGAGTAGGGCCTTTGAGTACCAGTCTCCTGTGCTGACAAAGCCCACCTGAAATGCAGCCTGGGGACACAGTCGGTGCGGTGGCAGTGCCAGGGGGTGGTGCCGGGGGGCACTGGCCACCATGCAGCCGTGCGAACGCCAACCTGACACTGATGTGAATAGTGTCACAGGTCAGCTGTACTTGACAAAACAAGACGTTTCAAATTAAAAAGTTCAGCTTATCCCATCAGATTTCATTTTTTTAACTGAAATTAAAATGTGATTTTTTAATCACGAGAAACATGATTCTATTTTTATACTTCAGTTGATCTTCCAAGATACCATATTTTTAGGACCCTAAGACACACCTAGATTTTAGAGGAGGAAAATAGGAAAAATTTTTTGAAGCAAAATGTGGTAAAATATTTAATAACCTGTGACCCTGCTCCACCACTGCCAGCCCCCAACGGCGAGCCAGGTGGGCTACATTTGGACTGTAAGACACACCCCCCCTTTCCCTCCCAAATTTTGGAGGAGTGTGCCTTACAGTCTGAAAAATACGGTACTTACCTGTTTTTCTGTCTCTTCACACGGGGGCATCTGGCACGACGTGCACCACACGTTCATCCCGCTTGTTTCCGGGCAGCAGGCGGAGAGCCGGCTCCCTGGCTGCACGTCTCTGTGTCGCTCTGGTTTCCATCCTGTGCATCTCAGACTCCATGGAAGCTCGGACGCCATCACTCAAAAAACGAGAGTCAGCATGACAATACTGACAGCTCCCACATCTGAGCACTTTAGCACACACGAGCAGGAGAACCATTATTATTCTATCTATTTTAAAATAAAGAAGAGAAGGCAACTGTGTGCAGGGAATTTCAAAGTATCTACATAAATACCGTTACAGCGAAGCACTTAGCAAGGCACTGGCTACGTATGAACATGAACGGCATTACTAGACACCAACAGCAAACACCTGGAGTCAACTCATAAGAAGAAAGACAATTTTTATAATAGCACCGAGCAGAAGGCAGCCGGAGTGCATCTTGGAAATGGACGGGATCTGTGTGCTTTCAACTCTGTGGAGCTCTACTTACTGGCCTCAGGGGAAGCACTCGGAGGGGACCTGCATCGGCGGAGGTGGCCCGTGTTCATGGACAGGAGCACTCTCACCTGGGAGGACAGGGACAGTCCCAGTCAAAATGTCAACTGGGCTTTTCAGGGAATCGACAAGCTCATTCTCAAATGTCTACGGAAAAGCAAAGGGTCAAGTCTAGACAAGGCTCCTAAATAAGAATAAGTTCGAAGCTGATCCTAAGATGAAGCCTTAGTCACAAAATTAGAGAAAATAAGACAATGGGATGATATCGGTGCAGAGATGAACAAAAACAACCCTGGACTAGAAGACAGGGCCTCTGAACAGGTCCCCGCATACACGGGACCCTGACACGCGGCACAGGTTGCTCTGCAGGCCAGTGAAGGGAAGAGAAGCGAAGCTGCGTCACAAATGGGGCTGGTCCCACCTGCTGCTCCGCTGTGGGCGCTGAACCGACACCTCCACCTCTAACCCCCAACAGAAGTCAGCTCCAAAGACTAAAGGCATAAATGTGAGAATGAAAACAGAAACTTTCAGAATAAAATATAAGACTATATATGCTTTGTGTTGGCATAAAAAATTATTTATTAAGACACAAAAAATATTAAACATAAAATAAAATAAAATAAAATAAAAGATTACTAAAATGTAAGTTATTACGATGAACAATGTGTTCATCAAAAGTCACCAGAAAACAGTGAAAAGAAAAGCCACACACTGGGACAGAATGTTTGAAACACACAGAGAGGACAAAGAATTAATATGGGAAAAATATGAGGAATCCCTTCAAATCAGAAGAAAAACCCCAACAATTCCAATTTAAAAGTGGGTAAAATAAATAGGCATTTTGCAGAAGAAGCTTAAATGCCAATACATTTATGAAAAGGAGCCTAATCTCCTGAGTAACCAAAATATGCAAATTAAGGTCACTGGTTAAGCTATCAGTTTATAATTTATTGGCAACAATTTCACAGTCTGACCTCAACAAGTGCTGAAGAGGATGTAGACAGATCCTTTCGCATGCTGGCTAGAGGGCCGTGAGCTGGCCCTGATGCTCCGGCCCCAACGCTCCGGCCCTGGACCGTGAGGTCAAGCGTTCTCAGGACAACCCCACAGTCCCACTCCTCAGTGGGTGAGCTGGAGCCGCCGAACTGAATGTCCCTCATGGTAGGACACGAAGCAATGAAGATAAACAAGCCACAGCTGCGTGCATCAACAACACATTTTTACAGAGCCCAACAGCAAATAAAATTAGACGATGAAGCAGCATACAATCAGGCGTGAATGCACGCGCGCGAGTTTTTTAAGGAAGCGTGTAAGAACTGGTTCAGCACCCTGGGTCCCTCGGAGGGTGCACCCAGGTGGATGCAAGTTTTTGGTTCATGGGTTGTTTAAAATTCTGCTTTGCAACTTAAAGATAGACCCTATACAGCCTCTTGTGTAACCTTGTGTTTTAAAAGATAATAAAGAAAAAGATTAATTAATAAGAAGCCAGGGCAGGGAGAGGTTACGTCACTGCTCCAGGTCATGGAGGTTAAGAGGAGGCGGCTCAGAAATGCCAGGACTTGACCTCCCGCCCTGCTCTGCCTGCTCCACGTGGCCTCGCAGCCCCAGTGAGCCCCGAAAGCAGAGAGCATCACAAAGAGAAAAGAAAGACTGAATTTTGTCAATGCCAAATGCCCTCTGACTGACTGGGAGCCAGTCAAAACTGCAGAAGGAAGAGAGGGGTGTGAACAGAGAAAACCGAAATGACTGTACCTACGGCCCCCAAGAGGCACTCACCGTCCTGGCTCCTGGGACTTCCCACGGGCACTGACAGGTAAGGAGTGCAAACCTGGTGTGGCCCAGCACTTTCCTTCTGTGGGGACCGTCTTCGGTTTTCCATGTTTGTCACCAACCCCTGGAGAGCCCTTTCAGAAGAACACCGCGCTCATTATGGCCGCACACAAGGTGACACTGGGGAACCGCAGCAGACGTGCTGCGGGCTGGGCCAGCAGGGGATGGGCCAGCAGAAGCGGGGTCAGATGGTCTCAGGCCACGCCCCGCGCCTGAGTCCTCGCGCCATTGGAGCCCGTACCTAGGACAGGAATCCTGTACCCACGGCACGTGGTTCCTTTAAGAGCGGTTGTCACTGCCCCCAGTCTCGGTGCTCTGACCCAAGGAACACACACCCTCCCACAGAAAACATCAAAAGCCCAGAGAAGCATAAAGAAAAAAGGAATGAGAAGCACAGGCATCCCCAACTCATAAAAATAAGAGCGTCATCATCGGGTGGGTTCTTTCCGGTCCTTTTCTCTGGGTACGTGTGTCTGTGTGTTTATTATCTGTGTTGGCACTGAGAGCTTCCTGCCTCACAGACACATCCGTGTACAGACCGCCCCGAAGTGCCTTTCAGCCCATCAGAGGAAGTGCGGAGCTGGCCCCTTTTAAAGTTGACGCTTTGCCTCTCTTCCCTGAGCCGAGGGGGACATCTGGTCAGCCCTGTGCTCGGCCTCCGGTAGTAATGACTTCATGAAGCTCCCAGTGACTGTCTTTGTTTCTTCGACTTGTCACACAGTTCTTCCGATGAGGGACATCCTGGGTCGAGCACAGCACAGATGACCGCTCCTGGGAGTGTCTGGTACGTCAGGGGAGAGTTGTGACAAAGACAAGATGAACGATTTGTCCTTGTACAGTCGTGTGAGCTGCTGGCCCTCTTTGCTGCACAAATGTAACTGCCATCCATGTGGAAAGGGGGGCAGAGTGGTGTAGATGTCACCTACTCTGGTGGCCCCTTCAGTTGGACTGCTAGCAATTTAGTCCCTGCCTGGAAATTCCGTAAGCCTGCGTCCCTCACCCATTAGCTGGGGGTAATAAAAGCACCCGACTCGGCTGGTAGAAGATGATCATTAACATACCTGCCCCAGGTAAAGCACCAACACAGCTCCCAACACATCGGGAGTACCAGATAAATGTCACTGCAGACGGCACTGGTAGTGATGGTGATGACGGTGGCTGTGAGGATGATGATGGTGACAATGATAATAGAAGAGATGCCTTTAATCTGCTTTGGCATTAAAGATGCCGTTTATATACAACGGACACATCCTAGGTTCCCAGACGGGTTCGGACACGTGTACACAGTCAGGTGACCAGGGGGAGAAGGCTCCCCTACCCCCAAAAGGCCCTCAGGCCAACCAACCCTCAGCAACTTCCCTCCTGGCCCCGCAGCGGCATGGTCCCTTAGGCCGCTGCGTTTTTCCTGGAGACTCATAGGAAGAAATCATTCCATCTCGTGGCTGGCTTATTCGCTATGTGCGTGTTTTGTTATTTTATGGCTGCTGTAGGGCATGAGGTGCACCTTTTCCATATGATGTCATCATCTTTGAGTGACATTATGTGACTTCACTGGAGGACCCTTGCTTCCGGGTAAGGTTCTGTCTCACACTGTGACTCACGCATGTCTTAAACCCACAGAATGCGTGGCGGCAACTTTTGTCCGGACAGACGGCCATCTTCGAAAGAGAGGGACACGGTGGGAAAAGTCCCCTCTGGTTCCCCCCGGAGCTGCCATTTCTGGTGTCCTTGTCCCCTCGTGACGATCCCTTTTTCACCCGGTGTCACTGTCCTTCTGCCTGATGGACTTTCTTCGGCCTTCCCCCAGGGCCAGACCGATGATGAATCCTTCTGGGCTCCGGGGGCTGACCTCCCCTTCACCTTGGAAAAGCGTTTCCCTGGGTGCAGACGGCCAGCTCGAGAGAGAGCACGTTCTTCCCGCCCTGGAGCGAGGTGGCTCTTCTCTCACCGTCCTCAGTGAGGAATCCGCTGTCGTCCGTATCATTTTCCCTCCACCCATAACGTGGTTTTCCTCCGGTTCCTTATGACACTTCACTGGTTTTTACCAACTGGGTTGTAAGGTTCATTGATGTCGTTTTTATCGTATCTCTGTGTCTGGGGTGCATTGAGCTTCTCAGAGCTGTAGATTGAGAATTTTTAGAGAATTGGGAAATCCGGGGCCATGTTTCCCCAACGTGCCCATCCCGTCTCCCCGCCCCCCCCACCCCGTCCCTTTCCCAGGGCTCCCAGTCTGGCCTGCGTCGACCGCTGGGCTTTCCCACTGGTCACTGGTGCTCCGCCCTTCCTTGCTTCAAGTTCCTTTTTCTCTGTGTGCTTCATGTTGGTTAGTTCCCATTGCCACGTCTTCAGACCCCTGACGCTTTTCTTCCGCCACGTCCAACCTGCCGCCCATCCACCGCAGTGGGCTGCTTTTCTCACGCAGGGGAGTGTTGGCCTCTGTAAATTTAGTGGAGGCCTTTGTTATGTTGCCTGGGTCTCCGCCTGACTCGTTAACAGACAGAACAGTTACAGCCACCACTCTCCCGTCTGTATCCACCCAACCTGACGTCTGTGGTGGTTCCGAGTCCGTTCTGATTGTTCTCCTCACGTGGGGTCGTATCTTCCCCCTTCTGTGGGTGTCTGCTGATCTGGGGCTGAGGCCAGTCTCCTCGAAGTCCACCTTGTAGGGTGCTGGATTTTTTTAAATTTCCATGAATATCCTTGAGCGTCCTTGGCCTGACTTGTGAACGCCATGGAGTTACTTGGAAAAGTTGATCCTTCCAGGTCTTGCTTCTGTGCTTCATTAGGGGGGGCCCGGTGCAGAGGTCCATGTGACGACCCCCCACGGCCAAGGCACACCCTCCCCGAGGGCTCCAGAAGTCTCGCGTGGTGGGCCAGTTCCCCGCGCTACTGCTCCCAGTCTTGTTCTGGTGCTTCTTCCACGTGGTTTTGCACGACTCCCAGAACACACTCCTCACGTGTGTGCTCTAGCCCCCGCCACGCTGAACCCTCCAGGAGGAGTCCACACCGCTCTCCGCACTCTCCGGGCGGCGTCCCCGCCCTCCTGCCTCTGCCGGCCCAGACTCAGCTCCTGGCCCTCAACGCTGCAGGGCAGCTGGGTGCTGGGGAGCTGGGGTACCCCACGGCCACTCGGCCTCCTCCCACTTCCCCGGGGGTCCGTGTCCTTTGCTGTCTAATGTTCAGGGCCTCGAGAACTGTTGCTGCCTCTTGTCTGGCTTTTACCTTTTCATAGTTTTGTTGTTGTTGGATGTTTTTTGGTTGTTTCAGGCATGAGGACGTTCCCAGGAATCCTGGATTCCTGTTCTCAGGACTCCACCTTGTAAGGCAGAAATATCAAAAGAAGTATTGGTACCCACTCTGGGGATGAAAGGTACCATTTACCTACGACAGAATAAGCCCATTTTAAGTTTCCAGTCATGTGTTCCCGATATTAATCTGCACGGTACCTGTTTTTAAGCCCTCTGTATTTTAGACGCGGGGCTCTATAAGATATAGGTGCTAAATATTTCCTTCATTCTTTGTCTTGCCTTTTCAATTTCCTGTGTGCCTCGAAAAGCAAGTTCATACTTTCGATAAGTTCAAAATTAACTTCTGGAATTTTTTTGACTGGTGCATACGCGTCCCAGCTAAGAAATCTTAGCCGCGTCCTCTGAGGTCACAAGACGTTTCCACTGTTCTCTTCTCAGAGTTTGTTCCTTTCTGAATGTCGGTGCCGACTCTGCCCCACGCGGAGTTGACTGGGAAATGTCAGGAGACGAGAGGGAGTTTCTATTTCCCCGCGTGTGCATCTGCTTGTTTCCGCACCAGCCGTCGCAGAGCTTTTCCTTTCCCTGCTGAAGGTCAGCGCTTTTATCAGAATCCAACTGACCCCACGTGCCGGGTCTGCCCCCGAGCTCTGTCCTGCCCCACTGACCCATGTCTGTCCTTGCTCCATCCGACCCCTGGGGATTGGTCGTGAGTCTTGAAGTCAGGCAGCTCAAGCCCCCAGCACTGCGGTTATTATTTCAAAGGCTCTAGCTATTCTAGGCCCTTTGAATCTCCATACGAGTTTTAGAGTTAGCTGGAAAGAAGAAAGAAAGAGAGAGAGAGAGAGAGAAAGGAAGGAAGGAAGGTACCCACACCAGGGGTGGGGTTACTCTGATGGCACAGTGTTCGTAAATTACTCCCGTGACATCAGACACCTGAGCAGGGCTGAGCCAGCCCACAAACATGGTCATCTCTTCCTGTTTTAAGTCCACTTGAATTTTGCTTCAAAACGTGATGCAATTTTTAGAGTTCAGAGCTTTGCATATTTTGCTGAATTTGTCCTTTATTTCAAAACTTGCTTGTGCCACTCTAAATTAGTTACCATTACAGAGTAATATTAGAGGTATCCTAAAAATCCTATATCACTTATGAATTCAACCAATTTTTAAAAATAGGTGCTTCAGGATTTTCCTTTTACACAGTCACCTGTGAATAAAGGTGGTTTTAGTTCATCATCTTGTTTTTTTCACCTGTTTGCCTTCCCTTTTTTGGGGGGGTTTATTATATATTTTATTTTTGAAATATATTTTATTAATTATGCCATTATAGTTGTTCCATTCCCCCCTTCATTCCCCTCCAGCCTGCACACCCCACCCCCACACTCCCCCCTTTAGTTTATGCCCACGTGTCTCAAGTTCTTTAGATTCTATATTTCCCATACTATTCTTGCCCTACCCCTATCTATTTTCTGCCTACCATCTATGCTACTTAGTCTCTGTACCTTCTCCCCCCTTCTCCTCCTCCCACTCCCCTGTTGCTAACCCTCCATGTGATCTCCATTTCTATGGTTCTGCTCCTGATCTAGCTGTCCTCTTAGTTTGCTTTTGTTTTAGGTGTGGTTAATAACTGTGAGTTTGTTGTCCTTTCACTGTTCATATTCTTTATCTTCTTTTTCTTAGATAAGTCCCTTTAACATTTCATATAATAAGGGCTTAGTGATGATGAACTCCTTGAATTTGACCTTATCTGAGAAGCACTTTATCTGCCCTTCCATTCTTAATGAAAGCTTTGCTGGATAGAGCAATCTTGGATGGAAGTCTTTGGATTTCATGACTCTGAATACTTCTCTCCAGCCCCTTCTTGCCTGTAAGGTCTCTTTTGAGAAATCTGCTGACAGTCTGATGGGAACACCTTTGTAGGTGGCTGTCCCCTCATCTCTTGCTGCTTCTAGAATTCTCTCCTTCATTTTAATCTTGGCTAATGTAATTATGATGTGCCTTGGTGTGTTCCTTCTTGGGTCCAACCAACTTCTTTGGGACTCTCTGAGCTTCCTGGATTTCCTGGAGGTCTATTTCCTTTGCCAGATTGGGGAAGTTCTCCTTTATTATTTGTTCAGATATCTTTTTCACTTGTTGCTCTTCCTCTTCTTTTTCTGGTACCCCTATAATTCAGATGTCGGAACATTTAAAGATGTTCTGGAGGTTCCTAAGCCTCTCCTCATTTTTTAAAATTCTTGTTTCTTCATTCTTTTCTGTTTGGTCATTTTTTCCCCTCCTTCTGGTCCACTCTTTTGATTTGAGTCCCAGTTTCCTTCCCAGAACCTTTGGTTTCCTGTGCATTTCCCTTCATTTCAATTAGTTTAGCCTTCATATGTTCCTCTAATTTGTGACTAAAATCAACCAGTTCTGTGAGCATCCTGATCACCAGTGTTTTGAACTGTGCATCTGAGAGGTTGGCTATCTCTTTGTTGCTTAGAAGTATTGGCTCTGGGACTTTGAGCTGTTTTTCTGCTTGAGCCATAATGTTTTGGTCTGTTCGTGCCTGTTACATACGAGGGGCGGAGCCTTAGGTGTTCACCAGGGTGGGGCAACCCAAGTTGCCTCGCTATGCTTTTATTTTCTGTAGGATTTGTAGCAACTTTCCTTTTTTACCTCCTAATATTAGTAATGTGTGTCTTATCTCTTCTTCCTTAGTCTTGCTAAACACCCTTATTAATCAATCTTTTCAGAGAACCAGCTTTTAGATTTGCACGATTCCTATCTCATTTATTCCCACTTCTACTTTTGTTATTCGTTTCTTCCTACTTACTTTGGCCTCGATTTGTGCTCTGTGGTTTTGTACCATAAATTTCGCTCCTACAGCTGTAATAAACCTTGTGATTCACTGTTGTTCCTTCGTTTGGGACAGTCAGTTATCTATGAAGAAATCTAAAAACGAGGATACAGTTACGTCCGCCCACACAGCCACCGTTGCTGCCACTTCAACGACCGGCTCTCCATCCAAGTCTCCGCCCTCGAGCGCCGTCCTTTGGCTCCAAGAACTCCCTCCAACACTCCTCACGGAGCAGGGCTGCTGCCCCCAGTGCCTCTTTCGACTTTGATTCTGGGGTATGTGTCCTTTGGTTGTGCAATTCGGGCCTGACAGTGTTTTGTTTGTGCTTCTTTCAACGCTTTAAAATGTTATTCCGCTGTCTCTAACTTGTATAATTTCTGAGGGGAGGTCTTCGCAACTGCCATCTCATTCCTTCACATGTAACGTGTCCTCCTGCACTGGCTGTGCTTACGTCACGTGGCACCGGTGTGCACAGGAGCCTCCTTGGGCATCAACACGCATTGACGGTGCTACCTGGGCAGAACAGGCCAGGGGAGACGTACAGGGCTGCCTGAGACTGGTGCAGGGACGTGGGGACGAAGTGCACCTCCCTTCTTGAGAAGCCAGTCAGACCGAGCACAGAGCTTCTCCCACAGGGGCCTGCGCTAACACCCCACGAATCTCTGTCCAGTGTCAACCCAGGCTCTCCCTTTGGCAGTCGGCAGACCAGGGCATTCTCTCTGAGATGTGGCTCAAAACGTGCAACTCCAATGCTTACAAAACAAAACAAGGAGAAAAACCTGGCAAGTAGCCCAGATAAAGCCTACAGCCCGCAGTTCAGTGCCCGAGGCTGGCCGTGACCAAGCCCGCCCAACCTGCACCAGGGCGCCTGTCGCCATTCTCCACGAACCCAGCATAGGTCAGCCTCGTTTATCCAGAGAGCGCGGCGGGCTTTCCTGCACCAGGACGGTGCCCGAGCAATCCACAGGAGCCACCCCTCCTCGATGCGGGGGGCCTCAGCCTCCAACCAGGCATGAAATACATGCTCACTGAACGGAAGAGGAAAAGGGAAAAACAGAAGTGATGTGCCCCCCAAACCAGACTGAAGCCCTGACCCCCAGTGGTAATTAGGTCTGGACGAGGTCGCGAGGCCAGAGGTGCATGACAGGCCGGGTGTCCTCGGAAGGGGGTGAGGAGACCCGATCTCGCCACACCACACGAGGACACAGCCAGAAGGTGGCTGTCCACAAGCTTAGGAGGCGAGCCCTCTCCTGACCACGTGGGCACCTTGATCTTGGGCACCTTGATCTTGGACTTCCAGCCTCCAGAACTGTGAAAAGTAAATGTTTGTTTCTAAGCCCCCACCCCCGCGCCGTCTATGGTGTGATGTTACAGCAGCTTTAACTGAGACTCGGGGCGGGGTGGGCGGTTGCTGTGCAGTGTGGGAGGCCACCCTCAAACCGGTCAGGAGCGAGGCAGAGCGCATCGGCCTGCGCACTCCAGCAGGTTCTCAGGAGCAGCCTCACTGTCTATTGGCTCATCTTTCGTTCTGCCCTGAGCTCATCAGTTGCTAATTGGGTCCCATTAAATCGGAGACTAGTTTCACAGAGACGGTTTGTCTCCAGTCCCCACCGGCTTGGTCCTCCCTGCCCATTACCTGTGGAGAAATCCCCAACCGCTGCCGCGTCGGAAATTCCTGCTCGCAGCAACTTGAAATGAATCCAAGAGCAAAACGGGCAACCGTTGGCAGCCGCAGAAACCAAGCTCTGAACCTAGACGTGGCATTAAACAAGCACATCCCAAAGAAAATTGTACGACACACGGAAATTAGTCCAAGACACAGGCTCGGTCATGGCGCCGCCGGCCCCTAAGCACAGCGCAGGCCTGGGAACCAGCAAATCCGTCCACTGTGGGCATCGAAATTCAGCCAAAAGGTAAAACCACACTTAGAAGGGAGCTCAGCTGTCACTTTACACACACAGCTCCTGGTAAAAAATGATTTTCATCTTCCACTTCATCTTTTTCATTTGAGGGTCTCAGCCTTATCTATAAAAACCAAAAACCTTAAATACTGAAATAATTTAATACTGGTGGGGTGGGACTGACAAAACGCCCCCCGGGGCCTCTGCGATGTCCCGCCGGGGTTCTGTGCCAGGGAGAGATGTGCCCGGTGCTGGGGACCCACAGTCACGGGGCTCACGGGCAGAGAGTTCCTAGATTAGAAGGAAACTTGGAAAGGAAAAGACTCCCGACCTCCCTTAAATATGGGGACACAGATGTGGACCGAAGCCCAACAACCAGTGAGGACGGAGAGACACTCTTGGGCTCGAGCACCAGCAAGACCCGGCCTAGGTCATCGCCCCCCAGAGCTCACCTGTCCCTGAGGCCGCCCCTCGCGGGGACCCTGCCCAACTGCTCCTACCTTCACAGCGAATCTCATTTGGCCAAAAGGTGACATGGGTGGCTTGCCACCAGCAGCCCCAGAAACCGGACAAAAGCCCCTAAAGGGACGCAGGCGAAGCCCGCGCCCGCCGAGGACGTGTCGAAGGGGAGAGACAAGCTCCGCCTGCTCCCGGGGCTCGCGTGTGGGTCCGGCAGACATTTTGTATTGTTCTAACATGTTTTCCTGAACGGGTGTAAGAGAGAAAACTTACATAACCCTTTGGACCTGTTCCCTGAGGAAAGAAGAAAACCTCAAATGTCAACTTGCAGTTAATGAAGAGCAGACCCTCCTGCAGCAGGGCGGCCCTTTGCAGGCCGGACACGGGGCCCCGCCAGCGGCGGGCGGGCGGGCGTGGAGCGCTGCGGGCTGCCGGGACTGCGGGAGCCCCAGAGGGCCCGCTCGGCCCCGCTGGCCTGAACAGTTGCCACTGAGCCCCGGCCGGCTGTGTGGCTCCGCTGGTTAGGGTACCGTCCAGACACACCGAGGTTGCAGGTTCAATCCCTGATTGGGGCATGTGTAAGAATCAGCCAATCAACACACTAATAAGTGCAACAGCAAAGGGGCCTTTCTCTCTACAGTCAGTCAATAAATTTAAAAAACAGCATCCACTACAGAGTTCAGCCTCCGGTGAACCAAACTAGGCTTTTCCACAAACGACGGTAAATGCTCTTTTCTCAAGTCTCAGCCCACACGGTGCCATTTCTGCAACTTCTTGCTGTTGAAGTTGTTGCAACTTCAGGCCATTTCAAAGTAAAGAATATGTATATAAAGAGATGGGTTGTGATCTTCTCAAACCTGGATGCTGGGTGTCATGGGGAGGAAGGGGCGTGGCCCAGGGGAGGAAGTGTGGGCACACTGCAGAACAGTCCCCAACCTTGGGGACTCACGGCAACACTGTTCATGTTCCCATCGGGCCAGCTCTGCTCTGCTCTGAGTTGGCGTCACCCTTTCTCCAGAGGCCTGACCGAGGACACTGCAGGCCACTGAGGAAGAGGGACAGCATGGCTAGTGAGGCCCTGGCCCGTCGTGCCACCACCAGGAAATGAGTGGTGTCACCCCCACTGGCATCCCACTGGGCACGGCCACCTGACTAACGATGGGCAGAGAAGGGCCAGGCTGCCGGGCACCGGGAAGAGCCTGGGAGCCGCCGAGGCCACAGGTGTCTCAGGGCCAGACACGGGCCACGCGCCCACCTGGTCACACAGCCGAGGACCTTTCCAGCAAACTGCATGGCACATTGTCTTCAATAAATAACAAGTCTGAACATCGTCTACTCCAGCCTCTCTTTTCCAGGTTAAAAAACGGAGGCATAAAGCCTCAGTATCTCTTAATCCGCGCTTGGCTTCGATCCACATCTATGGGGTCCCTCGGAGAAGCGTAAATCACCAGATCACACACCAGCTGCTCAGTTAAATTGTAAAATACGATAAACAACAAAAAATGTTAATATACAGGAGGAGTAGTAGGCCCCAAATATTGCATGGGGCCTGCTTCCTGGAACACAAAGTGTTCGCTGCTGATCTAAAACTTAAGTTGAAGCTGGCATCCAACGGGGGGAAGTGTGTGTTATCTTTATTTTGTTTTGCTTTTCTTGCTAAATGTCTTGACCCTTCCTCAAAGGTGGGGACATCCTCCTCACACACAATGCATGAAAGGGCGAGCACTTAAACATGAAAATCATTAAAAGGTACATTAAGGCCAAGGGAGGGCTCATTCCCTCGACGACGCCGTGAGCTGCTTGGGCAGTGTCTGTGTGCCCCACAGCTGTCTGCTCACCACAGACCCCCAGAGAGCAGTTGTCCGCTGTGTTCAGTGGACAGGACTCTGCACGAAGTACCGACTCTGGGGGCCCCCCCAAGCTGTCTGTCACGTGGCCTTGCAGAACCCAGGGATCCGGGCCTAATTCTGTCTGACGGCACTTCCCCAGACCAGCCAGGGACCTGGTGCAGACCCTTGATAACCGTTCACTGGGCAGACTCGAATTGGAAGAAAGGGAGGGAGGGAGGGAGGGAAGGAGACAGCACGGGATTCCATTTGGCTGGACCACCTCTGAGAAGCCTGCATGCCCACCAGGGTGCTCGGGAAGGTCCTCAACAAATACTGATTAGACCCAAACACATGGCTTCCCTCGGGGCCACTGTTAGACATTACAGTTATTGTGACACCTTCACGGAAATTCACAAGGAGTGCCCCTTTGAGAGCACCCAGCTCCCGGGTGCAGGGGTCAAGGAGCGAAGGCTTCCATCCGTACCGACCAGGCCAGAACGTGCCTCTCTCTCCCTGGGCAGAAGCTCTGTGCCAGGGCCCTCGGCCTGGGCAGTGGAATGGGCGCAGGAGCCCCATTCACTTCTCAGCTGGGGGCCTGAGCTGGGCCCATCTGCCCGCCCCTGGCGGCTCTCTGAGGTCAGACTCCTGTCCCTGGGGGAAGATGGAGCACTGGAAGGTGCCGTCCGCTGTGGACTTCCGCCCTGCGCAGGAAATCCCTCTGCTCACAAGAGATTTCGATCATTCACACCCACCAAATTAGACTCAGAGTTGAGAGAGAGAGCAAAACGGCCACGGCTGAGAGTGTGTGCACAAGAGCACACACACGCTCACGCACGTTCCAGCTTCTGGATTGCAGGTGAGGCAGCCGTTCCAGCGGAGGGGTCTGTGGGCGGAGCTCACCCAGTGAAACAGGTCCCAGGTGGAACTAGTGGGGGACGCATTCGCGGCCTCCTCACTGACTTGCCCTGCTCTCCCGTTTTCTGGCTGGTTTTGGTGCCACTGAGCAATGATCGACTGAAACAAAGAAGCCTTTACACAGGGCTGGGGAACGAGACAAGCAGGACGGCAGCGACAACTGACCCGGATTCCTGAGTAAACTTGGTCGTGCCTATCTATCTGTCGCGTTGCCACCCGGCCTTCTCCGCAGCAACGCCCGCGTCGGGGCCGCTGCTCTCCAGGGCAGAGCGGCCTTGAGGAGCGGCCGTGGAGCGGGGACGAGGGGCCCTGGGCACGCCGATGCTCCTGCCGTGTCCCCGAAAGCCCGCACAGCGGTGGGCGAGGAAACCTCAGGATCAGCGATGGCTCTGTGACGCGTGAGAAATTTCCCATCATGCCTCACCACAAATGACCAACTGGAAAATGGGGGCCCCTTTTCCAGCGACACCCCGATAACTGGGCCAATAACTTGGGCACATGTAAATGACACCCTCGGAAGAAAAGACACCGGAGCAGCGTCGGCCGGGAGCACCCTTTGGCTTTGGGGCTGCGATTTGGTTGCCCAATTTCTCCAGCCATGTAGTCCAGGTTTTTCCAAATTTTCCTCTGTGCCCATGCTGTTTTCTGTAATCAGAAAGTTTTCGAGCACTCTAAAACTCCCCCAAACTTCAGAATTATACCCTCCTGTCAACTTTGCAACAAAGTGGGACTTCTTTGGTTGACCTTCAGTGTGATTCGGTTTGGGAAAATGTGGTTTTCAACCATAGCCAAAAAAAAAAAAAAAGCGTCTTCAGAACTGCAGCTGTCTGTGGTGACATGTTCTTCTTCACCAAATGTGTGTTTCTGCAAGATGTCTTCTAGCAGCTGGGAGCGTCAGCTAGCTGAGAGCGGAGCTAAACCACGTGTCGGGGTAGCCCCCCTCCCATCACCCACACCCACAGCAAATGTGGGGAACCCTGACTTCCCAGGTCTGCCGAGAGGCCGGTCCTTCACTCCGGGAGGCACCGTGGGGGCTATCCGGACAGCACAGGAAGGGAGGCGTGAAGGCCTTCCTCTTCCTCAGCACAGCGGTGCGTGGGCAGCTCAGTGAAACCGCGAAGGACCATAGGTCTGCGCAGGCGCAGGGACAGCAAGCACGGAGGAGGGCGAGCAAGGGCACCCGCCCAGGAGGTCTAGGTGGGGCCAGGGGAACAGAGGCGGAGCCGTTGTGAACTGTACCCATGCACCTCCCTTCTGTGAGGTGGCTACACCCCGAATTTTCCATCATTGGGTGGAAAGTGGTTCAAACTCACGGGAGGAGTTACAGAAAAGTGAAGACACCCGCCATTGCGTGCACACGACGGAGGCTGGGGACGCACACCCGCCGTGGCTGAGGCCCCCGGGTGCAGAGCCAGGCTCCCTAGCCAGAGGCCCTGGATTTGGATTCTGGCTCTGACACGTAAAAGCGGTGTGACACTGAGCAACCACATGACCCCTCTGTGCCTCAGTGTCCTCATCTGTGAAGTGGAACTGACAGTGACATCTCCCTCTCCATCAGCCAATGCCCGGTGCTGGGAAACACGGCCGGGGCACAGAAAACACTTGTGTTGCAATAGCCAAGCAGCTTCCGGTGGAGTCCCAGCCAAGGTCACGCATCAGGAGGACCTCGGTGTGTTTGTAGACCTAGAACCGCGCGACGCGAACAAGTGAGACTGGGACCCCGTCCCCTGGGCACTGGCGTTCCTGGTGGTATGAGCGTCCTGGCGCAGCTCTAACTGAGACCTTTCCGGGCACCACCCCTGGAAGCGGGGATTTGTCCCCGTGCCACAGAAAGGAGATGGAGGCACGAAGATGTGAAGTAACTCGCCCACGCGGCCAGCAAGGGGCAGAGACAAGACACAAATGCCCTGTGTCCGGAGCCCGCCCCCTGCACCTCGACGCCACCCGGTGCGGGCCTGGGCACCTCCGTGCCGAAACGGCACAGAGTCCCCTGCAGCTCGGCGACTGCGTCAGAGAAGCGAAGCGGCAGAGCTCTGGAAGCCGGGAGGTCCTGGAGTGGCAGCAGTGATGTGTGGAAGCGAGCCACGTGCATCCCCAGGGTTCGTCCCACGGACGCCCCACAGGCGACACCAAGCAGCACACTGTCTCTGGCCTGGCGGAGGAAGAGGCCGGAGCGGGGGGACCCAGCCCTGGAGCTCACCCTTGAGACACACAGGGACTCGGGGCCACCTTCTCATTCTGGGGATGACACACAGAGGCCCGGAGAGAGCACAGGGAGACCCCGCAGGGCGCCCTTCCCGCTGACGCAGGGCCGAGGCAAGCTTGTTCGCCGGGGAGAGGGGAGAAAGAGGCAAGTCCCTGAGCTGGCACCACAGAGACGGCCGCGTCCAGGCGCAGGGCCACGGTGGGAACACAGGGGCCCGAGACCCGGACACGCCTGCCTTGGGGTCAGGTCTCCCCTGCTAGGAGCGCGAGAGGACTCTCAGTGATGCTCCAAACCAGAGGGCTGGGGGACACACGCAGGAGGGAGGGCTCTGCTCTGCTGTCCTTCCAGTACTTTGTACTTAAACGACCCAGGGGTGTGGCCAAACTGCAGAAAATACAGCCTAGCATGGCTGAGCTCCGGCTGCCTTCTAGCAGAAAGCCCTTCTCTGCAGTCCCCGGCCAGCACGGGACGCGGCTCCCTTCCCCGCCCCATGTATCTGGAATTTACATAACCGGGCAAATAAAATCATAAAAGCACACTCTTTCATAACGGGCATATTGTTACTATTATTACTCCTGAAGCAAATTAGTTTCTGATGACAGAGATTCGTCAAAACCCAGATTCTGCTGCTGGTGAGGGGAGACTGATTATTTTTTTCTTTAAACCAGAAGAGCTGTTGTTTCAATGTTAGAAAATTACATAAAATGGCACTCCGAGGGGAACAAAGTTTCTGGAAGTCATTTAATGAGTAGTTCTCTCAGAAGAGCTCAGGCATCACAGCTTGTCAGCTGTCACCTGTCTGGCCAGCGCGTCCTCAGGTGCCGCATGCCAACCTCTCACCTGGAGAGAAGCAACCACCCACGGCTTCTCCCTGGATTGACTCCGTGGTTCCCAATGGCGTGGGGGTGTGATTTGGCCTCCATGGGGCCATTTGGCAATGGCCGGGACAGTCGGGGTTTCCATGACGAGGTGGGGTAGGTAGTGCTTCCTACTGACACCTACCTGGTAGGGGTGGGGTCACCCATCACCCCACAGGCACAGGACGGCCCCGCCCCCACCCGGGAGGAAGGGTCTGGCCCGAAGCACCCACGGCGGGGAAGGCTGGGTGTAAGTGGTGGGAAATCAGGTGAGACTTTGGCTGGACGGCCACGGGGCACGGAGGGGTGCGCGGGACTCCCCCGCATCCTGCACACCCAGCAGTAATGAAGTGCACCCCTGGGATGCTCAAGCCTCCCGGTGCCATTTTGGGTGGAACCATACAAAAACGAGGCAGAAACCGTACTATTGGTTATGCCTTTATGTCTGACTTAGGAAAGATTTCCAAACAAAAAAGATCCCCCCCCAAAAATATTCATATTAACTTCCAGGGAAGCAGATGAAATCGCCAAAAGTCTTTGGAAGTGCTGACCTCGCCGGCAGGTCTCAGGTTCACTCCCATGCTGGCGGGCGCTCGTGTGACCCTGTAACCTTGCCACAAGACAGCGTCCCTCGGCCGTGACGGAGCACATCCTAGTCAGCGAGCGTCCCTCCTTTCAGCACGATGGAGGAGAAGGAACGTCTAATGACGCACCCCTCGAAGAACTAAACGTCTCAGCATCTCTTGCAACAGGACGTTGGCCGAGTTTTCTGTGAGGGGTCAGATAGTAAATATTTTTGGCTTTGTGGGTCACGTGCCTCTGTCGCAACGGCTGGTCTCGGCCACTGATCTGAGCAGCGTGGACATGAATGGGCTTGGCCATGTGCCCATAAAACTTTATTTACAAGAACAAGCCACGGGATGGACTTGGCCCCTGAGCCTGTAGCTTGCTGACTCCTGCCTCACAACACAGATTTCCTGAAAACGAACAACGCGTCTGGACAAAATGAAAAGGGGAAAGTTCAGAGGAAGCCGCTAAAAAACACCGGCGACAGCAGTCCTTATCTTCCAGGGAGCGGTGCATGCAGGACTCGAGGCCAGTCCTGGGGAGCAGGGGGTGCTGGGGCCGGACCGAGAGGGGACACGGAGAGCTTCGGGCACGTGAAAATTGCAGCCAAGCTGGTATTGTCACTTCCATCTCTTTACTAGGTTTCCCTTTCAGTTTAAAGCATCGCTTCTAACTGAAAAACTGCCCTTCCGTCCCCATAGACCAGGACACCAGGGGACAGTGCCCTGGGCAAAGGCCAGGGGCCCTGCAGGTCTGAGGGCCTGGGCAGGTCCCTGGGACAGCCTGGTGTGCAGGACGGAGGTCCCAAGACGAGGGAGACAGACGCCCTTGGGGTCCCTTTGCGCGGAGATAGAACTGGAGTTTTGGCGACACTGCCCAGCACAGACACGCACCCCAAAACCCAGGTGGTGCCTTGCATACTGCACCGGCTGCTTACAGTGACCAGTTGCTTCCTCTGGACAGCAGCTCCCCGCAGCCGGTGCCCAAGAGATCCATTGCTGTCACGGATGAGAAAATGGAGTGGGTTTAGACGTCAGTCAGTGGAGAGGAGGGCCCGGATGGTGGGCCTGGGGGCCCTGATCCTGGCCCCTCCAAGAAGGTGCTGACCACTTCCTCTCCCCACCCACCCATGCTGGTCATCCAGCCCTGTTTTATTATGATGGCATATACAAAGTCCCCATTTTAACCACTTTTAATGATTGTCCCACTGACTCCCAGCCTCCTGTAGTTGACAGTCCCTGCTGGTGGGGTGTCAGCCCCGCGGCCAAAACAAGTCCTGAGGGGAGACTGCTGGGGAGACCAGAGGGACGGGGCGAAGGGCCAGCAGCACCCACAGTGACCGTCAAGGCACCCACTGCTCCGTGAGCTTGTGGTGGATGTCCCACTGGACTCTGAGCTCGTGGAGGGCAGGGTCCCGCCAGGCTCTCTCCACGCCTCCATCTCTGGCGGGGGCGGCGGGGGCAGTGGTTCAGGGTATGCAGAGTGTGCTCTGTGGGAACAAGGCCCAGGCTGGGTGTCCGGGGGACAGGAGGCTACACAGGTCCCTGGAAGGGCCGGAGACCGCAGTGGCAGGTGGAGAGCGGCCTCTGCGTGTGGCCCGGCCCCTCAGGGGCCCCTGCCCTCGGCCAGGAGCCCAGCCATCCTCTCCCACGCTGGTCTCCGTGCAGTCGCGCCTCACCTAGCAACAGCTGCTATGGAGAACCTCTTTCTGAAGTGCCAACAATAGCGCACAGGCTCTGACTACAACTCTCAGGCAGGACTGAAAGGGGAGGCAGGTTCCCTTCCAGGCCAGGCTGTGGGCTTTCGGAACGGGAGCCGTGGAGCACTGCGCGGCCAGCCGGCCACACCAGCGCGGCCCGTGCCCCTGGCGCCGGCAGGAAGAGAGCGAATGCCTGCTCTCTGGGCCGCCATGGTCCCCACTGCTCTGTTCCCATTCAACTGGGTCAACATGTGCCTGTAAATTCCTCCCAAAGGGGAAATCATAACAGCATCCGCAGCCCCAGAAATGACAAACAACTCAAGCATGGAGAGACAGCTGCCAAGTATTCAGCTCATATTGCACCAGAGAAAAATCAGATAAGAAAAATAAACCGAAATTGTGTGCATATTTCCTTCAATATGTATCCCGTTTTGCGGTTCCCCCCAGCCTCCGGTGTAATGAATACCTCCACTCGTCGGCGGGTCAGGGACCTCGGGCCCCGCGACGCCGCCTGGCCTGGGGATCGGCGTGCGCCCCCCCCCCACTCCCCGGAACACGGAGCGTTCGGAACAGAGAGCCAGTGACAGGCGTTTCCCACTGGCCTACTCGCCGATGACTCCACGGCCGCGCGGCCAACCCGTGCGCCTGCGTCTCCGTCTCTCAGACGCCTTTGGTTTGCCAATGTGTGAGTGTCTCTGCAAAATGCTTTGTCACCCTCCAGCAAGAGACCCTGGGGGAATGTTCGCACAGCTGACGGCTGGAGAGCCGGGGAGCTGATTCAGCCCCCACCCCGCGGTGACACAGCTCAGCTCTGTGGGGAAATGACTGGGCCCTCGGACGACGGGGTTGGCCAGGGAAGCCGAGAGCCAAGGGGACTGTGTGATGCTTGAGGCTGAATAGGCCACATGGGGCTGGGCCAGGGCCCCAGGGCTGCCGCCAACCTCAGCGGCAGGGGCCCTGAGAGCCACGGACACAGACACTGACAAGGCAGGAAGAGAATACGGTGAGAAACCGGCTTGCCTTTGCTTCTCAGACTCCTTGGAAGGTTCTAGAAGGGCATCTTTCAGTCCCCTGAAATGAGAGGTCAGAGTTCTCCATCGTTCGGTCAGGAACTAGGACCAGGTGTGTCCCCAGGGCCTGGCCCCGTCTGCAAGGTGCTTGAGCGGCGTGACTTACACCAAAGGCGAGGACACAGGGTGACCCGCACGGGACCACTCTGCGGTCAGGGTCAAGAGCAATGACCCCAAGAGACAGAGGGTCTAAATGCAGCCAGCAATAAACACCGAGAACAATGGGGCCTCGCCAGAGAGAAAGCATCTGCTCCGGTGACGTCTTTCCTTTTTCCTCCGGTCCTGAGAGCCTAAGCGTGTTTGTCAGCACGAGTGGCCTCCTCGGCCTCCCAGCGCCAGGAGGAGACCGTCATGACCCACCCTGGCAGGTGCCCACATCTCTCTGGACGGAACGACAGAACTGTCCGCAGGCAGAAAGCCAACCCCGCTCCTGAGAACACGTTATCACGCGCCCCTTCTGCTCAAATCTGAAATCCACCATTATCATGGCTTGTTGGGTATCTACAGTTACTCTTAATAACGCTCATTAGGGGGCAGCTGGATGACGTCAAGGACGGGCACCCGGGCCACAGCAACATGCCCCCTTCCTCCCTGTGCCCACAGCCCTCAGACCCCCTGCCAACCGGCTCTACACCAGCCCGGCTCCCTGCACGGCCGCCCCACAGCACGCCCTGGCCTGGTGCTGGCAACAACACTATCTCCTGTGTCTTTGAGGATTCATCCTGCGGCCCTTACTGAGGAATAAACTGTTGCCTCTCCTGGGTTTTGCCTAAGAACCCAGCCTATACAGGGTACATCCAAGTGTGAAGGCAGGATTTTCCTCCAACTGGAAATGCAGGCTTGTTATTTAAGAAATTGCCTAAGCACTGCTATCCAGGTTTCATAAACACTCGAGGGGTTGCTGTTGTTCTTAAGCCAGTCAGTGGACCCCGTACCAAGTCCTGTGTTTATCCCGGACGCGGTGCCGATCAGGGAGCCATATTCGTCTGCCTCATGCTGCCCGGAGCTGGTCTCCTCACCAGGAAGCGAGAGGAAGCGAGCACGTGATGGGTTGCAGGTGTTTATTTTGGGGTTCGGAGCAGTTTACAATTTGACCTATAAATGTCCTTTAAAAAATGAGTGTCAGGTTTCCAATGACTGTGTTTTCAAATCCCCATCGAGGTTTCATTACAGGAAATCAAAGGAAATGCGAGCATAAAAAAACAGTCCCCACCAAACCCCCAAGTTCTGGTGGCTTCCACGCACAGCGTGTCACGAACCACGGCAGCTGGAAGGACGGCGGGCAGCTCCGCGGCACCGTTCAGGGCAGTGCACGTCCCCCTGCCGGCACACAGCGGACGGGAGCTCCCAACTGGTCTTCCTTCTAAAAGCCCCCACTGGGGACCAGCTGCCTTTGTCACAGGTGTGTGCGTGTACACGTCATACACACTTTGGCAGGTGAGCCGAGCCCCCGGCACCCCGTGTCCCTGAACGCGCCCCAGGGCCCCAGACAGGGAGGGAGTCGCGTAAACAGCCCTTTCCACAGTCCAGTGATGTACCTACTAAGACTTGGTGCTCTGTGGGCTTCGGGGAAGTGGGTGTTACTTAAGGCATTTAAAAATATCTTTTTAAAAAATAAATCCAGAAGCCACGGAGGTCTCCATAGCTGGAGACGCATGTACACTTAAGAATGTGAGGCTATTTACTTCTCCGTCTGTGTTGGCTGAACAGCGTTCCCCCAAAATCCACATCCGCCTGGAACCTCAGAATGTGACCTTACTCGGAAGTGGGGTCTCCGCCTGGGGGGCCGTTCAAGCGAGGGCCTGTTAGACCAGTCCCTGGAAGCCGAGGTGCGAGCAGGAAAAACTCACTCCCCCCTCACCCGTGCTTCTCCCCCACCCTCACCGGCTTCCACACTCACAACAACGGCAGTGGGGGCCTCCCTCCCAACACCGCGCGACCCTCCAAGGTACCAGCGGGTGTCTGCCATTCAGTTCAGCTCTGACACTGACGGAAATCAGTGCACAGCCCCCAGGCAGGGGTTAGTTCCACGGGAGAGTCCCCCGCTTCAGACGCCAATCTGGGTCAACCACTTCTGTCTGACTTGACTTCAAAACCAAGGTTCTCACAACCTTCTCCCTGGAGTTGTTTGTTTGCTAGAACAGCTCTCAGAACTCGGGGAAATACCCATTTGACTGTGTGGCAAAGGCTATCGTAACGGATACAGATGAACAGTAAAGATGAGGAGACACCCTGAGCGCGGCAGCCTGGTTCCCACGGGGCCGAGCTGGTGGCCTTCCTGGTACGTGGCCATGCCTACGTGAGGAGGCCTCCGGGACAGTCCCCACAGGATGGGCTTTGGAGGGCTTCCAGGCTGGCAAACCAGCCCCCGTCCAGAGCCCACCCGGCGTCCCCTCACCAGAACAAAGGACACTCCTATCGCTCAGGAAATTCCAAGGGTTTTAGGAGCCCTGTGTCAGGGATGAGGTCAAAGGCCAAATGTTACAACAAAAGATGCTCTTAGCGCTCTTATCTCATAGGAAATTCCAAGGGCTTTAGGAGCTCCATGCCCAGGAACCAGGGGCCAGGCTGACACACTTATTTTCCACGACTTCCCCAGGAGACAGACGCAGAAGCATGCACACAGGAAAGGAGGCCACGTGACGCCAGGCCTGGGGAGGGGAGGGACACGACCGCCGGCCGAGGACGCGGGCGCTGCTGCCACCACCAGGAGCAGCAGGGGGCTGAAGGCCGCTCCGGAGGGAGCGCGGACGCCCCTCCACACGGCCAACCCCGTGGCGCCGGGAGAGTGAAGTCCTCCCGTGTGCTAAGCCACCCAGTTTGTGGTCACTTGTCACAGCAGCCCCGGTGTATTAACACACCACTGACACATGCCTTGAAGGAGGGGGTTTATCCCTGTTCCCGTATCTGGATGAAGAAATGAAACAGTGTGACTCTTTGGCAGGGGGTGGCCTTTTTGGTTGCACATCAGAGCCCCCGGGAGCTCTAAATGACCCCCCTGCCCGTGCTCCAGGGCCATCATTTAAACCAGACGCTCGGGGGTGGGACTGCAACGCCAGCGTTTAGAACTCTCTCCCCAGGCCGTTCCGGCCGGGAGGCAGGGCCACCAGTGCGGCCACTCGGCTTTTCTGACGCAGCCCCAGGCTTTCAGTCACTCCAGTCTGGGTTTGCTTTCCGGCTCATTTACCTGATATTTACTTTTCAAATGGAAAATGGGGTTGCGAAGATTAATCTTCTTAAGTGTGCAAACTATCTGAAAATGCCAGGCTCCCAGCAGACTCCCACTAATGTCGCCTTCCTTTCCCAGAGCGGCGGACCGAGTGGGACGCACTAAGAACCCAGGCGCTGGAGGTGGGCTGGAGGCCAGCGCCCACTGTGCCGCCTGCAGCGTGCAAAACCCCGGGCCGCCTCCGCACTCAGCCCCTCATCTCCCACGCAGGGTCCCCCTCAGGCGGCCGCCACTGAGTTTGGGTGGGATGTCACGATCGTCGACCCAGCGGAAGCTCTAAGTCAGGGTCTGGCCTGTTGCCGCGTGCGGTCAACATTGGCTCCCATTCTGGGTGTCACCCGAGGGCTCTCTGCACTCCACCCCCTGATGGCGCGGAGCTCTGCGCAGCGCGTTTGCGTGATCAGAAGCCGTGTGATGCCCTGGAAAGGGCCCGGCTGGACCACGGTCAGGACACGTGAGCTCTGGGCTCAGCGGAGGCACCACTGAGCTCCAGGACCTAAGTCAGGGCGCTGTTCCCTGCGCTCCATTCCTGGGCCCCACTTGTGAATGGAAGGGTTTCCTAATTCCTCGTCCTCGTGGTCACTTGCCGCACAGAAAAGCCGTGGTCGCCCAAACATTCTAAAGCAATAGATGGGATCCGGGGTGTGTTTGGCAAACATCCCAGTGCCTTCGTGACCTTTGGAGGCGAGGAGCCTTCCAGCGTCAGCAGAGCGATAATCACATTCCATCTGTTTTAGCAAATGACAGTCCCGGGGCGTTTTTCAAGACATGCCCGGCCCCAGGCGGGAAGTCCACCGCGGGCCTGCTGACCACAGTGGGACAGAAGGCGGCAGCCACGCCACTGAAGGGTAAACCCCCAGAAACGGTGCCACGTGGGACTGTAAATCGACACCCTCGCCCTAGTGGGTAATCAGACAACGTGTACCAGTAATGCAAAAAAGACATGGTAATTACATTCGCAGGAAGCTGTCATGAGGAAGTACAGTTCAAGTTCACTTTTCTCATGCTTTTGGGATCAGCATTTGGACAATCTGGTCAGTGTGTTGAGAAGTCTGTTAAATACAGACATTGTAAACAATGGCAAACATGCACAATAAAGATTTTGTGATTATAGTTATAATGTAAAATGCGGATTCGTTCATCAACCGTATGATGAAGGACCAGGGCCTCTGTCCAAGTCTGATCCCTGATTAGAATTCTGGGACATCTTTCTCGGGCAACCCACACCTGTGTGGTGCGTGTTCTCACTCTGGGGCGTGGCCCAAACGTGAGGCATCCGGGCATCGGCGTGAAGACGGCTCTTCCCCTCCCAGGCTGCGGAACTTGCCTTGCCCGCAGCCTTACCTTACAGGGATCGCATTATGACTTCACGTTACCGAGTCTCCCCAAACCCCCCACCCCCCCACCTCATTTCCACAGTTTACGTGGAAACCGCCAGCCTCTCTCCTTTTTCACTCCTATTTCATGGGCCCACACTCCAGTCGGCTGAGTCACGGGGATGGTCAGGGAGCATACTCGGCTAGACTTTGGTGAGTGGGCATCCCAAGGGCAGGAGCAGAGGGGAGGGGCAAGTTCCTGGGACAGACTGCACCAGCCTGGTGGGGAACGTCACCAAAGGCTTGGGTACAAACGTAGTTATTGGAAGAGTGACTCATGTTGACAAAAAATACAGAAATAGAAAATATAGCCACATTATGAATAGATTTATATATAAGATATATACTTATGTATACAGAAATGGTACACAGACACTAAAAACTATATTTTAAAACTATTTGAACTATGTTATTGGTTATGCTATTACCGTTGTCCTCATTTTTTCTCCCCTTTATCCCCCTCTGCCCTGCACTCACCCCCCACCAGATTCCCCCCCTTAGTTCATGGCCAGGGGTCGTACATATAAGTTCTCTGGCTTCTCCATTTCCTACACTATTCTTACCCTCCCCTTGTTTATTTTGTACCTACCATTTATGCTGCTTATTCCCTGTACCTTTTTCCCCATTACTCCCTTCCTCCTTCCCACTGATCACCCCCCGTGTGATCTCCATTTCTGTGATTCTGTTCCTGTTCTAGTTGTTTGCTTGGTTCGTTTTTGTTTTTTGTTTTTAGGTTCAGTTGTTAAAAGCTGTTTGTCGTCATTTTACTGTTCATATTTTTATCTCATTTTTCTTAGATAAGTCCCTCTAACATTTCATATAATAAGGGCTTGGTGATGATGAACTCCTTGAACTTGACCTTATCTGAGAAGCACTTTATCTGCCCTTCCATTCTAAATGATGGCTTTGCTGGATAGAGCAATCTTGGATAGAATTCCTTGCCTTTCATGAACTTGAATACTCCTTTCCAGCCCCTTCTTGCCTGTAAAATGTCATAACATTATCACCATGCTTACTCATTCAATAAAGGTTTACTAAGCAATAAAACATTTTATAAGTTCAGAAACAAAGTTCTCATTTGTATCTTCCCTGCAACATCGAAGGGGGCCGAGGCTGAAACGGCACCGAAGTCTCCTGGACTCTCCCTCCATTTGGACCTGGATTTATTTGGAGCTTAAGGTTGTTTTTAAGGAAATACACATGTGACGTAGGTTGTCTAAAAATGAAATGCTTTAAACTTCAATAAAAGGGGAGCGGGGGGCTTTTCCTCCAAGCACAGCCAACAAGCTTCTCTAGACCAGAGCCTCCTGCAGAACAAAACGATCCACTGAATAAAAATATAAAACAAAGCCTTTTGGTTATCAGAGGATGAACGACAGGCAGGCTCATTCTAGAAGTCGAGATTTAGAGGGAGAAAAATGGCATAAAATCAAAGTCCCTTTTTTGTAGCTTTTAGCCCAATGGCAATTCAAATGGTCACCACAAAAGTGGCTAAATTTCTGAACGAAAACCCACCATTGTTCTAACCCAAAGAACAAAAGCGGAGGGTTCAGGGCAGCCAGGGTCATGGGAGAGCGAGGGGGTAACTCGGGGAAGCCGGACCCCAGAAGGTGAGCCCGGTTTCTCCAGGGCGGCACCCGAGCCCTGGGCATGGCGGGCGGGCTCAGGGGAGCCGAGCCGAGGGGACAGAACGGGGCGAAGGTTGGAGCTACTTCAAGAGAAAACGCTTTCAGTTTGAGTCCAGTCAAGTTAATGGCCTGCTTCTGAAAAAAGAAGATAAAAACATTCTTCAGAGAAATGTAACAGAAGGCAGGTGACGCGCACCCGACGCAGTGCAGGACGTTACGTGGCATGGAAGACGCCGGGAAGCGTGACCTGTGCTTCGGAGGAAAAGCAACAAGTGGAGACCAAGTCTAGAGTGATCTGAATGTTGAAATAATGAGACAGGGACTTAAAAGCAAGAAAAAAATGAAAATAAACTCTCCATGTAGGTAAACATGGGAAAGAACCAAATGGAAATTCTAGAGCATCAGATACAGTATCTGACATTTTTTTAAATTCCTCATCTATGCTTAACAGCATAGAAGGATGGGAGAGGGGACGGGGTCAGTGAGCGGCAGAGGGGCCAACAGAAGTCGCCCGACCTGAGAAACACAAAGAAAGGAGATGAGGAAAGATTCACGGGGCCTCAGGACCCAGTGAGACGATACCACTAAATAGGCCCGAAGTGTAACTGGTGGAGTGAGGGGAAAATGGGAGAGCAGGGATGGGAATCCAATAGGAAAAAGCAATTACCAGGAACTCCCCAAATTTGATGCACTTCATACACTTACAGATAAGAAAGTCGGAGGACCAGAAGGAGGAAAAGCACAGAGAAAATCACACCCCGGTGCTCACAGCATGCAGTCCAGGCCAAAGGCAGACAGAGGCTGCAGCGCAACCAGAGGGCAGGGGGTGTTCCGTGCGGAGGAGCGACTCCAGCCACCAGGGCTGCCGCTCCACAAGGCAGGAACACACCGGAACGGCACTTTCGAGCCCAAAATACAAGCCCTAAAAAAAGTGCAAACCCGGAGACTTGTAATTCTACGTCCTTTTAGAACGAAGACAAAAGAAAGACAGCTTCGGATGAACGACCACCGACAACTCGTCCACAGCGGGCCCGCTTTAAGAAGCACCAAGGGAGGCTCATCCTTCCAAAGGGAGCCAACGCCACGGGGCAGCTCAGGTGCTCTGGGAGAAAGGCAACCACTAGACGCGGTGACGGCACGAAACGCTGGGATAACGATAAAAAACATTCTCTTAACTAAAAAATACCTGTACTGTTGAAGGGAAAATGATAGCATTACCTGCATGGCTTTAGGATGCTGGTGCAATGCATATAAACAACGACAGCATCAAAGGGAGAGGTGTTGCAAGACTTCCCCGTTTTACACGATAGGACATCGACACTGAGTAGCCTGTGGTAAGTTCGAGGTGTGTACTGAAATGTTTAAAGAAATCACTAAAAATGCAAAGAGAAACAGGGACCTGTGGGACAGGCAGAAAACAAGGAATGACGCCATAGACCTAAATCTGCGTACACAAAAAAGGTGTTCCGTGTTCACTGGCTAAGTGATCTAAAAGGCAGAAGTCATAAAAATGAATTAAAACACAAAAATCTGGACTCGCCTCTATGCTGTGTACAAAACAGGCACATTTTAAAATATCAAGATACAGCCCCGGCTGGTGTGGCTCAGTGGATTGAGCGCTGGCCTGCAAATCAAAGGATCCGGTTTCGATTCCCAGTCAGGGCACATGCCTGGGTCGCAGGTCAGTTCCCAGCAGGGGACCCACAAGGGGCAACTGTACATTGATGTTTCTCTCCCTCTCTCCTTCCCTTCCCCTCTAAAGATAAATAAATTAAAAAGTCTTAAGAAAAGATTTCAATTCTTAAAAAAATAAACATAAATAAAATAAAATAAAATACAAAGATATAGATAAGTTGAAAGTGAGTGTAAAAATATATATATTGAAAATAGTAGGCTAGAGTGACTATACGAATATCAGATAAAATAGACTTCAAGAGTATAGAATTGGCAGCAATGAGGAGGGATATTTCATAATCACAAGAGTGTAAGTTCATCATGGCGACATAACAGCCCATAAATGTGTCTGCGTCTAACCGCAGGTCTTCAAGTATGTGAAGCAGATACCGACAGAATTAAAGAGAGAAACACAGTTCACTGCAGGCTTTAACACCCTCCACTCAGCTACGCACAAAGCAAATGCCTTGGGGAAGTCAGCAGAGACACAGCTGATTCGAAAAATCCTATCACCACGTTGGCCTGGCTGGCGTTGGCAGGACGCCGCCTCCACGGCCGGGAACACACACCCGCTTTCCCCAACACTCCCAACACATTGGCCCAGACTCGAAACAAGGCCCGCTGCCGTCACGAAAGCACCATCCCTGACCACGACAGAATCAGATACCAAAAATTTAAAAATCTGGAAAACCCCAAATATTTCGAAGCTAAACAACACACTTCTAAATAATGCACGGGACCAAGAATACGTCACAAGAGAGATTAGAACGATGCTAATTGAATGATGATGGAAATACAGCGTGGAATTGGCCGAGAGCAGTGCTTGATGGGAAATTAATAATGGCTTTAAACACTTATATTTGAGAAAAAGAAAGATCTAAAATGGATGGTCTAAGAGTCCAATTGAAGACACTAGAAAAAGAGGAGCAAACAAAACCCAACAAGAAGCCAGAAGGAAACAGTATCCCTCAGAGCAGAAACCAAGACACCATCGAACAAAAAGGACAGGAAAATCGGTGTAGCCAACACTTGTCCCCTGAAAAAGAATGCTGATCGACACACTGCTAGTGATTCTGGAGGAGGAGATGGAGAGGGGAGGGCTACGGTAACATGGAGAACGGGTTTCTTTACTTATTTATTCATGTATTTATTTATTTATTTATTTATTTATTTGAATAAAATTAGCTTCAGCATAGTGCTTTGTTGATAAAAAGACTAGTGTTGTTTCATGAATGGCTCTTTTATTTGTTTTTGTTTTTATTTAAATATTTAATTTATTTATTTTCAGAGAGAGGGGAAGGGAAGGGAGAAAGAGTGGGAGACAAACATCAGTGTGTGGTTGCCTCTCATGTGTCCCCTACTGGGGACCCAGCCTACAACCCAGGCATGTGCCCTGACTGGGAATCGAACCAGTGACCCTTTGCTTCACTCAATCCACTCAGGCCCGCACTCAATCCACTGACCTACACCAGCCAGGGCTATTTGTTTATTTATGCTTTTAATACTATAATGGACACTGAATCTACTCTCCGCTCAAGAACTGATATATTACCAGCAAAATAACTACCTGTGGATTTCTTTTCCATTTATTTACTATTTATTAAAGTATAGTTAATATATAATATCATTCTACTTTCTGGTGTACCACATAGTTATTCAACATTTATAAACATAGAGACTACAATAAATTTAAATTAACAAATTTGACAATTTAAATGAAGCTGATAAATTCTTTAGAACAGAATATCTTGATTGTCATGTATCTATAGGAGAAATTAGTTTCTTTATCAAACACATGCCCACAAAGACAACGGCAGATCCAGAGAGCTTCACTGGGGAATTCTGTCAACACTTAGAGATGTACTGGCACCAAGCACACAGTGTTGGGAACCGCCCTGCCTGGTTTCAGGCTCTGTAACCCCCCAGGGCTAAGGCTGTGTGAGTGACCTTCAGACCATAAGCCACTAAGGAGACAAAGCTTGTCTCCCTGGCAGGAGCGCCGCTTCTGCTCCTTTTATTTCATCCGTAACTGGCCCCCAATGCTTGGTCAGTCAGCCAATGATGAGTAAAATTTCCCAAGGGGGCAATGACCTAAGACAGGCATGATCATATGGAGGCCCCAGGGAAGGACTTGGGGGCTACAGCAAAAGGAGGTAATGGACCCTTACCCCTCAGCTTTGACATAGCCTGAGTCCTCATTCTGTCTGCAAGAAGTTTCCTAATCTCTTGGCTGCCTTACCTCCCCTGCCTGAAACAATGACAGAGGGCAGTGCAGCCCTGTGCTGGAAAGGGCCGGTTCCCGGGTGATCAGGCCTGAGAAAGAATGCATAAAATCCGGTGAAACCCGCCTTGATAAGAATGCTCTCAATTAAATGATAAGGGTCCGAGCAGGAAATGAGTTTGTTTCCCAAAGTCTTGTAGCCCTTTAGCTAACAGACCCTGACTCAGAATAAGCCCTTGAAGTTCTTTGTGTGCTATCTGTTGTTTGATCCTTATTGCCTGACAATGACGAATGAGCTTCACCTGTGTTCCTGTGCAAATTAAACCTAATAAAAGCCTGTCTAGGCAAGGGCACACGGCACTCTCCTCTCGAGAGCGTGACCGCCCCCTTTCCTCCCCAGGACTCGGTAATCGTATGAATTTGTGTTGTATCTCGTCCATGACGCCGTGGACTGGTGCGCATGTCACTTAGCAACTCTTCCTAAAAACAGAGAAGGGGAAACCTGCCCGACTTGTTTTCTGAGGCCACCGAAACCCTAAAATCAAAACCCGACAGACATCAGAGAGTAAACTGTAGGCCAACATCCCTCCTGAACACCGATTCAGAAATCCTTACTGAAATAAAGACAATACAGCAAAACACAGAAAGGGAAGTATGTTCAGACCAGGTAGGAATATCTCAGAAATTGAAGGGTGAATTCACATTAAAAAATCAATGTTACTCATAGTATTAATAGACCAAAGGAAATAGACCATGTGATTGTCTCAATGAAGGCATAAAGAGCATTTACAAAACTCAAAAGTCATGCATGATAAAAAATGGAAAATAACATCCTACACACAGCTAATGCCATTTTTCATCATGAAAGAGTGACATCGTTCCTCTGAGGCAGGCACAAGGCAGGAATGGCCATTCCCACAACCCTTGTTTAGCAGTACACTCGAGGTTCTAGCCAGAACAATAAAGCAATAAAAACAGTTAAACAAACAAACCCCACCCAGACTGCAAAGGATGAAACACAACCGCCCCCATTTCCAGAGGACCTGACTATTGACGCAGAAGGATAACAAAATCACTACGGAGACTGGGGAGTGGGTTTGGGGGCGGGCGGCGGGGGGGGGGGGACAAACGGGATGTAATTACACACATGGAAGTCACCTGCAGCAAACAACCATAATGTAAACAACTGAAAATAATTCTACCAGCACTACCGTCAGAAAAACAAAAAATACTCAGGACTAAATTTAACCACACGTGTGAGCCACTGGCACCCCGAAAACCATAACACCATTCGCAGTAAATGAAAGAAGGCCGACCTAAATGGAAAGATACGGCTCAACAATGGGTCGGCGACTAACCTCGGCCAAGGTCAACTCTGCCCCACCTCTGGGTTCGCTTGGGTCCTGTCCTTAATGCCAGTACCTTTTTCGTAGAAATTGACAAGCCTGTTCTAAAAATGTACATGGAAGTACAAAGGACAAATAATTACACTGCTTGTTGCAGTAACCACATGTGGCTACTGAAATTCATACTCCGTTAAATTACAGTTAAATGAAAGAAAAAGTTCATCCCTCAGTTGCACTAACCACATTTCAAGGGCCGAGTGCCCACAGATGGCCCGTGGTTACCATTTTCACACAGTGCGACAGGTGATATTTGTGTCACTACAGAAAGTTCCGTGAAACGGTCGTGGCTTCAGGACACGAAGCCGCCCTGAGGACACAGGTCAGACCACCTGACTTTGAAACTCGCTGTAAAGCCACAGTAACCCAGTAATTGTGGAACTCCCGGGAAAGGTTTCTTTAACAACTGACACAAAGCAACAACCATAGAAGAAAAGTTGGAAAATTAGACTTCCTGAAAATTAAATGCTTCTACTCATCCAAAGACATCATAAGAAAAATCAATAGCCAAGTCACCACATAAGAGAAAATATTTTCAAAACATCAGATGCAGAAATGGTACCCAGGATATATAAATAACCCTAAAACTCAAAACTACAAAAAAGCATAAACAACCCCTCTCCTCAAAAAGAAGGGGGAAGCAAAGATTTTACAAAGAGACTTTCCAAAAAATATATACAAATGTTCCATAAGCACAAGAAAGGTACTCAACATCATAAAAAAACTAGGAAAACGTAAGTTAAAAACCACAATGGTAAACCACTACACATCTATAAAGTAGCTAAAATTAAAAAGAATGAAAACACCAAATGCTGGTGAGGATGCAATGCAATCGGAACTCACATGCATCGGTGGCCAGCACAGACAATGACACAGCCCCTTTGAAAAAACACCTGCAAGTTTCTCACAAAACAAGTCATGCTCCTACCCTATGACTTAGCAATCCCACAATTAGGTGTCATTCATTCGCAAAAGACTTACACAGAAAATGTTTATGGCAGGTTCATTCACAATGGCCTAAAACTAGAAACTGTCCCTCGTGTTCATCAAGAAACAAACACACTGCGGTCAGCCAGATCCCAGAACGAGGCCGACCAGCCAAAGGGCCAGCGGCCCACACACCAGCCGCACGGGGCGAACTGCAGAAACACCGTACTGAGCGGAAGGACCCGACCGAAAGGAGGGAGAGAAGGCATGCACAGAGCGTTCCTGTTACAAAACACTGTCCGCTGGGAGAGATTAGTCTCCAGGGTCAAAGACATCTGAAGAGTCTGGGGCTTGATTGAGAGGATGTGGGAGGCACACCCTCTAGAAAGATCCCTTTGTCTGAATAATCTGACCTTTCGACCTTTGGGGTTTCAGCAAAAGGTCGCACAGTCACGCCCTCGGATTCTTCTGGAGAACACACTGTCTCCGCTGGAGCACCTGTTGCCATCTGGAAAGGCTGGGGCTGTGCGGAGTCGCCCGGCCTTGCTTCCTCTGTGCCTTCCTGGTCCCCCCTCGCCCTCTGCCTCCTGTCGGTCCCAGCGCGGCCGCTTTATGCAGGCAGAGGAAACTAGAGGGCGCCGTCCCTGCTCTGTTTACAGCTTCCGGAGCTGCACAGCCAGTCCATCACCTACAAGCCCTGCTTTCCAGTTTTGTGGGAGAAGGGCTCTCCTTACTGCCACCACGAGTCAAGGACGCCCTCTTCTTCCAGTTCCCAAAAGCACGTGCCTCCTGTACCTGCATCCCGGAGCCCTTCAAGTGCGGGCTCCTGTCAGGACCAGTCTTTGCAGGCAGACCTCGGCCCTCTCCCCCTCCCCGCCACGTCTCTGCCCACTGGGGACTCCCAAAAGTGCTCCACACTGTGGGTTATCCGTTCCAGCAGCAGCACCCTCTTCCAGGTCCCAATACCTGTCTTAGGTTTCTATTGCCATGAAACGAATCCCCATGGACTTAGCAACCTCGAACAAGACACATCGGTCATCTCAGGATGTCTGCAGGGCCCAAGTCTGGGCGTGACAGCTGGGTCCTATGCTCAGGGTCCTGCCCAGCACTGCCTCGTCGAGAGGCCCCGCTAGGGAAGAATCCACTTCCAAGTTCACTCTCCAGTTGTATGGGAAATTATTTCCTTGCCTCGTGGCTGAGGGCCCAAGCTTCTTGCTGGCTCTTGGCTGGAGGCCATGCTCGGATCCCAGAGGCCTTCACGGTTCCTCGCCATGTGAACTACACTATAACCCCTTATGTCCTCCAGCCCACAGGATGCCTCCCGCTCCAGGCCGCCACGAGGTGGAGTCCTGGCTGAGAGGACGCCTGAGGGAAGGGCAGCCCACCGTCTCTGCCACAGGCTCTGGGCAACAAGCAAGTTACAGGAGGTTACGCCCAGTGTGAGCACGAGGTGAGCATCCGCCACACTCAGGGAGTGAACGCTTGAGATTTGGGTATTTTACGTGAAAGGAAATAATAGATTAAACTCTGAATGTGCGTGCTGAATTGCCGAGCAGCATGGGTAAAGTCAGAGCGGGGACAGAGGGAGGCGTCGATGGATAAATATATGATTAAGCAACAAAATGTTAATGGCAAAATCTAGGTATTGCGTCTATGAGTGGCCACCAAAAATATTGCTATCTACTTGAAATTTAATAATATTAGAAAGATGACTGTATACTTATTTTTTTAAAGCGTAGACATAATGGTTATGACTGAGTAACCAGAGTCTTATCTATTTCTTTAGACTCCGGAGTAGGCTCTCACTTTATTCCCACAAGCCTGAACTTTGAGTATGATCGGGAGATGGGGACGTTCATTTAAGGTGTGAAGCAGCAAGTGTGTCTGCCCCAGACCCCGCCAGCACCGCTCCAAGGGATCAGGACCTGAGTCCCAAACACCCCGGAACTTCCCTCAAAGCCAGCCGTGGGCGGATCAGTCACCGATCCGCGCGATCCTTTACACGCGTCCCGTTTTCAGAGTGCGTCGCCTCTCGGGCATGATGGCTGCGGAACAGCAGCACAGGTTGGGTCCAACTGTGCCTTTTGTGCATTCGAGAACTGTTTCGGTCCTCCTCTCTGGTTCACCAACGCTTCTGAAGGTGGAGAGTAAACCCAGGGGCAGCGAATCCCAATGACTCAGACTCCATGGGAAAACAAGCGCCGTGCCGCACGGCAGCGCACCTGGCAGCACCTATCGGAGTCATGCTTCCGGAGGCAGAGGAATTAGTCAGTGCTATTCCAACCGTGTCCTATCACGGCCAAGAAAAACAACAGACGCTGAGGGAATGGCGTAATTAACCGGTGTAAGCAGGCCCGGACACTAACGTTTTCATTTTCTCTTTTTACAAGAGGAAATGGCTCTAACCAGCCACGCACATTACTGAGGCATTTGTATAATTAACAAGTGAGTCCTAACCTACGGAGACAGTTCTCAGGCTGCTTACTGGCTGCTAATGGGTTATCTGTGCTCTCCCGAAATCATCTCGTCTACAAGCCTTAGTCACCCCTTCTGCCTTCAGTCTGTGCTAGAGGCGAGGATACAGCAAGAAAAGAGAAAGTAAACACACAAAATCATTAGCAAATTGTTCAATCCGGTAAATAATATGCCAAAATTACTGGCAGTTGAACTCAGCGTGTCGAGCCAGACCTGGAAGCACAGACAGAAGGCGTCACTCACGCCCTGAAGAGCCCCTGGCGCCCAGCAGGACGCTGCTGCGGTGGCAGCCCTGGGCAGCTGAGTTTGCGGCGATGGTGAGAATCAGTGGGCAGCAGAGCCAAGATCGTTTTTTTTTTTAATCCTCACCTGAGGACATTTATTTCCTTTTTTTTTTTTTAAGAGAGAGGGAGAAAGGAATGAGAGCCAAGATCCTGAAGTGGGGGCGGGGTTTGGATCGGCACAAGTAAAAAAAAAAAAATGCCTTTAGTTTCATGTTTAATTTGAGGGTTAAGCGGGAGCAACAATATGATATTGTTGGAGGTTTTAACAATAATCTGGCTGCCCCAGGATGGAGAGCAAAAGCACACCGCAGCGTGGGGTGCGGGGGTGTCTCTCGGTTATGCCAATGAATATGAGGAGGATACAGGACCAAGATCAATCAGTGATTCTATATTCCAAACCAGTGTGCCCTGTAAAAATTTTAGAGGCCCTGTGGAAAACTGGGGCGCAGGGTGGGGGGCACGTTTGCAAACAATTTTGTTGGGAGGTGCTATGTGAATTTTTAACAACCCCATTGACCTAAATGAGCATGCGACAAACTGCATGCATTTAAAGTACGTACTTTGGTAAGGTGTACCTGTGAAACTATCACCACCATTAAGGTAATAAAAATATTCATCGCCTCCCCCCAAACACCTTTGTAACAACACCTCTGTGCCACTGTCCCCGTGACCACCCTTAGGCAGCCACTCATTTGCTGTCAGTAGAGAGGAGTTTGCACTTTCTAGACTGATACTGTGTACTCACTTTATCTGGCTTCTTTCTCTCCGGGCAATTAATCTGAAACCAGTCCGTGTTGTGGCACATGTTCCTAGTCCACTGCTTTGAAGGGATGGGTCGTATTCCATCGACGGGTTCGCCACAGCTCATCCACGCGTCTGTGGCTCGGCATTTGGGTTGTTTCTAGATACAGTACTTACGCAGGAAGCTCCTGTGAACACTGGCGTGCAAGCTTCCTGTGGACACGTCCGCATGTGTGCGTCATTTCTCTTGGGGGCAGTGGCATGGCTGCGAGGCTGCGTTTCTTTCCACAGTGGCTTCCTCATTCCCCAGCCCCCGCCGCAGCGCCGAGAGTTCCAGACGCCCACACCCTCGCTGTGGTCAGTCTTCTGAACGTGTCCATTCTACTGTGTGCGTAGCGGCAGCTCACTGTGTTTTTAATTCACAGTTCCCTAATGACTAATGATGTGGCCTTCTGCTCACGCCCTTACTGGCCATCTTCCACACACATCTTCTCTGGTGAAGTATCCGTTCAAAGTGTTCGCCGGTTTTTAATCCGAGTATTTGCTTCCTTCTCACTGAGTTTTGTAAGTTCTGCACACACTCAGGGTACATCTTTTACCGCGTGCATGACTTCCAAAGGTTTTCTCCCACTTCTCAGTCTCCCGGGCACGTCCTTGGAAAAGCAGATGTTTTCGATTTTGATGAAGTCCAATGTATCAACGTGGTCCTCTGTGTGTCAGGGCTTTTGTCCTGAGAAATCCTTGCCCCATCCAACGTCACGGCAGTTTTCTCCCCACCGCCCCGTCTTCTGCAAGTTCTACAGCAGCTTGGGTTACTGTCATTTTGCGATGTCATGTAGTCAGAGAATGTCCCTCTTCCTTTTCGCAGTCCTCTCGGTTCTTCAAGGCCCCTCCGTTTCCACAGGGACACTGGTCTCGGTGTTCCAAGTGCTGCAAGAGAACCTGCTGAGGTTCCGAGCGGAAGGGCGTGAAATCCACGCGGCAGTCTGGGAGCGTTACCACGTCCATAGGACAGCCGCCGGCCCACGGACGGCGCCGGTCTGCACTTCCTCGGCTTCCCCCAATTCCTCTCGGCACCGGCAGTTCGCCGCGTCTCGAACCCGCGCATCTGTCGTCAGATTCACCGTTCGTGTGTTTTGGATTTTTGGTGCTAGTTATTTCCAAATTTGGATGTGTGATGTTTAGTGTTGACACAGACATAAAATTGATATTTGTATTGATTTTGTATCCAGCGACCTTGCTAAAATAACTTACTGATTCTGGTAGCTTTTGGGGAGAGTCTATCAGATTTTTAACATAGGTAGTCGCATCATTTGTGAATAAGGTCCGTTTTTCTTCTTCTTTTTCAAATGAATTGCCTGTCACTTTTTTTTTCCCCACCTGACTGCCCTGGCTAGAACCCTCAGTGCCAGAGCGAAAGGCAATGGGAAGAGAACACCTCCTCCTTGCCTTGCCCTTGACCTTAGAGCGAAAGCCTTCCGTTCCCTCAGTGATATGAGCTGAGGGCTGTCCGCACGTGCCCCACACCCCGCTGAGGAGACCCCTCCAGTGCCTGGTTTGCTGAGAGTTCTTGCTGCGAACAGTTCCTGGGTCTCGTTAAATGCTTTCGAAGGGATGGAGAGGGTCTCTCCTGAAATGACCACGCAGTATTCCTTTCTCAGTTTCTCTTTTATCATTTCTTTTACTAATGTTCTAATACAGCTGTCTCCATTTCCCCCACCACTTCCCCCACCCCACTCACCCCCACCTCCCACCCTCAAGCCTCCCCTTGGTTTCTTAATGTAACGATTTTCTAATATTAAATTGACAGCGCGTTCCTGGGATAGAACCGCACGCGGCCCCAGCGTGGGATCCTTTTTACATATTATTTGAGAGGATCTGCTAAGTTTTGTTCGGAATTTCTGCGCCTAATTTCCTGAAGGACACTGGTCTCTAATCTGTTTTTTTGTAACGGCTTATTTTGGGATCAGGGTGGTACTGGCCTCAGTAGCACCAGTGAGTCAGGAAGAATTCCCTCTTCCTCGGTTTTTAAGAAATGTTTCCGTAGAACTGCTATTTTTTTCTTCGTTAAATGTTTGGTGGGATTTACCAGTAAAGGCCTGTTCGCTCAATTTCCTTCACACGCAGGTAACTACAAATGCCATTTGCATAATAAATATAGGGCTGTTTAGGTAATTTAAGTTTTAATGAGCATTGGTACTTCACGTCTCTGGAGGTCTCTCTTCATCTCCTCTAAGCTGCAGATTTATTGGCATAAAGTGTTTCATGTTATTTCCTTATCACGTTTTAAACAGCCGCCCAGTCTACAGGGGTGTCTCCTGGCCCTTCCGATACTGGTCATTTGTTTTTTCTCTCGTTGTCCCTGGTGGGCCGCAGAGAGACTCCCCAGGGCTATCGCTCTGTTCGAAGCGTCACCTCTTGGTGTCAATTGATTTCTCTCTCCTGGTTTTATTTTTCAGTGATCTTCACGCTGATCTTTTTTTATTTCCTTTCCTCTACTTGATTTGAGTTTACTTTGCCTTCTTTCTCTTGTTTTTTTTTTTAAGTGAAAACCGAGGTTACTAAGTTAAGATCTTTTTTCCTAATACAGGAGTTTCATGCCAAATAGTTCCCCTTAAGTAACTGCATCTGCACAGCCCACAAACTCTGATATGTCATATTTTAATTTTCACCCGGTTTAAAATATTTTCCCCCTCGATCTCTTCTCTGGCCCGGGGGTCATGTACAAGTGCATCATTTAGTTTCCGAGTGTTTGTCTAGATGCCCTTCTGCTCCTGCTAATTTCACTGTGGTCAGAGGGTGCTCTTCACGTGACCTGACACCTCCCTAACTTATTGGGACTGGTTTTATGGCTCAGAGTATGACCTCTTTTGGTGAATAGCTCACGTTCGATTCCAAGTGCACTCTGTAAATATCGGTCACGTCAAACTGTCCGTGTCTCATTGGTTCCTGAGAGCGGTGTGTGGGGGTCCCTGCCTGCACTTGTGGGTTTTTCTTCCTCTCCTTGGAAGTCTCAAATATTTTGCTTCATCTGTTTTAAAGTTCTGTTAGTAGGTACCTAAGTTTTGAGGATGTCCCCTTGCCGAGCTGACATCGACGTCACCATGAAATGGCTTTCTCTGTCTGCTCTTGTGGCCGCCTCAATCAGATATTAACAGAGATGGCCAAACTTCCGCTTTCGATGATTAGGGTCACGGTCGATCTTTTTTCATATCTTTGTGTCTTCATATTTAAGATACACTGAATGTGGTTTTGGTTTTGTAGGCAGCGGTGAGTTGAGTATGGCTTCTCTATCCAGTCTAACGACCCCCACCTCTCCTTTGGGGTATTTTCACTACTTACATTTGATGTGAATATTGATGTGGTTAAGTTTAGAAACACGTAATCTTATTAACTGTTACCCCAATAAATTTAATTTTAAAATTTTAATAAATCTATCTATAAACTCGCTGTTTTCTTTTCATTCCATCTGTTCTCGATTCTTTTTTCCTCCTTTGAATTAACTAGGTTTTTCATAATTTTCCCTTTTGTCAGTCGATGAGCAGCAAGGGCCCGTCTGGCTGCGTTAGGAGCAGGTCTGAGATCCAGGGCGTCACACGCTCCCCTCACTGCCGTCTGCCGCCACGAGACCTCGTGTCACTTTGCACGTGGGACCTGCACCTTCCAGAAGCACACTTCCATTTTTCCCCTGCTGACCTTCACGCTGTTGTCATGGACTTTACTTTTATATACATTGTAAACCTCACTCTACATTATTTTTTTACAACAGCTGTCTCTCAAGGAGATCCAAACAGTAAGGAAAACATCTCACGTACTTGCCCCCAGGGTTGCCATTTCCCCGGCCATCCCCGTGTGGAACTGATGTCTCCTAATGGTGACCACAGCCTTCTGCCTGCGGGACTCCCTATTACCGTTCTCACAGTGCAGACCACCCAGGCTGTGCCGTGCTCACCCTCGTCCAAGTGCGTGAACTCCGCCGGTTCACGCATGAACCCAAAGGGCTTGAGGACATGCAGTGTCCGCACAACATACAGCTGATTCTTTGGGAATCTGACTGCTATGGCAATAGAGGTAAAATACCATTTTTTGGTTTTTCTGAACTCAACCAAGCACGGATCGCCATTTCGGAAAGTCACCTGGTGGCTGGCGACGCCGCTCGCGGGTCCCTCCTGGTGCCCGCGCATCAGTCTGCGCCTGGAGCCTGCGCGCGGTGACTCTGGGTGTGAGCACCCGCTCCGCCACGCCCTCCAGGTTGCTGCGCTGTGGCGTGCCCTCGTCATTATCACGGGTCACGTTCCCGTTTTTCCTTCTGCATTACAGTTGAGGTGCTACGGCTTCCTTTTTCATTATACGTGTGATCATGTATCTAACCTACGATGTTCAAACAAAACAGAGCATCGGTTTTCTGCTGGTGTGCAACATGCATCCCAAATGCAGTGGCTACAACTTCAATAACATCTTCGCTCGCGATTCTGTGGGTTGGTGACCTGGGTGGGCCAGGCGGGTGGGATGGGCCACCTCTGCTCACCGCCCACTGGCAAAGGGCACTGGGCCTTCACAGTGAGGTCAGCGGGGACTGGCTGGTCCTGTGGGGCCACATGTCCGGCAGTTGGCAGGGACTGCCAGCTGTGACACCTCGGTTCCCCTGCAGGTGGCCTCTCTCACACAGTGACTTGATTCTGAAAGGGAGAGGGTAAAAGCCACAACATCCCGAGGCCTTGGCTTTGAAGGACCCTGCCGTCACCACCACCGCATCTGCTGGTCACAGCCAGTCACCAGGCAGCCTGGGCTCAAGGAGAAACACTTGCCACTTCTTCTCGGTAGGAGCAGCGACTTCACATCACAAAGCAGGTGCGTGCAGGGCCTGGGGGTGCGGTATGTTGCCACAGAGCACTGAGACACGTTCTAAAAAGGGACATCCGGAGTGTCAGGATTGAGAGCCACTGCTGGAAATACTTTCTCCATGTCGGCCCTGGCCTGTCCCAAGACAGAGAACACCATCCTGTCTGACCTCCAGATGCCGACGGTGAGGGAGAAGCCGGGAAGACTCAGATGAGCTTCCCTGCCCGGCGGCGGCGGTGGCGGTGACCGGCCTCTGGCCTGCAGGGCAACCGGCTGGACTGCCGGCAACACTCAGTGTTGTCCCTGGAGTTCTTCTTAAATTGTCACAAAGCCACAGTGAAACAGGGATTCTGTAATCACCCCTTCCTTTTTCTCTTCTGTAAGTGATAAACGTGCTTTCATTCTTCATTACCACGTGTTAAGATGAAGAAAGGAACAAAAGTGCGAAAGGGAATAAGAGCGATAAAAATTCCAGACCGTTTTCAAATCAGGCTTTGAAAAATATCTTGGCTTTAAAAATGGACAGATAGCTCCTTCCAGAACTTGTTAGGAAAATGGCACTTGGATTGGAAGCAAAGACACTGTTGAAATTCTTCCCTCATGTTGGCAACGGTCGTGACGCACTGGATGGTGGGGAATGCCGCCTTCATCTCAGACAAAGGTCCTTCGCTGGGGACTCACCCTGAGTCCCGAGAGACACTGAGATCCTCGCCAGGAAAACCAGACCGTCATAGTTGCCCTTTTCTCACTCGTGTTGATTTTCTAGAAATGCACAAGTCAGAACACTGACGGCCGGTTGTGAATTCCACGTGAGGGACCTTCCTTAGGGAGGAGCTGGAAAGTCAACAGAGGACCGAGAGTCGGCCCGTAAACGGCACACTTCCTCTGCCTTGGGTGCTACCCGGGCCTGACCCTGCCGTCCGCCCACATTAGAGATGGCCAAACACTGGCACCCAGGACACCAATGGCCGACTGACACGGCCCGTGACCCAGGCGATGGGACCAGCCAGTCTGGCCGGGGAAACACTGGACAGTGTGTGCTGTGCTCTGAACAGCTGCAGGGCCTTGAACTCCTAGGAAAGGACAAACTGTCCAGACCCAGATTCTCCCAGCCTGGCCTCGTTTTCCCCGACACCCTTTCCTCACAACCGGGGTTGAGTCTGGACGGCAAGAATGTGTACAAATCCCAGGGGAAAGCCTCGGGCGTTTCAGCTCAGCTGCGAGGAGACTCCGCAGTGCCGACAGCAGGACGGGCGGGCCGTGCGTGCTGGGAGTCGAGGTGTTTTTGCTTTCAGTCTCCTGAAGGCAAAGGAGAGTGGCTCCTCTCCAGCCGCTCTCACATCAACAGTCCCTCCCATTCACTGTCCCTTCTCTGTAGGGACCTCCCCTGAAATGCCCCTGCCTCCCAAGAGGTCCCAGAGAGGCCAAACAACTTCCATCACAGGGGGCCTGCAAAATATTTAACAAAGGCCGGGGCACGATCGATCCATAGTAACCTGGATGTTCCTGACAACACCTGCTGGCCTGGGAAGAATGCCAGCTGACCAGCGGCCTGGGGACAGGTCGCTCCAACTGCACAGGGAGGTGCTGAGAGACAGCCGTCCCACTTGGGCTCAACAAGGGCACAACCTCTTCCAAGAAGTAACTGAACTCAAACCATCAGACAACAAACCTGCTTTCCTGCCAGACCCCTCATAAAAGGTGACGTCTCTGTGATGCTCACGTCACATCTGGCCTATTAAAAGTGTAAAGGGTGGCAGCATATAATTATTTATAAAGAAGTAGGACCCTGCCCCAAATACCGTCCTGCAAGTGCTTGGATCTCCCATCAGCATTAACTTAGGGAACAGTTAGCCCTCATGCCATTTTCCGAGACAGCGAGAGAGCCAGGACCTTGGCTGTGAAATCTGAGCTCCAGGCAGGGGACATTACTGGCCACCTGCCCAGGTCTGCTCACCAGGTCGTTCTCACTGTCTCCCGGCTGCTGTTGAGACTGATGGGTGCCCTCAGCTGCCTCCTCCAGAGGGTCTCCCCTTCCTTCTAACCGACACCCCTCCCCAGAGGCCATGCAAGGTCCGGCCAGAGCCCTCCACCTGCCTCACCGTGAGACCAGCTCTGGCTGCGGTCCCCAATAGCCTGTGGCAGCTGTTCCCCCAGGTGCCAGGCAGCACCGCAGCTGCCATGCTCTGTTAGCTGTTCGCGCACACGCCGGGTTCTCGTTTACCCCTCCACTCAACCATGACCTCACGGACAGGAGTACCCCCTTAGTTCAGGGGCGTTCTAGCTTTTTGACAATGACTCAAAATAAGACACACACTATCTGTCTAATCGAATGCATGCGTGCATGCGCACATGTTTCTGAGATATACTTCTCAGAACACATTTACCTTCACGGCTGCTGTTTTCTGTTTCATTTTCTAAAGATTGTATTTATCCTTTTTAAAGAGAAGGGAAGGGAGGGAGAAAGAGAGAGGGAGAGGAGCACCGATGTGCTAGAGAAACACTAATTGGTTGCCTGGATCAATGGCAAACCCCCTCTGGGGAGCCGGCCCACAACCCAGGTGTGTGCCCTGATTGGGAACTGAACCGGTGACCTTTCGGTTCACAGGCCAGTGTTCAGCTCACCGAGCCCCACCAGCCAGGGCTCGATTTCATTTTTAAAACGTCGGTCCCAACTTACCGGAATAATTCACTGACCCACTAATGCGTGCGGCAGGTAGTTTGAAAATGCTTCCCCGAATCTCCTTGCGGAGCACCTCCTCCACTTGGAGCACTCAGTGAGTACCTGAGGAATGAGCAAGCAACCAGCCAGGTATGAGAGTGTCCAAGGAACAGTCTGGAAGGGTCTTGATCTCCGGCTGTGGGCTCCTGGGTCTTTGCAGTTTGTCAGACCTGATGGCAAGTGGCAGTCACCTTCGCACGTGGTGAGGTCCCTCCCGTGGGCCCTGGAGGAAGGGGGACCCACACAAAGACGCCATTGTTGGTGTGTTTACACAAGGCTTTGGGCTCCCAAACAAATCCTGTAATTTTAGAAATATTTAAACAGTTGCCAACTTCTAGAGAGCCGGCAATGACCGGAGATTGGCTCAAAGTATTACCCCCCAGAACACAGCTGCCAAGAAAAGCTATAAATGGAGAGAGTGGGAATCGTGAACGAAAGCAAAAAAGTGAAAACAGCAAAGGAGGTTTTGACAGCACTCGATATTGTTTTACTACGGGATTTCGAACCGCCGGAGTCCTGGTCTACCAAGGGCTCCCTGGGTCTGTGAAGACAACGCATGCGCGAAGGGAAGCTGGGGAAAGCGAGTCTTCAGCTCCGTAGGGCGGACGCACAGCCCAGGGCCAGCGCCCGCACCCCGACTCAGGGTGGGAGCTGCAGGCCCCACCCCCCCCCATCCTAGCAAAGGTAAAACAATGCGGTTGGGGCACAGGAGGGCACCATGAGAGCCGTGCTCTGGGCCCACCGACGTGCCCGTCCCCACGTGGAGGGCCTCAGCCACACAGCAGCCACTGCCTCTTGTCCTGCTCGCCCTGGCTGGTTGACCAGCCCCCAGGCACCCGCACTGGGGCCGCGTCCTGTGCCCTGCCCCTCGGGCGGCCTCGCTCCTGAGCATGTCTGAGTCCGCCCTCCCGTGAGCCCGTGAAGCCTCACTTCCATGGAGTGCCCACTAATGCTCCCGAAAGGAAGCAACCCACACTTTGCCTCCTGTGTAGCTGCCCTTTACTGCAAAGGGGAAAGAGATGAACTTGAGCAGGAAAAAAAATTCTATCTTTAACTGGAGAGCATTATGCTAAGTGAAATAAGCCAGGTGGCGAAAGACAAATACCATATGATCTCACCTATAAGTGGAACCTAATGAACAAAACAAACAAACGAGCAAAATAGAATCAGAGGCGTGGGAACGAGGAACAGACTAACAGGGACCAGAGAGGAGGGGGCAGGGGGATAAGGGAGGAAAGAAGGGGAAGGGCCAAGTCCAGGAGCACGTGTGAAGGGCCCATGGGGGTGGGTAGACAGCAGGGTGGGGACCGACTGCGGGGGCGGGCGGGGCAGGGGCAGCAAAGAGGGAAAGTTGGGACAACTGTAATAGATCAACCATAAAAAATATTCTATCCTTATTTCCTCTCTGACAGGTGTAACCTCCCTTCCACTATGAGTTCAGATGCTACTTCCTGTGACTTGTCATCAACAGGGACCACAGCTTCTAATCACACTGAGGTTGAGGCAGGGGTGTCAAAACGCCACTCTTCCTCACGATCATCACGAAGTTCCATTTGGGGGAGTTATTAGATGCGTCTCTAGATCTTGCCTGAATCATTAATGAAGAAGCGTGCATGCTACTGTACCACAAGTTCGGCTCTTAGCGTGTTGTGATTTTACGTCTACAAAAACGGGGGTTTCTTTTGAAGGCCTTTGTCTTTTAATTTCTCCATTCAAAAAACATCCGTCTGTGGATGGAGGGCACAGAGGGCAGCCTTTGACGAATGTCCCCACGTGCCACACAGTGGGGGACACTGACGTCCTCTGATCTTCAACCGCTTTATTTTTTAATTCCTAAAAATATTTGCTTACCCCTAGTCTCGAACCACAAAAATAATTTAACTTAATATTAGAACACGTGAAACCAGGCGAGACGAGGTTCTGCAGAAGGAGACACGTGCCTCCGCTGCAGCCCCAGCACCTGCCCGTCCCGAAGGCGCCCACCATGCCCCCTGGCTGCCGGTTACTCCGGGGTTGGTGTGTGTGGCTTGGCAAGCGACCCCGTAACAGGAACACCCTTCCGTCTGTGGCCACGTCTGCCCGCGTCTTTATGCACGTTCATGTGCGGCGATGGCGTGTGAACGCAAGTCCCGTGACACACCTCCCGCTTCTTCAGGGTGGGCTTTTTCTTTCCATCTGCCTTGTCGCCTCCCTACCTTGTGTGATTGCCACTGAACACAGCAATTCGGAATTTCGCAGCTTCAAACCACCACAGACGTTTATTGTGTCAGAGCTTCTGGTCACCGGGGTTGCCCCCGTCACTGTGGGCCGGGACCGTACGGAATCGAGGCTCACGGGGCCCTCTCCCGGGTTACCCCCCCAACCACCCGGTTCGCACACCTCTGTGCTTTCTCTCCATTCTTGTACGGACACGTGCAAGTAGGTACATACAAGCCCCTGTGTAGACTACAGTTGCCTTGTGATTGGCAGTATTAAAATTTTAAATATTTTTGGATATTTGCTGTATGTCTTTCACTTATAAAAATTTAATAAAGTTAAACATAAATGTTCTTTTAAATAAAGAACTTGGACCAGAAGTCCGGTCCAAGATCATATGACTGACAAGTGGAGCTGCTGGTACTCAAAGCAATGACCTTGAGACTCTCCAGCCCATGACCTTGAGACTCTCCAGCCCACCCTGCCCACACGTGGAGCCGTGGTCGTGGCGCTGCCTCACCATCGCCCCCACTTGGTGACAGCCCTGAGTCTCCTTACAGAGGGCTGTCAATCATTCTCCCTCTTGGGAGTGAAGGCGGGGCAGCCAGGCCCTCCCCTCGCAGCCCGGAGCTCTCCGCCCAGGGCCCTCTAGAACCTGAGACAAAGACGCGTCTGCTCAGACGATTTGTCTGCTCTGAGCCTCACTCCGCCAGGTTATTTCTCATTTTACAATGAAATTTTTTCTTTATGCTTTTATTTTTGTGCAAAGAAAGAGAGCCCACCAAAGGTGTGTGCTTCCCAGGCAGAGATGGGGGGTGAGACAGGGCCAGCCCCCCAAACCCGTCTCTGGCGTCTCCCCGCTCCTCGAAGTCCCACTTCCAGCCTTCGTCACTGATGGCAGGTCCCCAGTGTGTCCCCCAGTGTGACCCGCCCGGGCCGGGCTCCGAGCAAGAGGTGATGGAATACTTTGGGGATTCAAAGATGAGATGGGACAAGTGTCCGTCCTGAAGGCTGATCACACGTCACAGCAGACTGGACGGTGCCCCGGACGAGAGCAGGGCACTAGGGAGCAAGCAGACGGGACAGAGTGCGCGGCAGACAGTGCGGGTGCCGTGGGTGAGCAGCCCGGGGGGGGGGGGGGGGGCGAAGGGCACAGCACTGTGGGCGGTGAGCCCAGAGCACCAGGTGTTCTCCCCACACCCTTCAGTTCTCTGTGAGCCCCCAGAGGAGGGAAAGGACAGGCAAACTTCCCGAAACTGAGCTGGTCCTTGCCCCCTCCTCCCCGGAAACATCATCTGTTCCCCAGAACGTGGTTTGGGAGTTGCTGGAATGGGGAAATCTGTGTTTTGCTCTGACCTCAGCAATTTGAATCACGCAACCAGCAATGGCTGCGTCTTCTGGTTTTCTCTCCTTAGGTCAGGAACAAGATAAGAGATGTTTTTGTCTTGCCAGAATTCTTCCTTTACCTTAAAAAAAATTAGTAAAACCACCAACAAAGATTTCACTCTTTTTTGGTACAAATACGCTTTAAACTCAGCTTTCACCTTGCTAGAGGAAGAGCTCAATTGCTTACAGGATTTTCCTAGAACAGTCCTCAGTTCGGCCCACCAGGGTTCCACAGCAGAATGCCCGTGGCCTTGGGCGCCTTCTTTGGAGCAGACAGGGGCTGCCTTCGGGGCCCCACACGGAGAACTTCAGGGCCTGGGAACACCCACGCCCAGCAGCCCCCACCCCACAGTGTGTCCCAGTTAAGACTTCCCACTAGTCGCTCACACAGTGACATGTGTGCTCACGTGGACGTCAGCGGCCACAAGGCGAACACCTGTGGGTGTGGATTCCTGCGGAAAACGGTGGCCTTGGCGAGGGGCCCTTGGAAGACCACAGAGATCGGACAGGAGCGCAGACCCACTCTCTCAGAAGCAAACTTGGGGACGAGGCCCACTTCTCCCCCTAATTGCTTTGCACACGGTCAGCCCACCCATGCCAGCACAATCCCGGGCTACACATGATCTCGCAGAGCGCAGCAAGGACAGACTTCCCCGAGCTACCCTTCTGTGGGCGCAAATAACTGGTGCCTGCGGCCTACCACCCACTCCCGAGCCAGCACAGCAAACGGCGCCTGCGCACTCAGGACAGGGACCCAGGGCGATGCTTTGGACGCAGCCCATCTGCTCAAAGGTGGGACATCCTGGCCTTTCCCCCATGAGCTCCCTGAGTCCTGCGGACTCTCCCCTCCCGAACCAGCCCACCAATGCCAGATCACCAGACCCTCGCCTCCAAATGGGTGATGACGGACCCTGTCTTGCCTGAATGGCCCTCCAAATCAGCGTTTCTGAAGAATACAAGAGCTAGTGAGGCCACCCCCGCAGTGAAAACACTTTTATGGATGACTAACCAGCAATAATGCTGCAAATGACCCGCCTGCAAAATCTTCAGTGCCTTGAGATCTAAATTACTCTAATTTTTCTCCCCCAAAATTAGGTATAATATTATAATTTCAAGTAATGCAAGAGCAATTTCTCCCTTCAGTGGATACCGAGCTCAAGATGTTACAGGAAAAAGAAATAGCTGTTGCCGCTGATACGAGAAATTCAAAAGAGAGACAAGTGTGAGCAAACAAAAGCTGTCACATCAAATACTGTGGGGGAAAAATCCAGAAAAAATGCCAGGAATGCTCAAGTCTAAATAAAGTCATTTATTTGTTATTTTAACCCCTCCGCCACCAGCCTCCCCGGCAGGGGCTAGCCCACCCTCCCTCCCAGCGTGTTACTGAAGGCTGCTCTCGTGCCCGTAATGACGGTTGGGTGGTCCCATGTTCCTCTTCACTCTCAGTCTCCTTGAGGGTCTCCAAGCACTGAGCTGATGATGCGCCTCTGGCCCTAACTGCTCTGTGGGTCTCCTTTCTTCCTAGAATTCCGTCTTGTCTGATTTCTACCACCTTCAGCAAAGAAACCAGACCGGCGTGCACACACATGACAGTGGCCACACAGGGTCCCTGTGTTTCCGGTAGGTGGGGGGCAGTCGCCGTTTACGCACCTTGTGGGGGCCCGAGCAGGCGGCTCACAGGCAACTCAGGCAAGACCGCCTTGTTGGGGGGGGCCTCCACGGAGGCCAACTAGGAAAGTGGAGAAAACGCCAAAGGGACAGGTGGCAGGGAGGGCTCACCCCTGGCTCCGCCTGGTCAAGTTCATGAGCCTGTTCCCTCTGTCGAGGTGACGTGTTTTTGTAAAGACTGAGTCCGACAGTGTACCCTCCCACCCCCCCACTCACTCCACTGCCTAGTGAGGCTTCTGTCCCCCATAAGTTGCTCTGGCCACGGTCACAGGACCTCCCAGCTGAGAGAATTCCACAGGCTCAGCTCCTGCCCGCACACCGAGGACAGCGCCGCCAGCCTCCCACCTTTCTCCCAGGTCCCCCTCCTAGAGGGGCCCTGCCTCTGTGAGCTGCCAGGCACCCGGGGCTCCAAGAGGGGGAGACTGGGTCCGTGACCCCCTTCCCCACCGCCAGTCCCAATCCCTCAGCACGGCACGCGCAGCCCCCCAGGGTCACAAAGTTCCCCCCAGTTCCGTAGCCCTGCGCTCCTGGGGCCCCCAACCTCCAACACCCTCCTCATCTCTGCTCAGCCATCTCCTCTGGCCCTCGGCTCACATCCACACCAGGGCCCACTCCCGTCCCGCTTCGAGGCCCCCATCCTACCTGCAGGTCCTCTCCTGGGCTCCCGGGCTCTGCGCACTGTCCTCGCCCAGGTGTGCGCGCCTTCCCCCCCTGCCGGTGCAGAGTGCCTGGCAGCAGGAAGCCCGCTACTCAGCTCTGGACCCCTCCGCCTGGTCCAGGGCGTGCGGCAGGGCAGGTTCTCCAAACCGTACTGAGCCCGCCGGAGGAGCTCCCTCCGGCTTCTAACAGGTGACCGCAGCTTTTCCGCCGTGGGTCTGGTTAAATGAGGCGCTGCGGTCTTCAGAGTAATTCGCAAACAGGATGACGTGAGGGGCTCCGTCCAGAGTTAGAGACCCCTGGGGCTCATGGAGCCAAGTCCCCCCATCGCCCTGCACCTGCACACCGGACTTTTCGGCCGTCCCTCTCCTCGCGCACACAGGCCGTGGGTGGGAGACAAGGCCCCTCTGCGGCCCTGATGCCTTGTGGTGGCACCTGCTTCTCCAACGTGCCACGTTGTCAGCATCGCAGCGGCCCGCGCCTGCGAGTCAGTGCCCACGGAGCGCTCGGGGCACCTGGGGGCCCGAGCGGCCCCACGCGTGAGCCGGGGGCTCTGCCGCGGGTTCCGGTGTGAAAGAGTCAAAGACACACAGTCCCCGCAAGTCCGGGATTCGGGCTGTGTGTTATCTCACAACTTCCCGTTTGGAAGAGATTCCATTTCTCATGAGTTGTGAATAATTACGTAATTCTGCTGCCTTCTTAAAACTGGGAGCCGGCAGCCTGCCTCCCGCAGTCTGGGCTGACATCTGCAAGGGGGCTTCGCGTTTCCCCTCCGGGGCGTGAGCCACATGTGTGTGAGCCAAACGAACTCTTCGTTGGTTAAAACAGTTCATGATGGGAAACAGCCTGTATCGAAAGAGCAAAGTCTCCCCTCTCAAAATCCACTCTCCACAATTACTTCCGGAGCGCACGGGCGGCCTTCGGGCTTTCGGAAGGCGCTAGTCTGGGGGACGCCTCCGTTCTGAACCCTTCCCGGCAACCGGTGTCAGTCGGTCATCGGGCTATCCGAGCATCGGCCAGGTCCCGGACCCGGTTTGGGGCGCTGGGGAGGCAGGCGGAGTCACAGGCCCGCCGTGAGGTCAGTGCTCCGATGCCGCCGCTGCTGACCTCGAAGCGACCCCACTGGAAGGCGCCTGTTCTGTCGGGCACAGCCAGGGGAGGTCGTCAGTGGTTAGGGTGGGCTCGTCTCCTTTTCCGGGGCATGTTGTTTTCTTCTCATATGTATTTCATATCCTTAGCTGGAAGAGTATCAAAAGAATCTGAATATCACCATCTGGAAGTTGTGCCGTGGACTCCAGTGGGCAGGATTCGAGCTGGGCTCCTCTCCTTCCTGCGCAGGCGCGTCTCTCCGGCTCGAAAGTGAGCGCGCGCAGGCGCTTCCCCAGTGCGCGCCGCCAGGGGGTCAAAAGCTGCTCGGCCGCCACCCTCCACCCTCCACCCCCACCCCCCCAGCGGCTGGGGCTTTTCTAACCCAAAAGCACTGGGGGCCAGAGGGGCCTTTCGAAGATATCGGACCATCAGAGACTTCACTGAACCAGTCCACCAAACGCGCGGAAACACGCAAATGTTTCACGAGCGCAGCACGTGGCCACGGCCGCACAGCCTGGGGGTCTGCCTGGTCCAAGCCTGGCGAGAAGCCCTGGGAGCCGCCCGCTGCAGGAACTCGTAATCACGGATCAATGCGTCACTGACCTCCACAGCGGTCTCCACCCCACCCCCACCCCATCGATGGCTGTGCCTTCTGAAGTTTCAGTTAGCGGGGGTCAGCCCTGGTCTGAAAACATTAAACGGAAAATTCCAGAAACAGTTCATGAGTTTTAAATGACGTGCTTTGTCATAGGTGTGTACGTGCTGGAAAAAGCACAGAGAGGGCCCAGGCACCCACCAGGGGTCCTGAACGTGCCCCCAGGGATGGGGGGGGGGGCACGGCTGCATTTCCCAAGTGGATGTTTAACTTGTGACTTTTAAATCTACCAGAATTCTTAAGAAACAGAAGATGGTTTCTTAGCAGAAGGTGGCTATTTAACAGAAGTAGAAGACCGCCGTTCTATCACTGCGCTTTCTGAGTCTCTTCGCATCCACCCAGAACTTTGTGTCCTGTGGTTCTCTCGGTGCCGGACCAGCCTGTGGGCCCGGAAAGGGAACTCCCCACACCTGGCCCGGGCGGGAGACAGGCTCCAGGAACAGAATGCTGGTTTTGAATCACAATTGTATTTTTAACTCTCCCCTATTAACTCCCAGTGAACACTGCATCGTACGCAGAGGCCATGTTTATAATAGAATGTTAGTTCTCCTTGGAAGGTTTCCGTTTGAAAATGCCCTTGGAGGACCGCGCCGGGTGGGCGTCTCCACACCCACCAACCAGGCTGCCACCACCAGCAGTGTGTCTCGGACAGGAGCTCACAGCACGCGCCGTTATCCTGCCTGGTAGTCCTAATGGACACCCATTCGTGTTGGCCATGAGGCCATTTGTGAGGTTGAATGCGGTCACCAAATGGGAAGAGGCCCCGGGGCCTCTGAGGCTGAGGGACCGAACTGCACGGCCAGGAGGCCCGAGCGTGGGGGCGAGTCTGGGGGAGCCCCCCAGCCCAGTGTGGCGGAGATGACAGGAGTCCCCCCCAATCCTGGACTATCACGGGGGTGCACGGGCAAAGCCCTCAGAGCAGCGCTGACAAGTAATCACCATTCACTCTCATTAAAGCCCTTTAGACAGAGGGCAGACTGAGGACACTTACGGAACCTCGGAGGAGTTTAACACGAGGTTCTCTTTGGGGGCGGGGGACATGGATTATAGGCAGTGTTAATACATCTTATATCAATGCATTACAAAATCCCTACTCAGCACTTCCATCTAAATATCTTTTTTGAAAAAGTATTTCCAAAACTGATGGAAAAGTGTCATAAGAGCCACATTCAGACCCGGTCTCCGCACACAGCACGGTCTTAACCATCACCCAGGCGAGAGCAGACCAGTGAGCACTGACAGTGGTCTGTGCAAATTGGTTGACATTCAGGGGCTCACTGTTTTCCACCAGGTTGCCTGCCATCTGTCGCCAGAAAGGTTTGAGTGGACGGCTTGAAACTTAATTTCATAGCTGGGAAGGAAATGAATGGTAGATGTATCCACATCCTAAAATACCGGATCTGTGAGATATTTTAACTCGGGGCCTCGTCGAGAGTCGATAAAGATTCCTCACCGTTCACAACATGTTCCAGCTCAGTTATCTGGAATGGGCCGGGCAGGGAATCTTCCGGATTTTATTTTGCCAGGTTTCTCGGGCCCACCTTTGTGTGTGGGCCGGTGGCAGGGCCCCTGTGTGGGGAAGCCATTCTGTCTCCCGCGAAGACCCCCACAGTGGGGGAAGCGCTCTGAGAAGCCAGGCCGGTCAGCGCGGCCCGTGCGAACCCGGAGTGCACACTCGGTTGCTTCTCTGCCTCCGGCACATACAACGAAAACGACTTTGGGAAGCAACTGCCTGTTTTTCATCAGGACGCAATGTCATTAACCGAGTAGCTTCATTACCCACAGGAGACGGACGGCGAAAGTGGGCCTCTGCAGCTTATCTCGGTGACATTAGCTAATCTCCATACCACGGGCGAATGTGAGGCTCTGGAAGGTTCTCCGGCTGGCCCAAGGCCCCTGGCGGCGGAGCCAGGTCTCCCTGAGGCCACCTCTCCTCCGTGCCCCTTCCCTTCCACCTTGCTCATGCCTCGCTCTGCAAGGGATCGGCCCGGCCCCGGAACAGCCCCAATGGCGGGGGGGGGGCCTCTGGGCCCCACCGCCCTTTCCACTGGGAGGAGGAAGAGGTGGGCAACCTTCCTCCCACATCCTGGACATTCTAGAGAGGAAAGCCTCCGAGGTCCCTCCCAAGTGCCCTCCTGCTGCCCCCATAGAGGCACCGACACACGTCAGGGTTTGAGACCCCAACGGCAGTGGGTTTAGGGTTCTTCCCGAGCTGAGCTGGCTGCTGGGGTCCTCCTCGGCCCCAGAGCAGCCGTGGGGCTGAGCGCAGCCGGGCCACTGGCATCTCACAGCTTGTGAACCAGGCGGCACGGCCAGACGCAGTTCCGTGCACACACATGCACACACCCCAACAACCTAACCACCTTCGCAGCCAACAAACCTTTAAGTCGCTTTAGGGTTCACATCGCGGGAACGCACATTCTCAGATGGTGAGCTGACACTGTTACTGTGCCTTTTGAAAATATGTACGTATCATTCACAAGACGAACATTCGGCCGCCTTCACTTTGTCTAACTTTGCTCTCGTAAGATCCTGTTTCTCTGTGGCAGTCAGTGACCTCATGGCCCACCTTGTGGCCTGTCCGCCCGGGCTCATCCTCACAGTGCTACCTGATGAAGACGCTGATGCCCACCAGTCCTGCACCCGAGGAGACAGAAGATACCCGGTAAGCGGGCTGGAGGCTCGGAGCCCGGCCAGTCACATCTGGTGCCCAGACTCCTGGCACCTGCACCGGGCTTCTCCCTGCACCGGGTCCCCGCCACCCAGCAGCCCGGCATTTGACTCACCTTGTCCACATGCAGCAGCACAAGGCAGGCGCTCGCCCAGCCGGTCTGACCTACGGGAAGAGACACAAAAACACAGTCAATTTCAAAATGACTTAAAACAGCAGAGTGGCTACCGCCCGCCCCTTGTACAGCCAGTCACCGTCTGACCGGGGCTGGTTGTTGGTCCACAGGAGCCTTGGACTCTGAGAGGAAGAAGGAAAAGCGCGGGGCCCCCTTTAGTCCCCAGAAATCAAAGTTGGGTTGTTTGGCTAAGCTGCACATTCTAGAAGGTTCTGCTTTTCATGGAGAAAAATCGATTTAGCACGCAAACTCACTTATCGAGAATGAAAGAAGGCTGAGAGAGTGCCTTGGGGTGGAGGGGCAAGAGCTTTCCATACCCTAAAGGCGACCCCCGTTGTCACGGCCAAAGAAAACACCGTCGCTGCGTGTGACACGGCAATCCCCCTCACTCTTAAAAATAAACATGAACTTGACGGAGACAGAGAGCACACGCAGCTCTGCATGAAGCTACCGACATTGCTTACGCTTTGTGACTCAGAATACGCTGTGAAACTCCTTCGTCTTTTCAAAAAACTTTACAGATTCGATCGTGGCACTTTAACTTGAACCCAGTGGGTAAACATCGCCACCTTACTTGGGGGGGGGGACACTGTGGCATCGTTTCTGAACCCGAGGCTGCCCCCCCCCCCAGCAGCTGAGGTGGAGCTCGGCCCACCGCGCCAGCTTCCCTCGCCCTTCCCACAGCTGCGTCCCGGGAGCCCGACCCAGTGACAGCCACAGGGCTCCTCTGTTGGGTGCAACTCTTCCATCTGCAATTTACTCTGACAGGCTCCACAATTTTTAAGTGCAATTAAATCCTAAGAATTTACCCAGAAAAAGAGATCCTACCACATTTTTAAAAAATTTTTTTGAGAAGGTGAAAAAAAATAGTTGAACAACTATTGAACAACTTGGTGTTCAGTTGAACAACTTGAACAACTAATTACTAATGGGTTGCTCATTTTGAGGGGGGAAGGGTGGGGGCAGGAAAGGAAAGGAGAAAGTATTTGGCTGAGCCAGAAATTGGTTCCTTTGTGTGGACAGACAGGCGGGGTTCTGGGCCCGCCGGGCAGTCACGGCCCTTCCGACCCGCTGCCTCGGCGGGGCTGGCATCCCCACCCTCAGAGGGAAGGGAGAACAGGAGCCCTACAGACAACAACCCTCAGAAACTGCCACCACCTGACTGCCCTCAGCAAGGGCAGACCAGCTGGCCCCAAAACGGGGGCGAGCAGGAGAAAGACAGAGAGAGAGAGATTGCTTTGTTGTTCTTATTGATGCATTCATTGGTTGATTCTTGTAAGTGCCCTGACTGGGGATCAAACCTGCAACCTTGGCACGTCAGGACAACACTTCAACCCACTGAGCAACCTGGACAGGGCCTCACTGTTCCCTTTTCATCCCAGAAATGGGATCAAAGACCCAGCACAGCAACCAGACCCATCTGACCAGACGGGGGCCGGCGGGAGGGTGTCTTCCTCCGCAAGGGTCCAGGGGACGCCTTCATCTGCTCGCCTGTTGCGAAATGACGTTGCGTTTCTAATCTGCAGCTAGGGTCACTGTGGTCCTGGAAAGGACCCGCGTCCCTACCCCTCCTCAGCATCCGCACTTGAGATCATTATTCAGCAGCAAGCTAATCGGGCATCCCCACAGCTGTCCAGGCCGCATTTGGAAATGTCAGATTTTCCTTTCGGAGATGTCAGGCTGTACCTAGGGTTGTGGGACACTTTGCATAAAATATGCACTGGATACCAGAAAACCTTCAACAGGACACCTTCCACCTGCGTGATTCTTTCATCCAGGAGGATGCAACCGAACAACTACAGATGAGCTCCGATTGTCCCCTGGAGACGCTCAGTGGTTGGCTGGTCTCCCCCCCTCCTGGGGTCTCTCGGGCATAACACTGAGGACCCCTGCCTGCGTGTGTCCCCAAGGCTGCAAACACTCTAGTGACCTTGCCCTCCCTGCGGGACCAAGCCCTGAGCTCACAGGAAGCAGGGACCTCCTGGCCACCACCCCCGACCCCTGCATGTCACAGGGCTGGCTCCCTGTGCATGGCAGACCTCCTGGACATGTTTACAGAAGGTTCCTCTCCTCCTGTGCTGCTCAAACAGCATTAAAAAGCCCCCTGAGCCCTGCCTTGCGGCTGCCCAAACTCATCCCCTGAAGACCGCAAGCGGAACAGGCCCTGAGGGCAGAAGCCATGGGCCCCTGATGGATGGGCCGCCCCCGACCCCAGGGCCGGCGCTCTGGCCCTGTTAGCCACCCAGTAACATGAACAGAGTGCGTGTGTTAGACCACGCTGGCACAGGGATCCAGGCAAAAGCCGAAAAGGCCTGTGAATCAAACCCCTCAAACATCCCTTGGTAGAGAATCTTGGGAAAATTGAAAACTAAAAACTGCTTTCTCCCGAGAGCTGCCTGCTGCTTCCCTTCCCACCGCCTTCCGGGCCCTCCAGCCCTCTCTCCATTACCGGTGGAAGAGGACCCCTCCGTGAAGCCGGCATCTCTGGAATGGGCACACTGAACCCCAGGTTATATTCAAGACCCCCTAACAATATGCATTGACTGAAAACGGGACCGTTTCGCTTTGAGCACTGGATGCGTTTCTGAAGGTCAAGTGCAACACTGAGTCTCAGCAGAGTGGGCACCCTTCTCCAGGACTTCTGCTTCAGAGCACGTTCCTGCAGGTGGGGTACGTGGGTCCCCCACCCTGTAACACCCAATGAAGCATTTGGCATTTCCCGAATGTGCATCTGATTTGCTCATGTGGGCCCCATGAACAAAAATCTCAGTCAGCCCCCGCTCAGTTGGTCGGAGCATTGTCCCGTACACCCAAAGGTTGCAGGTTTGATTCCCGGCCACAGCACATACCTGGGTTGCGGGTTCGACCCGCCAGTCAGGGAGGAGCTAGTCGATGTTTCTCTCACATCGTTTCTCCTTCTTTTTCTCTCTCTCTCCCCGTCTCCGCACACTGCCCCCCGCCCCGTACCCTGCTTCTAAAATCAATAAAACATGACTTTGGATGAGGACTAACAAAACTCAATTGAACTGACCAACAACTTATGACTTTTCTTACAAAATAAAAAATACTAATTAAAATATACATCACATTCTGCTCTGGCTGTTGTGGCTCAGGGGATTGAGCGCTGGTCTGAGAACCAGGGGGTCACAGTTCCCAGTCAGGGCACAAGCCTGGGTTGCAGGTCCGGTCCCTGGTGGGGGACACATGAGAGGCAACCACACAATGATGTTTTAAAAACTAAAAAATAATTTAAAAATAACAAAATATACATCACATTCTCACTGAAGAGAACGGCCTAGCGTCTAAGTCACCTAAACTGTCGGGAGTCAGGACAACGACCCCGGGACTGGGGCCGAGAGCCCGGCCGGGACCCCGAGCCACCTGTGCCGGACACACACCCACACACGGCACCGCTCGCCCGCAGTGGGCCAGACCCCCACACTGATTCTGCGTGGGCCCCTACATCTAAAGTGGGGGTTTTGTTTTGTTTTGTTTCTCTCTTTTTGTTCCCCATAAGGACATAGAATGAATCCCTTTAAACTAAACCTACATTTTTATTGGATTATTGAATCAGAACAAAATCAGAACACGAGAATTATTCTCCAAAAAAACCCCGTGTGAACAGAACCAGTTGTGCCCAGTCGAAGTCCTTGGAGGAAGAGAGGGGGGAGGAGGGGGAAGGCGGGGGTTTCACTGCAGTGGGGAAGGGCTTCCGCAGCGGAGCCATTTGCTACAACTTCTCCCCGGGACGAGAGAGGAGGTTTTCCACGTATTCAAAACCAGCATGAAGAGAATGCCTGGGGCGCCTGTTCCCCTGGCTGCACCCGGGCCCAGCTCCCCGCCCTGCGCCTGCCTCTCCTCCCTCGATGCCCCTGCTGCGGTCGCGGGTTCGAGCTGTCAGCCGGACGAGCTGACAGCCCTCGGGAGGAAGTTCGGTTTCTCAGTTGAAGAGGAAGGCTCTCAAGACAGCCGCCTTCAGAACCATAATAACCTCTAAATGCTAATAGTTCTGAGTCGGCTAATTTGATTAAGTGGCCAGAAATGATACCTTGCTCAGAGACAGATCATGGACATGTTCCCGCTGAACTCTAAGTGCTGAACGCTCATCCTTCAAATTCCCGCAGGTTTTCATCATTTTCATGTCTTCCTGTGCCACCGCAATTGCTGCTGTCTTTGTTCCCAGAAGAGTTTTTAAAGTGGCTCTGTTCACTTCATTTTATCTTGTTACTTTAATCACACACTCTTGACCAAAGTGGGATCTGTCATCCTGCTCCGAGCGAGCCCTGCCCCCCGGGTTTCGCAGCCGCATCCCGGGGCTTCAGCGCCTCCAGGTGTACAGGGACGGTACCAGACGGCACTTTCCACTCCAGCATGGCCACCTCCAGGGCCAGGGTCCTGTGCTGCCCCATGTCCGGGCCACTGGCAGGGACGTGGTCTGCTGGGCCTTTAGCACTTAGGGTTTCTTGCTACACTCGGGCGTCCGCTCCTCGCCTGGGGCGGATGACGGGTGCCTGGGGCAGACCGGGCCGTTCGGGGCTCTGGATTCGCTCTTGTCAGTTTTTCCTGTCCCTTCTGTCACGGGCCAACTGAGTCATATTCGTTTCTTCAACAACTTAAGATTCCATTTAATTTAAATAGTTGAATGTTGTTTGAAAAAGTCCCTACATACAAGTTCCCCAGAGAAGCTCATCGGCTGGGCGTCCGTGGGGTGCAGTTCTCTCCTTCCCACTGCTGAGCGTCAGCGTGCCGGGCACCTCTGAGTGTCCCCTTTCTGGGCGCCGGGTGCTGCCTGAGCCCCGGGCACGTGCAAAACATCAGCTGCTCTCAAGGAGCCTCCATCATTCTCTCCTCAACCAGAAACTGTCCCAAAGTCACCCAGCAGGCTGAGGACGAACACAGGTCCACGGGTGGCAGGGGTCCCGGCCACCAGCAAGGGGTGGAGGCAGTCCCCTGGAGCCCAGGGGACCCGGGAACCACGAGATGGGACCTGGGTCTGGGAGGTGTAACGTGGGCAGGTAGGGAGCAGGGAGCAGGCGTTTCGGGGAGGCCAACGTGGGAGGGGACAGTCTAGAGAGAAAAACTGTGAGGCGACCATGAAGAGGCCACCGTGGCTGAGGCAGAGGCCTCTGGGGGCCGGAAAAGTAAGTGCCTGTGCTCGGAGCTGGGGTCTGGGCGCCTGCTGTCCTTCGCTACCCAGGGCACGGGAGGCCCTGCCACGTCCAGTGGACTGACAGCTGAAGGCAGTCAAGGCTAAGGAGCTGTCCCTGGTGACAGCAGATCAGATGAGAGAAAAGGGGGCCAATCTGAGAAACCCATTTCAAGAGAACTAATGACTGATTCAAACTGCTTGACAACTGCACATTGAATTTCCTCAATCGTTTTAAATTACCCTCTTCCAGGTTTAGCGACCAGCCTGCGCCACCATCTAAATTACAATCCCTACTGCCTGTTCTCCTTCCCGAAAATTAACTCAGGAACTCCCAGACACAAACTTCCGCCGAAGGAAAGGAGCAAAATCCAAATCGTTCTAACTCTGGCACTTGGCTTTGACCACCAAGCACCTATTAAAAATACCAACAACTTTATTTCATTAAAACACCTGCTTTCTTTCCGCACCAACTTCTAAAGGGGGATGAATTTTTATTGGCGAGAAACAGAAGTTACTCTCTAAAAATCAACAAGGGGGAAGCCACATTCTGCGGAAGAGCTGCCTGTGACATTGAGTAAATGATGCACAAGAAAGTTAATAGAAAACACAGGTCCCACGGGGGCCGGCCCCGGGTTCTCCCCATGAAGGCTGCAGTCCGATGCCCTCTCCCGACCGGCACCAGGCCTCCCGGAGGCCGCACCCCGGCACACACAGCCCCGGGGGGCTGGATTCCCATCAGAACTGCCTGTCTACCCAGTCTCCCCACGCCACCCCGCCCCCCTTCACCCAAGTCCAGTGATTCAGTGAGTTATAATTTGGCACTAAAATTCAATTAAGCTGAAACTTTGGTCATACGTGGTCTTTCTTCTGGCAAAGTGTAATTTCTTTGGCCCATTTTCCACACATGAGCCGATCGATTTGAAAGGAGAGAGAGGTAAAAGTGTGTGTTTCCATCAAGCTCACGTTCCTGGACCCTGGCTGGAAATTTTTGAAAATTCAAATAAACATTCAGGCCTCGGGGCTGCTGTACTCAAGAGCTCAGAGTTCTCAGAACACCTGTCAGAGAGCAACACGCAACGCTGTGCAGACGTTAATTAACGTTTGTCTGCCCCGAGCCATTTTACCAATGGAAATCCGACGAGAAAGGGAGGGATGAGGGTTCAGCTGGCTGTTGTGAGTCAGCTGCGGAACTGGGATGGGGGCCCCCCGGTTCCCAGTGAGCAGCGCAAGTCTGTCGAAGTGTTGAGCACCCCCACTGAGCCCTGTGGGAGTCTGGGCGGCTTAATGGGATCGTGTGCGGTGTGCTTCAGACTCTCCTTTAAAAGATTCCATGGCACCGACAAAACTCCAATCAAAGGGCTTCTCTAATTGCTTTCTGACTTTCTATGAAACTTTCTAAGCTACACTGACATCCTCGACTACCGCTATGGAATTAAAGAAAGGCGAGACAAAGTGGGTGTGCAGAGAGAAAGCGGTTCTCAGGGAGGCCTGTGTGCGGTGGGGGGTCCCCGGGGAGGGAGACCGCGGGCCTGAAGCCTGTGCGGCCAGGGAAAGAAAAATATGAGTGTTCTCCATTGTGTGCAGACAAACGGCCCAGCGCGGGAGGTCGGGGCCAGGGTCACGCGGCTCGGGCTGCAGCTGCTGCCCTGGGGCGGGGGTCCGGGCGGCCCCCAGGAGCCCGGCCCGCGGTGGTCAGCATTCCGGCGGCGCGCGCGGCCGCTGTCCTCGCACGACCCGGGCGGGCCTGCCCAGAGTGCGACCCGCGCCGGGTTAGGGAGTGCGGTCCGGGTGCCCCAGCCAGGTAAGCCCCTCGGGAGCCGGCGCACAGGGGACCCCTCCCCCGCTCGATTATCGCACCGGTTGGCTTTCCGCCGCGGGACCCGCCCCTCTGTCCCCGGCCCGTGGTCCCCGCGCGCCTGGGGCCCAAGGCTCCAGTCGGGACCCCTGGGAGTCCCGCCACCGTAGTGCCTGCTCTGGGCCCGGCCTGGGCCCGGCCTGGACCCAGCCTGGGCCCGGCTTGCCTCACTCGGGGCCCGGGACGATGGGGCCGACTCGGGCCGGCCCTCTCGCAGCCCAAGACAGCACAGGTGGCCTGCCCAGGCCGCCTGTGGCGGGGGTCATCCTCCCTCAGAACCGACTGGTGGGCAGCGGCCTTACCAAGGTCCGGCGGGGCGCTCGGCGTCCGCGGGGCAGGTGGCGCGTCCCGGGACCCTCTGAGAGCCCTCAGCGCCCCCTGAGCGCGCCGCGTGCGCACGCGCGCGTCCGCAGACTGGATGCTACCCCTCCCCAGCCAACTGTGCGGGCCTCCGCCGCTGTCCTGCGTGCCACCCGGCCACCCGACGATGATGATGGCACATTGTGAGGTCGAGAGGGCACAAGGATGGCGGTGTCCGCGAGCCCCAGGCGCGGGCCATCAAAGGCCAGAGATGGCGGCCTGCCGCGCTGCCCAGGGCCAGGGCCAGGGCATGAAAGGATCTTTATCCTCGGGTGACCGCGGCGGTTTCCTCGGGCCTCCCCCTCCCGCGGCCCTAATTGGTGCCGGCTGCTAATGTGATTAAAGGCCAGTTAAATGTTTCTGGGGCAGACGGTGGGAAGAGGCCGAGACCCCTGCCCCCTCCTCGGGTCATGCCAGGCCAGTGGACAGGGGTCGGCGGCGGTGCCAGCCCCAGGACGGCCTGGCTGGGAGCCCGCCGACCGTTCACCCTGAGGCAGAGAGGCCACGGGCGGGTGGGAGGGCTCCTGGGGCTTTATGTAAGCCGGTGGGCTTCGGGCCCGGCCGGATTTGGGGATTCTTTTCGCACAGTTTCCATTTTCTGGTCTTTGGAACTGCGCCCTGGGCACTGGGGACCCTCCCCCTCCGGTGCCTGGCGCCTTGAGGGACCCAGGCGGAAGGCAGGCGGGGGTGCCGGGAGTTGGGGGTCTGGAGGACTCCCAGCAGGTCAGGTTGGGGTCTTTTCACGGAGGGCAGCTACTCAGGATGGTGGTGCCAGGGCAGGGTGTGCGGGACAGGCAAAGCCCAGACCCCACAGCGCCCCCAGGCCTAGGGACGACGGTTCCCACGTCCGCGGCGGCCTGGGTGGTCTGGCCTTACCGCGAGGGCTGGGTGTCGGGGCCCAGGGCCTGGGAGAGAGAGCTTGTGCTGCGCTGCCCGCCTCCCCAGTAACCCGGCGCCCGCTTCTGATGTCGCCCTGGGGCTCGTACCCTGAGCCCAGAGGCCCTGGGGCCCCTTCTGCAAGCCTGCCCGACACAGTGGATTCTGCGCGGCCCCCTGATCGTTCCTCAGGGCCCTCGCGGAGAAGGCCGCCCCGGCCCCTGGAGCAGCAGGGTCGGAGCTCCGAGCCCGGCCCGGTCGCCCGGCTCCTGGCCGGCGGCCCTGTTCCTCCCGAGGCTCGGCCGTGCGCTAGCAGAGTCCCCAAGGGGCCAAGAGCGCGCGGCCCAGCTGGAGCCATTCAGGAAGGGGAGGCCAATAAAAGCCGAATGGAAGCGGGGCGGAGGAGTGAGCCGCAGACGTCCGTCGGGGCCGGGGCCGGGGCCAGTGCGCTCAGCCGCTCCGGGCGCGCGGGGCGGGCGGAGCAGGTGGGACGCGCGGCCTCCTCCGGCCCGCGGCGTCTCTCCACCGCCTGTGGCGCAGACAGGGAGGCCGCTGGCGCGGAGGGCTGCGGCCGAGCCTGGGAGAACCCAGCGGCCGGAGGGTCCCCGCGGCGCCACCATTCCAAGCACAGAGCTTAAAAAAAAAAAAAAAAAAAAAACCCTAGCGTGACCTAAACAAGCGAGGTTCCGTGGGAACGGTGCATACCGCTTGTTTACAGTTTTCCAATACTTCCCAAAATGCGCTGTAGACTCCATCGTACCTCGCAAATGTCAGACAGAACAGATCCGGAGAAAGGAGAGGATGAGTAACATTTTAAGTGGAGTGAAAGCAGAGGTTATTTTTTAGTAATATTTTGTCAAAATGTATTGTGGATCTAAAATTTTGTCATGTTCATAATCTATAATTTTTTGATATTTGAAACACATTTTGTACATTTTCAAGTAAACATAAAATAAAAAGCAAAAGCTAGAAACCAGAAAAAGCCTGAAGAGAGAAGAGGCGGTGGGTGAGGAGCCAAAGCCGGTCTTTCTCCTGCTGCTTATTTTTTTTCTAATAGCCTGAAGGAAAAATACAGTGAAAATAAAAATAATTTCATATTAAGCTGACACACAGAGGTGATTGATTTCCTTCCAGAGGGGTCTGAGGGACCTGGCTGTTTTCGCATGCTCAGAAAATGCTGGATTCAAGGTGGTTTTCTTTTCTTCAGCTGCGCGGGGAATTGCAGGGGAAAGTCAACAGCTCCGCCTCATGATTTTTTTTTTAATGTGCTTATTGAACAAGATAAAATTAGCATCGTCTTCCACTTGAGATAAAATTTGCACGGGAAAATTCACCAAGTTTTAACCAAAGGAGTATCTGTTTTTTGTTTTGTTTAAAACGGTAATATTTAACTAGTATGTAACAAACTGACTGACCTTGGGTTTGTTTAAACTACAACTTCCCTAATGTCAGTAACCCCGATGGCTGTAATAAATTATTTTTTTAATCTGTTTTAAACTGATCTTCCGTTTGTCCTGAGGTGGTTTTTCCAGTGCTCCTGTGTCAATAAGTGCGTAGTACGGAGTAAAACAAATAATTCGTGTGTTCCTTGTAAATAATTTTCTCAGTCTCAAAAAATCAAAAATACATTGACTGCTGCTTTTTAGGAATAACCTTCAAACTTGGTGGGAGCAGGGGAAACACGTTTTTGTTGCCGTTTGGAACTGGGGGGGGGGAGTCGAGGTGCAGTTAGGTCCACGGCATCAGGGCGCAGACCGCCGGGCAGGGAGGGCTCACTGCAGCCAGGCCGCCGCGGACACTGGGGTCCCCGCAGACCCAGCTCGGGCCCTGCAGGCGAAGGGAGCCCAGCAGGCTGGGCGCACAGTGGAGGGCAGGTGCCTGCCCCAGACTGGCAGACAGGCCAGGGCAGCCTGCCGCCCCGGTCCCTGCTTCAGTTTCGCCTGGGGGACCCTCCTCCATTTCACCATGTTCTCTCTCCTTCAGAAACCCCCCAGTAGCCCACTCAGCCGTGTTGACGGAGTCCACTGGTCACTTTCACACACACACAAAATGTGACTGAAGCGTGGGCCAACACTTGGGACCAGAGGTGTCCCTGTCGCATGGAGCATCCTCAGTCCCACCAGAGGTCACCTGTGTTCACGTCCGACAAAGGCCGGGAGACAGCGTCCAGCCTCAGTCCGGGTTACAGACGCAGCTGCGCCTGGGCGTGCGTGAGAGAGCGTTTGAGTTTTTGTTTGTTTCTGGTTTTGTTTATTGTTTTTCTGGGAAAACAAAGGCCCCTTTTGCGGCCCCTGGGCTGGCCAGCAGGGCGAATGGGAAGGCCAGTGGGGACCATGGCCTCGTGCTGGGAGGTGCATCTGCTCTGTGCTCACGTGTTACGGCGGCAGGTTTCGGGGCGCCCCATCCGGGGCACAACAGGAGCGCACACCTCGAGGCCTGGAAGAGGCCCCTGCAGAGCTGGGTCTGAGGTCCGCCAACAGCAGCATAGCAGCTCCCAAGGAACAAAACAGCGGTGCACATCCAAAATGTTCCTTGACATTTAGAAAGCCAGCAGCCAGCCTCCAGCCTTGGAGCCTTTAAACGTAGGTGGCAGTGATAAACAAAAGAAGTGACAGTGAAAGCCAAAGGAGGGGACAGGGGGAAGAGTGCCCGCACAGGTGAGAAACTGCACCTGGAAATGTGCGGGGGTGCGGAGGAAAGGTTTGCACCCCCAGCCGCCTCCCAACACAATCCCCGGGCTTTCCGCGGTGGGAATGGGGCCACGTGGAGGAAGACGAACAGGCACTTGGGAGCAGCCCCGCATCCCAGTTCCCGGAGCGAAATCACAGATCTGACCCCACCCCCGGCCTCCTCCAGGTGCCCCCTGCACCGCACGCAGGAGTAGTGCAGGCCCTTCCCTCTGTGGTGCACGCAGTCCGGCACTTGGTGCCCCGCCCCTTCTGTCCCCTCTTGCTCCCAACACTCCATTGTTGCGAACAGCCACGGGCCCAGGGGCAGCAGGGCCTCTCCCTCTGCCCATTCCCGGTGACCACACAGGGTTCCGCACCTCCTAGAGCAGGCCAGCCTAGAGGAGCAGCGTGGGGGCATTGCTTGAGGATTTGGGGGCACCCTGGCCCGCACCAGGAGAGGAGAAGAAAGTGTTGCCCGTGGGACCCAGCGCCAGGGCCTTGGGACTCCCCATTCAGTTGCCAGGGTGCTGCAGCCAAACAGGGACACCCCCAAGTTCTCAGACCCCACACGCGGCGCCACCACCTTGCAGAGCCAGCTGCATTGTCATGCGCACGGGGGCGCTGGCGGAAATCCCCCAGCACATCCTGGCCGCTGTCCTGCGCCCAGCACTGGCCTTCTTGTTCGGAGAACAAAGGCCCGGAGGCCCCTGCAGAACCGAGAAAAGCTGAAAGCAGCAGCTTCCAAAGCCTGCTGCCCCAGGCCAGGGTGACGAGTACATGGCACCTCTCAGGCCGGGGCAGGCGCGGTGGCCACACATACAATATGAGCACGGAACTGTTTGCACGTGTTACCTGAAATGACGTGTTCACGAAAGAACAATTAACTTTCGAACATCATGATCTCTGACGTTCCTTATCCCATTTCTTTTCCTTCCAACAGATGGCCGCCACCTGCTAAAATACTCCCATGACCCTAGTGGGTCGCAGTCTGGAGTTTACAGACTGTTTTCAGAGCTGAGGGTGCGGGGCTAGGAGCTCCGGGCTCAGGCTGGGCTGGGGGGCGGGCCGCAATCCCCACCTGCTGCCTCTGCTCCCCAGAGCCAGACCATCCCACTGGGGTGCTGGCCGCCACCTCCTGGTGCCAAGACACTGGGGCAGTCACCTCCCCCCACCGAGTTTCTTCCTACAGAATGGGGATGACAAAGCCCACATCCCAGGGTCACGGTGAGGGTCAAACGAGACCAGGCAGAGGGAGAGGGCTTGACTCAAAGTGCCCACACTCCTGTCACTTTTGTTACTCTGCCTCCCTGCTGCCCCCTGCTCTGTCCTGCCCAGGCCACCTGCCAGCGTAGCCCCTGTGCCCGCACAGGTCCGGCTTGGCATCCAGGGACCGAGGCCCTGCTGCCCCGAAGACACCGGCACCGGGACAGTGGCTGCTGGACGTGGGCACCATCCTTCTCCCTGCGCTGCAGGAGCCCAGGGGCATGTGGTTGCGTGACTGTGAGCTGCACAGTAGGTGGCAAAGCTGGAGACACGTTGTCCAGCTCTCCTGGCCCCGGAAACCATTGCACAGTCTGACGACAGCCCCTGGGACCCGTGCCCGGCGTCCTGCCTGGGGCCCTGCGGAGGGGCTGTCCACTGGAAAAGCAAGTGTCACAGATTCGGGCTTCTAGCCCCCACGACTGACAGCAGGAGGGAGGCCTGGTGCTGGCACCTGCCACCACCCTAAAGGCCTGTGGTCACCTAGGACACTCCTCTTGTTTTATGGATGGGGAAACTGAGGCAGGGAGGGGGCTCTGATAAGACCTTAGAGCTAGCGGGAGCAGAGCTGGACACTTGCCACACCGAAGCTCCGCCATCCCCGTGGAAACCCGGCCCTCGCTAGAGCCTGAAGTGGCCTTTCTGCGCCCGGCTGCCAGGATACCTGCGGTCACCCATGGCAACGTCACCCTCTCAACAGCCGCACCAGTCGCGGAACAGCAACCGTGAGCTCAAGTGCCCACTGGATTCAGAGCTAGGACAAGACAAGTGAGGCTGTGGTCGCAGGCCAGGCCTGGCACGGGTGGGGGTCTCCACCCCAGGTGGTCCTGGGGCTCTGTCCGGGACTCGGAGTAGCTGCCTGAGCGTTTCTCACGTTGTTCCAGCTTCCGGTTTGGCGCAGCAGGTCCCTGAGCGGGGGAGGCCTGGTGGGGGTGCCAGGCTACCCCCAGGGACACCCGGCATGGGGTGGTCCCTCCCTCAGCCTCATTTTGCCTGCCTGTAACATGAGAAACGGGACTAGAAATTGTTCTGGGGCCCCCACCTCCACGCTGCGGCCGTTGCGGAAGCAGGGCTGTCTCCACAAGCCTGCACTGAGCACTGAGCACTGAGCCCCCCCCACCCCCCGGAGCAGGCGCGTTCCTGTGGTCCTGATGGTTCTCTTCAGTTCCCGCCCTAGAGACCCGATATTCTGTGCAAACGTGGCTGGGGGTGGAGGGCAATGAAAATGGCATGACTGTGTTGTCATTTTTAACACAGAAAGGCACAACGAGAAATTAAAGGCTTATCACCCTTATCCAGGGAGCCCTGTTGATGTTTCCTAAAATAAAGAAATAAATGCTCCTGGGAAGAAAACACAAAGGACCCAGAAAGGCAGAAATGAGACCTGAAAGCAGGAAGCCCCGCCTGCCAGGCTCCCCCGCTGAGCCCAAGGCACCTCGCAGGCAGCAGGAGGGCCGGGGGCACGGACCCTCACCCCACACCTGCACACACAGCCTGCAGCACCTCCATGCTCCTTCGCCTTCCCAGCCTCAGTTTCTTCATCTGCAAAGTGGGTCACATGGTAGTGCCCCCCCCCCTCTGGAGGGACCCTGTGAGTTACGGGCACACAGGGACCCGGGAGAGAGCTCAGCACTCCGTAGCCACAACTCCTGGGCTCGCTACCCACACGAACCCTTTCCAGAGCACACACCAGCACCCGCTGTTTGATCTTTTTTTAACTCAAAAGTGGACCAGACTCCTACCTGCTTATTTCGGAGATCACCCAGCCCGGCCCAAGCAGACCGACACACTCTGCACCTCGCGCTTTCCCGGGATCCTCTAGGCCTCGTGTCCAGACCTTTCCCTGTCCCTGACGCCAGGAAGGTGGGGTTCCGGGAGCGTCCGTCAGCCCAGGCGGCGTGCACATTCTCCGCACAGCTGCATTTACATTTGGTCCCCAAGGATGGGCACCCCTTCTGCAGCTGCCCCCGCCAGCCCTGGGCACTCCCCGTCCGACCCCAGTGCCCATGCAGGGACCTCCTGGGAGCCAGTGCGGGCACCAAAGAGGCCTTAGTAGTTCGTCGTTGAGTCAGGGAGAAAGAGTGGGCCCCAGAGCTCAGGGTCCCTGAGAGGGTGGGCCAGCCCGAGGCTGCAGCCGGCCTTCCAGCCCTGCACTCAGCTCCCAGGGCGGCTGTTAGAAGGAAGTGCTGGCCCCCGGGCAGGGCAATCCACTGGGCTGTCACCCACACACTTCACCCAGGCCCTTCCTGAGGCGGCCTTCTGTGGCCGGGTGGCTGGGAAGCCCCCCGAGAGTCCCTCCAGGGCGGCCTGTGGACCCGGCCCATGAGGCGACTTCCTCAGCCGTTCAGCTCTGACCTCAGGGAGCCGGCGACTCGTGGAAACAGCCAGATGCCATTCTGAGCCAAGCCCAGTGGGGATGCCGCAGGGGCCAGCCCAGGTCATCCAGCAAGTGACCACAGAATGACGCCCATTGGCCCCTGTACCTCCACTTGCTTAGAGAAAGTTCCAGAAGAGAGGCCAGAAACCTGTTTCCAGTGATGGGACATCGCTAGGTAAGGCGGCGACGTCCAAGCTGACCAGGGAACCCCTCGGGAGAGAGGCAGCTTCAGCACTGTGGTGGAAACGTCTCCACGCCGGGTCTGGTCACCTGCTGAAAGGGGGCTGGGCGGCGGCTTCCGCGCTCAGCCTACCTCTGAGGCTCCGCCAACGCCGTTCCCGCCCCTGGGACCACCGTCCCCACCCCACCTGGCCGCCCAGAGTCTCTGGCTTCCTCCTAGAGCCCACTGAGCCACCGACTCTTTGTGTGGTCCTTCTCTCTACTGACCCGCCCCTGTCCCAACGCCCAGAGCAGGAGCTTCTTGAGGTCAAAGGTCATGTCTTTCCATATCCGAGTCTCCCTCTTTCAAAGCAGCGGTAGCATGCAGTGGGGACTTAGTGAGTCCAGGACGGAGGTGGAGAGGAGTGTGGGCGGGTCCCTGGAGGACCTGAGTGGGGTCCCGGGCTGGCCACAGGCTCTGGGAACTTGCGCCCCTGTGAAAAGAGCATCGGAGTGACAGGTAGCCACCGCTCCTCCCAGCTCCGTTCTCTGTGGGTTTTCTCACGGTAGGAGCTGGAAGGTGGAGGACGGGCAGAGCAAGCCCGCAGCTGGGTGCTCGCCGCCCCCGCCGGGGCAGTTCCCAGACGCCACGCTGTCCCAGATGGACGGGAGGGCATGAGAGGACACGCTCTTGCTGACCATCCAGTCCAGCAATGCTAGAAACTGACAAAAAGTAAAAATTCCATTTGTAAACAAGATCGAATTATTTGATTGTGAAACCAGGGTCCATGGAATTTAAAATAATTTAATATGAAACAATATCGTTTAAAATGCTGGCCGGCCAAGGACCTCGGGGTGGAGGGCTCTACCCTCCGGTGGCCAGACATGTGGAGCCCAGCCTCAGGGGATCAAAACAAGTCTCTGTTCTACACGCGTGGTGGAGAGTCACCCGTGGCCACCCCAGGCCAGGCACGGGGCAGCCAGCCCACAGTCCCCACCCTCCTAGAGTTCACGGTCACGATAGGCAAGCAAAGCTCAGCCAATTAAGAAAGCAGGAGAGGATCAGTTAAGTAGCATACAATCCAAACAAAAGGGAGGCCCAGATGGAGCTAGGGAGACACACTGGGGGTCCCATCAGGCGCTCCTAGGGAGGCCGTGAAACCTGGGTGCCGCAGTGACAAGCTGAGGGCGGGGGTGGCCCAGAGGACAGCACCCTAAGAGGAGAGGGCAGCAGAAGAGGAATGATCAGCCTAGAAATGGTGGTTGTTTTATACAAGCAAGTCACTCCTGAGCCTCAGTTTTATCATCTGCAGAATGGGGATAATCCCAGCCCCACTCCCCAGCTGAGCAAGGACCAGAAATCACTCACAGGCCCCTCCTGGAAGCGGATGTCGCCGATGGAAGAGGGCGCTCAGGTGGAGCGTGTGATGAGGCCGTTGGCACGGTCCACAGACACCTGCGGGGGCCAGGCGGCGGGCAGGTGCCCTGGAGGCCCGCGGGGCTCCATGCTCACTGGCTCAGGTCCACCAGCACCTGCTGGCGCTTTTCGGGAGGATGGTGGAGGTGGGGCAGGCAGAACCCTGCACGGCAGCGCTTGGCTTCCACGTCTCCTGCCACAGCATAAACATGACTGGGAACGTTTCAGGGCTGTAAGAGCAAGAAAAACAAACCCAGGGAGCCCAGACAAAGAGCATGGAAAAGCAACTTTCATGTCACATCCAGAAACCGCATGTTCATCCAGCCACCTGCGGGCTTGTAGCTCAGTGGGGCGGTGCACTGCGCTGTGTGTAGGAAACCGAGCTGGCCCGGCCGCTGCGGGGGCGGGGGGGGGGGCAAGGGCGGGGGGCACAGTCTGGCCTCGCCTCGCTCCATCCTCTCAAACACAGCTCGGCTGCAGAGCCACCCTGGAGGCTGCCTGGGGTTTCCGGGGGCACCAGTGCCCGAGTCTGAAATCACCTGGGAGGTGACGGTCGGGGGTCTTTGTCACCACTGTAGGGAGGCCCTGGGCACCTCCCCTAACATCTCCATGCGCAATGCGGTCCAGAAAACGTCCAAGGTCACCTGGCCAGTGAGTGGCAGATGAGAACTCAGACTCCTCAGCCTCTCTCTCTCGCTGCTGCCCCAGGCTGGGTTCACCCTGGCTGGCCACCTGGGGAGTGAAGACTGGGGACGAGCCCAAATGCCAGCCCCGCACATCCAAACCAGCTACCTGTGGGCTTGGGAGGGCCCGGGCCCCTGCTACCCTTTGAGACAGCCTCGCCGAGCAGCGGTATTTTTATTCCTCCCAAGCCTTGCCAGATAACAGCATCAAGGCCAGCGCTTTGGAGATATTTCCTTGGTTTTGCAACTCACGCGGTGACTAACACATGTTACATTTTGAAAACGTCTCTTGGTAAAAATTTAAGCTGAATTGTAAATACATAAAAGTCTCCATGTTAATGGGGTGCGTGATTTCTTGGTGGCTGTTTTGTAACCCCAAGATTCCTATAAAAACAGGTAGCAAACCCCCACCTGGAGCTGCCCTTTGAAACCATCACTATGGTGACAGCTCACACATCTGTCCTCACGAATGTTATAAACGTGCTCCGCCTCCCCGGTGCCGGGACACTTCAGCCAGGCCACCAGAGCAGGGAGTCCACCAGACAGCAGGGCTTCCCTCCACGGAATGAGCACACGTGCCCTCCCGGCAGCCTGCCAGGCCCTGGACATACTGTGCCTCATGTCAGCACCACTGGGCATTGGGTTATGGGGACAAAGGTGAGGCCCAGAGATGTCAACCTCGCCAGGGACGATCCCCTGACCAGGGGTGGAGCAGGGCTCGACCCCAGGCCCGCTGCGGTGCCCCATCCTGCCTGCACGTGTCCTGCGTCATTTGCTCTGCACCTGCCTTACCCGACTGCAAGGGGGCGGTCCCCACCTGGAACAGCCAGCGCGTAGGCTAGACAAGGGGGTCTCTGTCTGAGACCTGAGTGGAGAAACAGGAGGATGGGCGTTGGCAGCAAGGCACCGCCACGTCCCAGAGCTGCGGGGGCGCATGGGAGCCGGCGCAGGAAGGTGTGGGGAAGACGGAGGAAGGAGACAAGCCAGCGGGGGGGGGGGGGGGGGGCGGGGAGGCTGCCGCAGGCTCTCTGGGCCCCGGGCTCCGGCCTGCCCGCCCGCTGCACCTCCACCCCACCCTCACCCCTGCCTCAGGGACAACACTTACCAGCCGCCATCGCCCTGGCTGTGCTTCGTCTCCCAGTTTGGCATGGACCCCCATGCTGGACCGCGTGCTCCACACATCAGGTGGCCTGGCTGGCTGGGTCCCCCACATCAACAGAGCCCCGACTGGCATATGGGCGCAGCGAGCACCCAATTCTTCGTCAGGTTCATGCACGTCTGAAAGAAGGAGGGAGTCGGCCCCTCCACCCGACCGTGGCGGGTGACCCCAGTGGGCTTCACAGCACAAGTAGCCCCCTGGGATGGACACAGGCCTGCTCTGGCTCCTCCCCTGTCCTTCCGTGACCTCCGGCTGGCAGTCTGGGGGTGCAGCGGGCGGCTGCTTCTCCGCAGCCACCTGGGCCACTCAGGAGCCTGGGCAACGGCACACACTTACTTACGACACAGTAAACTCCAGGACAAATACTGATTTTTCTTCAAAAAAATTTTTTTCAGGGCCTGTGGGTCTGGGTTCCTCTCGCTCCTCACCCACTACTGCCACCCCGAGGGGCCTGAGCAGCCCAGAGACCTGGGCCATCCCGGTGCAAGCCCACTCGGGGTCGCGGGGCCAGAGTTAAAGCTTGGAGAGGGCGTTCTGTGTGTGTGGAAGTCCGTGGCTGCAGGAGAAGGGTGCCAGCTCCGTCTCGGGGTGGCCCGTGTGATGCCTGAGTGGGCTCGATGGGGTCCCAGCTCCTCCAGACACACACACCTGGGGGGTGAAGGGGACCTGAGACGGACCCAGGGACGACCCCAGGACAGTGTGTGGGGCCCACCAAGGAAGGGTCAGCTTTAAATGGGGGTCCAAAAGGGCTCCTCAGAGACAGGGAACTTCCGCCAATGCTGGGACTCGAACCCGGCGCCTTCAGGAATGCCGTCCCTTGAGAGCAGGCTGGGCCCCTGGTGGAGTTGCTCAGCCCTCCGTCCAGTAACGGGCTGGTCCAGGCAACGGAGGGGAGCACTTTAAAGTTACTCCTTCTTTCCTTTTACTGTATATTAGAGCAGCAGCTTGCCACGCTCGAAAAGACATTCCCCTTAATTCAATTACCAAGTGAGCTAAATGCATTTGCTGGAGATAATGAGGAATCTTCATAAATATAAAACAATTATCCCATCAAAACACAGCGCTTGATGTTATTATTCAAGCCAGCTTTTCAATCAGAAACTCCCTTTCTCAAAGCCCGTGGAAGCACGCCGGCCTGCCTCCCTGACCCCCCCGCAGGGCTGCCGCACCAAGCACAGGTGCCCGCCCCGTGTGCGCCCCCCACCCTGCACGCACCCCCACCCCGAGAGCACCCTGCACCGCTCACTCACCCCCAACTCCGCATGCACCCCAAGGCCACATGCGCCCAGCCACCCCCAGCAGCCCCAGACCGGGACCTGCCCCGGCCAGAGCTCTCCTCACGCCCCTCTCAAGCCCTGGCTTTGGCCCAGAGCAGGCCTGGAACTCGATGTAACCCAGAACCGAGGAGACTGGGGACACCACGCCACGAGAAATGGGTGGCGATTCCCGGGCTCGGATCCTGGGACAGAGAGAGGAGGTTCGTGGGAAAACAGGTGAGACCCCAACACGGTCTGGAGCCGAGTTAGTAACACGGGGAAAGGAGGTGCGGACCCCCCGCACCACCCTGGCAACTTCTCCGTAAACCCAACCGCATTCTAAAGCCAAAGTTCACAAGAAAGAGACAGAAAACAACGCACCTGGGGCGCCACCAAGACGGTGGAATCTCGCTGCTGCTCGGTACTGCCCGTTCGAGAAACCCGCCCCGCCTCCCCTGGCCCACCGTGCCCTGGGCAGGGACAGCAAGAGGCCGGGTAGTGGGGGCTGGGGAAGGGGGTGCCCTTTTAATCGAATTGTGTTTGGTTGGATGTCGGTGTCCACACTCCTCCCCTGGGCTCCCCAGGAACCTGGGCCCAGAGTGGGCGGGGTCAGCCGGTCAGAATCCCTCAGCTCTGCGCTGCGACTTTCATGGGCCCCTCCCACCACGATGATATCTGCATTTAAAATGACAAACCCTCGAATGCTTCGCCATTTTTCTCTGCTTGGGGCAAGACTGAATAGATGTCCAAGGGCCCTAAAGGGATCGTGTTGAGACTGAGCCAGCACCTGGTGGGGAAGCAGGATCCCCCGTCCACACCAATGGGCTCGGGGGACTGCACACCTGGGATGCAGATAGGGCCTCGCAGCCTCATCTGAGGGTTGCACAGGCTCATCTCGGTGCAAAAGCGCTCCTTGGAGGCTGACCTCGGGAGACGGGTGACAGAGAGGCGTTCCTGACATCTGAGCAGACGCCGTATTTCTGTCTTCTAGAAGGCTCCCAGAGAGCCTCCCCTTCATTACACAGCCAGGACTTCTCAGCGCTAGTCTGCCAATTTAAGTCCATTCAGCTCTCCCAGCATCTAAAGCTCAAAGTGGTAAAGTCACACCCGGGGTCCCTCCCGCGGCCCGACGTGCTCCGAGGACCCCCACTCCCCCGCCCCTGGCGCCCTCGGCCAGGCAGCCTGGTGGCATTGGCCTCTGTGGGCCTTTCTGAATCCACTTCTCCCTCCAGGGCACAGGCTCAAGTTCCCTCCTGTAATAAATGCGGAGAGGGTGTTTATGAAGGAAAATGGACTTGACCGCCATCCAGGCCTCACTCGGAATTTCCCGGTTTGCCTTCCCCTCCTCGCGGCTGGCGGACGCGCCTCGGGAGCCAGCTCCATGGGCCTCGGGCCTCCGAGAAGAGCCGGGGTCACCGCGGGGCTGGAGACAAGGACGCCCCGTGTCTGAGTCGGGCTGACCTCACGCCAGGGTCCCCTCTCAGGCTCACTCACTCAGGAGGGCCGGCTGGCCTGCGACCTGGGGGAACTGCTGTTGCAGAGACCGGGCTTGAGGCTGGCTTCCTGGCAGCGCCCCAAGGGCCTCCCGGCCTGTTTAGCTTGGGGAGTTGGGCAAGAGCTGGTAGCTGCGCGTCCGACCCAGGCCGCCGCAGGGCCCTGACTCACGCTTTACCCGCAGCGTCCTCCTCATCCCTCCCGCTGGCTGCTTACTTATCCATCTAGGCAGCAAATACTTATTGAGCAGCCAGCATGTGTCTCTGCCTTTTTGTACCCTCAGGCCTCTGCGTAGGGCGTCCGAGCGCCCCAACCTCCCACTCCCACAAGCCGGGTCAAAGGTCACCTCCTGCACCAGAGCCCCAGTGCCCGCCTCCCAGGAAGGCCAGCAGCAGGAGCAGGGGCTGTGGTCCGGAGGGCCTGGCTGAGAAGCAAGGCTCCAGGACCCTGGGACGTGTGTCCTGGGGCAGGTCACACCTTGTTGGCTCACCACCGAGTGTACAGGACAGTAACACGCACTTCCCGAAGCGAAAAGCCTGGAGAAGCGCCAGAAATGACTGTGACACTGTGGTCTGCCGTGCACAGCCGAGCTCGCGGGAGGGGTAGCAGTTACCCCGGGGCCAAACCTGGGGGTGAGCAGAGAGCGATGACGTTGCCGTGGGCACTCAGGACCCCGAGAGGGCGGGGGCGGGGGGGTAATAGACAGAATTCTTGCTTGTTCTCACAGGAGAGACAGGAAATGACACAGTGAGGAAAGTCTACGGCGTGTAGGAAGGGACAGCCGGTGCTTCAGCAGAAGGAAACTCCTGGGGGGAGGGGGGCTCAAGGGGGCGGTTCGCCAAGTGTCAGGGGACCTCACTGAGAAGGTGACGTTTGGGGGAGCCCTTCAGGCCGAGGGTCGGCTAAGGGGCTGGTGACCTGCTTGCCTTCTGCACAGCGGCTGTCCCAGGCGTCCATCAGGATTTTAACTGCAGTGTCTGTCCCGCGTCACGGAGTTGTTAGCATGTTCGCATACGTGCCAGGCGTCCGTGTGGCCAACGTGTTCCCCCAGGCCCTGGTGCGTCTGCACCCGCTTCCCGGGTCCTTGGACACGCAGAGGCTCATCCTGATGACCCCCACTTTTTATCAAGTTTTACTTTCATGGTTTGAGGGTTTGGGGGTCTTGTTAAGAAACCTCTGCCTACTCCAAGGTCACAGATACTTTCCTGACGTTTCTAGAAGTTTTATGGTTTTGGCTTTTGTGTTATTTTCAAGTGGGATGTGGGCTAGGGTCCAGGTTTATGTGATCACATGTGGCCCTGCGGGTGGTCCAACATTTCTTCCAAAGGCCCCACTTTCCCTGGTGATTTTTTTCGACCCTTCGGATGGTCGTGTGTGCCCACACCTTATTCTGGGTTCCCTACGTGTTCCGTTGACCTAAACGTCCATCCTTCTGTACACCACACTACTGCTTTAAAATACATCTCAAAATTCCGTAGGATACATCTTCTCGCTCTGCTCTTTCTCAGAACTGCTTGGGCTGTTCCAGGTCCATTGCACTTCCACTTAATTTTAGAATGGCTGTGTCAATGTCTACCAAAAGGCAGGTGTGATTATAACTGTGGCTGTGCCGTTATGTAGGTCACTGGGGCACAGTTGACACCGGCGATGTTGAGTCTTGGGGTCCATGAACATGGGACGCCTCCTTAGTTCTTGGTGCCGCCTTTCATTTCTCCCAGTGACGTTCCACAGCCTTCCGTGTCCAGGTCGCGGACGTGTTTCGTGAGGTTCATCTCCAGCCGTTCCACACACTGTACGCTGGTGTGAACAGTATCGCTCTGCAGCTGTCACCCTGAGCTAACTGGGGACTAACAGAGGAGCTGCTGGGAGAGTAGAGAGTTAGCACACGCCACACACTCGCCTTCCCCGAACGCTGACACCTCACCTAACTCAGGGCGCCGCCATGAAAACCAAGGAATTAGTGCTGGTGCGGTAACACCGCAGACATTGTCACCAGTCTCCTCACCGGCGTCCTTGCCCGGTCCAGGACCCCGCAGTGCGGGCATGTCCCCCCGAGTCCCTGACAACCCGCAGCAGCTGTTTAACCTTTCCGCCTCTCGTGACTGGTCACTTCTGAATGGTGATGGCCCGGTGTTTTGGGGAGCGTCTCTCCGCGTGGCTTTGCCTAGTGCTTTCTCGGGACTGCTGGGGGACGCGGCACTGAGCGGGCCACCACGGAGGCAGTGGCGACCATGGCCGCCGCGCAGCTCTCTGCTGAATTTTCTATTTCCCTCACTCACTGGCCACTGACGGACCCAAGCTCTTCTGTGAGGAGCAGTTGTCCCCTGCCTCCCATTTAGCTCTTTACTGGTTACGTCATTCAGCTGTACTGGTGTAGACTAACAGACACGACTCCATTCTTTGGGTGGTCATCCAGCGCCAGCATTACTCATCGCTGCCTCTCAGGGTCCCAGCTTAGCACTGGGGTCTTTCAGACTGGTGGGCGCTCATGGGCGGTGCGGCCCCTGCTCCTTTCTGATTTTCCATTATACGGTTAATTTGTAATATGAGATTTCACTGCAGTTACCAACCGTTGTTTGCTAGGATACAGACACACAATTGTCTCTGTGCATGTTTCAAACGGGTTCCTTACGGGCCCCCCGGCGTTGAGCCTTGCTTTTCCATCCGGGGCCCAAGTCTCTGCCTTTTACTGGACTATTTAGACCTTACATTTCATAGAATTATCAGCACCATTGCATTTAAGTCTACCCTGTTTCTGCCTGCTTGTTTGTCTCTTCCCCCCTTTTTTCTTCATTCTTTATATTTCACACACGTCTCATACACTAGATCTCTTTGTTCCGATTTTTAGGATTTGCTCGAGGATCTAAAATACGCATGTCCCATGCGTCCCAGGAGCCTCCCGATGTACACCACTCCCCCTGTGCCTCCAGCCGCCGCCGGTCACACTCCCCCACTCGCAATAAACCCCAGAGTGCGTGGTCGGTTCATTTCTTAAATCATCAATTGTCTTTTGGGAGATTTAAAGTTGAGAAAAAAAATTTACTTTAATAAGCGGTTTTAACTGCATATGGCAGAATAATGTAAAACAGTCCACGTGAAATATTAATCTATACTACATATTTGTTTTATATTTTTGTATTTACTATCCGACGTGGGTAGTATTATGCATAAGACACTGTTTCCTTTGTGGAGCGGATTTGAGAGGCTTCATTATTATGAAGGTTCTACTTGTGTTGGGATGGAGCGAGTGTATATGACTATCACGTAAATGTACTTAGTCATTTCTATTCTTAATAACACTTATGAACCACCGGGACGTCATGAATATTGTTGAAAACTGTCCCTCTTAGTGTGGGTTTTGTTTGTGTTTCGAAGTTTTTTACGTCCGTCCACAGATTCACCGCGCCGAGCGCCCTCCACTTGCTGTGCAGGACAAGCTTCTCCCTCCAGCATCATCTTCTTTCTGCCCGAAGATCTTCTTGTCACCGGCGGTGGCACCAGTCCGCCAGCGACCTGGGGCTTCTCTCCTTTGCCTTCATTTTTGGAAGCTTTTTTTAGGGTAACGATTCTGGATTGACAGCGTCTCCCGCTCACTGTTCTGGACAGGTCGCCCAGCGCCTGGCGGTGTTTCCGAGAACACCGCGGTTGTCTCGTGTTGCTCTTCCCATGTCTCCTTCCTCGCGGGCCGCCGGGACGGTGCTCTCTTTCACTGTGGCTCCAGAAAACGGATCGTGATGCGTCCCGCTGTGGTTCTCTTCGGAATTTGTTGACCTTGGATTTTTAGGTTTGCAGTTTTCATCAGATTTGGATGTGGTGTTCCTGCAGGCCTCCCGGAGAGAGCGCTTCTGTCTTCGAGAACAGGGACCAGAGGACGGACGAGGGATAGCCGGCACCCACACCTCTCAGAATGCCGTCCAGGAGCCCGGGCAGGCTGGCGGAAGCTCGGTGTTGATGGTGCTGTGGTGTGGGCTGGGGCCTGGGGAGATTCTCTGAGCTTCTCTCGGTTCCCTGGAGGGTTGGGAAGGCGCCGTCACGGCCTTCGGGCACAGCCGTGGTGACGGACAACCACACGCTGCCCTGGACGCAGTCACGAGTCCTGGTGTGAGCGCAGGGGACGGGCCTCTCGGGACCAGCCCTGGACGCTGTGAACCCACCCGGCCACACGGGCCTATGAATGCCCAGCAGGAGCCGGGGCAGGGCGGGTCTACACCGTCTCCTGGGTCTTCCTCCCTGAGAAGCTGCTTGGCTGGGCGCTCGGCCCCTCCCGGTCGCCTGTGCCACCATCCTCAGCACCACACTTCAGCTGTCCCGGCAGCTCTCCCGGCACTGGCCAAAGTGGGGAACTCAACCCTTCCTCCTTCCTCCTCGTACGAAAGGGCTCGTGGGAGCCGCTCTTGGGAGCCGCGTCCGAGCGCAGTCGCCACCGAAGGCTGGAGGAGGCGGCCTGCGGGCACCGAGGGTCCGTCCGCCTTCCTCAGCCCCCGGTCTCAGCCCTCCCGCCAGGCCCCCCACGCCCCACCCTCCGCCCTCGCCTGCTCTTCCCCCACCGTGAGGGTCGCCCTCCCCTCCAAGGGGCTAATTCAGGAACTCCTCTGGGCTACGATAGGGTGAGGCCGGTGAGACACTCACCTCACTTCACACAAAATGGGAAGGGATTTCAGAAAACTCGGCAGTGGGGGTGTTACTCTCAACACGATGTTTTTAAGAGTCAGAAGTAATGTAAATACAATCCAACAACAACAAAATATATATATACAGCCCAATTCTAAAATCGGCAAAGACTTGCGTGGACATTTCTCTGAAGAAGTTACAGAGCCCTGACCTAGGTGGCCCGGCCGGTTGGCCCTGGCCCCACAAAGCCAAAGGCTGCTGGTTCTATTCCCCGTCTGGGCACAGGCCCCAGTTGGGGGTGTGGTCCCGGTCAGGACCTGAATGGGAGGCAACCAATCGATAGTTCTCACGTTGATGTTTCTCTCCCTCTCCTTCTCCCTCCCTTCTCCTCTCCCTAAAAATAAATAAAACCCTTTTTTAGTTTCGTAAATGACTGACAAGTGTATGAAAAGATGCTCAGCATCCTTAGTTACTAGGAAAATGCAAATCCACCCCACAATGACATGCCACTCCACACCCATGGTGATAGCCTGAATAAAAAATTAATAGAAAGTAGCAAGTGTGGGCAAAGATGTGAAGAAAGCAGAGCCCTTGTCCTCACTGGTAGGAAAGCAAAGTGGCACAGCCGCCATGGAAAACCACTGGCGGGTCCTCAAAAAGCCAAACTCAGAATAATTAGATATTCCAGGAACTCCACTTGGATGTATGTAAGCGAAAGAGCCGAAGTCAGATACTCAAAATCAAACCCCACACAAAAAAGCTTGGACACCAGTGCTCATAGCATTCATAGTCACCAGCAGTGTCCACAGAGCCCAGTGCCCCTCAGCAGATGGACAAGGTGTGGGCCGCCCAGCGGTGGAATATTACGCAGTCATGAAAAGGACGGGGCTCTGGCTGCCTGCCGCACCTCGACACACCTGAGAACGTCCTGCTGGTGGAAGTGCGCTGCCCACGCGAGGACAGACACTGTATGATTGCGCTCAGGCGAGGGGCCTAGAGGAGTCAAATCCACAGAGACGGGAAGAGGGGGGCCAGAGGGTGTGGGGGAGGGAGTTCTACATCAGCACAGAGTTTCCGTTTGGGGAGATAGAAAGTCCTAGACAAGGGTGGTGGTCATGGCCGCACAATACTGTGAATGTACTTGATGCCACTGAATTAGACACCTAAAAATGGTTAACCTGGTCAATTTTAGGTTGTGTGTATTTTACCACAACTTAAAGAAAAGTAATGCAAAAGCATCCATGATGAAAAACATTCCAATTTCAAAGAAAAGCAAAATCCGAGCTGTGACGTGCCATCCTGGGGCCTGAGGCCAGGAGGAAGACCGTGGGGACAGGGCCTGCCTTTATTTGAGACTCGGACGTGTTGCTCAGCGCCGATTTCTTTGGCATCACTTCGATGTTTTAAAATATCACAGCACGGTATGACCTGTCTGGATTACCGAGGTGGCAGTTTTGCACCTGTACACTTAAACTGCATTACAGTGGTAAACGTTGCGTGTGTATTTTACCACAGTAAAAAAGAAAGTAAAAAACAAACCCAGAAGCACCAGGCCGCCCCTGGTCCCGGCTCTCCAAGGTCGCTGCGCACCCGCGGCCCTGGCGGGGCGCCCGCCCCCCCTTGCCCCTCAGCTCCATGGAACAAAGTCACCCTCACATCTGGCCAGAGGCCACTGCTTGTAAAACAGCAAAGATAAATATTTTCTACCTCAACTTGGGCAAGAGAATATAAACAGAAAAGATCCAGTTAGATTTCTAAAGTAATTACGTTTTGTTCCCCAAACGCTGTTCCTAACCCTTCCATTGTCAACTCGCCCGAATTCAGAACACAGCCCGAAGCCACCACCTCAGACTCCTCTGTGGCTCCTCGGGCCGCACTCCAGGCCCTGGCTGTGGTGACAAAGAGCTTCCGGGTCATCATCCCAACTCGCACTGGGTGTCATGGTGGTGAGGGTGCATAGTGCACACCTCTGAGGGATGGTACACAGCCCAGAGCGTCCAAGCGACTTGCCCAAGGTCACACAGCCGGCCGGACCTCCGGCCCCAGGCTCCGGCCCCGCCCTCTGCATGCCTCCACCACCGGACAGCTGTGGACCTGGGGCCGGCCACATCCGCGTCCCCGCAAGGCCCTGCACCCCACCACAGTGACACACACCAGAGGCCACAGCCCCGCCCATGCAACCAGCACCAGCCCCTTCTTGCGGGGTCTGTTTCCTCCCGCAAACAAGGTCGGGGGATCCGTGGCGAGATGGAAGCTCGTCTTGTCGGGGAAGACCCTGAGCAGCGTGTGGGCCATGGCCTCTGCCGCGTCCGCCACCGCCCCTCACAGAAGCCCCCTCTCTGTGGGGTCTGCGTCAGGGCCGCCTCCCCGGGCCATCAGAGTCAACTCCAGCACAGGCTCCCTGTTCTTGTTCCCACCCTCCGCCAGGACTGGGGACAATTTTCATGCCCCCAAACAGGAAAGTACCTCTTACTTTTCTCTTTTGACTCAGACTGGCCTCAAGCAGGGACCGATTAAACTGATCGGCCGCAAGCACTGTGTGTCGCGACGCACTCCAGACGGGGCAAGGTGGCACCCGACCCCTGTGGGGCCCTTACCTTCGGGCCAGTCAGCAACCCGGACGCCCTGAGGTCCAGCGTGGCCCTCACCGGGCCTCCAGCATGCGTGTCCCGAATCTCCCCACCGCCCCCACCTGCCACCCAGGGTGCGGGCACCAGGCCCTCCGCCTGTCACATCCTCCCCTAGGACACCAGCCAGGCTTCAGATCCGAGGGGGGCTGCTATGCGCAACCAGCACTTTCCCTTAGAAAGGGAATGAAGAACCCCAAATTCAGAGAGAACCGTCAGCTGGAAGGAGGGTGCTCAGGTGGAGTTCAAAGGCCCGTGGAGGCCCGGGCAGGGGTGCCTTTCCCGCGGGACCAGTCCGCTCCAGGCCCCCGGCCCTTGTGAAGTGTGCTTTCCTCATGGACGACGGCACAGTGCCTTTGGCTCCGGCAGGCAGGAGCAGCTGTCCACGCTGTTTACTTAGAGACCATCCTGGCGAGATCCAGAATGTTGTTCTCCTTCCCCTCCCCGCAGGGTCTGAGACAATCCGCGGGGCAGTCCGAGGCACGTGTCTGCCCACGGCTTTCCAGGGTGTCGCTTTGCAGAGCGCACCCATCCTCCCCCAAGGGGCCCTTCGCCGATTCCTCCGGGCCTCCCCACCCCCACCCCAGCCACCCCCGCTAATGGGCACATTTCCGTGAACGCTGAAGATGAAAACATGCAATTTCGAATGTGTCTCTTTCATGGTGCATCTTGGCTGATCTACGCTTTAAAATTCTCAGCCACTGTCCTCAGGTTGGTTTTCAAAGGGTTATTCCTGTATGGCCGGCCCTTACTCTGCCAAAAAAAAAAAAAAAAAGCAGACGGCATTGAACAGGGACTTGTGGCACATTTCTGAAAGCCTTTTTTTTAAATAAAAGCCTCGTGTCTTCACCTCTGGTTTTCCTCGCTGCTCGGAGCCCTGGGCTTGCAGACCGAAGGTGGGTGCTGCCGGCTCCCACGCACCCGGGCGACTGTGACAAGCACCAGCTCCAGAACTTTGCACGGCATCATGACCACAAACACACAGGGTATCTGAGGCCATGTTTCTGCAACGTCTGCTGACACCCCAGTCACTTCCTGGCCCAGGAGCACCCCCGTGGGTCTGAACGCCACCCCCCCATTGGTCTCTCTTCCTCTGAGAGAAGGGCAGACCCCACAACAGGGCTTTGAGCCCCGAAGAAGCCCCCAGCCAGCCTTGCCCGCAGCCTGTGCCGCAGGTGCTGCTCAGAGAGGCTGCTCAACAACCCACCGAGCCTGCCCCTCCTTCAGGGCCCATCCAGGCACGCCCCCTCCCGCCCACTGACCCGCACCACTTCCCTGCCCTGGCCAGCCACAGTCCCACTTGGCACTCACGGGTGGCTGTGGCCACTCACTGAACCTTCCACGGCTCAACACAGCACAGATCTGCCCTCTTACGGGTCTGGAGGTCGGGGTCTGAGACTGCCCGACTGCCTTCCTTCCAACCAAAGCACCCTCCAGCCTGGCCGCTTCCAGAGGCTCCGGGAGAGACGCCGGTTCCCGGCCGCGTGCAGCGTCTGAGCCCGTCCACATTTCTCAGCTCCTGGGCCCCTTGTCTCCACAGGGAGACAGGCCCTTTTCTGTCCAGGCCCCTTGGCTATCTCTCCAGAGCCCCCGCCCCTGCCCACAGAGTCTGTTCACTTCCGTGGTCCCGTCTGATGTCCCAAAGCAACAGAGAAAGTGGCTGGACAAAAGCACTGATATTAACAGTCTGGTCCAGGAGACACACTGAGGGGTCACCCAGCTGGAGACATCAGTGCAACCAGGGGGCCGAGGGGCTTGAGGACCCTGCCCCACTAAACACGAGGCTGTGAGCCGGGCCGGCTCACAGCCACCAGGACAGCCGACGTCCCCCGTCTCAAGGCCAGGGACCACAAATGCACAAGGCAGGCCATCCCATGGAAGGTAAGAGTCTGGCCGGTCCCAGGCACGCCCCTGCCGCGGACCCTTCTCAGCCAGATGAGGGGACCCAGGCAGGGGCCTCGACCTGGTGCAGCGAGGTGCAGTCCCCCTGCCCGAGCCTGTTGGTCCAGATACCAGGAAGGGAGCTGCCCTGAAATGCAGGAGGGGCAGGGAGAGCAGCCAAGATCAGAGGCCTGGACAGAAAAGACCAGCTTTGTCAGAGCAGAAAGCCAGGTCTGGCTGAGATCTTTGGGTGGGGTTCTATGCAAAGTAGAATAGGCGGAAACCTATTCTCTAACTTTCAGAGAGAATTGTATTTCCAAGTAAACCACAAGCCTGGGTTTCAAAATCATGTTGTTTTTCAACAAGCCCCCTGAAGAAATCCCTGGACACCCCGGAATGCGAACACGGCCAGAGACATGTGGGAAGGGTGCTCCCAGCAACACCACTTCTGGTGACGCCCAGTGAGGACAGCGGGGGACAGAGGATGAGGCACTCCTCTGAGCTAGCTGGGGCAGCGTCACAGCCAAACCAGCTGGGGCAGAGGGGCACCGATGCCCACCAGGCTGTGCCACTCCTTTCCTCTTCCAAAGCCAGTCCTCCCACGTTTTGCCTGTCCCTGCACCTCTGTGAATGGGGTTTACAGGCCTCCTGTCTTGCTCACTTATAATTCTTAGGTTCCCTGTTTGAGGGGTTGTAACTTCCCCTGTTGAAATGATTTCACATCACCCACAGGTCCTAGACGTGTCTGGACATGATGCTTAGAAGCGACATAAAGGCTGTATTCCAGCAAAGGGGCTGAGTGTGTTCAAAATGTGGAAGGCAGAGCGTGCGTGGAAATCTGGTGGCCCCCAGGGGCAGACTGTGGTGTGGCTTCTTAGTTGTCCCCCATGTCCATTTGACCCTTCTTTCCTTAATAACAGTGCCCTTTCAGCTTGAGCGAGGCACAGGGCCACCCACCCAAAATGATGTTCCCGCCTCCCTTGCAGCTAGATGTGGCCATGTCAGCAATGTCCAGCTAATGGGATCAGAGCCAGAGTGACACAGCTTCTAGGCGAAGGGGCCACACACCCCACTCTCCTTGCTCCTCATGCTTTGGCTGCATCATGGACCTGGGACAGGCATGACCTTCCTGAGTGACAAAGGTGGAGGTATGTGAAGGGAGCAGACCTGTGATAGGAGTCCGTGGCCCAGCCACCAGCCACGTCAGCCCTGCCTGGCTCATGTAGCAGGAAAGAAGGAGAAACTCCTTTATTTTGCTCCCTGTCACACGGGGATCTTTGTCACAGTTCTGCCAACCCTGTGATCTACCTAACACAGCAGCGGTGCCTCCACATGCAGGTTCCACAGGGCGGGCCGAGAAGAAAGGGGGAAGGAGAGGGGCCTCGCCACGGTCTTGTTCTTGTCCTTCCACCCAGGAATATGCTGCAGCGCGAGTCTCTGTTACTCCCCACGTCTACCTCTCGGAGGGGAAGGCTGCGAGACCAGTCTCCATAGCAATGCAGAAAGTACTTGTAAACACAGAAACGCGCGCGCGCCTGCGATGGCTGCTGCCGAGCTCGACTCCCCCGGCTGTCACCGGGGTTAAGTGGGGGGCTCGCTTTCCCAGGGAGTGCTGGACTCGCCCGCGTCCTCGGTCATTTATCCGTCCGAGTCCCGGTCCTGCCGTCCATGAAAACACAGAAACCAGGGTCACAGGCGTCGCTTCCTCCCTGGGCTGCTGCTGGGATTCTGTGAAGCGACACGGGAGAGCGCCCGGCCCAGGGTCTGGCACCCGGCCAGCCCTCGGGGAAGTCACCTACTGCGTGCTGGTCCGTGTGCCCTGCGCCCCAGACCCTGAGTGGGAAGGCAGTCATGACGCTGCCCATTGGGAACAGCAGGGTTGATGCCTGAGGCAGGGACTGCTGAGCCCAGGTGACTGTGGGGGCACATGAGAAGTCACAAGGTCAAACGCAGGGTGGGAGCCCTAGGGGTGCCGTTGGGGAAGGAGCACACGGCATCCAGGGGTGAAGACGCTGTTCCTGAAGAAGTGAGCCGAGTGACACCAGGCAGCAGGAGGGTGCACGCACTCGGGTGGGGAGGGGGGTCCCCAGCCCAGCCCTGGGGAGCCCCATGGGTGGGGGCAGGGCGGCAATGAGGCCAGGACAACATCCAGTCCCCTGGTGTCCTCAGATGTCCCCACCCCGAGGCAAGGTCCCCTGCAGGTCCATCGGCTTCAGAAGAGCGGGGACGCATGGAAGTCATCTTTCTCTCCTCTGGGGTCCTGGTGCCTTCAACAGTCTCCTCACCTGTGTCCCACTGGCCACCAAGCACCGCAAGGTAACCCGTCATCCCAGAGCCAGCAGCTCTGCAGTGGTTCTGCACCACACAGTAGGTGCTTAGTAAATGGTTGGCAGGTGAGGTCCTGGCACAGAGTAGGTGCTTTACCTTGGCCAAGTCAGCCCTTGGGGCTCACGTGCTGAATGGGCCGGTGCACTCCCAGGACTGACCCACTGTGTGCCCGCCCCAGGGACAGCTTGGCAGCTTGGCTTCTCGGCCACCCCAGCCAGGCTCCGGGTGTCCTCAGGAAACCCCGAGAAGCGGGTGCCACAGGACCGGGAGGCAGTGTTCCTCTCTGTCTTCACATCGGGCTAAGACTCAAAACAAAACTGTCAGATTTCAGAACATTTCACAGCAGCAAAAATAACTGCACTTGGGGAAAAACACGCAGACACTTCTCAAAGTCATCGAGTCGCTTCAACAATGTGCCGAAAGCTTCTGGAATTGACAGGTTCGGTTTGCCACGCACCAACTGCGCCTACCCTGCCCGCCTCGTGCCCTGCGCCCCGCGGCTCCCATGCACCGAGGGCCCGGCACAGAGGAGGCAACAAGTGACGGGCAGGCTGTGGAGCCGCCTTTGTCTGCCCTGCTGAGGGCTGGTCCAAAACCTGACCCAGAGCTCTCAAGGCGCGGGTGCCAAGCCTGAGGCAAGGTGGGCAGAGAAGGGCCAGGCCACACAGACCAGCTCCTGGCCATGTCCCTGGCACTCCTGGGCCCTCACGACCACCTCACAGAGGAGGTCGCCCCAGCTGAGGCTCCAAGAAGAGCCAGCCTTCCTTCCCTGCGATATACCTGCCCCACCAAAAGTGGCACCTCCCAGTCCCCTGGGCAGCCAGGTGTGGCCAAGTAATGATGTTTGGTCAGTGGATGTGAGCAGAAGGACTGTTCACCTTCCTGGTGGTGCCCCCGACCCCGCCACCGGGATGGCAGAACCTCGGACAGCCAGCTCAGACCCACAAGCACAGTGGGGCCGCGGACAGAGGGAGCCTGGGCTGCCGGCACTGGGGCACCGCGGCAGGGGCCTCGGCAGCAGCAGCGACCTCCCAGTCATTGGGTCAAAGAGGAGTTAACCCCCCCGCCCGACCCAGCCAAGTATCTGGCAACGGAAGGTTGTTGACACAACTGTTTTGGTGACAAGGAGCCCCACCAGGGGTGCCTTGTAGATGCCGGGGGCTCTGGGTCTGATCCCAGGAGATGGGGTGCTCCTGAGTGGGGTGCGGGACAGTCGTTTGGACCCATCAGTGTCTTTCAAAGGTCCGGCTGCCTGGTACATCCACGTGGACGGAAGTGGGCGGTTTGGCCTCTGAGGCAGGAGGGTGATGGTGCCCCAACAGGGTGGTGGCAGAGAAGTGGGGAGGCGTGGGCACACGTTCCACAGCGGGGAGGACACAACCATGCGGAGAGGATGGGGCTGTGGAGCCCCAGGTGCGGGAGGACTCAGCGGGCCGGTCCAGGGCCCGGCTCAGGCAGGCGAGTCCCTGATGCCCCAGGGCTGTTTGGGGCGAAGCGGCCTCGCTCGGCAGGTGGAGAAGCAGGGGCGAACCTCAGAAGATGACATAGAGGAATATTGGGGGACTATCAGCTTACCATTAGCTGTAAATACCAGGAGGAGAAGTGAGTTTTGCTAAGAAGAAACGGAGTTCTTAGGAACGCCAATACCTCAAGGTTGGTGGAAGGTGGACCCTGGGAGGGGCCTGGAAGAAAGTAGGCAGAGAGGAGGGGGGAAACCACACCAGTGTGGGGTCCAGAGGTCCTGGGAGAGCAGCCACCTGTGTCACCGCCAGCACAGGGCCCTTCCAAAGGGGGCCGCCCGACCTCCTGGGGAGTGGCCCCTGGGCCCACTGATGGTGGCCACGGAGAGAGGATGGGGTGGATGGCAAGAGACAGGGGAGCAGTGGGGTCCTTCTCTGTGGACTTCCCTGGGACAGAACAGGATACAGAGCTGGCTGGAGGTCGGGGCCCAGGAGGGGTGGGAGGTGTCTGGGCGCATGGGGACAGGGACTGAGCCCAGGGTGCAGGAGGGAGGGCAGGCGGAGGCGGCTCATGCGTGGCTGGGCTCTGCTCCAAGTCCCCGATTTTTTGACATCCTCCCTGCTGGACCATTTCTTAATATTTTTCTTAAATTTAATCTTAAATAGTCTCGCTTGTTAAACCTTGTTTTCTTCTCGGCAATGTTCTCAGTGAAATCACAGATTTGACGGGTTAAACTTTTTTCTCTAATACACATGAAATCAAATACATGATTATGTAATAGGTCTGTCCACGCACCTCTAAAACAGTCTCAGGATCCAACGGGCCTACCGCACCCTGGAAACCGGTGGGGGGTGGGGGGAGGGGGGACAAGGCCCACAGCGCCGGCTCTGGGGTCAGGTGACCTGTGGGACCCCTGCCTCCCCTCCCCCCAGCGGGACCCAGGCTCCGCCTCCAGGAGACGGAGAGGTGAGTGGGTGTGAAGACAGAGCAGAAACATGCACATAAGCCCCTTGCACAGATGGCCCTCAGGACACAGCAAGATGTGACATCGCCACTCCTGGCTAGTCTCATGGCAGGGGACCCTCCATCGCCCAGGCCCCCGCTACGCCTGTGCCCCACCAGCCCCACCCGACCCGGCCCTGCAAGGCCCGCAGGGGAGGCTTGAGCCTCAGAGCCCCTGGGCCCCTCGAGCTGAGGAGGAGCCTGTGTGGGCGGCAGCCGCAGCCCCCACACCCTAGAGATGTCGGGTCCTCCGGGTGCACGGACGAGCCCTGCCCACCCAACACAGAGGCAGCCTGGTTCTGATGCCGAGGCTGGAAACACAGCCTTGGCCCGTTTTTCCACTTTGAAATCGGTTCTCCCGAGCCAGCAGGGCCTGCGAGGGACACCTCCCACGTCCTTCTGGGAGCGGCTTCCTACATTCTCTCCCTGCGCAGGTGGGAAACTGAGGCAGAGAGTGTCCCATGACAGAATCTTCAGGCAGGATGAAATTCCAAGGAACAGTCTAACCTTCTCCCCCACTGGACAGATGTGCAAACTGAGGCCCACAGGGACAAGGGACTCACTGCTATCGCCCAGCAAGGAAGATGTCGGTGACTCAGGCAGCCACGTTCCTGGAGACTTTTCTCCCCAGGACAATCAATACCCTATTGCCCTGCAAAACGGGGTACCAAGGCTTCCCGTGTATCTCTCCCCTCCCCAAATTCACCAGGGGGTCTGGCCAGGCGGAAGTTGCCCGGGCAGAGCGGAAAGCCGCCAAGTTCAGGGGCAGAGCTGAGCCCGAGCCGGGCAAACACAAGCCTCCTACATGGTCTGAGCGCTTGGCCAAGAGCTCGGAGTCTGAGTGACCGCAGGGGCGGCCGGGCGGGTCCCACGTCCTCCACTCAGTGTCGGGACCCGAGCCAGGCCGGTGGCAGCCAAGGGGCCGGCTCTCACTGAGATGAGAGGAGCCTGTGATTGGCGTGAGGTCATCCACCCCAGCACAGCTGGCTGTCCAGGGCAGGGACACCCTCTGAGGCCACAGGGCAAAGGTGAGACCTGGCCAGCCAGCCCTGTGTAATTACTCCAAATTCTAAATTCACTGCGTCCATGGGGCAGACACGAACATACTTCTATAAAAATGTGTTTGAAAAGAACATTCTTCACTCCTGCTGGCCCTCTGCCTGCTTCCACTTTGGGCTCTGGGCAGACTTTTAGAAGCAAACTTCTCACCAATTACCCAGAGCAAAACAACTCCCAGAAGACCCAGCCGGTGCCAGGCAGAGCGAGAAACAAGCCCCTCTGGCAGAATACCCGCTCCGTGTCTGGGAATCCCAGGAGGTGCCCACGGACGCCCCCGGCCCGGTCCCTGCTGCCCCGCCCACGCCCCGCCCAGCCATCTCTCACCTCCCCTGGGCCCCTGGGCCAGAAGTGCCACTCAGCTGCCAGCAGCCAGCACTGAGCCCCCAACCCCTAACACAAGGGGCCAAAAACACCGAACAGCCAGGGGCAGGGTGGCCAGCCCAGGCTCCGAGGGGACATGCCTCTGGTAGTTGAGCACCCCTCCCCCTCACCACCACCACAGGTCCTCGGGGTACTGGGCAGTACAGGCCAGCCCTGGCCCCCACGTCACACAAGGACGCTGCGTACTCTGGGGGCAAGGTCTTGGACGTGGCTGCAGGCTCCCAAGGAGACGGAGGCTCCAAGAGTCCGTCTCTTCTCATCTCCCATCACCGAAGAAGATTCGGGAGGAAGGACCCTCGCTCCAGCCCTGCGTGGGACCAAGGCCAGGGAGGGGGCCCCACTGTGTCCTGGGATGACCCCACTGTGCTCAGAGCCGGGCCTTTCTGGAGCAGATTGGAAAACCCCCCAGACTGAATGGGGACCTTGCCAGCTGCTTGGGAAAATGTCTTTTTGGTGCTTAAGGGCGTCATCTCCTCGCTTCCTTTTCGCTCAGGCTGGGGACTGCACAACCCTGCACTGCAGGCTGGAGGCCAGGGCCCCAGAGAGGAACCCAGGGCAGCCCCTGGCCTTGCCCCAGAAGCCTCTGCCTGGAGCAGGAGATGTCCTGACAACAGACAGCTGCAGTCCTGAGGCCGTGCTGGGCATGGACTGGGTGGGGAGGAGGCGCGGGAGGTGGGAGGAGGGAAGAGGTCAGGGAAGACTTCCTGGAGGAGGTGGCTCCTATGGACTCAGTAGGAGTTTACCAAAAAATAAATTGGGGAAGGGCATCCCAGGGGGTGGGAGCAGAAGCAGCCTGTGTGTAGACGGGACCCCTGACGGGACCACGAGGAAGCTCCTGAGGGCAGTCCTGGGCCTAGGGGCTAGGGAGCCACTCCTGGAGGATCAGACACCGTGGGGTGCGCCAAGCCTCCTGGACAGAAGGGAGGCGCTCACTCCCCAGGCTCTGGAGGCGCTGTCAGCACCCACTATCTGCCGGGTTCCCGAAGGCGACTCCCTGCTCAGACTTCCGTGCCCAGGGCCATGGCCACTCCCAGGCTGGCCCACAGCCGGGGCCTGGTTAACACAGAGCCGTGAAGGGCCCGGCCTGGTACGTTTCTGTGCTTTCTGGAGGCAGCACGTTGCACACTGGGAATTCTGCTCTGACCCAGTGCTGGGCGGCCCAGAGGATGCTGCCTCGATGGAAGGGCTGCCCAGCAGGCCCGGCTGCAGTGCAAGCAGCCGCCCAGGACCACAGGCACCAGTGGTAGGAAAGATGCCGAGCGGATTTCATGTCAGACCCCAACGGGGGAGTCTCAGAACCTGCCTCAGTGCCTGGGGCAAGCCCCAGATGCCTACCGTGAGAACTGGATGGCCTTCAGTAAACAGCCCCCGGGGGCTACAGGACACCACTGGACCAGGGGTGCTTAAGTACAGGACACCAAGCGACCACGTGGCCAGAGCTGCCCGTCGTGAAATGGTTTCTACCAGACCCACCGCACCATGAGGCAAGGGAGGCCGAGCAGCGTCCCACCCTCAGATGGAAGGCGTGCACCCGAGGCTCCGCACCAGCGGGACCCAATTCATGCCTTCCACCAGGGCCTGTCTCTCAGCTCACGCCTCTGGCCACAGGTGGTCTTCACAAGCAGCTGACAGAGCAGGCGTCTGGGTGTATTCCTGGGTGGGTGGGTGGCTCAGCAGACACGTGCGCACGGAAAGCATGGTGGCTCCTCTCAGCCTCATGGCATGGCCTTGAAAAAAGTGCACAGGGAGAATCTCCCAATGGGCGGGGCTCAGGGCCGTCACCTGCTTTGTGTGGGAAGGGGCGGGGCCTGCAGCTCGAGTATAGACGGACCCACGGGCAGTGGCGTGTCGCAGGGTCAGACCCAGGGAGGCCGGGGCGGAGGCACGCGGGTGAGCGCACACAGCACAGAGGCCCGGGCGCCGCGTGGTCACAGCCCCTGGCACCCACCTGCCACAGACCAGCCCTGAAGAACAGGCCAGCTGAGGGATCTGGCCGCCGGCCTGCGGCTGGCGCCACGGCACAGGAACACACTGGCCTCCATGGCGGTGACAAAGCTGGCCCTGCTGCCGGGATCCCCCTTTCCAAGTCTGGGACAGCGGGTGCCGGTGCTGACGTCCAGACACCAGAGCCACCATCCAGATGCCAGCCGCCCAGAGCTCCCAGGTGACGCCAGGTCTGCAGGAGCCACGTCCCTGCACTGGCCTCTGCCATCCCAGAAAAGGCAGAGCTGAGGTTTGGCAGGAGCAGAGAAATCATCTTCTCTTCCCACCTGGAGGGCCGGCCCCACCCCAGGCTCCTCCCAGTGGGCTCCCCTGGGGCCCTGTGGGGGCTTCGTTACAGCTCAGCTTCTGGGGGCTCTGCGCCAACCCCACCCCCTGCAGGCGTTGACCCAGAGCCCACCCCCCAAAAGCCTTCCTGCCAGGAACCCACCGGTCTGAGTCAGGGACTCGACCTCCAAGCCTGGGTCTTTGAACGACGGCACGGACAGAACACAGCTTCCACCCTGCCCACCGCATGGGCTGGGGCGTGGGCAGGGCAGACGCGGGCAGGGCGGACTTTCGGGTTGTGCTGAGCCCCTGCATGAGGGGCTGCTGGCTGCAGGGGTGAGCTCACCCCAGCTCCTTTTGGGAAGACTGACTAACCAACCGGCGGAGAAACCGGATGCCTTCGGAGAACTGCCATCGGCCACTGAGAGGAGCAGGGTCCTCTCCGCTCCAGGGGAGGCCCTGGCCTGCTCCGTCCACCTCGCCATGAGTTCAAGGTCTCCAATCCTCAGAGCCCCTGGCAGGTGGCCTGGACCCGGCAGGAACAGGTGCTCAGGGACCAGGGTGAGTGGAGAACTAATGAGGGGGCTCCAGCCTCTGTCCTGGCTGGAGCTGGCCTCTGCCCTCGGAGGTCCCCTACTCTGGGCGACTGGCACACACTTGCCCCACCCATGGGCCTGCCCCAGGCCTCCGCCCAAGGGCCCCGCATCCATTCGAGAGCAGTGTGCGGGCTCTGGGAAGCTGGGGTCTGCCTCTCCCAGACGAGTGGGAGCCCTGGGGCACAGGGGTGTGAGTCTACTTCTGGGTCCCTGTGTCCACGCCCTGTGGCCAGGCACTCAGGGAGTACCTGTGGGAAAATCCGGAAAGCCTGTGCCCACCTGCAGACAGGCCCCCTCAAGCCACACGACCTCTAAGGACACAAAGCCAGGGTGTGCCACCCACCAGTGACAGGTGGGGCCCAGGACTGCTGCTCTGGGCCCCGAGGAATCCTGCAGACTCCGGGAAGGTGGGCACCTGTTCAGTGGGGGCCTCAGACAGGTCCCAGGAGCCAAGCCCCCTGCCCGCCTCACAGCAGAAACTCTGGTCACTTCCCTGACCCAGGCACGCCACCCCTAGCCATCCCCTGCCCTGCCAAACCTCCCAGCGAGCAGTGGGAGCTTCTGCCCCTGAGTCACCCAAGTGTAAAGGAAACTGCCCAGCCGTGGGGAGCTGGGAGGAGCCCACTGCCCAAACACGGCCACTGCTAATGAGGGATTCCAAGACGCTGCTCTCTGGGGACCCCAGCTTCCTGCTCCTCGGCCTCAGGGTGGGAACCGGTGCGTTATGGAGACATCTTCATCAGGGCAGGAGACCAGGTGGCAGGCACAGGCAAGAAGGGGGGCCTCGCCAGACCCCCAGGAGCAAGCCCTGCTTGAGCACTGAGCCCCGAGGAAGTTCAGGCTCCAAGTGGGGGGCTGCTGGCCCGAAGTCACAGAGCTGGGGGAGGGGCAGTGGGACTGGACTCCTGTGTGGCCCTGGCCCACGACCCCTCCCTGCAGTCTGTGCGGCCCAGGGGCCCCCAGGCGGGGCCGGGCTTCTCCACACAACTGTGGTCATGGCCCCCAGGAGAGGCTGATCTGAGGAGGTGGGATATCCTGGCCGCTGCTGGGTATGTGTGCATGAGAGTGCGCACTCTCACACGTGTGCACCCGCAGTGTCGGCCCCTCCCCCAGGACCCCTGGCTGCTGAGACGCCAAGTCCCTTCTCCCGAAGGAGAGCCGAGCCCGTGGCCGTGGATGAAACAGGCGGCTGTTGCCCCGAATGTGTCCGCAGCTTTCGTTCGGCCAGACAAGGGCTCTAGGCCCTGAGCTCCTGTCCTCTGCCTGGAGGGCCTCGCCCAGCAAATGGCTCTGGGACCCCAGCAGTGTCACGCGCAGCCCGGGTGGTCCCGGCAACAATCTCCTCCTCTGTGAGCCTTGGTTTCCCTGCCGTGGAGGGTCAGCCCGGCCCTGGTGCACGAAACGCGGGCAGGCACCTGTTCATTGCCTGGTCTCTCAGGATGGACCCGCGTGACCAGAATCCTCTTCCAAACAACACCTGTTGGCTGGGAGATTTGGATGGGGCAAAGGCTCGGGGCAAAGGCGCGGGGCAATCCTGGGGTGGCCAGTGGGACCCATGCTGTGGAGGGAGGGGCCCTTTTATCAGAGACCACCCTTCTGAAAGGTGGTCAGTTCTCCAGCTTCAAGCCAAGACCCGCCACTGAGTCCAGGCCCCGCTGGGGCCAGCCACACCTGTCGAAGATGTGACAGGAAAAATAAGGACAGGACGAGGATGAGGCTGGAGCGAGCTCTGGGCTATGCCGCCCCCTCCTCTCAACCGGCGGGGCCTCCCCCGTCTTCAAGAGGCCTCTGGCCGTCCATGTGTCCCAGAGCCGCCTCCTCTGTGACGTGAGGGGACAGTAGCCGGTGCTGTTTTTGTTTTCCGCGTCCTGACTTGGCAAATGGAAAGCTGGCACCCTCTGACAGGAACCAAAGTTGATTTTTGAAATTTTTATTGTTTGCGAAATCCACCGGCTTGGGACTTTGAAGGAATCTTCCTATTTAATCCTCACAGCGTCGGCTCCGGAGGGTTCACTGCGCCCAGTCAGAAGGGAGGGCTTGCCCAAGACCTCAGCCTGCGTGTTGGGCAGGGGCTGGGACTGGGCCGCCAAGCAGCCACCCGCCCGACCCAACCCAGCCTGTGGATGGAGACCCCTGTTCCCGCCCAGCCAGCCCAGAAGTGTCACCCTGCGCAAGCCCAGGGCTCCCTTGCTGGTTTCCTCCCCAGCCGGTGACCAACCCAGCGAGCCCCCTCCCACCCCACCCCACGTGCCCGCAGCCGGCTGCACAACCAGAGGTCCCTGGGACGGGCACTGCCCGGGCTCACCCCTCCAGGCCCAGACGGACAACGGGGCTCCCCTCCCTCCAGAGCCAGTCTGTGGCCCACCGCTCTGGGGACCTGGCCTGGGCTGCTGACCTAGGGGGTCCTGGGCCACCCTGCCAGGGCTGCCGGCAGCCCACTGTCCTGAAACAGCCTACACCAAAGGGCCCGAATGCAGTTACTCAATGACAATGAGGACAAGTTGTTTGCGGTGGCCACAAGCCAAGTGCTCCGACTGTGGTCTCGCCTCCAGAGACATCTGGGAAGGGGGGTGGCCGCACCAGCCCTCCTGGGCAGCCACATCCTCTGTCCTGGTGGCTCCTCCCCGCCCGCCAGGCTTCTCCAGTGAACCCCGAATTCCACGGGCTAGCATGCAAGGTCTCAGGGGACCCCTCCCCCGACCTCCAGTCTGCAGGTGGTGGCTGCCGCCCTTCAGCAACCCTGGCCAGCCCCTATGACCTCTCCTGACCTTGACCTCCTCGTTGCCGAGTGGCAGCCCCAGCTCCAGACACCAAACCCCACACGATGTTCAAAGGCGGCAGCAGGAAGAGGCGCTCCTCCCGACAGGCCTCCGTCCATCAGGGAGCACGGGCCCTTCCCCAGCCCCCTGTCCGAGTCCCCTTCGAGTCTCACTGGCCACACCTGGCTGCAAGGGGGCCTGGGAAGGCAATTTCCTATCACGCACCCAGCCACTCCTTCCAGACACCTGGGTGCTTCCTCCCCCAGCCCAGCCCCCAGCCAGCTCCCCGGCCGCCCCTGCCCATCTCTGCCTGCTCTGTACCAGGTCCCTCAGCTGTCAGCTCCTATGCCCCAACCCACCCTCTTCAGTCCACCAAACAGCAGTGACACCTTTCAAATCCCAACTTCTCTGTCCCCCCAGGGCCCCCCGATCAAGCCCACCTACCTTCCAGCCTCATGCCCCACCGTTCCCTAATGACCCGAGGACTTGGCGAGGACCCCCGGACTCAGCCCGAGACAGGGACTGAGAGCTTGATGGGAGGGGTCCCTGACGCCTGCGTGGATGTGCAGAGAGGTGAGCCACCCACCCCCTGTGGCCACCGTGAGAAACCCAGGCTCACTGTCACCAGGCTGGGCAAGGGACCCGGGGTACTGATCCACTGCCGCCAATGGCCGTCACTGCAGGAGGGGACAGGGCAGGCCCAAATGCTCCGGTACCACTGGCCTGAGATGCTCCTGGGGACAAAGGGACAGAGGTGCAGGAGGGTACACCACACGGCCAGGCTGGCTCCCTCCAGACCACCCTCCACCCCCCAGCACCTGCTGCCCTGTCTCCCATCGGGAATCTCCATCCCGACGTTTCCCGCCCCACGACCACCCGGGAGCTGCTATCCCCCCTCGAGCCATGCCTCTGCGCCCCGCCCAGCTGGCCTCACTCCCCCCTGGGACTCAGAGTGCCCCCACATCCCAGGTGCAGCCCATCCACTTCCAACTGAGCCCCAGGGTTAGGCCGGGCTTAACCCCTGCCCCTTGCTGTGACTCCAGACTTCTTGGGGTCCTGGAAGGGAAGGCCGAGGCGGGACAGGGAGCACAGCCCCTCCGGGTGCTGCCCGAGCAGCAGCAGAGCTGGGACTGGGGTGCCCGCCCGGGAGGGGAGGGCAGAGGGACACTGTGCCAGTCTTGGCAAGCTGCGGGCCTCTGCTTCCCAGGAGGAGGATGGCACCTCTCAGGTGCTCAGAGGCCCCCAAACAGACGGCAACCTCCAGGCAGGTTAACGATGGAGGGACGGCTGCCCCAGACCTCCCCCTCGGCCCCTGGCCCCCCCTGGCCACCCGGCCTCCCTCCCCAACGAGAGCGCCCGTTCAGCCTGCTCTCATCACATTGAGCTCAGAGAGGGCCACTTCCTGACCAGGCCCCTGTAACCCGAGTCCCCTGGGCTGTGTCTGTGCTCACTGGTCACCCCACCAGACCGGCAGCTCCACCTGTGAGCCCCGATGTTCCCTCAGGCCCAGGCCAGGGCTCTGGGTGGGTGGGGGGGAACAGGCAGAGCCAGCCTTTGAAAACTGCCCCGAGCCTGGAACTTTCCTTTCCTGGAAGGGACCAGGAGCCTGGGGGCTGAGCCTCGAAGCCGCTTGCCATTGAGGAGCCTCAGTTTCCCCTTTAGGAAGCGGCCCCTGGGGGCACCTGGGAGACTGAGGGGCTATTGCAGAAGCACCCTGCGGAAGAGGGTGGGTCAGCGTTTGTGGCCTGAGGTGCCCTAGGACGGTAGATGAAAACCTTGTGTCCCCCTGCCCTGTTCTCCTCCACCACCCGGGGACCCCGGACCCCCTAACTGCTCTGTCCTCTGGGTGGGCCGGCCCCCTCGGCAGGGCCTGTCCCAGAAGCAGGTAAAGGACAGAGGGCGAAAGCTCCGGGTCTCTCACCCCGCACCAGGGGCCTTCCCCAATGTCCACCTCCATCCCCTGGGGTCCGAGGGCTGCTGGGGGTCCAGTCCCATACCCCCCTGAGCCAGGTGGTGCCCAGCCATGGGTGCACCCGGCTGCCAGCCTCTGCGGGTGTCCAGTGATTGTACCTTGGGGCGTGGGCCCCTGCGGATGCCCAGGCCAACCAGGCGAGTGGCAGGGGCAGCAGCTTGGGCAGAGGAGCGGCTGGGAAAGCCCCAGGCGGCAGGGCTGGGTCGGTGACAGGAGGCCCAGCGCCCAGGCCGAGGACAGGACACTGTGTTTTGATTATTTCCAGTTTCCTGACCCCCAAGTAGTGATTTAATGTTCCTGTTTACTCCAAGGGCTAGAACAGAAGGCGGGACGGCTAAGCCGGCCTCCTCGGCCTCCCCTGGCATCGCCCCCAAACCCCCAGCAGGGAAGTGGTTAGCGGGAGCGAAGGGTCCCAGAGGACAGGGCAGGGCCTCTGGGTGCGTTGGAGGCCTCGGATGGTCTCGGCACTGGGCACACAGCAGATCCTGTGGGGGGGCTGAGGCGCGTGTCCTGCCCGTGGGAAGCATGGCTGGGGGACCCCCAGAGCTGGCGAAAGAAGCTGCCCAGCTGTAGGGGCCGGGGCTGGGGTCCCGTGCTGGTCTCCACCTGGTGAAGGGCGGACACACCTATGCTCCCAGACCGCCCCACGCTGCTGGGGCTTTGGCTGAGACCCTGCCCCCTCCGGAGCCTGAGCACATTCCAGGGCCCGCTGGCAGGCACGGCCGGAGTCCGTGGCTGGCTGGAAGGGACTCCCAAAGTCACAAGCCCAGCTCCTCACTCCTGAAATCTTGGGACATGGGGACTGGCTTGTAAAACCACTAGAAATCTGGCCTTTCCATTGCTCCCTGATGTTGTGGCTGCTTTTTAAATGACAAGTAACCCAGCTTTCTGTTGTTGTTTAAATCAACACGAGCTCACCCGTTGTCAACAAAAAACTAAAATGCTGATACAGTTTCTGGATGGGGACGCCCTGCCCTGCAGGGTTCGTTCCTTTCCTCAAGAGGCGTCACCAGCACCCAGTAGTAGGGGGAGGGACGCAGAAGAGGGAGGGGCAGCCGGAGCTGGGACAGCCCCCAAGGGAAGCCTGAGACAGCAGGGGGAGGGGGGGGGGCACCCCTCGGGGGCCCTGACCTGGGCACTGTCTGCAGTCAGGTTGTCTCCAGGGTCCAGGTGCACGTGGCACCCAGGAGCACTGCACCAGGACCCCTGTGCCCCCAGTGTCACCACGAGAACTTCTTCTCCCCGAAGCCACGGGGTGAACAGGGAAGTCAGAGGGCAGCGCCCAGCAGTTCGGGATGACAGGGATCCCCCCGAGGATGGCAGGGATCAACTTTCCGATGCCACTCCTACTTACCGGCTGGCCTCGCAGAGCCCAAGACATCAGTAGGAAGGTCCCTGCCCGGTGCTGTCCCTTGGAAGGGGAGCTCAGAGAGCCCTCCCTGCCCCGCCCTGACACCGCCGAGGTCCTGGGGCAGCAGCACCGGGCAGGACCGGAGACCACAGCCCCTGCCCCGTCTCCATCCCTGGTGCCCTGGTCGACCCCATCTCCCCACCCTGAGACCAGAGGTCAGCCTGAGGACCCTCCAGTGCTCACCACCAGACCCCACGGGCGGGGTGGGGTGGGGCGGGCTGGGGGCAATGGGTGGAGTCAGAGTGGCTTTCTGGCGTCCAGGCCCTCCCCATATGGAGAGGTCACTCCTGAACCCAAATCCACACTCGTGGATGGGAATGGGGTCCCACGGTCTTGCCAGCACTCACTGGGCCCCCAGGTTGCTCCTGCCCCACTGCTTACAGCCACGTGGGCGAGTTCCCCGGCCCCTCTGAGCCAGAGCCCACAGGGCCTGGAGTGGGGGGTGCATTTACGCCCATCGGATTCTAGGAGTTCGAGCTGGACGTCCAGGCGGTGGCTGCTCAGAAGACACAGTAAAGAAACATGCGCCCAGGAGGCGTTATAAGAACACTATGGGCAGGGGTCCGCTCCCCGGGACTCAGCCCCAGGCGGGCAGGTTTGAGGTACACATAGGCCCAACTCTGAAACCCAGAGAGACCTCCTCTCAGACCTCCAGGGGGGTGAGGGGGGACAATGAGACCAGCGGGGCACCGGGCCTGTGCCAGCACATAGTAGGTGCTCAGGAAATGACCTGTGAGCCTACGAGTGAGCAGCAAGGACTCTAAAGTGACCGGCCTGTGTGGCCCCAAAGGCCGGGAATCCAGGCCCCCGAGGTCAGAGGTCACCAGCCCTGCCCCTGCTGAGACATGACATGGGAAACACTTGGACGGGCCCTGGTGATGGGTGGGGAGGGGGCTGCTTGGGGCAGGGAGTGGGGCAGTCCAAGCCAGCTCATCCAAAGTTGCTGTCCCTTTTGCCAGAATGGTTGTTTAGAAGGAAAAAAACATTGTCCAAATCACAGCCGAGAAAACCTGCAATTGCCAGAGAAACGGGTCGGCGGCCAAGAAGGATTGTGAAACCTCGGCCCCGGGGAGCGGCCGCGGTGCCAAGCCCTGCGGGGTCGTGGCTCAGGGCGCCTTCCCAGGTGCCTGGCCTGCCCTCGGGCCTCCGGACCCAGGCCCTGCACCCTGGGCCCCCCAGCCCTGCTCAGGGACAGAAAAAGACACCACCAGGGTGGTCACAGGACATGCCCCAGCGCCTCTGCCCCTCGACTGGGGCTTCTGCTGGGCACAGCTGCTGCCAGGAGCAATGCCGGTCACCACTGCTGCCATTTTTAGTGACCAGTGTGCAGTTAGACCTTGCCATTGTCCCGATAGGGCCCGCCCTTGCGTTCAATTCTACTTTTTTGGGCCTATTTGAGCAAAATTTATCTCCCTGGCCAAACGGAAAGCAGTGTGGGGAAGGCCCTGTGTCTGCTTTTAACCCTAAAACAACTCAATCGACCTCATTTTATAAAGGAGATTGGAGGACAATGTGACTTGCCCAAGGTCACACAGCCAGGGGTGGTGGGCTGGGTAGAAACCGGGTCACCTTCCCTTGTCTCTCCGCGGCCTCTGCCCCAGGCCGCCTGGGCCGCTCCCCACACAGTGCGGGCAGAGCACCCGCTCCGTGACCCAGCCTGAGCTCCGTCTCCGGGCTGGGCGGCTTCCCCCCAGAGGAAAGACAGGAGGCGTGGGTGTGTGGGAAACCTGAGCTGCTGGGGCTCAAGCCTTGTTCTGCCCTTGACTTGCGAGGTCCCTGCTCTTCCCTGAGCCTCGGTTTCCCTTCCATAACCCAGTGATGCCCAAGACCCTTTCCCGTCCACCAGTCTGCAGTCTATATTCTAGGGCGGGAACGCTAAACCTGCAGCATACCGGCCCCACCAGCAAATCCGCACTCATGGCAGACATCACTAATCCATCCCCAACCACTCTTCCCACTGAGTCCACACTGCACATCGGAATCCTTCTCAACACAGTGTATTCCTTCAGTCATTCGACAAACACGCTGTGCTGTATTCATCCGTGAGTCTGTAAAGCTGAGGCCCCGACCCCAGGCCTAGTGACCCGTGAGGGCGCTGGCAGGGAGTGTACGCACGGATTCCCCTGGCGAGCGCATCACCCAGCCCTCTGCTGCTCCCTCGGGCCCCCGTGGTGGCTGCGTCCGGAACCATCCTTGTCCTCTGAGCTTACACTTGGGGGGGGAAGAGAGACATTTAGAAGACGGTTGTATATACAGCCAAAAGGCAGTGAATCGGAGACTATGTAAGAAGGGGCCTGGCAGGGTCTCCTCCGGGTGCCCACGCGGGTCTCCCTGAGGGTCTGATATGTGAGCAGAGCCCTGGGAGGCGGGCAGGGGTGGGGGGAGGCCGGATACCAAGGTGTGGGGGCTGCTCAGCTTCCCTCCTCTCATCGGTCTCCCCAAACACTGGAGCCCCAGAGGATGGGCCTGGGAGGGGCAGGCGCCCCCCAGCTTCTCCCACGGTCCCCCCAAGGGGAAGCATTGGGTTCGGGGTGAGTTCTTTTGTCCTGCCTCCCTTGGAGTCGTTCAGGAGGGGCTGCCCCCAGCCCCCGCCGCCCAGACTGGCGGCCTCGCAGGTGTCGGGGTAAAGGGGGGAAGCCGGGCGCTGCTGGAGGGGGCAGCAGGGGCGGGCAGGGGCGGTGCCACGTGTGGCCGGCACGTGGGTGTCGGTCAGAAAACACCTGCCCTTTCCCCTGGGCTGCTGGGGTTCACTCTGCGGCGGCCCACAGGCACGGTGAGCGGCGGACAGCTCCCCCACCCCTCCCCCTGCCGAATTGTACTTAATTATAATGACAAACGATGGCAGGCATCCACAGCCACATCGCAGAACATGACAAACTCTCCAGTTCCCTGAGCCAACAAGCTCCGCTTCCCGCACCACAGTGTTCCTACCAGGAGGCTGAGGGGTGATCTCAGGCCACGGGCGCGCCCCACACAGCTGGACCCTGTGGGCCGGATCAGGGTGGGTGCTTCGGGGAGAGGCCTGAGCCCCACCCATCCCTTGGGGTCCCCCGGTCACCTGTTCAGTCCGGCAAAGTGTGAAAACAACCCTGGGCCCTCGGGGAGGGGCTGCGTGGTGCTCGGCAGCCACCTTCTCTCCGGAGCCGTGTCGGGGGCACACCTCCAGCCACACCGCTCACGAGAGTGCCAGCAGCCCCCCGAGGGGTGTCAGCGGGAGCCTAGAGGGAACCTCGGGTCAGTGGGCGGGCCCAGGCCAGGGAAGACCCCCAGCAACCCCCCCACACCCTATGGAGTGTGGGTATCCCCAGGACCGCAGGGGAGGAAGACACTGCGTCCCCTCCCCTGAGAAGGGATGGCCCCCAGTCCAGTATTGCAGGGCAGAGGAGGGAGGGACCCTGCATGCTGGGGTCCCAGTCCCACTGCGTGGCCTTAAAATGAATGACGAGCACGAGCTCTGTGCGGGCTGTGCCTCCTGAACCCCCATCCCGAGGCCCATGCCAGCAAAGGCTGTGGCGGGGAGAAGGGAGCCCAGGCGTCCAGGTGCGCAGGGAAGGGAGAGCGAGCACCAGGGTGCCGGCCACCACTGAGACCATGAGGCGGGTCCCTGGGCTGCAGGGGGCCTGTGCTGGGGGCACAGGCAGACCCCAGCACCTGGCTGGGAAGAGCCAGAGCAGCTCCATGCGCCCCACCTCCTGGTGCTCCCCCGGGGTCGAGCTGGTGGGAATCTCGGAGACCGAGCCCCCTGAGCAAGGCTCCTGCAGACCTGCCTCCTGGGACGAGGAGCAGGGCGGGCCCTGCACCAGGGGCGCCTGGGGCAGGGACAGAGCAGCCCGTTCCGCAGCAGCAGGGGCCCTGGGTGCCAGGCAGGGGGGCACATGGCAAACACAGACGCAGTCCTGCAGAATCCTCCCCGAAGGCCTGTGCAGAGCAGAGCTGGGGAGGTGCCAGCGCTGAGGGGAAGTTCGCTTTGTTTCCTAAGAGCCTCGAGGCAGTCACTGGACACGGTCGGGACGAGGTGGTGGGGGGGGGGGGACAGGCAAGAGGAGGACAGTTTGGTGAGGAGGGAGAAGCTGAGGTCAGAGCTGGGGTCAATTACAAGGCAGGGCTGCAGGCTGGGGGGAAAGCGGGGGAATGGGGGACAAAGACCCAGGTACAGGTGGCCAGGGACTGGGGTGGGGCGTCAGGCCTGGGGGTCAGTGTGTGGGGTGCAGGTTTTCAGAAGCTGACAGAGCTGGGTCCAGGGGCGCCCGTGAGGGGTTGAGAGGGGTGCCGGGGAGGATCGTGGGAGTCACGAGGCCAAGGATCGAGAGTCAGGATGGTGACTGGGTGCCCATGGGGAGGTGACAACTTCAGTGGCAGCCAGCCCAGTGGAAGAGCCAGTGGGGTGGGGGGAAGCACAAGCGGGTGCCTGGGGTGGGAGGGGGGGACCCAGGTCAGCCTCAGCCAGAGGGATGACGGGAGGGGGATGGGCAGCTGCGTAGCAGGCCCACCAGGCTCCCTGGGCCTCATCAGCCTCTTGCACAGATGGGGAGGCTGAGACCCAAGTGGGGTGCCCACCCCCAGGGCCTGGGCCTGCAGGGTCCAGGAATGACTTCTTGTACCCATCTACATTGGTTCTGCTCCTTTTGGGGGAGTCGGAGGGGCAAGCGGCCCACAGGGCCCATACGGCCGGGACGCCAGACACGTCCCTGTGGCGGTAATGCCCATGCTTACCATGCAGGTCATTGAGGCTGCCAGGACGACCGGTGCCCACGGGGTGGACAGGGCACCCTGTGGGCAGCGAGGACGGGGTGAGGGGGCCTGGGACTCACTGCTGGGGCAGCTCAGGGTGCGGAGGGAGTCTGGCGGGCCTGGGGGGGGGGCTGCAGGGCTGCGTTGGCAGCGCACACGTGAGCCTTTGTGGGGGAGGAGGGGATGTGGGTGCGTGGGAGCTAATTAGCTGGAGCCTGGTCTCCGCGCGAAGCCTGGACGCGAGCCCGCGTCTGCCAGCCTCGTCTCAGCTCCCCCAGCCCCCCAGTCTCCCTGCGGCTCCCCATCAGCCCCAGAACCCCCGCCCCTGCCTGCCACCCAGCCGGTGGTGCAGCCCAGGACATTGCCGGCGCCGTCACTGGGGTCAGGGCGGAGGGCGTGCACGGAGGGCCCCTGGGGCAGAGGAGGGGCTTCTGCAGTTTCTCTTACTCCTGGGGCGCAGAGAGGTCCTGACCCAGCCCAGGAAGGGCCCAGCAAGCAGCCCGGACCGGGAAGGCAGGGAGGGGTTGGGCTAGCACAAGTCTCAGAGAGAACCAACCCCCAGCCCCTTCCTCCACCCACCCGCTGGAACTCTGGTACAGGTTCCTCGGGAGCCTCCGCACGCCTGGGCTGGCTGAGGCAGCAGCTGCGGCGTGTGCCTCTCGGGGGCCCCGGCTTCTCCGAGGACAGACATCCCAACCACACCCCGTCAACCCCAGAGCAGCCCCACAGGAGAGCACAGAACAGGGCAAGCGCAGGGTGTTAAGAGAAGCAGGGAAGGAAAACCAAGAATGTTCCCTCATGGGACACAGTCTCTGCAGACCTGCTCATGGGGTGAGGCTCACTGGGTGGCCCCTGCATGTCCTCATCCAAGAGAGGCAGAAGGGATAGACAGAGGGGACCGAGCTGTGATGGCAGAAACAGAGAATGAAGGGGTGCAGCCACACACCAAGGTCCTCAGCAGCCACCAGAAAGTGCAAGAGGCCAGGAGCCAACCCTCCCCCGGGGTCTGGAGGGAGCCCCGCGCCTGGGGCACCATGGTCCCAGTCCAGTGAAGCCAGCGTCAGATTCTGCCCTCCGGAACTGCAGGCGCGGGCACTCCTGTTGCCTCCAGCCGCTAAGGCTGAGGTCACCTGTACAGTGGGTGTCAGAGGCGGGTTCTTCGGCGAGAGAACCAATAGAATGCAGAGAGCAGAAGAGAGGGGCTCGCGGGGAGTGTGGAAGTGGACAAGTCCCGGGATGCGCGGGGCGAGCCAGACAGCTGGAGGCCCGGGAGCTGGCTGTCTGCTTCCGGTCTCCCTCGGTCCGTCCGGCTGCTGTAGCCGAACATCACGGACTGGGCCACTTACGCGCCACAGACACTGATTCCTCACCACACTGGAGGCTGGAAGTCCGGGACCAGGTGCCGGCAGGGTTGAGTGAGGACTTCCCACTCGTCCTCGCACGGCGGGAGGGGTGAGGGAGCTCTCCAGTGTTTGCTAAGGGCACTAACCCGGTTCCTAAGGGCTCCACCCTCAAGACCTGACACCCCCAACGGCCTCACCTCCTAGGATCACGGCTGTGGGGCGAGGGTTCAAAATGTGGGTCCTAGGGATGCTCAGGCAGACACAGCACCATGCAGGTCTGGAGGCCCGAGCCCCTGGGGGGCTGACAGGCTCGTTTCTGTCCACAGGCCAGGAGCCCCAGGGCCCAGCAAGTGCCGATGTTTCTGTCTGGGTCCGAAGGCAAAGAAGAGCCCACGTCCCGGTTCAAAGGCTATCAGGCCGGAGGAGCTCCTGCACCTCGGGGAGGCCATCCTTTCCTGTGGGTCAGGCCACCGACCGATTGGGCGAGGCCCACCACGCCCGGAAGACTGCCCACTGTGCTCTGTCCCCGAGGCGAAGGCTCTCCCACCCAGCACACGCCCTCACAGGCAGGCACACCCACAGCTATGTCTGACCCAGTGTCTGGGCACCCCGAGTCCCGGTCAGGGGGACACCTACATGGACCACCCCGGCAGCCACAGAAAGCTGGCATGGGCCTGCCGTGCCCGGGTAGGGGGCTCTGAGGCCGATGGTGCGTGAGGAAGACCCTGTGCTGTGACTGGGAGGGAAGGCGAAGCAGGAGGCCCAGCTCAGGGCCGTGGGGCCAGGGAGCGAGGCGTGAGCAGGTCCCGGTGGCAGGGGCGGGCCGGATGGCGGGGACGTGCAGCTTCCTGGGGCGGACGTGGGCAGGTGGTGGTGGCACCACAGGTTCTGCCCAGCAAGACGGGACCAGAGTATCGCAGTGTCTGCCCCCTCGGCCCCTCCTCTGCAGGGACACCACTGTTGGGGGTTCTCACAGGGGCGGGGCCCCCCCAGCTGTCCGGAGCGTGGCCACAGGAGCCTGGACCCTGCCCGCCCTCACCCAGGACTGCGGGCCCCAGGGAACTGACCTCCACTCCAGCCCAGCCCCTGGCTCTGAGAGCCGTGTGGGGGAGGGGAGTGTGAAAAGCATCTTTTTTACTGAAGAAAAGAGAAAACCTCACCTCACCTCAGCGGCAATAAGCTAGTTTTCTCCTCTAAATGGGATGTAATCAAATTCATCCCCATCGCCTCATTTCCAGGCAACTTTATTCATTGTTATTTTTATTCCAAGAATTCCTTGGCACTTTCTGGGAACACTGAAGTGTTTTATAGCTTCCTAACTAACGGCATACCCTGTTTGGAGTGAAACCCAGCAGTTACAACCTGAGAGGGCGTGCAAGGTCGGGGGCCCCTGCGGGACTGGACGCAGGCTCACCGGTCGGTGACCTTTCTAAAAAGCGGTGCTCCTGGGTCGACGAGGATGACATCAGGCCCAAGTGTCCTACCTGGGATTCTGAGGGTAAGGGGTGGCCAAGCCAAGGGACTGGGCTCCTTTGGGGCCTGCCACTCTGCTGTGACATGAGGCTCCAGGGTGTGGGGGACCTGTGTCCACAGCTGTCCCCCCAGTAAGCCAGGATCTGTGGTCCACTGGCCACTTGGCCCCAGCACCCAGCAAGTATGAGAATCCCCCCGCCTTTACCACATCTCCTTGGTGGCCACACTAGAGGTCAGCTTGCACCTGAACACCTGGGCAGGGGCTGCGTCTCCTGTGTCCAGCGCCATGACCCGGGCATTGGTTGGGGGCGGAGATGGACAGACAGAGGAGAGGACAGCCAGATGCCGATGAGGGAGGGGCCTGGGGGCAGGGACAGGCAGGTCAGGCGGTACACAGGTGGGGCCCAGGTGGGAGGCTGGCGGCGGGTCGCTGAGCCGAACTAGACAGGCTGGGGATCAGGGGCTGTAGATCCGGGAGAGTCCGGCGGAAACTTTAGGCTTGTCAGAGGTCGATGGCATTCAGGATGCTGAGGTCAGGCACGAGTCTGGAGCACAGGCTTATTATGCTCTAATGCGGGGCTGCCCTGGCCACTCCCGAGCTCCGTGTCCCCCGACAGCCCCCTCCACTGTCTGTGTCCCACAGAAGGGCTGCTCTGACCATAGGACTATTTTAGCCTCCCCAGGTATCCTCAGTCCACATTCCACGTGGCCACCAAGTCCCTCCTGGGCTTTGCGAGACTTTGTGATCGTTTAAGGAGGCCCGTGCTGGTATGTTTCCCATTCATGTTGCTGAAATCATTAAATGGCTCTTTTGTAAGAGTCATTTGACATTTGGGAAGTCTTTTGATGCCTTTCAAAGGGCTTTTTAATAAGTGTTTCTAATCCTTTTCTCTTAAAAACAGGAAGTTCACTTTGCCAATCGTAAACACCAGAAGGTCCGAGTTTGGTTGGCGCTGCAGAAGCCGCAGGCTCCTGACGGCTATTAAACCCACCCGTGCTTGGCCAGGGCCCCCGGGCCAGCAGGTCCAAGAGCAGAGCCGGACCCTCCTAGGAACTACCGGGCTGCGGACCGGCACGTGGGTGACCCCTCCCCAAGGGAGCGTGTGCCACATCAGGCCTTCCAGGGGACCCTCCGCATGGACTGGACCCCATCCTCAGGGGCCACTCTTCCTCAGCCCACCCCTGCTGCTGCCCCTCCTGCTCTCTAGATCTGCCCCCATCCCTCCCCGCAGAGACCCTCCCTGGTTGCCCCCCCCCCGGGCTTCAGGACCTTCTCTTACCTGCAGGGGATCGGGGGAGGGGGCAGAACTGGGCTGGGTCCCCCGTCCCCTTTCTCTTCCCCCCACCGCTCCAACACCAAACAGCCTGTGATTCCATAATCCCTCTATCCCTTTGCACACACTGTCCCCCCACCCCGCCCAGAAAAGGTGTCGTCCACTTCGCCACACGGTGAATGCCTAGCCCCTCCCTCAGTGTCCTTCCTCTCGAAGTCTTTCCTGGCTCCCTAGGTCGCCCTTCCCCTCAGGCCCCAGAGCCTGCGTGTCCTGCTTCATGTCTCCCGCGTGCTCCCAACACCCTGCATGTTACTGGGAAACTACTGGTGCATTTGTGATTTTGCTCAATCAAGGCCCCTCAGAGGCAGGCTTATGTCCCTTCACCTCTGCCCCGGGGGCCAGGCTCACAACAGCCCCTCCTCAGCCAGCAGATTCTCCAAAGTCAGCAGGGACTGGCCCCTCTTTCAGCTCTAGTTTCCCAGGTACTTTGTGCCTTCCCTTGCCGGGCACAACCAAGGTGGCGAGTGTGAATCTGCACTGAGGCCGTTGTCAGACGCAGTCACATAGCCACGCTTAGCTGCAAGGGAGTCAGGGAAATGCAGACTTCTGGGCAGCCAGGTGCTGGCGGAGAGCAGCTGCTGGGGAAGAGGCAGTGGACTCTGCCAGGGACACTGGTGAGTGAGGAAGCAGTGTGCGCTTCACCTCTGGCTGAGGTGGCGGTGGGACAAAAGGACCACTGGAAAGAGCCGGGGGGACAGGGGCAGCAGAGGAGGGCAGACTGGTGTGGACTTCGGCAGAGGGAGCCATGGAGATATGTTTGGCTGTGTTGAGTGTGACGTGCCTGGGGGACATCCTCATGGAGAAGGTCAGGGGACACCATAGGTGTGGCACACGCCTGCAAGGACAGGGCAGAGCTGGGTGGTGACTGGGTCAGGGGAGAGCAGGAGATGGAGGGAGAGGGAGAGGCCTCAGAAGGACCACGGTGGGGGAGTGCTGTGGGCGGCGAACGGGGACGTGCCAAGGACAGAGACAGGCCGAAGGAGGAGAAGACACAGCTGCAGGGGAGGCTGCCGACACGTCACAGGCTGAGATGCGGCCTCCACACCCCAGCCGGGACCGTCTCCCCAGACAGTCTTGTCAGTGTGGGAGGGGGCTGAGGGCCCGGTGAGCATCTCACAGACAGAAGACCACGACAGCAAGGCAGACGAGGGGGCCATCTGCCCACCCCAGACCTGAGAACAGCCCCTGTGGGGCAGGGAAGGGTGCAGAGCCCCTTTCACATCTGGAGACACGGAGGCTGCACCCCCAAGTCCCACAGCCCTGGGCCACCCCTGGAAAACACCTGGGCTGAGCGGGGAGGGGGCGGGGGGTGCACTCCAGACTGCCTTTTTCTGCCTTAGCTCATGGGTTCATGTCCGGGGGGCTAACTCCAAACACAATCTCATATAAAATGCTCTATCTCTGCGACCTCATTTGACCCCTGCAACAGTCCATACCATGGAAGAGGAAGCCGGAGCCCAGACAGGAGAAGGTCGTGGCCCCCACGTGGCGGCAGCAGTGGGCAGCGCGGGGCGAGCACCCCACTCCCCTTGGGAGATGGGAGGCAGAGACTCTGCCGGCCTCAACCCAGGTCCCCTGGCTGCGGGCCACTTCTGTGACAGTGTGGACCTGCCCTGCAGGCCGCCACCACCCCAGTGGGGCCCTGTGCCTGCACTTCACGGCTGCCCCTCAGTGACCAGCACAAGGACACCTGGGCCAGAAAGGGGGACCCAGGACCGCAGGAGACCCACGGATGCCAGCAGGTCTGGGCGCACTGCAGGGGGTTCACCCAGGAACAGGGAGCTGGGCAGGGGGTGCCTCGCTCACACTCCTTCCCCCTCCACCACTGCCCAAGACACTCTGGGGGCCCAGCGAGCCACCAACTAGCCACCAATCCCTGGAAAGTCTGCGGTGGGGCTGCCTCCCGGCCCAGGTCACCAGCAGCCTGGGCCCCTCAGGGACCACACAGATTTCCAGGAAAGTTGCAAAACATTTGAAGAACAAATGGTGAATTCCTCGTAATCCTTCCCCCATTGTCCTAAAAGAGGCGGGGGTGGGGGCCTCCTGGTCCCCCAACCAAGCCCCCCCCCACGGCCCAGAGGGGGCAGGGGGTGGACATAGGGGTCAGGGGGGCATGAGAGGAGGCCCAGGTGCTTGGGAGGTTTGCGGCTCCCAGGGGGCAGGTGGTGGCTGGACAGTGAGGCCCTGCCCCCAGCAGAGACTCCCCAGAGCCCCCCCCTGTGCTGTCACCCCTCCCAGTCACGGCCCAGTCACAGACCAGCTGTGGAGCCGGAGCAAGCACTTCCACTTAGCCCGTGGGGTCGGGGGCCACTTGCAAGGACAGTCCCCGTCCTGGGTCCCCGCCCCTTGACCGCAGGGCAGACCTGTGACTCACTTCCACGAGGGGTGAGGTGTCACCTGTGTGGCCAGATGACGAAAGGCCAGCCTTGGCCTCACAGGACTCTGCAGGCTCGTCTGCACTAAGGAAGGGAGCTGCCATGTTGGGGGGCTGGGGGACCAGGGCCTGAACGCAGCCTCCGGCCACCAGCCAGCAGGGAAAGCGGCCGAGCACCTCCTGGGTGAGTCGGAACCTGCTGCTGCCCCAGCTGGGCCAACGCCCGGCGGGGCCCTGAGCAGAGGACCCTGTGAAGTCATGCCCCACTCCTAACCCACAGAAACTGCGAGGTCGAAAATGCTGTTACCTTGAGACACTCAGTGCCGGGGTACTTTTCAACCCACGATAGAGAACTAATGTGGGTAGCATCAGATGAGGCAGAGTCAAATGCTGGCTTTGCCTCCTTTGTGACACTTCGTCACCTTGGAACCACTGAGCAGGGTCCTCCTCTGTGAATTGGAGGTGTCCACTCTGCCCCACCACAGGCACCATGGAGGGTAAATAATGTGATGTAGCTTAAGCACTCAGCACAGTGCTGGGCAGTTAATGGACAGCAGTGCTTCTCTCACCACTGCCTCCAGGCAGCCCTCCAGGATCCCCCAGCTGGATCTCATCTTCCCTGCAGCGGGCACCCTAGTGCAGTGGCCTGTGTCTCCATCCTGAATGCTGTTCTTTCCACTGAGCTTCCTGTCCTCCAAATCCAGGTCCAGTGCTGCAACACCACCACCCCCACCCTCGCAGTTAATATGGTTCTTGCCAGTCCAGCAAGAATGCAGCCTGAGAGCCCCCAGCATGTGCCCCACCCAAGCTTGCTCAGAAGAAAAGAAAAAGGCCTCACCAAGGATCCCTGTCTGTGAGATAGGACCTGGAACAGTGACCAGGACGGGCTGAGGGTGGGGTGCGGCTACTGAGTCACTCCACCACCCCTGAGCTCCTCCTCCAGACCCAGCCTGGTGGGGGTGCAGGTAGAAAGAGGTGAGGCCAGAGTTATTGGGGGACGGGAGAAAGCCGGCTGGAAACACCAGACCCAGCAGCACCCTGAGGCCCCGGCCGCAGCAGAGGCCCTGGCAGAGCGTCCGCATGCAGGATGGACCGGCCAGGGCGGTGGGGGCCAGAGAACAGGGGGACCGGGTGTCGCTTCCCAACAAACTCCTCTTCCCCCGAGGGGCCCACCCAGGAGGCCGCCAGGCGAGTTCTCGGAGGGCCGGCAGACAGCCCGGGCCGCGGGGCCGCGGGGCCGCGGGGCCGCTGGACAACGCGTTCTCGTGCTGAGGCACAGCCCGCGCGCGCACGGAGCCTCAGCTGCCCCACCGAACTCGTTCAGAGTTTCTCACAGGGAGGTGGCCAGTGATCTGAAAGGCTATCCAGGCAAAATTCTTTCTATTTCAAGTTATTATTTATGTCCATATTTATCGAGAAAAAATATATATAACTAGCATATTGATCTCCAAGTTTCAGACTCTATTGCTTAGGATATAAGGACTGAAGTTGAAGGCAAGTGGACTGAAATAAAACCATTAATAAATAGTAACGAAACTGATGATCCAAAGCAGATAGTATAGTGTTGCGAGACTCTGCTGACCCCCACCTGGCAGCAGAGAGGCCTTGGTGGATGCAGCCAAATAGACAAAGGAGGGACTTGGGGACCTGTGACCTCTGCCCCCAGTCACCCAGTGGGCAGAGGGGCAACCACATTCAGAGAGCGCCAGAGGGCACCAGGCTGCCCACCCTTAGAGGCTGGGGAGCAGGGGCTGCCACAGGGAAGCTGAGGGCAGTGAGCGCCAGCACCAAGGTGGGGTGGGGCTGGGTAGGAAGAGGAGCAAGTGGGGGGCGGGGTCCGGGGTGAGGCTGGGGCAAAGGCGGGCCTACTATTGCCCCCGTGGGAGGAGATGCCAGCCTGTGGCTGGGCCCCCATAAGATCTCATCTTCGGTCCCTCCTCAGCTGCCAGGGCCTCTGGGGCCGCAGGTTGGTTCAGCTCAGAGCAAACTCCAGAGCTGGGCACGAACAGAGCAAACGTCCTCTCGGCTGGTAAGCCTGGGCCCCTTCTCTCCTCAGGGGCCCTCGCCGCCCCACCCAGGCCACACTTCCTGCTCTGACCCTGAGCCAAGTGCCATCCATGCCCAGGCTGCAGGGTGCCCCCTGGGCCTCCCATCACCAATGGGCTCGTGTCCAGTCTCCTGACTGCGGCCCACCCACTGCTGGCTGTCCCCTGACACCCTCCACCCCTGCCCCTCACTCCACCCTGATGAACCCAGGCCGTCAGTGGGTCCTCAGGGCTGAGTGAGGCCAGACCCTGCACCCAGGAACTCACACTGGGGACAGAGTCCCATGCTTTAAAGTATGCCACATGCAGGTGCTGGGGCCGATGGGTGCAGAGGACAGGGCCGTGAGCCGGTCCTTGAAAATGGAGTGCAAATTTTCCTGGAGACGTGGGGAAGGGGGGAAGGAACCTGGGGAGACGTGCTCCTCGGGGCGGGAAAACTCCTGGGGGTGCTGAGCACACAGCCGGCTCCTGAAGGCTGCAGGTGTCCAGGCTCTCCACATAAAGAAGGTGGGCGCAAGGCTGTCCAGGGCACACCTTGCCCCTCTGGCTCCAGCCCCACCCCACCCCACCCCCGCCCACCTGCCTCTGTCCTCCCCTCCACCTGCCCCTCTTCAGCTGTCCACACACCTGTCCTAACTCCCAATCACACAGAGCCTTCTGATTGGTTAGCTCTGTCTGATGCCCTATTGGACAGATTGCCTATGGGCCCTGCCCCCTGTGCAGACATCCAACCTATGGCTGCCCAGCCCGTGGGGCAGTTGCCAGCCCCTATCCAATCAGAGACCTCTCTAGTTCTTGGCTTAGCCCTAGACAGGTGCCCAGGGGAAGGGCAGGGCACAGGTCAGGGGAGGGCCTGCAGGACATGATGCCAGGGTCATTCTCAGCACCTGTGCTGAACCGGCAGAAATATTCGGCAGTGCCTGGGGAGGAGCTGAGGGAAGTCTGTGGGACACCTTGCAGTTCTTTTGCCCAGTGGCAGAGCGTCCCCCCAGGTGTCAGCATCCACAGGGCTCGGCCCTTGACTCCTCCCTGGCCAGCCCCTCCCCACTCCAGACCCTTCTGGGCAGCTCACTGGCTTCTTCATTCATTTAGTGAGTGTCTATGAAGCCCCCTGTCAGGTGCCAGGTGCGGCTGGGGGGCTGGGGTTTCAGCTGTGAGGGAGACACAGCCACACCCTGGTCCCTGGCTGCAGCAGCCCCGAGGGCCGGGGCGTTTCCCCAACTCACATCTGACCGTGGCCTTCCTCTGTCCAACGCCTTCAGTGGCTCCCTAGCACCCTCCAGAAAAGGCTGGACCCTGTGGGTTACAGGACACCAGCCCCTAGGGGTGCTGGAACATGTGGAGGCCTTGTCTTGCAGGGGAGAGGGACTTTGCTGAGTCCCCATTCGGTCATCCATCTGGGGATGGGAGAGGATTATGGGGTGAAGGAGGGTGGTCATGTCCTCCAGAGGGTCCTTCACATGTGGCAGAGGGAGGCGGGAGGCAGAGTAGTGGAACGGGAGATGGGGGGCCACGGGATGCAGGCACCTCTGGAAGCCCCAACGGGCAAAGGAACCGACTCTCCCCTGAAGCCTGCAGAAGGAGTGAGCCCTGCAGGGGACTGTCACTCAGCCTGACACCCACTACAGCTTGGATGCACCGTACGGATGGTAAATAAAATAAGCCAGTCACAAAATGACAAATGTCTCACGGCCCCACTTCTCTGAGGTCCCTGGAGCAGTCAGACTCACATAGATGGAGGGTAGACCCCGGGGCAGGGGTAGCAGGGCTGGGGGAGGGGCAGGGGGACGGGGCAGGGGGGGCTACTGTTTCGTGGGGACCGAGCTGCAGTCGACAAGACGAGAAACGCTGTGTGGAGGGAGGGCGGCGAGGGTTGCCCAAGAAGTGAACGGACCTCAGGCCCCTTGGCTGTGCTCTTCACGATGGCAGGGTGGTACGTTTCATGGTGACGCGTTTCACCTGAGAAAAAAACACTTCGGAGCGCGCAGCTTGGAAGAGCACCATCCCCTTTCAGCCGCTTCTGCGCCGCCAGACCTTTGCGCCCTGTGGCAGTGGGAAGGCAAACCTGCTCAGACAGCCGGGAGGGCGGGCTGCCCAGGCTGCTGTGGGCATGAGACCCGGACCCACTTCCGCAGCCCCCGTCCTCAGCACCGCCACCGGGGTGACCAGTGACACCCGGCGCAGGGTCTTTCGGGCCCCTTCCAGGCTGTCAGAGTCTGGGCTGCAAAGGTGGGACCTCGGCCGAGAGAAGCCTTCTCCTAACCTCGTCAGCTGGGGGCGCTCTGGGGGCCCTGGGTTTTCACCCTGCGGGACGAGGTGCGGCTGCTGGGCCCTGGGCAGCTGGCGAGGTGGGCCCAGGCAGCTCCGAGGAGGGCGGGCCTCCTCTGGAAGGGTCAGGTCAGGCCTGCCTCCTGCAGGGCGCCTGGGGCGCGGGGGGCACGTGGCAACTTTGGGGGCTATGATTCTGCAATATTAAAACCAGCTTCTGGAAAGGAGAATCCCTTTTCTTCTGTGTAGCCATTTCCAGGGATTCCGAGACCATTAATTTAAGTGTAGGAAAAGTCCTGGTGGAAAATATTTATTGTTACAAGCTGGATGTTTTCATGCGGGCTCATTAAATCTCCCGGCCTGGAGGAGTAGGGTGGGGGCTGGGGGCTGGGTGCCATGGAGGGCAGGGAGGATGAAGGGGTGGCCCTTGAACTCTCGCAGAAGCTGGTTCAGCCCAGGAGAGGAACCAGCACACGCGAGTGCCTTGGAAACAAACCCTCACCTCAGCCTCACTCTGCAGGGCAGACCGTCACCCTCGTGGTCACACCAGAGGCATCTGAGCCGCTGGGCCATTCTGTAGCCCAAGGAGTCACACGGGTGACGACAGGCAGCACCAGTATTCAAACCCACAGACAGGCTCCTTCCATGACCCCAAAGTCCCACGTACTCTAAAAAGCCGTCGCCAAACTGTGGCTGGCTCACCTCTAGTTGTTAATCCCTTAGTAATTCTGCAAACGCTGAATGGAGTTCCATTTCTGGACGTGTACTAACTGGGATTCGTTTTGATATATTTTGGTTACTGTAACAAATGCCAAAAGTATATTGGACTGACCAAGACAGAAGGGCTGTACCAATCTGAGCGTCAGCAGTCGGCTGATGTGGCAACCCAGGCTCTTTCTGCCTTGTTGCTCCGTGATCCTCAACACCAAGCCTCTATCCCAGAGTCAGTGTGGCTGCTCCAGCTCCTGCTATCACATCTGTCATCCAGCAGTGGGAATAGGGAGAAGAAGGGAAAGCCACCTCTGTTCCCTCTAGAGGTAGGGCCCAGAGGTTCCACAGGTCACTTCTTACATGTCACTGGCAAGGTTTTAGTCAAATAGCTACACGTAGCTATAAGGAAGGCAGAAAACTTGAATGGGAAACCATGGGCTCAGTTCAAATTCAGGGTTTCTTTTACTTAAGAAGAAGGGAGAATGAATATTTGGGGGGCAGCTACCAATCTTTGCCACTAGAACACAATCTTCCCTCCCTGCCAGGACCATAGTGAACCAATGTCATGAGTAAAAGGCAGCAGCAGGTTGCCAGGGGAGGAAAGAGGTGATCTGATGAGAAATCTCAGGAGGCTTCCTGGAGGAGGCCACATCAGGGCGCAGCCTTGGGAAGATGGGATGGAAAGGAGCTCCAGAGGTACCAGATGGTAGAACTGGCCGACAGAGCCCATGAGGAGAAGCCATGGCTCTGTGCGAAGAACGTGAACTGGGAGCCAGAAGCCCCGCATTCAAGTCCCACCCCTGATGAGCACGGCGAGGCACCCGTGTCTCTCGCTGGGAGGCTGACGGTCTCTGTCACACCCCCACACAGGCCTGGAACTCAGTGCGGTCGGTAGTGGCTGCCATATCCTGTAGCTGGAGCACTGGGTCAGTGTTGGACGAACAGAAAATGGGGCCGAAAAGGGAGGCGGGGAAAACCACCTGGAGGCCAGCCTCAAAGGCCAGCCTGAGCAGCGTGGCCGGCACTCTGGCGCTGTGGGCGCCTGCGTGGCTGGGCAGCGTTCTGCGCAGGAGCCGCCTTTGCAGCTCGAGTCTGGGCACTGAGGTGGGGGGTGCGGAGCCAGAACAGGAGGCACCACCGTAGTCCCAGGAGAGACACTGCGCATGGGCCTGCTGCAACCTGGGACCCTTCCATCCTGATCCAGGAAGATGGTGTCAACCAAAGTGGAGGGACGTGAAGGGCCTGCCCTGGAGGGGACCAAGGAGGGACCAGCGAACCACTGGGAGCCCCCGCCCCACCTGAGTCTGGTGCAGCCACGTCCCAGCCAAGCCTCCCCTGACCTCCAAGGGTGCAGGTCCTTGCTCCCAAGTTACAGGTGGAGAGGCCGGAGCAGAGAGGACTGACCGCTTCACTGAGGCCACGGCAGCCAGGCCAGGGCAGCCAGCACCATCGGCCCGTCCTGGGGCTTGGGGACGTCCTTCACTGCTCCCCCTGCATCCCTGATGAGGCAGAAAGACAAACAGAAAACAGAGGCCAGAGAGGTCAGGCAGAGTGCCCCGGTCACACAGCCCCTCCGTAAGGCTAGGGTTTGCATCCAGATCTCTGTGACTCCAGCCTGGTTCCCACATCCCCTCCTCCTCCCCTTTTCCCTCCTCCTCTCCCTCCTCCTCCTCCTCCTCCTCCTCCTCCTCCTCCTCCTCCTCACTGAGGCCTCTCTCCCCTCCCCCAGCCCCCCAACGTTCCTGGCGCTCTCTCAGCAAAGAGAACACACTCGGAGTCTCTGTCTCCCTGGGAGAAATCCATTTTCAGAATCCGGAGGTGTTGAAATGTGTTCTTTTCTCCTCTCCCAAGAGCCCTTCTTAAGGACAGAGGTGCCCGGAGGATCCCTCTAAGGCCACCACAGGCCAGACCGAAGCCCAGGGCTGCCCATCACAGAGGGTGTGGCTGCAGTGGCAGCCCAAATGGGGTCATGGGAAGGTGGCATGCTGTCCTGGGACCGTGAGCGCGGCACCGGTCTGGACCCGCAGCCTCCACCCCAGAAGACATTCTGGCTGTCCTGCCTACGGCCGTAGCAGCAGGTTCCTGAGCCCACCTGCCAGGAGAGGTGCCCAGGGCAGATTCCCTGTCATCTCCACGCGACTGCCCCCTCCAGGTGACAGCTGGGCCCACGACGGCCACTGAGGTCCTTTGCCTTGAAGGGTCCAGGCATCGCTGTGAGCACCTGTGACCCAGAGTGCTGCCCAGGGAGCTCAGTCCTGTGCACGGGGCGAGGCTGGCCCAGGGAGGGAGAAGGGAGGGGCAGGGTGGGGGGAGCCCCAGCTGCCAGGCCTGGCTGCAGACCCCAGCAGACAACACTGCGCAGCCGTGCAGGCGTCACTCCCACCTGGGCGCTCACCCGTGACTTCCTCCAGCCAACAGGATGTGAGCAGACTCTGAATGAGCAGGGGCTTCCAAGAGAGCTCGTGTATTGGGCTTGCTTCCCTGCCTCTGCCACCCTGTGAGGCCAGAGCCGGAGGAGGGATGCAGGGAGCAAGGCAGAGCCACCATCTCAGCTGCGGCCATACTGAGTCAGCTGACACCACCGCCCTCCCCGCCCCCAGCCACAGGCCAGCAAGCCCACCGAGGTCTCGACCAGCTGAGCCTCACTCGGTGTGAGAAACAAGCTCTCGTCCTGGGTGGTTACTTGTCACCCAGCATTGTTCGTGTGCCAATAGGTGACGGGCAGGTTCCTCACTCACCAGGTAGCACCACCTGCACCGGAACACCTGCAGGGGGGCACAGAGAGGCCAAGGTCTCGTTCAAGGCCACACTCCGAGTGGGAGCAAATTCAAAAGCTCTCTCAGGACCCATGCCCACCGAAGCTGGCCTGGCAGATCGGCAAGTCAGTCTCAGCCTGCTCTCAAGGGGGCATTGGTCAGTGAGGGGACCCAGGTGACCAGAGCACTCTGGCTGACTCGGGGACCTCAGAATGCAAGTAGTGGCGTCATGCCAAGCCCTGAGAGAGAAGACCGGCTTCTGGAGCAGGAGCGAGGAAGGACTCTCTCAGTCTACCCCAGCCCTGCCCTCGATACCCTGTGACACGGAGTGTAGAAATGTTTCTTCCCCTGCGGAGCCAGACTGCCGCCACCCCCTCCATCACCCCCGCAACTGTCAGACACAGGCCAAGGAAAGGCAGGCATAGACACACCACCGCTGCCTCCCGAGCCCCCCCAGGGCCAGGCACACCATGCCCACCCTGCACCCCCCGCCCCGAGTCCCAGACACCAGCTCCTCCTCCTTCCCAGATGAGCGGGGAAGTCGAGACAGTCTTGGGACATGCCCACGGCCTCACTGTATCCAGGAGGCAGAGTCGGGATTCGCATCAAGTCCCGAATCTCAAAGGTCCCCCGGGTGGGAAGGCCGGTCCTTGTAGGACGGTGGCCCCAGCCACCCAAAGACTGGCGTCTGCACCAGCCACAGCCCGAGGGCCCTGAAAGTGCCCCTCTCCAGGGAGTGGCCGCCCCGCACCGACGAAGGCTCAGACCTGCTGCTTGGGCAGTGGGGGCTGTCACAGGGTGGCGCTCACCCAGCTCCTGCACCTCTGTGGCCGTGCCATGGTCTCCACCATCCTGCTGTCCCCCTCTGGTCTGCCAGCTTCCAGCCATCTCCCCTCCACCCCCTGACACCGTGAACTCCGAAAGCAAAGCTAACCACCACTCCCACGGTGCGAGGCTCACACATCTGCCCACCTGGGCATCTTCTTGGGGGCCTGCGGGTGCCTCTGACCCGGGGTCCCCACAAACGCAGCAGCCTCCCCTACAGACCTCCTCTTCCCCGGGGCTCCCTCAGGCCTCTGCACACCCTCGGGGCGTCCCACACCCCCTTCCCTTCCCCTGAAGGTGGTCCTCCCTATCCCCAGATTAAACACCTTGTTAACCGGAGGGAGAGCCGAAGTTTTGGAGTCAGACCTCAGCTATGTGTCCACGGGCTAATCACTTCCCCTCTCTGAGTCTGAGTGTTGTCACCTGTGAAAGGGGGGGGGCAACCAAAGCAGGTGCCACATTAACAATGTGGCACAAGTAACTGCTCAACACAGGGCTGCGGTCACTGCCACCGGGATCCTTGGCAGTCAGACACAAACGTGTCCTGTGGCACCTCCCACCCCCATTGACCTGGGAGGATTCGCAGAGTTCATGTGAGCTGGAACCCCTCTCCGAGACAGGTGGGCACTGACCAAAGCAGTGGATCCCCGCCCCCGTCGCTCCCCACAAGATTTCTGCCCTGAGTACACTGTGCTCCCTCCTCTCTGGGTGGCCAGAACGTGGGCTGCACTGGCCCCAAGAACTGGGCCTCCTGGGGCCACCTTGCCCACGTGTGGAGAGAGACCCGGACAGGGCCTTGGCAGCATCCCTTGAGCACCTGGATGCAGCTGGGCCTGAAGCTGTGCTCCTCCTGGACTTTTCGCTGATGACAGCCAGGAAACTCCTTCTTCGTTCGTTCCAGTTAGTCTGGACTGGCCCTCCGCCATGTGCAAACCCAAACAATCACGGGGTCAGAGACCTGCCTGGGGCCGAAAGGCTTCACGGAGGGGCCTCCGTGATGAGGGATTCTCCGCCTTGATGGCCCAGCAGGGCCCTGCCAGGACTTCTGTGGGAGATGAGCGGACCCGGGTGCTGGCGTCTGGACACGGGCTCCTGAAGTGCCCGAGCTTGGGGTCACGCAGGCTCACGGGGTCTGGGGTTTGGCGTGGGCTCGTGCCAGCTGCCGCCGGGAGGCACACCTCGCTTCCGTGTCCTGGGCTCCCCTCGGGGGCAGTATGTGCGTGACCAGAGCTTTCCGTGCAGTGCCCCCCCACCGGGGGTGTTCTGCCCGCCCCAGGGCGGAGGCACAGAGAGCCCGTGTGGCTCGCCCGAGACCACACAGCGATGGCACGCACGGTGGGTGCGGAGGCCATGTGGTGCTTGTGCTGCGGCACGAAGAGCCACACAGACACGGCCCCCCGCCCGGCCCCTCCGGTCCCCCGCCTGCTCCAGAAGACCCCTTGGAAATCACTCATGCCCACCCCTCCCAGAGCCCTGGCCGACCAGCGGCCCAGGAGTCCAGGGAACCAGGGAGCCCAGGGCCCAGCTGGACCGGGGCTGGGAGGCCAGCAGCAAGAGGAGGCACACAGTCCAGGAGGATGGTCCCGCCCTAGAGCAGCGCCTCTGCAGCAAGTGGGCCCTGTCACTGCGTCACAGATCCGAGTCCCCCAGGGCCCCGCTCCTCTCTGGGCGCTCTCCTGCGGCCGCAACCCCTGGACCATTCCCTCCACACTCGGCCTGGGAGTCTGCACACTGATGGTCCCCAGACTGAGGTGGAAACTGAGGGGAGGTAGCTGGATGGCCGTTTTTATCTTTTGGATGCTGGGGATCAACCAGTCAGGGTTTACCACCAGGACCACACCTGTGATGGCCCACGGGGGGGGACACAGCGGCTGCACGGTGTCCCCAGCGGGCAGTGGGCTTCCCCGAGTTCATGGTTTCGTCTCACTGTGGAACCTGCCAGGGGTCCACGGCTTCTCACGGGGCCTGAAATGCACTGCAGGACGAGACGGGGCACAAAGGGGTGGACACGCCCAGGTCAGGCATCACCCAGCCTGACGGAGAGGACGCAGGTCCGTGACACTGGGCTCCCCTCTCAGCCGAGGAGTTCAGAGAAGCGAAAAGGGACCAGGAGGGTCTGTCTGCTGACTGGCTGTGACCCCCGCTTTCTCCAGAGAGGGTAAAAGACAGGTAGGACCAGCAACCCCGAGGCGGGCCCCCAGCCAGCCCTGGGGTCCAGGGCTGGGTCTCCCCTTCCCTCACACGGCCCGACATCCTGATGCCCCAGGCGGCCTCCCACACTGGCCTCGGGCGGGCATCTGTCCGCTCCCGAGGGGGCAGTCTGGACACCAGGTGGCCCTGATGGATGCCCCAGTGTGTCCACTGCACCAGGGCAGGAGCAAGCTGGAGCCCACGCTGGGTCTGAGCCGTGGGGACAGTCCCGACAGTGAGGACCCTGGAGCTGAGGCAGGAATAGGTCAGGAGAATGGGTCGTGCTGGGGGCAAGCAGGGGGGCCAGGAGGACGGGTTGCCTCCCCCCCTCCACTGGGGGTCTCCCGGCTCCAAGGCAGCATGCAGGGGCAGGGCAGGGCCTGTAGGGCTTCCCAGAGCCTTCTAGAGTTTGGAGGGACAGCACTGGAAAGGACAATGCGGGAGAGGCCGGAGGAAGAGACAGGACAAGCCAAGGTCACACAGCAGGTGGCCAGGGCATCACCTCCTAGGCCTGCTCCTCTCCTCGGCCGGGACCCCCAGGTTTCCTCCGCCAGGGAATGCAGCCCCACAGCCATGCTCCCTCCGGCCTGGGGCCTGGCAGTGTGTGTGTGGGCGGGGGGGAAACCTGCTGTCTCCTGGACACCTCAAGGCCAGACCACTGAGCCCCGAGCCGTCACCGCCCCCTGCAGGGCGTCCCCTTGTGCTTTGCGGCCAAGCTGAGATCAGGAGAGGTGGAAAGAGCTAGAAAGATCTGGAAGTAAATAAGCAGGGAGAGCAGGTGTGAGCACGTGAGGGCCAGGTGCTGTGGGGAGACCTGTGTACCCAGGAGGGGGACAGACAGGCCCGGAGGGGACTTCCCTCGGACGTTCTCAGCCGGCCACGGGGCCTGTAAGACCCCATCGGCCCGCTGCCAGCACCCCTGCCCCTCTCACTGCTGCCGGTGTGCAGAAGGGCTGGACAGAACATCCTGAGATCCCCAAAGCAAGTTCTCAGTAAGTCCACACTGCACGAGACACGTTTCTCAGAGCTTTATTGAGCTTCTCCCGGGGGCCGGGTTCAGCACACACTGCAGCTGGCCCGGGAGGTGCTGGGCCGGGCAGTGGACACAGGGCCCGGTGGCAAAACCCACCCCGGCTGAGGCGGTGGACTCACAGGAGGGCAGGGGGGCGGGGAGGAAGGCTCAGCTCCCTGAAGTGGCCGGGCAGGCTGCGCCGGGGTGGAGGTGCAGGCACTGGAGGAGGAGGAAGGAGAGCCATGGGGGAGGGAGAAGGTGAGGGAACAGCGTGCGTGGAGGCCCAGAGCATCCGTCAGGAGGCCAGTGCAGGGGAGGCCAGGATAGGGTCAGTGACCGTGGAGGGCTGGAGCCCTGGCAGCCAGGTCAGGGTGAGCCGGCCAAGGGCGAGGCCCGCTCTCACCTGCAGCTCAGGCTGGGCCCGCTCCTCCGAGAAGCCTCAGGAGACCCTCCCTGCCCCACGGAAGTGCCATCATCAGCCACTCTGGGTGCTGGGAGTCGCTCTACTGGGAGGGAGGCAGTGACTGCACCCACCCCACACCCGCCTGCCGAGCCCCACACAGGGCAGTGTGGGGCCCCACCCCACCCTGGGAACAGCCCCGCCCCACCCCATTTCACAGGGAGATAGCCCCCTGAGGCTAGTTCGGGAGGTGGGGAGCCTACCTGAAGCCCAGCACTCCCCTGGCCCCAGCCCCTTGCCAAGTTGCTCCCGGACTCCACGCAAACAGAGCCAGTTCAACTTGTCCCTTCTGGTCTCCCCCTACCCGCCCCATCTGGAGCTGTGACAGCAGGGGAGGCAGGCCTAGCCAGTCCCCAGAGGCCGGGTGGGGGGTGGCAGGGGGAGCCCCAGCTCCAACACTGGACCCCCCAGGACAAAGCCTGCCAGGCCCACTGGGGCCAGTCCTATGCAAGAAGTCAGATGCTCCCCCAAGCCCCAGGTGGGTTCACTGCTGAACCCCGGGACAGAATGGGCAGCTGGTAGGAAGGGCCAGGGCTAAGGTGAGCTGGGGTGCTGTCCTGGGCTGGGGGCAAGGTGAGGCAGGGGCTGCTTGGGGAGGAAAGAGGCTTTGTCAAGGGGGAGTGGGGGTGCGAGGAAAGTACTGGAGGAAGTCACCAAGCTGGGATCCAAGTCCCAGAGGCCAAAGGCCAGCACCACCTGGACCCTGGGTCTGTCCTCACCTGCACGAGGGGCTATGGGAGCCAGACAGACCTGCCCCGTGAGTTCTGGAGCCCCACAGTGTGGGGTGCAGCCTGTTGGCAGGAGGAACAGAGCAGGTCCCCCCGGGCTGCTCCCCTGAGCCTCCCTGGGGCTGCAGGGTGTGTGCCCAGGCTGCTGGCTGGGCTGGGCTGGCTGCGCCACACAGGGGCCCAGAGGGGACAGTCTCACATTTGCCCCAGACCCTTTCTCCCACAGCACCCGGGGCTCTCCCAGCCCAAGGTAGCTTTTCATTTTCCGAAACCAAATGTGGAAGTGGGTGGGGGAACTGCACCATGGCCCTGTCCCAGCTCTTGGGTGGGCGGGGGCAGGACAGGTCCTTGATTGGCACCCCCAGGAAATCGAGGAATCGGGGTTTGAGAGTTTACCCAGCCAAAGTGGGGACCCCTCTTGCCTCTGCCCGGGAAGCAGTAACCCCCAGCCCTCAGTGCTCTCAAGAGACTTGCCAAGTAGCTTCCTCTCCCTATTATCCGCACCTCGCCCCCTGTGGGGGAGGGAGGACCGGAAAGGCAAGGAAGGGAAAGGACCTGCTGCAGCAGAGATGCCCTGTGGGAAGGGGACAGGCCAACAGGAAACCGCCCAGCTCGCCCCCAACCCTGCGCTGCCACAGCCCCAGCCAGCGGCGGGGGCTCAGGAGAGTTCCCCAACCCACCGGGGTGACCCCTGCCGGGCTGCTGAGGGGCCCCGGACTCTCTGTGACCAGTGGAGGGCCAGGCCGGCTTCCCTCTGGGTGGGAAGTTTCTGGGCTGTGCGGCCCCTAACGCCCCTGCCCCAGGCCGCAGAGAAATTGTCTGGCTGGGGTGAGAGAGAAAGGGGATACATTCGCGCCCCCCCCCCGCCTTCCCCTCAGGGTCTTGTCCTGCTGGAGCCACAGGGCCAACCGCAAGCTCGCGGGGCAGAGGATCCCGCCAAGGCCACGGAAACCGCAGGGAGAGCCTCCGCACCTGGGTCCAGGCGATCCGGCCCCGCACCCGCTGGGTTCCGCTGAGTCCCGGGTAGGGGCTCCATGCCCCGCGGTTAACTTCGGACTTGGTTCCTGCCGCCGCGAGCGACTTGCCCTCGCCCTCTCGGCCCAACAAGCTCCCTCCACGGCCCCGGTGCAAGCCAGGTCTCCGTCCTGGGAAGAAGTTAGGCGGCTGGTCCCAGGCGAGAGACACACGGGTCGCAGGCGGCGGTGGCTGAGGACAAGGACTCAGCCACTGCCACCCCAGAGAAGTCCCTGCTGCCGCCAGGGCGTCCCGCGCGGCTGGAGTCTCCAGACCCGGTACAAATCACCCGCGACCCGGCGCAGGCAGGCCGAGAGGAAGCGGGACTTGCTCCCAGCTTCGGGGACCCCAGGTCAAGGCACTTCCCGGCCCCGCCGCCCCTGAGACCAAGTCGCCAACCCTGCGCCGCGCCCAGGGAGCCCTCAGAGGGACGTGGCGGCCAGGCCGAGCAGGACCCCACAGAGTTGGAGAGTTGCCCCGCACCCCTAAAACCTCAGCACATTCCCGGTTGAGAGTACGCACTTTCCGCGTCCCGGCGCCTCCTCCGTGAGTCGAGCCGCAGCGCTGGCGGTCGGCGAAAGTGGCTCAGCTCGGGCGCTCCAGTCTCGACGTTCCCGGGGCAGAGAGCAACGTCCGGGGACGCACGGGACGGGTGCGCCCGGCAGCCGGGGCTGCGCCGGGCGAGGCGAGCGGCGAGAGGGGAGCGCTCCGGCGTTCAGGCAACAGCTACCCCTAGTGGGAGAGCCGCCGGGGCCGCCGCCGCCCTGCGCCCATGCCCTGCGCCCCGCGCCCGCCGCGCCCCGCGCCCGAAGCGCTCCGGGGTTGGCTATGCTCAGGGACAGCGCTGCTTTCCCCAGCCCTCCTGTCTCTGGCGCCCGGCGCTCACAGCCCGCGGGCGCTGCCCTCCGCACCTTCCCGCTGCGCCCTAGGGCCGCTGACCCGAGAACAACAGCGCCCGGCAGGGACGCGATGGGACGGGGCGGGCGGGCGCTGCCGGCGCCGCGGCCGCGCGCGGCCGCTTCGGGCAGCGGCGGGGGGCGCGGAGCGCGGTGTGCGTGGCGGGGCCGTGCGGGGGGTGGCCGTGTGCGAGGCGCGAGTGTGAGCGCGCGCGGGAGACGAGCGGGCGAGCGGGCTCCAGCAGGCGAGCGGCGCCCGCGGGCGAACGGGGAAGACAGCGGGGACCCAAAGTTGCCTCCTCGCGGCCCCGCTCCCCTGGCGGGGCGGGAGACGCGACCAGAGAAGCGGCGGCCGCGGACACCGGCTCCGGCAGCACCTGGGCAGCGGAACCGTAAGAGCATCAGCGGCGGGGGCGGCGTTGGCGGCGGCGGCGCGCGGGAAGCGAACCGAAGCTCCGGCGCGGCTCTGAGAGCGCTGGAGAGCTCCGCTCAGGTGCGCAACGAGAGGGGCGCGGGCTCGGTCCAGGCTGCAGGGACCGCAGCCGCGCCGGCGCTGGCACTAACTGGAGGACTTTCACCGCGGACGCCTGGGTCCCTGGGCCAGCTCGCCGTCCCGGGAGGCATCCTCCGAGGGGTCCCCCGCCCCGGAGAGCCGGCTCGGCAGTCCGGCCCAGCGCCTGGACGCCCCGCCTTCCAGCCTCCAGCGCCCGCCCCAGGCCCGATTTCTAAGGCATTGGCCGCGGTGCTGGGGCATCTCCGGGCTCAAGTTGCAAGGGGGCGGGCCCCACAGGAGGAGGAGTCTCCCGCCAAGTGAAGCTTCAGCTATAAATTGAGCTCCCTGCACCGTTTCCGCCAGATGCCTGGCCAGGCCGCCCCGCCGCTGGTGGGGGAAGAGGGTGGAGGGGCCCAGGGGGCCAGGGGGGCCACGGCCACCATGCTCCGCTCCCTCTTGCTTCACTCCCTGAGGCTCTGCGCCCAGACGGCCTCGTGCCTCGTGCTCTTCCCGCGCTTCCTCGGGACGGCCTTCACGCTCTGGCTGCTCGACTTCCTGTGCATTCGCAAGCATTTTCTGGGTCGTAGGCGCCGGGGTGAGCCCGAACCTGAAGTAGAGCTCAACAGTGATGGTGAGGAGGTGCCCCCCGACGACCCACCCATCTGCGTGTCCGACGACAACCGCCTGTGCACCCTGGCGTCGCTGAAGGCGGTGTGGCACGGCCAGAAGTTGGATTTCTTCAAGCAGGCGCACGAGGGCCGCCCGGCGCCCAACTCCCAAGTGGTCCTGCCCGAGGGCTTCCAGTACCAGCACATCCTCGATTTCGCGCAGGGAAACCGCCCGCTGGTGCTCAATTTCGGCAGCTGCACCTGACCACCGTTCATGGCGCGCGTGAGCGCCTTCCAGCGCCTGGTCACCAAGTACCAGCGTGACGTGGACTTTCTCATCATCTACATCGAGGAGGCACACCCTTCCGACGGCTGGGTCACCACTGACACTCCCTACAGCATCCCACAGCACCGGAGTCTGGAAGACCGGGTCCTCGCGGCTCGCGTGCTGCAGCAAAGCGTGCCGGGCTGCACGCTGGTCCTCGACACCATGGCCAACTCCAGCAGCTCGGCCTATGGCGCCTACTTCGAGCGCCTCTACGTCATCCAGAGCGGCATCGTCGTGTACCAGGGCGGCCGTGGTCCTGACGGCTACCAGGTCTCCGAGCTGCGTGCCTGGCTGGAGCGCTACGACCAGCAACTGCACAGCGCTCTGCCCGGTCCCGTGTAGGCAACCAGCGGGCCAGGGGCCACACGGGGTGGGCCCTGCCTTCGAGTTCTCGAAGACCACGTGCCAGCACTCCAAGCGAAGTCAGGTTTGGCGAGGGCCCAGTGATACAGCTGTGCTGAGCCACGCCCTGCAGGCTGGGTCTGCACCCTCAGCAGAGCCACCTGAAGGCTCTCCCCCCCCCCGCACCCCCTACTCTGCTTCTGTGACTGTCCCTTACCTGCACCTGCCTGGCTGTCTCTGAATCCCTCCCAAGTGTGCGTGCTGAGCCACCCTTCGTCTGTACGCCTGTGGACTTGTCCTGTAGAAGTTTCTGCGGTGTTCTCGCACACCTCCTCCCCAGAGAGAAGAGCCAGCACCTCTAGCCAGGCACAACAGCCCCCCCCAAAAGAGACTGGGGCTGCACCCTTGCACCCTGAGCTCAGCTGGGCGCCAGCTCTGCCCTGCAGCTCACCCTAGTTGCCTGGCACCCACACCTGTCGCGCTCTGCTCGGGCATGCTCTGCCGCTTTGTGTTTGTGTCTTGTCCCTGAGGTGGGTGGGGGGGGGCTTGGGATGGGGAAGGGTGGGCAGGGTCGTTTCCCCCTCCTTATTTTGGGTGCTCTGGAGCCCCACTGCTGATGACGAGCCGTCTCTAACTGGTCTTGACCACGAGCTGCTTCCGAATTGCAGGGGGCTCACAGCAGAACCTGAAAACAGCGGGGGGGAAGTGCTCTGGGTTTCCATGGGGAAACCGCCATAAACTGGGTGGGGAAGGGGGGTTGGGGACTGCCTCCGGGCCGGAGGATGGCTCACGAGGCACTAGTGAGGTGGTCCCTTTGCCCAAATGACGAAGAAGAGGCTAGGACTCCCAGGAAACTGGGTTTGGGTGGCTGAGTGGGGGGCAGGAGTGGGGGGAAAGAGCTTGGGGACCCCAAGTGAGGGGCTGTCTAGGCAGCACTGCGGATTGCAGGACCTGGAAGTGGGGGCCCCTGACTTGAAGGACATTTGTTGAGTGTTTTGCTGGAAATATTCCCTGTATATAAACTTCTTTCATGTTACAATAATAAAGGCTTGAATTAAACTGCCTTCGGGTTGCCTTCGGTTCCTTTATTTTTCCTCCCCCCTGAACAGCGGTGGGAATTAGACACAAATCTCTCCCTCGAGTCCCCATAGTGACCCCAGGGGGGGAGGGTGGCTGGAAGGAGCCAGGCAGGCAGGGGACGGCGGGGGGGGGGGGGGGGGGGAATTATGGGGGGAGGGCGCTGGTGGCGGGCGGGGGGCTGCTGGGGGGGACCTAAAGAGAAAGGGTCTGCGGCTGCGCCCGGGGCGCGTGCCCGTGCACGCACGTACTGGGGTGGAGAACTTGGGGTCCAGAGAAGAGCGAAGAAGCAGAGCTGGGCGGGGTCCTGGAGGGACGCGGGAGAAACAGAGAAACATGGGGGTCCTCACTTGCCGCAGCGGGCGCGCGCGCGCACGCAGACACACATGCGCGCACACACACAGCTGCCCCTGCAGGAGCGCGTCTAACTTCTCCCGGCGTCCCACTGTTCGGGGAGGGAGGGCAGCGTGGAGGGCAATGGGCGCTTTGGACCAGGTAGGGCCGGACTCCCGGCTACGCGGGCGCCTCCGCACACCTGGCTCCTCCGTAGCCCCGCTCCCAGCACCTAGCTGCTCCCTTAGCCGCTTTCCGCACCTGCATAATTGTCCCTCCACACCCCTCCCATCCCCGCGGGGCTGCTGGGGTCCGCGGAAGTGCGGACTAGCCAGCTCCCGGAGGCGGAGGGAAAGGTGACGGGGGCGGGAGCGTGGCTGTGCAGCGCCATCACAGCCGCAGCACCTACTGCGGGAGGGGGTGGCGCGGAGGGCACCCCCTCTCGGGGGCCCTCCTTCTCCTGCCCCCCTCAGCTTCCCCAAGTTCGAGGCAAACCACACCATCCCCAAAGCCCTGGGAGGCGGAGGAGAACGAGGAGGATGAGCGGAGAGAGGCCAGAAAGGGGGGGGGGGGGGTGGCCGTTTCGGGGCCGGGGGCTGCAGAGGAGGGGGTCGCGGCGTTTGGCACAAATCCCCACCATTGTCAAGGCCAGGCGCCCCTACGCAAACCCCCCTCGTCCTCTCCCCTGCTGCTCCCTAGGTGGGGGGTCGCCGGGACCCAGGGGTTAACTCGGCCTCCACCTCCCTCTGCGAGCCACTCCTGGAGAGCAGGAGGTGGGGCGGGAGGAGACAGGAGAGAGCGTCCAGACCGGAGTCCCGGGTCCGGAGCAGGGGCACTGGGGCAGCCGAACTGCCCGGGCCGGGGCCGTCCCGGTGGGGGGGAAGGGAGGGGCAGTGTCCGTGGGCGCCTGGGTGTGAGCGCCCGTGCACACGGGAGGGGTCTGCGCGGGCGAGCAGAGGCGCAGCAGGGGGAGGGGAGAGAACAGACCCTGCACCACCCAGGCCGCCCTCCACTCGGCGCCCAGCCCCCACGCCGCTCCTCCGTGACAACTTTTTGAAACTGATACCCTGGGCTGGGGGGGAATTTTTTTTTCTTTTTCCTTTTTTTCTTCTTTAAAAGTATTTAAATTGAAAAATAACTTTTAAGAAAAAAATGGCACAGATGGTATTTCTGCATCTTTTCCCTTCCCCCTCCTCTGGAGCGCTGCTTCTTACCCCAAACCCCCAGGAAGAATATGAAGCAAGCGGCGGGGACCCGCTGATCTCTGGGGAGGGTCCACCCCAGCGCTGCCCGCGCTGGCCTGGGTAGGAGTTTTCGGGGAAGAGAGGAAGCGGAAGGCGTTTCGGGACAGTCAGGGGCCGCCACGGGGCCCCTCTGCGCGCTCAGGCGCTCCCTGGACCGGCCGGCTTCTTGGGGGCCCAGTTGGACCGGCTGAGCAACCTCCCCTCCCAACGAAGCTGCGCCCTCCGGCCTACCCCGGCTCCGGGACCGCAACTCCGAGCGCCTGGCGCTGGGATCCGCGGCCCCTGCCACGACGGAGGCGCCCGCCGCCCCAGGGGCGTTCTGGCACCCCGCGACTACCTTCACCACCTTTTCCCTCTCCCAGCCTCCCCTTCATCTTTCTGGTTCTTTCTCTCTTCCTTTCCTCTCCTTCTTTTCTTCCTTTCCTTTCTTTGTCTCTCTTTTCCTTTAACATCTCCCCTCCTTATACAAACAATGCGCGCTCATTGTCCTAATCACAGAAAAGTCAGTCGGGAGAAGAAAATAAAACCAACTCGAGGCGGCCTCCCTCTGTGCGCTTTCAGACTTGCCTCTTCCCAGTCCCCCGCACTTGTAAAGACATATTTTTTAAAAACAGGAGAGGGATTAGCTCTTCGAAACCTGAGGTTAATTTTTGACTCCTCTACCCTGCTTTCCAAGGCTTGAGCGGCGCCAAGGTTGTGCGCGCGCCCGGAGTGAGGGCGGTTCCCCTGCGGAAAGGACCCGGGAACAGACTGCGCCCGGCCGGCCGCGTCCTGGCCGCCCCCCCCCCCCGGTGCTGCTGGCTCCCTGGTTGAGGTGAAATGCTTATGTCCAGGCAGGTGCTCGCCTTTGAAGATGTCTGCTCTGTCCTCTTTCGCTAAACTACCTTCCAGAAACTCTATTTGATTTTATTGTTTTCCATTTTCCCAGTGCGCCCTATTTATAAGTGAAAATGGGAAGGGAATACACAAATCCATGCTCCGTAGTAAATTTTAAATACAGGAGAACACGGAGCAGCAAATGCCAGCCTTGCTGAGAGCAGGATTTTTCAAACTGCAAGTGGGGACCCAGCAGAGCCATGAAATCCACGTCGCGGACCTTTCTGCTTTAGCACCTGGACAGAAAAAGAATAGACTTGACACAGACACCATGCACATTTCGTAGCTTTGGAAACTTTTGTTTCAAATGTGTGCCTGCGCCCCACAGGTGGCCGATGGGAGATGTATTTCTCCTGAGGCATCAAATGTGTTTGGCAATGTTCAAAAGCCACCACCCTGGCAAGTTGCCGGTCCCAGAAGCCCCTGTGAATGTTTCCTTCAGGCTGTACTGCTCCAACCCGCTGGCATCCTCGGAGACGGTTCCCGCATCAGGATCGTGCAGCACAGTGCTCAGTGGTCGCCCCAGCCGCCTTGCACCTTGCTCGGGCCATTCCCCCTCCCGGCACCCTTTCCCCATCCATGCATCTGGACGGAGCTGGTCTGTGCCCACAGGATAACTTGTGCCGGGCACCGTCCAGATGCATGGGACAGCTGCACTTGCAGGGGACAGCTGGCATCTCTGTCTTGGCCTCAGCAGCTGTCCCCTAGGTACTTACCTGAAGGAAATAATGAAAATACCAGCCAAAAGGGCAAGTTGGTTCCAGGAGGTTCACGGCCTCCCCTTTGCAGTATTCAGACGTCCATCTGCAGGATAATGTCCCAAACCATGAGACTCCTCACAGGTGGAGCAGTGAGAAGTGACATCTGTGTGCTTGGCCTGGGCCCGGCGCTCGGCAAAGCACTTCGTGAAAAGCATTTGGTTTGGTAGTCCACACACCCAGCCCGTAGGAATATGGCCATGAGCCCGCTCCACTGAGGCAGAGGCCACAAGGCTTGACGTGGCTGGAGTGGCTGGACCGAGGGGTCTCGGCTGAATCGCGTCCTCCTCCTGAATCCCGTCCTCCTCCGAAATCTGTGTGTGGAACTCCTGACCCCTGCCACCTGAGACTGTGCCCTTATTTGGAGATGGGGTCTTTGAAGAAGTAGTTAGGTTAGGATGAGGACACTGGCCTGGGCCCTAAGCCAATAGGATCGGTGCCCTTATAGGAAGAAGAGATTGGGACCCAGAGATGCACAAAGAGGCTACCAGGTAAAGGCACAGGACAGCGGTGGCCACCTGCAGGCCCAAGGCAGAGGCCTCGGGAGAAACCAGCCTCCAGAACTGTCAGAAGGTCATTTTCTGTTGCTCAAGACCCCCCCCCACCCTGCCCACCCTCCAGCGCCCCAGTCTCTGCAGGGCTTGGTTAGGGCAGCCGAGCAAACCGATACACGAGGTCACACTCTAGACTCGACTTGGAGCGCAGGCCTCTGCGACCCCAGCTGTGGGAGTTCACTTCAGGCCACGCCGCACTCCGCCCGCCCACCTGGGCTCCGAGCAAACGCAGCTCCCAGGACAGCGCGTCTGAGCCGGGCGGTGTGTGTGCAAGCTCTCCCCGGGCGTCTGCAGGGGCACAGGCACGCAGCTCCAGAAACGTCTCCCCGGGACTCGCAGGAGCTGTCTCTGTGTGGGTGGATTCGCGTGTTTTCTTACTTGCTCCTCGGTGCTCGTCTGGAGCCTGTGATTTTTCTGTAGTGAACACGTATTGCTCTTATGACAGAAAAATAAAATCAAAAAGCAGCAAAAACAAAGGCTGCGGCGAGTAGGAACCCGGAGGTGGGGAGACCAGGGCAGACCGCGGGTCTGCCAGAGGTGGGGGACTCTGGACCCGGGCCTGTGTCAGAGGCGGTGCTGAGATGAGGGACATTTGGGAGGGGAAAGGGGGCAGGGCCGCTGAGTAAAATACAGGACACTAGTTAGATACGAATTTCAGACAAGCAACAACAGTCTTTTAGCATAAGCACGTCCAAATACCTCATGGATAGCTTCACGCATATACCAAAACTCGTATTTGCTGCTTACCTGAAATTCATTTTTAACTGGACAGCCTGGGTCGGTTGCTGGTTTTGCTAAATTTGGCAACCCCAAGTGGCGGGGGTCAGGGGGCAACAATACAGTCTCTCCAAGGCCTGGGAATGGGCAGCTTTGCAGCTCAAGGGACCACAGCTGGACGGGGGACCCCTAGTCTCTAAGGTCTTCGGTTCCGTCTTCCAGGCACAGCTGGGTCCTGTGTGGGACAGAGGCCCCTGACTCTCCAGCGCCTGTGCCTGGGGACCTGGAGCGGCACCCGCAGCCCCACAGCTGGCAGGGCCCCCCGTGCAGGATGGAAGCGCAGGGCCGTGTTCGAAAAGCAGGGGCCAAGGGCCAGTGAGGCAGCAAATTTAAAGCTTTTCCCCTCTCCTCTGTGGCACCGCAACTTGCCATGGTTTTATTTGCTATTTTAACACCATCATAAATAAAGAAAAAAATTAATATGTAAAATTATGCATTAGTCTGGGTTCTCCAGAGAAACAGAACCAGCCGCCTGAACGCGGGCTCGGAAGAACCGGCTCACGTGGAAGTGGAGGCCAAGGCCGAGACCTGCAGGCAGCAGCCCGGAGCCCAGGAGGGCCGGTCACAGAAGCTCCCATCCAAGTTCAAAGGCTGAGACCCAGGAGAGCTGACCTGCGATCCCGGTCAGACTCTGAGTGGCCTGGAGACAGTCCAGCAGAGAGAGCAGCTCCTCCTTCCCCACTCCCCTTTCCTGTCATTCAGGCCTTCGCAGGTCAGACACGCCCCGCACGCCCCACCGGGAGGGCGGTCTGCACCCGCCGATGCAAATGTCAATGCCTCATCCAGAAAGCCCCTCCCAGAAAGTTATTAGCACAAAGTTTCCCTTTTTTATTGAAGATCTTACTACTTTTTAGACAGAGGGGAAGGGAAGGAGAAAGAGAGGAAGAGAAACATCATATGTGGTTGCCTCTCCCACACGACCCCTACTGGGGACCTGGACCACAACCCAGGCATGTGTCCTGAATGGGCATCGAACCTGTGACCCTTTGGGTCGCATGCAGGCCAGTGCTCAATCTACTGCGCCACACCAGCCAGAGTTAGCTTTCCAGTTTTAAATTCAGTATAAGATCCTTTCGGCCACGTGAGAAATCGCTGACATGTCACAGTTCGTATTTCATGGCTCGCACCCGCATGTGGATTTTATTCCCCCCAGAACTGTGGAAACGCCGCACTCGCCTGCTCGTCCTGCACTTCCCAGACATGCGCACTTCGGCGCTGCTCTCCCTTCAGTGGCTGCCGAGGAAGGGCTGCAAGCCAAGGGACAGCAGGTGCCTGTCCCTCCCTGTGTCTCTGCATCATCGTTTGCCGAGCCGACGGCGTCCACGCACCCGGAGTCTCACTGAACCCCAACACCGTGCACGCCTGGTGCGCACCGGACACCGGGGCACTGGGCCGCACCGCTCTCCCCGCCCACACCGCCGCGGCGCCCCGTCGACCTCACAAAGGAACACAAGCACAAGGGCAAAACTTAGTGCGGATTCCAAGACCGTGGCAGCAGCGCATTAAATCGGGCCCCGGGCCCTCAGCGCAAGGGACCCCAGGCCGTGGCCGGGGGTGCGCACCTGTGATGCCAGCCCTGACTGCCAGGCCCGAGGTGGCGCTCCTCGCGCCCCAGTCCGGGCTCGCACCCACCCTCGCACTCGCACGCCGGGGCACACGTGTGCCACGTGCACTCAGGCATGCACAGGAGGTGGTCCCCGCGTGGGGTTGGCTCCTCCTCTCAGTGGGCACAGTGGGCAGTTAGGGCTGCTCCGGGTTCTCCAGGGAGGAGAGTGGAGCTCAGCGATGTCAGCTGACACCCCCAGGACACACGCTCTGGGCCCCCGAAGCCGTTCCCTTGGCTCCCCCCACCGCACTTGCCTGTCCTTGGCTTGTGCCCACAGGGCACTGTGAAGATGGCAGGTGGTCTCTCTGGCTCAGGGCTGCGGTGGCCCTGGAGGCAGGCCCATGGGTGAGGAGCGGAAGGTGCCAAGCAGAGGAGGGTACGAAGGCCAAGAAATGGCATTCAGCCCATCCCTCAGCCAGAGACGCAGTGTAGGTGTGTGTGTGTGCGCGTGTGCATGTGCGTGCGTGTATGAGGGTGTGTGAGAGCCAGCGTCTGAGTCTGCAGGAGGGTACACCACGTAACTTCCCTCTCCAGACCCTCACTGAGCCCTCAGACCCTCCAGGCCTGTACAGACTCCTGGGAGGCCTGGTCCCAACCTCACAGAGCCGCCAGGCTAACTGAAGAGACAGAAACCAAAAATGCAGAAAGGCCAGGAGGTGGGGAACCCAAGGTGGGAGGTCAGGAAGGACTTCCTGGAGGAGGTGTTGGCAGCCAGGTGGGAAGGGCCTCAGGGATGGAAAGAATAACACACGTATAGCCTTGGCAGTCAGAGCATCCCGGTGGTTCTGGGCAGTGGCAGCAAAGTCCGAGAGGCCAGGAGGAGCAGACAGGGGTGCAAGGCGAGGCTGGAAGGAGGCCCTTCCAGCAGCTCATGCTTCACCTTGAAGGCCCTGGGGAGCAGGGTGCAGAAAAGCACCCACCCAGCAGGGAGCGGAATGAGTGGCTCTGTCCTGGATGGCTGTCCCTGACTACGGCCTGATCCCCCAAAGGAAGGTACTGGGTTCCAGCCAGGCCAGGCCACAGCCCTGCTCCCTCCACCCCTGACGCCCAATCCCCACCCTGGGAAGGAGGGACCCCAGCTATGAAGCGCAGCCATGAGAACAGCCCCTTACTTGGCACCAAGCAGAGCTGAGCTTGTGAATCTTCATGACCCTTTTCCCAGAGAACCTGCTGGAGCCCTCTCACGCCCCCAGGGTTTGCTCCCTGACCCAGACAGGGGTCCTCCACACAGACCCAGAAAGCTCAAAGGGGCACCATCTGCAGCCTCCCGTGGACTGCGTGGGCTCCAGGGAGGACCCCTTGAGCGGAAGTCCCACTAGTGTCAGGAATGGGCTGACTGGCGGCTTCCCAGGGGCTGCAAACGCAGTGTGGCGGCTCGGGCAACCAGAGAGCGTCCTGCTCGAACTCGCATCCCCGGAGAGTGCAGGACGGGACTGGCCACAGGACTCTCTGGGGGAGAAAGAACCAGGGAGACCTCATGCGTCTGTCCCTTCCTGAGACAGGGACTCGTTCCTGGCCCGCAGCGAGCCTGCTCCACAGGACGGAACTGGTGACGTGGGGCCTACCTGGAGCACACATTCAGCTGGGGGTGAGTGATAATTATACATAGGTAAACTCTGTATGGTAACAATCAACAAATGAATGTTGAACAGTGAAAATCACTATGAAGAACCACGAGGTCAGCGTGGCAGCTGTCCGTGGCTCTAGAGTAGACTGGCCCAAGCCTAGTGGCTTAAAGCCACCAGTGTTCTTATCCCTTCTTGAAGTCCTGGTGCCTGACCGGCTCTGCAGGGTGGTCCCCGCCCACGGCCCCGCAGGCAGAAGCAGCCCAGTGGGAGCAAGGCTGCCCATACTCACAGCTCTGGTGGCAACGGCTGGGTGCCAGCTGGGAGTGTCCTAGGCCTGTGGCCCAGATCCAGGTGGGGTCCCTGCATGTGACTGAGGCTTCATTCTGGTGTGTCAGCTGAGCTCTAAGAGCAAAGGTCCCAAAAGCACAAGGCTGAAGTCTGGGGCACTTCTACGACGCAGGGAGCCATAGAGCATCACTTCTGCACACTCTGTCCGTGTGGTCACAGGAGTCTGCGGGCCGGGGTGAGGGGCCACAGATGCACACCACCCAATGGAAGGCTCGCCAAAGCCAGGCCGCGGGGACAGGCTGCCTCGTGGCTGCTGTCTTTGCACACAGTGCCAGGGCAAGGGGTGACAGAAGGGTCAGGCAGTGCCCTGGATGGCAAACGGACCCCAGGACAGAGACAGGCTCCTGCCCCATGGGAACCCTGGGGGTGATGCCGGGTATCAGCGATCAGTGGGGATGGTCAGTATCACATCGCAAGGACCAATGAGGAGGACATTTAATTGCATCCTCGGCCCATGCAGCGCACAAAAATCACTTACCAGGGGGTGCAAGACCCGCGGGTGGACTGGGAACCGTTCCAGCTTCCAGAGGGCCACGGGGAGGAACAGGTCCAGGCCAGGATGAGATCCCGCCACACACCCACTGGGATGGCCGCTGGGAAGAAGGAAGAGCAGGAAGTGACACATGCTGGTGAGGTCGTGGGGAAATGGCACCTTGGGCCCCCTGGTGGGAACATGAACGGGAGCAGCCACCGTGGAAGAGTCTGGAAAAGCTTCACGTGAAATCGCCGAGTGACCCCGTGATCCCACCTCTGGGCATCAACCCAGAGGACCTGAGAGCAGGTCCTAAGGAGACATTTGCCCACCGGCGGCCCAGCAGCATTATCCACAATCGCCAAAAGGTGGGAACCACCAGGGTCAGTGCGCGGGTGAGAGAAATGTGATACGTACAAAGCCGGAACGTCACTCAGCCTTAAGAAGGAAGGACAGTCGGACACCACACCTGCCCAACCCGGCGGGCCTTGAAGATGGTCAAGAAGCCAGTCTCGAAAGGGCGTTGCCGAGGACCCTCTCCTGCGAGGGCCCTGCAGCGGTCGGACTCACAGAGAAGGGAGTGGAGGGCGGTGCTGGGGCCGGGGGCGGGGCCGGGAGCCGACGTTTCTCGGGGACAGAGTTTTGGGTTTGCAAGATGAAGAGTCCTGGGAATAGACGGTGGTGGGTGCACATCGATGTCCACTTAATGGCTGAAATGATGACTTTTATGTTAAACGTGTTTTATCACAATTTTAAAATACACACACAAGCATTTTAAAAAGTGTTTCTATGATTCTTAGGCTAGAGGAAATGTTCTTATTTAAAGAGGAAAAGGCACACCTAAAGGAAATATTGCTGGATGACAAAGCTGGTGGGTTTTCTCTCCAACCAAAGATGTCGTGAGCACAGCCGGAACGCAGCTGGCATTTCTGTCCTCTGGCCCCCGCCACCCGCCCGCCTGCCCGGGCTCCAATGCCAAACCCTCTTCTGTGGGCTCTGTGGGCAGAAGCCCGGTGGGCAGGAGGAGGCCGGAGCGGAGGGGAGTCCCCTGGGCCCTGGGCGGGTGCCGTGGGGCGGGTGCCCTGCCTAAGACCAAAGCTCCTGCCAGGGGTTCTCTCCACCCAACCCCGCGTGTCCCGCCCAGCAGCTCTCCCTCCACTCGCCCCTCAGGGCCTGGAGAGGTGCTGGCCCTCCTCCGTCTCTCTGCGCCTGGGCAGGTGGCCCCTCTATTCAATGCTCCTCAAATGTCCCGTGTGAGAGGGTCGGCGGTTTCCTGCTGGCACCTGGCCGTTTGGAAAGGACCGACCAGAGGCTGAGGGAGCAGACCTGTGGCTGGTGCCAGGAACCTGAACAGGCAGGAGAGAGATGGGCCGAGCATGGGCACCGGCCCCTGCCCAACTCGGAGCGAGGACGGCAGGGGACGTGTGAGTCCACCCACCTCCTGCGATGGGCAAATGGCCCCAGAACATCCTAATCCCCAGGCCCTGTGCACGCATGTCCCCTGACGTGGCAAAGCGACGCTGCAGACGGGGTGAAGTCGAGGACTCGAGAAGAGGGACCAGCCTTTCCTGGGGGCCCAGTCCTTAGAGAGAGATGGGGGCAGGGGGCGGTCCGAGGAAAGAGGGACGGGATGGCGCTCGGCTGCTGACTTTGGAGGAGGAAAGGGCCACAGGCCGAGGAGCGCAGGGGTCTCCACAAGCTGGAAGCCGAAGGAACAGAGGGTCCCCCGGGGCCCCCAGAAGGGGCTCAGCCCTGCTGCACCCAGACCGCCGCCTGGGGAGACCCGAGTCGGACATCTGGCCCCCTGGACAGTAAGAGAACAAATCTGTGTCACTGAAGTCACGCCGTTGTGGTGACTCGTCACAACCAGAATAGGAATTGATGACATGTTCACTAGGTACCGAGGGAACTTGAACTCAAACAGCGGTGCCGTGCCTCTCCCCTCCACATAAGGGGTTTCACTGCGGACCCCCTCTGCCCTGTGGGCACAGACATGAGTTCTGGGGACCACGGCGGCATCATAGGGCCTGTACGAGCTCTCACACAGACCTCACGGGAGCCGCGCCCGGCCCTGGCCCTCGGAAATGCCCCTGGTGCCCCCCAACTCTGGCTCTGGGCCACCATTCACGGCTTTCACCAGCAGAGGGATAGTCTGGAGCATTTGGGGCCACACCCGCAGGCCGCCTGGCAGGGTCTACTTTCATGTGGAGGGGGGTCCAAAGCCGCCACGTACGGGTCGGGCTGCTCGGCGGGGGAAGGAAGGAGGCCTGTCCATCCCAGGGCCCAGGCTGCCCTCCGACCGCACCAGAGCATCTGCGCAAGGCCCATCAGCCCCCAGAAGCAGAGAAGTAATAAGAGGGGCCAGCACCCAGTCTGGCGCCCTGCTCTGCAGCGGTCTGGAAGGAGAACACCGAGCGGGGGCCTGGGGAGCACAGGGAGGCCCCCACAGGCGAAGCGTCGTGAGGGCCGGTGGCAGAAGTGGCAGTGGGAGCACCACGGGGCACAGGCCCCCTCCCTCCGCTGGAATGGGAGCGGCGGCCCCTGGAGTCTCTCTGGGACGAACCTCAGGCACAGGTGGGCCTGTTCTCCGTGAACATCCGGGGGGTGCATCCTCGGAGACAGAGAGGACGGTGGCTGCGGGGGGGGGGGGGGGGGGAGGGAACAAGGGCTTCACAGCAGGAGGGGCCCTTGGGGGCGAGGGAACGAAACGTTTGGGAAGCAGACAGAGGTGGTGGCAGCCGGACGCGGTGCGTGTGATAAATGCCACCCGAGCACCCGCTTTCAAACGGTTAATTTTGTGTTGTGTGCATTCTCTCTCGGTAAAGGAGGATCATGCGGCATGAGCAGCGAGTCGGCAGAAGGACGGGTACAAAGCAAAAGGCCACAAATTACCTCCGATGCATTCACAGGCGCACACAGACACTGCGAGAACCTAGCATCAGGTGCAGGGAGGCCGAACCAGGCCCGAAAGGTGTCTCCTCCGGGCAGCGGGTGGGGGCAGCGTGTGCGGAAGGGGGGGCTGCAGCCGTAGCGAATGCCGATTTCATGTTCAGAAATCAAAAGCAAATGTTGCTGTATGCGTCGAATCTGGGTAGTGGCCGTTCACAGTTCTGTTTTTCTCTCTGCTCTTCGGTATGTTTGAAATATTTCATCATTTAACGTGAAAAACAGCACACTCACCCTGTCCTACCCCACTTCCCGCCCAAAACAGGAGGAAGAAAGGTCCTCAGCTCTTGGGGGCCCCTCCTGGCTCTGCCCAAAGGGAAAGAGTTCTGGGGCTCAGGACTCCACCGGACGCTGGGCAGGGACGAGCAGTGGGGGTGGGGGGCAGTGTGAAAGACCCTGGGCCCTGCGCAGCACCCCCCCCAGGCATCCACAGGAGCTCTGCGTGGGAAGTACCGGAACGGCAGTTCCAGTCTCCATGACCGTGGGCTTCACTGGGCAGCAGGCTGTGCTGCCGGCCCAGCCTCAGGGCTGACGCCTCAGGGCTGACTGCGCCTCAGGGCTGACGGAGCTGGTGCCTGAAAAGGGCCCAGGAGCCCAGTGACTGAGGACTGGTGGCCGTGGTTCTAGATGTCACTATTACAGAGCGAGAGACCTGGGCTGGGCTGGGCTTCCCAGCCTTTTGCTGCCATGACCGTCAGGGCGGCTGGTGAGCCCCTTCCTTCCCTGGACAGCAGCCCCGCTAGAGGTGGGTGGACAGCCCAGAGCCCCCTGGCAGCCTGGAGCCCTCACCCCTCCCCCACCCCGCTTCCTGGACTGGGGCCCGGGAGGCTCAGCCCCTCCTCTTAACACGTGCTCTGCAGCTCTGCTTCCGCAGCCTGCAGCCTGGGGCGCACCTGTGGGCCAAAACGGAGCCGGTCCCCCGGTTTGGGGAATGACAAACCGGGTCCCAGACAGGCCTGCCCCGGGCCCTGGTCAGCAAGCACCGGATGGGCCCCCGAGGCAGGGTGCCTGCAAGGCGCACACTTCCGGCTGCAGGGGCGGGGCGGGCGGGGGTGGGATGCACTCCGGGCCGTTGGACCCAAGCCCATCTCTCACCCCTTCTGAGGGAAGAAAAAGAAATTGTCACCACCACACAGCCTCTGGCCCAGATTGGCCGTCCACTCCTGGCCTACCACTTAGGAACCAAGGGACCAAGGACCTGTCGCTGTCTCCCTGAGTCTCAGTAGACTTGCTTGTTAAAGGAAATGTTCTATTTGTAAAAAAACCCCAAAAAACCTTATTTGTAAAAATGCATTTTGTTTGTGAAAAACAGTGGTAGTAATAGACCTATAGTCGGGGTCACCATGAGGACGGTGGAGCCGAGAAGGGAGGCACCCAGGGCAGCGCCTGGACTCGAGGAGCACGGGACAGCAGTGGCCAGGCAGAGGTCGGCTGTCACCGCTGCCGGGCCGCTCGGACCGCCGCTCATGGCGACCCTTCCCCTCTCTCCACATAAATCCCCCAGCTCCTCAGCGAGACCCAATTTGAACCATATGGCCCAGGTCTAAAAGCTTCCAGATGTCAGAAGCGTTTGCAACTGCCGTGACACATCTAGAAAATAAATCATTTACAGAAGGAATTTTTTTTTTTTTACCGCCTTTCATTCCCCCAGATACTGCACAGGCCACTTGAGAAGGAAAAGCATACGGCGGGTGTCAGCAAATAATTCCTAGAGTTATAAATAGCCTTTGGATGCCTGAGCAGAAAGGGGCTTGGAGGCATTTCTCTCCAAGCCCCTCAGCTTACAGGGGGCCCACGCTAGCCTGGGAGTGGAGGCACTGGGCGCCCAGCCCCCACTCCCAGCCCCGGAGCCTCCTCCCCCCGTGGGCCAGAGGCTGTAAGAGAATGTCCACAGATGAGCTGGATTTTCTCACACAGCAGGGAAGTTCAGGGCAGCCAGTGAGCGTGACGGAAGTGGAGACGGGTTCTCCGCAAGGCTGGTAGGCTTCTAAGAGGAAGCATGGCCGGCATTCTCTCCCCTCACTCTGGCAGGGACAAAAGGGTCTTCTTTACATTCCACCTTTGTTTCCACGGCCACAACTTGTCAGTCTTCATGGAGGAACGTCCCTCCCACCAAATGCACAAAGTCTAAGGCAGGAAGGTGGGAGCAGTGAAGCATTTCTCTGGAGCCTTTCATTGGTCACCCCCTCGGGGTCATCCTGCGCCTGGCCCAGGGCGGGGTGCTGGCCGCCTGCCGAGTCGGTCAAGGGGAGCTGGTGTGGAGGACCCCCTAGACGTGGACACACAGAGAGGGGGGCCAGTGTGGGGTGGCTTCACCCCATGGGGCCATGATGGACACTTCTCGGAGCCGTGGAGACAGGATGGCAGTAAGGGGTGCACTCTTAGGGGGCTAAGGGGCAGGCGGGACGTTGAGGGGCGTGCACAGCTGGCTGCTCAGAGCCACGGCCGGGGAACTCAGAGCGAACCTGCGCTCCCCTGCAGCAGCTGTGTGGCCTGAAGCAAGTAACCGACCCTGTCTGGGCTTTATTTCTTCCCTGGAATGTGGGGTTGACAGAGGCGCCGAGCTACTAAGGTGGCCGTGAGTACTGGGTAGGAGAGAAAATGCCCCTTCAGTGCTCCCCGCCCTGCCCGCCGTGCCTCCGGGCCAGGTCTCCAGGCAGCCAAAGGGGTTTTCAGCAAAACCCGTTAGGAGGTTCCTTCCGCCCGCAGTCAGGGGAGGCAGGCGGCCAGCGCCTGCACAGAGGCCATTAGCCACGGCTAAGACCAAGTCAGGGGGAGCCAGGACTCCAAGAGAACTGTGGGGAGTAGGGTGAGATTTACAGGGTCCATGGAGAAGGGGATCCCCAGGACCCAAGGGAGGGTCAGTCAGAAACCCTGGGCTGGCCCACCAGTTGGGGAGGGAGCCTGGGCCCTCCCAGAGCTGGCTGGGACCAGCTGCCGCCTCTCCGTGGACCCAGGTCTCCCAGGCTGCAGACCCACCCCGTACCCTACCCCAGAACAGCCTTCCCCCGGGGCCTGGGTGACCTCTGGCTGCGTACGCTGTGGCTTCTCGTTTTCCAGAAGTTCAGAAACAGCTCCAGGCCGCCTGTGGCCTGCGGAGAGCTGTTACGAAGACGTGCGCGGATCTGAGACATGTGGAGTTCAAAGCCCCACAGAAGTTTCTGTTTAGTAGAGAGCAGACCCTGCTCAGGAAGGCAGAATTGACACGGAGACCCACACACACGCACCGCACATGCGCCCTCACACACGCCCACACGCGCAGCTCTGGACTCTCACGCTCAGAGTCCTCCAAGAACGACAGGCCGGAAAGGTCCCCTTCCACAGGTGCTGTCAGAGGAGGCACCATGAAGGCTGGAGGAGCTGTTCTAACAGGACACGGAGTGAAGAGCGCCCCCAGGAGTTGTGCGATGTTGAGACCCCGGAGCCCCATTTCGTAACATCATAACAGCACAGCCTGATTCGTCACACCAAATGTCCACCTGAGGGTTTTCCCTGCTGTGCCCCAAGCCTGCGGTGGGTTTTGATCCTGTGGCCTCCCAAACAATTCCTGATTTCTGTTCACTGGCCTGGAACCTCTTCCTGGGATCAGAAGCTTGGGCCAGAAGGGTTGGAGGGGAGGGATCTGCCCCAACACGCCTTCTGTCCGAGTCCCTCACCCTCTGCTCCTCTCCTCTCCCTCCCCTGCAATTCCTGGTGGAGAGTCTGGGAGCATCTGGGTGATGTCATCAGGCCCTGAGCTGGTAAACTAAGAGCTCACCGGCCCTCTCTGAGAGTGGTCAGGGCTCGGGCCTTCTCCGACTGGAGAGGGGAACACTGGGCTTCCTTGGAAGAGCTGAGCCAGGTCTGAACACTGCTTTCCAAACCAGATGGCTCGGCTATGGAAGCCAGCATCCGAAATCTACCATTCACCCACCCACTCATCCATTTATTCATCTATCTCGTCATCCATCCATCCACCCATCCACTCATCCATCCATCCAACATCCAACATCCACTCATCCATCCATCTACCCATCCACTGATCCAGCTATCCACCCACTTCAACAATCCAATTGAGTATAGTGGGGAGGACCAACAACTCAACAAATAGTGCAGTGACCCTCTCACTCTTGGCTGGGCTCTAGGACTCACATAATTAACAAAGCCAAGGTGGTGACTCCCCTTATTCAGGCCTTCAGATGTCACTCAACCCCTTGGTCCCTCCTGGAGGGGGTGGAGGAGCTGCATTCTCTCAGGCCTGCGGTTTCAGCATCTGTGAAGTTCTGTAAGGCAGCATGGAAGTGGGATTCCTTTTACATAATTTACACGTCTTGGGGACCCCATCTGGGCAGCAAAACTCCTTCACACAGGTTGCGGGGTGGAGCTCATACACAGCCCCGACTCCCAAATGAGAAATGTTTTTATATGTTCTGGAAGTGAGAGAGAGAGTTGTCAAAAGATTATGAACTCAGCTGGTAAATTGTGAAGCACGAGTCTCAGGGCTCCCCGGAGCCACAGGAAACTAGACAGCTGTCATCGATTAGGGCTGTTTCTGCCCGAGTCATGGCCGACTCCAGCCCCAGCGGACTCCTGTGGGTTGGCCAGGAGGAGGGGGGCTCCCGGTGCCAGAGGAGCACCCCAGGCATGGGGGCTCCTGGAGGAACCAGGTGCTTTCCCTGTCCCTGCACTCTCAGCCTCAGAGCAGGTGACAAGGTGTCTCTCCCAGCCCTGACAATGCCTGAGGAAGAAGACGAAGAGGAGGAAGCAGCTCTTCCCAAGGTACTCTCAAGGGGAGAAAATTTCCCAGAAGCCCCCTGCAGAAAGGGGTCACGTGAGTTTCCAGAACCAATCACCTGCCAGTAGGATTCAGGAACAGTGATTACTGACATCCTGGAGGGAAGGGTGGATGTGGGGGTCCCTGTTAAAGACACCTCAAAGTAATCTATTGCTGCCACACCCCAATAATCTGTTTCCACATTTTTACTGACCACACAGGAGGTGAACGTGCTCTTTGTTTTATCCAGCATCCTTCTCCCTCCTCCCTAATGACCCCCTTTCCTGTGGGCAAGACAGGAGGGCTCAGGAGGGCTGGTCCCAGCCAGCCACAGGCCCTGACCTTCATGTGTCCTGGGGACCTGCTCTATGAGCCACTGGAAGCTCTCTCTGAGGAGAGAGCACAGTCTCAAGGCCTTCTTGTCCCTTCTGGGCAGAGAGCCAAGACAGAGGCAAGCAGGAAGGTGGAAGCAGGACAAAGGGAGTGAGCTCCTGGAGTCTGCTATACCTGAAGCCGCCCAGGGACTTCCCAGTATGGAAGCCATTTTTTGCTTCGACTAGTCTGAATAGTGTTTGCAGTAGTCTGTCTGACGCGTGCTGGCTATGCTCGCTCAACCGACGGTACCTACTGAGTGCCTGCTGCAGGCCCAGGTCCACACCGGGCACCAAGACACAGAAGAGCAAGGCCCACTGGGCCGTGTCCAAACGACCGCCGTCCTTTTCCTCTCCCAAGGGGAGCATCTTACCGTGGCTTCAGTGGAAGACCTGGGACATTCTTTTGCAGGCGACAAGTTCAAAAATGGGCCTGGAGGAGGTGGAGGCCAAGGTCTGGGGTGTGGGTGTTGTTCAGCAGAATCATGGGGACTGTCCCGTTTGGGGCTGAGGGCTGGGCTCAGAATGGGAGTGCTGCAGGTGATGGGCACTGGTCACCTCCCGGCAGGCTGTAGGACAATCTTCCGGAGACCCACCCTCCTGCTGAAACCGTTCTCTGCTGCTGATCTCAGCTCATGCAAAGGCCTCCAGGCTCCCAGGGTGCAGGGCCACGCCGAGCACCCATTGTGCCTATATGGTGAGCTGCCGGGAACACCCCACATGTGTCATGGGACCTTGTGCGGGCAGGGCGCTGTTGCTCAGCTTCCTACGAACACTCAGGGCTCCGAGGGGCCGGGCAGGATCTGGGGGCAGCAGAGCTGAGCAAGGGCAGCTCGCTGTCTGGGGCATGGGGTCAGGAGGGCGGCCCTGGAAAGCAAACTGCTGGCCGGTTGACTCGGTGGGGCAGGGAGTGCACAGGGGGAACTGTTGAGGAAGGAGGGGTGGGGGGCAGGAGAGAAGAGGCTGTTTTTGAGGAACAGAAGCAGGAAGTATGTTGGCAGCAGAGAGGTCGAGGGGAGGCCAAAGGAGGCATCATGGTGCCATGTGCTGGGGCCCCAGGCAGGACATCTGCGACAGGTTGTCCCCAGGCCCATCCTGAGGGCAGTGTGGTCAGCAGGGGCCTGCAGATGCTGTGCCGCTGTCCCCGGCCCAGTTGTCAGGCCAGCCTCCCAGGTCCTCCTGGACCTCTTCCTCTGTCCAAACACACTTCCTCCCCCTCCTCTGTACAGGGGTCACCCCCGATAACCATCCTGTAGCCCATATATGCTCCACAGAGACTTCTAGACAAGCCCACCTGGGCCAGGTGGCACTCGGCACCCGACCAGTTCTGAGGCCCCAGGGCCAGCGGCAGGGGCAGGCTGGCTCAGACATCACAGCCATCACCAGAGAGGCAGCCCAGCCCCAAAGGCTCAGGAGGGGCAGAAGACTCAGGTGGGACTGCGGTGGGAGGCAAGCTCTGAGCATGTCACGGATCATGCATCTGAGACACGTGGAGGACACAGGAGACATGAGGACAGCAGGAATGGTGGCTGTTGCTAAGCACCACGGTGCTCCACGGAAAGGTGACAACAGCTGCTGGTGAGTAACAGGTGACGGGAAGCCCGAAGGGCCTCTCCGAGGCAGTCGCCTCCTTTGAGGGCGGACACGGACGTGCAGACCAAGCCCAGGACCCGGCACTGTGCCTGGCCCAAGTTCCCGGAAGACTAAACACCCGCTGGGGTGACGTGGTTCTGCCCAAGCTGGGAAAATGGGGACCCTGACGGGGGGGGGGGGGGGGGTGCAGATGCCCCTGAGCTCTCACTTCCAGCTGGGTGGGGCCCTCAGAGCTTGAGGAAGTGGCCCACCTGCCGGCTCCCAGCCGAACAGCCATGACAGCAGGAGGCTCGAAGAGGCTGTCCCCCTCATGGAGACCCCCGTGCCCCAGCACCCTCCCCTACCCCACCACGAGGCCTAGGACTAGGGTTAGGGACACACTGGGCCCGACAAGGGGGCAAAGAGACTACCCGGAAGGTCTGAGCAAAGACTGGGGCAGAGGCCTGCCGGGGAGGCGAGTGTTCCCTCCTCAGCACCCACCTCAGACACAAGACGGACACTGGCAAGACCCTAGGGGCCGGCGGGACGCACATCCCAGGGCTTCTGCGAGTCTGAGCCGGCGAGGGCCGCTCTGATTGCAGCTGAAGTGCCGGGGCCCCCGTGGCAGATGCTGAGAAGGGGGCTTGGGACACGGCGCCTGGAGTGGATACACTGGGTCAGGCCAGGGGGCCCCCAGTGACGCTGTGCTCCAGAGAAAGCCCTGGCAGTCACAACATCTCTGAGATCTGAAGGGAAGCGCCATCGCTAACAGTCAGTGGTTGCTGTCCTCTGGAAGAATGCCAGGACAGGTGGCAGGAGAGGCGGTGTCAGAACCCGGCCGCAGAAGGCAGAGGGGATGGGGGGCCTGAGCCATAAAGGCCAGGCAGCAGCACGCACCCACCAAGATGCGGGGCGATGGCCAGACAGATCAGAGGGCAGCCACAGCGGCCAGGCCAGGCAAGAGCCAGGGCCCGAGGACCAGATGCTGCAGACAAGCGCATCTCCTAACTGGTGCCGACGAAAGTCAAGTGCAGGTGAACCGACAGCTGAGGGAGGTCCTGGCAATAAAAGGGGGTGGGCAGCCCCTTGACCGGGTTCCCTTCCTGAGTGAGCCTGCAGACACGGAGCTCAGCCTGGAGAGGTGGCTGCATCCCCAGGCGAAAGGCCCCACAAGAATTCGTGGTAATCTCTCCTTATTTTTCCTCCAAAGGGACCGGTGGCCACTGAGCTGTCAGGGCAATGGCGGAGGGAACATCCACACATTGGGAGGACTGCTGGACGCCGGCCCTGAGCTGACCTTGACATCAGAGACGTGAGGTGGCATCACAGCTCCTACCACACCGACTTACTGGATCCCCAAGTGGATCCTCGGAAATGCTGCACTTGGCACCTGGTGCCCGCCCCTGTCGGCCCTCAGTGTGTGGGTAGGAGCTATGGGAGCGAGAGGCCCCAGGGAAGGCTCCAAAACCAGCCCCTCCTTGACCAACAAAGCAGAAACAGTATCACCTCCCAGGAAAGCGGGTGACAGACTGGTGTCCCTCTAAGGAGACGCAGGATGCTGGGCTTGGTCAGCATCTTATCTCCCATGAGGTCACCAGAGCCCGTCCCTTTCCTGGAGGATGGCGGACGCACACACAGCTCCATGAGGAGCAGCCGGATGGCATGAGACGGGGTCCTCACTAGGGCAGATGAACTAGCTGCAGCCACTGATGTGCCATGTGCCCTGTGATGCAGGAGTCTGAGTACGCGGCAAGGGCTAGAGGAGAGGGCAGCCTGGGGATGATGGGAGTGAGTTATGTCCTCCCCAAACTGAGCCGACCACAGTGAACGTATCGCCCCACCACCACCACCCCGATCTGCTCCTCTTCCCACCTTCCCCATCTCTGGCACAGACTTCCAGGTCTCTGTTTCCCTACATCATGCGACCCTGATTTTTGCTGGACACATGGCCACCCATATTAAAGACTACATTTCCCAGCTTCCTTTGCAGGCAAGCATGCCCATGTGACTACATTCTGACCAATGGGATGTGAGAAGAGTGCACAGCTGAGTTCCACTTCTGGGTCATACTCTTAAAGGGGCAGTGTGGGTCTGCTCCTTTCTACCCCACTCCCATCACCCCTGGGAATGCAGACTTGGTGGTAGCCACCTCGGACCACGCAAATGAGGGTGAGATGCCAAGGATGGCAGGAGCCATGAGGGCTTCATAGGGCACAGCTGGCCTGTACAGGATGAACTTCTTCGAAGACAGATAAATGTCTCCCCATTTCAAGCCACAGTTATTTTTAGTCTATTCCCTGCAACTTATGTCCCAACTAAGAAACCATCTCAGTTGGTGGCCACTCTGTCCCCTCATCTCCCAGGTCAGAAATCTGGGAGGTCCCAACAGGTAAGCCCCATCCGTTGAAAATCACCCCAGCTGCCAGCCCCCAGGTGTTCGTACGCACCTGCAGGTCCGCACCTCTGTTCCTTTGCGAACGTCCTACAACAGCAGGAAGATGGGGCCACGCCCCCAGACCTGGAGTGTGCGGAGACCGAGGCTCAGAGAGGTTAGGCAGCCAGTGGGCTCACACAGCTCGTGGCCGCCAAGGCCGCCACTCAGCAGGTGCCAGGCTGGACAGGCTGGGCTCCGAGCGTCCCCCCTGTGGCATTCTGTGCGTCCTTCAAGGCTGCTCCCTCCTCTCCCAGGCCCTACCCAGCCAGGCCCTGGGCCTGCCCGCCACGGTGCCCCCGCCTCTCAGGGCCTCCTGTGCCATCCCCGCCCCCAGTGTGGGCAAAGGCGGAGATGCCCCCTCGCCTGCTCTGGTCCTCTTGGCTGGCTGAATGTTCAGAGTGACAAGAGGAAATCAAATGTAAGTTTGTGTGCCCAGGTGGGTGAACCTCAGAGACAGAAGAGGAGAGCAGGGTGCCCGTGACACTCGGCGCTGAGGGTGAGGTGAGGCCCTGGGGGTCTCAGAAGCCGCTGCAGGACATGAGCAGAGCCCGTGTGTCCAGGAAACAAAAGTCTGCCCTGCCCTGCAGAGGTCAAAAAGGTGACCTCTGGTCGTCCCTAATTGCAGGCCAGGCCCTGACTCAGACTCTTCTGGAAGTTAGGTGGCCAGGGACGGCAGAAGTGTCTCATGAGCCAGAAGGTCTCAGTGGCCTTTGGCACAAAATAATCTAATGTACACACCACAGAGGCATCTCGGGGCGACTCTTTCCGAGCCCCCACACCAGCAATGCCGCTTACACACCTTAGGTAGAGTGATACTCAAAGGCAATCTGGGGGCACCACCACCCTGCTTAAGCTGGCCATGGCTCCCCACTGCCTGAGGGCGAAGACAGGCACCTCACCACAAGGTTTAAGGCCCCTGGTGGCCTAGCGCAGGCCTGCCCACCCCACAGCCACCCTGACCGCCACTTCCCACCAAAGGCCGGACACCACTGGGGGAGGGGCTGCCACCCCCATTTTAAAGGTGAGAAGACAGGCTGCTGTGGTTGGTGACGTCCCAGGGACCCCAGTTGGAGATTCCCGGAGCAGGGACTCAAACCCAGGCCATGCATCCTTCGAGTCTACTCACTTCCCATGTCATCTAACCCAGGAGCCAGGGACTCCTGAGCGCACCCCTGTCCTCAGGGGCTGCAGCCACGTTCTGTGGGAGGTGGGGGACAGGAGCACTTCGGTCCCCTTACAGGGTGTAGAAGGCTCAGAGAGGCGAGGTGAGGTGACTTGTCAAAGGTTCACAGTTGGGGAACACCCAAGGGGGCGGAAGCTGGGAGCCCAGACACCTGCCTGGGCCCCCTCTTTACCTCTGTCCTTGACTCAGTCCCAGTGGCCTGACCCCTGCCGACACCTGTCTGCACACGCAAAGCGCCAGGCCAACCCTTTCTCCTGCACAATCAGGGTGAGGCCCGCCAACCCTCTGAGCCCAAGTTTCCCCACCTGTCACAGAGACGGACCTGAGCCCTACACACAATCGCCATGAGGGACAGAGGAGGCAGAGGGTCCTGGGAAGGGGCTCCTGCTCCCCTCCATCCCTGACCCCCACCTCCTGAAGGAGGAGGCATTCCAGGCAGGCACCCCAGGGCACAGGCCCTGCAGGGCACAGCTGGGGAGGTGCTGCAGAAGGGCAGTGGGCATGGCAGCTCCCACTCCCCCTGCAGCTCTCCCCACGGAGCCTCTGAGCCAGAAAATGCCACTCGTAGGCCCCTGACGTCATTCTCAAACAAGGATGGGCACACCCACACAAGTGAGAGCCCCGGGAACAAGGGGTGCGCAGGAGGGGGAGGCAAGGCCCAGAGACAGGAGGGCCAGTGCTAAGGGCTCCTGGGAGCCAAACCAGGAGCAAAGCCCCAGCCCTCCTAGCCTCTGCCTAGGGAGGAGGCTCAGCCCCCACCAGCTCCCAGCTGCTGCCCATGGCTCACAGGCCCAGGGCCCCTTGCCCCTCAGGGCCTCACTCTTCCCAGATGTGACTTGGGAAGAGTAGGCCCCTTCTTGCCCAAGGATGACCCATTCAGGAGGGGAGTGCCCTGTGGCCTGGGCAGGCCTCTATCCAGCACCCACTGCCACTTGGTCCCCATGCCCACCATGTCCCCAACCTGGCAGAGGCTCTCTGACGGGAGGACAGAAAGCAGGAAGCAGGACTGACAGCCACCTCTGGGCCCCCGGGCCCTGCAGAGACAGAAGGGAGGTGGCTGCAGCAGGAGTGGGCAGCAGGCGGCCACAGGAGCCGACGCCGGCAGAGAGTGGAGGGTCCTAGGGAGCCCCCTCACAGCCATGCTGCTTTCTGGGGAGGCCCTGGGGTGCTGATGTCCCCATAATGGTTACCCCCTCCTCCCGGGGGCAGAATGGCGGCTTTGCCGTTTGTTTGAGGGATGTACTCCAACAGGGGCCCCTCCTCTGTGCAGGGGGCCCTAACCCTGACCCACCCTCTAGGACTGGCCTGTAGGCCTCAGCAGGACAGGCCCTGGGTGCCGAGACTTGGTGCCTGAGCAGGAGGCAGGAGCGAGAGGAGAAGGAGGAGAGAGGGGGACCTGTCCCTATTTACAGGTGACAACAGCAACCACTAGGGCCCTGACCCAGCAGGGCCACCCAAGGGTGGGGTAACTAGGGATCTTCAAGCACCAGGTGTCCGCCTGTGGCCTTCTTGCCAAATAGGAGGGACTGTGGGCCCTGGGAGGGAACAGAGGCCATGTGAGGGTGGCAAAAGCCTCTGAGGCCACCCCATTCGGGGCCCACCCTCTCCAGCCTGGTCAGCCTGTGGCTGCAGGGCAGCGGACAGTGGGACACCAGGCATCTGACCCCAGGGAAGGACCCCGTGGTCAGAGAGAGTAAGAGGAGGAGGAAGGAGGAGGAAGGAGAGAGATCATCCATTTAAGCCTCTTATTTGTCAATTATATCTCAATAAAACTGAAAAATAGGCCTATAGGTCTATTAATACATTAAATCAATATAATGAGTTTCAAAAAAGAAAGCACCAGGCCCAGGTGGTTTTGCTGGTAAAACTCCATGAAACATACAAAAAAGGAATGATATCAGTTCCCTACAATCTCCCCCAGAAAACACAGACAAAGAGAATGCTTCCTAATTCATTCTATGAAGCCAGAATTACCTTAACGCCAAAACCAAATGCACACATTATAAAAAAGGAAAATTCAGCCATGGCTGGTGTGGCTCAGTGGATTGAGCACCAGCCTGCAAACCAAAGGTCGCTGGTTCAGTTCTCGGTCAGGGCCCATACCTAGGTTGTGGGTTGTGGGCCAGGTGCCCAGTAAGGGGCTCATGAGAGGCAACCACACGTTGATATTTCTCTCCCTCTCTTTCTCCCTCCCTTCCCCTCTGTCTATAAATAAATAAATAAATAAATAGGAAAACTTCAGATCAATATCTCTTATGAACATAAAGGTAAGCATCTTTGATAAAATATTATCAAATTAATCTAATAATGCATAGAAGAATTATATATGATGATCAAGTTGTATTTATTCCAGGTTGGTTCAACATTTGAAAATCAACTAACATAATTCATCACATCAACAGGTTAAATAAGAAAACATAATCATATCAATGAGTGCAGAAAAAACACTGGCAAAATCAAGTACTTATTATTGATAAAAAATCATTAACAAACTAGGAACAGAGGGGAGCTCCCTCAACTTGATAAAAAAATATTTACCAGAAAACCTCAGAGCTGACATCACACTTGGTAGTAAGAAATTAGACACTTTCCTCAACAAAACATTAGCCAGCCAGATGCACCGGTACATTAAAAAGATCATACATCATTGGTCCAGTGGGATTCATTCCGAGGATGCAAGGTCGGTACAGTGTCTGCAAATCAGTAAGTGACGCATCACATAAATGAAATGAAAGACAAAAAACACGTGATCATGTCAACAGATGCAGGAAAAGCACTGGGTAAAATCCAGCTCCCATTTATGATAAAAACTCTCAGCAAAGTGGGAGCAAGGGGATTGTACCTCAACATAATACAAGCCATATATGAAAAACCTACAGCCAACATCATACTCCATGGGCAAAAACTCAGCATTTCCCCTAAGAAAGAAACAAAACAGGGATGTCCACTTTCACCTTTCTTATTCAACATAGCACTGGAAGTCCTAGCCACAGCGATCAGACAAGAAAAGGAAATAAAAGGCATCCAAATTGGAAAGGAGAAAGTAAAACTGTCATTATATACAGATGATATGATATTGTACATAGAAAACCCGAAAGACTCCACCAAAAAACTATTAGATCTAATAAATAAATATGGCAAAATAGCAGAATAGAAAACTAATATTCAGAAATCAGTGGCATTTTCATATACCAAGAATGAACTATCAAAAAGAAAAACTAAGAAAACAATCCCATTTACCAAAAAATTATATATACACTAATCAGGCACCTAGGAACAAGTTTAACCAAGAAGGTAAAAGACTTCCACTCGGAAAACTGTAACACACTGAAGGAACAAACAGAGGACACAGACAAGTGGAAGCACATGCTGTGTTCATGGATTGGAAGAATTAACGTTATTACAATGTTCATACTACCCAAAGCAATTCTTATTAAAATACCAATGGCATATTTCACAGATTTACAATATTGAAAAATGTATATGGAACCAAAAAAAAGACCCCAAATAGCCTCAGCAATCTTGAGAAAGAAGAACAAAGTTAGAGGTATCACGATACCAGATATCAAACTATGCTACAAAGCCATTGTGATCATAACAGCCTGGTGCTGGTACAAGAATGGGCACACAGATCAGTGGAATGGAACAGAACCTAGAAACCAACCCACACCTTTATGGTCAATTAATTATTTGATCAAGGAGGCAAAAGCAAAAATAGTCTCTTCAATAAATGGCGTTGGTAAAATTGGACAGGTACATGCAAAAAAAAATAATAACATAGACCACCTTCTTATGCCATACACAAGAATAAACTCAAAAGACTTAAGTTGTAAAACCGTAAAAGTCCCAGAGCCTCAGCAGGTTTGGTTCAGTGGTTAGGGCATCATCGTGTGGACCCAGAGGTTGTGGGTTCAATTCCCAGTCAGGGCACATGCCTGGGTTGTGGGTTTGATCCCCCGTGAAGGGGCACATACAGAAAGGTAACTGATTGATGTTTCTTTCTCCATCTCTCTCTCTCTCTCTCTTCCTCCCTTCCTCCCTCTCTCTAAAAGCAATGAAAAATAGAATTTTTTGTCCTCAGGTGAGGGAAAAAAGTTCCTACAACAAAATATATGCAGGAAAATCTCGCACATCTCTCATAGCAATATTTTTGCCAATATACCTCCCAGGGCAAGGGAAACAAAGGAAAAAACAAACAAATGGGACCGCATCAAACTAAAAAGAGCTTTTGCACAGCAAAAGAAACCATCGACAAAACGAAAAGGAACCCCGCTGTGTGGGAGAACATACTTGCCCATGATACACCCGATAAGGGGCTCATTTCCAAAATGTATATTTAAAAAACTTACATAACTCAACCCCAGAAAGACAACCCAATTAAAAAGTGGGCAAAAGACCCGAATAGACACTTCTCCAAGGAAGACATACAGGGGGCTAATAACATATGAAAAAATGTTCGACACACTAATTATCAGAGAAATGCAAATTAAAACCACAATAAGGTATTACCTCACATCAGTCAGAATGGCTACCATCAATGAATCAACTCATAATAAGTGCAGACGAGGATGAGGAGAAAAAGGAACCCTAGGGCACCGCTGGTGGGGATACAGCCTGGTGCAGCCTCTGTGGAAAACAGTCTGGAAGTTCCTTGAAAAATTTTAAAATGGAGCTGCCTTGTGACCCAGCAATCCCACTACTGGCAGTGTATCTTAAGAATCCTGGACTACCAACCAGAAAGAATATAGAAACCCTATGTTCATAGTAGCATTATTTACAGTAGATCTGGAGACAGCCCAAGTGCCCATCAGTAGAAGAGCAGATAAAAAGGCTGTGGTCAAAACAAAAACAAAAACAAAACAAAAAGCTGTGGTCCGTATACACAATAGAATACTACACGGCCATTAAGAAGAAGAAATTCTTACCCTTTGCGACGGCGTGGATGGACCTGGAGAACATGATGCTGAGTGAAATAAGCAGGTCAGAGCAAGACAAATGCCGCGTGATCTCACTTACACGTGGGATCTAATGAACAAAATAAAATGACAAACAGAACAGAACCAGAGGTGGGGACACCAGGGACAGACCGGCAGGTCTCAGAGGAGAGACGGAATGAAAGGCGAAGGGATCAGCCAAAGGACATATGTGCGCGACCCACAGACGCAGACGACACTGTGGTGAAGGCCAGGGAAGCGGGGGGCAGGGGCGGGGGGGAGTGGGGAAAGGGGAGCAGGGAATGGGAACACCTGTGATAGTGTCCACAATGAAAAAAAGAAATTAGACACTTTCTAAGATTGGGAATAAGGCAAGGATGTCCCCTCCCCCCACTGTTATTCAATATAACAGCAGTTCCAGCTATGGCACTAAGGAAAGGAAATAAAATGTACAGATTGTGAAAAAAATAAAACTGTCTTCATTCACCGTTGACATGATTACCTATAAAGGAAACCCCAAAGAATTTATACACACACACACACACACACACAACACACTCCTGAGCTACAAGGGAGGTCAAGGGTACATGTTAATATACAAAGTCAAATGCTTTTCTGTGAACCAGCAACAAGTAATTGGAATTTGAAATTAAAAACGTAATATCATTTGCGATAGCACCAAAAACTAAGTGCTTCAGTACAAACCTAATGAAATATGTCCAGGGTCTATATGGAGAAAATCTCAAAACTCCAATGAAAGAAATCAGACAATACATAAATAAGCGGAAGGATACTCTGTATTGTAGGCAAAGAAGCTTCAGTTTTGAGCTGTTAATTCCTCCCAACTTTACAGATTCACCACAACCCATAGCAAAACCCCAGCAATCAGCAGATCTCGACAAACTGATCCCAAGGCTGTGCGGAAGGACACAGGAGCCAGAACGGCCAACACGACTCTGAAGAAGAGGAGCGGCGCTGGGGCACTCACACTGCCCGACTCCGGGGCGCGTCCAACGCCACCGTGATCAAGACGGCCGGTCTTAGTGACAAAACTGAAAACAAGACCAGCAGGAAGAACAGGGCGCCCAGAACCAGACTCACAGAAACACGCTCGGCTGGTCTCCGACAGAGTCACAGGCGATTCAGTGAAGAAAGTACGGTCTTTCGTCAAACGGCACTGGGACCATTAAACCTTAATGCTCAATAAAAAAGAATCTAGAAGTAGCCCTGGCTGGTGTGGCTCAGGGAACTCAGTGCCAGCCTGCAAACCAAAAGGCTGCAGGTTCGATTCCCAGTCAGGGCGCATGCCTGGGCTGTGGGCCAGGTCCCCAGCTGGGGGCGTGTGGAGAGTCAGCTGATCCATGTTTCTCTCCCTCACTCCCCACTAACAATAAGTAAATAAAATCTAGAAACAGACTTTACACCTTTCACAAAGAAATTAACTCAAATGGCTCCCATATCTAAATGTAAAATGTAAAACTTCTCGAAGAAAACGGAAAATCTAGGTGACCTTGGGTTTGACAATGCGTTTCACCAAAAGCATAATCTGTTAAGGAAAAAAATGATGAATTAAACTTTGTGAAATTAAAAACGTCTTTTACTACAAAGAATGAAAACCCAGGCCACGGGCTGGGAGAAACCATTCACAAAACACATCTGTGATAAAGGCCTGGCATTTAAAATATACAAACCATTCATTAAACTCAACACACAATAGGAAAAAAACTCACTTTAAAAATGGGCAAAAAATCTGAACAGACATCTCACCAAAGAAGATATACAAAGAGATATACAAAGAAGATATGAAAAAAACACTCCAAATCTTTTGTCACTGGGAATTACACAAATAACAAGAAAATAAAATAAATCGAATCAAGGAAACACCACTACCCACCTACTAGGATGACTACAATATTTAAAAAACCGACAATGGGAAATGCTGGTGAGGACTCAGAGACAGGACCTGCTGGCCGTGGAGGCGGAGCCGCAGAACCACACAGCGGCTCGGGAGACAATGCAGAAGTTCCCACCAACCTGAGCACGTCTCCCCACGTGACGCAGCCGCCCCTCGGAGGCGTTCACCCCGGTGATTTGAGAATTCCGGTCTCCACAAAGGCCTGTATGCAAATGTTCACACCAGCTTCATTCATCAGTGACATCAGCAGGAAGCAGCCAGGGTGTTGCAACAGGTTAATGGATAAATAAACTGCGGTCCATCCAGACAGCAGAATGTCATTCAGCAATTTTAAAAAAATTAGTTATCAAGCCATGAAGATGCAGACAAAACTTAAATATGTATCACTAAGCGAAAGAAGCTGGTCTAAAAAGGCTGCGGACCATATGATTCCAATTCCATGACATTCTGGAAAAGGCAAAACTATGGACAATACAAGAGCAGTGGTTGCCAGGGAGATGGGGTGGGGGGATCAAACAGACACATCGCAGGGACAATGACACTGTGCCGTGTAGCACTACACTGGGGAATACGTGCCACGATGCATTTGTCAAAGCCCACAGCGCTGGGCGGCTCAAAGAAAGGACCTGAGCACATGCAAATTTGAAACATCATCTAGAAAACCAGGGGGTCCCCGAGAGGAATGCGGACTGGGAGTGAGACTCTAACCATATTCCAACCGCATGAAACCGCCTCACGGAGGGGGAGGGGAGGGGGGAGGACTCCGAGCCCAGGAGTGGGGGCGCTGAGCGGCGTCTGTGGGACTGACACAGAAGGAAGTGCCAGCAGCACTGGGCTCTGCTTGGTCATCGCCTCCCCTGGGTGACGATGGGTCGTTGGTGCTGATGCCACTGGACCGGCCGCTGGGCTGCACCCACGGCCGAGGCGGGCAGCATCCAGTCTCTCACTTCGGGGCGGAAATTTACACGTGAGCAAAGCAGGCTGCTAAGACGGCTGAGTGGTCAGGGGCTGGAGCCAGAGTGCAGGGCATGGAGGCAGACGGTGGCAGACAGAGGCGCGCACAGGTGCCTTTCCACAGGTCCCCGAGCACATTCCCCGCCCCGCCAGCCGGAAGGACCTGGAAGCTGCACTGCCCGGGCCAAGAGCACACCCAGGGCGCTGATCTTGGTTTTGATTCCGTGTCCCAGCAAAGGGATCTGGGCTCCTGGGGAGTAAGTGGCTCTGCGCTGGGGCGGGAGTGACACCAGAGGAGCCTGGAGCGCCACGTGCTGCCAGCCAGGGAGTCCCCAAGGGGAAAAACCCACAAAGTGGGAACAATTTGAGCAACAAAATAAGCTGCGCTGGATGGACACCCAAAGGATAGGGTACGTACCCAGGAGTCCACGCTGACATAAATAAACGCACACATCCAGGGTGGGTCAAGGCAGGTTTGCAGTTGTCCCTGTGAAAACCCGGAGCAGGCAGGGGCGTGGCGGGGGCGGGACAAGCACTGCGTCAGCGTCAGTGCGTTCTCACGCACTCACGACCACCCGGTGCAGAGACACGGGGTGAGACAGCGGCCGTGGAGGAAGAGTTCCCAGTGATGGGCACAGACAGTTGCCCCTGAGAAGCGCCGGAGTGACGGCCTTCTGAGCCGTACAGCGTAGAAATCGGACCAACACCTCAGCCAGGCGGCCAAGGTCCACGTCAGCAGTGGTAAGTCCTGGGATACTGTGTAGCATTTTTCCCCAAATCCTACCTCTACTTCCTCCTGAACTGAGAACTTCCCAGCCTCACGACCCTGAGGGTGTTGTCATGTGGGCTGTGGCAAGGCTCTTGCTTTGTTCTGTTCTGTTTTCTAGGGAAACCTAGTTGCCTGGGTGAGGATGCACTGAGAATGGCACTCTGCCTCTGATTTTCATCCCCAAACCCATAATTCCAGGACCACCATCAGAAAAACATCCCGCAAATCCCAGCTGAGGAGCATTCTACAAAATACCTGACCTGGACCCCCCCAAGGTACCAAGGTCGTCACAAACATGGGAAGCGTGAGAAACTCTCGCTGCCCCGGGGGCCCGGGGGGGGGGGGCACGGTGAGTGAAGAGAAGAGAATGCTGGGACCGAGGAACACGCCGGGTAAAAGCCATGAAGCCTGCAAGGACTGGAGTCGTTTGTTAATAATAACATCCCAATGCTGCTTCTCTAGTGGTTCGTTAACAGGATGAAAAAGAAGTCAGTAACCTCAAAATCGATCCGTGGAATATGTCCAGTCTGAAGAACGGAGAGGACTGGGACTGGAAAGAAACGCGCAGAGCTCCGAGGGCCCGTGGGGCAGCAGCAGGACGCCAACCGTACACGTCACTGGAGCCACAAGAAGAGAAGGGAGAGAAAACGGGGAAGAATAAATATTTAAAGAAATAATACCCAAGATTTTCCTAATATGGAGAAAGGTAAAAATGTCAGGATTCGAGAAGCTCGGCGGACCCCAAAGCAGAATAAAAGAGCGCACAGTAGTCGAATTGCTGGAACCCAAGAGTGAAGAAAGTCAGAAAAGCAGCCAGAGGGAAACTCCAGTCACACGGAGGAGAACGATCATTCACACTCTGCTGATTAGTCATCAGCAACTATGGAGATGGGGCAACACTAGAATCATGCCTTTAAAATGCTGAAAGAAAAAACTGTCAACTCAAAACTATATCCAATGCAAATATCCTTCCAGAATGAAGGTGAAATCATATTTTCAGGTTAAAAAAAAAAAACTAAGAGAATTTGTACCCAGCACCCCTGCACGACAAGAAGTCCGGCAGGGTTTCTTTGTTTGGGTGACATGGCCAGGCCAGCCTGAGCGGAAGAGTCTGGAAGGCGGAGACCCAAGGCTGGGGCTGCGGGAGGCTGGCTCCTGGCTGGGCAGGAAGCTTCAGGGGGAGATCACCACACAGGGCGTGGAAGTCAGGGCCCTGGGTCAGGATGCGAGGAGGCAGCCTTGGGTCCCTCACTCAGGGGGACAGATGAGAGGACACAGGGAGATAAAAGGACAGAGCCTTGGAGGGAGGGGTGCCACCGCTGCTTCAAAACACTGTGCATGGCAGCGATGGGACCTCCTTCTCGGGCCCCAAGGGCATCAGACTACCTGCTGGGTAGGCAGAGAAGCAAGACCAGCACACATTCCGTGAGGTCCACCCACACAGGACACAGCGTTCCTGAAGGTGGGTCTGGGCCTGTTCCCAACACCCGGCGCAGGCACGACAGCGGCTGGGCCTGTGGGCCTCAGCGGGTGGGTGGTGCACGGAACAGGCCCTGCCCAGAGAGAGCTGTTCCTTTGGACCAAAGGACCCAGGGGCCTCCTGACACACAGCTGTTGCTGCTCGTGGCTGAGCCTCTCTGAATGCCCATGTCCTCTCAGTGTGGGTGGCTGTGAGTCAGAGGCAGATGCTGAGGCCGGTTTCGGGGGCTAGGACTTACTTCCAAGAAGCTGGAAAAGGGGGCAGGCCCAGTAGCCTGAGGCTGGGCCTTGGGGTGTCTGTGGCACAGGAGTCATGCCTCAGGGGTTCACAGGCAAAGATACAGCTTCTGGGGGAGGCGACAGCCAGGGTCGGGTGACCCCCACGGAGAGTACAGTCCCAGGCCCAGCCCAGAGGCCACACACTCGGGTCTTTGGGCAGCCTGACCTTGGCCTCCTCCCAGGCCCGTTCCCCTATCCCCTCTGGCCCCACACTTTCTAGATGTTTCTGCTGCTTGGCGCTATCCGCGCCTGGAACGCCGGGAGCCGGCATGAGTCACCGTGTGCACTGGCTGCGTCCAGACGACCCCTGAGCCGGGGCTCCAGGGTGGGGGCCTGGGGAGCGCTGCCTCCAAGACAGCTCATCTGTCACGCAGCGGTGCTGGCCTCATTCCTGTGAGGGCCCCGGGGCTGTGAAACGTCTCAAAGGGAGGGGTCTGGGGCCTACGAGCAAGAGAGAAGGGCGCAGGGCACCAGGGTGGCCCAGGCGCCCAGGAAAGACACGGAGTGAGAGCCCATTCCGGCTCCAGCACTGACGGCTGAGTGTGCTGTCCACACGCTCGGTGAGGGACCTCCCACCTTCACCTGGAAACAGGCCGGCGGAAAGGCCGGACACCAGCAGTCCGCCTCTGGCCTGGCTCAGGCCCACTGCTCCCCTCCCCCACACCACACCCCAGAGGCGTGGGCTGCTCAGACACCAGTTTCGTGCCGCCTGACCCTGTTTGACTGACGTGGTCCCGACCGCTGGCCAGATGACAGCACCTGGAGTCCTGTGCAAAGCCCAGCCCCCGGCCCCAGCCAGGGGTCCAGGGTCTCTGGTCCTGGGGGCCTCTGTTCCCAGCTCCAGAAGAGCTTCCGTTTTCTCACCACTAGGGTGACGCCGCCGCCCCACCCGGCTGCAGGCTCCCATGGCCACCTGTCTGCCAGACACCCCGTGGAACAGCGAGTGGGCAGCCCAAGACTAACCTGGCCCCCCAGCTCCCCACCCCCGTCTCAGCAGACAGCACCGACTTCCCACCAGGGCCGAGACCCGAAGTTGAGGGTCACCTCTGCCTTCTGTCTTTCGCCCCAACGTCCAGCCCACCATGTACTTCTGCTTTCCCCTCCACGGCCAAAGGTCACCCCAAATCCAGCCAGCCCCCACTGCACAGCCTCCAGCCTGGTGTGAGCCGATGCTGACCTCGCCTACCACAGCCTGTTCCTCGGCACCCAGAAGCACCCTGAAATCCGCTCGGAACCCACCAGGGACGTCCCCCTTTACTCCACAGTCCTCACCCCAGGGCTGCCCAGATGCAGCCTCCAACCCAGCCTGCCTCCCTTTCCCCTCTCTGGGCCCTTCCTAGTCCTCAGACTCACTTAGCAACACCTGCCTCAGGGCCTTTGCACTGGTTGTTCCTTGCCTAGAGTGTTCTCTCCTGGAACAGTCATGTGACTTGCCCCCTCCGTTCATTCTGTGTGAACAGCAGCTCTTTGGCTCCTCAGGGGCCTCTCTTCCCATTACCCTCAGCCCTGCACCCCACCTGGTTTTCGCAGCGCCACCTAACCACACCTGCCACATCCCACTGGGCCACCGTCTGCCTTCCTCTCTAGGCCATTGGTGCCCTGAGGTCAGGGACCCGATCTTCTTAGCCCCACTGGAACCCCAGTGCTGGAAGGGGCTGGGCACACAGCAGGGCAGAACAGACGTCCGTCGAATGAGTGAATGAACACACGAACGACGATTTCACTTCCTCTGAGGTTCCTGGCACTCTCCTGCCACAGTCCGCAGCATCCCTCATGTCCGTGGTTTCCCTGGATGGCCCTCGGGGAGGGCGGGGCTCAGAGAGGTTCCTGCAAAGCCACGCGGCTCAACCTCCACCCCGGGGTCTGTCTGGGCTTTCCCTCCCCCTCTCATGGGGGTCAGGGTGCACTGGGTGGGTCCCTGGGCCTGTGGGGTGGGGACACTGTCTCATGCTAGAGGCACGGAGTCCGCCGTTGGGGCTCTTCCCGGACACAGGGCAGGTGGGGCCCGGAGACAGCCAGACTGAGCTCGCCACAGGCCGGCATCATTCACTGGGTCCCTGCAAGTCAGGCCCCTGAGGCCCCAGTCCTCGTCTGTAAAGTGGGGGTGTCGGTGACAGGGACCAGACCAAGAAGAGCACACACACCGCTGCAGGGGCGAGAGCACGGGCTGCGGCACCAGGCTGCCCAGTTCAGGTCCCAGACCCCACACCTGCTGGTGGGGGGCCCTAGGCAGGTGACAGGGCTGCTCGGCGCCTCGGTGTTCTCGTCTTTAAAGTGGGCACAGCAATGTCCACCTACCTGGCAGGGCTGGTGGGGGATTAAATGAGTGGGATACCTGAGAGGACCCAGCCTAACGCCTGACCCGTGACACTTCTCAGAGGGTACCAGCAGCAGCAGCAACAATAATAACAACAACAAGAAGAAAGAAGTCAGGGCTCTTTGTGGACCCCTGGTGAGGTCTCGCGAACGTCAAGGCCCCTGAGAATAACCAGCGCAGAGGCGTCAGCGCAGGACTGGGCCTCCCACTGGTCCTCTGCCCTGCCTCTGCACCCTCGTTGTCCTGCACAACATGGTCTCCCAGCACACAGGTAAATTACAGCTGTTCCCACTGAGGGTCAGAGTGGGAAGCAGGGCAAGAGGCGTGGGGACTCATCCAAGGTCCCGGAGAGTGCCACTGGGGGCCAGGATTCATCCTCCTCAAGAAGGGTCCCCCGACCCCTGCCCAACTTGGCTCTGGCTTCTCTGTCACACGCCCCCGTAACAGCCTCACCACCCCCCTTGCACATGAGTCTCACCCCAGGTCTGCCTGCCTGCAAGAGTCAGAGAGCCCTTTGCACAAAGTCCCCGCACTGGCCCAAGGCAGAGCTGGTTCTCAGTAAAAAGTTATTGAATGACTGAGCAGATGGACAGATGGATGAAGGAATGGATGGGTGGATGGGTGGATGGGTGGATGGGTGAAGAGCTGGACGGATGGATAGAAGGATGAGTGAATGGGTAGATGAAGGGATGAAGTGATTAAGGAATGGGTGGGTGGGTGGGAGGAGAAATGGATGGATGGATGGATGAAGGGATGGGTGGATAAATGAGTGGGGAGATGGAAGGATGATGGATGATAGATGGGTAAGCGGATTGGTGGAAGGAGGCACAGGTGGGTGGATGGGTGTGGGATGGGTTACTTGATGAGTGAGCAGATGTGTGAGCAGGTTGGTGGCCAGCTGGACTCCAGGGACAGCGCTGTCCCTGTGACATTTCAATGAGTCTTCCCCATCATCTGAAACACAGGAAGGCTCTACTCTCCCCTTCGATCTAAAAGAGACTCTAGAATCTTGTGAGCCAAATGCACTTGACCTCAAGGGGCCCCAGTGTCTCCACGGATGAAGCAGTGAGACACAAGCAGCCTTTCTGTATCTCCCCATTCCCGGGTGACCCTGTGAAAGGACCAGCAGGGCAGCACCCGAAAAACGCTGGAAGATAACGTCAGTCCTAGCAAGGTGCCAGGGGTGAGGTAGGGAGCCGCCCTGCGGGCCTGCCCCAGGAGCGTGCATGGGTGTGCCCTGCGGCCAGGCCCACCGGCAGAGGGGGGCAGCTGCCTTCGAGGCTCCCCTGCTCTCTGACCCAGTAATTCCGCTCCTAGGCACGGACCCTGGGCGGGTAATCTCGGGTTCTCCCAGGATGGCATCGCCGTGCCGAGTGCCACGGGGCAGGTCCCAGCAGGGACGGAGCTCAGCTTTGGCCAGCTGGGCTCTGCTGCGGAATATTATGTGGCCACGTAAACCAGGCGTCCGAAGAATGACTCAGTGGCACAGGGAAATGCTTGAACTAGAACATGAGTGAAAAAAGCAGAGCTAGGAAGCGGCATGTGGAGGACGCTGTCACACCTACTGGGGAGAAGAGACTCTGTCTGAACACGTGCATGGAAAAGGTCCTCGGTGGGTAGACACCCAAATGCCTGGTTGTCTGGGAGAGGGGACTTCCTGGTGGGTTTCCATGCTGTGCACGGGGGGCGCAAAGCAGAGGGCTGGGCCTGAGTGGGCCTTGGTCTCTGACCTTCAGCAAGGAAGCCCTGTGGCCTGTCCTCCCAAAAGGAGGGGCACCGAGTTCGGTGAGGCAGGGGAGAGAGACGGCACCCCCTCTGGGCCCCCCAGAGGCCCCACCCTTTCCAACAAGAGGGCGTATGACCTCCGGGCCCTTCTGTGCGCCTCTGGACACGAGGCTGTGGAGTCTCGCTCGCCCGCTCACTTTGCACTCTCTCTCTCTCTCTTTTTTAAAGCTTCCACATTTTCTAGGAAGAGTGAGAATAACTTTGCCGATGAGGAAAAGCAAAGCCACAGGCAGCCAGCCAGTGGCGACGGCTGGTTCTGGATTTGCAAGGGGTCTGCTCCAACCTACACTGGGGCAGAAGCAAGAACAGACAGCTGGGGCCGAGGGTCCCTGAGCCCCTGCGGCCAAGACTCAGTTCCCCCGTGGGTGCAGAGAGGGCACCCACACGGCTCACTGGGTATTTTTTGTAAAAGGAAGGAGTGAGGGAGGGTCGGGGGCACACGGGAAGGAGGGGCCTCCTTCCTGACTCACAGTCTGTGGCAGATGCCCGCTGCCCTGCCTGCGTCCAGCCCTGGGGCCCCGGGCAGGGGAGAAGAGGGCGGCAGATGGAGAGGGGGCGGGGGCAGGGGGGCAGGGGCTTTGTGCCTGCCGGTTACAGGTGGCCAGGCAGCTCCTGAGTCTGGGGCCCCAGGGCAGCATCTTCTACAGCTGCCTCCCACCCCCCCTCACACACACACAAGGCTTCAAGCAGCAGAGGCTGGGGAGCAGCTGGTGCGGAGCCAGATTGGGAGGGGGGTCAGGACCCCGGATCAGAACACGGTCCACACGTGAGTCTCTGTAATTAACACTCTGCTGTCTCAGTTTAGGGGAAACACAGAAGACATGTAATTGCCTTTGTATTTTGGCCACTCATTAGGAGAATAATAAATGTTATTATTTATTAATATGGTGATGAATCATTCAGGTTTCAAAATTAAACACTGAACCGCTCACAAATTAAAGGTAAACGATTGGGCCCGGCGTTGACGGAGAAGGCTCCCCAGGGCAGGGCTGCACAGTTTCTCTGCAGAAAGGAGCCATGTGGCCCTTTAAGGAGGCGCAGGGGTTGGGGGGGCTGGGGGGCTGGAGGCGGCGGGGTGAGGCGAGGACACGGAGGCTCGCAGGGACAGCCTGCCCCCTGCCGGCTGCGCGCGGGGGCTGCCCGCGAGGTGGCTTGTTCTGCGGGTCTTGGCAGGAGCAGCCCCCACCCCTACACCCTTGTCACGCCTGAGTTCCACAGCACAAACCTATTAGGACTGGTGTTTGGACCCCCAAAACTCTGCTCTCTGAGGGAAAACGGCAGCTCCTGCCTGCGCCAGACTGGGGAGGGCTTCTCACTGTGCTGTCTGCCCTCATCCCCAGTCTCAGCACCCCTGAAAGAAAGGAGCTTTGATCCCCGTGGGACACAGGCACACAGCGAAGCTCAGAGACGTTAGGTGATGGGCTGACGTCACACAGCCGGAACCTGGCGGGCTTGGCCTTCCTGCCCCGCCAGCCCGGCCCGCAGGGTCTCCCTCTCTGTTGCTAGGTGGCCTCCATGGCAGCCGGGTGCCCAGGCCTGCCTCCCCAGAGTCTGATCAGGCACAGGAATGTGGGCAAGGCTGTGGTTTCCTGACCACAGGAAGGTTGAGGGCTGACTCCGTGAGCCTCACCAAGCCAGATGCTGCCTGTGGTCCCTTCAGACAGAGTAGACGCGCCCCTTGCCCACTGTACAGAGGAGAAGACTGAGGCACAGACAGGCAGCCGGGCTAGCCCAGCTCTCCAGTGAGGACACAGGGGCTGCAGCAGGAACCAGGACCTGCAAGGCCAGCCCGGCTCCCTCTGGCGCCTGTGTCAGTGGCTGCGTCTCTGGCCAAGCCCGATCGGAACGCACAAACTGAACGACGCCACGGCGGCCTCTCGATTGTGTCCCCGGGAAAGATTCCCAGAAGCCAAACTGCTGAAACCAAGGGCTGGGGCCATTTTAGGTTTGGGATGCATGTTGCCTTCTAATAAGTGTGTCCCGACCTACACTCCCTCAGGGAGGGCCTTCTGCCGGGGCCGGAGCCCCAGAGACAGCCTGGGACAGGAGCTCTGTCCCCTCTGGCACACTTGGCTAGGGTTCAACTCCTCCCGGACTAGTCCCGGGTCTTTCAGGATGGGTGCTGCGCCTTGAACCAGCCCCTTGGGGGTTGGAGATAGACAGGTGCAGTGAGGGGTGGTCCTAGGTCCCCTGACCCCATCCCAGAGTAATCCCAGCCCAGTGCCACCCTTTAGTCCTTGAATGCAGCCCCCCTCCCGCAGCAGCTCAGGCCCGGCCACCCTTCAGGGTCAGACTTAGTGGGTTCCCTCCCTCACCCCCATCAGACTCTGCCTCCCCTTGAGTCTGTCGCCACAGCAACGGCCATCAAGCGCTCACTATTCCCCAGGCCCAGATCTGAGGCTCTACATCAGTAGCATAATGAATGTATCACAGGTGAGGAGCCTGCCAGGTGACCAGGCCCTGATCTGACCCCGGAGCCCATGCTCCGTCCCCATGGGTCTCCATCATCTGCCCAGGCCAAGCCACAGCCCCTCAGAGGCGCTTGGGCAGTATCTGTGGGTGAATCAGTGCGTGAGCACCAACAGGCTATGTTGTGAGTTATCACTGGGAGCCCCCCGAGGGCCTGTGGGGTCTCACTTTGGGGGCTGCATCATCCCTGGGCAGAGCTGGGGCTGCGTGCCTGGAGCCAGCCACAGCTCCTCTCTGCACCTGGACTCCCTGCCGGATGGATGAGGGATGCAGCCGGCTGCCGCAGCCAGCCGTGCAAACGCCACAAGAGCAGAGAGAAGCCAGGGCCAGCTGCCCACAGGCTCTGGGGTCCGTGCCCTTGGGAGCTCAGGTCCCCAGTCTTGTCTCCGGCCCCTCTTGCTCCAATATCTGGCTTGGGGAACAGTTTCCTCTGCGTGAGAGGACTCTGTTCACCGCCCTCCTGTCCCCTGCACCCCAACCTGGGATGGAGGAGCCCTCACACCTTCCTCTGCCCACACAGCTCCCGCCACCTGAGCCAGCCAGACAGAGACTCCTTGCTGTCGCTATTATCTCTCAGGGCTGCTCAGACACCGACTAGTTTGTTTCAATCTTGCCCCCTCCCTTGCTGATCAATGCTTTAACCTAGCCGTTGTGTTAAATGACTTGTTCCCATAGCAACCATCTGATACACGCGTGGATGTGACTCGTCTGTTTCCTGAGCCAGAGCGCCTTCTAAGAGCTCATCGGAGGCAACAACCCCCTTTCATATCCGCTCTGTTTGCTGAAGGCACAGGGTATTGTTCAGAACAAGTCATTTTTAAAAACAATATTAAAAAAAGAACTTAACCAGGTTTCTCAACAGATACAAAGTTGTTTCATAAGGTGCATCACTCCCAAGCAATATGAAATCAGATATAAAAAGGAAAAAAAAAAAACCTTTGGCCACGTTTGTCTTTCATCTGAGGCTCTCCCCTTGGCAGAGAAGCTGAAACACGCAAACAGTTTTCTGCATGAAGATATCAGCTGCCTCGTTTATAAAGAGGAAAATTACAAACAGCCTGAAAGTTCAACAACAGAGGATTCCAATTAAAGTACGGTGGGCACACTGCAGGGTATTATCGGAGATGTTCACAATGTTACCTAGAACAGGGAGACGCCTGTGTCAAATGGTACGAAGTGGATAAAACAAGTTAAAAAACTGCCTGCGGGGAGGGGGTGGAGGAAGCGATCGTAATGAATGGAAACAAACCTCACCCTTGTGAGGAAAAGCTCAGAGAAAACACACGCCCCCCAGAGGTGACAGAACTGCCCCAGGGGGTGAACCCACGGTAATTTTTTTCCCCTATTTGTTTATTTAACAGATACCCCTGCAGCCCCTACTGACCCAGCCTGTTCAAAGCCCTGGGAACCCAGCGGCTGATTACACTTCCTGTCGTTTCCCAGATGTGTTTAATGAAGATGTTACTCTTCAATGGGGAAAAGAATTATTTTTAAAGCTAGGGTATGTTTCATCTATCATGTTGACAACAAAATAAAGACAACATATTCCCTTGCTGGGGAGAGGCCATGGGGACACGCCCCCTGCTGGTGGAAGTATGAACTACAGCTGCCAGTGAGAGGCATTATTCCCCCCCAAAAAGGCATCTCTCCCCTTCGGGTAATTTCGGGGGTGAGGCACCCCCAAGTCGACATTCACTTCTCTTCCGGGAAGCCTGAGCCTCAACCGCCGCCCTCCAACGAGGAGAAGGAAGTGCTGAAAAGCAAGCAGCACCCACAGCAGCTCCTGCAGGGGACCCCAGGGTGGGAAGCGCTCCGGGAGCTGGGTTCTGTCAGGTGCCCGTTCCAGCTCCGGCTTACCTGGAGGCTCCTGGGCATGTCCTGTCACCTCTTGGGCCTCAGTTTCCTCATTTGCACAATGAGGGTGATGATGCCCACCTGGCAGGCCCCCCACGCCGATTCCACGCGGTCCAGCACGCATGCCACCTCTTGAGACGGAATCAACAATGAGAGCTGACGGATGGCCTCCAGCAAGCCCCCAGACTGCCAGCCCCCTCCTCTTTTCCCGCAGCCCCTCTGGAGTCTGGGAGAGGAGCCTCGAAGTAGGAGGTCTCAGCCGCCCCAGATAAAGGGCCTCCCCGGGGCAGAGCCTGCAGCCCCTGCCGGCAGCGCACACAATGGTCTCACCGCCAGAGAATAGACAGACACCCCAGCCTGGTATTCTCTGGTGTCGAAGTGCAGGGTCTCAGGGAAAAGAGCCCCTTCTGTACCCCCGAGGCTGCGCCCTTCCCCTCCGGGCCCAGGTTCCAGGCCCACGGGCCTCCACCACCAGCCCCTGTCCCCTCAAACCCCACCAGCAAGGGCCACCCCAGGGCCACTGTCAGGCTTCCTTTGTTCAGCTGTTCCAAGTTATTTGAAAACTTACAAAACTTGGTCTTTGAAAAAAGCAAGGTCCTGTCTTGAATGGGAACCCAGTGTTTTCTTAACTCAGCAACTCAAGGAATTTTCCAGATTTGAAAAAACAGGAGAGAAACAACAACAAAAAAAATTGCTCACCTCTGTTTTCTGGTGGAACACGCATAATCCTGGCTGCATTCCGGATCTGGAGCGGGGGAAGCAGGACAGGGAGACCTGGCCTCTGGGCCAGTGCCCCACCGTGGGACTCGGAGGCCCCCCCCCGGGCAGTGGAGGGCCTCCATTCGGGCACCTGAGCCTCCCAGCAGAACAGCAGGGGGGTCCTCAGGGAAAGTGGGGGAGAAGATGGCTCTGTTCACCTTTCCCGGGTCTGTCCCACCGAAGTGCATGACCCAGCCCGGGTGGGTGGGGTTGTGGCGTGTGCACCTGCCTTTTCATTGCAGGGAGACCCTGGGGAGTGGGTCTGGCATGCGGGTCCATCTGCCCTTCTGGGAAGACTCTGCACCAGTCCAGGCCCCAAAACCCTAGGTGGCCTTGAACCCAACGACTCCGCCTCCAGGTGTCGAACACCGGAAACAAGGAAAGACGGATGGACGACGCGGCTCCTCCCACGCTCAGTGCTACAGTGTTTTACGTGAGGTGGAGCGCGCCTCACGTTCGTAGGTTAAATTGAGCAAACTGGGTCCCGCGGTACCTGGAATAGAAACTCAAATGTCCTTGTGGGCAATCCCGTGAACAGGGGGTCTAAGCAAGCAGCTCCCTGAGAAAAGCAGACGACAAACCGCGGTGGACAGGATGTGGCCGGACAAGTCTATCGGAAGAGTAGGGACCTCCAATCTGCATCTAATTAACACCCAGGCCGGGCTTGGGGATAGGGGAGGCCAAAATCTAGGAAGAAACACAATAACACGTTAAAGTTCTGAGTGGCTTCTCTTTCCCAGTTCTCTGCATTTTCTGATATTTCCCATGCGAATTCGTGTATGGTTTTGTTCATTTCTGGGCATGGTCTAGAGGGCAGACTGCCTGGGCCCAGCCCCTCCTGTGTGTTCGAGGGCAAGTTTCTTAACCTCTCTGTGCTTCCACGTCGTCACCTGTGCAATGAGGACAGCACCGCCTCACGGGGTTGCTGGGCTTCATTCTCGCGGAGGGCTGAGCTCTCTGCCTAGAAGGTAAGACGTGTCCCCGCGCTAGCTGCGTTTATTATCTGCTGGTTTTTTCCCAGTGCGAGCATGTCCCTGTCTTTGGTGCTGAGATGAAGGCGCAAAGCTAAACGCCAGGAGAGAAGGAACTTTGTGGAGCCCACGGTTAATTCACAGCAGTCCGACGGCGCTGTCAGGCCCTCGGAGAACGCTGCGCAGGGGGGACCTGGTTGAGGATTTTGATCCCCATCTTCAGAGCGGTGGGGGACCAGAGAGAGAAGAGTTTCACGCAGGGCGGTGCGATCGGAAGCGCGTGGCTTAAACACTCGTTGTGTCTCCACCGTGGATAGAGAGGGGCCCTGGGGAGGGAGGGGCCTTCCGAGGAGATGGCTCTGGGGATGTGGACCAGGGAGGGGCTGCTTCCTGGACTCCGCTGGGGATGGAGGCACGTGGAGCCGAGTGGCAGAGGTTTGGGGATCTCGGAGAGTTCGGTCCAGGCTCTGTCAAGTCCAGGTGGGGGTGTCCTGGGAGAAAGGCCCTTGAGGCAGCGTCCTCTGGGGTCGCTTTGAACTTGGCACCCCGCCGCTGCACCAGGGACGAATCCCAGGTTCTACAAGTGGTGACTACCCACAGCCGGTCAGAGTGAGGGGCCCCTGGGATGCCAAGTGGCCCCCAGGACCGGGCAGGGATGGGCTCCAAGGGCACCACCTGGGGCCCCTAGGCCACATGGACACACAGGGCAGCTGGGTCCCCACAGGCCTGGGCCCATGGAGGGGGCGGGGGCACTGCCTCCCTCGAAGGTGGCACATCCCGATCCCAGGTGGTCTCAAGGCCTTCTCCGGGGCCTGAGTCCCCTTCCCACCGTCTCTGAGTCCACATGAGGAATCCTGTCCCTGCCCTTCCTGCCACCTCCCACCCCACCCCCTCCAGCAACAGGGGCCACTTGCTGCCAGCTAACAGCCAGGCACACGGGTCCCTCAGGACCTCTGCTTGAGTGGCTCCCAGCCTCCCAGACACGGCTCGGGCTTCCGGAGACGCCGTGGGGCCCTCCCGCCCCCAATCCTCCCCGGGGCCTCTCCTGGCAGCCTGGCCCCACGCTGGGCAGCATCCCCGCCACCGCCCACCCCACCACTGGAAGCCGGGGAGGGACCGTGCCTGGGGCGTAGTAGGTGCTCAGGAAATGTCTGTGGACTACATGTAGACACAGGAGGGCGACAGATGGAGAGAGGGAGCGGGAGGGACGATGGCCCGCGCTGTTTTCGACACTTCTCTGGGGGTGGGGAGTAACTGCCCGCCCTCTATACTCAGCGCTTTTCAAACCCTCCACAGCGAACTAGCGTTTCTGTTGGAGTCGTGGTTTTTCCATCAGGCTTTGGAATGTGTGTTGAATACCGACTAAGCTCCGGGGCGCGCTGGGGAGGGAACAGGCCGGATCTGGTTTGGGGGGGTGAATGGGGATGCTTGTGGGGCCGGCTGTGCCCCCCCTCCTGGTATTTCCCTGCCACAGGCTCCTCCGATGCCCCTCCCCAAGCCCCGCCCTGGAGGAACAACATCAACAAGGACCCTCCCCTTCCTGCACCCCAGTTCTTGTTCCCAGGACAGCTGGGCTGCACCCAGAAAAGGTAAGTCCCTCCCCCTTCCCTGGTGACTCCTTTGTGTGTCACACACAGTGGGGGAGGGGCCTGGCCTCTCCTCTCCTGGTTGCCCAGGGCCCGCAGGGACACCTGGCTGGAAGCAGCATGGAGTGTGGCAGGTAAGAGCGTGGATTGCAGGTCCGTGTACTGTTCGGCGGTGCCATCGGCCCTGTCTGCCCTGCTGGCCGCGACCCCCCTCACCTCCAAGGCTCCTTTCCTTTCAGTGGGACTCACCACGTGCACCTGCCAGTGTGGTGACACGGGCACCCGGAGCTGGCGCAGTGCGGGTTAGGGCCGGTCACCCTCTCAGAAGTCTCAGAATGAGGCGGCTGGGACCGCTGCCCCCAGCTCTCCCTGCTGGTGCAGCCTCCTGCTGTGGCCTGGCCGGTTTGGAAATCACTGGGAATAAGGGACATCCTGTTGGGGACAGCCGACAGGCTCTGAGCCAGCTGACAAGGCCATGAATCCCGCGGCAGTTGCCCAGGGCTCATCATGTCTGGGCCGCGCCGCCCGCCCGTCTGCGTGCTGACCTTTAAAGGTGCGTTAACACCCACTCATTGCTCAGGGTCTGATCGAGTGCTCGGAAGGGGAAACCTGTCGGAGGGAAGAGCCAGCTCTCTCCCCGCTGCCCCCCCATCTGAGGCGCCGTCACCGCTCTCTGAGTCACCAGAAGACTCTGCAAAGCGGCGGGGGCCGGGGGGGGAGCTCTCCGGAGCCCTTGAGGTGAAAACAGAGGCCCTCGCTGACAGGCCCGTGGTGGGTGCTGGCCTGACCACACTCTCCCACCCAGACCCATGCCCACCGCCACCTGGGCCCGGGGGCTCCCTCCTCTCTCCATATCCACAGCTTGTAGTTTGATCCCTTAAGAATCCTCTCGTTGCCCTGGCTGCTGTGGCTCAGTGCACTGAGCGCCGGCCTGCGAACCAGAGAGTCACTGGTTCGATTCCCAGTCAGTGCACATGCCTGGGTTGTGGGCCGGTCCCCAGTAGGGGACGCGTGAGAGGCAGCCACAGATGGATGTTTCTCTCCCTCTCTTTCTCCCTCCCATCCCCTCTCCCTAAAAATAAAATTAAAATTCAAAAACAAGAATCCTCTCACTGAACTTCCTATCTACCTCTTGAACAAATGTTCACTGAGGACCCCTCAGTTTGGGTGGCACTGACTACAAAAAAAAAAAAAAGAAAGAAAACACCAGTGTGACCTAAAACGAGGAGAGCACGTACTGGGTCAGCCACAAAGCCCATTACGTCTCTTCGGTCCGACGGCTCTGGCGGTGCTCAGTGGTCTTTAACTTCATTCGAAACAGTTCTGTTAGATTGCATTCCAATAGCTGTCCTATCTGTGTGCATTTTTTAAAGATTATCAAAATGGGTGGATTTTTCTGCAGGCATTTTAATATTGAAGATGGAAGAAGATAGGCAACATTTTCAGCATATTATGCTTTATTATTTCAAGAAAAGTAAAAATGCAACTAAAAGGCATTTTTAGAAAAAGGAAAAGATTTGTGCAGTGTAGGGAGAAGGTGCTGTGACTGATCAAATGTGTCAGAAGTGGTTTGTGAAGTTTCTTGGTACTATTGACATTTTGGCCAAACGATTCTTTGCCGTGGGGCTGAGTTATGTGTGGGAAGGGGTCGAGCAGCGGCCCCGGCCTCTGCCCACTAGAAGCCAATAGCGGGAGAGAGCGGACATACTCAAAACATCCAAATCGATAAAGGTATCAGTGGAAGTGAACAAGGTGTCTTACTTAATGGAAGAACAACATGGACTCCGTGGCCACCCAACATTACTTCACAGAACAGGGAGCCCGGAGGTCGTGTGGGCTTCAGGTGGGCTCACCCAGCAGGTCGGTGTTGTCCTCAGAGACCCAGGTTCTTTTGGGGTCTCTGCTCTGCCCCCCCCAGCTCTGTCTCTCTCTGCCTCAGCCTTGGCTTTGTCTGCAAACTGGAGCCCAGGTGACGGCTGCCTTCCCAGTGCCCCTGGGCGGACTCTGGGCCCAACAGCGATCCCGAAACCTTCCTGGATTCGGTCGCTGTCACTCTGGCCCCTCAGACTGAGCATGGCACCGTGTGCCCCAGAGGCTGCGCCCAGTGGCGGGACCCCGGCCTTCTCACCAAGTGCACAGAGGGTCAGGCGGCCGCCTCGGCTCCCCGCTGTGTCCAGTGAAACTTCGACCTGTAAAGATGTTAAAATGTCAGCTTGTACTTTTGATTGTTTCTACTTTTCACCATTTAAATGATACCATCAGAAGTCTACATCGGTTCCTTTCTCCTTCTTAATGGTGACTTTGGGTATTAGATGTTCCCAATGAAGCATAATTGGCTTTGTTAATTTTCCTAATTGCTACTGCATTGTGTAATTTATTTTTAAAAACAGATTTTACCATTAGCCAAAACCTGATTCTTAATTAAATTGCATAATGAATTATTATTTGGTTTTAGAGATTAAGACGCAATTCTCACATGTTTAGAAAATAAAAAATAATGATTTAACATGCTTCAGGCAAATCCGTTCTTTTAAGAAGACTGTAGACATTTCCAGCACCAGGAAATCTCTTTTCCAAATGGATTTATTTGGGCCCCAGTCGGGGGGTGCTCAGTGGGTTGAAGCGTCACCCCACACACCAAAAGGTTGCGGGTTCGATTCCTGGTCAGGACACATACCTAGCAACCAATCCATGTTTCTCTCTCATATTGAAGTCTCTCTCTCCCCCACCCCGTCTCAAATTAATACACATATCCTTGGGCAAGTATTTTTAATGTATTTATTATACATTTTGTATAGGTAATACTCACATTTTGTGAATTTTTCAGAAAGTTAATTCCTGAATTAAATACAGATCAACATTTTATTTCACCCTGTTTTGTTCGCCCCACGTTTAAGTTCATGTTAATATATATATATATATATATATATATATATATGTAGTCTTTTAACATTTAATAATTCAGACAACCTTTTTAAAAAAAACCCTTGAAAACTTGATTCTCAGAAGCTTCAAAGGCCTGAGCTCTCCCTAAGGACTTGGTACCTAAATGGATGTGCTTTTCAGACATTGCCACTCCCTCCTTGACTGACAACTTCTTCATTAAACCTAGAAAGTTATCAGAGTCACAAAACATGCAGTAATCCTGCCCTCCCCCCCCCAAAAAAAAGGTCTGAGTCGGTAATTAGGCCCCATAAGGAGAATGGCGGTGCACGGGGCTCCGCGCGCCCTGGCGATTACCCGGCCTCGGCCTGAGTGTCGTCTGTCGCGGGAAGAATTACCCAGCTGGGGTGGGGGGGGAGACGCCAGCCCTCGCCGGCACCTGACCGCGCCACGCGTGTTATACAGGAAAAAGCTGCCACCCGGGGTCAGCCTCCACCAGCACGAATTAAGAAACCAAGTTCTTGGCTGAGATTGATTGCCCTGGTACCCGATGGAGCCCAAGGAGCAATTAAGGGCCGAAGCCAAAACGACTCACATGATTGTGGGACCGCTCATTTTAACAGCCTGATTGGACATTGTCAACACTCTGTCTGAGACTAATGAAGCAAAGGGAATGGAAAAGGTGGCACTTTCGAATTACATTATTACCGAACGCATTGACGGTGCGTCGGATGACAAAGACAACTCCAGCCCAGGGTTTATTAAGTCCAAAAAAGTTTCCATTGCAGATTGATGAATCGAGATATTCATGCCTGACTAATTGGGCTCAGTTAACAGTGCTAATTAGAATCCCTAAAGGAAAGAGACTTGGGAGGCCCTGTTTGCTGTTTAGAATAGTCCCTAAACAAATTACTGGGAATCAAGCATTCAAACCGGTAAATTAATACTTTGAGGTGCAGAGCTCATTAGGGAGACCCTGCTGAGCCTCCCCGCACACAGGGCTACAAGGTGTAACAGCCCCACATCAAGGTTCCAGAAAGGCCCGAGACACAAGGAACGTGTGCCGTCACTCATGGCCTCGCCCCACACAGCCTGCACGAGCCCTGACTTCCGCATGGAGTGACTAGGTCAAACGGTGACTAGGTCCGAGTGTGACAGTACCGTCTGTCTCCACACCACACAGGGGCAGGGGGAGGTGGCATTGGAAGGGGGGCCCCGGCTGTCCCCTCCCTCCAAGGGCTGTCCAAAGAATGGCACTTGTCAAGCACCGAGCAGCGGAGAGAAGACCTGGGGGCGGAAAACTGCAAGTGCCTCGCTGAGCGATGTCACTTTGCTCGAGTAAATGGCGCACTTAACCTGACATCGCGGGCGCAGAGTGAGCTGCGCTGGCAAGTGCAGGGATTAGCAGGCCGAGCTGTCCTTCAACCTCCCAGGCTAGGGAAAACAGGTTCAAGTGCGCAGGGGCCCAGGAAGCTGCACGCTCTCAGCGCTTCCCGGGGAATCTGCTGGGAGGCTGGGGTGAGCGCTAGTGTGTTCAGCTGTGGGTCTGCATGGATGGCACGGAGGATGGTGTAGCTCTGGCAAAGCAGGAAAAACGCGGCTTAGGTGGGAGAAGCGAAAGACAAAGGAGACAGTGGAATAAACTCACTGACTGTCACAAATAACAGGCGGGAGACAAAGGACGCCACTTAACGTTGACAAACCCAGTAATACCAGTTAGCACTGTCTGAAATTGTCACCATCTGACCACGTCTGACCTACAAACATGAGCTCTATAGGACTCGAGCTAATTAAACATTATAAAAGATACCAGAGTAGAAACAGCCCATCAAACAAAAACACAAACTTCCCGAACTTGCCCAAGAATCGCAACAGCTGAAGCGTGCTGTGCTGTGGACAAACCTGGAGACCATTCTGCAGAGTCAGACGAGGCGGAGGAAAGGCCAAACGCTGTGAGGTTACACTTGGCAGAGGTCCCCAGAGAGGCGGGTCACAGGGACAGGAAGTGGACTGGGGGCGCCAGGGGCTGGGGCCATGGGTGGGGCGTGGCTGCTTCGTGGGGGCACAATCTCCGTCTGGGGGCTGAAGAAGTTTTGGAGATGGTGGTGGAGGTTGCCCAGCCTCTCAAAGGAACTCCATGCCCCTGCACTGTACCCTTTGAAAACGGTTAAAACGAGAGATTTTACATCATATGTTTTTAGCACCATTTTTTTAAATTAATAATGTAATACACCAAAAACCATCGAACTGCACCCTTGAAGTGAGTGAGTCGTATGGCCTGTGAACTAGATTCCAATAGAGCTGTTCACCACCAAAACGAACCATGTTGTTATGCTTTTAAAAATAAGAACAAAGAAAACAGGTCACTTAGGGAAAGAAAGTGGATCGACATAACGCAATGCACACAGTCAAGGCCACGTACAAGAAAGTGGCGGAGTGGAGGCCGGCACGCGGGTCACAGCGGTGAGTGTGAACAGGCTGACCTCACCCACTCAGAGAAGAAGGGTCCCCACGCCACTTCCAGCTTGGCCAGCTCGGGTCAGAGTGACCGAGAGAGACGGCTCCCGGGACAGGCAAACGGCATCGCAGGCGATGCAAGCCACCGAAAGCAGGGTGGACCCTGACGTTGGAGAGGGGAGAGGTCAGCAGAGAGCAGCAATCAGGACACAGATGCTGTGTCCTCAGGCCAACAGGGATGTGGCCGTCAGGAGCGGGAGACACGGCGTATGGGAGACGAGGCTGCCGGAGCCATCAGGAGGGACAGAGAGGGACGGAGAGGGACACACTGCTGGTTGGAGGTGACACACTGTGCGCAGGCAGGCAAACAGGGAAACCCGGAGGCTTAGAAAACTGCTCAGTGTGAGCGACAAGGAAGGTCTTCCATCACAACCAAAGAGAACAGACCTTCACAAACGTGGATGTGACATTCGCCAGCACATACTCGTGGTCACAATACTTTGCATGAAGTGGAAACCACATGGGTCAACCTGGTGGATCACAGCAGGTATTAAAAGTGAGAATGAAAGACAAAACTCTCTGCCTGGAAATGTCACGTGTGCCCCAAACAGGTCTGGGGGGCGGGGGGAGGGACGGCGACCCGTGGAACAGCGACACTGCATATCAGCATCTTGGGGACGGTTTTCAGACAGAGGTGAAAGTCATGACTTCGGATACGTCTATCAGGAAAAAACGAAAGGACGGAAATAGTTGTGACCTAAACTCGCAACTCAGGAGAACTGGGAGATGAAGAGAGTCGCCGAAAGGCTGCTCAGCAGGGAGACACGGGGCAGCGGGAAGTGAGGGGGCGACCACGAAGCCGCTTTCGAAAACCAGGCGGGCAGGTCCTCCTAAGCCACCCTGTGACTGAGCGGTTCCACCCCAGGGGTCCACCGGAGAGGAGTGAAAATGCACATCCGCACGGAAACTCAGTCACGAATGTTTCCAGCAGCGTTTTTCGTTCCAAGGGACGATGACAGCTTTCGAAACCAGAGAGAATGACGTCTGCACCACATAATGAAGACTACATACCACCGAATTATACGCTTCGAAATGGTTAATTGGATGTTATGCCGCTTACACCTCAATTCTCCAAGAAGAATCAGTGAGGCAGAAAGTAGGGGAAGCTATGAAATGAGTAAGTCTAAATTCTGATCCTTTGGAAAAAAAGTAACAAAATAGAGAAGCCTTCTGTTAGGAAGAGAAAAGGGACCAGGGAATCGGACTGTGAGAAGGCTGGGCCTGCAGAACAGCGGCTGTTAAAAGCCATCATGGACCACTTTGCCCAACGCTATGAAAATAAATGAGAAGTTGGATGAAATGGATATTTTTCTAGGAAAGCACAATTTACAAAAATTGGTCCCAGCAAAGACGAGAAGTTTAAATAGCCTATTTTCACAAGAGAAATAGAGAAAATTACGAAGGCCAGCAAAAAGAAATAGAGAAAAAAAGCAGAAACCGGCAAAATTGATAAGCTATCAAAGCAAAAAACTTAAATATGTTTTCAGATGCTCAGATTCACTCATAGTAAGGGAGACGGAGACTTCTGTGAATACGCCTTTTTAAATTATTTTGACTTTGATCATGTTATTATGTAACACATTCATAAAATTAGATTAAATCAACAAGGTTTGGAGGGAACCCTGAAATTGAATGCAAACAGAAGCAAATGGATATAAATATATATATATGTATATATATATCAGTTTGATAACATAACCACAAAGAAAACAAAAAGCATTAATCCAAATACCTTGTAAACACATTAATCTGTTTAAGGACAAGAAGAATTCAAAGAAACCTTGAACTTTACTGAGAAGTTTATTGTTGGGCTGCTGCAATTCTGAAGCTGTTTTCTGTGCATTGCAGGACTGAGCGAACACTGAACACATAGATATTATCGAAAACCAGGGTTCTTTGTAGGAGAAGGGGAAGCAAAAATGCAACAGGAGACGATGGGAAGACCCCCACGGTGCTGGAATGAAACTGGAAGTATCAGTATGAGCTAATTTTTAAATGTTGACTTTTTAGCTCTTACACTGAATCTCCAAGTTTTAAGAGGCCTAGGACAGAAAGAGCCCCAGATACGTGCTCCAGAGAGCGCTCAGAACAACCCTGGCTGGGGCAGCTCAGTGGCTGGGCACTGTCCTGCAAACCAAAAGGTCGCCACTTCGATTCCCTGTCAAGACACATGCCTGGGTTGCCGGCCAGGGCGCCAAGTCTGGGGTGTTCAGGAGGCCACTGATCAGTGTCTGTTTCTTGTACATGAGTGTTTCTCTCCCTCTCCTTCTCCCTTCCTCTCTCTCTTAAAAAACAAATAAATACAATCTTTTAAAAATCTGATGGAGACATGGTCATTTCACAACAACCAGCTTGTTTATTTAGATCACTAACATTTACTGTGATTAAACTCTTGCTTTGGTAAGGCTTGAACTTATCTTGCTATTTGTTTTCAATTCCATCCATTCTCTGTGCTCTTTATCCTTTTTTCCCCCTGCCCTCTTTTGGGTTACTTCAGTTCTTTTCTTCCTATCATTTCTCCTTTTTACCTTATTAGGTCTCTTTATAATTTTTGTGGTGGCTTTAAAGATTATAGCACACACCTTTAATTTGCCACACTCTCCCTTTAATGATATACCATTTTGTGTACAAAATAAGAAACCTAAAATAGCAGCCTTCATTTCCTCAGTCGTGACTTCCGTGCTGCTGTGGTACACATTTTTCTTTTATAAATGTATAAAATCAACCATGTGTTGTTACTACCTTTCTCTTTACAGGCTGTCAGTACTTTTCTAAATCCTGTGTATTAACTGATGCAATTAGCATGGCAGAGACTCCCGTTCCGCCCAGAGAGCTGCCTTCTGCGCGGTCCGGTTCTCCTCCACCCGACATTGCCGTTAACATTCCCCGCAGCGCGGCTGCCTGGCGCATGAAGCTGCTCAGCGACTGCTCTTCTGCGAAGGTCTTTATTTCACCGTCATTTTTGAAAGATGTTTTCATTAGCTCTAGAAGTCTGGGCTTTTTCTTTTCATGCTTCCGGCATGTTTTTTTTTTTCTCCACTGTCTTCTTGCTTTGATTGTTTCCGATGAGGAATCCGCTGTCATTTTCAGTTTTGTTTCTCTGAAAATGCCTTTTTCCCCCTCCGGCTGCTTTGCCGAGATGCTCTCTATCACTGGTTTTGAGTCGTTTCATTAGGAAGGGCTTTCAGGTAGATTTACCCAGGTTTCTGGTGCTCAGAGCTCGTGGAGTTCCTTAGGCAGGCTGAGTTTATAGTTTCCATCAAATTTGGAAAAGATTTTAGCTATTATATCTTCAAATTTTTTGTGTGCCTTCTCCCTTTCTCCTCTCCTTCCAGGATTCCAATTACCCATACATCAGGCCATTTGAAATTGCCTTACGGCTCACTAACAGTGCTTCTCACTTTTTCATTCTCCTTCCCCTGATTCCTTTTAGATTGTTTCTGTTGCTATCATTTCAGGCCCCCTAATCTTTTCCTCTGCAATGCCCAAACACCAGCTAACACCATTCCATGTATTTTTCACCTGACACATTGTTTCATCTATGAAATTTGACCTGCCCGTTACATCCCCCATGTCCGTACTTAGCTTTTCGAACGTATGGAATGCAGTTATAACATTATAACAACTGCTCCAACGTCTATAACAACTGCTCCGACGTTCTTGCCTAATTGTAACATCGGTGTCGGTATGGGGTTGGTTTCCATTCATTGACTGATTGCTCCATTGTGGGCTGTATTTTTCTGCTTCTTTGCATGCCTGCTGAAGTTTGCTTAAATAACAGATGTAAATTTTACCTCGCTGGGTGTGGGATATTGTTGTATTCCTTAAATAATCTCGAGCTTTGTTCTTGGACGCTGTTCAGGCCTCAGAAATATGGGGATCCTCCTGGGACTTCCTGGAAAGATTTTTGTTTTGTTTTGTTTTACATTTTTATTTTATTTTATTTTATTTTATTTTTTTGATTGTTGTTCAAGTACCGTTGTCTTCATTTCCCCCCACAACTCCCCCCCACCCCAGCCATGCCCACTTCCCAGGGGAGCAGACCGGAGCCTGCTCCGTGTGGGGCAGAGCCCTCGAGTGTGGGAGCGTGGCCTCAGGAAGGTCCGAGCTCCCCCGTGCGGCCACTTGGAACAGGCTCTTGCCAGCTCTGCGGGTGCCCTGAGGCCTGTCCCCTCTCTTCTTGGGGGGACCCTCTCCCTAGACTCAGGCAGCTTCTCTCGTGTGCGCACTAATCGCTGCTGAGCTCACTGCACAGGAGGGGCCACACTGGTTCCTGGGGTCCTGTCTGCCCACAGCCCTGTCCTCTCCCGTACCCTGTCCCCCATCCTGAGAATTCTGGGGTCTTGTCCTCCTCACACCCTCACTCCACGGGGCCACCAGGCTCCACAGGGGAACCGTGGAAGCAGCCAGCCGGCAGGAGCGACTCCGCAGCTCACCTGGGTTCTTCTCGCCTCTCAGGGTACTACTCTTCATTGCCTGATTCTCTGAGTCTTGAGAACCATCGCCTTGCACAGTTTGTCCGTTTGGGGGACACATCCGATCCCTGTCGTTCCTTGCTGGTTGGAAACAGAAGCCTCTAGTTGTTCATATATAATGTACTTATTCATATATTTAGGTTTAACTACACGTAATCACTGAGCTATTTGGGTTTAATAAGTTCTTTACACTCTCCCACTTGATCTATATTCCGCTCTTTCTCTTTTACAATCTACTTTCAATGGATTATTTTTTATTATTCCTTTTTTTTTTTTTACTCTGTGAGCCTGGAAGTTAGGCAGTTTTTTATTATTCTTTTAGCAGTTACCCTAGAGATCATAACAGGCTTCCTGAGCTTATCAAAATCTCATATTAAGTGACACTTTTATGAACAATGCAAAATCGTGGAATACTTTAATTCTCTATCTAGCCGCTCGCAAATCCTAGGCCGCCGTCCCCCCGTGTCTTCATTCTGTCCCTGTTTCGTCCCCGCAGGGTGCTGCTGCCGCTTCATGCTTTCAAGGTTGATTACATGTGCCTACACAATTCCTGCTTTATTGTCTTTATGCCTCCCTGCGTCTCTGACCGCCCTCCTGAGTTTATCCTTTTGCCTATTTTAATATTGGCTTCAGTGTGGCTCTTCCCATGCCAAGCTCTCCCTGCTTCTGTCAGAAAATGTCTTTATTTTACCCTTAGTCTTGGAGGGCATTTTCTCTGCATAGAAAAACCCTAGTTCAGTGGCTATTTTTCTTGGAGCAGTTTAAAGACACCGTTCAAACGCCTCTGACTCCCCTTATTTCTGTTGAAAATCAGCTGCAAGACTCAATAAGTAGGGATGACCCCTCCCCGCGCTTTGGTGGGGGCCGGTGGCTGCTGGAAGGGGAGCCCAGGAGCACCCCAGCCTTTTGACGCGGGGGCAGGAGTGGAAACTGCCCCTCGGCACCATCTTCCTCGCCAGGCTGGGCGAGGGCGCCGTGGAGCTCTGGCGCCCTCTGGTGCCGGGCGGCGGCCTTCCGCCTCCGTCTGGAAGAACGAAGGGCGAAACTAAGGTCTGCCCTGCAACAATCCTGCAAAGGGACCAAAACGCGTGGGAAAACAGAGCAGTTAAAAAGCCCGCGGGCACCCAGATATTGGCGTGACCGTAAGTTGTTATCCACAGGTCTCAAAATAAATCTGTTTAAGGAAATACTAGGCAAGGCAGAATCTTGGCAGAGCTCTGAAAACCCTAAGAAATAGAACCGTATCCTCGGCCTCCCTGGTCCCTGAGCCTCGGGCCCTCGCTCACCGTGGTGCCCGGGCCGCCTGGGCGCCACTGGCCGCCCCGTTACCCCGAGACAGGAGAAACCCAGGACTTCACTCGCAAGGTGCAAAAACCTTTATATTTTAGCCCCTCCTGGACCCCCGTTATCAAGTGACATCAACCCTAAGAGGCTCAGGGGAACTTGTTTCCATTCCTCTTCGCCGCCGACTCTGCGGTGCTGGGAACAGGACTTTGGAGCCCGCGGGCCTCCGCGGGAAATCCGTGCGCCCACGGCCCCGCTGCCCCTCTCCGGATTGCGGGTGAAGTGGATGGCGCGCTGAATAAATGGCAAGGAGGGGGTTCTTTCTAAAATTATACTAAAATTACTGCAAGAAATGAAAATGTAGACTTTTCAAAAGTGAGATGGTGCCGGCTGGTGTGGCTCAGTGGACTGAGCACTGGCCTCAGAGCTGAAGGTCACTGGTTTGATTCCCAGTCAAGGCACAGGCCTGGGTTGCAGGCCAGGTCCCCCGTAGGGGGCGCGTGAGAGGCAACCAGTCGATGTTTTTCTCTCTCTCTTCCTTCCCCTCTCTATAAAAATAAATAAAATCTTTTTTTTTAAAGTAAAATGATCAACACCTAAAAAAAAGAAAAGCCCCGTGGCTCAGTCACATATGTGCAACAAAAGAGGGTTGGAGGGCAGAGTACGGTCCTTGGATTGAACCACCCACCCGAGGAGGAGACTGAGCGCTGACTGCTAAGTAAACTCTTCCCTCATCTTGATCGGAACTTGCTGATACTCCGTCACGTTCTGGCCTCTGGGGAGACACCGCCCCCGCCGCCGGAAGAGCAGGACCCGCACACTGGTCACCAGCCCCGCCTCTGTCCCGCCCGGCCGCCCCAGCCCTGCGCTCTCCCCTCCACCCCCACCGCGGCCCGAGCCTGCGCGTTGTGTCTGCTCTGCGGCTGCCGTAAGGAAGCACCGGGTCCAGGAGGCTGAAACCACAGACGTTCTCCGGGCAACTCTGAGCACAGGAATCCGCACCCCGGAGCCTCCGAAGAGCGCCTCCCCGGGGAAGTGGCGACCGCGTGCCTGACGGGGGCGTCCGCCGGCCCTGCCATGTTCATCCTTCTCCGCGTGTGTGTGTGTGTGTGTGTGTGTGTACCTCTCGAATCATCGCACCGTGCGCCTTAAACTCACACGATCTTATGTGTCACTTATATAAAGGAGGGGTGCTAAGAGGAACAGAGGACTGAGAAGGTCCATCACATGTGGACACCACCTTTATGCATGTAAATACATGTGAAAAGAGGCAAAACAGTAACCCACAGTACATATCGGTGGGGCGGAGTCGTGGCTGAAGCAGCCGTGCGTGGCCCGGACTGTACCGAAACGGACGAAAGGGCGCCAGCACAGGTGGAGGGGCGTTTTTAAGCGGAAGCAGGAAAAGCACAAGGAGGCATGCGTACTCCTGGACGCCTGCCGGTGCGGCTGCCGACAACCGGGGAAAGGGGGGAACGTCCGGTATGATCCGATTATAAGACGGCTCACTCCTGAAGAAAGCGTGCTCCAGTCTCCCAGCACCTCCCACCCAGAATTAGCCCTCCCCGCCCGCGCCCCCGCGGGGGAGAGGCAACCCAGAAATCCGAGGCCCACCTCCCCGGTTTATCGCATCTGCCAAGCGCTGGCCCAGTCATTCTTCACTGTCCCGTTAGGTCTCCAATACCTTCAAGATGACTTGTCAATCCAACTTTTCTTGCTGTCATCAAAAGCAGAGCTGTTCCAAGTTACCAGGGTTTCAGGATGACCAGAAGCAAGATCCCAATGTCAAAGTTTAAAATGTCCAAATGGCCCCGACCTGCGTGGCTCAGTTGCTTGGGCGTTGTCCTGAAAGCAAAAGGTCGCCAGTTCGATTCCCAGTCAGGGCACAGGCCTGGGTTGAAGGTTCGATCCCCCTGTGTATAAAAGTCAACTGAGCAAGGTTTCTCTCCTTCTCCCTCCCTTGCCCTCCCTCTAACAACAAATAAACAAAGTCTTTAAAATAAACGTCTGGGTGGTGGCGGCCCCAGAAAAGAGCTCCAGGCCCAGGTGGGTTTACGACTGAGCACTAGCTGATGTTGGAGCGAGGGTGAGGTCTGCCCAGGTCTGAGCAGTCGCGTCGCAGGGGAAGCTGGGAGTTTCCTCGGGTCATCCGGTGAAGGTCGATGAATCCCTGACCCCAAAGCTTTCTGAAGTTATTCTTCAAAAAGAAATAAATGAACAACCTTTCTTAAGATAGATGGAAAAGTAAGTAAAGCATTACAAAATTAAACTGAACTTGTATTAAACACAACATGAATTTATTTTTATTTCATGAAAACAAGGCTGTGCCAATATTAAGTAAAGAGTAGATAGAACTAGTTAAAACAATGAATTTGGAGGATTCAAAACTAAATTGGACTAGAAGGAAACTCCTAAACTTAATAGACTGTTTGCCAAAAGCCCACAGCAAGCATCCGATCACAGGGTGAAGTTCTAAAGCCATTCCTATGGATGTCGGGAATTCAGTACCTCCACTGCTACGCAACAGTGTTTTGGAGACAGCAGCCAAGTTACGAAACAGGAAAACTAAAAGCCAAAATTCTGCTTTTGGCCTCACATTGCAGAACAAATTCTTTGAGGCCTGATGGATATCACACCAAGACTGGGAGAGGAAATAGCTAGGACGTGGAGGCTGGGCGCCAGGCACCCAGGAGGGTCCCGAGGACAAGGCGTGGCAGCGCCACAGGGACAGCCTGCAGAGAGCAGCTCCCCCGACACCCTGCGGTGGCAGCAGACCTCCGAGGGAGGTTCAGGTGATCCCAACTTCGTGCCATTACTTGCCGACTGAGACGAAGCAGATCCTCCCTGGGGGAAATCGTCCCCACTTCAGGACAGAGGATGTCCCCAGAGGGAGGGCAAGCCATAAGCTCACAATCGAAGATCGCCAGGCACAGGAGGAGCACGAGGGTAAGTAGGAGAAAGGCAGGCAGCCCGTGAGGACTCCCAGGAAATCGGTTGTGCCAGCACAACAAAACGTGCAAAGTGGCTAACGGGATCTGGGTGCCCTCACGGCTAACCAACAGATCATCACTGGGGCAACGTCAAAAGCAGGGAAGAGACTACGAGCGAGGACACCCCCGTCACAGTGCGCACGCCGAGAGCCTGGTGGTGTTTCTGAGAACCATTCTCCTCCAGGGGGGACCACCTCTGAGAAACAGAAGACCTGAGGCCGGGGGCAGGGAATGACAAGGAGGGGCTGGGCTTGAACGGTATTCGGTTATTGTCCAAAGACAGAAGTCAGCTGGTACTCCACCGGACGTCCTGAGTAAATAAAAGTCCGTCGTGTTTATGTGAACGTTCAGGACGAGAGAGTGAGAGGAGATGGGGTTTCTCACGGAGGAACGCCAGCTCCCTCGTGGGGGAGAAACACGGTCCGGACTATCACAGCTGGAAACCGCCACTAGCGGATTAATGGCTGATCAGCCATTGGACTAGTAGCAGCAATCACTGACCCCAGTGGGGGAATCAACGGAAGTGCCGGGACATTGACTTAGAGTCGTCCGGAGAAAGAGACCAGTAAAGGGTGAGCTGGCAGATAGACACAGATAGCTGCAGGCTCAGGCGCAGGCGCAGACAGACGAGGAAAGGAGATTTCTGACGAGGACCTGGACTGCGGGGCTAGTCTGCCATCAGCAAGCTGGACCCAGAGCAGTGGGTGCGGGATTCGGTCCAAGTCCCAGAGAAACATGAAGGGGCAAATGTAACCCACCGCCAGTGTGCGGGCAGGAGAGGAAGAGCCGAGGCCAACTCCTCCTCCTCCTCCTCCTCCTCCTCCCCCTCCTCCTCCTCATCCGCACACTTGGCTGTGCTCTGCCTCTGGTGGATTGGATGCTGCCCACCCACATCTGGGGAGGGCCCTCTGAGTCACTGAGGCTCCCCTTTCAAAGGACAGTCTGTTCGGGCAACACCATCCCAGACACACCCGGAAGTAGTGTTTAACCCATAAAAATTAGTGTTTAATACGATGGCTCCCCATGGCCAGTCGACACATCAATTAACCATCACAAGGCTACCCTCTGTCTCCTAAAACCGTGCCTGATCTCCAAGTAAAGAAATAACAGGGTCACGATTCTGCCTAACAATGCACAACTATGCCGCGCAAAAATGAAAACCCACTAAGCCCTGACCCAGAAGGGGAGGGAATGGACTCAAGAGGAAAGAAAGCAAAGATACATACACACATGGCCCCGGGGGCGGGGGGGGGCGCGGGAGGCGGGTCTCACAGCAGACCCCATCTCCAGGCCCTAAACCCCCTGCAGTCCCCTCCCAGCTGCTGTGGGAACAGTTTGTTAATCAGCCCTGCTGGGGTCCCCCAAGGACTCAGAGACAGGAGTTAGCTCCGAAGAGTCCAGGACCAGGTGGGAGGGAAGAAGCCCGTCCCATCAAACCCTCCTCTCTCCTGAGGAGGCTGCATCCTGCAGGGGCCAAGGGGCTGAAGTGGGGCAAGGAGGGCAAATGTGCCCAGCAGTCCCCTGTGGGCCCACAGGCCACGGGTGTTCAAATACCCACCTGGGCACTAACTTGGGTGTAATGATACATTTTGACCACCAGATGGCAGACAATGATCACCTTTGCTTTCACTACCACAAATTTAGGGAGTATACAGACGAGGAAGGAAAAAGCAAGAAAGGCTTATGCTATCAGTCATTGAGTACATGCCAGACATTGTTGCAAGTGCATTTCTTAGCTCATTTAGTCTTCACAGCCGCCTAGGAGGTATCGGTTGTCATTTTACAGATGAAGCTCCAAGGCTCAGCTTGCGTTTCTGGCCTGAGGTCGCACCGCAGCGGCTCAGAGCCGCAGGATCCAGCCCAGGCCTGGTCTGCACTCCGCTCCCAGTGCACTGTTCCCCTTTGCCCCGTCCAACTTCTCCTGCGCTCAAGCTCGCGGGCTGGCCAACGCTCTCCCTGGGACGCCAAACCAACTGGCAAAGCCAGAGGCCAGTAGGCTGCAACACAGGGCTTACAGGGTCCTGACAAGGGAAGGAGGGAAGAAGAGGAGGAGAGAGGAAAAGGGCGAAGTGTGCAGGCAGGGAGCTTCAGATGGGGAGCCTCAGAATAGGAGCCTAAGACGGAGGCAGCAGGGCCCATTTGGGGACATGAGAGAGCTTCCAAGGACCTGGCATGGAGCAAGGGGGGCAGTCTGTGGCCCTCAAAGGGCCTCCGGGGAAGAGATGGGAGGGGCCTGGGGTTTGCCCTGGGGCGGGGGTGCGGAGGGCGGCGGCTGTCCTTGCTCCCAGGAGCTGACTTACAGGTTCAGGAATTTCAAAGCCCAGTTGTTAAGCACAGCCATTGTTAAAAAGTAATATATAATCTTATTACCCAAAGTCACCCCCAACAGATTTAATTTAAAATAAGTAACTGATATACAGTTAACTATGAGAAACAAAGGTAATACACATTTAAAACCATTACTACACTTTGCTGTCACCTCTGCTCTCAAGGTTACCTCCGTCTGTCCTTTGTAAGCAGGAGAGACACCCGGTGACAGTTTGCTGCCTGTGTCTGTCTCCTCCCTACCCAGTGCGGTGACTTCAGGTCGGCAGCTTGCAATTGGCCACGGTGGGTGTATTTCCACTCTCCGTTGACCCAGAGAGTGAGTTGTTACATGTTTACACATGAGCGTGCCACCCTGCCAGGTGTGAGCGGCGAGCTTTGCGCTCTTCGGAGATCCTCAGGGCAAGCGGAGTGGGAGGAAGCCTTCCAGGGTCAGGCTCGCTAGAGGGGCTCGGGCCCGTCTGGAGTCCCAGCCCTCTGGGAGAAGCAGCCCACTGGCGCCCAGCGTGGGAGACCACGCCACCCAAATCTCAGTGAGCAATGTGTCTACTGTGTAATCTTAAACCTCATAACAACAACGAAAAAAACACTTTCTGGATTCTGGATGGCTGTAAGCTATATAGTTTTTAGAATACATGTGTTTTAACTAAAACCACAAAAGTACTAAAAAGAAAATTGTGGTAAATATGTATATAATCTTGACATAAAGTTGTGGCTGAGTATCTCTCCAAAGGCAGAAACCACAGTAGGGAGTTTTGACTGCACAACACGCAAGCTCTGCCCGGCCGACGAGAAAAAAAGAGCATAAGCACTGACGAAGAAAGCAAATAATTGTCTCGTATTTGCCGTCTTCCAGGTGCTGTTACACGCATGTTGTTAGCTCATTGGACGCCCGTAACAAGCCCGCCAAGTACTGCCCACAGTTGCCCACGGTTATTGGTGGGAAAGTCAGGCCCCTGTGGGGGGAGGGGCGGCCCCGGGGCTGCACCGTGAGGAACTGGCAGCCTGTGCTCCCACCCGCAGGAGACCCAGGCCGCAGAGGGGGCACCTGAGAACGTTTTGTAATCCATGTAGGAAAAGCAGGCAGCACGATCTTCACGATGGGCGCCGGCTGGGTGGCTCACTTGGTCACAGCATGGTCCTGAACACCCCCCAAAAAACGTTGCAGGTTTGACCCCCGATCAGGGTGTGCACAGCAGGCAGCGGCTGGTGTTTCTCTCACGTCGATGTTTCTCTGTCTCGTTCTCTGTCTCCCCCGCCCCCATCCCCTGTCTCTAAAACCAGTGGACATGTATCTTCAGGTGAACATAAAAAAATCTTTAGGACGGTTTTATATATACAGCCCGTATATACACACACTTATCGATAAGAAGACCAGCACCTCCACAGAAAACAGAGAAAGGAAGTAGTGCAGGCAGACAGGCCACAGAGGAAGTGATTCAGTCAATGCCTGTAAAAAGAAGAGAAAAAGGCTCGAGCTCCACCCTCTGGTGCCAGAGAGGCACCGGCTCCCAGGCATGTGCCCCCCCTCGCACGCTGGCTAAGCCTGGAGGAATTGGTCTCCGGAACGAAGCTCGCTGGGTTCTTTGGGAAGCAGCGTCTGATGGACTTAGTGAGCGGTGGGATGTTTTCTGGGCGGTGGCCTTGGGATCCCAGCTGTGGGAGGGAGAGGCGAGAGGCACAGGCGGAGGGATGGGCAGCCGGTGACAGCTGCCACAGGGGGTGCTGCGCTGGGGGGCTGTGCTCAGTGGGGCGGGGCTGGCTGACCTTTAGACCCCCACCCTGGTGCGTCATTGGATGAGGCTACCGGGGAAGGGTCATACCCTAGGGTGAGGTAGCTCTTGGTGGCTGAGCAGACCCTGAAGGAGCTGACAGCTGAAGGCACTCCCGGCAGCCAAGGGGACAGGTGCTTCCTGGAGGAGGGACCTGGTGACTCATCACAAAGATAGAGAAAAATGCACATTAAAAGTCACTTAAATAGGCCACCGGTTTCTTCACAGTCTATGACAGAAGTGCAAAGGGATTGGCGTTCTCCTCGCTTCTCTCCCCACCGCACCCCCCACATCCCTCCAGCCATCTGCTTTGGAGACCACCAGGGCCCAGTGCTTTGCTGCTGGAACCGGCTTGCCCTGGTTTTCCAAGAGCTGACGGATTTTCAGGCATTCTGCAAGCCAGTTGTTAAACCATCGGTAGCTTGAACTGAGCCTTGGAGGGAGTGTTTACACCATGGAAATGGGCAAAATTCAAGCCAAAAGAGTGTGATTAACTCAGTTCACCCCTAACCTTTTCCACCAAAGACGCCTGGGAGTCCCAGGCCATCCCTTGGGACCCTAATCCCCATAAGCCTCTGCTCTTCTCCTAATCCAGCCCCAACCTCCACCCGCCTCCACTCCCAGGAGAACTTAAGATGAACCACGACCAAGAGCGTCTCTCAGCCGCAAGCTCTCTCCACCATCTGGCTCCGCCGGACCAGCTCCCTGCAGGGTCCTCCTCAGCCCCTTCCTCCCCCTCGGGGTCTCCACGGTCCACCCTTGCAGCCCACACTTGGTATTTCAGCTCCCTCACCTGTCTCTCACTTCACTGTCTTCACGATGCAGTGAGCAACCTTGAACCTGGTTAATTTAAACACCGTGCCAGCACCTGTTGAGTCGAATGAAGCTGAAGGACAAGTTGCGAACGTCGTGACTGGTCCCACTTCGCTTCTCGCAGCCCAAACTCAGGTGCTGCCTTCAGGCAGACTGGCAAGCCACCTGCGCACTCACTCCATTCTCCCCTAAACCTCACACTTCCTTCCCCCTCTCAGGACGTCGCCCTTGGCGAGGAACTCACTTCCTATTTCACCGAGAAATGGAAGTCCTCTGAGAATATCAGTAGGCTCTTGGCACGTCTGCCGGGCCACCCGCACCACCACAGCTGTGCCCGCAGGCCAAGCCCACCCTCCGGCACCAGCTCCCCAACTTCGGCCGACCTCTGGTGCCCCTCACCTCCCTCTCTGGTAGACAAGTCCCACTATTTTTCTGTCCCACCAGAAAAAGAATCTCCTTATTCCCCATTCCATTTCCCTCCTCCTCCAGCAAGACTCTGAAAGTACCGTTTCTTGGTCTCTAACTCTCTCTTCCTGCGTATAGGCAGGCTTTTTGCCCACTGCCGGGAAGCTGCCCACTGGCCCCTCCGTTTCACTGGGGATAAGAGCTGAAGCCCTCAGAATGGCCCCCAAGACCTTACATCGCGATCCCTGTGTGACCTGGTCGCCCACTGCCATTGCCCTCAGCAGCCACCATCCCACAGGGCAGCTATTTGCTACCCGAACCCAGGAGAACCTGGAGGACAGGTGTGGCCCAGAGGACCCTTTCTTCTTGGCTATCAAGAGGACCCGGAAGTCCTGCAGCCCCTCTCCCCGCCACCAGCCACAATCTCAACGGAGTAGAGGGTGGGAACAGTAAGAAATCTGACTGGCCAAGCACTTCAGCCTGGGAATCATGAGTTTCTCAAAGAACTGTTTAAATTCTTGTGTTTTGGTAAAGTTACTGAGGCCGTATTCTTTTTCTCTCTTCTTATCACTCAGCAGATGGCACCTGTCAAGAAAGATCAGACTAATTAAGCAGGAAAATGAAGAAGCGCTGTTTTCTTTGCACGGCTGAGGGAGTGAAGCGATCTGTGACCCTGCTACGCACACACATATGCACAGAAAAACTAAAAAGATGGCAGATCAAAAAAAAAAAAAAAGAATGCAGACCAAAATGTTATAGTGGTTATGAATGAGTGAGGCCATGAGGAGTGATTTTGTTTTCTTCTTTGTTTTTGTTATTTTCTTATTGTTTTATAACCAATGTGAGCTTATTTTATGATTGAAAGTGTATTTTAGATTTTAAAAGAAGATGAAGCCCTGGCTGGTGTAGCTCAGTAGATTGAGCACGAGCTTGTGAAGCAAAGAAGAAAAGATGAAAACTTTCACTCCCCAACAAGATTGAGTGATAGTTACTGGATTTACCCTCCTGCCTGGAACAACCAAGACAAACTGGACTAAATACATGAGACAAGAGTTCTCGAGTCACTGGGTTATCAGGCCACAAAACGCAATGATCCCTGAGAATATGGAAACAAACCAGCAAGCCCCACTGCTGCCCAGCTGGCTTCCCTGAGAGCGTTCGCAAGCCACAGCACAGAAAATGGTACCAGGCGGAAGCTCATGGACCCCTTGAGTTGAGAAGAGAAAGTGGAGAGTTCAGGGAGACCAAGATGGACAGAACTCCTGGGGAGGAGTCCCGGCAAGGATTGCTGTACAGAGACAGAGCCCAGACCGAGTGCCCTCCGCGTTCAGCCGAGACTTGATCTGCCCAGGCCTCTGAGGAAACACCCCGAGGCTGGGAGAGAACCGTGTGTCAGCATCCGTGGTGACAGCGCCTGACACTCTGCAGGGCTGGGAACAGTGGCTGGTCCAGCCAGCCAGACGGGAAAGCTCAACATTTTGGGGGGTTGGGTAAAGAGCTCGGGAAGGTCTCGCCTCACTAGAGGGCAAAAATCAGTCCTAGGATCAAAGTCACCGTGCACCCACCTAAAACATTGTAAAAGCAAGCCCAGAAATGGCCAAACTGTGTGCAAGTAAATCAACTGTTTACCAAACAAAGTCCAAGAATGTTTACAGCAACCAAAAATGCCCACAACCCAACGAGATAAAATGGACAATATCTGGCATCCAAACAGACATTTCCAGACATGGGAAAGAGCAAGAAAACAAGGAGAATATTCGATCAAAGTCAATTCAGACCAGAGACAGGGGTTAGAATTCACAAAGACATTAACAATCATTAAAACTGTATGTCATATGTTTGAGTGTTACGCAGAGATATGAAAGACTCAAAGAAGACCCAAGTCGACTTTTTAGAGGTGAAAACTACAATGTGTGAAATGCAAAGAATACTGGGATGACATTAATGGCAAATTGACATTAAAGAAGGAAAATGTAATTAATTCTAGATATAGCAATAGAAATTAACCAAAATAAAACAGAGAGGAAAAAGACAAATCTTTTCTAATGAAAAGAATATCAATGAGCTGTGGGACACTTCAAATGGCCTAACACACATACGACTCATGTCTCCAAAGGAGAGGAGTACAGAAAAATATTTAAAGAAATAATAGCCCCAAATCTTCTAAATTTGATAACTGTAAACCGACAGATCCAGGAATTACAACAAATTCGAAGTCCAAAGAATATGATGAAAACTTCATCAAGGCACATCATAATTTAATTGCTCAAAACCAGTGATAAAGAGAAAATATTCAAAGCAACCAGAAGGAAACACATCATGTCGAGAAGAGCAAAGCGGAGAACAGCAGCAGACTTCTGACCGTGAGCGATGCATGCAAGAAGACATTTGTTAAGTACCCAAGGAGAAAACTACCAACCGAGAATTCTACACCCAGCAAAAATAACTTTTCAATGAAAGCAAAATTGTAACTTCAGACACACACTTCCTCAAAGGGTTTACCAGCAAGTCTGTGCACAGCACACACTGCAGGGGAGGGGGGGTTATTCCTGAAGCAGAAAAGCGAGATCGGGTAAAGGCACGAATCTCCACGGAGCAACAAAGAGCGCTGGAAACGTTAACCACGTGGGTCAATAGCTAGGATTTTACTCTTATTTAATTTGTTTAAATATAATTTATTATCTAAAGAATAAAATACTATGGGATTTCACAATGTGAGTATAAATAAAATGAATAACAACAACATAAATGCTAAGAATGGAGATATGGTGGTATATTAATCATTACAAGGTTTTTATACTCTACGCGAACATACACGATATAACATCACATGAAGGTAAACTGTGATGAGTTAAAGATGTATAGGAGTCTTAAAATGGCAAAACAAAGGCTTATAGCTAAAAGATTAACAACAGAATTAAAGTGGAATCATAAAAATTACTCAATATAATAAAAGGAAGAAAAGAAAAAAGAAACAAAGAACAGATGGACAAACAGAAAAAAATAGCAGGATTATAGACTCAGACCTACCCATATCGATCATCACATTATATGGAAATGGTCAGACTGGATTCGAAATCTACATCCAACTATTTGCTACCTACACAAAATGTAGTTTCAATACAAAGAAAGTAAAAGGAAGGAAAAAGACATCCAGTGCGCGGTCAGAGAAAGCTGAGGTGATTGTGTTAGGATCAGACAAGGCAAACAATGTGTCTGGTGATAAAAATCATCTCGTAACAATAAAGGTGCTTATCCACCCTCAAATCTGATGCATGTAATAACAGCTTACATGAAGCAAAAAAAACATTAGAACTGCAAGAAGACACACACAAATCCACAGTTAGAGTTGGAGATTCCAGCAACACTTTCTCAGTAATCGATAGAACAAATACACAGAAAATCAGCAAAAATACCTCAGGCTTGAACATTATCAACCGACTTGACTTGATTGATGTTTATCTAACATTTCAACCAACAAGATGAGAAATGCTCATTCTTTGCTAGTGCACAGAGAACATTTAACAAAATAAATCATATTCGCCATGGCTGGTGTGGCTCAGTGGATGAGTCCTGGCCTGCGAACCAAAGGGTTGCCGGTTCAATTCCCAGTCAGGGCACATGTCTGGGTTGCAGGCCAGGTCCCCAGTAGGGGGCGCATGAGGGGCAACCACACATTGATGTTTCTCTCCCTCTCTTCTCCCCTCTCTGCCCCCTTTCTAAAAATAAATAAATAAAATATTTTTAAAAAGAATTATAGAATAGAAAGATTTAAAAATAAGTAAATAAATAAAATACATTTGAAAGGACTCATATAATTCAAAGTATGTTCTCTGCTATAGTGGAATGAAATGACAAGTCAATACCGGGAAGCTATCTGGAAGATCTCCAAATATTTGGAAAAAGTAAATAACATACTTCTAAATAACCAAGGATCAGGGAAGAAATCAGAGGAAAATTAGAAAATCCTTTGAACTGAAGGAAAATACAGACATAACGAATGAGGATTTGGGGGTACTGTTTTTAGTGGCCTATGTTCCTCCAGGCCTGGGCAATGAAGCCCCACCCCCTGCAGGACTGTGGGTGGAGACAGAGCCTTCCAGGAGGTAATTCGGGTTAAATGAGCTCATAGGGTGGGGCCCTAATCTGATAGGGCAGGTGTCTCTCCCCCTCCCTCTCCCCCTCCCCCTCCCTCTCCACCTACAAAGGAAAGTCTGACCGCACTGCAAACAGATGGCAGCCTACAAGCCAGGAAGAGAGCCCTCACCAGAAACCAGCCCTGACGGCACCTTGGTGGGAACTGTGAGAAAATGGGTTTAAGCCGCCCCGTCTGTGGCATCTGGTTAGGGCAGCCTCAGCCGACAAGTGACATCATTACAACAGCACTTGGGGGACATTATGCCATTAAACCCCGTGGCAGAAAAGAACAATTTCAAATTGGTGACCTTGGCATCTACTTTAAGACACCAAAGAAAGAGAAACAAATCAAATACAGAAGAAAGGAAGTAATTGTTATTGAAGTGAAAATCATCAAAATAGAAAACAAAAAAAAAAGATAAAACCAATGAAACCAAAAGCTGATTCTTTGAGAAGACCAATAAAATGGATAAAGCTCTCACAAGACTGATGAGGGAAAAAAAAGAAGAAGAAGAAGTCACAAATCAGCAAAATCAGGAACAAGAGAGATGACGGCTACAAATTTTAAAAGTATCGTAAGGGAATATCGTGAGCAACTTCATGCCCATAGACTAGACGACGCAGATTTAATGCACCAATTCGACTGGCACAGACTTTCGCATGTCTCTCAGGGAGGCAGGGACAACTGGCCTCATTTGCCTCTGACTGATTTAACTATCAATGATCTGTTCATGACCTTTGTCTGTTTAGCATTTACTTTGGAAAACCTTCCCTTCAGAGAAAATTCCAGGCCCGATGTCTTCACTGGTAGATTCTAGCAAACGTTCAAGAAGAAATAATACTCATTCTGCCAAATAAATAAAACTTCAGAATATCGAAGAAGAGTGAATATTTCCCAACATACGGGACCCGTAGTACTTTGATGTTACCGAAAAGGATGGAAGGAAGGAAGGAAGGACAGAAGGGCGGGAGCGGGTAGGAAGGGAGAAACTGCAGACCTCATGTACACAGACACAAAAACTCAGACAAAACTGTAGCAAGTAGGATTCACCGACACACCAAGAGGGATGGTACGGGTACGCTCTGACCAGGGAGGCTTACCCAGAATTCAAGGCTAAGCTATTGGTCGGCACTACACTGGATGAATCTCAAAGCCACGAATCCGAGTGAGCGAAAGCAGCCGTAAAAGGAACGTACCCACCGTGTGATCACATGTGAGGACAAGCCCAGGAAACGCTGCCCAACGCACAGCAACAGAAAGCGGGTCCGTGGTTGTGTGGGGTGAGGGGCCAGGAGGAGCTCCCAACACACACGAGGAAACTTGGGGGAGGGACTCTATTTGTTTTCCGGAAAATGGTGGGGGTTTCCTAGGTGCACGTCTGTGTCCCCAGGCACTGAACCGCACTCTTTAGATACGCTCAGCTGATGGCCTGTCGGTGGCTCAGACCTCGGTGAAGCTGTCTGTCAAGAGAAGATGGAAAGCCACACACACGAAGGGGAAAGAGCTCGGTCTTCTCTTGTCCCCAGCCTGCTTCCGGACCCTCTGCTCCTGACCCTTGCATCCCTCCCTGCACAGACTGGTGCCAGAGCTGGGGACAAGCCCCCCACCAGAGCCTAATGCCCACAAATGTTTGCAAACCCCTCTCTCGGGACCTGGGTGAGCAAAACAGTAAGCCCGGCGTGGTACCTGAGCACCGTGCGGACATAAATGGGCTGCGTGCCCCTGAACCCTCCCCGGTGGAGGCTCAGAGGAGGGGCTCAGGGGCGCAGTGGTCCGCAGTGCAAGGAAGAATTGCTTCCGTGGAGGCCTTTTGAGGTGGTGTCACACACTGGGGTGTGGACGGAGACCTGTGGGAGGAGGACCGGCTGCCCTGCGCCCCGGGAGGCCAGCAGGGACTAGGCAGCCCCAGCCAGGCGGACAGAGCCTTCTCCAACTTTCAGAAGGAAGGGAAGGCCCACTGCCCACGCAGAAGAACCAGGTCTCCCTCCCTCTTCACTTAGATGCTCTCCGGGGTGGGAGGAGGGTGCTGGCGGGTGGTGGGGTGGGGGCGGGGTCCGGCTGGGAGAGAGGGAGGGAGGGGATGCGGAGGGAGCCGCCCCAGGTGGCAGCCACCTGCTGGAGGGCTCTCCTCGTGGGGGGCGTGCTCTGGAGATGCAGCCGGCCACCCTGCCCCCTGCCAGGCATGCCGGGAGCTCTGGATGCCGCCCCCGGCTTCCTGCAGACCTGCCTGCTCGGAGGAGGCCACATCCATAGTTTGTCCCCATCCCACAAGGAAGACCTTCCTGTCACAGAAAGACCTCGGACTTTGCGGCTCCAATTCCAGCGTTATCGATATCCTGCGTTATCTAATTTCAGGTTCAAAGGTGGATCGACTGGGAGACTGGGAAGCCAGCCCAGCCTCGAGGCAGGTCCCCCGCTCCCAGGGTCTTCCCTGACACCCTCCCTTTGTCTTCTGTCTTTTATTTTCTCTTTTAAAAGTGGAAGACAGCTAATATTCTGATTAAGTTTGGACATCTCCTAATTCAGTGCCAGTGAAAGGGGGTGTGAGTGGGGTGCTTCTTCTTATATTTTACTCATTCCTTCAGCCCTGACTGGTGTCCTCAGCAAACACTTGGAAAGCAGCTCTGGTCCCCGAATTTTTCTAGGAGGTGGGGACAGAGCTGTGATCAGCCCTGCACAGAGGCAACTTATAGGCCAGTAGAGAAAACTGGTTTCCCAGTGGGAAATGTCACGCGATGAGACAAATTAAAACGTAGAAATACGGCTTTTCGTTGTGACCACAGAGACAGGAGGAATGAGTCACAGGAAGGGGCTTCAGCGGCTGCAGCTTCAGCGGCAAAACCTGATACACTGTATCCACAGGCGAGCTGGCCACCTGGGTAAGGCGATTCGTTAATTACCTCTGTCTTCCTTCTTAAGTGTGTTCTTTCCCTTCAAGGAGCCGCCCTGATGCGAGACCTTCGGGGCTCACAGGCGGGATCTGCGCCCCGAGGCCCCTGGGTCCCCATCACTGGGGTAGTCCTGGAGTTACCATCTTGGTGGCTTGTTCTAGGGGTTCACAAGGTCGTGAGTAACCACCGCGCACCCAGAAGGTGCCGAGTGCTGGTGCCCGGTGTCTTTCCCGAGCCTGCAGTGTCACCTTGACCAAGAGGCCCTGTGTCCTTTGGGTTTTTCTCCCAGCCGGGAACTCTGAAAAGGTCATGTTGCTTTGCCAGCACAGCTTACCGGTTTTTTGAAGGGAAGTATTTCAGTACTTAGACGCTGCGGCTGTCTAACTGGTGCCCGGATCCAAATAACAAAAACTCAGCCTGGAAGGGCCGAAGACGAGAAGCCAGCCCGCTGGTTGTTTCGCAGACGGCTGCTCTCAGGTGGACACACCTACTAATGTCCGCTCGCCTGCTGAGCGCCACGCCGTCCTGGGGCCCGGCTCTGCCGCGTTCTGTGTTTCTGTGCCCCCCCCCCCACACCCACCCGCCTCGGAGAGCGCTGCCGAGGAGTACGCTAATAATCACGTGTCTGAAATGGCACCGTGTGAGCATGTGCGTGTCACCTGCGAACAACAGTGCACATTTCACGGGGAGTGTTGTGTCCTACTGCCCCCGACTCTGGGCGGGGGGCTGACTGGGCTCAGCTAGCTGGTCCTCCCTCAGGGTGTCTCACGCAGTCCAGCCAAGGCTAGGGTCGGAGTCATCTGAAGGCTTGCATACCCACGTGGCTGCTCTTGGTGCCACCAGAACACCCACACCTGGCCTCCTCCTGGGCACTGGGCTTCCGTACAGCATGGCGCCTGGGTTCTGTCCTCGGGGGAAGCCTTTTCTGACCCAGTCTCGGTAGTCACATGGCATTACAACCACCAGAGTCACAGGCCTGCCCAGTTCAAAGGGGGAGGGAATGTAAGTCCCATCTCTGGACAGGAGGAATGTCATTGTCACACTGTAAAAGCGTGTGGAATGGAAGGCTTTGTTGGGGCCACCTCTGGTGTGTAATCTGTCACACGCACCTTCTGGGCACAGAGCAAGTCACTGCGGTTTCCTGTACTTCGTGTCTGTGAGGTCTGCTAGACAGTTCTCCGTGAATCTGGGTGTCACTGCCGTCTGAATTACACACTTTTAACTAATGAGCATGTATTTCTTTGACCAATAACCTTTCTGATTTTTCCCAGGAAAAGTGTTTTGCCGCATGTGCAGGCAGGTCCGTCGCCCAAGTCACTGTGGCTGCTCCTGAGGCCCCCCTCAGCCCTCTCCAGTCACACAGGGCAGCACCGGGGGCATGTCTCTGAAAATGGGGAAGCCGACCATGTAGCTGAAATGCAGATGCAGCGGCCCAGGGCCTTTGCCTGTTCAGAGTCAAATCGGTGGAGACGTGGAAGAATGTGGGGGGCTCTGCCGGCAGAACCCCCTGTCCACCATGGATGAGAATAAGTCTACCAAGACATGATCTGCTTGGAGACAAAAGGTGGCCAATCTCTCAAAGGAAAAGGGCCAAGAGCCTTTTCCTCAATGGGCTTTTATTGGGTTCGTTTTGCACAGGAACACAGGTGAAGCTCATTCGTCATTGTCAGGCAATAAGGATCAAACAACAGATAGCACACAAAGAACTCTGAGGGCTTATTCTGAGTCAGGGTCTGTTAGCTAAAGGGCTACAAGACTTTGGGAAACAAACTCATTTCCTGCTCGGACCCTTATCATTTAATTGAGAGCATTCTTAGCAAGGCGGGTCTCACAGGATTTTATGTATTCTTTCTCAGGCCCGATCGCCCAGGGAGCCCTCACTTTCCAGTACAGGGCTACACCACCCTCTGTCATTGTTTCAGGCAGGGGTAGTAAGGCAGCCAAGAGATTAGGAGACCTCTTGCAGACAGAATGAGGACTCAGGCTATGTCAAAGCTGAGGGGTAAGGGTCCATCACCTCCTTTCTCCATAGCTCTCCAAGTCCTTCCCTGAGGGCCCCCCTGTGACCATGCCTGTCTTAGGTCATCCCTCCCTTGAGGAATCTTACTGGTCATTGGCTAACCTGTCATGCACGGGGGGCCAGGCAGGGTGAAGTAAAGTGGGCAGAAGCGGTGCTCCTGCCAGGGAGACAAGCTTTGTCTCCTTAGTGGCTCATGGTCTGAAGGTCGCTCACTCAGCCTCAGCCATGGGGGGGTTACAGCTTCTGCAACCAGGCAGGGTGGTTCCCAACAGAAGGAAAGGAGGGGATCCAGAGCATGCTCCTGGCGCTCTGGGGACATTGCCCGAGCTGCGGCTGCCGTGGGTGACAGGTCCTGCCAGGCATGGCCCTGAGTGGCAGTTGGGAGTCCTATAACCAGCCCCAGGTTGAATGCCAAGGCCATTCACTCCCAAAGGAAACCCGTTCAAGATCATAATTTTAGGCAAGTTTCTAGTCTTTTAGGCTGTGTTAGAATAGTTTAGCTCAGACCCTCCTACTGCGGGTTCACTTCTGGGCAGGCCCTGAGTTGGGCCTGGGGCAGAGGTATGATTCAGACCCAGAGGGGCCACACGGTGTGGCTGGCAGTCACGGGGTGAAGGAAAGAAGGGGGACTCAGGGAGCCCAGGGAACTGTGACAGCCAAGGGTTGGAGGAGAAGCCCCAAAAGGGTCAGCCAGAGGGGTAAGAGGAGGTGGGGAAGGCTGGGATGGCCTCCGGTGTGGGCAGGGGCTTGGAGACATTCAGGGCAGAGACTGCGGTGGTGTTATTCAGGCTGGAATGAGGGGTGCAGTGGGGCAAGGGGGGGGGTGAGGGATGAGACTGAGGAAGTCAGCAGAAGCCAAACGGCCAAGGGCCTCAGAAGCCATGCCAGGGGATTGAACTGCATTTGAAGGTGCTGGTGAGCTTCCAAAGGGACCTGAGTAGGAAAGCAACATGATAGGCGTTGGGTTTTCATGGTGGTCCTGGCTGCTGGGCACCGTGGGGGCCGGAGGGGAAAGGGGTGAGTTTGGGGCGGTGTGATGGGTGCTCAGATGCAGGGGACCTACCCAGGTGGCCTGAGCGAGTCGGCACACAGGAGCCGACGGGTCGGTTTTCTCGTGGGGAATCTGGCCTTCATCGTACCTGGGCTGCTGTGAGGCTTGCTTTTTCCTAAAACTCCCCACCCTGATTGAGGCAGCAAATGTTTACTGCACATCTATCTTTAAAGGAACTTCTTAAAGTCTGTGCTAAACCTCCCCAGTATGGAGTGTGACCAGTTCAACCACATTTCCCCTTGATCTGCAACATTCTTCTCTTTGAAGCCATTAGCAACATTCTTTCCTTTGTTATCTGTAAAAGGTAATGACCTACAGTGAACCTGTGCATAGTAAATGAGGACCGTCCTGGCTGTGATGTGCCCAGAGAAGCCTGTCCGGGCAGGGGTCGGGGCCCTCTCTCTCACTCGGAGTGGCCGTGCCGTCCCTTTTCCTCCACAGGACTTCTGTAGTCTGTGTGCATTCGTCCGTCACGGCCACAACACACGGACCCTGCGGGCTGGAGTCCGCATCACTCAGAAGCAGAGGGGCTCTCGGTCTGAGAAGGGCCCCACGCGTGCATCGGATGCATGTTCAAGCACACCCGCCTGCCACACTTGTGTAATTCTGTCATGCGGTGGGGTGTACAGTGGCCCCTCGCACTGTTTCAGTTACTGGCGGTCCACCCCAGTCCAAAACCATGAAATGGAAAATACCAGAAATAAACAATTGGTAAGTTGTAAGCTGTGCGCTGTTCTGAGCAGCACGATGACCTCTCACCCCAGCCAGGCCCTCCCGTGCCCAGGGTCTCTGAGCTGTAGACGCTCCCCGCCTTCCGGTCACTGGTGTCCTCTCAGAAGCCACACAGACTGCACGGCATCACAGTGCTTGTGTTCAAGGCACACCGACCTCACCTGACGTGAGCCCGAAGTGCAGGGGCCCGGACGCTGGCAGTTTGGCTTCGCCATGGAGAGGCCAGGGCGCCCCCTTTGAGTGAAAAGGTGAAAGTTCTCGACTTTACAAGGAAAGAAAAAAGACCACATGCCGATGTCGCTAAGGCACAAGGTAAGAGTGAATCTTGTGCCCGTGAAACTGTCCGAGTGCAGTAAGATAACCGGAGAAAGAGGGTGACCGCATGCATGGAACTGTCACTGTGCATATCGTTCCACTTGTCTGTGCTACCGTCGGTTGCTGTTGTTGATCTTTTGCTGTCCCCGTTCAAGTTCATAAATGGAGCTTTACCGTAGATGTGTACATGCAAGAAAAAACATGTATAGAAGGCTCGGTCGTACCCACAGTCTCAGGCGCCCACTGGGGGCTTGAGTAAGGATGGGCTACTGTATTTACAAGATTTTGTAGAAAGTTTGCTTTTGAAGTTTGTTGTTGGGGAGTCTCACTGACTCACTGACTCTGGGCTGTGGCTTGTTGCCCTTTTCCGTGGGTGTCTACAGGCCCGCTCCTCATACTGAGGGGCTGGGGCCCAAGAGCACAGGTGGAGACCAGCTCACATCTGCAAGGGCTTCCTTCACATGGCTTCAGACGCCCGGGCTCCCCGATCCAAGCCCCATTCAGCCGCCTCTTACACAGTTTGCCCCCACCCTTCCTTGGGCCTGGGGGTGTGCACCAGGCAATGTGATTGGCCCTTGGAAGGACCCCAGAGTCTTAGATCAGGGTTTAGGGACAAGGAATTCCGGGATCCCAAGTACCCCAAGAGCAGTCTAGAGGGGTTAGGATGGGCTCTCCCGAGGGGCTTGTGTCCTTGGCTTCCACAGCCAGGGGGCTCTGCTGAAGGCACTGGGCCAGCAAGGGGCCCTGAAAAGCTCAAGGCCCTGGGCAGGGACCCCCTCAAGTGCCTAGGTTTCAGGGTGGTAATGAGTCCTCCGAATCCTCCCAAAGCAGGCAAACCTAACCCAGCGACCAGTTTCAAGATAGCTTTATGTTAGCACTCAATTGAATCAACAAATAAAATGGACAAAACTTCAACACGAGGCACAGAGGTGTTTTTTCTGGTCTGGATTTTTATGGAGGCCCTGAAGACCCTCAGGCCCTGTAAACACGGGGCGGGGGGGGGGGCGGCCTGGCTGGGACCCCAGTGGCTGAGAAGCTGCCACGGTTATTTAGGTGAGGGGTGCGGGCAGGGTCTCACCAAAGGGCTCTCAGAACACCACCCGCCCCTGACCTCCACCACCTCTCCCGGTCGGTTCACGGGCACTTTGCTGAGAAGACGCCGTCTGTGCCCCCCTCTGCCGGCAGAGGCCGGCCTGCCTGGGTGCAGGGACATGGGCACCGGGGTGGGGGTGGGCGGGAGCCTCAGGAGGCCCGGCTGCCACCTGGACCCTAGGCCCTCAGCGCAGGCTGCCCTTGCTAGAGCAATGGCTCCAGGGTTCATTCCTCCCGGACACACTCATCCTTCCGGCCTCCTCTCATTGCTCTGGGAAACCTTGCTCAGCTGCCAAGTCGGTGACTTTGAACCCTCCCAGGACTTGCAGCCCTGAGATTAAAGGAATGACCTATTTTCTCATAAACTTGTCCCACCTCCACCTTTGGACTCCTAATCAGCCCCTCCCCACCTTTCTCCCTCTCGAAACTGCCCGGTTCTTCTCCCCCAACCCCACATCCCACACCTCAGGGCCTGATCACGAAGCATTTTACGCCTGACAGATGCCATTTCAGCAGCCTCTGGCTGGACAGGAGCTTGCCTCGGCATCCTGGGGCCTTCGCGCTGCCCCCACTGCTGGGGCCTCCTCTCCTGCAGGGGCTCGCTCCCTCCGGGCACAGCCTTCTCTCTGCTCCTGTCTCTCCACCCCTCTGCCTGGTCTGGGTGGAGGGGCCTTATGAGATGGTGGGAAAAGCTCAGGATCCCAAAGCAAAAGACTCTGAGGCGAGCTCACCCTAGTCCTGTGACCTAGACGAGCTGTAACCCCCTCTGGCCTGGGGTCACAAGGTGACCTCTCCTGCTGTGGTGTGTTTGCTTATGCCCCCACCCCCCACAACAGACACACTGGAGTCCTAGCCCCCACCCCCGACCTCGGCATGGGGCCCATTAGGAGAGGGGCCTTCACCGAGGTGATGGGGCTAAAGTGAGCTCATGGGGGTGGGCCCTAATCCAGAGTGACCGGTGTCCTCGTGAAAAGAGAAACTGGGACAAAGAAACAGACACAGGGAAGACGATGTGAGGCCGGCCAGCAAGCAGCCACCTGTTCGCCCAGGAGAGAGTCCTGGGCTGGTCCTTCCCTCCCAACCCCTCAGAGGAAGTGACCCCACGCCTGGATATCAGACTTCTGGCCTCCAGAACTGCATGGCACCCAGCGTGTGGCACTTTGTCACAGTAGCCCGAGGACACGGATTCCCCTGCCCTGTGATTTCCTGAAAGGCAATAACCACGTGGAGCTTCTGTGTGCAGGGCGAGGGCCGATGACTCACTGTGCTGTGAGCACTCATGGGGCACCCGCAGCGTGCAGGGGCCACGCCTGAGTGCCAGGGTGGGTGGGGACAGTATGGCCACCTCCTGTCAGGTTCTCTATTTGCTTCCTCGACTCCCTCAGCCTCCATGTGAGTGGAGTCCACCTCTGAGAGTGCAGCAATCTTCACAGGCCCTGGTAGGTCACTAAGCACATAGTAGGTACATAAGGAATGCCTACAGAATTGGTTTCCTGTGGATTTGTAATCGCTGCAAATTGTCCAATGGACGAGTCTGTACGTGGGCGTGTTAATGTTGCCTGGTCTTCAGCAACATCCAGAGGAACCAGTGGCAGTTTAGGCCCCGAGCAGCCTCATTTATTTTGCGCCACATGGGGCCTGCCTCGCTCTGTGCGGTACGGGACGTCAGGCCCTAAGTGGCGGCATCTCGTGGGCTGTCACGACCTCGTCCCTCTGGGCACAGGCGCAGAGCTGGGCTTTGGAGAGAGTTTTGAAGGGAAGATGCATTTTCTGGGTGTAGCCGGGTGAAGTATGCAGACTCTGAATCCTAATAACCCTGTAAGTCATTTTAAACTGACCTTTTGAGAGCTCTGCCTTAGTATGCAGTAGGGAGGAAAGGGAGGGAGAGAGGAAGAAACATACATATTTGGGGCAAAGCAGTCCCTTGTAGTGTGTGGACATCAAGCGACGCTGGGCAGGGGGTTTCAGCACGAAGAGGAAGCAGATGCCAAGCACACACATTAGAATGCCGTCTTCTCCACCACACACGGTGAATGATTACAGATGCCAGCAGTCTCAGGGAAAATATGCTGGGCACATGGCTTTCTTCCACCTTCAGGCCACTTTTCTTTGCTTGTACAGGATCCAAAGAAACCAGAATGAAACCAGAATGCAGCTGGCCGCCACATCCCAACCCCTAAGTGCGGATGTGTTTTCAAGTGCCAGGGGACACGCTTCCAGTTTCGGTCCAAACGCATTTACTAAAGGGCTAAAACAGGCCAGGCCCCGCGGGGATACGCGAAGGGTCCTTCCCAAAAGAAGGGCACAACCTCGCCTGACCCCCCAGTTCCATGATAGTAGGTCGAGCGATCAGCCAGGCCTTGTGCTCAGTTGGGGGGTGAGCAGAAGAGAGCAGAGCAAACAGCGGGGGAGTGATTCCTGCCCCCCAGGCGATCGCACATTCCCGAGGAGGAGAGGTCACGGAGCCCCTATTTCCCTTTCATTCTCTCGGCAGTCTGGATCAGAGGCAGGGCACCACACCCATAAAATGGGTGTGGCAACCACAGCGTGAAGGTCAGTGCCTTCCCTGTAAAACTTCTGTGCATCAAAGGTCACAGTCGACAGACAGAAGAGGCAGCCTCCGAGATGGGAGAAGATATTCGCAAAAAAATATATACGGTACGGGGTTCGTATCCAGAATGTATAAGGAACTCCGATGAATCAAGAAAAAAAACTCCCAAACCTCATTAAAAAATGGGCAAAAGCTTTGATTAGATATTTCTCCAAATGGGATAAATGAATACACAATAGGCTCATGAAAAGATGCTGGACATTACTAATAACTAGGAAAATGCAAATCTAACCATGATAAGTTATCACTGCCCACCAGGCAGACTGGCTAACTCCCAAAAAAGAAAAAAACAGCCCTGGCCGGTGTAGCTCAATGGGTTGGATGCCAGTCTGTGAGCCAGGGGTCACTGGTTTAGTTCCTGGTCAGGGCACGTTCCTTGGTTGCAGGCCACATCCCCAGTAAGGAGGGGGGGCGTGAGGGGCAACCACACATTGATGTTTCTCTCCTCTCTCTCTCTCCCTTCTTCTTTCTGGAAATACATAAAATCTTTTTAAAAAGAGAGAAAGAAAAAACCAAGTGCTGGTGGAGATGTGGAAAACTGGAACCCTGTGCACTGTTGGTAGGAATGTGGAATTGACACGGAGAACCGTGTGATGAGTGCGAGGAGGGGGCGGGGTGGGGGTGGAAGAGACTACAGTGGGGATAAATAGTCATGGAAAAAGTACAATACAAATTAATTTTAAATATTTCAAAGGCTTTTTAAAGAAGGTGGTCTCGTCACCTTCCGGTTATGACTTGGATGGCAGTTCCTGCAGAAAGGTGGTCATTTCTGGTCTCCCAAGACCGACGTTATTACCTGGGAGGGAACCCTGCTCGCTGGAGCAGGGGCTGTAGGTTATGTCTGGACAGAGTGTTCCTTCCTAAATGAAGTCTACAGACACAATGCTGGCTTTCACGCCTGTCCCCCTCTGTGATGCTCACCGCGACCACGGAGCGGGCAGGGCGGGTTGTGTTGGGTCCCTCTTACACGGGTTTAGGCCAGCGCTTCTCCACCTGCGCACTGTTGACATCTGAGGCAGGAGGACTCTGTCCTGGGGGCTGTCCTGTGCACTGTAGGATGTTCGGCATTGCCGTGACATCTCACCACTAAGGTGCCAGCAGCACCCGCCCCCTCCAGCTGTGGCAGCCAAAATCTCCACAGACACTGCTAGCTGTGCCCTAGGAGAAGGCACCGCCCTGAGAAGCACTGATCCACAGGGTTTGCTCCAAGGGCTCACACAGCCTGCACGGGAACCGCACCTTCTCGTTCCACATCTCTGCTCCTCCCTGATACGGAGTTATCCTGCACTTAAGGTGTCTGGAGACTCACTCCCACCCTTCTCTGCCCCGTTCCATGGCCTGGAGCAGGGCATCCAGAGAACATCACTGGCTTCCCGGCCCTCTGGCTCCAGGTGGTTGGGCCAGTGGTAGGCACGGGTGATGGGGGGAGGGAAGAGGTGGGAGTATTTAGTCCCCCTCCCCTGCCTCCCTCCCTGCACAGGGGCTCTGAAGGGGGCTCAGCCAGCCAGGCCCTGGGGAGCACCAATGCCTCCCTGTCCTCAGTAAGGCACAGGAGTGGGGTCAGGTCCCAGGCCGTCAGCCCTGACGTGAATGGCTCTCCTCAGTCATTTGCTTGACCTCTGCCTGCCTGCGTACATCAATCTTCATTAATTTAATTCCAGTTTGACCTTCTTGACTGGGCTGGTTCCCGACTTTTAAAACCTGTAGCTGCACAGTTAGGACAAGAACTCAAATTCAACACACAGCACCCTGCAGCTCCAGCGCTTTCTGCCGCCTGCCACCCACCGCATGTGCCCTCCTCCCTCCCAAACCCTTTAATCCTGGGTCACTAATGCCCTTGTGCTATGCCTCTCTCCACCTCAGGCTAAGTTATATCTGTCCTGTCTTATCCCCTCCCCTGGGCACAGGGATTTGGGAGGAAAAAAGAAAGGCATTATATTTCATCCTATACATGTGGACATGGAATTATATTAGGGGAGACCCCCCAAAATCACAACTTATTTATTAAAAATTGTTATTCATTGTTACATGTTTAAACTTCAGTCACCTTTGAAGTACTCTTCATTTGATACAACTATTGAAATGTTTTTGCACTGCTCCAGTTTTGAACTCATCAGTGTTGATGGCTTTTAGTGCTTCTGCGGTGTTGTGTTTCACCTCTTCCACAGCAGCAAAACATTTCCCTTTTAGGACTTTTTTCATCCAGGAAACAAGAAAAAAAAAGTCACTAAGAGTGAGATGGGGTGAGTGGGGGTGGGGCACCGGGGGAAGGGTCATGCATTTTTGATCAAAAATTGTTAACGCTCAGTGTGGTGTGGACAGGTCAGCTTGTAAATCACCCCTCGTGAAATGGACAAATGTGTTGTCTTCAAGGAAAAAAAAAATCACTGAAGCCCAACGCAGCCTCTCACAACAGCCCCAGCTAGTGCAGATACAGATGGGCTCCGAGAACACTCACCTAGTGGGAGAAACCTGGGCTACAAGGGGCCCGCCCTCCAGAAGATAATTCCGGGTTTTTTGTTTTTGTTGTTTTTTTTTTTCAGTTCCTTCTCATACTGTGTTTTTCCCATTTTCCTTCAATACTTGGATATAAAATTTATTAAAGTAGTTCTCAAACTTTTAGAACTTTCTAGACTATCATGGGGTCCCTTGCAACCATGCTTTGCACATGACTGGAGTCCAGCAAATGTCTGCTGAACAAATGAATGCCCCCAATACCCTTGGACCACCAGGGGCTGACACAAGGGGATAGCTCCTGGAGGCATGGGCTTGTCTTGGAGAAGCTCCCAGCCGCCTCAGAGCTCTATGGTCACAAACTCGTAGTTTCAGAACTACTCCTCTTTGATGTGGACTTAAACTGGGTGCATTATATTGATAGCATGTACTTTATTTTTAAAAAAGAAATGGTATTAAATTAGCTAGGGCAGTGCTCTACTTGTCATATTTTTTAACTACTTGTTTTAAAAAAAACTGTTAGCCCACTTAAAATACTAATCATAAACCATTCCTTCTGCACATAGAGCCTTCTAGGCTGTTCAGCAAATTATTCTTCTAAAAGTGCACATTTTGACACCTGCAGGCAGAATTTACTTTCAGGACCTCCCACGACTCTCCTCACTTTAGATCTTTTTTCCCCTCTTCCTCTGTCTTTTCGCTTTCCTAGCGCAGAGCAGCACAGAATAAACCAAAAATGCTTTGCCTGGCAACTTTCAAAGAAATGCAAAACCGGGGCCAAAGAGAACGCAATGATTTCCAAGTGCCCAGTCAAGACTCGGCTCCTTAATCAGCAATGATTTTCAAGTGCCCAGTCAAGACTCGGCTCCTTGATCATCGCGGTGATGCGCCAGCGCACTCACTCCGTTCACTCCTACAGTCTGCCTCCTGCATTCCTTCAATCTCGACGCCTGCCATCAGGTTTCCGGCAGGTTTTGGCACTGGACACACTGGGGAAGTAGTATGTATATCAAAGTTACCCTAACCCTCAGTAAACTCATCTCTCCAGAGCTCTTAGCGAGGTGACAGAATCACGTGACTAGTGGTCAAAATGCAGGTTTCCTCACATGGTTTATGATCAAGCCAAACTAAAGAATAAAATAAAAGCCCATTGGAGCTGGTGGAGCCTCAGGATGGGCACCGGTAGGTGGTGGGCGGGGCCTAGCGGGGCCCCGGGAAACCGCCGCTCCCGCGGCTCGCGGGCCTGCGGGCTGCCCCGCGCACTGGCCCGCGGGTGCTTTAGAGTTTCTCGAGCACCGCGGCGGAGACAGGACGAGGCCGGGAGGCCGCCGTTGGTGCCGGTCCGCGCCGCGCATACTGCATTAGTTGTTGCCATCCGTTTCAGACGCGCCGTTTCCGCGCCTCTTTTATCTCTGACCCTCACCTCCACCGCCGGTACTGGCGGGTCGCCGCACACGCAGCCCCACGCCCGTTCGTCTGACTCGGCCAGGCTCTCGCGGCCGTACCTTTGGCGCCACTGCCACTACCACCCGGCCTCAGACTGACGCGAGCCGGAGAGAGACGGAGGAGGGAGCGAGGGACACGGACCCGCGCGGGTCTGGGAAGCGGGAGAGCGTTAGGGCACGTGAGGGCGCGTTGGCCAATGGCAGGGCGTCTGGCGGGAGGCGGGGCGGGGCCTACGGGAGAGCGGGGTGGCTGCACGGGAGCCGCGGCCCGGGGGCGGGGAGGGAGGTGAGGGGAGGGGCGGCCCGGGGAAGGGGTGGGGCGGCCCGGGGGAGGGGCGGAGAGACGCCGCCGCCGCCACCGCCGCCGCCGCCGCCGCCGCGGCTGCCGCAGCCTCTGGGAACCTGGAAAAGGGGAAGCGCGAGCGAGCGAACGGCTCAGTCCCCGGGCGGCGGCGGCGGTGGCGGCGGCGGCGGCGGCCGGGGCGGGGGCGCTGCTGCTGCTGCGGGGGGCCGGCGGCGGAGGCGGCGGCAGTGACGGCCCGCACCAGCCATGCCGAATAAAAACAAGAAGGAGAAAGTGAGTCGGGGCCCGGGCCAGGAGACTGACCGGCGGGAAGGGAAAGGGGAAGGGGCCGCGCGGAGGGCGGCGGGGAACTGCCCGGGAGCGGGGCTCGGCGGGACTCGGGGTTCTGTGCCTGGACCGCCGGCCCCGGGGTCCGGAGGGCTGTGGGGGGGGCCTCTGCCCGTTCTCGGGGTGGGGGCGGGGGTGGTTCGCGCCGGGCCGGAGGTCCTGACTGCCGGCGTGGGCGCCCGGGGCGGTGTGCGCGCGCGGTGGGCGTGAGGGGACAGGTGCGGCGGCGGAGGTGGTTGACCCAGCCTCGCAGACCTGGGCAGGGGCTTCGGGGTGGGGGCTGCAGACGCCTCGGAGGGACGCGGGCGGGGAGCGAGTGGACCCCGCTTAATGCTTCGGAGGAAGGGTTTGCTTTCCAGAGGGCCGCTCTAGGGCTCTGAAATTCTGTTATTCGGGGTGACGGCGGCGATGGCTGTGTGTGCGCTGCGTTCTTACTGGGGGGAGAATGTTTCCGCCTCAGGTGGAGCTCTGTAGCGTTCCGATATCACCCCAGAGATCCCCCGCTCACAGGGCTTAGCCGGGAGCGAAGAAAGGAATGTGCTGTGCATCCTTCAAAATGCTGACAGTGCTGTATAAATTAGGGATTGTCTGTTTCTGCTGAAAGTTTTCAACCCCAGATACGTAAAACGGGAAATCTGAATTTGAGTGACGACGAGGGTGGCGTCGAAATGTTGTGTAGCTACCTAAACAATATGGAGAATTTCTTGGTGGTATTAATTAAAACTATCATGAGTCCTTGTTAAATCCGTTGGCAAACTTTGATTATCTGTTGTTTAGCAGTATAAACTTTGCGAAGCCTAATTAATTCTTGATGTTTCCCAGGAGTTACCAAAAGCAGGAAAAAGTGGGAAAAGTTCAAAAGAAGGACAAGACGGAATAGAACCAGAGGTAAGTATCCTCAAATACTCATTTTCTGCTTTTTCGTGAACAGCTTTGAACGTAGGGTAGAAAAACCAAAGATATGGTTTTGTAATGTTTCCTATATGAGATTTTTTTCTAGTGTCTTGTGTCACTCTCACTTTCAGTGATTTTGGTTTTCATTATTCTACTTCAAGTAAACATGGACGTTATTGTGACAGTTGTGTCTCTCTGTGCCGCTGGTATTTTCAGATTCACTCTCCTCACCTCAAACCTAGCAGCTGGGCAGCTCTGTCCCTCTGGAGTTATCCATGTTGCTTTCAGTTCTCATCCTGCCCCTTCCTGTGCAGGCACCAGGTCCTTCTTCCAGCAACTCATGCTCCTTCCACCGCCTGTGCTGTGCTGGGTGCTGCTGGTTTCCTGGGTCAGGTCCTTAATGTGTGGCCCACTTAGCCTCTGTCCCCAATAGTGTCAGTATGCTTTGGTTTATCTGGTTTGGGTGTTTTTGTGTTGTCTCCAATCTTTCACATTTTCTTTCTGTCCGTATTGGCCAGTTCTGACTTCTTTGGCTTCTTGACTTAGGGCTCATAACGGGACAGCTAGAATGCTCCGTGAGGATTGCGGCTACCCAGTGGGGTTTATGTGGTCCCTGATGAGGTTGTGCTTTGAGAGCCTGTGCAGAGCTGGCCCCAGGCTTTGCCTTATCGCTCCCGGAAGAGCTCACAGGTGCTTCTGAATCATCCGGGGAGGGGAAGCTGCTCGATATCGCGGTATCTGGTTCTCCAGAGTCTGATCATGGATCCAGCAAATCAGTTGCCCTCCCGAAAGCAAAAAGCAGAAATCCAAAAGGGCTCCTTAACGACCAGTAGTTAGGGTCTACTCTCTGCCCTTTCTTTATGGCAGACAATCAAGTTTTACTGTGGCATTCTTACAAGTGACTTGCTTACTTCCCTGTCACTCTTGACTAAATGGATTTAAATGAAGTTTAGTCCCTCCGGGAGGATGTGTGCTTTCTATTTCTTTTTATTGGTTTGTTGGTCTTTCATTAAGACTGCTGAGACTTCCTAGTGCGCCCTTATTGCTCACATACCAGACTCTGCTCACTATTCTCATCAGAAAGGAGTATCGATGGGTTTGGTGCATCTATTCCTGTTTCGGCGGAGAGAACCTGGCTGTGAGGATGGCTAATGTGAAGCTTGTACCTGAAAAACCCATCGGTAACTGAAAGACACCAAAACCGCCAGTATGTAAAATGCGTGTTTTTAAGGGGACTGGGTTCCTAACTGTCAGTCACCGAGGACTCTCGAGGTGGGGCCTGTGGCGTTGATGTGATGTGCAGTTGTCTGTATTTTTCCTGGTACTGCAGCCTAAGAGCTGGAGCCGCAGAGCTGCAAACCCTGTAACTCGGGGCCCTCCACTACTTCCTCGTGAGGGTGCCCGGGGCGACATGGCAGACTGCATGACAGGCGGATGACTCTGTCAGTTGTTTTGCAGGAGTACAAATGGAGGCCCTGAGTTCATCAGAACTTTGAGTCGAGCCTACTTTGTTATTGTTTTCTCCCCTCTGTCTTCATCTCGTGTCTTCATGCTGAGTTCCGGCCACTTAGCAAACATGATCGACGTGCTCTTCCCCTCCCGTCTCAGGATTAGTGGAACCTGAACATGCAGACTGGTTTCCGTTCCCATGTTGTTTTTAACGTTGCTCCCCCTTCGCAGCCGGCCTTCGCTCGGTCGCCCTGTGAGCACGCCTCTGTTAGGGCGGTTCCCACACTCCGCTGCACAAGCCGAGATGTGCAGACAGTGCCTGGCGTGGCGGGTCTGGATGTAATCGCCACAGAGAATGTGTCCCAGAACGTGGCCTGCCTGCGGCCACCTTGACACACATGTCCACGTGTGGGCTGGCCCCGTTGGCTGCGAGCTGGCCTCACAGAGGCTGCAGGTGGCGGTGCGCGCTGCCCGGCGCTTTTGGCTCAGACGAGGACCGCCTGCCTGGCGGTTTTCCAGAAGGAGGGGCATCCTGTGGCAGAGAGTAAGAGAATTGAGTGGTGTAGGGAGAGTATTTCGGCCCTGAGTTTGGACGAGGGAACTGCTAGCACCTGAAGCCCGAAATTTATGACCTGACCTCCGTGGCTCTGGTTCCTCATCCTTAAAATAATTTGGACGGTTTCAGATTTGGCTATTTTTAACTCCATGGGACAGACTAGGCATGGGCCCTCTTGAAAGAAGTTTTCCCTGCAGTATGTCTGGCAGGGTTTATCTTCCAGTATAACAAAACGCTGGTCACTGTTTTTGCCTTTTCCTAGAAATTTCTGCTCCTTGAATAATGTGTATTGGTGCTTTTTTCTTTTTCTTTCCTCCAAGTAGAATGTTTACCCACACGTGTCCTGGAAATAAAAGTTTCTGCCCAGTACCTACTGCTGGTTTATTTCATGGCACACTTTCGAGTGAGGCCACAAATGGGCTGATGGGACACTTGTGGAGGGACAGTCCACCAATGGGACACTCTGGAGGGACAGTCTGGTGTGACACTCACGTCTGTGGAAACGTAACTGGGGACATCGCGTGAATATTTAGAATCTTAGTAACTTGCTCAGAGAGCCCTGAAGGCCGTTTGCAGGGCCAGGCCATGCAGGGGTGGTTTTGCATTTTAGTCCCTGCACTGTGTCCGGAGTGATTTGTTTTAAGCCCTTAGAGCTTGCCCAAGAGTTGGTCTCTGGTTGTGCATTTTGCATATCCTGCCTCGGCTTGGTGTTTGTTTGAAAGTCTCTACAGCAACTCTTACATAATGTTTGTTGCCGTGAAGAAAGCTGAACAGTCTGTTCTCCATCTTGGTAGCTCGTTTTGACACCTACCTTTGGAAGTGACTTCTTTCTATAACCCGTCCCTGTACCTTTACCTGCTGCTGCCCCGCCCCACCCCCCCACCCTCCACCCTCGAGTCTAAGACAAGGAGCCAGGATTACTTAGGTACAGGGCGGGTAGAGGTTAAAACAGAAACTTTGGAAATATTTATGAACTCATCGAAGAAAAACAACACCCATTACGTATTAACATAAACAACATGTTAATGAAAAATGTCTTTTCAAGAAAACCTGTTTGACTTTCTAGCCACTGTTCCCTGCAGCAGGAATTGTAGTCAGTTGGAAGAGGACAAGGAAAGTCGTTTTGTTGGCGGGTGTGTTTCTGGGGAGGTGTCTGTGGTGACTACCCCGAGAGGCCGACTCCCCGCGCCCAGAACACCAGGAGCCTCTCTGTAGGTTCCGATGTGAACTCGGGTTTCTGCTGGGGGCCCCCCGCAGTACATTTCCCATGGTCCTCTTCCCAACTTGGCTTATGCAGCCCTAGACCGGACTGCAGAGAAACTCAGAGATGACCCAAAGGAATAGTTCTTTAAAATTTTTTTTTGAAATTCTTGTGTAATTATTATGTAGGAAATGGAATTCTCCACTTTCAGTTGCCACCTTTTGGTTCACTCTCCCCCACAGTTCCATGGAAGAAAGATGAGGGGCTAGGAAGGCATTCGCTCTTGGAGGAGGAGGGCCAGGAGCCTGCCTCCCTGGGGGTAGTGGGGAAGCAGCTCTTCCAGGGCTGTCCCCTTTCTAGCGCCCACTCCTGTCCTACTTACAAGGCAGACTCTTGGTAGGCCCTGAGTGCCTCCTGTCGATCGGCTGCTCTGGGGGCAGGCATGCCACCCTCTGCGGCCTGTGTGGGGCCGGTGCTTCCTCAGGCTGCTGCCGGGAAGAGGCCGGACGCCTCCTGGAGGGCAGAATGGCCCGCTGCTGAGACCAGTGCTCTAGGAAGTCTGCTCCATGAAGTACCTTCGCTTTGCAAGTCCTGCCAAGCACGTAATGTCTGAGAGAAACCCCTTCCTCCTGAGCAGCAGGGCTCGGGCACACGGGGCGTCAGCACCTGCACAGTCTTCAGAGTTAGCGAGGGTCCCGGAGAGCTTCGTTCAGTGGTTCATAACTGTCTCATAGGTTTCGTATTGGAAATTAAAACAGAAAGTTTTAGATTACTCATTATCTAGCAATGGCAATAGCATACCCGTTACATGTTAACATAAATTGCATGTTTTTATGAGAAATGACTACCAAAATTCACTGAGAAAATGGCAGTGCTGTTTTTGCAAATCTCTTTAATGTCTGATTGAATGGACGGGAGCTGGCTTCTCAAGTTTGCTTCTACCTTCAGGCTGCTCAGTCACACGTCTCGTAGCCAGGGGAGGTCGGTGTGACGATGGTTCCAAAGGCAGATTGTATCTTAGTGTCGTCACAAACCCGGCAGACCCCAGGAAGGGCCCAAGGGACCCCACTTTGAGGACTGCCGTGAACCCTCTTCCAGGCCTCCACACTGCTCAGCTGAACCCTTTTGTCCTTGTAGCTCCAGCTCAAGTTCGTTTACCCTGGAATTTAAGGAGGATTGCTGAGCCCATCTTGGACCATATTTTTTCCACCTTTTACATTTAAGTAGCAATTATTTGCTCTACTGATTAGCATTCGGACTGCCCGGGACACCATCATTTCCCTGTGATTTGCCCCCCTAACTAGATGAAGTCCTTGAGGGCAGCAGTCTAAGTCAGTGCTTCTCTGCACTGGTCATTTTTGTGGGAGCCTGGTGTCAGGAAGCGTGCAGTGGTGGAGAGGCACCTTCCTGCATCTCGGGGAGCTGGGGAGTCAGTCTGCCACCAGCATGAGTCACGGTGACATTTTCCTAAGTCACAGGGAAAATTCGTCTGAACGATTTCAGCTATAAAAAGTCCCCAAGACTCCCTAAAACATTGGGGACCCGTTTATGTCAGGGCACCAGGGTGTCTAGTTCAGCACAACTTTGTAGGTAACTGTCTGCATTTTCTGGTCTGTGCCTCAGTTTTCAGTCGCAGACTTCTTGCTTCTCCGTCAGGTTTGAGAGCAGTCCCTGCGGAAGTGCAGCTTCCCACACCCAAACGCGTGCCTTCTCCATTGCGTCCACCTGGGGGAGCAAGAGAACAAGCCCGGGAGTGCAACTGCCCTGGGCTCTGCATTATTGGTTGGAGGACCTCGGTTTTTGCTTCATCTTAAATGTGTGGTTTTTTAAAGGTGGGGTAATTATGGCTCTAAAGGAATGTTTCTCGGACTTCATGCCATGTTTTCCCGGCTGGATTCTCGAAGTACCTGGTAGCCCTGAGGTGTTATGTTAGACCTGCGCTGTCCAAGATGTTCACCTCTGGCCAGTGGTTTGACCAGCCCCGGGGAACAGTGAGCATCTTACATCTCTCACTGTGAGTCTGTGGATGTGCAGGGCAGGGTGGGAGGGAAAGGCACTGCCCTGCACAGTGACCCCGCATGGGGGATACTGGCTAGGAGGTGGCTTTGTCACATGCCGGTTGTCTGCTTTGTTGTTTGAATGAAATATCTCAAAATGGAGAAAACCTCCCAGACACTCATGTTTTTCCACTCTCAGTTTATGGAGGAGCTGTTGCTTGGCTACATGGAAGGCTGGGGTTTGGGGGGGACCGCTGGGCACTGGGATGTGCAGGCCTGGTGCGTCTCCTGTTAGAAACTGCAGTGGCCACTTCCCCAGAGGGTCAAGGACAGCCTCTGGAACCCTGTTCCCTCTGCCTGCAGAGGGGCAGCCTTGTGCATGGGCTGCTGTGGGGGAACTGGGGAGAGTGCCTGGCACCCCTCAGTGCTCTTTGCCTCTGTACCTCCCTATGGGCCAGGCACTGTGTAGCAGGTCAGGCCCAGGGGGCAGCTCCGCCGCCCCGGCTGGGTGTCTGCTGCCTTAACACAGACTGCAGACCCGCCTAGGGGGCCGCTCCCCTTCCCCCTGCTGTAGGACCTTCCCCTGTGGAAGGGAGGGCACGGCTTTCCCTTTGTAAGTGTAGCTTCACTTTGAGTCTTAGACTGGGTTTTCAGACCGTCCCGAAGGTCCAGGCCTCACCGGGAAATGTGGCCCCTCTGAATGTGGTGGGGGCCACCTGCCCACCCGCAGTGATGGGGGAGGCCGGCCGTTTCTGTCTGAGTTGGTGCCTGCTGCCGACTTCTGCTGATAACTGCCTGTCCCCGGGCCGGACGAGAGGCTGCAGCAGATCTGGGCATTGGCCACTCGCCCAGTGAACAGGCGAGAACACAACCGCCTGTGCCCTGCGTTCCAGGAGTGACGAAAGGGAAGATCTGAGTCCGTGTTAGATTTTACTCAAATCAGGTAGCCAAATACTGTCATATTTCTTTGCAGACACTTCTTGTAATTTCAGGACAGGTGACCCAGTGCTGACACTGTGAGCGGACACCTAAACCAAGGCCGCTTGGCTGTTGTCCACCAGTCAGTGTCCTGCCACAGCTCGGCCCTCCCTTGGGTGTGGCAGACTTGGTCTGTGTGCCTACTGGCACTGGGGGCGCTTGCTGGTCACGCAGGCCACCTCCAAGAGGGAAGGGGGCAGAGGGTGGCACAGATCAGGGCCGGTGAGCTAGCGGCCAGGGTGTGGACTCCTCCACCTGCCAGTGGTTCCTCCCTTGCTGTGGACCCAGCACTGGCCTGGACGCTGGGCTTCATAGCCGAGCTTCCGGCCTCCTGTCAGAGAGAAACCCACCACCCCAGTGTGCGAGGAAGAGAGCTGTTGGCCACATTTTTAGAGGTTGGGGGTCACAGAAGAGGGAAGCCCCTCACTGTGCCTGGTACAGTGAGGGGTCCCCTGAACAGGCTGAAAAGGAATGGATGAAGCCCTTTTTTACACGCAGTAAGGTACACAAGGCACACAGTTCATCGTTCATAGCACTGAGTGTGTTCACGGTGTTGTGTGGCCATCACCACTGCTAGTTCCAGAGCACCGTCCTCACGCGGCAGGAGGCCCCCCCCCCCATTAAGCAGTCCCTCTTCAGTTCTCGCTGACCCAGCCCCTGGCGGCCGCTCACCAGCCTTTTCTCTCCCTGGAGCTGCTTGTGCTGGGCCTTCTGAGTGGGTGGAATCTTGCAGCGTGGGGCCTCGTGTGTCTGGCTTCCATCACCGAGCACCCTGTTGTCACTGTCCACGCACAGTCGGTGCGTGTGCTTCATCCCTTTTCACGGCCGAGCAGCGCTCCGCTGTCTGGCTGCAGTGTGTTCGCTGTGCCGGGAGTGGTGGACGCGTGGGTCGTCTCCCCCTCTGGCTGCTGTGAGCAGTGCTGCGAGTGACCCACGGTGTTTGTGTGAGCACCTGCCTTCAGTTCCTGGGGGCATGTGCCGAGGGGCGGGCATCTCTGCTGGACTCCCCGAGGGGCTGCCTGCTTCCTCTCCCCAGCGCTAGGCCAGGTCGCGTCCTGCCGGGAGCTCACAGGGCTTCTGGTTTCTCCACGCCCTTCCTGGCGCTTGTTTCCCAGTTTTTAGAGTTGCAGCCGCCCTAGTAGGTGTGCAGTGGGGTGTGGCTGTGGTTTTCATTTCCATCTCCCTGATGGCTGACGGCGTTGAGCGCCTTTTTGTGTGCGTGTCGCCCACCTGTGCACCTCCTGAGCCAGCGTCCGGCACTTTCAGACCTGCTCCTGCCAAGTTCTGAGACCCTCCTCCGGCCCTGCCTCTTTCTCCCCGCCACGTCTTTCAGAGGCGTTGTGCTCACTCGGGGTCTCCTGCGTCACCCTCTGCCTCCTCACCCAGCCCCCCCACCTCCGTGGCACCGACTCCCACAGACAGTTGGCTTTAGTGGTGTTGGTGGGGGTGACCCTCTTCTCCTCCTGAACGGCTTGCCCCATCGTGGCCCCGCTTCTCTGGCTGGGTCTCTGCAGCCACCTTGTCACTACCTCCTTCACCCCTCGCTGCTCCCATCATGCCCTTGTGCTCAGTGGTCTCATTCACTCCCCGACCTCGGTACCCAGGTAGATGGACAACTCCAGATTGACGTCTCGGCTCAGAGGAGTGTTTCCCGAGAGCCGGCTGTGCGGCTGCCCGACTGGGCAGGCTCTGGGAGCCAGTGAAGAACAGACAAGGACAGGCCAGCCTCACTGTCTCCAGAGCTGGTGGGACAGACAGAAACCCGGAAACCCAGGGGAGCTGCGGCTGTGGTCAGTGAGCGGACAGTAGCGGGGAGCCACTGGGAGGAAGAGGACGGCAGCCGTGGGCCTGCCTCGGACTCAGAGCGCTCTCGGTGGAGCTCATTTCTCCCCGCGTTTCCTTGCCGTCTCAGCTGCCTGTCCCACTGTCCCCTCCCCGTGTCAGCCAGCCATCTGGGAGGCCTCCCCGACCCCTCCACCTCTTCATCTGCATTTGCACTCTGTCAGCCGGCACCTCGACGTTCCCCGGAATTCTCCGCTTCGTCTAGCGCTCTTCCGCCGACCGCACCCGTCTCTGGTCTGGACGGTGGTGGCTCCTCTGCCCCCCTTCTCCCCTCCGGCCCACACCCACCTGACGCCTGAGCAGCCTCTCAGCAAGGAAAACGTGCCCCTGGCCGGTGTGGCCCTGTTGGTTGGGGTGTTGTCCCGTGACCAAAAGGTGGCAGGTTGGATTCCCAGTCAGGGCGCGTCCCTAGGTTGTGGGTTTGATCGCTGGTCCCCAGTCTGGGTTCTGGGCACCTACAGCCCCTGACCAGGCACGTGGGGAAGGTGGCTGATCGACGATGCTCTCCCATCCATGTCTCTCTCTCCCTTCCTCTCTAAAAGCAGTGAAAAAATGTCCCCAGGTGAGGATAAAAAGAAAAGGAAAATGTGTTTGTGTCATTGCCCCACTGAGAACCTTTCACTAGGCTTCAGGTTTCCCTTGAGATCAAGGTCAGATTCTTTAACCTGGGCTGGTGGCTCTGGGGGGGTCTGCAGCCACTCCAGGCCCACCCCGTGCCTCCTGCCTCCCTACTGTGGCCATGCTGAGCCCCTCAGCTCTTGGTGACACCCGCCTGGACATGGCTTTGGGCACACACGTGCACACGCACACTGCTCCCCTACTGTGGGTGCTCACCCCCCCCCCAGAGGAGCCTTCCTGACCTTGAACGCCCCTCTGGCTGTTGCCGGGCATAGGCAGCCTTGTGTTTTTCACACACCTGGCAGCCCTCGTTGGGGGAAAGGCACCCACCTCCTAATCCACACGTGAACACAAGGCGATAGCCGTGCTGGGCACAGGGGAGAAGTGGACTCGGAGCCCCGGTGCAGGGCGGCCTGGCTCCCTGTGAACAGAAGGGGGCGGTGGCACATCAGAACAGAGAGGGTGTCAGCAGGCTCTGGCCTGGCCCGCGGTCTGGGGCGCTTTGCAGACACCATTTAGCTAGAGGCATTGGGGTGGGGTGCACAGGGGGAGGGGACCAGGCTGTCTTTCCTGGAGACCACTCTGCCTGCACTGAGGAGGAGTGGTCAGCAGGGCCCGTGGGACGAGGTGACATGGCAGGGAGTCAGAGGCCTTGGGGAGGACGTTGTTCCCTCGGACAGGGCGAGCATCGCCTCGGCGCAGCCTGCAGCGGGCTGTGGGGACCACGGGTTTCCTTTTCTGTTTCGTGAAAACAGAAAAACTTGGCCAGATCACCGGTCCTCCTGTGGAGGCTGTTCCGTCGGGGGGCGGGGGGCAGCAGCACGAGCTCTCCTGCTCATGTTTGGGCCAGGCGTCCATGAAGGTTGTTAGGTGGGTAGTGCTGGATTCCACGTGTAAACTTCCATCTGCGGACACCTGTGAATGAAACATTTAAAACAGGCCAACCCCTGGGGGAGCGTTTGTGGCTGTGGCGTGAGTAAATACCAGGCTTTTCTAAGATCAAGTGAGCTGAGCAGAGAGTTTTAACGGGGGGCATCCCGAGCAGGGGAGAGTTGTGGACAGGGATTTTGAGGAGGAAAGACCCATGCTGTCACGGTCAGGTGGGCGATGACAAACGTCAGGGACAGAGCCCGAGAGAGCCCCCTGTGAGGAATAAGCTGTGGGGGGCCGGGCCCAGGAGGCCCTTGCTCCGGGTCAGACACACCTGCACGGGGCGCTCCCAGGAATGGGCTCCTGCGCACCTTAGTAACAGGAAAAGCAGCACTTCTTTCGTAGAAATTCTGTCCAGTGGTGAGCGTGGAGAGTTAGAGGTCCGAGTGGGTGGGCCTGTGCTCCTTGGCCCTGCGTGCTGGTGGTTCTGGGACAAGTTTGGCTCTCACAGAGCACGTCGGGTGGGTGCAAACTCCATTCCTCTGGGCAGACTGCAGGGCGGGGAGAGGGAGCACCTTTGCTGCACAGAGCACCTGGCTGGTGGACACGCGCCAGAGCAGCTGCCAGCTGTCCCCGCTCTGCCGGTGGGCCCTCGGCGCTCACCCACCTCTGCTTGAGAGTGTGCGCTGCTTCCCACCTTGAAAGCCGCTGCGTGTCATGGGACAGTCGGTGGTCAGGCAGTCCGGGGACAAGCCCCGAGTCTGGAGCCCGGAGGTGAACGCGAGGGGAGGGAAGCCAGAGCTTCCCCAGGCTCACGGAGCCGCAGCCCTGCCCTGCAACCTGCTCCGCGTCCTGAGGCCAGGCGGCGATCTGGAAGGGAAGCCATCGTTTCTGCGGCGTTCGTCGTCTGTCAGTGTCCTGTTGCTGCTGTGCGAATGGCTGCCAACTTAGTGGCTTAAAAGGACATAAACTTTGTATCTTACAGTTCTAGGGCTCAGAAACGGGGCCGACTTAAGATGTCGGCATAACTAGTTCCTTGCGGAAGCTCTAGAGAACAGCGTGTTTCCTTCCCTTTCCCAACTTGTAGAATCTGCCTGCGCTTCCCTTGGCTCGTGGCCCCTTCCTCCGTCCTCGCAGCCAGCAGTGTGGCACGTGCGTGTCACTGTCTGACCTCTGCTTCGTCATCTCGCTGCCTTCTCCTGTCTCGTAAAGACCCGTGTGGGCACATGGGGTCCGCCCACCAGCCCAGGGCCGTCTGCCACTGTGGGGTCCTGAACCTCGTCACGTCTGCAGAGTCCACTCTGCCAAGTGCAGTCCCAGGGATTGCGTGTGGGCGTCTCCGGAAGGCCATCACCGTCAGCCTGTACACACACACACACACACACACACACACACACGTGTATCAGCCTATATGGCAAACACCTAAGAGCCCAAAGGGAGATAAAGGAACTCAGGTTTGTCTGTGAGTCTCTCAACATCAAGCATTACAGGAGGTGGCGGAGCCCCAAGTCCAGCAGCTGCAGAATTATTGTGTTGTTTACGGTAGAGCGGAAGGGACTCTCCCAGAGTGAAGCGTTCATGTATTTTTCCCATATTCTAAGTGGGCTGTAAAGTCAAGTCATCTGACACATTTGTTCCCGTTTTCATTTTGTGAACAGACTCCCAGCAGGAAGAGCAGCCTCATCACGGTGCCGTCGGCGTCTACCAAGATAAAAGTGCCGGCCCCTCAGCCCGTAGTGAAGAAAGAAAAACGGCAGAGTTCCTCCCGGTTTAGCATCAGCTATAACAGAGAACTTCAAAAACTACCATCTTTAAAAGGTAATTTTTATTATTTGTCTTTGAAAGTTAAATGTTGCCTATTTAGGGGGAAAGAGTAATGTTCTGATAGTTTGTTAGCTCTTACACCTTTGCTGTGTGTTTGGTCCGTAGGACCATCTCTTCTTCTTTACTGAGTTTTCTTTTAGATTGAGTGCCTTTAACTTATTTACTCAACTAGTATTTTAAATTCCAGGCTTCTTAAGATAAAAATCTACCATGAATCTATTGTAGTTATTACACACTCAAAAAAATAACAGGAAAGACTTGAAATCTTCTCGTATTAGTTGTAATCAGGCTGGCCGAGTTGTCTTTAAAGTCGATCTTCCCTCCCACCTGTCTCAGCTGTGCAGCCCGGAGAGCAGCCACCCGAGCAGAGCAGCCGTGAGAACTGGGGGGCACCCTGGGTTTTCCCGGGGGTGGAGGGGTGCAGACTGGAACCGGAGTCCTCGGGGACTTTTTTCACCCTTCGGTCATTGGTGGTCACTCCACCCAGGGGCTTCTTCTTTGAGATGAGTCAGGAAATAGAGCTCTTCGCTTCGAATTTTCCTCAAAATGGCACAGTTGCCCCTTTCTGCCTGAGGGTGTTGAGTCCCCAGAAGTGGTCCTCTAGGAGATTTTGAGATTGACATACATAAAACCTTATTAAGGAAAAGTAGAGCGAGAACCCCGAAGGCAGATGTGAACCTCTGAAAAACTTTGTTCTCATTGAAATCTAAGGCTAGCGTAATGTATAAAGAAAACACCAGATATTTTTCATGTCTCAAATGCATAATAAATGGACCTTTTACACTTAGTTTTTATTTTGAGTGAGCTCAGGAGCTTGATGCAGGTGTGAGTGCAGGGGGTGGCAGAGGGGGCGGCGGGAGGGAGGGAGGAAGGGCGGGTGAGGGACTTGGCGGATTCTTGTTTGCCCTTCCTGCTCCTGGTTTTCTAGGAATCCCCTCTGTGCAGTTCACAGAGTTGTGTCTGACTCGTGTTTGCTTTGGCTTTGTGATAGGTGAGGTGCACACTCGGTCATTTCTGAGAAGCCGTCCCCTCCCAAACGGTCCGTGCCCTTCTTGTGCTGTTCACTCGTGCAGCAGACACTGTGCGGGCACCTACCGGCGCAGGCCCTGTTCTGGCCACGGGGGTACAGCATCGAACAGGAACCAGGGCCTGCTCTGCTGGAGCCGGCATCCCGCCCCAAGGGGAGGTGGCCAGCGAGTGAGAAAAGGAACGGGTGCCGCGCCGCCCTCCAGTACCCTTCAGAGGCCGACCACAGTACACGGGCCGTCGCGGGTGGGGAAGTTGTGCCGTAACCATTCCTGAGCCTTCTCTGGCTGCCCAGTCCCTGACACCCATCAGGGGCCTTAGGCTTGGCTCCTGCGGTTAGGGCCTGTGCAGAGGCCCAGCCCGAAGGCCCTCCCAAGGACACACGGGGCCACCCTCTTTCTCCAGGCCTCAGTTTGCAGCTCCCACCTCCATTCCCCTGTCTTCATACCCAGAAAGAAGGGCGTGCCGCCTGCCTGCACTGCCCCCAGAGAGAGCCGTTTTCTGCACTGTCCACATAGCCTGGGGCATTCACGCTGGTCACGCCGAGGTGCCAGGACTCTCGTTACCGTTGGAGTCGTCACTGTCTGCAGGCCATTTTAGTGGACCGAAATAGAGATGCGTTTTTCCAGGAGTCTGCGTGCAATTTTCAATTCAAATTCAGGTTAATGGTCATTTATTTAACTCTAAATATTTCCTTTTTGCCACACCAAGATTTCAGGTTCTCTCGGACATCAGAGATAATAGGACTTAAACGTGACATAATTATTCATTTACTTTATGCCACGTTGCACACAAAATATTCTCAGAAAGATAATACCCATATTAGAATCAGTGTGATGATTGAAAGGTTAAATGTTCACATTTTTCACCTTCTTCCCCTCCTGTTACCTATTGTATTACCTGTTTCTGAGATTTTTCTGTTAAAGATTCATGGAGTCCTTTCACACATTCCGTTACTCCTGTAATGTCTCTGGCTCTTGAGTGTTTCAATGGCTTGAAATACTGAGTTGTAGTTTTTAATGTCTTTTATGGGACATCTTTCTGACGTGCTTAACTGTCTGGGGAGATGTGGGCCTCTCCCTGCTCTTTTTCCTTATAATTGTTCCACGTGGGACCTCGATCCCTCCTGTTGCTCAAGTGTGTGTGTGTGTGTGTGTGTGCGCGCGCACCCCTGTGACAGACAGAGAGGAGACACTGATGGACTGCTTAGAGAGGGCGGACGTGGGCTCCAGAGCTCTAGCTTAGGTTGCTTTCAAGAATTTTCAGAACTCTGGCCGCTCACCTCCTCAGCACCTACCTCGGCCTCCCCCCTCCCTTCCCGTCTGCCCTCCGCGCCCCTGCCGGGGCCTGTCCTCCCCGCTGGCCTTTCCTCCCCAGCCGTGTCTGCCCCCGGGCTGGAGTTCCGGGAGGGGGCCTTGGCTGCCTTTCGGCCCCTTCAGACCTAACGTGGCCACCTCGGTGTCGCCCCCTGGAGGGTACAGACCCTTCCACTTGCAGCTGCTCTTCTCGAGTGGGCTCACCCAGCTCTCTGGGCGTTTCCAAGCTGTTGCTCTGCAGGCCAGCCCTCTCTGCCTCTTCCTCATGACGCCGATGGTGCGCAGGTCTCGTAGCTGCTGGTAGTTGGTCCCCACAAGCTCACATATGTATGGGGACGTAGTTTCAGCTAGTTTTTTGTAGATGTTGGCCATGGGATTTTTGGTTTTGTTCTTAGTTGCTCTGTGATTTTACATAAGAATTTGAAGAAATTTAAAAACTATGCCACACTTTTTTGGTAACTGCCGAGACTTGGAAGCAATCGAGATGTCATCTTCAGTTGTTGAATGAATGAATAAACTGTGATCCATCCAGGCGGTGAAATATTGTTCAGCAATAAAAAGAAATGAGCTGTCCGGCCAGAAGAAGGTTCCACGGAGGACCCTTAGATGCACATCACTAAGCAAAAGAAGCCGATCTGTTAAGGCCGCGTTCTGTGTGGTTCCACCTATGCGACATCTGGGAAAGACAAAACTCTGGAGACAGTAAACCGCTCGGTGGCTGCCGGGGGCCCGGGGAGGGAAGGAAGGCCCCGTGGAGCACAGGAGAGTTTCAGGGCAGCGGACCTCTTCTCAGACGGTGAAGGTTGTGAGCACTCGGGTGGCCTGTGCCTCCGTCAGAGCCCGTGGGGCCGACACGTGCAGAGTGAGCCCTGCCGCACACTGTGGTTGCGGTGAAGAGTGGCGTTTGTCAGTGATGACAGGTGCACCGCGCTCGTGCAGGAGGCTAGTGGTGGGGGAACTGGGGGAACACTCCCTTCGGTGTTTCTGTGGCCCTGCGGGGCAAAGTCTGTGGAGTGTCAGCGGTCCCTTAGACCAGGCCACCTACCGATACTTTGCCTTCGTTCCTTTTGCACTCAGACGTGCCGGGTCTCAGGCACCGGCCGCTCTCCTTCTGTATAAACACTTCGTTTAATGAGAGTCTCCTAGTAGCAAGTTCTGGCATTTGGTTATCCGGAAAATGCCTTTACTTTGCCCTCCCTCCTTCCTGCAGTGTGCTTGCTGAGTGCGGACTTGCAGGTCGAACTGCTTCCTTCAGGACGTCGGGGGTCAGCACCTCGTGGCCGTGGCCCTTCGCCCTGGGCACTGAGAAGCCCGAGTCGCACTGTGAGGTGGAGTTGGGGCTTCGGACCACTTTTCTGACGTTTGTCCCTGACGTTGACTTCCCAGCAGTTCCAGTGCTGGTGTCCAGGTGGGGTTTTTAGTCAGTTTTTGGGGGGTTCATCTGGAATTTGTGGATCGTTGTACTTCCTCAGTGGTGGAAAATTCCCAGCCATCCTTTCTTTGGTTGTTATCCTGCACCAGTCCCTCCTCTTCTTTGGCTGTAGTCCTGTGTGTATTGGACTTTTTCATCTGCCGTCTGCCTTCAACCTCCATCTGTGCCTTTCAGCCTTTCCGTTTACCAGCTATGAGTCTCTCAACATCATCCGTCGTGAGGGCCAGTTTTCTCTTCCTTAACTTTCAAGTCACCATGGATTAATATCCTCAAAACATACAATAAAAATTGGTCACTATAAAAATGAAATACAGCCCTGACTGCAAAGTGAAAGGGCGCTGGTTCAATTCCCAGTCAGTGCACATGCCTGGTTTGGGGTGTGTATGAGGGGCAACCAGTCGATGTTTCTCACATTGATGGTTTTTTTTCTCCTTTTTCTTCCTGCCTTCCTCTCTCTCTAAAAATAAATGAATAAAATCTCCTAAAAATGCAGTACAAAATACAACCATAAATTGTTATAGTCAGCGGACATAAAGTTACCTTGTTACATTGCTCTCCAAGCTTCTAAACACCACGTGCAGTTTCCGTTTGCTCATTAGAGAATCTTCACGTCAGTCCAACACGTATTTTGTCAAACTCACCTATTGAGCTTCCAATTTCAGGGACACTGTTTTCATTTATGGAAGTTCGTTTTTAATTTGCAGTGTGGTTTTAAAAATACTTCCCCGTTGTCTCGCAGACACCGTAAAACGTGTCGTTTCTGTAAGTGCAGTGAGCACAAGGGCTGCATGTGTCACGGTCTCTGTCAGGTGAGTCAGTCTCGAAAGTCCTGGTCCGCCCGTGCTGTGTGCCCGACCATCTTTTATTCTGCTCTGGTCATTGTGCTCAAACGAAACCCACTGAGGCCTAGAATGAAAGTATCTTCTGGAGCCGTGATTCGTCTGGGTGCTGCCAGACCCCTGGGGTCACTGCCGGTCTGGGACTGCCCGCGAGCCGCAGCCCTGGCTACAGCTGCTTAAGTCAGCCGTGCCAGTCGTGTCCGCCTGTCCCCGTCCCCCGTGGTTCCTGTCCCTGGGGGCCTTTTTGTGTGGGGCACGTAGGACGACACTGTGTGACTGGGAGGCGCACGTTACCAGGTGACGTCAGAAGTGGTGCTGGTGCCACCCGGGAGCGGGGGCTGCTGACTGCGCTCTCCGTTGGGCAGCGGCCATCTCCTTCGCCGCCAAGAGGCACTAGCGGCGGTCGGCAGGACGCACGTGGCGTCTGCTCCCTGTCAACCGCGCGCTGTGCCCGGACACCGGCGGCATCCTCGCCGCAGTCCGCAGTCGGCGGTCTCTCTAGAATTCCAGCGTTGGGTCTGGCGTCTTCCGGAAGCAGAGCTGTGTCCCACCCGCCGCAGAGGCCTGGCCGTCCTGTCCTGTGGCTCTGCCCGGACAGTGGGGACAAACGTGGTTCTTGGCCTTTCATTACCACTTGACCTCAAATGGTGGAAAACACAAGTTTTTTCAAGTTTTTTTTTTTTTAATATTATAACAGACTCATGCAGTTTGTTGATTTGAGTGTGTTTCAATCTACCCAAATCATTAGTGGGGGGTTTGATGTGCAGGTATGTAGTTGTAACTGCTGTGTGCCCTTCGGGCAGCTCCTGGGTATTTTTGCCACGGCTTCATCTCTGTTGGTGTCAATTCCGCGATTTCTGACACAGTGAGAGGTCCCTCAGCTGGCTTGGGCCTTCTCCACCCCAGACGTGGAGTCAGCCACTCTTCGGAGAGCCCTGACCCCTTCCAGTGGGAGCAGCGAGGGGCCGACATCTGGGGGCTGGGGGGCTCATTGCCACTGGGCTGCCCTTGCTTTTAGGTGCTGTCAGTGAAAGGCCAGAGTATAAATGCAGATCTGTATTTTCAGTCCTGCATTCATACTGGTATTTCTAATTCCGCTTCCACATTATAGTTTGCACTCGTTCTTGAATTCTCATGGTTTCATCTCACCTTACACTGAAAATCTTGACTTGGACACCGTTGACATAATTACTGCTATATCCTATTAGAACAAGTCACAGTAACCATATCGATACGACTGAAAAGGAGCAGGAGCTTTGACTTGGCTTGTTTCACTGTTGGTGAGTTACTGGGATCCATCAGACCTTGGAAATGCCCCGACGGGGCCAGCTCCTCGAGGACGTTTGCGCCCCCCCCCCCCCCAGGAGCACACCGCGTCTTTTTGTTCCTTCAAGGGCACTTTTGTTTCCTTGGGGGAGTTTTTAAGTTTCAAGTTTCCCTCTTGTGGGGTTCCCACATTTCTTAGTGAGCACGTGTCCGGAGACTCTGTTGTCATTGTTACCGTAAGTGGGGTCTTCTCTCCCGTTTGGTCTCCCAAGTAGTTGCCGGTTGTTTACATGAAAGCTGTAGACTGGTGTCTTTCACACCTGCTCGCTTACTGGATTACTTTGTGATTTACAGTACTTTTTCCGTCGGAGTCTTTGGGATGTTCCAAGTAATCAGGTAGATCTGCACATTACGACAATCTCACCTCTTCGTTCCTGATTCTTACACCTCTGGTCTCTGCCTCTGGCGTTGACTGGAAATCCCAGTAAGAGGCTCCGTGTGGTGGTGAAGTGGACATGCTTGTCCTGGTCCTGATTTTCGTGGAAATGGTAACACGGTTTTTAACACCCATTTATTATCCCACTCTGTGGGCACCCCAGGGTGTCAGCTGCTTTTATAAGGTAATGCCCTGACCAGTGTGCCTCTGTTGGTTGGGTATCATCCCGCAAAGCAGAAGGTCACTGGCTCGGTTCCCAGTCAGGGCACAGGCCCAGGTTGTAGGGTCCCTGGTCAGGGGACATGTTAGAGGCAGTTTTGATGTTTCTTTCTCACATCGGTATTCCTCTCCCTTTCTCTTACTCTTCCCCTCTCTCAAAAAATGAATAAATTTAAAAGATTTTAAAAAACTGTGCTGTGATGTAAATCTTTTGTCCTTGTTGGTCACATCTTTGAACCCCTCCTAAAGCTTGGTTCAAGGGACAGAAGTACTGAATCAGAAACCACGCGTTTCAGGCGCCCTTTTATGCTGTGCGCACTCTCCGGAGAGGAGGCACCAACCCCCCGCTGCCTGGAGCGCGCAGAGTGGCTTCCATCGCACCTTCCCGGAACTGGGGTCCCCCAGAAGCTTTACTGGTCATTTACTTGTTAGGTGGAAAAGAGTATTCCTACTTTATTTATTTAACAGGCTGCTGAAATAAGTCAGAAAAACACAAGTGGCCTACGACTTTCCTTGTAGGTGGAATCTAACAAACAAGCGGAAACACTCACACAGAACAGACTGATGTTGCCGGAGGGAGGGGTAGGCAGGGACGGGCAGAGCAGGTGAGGGGTCAAGAGGTGCGAAGTTCCAGTTACATAATAGTTAGTCACAGGCATGTAACGTGCAGCATGGGGAATATAGTCAGTAATGTCGTAATGACTCCGTGTGGTGATGGATAATTGCTAGACGTATTTTTATGGTCATTTTGTGAGGGATAGAAATGTCAGATCACAGCTGTATACCTGAAACTAGTCGTAGTGAATGTCAACTGTATTTCAGTTTATTTTTTTAAGTATGGCTGAATATAGTCTCCAAGCCCTATTCATGCAAAGACTTTTCTGAATTAGTCCCTTTAACATTTTTGGTCTGGAAGGTAGAAGTGTTCAGTGTTAAATGGAGAGCCCTGACCAGGTGGCTCAGTTGGTCGGAGAGTCGTTCCCAGGCACCAAGGTTACAGGTTTGACCCTTGGTCAGGGCACGTATGAGCATCAGTCCGTGAGGACGCAGGTGGGGGACAGCGAATCCATGTTTCTCTCCCTCCCTCCCTCCTTAAAATCAATCAATCAGTCAGTAGATAAATAAAAATAAATGTGAAATGAAGAGAGCACTTTTTAAAAATGACTCATGGGAGGAATAAATTAACTATGAACTCTGTTTCTTGAGGCATTCTCCCGGTTTTAGAAAAGAAAGGCCTGGGAAAAGTCAGTTATAACAAGAAATATGATTTCATGAAAGTTCACTGGAGACCCTGGGGCAGAAATTTAGTTGTGACGTATTTGGCCGTTTGTGAAAGAAGTTGCCACATTGTTGTTGGGAGAATTGACTTGAATTTTTAAAAGCTGGCTTCTGAATGGCAGTTAGAATTTGTCTCCTGCCCCCGCGCTGTGAAAATGCAGTACTTCGGCCTCATGCAGCACAGCCTCTTTCCCGGCACGGTCGGAAGTTTTGCCGCCACCTGGACTGTTGTCCTGCCCAGAGATGAACACTGCCGCTCTTCAGGGGCACCTGGCCTCCGGCCTGTCGGTTGCAGAGTGACGGAAAGGAAGGGACGTTCCCAGAGCGGGAACCGCTTCCCTCTGTCTTCCTTCTCGGGTCCAGGTGTGTCTCCTGTTGGATTTGGGTTTCCGTATCTTCTGATGCAGTAATGAGAGGAAGCAGCCCGGGTGCTGGGGCAGGCGTCAGTTCCCAGCTGACACCTGGATTGTCTGGGACGTGGGGGGCGGTCAGATGATGACAGGACCAAAGATGGCGCTTGTGCTCCCGGAGCGGACACACCCAGATGACCCTCCCTGCCATGACCCCAGCCCCCCTCGGCTGCACCGGGCCAGCCGCCCTCCAGTGAATGCTGGGCTCGCGGCAGAGGGCCTGAGCCCAGCCCTCCAGGCCCCTCCTGGGCCCTCTCCTCGGGCCACACACCGGGCTGTTGTTCCAGTGGTGGGCCTCAGGCCTCTGCTTGTCATGCTCTGCAGGACCCCGGGCAGAGCCCGGGCTTTGGTTTCACCTGGCAGCTGCCATCACCCATCGAATGTGTAGCTTGGGCCTTCCCCAGACCCACCTGCCTTTCTCCTGTCAGCGCATTCACGCGCTCCCGCCCCCCTCTTCACACACACACCTGCTCCCGGGGTGGTCCCTTCGCCCGCCCAGCCCCTCCAGCCCCTCCAGGCCCCACGGGTCTGTTTCCTCGACGCCCTCCCGTCCGCAGAGGCACCCTCTGTCCTGTGCGTTCGTCTCCAGCGTTTCCCGAACCGCCCTGACGCCAGCCTGCCTGATCTTTTTAAACTGCGTCAAACTGTGCATCGCACAGTATTCGTCACTTTAACCGTTCCCGAGTGTGCCGTTCAGTGGCATTAACTACGTGTCTGATGCGGTGTGCCTGTTCCTGCTGTCCTTTCACCCCCCGGAGACCCTGGGCCGTTTCCTCACCCCCAGCCCCTGGCAGCCACCATTCTGTCTCTGTGCTTTCAGCTCCCTCGTTCCCTCGTAAGTGGCTGGTACAGCGTTTGTCCTTCGTGACCAGCTTACTTCACTTAGCATGGTGTTTGCTCGGTTCATCCACGCGGCAGTGTCTGTCAGTCCCCTTCCTTTTTAAGGCCGAGTAACGTCCTCTGTGTGGGTGGAGCACAGCTGGTTCTGCCCATCTGTGGGGGACGCTGGGCTGCAGAGGGCTCTGCACGGGTTGCTGCTACTGCAGTGTCCCCTGTGGGCAGAGGCTGCCGGCACGTCTGCCGTGGTGCCCAGGAAGCACATTTGCCGAAGGAATGCAAAGCGCTTCGGGCCTCCCGCTGGTTCTCTTCCCCAGAATTGCTGTGGCGTCACCCCTGGGGGGGCGCCCAGAGCCCGTCCAGGTTCACCACCCCTGCCTCAGGTTCTCTGTACAGCGGTTCGTCCCTCGAGTTGACAGGGAAGCGCTGCGTGGAGCATGTGGGCCCCGCATAGTCCTCAGGAGTGTCCGCCTTCTCAGGACGAGGTCGGGCTGTGGGGACCTGTCTGGCCAGAAGGGTCCCCCAGCCAGCTGGGGGACAGCAGAAGCCAGCCCAGGCCCCCGGCAGCTCTCCAGGGAAACCCCTGTGTCCACTCCGCTGACCTCCGCGGCCCCTCCTTGGGATACGTGGGCCCGCCTTCTAATCACTCACGCTGCTCACTCACATCTGCGGGACAACAAGCGCGTGTCCCTTTGTCCTTGCTGTTGGCAGCAGGAAATTCCCTGGCAACCTTTGAACGCAGCTGAATGCCAGGTATCTTTGATCTGCCTAAGGAAAAAGTCTATTTTAAACCGTCAGTGAAGCCAGACTTTTTAGGTTAGATTCTTACCTGATGAAACAGTGGACGTGACCAGACAGGGTCCCGTTACAGTGGTGCCTGCGCCTGCAAACACCAGTTTTCTGGGCCCGGAAAGCGAGCATCTCCTGGTGAAACAGCACAGCCTGTCTCCACTGCAGGGAGAGCGAGGGGATTTAATTTGCCCGCAAAGCGGCCCGGAGATGTGAAAAATACAACCCTTGGCCGAATTTAGAAATGAAGATGTGAAAAGTTGTATTCGGAAGTGTTCCCCAGATATAAAATCAGTGGGAGGTATTTATAGGCCCCTTGCTCTTTTTTTTTTTTTTTAAGATTTTATTTATCAAGAAGGGAATGTGGGGAGAAAAAAGAGGGATGGATGGATGGGCTGCCTCTCGCACGCCCCCAGCCGGGGGCGCTGGCCTGCAACCCAGGCATGTGCCCTGACCTAGAATCAAACCAGCGACCTCTGGCTTCGTGGGAGGAGGCCCACCTGAGCCATGCTGGCCAGGGCAGGCCCTTTCCTTTTAAATAAAGACCAGAACAAAGTGACAGAGGGGCCAGAGAATAAAGGATAATTCCTTTCTTTTTTAAAAAAGATTTTATTTATTTATTTTAGAGAGAGGGGACAGGAGAAAGAGAGAAGGAGAGAAACATCAATGTGTGTGGTTGCCTCTCAAACACCCCTCACTGGGGACCTGGCCTGTGCCCCGACTGGGAATTGAACCAGTGACCCTTGCCTCAAAGGCCAGTGCTTAATCCATTGAGCCGCACCAGCCAGGGCAGGGTAATTCCTTTCTAACCCTTCAGTTTGTGCCCTACAGAGGTGCTACAGTTGCCGTGTCGGGGAGACACACAGAACTGACACTGTGTTGCCCGCTGTATGTTCTGGAAGGTGCACTGCCCCAAGTCCCCGAGCGCCTTTCCTCAGAGTTAGCTCAAGCCCTTCCCAGCTCTCCACAGCGGCAGGGAGGAGAGGAGCTGCCGTCTGAGAGGGGCCAGGCCGCGGAAGGCAGGAGGGCCAGCACAGCTGTACTGACGTGCGTGCAGGGAGCTGCACTGGCCTGGGCAGGGTGGGGATTAGATGGCTCGTTGTCTGAGTTTGGTGCTGCAGGGACATCTAAGAATAGTGAGGGGGTTTGCAGGGTCAGAACTGGGCATTACTGCCTGATTCACCCATTTGCCCGGCAACTTTGGTTGTGCACTTCTGTGCACAGCACTGTCTAGGGGTTGGGCCGGACGAGAGCCTGTCCCGGGGAGGGAAGAGGAAGGCCTCCCGGAGAGGGCTTAGTCCAGGCCCGAGCCCTTAGGTGGCTCTCCACACCCCACACCGCTGCTGGCAGGATCTTTCTGCTTCCTGCGTCTCGCCCATTGGGGCTGGGGCGCCAGTGTGTGGTCGGACCGCAGCTGCTTTCTAGTGCCGCCCTTCGCCTTGGCGGGGTTGTGTGCTCCACCTGGGCCATCTGCGTCTCCCAGCAAGCAAGGGGGCGGGGAGTGCCCACGGACCCCCTTTGCCAGGTGCGGAAGCACACCCAGCCCCAGAGCTATTCAAGGCGGCCTCTCTCCGAGCAGGTGAAGGGAACTTGTGTCCCAGTGCTGGTGACGCAACCGCATCATGAGTGTCTCCTGGGTGGCACTGCTGAGTGCTCGTTTCACCAGGGAAGGGTTGGGCCAGGGCCGCTGCAGTGCACATGGGCCCCACGCTGCGGGCACAGCTTTGTGGTGCAGACAGTGAAGTGGCCCCTAACTGATCCTTCGAGGCACGGAGCCGGCACCCTCTCACTTGCTGGTTCCGTGTGTACTGCCTGAGGCAAGGCCAGCGTTCGTTTGTGCTTTCACACCCACGGTCTCCTTCGCGTGTTGCCTTGGCTCTCCCGTGTCCCGGGTCCCCGTCACCGCCCCTGCGGTTCCGAGCCTGCCCCTCTGCAAGGCGGCGTTCAGGAAGGGTGCCTCCCTGCCGTAACTTAATTATGCAGCTTCTCAAAAGTTGTTACTTTTAAGTTTCATGAAAGTACTATATACTTATTTTAGTAGTACTGAAAAATATAGAGAGGTTTCAGGAAGAAAAAACATTTGTAGCTATGATACTCAACAGTGATTACCGTCGATATTTGGGGAGTATTTATTTATGATTATACTATTTCTGCCAAATTATACCTTTTCACTTATATTGTCATTTTACAAAATTATAAGTATTTTTGATGGATGTGTAGTGTTTTACCGTGCAGTTTAATCCCTTTGAATTAAGGTAGTTTCTGATATTTTAGAATCATAAATAAAACGTAACGCTGAGAAGAAGAACATACTCAGTGTGACCCCCGCCGGAGGACTTGGACGTGGGAACGTGCGGAGTTGCTGGAGTCGCAGAGGATACAGGTAGATGGACCCCGGTGTTGGGCCGGAGGTCACTGCCGTTCAGACGTCAGCGCCGCCCAGCGGGATCCACAGGCTCAGTGCAACCCGTGTCAGAAATGTGGGTTTTTTCCAGAAATAGAAAAATCTGTCCTAAAATTCACATAGACTCTCAAGGGACCCTGATAGCCAAAGCCATCTTGAAAAAGAAAGTTGAAGGTCTTATACATCTTGATTTCAAAACTCACTGCAAAGCCACAGTAATCAAAACAGCATGGTCCTGGGATAAAGACAGGCATGTAGAACAATGGAGCCGAACAGAGAGCTCTGAAACAAACACAGGGTCAGATGGTTTTCAACAAGGTGCCCCCCGCATGGGAAAGGACAGCCTCTTCAAGAAATGGTTTGGGGAAAACTGGATACCCACGTGCAAAAGAATAAAGTTGGACCCTTACTTTACACCACACACAAAAAACAACTACAGCTGGTTAGAAGACCTCAGCCCAAGACTGTGAAATCTTAGTGGAAAACACAGAGGAAAAGCTTTACAACGTTGGACTCGTCAGTGGTTTCTCGGCCGTGACACCGAAAGCACAGGCGGCGTCAGCAACAACAAAAAGGAAAGTCAGACTCTGCATCAGATGTGACGCTTCGTGCATCGAAGGAAACAGTCAAAGTGCACAGGCAACCCACAGAGGAGGGAAAATATTTGGAAATCATTTATCTGATTAGGGATCAATATCCAGAAATTATAAAGAACTCCTACAAGTCAACAATAAGAAAACAAGTGCACGGTCCTATTTTAAAACGTGCAAAGGTCTTGAATAGACATTTCTCCAAAGAAAATATACAGGTGGCCCATAAGCCATATGAAATCATGATCAACATCGTTCATCATTAGGAAAACGCAAATCAAAAACCGCAGTGAGATACCACTTCACGCCCACTAGGGTGGCTACTGTCGGAAAAAAAGAACAAGCCTGGCCAGGATGTGGAGAGATTGGAGCCCTCGGGCACTATCGGTGGGAGTGCAAACTATGCTGCCTCTGCGGAAAATTGGGAGTAGAATTACCATATGGTTCAGCAATACCACTTGGGATGGACCCAAAAGAATTGAAAGCAGGCACTTAAATAGGTATTTGCACACCCATGATATAACAGCATTGCTTACATTGGCCAGAAAGTAGGAGCACGCCAGTGTCCGTGAAGGGGCAAATGGGATTTTGTTGAGAACCTGGAGGACATGACGTGGAGAGAAATCATCCTGTCCAAGGAGGGCAGATGCCGCATGATTCCGCTCACGTGAGGTCCCTGAGAGAGCCAGATACGCAGAAGTAGGGTGGTGGGCGGGGGTGGGGCGCGTCCTCGTGGGCAGGGAGTCTGTGTGCGGTGGGAAAAGGGTTCCGCAGGCGGGGGCGGTGACGGCCGCACACCAGTGTGACGTGCTCAGTCCACTGGGCTGTGCTCTCAGAAGTGGGGAAGTGCTGGGTTTTATGTTGTGTATTTAGAAGTTAAAAGGAGGTGATGCTTGATGTGGCTGCACTGCTGGTTGGACTGTCGTCGCGGATACCCAGGGTTGTGGGGTGCAGGTTTAACACCCAGTTAGGGCACATCCCTAGGTTGCAGGTTCGATCCCCAGTTGGCGCACGTATGGGAGGCAACTGCTCCATATTTTTCTCTGACATCGATGTTTCTCTCTCCCTCCCTTTCCCTCTCTCTAAAGTCAATAAACATAGACTTGAGTGAGGAATATATAATGTATGCATGTGTGTGTGTGTATGGTGCTCACTCACAGCTACTGCATTTCTGGGATGGGTTCACAGAAAGAAAATTACTTGAAGAACTTTGACACACATTACCAAATTACTTTCCAAAAGCATCAGAACAATTTATGGGTTTGTTGGCAGGGTTACAACTTGCCTTTACCAGTAATGAGTAATTATCATTCTTAAAAATTACTGCTGATTTGATAGGTGAAGAAATACCTTTTCATACAATTATTGATCAGTTACAGTTCTTTTTTTAACTGAGTCATTTAAACATTGAGGCCTCAGTTTTTTCCAATCAGTTATAGTATATTATTAACTCCTTCAATTTGTAGCATGTATACAGCCTTTTATTTTTCAGAGGGAATATACAGAAATTTGTAAGGTTTTTTAATCTATTTTATTAATTATGCCATTACAGTTGTTCTATTCCCCCCTTCATTCCCCTCTACCCTGCACACCCCCTCCCCCACCATTCCCCCCCTTTAGTTTATGACCACGTGTCTCAAGTTCTTTAGATTCTATATTTCCCATACTATTCTTGCCCTCCCCCTATCTATTTTCTACCTACCATCTATGCTACTTATTCTCTGTATCTTCTCCCTCTTTCTCCTTCTCCCACTCCCCTATTGCTAACCTTCCATATGATCTTCATTTCTATGGTTCTGCTCCTGATCTAGCTGTCCTCTTAGTTTGCTTTTGTTTTAGGCATGGTTCTTAATAACTGTGAGTTTTCTGTCCTTTCACTGTTCATATTTTTTTGTCTTCTTTTTCTTAGGTAAGTCCCTTTAACATTTCATATAAGGGCTTGGTGATGATGAACTTCTTGAATTTGATCTTATCTGAGAAGCACTTTATCTGCCCTTCCATTCTAAATGAAAGCTTTGCTGGATAGAGCAATCTTGGATGTAGGTCTTTGGATTTCATGACTTGGAATACTTCTTTCCAGCCCCTTCTTGCCTGTAAGGTCTCTCTTGAGAAATCAGCTGACAATCTGATGGGAACTCCTTTGTAGGTGACTGTCCCCTTATCTCTTGCTGCTTCTAGGATTCTCTCCTTCATTTTAATCTTGGCTACTGTAATGATGATGTGCCTTGGTGTGTTCCTTCTTGGGTCCAACTTCTTTGGGACTCTCTGAGCTTCCTGGATTTCTTGGAAGTCTATTTCCTTTGCCAGATTGGGGAAGTTCTCCTTTATTATTTGTTCAAATAAGTTTTCCACTCGTGGCTGTTTCTCTTCCCCTTCTGGTACCCCTATAATTCGGATGTTGGAATGTTTAAAGATGTCCTGGAGGTTCCTAAGCCTCTCCTCATTTTTTTGAATTCTTGTTTCTTCATCCTTTTCTGTTTGGTCATTTTTTTCCTCCTTCTGGTCCACTCCTTTGATTTGAGTCCCGGTTTCCTTTCCATTGCTATTGGTTTCCTGTGTATTTCCATTCATTTCGATTAGTTTAGCCTTCATATGTTCCTCTAATTTGTGACTAAAATCAACCAGTTCTGTGAGCATCCTGATCACCAGTGTTTTGAACTGTGCATCTGAAAGTTTGGCTATTTCTTCATTGCTTAGATTTATCAGCTCTGGGGCTCTGAGTTGTTCTTGAGCCATGTTTTGATCTGTTCGTGCCTGTTACATATGAGGGGCAGAGCCTTAGTTGTTCACCAGGGCAGGACCACCCAGATCGCTGGTTTGTGACACTGTATGTGGGGGTGGGGTCAGAGAGGGACAATGGCGGTTCCCTCTGCCGCTTCCTGCCACTGGGGCCTGCACGATCTGTGTCACTGCTAGCTCCTGCATCAGTTTATCTGCGCGCGAATGTGTGACCGCGATCAGCCCTCAGTGAGTCCACCGCCTTGCGCCCTCAGTGGGTCTGCCTGCTTCTCCACACCTGGGATCCGCCCACACCTGCCTGCGCACCTGGGTTATGTGCCCAGGTCGGTCCGGTGGATCTTTCCTGCCCGACCCCGTTCTGCTGCTGGCTCTGCCCCTCTTACCAGTTTGGCTGAAGGGGTTCATTGTTGTCAGACTTTCGTGTAGTTCAATTTTCTGTGGTTTGGCTGCGTTTTTGTTGCTAAAACTTTGTTGTTTTTAAACTTGGTTGTGTGAGAAGGCACAGTGCTTCCACCTACGCCTCCATCTTGGTGGAAGTCCGAAACTTGTAAGTTTTTTAATGCGACCAGTATCCCTTAGGGATTCGGTTTTTTTAAATGTACTTTTCTGCTTCAGGATTGATGTTCACTTCTCTTTTCTTCTAAAGGCTCTGGAAACTTAGGGTTATTGATTTAATCTGTTTTTTATTTTTAATTAATTGATTAATTTTTATGCATTTACTTTTAGAGAGAGGAAGGAAGGTAGAAAGAGAGGGAGAGAAACGTCAGTGTGTGTGAGAAACATGGATTGCACACCCCAACCAGGGCCTGGCCTGCAACCCGGGCATGTGCCCTGACCGGGAATTGAACCAGCGACCTCCTGTTTTGCATGCCAGTGCTCAGCCACTGAGCCACACCAGCCAGAGCTTAATCTGCTTTTTAATTAACTGTTTAACCCAGCTCAGATTTTATTCTGGTGTGAAGTTAAGACTTAAGCCCTGGTTAGTGTAGCTCAGTAGATTGAGATTGGGCTAGTATTAAACGCTATGATTCAGATCTTAATTTCCTACCTGTAAAAAAGGTTAATAAAATCCTTGGCTGGTGTGGCTCAGTGGACTGAGCGACAGCCTGCTAACCAAAGGGTCACTGGTTCAATTCCCAGTCAGGGCACCTGCCTGAGTTACAGGCCAGGTCCCCAGTGGGGGACACACGAGAGGCAACCACACATCGGTGTTTCTCTTCCTTTCTTTCTCTAAAAATAAATAAATAAAAATCTTAAAAAGAAAAGACTTAATGTTCCCACATCTAGCCAACCAGTCACCTAACAGTCTTCCCTTTCCATTGATTTGAGATTCATTCTTTATCATAATAACACACTTATACAAATCTATTATTTCAGGGCCAATGCTTCTATCCCATGAGCCTGCTCCTAAGCACATGTCACCCTGTCATTAATTCATACGCTTTATATTTGATGGGACTGATCTTTTCTCATTAGAAGTGTGCTCGTTCTTTTTCTTATTTTTCCTGCTGAATTTTAGGATTATTTTGTGAAGTACCCAGAAAAATAAAGAGACAAAGGTGGTTTTTGACTGTAAACCAGTTTGGGGAGGAATTAACACGAGCCTGTTTATAGTATTTATGCTTCCAGTTGAGAAACACACTTTATCTTTATTTGTTCGAGTGGTTTTTCCTTCTCCATATTATTGACTTGTTTGTGTCTATTTAGAGTGTGCTCATGGGTGATTTCCAGATCACAGTCTCTCCATCCTTTAAAGAACTTCTTTATGTGCGTCCGGCTTCTAAGAGCGTGGGCGGTCACTGAGGAAGCTGAGATCCTTTGATCTGAGACCATTAGGGAAAATGCATCAGGAAGTGTCTTCACTTTTTCTTTTACTTCTAATCTGTTTTCTGTATAAAGATTCTCGGAGCTTTTTTGCCTATTTCTGCATTCTGGTTCATCAGCACAATCTAGGACAGTTTCCAGCTCATCTCAGATGAAAAATTAAAGTATCTGAGGACAGGTCTCTATTTTAAAGTACAGACCTGCAGTAAGCATGTGCTTCCCGACCTCTGACCAGGCCCCTCCAGGCTTCATTCCCAATGCACTTGGGTCCAGGTCCATCCGGCCTCACTCCTTGGGGAGGGGGTGATGGGGAGTCCTCGGGAGTGAGGCCCGGGAGCCGTCTCACCCGCCTCTGAGGAACCCGAGGGTCAGCAGCCGGAGTCTGAGTCCACATCACCTGACTGCACGCACACCCGGTTTTTGTTAGGCCGCGTCCGCTGCTCAGATGGCAGAGGACCAGGCAGGTGCGCGGACCCCACAACCTCACCCACTGCCCACGTGCTTGTTATGACGGCGCCGTCAGCTGTGGGCTCCAGCAGCATCCTCAGCTCTGCAGAAGGAGGGGCAGGGTGGGGTATGGTGTGCTTTCTTTCACTCGTTTGCTTTTTCAATGGCTGTCCATACACGTAGTTAAAAGTACATTCTTACTGGTGAGTGGGGACTTAACAAGCACCCCTGAACCGTGGGACAGTAAAATGGAAGCCTGCCCCCCACAGGTGTAACTGCCTCAGTCATGTCCCAGGTGCTCCTCCCCGTTGTGAACTATTTTTAGGAACCAGAGGGTTTTTGTCTTGTTAATAACTGAACAAGTGTGGGGGCTGGGGGTTGTTGTAGGAGAAATTATGAAGAGAAACATGATTCAGGTGAACTTAGTTGCACATGAGGAAGCGATGAATGTCTTTAGTTCTACCTGCCAGAGAGATTGCTCTTAGAGTTCACTTGTTTTTATTTGCTGCTCATAATGGCATCTCTGTCTGCAGGGCTCCTAGCCAGCCCACCCCGTTCCCCCACCAGAGCACTCTGGTTCAGAAATGGTCTCTTTCTCCTTGGAACAGCTTCTTCATTAACCTTTATTTTTTTAGATTTTCTTTATTTATTTTTAGAGAGAGAAAAAGGGAAGGAGAAAGAGAGGAAAAGATCGATGTGTGGTTGCCTCTCATACACCCCCTACTGGGGACCTGGCCTGCTACTCAGGCATGTGCCCTGACTGGGAATCAAACCGGTGATCCTTTGGTTTGCAGGCCGGTGCTCAGTCCACTGAGCCCCACCAGCCAAGGCTTTCATTAACATTTTTCACAGGAAATGAAGATCTGAACCATAGCTTTTAATACTAGCCCCATAAAAAATAATCGAATTACATTTTTAATTTAAATTTTTAATGAAATGTCTAAAATGTAAAAATATCTGATATGTTGAAATCTTTAAAATACAAAAGTAAACACTGAATTTTATTTTATGACTTTAAAACTCCTTTCTGGCCATTAAATTTAAAGAAGCTTTCCTTTTTTGTGTAATTTTTATTTTTCTTAAGTTTTAATGAATTTTTCCATAAATTAGATCTCGCGAAGAACCAGTGCTTGAGGGTTGTAAGTGTATATAGCCTGGTAGTAGGAGAGGCTGATGAGAGTCTAAACTTACTGGTTGGGACTGTGTAATATTTGAATAGTCACTTAAAAAAAAAAAACTAGATTGCCAAAATGCTAAATAAGATACAGACACTGAAGTCATTACAACCAGAAAATCACAGGCGGCCAGGTGAGTGTAAAACACCGTTGACTTTGGGTACCAGTGCGGGGACTGCTGAGACCCCAGGTTCCGGGTGGCATACCCCAGTTTCTGCGGGGGCAGGGGGAGCTCTCAGAACCGGCTGTTTATAGTCTGGCCGGGACTACGGCCTCAGCCCTGCTCCCTAAGAGATGAGCTTATGCCTAAAAGTTACTGAGAAATGAACACTGCAGAAAGCCGAAATGCCCAGGCTTCCCGTGCACGCTGACAGCCGAACAGAAGGCTCTTTCCATTTGCAGTTTTTTTTAGTGTCATTTTAAGTTGCAGCTTCTGGCCAATCAGCGGGCTCCCTGCCTGCTGACATCACGAGGCAGCCAGTTCCCTCCAGCTGCAGAGCTTCAGTTTGTCTTTTTTTTTTAAACTAAAATGGAGGCTGCTTTCTTGCCTTAAGGAGTCCATTGCCTCCCCTGCTGAGTCTAGATGTTGACATGTAATAAAGCGGGCGGCAGGATGGTGGTGGATGCGGCCAACTCCAACGGGCCTTTCCAGCCTGTGGCCCTTCTCCATATTCGAGGTGAGTTATTGTGCGTTTCACGGAGTCGGAACCTTCTGTGGCTAGTTAATAAATGGCTATTGTGCTTCAGATAAGGCAAGCAGGAAGTCCTTTCCAGCAGAATTCATGAGTTTTGCTGCAGACTTAACCATGGGAGGCTGGGCGTGTCCCGCAGTTTGGTGTTTTATGAACTACTCACGGAATTTGAGTCTCGAGAGAGGCCTTGCATGCACAGTTCAAAGCTGGTTTTTCTGCTTTTGGCTTGCGCTCCCATCCCCCCTCCGAGCTGTGCTGATGTCAAAGGATGTGAAGTCACCGCCGGGGAAGGTGTTGGGTGGGGGAGGAAGGGGAGGCGGGCGGCAGCGCCCGGCCGAGTTGTCGGTCCGCGGAGTTTCTGCTGCATCTGTGCCGCTCCACCGGGGACACACGTCTGGACCGGGGATGAATCTCAGGCAGAAAATGTGCAGGAACCATTAGGAAAAAACTTCCTTTGAAAGGACTGTTTTTATTCTTGCCGTGGAGCCTAAAAGAGGCATAGACGTGTGCTATGAAATGTTGAAATCCATTGTGGGTCATAATTTCTGAAATGTCAGTGCTTCCATGGACTCCTAAGGCAATATTTTGCATTTAAATTGGGTCTGTGTTGCCATCTGACTTACAATTTAGCAATGCCAACAAGTTTTCTATGTGCATACAGGTTACTTCTAATAATTACAGTTTACCTCATAATTTATACAAAATTTGGCTTAAAAACACAAATTTAGCTTTAAAAACAATTACTGTAGTAATTAATAATAGTAACTTTAAAATGAGTCAGAGTAGTATTATACTTATTCTTAGTATTTAAAAATACTCGTTAAGCAAATTTTGGTAAAAATTGGATGACATAGAAAATGGATGTGAAGCTTCTTCCAAGTACTTAAAAGACAACACAGCTGTGCCTTAGCAAGACACTCTGGCCGGTCAGTCTGCTTCAAAGTCCACCAAGGGGAGGGTGGGCGCCCTTTTCTAGGGGAGATGAGAATGGCCAGAACAGGCAGGAACTTGCAGGTCCCTGGGCAGGCCCAGGCTAGGGAAACACCCAGGAGGACCCCTCAGTCGGGATAAAATGGGCGTCGCTCTTCTTCTCCACACCTTCATGGTAGCTGGTGGACGTTGGCATCCACAGCGACCAACCTGTAGGGCGAGCCATGTGTTCACTGGTGTGCAGTGCACCCAGGAGAGTGGCTGCCACCTGGGCATGGCGTGTCGGTGATTCAGCTGCAGGAACCTCACCAGCACAAATATAAAATCGGCTTAGATTTCTAAAGCTAGTTCTGAAACTCTGACTACTTAGCAATAGATGATTGTATTGTGTATAAAATGTCTTATTTTTATACTTTTAAGATATCATAAATAATAGACCTTTTTGGTTTGTGAATCTTCTGATTTTATTAGACACTCATTGTACCAGTTATTTTTAACTATGAATTTATTCTGAAATGAAATAATTTTATTTTACATCTTAAACCACATTAGTCTTTTTTTTTAATTCCAAGACCTCGTTGTGGCTGGCTTGTGCTTTCTGCCTTTGGTTGGGTGGTCGGGTTGGTTGTTTGCCTTCTGACCACAGAGGGAAGGGGGTGAAGGACCTTAACCAAAAAGAGACGTGAGTTCTTAGGAAGGGGTGACCTTTAGGGACCTAAAACTAATTTCTAATTCAGACAATAGGGATACTTTTCTAATTTCAAAACTCTAAGAACACTTGATTTGCTCATAAGGACTTTTTAAGAGAAAGCATGTTAATGAGTTTTAGCAAAATGTTTTATTTATATTGGTTTCAGAGTCTTGATCAATTTAACATCTGGTTACCAGCTCTGCTGTGAGTCCAGGGCTGAGGGTCATTAAACATGACCGAGACACAGGCCGCCCCAAGGAGCCAGGGTTTGGTGGGGAGACCCCACAGGGGCCTTGTGCAGCAGAGACAGGGGAGGGGCCCATCTGGGCAGGTGCCCCTGGGAGCTGGTCTGATGGCCTGATGTTGGGCCAGGACCGAGGGGCGCCCTGCGTAGCCCCCATGTAGGGGGAGAGAGTCTTTCCAAAGTCACACGACCTGTAAGCGGCAAGGCCAGGATCCAAACCCGGCCAGTTGTATGGCTTTGTTGAATCTTTAAAAAATATATATATTTTTTTAACTGGAAATTCGGGCTGTTTGTTGAACCTTGGCTGCAGGATTGACCGTGTTTTTTCCCAGTGCCTATCGACAGCCGTCTGTTCAGGGGCCTCCTTTGTATGACAGTTTTGTGCCCAGGGCCCCTCTTCACTTATTACAGAAGTATTTGTCCTGTCCCTACCTCTGTGTGCCAAGGGGGCTCCTAACTGAGGATGTTGTGATGTCCCAGCTTTCCCAGGGGTTACGGTCCCCTGGCAGGGGGCGGGGTCAAGTAAACAGATGAATGCTATCACCACACTGATTAGTGGTCCCAATTGGCTTGATAGTTCCCTTCTAGTAGATAGTGTGACCTAGAGTTTTCCATTAATATGGTGAATGAGCGTGTTCTAAAAAGTTCAGGTGTGAAAGAGACATACTGTTGAAATTAAGTGTAAACTTTTTGCCTGTAGAAGGAGGAAGGAACCTGGAACTCGGTGGCTGTAAATTTAGCTTGATGACTTAAATCCTCTACTTCCAGCACTGTCCAAGAGAACTGTCTGTGATGGCGGAAATGTCCCCTGTGCTGTCCGTCCACTGCCGTGGCCCCTGGCCACATGTTACTGTCAAACACTTAAAAATGTGGCTAGTGCGCCCTGGCTGGTATAGCTCAGTGGATTGAGCACGGGCCTGCAAACCAAAGGATCGCAGTTCGATTCCCCGTCAGGGCACATGCCTGGGTTGCAGGCCAGTTCCCAGCATGGAATGCAGGAGAAGCAACCATACATTGATATCTCTCTCCCTCTCCCCTTCCCTTCCCTTCTAAAGATAAATAAATAAAATTTTTTAAAAATGTGGCTAGTGCAACTGAGCGATTGAATTTTAAATTGTATTTTATTTCCCACTTAAACAGGCACATGCCCAGGGACTACTGCATGGGACAGCACGGCCCTAGGTGGGGACTGACAGTGTGCTCAGTTTGGGGGCAGTCACTATTTTTGGCTGTGACAAAGGCAGCCAGACAGTAAACAAAGGGCCGATGGTGTTCCAGTAAAGCTTTATGTACAAAAGCAGGAGGCAGGCCAGAGTGGGCCTTGGGCCCATAGTTCAAGGGCCCCATTCTAGACCACTGCTTGAATTTTTTAGTGGCCTCTTAACAATAGTAAGACAGGTGTCATGTAGCCTTGCCTCTGCTGGGTGGCTCGGCGGGGCGTTGGGAGCTGGGCCCTCGGTGCGGGTAGCTCACTTCCAGAGCTGGGCTCCGGGCAGGAAGTGCCCCACCCAGAAGACAGCAGTGGCCAGAGGAAGAGAGCTGTCTGATCCTCTTCCAGCTGCTGTTCGGGCCTCAAGAAAGTGGTCAACTGCTCTGATCTGGTTCTAGTCCTTAGCAAGGTCTGCGGTCTCTGAGTCCGTCTTTGGAAGGCTGGTGGGGAGCCAGGGTGGCAGGTTATTCTTTTTATGTAAACCCATTCTTCCTGCGAAGTGGGGATCTGATGTTAGAAAAGTTCGTTTTCTCACGAGTCCTCCTGGATCACCAGTTAGATGAAAGCCTTCGCCTTTGCAGTAAAAATTGAGAGAAGAGCGGACGGGAAAGCCGTGGCATCATTTCCTGCTGTGCCCCGTCTCAGGGCTCGGCCGGTCCTACTAGTCAAACCTGTACATGCGCGTGGGCTGCTGGACGGAGACCGCGCCTGTGCTGCAGGTACGCACCAGTGAGGACGGTGCCTAGCGTTGTCCTCACTCACGCATGGGAAGGAAGAGCGTTTCAGTGAAGACCAAAAACAAAAGACCCTCTGAAAGATTAGACCGATGACTCATTCTCTGGGTAGTGCAGCAACTCAAGATTATTGCACAGACATCTGTGTGTTGTGTGCCTGTCACTCTGTGAGGTGGCCTTTTAGAAATGCATGACCCTCCACGTGAAGGCATTTCTTTGGTTTTCCTGAGGCGTGGGACTGAACTGAAGTAACGAGGGGGAGAGGGGCTGCACCTTAGTGCAAAGTCTGCCTGCTGTTTTTACCTGGTCTGCCCTTCAACTTGGGTACGGTGTCTGCTCAGGTTTCTGATCATGATTCCTGCCTTTCAGGGAAAGCTAAACTCCTAAATATTTTTTTCATGACAGTGTTACTTGTGTTAAAGCATTAGAGAAAAATGAAGAGGTAAAGTTAGTCAAGAAAAGGGTGTGTGTTTTTAAATCTGGGAAAAGGACAGACACGTCACAGGCAGAGTGGTTTGGGGTACATGCTGCTTCGGGCCCCCCGTGTCCCGTGTCATGGCAAGGCGGCTCTGGAGCCCCCAGCTGTCCTTCAGCATGCCTGCCTGGGAGGTGAGCAGGGTGCGTCCTGGTGACCCTCCCCAAAGCCACTAGCCTGAAGGGCTGAGTCGAGGACCCCAGCCCCGAGGCTGTTCCAGAAGCAGAGGCAGCACCGGTGGGGCACCTTCGATGCCTGGGCTGGGCCAGGCCTGCCCCGCTGTGCTCCTGCCCGGGGGCCATAGACCAGACCGAGCCCGGAGTTGGCCCAGCTCTTCTGCACCAGGGCGGGGTTCAGGGGTGGCGGCGAAAGCACCCGTCGCATGTGCCTTCCCGTGGGATTTCTGTGCGGGAGTGTGTTTGAGTGGAGTTCAGACGCACCTCAGGTTGAAGTGAGAGTTTGTGGAACTCCCTGCAGCGGGTTCCACGTGTGTTCTTGGTGTGAGGGAGAAGTTGAAAGTGTCCTTCCCTGCTGTCCCATTGCGCTTACCAAGTGGGCCAGGTGGTAGTCGTTGCCCTAATTTTCTTACCTCCCCCATGAATCGTAAGCATCCCAGGGAAGGTCGTGGTCAGCTGGGGGTTTCGCATGCCGTCCGAGACCAACTCTGAGTGTAAGCACTGGTGGGTTGAAAGTAAAAAGTTACTTCTCTGAGTGACCACTCAGAGTCTGGTTATTTGGTGTATTTCTTAGCCACTTACTTGGTCAGGTTCTCATCAGGCTCATGAGAATCTGTACAAGGCGCTTGGTTGCGGAAGAAGGACCCAGGCAGCCATTCTGCTCTGGGCCTGTCCTCACGGTCCCCTGCCCTGTCGGAGGGGAGTCGTGCCACTGAGGATGGGGTGGCTCAGAGGAAAGGCTCCTCAGTCTCAAGGAGACGTTGGTTCCAGGGCACGAGGAAGGCTGCTGCCGCAGCAAGTGAGGCCCGGGTTTGCTTCCGGCCCTTGAATCCCCACCCATCAACCCAAACCCTCCAGCTTAGAAAGCAAAACCTAAGCGATGCATCTATCTCATCTTTGTTCTGAAAGAGCCCCGTCGAGCCACAGCAGACACTGTGGGGCCACTGGGGAATTTTGGTCTCGTCGGCCCCACAGGTGCTGGAGGAGGGCCATCCGCACTCCGAGGGGCTGCAGACTGAGCCCACCGGAGGCCCATGCCGTCCGTGCGAGGACTCGCTACAGCCGAACCCTGCTGGAGCTAGAGAAGCAGCCACTCGGCTGACCCTGCAGCTTCTGTGCGCACCCAAACTGCTCCCTGACGTTTGAGGGATGTATCTTTAAAATGTTCTGCTTCAGAAAAAACGTGCAGAGGAAATGTAATTACTTAGAATTGTTTCCTGAATTGTGGGCAATGGTCTTTTATGTTCGAGCTTTGGCTTTTCCTGTGTTTTCCTTTTTATTTCATTGTTGACACATTAGTGGCCGGCAGTGAAATAATCAGGCTTAGCCATCTGGATGGGGCGAGGTTGAGACCCTGTAGCCGCGCTGCCCGCCGCCTGCATGCTGGTGCCAGGGGCCCCTCGGTGCTGGCAGCCTTTCTGCAGGGCCGGCTAGTGCCTGCTGGCACGGCCCCTCCCTGCTAACTCATCGTGGCTGCACAGACCACTGCACCATCTTACCAGACGGTATTTGGGGGGTGTGCACGCTTTTTTTGTTTATTGGCACTTTTATTAGTCTTTTAAAGGATAACAGCCTTTAAAGCACACTCTGGAGAGTGTGGTTGAGGGCGGGCTCTGAAGGCCCTGGCTCTGGTCTTGGGCCAGCGACTCAGCTCTCTGACCCTGGAGATGGGAGTGAAATGAGAGTAAGGGGACCCGCGTCGGCGAGTTTTGTGTGGAAAAGGTGCTGGCTGCGCTGCGAGACTCCCAGTGTTGGTGGTCGCCATGGCCGTCCCCCGTCCAGGTCGTGTGCGGCACTTGGAGCCCAGCGCCTTAACCGAGCTCGCTTCATTTCTCTACTGCTGCATCACCCGAGTTTGTTCATCTTGCCACTCTGCCTTTGAAGAGACCCCTGCCGTCAGCAGGCCTGGGGGGCGAGTTGCGTCCTGCCGGTGGGCCGAGTGTGGGATGTGCTCTCCGGATGAGCCAGGCCCCATCTCCAGGGTGTCACTGACCGGGCGTGTGTACTGCTTCCCGTCTGTCCGTCTGTCCTCTGGGTCCATCGGTCCGGAAAATAAGATACCGGCATTTGCATACATCCCTTCTCTCCCCCAGTTTACCTTTTAAAGAAAAGCGTTTTTGCATAACATTCACAAGGAATGTTATTTAAAAGTTAGAGACGTTGTATGTGATGATTGTCACAAATAAGATGACTTCCCTGGCCTCTCCCTTCTTGTTGTTTTTGATGCAGATGCTCTTTGTTTAGTAGCAGTTTGACTTCCAGAGATTTACTGTCTTGTCAAATCCCGTAATATTAAAACCCTGACTTACTTTTTTTTGTTGAGATTTTTTAAATTGAGATAGTATTTTTTTTTTCTTTTAACTCTGTTGTTGTTGTTCAAGTACAGTTGTCTGAATTTTCCCCCCAGCACTCCCCCCCACCCCAGCCACCACCACCTCCCACCCCTGATCCCAGCCCCTTTGGGTTTGGCCCTGTGTCCTTTATGGATGTTCCTGAAAATACTCAAGCATTATTTTGATTACAGAGTTAAGGAGAACAGTCATGTTCACTCTGGGGAACAAGCCCAGTTCTTCTGAGTTGCTGGTGCTTGATTCTTGGCGGTGAGGGTGGCATGTGCCTGTGTGTGTGCGGTTGTCCACAGTGTCCGTACCGGTACAACTGGGGGTTGGTTTGCTCTCACCTTTATGTAGTCAGCTGAGGTCACCCAGGGGCGGCCTTGGGTAGCCGAGTTTTCAGAACTTGGAAGCTGTGGAGGTGTCCTGAGTCTTTACACGGGGCAGCGTTCGCAGGTGGAATCCCAGAGACACGCTCTGCAGGGGTTGGCAAGGTCTCAACTGTCTTCACCAGGACACTGAGGCCTCAGCTGCCTTGTGCCCTGTGGCCCCTTGCCCGCCTGGTTCCAAGGCAGTGGTCAGCTCCTGCCACTGGGTGAGGCTGGGGCCTTCCAGCCAGCGGCCAGGGCATCTCCACCAGGTGCATGCCGGTCTGACCTAAGAGTTTCTTGGTAAAGCCCGAGACGGTTAGTTTTTTCACATCTCAGCCCTGGGTACGTAGCTTTTTAACACCGTGTGATGAATGCAGAGTCCACGTAAAGCCCTCTGTGAGCCCGAGTATGGGCTGTCTCCAGGAAAACTGAGCAGTTGTTTGTGTTGCAAGCTGAACTAGCCACTTTTTTCAGGAACGTTTTTACTGGAAAGAACAAAAGGCAGACAAACTGGTTATTGAGACTTGAATAATTAACAGCCATTTCCTGGAAAAGAAATAGTGAGCCTGTCATCTCAAGGGAAACCACAGTGACATCACTTGTTGCCTGGGATAAAATCTGAGCTTGCAAGCAAAAATGTAAATTTCAGAGATCTTGAATCTGCCAGCATGAGCGTGGCCACTGCCCATGGTGAAGACAAGTGATGTTGACAAACAGGCTCCTTGACAGGGACAGGGAGGGCAGGTCTGCCTGGCGACGCAGCACTGGCCAAGTGCTGCCACAAACACCTGTGGACAGAGGTGACGTTGACGTGCAGACGCACCCAGGAGCTGGCGGAACCAAACGTCCACCAGCACGGTTGCAGATTCCACGCTGCAGCCACTCTTCAAGAAAACGACCACTTGTTGAATCTTAGCGTAGAGTCAAAGAACATCACAATTTCTTTAAAAGCCATGGAGGTGCCCCCCGTTTCAGCTGAGCGTGTCGGTGTGTGGCCAGGCTCAACAACTTCAGCCACAACACCCTGTCGGACAGACCGAGTGCAGAAGCGGAAACACTGGTCTCCCTGTCTTCTCCCACCGCGGACTTGGAGAGGTGCGCGGAAGTGCAGAGGAATGCCCTCCTTCCGAATTTTTTAAATAAAGCTATTTTCATAACGATACTTAAAGTAGCATGAGTGATCCCATTCTTGTGATTTTGAATGAATTAGTAAACACCTACAGCACCCTCTGATCTGGTCATTCCGTGGGTGTCACCCGGATACCCCAAACTCCTCGGGCTCCCCCACACTTTTTTAGAGGTGCATGGTCCTGGCACCCAAAAATGGGCCTGGGCAGTCTCTCTAGCATGGCCTAGACGTGACCCTGACCCTGTCTTTATTAGCCTCTGTATTTTCCTCTCCCTCCACTCAGAAAGTTTCCTTTCCCACATTCACTTGTCAGCTGACAATGTGAACGGCTCCCAGGCCGCAGTGAGAGGCGGCTGCGCCCCCGCCTGTGTGGGGGGGTGGGAGTCACGCGGCCGGCCCTCCCTTTCTGCCTTAGTCAGCTGCCGTTTATCGTCCTCTGATCTTTTTTTAATCCGTATGTAAAGATAGCCACCTTAAACTTTTCTTATTACAAATAAACTGAAATGCTCCCTGGCCTCACCCCCCCCCCACATCAGTGCCCCGCCTTTCCCGGCCGTCTCGCAGTGGGTCATCTGGAGTGTGCCGTGCATCATCACCGCAGACGTGAGTGTGCCTGTGCGCTTTTACGTAAATATGTAAATGCGTGCCTACTCACAGAAAGTGCACGGTGCTTCTCACCTATTTCACAAGCAGTTTCAGAAACACTGCGGTGTCAAGTGTCCTGATGCTGCTCCGAGGTGAAGGTGGTGCTCGAACTAAACCGTGTCGCCCTGTGCACCCGAGTGCACGGCGTGACCTCTCTGTGGCCTCCTGAGTCTGCTGACTTGGTTCAAGCTCCCAGACCAGATGGGCGTCTGGGAGGAGGCGGCTAGTCGGGCATGAGCACCTGTTCTGTGCCTGGATGGTCCCGGGGCTGCCACAGGTGCTGAACACCTGCAGCCTGGCAGGAGCGAAGGTCCCCGCTCATTCCACGCGTGCACCTCACAAAGTGAGTGACAGGCTAGAAGCAGCCCAGCACTCCTGCTGCCCAAGCTGCCAGGGCCACGGGGGCTTGTTTCCCCACGTGTGGGGCCTGCTCCTTAGGAGACTTCCTACCTCAGAGAGCATCGCCGCCACTTCCGTGCCTGCTTTGAAAAGTATTCTGCTGCTACTAGGGAACGTAGTCAGTGACAATGCAGCAGCTGGGTGTGGCGTCAGGTGGGTGCCACTTCCCAGGCGATCGCTTCCTAAGGTGTATAAATGAGAAATCACTGTGTTGTACACCTGAAAGTGATACAACACTGTACATCCACTGTGATTGGAAGAAGTTTCATAAAGTAGATTTTACTAGATTTGAAAACATTGAGGTCGTGGTCATTTGTGACCTGCTTCCCCCACCCCCTGCGCACACGCCCCTCCCTAAATCAAAATCCAGTTACTCCAGAGTCTGGAGCTGACAGATCCCAGTCGGAGGCAAACAGAGTCCCTCACAGGGGTCGTGGATTGAGTCTCCATCTCTTCTGTGAATACGTTAGGGTTCAAATGGCCTCTGATGGCTCTGGCTGGGTAGCTCAGTTGGCTGGAGTGTCGTCAGTTGCACCGGGGTTGCCAGTTGGGTCCCCAGTCGGGGCACATATAGGAATCAACCGATGAAAGCATAGATGGGCGGGCAAACAAGTCGCTATTTTTCTCTCTTTCTTCCCCTTCCTCTCTTTCTGAAGTCAATTGATAAATAAAAACATTTAAAAGATTATACCTGATTAAATATTTTCAAGAAAGAAAGGAGCTTAGCAGATTCCTCTGCTTAGATTCCTCTGTCGTCCACTGTCCCTGGGGACAAGAAGCACCGTGAGAACGCACGGCTTTCTCCTTTTGTCCTGTCCTTCGTTCAGAGAGATGCTTGCCCGTAGCAAACTCAAGTGGCTGTCCAACGAGTGAGGGTTTTGTTTTAAAGACTGACACATTCACAGCCCTGGCTGGTGTAGCTCAGTGGATTGAGTGCAGGTCTCTGAACCAGAGGATCAGGGTTCGATTCCCAGTCAAGGCATATGCCTGGGTTGCAGGCCAGTTACCAGCAGGGGACACATGAGAGGCAACCACACACTGATGTTTCTCTCCCTCTCTCCTTCCCCTTTAAAGATAAATAAAATCTTAAAAAAAAAAAAAGACTGATACATTCAGAAGCTTTTTTTTTTTTGTAAATAAAGTCACAAATGACATACTGAAAAAGTGTTACCCATCTTAAACAGAGGTTAACTTAAATTTATATTTTAAGCCAAAGTTAAACATAACAATGTTTTGAGAGACTTCCGCCAAGATGGAGGCATAGGTGGAGATGCCGTGCTCCCTCACACAACCAAGTTTAGAAACAACTAAATATTAGCAACAGAAAACACAGCCAGAACACGGAAAATTGGACTTTTCGGAAGTCTGATAACAACAAATTCTTCAGCCTGACCTGTAAGAGGGACAAAACCAGCAGCTGGCAGAGCGGGATAGCACAGGAAAACTCGGTCAGATGGACTTGGGCGCGTAGAATCCAGGCGCAGGGTTGGACGTGGTGGGCAACTCAGCGAGTGACCGCGGGGAAACAGCGAGGGAGCAGGGCTGCGGGCTGACTGTGGTCGCGCATTCGTGCGTGGATAGACAAGCAAGGGAGTGGGCAATTGGACTGAGACCCAGCAAGTCCCCATGGCAAGCGGCAGCGGAGGGCGCCGCCATTTCCCGCTCTGACCCTGCCTCCACATACAGCGTCATAATCCAGCGACCTAAGTGGCCCTGCCCCGGTGAACCACCTTAGGCTCTGCTCTTCACCCAGCTGCGAGAAACAGCAGAGGGGGCCGCCATTTCCCCACTCTGACCACGCCCCCACATAGAGCATCACAACCCAGCGACCTGGGAGTCCAAGGCTCCGCTTCTCATACTTAATGGGCGCAAATAGACCAAAAATGGCTCAAGAAGATCTCAAAGCCCCAGAGCCTATAAATCTAAGCGATGAATAAATAGCAAAACTCTCAGACGCACAGTTTAAAACACTGGTGATCAGGATCCTCACAGAACTGGTTGATTATAGCCACTAATTAGACAAACATATGAAGGTGAAACTAATTGAAATGAATGGAATTGCACAGGAAACCAACAACGATGAAAAGGAAACTGGGACTCAAATCAATGGAGTGGACCAGAAGAAAGCAAATAATGGCCAAACAGAAAAGAGTCCAGAAGCAAGAATTCAAAAAAACGAGGAGAGTCTTAGGAACCTCCAGGACATCTTTAAACGGTCCAACATCCGAATTATAGGGGTACCAGAAGGGGGAAAGGCACAGTCACCAGTGGAAAACAAATAATAAAGGAGAATTTCCCCAATCTGGCAAAGGAAATAGACTTCCAGGAAATTCAAGAAGCTCAGAGAGTACCAAAGAAGTTAGACCCAAGAAGGAACACACCAAGGCACATCATCATTACATGAGCCAAGATTAAAATGAAGGAGAGAATCCTAGAAGCAGCAAGAGATAAGGGGACAGTCACCTACAAAGGAGTTCCCATCAGACTGTCAGCAGATTTCTCAAAAGAGACCTTACAGGCAAGAAGGGGCTGGAAAGAGGTATTCCAAGTCATGAAATCCAAAGACCTACAACCAAGATTGCTCTATCCAGCAAAACTTTCATTTAGAATGGAAGGGCAGATAAAGTGCTTCTCAGATAAGGTCAAGTTGAAGGAGTTCATCATGACCAAGCCCTTATTATATGAAATGTTAAAGGGACTTATCTAAGAAAAAGAAGTTAAAAAAAACATGAACAGTGAAAGGACAACAAACTCACAGTTATTAACAACCACACCTAAAACAAAAGCAAACTAAAAGGACAGCTAGATCAGGAGTGGAAACATAGAAATGAAGATCTCAAGGAGGGTTAGCAACAGGGGAGTGGGAGGAGGAGAAGGGGGAGAAGGTACAGAAAATAAGTAGCATAGACAGTAGATAGAAAATAGATGGGGGAGCAAGAATAGTATGGGAAATATACAATCTAAAGAACTTGAGACACATGGTCATAAACTAAAGGGGGGGTAATGGTGGGGAGGGGGGTAGGGTGGAGGGGAATGAAGGGGGGAATAGAACAACTGTAACAGCATAATCAATAAAAAAATAAATTGAAAAAAAATAAAGTGGCAAAAAACTTGGCTGAAAAAAAAAACAATGTTTTGAAACTTTTTACTTCCTCCCTCCCTACTTCCTCCCCTTAACTTTTTTATCTTATTTTCCAGGTGAGGACTTCAGGTAGTGAAACTGACCTTTTGTAAGACACATGAACTTTCTTATTCAAATAGTATAATATTAGTGGTTATTAATCCTGCATTTTTTACTGTTTTGTACATTCATTAAGTGTAAACTTTCAAAATAATAATTTTGAATATTTCTTTACTTTAATAGGAGTTACAATTATCAGTATCCAATTAGATGGACATAGACTGTCCTGCCTGCGTAGATTAGAGAACTGTACTGGGCGGGGCGTGCGTGTGTGCACATGTGTTTGTGTGGAGCCGAACGTCAACTTACAAAAATCAGTTCAGCCTGTGTTCTTGTCATCTGGTATGATAGACGGGTGTCAGCATTTGTTTATTGAGCCTTTTTTCCATTTCAAAAAAGGAGGAAAGCCCTCAAGTGGAATGGAAGCTAAACTTGGGGCCCCTCAAGTAGTTTTTACACCATACTTCACATTTAAGTGTTGAAAACAGGAGTAAAGGGAAGTTGAAGAAGCACATTGCACGCAGCGGTCTTCAGCAGAGAACGGGAACTTCCCGGCCAGGTAACAGCCTGAGCCGCAGCCCCTTGGTAACCACAACGTGCCGCTCAGGTAAACATCCATCCCAGCCTGCGCGTGCGGGGCGGAGGCGGGCAGCCCGCGGGCTCCTCGGTGCAGGCGCCTGCCACGGGCACTGCCGTCGCCTGTCTCTTGCGGCCTGTCTCCCCGCCGTTTGAGAAGGGCAGCTGTCTGGGGGCACTCGGTGCTCCGTCGCAGCAGCACGGTGGGGTGCCCGAGGGGGAGCAGGTAGGCATGTCTGTCATTAGCACCCAGGAACCTTTTTAATCTTCAAAGCTCCTTGCAAGTGCTCATTGAAACTGCCCTCTGCCCTGTGAGCTTGCAAACAGGTATTATTAGTCCCTTTTTATAGTTGTGGAGACCAGAGCAGAGGCTCCGACCTGCCTGAGGTCCCAGAAGGAGTTGGTGACCGAGAGTGGACAAGCACTGGGGCTTTCCAACTCGGCTGTGGGCTCACACCTCTGAGCACACGCTGGGCTGCCCTGTGTCCCTTTATCGCTGAGATCTAGCCACACAGGACTTGTGCGCTCGGTGTGTGCCATGGTGTGCAGTGCTCTGTGGCTGAAACCAGCTTAGTTGATCTTATGGTGTCATCTAGAAAGACAAGAGATGCAGATTCTGGGTCATGGAGGTAAGGCCACAGCTTGGGGGTTTGTGGTTACGGATGAAATTAACTCAGCTGAGCCTCAAATTGTCTGGCAGCCTGCAGCGCCCCTTGCCCTTAGCGTAGCCTGGCGGCCAGAAGACACACGGACCCCAGGACAGTGTCCACTCAGTGTGGGCACTGTTTGCATCCTGAGGGTTCGCACTGACGCTGCGTTTTCAACACAGCGAGCACGATACCTCAGTGCAGGCGTGACCCTACGACCACTGAAGGGTCCTCGGGGGCAGTCTCAGAGTTCGGTGAGAGACGCCCTGCCGGTGCTGGCGGGGTGCAGCGCTCTTGGGGAGTCAGGGAGAGAGGCGCTCTTCGTCTGCAAACCGGCTGCTGCGGGACAGGCGCTGAACAGAGCTGTTTCTCGATGCTGTGCACACACAGCTGAGGGTTGTTCGCGCTGTAGTAAAAACATAAACATCTCTGACTATGTTCCTGATTCACGTAAAGCTGCGCGAATGTCCCCTTCTTGTTCTCTGCGTCAAAGTACCTGGCATGCATGTGTTGCCAGATTAAGCCTGGGAAATAAGTACAGCAGCCCCATGTTTTTCATTGTGCAAAATAAGGTCAAAATTAAGACCAAGAAATTTTAACTGAGTTAACAGTTCATTTCAAAAGGCAGGAATGCTTCGTGGAATACACTGAACACAGAAAGGAGAATGGTTTAGTTTTGACCCACCTCACAGCCACCTAAAGCTTTGTTTCGTTCCTGCAACCCATGTGGAAGTCACCGCCTTGGAGGCTGGCTGTGCTCAGCACTGAGCTCAGCACTTGTCATCTGTCTTGTCGCTGAAGGGACATGTCCATCTCTGCCTCACAAGGCACAAGGGTGACAACAGCTTGTGGGTAGGGGCGGGGACTCCCAGGAGTCCTCTTGATCAGGTCAGTGGTGGTCCCAGGAAGCAGTCGGGAAGAGGCGACTCACTCAGCAGGCTGGGGAGTGTGTAGGGGATGGGGTGTGGTGAGAAGGACCCTGGAGAAGGGTTCGTATCGAGTGAGCAACGTCACCTTACGGACGGATTGAGCAAGCAGCTAAGTGGAGCGTAGGTGCTTGCTTAGTGGGGTGCGGAGGGGAGCAGGTGGCAGTGGGCCATCTTGTCACTTCACAGGGGGCTGAGCTGGCGTGTGTTACGCTTCTAAGAGAAACTCAAAGACAGACAAGGAATTAAAAGTGATCCTTGAGGTGGGGGAATGGAGGGTTTTCACTGCATGTGTATTTATGTTGTCTTTCTGCATCTTCCAAGTTGTCGCTGTGCTTTTAGCCAGCGAAGGGCCTAGAACACAGCATGGAAAGGCTGAGGCTGTGGGCTTGGGCGTGAGACCTGGCCAGGAGTTGGCTCCGCCCGTCCTTCCCCAGCACTGGCTCCCCGGCCTGCTCAGCCTGGTGGAGCGCCACCCTCAGGCAGGAGGGCACCCAGCACGAGGGTAAAGTGGACGGGGCGGGCAGGTGGCCACCCCATGCCGTCCTGCCCGGGGCCTCACTCAGATGGTGTCATTCTGGTGAAGCTGACCTGTCACTGCATTTCATTTAGAGGAATGAGCTGGTGTCACTCTGCAGTCAGCCCCACCCCTTCCTTATCTGTGAACGGTAAGGCGTAGAAACCAGACCTGCTAAAACCAGAAAGCTCTGTGCATCTTCACCTCAAAGGTTGCTCATGAAGTTCTGGGGCAGGAAGGGATTTAAAAGGGGGGCTGGGGAAGGGAGGGCCCAATGGCTTTAGTGTTTGTGGTGGCACAAAAGGGGAAGCCTGTGCAGAATGTTGAGCAGGGGGCGGGTGGGTGGGGGAGGGAGTCTGGAGGGGCCTGAAGGGCATGGTCAACGGTAGTGATTGGGACTTTGTCTTCACACACAGGGTGGGGCCAGAGTAGGTTTACAGTTGTTTGTATGGGAAACGATACAGAAATGAGTAAATAATAGCACAAGGATAAACCCTGTCTGTGCGCTCACGGCCGTGTTTGCCACACCGGTGTTGCGATGCCAGTCCCTTATCATGCACTCACATTGCAAATACTTTTCCCAGTCATTGGGTTTCTTGACAATATCATTTGCAATACAAACATTTTTAATTGGATGAAGTCCAGGTTATCTAATTTGTCTTTTGTTGCTGTGTTTTTAGTCTTATATCTGAGAAACTATTGTCTAATCCAAAGGTTTGCTTTTATGTTTTCTTTGTTTTATTTATTGCTCGAGAGAAAGAGAGCAACCTTCACTTGTTGTTTCATTTACTGGTGCATGCATTGATTGATGCTTGGGTGTGCCCTGACCAGGGATCGAACCCACAGCCTTGGCGTACCAGGACAGTGCTCCAACCAACTGAGATGCCCGGCCAGAGCCTGCTCTTATGTTTTCCTCTGGGAGTTTTATAATCATAGCTCTTACACTTGGTCTTTAATCCATCTTGAGTCAATTGTATGTAGTGTTAGGTAAGGGTCCGAGTCCATTCTTTTGCCCGTGGATATCCAGTTTTCCCAGCACCGTTTATTGAAAAGACTGTTTCTTTCACTTCAGATGGACTTAACCACCCTTGTTGAAGATCAGTGAACGTGCAGGGTGGTCTCTGGACCCCGTTCTGTTCCTTGGCCCGAGTGGCTGCACCCATCTCCATTACTGTAGCTTTGCGAGGACCTTTAAGAGCAGGAAGTGCGACTCCTCCAGCTTCGTCTTCTTTTCCAACGTTGTTTTGGTTCCCGGGTCCCTGGCATTTCCACATGGACTCGAGGGCCAGTTTGTCAGCCCGCCTGGCCTCTTCCCCGAGCCCTGTGTGCATGTGGATTGGGTGGAGCAGCACGGGGTGGCCAGACTCTCCGGGGCAGAGGCTCTGACGCCGAAGGGAGGCCCCTCCTCCTGGGCGGCCGGGACCTTGGCCGGGGCCTTGGGTGCGGTCTACTAAGCACCCCCAGAGGGAGAGTTTCTGAAGTCTCAGGATTTGTCGTTTAAATGCTAATTGAATTTTGTGTTCTAGTTCATAGCTATTACAGTTCAATGCAAAAATATTTAACATGATTGAACTACACTGTAAAACTGGTATTCTGGGAAGTGTATCATGTTTATTTCCTACAGCCGTATGCAGCCCCAGAACGCACAACCCAGTTTAAAAGGCCCTGACGGCCGCGGCCCGCCTGGGAGAGCTCCCGACTTTGCACGGGCGGCTGCTCTGACCGATGCCATCTCCCCGCTGCACTCCCTGGGCCGGCCTGTGTCCGCTCCGGGCGAGCGTGGCTCCCGACACACAACAGGCCAAGGTCTCTTGCAAAGCTGCCGTCTTTTCTGTTGATTCTTGAGTTAGATTTAGATCCTGCCAGCCTTGGCTGTCAAAGAGATTTAAGTTCTTACAGGATGAAGTCCATTTATTCCTAAGTTCTGTTCTGGAAAATCAAGTCCTTGGCCAGGGCGCACGCGTGCCTTGTTTATGCAGGTTCAGGTGTGCCAAAGGCAGCTGTCCAGGAGCGGGCGTTTCCGAACACCTGTGCCGCTCCGCGACGAGGCCTTTCCCCGTCCGTCCGTCGGAGACAAAAGCAAAGCTGGCGGAGTCTGTTTACACAACGCGAAATTTACTCAGTTTATAGCACTACTTTCTAGTCTGAGGTTGTCCTTTTTGGCATTAAAGTATCTCTTCTGTTATGATTTTGTACGTTCTTCTCCGTTAATTAGTGTGGTAAACCAACGTCGGTCTTCAAGATTCTTCACAAAATGTTACTGGTCTGCGGAACCCTAACTCCAGAACATCATTTCAAACCACAAACCCCAGATTTTTGCCTTGTTTACGTTTAGAATCACCACACAATATTGCGGATATTTTAATGTAACTTAAAAGCTCGAGTCTTTTTCTTGCTGTTCTGTGAAATGTAATGTAAACAAATCCATGGAGACGGAAAGCAGATTAGAGGCGTCAGGGCCTGAGGGGTGAGGAGGCTGGGGGGTTATTTAAAGGGCACAGGATGTTCTTCTGGGTTAAAGAAAAAGTTTTGAAACTAGAGAGAGGGTTAGTTGTACAACATTGTGAATGCATTAAATGCCACTGAATTGTGCACTTTAAAATGGTTTATTATACTTTGTGTGAGTTTCACTTCCGTTTTTTTAAGCCCACTTTGTTCACAGTGTAATTCTATGTAAGGGTGGCACGGGGAGTGTTTCACTCAGGTTCTATAGATCCAGGTGTGCACATGGTATTTGCTTACACACACACCCTACACAGGCATTCTTCATTGTTCTGAGCATAACCATTAGAAGCTATTAGGTAGACAACTTTCTGCTTTGGAAGAGGAGAAAGGTTTGTTATAATACTCCACTGAGACTCAGAGATTTCCCCTGTTCTCAGCTCAGAGACAGTACACATCTGCCAGCTTTTTACAGCCTCTCTGCCTGGAAAGTCGAAGTTTTGAAGTCGCCTTCTAGGGGAATCTGTGTACAGTTCCCCTTCCTTGCTCTGTCTAGTGGGTCTGTTCTCCTTGTTCCCTGGGCCTCCAGCCTCCAAGTTGAGGCAGCAAGCCCAGCTCCGTTGTTATGAACCATCAAAGGAGCCCAAGGTCGGTCCTCCCCTCCCCCAGGAAAGAAAGTGGGTGGGGGAGGGAAAAAGACCCTGCACTCTGTGGAAGCAACTGAATCCCCATTACCAATTCCAGGACAGCGTTTTTCACTCTTTCTGCTGCTTCCAGAAGGGAAGGGGAAAGGCTAGGTTAGGACGCCCCCTGGGCTTGGGGTTCTGGGGCAACCCGAACATTCAATACTATACTCAAAACAATACTCATGTTTCTAGTTTCCTAAAATAATGGAGTTTGTCATTGAACTTCACTTAAAATGCTGATTATGCTTCACTTTTCATAGAGCATCTCTTAGAATATTCTATAACGTTGGATATTTTTCAAGAAAGATGTTTTTTCCCTAAACCTGGACTGTGTCTGTGAATGTGTTGTCAGTGTTCAGATGGCTCTCCACACATCGGTCCTGACCGCAGGCCAGCCTCACCTGCCCTGGTCACACGGGGGAGGGATTCAGACACTCAGCTCTGCGTGCCAGGGGGTCCTGGCCCCCCAGCCCCTGCCCACCACCCCTCACTGTGTCTTCAGTTTGCGTCTCTTTGGGAGCGAGCCGCTTGGCCCCACTTTGGTTGTTGTTTTCTTGCAGGGTTGAAACTGTGCCCCTGGGAACTAAACACAGGCTTCGTGTCCGCGGTGACCAGGGTGGTTTCCTGAAGCCGTCTCATTAGTGCCCCGCTGGCATAGCCGATGGCTTGGTGTTGTTGCGTCGTAAGAGCTGGAACTGAAATCAGGACATGTGTGGTATTATCTGAACCACAGAGTCTGTGAATAACAATTTTGTAAAGAACACATTTGGCCCTGGCTGGTGTAGCTCAGTGGATTGAGTGCGGGCCTGTGAACTAACGGATCGCGGTTGGATTCCCAGTCAGGGCACATGCCTGGGTTGCAGGCCAGTTCCCGGCAGGGGACGCGTGGGAGGCAACCATACATTGATATTTCTCTCCCTCTCTCCTTCTCTTCCCCTCTAAAAATAAATGAATGAAATTAAAAAAAAAAAAAAAGAACACATTTGCCTTTTTGGGCCTGTCGCCGAGACAGGATCTAGGCAGATATACTCAAGACAGAGAATGCCGCCGTAGACTCCCTACTGATGCCAGGTGGCTCCCCACTGGTTCCCGAAGGCGCGCTGTGCTTACTCCCCAGGAGAGAGGATTTCCGCATACGTCACCCAGGTGCTGCCACTGTCGTCAGCTCATGTTCACACGTCTAGCCCACGTGGTCTGTTATCGCAGGGGGAGCTGCACGGGGCCTCTAACCCCACGGCGCTCCCCCCAGACAAGCCCAGGTCACTTCACCTGGCAGAGGACCATCACCTCAGAGCTGGAGGCAGGGTCTCAGTTGTGACTTTGAAGGTTCTGACCCGATTCAGCCCTGCTTTGAGGCTGACCACAGCTGAGGGGAGCCTGGGTCAGTGGGAGTCAGAGCAACAGAAGGTCCCCTGAGCTGGGCCTCCCGACAGGGTGGGTCCGGAAGGGACCCGGCAGCAGTGCGTCCGGTGAGGTGGGTCGCTCTAGCAAAGGCACTTAGGGAAATCCAACATATTGGGTTATTTTCTTAACCACAATTCCTGTTAAATTGGCTGAAATTGTAGGTACTTGAATTTAAAGGTATAAAAGAAAAATTTAGAATATAAGGCAAAGAATCCAAAGAAGAGCCAGCAAGCCTGTCCTCAGGGAGTTTGCAGCCAAAGTGACTGGAAGGGCACAGATGTCTGCACAGGGAAGTCAGCTGACAGCGGCCAGAGGGGTGAGAGGGTGGGGACTGCAAAGCGTTTCTGTGGGATCAGGGCTTTGGGGCCTTGGCAGTGAACGGGTGTGCTCGGCGACTGTCACAGGGGAGAGTGCGAGGCCCTTGGTCCACATGCAGAGGACAGAGTGTGCAAGCAGAAGAGGCGGCTGTGCAGGGTGCCAGCCGCGGTCCGCTCCGGGAACAGCCGTGTGCCGCTTGAGGTTTGTCCATTTTCCCACAGGGGGCTCCTGCTCTCCTGCTACCCACTCCTTTAGGACGTCGTTTATGTCTTAACTACTTCCAAAAAAGAATTTTGGTATGGCCTAAAATGTTAGAATGTGTGCAACAGTGTATTAAAGGGAGAAAAGCTTAGTAGAAGCCAGTTTGGAGGGCCAACTTAACTTGAAAATGGAGCTTATTCAACAGGCTCAGAAAAAAGTTTATGCTACTCCTGGGCCAGTGGGCACAGCACCTTTCTAGCTCCTGTCCAGTGGGTGATGCTAGAAGCCCCGCAGGCCCACAGGCAGGTGCCCGCCCCCTCTCTGATGCCGCGCCACTCTGCCCTGGTGCGTTCCTTAAGGAGGTGAAAGAACGAGCCTGATGTTTACCCTGCCTAATGTGGGTTTCATTTGTCCAAAGGTGCTCTTAAGTGAACAGCAGTGTTATGATGTAAACATGAAGGCAAAACTGAAAAGAACCAGTCAATAGCCTGAGATTGGGAGAGAGGCTCTAACACTGGCTCTTAACAGGACTCAACTGACAGAACCAAAGACTGGCAGGGGCTTGGCAGAGGGTGAGAGGAACCGCCTGTCTGTCTGTCTTCTCACTGAAACAGGACGTACCACAGGGGCGGAATGACCCTCTGGGTCCCCTTTCGGGACAGTTGGGACTTCGGATCCTGCACTGTATTGAGCACTAATAGTCAACGTAGAAATCTGTGAATTTGGTGACCAGGGGGTTTTTGTTCTGTCCTTTCCTCCACTCCGTGGGTAGCCCTGGGTTCCTCTGAGTATAGGACACCCCCCCACCTGTGGCACAGGAGATGATTTGCTGAATCAGAGCTGAACATTATTTTAGTAATTATACATTGATGAGTATGAAGTACATAAATAGCATGTCAAAACTGTGATTTCTTGGGTTACTATTACTTAGGTCAGAGCTTAGTAAAAAGTGTGTTCACTGAAAGAAAAGCACCAAGTAAACATAGAGCGTGGCTGTGCACAGTGTGGCAGAAATTGAGGAGCCTTTGGTGGACGCCTGAAGTGTGGGGAGCCCTGGGACCCGCCTGCTCCAAGTTCACTGCCTGAAGACGGCTCCGAAGAGCCCTTCAGTCTCTTGCATTTGGCTTCAAGTGCAGAAGCCCGTGCAGCTGCACTTGGAGGCTGCCGGGCCAGCATCCGGGCACCACAGCCACAGTTCCCTCCCTCCTTGTGGCCTCCACCCCTGCCAGGCAGCTTCTCTGCTTGTCTCTTCACCTCTTTTCCACAGTGTTGTGGCTGGAGCCAGGTATCAAACCGGCCGAGTCACCTTTTTCTTCGTTTGCAAAGTGGGGGGCATGATAATCCTCCCCCGTGGAGTAGCCGTGGGTGTTCAATGAGGTGAGGGTGTGAGCCCTCGGCACGGAGTCAGGAACACACTCAGATCAGCACTGTCGGGGGTGACGATGGTCTCCCTGCCCAGTTCCTCCCAGGCTTCCAGGTTCAGATCCAGTTCGTGACAGCTGGTGGCTGATTGCTTCAGTTTTCAGGAGAAAAGCTTCCCTTTGGCCAGAGCATTGCCTTCTAACAGAGTTGTTCACTCTTGACCCAAGCTGCTTGGGAGGGGCTCCAGGTGTTGGCCAAACCCCTGCAGCCCACAGTGGGCCAGCAGGTGCTGGGTGCTACTATTAACTGGCTGCTGACCAGTTCTCATTAGTGTGGGCAGGGCGGGGGCGCTCCCCCCAAGGCAGCCTCCACCCTTCTGGGGTGAGCAGTCTTGGCGAGCTCCGCCTGGCCAGAGCAGCTGTTTTGAGAAAATGGGTTACTAAAGGTCAGCTAAGAGATGCCCAGACTTAGAGGGTTTGGCACAAGTTGTTACAGGGTCACAAAGCTGCCTGAAACCTCGACGACGTAGTGACGTGGTGTGACCACTCTTCAGAAACTGCCGTGTGGCCTGGTGACCCACCGGTCGGTCGTCAGTTTGCGTTCGTTCTCGGCTCCGCTGGCAGCCCCGAGGCCCCTCCTCCCTCCCCCCTGGAGAGGACGCAGTGCTGTGGGGCAGGGGGACCTGGGTTTGAGCTGCGGCCCCGCCGGCTGCTGTCAGGCCAAGTGTCCGTTCCAAAGCGGAGCGCCGCACCGGGGCCGTGGTGAGGGTCGGGCAGCTCAGAGTCGGAAACCTGCCGACTGATGGAAACAGCCGAGCACTGCTGGTGGGCGTCCCTCAGATGCTCTCTCCACTGCGCCAGGAAGGCCTCCTTGAGCGTCTGAGCAGGGTGATACGTCGGACCCCACAGGCCTGGCTCTGGGACTGGACAGCCATTGACCTCGTCTGCCCGCTCGGGCCGTGAGGTCCTGCGCGGGGCTAGCAGCAGTGACAGCGACGCCGAGGCCAGCGTCAGGAAGAAGTGATCTTTCCCATCTGTACAAAAAGTCTCCACAAGAAAGGAGGTGCCCAAAAATTACGGCTTGAAGTGATCCCTGGTAAGGCATCGAGGTGTAGCTGCCAGCGTCCACCAGCCACCAGTGATGTCACCTGCGTGGGCGTTTTCCTCTGTCGTTCATTCCGCTGCTGTCCCGGGACAGGTGGCTCAAGGGAAATGCTCTTCCCAGACCCACGTCTCGTAGGTGAAACTTCAGTCCTGGCATCGAGTCCCTTCAAGTCATGAGGTCATGTCATGGTTGCTTAAGGCTCTCAGGCTGTCAGGCTGCCTGGGGCATGTGCACAGAGGGCTAATGCATTGTGGTGCCGCGTGGCTTTCTCAGGGGTCTGCGTGGGCGTCGGAGGAGGGAGCCTTGACTGTGAGCTGGGAGAATCAGACATGGGCCCTCTGACCGGCACTAGCCTTGCCTCTCCCGGGTGACCGGGCCGGAAAGCCCTGAGAAAAAGTCCCCAAATCTTGGCCATTCATTTTTTTTTATTCAGCTCCTGCGAGCATGTGATTTTGAAAAAAAGCCTCAGAAAGGTTAGGTCTGGCAGGATCTTCTGTTTTGCTTCCCTTTCTTGCCAGATTCCTGGAGGAAGCGGGTAGTGTGTTCCGAGCATGCGAACAGTGAGAACACAGCCTTGTCGTTTACGCTTGAGGATCTCCGACTCCACCTGGCTGATGGCCCAGTGGCCTGGAACTACTCCTTACAGCCCAGGGACCACCGCTCCTTAGCTGGGGCCATCGAAGGGAGACTGGCACCTGGAGGAATGGCAGTGTTCTTGGCCCTTTAGACCAAAATCACAGCTTCTGGGGCCCTGTGTACGTTTATAGCTAGTTTTTGTGACGTTCAGCCATTTGTAAAGGAGTCATTCTGTAACTTTGGAAATTTGTATCTCAAGGATCTGAAGGTCTTCTTCAAATTGCTATCTAAACCAAATAAACTTATTTAAATATACTATCTAATTGGATATTAAAAACGCTCTTTAGACTAGCAAAATTTAAGGATTACATGCATAAACTTAAAAATCCCGTTTGGCCCTGGCCAGGCGGCTCCACTTGTTGGAGCCCCCTCTCACACAGCAGCAGGTTGGGGTTGGTTCGCGGTCAGGGCTCGCACAGGGGCAGCCGAGTGGCTCCTCTTTCTCCCCTTTCCTCTTTCTCTAAAATCGATAAACTTATCCTCAGATGAGGATTAAAGAAAAATTAAAAAAAATAAAAGTCCTGCTTACCCATATGTATATATACTATTGTATGTAACATATTGAACAAATACAGTTCTAGTTCCAGCCTTAAATCCTAAAATGAGATGAGTATTATATAGAAGAGCACTAAAAAGAATAGAGAAGAAATATGAAAGCACGTTAGCCTAAAAATACAAGACCTTTCAAAGTGAGAGGCAGCAAGTACTTCTGTGAGATCAAGCAGGAGGGCCACGCAGGCGCACTGACTCGGGCAGAAGGCCCAGCGGTGTTTGGAGGAGGGGACGGAGGCCAAGGGAGGGGACGGTTACACCTGTGGGACAAGGCCCTTGCAGAGCAGCTAACACGGCGATGCTGATTCTGAACGGTTAATTCCCTGTCCAGTGCTCGTCAGCCTAGTAGTCGTGACGCCCGCACCTGCTTTCTTCTTCTGCGGGGCACGAGGCTGCCCCGGGCCGGCAGCTCCAGTTCCGTGTTGAAGTGGCTCGATTTACACTGGTGTTTTTTGGTTTTTTGCCAGGCAGATGCTACAGAAAAGCAGGGGCCATGACCTTCCTTCTGGGCAAAGGTGAATTCTAGGCAAAAAAGATTCAGGCAGGCAGGATCGCTCCCTCACACGGAGCTACGGTCCACAGGATGACAAAGCCACCATGAACATGTGTGACCTAGTGTTTGAGTGGCCAGAGCTGGGGGTACACAGTCCGTGAGGCCCAGGGTGCAGGGGGACGCATCCACTCCCAGAGCAGGTGGTGATCGGGAGTTACTAGGGCGAATCGGGAGACTTCCGGAGACGGGTGTGTGTGCCATGATTTAAGTTTAACACGTAACTGTTCAGAGAGAGAGGCTCTGCAGTTTCTCAAAATTTAGGATGAGTAGAAACCACTTTCTCTCATGTAATGCAGTGAAAATGGGAGTAGGTGGAACCCGGCCTCCACACCCACTGGGCCAGGCGCCGACCGGCCTGGCCGGAGCACCCTCGGGCTTGGCCCTGCCCCGTCCCCCGGGACTTCCACGTTTCAGCCACAGTCGTCTTCAGGGTCCGGCCCCAGCCCCATCTGACCCATCACTAGGTTTTCTTCTGCCACCGCACCCTGGGCTCCCGTCCTTAGAGGCTGGGCTCCCCCCTCTGCGGTGCCCTTGTCCTTTCTTCTTGGGCCTGTAAGTCCTCACTGTTTGGTTGATGCCTTTAAACACGTTGTTTTAAGAAATATTTTCTCAGGTTTTCTTGCTGCAGAGGAGAGGCTTCTAGTTTTGTAGTCACGGGGCAAAGCGCTCCGCCAAGCGCGGCTGTCACCAGCTTTGCCTGCGGTCTGCCGCCCGCCCCCCGCCCTGCTACTGGGGGCCGTTGGGGCTTCACCTGTGCGTCCCAGGTGGCTCCCCTGCCACGCCACTGTCCTGTCCCCGTCTCCCAGCTGTCCAGCCAGCCTCCCTTCCCCACCTGCCCTCTAGCTAGTAGTCCCATTGCCTTGAAGGTGTGAGCCCTTCACAAAGTTCACTGTCATTTTTCTGGATAAATGTGGTCCGTCTTCCTCCTGTAACTACAAAGTAAAGCATTATTTATAACTTTTTTACTGCAAAAAAACCTGGTCTGATTGGTTAAATCATAGCACATATGTACGGTAAAATTCCAGACAGTTGCAGACAGTGTTGGTCTGTTTATTGATCTACGGGGCATTCCGACGCGGTTGAGGGAACAGAATAAGGAACATGGGGACCTGGCGCCCAGCAGCACACGGATGGGACGCGGAGTGCTGTGCGCTCGGAGACCAGGCGATGCCGTGTCGGGGGGGCACTTCTCTCTGCGCTCCCGCTCTGCGATGTTTGACTTTTTCTGTTTTTATTTCATAGCAAACATGTATCATTTTTCTGAAAACAAAATTCTTCAAACATATCTGGTACATGTGAATGCATCAGATAGTTGGCAGTTCAATACTAAGTTCCAGTTTGGGTTTTTTTGTAATTTTATTGTTAGAGAGAGGGGAAGGAAGGGAGAAAGACAGGGAGAGAAACATCAGTGTGTGGTTGCCTCTGGCATGCTCCCCGCTGGGGGCCTGGCCTGCAACCCAGGCATGTGCCCCGACTGGGAATCAAACCAGCGGCAGTTCGGTGTGTAGTCCAGTGCTCAGTCCACTGAGCTACTTCAGCCAGGGCATAAGTTCCAGTTTCATTTAAAGACAAGTGGTTGACTTATACAGGGAGAAGGATTTCAAGGATGTATAGATTCACACCCTCAGCTCTTTACCGTCCCCACTGCGGGGCCCACATACCAGCTCCCACCCTGGATTTGAGAAGGAGAAACGGCAGGTTCCGCCCCCGCTCCTGTGGGCAGACCCTGTCGTGCCTCACCGGACTGCTGCTGGGCACCGGCCTCTGAGATGGGCTCTTTCCCAGTCTCACGGAGCCAGAGAGAAAGAACCCAGGCTTCGGGTGTGGAGACTGGGGCTCAGAAACCTCCCACAGCCGGTCACAGCCAGGCCACCACAGTGTTTCCCGCGGCCCGGCCTGCTGTCCGCTTCCCGGTTTTGTCTGTCTTCTTTCCCTGTGCGCTGCTGGCCCCCACCCTCCAAAACACAGTGGCACCATAACCCTCTGTGAGCCTGAAAGTAGAACTTCAAGGATATTTTCCACTCAAATCTAGTTGAGTCAAATCGACAGAACTAAAAAGTCCGTGGACCCACCAGAGAGAGCGGCTCCTCGGTGACCTGGCAGGCGCATGTGTCGCGGTTGGGTCTGGGGTTCGTGCCACCTCTTTCAGCACACCTAAGGAGTGTGCCCGGTGCAGAACCTCCCAGAACCAGAGCAGCTGGCACCACCAAACCGACAGCCCGCCTTTCGTTAGGGACAGATGTCGTTGCTGAGTGCAGTGCATCAGTGGCCTGCTTGCTGATGCCTGGGGAGGATGAAAAGCGTTGCTTCCATGATGGACATTTTTTAAGGACTGGAGCATAAACAATATTGAGTGACAGAAGCTAAGAAGTCTCCTGGCATCTGATGACCAAAAACACGGTAACCAGTAGTGTTTACTGAGGACACAGTCCATTCCTCTGAGCACATCACTTCCGTTAGTTCACACTGGGGGCAGTGTTCCCCATTTTCCAGTCGAGGAGCCTGAGGCCCAGAGAGGTCAAGTACCGTGCTCATGGTCACCAAGTGGAGCCGGGTTCCAACCCAGGTCTCCCCACATCCTAGGGCCTTTGTTGTGCTGCTGCCCGAGTCTTGGGAGCTCTGTCAGTGTTTGCTGAGTGAAAGAGTCAGAGTCAGACACCGAGGGGCAGCTGCGTGTAGTGGTCCGCCCCGGGTTTAGAGCTGGGGCCATGCAGGACCAGTCCGGGAAGGGGCTTTGTACAGAGCCGCAGAATTTAGAGGACTAGGCCGTGCAGAGCTCCCCAGAGGCACCGGCTCTGGTCACCGCAGCCGCAGGCGGCTGTGGCGTGGAGCACAGAGCAGCCTCCCACTGCAGGCCCGGCGAGTGCACGCCCCGTCCGCAGAGGCACGTCCGCCGCAGGTGCAGTGAGGCCCTCTGGTTTCAAACCCAGAGCCATCGGGAGTGAAGGTTCCCGGGCCGGAGTGCTGCCTGCCAAGCAGGGCACCTTTGAGACCAAGAGCCAGGCCAGGACCAGGGCCCAAGATGGGCGAGTGGCCCGGAGTCTGGTGTCTCTCGGGAAGAGCATGCTGGCTGGGCCTGCAGACACGCTGGGCCCACCCTGCCTCAGAGACCATGGAGACTGCTGCCCCCAGACAGCTTCTTGTACGTGGTTCCCTTGGCACCGCGTTCAGTGGCTGCCTCTTGCCATCCCCCACAGGACAGCGGACAGTGGTGCTCCTTCTCATGCCCAGGAGACTCGTGTGGCCCCAGGCAGAGCCCCGTAGTAGGGGCAGACCTGACCCTTACCAAGCCCCACTGCCTCGGGAAAGGAGGAATTGAGTGGATGTGTGTGTATATTCGACTTGAGGCATAATCTGTTTCTTGTGCAGCTTCTTAAATTTTTTATCGAATATACGGGGTGACATTGTTTAATAAAACTACATAGATTTCAAGTGTACGATGCTGTAACACATCCTCTGTGTATACCACTGTGTGTTCACCGTCCAAAATCGAGTCTCCATCATCATTTTACTTCCCTTGTACCTCTCCTGCCTCCCCCATCCCCCTTTAGTTTCTTAGGGGGTTTGCGGTCAGATACACAGAAAAGAATCCGCTGTCTTTCAGCAGACACCAGAGCGCTGGAGCGTTTCTCGTTTTAACACAGCGTAAAGACAAAGATGGTGGGGTGGCGTGTTCTTCTCCAGGGAAACGGGCCGTTCGCTCAGCTGCGTGGATGGTCCACCCAGCGTGTTGCAGTTGGGTGTGATTCTGGCAGCACGGTGTACTCGGCGCTTCTGTGAAGCAGCGAGAGGTGCACGTCGTCTGGGCGGTCCGTCTGCACCCCGGCACCTGTGACAGCAGAAGGTAGGTGCCCTACACTCCAGACCCGGCATCTCGCTTGGTGCTTGCTTTGCACAGCTGGCGAGCCACCACGGGGGGTTCCTGGAGCTGACTGTGTGTGCTCCGTGTGGGGACCACCTAGACTCTCAGCCTCAGAGCCATGCCAGCCCTCGTGACGGGATCCAGGGGACGCACCACAGAGCAGTGCTACTGCTCATCACGTCTGCCGTCAAGGGTCCTCTCTGAGGGGTTGTAGGCATGAGAGCGAGCACAGCGCTGATGTCACCCCCAGGATCACCTCAGTGTCACAGACCTGGGACCAGGCCCTGGCTGGTCACACCTGCCAGGTACAGGTAGACGCACCTGCCGAGGGCTCATCTCCCACCAGCACAGCCCTCCAGTGTCTCGGTCTCACTGTGTCCACCCTCTGGGGGGCCTCCTCTTCGTCCTCTTTGTATTGAGACGGCGAGGTGTCAGGGTTCTCTCATCCTCTGCATTGGGCATCCACCTGGCCCAGGGGCGCTCTGTCTGAGAGAGAGTCCCTGGTTGTGAACACCTGCGGTTTTGTCCTCATCGGTGTCACTGGTTTGTGACACATTTGCTGAATGCCTGTCACTTGCTGGGAGACAAGGTAGACAGAGGAGACCATGCCCCCTCTGGGCCTCCGTCCCTCCCAGGACTACAGCAAGAGGTCAAGTCAGAGCAGGTCAGGGGCCCAAGGAAGGCTCGTCCGGCTCCCAGGAGGCCGTGGGCCACTCCCCACTCAGGGCTGCCGGGCCCGTGGGGGCAGGAAGGCCTGTCGTTTGTTACTCCTCACTGGCCGTGTCTCGACCACTGTGGGCCTCTTACCAGGATTAGTTGATGGCCGGATGAGGTGTGGTGTGGAACCCAGCACAGGTTAATAGTAACGCTACTAAATAATATCAATTATGAGTGAGCAGATCCCGGGGGTGGGCACTAGAGGGATCTAGCGCTGATTTTCATCTGTTTTGCTTCCCCACAAGGGGACACACGTGTGCACACGGTCCCCCGGCTCTGTGGCTCCCCACGTGTGCCACGAGGCCAGCATCTCCGAGGCCCTGGGGGCACACAGCCCTGCGGCCCATTGGACTGCGTTGTCCGGACCCCCCTGCTGCGGCCCTGGGCCAGCGGAGGTGTGAAGAGCCCAGAAGGGCTGTGAGAGAGCACGCGTGCACAAAGAACCACTCCCGTCTGCGACTCCGAGAGGGAGTGGAGAGCATCAACCGGAACTGCCACGAGCCTGTGCAGTTTCCTCCCCACAGCTCTGCACCGTTCTGTCTGCCGCTGCACCTGTTCAGAGTTCCGGAGTCTTCCTTCGGCAGCTTCTCGTCGGTCCACTGTGGTCAAAGCAGTTACTGCCTGAAATGGTGCCTGCCCTCGTGCTGCGGATAACTACTGCCAGGCGGCTGGAACTGCCGCTCGCCGGTGTGTACGGTCCGAGGACTTGGTTTCTGGTGCTGCCCCGCACGCGCCTGCCAGTCCGAGTGGGAGGCCTCGCCGCCTCTGTCCTGATGGTGAGCGTCGTGGGGTTCCCCGCGGGCCTTCCAGAACCAGCTGCTGAGCAGGAAGGTGGCCCTCATCACAAATCAGACTGTTTGCAATCGGTATCTTCACTCCTAGGCGTTTGACCCATCTTAATCTTCCCCTACAAAAAAACCAAGGCTTCAGGCTCAACTAAGATCTCTGGAGTGCCTCTTGCATGTCACGTGTCACCTGTCCCAGGTGGTGGGGGGGCATGTTTCTGAATGTACAAGTACACGTGTGTCCACAAGGGGTCATGTAGCTTAAGGAACCTGAGGCTTAGGTGGTCATGACTTCCCCTGTTCTTACTGTGGCGGAGTCCAGACCAGAGACCTTTGTTTCTTCCGGGACGCTTCCCTGGGAAGGCTGCTCGCATTGGTGAGGAGCTCTCCTGCGGAAACAGCGGCTCCAGGCCTCCTCCCCCCAGTCCCGGGTGAGGGTGCCTGTGCTCAGCGGCAAAGGGCTAGCGCGAGCCTGACCTTGGCTCCAGCCATTGCGTTTTGAACCGGAAGTACCTGTCTTGTAAAACTTCACTGTAATTTCATGAGAAGGGGGGGGTCGGTGGTAGAGTTGTTAGGACAGTGTGTATCACTCCTTCGTGTATGTGAATAAAGTCGGGCTAAAGAATCATGGGGGAAAAAAAAACAGCCAAAAAAAAAAAAGAATCATGGAAAAGCCGAAAGGGAGTGTGGGTGGCTAACACCCCTCCGAGGGAGGGAGGGAGCAGAGAGCGTCAGGCTCGGGTCGGGAGGGTGTGGCAGCCCCTTGGCTGTGGGATCCACAGAAGATCTGCTCATCCCGAGCGGATTTCCACCCCGGACTCGGCCCCAGTGGCACAGAGCTGCTCCTGCAGGGAGGAGGGCACAGGCCGACGGCCTGCACGGTGGGGTTCACGGGGCACTCACAGTGGGTTCTGAGCTGCGGGCTGTCTCCTAGAAAGCGCGTTCGAGGCAGAAGTGCGGTGACTCAGAAACTGCAGGCCAGCCTTCCGCTGTCACCTCGGCCGGTGGCCGGTGGCCGGAAGGAACGCCTGTGGCTTCCAGTGTTTCCTCTGGAACGCCACCAGACGAGGTCCACGAGGCCGACAGCACCCGTTGTTCTTAAACAAACGAGCACAGCAGGGGCGTCGTGCTGCGGTCATGTCTGCTTCCCGTCACCAGGGTCGCTGCCTCTCCTTGACACTAGGTCGTGCACACAGCGGGAGGGGCTCAGGGCCGAGTTTACAGGGAACAGCCCCCAAGGAGCCTGACAGAGGCAGGCCCGACGTGTGCGCTGGGGCTGGACCCTGGTGTCTCCTCGAGGCCAAGCCGCTGCCATGTGGAGGGCAAGCCATCTTTTCATGGTCACAAGAAAAAGAAAACAGCTGCAAGTGCCAGACACGCTCAACTTGGAGGACATTGATTTGGGGAATGTATATATTAGAATGGACAAACTCCGATACTTGTATTTTGACATTGAGGAAGTTGTAATTTTGAAAATCATCAAGTTAGGAACCGTTGTGTAAGTGAATACACATACACGAGGATTAATGTGTACGTGTATTCATAGTGTGTTGGCAAGGATTAATCCAAGATTGCAATTATGTGGATGCTAAGGGTCGGAGCAGGAGTTAGCGTTCTCACATCATCTCCATAGAGGCAGTAGTTCATTCAGTCGCGTTCATCACGCTTTCCAGCTGTAGAAGTTTGGGTTTGTGGAGGTGGAGGTGGACGATGCCTGCCAGGCCAGCGCCTCAGGAGCCCAGCGCTGGAGCGTCACGGTCGCCTCCCGAGAAAACAGTGTCCCAAGACATTGGTTTCACGGACCAGCCTCTCTTTGGAAGGCGATCATCCTGCTTCCGGCCCCTCTGAACAGACCCGTCTGACTCCCCGCTCACGGGGCCACGCTTGCCCTCTGCTGCAAAGGCCTCTGCGGTGCAGACCTCCCTGCCCTGCGGGCTGCACGCCCTTCTGCCCCAGGACCTCTGGCCGCGAGGTTCCAGAGCGCCTGTTCCGCCGAGCAGTTCCTTTGAAGACCTCGATGTCATCTTAGGTCTGTGTAGACTTTGCACTCCAGCCTGGTGCATGTGGCATTGTTTAAACATAAGCAGGGTTTATTTTCATGGAGTGAATACAAGTATTTAAATATAAATAGGTTTTAAGTGATGGTATCTCTCAGTTAAATTATTTGAATGTGTTTCCTTCAGATTGATTTGTTCTTTCAACAGATACTGAGGTCCCACTGTGTGCTGGGCCAGTGTTAGCTATGAAGGCTAACGTGGTGAAGGACACAAAGGCCCTCCTCTGAGAATCTATGATTAAGGATGCAGTACGATCAATTTAGGGTTTGTAACGTGTAATCAGTAGTGTCCTCATTTAAAGTTCTGTCTTCGGGGGCATTGATTTTCCAGGAAAGTGTACCCTATAACTTCATTTGCCCTGTAACCTCCGGGACATCTGATTTGAGGAGTGGGCACCTGCAGACAGTCTTCCCCATGAGCAAGGCCTCGGTCCCCGCACAGCGGGCCTTAGCCTCCTTACACTGACTGGCTCCTGCTCACTCTCCTCCAAAGCCAAGGTCAAGTGCCCCCCAGGAAACCCAACTTGTATCCCTGTCCCCTAACCCCGGGGTTCCCATGGTACCTCATAAATCTCAGTCATAGCCCTTCTCACTTGTTCCAGTTGTTTCTTTTAGATCAAGCACAGTTGTCCCTCCTTGTCCTTGGGGGCTACATGCCAATATCCCCAGTGGGGGCCTGAAACCATGGCTAGTACTGCACACGACATACACTATGTTTTTCCTGTACAAACACCGATAAAGCTTGATGTGTAACTCATGTCGTAAGAGGCTGACAGTAACGGATGAAGTAGAGCAGTTACAACAGTGTGTAAGTGTGTGGGTGTGTTCTCTTGAAATGCTGTGTTGTACTGTGCTCACCCTCGTGATGATGTGAGGTGACGGTGTCTACACAGTGAGGTGGGGTGAGTGAGCGTGGGCCTTGTGACAGCGTCGGCCACTGTGAGGGGGCTGCAGCACACACGCCACCATGACAGTGCTCTGGTACCTGAGACAGCCGCGGGGCAACTGCCCGGCGGGAAGCACGTGCAGGGGACACCGGCCCTGTCCTGGGTGGGGCAGGGTGGGTGGCACACGGCTGTGCCGTACTACGCAGAGTGACGCAGTGGGAACTTACGAATTGTGTAGTTCCGGAATTTTCCACTTAATATCTTTGGACCTTGGTTGACACAGGTAACTAGGAGCACTGACGTTTTCATCCATCTCTGCTGTCTGCCTAGGACGGTGCTTGGCATGTGTGTTGGAAACACATTTTTAGATGGAATCCCTGTGACACAGGCCACCTGGGTGGGGTTGGAGCCTCTTCTGAGACCGCAGTTTCCACGTTCCAGTTGCTTTGCACCAGTTGCTTTTAGGTTGATGCCATACCCCAGTTACATTACGTATTTGGGGTTATAATTGTTGATCCGTTTTTAAGGCGGGAGAGGGAGAAATTTTATATAAACAGAAAAATACTAGAGATCACTTAGAACTTCATTTTCACTGGGAAATGATTTTCTGTTTAAAAAAAAAAAAAAAAGATATCCAGGGCTGAAATTCTTCAACAAAAACATCGTGTAGAGGAACATTTGAAAGCGTGTTGGGATTGTGTGTGTGCGTGTTTCCAGGCCCAAGTAACTCGAGGCTGGTTCGGAGGCCTTCGGGGCTGAGTCACCCCCGGCGTGTTGGAAAGGTCTCCCGGGCCGTGCATCGGAGCAGCTCGGGACACACCAGCTGGGGCCAGTGGTGGCCTGTGGGAGCAGAGAGGGGTTTTGTGTTTGTTTGTTTGCCATGTGAGCGTATTCCGTTTGAGATATAACTCACCTACCGAAACCCATAAAAGCAAGCGCAGTGAGCAATCACGAGGCCAGTACTCAGGTCAACACCAGCCAGACTAGACACCCTCCAGGTCCCATGTAGGCCCAGGCTGCCTGTTGCTATGCTCTGTGTAAATGACGTCATTCTGAATTAATCCTTCGTATCTCACCCCTGTCCCCCCAGTATTTTGCAGGACTTACCCCCTTCTCTTGTAGCTGTACGTCACTCAGCTCTTTAGTTTGGGGCCATTGTGAGATACTCACCACTGATGGACTTCGGGATGCGGGTGCTGCCCCAGACATCCTCTCCCACACAGTACATTGTGGTGCATGTGTGTGAGAGCCTCACTGGCTTATGTGCATGGGCACATGTGTGCCCTGCACTTGACCTCCACCCCCGCAGCCTCGATCAGCAGCGTGCGGGAGCCCCAGCTCAGCGCCTTCCAGCACTGTGTCCTCAGACCGTGGAATGACGGTCGATCTGTTGGGTGTCTGTCTGAGGCATCTCACTGGGGTTTCAATGCACGTCTCTCTAGCTTCGTTACTGATGGGTGACAGTCCTTTCATGTGTGTGTGATTAGCCATTTGGGTATATTTTGCGGAGCGCCTGGTTAGGACTTTTGCCTCCTTTTCTCTTGGTACTCTGGATTTTTCTTACTCGTCTGTTGGAAGAGTTGGTATATTCCGGACACGAATCTGTTGCCTGTATGTATTCAAGTAGCTCCCTACTCGGCGGCTTGTCTTTTCATTCTCAGTGGTGCCTCGATGAAGGAAAACGTTTGACTGTATGTGGTTCGATTTATCAATCTTTTAATGATTCCTTGTTGTACAGCATAAGTCCTTTTCTCTCTTTTCCTCTACCTAAGATACTTTCTGTATTTTTTAATAACATTAGCGCTCTGTCTTTCAGATTTAAGTTCTAACCTTCTAGGGCCTTATGTTTTTGTATATAATGTGATCCAACTTCTTTTCTCCCTCCTTCCCTCCGTTCGCCCTCTCTTTCCACTTCCTTTCTCCTTCCTTTTTTCTCTGGGTACCTACTTGTTCCACATATACATCGACTGTGGCCTTTCTTCGCTTTCTGTATTCAGTCGTTGTAAGTCAGGTATCCACATGTGCTCAGGCCTCTCTGGACTCTGTTCTGTGTGGCTTTGCAGGGCTCAGCAGCTTTCATTAATACGCTTTCCGGTTGTTCTTCTGCAAGGGTCCTGGCTGGTGTGGACCCTCTGCACCTTGGTGTACAGTTTAGAATCCGCTTCTCCAATTGGATGGTCTCTGTTGGGGTGGGGACCACTGGACCCGTAGGTCAGCTCCTTAGTCTGGGGAATGTCACCCCCAGAGTCCTAGCACGGACATCCGATGTGGTGGTGGGGCAGTGAGCGGGTCCCTGTGCGATGGGGAAGACGTGAGGCTGCCCGCCGCTCGGGGGGGGGGAGGGGAACAGGTGAAAGGGCGGTGGACCCAGAACACCGGAGGGATGGACAGGTAGCTCTTCCAATTAATGAGTTAAGCAAGCTAGATAGGTAGAAAAATAATAATCATTTTTTTCTAGCAGCTAAATATTTTTAAAGATACTCTTTACAGTAGCATCAGAACATAACAAATCCTGAAGAATAAATCTAAAAACTGACATACAACACATTTTTAGGAGAAAGGTGTAAAGCTGTATTGGAAGACACTGCAGGGAAACTTACCTGAAGAAACAGTCCACATTCACAGATTGGAGGAGTCAGCGGTGCAGAGACTGCCACTCTCCCCAGACCGATGCGGGAAGCTTGGGAGCCATGAGTAGCCGGGACGGCAGAGCCCGGTGAAGGGCTGGCTCTGACAGACGGGCAGTCTCGTTCTCGTGCTGTGCAGAGTGGGCGCGGGGAGCGGTGGCCGCCGCTGAGGTGGGCCTGCGCCTGTGGACACGGTCTAGGACAGAGGACACGTGGGAAGCGGGGCAAGGCGGTCAGACAGTGGTGCATGGATTTACTCTTTCAGAAACAGAATAATATTGCCGAACTTCTGTTTTCTTGGTGGGGGAAACTTGCCATCTGCTAAGTTTCCTCATATAGGAAATAGAGCTCAGTGGAATTTAGTGCATGCTAATGAAGCATGCCGAATTCATGCCAGATTGTTAGTAGTGGGATTTAACTTCACTCCTGCTCACTTTGTACCAGGAACACATGTATTACAAGACCAGGTGACACCATGGCTGAAGGCCTGGCTCTGTGCTTTGGAGAAAGTGCCCATTCATTTCCATTTTGTTTGAGGTACCTCTTGTGGGCTCACGACTTGCACACTGTCATAGACTCTCATGCGCCCCACAGGCCACGCCCTTGAGGAAGCGGGGTGAGCACTCGACATGGCGACACGTGGTCTCCTGGAAAGCCGAGCTGCTCCCGCTGTGCCACATGTGGGACAGGAAGTGGACTGCGCCCTCCTGAGTGTGCCTTTGGGGCACTGTCCCCTGACTTGGCATTCTCTAGGCCTGTCATTTTTGCGGCTCTGTCTCTGTGTGGCATTGGGGTCGCAGTCCTTGGAAAAAGCCACCATCTGCGCACCAGAACAGTGTGGCTCTGCTGCCTCTGTGCAGCTGTCGTGCAGACACTTGGTCCCTTTGGTACCTGGGAGTGTTTCTTTCCACCACCACGACTCGTCACGTGGGGGTGTGCTGGGCTCTTTTTCCTCCTTCTGAGGAGAGTTCACGTGATGCTGCTTTGCTCTCAGCGACAGTCGGTGATTCGGCCTCATCATACCGCATGCTACGGTCTCCCGGGTAAGAGTCTCATGTCACGTCTGTCAGTCCCTCTGCAGGTGCAGCACACGTTGCTTGCAGGTGGCTGTGACAGGATTGCCGTTTCAGATTCCTGTGTACACGCCGCACGGGTCCTCACTGCCTCGCACGCTCTCCAGACTCAGTCACACACGCCTGGCACAGAGCAGGCTCCAGCGCACACCTCCAGCACGTGCCAGTTTGTATAGTAAATGTTGGTGCATCTTTTTCATTCTTTGTAGCAGAAGAAAATATAAGTAGTAGTGTGTCATCACCTTGGGAACCCCCGGCTCGTCCCCATCTTGGAGGTCTTGGGTCAGTGGACCAGGTCCACTCTGTGTGCTAAGCCCTGTGCTGCGGATGCAAGAGACCAGGAGCACTTGGCAAGCCAGAAGCTACTGTTCCCACCTGCTCTCATGGTAACCGTCATTATTTATTAACTGCAGACTTCCCTTTAATAAATCTTTTTAAAAGAGCCCTGGCTGGTGTGGCTCAGGGGATTGAGTGCCAGCCCGAGAACCAAAGGGTTGTTTGGTTGATTCCCAGTCAGGGCACAGGCCTGGGTTGCAGGCCAGCTCCCCAGTAGGGGGCGCATGAAATGCGACTACACACTTTTTCTCTTCCTCCCTCCCTTCCTCTCTGTCTAAAAATAAACAAAATCTTTTTTAAAAGAATAATACATGCATTCTTATCTCCACCTTCTTTGTGTTATTTCCGATGCCAAGGTCAATGCCTTCTCCCCCTGCAGGTTTTACATAGGCTGTCCATACATTTTCCCCCAGCTTTCATTGAGGATTGACCTTGAAATAATCGGGAAGTATCCCAAGTTCACCATAGCAAATAAGTGAAAATACCAGGGGAGAGGATAGGGTAAAGAGATTTACACAAACGTAAGGTACCTATGGTAGTATTTGTGTAGAAGAATGTTACAGCTCTTGACTGCAAAAACAATAAACGGAAGTATGAGTTAATGTCCATACCGTTATAACCCAAACCGTGCGGGCCTCCTTGCTGTTCCCATTCTCAGGTCAGCAGTGTCAGCGCGGCGCTGGACTTCCAGCAGAGTCATGGGACTTTTCCTGGCAGGTGGCCTTTCTGGTTCAGGAGCCTTGTCCTTGGGCAACTCCGACAGGCTGCACTTGAGTTTTGGCTCAAGTTGTGCTGTTTAGTTGATACTCTTGGGACCAGCACTGTCCGTTAACACGCTGTGAAACAAGTGTGTCTGTGTTATTAGTCCGTGTGCAGTTTAGAATTACAATAAAGCCCCAGTCACTCATGGGCAGAATTCAAAATCTCCTATTTTGTTCATTCTGCTCCAAGAAGTAAGATTTGAGTCAAATCTTAGGGTCATGATTTCTTTTCTTCGAATATTAGTAACGCTAACTTGAAGACTTTTCTTTTTTATCCTCACCTGAGGACACACTTATTGATGTTTAGAAAGAGGGGAAGGAAGGGCGAAAGAGAGGGAGAGAAACATTGATGTGAAAGAGAAAGAAATCATTTGCCTCCTGTATGCACCTTGACCAGGAATCGAACCTGCAGCCTTTTGGTTTACAGGATGACACTCCAACCAAGTAAGCCACACCAGCCAGGGCAAGGCCTTTTTTTTTTGTACTTTTTTCCATTACTATTTATTCCCAAGACTTTATTTTTAATTACAAAAATAACTCTTTTATACTGTTAAAAACTCAGAATACATAAAGGCCTAACACATATTCTTGCACCATCTCCACTGGTTTTGATTCCCTGGTGGTACCAGTCCTAATAACACAGCAGGAAGTGAAGTTTTTTTCAATGTAGTGACCAATAAGAAGCTAAACTAAGTTGCATTCAAAACACAAGTGGAGCCCTGGCTGGTGTGGCTCACTGGGTTGAGTGCTGGCCTGCAAACCAAAAGATCGCTGGTTCAATTCCCAGTCAGGGCACATAGCTACCTGTGTTGCAGGCCAATTCCCAGTAGGGGATGTGAGAGAGACAACCACACACTGATGTTTCTCTCCCTCTCTTTTTCCCTTCCTTTCCCTCTCTCTAAAGATAAATAAATAAAAATTTTTTAAAAAGAAACATAGATATATTTTATAGTAACTAGAGACGTAATGTTTTTATTATTGTGTTCAATTTGATTGTTATGATAGAGATATTTTTAAAACAGTAAAATTATAAAAATAACCAAGTGAGGTTTTAAAAAGTAAAAAGAGTTTGTAAGATTATAATCCCCAACTTTGTAAATGAACTACATACAAAAACAGTATAGTAACATCTTCACTGTCTGGAACCCTGAAAGAATTGACGTAATTTCTACAAAGTTAAGATTTTCCTTGCCTTTTAGAGGAATTTCAGATTGAAATTTTATGGGAGAAAAAGGTTTTCGTCTGTTCTTCCTTTTTAATTGTAATGTGTTTGTTTCGCTGATTTGGTGATAGCTGAGTCTTTCTTCTGAAGGCCGGTCACTGTCCTGTCTTTGAAAGGGGCCGGTGCTTCCAGGGCTTTTGGTGTATGTAAGACGGCTTTGCCGCCCCCTTTGCTGTCTTTGCCTGGAATGACCCGGCATCGTGTGCACTCTGACGCCCTTGTGTAGTGTGTTGCGCAGTCACGTCTGTGCTGTGGCCCTTCGTGCAGGGGCTGTGGGTGAGGCGCCCAGCGTGTGTGCGCTCATCCCCACGCTGTGCCGCGGCGCCTGCCTCAGGAGGGTCATGGGATGTGCCCAGAGGGGTCACTGCCACATCTTAGAAGCCATGCTGATGAGAGTAGGTCCCGAATGAGGAGTGAGGAGTGTCAAGGGCGCCCTTAGGAGTAAACGGGGGGTTTTCCGTTATCTGCAGCGCCAAGAACCTGAGAATGCCGCCCGTTCCAAATACACGCGCCGTGACTGCAGAAGGAGTTTGTGAGGGGACCCTGCAGCCTGGAGGGTGAACAAAGGGTGTCAAAGTGGGTGAGGATGGAAGACAGGCAAGAAGGCCGTTCAGAAAATGAAAGCTTTTCATTGAAAAAGGCTGGGTGGTTGAATGTTAAGGGGCCCAAGCACTGTAATGATGTTATTTTAAATGGTTGAACAGTCCTGGGTAATTAGTGTTTATGAATCAGATTTTGGTTCCCATGGTCTCCGAAGTGCCCTGAAGGCGTATGCCTTAATGCCCTCACCCTGCTGCGTGCAGTGCAGGCACTAGAGGCACACGGTTCCCCTCGAAGTGGGTCGACTCGGGTTTGGATGTGAGGGGGCAGAGCTGGAAAACCGTCACCTGGCACCTGCCCTCCAAACGCGTCCAGTTGGGAAGACGTGCTAAGCAAGGTAGGCACCTGTTGAAAGCAGGAGGAAGCGCAAAATGGCCAGCTCAGAGGAGTGCGTCCACCCCAACTGGGGAGGCAGGAGAGGCCTGAGCAGGAGCCTGAACTGGAGGTGGACAGCTAGGAGTGGGGTGGGGGTCGGGGAGCTGAACCCGTGAAAGCCCTGCGGCGCTGCACCCTGGGGCCAGCTGGGGCGGGGCAGTGACCTCAGCGGCTTGGGACCCCACTGAGGTTTGCGATGTGGGCTCAGCTGTCAGTGTTGGCCACATTTGAAGTTAAACCACTAAAAGGTGTAAGCATCATTCATTCACTCATTACTAAAATGGAAAACCTATTACATCTTTTTTTAACATTTTTAAAATTGTTGTTCAAGTATAGGTTTCTGTCTTTAACTCCCAGCCCACCCACCCAGCCCTCCCCCCCCCACAAACCTATTATATCTTAACAGAAGTAACATACTGTTAGGAAAATAGCCATGTTTTCTGAAACAAAAACAAATTTAGTAAGAGGGCGGCCTTGTTTTAAATTTTCACAAACCTTTTCTGTCTAGCTCCGTAGGAGAGAGCTGGCTTCCCCTCCGGGCCTCTGAGTCCTGTCCGCCACCGTGTCCTGGCGGCGGCGGGGAAAGGCCTGCCGGGGAACAGGAGTGTTCCTGTGGCCCGTTAGGACTCTTGCGGATGTTTTCTTGGATGTTACACTGACTCTCAACCACATGGAATCTGAAACCATATCAGTGAGCTGTCTGTGCATTTTATTACATGAAAACCCAGAGGGCTGTCTATCACTTTGAATGGCTCTTCTATCCTTGAACAATTTTTAAACACCATTTATTGATCACTTGGAAAATAGTGGTCACTGAATTACACAGATCTGCTAAGACAGTTTGCAAATCATGGGCAAATTTCAATATCTATCAATAAATCCCATTGTTCGTATCACCCTGCTCTCATCCTCACCCTGGGGAAGCTATCAAGCTCACACTGGCAGCTAGGAATTTTCCAAGCTTCCTGGAACTCCAGAAAGTCATACAGGGCTCCATTACTTTCCGGCCGGACACTGACCCTCTAGACCTGTTTCTTAATCTTGTGTCATTGTCAAGATTTCATGAAAAAAATGTAACTATGTACCTGACCCAGGTAGGCCCCAGTCAGTAGCAGTGATTGTCACTCTGGGAGCTCTCCTGTGTTGCTGCCATCCGATGTGGCATGTGCTGACTGTAGCCCAGAAAGAGGAACAGCAGGCGGGCGCGTTGAGGACACTCCTGCTGGGGTGTGTAACAGCTCATTCGGACCGGCTCCGGGCTTCCCTGTGGGGTCGCAGCAGCAGCGGACCTGCGGCAGCATCCTCCCGCGCCCGCGTGCGTGCATGCGGTGACTGGCGCTCAGGTGCTGTCTGAACGAATGCGTCCAGAGGGGATGCGTTTCGAATGATGCTCGGCGTGGCTCCAGACGTCGGCGTGTGAGAGGAAGCATGTGATCTGAGCGACGACCAGTGCTTTTTCCTTGCCGTTTTCTTTAAGGAATGTTTAACCTCTGTCCACCCCATCCCCTCTGCTTTTTTCTTGAATGTCCATTAATTCAAAATAAAAATAGTAGAAGTCTCTAAAGTGTTTTACAGTGCTTTGGGGTTAAGCATTTTAGCAATCAATATACTTTGCATTCTGATTTTCAGATGTTCCTCCTGCTGATCAAGAGAAGCTTTTTATCCAGAAGTTACGTCAGTGTTGTGTCCTCTTTGACTTTGTTTCCGATCCGCTGAGCGACCTCAAGTGGAAGGAAGTAAAACGAGCTGCTTTAAGTGAGATGGTGGAATACATCACCCACAATCGGAATGTGATCACAGAGCCCATCTACCCGGAGGTGGTCCACATGGTGAGTGAGTGCGGCTCGGCCAGCGCGTCCCAGCGCCGCGCCGCGGCCAGGCCCCGACGTCTTGGAGTAGCGGGGATGTGTGAGGCTGACATGACCTTCCCACAAAAGCCTTACCTGTCCCGGAGTTGGTGCTCTGAGGAGTGAAAACCTGTGTGGTGCGGCCTGGACGGCCGTGATTAAGTGACAGTGAGGGGACCAGGCACCTCTGGGACGAGTCGCAGAGTTTGTCCATTCAACCCTCACAATGACCAGATGGGTAGAAATGGTAAAGCTTTTATTTGGACTCATTACCCACTTTAAATTTTTGGTTTTCAACACATACAGCATTAATATAGTAACTCCCATACACAATGTAGAAGTAGCCACGTTCTGCACACACGCACAGGAAAATTCTGGTGGGGCGCAGGGAAAACAGCGATGGGACCAGCTGCTGTCCGACGGTCCATCCCAGCTGGCCGAGCCGGCCCCTGTCTGTCTGACCCGTGTCAGGACCCACTGGCTCTGCGCTGCGATTGGCCCCCTGCCGTCTCATGCTTTACAGCCCGTGTCCAGGTCCTTTGCAGGGTCTCGCTGCAACCTCAGTCAGTACCATGAGGAAACATTTCATGTGGTGTCTGAACTCACTGACTTGCTCTTTGAACTTCAGTTTTCCTTTTTTTTATTTAAATGAGACTTTTTCCATATGGAAAGAATTAGTACAATCACATATTTGAGAGGAGAAGCAATAGGTACTGAACTGAGGGAAAGGGTGAAGGGTAACTGTGGCCCCAGGGCCTGGTGAACCTCAGATGCCATTTCCCATCCAAGGTTCCAGCGCCCCAGAGATAATGGATAAGCTGCACGTTACACCTATAGCCATCGCCTGCCCTTTCAAATATCGGGTCTACATGAAAAGACAAAGAGAGGAAAGGCCAAATAAAAACAGAAGGAAACAACCCTCTAAAACAAAAAACCCCAAACCCTCTTTGCTGTGCAAGGCACAAGGTCAAAGCTTACAGTGCGTGTCCCCTTTAAACTGTGGGGGAGGGTCATCCACACAGAGCCTCGTAGACACGTCCACTCGGAGGCTTTGTAACGCACTGCAGACGGGCCCGGTATGGCTGCCGCGCAGAGGCTGCCCAGCCCGGGTGGAGGACAGTGACCTGCAGGCCAGACGTGCCTAGAAGATGACTAGCCACGTAGGTGCCGGTGGTCCTGGTGGAGATCGGAGGGGTCTGGCCCCGGCACGGAGGCGCTTCTGTCCCGGGTGACCTGTTTGTCTTACTTCCGCCTCATGTCTTCAGGAAGCGCTGCCTTTGTGAAATTCACATTTCCCCCTTTTTTTCAATTGTTGATATTTACCTGCCTTTGAAGTTAGCACTCACTCCTCAGTTACTAGGGAGTCCTTGTTGCTTAATGCAAAATTTTAAATTCTTACTGTCACTGAACTTCTTAAGTTCAATTATTTTTCCCCAAAGCTATATATTTCAGAATTGATCAGACTTGTTTAACTAAAATATGTTTATTTCTCAAAATATGTTTGCTTTGGAAGAGAAGATGAAAGTGATGTTCATGTCAGGAGTTGAGGTTGACTTGACTGTTCTAGTGTGTTATTGTTAACCACTGGAGTTCGAGTTTGCCTGTGCAGTCGGCCGGGGCGGCAGAGGCCATGTGGGCTTCTCCCGCACCCACTCCCGGGGGCCGTGCTGAGCGGTGAGCTCTCCAGAACCTCACCCATTTAGGTTGGGAAAAACTGGGGAATTATCTTTTTTTTTTTTTTTCCTCTTAATTTCAACTCTCAGTTACTTTGGAAGGCCTCCCAAGCTCTAGAATCACAGGAAAAAAGAATCACAAGAAAAATCTCTGATATTTTCTCCCAATCCTTTCATATTTTTTTGTTCACCATTCACTTTATAATCCTCCTAGAATTTGTTTTAAGTGGTACAGGGTAGGGGTATAATTTTATTGCCTTCTAAGTGATTGAAAAATTATTTGTCCCGTACCATGTATTGAATATTCCATTTTCCTGATTGATTTTAAATGCTTTTATATTATCTATTAAGTTTACTTTAAGTTTATTAATATATTACCTATCAAATTTCTAAACACATGACACTTGCTCTCTATTAAGTTACGTGTATGGGAGGTTCTGCTCTTTTTAAGGAGCCTCGGCTGCCAGCAGCCCCTGAGTCCCACTCTTGCCCCAGGAGGGAAGGGTCTGCAGAGAACGAGGTTCAGCTGGCTGGCGTGGACCACCTGCCCTTGACCGGAGCGTGGGCCCGCCTGCTGGAATCAGTCTCTCACCTGCACTTCACAGAGGCCATGTGCATTACACGAGCCACCTAGGGTACTAAAGCCCTGAAGGCTTGTTAAATTTTTTTAATTTTTAACAATAATTTTTACTACTTACTATTTTTTCTTTTTTATAGCCAAGTAGTATTCCTTTGTATAAACATCCCATAGTTATTTTATTCATTCATTTACTGATGGATGCTTGGGCTGTTTCCATATCTTGGCGATTGTAAATAATGATGCAATGAATATAAGGGTGCTTATGTTCTTTCCAGTCGGTGTTTTGGGTTCTTTCGGATATATTAGCAGAAGTGGAAATGCTGGGTCAAAAGGCAGCTCCATTTTTCATTTTTGAGGTATCTCCACACTGCTTTCCACGGTGGCTGCACCAAGTCTGCATTCCCACCGACAGTGCAAAAGGGTCCCTTTCTCCACGTCCTCACCAGCACTTGTTTGTTGATTTATTGATGAGAGCCATTCTGACAGGTGTGAGATAGCTCACTGTGGTTTTAATGTGCATTTCTCTGACGACTAGTGACATGGAGCATCTTTTTATATGTCTGTCGGCCATCAGTATGTCCTCTTTGGAGAAGGGTCTATTCAGGTCCTTTGCCCGTTTTTTTATTACTTTATTGTTCAATTACAGTTGTCTGCATTTCCCCCCCACCCCCACCCCAGCTGAACCCACCACCTTCCTTCGCTTCTACTCTCCCCCTTGGTTTTGTCCATGTGTCCTTTATAAGTAGTTCCTGAGAACCCATCCCCCCACTGTCCCCTCCCCCCGCCCCTCTGGCTATTGTTAGATTGTTCTTAATTTCGACGTCTCTGATTATATTTTGTTTGCTTTTTTCCTTTTGCTAATTATGTTCCAGTTAATTACTACTTTTTATTCCCACCCCCACCAAGACTTGTTTTAGATTAAACGGCCGCCGCTTCTCCTCGCCCTGTTAAAAGCCCCCTCCTAGCTGGACTCTCCCCCTGCCGTCCTTGTGTTCCCGACCCCGGAACTCAGGCCAGCCTTTGAGTGGGGTGGTTGGCCCTCCAGCGCAGTTGCAGATACCCAGTGAGCATCCACCGTGGGCCAGGCGCTTTTTTCAGAAAGAAAATAGAGCAGTGGACCCCATTTCTGCCCACCCAAAGCTCTCCTCTGCCTGCAGGACAGACCTCAAGTGAGCCGACCAGTGGTGTGTCACTTTAGGTCATGGTCACGCTGTGAAGGAAAGGAACGGGGAAGGGACACGTGCAAGGCTGCCGTGTGCCCATGTTGTGGGAGCGGGTGCGGAGGATTGATGAAGATAGATGCTGGTGAGGTGCTTTTCTGTGTCACTGAGAGAACAGGGACAGTTAGTCTTCCGTCCCTGCTCAGAATAGAGGGAGTGTAGGGCAGAGAGTGGCCTTTCCCTGCCCTCGAGTTTGTCTGGAGCTTTGGGAATGGGACGAAGGGCGGGGCAGGCACAATGCTGGTGGTGCTCTGTTCTGTAAACAGAGGGCGTGGGCGAGAGAAGGGAAGAAAGGGGGGTGGCTGCGACTCTGCCCCTCTGATGGAAGGCTTCCGCCCGGCAGGGCTGCCCCAGCCTGCGGGGTGGGGGGGGTGGGGCCTCGGTTCCATGGGCCCCCTGACGTGCTGGCCACTGAAGCAGCACTTGGTGGGCTGGCGTCAAGGATTGCCTGGCGTGTGCGTTTGTGTGTTTGCCCTCTGTATGCGCCCCAGTGGGGACCATACAGCCCGTGGTTTTGTCGTCATGTGTTGTTTTGTCATCATGTGTTTAGACATTGATTTCCACGTTGAAGGACCCAGATCTTGCATACCATACAGCCCGACCATCTAAAATGTACAATTCAGCTACTGTTAATATGGTCCAGGAGTGTGCAGCCGTCTCCACATACAATGTTATGGGCCTTTCTCCCTCGGCTGGGCTGTGCCCCGGCCCCGGTAACGCTCGCCTCCTTCGTCTCGGTGGGCCTGCCTGGCCTGACGCCCCGTGTGAGTGGAGTCGTGTGGGACGGGGCCTTCTCTCACTCGGCAGGATGTTTCCAAAGTTGGTCCTGTCGTAGCGCCTGTCAGAACGTCCTCTCAACGCCAAGTGAGGTTCCATCGTGGGGTGTGCACCGTAAGGTTCCATCGTGGGGTGTGCACCGTAAGGTTCCATCGTGGGGTGTGCACCGTAAGGTTCCATCGTGGGGTGTGCACCGCGCATGATCTACCCACTCACCCGCTGATGAACGTCTGGGGCATTTCTGCTGCTGGGCAGTTTTGGATGGTGCTGCCGTGAGCACTGCTCTACAGACGTGGTGTGCGGACGTGTGTTCGTTTCTCTTGATCACTCACCCAGGACACAGGTGAGTCCCAGGTTAACTCTGTCACACCTTTGAAAAACCGCCAGACTGTTTTCCGAAGCGGCTGCACCAGTCGGTGTTCCCACCAGCGGCGTGCGGGGGCTCCAGTGTCCGTGCGTCCTCGCCAACTCTCGTGACGGTGTCTGTCTTATGGACGATAGCCGTCCGTGTGCGTGGGGAGTGGCGTCTCGCTGGTTTTGACCTGCACCTCCCCCGGGGCTGTGTGTTTTCACATGACAGATGTTAGTCCTGAAACTCAACAGAACCTTACGCATCTGGCCTGGCCCTTTCATTTTCCAATGGCAAAAAGTTAGGTTCAGCCCTGGCCAGTGCGGTTCATGCGGTTGAAACTGTCCCGTAAACCGAAAGGTTGTGGGTTTGGTCCCCACTGGGGCGCATACAGAGGGCAACCGACTGATGCCTCTTCTTCCCCCTTCCTCTCTCTCTAAACCAGTAAGCACGCCCTCTGGCAGGAGGATAAAAATAAAAATAAGTGAAATACTTAGGTTCAGGGAGATGCGGATGAAAAGGAGCCACGCCCCTGGGAAACTCCTGTCATCTGGATTCTCGGCCTAGATTAGGTCAACTCCATTATCTCTCAATTCAGTCATTTCTTAAATACGCCCCACCATCTGGGTTTTGGGGTTTTGTTTTTTGTTTTCAGTTAGATTATCCAGTCAACTTTTCTCACAGTTTCAACACAGACAGCAAATCCCAGTAATGGCGTGGCCGCCCTTCCCGAGCACCGGTGTTACCGAAAGTGTGGCCGACGGACGGACTGCGTACTCAGACCTGGGTGATCAGCAGGCAGTTTCTCAAAACAGTAAAGTGAGTGTGTGTCACTTTAAGGAAAACAACCGGCAGTGTTTGTTGTCCATTATCAATTCAAGCTTTCCCGTGAAAATTTGAATTTTGGAAAGTCTATCTGCCAGTGCGAGCTTCCGCTTCCCGGTGCCGCAGCCTCCCACCGCTGCGCTGGGCAGCGGCGTGGACGAACGGGGTCTCTGCACATCTGACGAAGGGAGTCCACACTGAAAGATCTACAGCCCGTGACCGGTATTTTCCAGAGGAGCAGTAAGTGCTGGTACAAAACCATTCATGGGCCAGAGAGCCCCCGAAGGGCAGAAAACAGCACCGGACCTGATGTGCTGGGGTGAAGACCCTCCCTGAGAAGGTGCGAGACCCCCGCTGCAGCCCACCTCTCGTGAGCTACCCGTTGTCGAGTTTCGGCGTGACCTGAAAGGGCTGTCAGTCACCCTCCCTCTTCCAACCACTGGCTTGTGGGGCACAGACTTTTCTTCCTACGTTTCAGCCAAATCAACGTTCTGAACATAGAGAAGCAAGCTGTTTCCTCTGAAGCCAGAAATCAAAGAGATTCGCCAAAATGTGAAAGAAACAATGACACTCTTCTTGCTGAGTTTGTTTTTGTTTTGGAAAATATTTTTATTTAATATGAGTTCTTTTATGAAATAACTGATATTAGTTTTGAAAGTCAGTTATTTTTATAGATGTTACTTATAGTAAGACATAGGTTTATTTTAATGAATTAACGTTTTTCTATTTCTCTGGTTTGATTTCTAGCACAGTCAATATCAGTAGATAAAACTCTGATAAGCAGAAGCCCTCTGGGGCCCTAATGACTCTCAGGAGTTTAAAGGGGCAGGAGCGCCCTCCTCGAAGGCCCCAGCATCAGCGTCGCCGAGAACGTGTCCAAAAAGCCGTCTCTTGGGTGGCGGCACTGTCCTCACCTGTTCTCCGGGCTGTCCGTGAACACGCTGGCGTCCCGGGGTGGCTGGGGTGGCTGGATGTGCTGGGCATCGTGCCACAGACTGGAAGGTCTTCGGTTCTGTTCCGTGCCTGGGCTGCAGGTTCCGTCCCCCGCTGGCGGTGTGCAAGAGGCAACCAGTTGATGCTTCTCTCACTCTGCTTCCCTTTCCCTCTCTCTAAAGATAAGTCAAATCCTAAAAATAGAAGGCATTTTAAAAACATGCCAGAAGCTTCAGAATCACTCTGAATAACCTTCCCGTACTGCCCCTCTGCGGTTAGAGCCCCTCTCTGGGGCCGCAGACAGTTCGTCTGACCCCCGAGGTTGTCGACGCCCCAGAGCCGGGCTGGCTCACCCTCCACCAACTTAGCCCAGGGCCTTTCATAGGCTCAGAGTGTGTTCCCTGGACATGCAGGGGTGCGGACGGCAGCTTTACAGTTGTTGGGGTGGAAAAGAATACAATAATTCACAAATAATAATACAAGAATAAACTGTGTTTCACGTACTCACCAGTGTAACCCTGCTTTTGCCCCAACTGTAGAGCTTTCCGCTTTAAGACAAAGAAGAATGAAGTGTTACCGTTTTCCAACAGCGTGGTAGCCCTGGAGAGTATAGTCAGTAACACCGTAATGACTGTGCGTGGTACTGGGTAGGTACTAGAATTATCAGAGGGATCGCTTCATAAATTGTATACCTGAAACTAATAAAAAGTAATATTGAATGTTAACCAGAACTGCAAGTTTTTAAAAAGAAGACGAGTAGTCTCAGTGGTCACAGCGAATGTGGCCGAGGGTCAGGGAGGGAAGTGGTGGGACCCATCGATGGCAGAGCGGGTCAGATGCTCGCAGCGGCCTCCCTGGAACTGCCTGCGCGTTTGTGCCGCGTTAATAACGAGGGGGCCGCGGACAAGAGGCAGAGCGCGCCCCGCACAGCCGGCCCTGCTTGTCGGAGGGGCTGTGTTCTCGGGGGAGGTCGTGCAAACTGCTACTAAGCTGCCTTAGGATGGTGCGATTATGCAGGTTCTCCTCACTTGCTATGTGCTTGTAATTTTTTAAAATCTTAACAATGGCCATGTACATCTGTCATCAAAAATCAATAAATATGTTTTTTTCTTAAAAAGAAGCAAGCTCTCCGCATGTGGTATAATTGCAGTGCTGTTCTTACCAGGACTCGAGTTCAGGTTTCCGGGGAGAACAGTTCGTCGTGTTACGTTAATCCTCACTGCTCGTCAGCGCGTAGGTGCCGACGCACACGGTTCCTTTCACGCTTAGGGCCGCGTCGCCGTGTGGTGCTCAGAGGGTGGGCGTTCGTGGGTCTTTGACGGGTTCACGCCCAGACACCCACAATGGCTGCCGTGTGCCTCACTTAGGGTTGGTGTGAGACCTTAGGTTTACTAAAATAAACTTATGTCTTACTGTAAGTGACATCTATAAAAATAACTGATTTTCAAAACTAATATCTCTTGCTTTTGTATCTGATACTCACAGGTGCTCTGCGACGGGTCACTTGTGGGGATGGGAGAGGAAAGAGGACTCGGAATGGGGGAGGGCAGGTCTGCAGGTTTCTGCCCAGTGGTGAGTTAAATCGCACACTCCCCTTCCACTTACTCGTCAGCTTCACCGGCGTCAGCGGGGCTTGAGCTCGAGCAGGACAGCGTCAGCCATGCACTGGTGCAGGTTAAGGCACCGAGTGCCTTTTGGAATATGGTTTTTCTGCTTCAAATAGTAGTGAGTCATTTCTTGGAGATTTTCCCTTTCTGTTGTTTGATGCTTTTAAGTTATAAAAGCAATGAAGGCTTATTTTGTAATAAGTGAAATAAATATAAAGTCATAGAAAGTGAAACTTTTTAAAATATGTTTCACTGATTATGCCATTATAGTTGTCCATTTCTTCCCCCTTCATTCCCCTCCACTCTGCACACCCCTCCCCCCGCACTCCCCCTTTAGTTCATGTCCATGTGTCACAAGTTCTTTAGCTTCTACATTTCCCACACTATTCTTGCCCTCCCCCTGTCTATTTTCTACCTACCATCTATGCTACTTATTCTCTGTACCTTCTCTCCCCACACACTCCCCTGTTGCTAACCATCCATGTGATCTCCATTTCTATGGTTCTGTTCCTGATCTAGCTGTCTTCTTAGTTTGCTATTGTTTTAAGTGTGGCTGTTAATAACTGTGAGTTTGCTGTCCTTTCACTGTTCACCTTTTTTATCTTCTTTTTCTTAGATAAGTCCCTTTAACATTTCATATAATAAGGGCTTGGTGATGATGAACTCCTTGAATTTGACCTTATCTGAGAAACACTTTATCTGCCCTCCCATTCTAAATGGAAGCTTTGCTGGATAGAGCAATCTTGGATATAGGTCTTTGGATTTCATGACTTGGAATACTTCTTTCCAGCCCCTTCTTGCCTAGAAGGTCTCTTTTGAGAAATCAGCTACAGTCTGATGGAAACGCCTTTGTAGGTGACTGTCCCCTTATCTTTTGTTGCTGCTAGGATTCTCTCCTTCATTTTAATCTTGGCTAATGTAATGATGATGTGCCTTGGTGTGTTCCTTCTTGGGTCCAACTTTTTTGGGACTCTCTGAGCTTCCTGGATTTTCTAGAAGTCTATTGCCTTTGCCAGATTGGGGAAGTTCTCCTTTATTATTTGTTCAAATAAATTTTGTTTGCTTATTTGAACAAATAAGCAAACAAACAGCACTTGTTGCTGTTCCTCTTCCCCTTCTGGTACCCCTATAATTTGGATGTTGATTTGGATGTTGGAATGTTTAAAGATGTCCTGGAGGTTCCTAAGCCTCTCCTCATTTTTTTGAATTCTTGTTTCTTCATTGTTTTCTGTTTGGTCATTTTTTTCTTCCTTCTGGTCCACTCCATTGATTTGAGTCCCAGTTTCCTTTCGATTACCATTGGTTCCCTGTGCATTTCCCTTCATTTCACTTAGTGAAGCCTTCATTTGTTCATTTAACTTGTGACTGAAATCAACCAGTTCTATGAGCATCCTGATCACCAGTGTTTTGAACTGTGCATCTGATAGGTTGGCTATCTCTTGTTTGCTTAGAAGTATTGGCTCTGGGGCTTTGAGCTGTTCTTCTTGAGCCATAAAGTTTTGGTCTGTTTGCACTTGTTACGTATGAGGGGTGGAGCCTTAGGTGTTCACCAGGGCGGGGCAGCCTGGGTCACTAGGTTGTGATGCTGTATGTACGGGTAGGGTTAGAGAGGGGCAATGGTGTTTTTTCCTGCTCTCTCAGATTTCAGTCCCCTCTGCTGCTTCCCACCAGCAAACTGGGCCCTTCTGGTTCTAGTTTCCAGATACATGGGCTTATGCATGCTCCAGAACCCTGTGGATCTCTCCAACGATCTCTCTGTGAGCTGGGTCCCTGCATTGTGTGGTCTGTCTCACTGTTTGTTTTTTCACCTGGTTTATCTGCACGCGAATGTGTGACTGCGGTCAGGCAGCCGCTGTGCGCCCTCACTGGGTCTGCCCCTTGCCATCCCGCACCTGGGATCCGCCAGCCGCCACTTGTGCGCCTGGGTCGGGTCCTGCCACTTTTTCCTGGGCAACCCGCTGACTCTGCCCCTCTTACCAGTCTAGATGAATGGTTCATTGTTGTCAGTCTTCGGTACAGTTTAATTTTCTCTCTGTTTTGGTTGCGTTCTGGTTTTTAAATATTTGTTGTTCATAAACTTGGTTGTGCGAGAAGGTACAGTGTTTCCACCTACGCCTCCATCTTGGCCGGAAGTCTTGAAACTCTTTCTTTTCTCCACACCCACCCAGCCAACTTCTGTATTAGGTTTTTCAAAAAGCTACTAAGTTTTGGAAATGACAGATGTGTTCATTGTCTTGATTGTATGGTGGTAACAGACATATGCATAGGCATCGAATCGTACACTTCAAATGTGTACAATTAGTTGTATGTCAGTTATGACCCAGTAAACCTGAGTGGGGTGCTGTGTAAGGCTCCAAAGTCGATGTGTGTTTCTTTCCGTCCAGGGGCACAGTGAGGAAACCACTGGCCGTGGCTGGGCAGCTCTGGTGATTAGAGCATCATCTGATTTGCCAAGGTCGCAGTTCAGTCCCCAGTCAGGGCACTTTCAAGAATCAACCAGTGAGTGTCTAAAGAAGCAGAACAACAAATCAGTGTTTCTCTCCCCCTGGAAAACACATGCATACATATGTACACACACATGCATATACATACATATATACATACACACATAAATGTAATTAGACAGTTAAGGACACTGTGCACCAAGAAGGTTTGGGAACTTAATGCCTAGTAAATATCTTTCCATAACATTTTTTATTGTCATTCAAGTACAGTTGTCTCTGATTTCCCCCACCACTATCCCCCACCCCACCCATCCCCACCTCCCACCCTCGGTCCTAACCCCCTTTGACTTTGTCCATGGGTTCTTTATACATGTTCCTTAATGACCCTTTCCCACCTTTCCCCCGTTATTCCCCTCCCCCTCCCCTCTGGTCACTGTCAGTTTGTTCTTTATTTCCATGTCTGTGGTTGTATTTTGCTTGCTTGTTTGTTTTTGTTGGTTAGATTCCCCTTATAGGTGAGATCATGTGGTATTTGTCTTGCACTGCCTGGCTTATTTCACTTAGCATAATGCTCTCCAGTTCCATCCATGCTCTCACAAAGGATAGGAGCTCCTTCCTTCTTTCTGCTGCGTAGTATTCCACTGTGTAAATGTACCACAGTTTTTTGATCCACCCATTTACTGATGGGCACTTAGGTTGCTTCCAATGCTTGGCTATTATAAACTGTGCTGCTATGAACATTGGGGTGCATAGGTTCTTTTGAATTGGTATTTCAGGATTCTTAGGGGATAACCCAAGCGGTGGAATTGGCAGGGCAAAAGGCAGTTCCATTTTTAGTTTTCTGAGGAAATTCTGTACTGTTTTCCACAGTGGCTGCACCAGTCTGCATTCCCACCAACAGTGCACTAGGGTTCCCTTTCCTCTGCACCCTAGCCTGCGCTTGTTTGTTGATTTATTAATGATGGTCATTCTGATCAGTGTGAGTGGTATCTCACTGTGGTTTTAATTTGTATCTCTCTGATGGCTAGTGATGCTGAGCATCCATTCATGTCACTGGACCCCTCTGTGTGTCCTCCTTGGAGAAGTGTCTGTTCAGGTCCTTTGCTCATTTTTTAATTGGGTTGTTTGTCTTCCTGGAGTGGAGTCGTGTGAGTTCCTTATGTACTTTGGAGATTAAACCCTTGTCCGAGGTATCATTGGCAAGTATATTTTCCCATAGAGTTGGTTTCTTTTCATTTCGCCGATGTTTTCTTTAGCTGTACAGGAGCTTTTTATTTTGATGAGATCCCATTTGTTTATTCTTTCCCTTGTACCCCTGCTCTAGGGAACATATCGGTGAAAATACTGCTGTGAGGAACCTGAGATTTTCCTGTCTGTGTTCTCCTTTAGTAAAAATAGCCTCTTCAACGAATGCTGTTGGGGGACCTGGACAGCTCCGTAACATTTTTTAAATTAATTTTTAATTCATATACAGCAAAAGTCACTTTTTAGTGAGCAGTTCTGAGGTTTGGCACGTCATATAACCAGCACTGCGGTCAAGACGGAGAACAGCCACCGCAGTCCACAAAAAGCGCTCGGTGCCGCTCTTCCGTGGCCAGGCCTTTCGTCCCCGTCGTCCTGGCCACCGCCGATCTGCCCTCCAGCTCTGTCACCTTGTCTTCCTCAGAAGGTCATGTAAGTGGAGTTGTGCAGTGTGTAGACTTCGAGTCTGGCTCTGTCACTTGGCATAATGTGTCTGAGCGTCGTCAACGTTGCTGATATATCAATAGTTTGGTTCCTCTGTTTTCTTTCTTTTGTGGGGGTGGAAGGAGAGAGAGGGCAAGAGAGACATCAATCAGTTGCCTCTTGTACACACCCTAACTAGGGACCAAACCTGCAACCCAGGCACGTGCCCTGACTGGGAATCGAACCCACAGCCCTTCAGTTCACTGGACAGTGCTCCAACCAACTGAGCCACACCAGCCTAGGCAATAGTTTGTTCCTCTTAGTTGCTTAGTAGTATCTCATTTTATCAAAGTACCACAGTTTATCCACTTCCCATTTGAGGGATAATTGGTTTATTTCAAATTTTGGCAATAAAACTACTATAAATTTTTATGTACAAATTTTGGACATAGGTTTTTATTTAACTTGGGTAAACACATAGGCATGAGGTGGCTGGGCCATCATGTAAATACTGTTTAACTCCCGAGAGACTGCCGACCTGCTTCCCGGAGTGGGTGTCCGGTTGGCGTGCGGTGCCGTCAGCCCTTCCGTCCGTCTGTGGCTCTGATTCGAGTTTCCCTAATTAGTGGTGACGCCGAGCATTTTGTTCCTTGCTTATTTGTCATTTGCATGTCTTCCGTGGTAAAGTCTCTGTTCCAGTCCTTTGCCCGTTTTTTAATTGGGTTGTGTTCTTGTTACTGAGTTTGATTGAGACTTCTTCACGTGTTCTGGATGAAAATTATTTTGCCAGTTATGTGCTTCACAGATATTTTCTCCTTCTGTGACTTGGCTTTTACTTCAACAGTGCCTTTTACAGAGTTTTTAATTTAACTGAATTTAAACGAAGCCAACTTATGATTTGTTTCTTTCACGGGTAGTGTTTTGGCATCATATCTGAGAAGTCTTTGCCTCCCGAGGTTACAAAGATGTTCTCCTGTAAGTAGTATAGTTTTGCATTTTACATTTAGGTCTGTGATCCACTTGGAGGTTCATTTTTTGGTATGTGGATGTCCAAGCATCTGTTTGTGGAGAAAAGTTTACTGAAAAGACTGACCACTCTTCCCTGAGTTGCCGTTGCGCCTCTCAACGGTCGTCAGACCGCGTTTGCGAGTCTCCTCCCTCCGCGCCCTTGGCCTGGGGCCTGCTCACCGGCGCCGTCCTGCCTTCGTCATCGCCGCTTTGGAAGGGGTGCTGAGATGCGTCTGTGCAACGTCCCCGGCTCCGCTTTGCTCCAGAATCATTTGTACTCTAGTCGTTTCAACTTTCCCTGTAAATTTTAGAGCCATCAAAACACCCGTCCGAGGTTTCAATCGGATTGGATTGAACGTGGAGATTTGGAGAGAACTGACAGCTTAACAGTGTGAAATCTTTCTGCGCAGGAACAGTGTATTTCCCCGTTTCGCTCCTCCTTGTTTTACAGTGTCCAGCATTCAGGTCCCACGTGTCTCTTTTCAGATGCATAAGAAAGTATTTCATTTGGGTACTGTTGGAATTGGGGCTGTTTATCTTCTGTTTCTAACTGAAGTTCTATCGGGTGTTACTTCGTGTATTCGGTATATAAATATTGTATTATTTACTGGTCAGATGGACTCCTTTGTCATTATAAAATGACCCTCTTTATCCCTGGTAATATTATTTGCTTCAGAACCTGCTTTGTCTGGTGTTAGTACAGCCACTCCAGCTGCCAGCTGACTAGCCTTGCTGTGATGGGTCTGTTTCCATACGTACTGGGCTGGGTCTTGCTTTTTCACTCAGTCGGCTGTCTCTGCCGTTTGATTAGGCGTTAAAGCCGTTACTCTCAGTGCGAGCATTGAGGTGTCGGGTTGGAATCCATGATCTCGCTGTGGTTTTTTCTGCCCATCCCATCTGTTCTCCATTTCCTTTTCCTCTCGGTCTGATTTCTTTGGGGTCCACTGCATACTTCTTACGACTCCGTTTTATCTCCTTTGTTGGCTTTTAACTACAACTTTTATTGTTTGATCTGGGTTATTTGTGTAGCCTTTCTGAAATCCTTACCTCACCACAGCTTTCCCTCCAGCGATAACACGCCACTGCTCACAGAGCACAAGGAGCTTACAGCGGCACAGGTCCTTGGGGTCCCTTCCGTCCCTCCCGGCCCTGTCACTGTTGCTGACACGCACTTTACTTCCTTGTATGTTATAAAAGCCACCATGTGTTGTTTTTTATTTTAAAATATTTTTTAAAGAGATTTTAGGAATTTTTAAAACGCTCCACCCTTCCCAGATGCTGAGCACCCTCAATGTGCTTCACTCCATTGGGCAGGCACGGAATCGCCTGACATCAGGTTCCTTCTGTCGGAAGGACGTTCCTTAACGTTCCCCCCGCACAGTCTGCTGGTGGTTAGGTCGTTCGCTCCTGTATGTTCCAGAGGCCTTTCTTTAGCTTTTGGTGTTGAAGTGTGTGCTTCAGCATCTAGCACTCCAGGTCCCAGTTTTCTCTTCTGCAGGTCTTGCTCCACTGTCGTCTTGTTCGCATTGTCCCAGTGAGAAATCTGCCGTCAGTCCTGTCTTTGTTCCTCTGTACAAAATCATCTTTCTTCCCATCTGGCTACTTACGAAATTTTGTATGACTTTAAGCGATTTGACTACGATGTGCCTTGGTTTGGTCTCCCTCTCTGTGTTTGGAGTCCATGCGTAACTCTCATCAAATTTGGAAAAGCATTTGGCTCTGATCTCTTTAAATATTTCTTCTTCCCCTCCTCTGCCCTACAGAGACTGCAGTCATACATGTGTTAGGTTTTGTTGCTTTGTTTCATTTGGTAGTTTCCTTTGCCATCTTCAAGTCCACTGATCTTTCTGCAGAACTTACCTGGTGTTAATTCCCATCTAGCAAAATTGTATCTCACAGACTATAGGTTTTTTTAATGATTTTATTTATTTATTTGTAGAGAGTGAGGAAGGGAGGGAGAGAAGGAGAGAAACACCAGTGTGTGGGTGCCTCTCACGCGTCCCCCAGCAGGGGTCTGGCCTGCAGCCGAGGCATGTCCCCCGACTGGGAATCAAACAGGCCTGCACTCAGTCCACTGAGCCACACCAGCCAAGGCTCGCACGTTGTAGTTTTAATCTCCAATCGTTTGTTAGTGCCTTCTTACATCTTCATGCACACACAGAATACTGTTTCAACATCCCCGTCTGCTGATTCTGACGCTGTGGCAGGCCTAGGTCGGTTCAGTGGACGGGTCTTCCTCTCATTATCAATGACACTTCCCTGCTGCTCTTCCTCTCTGCTCAGTTCTGTTGGATGTCTGACCCTGAAGTTTGACTCGTCAAGTGCTATCTCCTTACATTTCTCTATTGATGATCTTGAGATTTGTGTTGGGATGCAGTTAAGCCATTTGCAAACGGTTTGATTCTTTTAGTTCTTGCTTTTAAGATGTGCTGCAGGAAGGACCAGAGCCCCAGCCGTCTGTGGGTCCTGTGCCCACGACTGAACAGGCACCGCTCCTGCCCTGGGAAGTCCTGGTCCCTCCGGTCTTTCAGGTGGTCCTTTCCCAGCCTCCCGTGGTTTCCGCGCACAGGCACAGACCCGTCCGTCCTCTGCAGGGCAGGGGACTCGCAATATCAGTGTCCTCTCTCTGCGGCCTTGGCCTTCGCCTTCCATTCTAACCACCGCTGTCCGCTGGGCCCCCCACCCTGCAACCTGGAAACCCGGTCCAGGCAGGAACCGGGCGGTCGTGGGGCTCGCCACACTGTCTCCAGTTCTCAGGGGCCCTGTCCTCCGCTGCCTGAAAGCCGTTGTCTTCAGGGCCGTAATTCCATACATGTGCCCAGTTTTTTGGTCAGGAAGTTGAGTGATCTCGTCCCTTTTACCCTAAGTGTAAGTCTCTGCTTCGCTTATAATAAAAAATCAGCACAACTCCAGCCAGCAAGGGTTCTACAAAGATGTGCGATCAGAGGTTGTTCATGCGATCTGTAGTTCCGTCACTGTGTACTTCTGGTTGGTGGTCAGGGCAGGGCCTGGGAACGGTCGGCTGTCCACATGTGACCCAGCACTTGGGCCCGGAGACGTCCCGGTCAGTGCGCTTGTGCCTTGGAGGCTGCAGAATGCATAGTTCTGCCCTTCCACGGCATTCCTAAATGTTCTCATGTTTTACTGCAAAAAAACCCCCCAGAATATGTGGTAAAGCAATTATGTTAGAATATAAATGTATTATCTAGCTTCTGGCTACACAGCTATTCCCTACAATATTAGACTTTTTTTAAAATCCTCACCTGAGGACAGGTTTTCTTGGTGTTAGAAAGAGAGGAAGGGAGGGGAGGGTGGGGGAGAGAGAGAGGACAGGACAGACAGACAGAAGCATCAGTTGGTTGCGTTCTCTATGCACCCAGACCAGGGATTGAACCCATAAATTTGGTGAATCAAACCTTTGGTCTATGGGACAATGCTCCAACCAACTGAGCCACACCAGCCAGGGCGTAAGATTAGACTTTCTTATTGGTATTTTTCATAACTAAATATTGGGGAATATACATCATTTAGAATCTGTGCATAACTAAACTTGGGCCCAGAGTAAATCGCTTATGAGGAGAAACTTCCCAATCCAGTGCTGTCTTTAAGTAACATTAATTGAATTGAATTGTAAGTACGGTAAGTCCTCACTTAATGTCATCGGTAGGTGACAGCATATTTCTGGTCCCAGAAGCATCACCGGATTTCCAAATGAAGACCCAAAACCTTTCTAATTTTAAACATTGAAATAAATGTGAGTTATACAGACATCTAAGAAAGATTAATAAAAACAAGATAACGATTTTCCAGCCCGTTCAGGGTCACAGGTGGCTGGAGCCTCTGCCAGCTGCTCAGGTGTGAGGTGGCATCGTGCTTGGTGCCCTGCCATTGCCGGTGAACTCACACCCACTCACACTCACAGTGGACGAGGTAGACGCGCCATCCACCTCCCACCCACCGCTGTGTGATGAGGGAGGAGACGGGGCATGTGGAGAAACCACCCGGACGCGAGGGCCCCAGACAGGGGGCGGACTTGTTTCCTCCAAGACATTGTAACGAAACAACGTTGAGCAAAATGGCATTAATCAAGAAACTGCCATATTATAAATTATCGCTGATCTCGTATAAATAATATTTTTATTTCCACTATATCTTTAAGAATATATTTGAGTGACTGTAAAAATAAGCTTTTCTTTTAAAAAAAGATTTTACGTATGTATTTATTTTAATATTTTATTTATTTTTAGAGAGAGTGATGGGAAGGAGAAAGAGTGGGAAAGAAACATCAGTGTGTGTTTGGTTGCCTGTCATGTGTCCTCCACTGGGGACCTGGCCTGCAACCCAGGAACGTGCCCTGACTGGGGATTGAACTGGAGACCCTTTGGTTTGCAGGCTGGTGCTCAATCCACTGAGCCACACCAGCCAGGGCTAAAAAATAAGCTTTTCAGAAGAAGAATTTAACTGTAGTTCTTTTCTTAAATGCCACATCGTGGTGTCTTTTTGGAGATAAACCGCATTCTCCAAGGCTCTCGCCTTAGAGAAAGGGGTGACGCTGCCGTGGAGGGGACCAGCTTCTACCTCTGTTCACTGGCTGCCTGTCTCTGCAGATGGCCTGACGGCCTGGGAGGTGGCGCTAGAGAAAGATGCCACCCAGAGTCGCCCAGCCATTGGTAACATCAGACAGATGTCATGAAGAAAATGGACAGCATGACCAGTGAGCTTAAAATGAGGGGCCTGGTCAAGTCGGGGCTCGGGACACGCTCCCCAGTGAGGGCGCGCTGCAGCCGAGAGCACAGGTGTCAGCGCTCACTCGGAGTCGCACTGACTGAGGTGACCGGCAGTAGGTACTTGAGGACCTGGTCGGCGCAGCCCTGCGGCAGGTACTGGAGAGTAGGCAGTTAGCGAACTGTGGGACGTGTGTCCCCAAGGTGACAGCTGAACTGAGCCCGGAAAGCAGATTTGGGCTAACTGTGCAACTAGGAAAGGGGTGGTCTCCTTCGGCAATTCCTGCTAGGACTTTGATTATCCACGTACATTTTGATTACATCCATTGAGGCAAAAAACTCATTCAGAATTCTGTCTACCTTGCATTCAGCGTGTGAACTGCCCTGTGGAGAAGGGACATCCCAACCCTGGGGATGGCTGGTCCCTTGGCCCATCAGGGAACCCGTCAGTGCCCTCCATTAGGGCTTGCGTGCCCTCGCCACTGCAGCCAGTCACTGGCAGTGTGTCCCTTGGTCATTTTCGTGGCCGTGACCTGGGGTCTTCCTCTCAGTTATGTCTCCGTGTTGCTCGTGAGCGGAGACGTTGGCCGTCAGGTTTTATTTTTGGTCTTTGTTGGGTTTTGTACCTGTGGCCCAGCCAAGATGGTCTGTCTGTTACTCCGTTGGTTTTTCCACGTATTGTGCATTATATTGTTTACAAGCAAACACAATGTTTTATTTAAAAAGAAAGGTAGATGGGCTTCCACTGCCCCTCCTCCCCCAAATGGCCACTTAGCAACCCGACTCAGAACCTAGCACTTCCGTTACAGGGGGATGGGTGTCTGGGGGATGCACTTGGGCCTTGGGTTGGCTCACCTTTATAAACCCTGTGCAGGCAGGTGAGACAGCGTCAGTATCACGGTAGAGCAGCCCTTAGCGTTTTGAACAAAGAACTGAACAGTCATGCGTTCCTTCCTTGTCGTCTCGGAAATTGGATTATTGGCATTATTCTTTGGCGTGGATCCCTTCATGTCTCAAACCCCCACGTGCTCCCGTGTCCCCTGCGCTGCAGTGGCATCAGCATGAGCACCTCATTGCCCCCCTCAGTAGTGACCCTGACAGGGACAGACAGGCTACATGCTATTGCAGAGCTGTGAGGGTTCTCCACAGTGTTGCTTTCTGGGCCATTTCATTGTACATCTAATTTAGTAAACTTAGCAACTTGGTGGGCCGATTTTAAGTACTGAAAGTGGAAATGTCCAGAAAGTTGTAAAAGCAGGTGCCTCCTGATGTCCCGGGGTCAGAACCATGGAGGCCACGGTGGAGGTCACAGGCGCGCCCGCGCACGTGGTGATGCTTCGTGCCTGCTGCTTCCTCCCCTGCACCTGTGCCCGGTGCAAAGAGGGTCCTGCTTCTGGAGAAGAGGCGGCCCGGGGAGGCACCCCCCGAGTCCGTGCTGCGCTGTGTAACCCAGCTCTAGCTGCGTCCGCCCCGGTGAGCACTTGCGTCAGGGGGTTTGGGCCAAGCAGGGTGACAGACTAGGGTGATCAAGTCAGACCTCCGGCTTCCAGACTGCTGGGAGACACGGGTTCCCTTTGGCAAAGGTCACCTTGACAAAGATCATGTTCTGTGTTTGTGTCAGACTGAGCTCCACGCATCTGGGTGGCACGCTCCCTCATGCACACACAGGTATCAGCACCATGGTGCTCAGCAGATTTGACCCTTGAACTTTTATGGGCTAAGAAATGTTGCTAGGGCCCCGGTGGGTGTGGCTCAGTGGATTGAGCACTGGCCTGAGAACCCGAGGGTCGCCAGTTTGATTCCCAGTCAGGACACATGCCTAGGTTGCAGGCAGCCACACATTGATGTTTCTCTCCCTCTCTCCCTCCCTTTCCCGCTCTCTAAAAATAAATAAATGAAATCTATTTTTTAAAAAAAGAAACGTTGCTAGGATAGAGACCCAAGAATAACTTGGGATGGCCTCCTTTTGCCTTCTCTCCTCTAACCTTTTTGAGACGTGAGCATTAAGTTTTTTCAGTGGAAGGTGGTAGGGAAGGTGGGCAGGAATTACAGAGCAAGCAGTGGGTGTTCACAGACACGATAAATGTCTGTGGCTGCTGTCACCAGTCCCCCCCAACTCTCGAAGGCACCCCCAGTCTCTGGATGACTCTCTTGGAGCCCTGTGATCTCTTGGAGAGGATAGAACACCCCAGGTCACAAATGCCACCTCCCCACGAAAGCAGTGGCCTCCGACTCACCCCTCTGCACTTCCATAGCCCTGCAAGGACAGAGGGTTCTGCTCCTGGAGACAATGGTGTCTGCCCAGGGGTGGCCTTCCCCTAGTGAGGGGGCTGTGCGGCCCCTCGATGTTTTGCGTGGGCCTTGGGATCGGGGTGCCGGGCGGATGTGCCATCTGCTCAGCCTCCCCTGTCGTGGCCTCTGTGCGGCGTTGCCGGTTGTCCGGGACGCCCTTCCCAAGCCCGCCCACTCGGCCTGTGCACAGACGCCAGCCTGCTGTTTCTTGCCACGGTGCCTAGGAGCGTGACTCGTGTTTGTACTACTCGTCTTTTACCGCTCGTTTCTGGATCCCAGACTTTTGTTCCATTCCTTCCATTCCTGCACCGTTACTCTGCATCCGCCCATCCCCCCAGGCGACGCAGAGCAGACTGCACGCGGGGCTGTCACAGCTGAGGACTTAAAGAGGGGACACTTCTCTTCACGAAACACGGTGTGAAGGTTCGCAGCTCAGCATCAGAACCAGTGAAGACGGACGGAACTCCACAGACACATTCTGGTTGTTGTTGTGGAGGCGGATTTTGACTCGTGGGTCAGGCTCTGGGGAGTGATGGGACCGGGGGCTTCTTCTGATCACCGGTGAGAGCCCAGCTCTGTAACTGGCAGGTGATAGGCTCAGACTCAGGGAGGAAGCTGATCATATTTAAACCTACAAAAAAAGTTGGCCGTATAGAAAAAGTGAACTTTGTGTTTATATCACGAATCTGTCAGTTATGTTTTGCTTTATTTAGAAAGCTAACTTTTCGTGTTAACCATAAGGACATTAAAATGTACCTGTGCTTTGCCCTGGCCAGTGTGCTTTTTGGTTGGAGCGTCGTCTCATAGACTGAAAGGTCGCAGGTTCGATTCCTGGTCGGGGCATATGCCCGGTCGGGTAGCATACGAGGGACCACCGACCGGTGTTCCTCACATCGCTGCTGCCTTCCCTCTCTCCCCTCCTCCTCTTCTCTCTCTACAATCAGGAAGTGTGTCCTCAGGTGAGGATTAAAAACATGTGCCTGTGCTCCAGAGCACCCCAGGCTTCATGTAGAAAACATCTGTGGCACAGGCACTGAGTTTTATGAAGTTGAGAATAAATGGAGCCGCGGCGGGACTGGTGAAGGGCAGTGCGAAGGCGGGGTTCAGAGGCGCGAGTCCTGGGGGCGTCGTCCGAACTGCAGGAAACTTCTCCCCCCGCCAGCCGTTTCTGTGTGAGCCCAGACACACTGAGGGCGCTCGCCTGTCGGGTCGCTGGGCGCGCGGCCGTGCCTCTGGGGACGGTCCCCTGGCCGTGCACTCGGAAGGCACCGTCTTGACCGTGGCCGTCGTCGCTGACTGCGGCGAACTTGTGCAGCTGGGTCACACAGGGCGTCCTGCACAGGGTGGCATTTGCCATTCGTCACCATTTTCAGTTCTCAGTCTCCGCTCTTTCCTTCATAATCTCATCCTTTTCTTACCAGACTCGAAATGTCTCTCTCGCGTTTGCACTTACTGGGTGTAATAAAGGTCGCAGGTGTCATCGCTGCCCCTCGGTATTTGTAGGTGCTGTTTGTGAAAATCGACAGCTCACAGTCAAGCGGGATCTTGGTGGTCGCCTGCCCATGGCCGTGTTTCCTGCTGCAGTGTTACTGGGGGCCCACGCTGCTTCTGATGGGTTTTTTAGAGGGGAGGGAAGGGAGAGAAGCGTCAGTCGGTTGCCTTTTGTACGGGCCCAGATCGGGGACCGAACCCACAACCCAGGCCCGCGCCCCGACTGGAAGTGACCGGAGACTGTCCCGGTGCAGGAGGACGCCCAGCCCACCGAGCCACAGCTGCTGGGGCTGCTTCGGAACTCTGACACAGAGAACCACTGGGATCGGCTCTCGTTAGAATTACTGAAGATCTTTTAAAAATGTTCTTCGTAAATATTTTTAATGTCCTGGTTGTAATTATAGAACATATGGATTTTAGTTTGCAGTTAACATGTTTCGAACGTTGCCACCTTCCTCCAATCCTACGGGAGCAGAGTTTGACCCAGAGGAGGACGAACCAACGCTCGAAGCAGCCTGGCCGCACCTACAGGTACTGAACTCGGGGATGCGCGCGTTCACGGGGTCTCCCTCCAATGCGGTGCAGCGGCCTCACTGCAGCTGGTCACAGGTGGCCTCTCGTCGTTAGTGGCGTAGGCTTCGCACATGCTTGTGTGTACGTGGAAGTGTTTTAGCAGAGAGAACATTTCGTGGTTTTCGTTCGGGTGGATGCTGTGTATCAACTACAGAGACACAGAATTGTCTGTATGTTGTTTATGGAAACGACCACTTTGCTGATGGCCTAGAGGACTCACACAGACATTGCTGGTTTTGGGGTCTGTAGATTTAATGTGCATCTGTTCTGTGCCCCAAAGCTCAGTTAGGAGGGCCGGTTGGTCCTAGGAGGGGAGATGGAGAGAGGTGAGAACCCGCGAGGAAACCAGGTGAGACACAGACGGAAAGGAGGGCTGTCTCAGTACAGAGCGTCCCCTCCCACAGCGTCTGGGACTCCCGTGTAACCGTCTGGACACTTGGAGGTGACGGGCTACAAGTCCCACCCGAATTTGGTCACAGCCCGGCTCATGGCCAGTGTGCACGGTGGCCTTCAAGCAGCATAATGTCAGCTTTGGTGACATCAGCATAGCAGTCCCTTTGTTTAAATGCCATTTAAAGAGATAGTCTGTGATTCTAAGCAAGTCAGACAGTTACTATCATCACTTATAAGTGAATTGGGCCATGTAATATGTCATTAACTGTATAGACTCACGGCTCTCTTAAGGCTGGTGTTTGTGACAAGACTCAGTGCATAGTGTGTGTTTAATCTCCACTTAATAAAATACCATGTTTTTTGACTCGGTTTTATTTTTTTCCCTCCTAGCTTGTTTATGAATTTTTCTTAAGATTTTTAGAGTCTCCAGATTTCCAACCTAATATAGCAAAGAAATATATTGATCAGAAGTTTGTATTGCAGGTAAGGCATAAATTAGCTGAAACTACAAAAGCCCTGATTTACAGAGAGAATCTCAAGTCACTAAGTGTCTTTTTCTTCTTGAAGCTTTTAGAGCTCTTTGACAGCGAAGATCCTCGAGAGAGAGATTTTCTTAAAACTACCCTTCACAGAATCTACGGGAAATTCTTAGGCTTACGAGCTTACATCAGAAAACAGATAAATAATATATTTTATAGGTAAGTCACTGTGGATGGCATTTCTCTTTTCACGCGGTGATGTTCATTGTCATACTCCTTCCTTCTGCCTCCTTGCTCCCTTGACAAGAGACCAAGGGGCCACCGGCTGTCATGGAGTATGACAGTGTCGTGTCCAGTGGCCCTAGTCTGCACCCTCCCCACCCCAGCCCCTGCCGGACCCACTCCGAGCACCTCGTCACATACCTGCTTTGTCTCAGTCTGTACTCAAACCAGGGGTCGGTCTGGGACTCGGCCGAGTGGTCCGTCCAAAGCAGTGCCTTCGTTCTTCCCCTCTGCGTCCCAGTGGGGGGGGAGGGAGATCTGAGACTCACATTAGAGGCGTGGAGCCTCCGCAGTGCTCCCTGTGGGGAGCAGCACGTGGAGGCCGGGCAGCTTTTAGCGGTCACGGTCACCCTAGGCCTGCAGGGGCACGGGGCCGAGTCAGGTGGGAGGCCGGCCGCAGCACCACAGCTCATTAGAGAGCATTCCACAGCATCCTGGGTTCAGGTCCCGAGCGCAGTGTCGCCTGGGCCCCTGATCGCCCTCCCCATCCCAGTCTCAGCACCCCTCTGGCATCTCCTCATCCCTGCTGCTGCCTCCGAGTCACACAGCGGGTGTCCTTGGGCGAGCAGGTGTTCAGCCCTGGGTGGGCCCTTCATCCCACTGGTCAGGCCTCCTTCTGGCCCACCTCTCTGCTCCGCCCAGCTCCCTCCACTCCACCACCTGGCAGCCTGGTTTGATCTCCTGCGACGTTCTTTTCTGCCAGCCCTTCTCCTTGACCTCTCAGGCTTCCAGAAACACCTGCTCACCAGGGAAGCCTTTCTGGCCTAGCGGACAGGCCCAGTCTCCCTGTGAGGGCAGGCTTCGTGCCAGCTGCTCTGGTACGTGTCCCAGTGCCAGCCCGTGCCCAACTGTGGTGGCACCGAATAGATGCTGGTAGATGAAACAGTCACTGCTCTCCTCTGTCCCTGGGAGGCCCACTAAGTCCGCAGTGTGTTCTGGGAACGTTGGGTTCTCGGGAAGGCTAACCCAAGGCCCCCGAGTGCAGGACAGCTCAGGGTGGTGACAGGCCATAGTGGTGACAGGCACGGTGTGCAGGTCCTGCTGTGAGGTGGTTGAGCTCCAGTGCCGGAGTGAGAGCGACGGCCCTGGCCATCGCCTGGAGGGGGCGGCCACAGGCCACAGCAGGGGCACTGCAGAGGCCAGCAGGGCCCTCGGACACCCTGACCACACAGGGGAGAGAGGAAGGGCCAAGGCGGACGGGGGACAGGAAACCCAACCGAGGGCCCCACAGCCGAGACCTACAGCCTCTCTGGGGAGTCTGTCGCCAGCCTGGCATACAGCCCAGTGCTTGAAGTCTTCCTGTCCCGCACTCCTGTGCTCCCCAGGGTCTGATCCTCTCCCTTGTCCCCACACTGACACGACATTTCAAGGGCAGAGACTTCCTCTGAGGGTTGCTTCCCTCTGAACTCCTTCAGGCCCCTACACTCATTTCTAACACCCACACACTCGGGACAGTGACATCACACTCCCTGTGCCTGGTCATGCCGGGGTTCTGGTACCAATAAGGCCACTCACTGCTGGCTGGTATGGTTAGTTCCCTATCAAAACATAACGTACGTGTGTGTTATTTAAACAAAGAAGAGGTGTGTTCTAAATTCAGTCTTTTAGGCCTAAAATTAAAGGTCCCCCTAAAGTAGTTTTTCTGCTCTTAAACATAGGTTTTGTTCCCATAACAGAGCCACAAATCAGCACTGGCGTTTGGGAAGGTAGGAAGTGTCTCATATCTTAAGGAACCCTAACTCGGTAACTGAAATACTCACGTAGGTTGTGACCGAAGAGTTACTCCACAGTTTAGTTCTGTTCTCAGTGACAGCTCAGCGTGAGAGCGTGGTGTCTTTCTCTTGTTTTTCAGTGAGCTTTCTATCATTGTCATTCTTGATGTGTGCAATCAGAAGTGCGCGTGCCACGTAGACCCCACAGCTGGTTGGGTCCCCGCCCCCAGCAGCACTTCCTCCTCGTTTCTGGTGGGAGGACAGTCGGGGGGCAAGGCCTGCGAGAGGCACTCGGCTCTCCACGTTCTTTGTGGCGCAGACGCATCTGATGAGGAACAGAGCGTCCCACACCTGCTCACTTCTGTTTACTGTAGCTATAGTCTCTCGTTTCGATCAGCATCTTTAAGGTGTGGTGTAAAGAGGGCTCGAGATGCCTGTGATGCCTATTTTGGCAAACAGTGGGCTTCAAAGGTTAGGTGGCTGTGGTGGGGCCAGGCTGCAGTGCCCCACCGTGGGACAAGCCGCCCCACGTCTGAGCGGCTAAAACCAGTTCATTCTTTCCCCCGCTTCTGCGACCTGCACTGGGCTCATCCGCAGCTCTGCACAGTGTCCATGCGGGCTGGGATGGCCACCTCGGCTTTGGGCAGCGCCGTCTGCCGTGCCCTCCATGGCTCCCGGGCGTTGAGGACGTGGCCGGAAGTGGCTTAGACCTGCACCTCGTGTGTTGGTCCCAGCACCTCAGGCCCGGATTGGGGGAGAAAGTCGTCCCGACTGTTCGGAGGAGGGCAGCACGCGCCTTGCTGGGAGGAGAGGAGTCCCAGCCGGTCTGGAGACTGTCCGCGACGAGCAGTTTTTAGAGCCCAAGTGATCTCCTTGCTGAGCGAGCGAGCAGCCCTCCAGCCTGCGCTGCGCGCCTCCAAGGCTTCCCTCCCACTTCACGCCCACCTTTCTGTCTCCTGCTGGAAAAGTAAGGAGGAAAATTGTGCTTATTCTTTTTCTGTATCTACTTCAAACAGGGTTAAACTAATTGGAGATCAGGGAAACAGTAAAGTTGACTTAGGGAATCGAGATGGCTTATGTAGCTCAAAGCTGTCATTGAAACATCAAAGCTGGTGGCGATGGATCAGGGGCATGAGGGGGGGCGCTGGCCAGGCTCCTCTGTGTCTGGGGCTCAGGGTTCCCCCAGATCTAAGTGAGAGGAATTGTATCAGAAGTTGCTCAGTTGCAGTGTATGCGAAGCTGTGGCTTTGGCCACGTAATGTTTGAGTGTTTCAAACAAGTAAAGCACAAGGGAGCCTTCAGGTGGAGTTTCGTGGACTGAAGCGCTCCATGGAGTGGATGGCCACGGGGAGGCGGCCTGACGTGCAGGTGTCGCAGGGAAGGCGGTGACAGCGAAGGGACATGTCTGCTGGTGGCTCAGATGCTTCCTCGGGCCTTCATCCCCCTCCCCCAGCACTGTTCCATTCAGTGCATTCCTGCTCGTCCTCATGCTGCCACCAGATTGGCTCCCAAGTCACTGCGATTTGCTGACCATGGCACTCGTGGGCTGGGGCCCGCGTCTCCCTGAGCCAGCCTCCAGCCTCCACGGGCCACCTCGCCTGCCTTCCCACCCTGTTGCCCACTGCCTGCTCCACGTCACAGACCTTTGTTCTGGCCAAAGTAGTTCTCTCCCGACTCCACACCCCCTTTTCTAAGATTTGGGGAGCCCTCCCTCAGGATGCAGTCCAAGCCCTACCCTCAGGGTGACGGGTCACCTGGAAATATAGGTGCCTGTGTTAGACCCGTCCTACAGGATTACTTTACACCCATGGGTGTCCGACCATTTGTTTTCCAAATGAGGACAATGAAATTTGAGTCACATTCTTTATTCGTCACATACTCTTATTTTGACTCGAGGCTGCGCTAAACTCCATTTCGGTCTGATAGGCAGGGACCATTTTCTGACACCTTCACTTCGGGCGAGGCAGCCCATGTGGGCTTGGACTCGCCCTAGGCGAGCAGGTGTGAGCCGGGGGCAGGTCGGCCCTTGGAGGAGGAAGAGGCCTTTCTGTGTCGTGTCTGTGTTCCCACTCGCTGTCCCAGCGGGGGAGCTTGGTCCTCGGCTGACACGGGGCGGGAGATTCTGCAGGAGCAGTACAGGGGTGTGGAGCGCGCCCAGTGGAAGCGCCGAGGTTAAGACGTCCGCCAAGGGTGTATTGGTGACCGGGAGCGCGCCCCAGAACTGCTTTCACAGCTCGATGCCCTGTTGCTGCCGGCGGGGTGCTTTCCCTCCTAAAGGTGCTGGGTTTTTATTCAGAGGATTTTAGTCTCTCCGGCTGTTATTTCACTGTCTAACTCCAAGTGACAAATTGCCTTTTCCAGGTTTATTTATGAAACAGAGCATCACAATGGGATAGCAGAGTTACTGGAAATACTGGGAAGGTAAGTCATCTCTGTGTTTGTTGGTAGTAATTGGCCTTAGGTGGGGTTCGTACCGGGATGGTCCAGTTTGCTGGGTTCAGCTGCCCCTCCAGAGCAGGGCAAGTGAAACCGCTCTCTGGGAGAGCTGGCATGAGATGGAGTGGGCTGGTGAGCTTTGGATAAGGATGTGCCCAGTGGCAAATGTCTTCTATTTGTACGGTGCCACAGGTAGACTCACTCTCCTTTACCTCGGGGACATTACTATGGAAACACAAGTTCAGTTATTTTCTCAAGAGCACTGCTAAAAATAGTTACATTAAGAGGGTTGATATTTGACACCTAGAAGAAGAATAGATCATTGTACCTTTGAGGAACTGAATAAATGCTAATATTTCAAATTGCTTTGGTTTTTATAAATTATTTGTATGTGTACTTAAAAAACAATTAACATTTCAAAAACTTTATCGTAATCCAAGTAAAGTTCTTGCTCGCTGTGCTCGTTATAATTGGTGACGAGGGATTTCGTGTCTGGCCTCCCGGAGTCCTCAGGGCCCGGAAGGGCTGCCTCCGCCGCTCCTGCTTGGAGACTCTGCTGGTGTGGGCAGCTGCCTGCGGTTCTGCAGAATCCTGCAGTGGGGAACACCGGTGTGGTGTTTTAAAGGTTTCACTGGCTTATGTTTGGAGAGAGGGGAGGGGACGGAGAAAGAGGGGAGAGAAACAGCGATTGGCTGCCTCTCAGGCACCCCGATCCGGGACAGAACCCACAACCTAGGCCCGTGCCCTGACCGGGAATCGAACTGGCACCCTTCACTTTGCAGGACCACACCCCATTCACTGAGCCGCACTGGTCAGGGCAGACCTATTGAATTTTGCTTAATGATTCACAAACTATGTTTACTCTTTTAGATATAATTTGAAAAAATGTGAGTCCTCACAGAGACCCCTGTTTTGACTAGTGTCGACACAGGCAGCAGGTCTGTCTCCCTCGCAGAGCACAGTGAGCAGTCAGGCGGGTGCCCCTTGCGGGTTGTGTGACCTTGGACAAGGTCCTCACACTCAGTCTGTTTCCTTTTCTGTGAAGTGGGAAGATAATTACATTCACCGGCCAGGCGAGCTCTTGGCAGTGTCTGACAAAACCATGTCTCTCTCTCTCTCTCTCCCCCTCGCCCCCTCCCTCTCTGCGCACACAGACGCGCACACACACGCGCACACACACACACAGTCTCCCACCACAGCTAGGCTTGATTACTGTGTCTTTCCACAAGAGGGGTCTGATCCTGGGGGTTCCCCCCATGTGAATGAGCATAGTGTCCTTGAGGGCCACTTAAGACTACCCTGCCTGCAGCACCCTGTCCCCGAGATTTGCGAATGATGGGGGAGCGATCTAGAAAACGCTTTAACCACTTCTGCAGCTCTCGGTAACGTCTGTCTGCACCTGCCTAATCGTAAAACCAAACGAATAAACTACTCGATGTTATACACAGAAACTTTGCTCTGCAGGGTAAGGGTAGGACCCCCCACTCTTGGCTGCAGGAAACAGGGTTCTGGTGATTTTTAACTCCAGCCAGTCTGTGCACACAGACTCTATTCTGTCCGCATGAGAATTGGGAGCCAGGGGTCTCTTGGGAAGTAGGTTCCTCCAGATGGGTGCGGGCTGAGGGCAGGTGCTGGGTGTGGCGCAGGGGCGCTGGGACCCCCTGGGCTGCTGCTGTCTGTGGCCTAAGGAGGGAGGGTCTGCCCCGAGAGACTCCTGTCCTGGACAGCACCCTGCAAGCCCAGAAATTCAAAACTGTCCTGTAGTTAAAAAGGTAAAATTGACCATGCTTCCTTGAAGATACTAGATTTTTTTTATTTTCTGCTGAAACAATTATTTTTTCTCAAACATATCTTTTGCTTACTGGTTTTCATGCTAAAAACAAAAAGAAAAAGAAAAAACAGCAAGATACTTTTTTTAAGCCGGGAACTTGTAAATGTTCAAACTCGGCATGCGCTCTGTTTTCACAGCATAATCAACGGGTTTGCCTTACCCCTGAAGGAAGAGCACAAGATTTTCTTACTGAAGGTGTTGCTGCCTTTGCACAAAGTGAAGTCTCTGAGCGTCTACCACCCCCAGGTAAGGCCCTTGCGCCGTCTGCCTGGAACGTTCTTCACGCAGCATCCTCATCTGGCCTGTGGCCCGGGAGGGCTTCCTTTCTCGCCTCATTGGTGACTCGGTGTCAGGGCTCTGGCGACCAGTGAAGGGTAAGATGGCGAAGAGAGGCTCCTTCCTAAGAAAATCAGAAAAATCTCAGGAATGGAGAATTTCAAAGTGGGTTTCAAGCATAGAGAAGGAGTAACTAGTGTGATGAGGAGGTGAGGGAGACTTTTCAGAGGAGAGTTGTCTGCGGTAGCATTTAAAACCTAGTGCCTTAAAGAAGAAGCCTGTGTGTCTGTGGCCAGTGAAAAGTTTTGTTTTTATAAACTGGATTTTTACAACTCTGGAAATCTAATTCAAGTCATCCTGAAAAGTTGGTCCCTAAGTGGTTACCAACCACCGCACGAATCCAGGAGATCTGGCGTTTCCTTCACTTCTATTCTAAGCTGCACATAGACAGACCTCAGCAAGGCTGCAGACGGGGGGCTCCCCTCGCTGCCGGCCGGGGGCTGGCTCCTTGCAGCCAGAGCCCAGGAAGCTCTGCTGCGAAGGCCTCACCGCGGGGCATGCGGCGTCGGACAGACCGCGGAGGGCACAGTGGGCGCTTGAGCAACACGTGTTTGAACCGTGCGGGTCCCCTCGGCGCGGATGGTTCTCAGTGGGCCCTCACGGGCTTCAGACCCGTGTTGTTCAAGGGTCAGCGGGCAGCTGGGGTCTGTACATGCTGAGGGCCGGCCTGAGCTCCCATGGTTTTTCGGCAGTGTGGGAGCAGCCACTGTTGGGAGGCCACCTCTGTCTTCCTCAGATGAGCCTAATGACATTGTCCTCCTGGGACACATGTTGCTCAGAGTGTTTTCTCTGACTGCTATTAACTGGCAAGGTCTTCACATTCAGCCCAGTTGGTATCGTATTAATTGTTCTACATTAGAAATTAATAGTTCAGGCCCTGGCTGGTGTAGCTCAGTGGGTTGAACTCGGGCCTGGGAACCAAAGGTTCATGGTTCAATTCCCTGTCAGGGCACATGCCTGGGTTGCAGGCCAATTCCCGGCAGGGGACACATGAGAGGCAACCATACATTGATATTTCTCTCCCTCTCTCTTTTCTTACCTTCTAAAGATAAATAAATAAAATCTTTAAAAAGAAGAAATTAATAGTTCAGAGATTTAAGGTGGAACCAGATTTTAATTCAGTTTTTCCAAGTTGTCAGGTTACTTGTTCATTAGTTTAAAAAAAAACCCAAAAGCCAAGCAAGGTCAAACTTTTGGGTTTGATGGGTCAAACCCATCAAACCTGACTGACCTATTGATGTTAGCCCCAAAAAACTTTCCCGGCTTCTTTAGCTCCCCTGCTTCCTTCTGCAGTTGACGAGGGAGGTGAACTCGTGCTGGCCGGCACTGGGGCCTGTTGTGGGGGGCCGCCCCTCCTGGCTGGGGGCACCCCCAGGCCACACCCTCTTCTCAGCAGGGGAAGGTGTTTCTCTGTGATGCTGGGGTCCTGGAAACAGTGGTGTTGCTATGGTAGAGCGAAACGTTGACGTTTTCTCCTTCCCTCGTCAGCTGGCGTACTGTGTCGTGCAGTTTCTGGAGAAGGACAGCACCCTCACGGAACCAGTAAGTGCCACCTGCCGGCCCCCCGCCCCCCACTGTCTGCTCGGCACACAGCTGTCCAGCTCTTTCCCCCCGAAGTCCAGTCCTGATGAGCACACCGGGTTCCCTCGGGCATTGCAGGTGCTCCGGGGGGCAGTCCACTGAGTGACGGGGCCCTTGACTGCAGTGACGATGTACGCTGTGGTTGTCGCCTTGTCCCTTGTTGTACTTGGAACGCAGAGCGCCGGGCACCTGTCACCACTGGCTCATGTGCAGTTTAGCACCTCCCTTCTCTCGGTCCAGCAGCACTTTCAACTGCCCGCAGTCGGAGGGACTGCAGGGAGCGCCTGGTACCATGGGACCAGGGAGGTTCTCCTCTCAGGAAAGTCCCTCCACACTGGAGTGACTGTCCTCCGATCATCGCATCACAAGTGAATGTCTCATGGCTGCCATTCTGTGTTTAGATTTGTCAATTTGTTGTCACTTTATTTTCATTAAAAATACAAAATTCGCCCTGGCTGGTGTAGCTCAGTGGATTGAGTGCCAGCCTGCAAACTAAAGGGTTGCCAGTTCAATTCCCGGTCAGGGCACATGTGTGGGTTTTGGGCCAGGTCCTCAGTAGGGGGCACTTGAGAGGCAACCACCTGATGTATCTCTCACATGTCGATGTTTCTTTCCTTCTCTTTCTCCTTCCCTTGCCCTCTGTCTAGAAATAAAGTAAATAAAAAATTTTAAAAATAAATAAGAATACAAGAGCTATCGTAGCCTAGATTAACAAGATTGGGCATGTCAGGTGCTGGGCAAGCATTTGAAGACACTTTAAAAGCAACCTTATTGAGGCATAATTCCTGTACCACACAACTCACCATTTACTACGTACAGTTCGCTGGGTTCGGTACATTACACATTAACCTCTTTTGATTTCCAGCTGTGATAGAGGACCGCCCAGAGGGAGAGGCATCAGTCTGCTGCTCCACTCACGGTGCAGTCCTTGGTTTTCCACGGTTGTCCCAGCTTCCCCAGTTGCACTCCCCGCCCTGCCCACCCCGAGTGGGTTGACTCTTCCACGTCTCCTGGCGGGAGAGTGGGCCTGCCCCCTTGGTGTGTTGGGACGACGCTCTAACCAACTGAGCCGCCCGGCCAGGGAGGAACTTTTTGAATTGTGGTAAAATGCACATGGCGTGAACTCTGCCTTTTCAGGTGTAGTTTTAGGTGTGCAGTTCATTGACATAATAAGATTCACAAAAGCGTGTAACTGTGGCCACTGTTTCCGAAGCTTTGTCACCTCCCGGCCAGAAACTGCACCCACTGAACCCTAACTCCAGCTCACTTCGTGTCTCGTAGAGGTTTTCGCACCATTGAAAACACTGAATGTGCACATGTACACACACACAGTGTCTGTGTGTGTGTGAATGCACACGAATGGTCAGCTGTCTGAGAAATGGGCTCTGCGCACGTGCCTGTGCTGCCGGCAACTTCAGAACTGGCCGCCAGGCACCGGATGCGCCGGCTCGTGCGCGCTGCGTGTGTCCACTGGCCCCTCCTCCCTGAACTGCCCCAGCTGCCTTTCCTGCCTTTTCAGAGGGACTGACACTGGAACTGGTCAGAGTGAGTGGTTCACCCACATTGAACTTGAGGTTCTAAAGCATTTCAGATTAGACCCGCAACTTTACAGTTAGCTTCTCCAACTATAAAACCCAGGCAGTAAGTGACCGATCACCGTCCCTCCTGCAGGGAAGCTAGCCCCGCCTCACTTTGCTGCTCTGCAGTGAGGACCCCAAACCAGCTTCAACGTGCGTTGGCACTGGGACGTCACCCACTGTGTGCTTTTCCTTCCCCAGGTGGTAATGGCACTTCTCAAGTACTGGCCAAAGACCCACAGTCCAAAAGAAGTAATGTTCTTGAACGAGTTGGAAGAGATTTTGGACGTGATCGAACCCTCGGAATTCGTCAAGATCATGGAGCCGCTCTTCCGGCAGCTGGCCAAGTGCGTCTCCAGCCCGCACTTCCAGGTACGGGTGTAGGGGCGCAGGGGCCGGGAGTGGCCGGTCATGCCGTGCTTCCCACGTGATTTGAAGGTAAACTTCAGGGTTTTACTTTTAATCATACTTCAAAATAAGAGGCTGGCTTTAATTCTGTGAAACATACTTCAGTATCTTGTGCCCATTACTGGAAACATTTCTTGGTAGGAACAGTTAAGAGTGACGGCTCTGAAAAGCCATCTCTGTCTTTCTGTTCAGCCTGCCCCAGAAGGCACACAGCCCTGTGTTCCACAGCCGACACCATGACGCCAAACCTCCGTTCCGAGTTCTCCCTCCTGAGGCTCGTTGTCTCTGACATCACATAGATCCTCTCCCTTCACCCTTCACCCTTCACCCTTCACCCTTCACCCTTCAGAAGAACCCCTTAGTCCTGGTTCTTGTCACTACGGAATTCTCAGTCCAGTCACTTTCCACTTCCTTTCCTGATTTCCTTCTTAACCTCTTCAGGGCTTTTTCAGAGATTGCCCCAGCAGCTTTATTCCACCCCTCTGCCCCCACCCTGTGTCTCCTTGAGCAGACACCTACTGTAAACTGACCACGAATAAGGTAAAAACCGAGGCTCAGAATGAGCACACTCTTGCGGTCCCCAGGGGGCTGGTGACCCAGCAGAGGAGGGCCAGCACAGCCGCATGGGACATGAGTGTACACGCCGCCCCAGCCCCCGCACCCCATACCCTCAGCCAGCGCCGCGCCTCCCTCGTCTCCCCCACAGGACCCCCCACTTCTGACCCATCAGAGAAGTCACCTACCACACGTCCCCTCCAACTGGGCGTAAGCCCCACGAGGGAAGGCCAGGGTTTCTGGCTCACCTTGACCCCTGCTGCGCCATGTGGGGGGGGGCGGGGGGCAGAGGCCACTGAACGGGGGGCCCAGGTGACTGTCCTCAGCACGTAGCCCAGGGTCTGGGGTGAGTGTCCACTGAGTAGGTGGTGCCACTGTCCTGGTGCACGAGAAGCCCCGGTTCTTCAGCGTGACGGTCCAGGGCACCGACGCCCAGCCCTCTTCATCTTGTGGCACGAGCTACTCACTAAAGTTGTGCAGTACACCAAAAAGTATGTTCTGCTTTTTGCCAATCTGACCAAAAAATAGGTACAATTCTGATCGATTTACAAAACAATAATGATAGTAGTAGTGACCTACCTTTTTGCTCCAAAGTGACTTTTTAAAGAATCAGGTGCCTGTACCTGTACATAAGGGTTTCTGGTACCAAGAATTAACCAGAAAGACAAAATGTTTTTATGTAGCGTGATCAGTAAAATGCAGGTGCATTATATGACCTATGTGTTTATGGTTCAAGACGGGGCATTCACACTGGGTCACTATTGTCATGTTGGCCGTTGTCACTCTTTTATTTGACAATCTAACAGGAAAAGGTCAGTGCCCCTGAATAAATAGTTAAGTACTGCACGCATTGAATATTCTTGCCCCACACCAGATAAAAATCTGGTCTGAGGTTCTCTGAACTTGTAGGAATAACAACTTCCTAACACAGGGCCCTTCACCACCCCGCCCACAGGGGTGGGAGGGAGGATGTGTGCTGAACGGTTTCCGTCGTGACCCAGAATAAAGCGCATGCTTCCTGTCTGCCAGGTGGCGGAGCGAGCGCTGTACTACTGGAACAACGAGTACATCATGAGCCTCATCAGTGACAACGCCGCCAAGATCCTGCCCATCATGTTCCCGTCCTTGTACCGCAACTCGAAGACCCACTGGAACAAGTGAGCAGGGCTGGCCACCACCGCATCTACGCGTTTTGTTCTGTGTTTTTTAACTTTTAAGATTTTATTTATTTACTTTTAGAGAGGAAGGGAGGGAGAAGGAGAGGATGAGAAACAGCGATATGCAAGAGATACATCGATTGGTTGCCTCTCACACACCCCCACCTGGGGACCTGGCCTGCAACCCAGGCCTGTGCTCTGACCAGAATTTGGCGACCCTTTGGTTTGCAGGCAATGCTTACAATCCTCTGAGCCACACCAGCCAGGGCTCTAATTTTACTTTTTAATCTCAGTTTGCATTCAGTGTTATTTGTGGTCGTTTCAGCTGTAGCATCTGCATCTTTTCACATTTGCATATTCTGCTCATACTTCAAACCACTTAAGACTGAAATCCAAGTCTGAAATACCTGTCACGAAACAAGATGTTGATCTCTCTGTGGACTTGTGATTAGTGGAAGTGTGGTCCGTCATAGGCCCGCCCCTCCGCCTTCCAAGCCCACGTGCGTTCACCAGCGCCGTCCTGGGCCGTGCGAGCAGCAGTGTCTTGATAATTCCCTCCGGAGGACTCGAAGGTCCCTGCAGAGCTCACAGGGCTCAGCTCCTGCAGGCGCACAGTGGCCACCCCTCCTGGGGCCCTCAGGCCCTGCGTCACACGCCCCGGTGAGCCTTCCTGTGTGACCAAGAACCACCTGCCGTGCCCCTGCCTGGAGAGCAGGTGACCCAGACAAGGCCCGAGGAGCCTCAGACGTGCTCCTCTTCTCCTGACGGTTCACAGAAGAGGGCGCAGGGACCGGTTCTCTCCCCAGGGCCCCCCTGAGACCTTCGCCTCGGCGTGGGCACCACCTCCTCGTGGCAGGTGGCACGGGCACTGGAGCTGTTTACATAGTAAACATGGGCGTTGGGCGGCCCTGTCTGCCCTCATTTCCCTCCTTCCTGTGTGCTAAGCAGTAAGTCGGAATTCAAAGCAGGAGGGAGCCGAGCCAGGACCTCTAGTCCCCCCCCCCATGCACGAGGGAGGCAAGTGGGCTCGGGGGCAGCAGCCCGGCCTGGGTGGCAGGTGTCCACCCGCAGCCAACCAGGGCTCCCGGCTGGCTCCCCGCTCTGAGGAGCAGAGAATGTTGGCTCCCAGCCGGGTTCTTGTGAAAACCAACTGAGACGATGTTAACACACAGATGCCATGGTTTTTGCGCTTCACAGATGTGGTGTTTACGAATTGAAGGCATGAGCCTCCACCAGCAAAAAAGGTGACCACTCCCTCTGTGGTGGTGGTCTGGGAACAGGCCTGCTGTGTTGCTTCAGTGTGCCTGGACACACGGCACTCGGCTGTGCAGTGACCCTCACCTGGAGGTGGAGGTGCATTAAGGTGAAGTCAACAAAGTCCTAACTCCTGGCGGCACCCTGCAAACACTCACCGCAGTCTTGGGCCCGGAAGTGCCCCCAAATAGCCCAGTCGTCGTTGATAAGTTCACTTGGAACTGCCACTCCAGCACCTCCTGTCGCCGAGTCCAGCGGTGACAACCGAGTTCCTGTGCGCACCTGAGCACAGCTCCTGCCCAGTGGACAGGAAGAAAGGCTCTTTTAAGTGTTGCCTGCATATGACTTGGGTTTTTATCTTAAAGTTAATTAAAGAGTAGTGACAGTATGAAAGTTTAATTTTTGTTTCGGGTTTTGGTTACACTACTCTTTTGTTGCTGCTCACAATTCCACGGGGGGACAGGGCTCTGCTGCGCAGTTTTGCTGCCAATCTCCCCGGGGGTCACTCGTGTGGCCACACAGGTGGCAGCTGGGACTTGAGCCCCCCAAGGCTCTACTGGGATGCGAGGCGGCTGGGCCCCTCCCGTGTGTCAGAGCCTGCAGCCCAGTGTGACCGAGCTGCCCGGTGGTGGTCCATTCTCTGCCTGCCAGAGCTCTTCAGGCATTACTCAGACTGGTTCTTCTGTCCTCGGTGAATAAGATGGAAAGAAAGCTGACGTGTAGTAAATGAGGTGTTGCCATTGTTTTCTGTATGGTTAGGTTCATCTTAGCTGCACTTGTTCAAGTTTCAGCATTTTTGTTCAGTGCCGGTGAGCCAGGGCAGTGAGCTGAGGGGCCTGCGGCCAGCGAGCAGGGCCGTGAGGGGGCTCAGCGGTGCAGGGCCGCCTGCAGCAAAAGGAACAAGTGAATCTGAAGGAGCAGCTTCTTTATTTTAAAGCTTAAGAAATTTGCAAACTGTTGCAATAGCCTGATAAGTGTGGAGAAGAAGTCGACCACTGGGGGCAGGTGGTCAGGCCTTCTGGATTCCAACACCAGGTTTCACTTCTAGGACAATCCACGGCTTGATATACAACGCCCTGAAGCTCTTCATGGAGATGAACCAGAAACTGTTTGATGACTGCACTCAGCAGTTTAAAGCAGAGAAACTGAAGTAAGTTGCTCTTCTCCAAAGTCACTCTTTCAAGGATGATGTTTTCCTTAATCCTGAATACACCTCTCCCGTTGGTTTGTCCTAATGTTATTCTTCACGTTAAAGCAAAATAGTCCTTTTATATTCGGAGCGCAAATAGAAAGTTGGTTGTGAGAACCTTGGTTTCAGAGCACACACACCTACAGGGAGCTGTTTTCCCCTCCGCGCTGCTAGTTTAGTCGTTTTTGCAGAAGTGCATGTGCAGCCAGGAACTCAGCTCCCAGGGTTTCTGCGTTTCTCAGGGACGCTTAGAGGCTGTGACGGGTAGTGGTTTTCGTGTTCCCGAGACAGGAGGGTAAATCTTTAATCCGTTCTGTACGATTCAGATGAGCACAGAAGAGCCTGCCCCTCGCACAGCTCCACTCTGGCCGGTGACGCCCATTCCACGGGCGCCCCGGGGTCGGCCTGTGTCCTTCACAGAGCCTGGCCCCCGTCCACACTGTCTAGGGGCAGTTTAGGTGACAAGGCGCTCTGTCCCTTGTAGTTGCGTGATAATTAGTTATCAAAATCCCAACTTCAGGGACAGCGTTATAAACTGCTGGAGCTTTTGTCCTTTACTTGTCACTTGAAACTGACTTCTGTAGGTCCCCTTCAGTGCAGGTCAGTCAGGTTACAGTCGGTGTGACCAGCAGTCACCTCCACTGTGCACCTGTTCTGGTTCCGGCCTCACTGCCGTGACCGAAAGCAACAAAGGCCTGCTTCTTGGAAGTGTACGTCCTGGGTGGTGTGGGAAGAGCAAGGCAGCCGGGTCCGAACAGGTGAGGTGTCCAGTGCGAGCCAGAGGCGCGTGGCAGGGGCTCGGGGAGGCCGTTTCCGCACCCCGCACCCGCCTCGGCTCAGTTGCTCGGTGCAGGGCTCGGAGGCGGGGGCGGCCTGCTCTGGAAGGTGTCACAGCTTTCGGAATGGGCCCTAAAGGTTGCGTCGCACGGTTCACGAACAAGTGAGCTCAGCGGCGGGCGGGAGGCCGGGTGACCCCCCCAATGGCGGCATCAGACAGGGCCGCTGGTGTGTAACGTCAGCCTTGGGGGGCCGCCATCTCACCGCATTTCCCGTGTCCCGCCCACAACCGGACGGCGAAGGGGGCAGGGCCATGCCGCTGCTTGCGCGGGGGTCTCCCCGCAGTCGTTCCTGAATTTGCTCCATCTCTCTAACCCCAGTGACCTTTTACTGTTTTTCAGAGAGAAGCTAAAAATGAAAGAACGAGAAGAAGCATGGGTTAAGATAGAAAATCTAGCCAAAGCAAACCCCCAGGTACTTAAAAAGAGAGTAACTTGAAAATGTCTCAGGTGGGACTGCGTATTTTTATAAGACAGGCCTGTGGCTGCGTCGCGGGGGGCGGGAAATCGTGCTCACGGACGTTGTGTATGGAAATATCCGCAATAAAAATGCTTATCAACTTCTGTACAGGTGCTCATTTTGCCCCAGGCTGTTTTTGCCACAGGACCGATACTTTTCTCCTGCTTTTTAAGTGAGATACGAAAGTGGTGAACGTGCTGTGGTAAAAAGAAGCCGGGACACAGCTTCTGTTGGGGCCAGCGTTGTAATTTGCTTTCCTTTGTAAACGTCATAGATGCCGTGGCTCAAACTGTACTTCCGTCTTTTTAATAGCGGATTCTATCTAAAAGAAAAGGAACGAGATTTGGGGTCTATTAAGTGTAAAGTTTATGTCCTCTTCCCTAAAACCGGGTTTCTGTAGGCTGAGCCTTTGCCATTAAAAATCGCCGGCCTGTGTCCTCGGAGCAGCTGTGCCCACCCCGTCCGAGCCAGGAGAGCCGCACCTGGCACGCGGCGCCAGTGCCCTGTCTCCCGGGTGGCCGGCTGCAGAGCCACAGGGGCAGTAACTCTCGGGTCGTTGCCTCCGGGGTGGCTGGGCTCTGGGGGCTCAAGTCATGGTCTTCAGTGTCCCTCCCATCTTCGGGTCCCCGTGGCAGGAGCCCTGTCACGGCACACGCCTCTCTGGGTGTGGAGTGCCTGCCGCTTCCCGATGGCGTTTGTATGGACCTCTGTCACGTGAAGAGTTCTCAGGCTTTCCCCAGCCCCCAGAAGAGGGAAGACTTGGCTGTGTAAGGACGGCTGTCCCTGAAGCCCTGAAAGGTTCCGTAAGGGAACGAGACCGGAAGCAGTGTGTTTGCTTTGCTGAGAGGTGCACATGAGTAACTAAAACATATCTCATAACTAAGCTGGTATGAAGGCTTTTAAATCTCTCTCACATTTCATAACAAGCGAGGGATGAATACAAAGTGAAAAGTGTGTTTTGCCTATATACTAACATGTTGGTTTGTATTTCCTTTGCTAAAACTGTGATCCAGAGACACCATAGGGAAATTGAGTGACATTCTTAAATATTTCCTTGATTCTACCTGAAACGAATAGCGATGTTCATTCCTCCGTGTGACACGGCAGTGCCCGTTTAGGATGCCGTGACGCTGCGGTGTGCGTGCCTTGGGCGGACCGCCGGGCAGCGGCTGCACAGGCTAGGGCTCACGCTGGAGGTGGGGCTGGGCGCGACGTCTGCGCAGAAGCGCAGTGAAGCCGCAGACCCGGGCGGTGTCGGCGCGAGGCGCAGTCGACAGAGCGACACACACACTCCAGACCGACCCCCTCGAAACCACACAAGACAAGAGTGTGTCTTCTGTGTGTGTGACACCCGTCAGGGTGTGTGTGCTGGTTTTGCCTAGAACACAGACGTGACCTCGAGAGAGGCTGCGTGAGTGTCTGTGTTCCGGAGGGAGGGGGCAGGGCGGCCGCGTTCACAGGCGGGACTGGGTTCTCCGCCGAGCCGTAACAGCCGTTCCCCCGAAACGTGTGCCGATGCGAACTGCCCCTGTGTTGTCTGGTGTTGCCTATTCCATTCCTTCTGGCTGCTCTCCTCACCGCTGTCCCGGTCACCAGGGCAGCGTGCAGGGTGTCTGCGCCTGGGCGCTGCCCTGTGGGGACCTGCCCTCCATCAGCGCCATCTGCCTCCTCATTCCTGTGTTGAGACATCTGTGACTCGCCCCTGAGCGCCCTCCTGTGTGAACAAACGGAAAATACTTCATGGGCTGGGCCGGCGTGACTGGGGTTAGGGCCCTGGGCCCGCTTCGGGTCTCGCCAGAGAGTGTCTCTTCTGAATTCTAGTCACTGCTTGCCACTCACAACAAAAAGTTAATAATTTGTGACAAAAATAGTTGGGTATTTGAAGCTTGGTTCTCGAGTTCAAATCTGCCTTTCTCAGAATTGATTTAACGGCTTCCTCTTTGAAGGTGGACCCCCAGCAGTCCGCTCTGTTTCCTGATGCGTATCAAGGCGCCTTCCATTTGGTTCCTCCGGTTTTCTTAGGAACCACGTGTTTCGTGCCTCTTGGCCGTGCGCACCCGGGAAGGGGGCGCCTCCATGGCGTTGAGTCTGTCCTGGCAGTGACAGCAGCTTCACAGGGGGTTAATGTCATCGACCAAAAGAGGTCACGTCACATTCTACTACTTCTCTCTCCCTGACGTTCCCGGGATGCGTGTGGAGTGACGACAGGCACTTCCGGGAGCCCTGAGCGTGGCTCTGGTGTGCCCTTCGGGCAGCAGGACTGGGGGATGCTGCAAGGGCCCGGCTGCCTTGCCTTTGAGAGATGAGGTTGCCTGGGGCCGTGTGTTCCTCTGCCCTGTTGTGAACTTGAGCCTGCATGGAGGTTTCTGTTCCTAGGAAGGACCTTCCCCTGCCACGTGGCATGTGTTCTGCCGTGAGCATGTTATAGCAGCCTCACCGACCTGTTCTCTGCCCGGGCCCTTCAAGGACTAGGAGCCCGCGCCGCCCCCAGTGCAGCCCGCTGCCGCAGTCTGGGGGCACGCTCCCTTTCTGCTCAGAGGGGCCAGGAACTGGCCTGCTGGTTCAGTATCAGTCCCTGCACCCCCACAGGAGGGTCGCAGCTACTGTCACCTCGGTCTGGCCCAGTGGCTGGGAAGCCTGGAGAGGATGAGGCACTGTGCCATGTCCCCATCTCCCCCAAGCACAGGTGGGCAGATGGGTGCCAGCTGTGAGTTTCCCGAGACAAAGATGAGAGCCAGAACATAGCCCCCAGCTTCACGGAGCTGACGGCCACGAGAGGCCGGACAGGGGTGGTCAGGTTGCACCCACTGCACCCACTGGGTGAGGAGGGCAGGAGGGCAGGAGGCCCGGGCCCACCTTCAGAGAGGGGCAGGTAAAGAAAGGGTGCAGGTTTGGGAGGCCACAGCCCAGGTGTCCCGAGGGGCCTCAGCCCAGCAGGAGTCTCAGCTGAGGGGACTTAAGCAGTCTGAATTCCCAGGAAGGGGCTCAAGTCCGAGCGAGGACAGCCGCGTCCTTCAGCACTGATGGCCTCCAGACAGTGGAGGAGGGGCCGGGTGTGCTCTGCTGGGGAGAGGGGACAGGAGTGTGGGTCTTGTCTGTGTGTGCGCTAACGTGTCACAAAGAGCCAAATGGCCTCATCAGACCGCATTTTAGGCAGCTGATTCTGACAGCTGCTCGGAGGGAGGAGCCGCAGGGCCTAGCACGTGGGGGGCCCTGCTGAAGCAGGTGTGAGGGTGGGGCCCCAGGAGTGAGCAGCCACCACGGGGACAGGGTTCGGGGGTGTGGAAGGTGCAGGTGAACAGGGCGGGGTCTCAGGCATGATGTGGGACCCCACCGGGTGCGTGAGTTGGGCAGGGCCTGTTCTGAAGGGCTGGCAGGAGGTGACACGGGAAGCCGGGGGCACGGGGGCATTCTGGCCACAGACAGGTCCAGGAGGATAGAAACCAAAAGATGGCTCAGCAACTAGAAGATGGCCCCAGAACAGGCTAGTGGCCGTGGTCCCATCACAGGGGTGAGAGGCCTGTCTGCCATTCACACTGAGCCCAGAGCCCAGGGGGAGTGGGGAGGTGGCAAGGAAGCCACCAGGAGGCCCATGGGCCCAGGGGACACTGGTCCTTCCCTGTAGTGCCAGCTCAGTGTGGCAGCTGTGCGGGCTGGGTGTGGACGAAGGGTAGGGTCCATGGCGGGGCTGAAGCAAGTTAGAAAAAAGGGTCAAGGATCCAGGAAGGAGGATTCGAGAGGAAAGGGAAGGGCCCTGGGTCGGCAGGTGGTGTGCGAAGGTTGGGAAGTCAGAGGCAGCAGGCCCGGCACAAACGAGGCCCCAGTGACTGGTCCAGGGCGCACCCTCGCTGCTTCCATGGAGTCAGGACACCGAGGACTGCGAGGTGGTGGCACCAGCTCTCCCCAGCCCTGGGGGCCGGGTGAGCAGCGTGACCACTGAGGCCGGTTCTGCCCTCCCACCCGCATGTGGCCAGAGCGGTAGGGGCTGCAGAGGTCTGCGGCAGGGCCAGGGCCCTGCCGGAGGAGGCGGTGGAGGGCCCTTGGGGGCATTGGTGGGAAGTCTCACCCGCCAGGAGGAGCCCCTGGCGCCCGGCCCAGGCGCTGCCAGAGAGTGACTCCACACTTTGCATTGCAGTACACAGTGTATAGTCAAGCGAGCACGGTGAGCATCCCGGTGGCAATGGAGACAGATGGGCCCTTATTTGAAGATGTGCAGATGCTGAGAAAGACAGTGAACGAAGAGGCTCGCCAGGTAAAAGTGCGCAGAGCTCAGCTGGGAGGCGCTTGCTGGAGATTGGCTTCAGAGATGCATGTACCTGTGAGAGGTGATGCTGTCGGCAGGGGCTGCCGTGTAAGCCAAGGTTAAAGTCAGACTGCAGCGGCCACATGGGAAACATTTCACCTGTGCCTCTCAGGGTCGACTTACTGGAAATGGTCCTAAGGGTTAAGTGTGTGCCTGTGACCCGTCTCTCCCTCTCCCTTGGGGGCGGCAGCAGCAGCAGCAGCCCCACCCTCACCTGCTCTTTCCATGTTAACTTGAGCACAAAGTCAAGAGCTTCGCAGTAATTAATGTCTTGCCGCTGTCCTCTCCTCCTGCCTCCCCCCGACTTCCGCACTGGCCCAGCGGGTGCCCGCGAGGCCCCCGTTGCACTTACAGCCCAGCTCGGCTGCCCAGATGCCAGGGCGGCCTGGGCAGGGCCCGTGCCCTGGTGGGGTGCCCGGGCCTGCTGGGGCAGTGCCCATTGGTCCACAGGTGGACCCGTTACTCAGCTGAGAATATCCACGACGTGGGCATCAGAGAGGGTCACACACAGTCTCCTGCCCGTGCGCGAGGAGCCTTTCCGTGCCGGGACTTTCAGAGGACGCCTCCCTGTCTCCCTTCCTGTAACTGACGTAGTGCCGGCCAGGCTGGAGACGTGGGCCTCTGACTGCGAACCTGAATCCCCTCAACCAGGGAGGTTTCTAAAGACGCCCGCACTGGAATTCTGACATGTGAGAGGCCGAGTGCCCGGAAGTGCAGTGCGTATAGCCCGCAGACGGCTCATCAGTGCTAGCGTCCTTCAGAGCTCCGTGAACCAGAGGGGCCCTGTCATCGGTTTGATTTCAGCTCAAGGAAGTAGCTCTCCCACCCGGTCAGACAGGACCAGACGTTTCCCAGAGCACCAACCAGACCACCTAGGCCACGCTGCCCAGCCCGCAGCCACAGCCTCGTGGTCGTCGCCACAAACTATGCCGTCACCGGCATTTGGGAGTTGCCAGGCTTGCCAGGAGGAAAAGCATGTGGAAGCATTATTTCTCACTTTCCATTCTTTTCCTTTTTTTAAAGATTTTATTTATTATTTTTTTAAAGAGAGAGGGGAAGGGAGGGAGGAAGAAAGAGAGAAATATCAATGTGTGGTTGTTTCTCACGTGCCCCCCACTGGGGACCTGGCCTGCAACCCAGGCATGTGCCCTGACTGGGAATTGAACCAGCAACCCTTTGGTTTACAGGCCAGTGCTTAGTCCGCTGAGCCACACCAGCCAGGAGTCGCTTTTAATTTTTTACCATACGTAGAAATGAGTATTTTGGTTATGCTGGGTTAAATTAAACATTCAAATTAATTTTGCCTGTTGCTATTGCTTTTTACTTTGTTGACATGGCTACTAGAAAATCTGGAATTACGTATGCGGCTGGCATGACTTTCAATTGGGCGGCCCTGGTCTAGACGCTCTTTCTCGGGGCTGCAGGCGGCGCCTGCGCTGGCCACGGCCATGCTGCTGCTGCCGGCCAGCTCCCAGCTGCAGGTTAGAGTGGAAAGCAGGCGCGCCCCCTTCAGCTCATCAGAATGGGAAGCACAGTGCAGAACTCAGTACGCCCCTAGTGAACAACAGCGACTCATTTTTTACTTAATCCACAAATTCCATAATTTTCTGACAGTTAATAATTTTATCAGTGAGACAGACTTAATAAAAACCATAAAAATTCTTACATTTTCCTGTTTGTGGGAGTGTTCATTTTTCTCCTTGATTTTTTTTAACTTGGAAAGCAATTTGAGGTCCTCGTTTTGATTACCATTTTGGTCTGACAGCTTAAAGTGTGCTAAGGAGCAGGCAGGCAGGCGGAGGAAATCAAATCGCTGCCCTTCCCCGGGGGCCTGCCCGTGAGCTTGTAACCACATGTTCGTTTTTAGTCCGTCCACAGGGGAGGAGGAGATTGATGGTTTGCAAGCCAGTGCTTTCACGTTCAGTATCTTAGGGTTGGAGAATTTTTCTTTTTGGTACGTCCTCTGACTTGATGATTAAAGCCAGGAAGAAAACAAACTGTCCAAAAAGTAACGAATATCATACATAATTGTGTGACTTATGGACATAGTTATGACATAGGACCTCCTCTGCAGAAGGTCATGAGCTTGGTCAAGAACGCAGACCGAGCTAGCATTCTCCTCTGCAACAGGGCCTCTGGAAGCAGCACTTGCCTCGGGGAGACAGCCAGGACCCAGAAACCCTCCGACCGGGCGGTCCCTGCAGAGGGCAGCTCTCCCTGCCGGAGGAGCGCTCCCCGTGGGATGGGGAGAGGCCCATCCACGTAATTCATTGCAGACAACGGGCATGTGGGCAGGACGGTTTCGGGGGGACTCAGAGCACGTTTGTTTTTACGTAGATCTTGACATTAGATTGCACGACGCAGTTTTTTCATATAGTTGACATTCTTTCAAAAATGATCCCCCTTACCTTCAGATTTCTGTGGGTCACGTTCCAGGGTTGGAAGCCTCATGCCATTAAGACCCTAGCAGTTCTCCCCAAATGAACACTGTCTTGGGCAGAGTCCCAGCGGCAGGCAGATCCTTAAAGTCTCATGGCACCACAGAGAACCTAGAATAGCCAAATTAATGCCAAAAAAAATGAAGTTAGAGGATTAACACTCTCCACCTGCAGGACTTCCTGTGGATTTCTGCGGGTCAGCTGAGTCCCCCTCCAGTCTCAGCCTGTCTAGATAAAGACATTTGTGGTGCAGTCTGCTAGGTACGATATTTGATATGCTGGAGCCTTCTTCACTGGAGACTGTTGGCAGTCATGCCCCTGGAGTTCCCAATGACTGTTGCCAGAGCACAGGGAAGACACCAAGATGCACGGGACCGTCCGTGTGCACCTGGGGACCACACCGACAGAAGCCCCAGCTGAAAATTAAGTTTTTAATATTTCCAGTGCCCTTTTAATTTTATTTTCAACTAATTTGATTTTTCCAAAATAACTCCACATTTCTTCAGAATGCCTCCAGCGCATTGCGGGGGGGCCTCTGAAAGCTGGGGCAGGGGTAACTGGTAGGAACCACGTGCAGAGTCTCAGCCGCATGTGTACGTGTCCGAACCCCATTTGATTTCCGTTGAGAAACTTGTGTAGCCCCACCTGGAACATCCTAAGAAACTTTGTGTGAATGACGTTCACATCAGAGACATTTAAAATGTTTACAGTTCTCATTTTTAACAGTCGGGACAAAAGCAGTGGCAGCCATGTAAATCAGGAGACTAGAAAAACAGACGAGAGGTGGGAGGCGCAGGTATTCAGGACTCAGTCTGTAGAGTGCATTAAGGCTCTTGTACTAGGGGAAGAGTCGACACACTTGTGTGCACATGAAGTATTTTCCTGTCATCCAGCTTGTGGTGGTGAGGGCCAGGCAGTCTGGTCCCGCGAGAACCGTCCCCTCATCCTTCTCTGCCTCCAGCAGTAAAGTGCCCCTCACTGTGTAAATGTAGCCTCTCCCTTAGATCTGCCATCAGCTACAGAACAGGCCGTCTCTTCCCGGGGTGGGGGGCATCCTGCACAGAGACATCCCAGTCCTGGCACACCATCTGTCCTGTCTGTCCTGTCTGTCCTGTCTGTCCCGGCTCTGCCACCTGTCCTGCCCACCACCAGCATGTCTGCAGCACATCCTCTCCACCAAGTGTTGGGTGGCCATCTGCATGGTGTCTCATGCCGTCCTGCTCTCGTTTCTCTGAAATGACTCACTGCACACGGCGGCGCCCGTCACACCGGCCCTTGCAGGCGCTCAGGGCCTGTGTGTGCTCTCAGACTGCATCTGCTGGTCCAGCTCCAGGGTTCCTGCTGGTGCCTTTTTCCAGCAGAATGTTTCCTCCCCATCTGGGACCGCTGTGTCAGTAGTCATTGCCCCTTCGGGCAAGAAACTCCTGGTTCTGTCTGGCTTTGCTGTGCTTTGTTTTATAACTCGCTCTGCAGTGGACGTAACACTCAGGGTGAGGTTTCCCTCCCAGGGTCCTGTGGGTCGAAAGTAACCCGCCTCCCAGATGAAAGCACTCTTCGCCAGTACTGGGACTGACGCACTCAGCCCCACAGTCTCCGATATGCGGGGCTTTCCAGGGAAGTCAACCCCCTGCCTTCGCCATGAATGACTGTCATTATCCAAATAACATTTTAGAAATAGTCTTGATGTCACACGGAATTATTTCCAAACTTTGCTCTTACTGCTGTTTGAGGAGGTAGTATGCAAAGAACCCTAAGAAATGCTAGCTCTGTAAAAATGTGAGCTTTTCACGTGTGACTTCTGCAGGTTCTTGAATTTTTTTCATTAAAGCAAAGTGTGCTGTACCGACTGTACCCGAGTTAGGCCCAGGCTCAAGGTTCTGGCCGCTCTTCCGTGTGCGCACAGCCTCGGGTGCGTTCCAGCGGCTGGTCATCGAGTGTCAGAGACACTGTCAGCGCAGCGGCCTTCCTTCCGAGGGAAGGGACTCGTGTGTCGGCCACTCGTGGGGACGGGTGTTCGCGGGTGTCAGCTGCCCGCACGAGGCCCCCTTTCTTTGCAGAGTTCTCCGAATCCTCATGCAGACGTGAGGTTTCTTTAAGTAAAGCCCACCTGTTCTAAACCTCAGGAAGAGAATGGGATGGAAGAGGGAGCCCTTTACTTCCTGTACTTACTGTTGGGAAAGCAAATAAAAACAGGTTTTCTAAGTTTTAGAAGGTTTCTCCCCCACATGACCCATTTAATAACCTCTTAAAGGATCTTTTTTCAAGTTTTATATAACTTTGAGACTTTTTCAATTCAGTTTAAACTATTTTTAGTTCATTTTTATTTACCTACAAAGGAAATCTCACCGTTTTGAAATGTTTCTGGAAGGGACAGAGGCACAGAATGGCTTTGGGAACATTTCATCAAATAGGGGGATTTGGTGATGTTTGGGACTGACTGAAAAAAACGGACAAATTTGCCCAGTAGAGGTGCTGAGTGCTCCGGGTGAAAACCCCCGTGTCAGAAGACAGCGCAGTGCTGGGCACACCGTCCTCTCACTGGTCCTGAGATCACTGTTGGACGGACCTGACATTCTGGGGCGATCACCGCCTCTTTGCCCGCCCCTTAGGTCAGAGGGCCCCCGTGAGAGCTGCCCCGCCCCAGAGGCGCACCTGTGTGCCCCGTAGTCAATGCTGCCGCCTTTGTGATTCCAGGCCCAGAAGGACCTGAAGAAGGACCGGGCCCTGGTGCGCCGCAAGTCCGAGCTGCCCCAGGACCTCCACACCAAGACCGCCTTGGAGGCCCACCTCAGAGTCGACGAGCTGCTGTCCCAGGACGGCCGCTAGCCGCCTGCCCGGCTGCCGGCGCGGCCCTGGGTCCATAGAGAACTCACACTTGCGTGCCACACAGATCAGTCACACTCAGAGTCAGAGCTTTCTCACCCGTCCTCCAGACAGTAGCCCGCCCCCCGCACGAGAGCAGGAGTTCAAACAATGGTGACGCAGACGCAGGCAGGGCCACCACGGTGTCCCGTGGGGTCCCCGCCGTGGCAGTGTCCCAGATTCAGCTAAGGCAAGCACCCTGGTCATCACCCTCAGTTCTACCCAAACGGAACTGGCGATCACTGAAAATAAGTGGTTCTTTGAGAATGTCAATGTTTCTCAAATCAAAGGAACACTTTAAAAAAGTATTTTGTATTTTTAAGATTCTACAACCTTTGAAATTGTTTCCATGTGATTGTTTACACCAGCAGTTTCTTCTTTCTTTTCTTCCCCGGTATCATTGAACTGCTTCTCTGCTGTCACTGTTCTAACGTGGACAGCGACGCAGTGAGTGTCCTCGGAGCAGGTCTGTCCCGAGGTCTCCTTCACTTTGAGTAGCGGCAGGGGCACCACGTCCGACTCCTTCCGTGTCTCTCTAAAGCCATATCTGCCCGTCTGTCCGCACCAGGACGCGAGCAGGAAGCTCACAGGAGAAATTTGCCTGACAGAGAAGCTGCCTCTGTCTCCCGTGGCTAGAATGGAATTTTTAAAACAGTGTGTTCATCTTGGGGTTTGCCGAATTCTTTTTTCCGTTCTTACACATTGTTGTCCCTTAACAAGGCTCTTGAGTTAATAAAGTTAGAGTCTAAGAGTTCCACACTTTGTAGCAAGCTGGAATGAGGACATTTTGAGAAGCCAGTTCCCGGCCAAATGCCAAGTGCAGCTGCCTTTGGGCAAAGGTAACAAAAATCACGCCCTGCACGCCAGGCACTGGCGCGACACCGCTCGGAGCTCAGCGGGAGTGACGGCAGTGACGGCGAGGGTGGCCACAGAGGAGTCCCGTTGAGACGAGCACACGTCACACACGCCTCGAAAGGAACACCCAGAGTCTGGCTCTCGGCAGATGCTGCTACCTGTCTCACGCCTTCCTTGCATGTACCAAGCTTTCATTTCGATGGAATAGCACGAGGAAATATTCTTTAAACTTAGTGCTTTGTCTGTTCTTTTTTTCTCTCAGGGTGGCCAGTATTTTGACTTATTTTATCCTGCTTGAAAGCTGTTTGAGATGTGTACTGCTGTTCTAAACAAACGACCCTGGTCTCTTTTGTCTGCAGCATAAGATTATACAAGTTAACGTTAACTGTCTTGATACACAAAGGATAAAACGTGGCTTCTTTTAGGATCTGTCTTCTAATCGAGGTCTTGGCATCCACTCAGATGTTGTGAAAGCAGACATCGCTTCCGCCACCACCGAGGCCCACGGACAGTGCGCGTGTCCTGTGTCTTGGAGGAAGGCCACCTGGGGGCCTCCTTGTGTGGAGCGCACTGGCCGACTGGGAGGGAGCCCGGTGCGGGTGCAGAGCCTGCTCGGTGAGCGGACTCACTTCCTGAGAAACTTGACAAGCCTCTGTCCGTTTTACCATTATGAAATTTACAATTTTCAAAAAGTCTAGATGCCTTCTCCTTTTGAGGGAAAAAGGGTGCTTTTTACTGTATAAAGCAGTGTCTTACGTATTTTGATACACCGTTGTTTGAACTTCGTCTTCGGTTGACACTCAGATAGCCTTGGTTTCGGTGTCTGGTATGTTTGCGAGAGAGCTTTCTGGAAGACTTTTGGCCGAGGGACAAGCAGAGGACCGCTGTTTGGGCGACGGTAAAGCTCCAGGTATAAGAACATCTTTCATCTAGGTTTTATTTCTGCTCTTTATTGAAGACAAACATTCACCAAAAAGGGGGAGAAAAGGTTTTGAGAGAAACTAATTTTCTTTGACAAGAGTATTATTTAATATTTTGGCCTATTAAAGTTTTCCTAGTTAGTATTCAGATTTCCTGTGCTAATTGTTCAACTTATATATTATTATATAGATACACTGTTTATTCTGTACCAAACTGATTCAAAAAGTACTACATTGAAAATAAACTGGTGACTGTTTTTCTTCATAAAGTTCTGGTTTGGCATCTTCACTCTTCCCAACGTACCTGTGCGTCAGAAATGTCACTATTCCGAGTGTCTTTTTAGTGTGGCTTTAGTATGGCTTCCTTTTAATATTGTACATACATTGTATCTTTGTTTTATGGTAATAAATAATAAAATGTAGACTTCATATTTTGTACAAAATGTCCTATGTACAGAATAAAAAATTCATAGAAACAGCAAAGATAGGTAAGTGGCACAATTATTTTTCTTTAGAAAATATCTGTAACTTTATGCTTTAGTGAAATGTTAAGTACCTACATATTTTTTAACATTTTGTAACTCAAAACTTTTGGTTTTGACATTGTTTATGAAGAGAGACTTCATACACTTGCCATTTAATATGCTCTTTTATCTAATTTTAAAAGACTCTAAAAATGGTGTATTATATGGACTGAATAAAGGACATGTGAGTTTTATTGCTCATCATGAAACTAAATCTGGCCTTGGTGTCGGGTGCACTGGTTCTGACCTTTGCCAAGTCGCCAGTGGGCAGGCAGCCGCGCTGTGACGCCGGCTGCGGGCCGGCGGCGTCCGTGTGCAGCCACTTCCCCGGGGGGCAGTGAGCCCCTCTTAACTCCTCTGAGGCAAAAAGCAGGGGTGGCTTTATACGGACCCCCTCAGTCTTGAGTAGGCAGATGGGAATCAGAACAGAATTTGTGGGAATGGAATTCTTGAGCCCTGTGTTTAAAATGGCTCATGAAAAGACATTAATGTCTTGGAAGTAGAGTCACTGAGCATATGACTGGGGGGCCCTAGACGGCCCGCCCCCGCCTGCGGGAGCTCACCCCTGTCACAGAGCAGTCGGCGAGGAGGCCGGGATCAGAACCAGCCGCTGTCACCGTCACCTCTGCTCTCCATCCGCATTCCAGCAGGCGGGCTGTGGCCTGCTCTCAGGGTCTTTGTCTGGCAGACGGGTCTGCGGCCCCTCCCACAGTGGGAGGGGTCGCTGCTGGGGCTGCTGTGTGTGGAAGAGACCCGCCCCAGGTGGCGGGGCCTGGGCTGTCCCCAGCTGTCTGCACCTGAGCCTCTGGGCACCTCCTGGGGATTCTGGAGAACCGCACACCCGCCCGGGAGTGGGCGCGCTGCTCTGGAGACCTTCGGCTCTGCCGTGGCCCCCAGAACGGCTGTCTCCCCAGGCTGGGTGTCCTTGGCCCCGGTCATGAAACTGCAGGAAGCGGCAGCGTCCGGCAGCCTCCTTCAGCTCAAGAATTCTTGACAGGACGTGGGAGAGAGGCGTGCTGCACTGACTTGAAGTAGGAAGTTGTACTTCCTTCGAGGTGGCCAGGGGCCTGAGAGCAAGACTGAACTGCTTTGTGTCACCTGCCATGAGAACTGGTCTGAGACTTTGAACAGTAATGACAATAACTGATTTCTGGCCGTGGCTGGTGTGGCTCAGTGGATTGAGTGCCGACCTGTGAACCAAAGGGTCGCTGGTTCAATTCCGGGTCAAGGCACATGCCTGGGTTGTGAACCAGGTCCCCAGTAAGGGACACATGACAGGCCACCACACATCCATGCTTCTCTCCCTCTCCACTCTCCCCTTCTCTCTCAAAAAATTTTTTTAAAAACATTTCTTCTGATACCTTTATGCCACAGGCTATTTATTGTAGGTGCCTTGTTTACCTGCGTTAGCTCTCGCAACCCACCAAAGTATCTGTCCTCGTCACCATCACTGACACAAGGAAACGGGCGCACGAAGGCAAGGTCACTGGCCAAGGTCACCCAGGTACTGAGTGGAGCCAGATTTCACCCCAGCGCTGTGTAGCCCTGGAGGCCCTGCCCCCACCACTACAGAACACCTGAGACACCCCCAGAGCACTTCAGGGGCAGGCCCCACATCATCCCGGGGTGGCCGTGAACTCCTGAGGGCTTCTGACGCTGCACTTGTAGAACCAGAGGAACCTCAGAGACCAGCCAGCACAGCGGCCTGCACCCCCACTTCAGGGGCTGCTGCGTGTAAGTCAAGTTCTGTGATATTTTAACTATTAAAAACACTCAAACATTACACCAAATTTCAACACTTTAGAGAGCAGAATACTTACTAGCTTCCGTTTTCCTTAACTTTGTTGCCAATATGAACCTGTAAATTTATTTGTTTAGTATGCGGCTTACATAAGACCTTGCTGCAGGCAGGGGTGGGGGAGCGGAGTGAGTTCCACTGCCAGAAAGTCTGAAATCTACTAAGAGTTAACACTTTTCTGGAGAAATAAGTCAAAATACTTCCCCCTGCCCTCCCTGCCCCAGGTCAGCCATGCTGTCTCGTTCTTCTCTTTTTACAAAAGCATTGAGTTAATTCCATAGAATGGAAGTGGGGTAAAGAAACTATCTTTTCTGTCCAGAGTTTTTCCTGATCATGCCCAGCTCCGGGTGGAGGTGGCCTAGGTTACTACCCGTGAGCCTTTCAGAAACACAGTTAAATATAGGCTGGAGCCGATCCAGGCTCTGCAATGTGAGAAACCGATGGTGAGTGAAGTGCAAGAGTTTGCTGACCCACCTCTGCCCCGTGTTACTGGGATACAGCTGGCGCACAGCTGTGAGTACGGGATGTGTGAGGTGTGCCCCCCGAGCTCCGGTGTGCGCGCTCCGCCCCATCGGCGTCCAGCAGTCTGGTGCCAACGACACGCTAGTAAGTGTAGCAACCCAACACACACATCACGGTGTGATTACTACAGTAAGTTCAGTCAACACCCATCTCGTATAACTACAAAAAAAAATCATTCCTTAATGAAAGCAGCCACTAGCAGACCCTTTGGGTGAGCTGGGCACAGCTGACATAGAAGAGCAATTTCATTGTGAGGCCGCACCCTGGACCAGGGAGCTTCCGGAGACCCCCTGGAATTACACTTGGATTCATTTTTTGCAGGAGACAGCTTTTGTCAAATGGGTCTGTGCCCCAGAAGTGTCTAAAACAGTCCCTCACCCTGAAAAGCACCTTGTATTTCATATCAGCACTAAGTAAATATAGGAAATGCATATACACCTCGCTTTATTCTTCCCCCTTCCCAACTCAGAGTCCGAATGAGGGGAAATACTTCCATAGCTCCACAGGCACCTAGGACGTGTTGGTACTGAGTGGTGACATGGGCGTCTTTAGGTAACCGGACTGTCCCAGACTGTCTTAACTGTGAGAGCCCAGGCAAAGCCTCGGGAGCGCGTTGGGCACAGGGAGCTTCTTCCTCCATTCGTGACACTGGGCCCGCTGCCCCAACCAAGCAGCCCATCCACAGGAACTGGTTGGCATCTGCCTCTGCAGCCAGAGATCTGCAGGACTTCACAGCTGGCTGCCCCACCAGAGAGGGACCCCGGGCCCAGACCTCCCACCTCCTGCCCCATTGCTGTGTCGACACAGTACCAAAGTGACACTAAATCTGAGCGGACACCACCTGAGTTGACACCAGGGCCCTATCCAATTTCTTGCGATCATGCACAGATCCCTACCACCACCAGGCTGCACTTGGGTGCAGCAAAGCACTTCCACCAGAGGCGGGGAGAAGTGCTGCCAGTGATCTCGCCAGTCCTTCCCAGCACGCTCAGCCATTTTACTTAATCCCTTGTCAGACTGTATTGTACACTGAACACCCTGTGCCTCTTGACCTGTTCTCCCAGCACCGCAGATTGGAAAAGCCTTAGGATAAAGTTAAACTCTGGGATGAAAGAAATAGCACTGCCCTGGCTGGTGTGGCTCAGTGGACTGAGTGGGCTGGGAACCAAAGGGTAGCCAGTTTGATTCCCAGAAAGTCTCCACACATGCTCAGATTTCTAAGTCCAGCCTGTGCTCAGCTGTTCCCTTTTCCCGTCTCTGCCTGACCAACCCCCCCCCCGCCCCCGCCCCCTGCAGCCAGAGGGATCAAAAACACTCACCTCATCAGTCTGCACCCGGCCCAGCAATCCCCCAAGGATCAAAACGTGAGCCCTACTACTTACTCTAGTCTCCTGTGACAGGCGGAGTCTTACCCATGAGCCTTTCAACCTGCTCTCCCCACTCTCGCCCTGACTTGGTTATTAGCTATTTATCCTTCAGTCTTGGTGCCCGGTCCCAAGGCGCTCACAGCGTCTCCCTCATCTTCATCTTCACGGATTCCCCTGCTGGGTGTGAGCTCCGGGGAACGGTGCCTGGGCTCGTGTGCTTCCCCACGCTCTCCAGTGCCTAGCGTGGAGCTCGATTCCTCCACCCCCAACGCATAGGCTCAGTCGGTATTTGTTGGGAGAATGAATGAATGAGCCCCAGTAGAGAGGCGTGCCATCAAAAGCTGTGTGCGGGTAATAAGCAAGTATTCCTTCTGAACTACATGAGAAAGTAATCGGGACAAATAAAGTTAAGACATCTCTCCGACCTAGGACGCACCCCTGTGAACACCTGTGCCAGGCCCTGCGCTGGCAGAGAGCACACAGACCGACGAAGATCCCTGACGGTCCCGTGGGGATGCTCGGCACCTGAATCTCATGAAATTCACAGAAGCACCTACATAGACTATTGTGCACATAATTTGGACGGGGTCACAGCCCCCAGAAGCCCAGCAAAGGACCACGGCTTAAGCATCCCTACTCCAGCTGGAACGAGAACGATCAAATGAGTGCCTGGAGCGCGAGACCAGCCACGACAAAGTGAGGAAGGCACCGAGGGCTTCAGAGGTCGCGGGGACAGGGGCTTGGGCCTGGGAAGGCTCCGCGGCGGGAGGCCCTCGGGCCTACATTAAGACACTTGTCCCATTCTCCACGCCACAGTAAACCGAACCAGGCTTCCGAGCGAGGAGCGCCGTACAACAAGAACGACTCAGGAAGATGACGCTCGCGATGCGCGAGGCTGCGCCAATAGACAACGACCCCGCCCTCGCCCAATGCCTTGTGGGGCTTAGAGGCGCCAGCCAGACCTCAAGTATCGCGAGGGAGCGAGATTCACGCGGATAATAGAATTCAACCGGAAGGTGCTAACTAGGCGGAGCGAAGTCCCGCGCCCGGGGATTGAGCCAGTCCCAAGGTCTTTCGGTCTTGGCCTCGGGGATTGGTCCGAGGGAGCACATGACCGAGTGCACCGTGGGTCACGTGATCGAACCGTGGTGGCGTCGTTGAATCTTGGTGAAATCTGCCGCGCGAAAGAGCTGGGGTGTCTTAGACCCCAAACCAGGGTTCGGGACGCGGGACCCCCGCGGGCTGCCCGCGGGTCCGGGCCTCCGCACGCGGCCGTGGGCAGTGCAGATTCGGGCACTCACTAACGGCAGAAGCCCGCCTGCTGCGTCCCGGTCTTCCGCTCAGAGGGTCTGGACCTCAGTTCCCTCGCTTGTAATGTGGGCACAGTGTTGCCCGACGACCGCGGTGGTGCAAGGCCTACGGGAGGCAGGCTGCGTGGGCGTGCACGGCCCACCTGCGAGCGGGGGCCCGCGCCGGCAGCTCAGAGGGCTGACCGTGAGCCCGGTCGTTGAGCAGGGTAGAGCACCTGGCCCTGGCTGACCCCAGCGACCCATCGCGGAGAGTTGGTAAAGGGCGGTGCTGTGCCCCCTGGGTGCGAGCCACCAGACAGTTGTGGTCTTGTTAAGTCTACATCAGCGGGGAGGGTTCAGTAGTATCCGCAAGGCCCAGAGAAGGGGAGAGATTTTGTTGAGGCGAGTGGTGGACCCTCTGTCGGGTGGCTCCTCCGCCCCGAGAGGAGATGGTGGGCGAGCCACCTGGGAGTACCACCTCCTTTCTGTCCGGAGTTAACCCAAGCCCCAGCGTCCTGCTGAAGGTATGTGTGGCTGGAGGTTGGTGCCAGGCGCTTTTCTGGGTACAGGGGATCTAGCATTAAACAAGGGAAGCAGAAATACCTGCCCTCATAGAACTGTTAGTGCAGTAGAGAGACAATAAATGAGATAATATGCCGGTTCCATTCCTGGTCGGGGCACAAGCCTGGATTGTGGGCCAGGTCCCTGGTGAGGGGTGCACAAGACAACCCATCGATGTTTATCTCCCCAGCCACCTCTAAAAATAAATAAAGTGTACTTTTTAACATAGTCTGTTCCCCTTGTGGAGAGCAGTCTGCAGGCAGCTCTGGCAGGAGCCCGGCCGAGGAGCAGGTGGAGAGGAGAGCAGCCAGGTCTGCTGTTGGACCAGACACAGGTGTGAGGGCACAAGGGGCCTCCTGAGCCCCAGGTGCATAGCAGCGGGGTTTCTGTGGTGCGGGAAGGAGTTTGAGGGAATCAACAAAGAACCGTGACACAAAACAAATCAAAGGCGGTGACAACCCAGCGATAGCAGTCATGCCCCAAACACAGGTCAGGGGTGGTTAGAATTTTTAAAAAGTAAGAGGCAGCTATAAGCTGCCTGTAAGAAGCCACTTTAAATGTAAAGGCCCAAACAGATGCAAAGTGAAAAATGGAAACGGTGTACCGCACTAAGGCGGGTCAGAAGAAAGCCGCCGTGGCTAAAGCCGGACAAAGTAGCTGTAGAGCAGCCACGTCCGGCCCTCTTCCCGGCGCACGTGGACTGGCTTCTGCCAGTCTGACAGAAAACAGGTCTGACTTGGATTCACTCACACCAGACAGCCACTGTGCTGGCTGTCATTTTTATATTTGACAATCTAAGGGAGAAGGGGTCAGTGGCCCTGACTAAATAAGTATTGCGTGGCTTAAAAATTATTGGGGCACACTATTTGAAAGTCATTGTCAGAGAGCAAATACTACTACTAGGAATAGAGAGGAACATTTCAAAATCATAAAGGGGTCAGTTCATGAAAAGGATATAACAACGCCTTGTGTTTATGCATCTAATAACAGCTCCAAAATAGTGGAACAAAAAAGGCTTCTGCCAGAAGAGAGACAGATGCTTGATTATAACCCGGAAACTCCGTGTCTCTCAGTAATCGACAGAACAGGTGGTGGCCGGTCAGTGAGGATGTGGAGGACTCTACCAGCACTTTCACCTGCAGCGGTGGGATTGGCATTCCCAAGAACGCCACACCCAACAGCAGCAGAAAGCTGGCGAGGGCGACAGCCCTATCGCAGAGATGCACTGAATGCCCCAGGGCCCGGCGGACGTCACCTGGGGCAGGAGCGTTCCGAGAACACAGATGGCCTCTGAAGGCTGAGCATTAGCCAGAAGCCAGGTGGAGGACCGTTTGAAGGAGGGCATCCGTCCTCCCCAGCTCACACGGTGGAATTCTTTTTTTTTAATCTAGATTTTTTAAAAGAGATTTTATTTATTCATTTTTAGAGAGGGGAAGAGAAGGAAAAAGGGAGAGAAATATCAATGTGTGTTTGCCTCTCGTGCTCCCCCTACTGGGGACCCTTTGGTTCACAGGCCAGAGCCCAATCCACTGAGCCACCCCAGCCAGGAAGAATTCTAATGCTCAGTGTGATGGTGTTAGAAGATGGGGCCTCTGGAATGTGATTAGGTCATGACGGTGGAGGTGAATTCGTGCTCAGTGAAGGACCCCACAGAGCCTCCTAGACCCTGCTGCTGAGTGAGGAGCAAGGACACATCTGCAGCCCAGACTTGGTTGGTTGCATAAGGACTCTTATTCAACCCGTCGTGACACCCTGATCTTGGACTTCCAGCCTTCAAAACTGGGAAATACATTTCTATTTTTTATAAGCAAAAAAGGGGGAGGGGTGGGGGTTGCCCATAACCTTGGTGGGGTAGCTCTGTTGGTTAGAGTGTCCAGATGCACCAAGGTTGCAGGTTTGATCCTTCATCAGGACATGTATAAGACTCAACCGATGAATGCATCAATAAGTGGAATAGATGTTTCGTTCTCTCTGGAATGAATTAAAAGGAAGGTCGGGCTGCCCTGCTGTGTCATGCTGTCTGCAAGGTGAGGACTGGGAGCTGGTGGCTGGATTTGGCCCCGTGGAGGCCAAGGGCGACCTCCACTGGAGTGCTTGCCCAGGAGGGCGGACTCAAACACCCACCAGTATGTTAAGACGAGTGAGAGCACCCCCCCAAAATAGACTCATTTTCAAGGTGTTTTGAGGAAAGGGGCAGCAAGAGATGGAGAGGGCCTGGCGGTTGGGCAGGGGTTTCTCTATTTTTTAAAGATTTTATTTATTTACTTTTAGAGATGAGGGAGGGGAGCAAGAGAGGGAGAGAAACATCAGTGTGTTGCCTCTCATGCACCCCTGTACCAGGGACCCAGCCTGCAACCCAGGCATGTGCCCTAGACTGAGAATCAAACCTGTGACCATTTGGTTCACCAGTGAGCGATCCACTGAGCCACACCAGCCAGTGTGGGGTTTTCTGTCTTTAAAGAAGGGATGCCCTGGAAGAGGTTGGACACCACTGGGTAGAATCTAGGAGAGAGAGAGCACTTTTGGGAGCAGGGGGAGAATTTCAGAGTGATGTCCATCCAGGAAGGGGTCCAGCACACCCAGGGCACACCTGCTGGTCTTGGCTGGGGACGCAGGCAGTTCTTACGTAAGAGAAGGGGCCAGGGCACTGTCGGGGATTCAGCCTTTACCAGTGGGCGGGAGCTGGGATCAGGTTGGGCCCCGGGCTGGCATTTTCCTCTGGGCACTGCCATTGCTTGCTCTGGGACCCTGGACGCGTGACTCAGGTGACCTTGGGAAGGTGAGCAGAGTGGCGTCACCGGGATGGGTAGGGAAGGGGGTTGGGGTGCAGCCTCCTGCAGCTGGAGGTGGTACCACTGTATGCGTCCTCCCCTTTGCCACCAGAGGGCGCCAAGAGACTTCCTTCGGGGGCTCTTCCCTTCCAGCCCCTCAACCGCCTGCAGTTGAGCTCAAAACTTCCAGGAGCCTTGTTTAATCCCAGCCTTTCCCTGACGCTCCCGACTGGGAACCCAGACAGAAAAGGGGGCGGGTCCTGGGAGGAGCTTCACCAGAAAGCGCCCCGCAGCCTGGTGCCCGGTGTTCGATGAATGGGTGGAGCCGCGGGTTGGCAGCAGCTGGAAAGGTCGGCACCCGAAGTGCGCCCAGTGGACCGGCTGCTGCTGCCACCGCCACCACCCAGTTCATTGGGCAAGGCATTGGACTCACAGCCATAACCAGACCCTGCCTGAAATGAGCCCGTGGAATGAATGAAAATGAGAATGAATGGGCCAGCACCAAGGGGAATTTCGAGGGAAAGGAGAGATCTCAGGTGCAGAGCCTCAAAGTGAGGGGCTGGGGGAGGGGTCCACTTGGAGATGAGACTGACCCATTCAGACTTGAGCCGCCAGCACAGCACTTTAAAGAGAGGAGAGGGGAGTGGGTGCAGTCTCCTCCAGGTAGACTGTTTATCTCTAATTTCTGATAAAATACAAGTGCCTGTTTAAGCAGCCTCCATCGTCTCGAATCGGCTTAGAATAATCCCTTCTCCAGCACCTGCTGCCCACTGCCAATTGAAAGACGATTCCACTAGGGACGAGAGACAGCTGAGATGCCAAATCTAGCAAGCAGTGGGAGCGGCCAGATTTGGGTAGGAGGCCCACCCCATCCAGGGTCAGCTTGGGGCATGGTGTGGGGAGGGGGCAGAGACTGGCAGCGAGAGGCCTAGGAACACCTCACAAGAAGACTCCAGGGCAGCCTCGCCAGCCTCCAGGGTAGGAATCGAGGGCCCTCAGCACCCTGTGCACAGCAGCATTCAATCTGTTAACCATACTTGTTATTTATTAAATGCAACAAACACCTTTGGGCAACAGAAATTAGTGGATCTTCATCGATTGGTGAATGTAAGAATCCTGTCAATTGATTGTTCAGGTTCCCAGATTCCTAGCCCCTTGGAGATAAACGCTTCTAGTTTGGAGCCCATCGTACAAGCCCGCGAATCTGGAGGCTCTGTGCAGCCCTATTGCCCTGGCTGGGGGCCAGGCTGCAGGTGTCCCAGCGGCTTGGATGCTGGAGCCACTGTGTCTCCAGGCCAGTGCTGACTCATGGTGCATCCCTCAACAGCCTCTCTCCCTCCACCAAGTCACTGCTGGATTTCTGGGTCTCTTATGCTATGTGGTCACTTCAGACTTTACTGACTTGCATGTCGTAGTTTGTCCTCTTTGTCCCTGTTCCTACCCCCAAGACACGGGGAAGGGGAGAACTTAGCAGAGAGCCTAGCACAGAGTAAGCAGTGTTAGCTGTTGGTAGTGTTAATATTCATTACAGTTGTTATCACGGCACAAACTCATCACAGCTGCTTTTATTGTTCCTGGAAGGTTCCATCTGCTTGGGCACATCCCCCAAGGGTGGCCCACAGGTTAACAGGATGCAGTATTGATCTCTTTCCTCCTCCAGTAGCTATTTAAAGACAAGAATCATCTGATTAGTCTTCATGTTCCAGCAGCCCCTGGGACCTGCCACCTGGTAATTGAACAAGGATAATTTTATGTGCAGAAGTTTTCCAAAGATGATTTGGGGAAATCAAATCATCCCATCAACCTTCCACCAATCAGGACTCAGCTCTCTGTGCACTTTGATATAAAACTAACACCTTTGGCTTCCCTTCCTCCATGCAATTTAAGAAGCAAGTTATGAATTTGAACTATCAATGGCCAATTAAAAGAAACTATCATCTCTAAACCAAGAATGTGTAAAAAATAAAAAACAAGATTAAACCAAGAATGTGGCCCACCTGGATTCCAGCCCTGTCATTTCAGCAGCAGGAAGGAGGTGCACGTGGATGGGCGCTGGGAGGCCCTTAGAGGGCAGGCCTCTCAGCCCCACTTCCTGTGGACCCAGACGCTAAGGCCCACAAATGACAGTGCCAGCCCCAGCTGCGAGCAGAGTCACTGTTCTAGGTGGAGGCTCTCACGTGGGGCTCCCTCTAGGTCCTACAGCGTCCAGGAGGGGATGATTTTGTCATTAGCAGCTCAGGACCCACAAAAGCTCGGCTTTACCCCACTGTTCAGGTCCTAGCTTTACCTAACACTGCAGGGCAGTCAGGGCTCCAGCTGCGACCTTCAGACCCTCTGCCTCGGTGGAGGCCACTTCCTCCTACCGGAATGCTCCCTCCCAACCTGCTTCTTTACAGCCCAGCCACGTGACACGTGCCCGGACACGCCCCTCATCTCCTCCCCCTCTGATGAAAGTCCTCACTCTCCTATATATGTAATAACACATATGTCATGACTATGTATTTTAGCACTTAACACATTGTCATTCATTCGTTCCACGGGAGAACATGGGCTAAGTGCTTAGAACAATGTCCGGGACAAGCTACGTGCTCAAAAAACGTTGGCTCCCAACATTGACACACATTCATTCATTGATTCATTCATGGAACGTCTCGGCTCTGCGCTGTTCACTGCGGCCACAGCAGTAAACAACACAAAATGTAACCACTGACCACCCCACGCCCACCGACGCGCCAAATTGTCATCTTTAAGTGTTTGAAGTGCGGAGACACGGAGAGGTCCCGCCCAAAGCTGGGACTACAAGTCCCAGAGAGATGTGCGGTGGCACCGCCGGGGGCCCAACTGCGCGCATGCGCGACGTCATGACGCCAGGTCCGCGAGCGAGCGCCAGTGGCTGCGGCGGGCAGCCGGCGGGCGGGGCGGGGTCGGCGGGCGGTGGCCTTTAGGGCGGAGCCGGTGCCGCTCGTCTCAGTCCGCGGCGGGTTAGCGGCGGTCGGCGCCCGGCGCTAGTTTCTCTCATTCGCCCGCTCCTTCCCTTTCGTGCGGAGTCTCGGCTGCCTTCTCAGCGCAGCCTGCAGGTCCCGAGCGCAGCGTCATGTCAGAGCCCGGGGGCGGCGGCGGCGAGGACGGCTCGGCCGGCCTGGAGGTGTCGGCCGTGCAGAACGTGGCCGACGTATCGGTGCTGCAGAAGCACCTTCGCAAGCTGGTGCCGCTGCTGCTGGAGGATGGAGGCGAGGCCCCGGCCGCGCTGGAGGCGGCGCTGGAGGAGAAGAGCGCGGTGGAGCAGATGCGCAAGTTCCTCTCGGACCCGCAGGTCCACACAGTCCTGGTGGAGCGCTCCACGCTCAAAGGTGCGGCTCTGGGTAGCTGCTGGGCGGCCCACCTCGCTCCCGCCGCCCCCGGCGAGGCCGGAGCCCCGGGGCGCCCCTTCCGGGTGTCAGGAGGATGAGGGTGCCCCTGTCTCACCGTCACCCGCAACAATGGGATCGCTTTGTCTGTCGGGCCTCAAGATGGCCGAGTTGGGTGGAGACAGCGTCTCCGGGCTGAGCGCGGCGGGCGGAGGCCGCATCCCGGCCTCCAATGTCACATGAGCTTTTAGGTTTCGATTTGTGTCCAGGCCAGGTCGGCTCGGAAGGGATGTGTCAGGGCAGACCCGCGGAGCCTGGGCCGCTGGGTTCTGGCCCTTCGTGGTCTCGGCGGAGCGGGAGGGCCAGGCAGGGGGAGCAGTGACCGGCGCACATCCACGCCGCCGCCGTGTGCGGACGCGGATGCCGGGCCCGGGGTGACAGGACTGCCAGCCAGGCATCATTTCTGGGTGGACGCGTGCACGCAGGTCTGCCTCTTGGTCCCCACAGCGTCCGGGCTGAGTGGGCGTATCTCTCCCTGTCACACGAGAGGATACTGAGGCTCGGGTGAAGTGAGCCAAGGTCACCAGCTAATCCTTAGACTCTGCGGCTCGGTTTGCAGCCCACTGCTTGCTTTCGCTAGTCGTGTCTCATAATTTGTGTACTGCTTAGATGATCCTAATGGAAACCCTATGATATTTGAGTCTATTTTACAGATTTAAAAAAAGATTCGGTTTAGGCAACTAGCGGGGAGAGGAGGCAGATGGTGACCTCCCAAAAGTAAGGCTAGATTGTCTTCAGAGTGGAACTTGCCTTCAGGGAGGGTTTCCCATGGACTCTTTAAGACCACTGGGTAGAAGACGGCTGCCAGCCTACGGATGGGTGTGGCACCGCCCATCTGGGAACCCGGGGATGATGTGCATTACATTCGAACGGTAGTACCCAAGGGTCGTGCATCGCCTGAAAATGTTCCCGAGCACGCTGCCTACAGTTTCAAAGAGCTGTGGGCTCAGTCACTAAGAGGACCTGTGCTGTTGGACTTCGAGACACACTCGATGCTTCCTTCTGATGATTTGTTTCTTTCAGAGGCTGGTCTTCTCAAAAGATGCTTCATTGTAGCCTGTGCTTCCGCAGGAGGCTTGGAGGGTCAGAGAGAGTGAAAGAGCAGTTCTCTCAGATCCACAGCGATGTCGAAGCAAATAAGCCATTGGGGCTTATTTAGAATATTACTGTAATGTGTTAGTGTAATGCATTACTATGTATCAGTGTTTCAGGGTTGTATTATGATTGGGTTTATGTTTTTGTGAATGGAAACCCACCAGTGGTTTGTTTTTTAACACATTTAACTGTCTACTCTTTTTGAAAAAGAGTACATAGTCACGGCAGAAGAGGTAAATCACCTGGAATCCTCCCACCCAGCTGTAACCACAGTCCGCATTTTTGGTGTCTGTCTTTCTGGTCTTTTTTCAGTGACTCCACATTATTTTATTAAACTGTGTTTTAATCTGGGTTAAGTTACTGTATATTGAGTAGTTTGACCTTGGCTAATTTCTCGATCACATTTTTCATTGCATAGTTCATGTATTGAAATCAGTGGTTTCTGTCTTGAGTCTTCAATTTCTTTTGCTTTTTTAAAAGATTTTATTTATTGATTTTTAGAGAGAAGGGAGGAGAGGGAGAGAAACATTAGTGTGTGGTTGACCCTCACGTGGCCCCCACTGGAGACCTGGCCTCAACCAAGGCATGTGCCCTCACTGGGAATTGAACCAGCGACCCTTTGGTTCATAGCCCACATTCAATCCACTGAGTTACATCAGCCAAGGCCAATTTCTTTTCTTTTTTGGGGGGGGTGTTGTTCTTTGCTCCTAGAGTGTTCATAAGTAATGCACTTTCCTCAAATGTCCTAGAACTGGACTTTGCTAATTATCGGATGGAACCCCATTACTCTGGTATGCTTCCCAGCCAGTGCCGACCACCCACCTGCGACTTCCCTGTGGGCATGTTCTTTTGTCAAAGGGGTTGTTCAGGCACCCAAGTCTTGGCCACACAATGACTTGCACTTTTGAACATTGACTGAGGAATGAGGCTTTCTAAAATTGAAATCCGACCTCATTCCTGCATTTATAAAAACCCCTGATGTAGTTCGAGTAATTCAGCCTGTCTGTGATTTATTTTTCACTTATAAGAAACCTAAGGAAAGGCTCTGGTGTGGTCGGTTAGTCTTGTTCACACTTGGCCGTTGGCTTTTGTGCTGTTGGACAGGAGCATCCAGTGGCTGCCGCAGAGCAAGGCCCCCAGTGGTGGCCGCAGGCTCTCGTCCTGATGCAGAAAACAAGAAGGGAGTCTTCCAAACACTTGTAATTGAATATAAAAGCATTTTCATAAGAAGATCTCTATACTTTTAACTATGCCAGCTAAATATAATTTCTTGTTAAAGTACAGCAGTCCTTGAAATGTAGAATAAAGGTTGCAAATTTACCAGTTGGTTTTGATAAACTTAAATTTGTGAAGAATTGGAGAGTTGACGGGAAAGGGAAAGTTAGATTGTAGCTCCGCATTAAAAAGAAAAAGAAAGAAATCTGTCTGTAATCCCTGACCAGTGGGATTATTTGTTTGGTTGTTGGTGTGTGTGTTTTTTTTAAGATTTTATTAACTTTTTTAGAGAGGGAAGGAGCGGGGGGAAGAGAGGGAGAGAACTGTCTCCCGGTTGCCTCCCTCACGCCCCCAGCTGGGACCTGGCGCACACCCCGGCAGTGCCTGAAACAGCCAGGCCACCCAGCCACACCTCCCAGGGCCATTTTTTTAAAACCGTTTTCTTCACAGTGTACTTCTGACGACTGGACTGGAGCTCATTACCGAACAGGCATTTTACAGAGTTAATGGTGTTTTGTGGCACTTTTTATTCCGGTGCATTTTGGGTTGCTCTTTAGCCCCGCGGGAAGCGGGGTGCTGAAGCGGGGAGCAGGTGGCTGGTGCCCCGGTCGTGTGGTGGGACTGGCGGGCCCAGGGCCGTGTGCTGTCCGGCTTGTGAATGGCTGGGCTGGGGCCAGGTGCTGGGGGTCTGGGTTTTTTACACTTGGGTCTAAAACTCCAGCTTAGAACTTGAAGACTGGAAACGGGGGCTGCGTTCATCAGCACTTAGCTTGCGCTTAGAATTCTCGCTTTCCCTGAGATATGCACCTGAGGGGGTCTCACGCGGCCTCGAGGTCCAGAGACAGCTGGGGACAGGGGCCGGAAAGAGAGCTTGTGCCTCCTACTGGCCCAGCTCCAGAGAGTTGTGATGCTGCAGGAAGTTGTGGGGTTTCTGTGTGCGTTGATTTTTTAAATTATTTGAGGACTGAATTTCCATAAAGGACAAAGAAACGAAATAGAGTGATGACTAAAAAGGCATCTGTTTGTGGCCTGTGCTTAGCCCCCATGATGGCAAATGAAATAGTTAATGAATTAACGGGAGGATTCTCTGTGGCACCACCCTGCCTCTCGCCAGCCTGTGCCGTCACCCTGCGGGCGGGGCCTACCCCCTGGTGGGTGGGACAGACCTGCCCGCTCCAGGCAGGTTTGCGTGTGCAGGGCAGCACAGCCAACGGATGTGTGTGCGGCAAAGGGAAAATCGTCACGATCCTTTTGTAAAAATTCAAGCTGGTGGAAGTTCTGTGCCTCCTGGACTGTCAGCCTCCTGGACTGTCAGGCTGGGAGCGGCCCAGAGTCAGTCCTACGCCTCTGTCCTGAGGACGGATCCAAAACCCCCCGGGCTTTAAGACGCACTTGGGGAAAAGATGTTTGAAGGAGAGTTTAGTTCCTCGGAGTCCATTAAAATAGGAACCCTTATTTTCATTTATTTCATATCGATTATTTATTTTTAATTAGTATTAGTCTTAAAGTATTAAATCTTAAATCCCTTAGGCACTTGTTTTTCAATTCCTTATTTTTTTTAATATTTTATTTATTTTTAGAGAGATAAGGAGGAAGGGAGAAAGAGAGGGAGAGAAACCTCTGTGTGTGAGAGAAAGAGAAACATCGTTGATTGCTTGACTCTCATGTGCCCCAACTGGGGGCCCGGCCTGCAACCCAGGCAAGTTCCCTGACTGGGAATCGAACTGGGGCCTTTCGGTTTGCCGGCCAGCACTGAGCCACATCAGCCAGGGCTTTTATTTCTCTTTTTTCCTGGAAATACCGTAATGAACCCAGTTTTACATTGTGTAGGGGTACTGTGTGGGGGGAACCCCTCCTTCACAGTCCTAACAGTGTTACAGATGGGAGCCCAGACTTTCTCACCAGCCTGTAGCCTTGTCCCGGAGGAAGGCGGGCGGAATGTGGGCGTCGAGGAGAAAGCACCAGAGACAGGAAAGGGGGGAACTCCAGCCACCACCCGCAGGCAAAGGGGGACCACGTGCGTGACGGCGATCCACTGGAACCCGGGAGAGCCGGCATGTTTTTATTTGAAAGGAAGAGGAGATGGGAGACAGAGAACCAGCAACACGGCACAAGTAGTTTGGTGCTGTTCACCGGCCAAAGGGAAGAGCTGCCTCCGTTCACAGAGCCAGGGAGACCGGCCCTGTGGCCGGGAGGAAGTGGGGAGCGCAACGAGGGGGTATCCACGGTGCGGGAGCCAGGCAGCCTCGCCTGGCCCTTCACCAGCTGGATTTCTCCTTTCTCCCTTGTCCACTGGCTCACCCACCAGACGCGGTGGGAGCATCCCCGTCCGCCCAGGAGGGGCAGTCCGAGTCCTACGGTCATTGAACGTGCACCTTTTTCTGCCTCATTAAATGAGGCAGGGTGCTCATCTGATTCTCGGTGTGATGGTGCAAAAATCACCTGCAGTTTGAAATGATTTAGTCCTTCAACAGAAGCACACGCAGACCAGTGCTAGTGACATCCAGCACCGTCTGCGTGCCCTTCTCCAGAAAGGTCCAAGAATCCGTCAAACTCTCGGGAGGTGGCCGAGATGGGCCATCAGCACTTCCTGTCCTGGCACCCTGGTTCTTTGGCTGTTAACAGACAGGGCACTGTTGGCCATTTATATTAACCAGTAATATTCCAAGTGTCAGGAAACCGATTTGGACTTTACTGAAAGGTACTACCTGGTAAAACATGCAGTTTGTACTTGAATATAAGCTTCTAAATATAGCAGGATTAATGGCCTCTCTGTTATTAGGAATTAACCATCAAGAGGTCGTGCCTTTCCTCCTGAACGATTTCGAATGTTTCTGTAGCAGTAGAATGTCAAATTACTGTTACTTAGGAGATGAAATTAATTGCAGAGGCAAAAAGATTGAATTACTTGATGGTGGTTTATAAAACAATGTTATAGATTCTTTAACTCTATGTGGAAGTCAGACACATAATCCGACTTCATTCAGCCTCGGTATTTATGGGGAATGGGCATTAAAAAATGAATCCACAATGCATTCAGTGAGTGATTACTAGTAACTTCCACTCGTCGCCATCATCAAGAGAAGGCAGAATTTTACAAGGCAGCGGGGAGCACCGGTCTGCCGGCCGTCTCTGGGGGTGACGTCACCGGGCGTGCCTCCCGAGCCCCAGCTGCGCTCTGCTGCATTGCAGGGGCCGGTGCGGGCACGCTGCCAGCAGGGCCGTGACTCATCGCTGGGCCTGGCCGGCTGGCCCGCCGCCCGGCCCCTCTCGCCCGGTGCGCTCGGAAGTGCAGGCAGCACCCTTGGACACTGTGTCCGGTCGGCACTGCGTTTGTGCAGATGACCAGTCCTGAGCCGGGCGGAAGAGATCATTCCGAGTTGACATGCCGTGTTTTCAGTTATGTCTGTCATTTCCTTTGGAGATTCTGGAATGTTACTTTTACTGTCCATGTGCTGTCTGGGGGTTACTTTGATGATGCGTCATGTGTAAATTACAGAGCAGGACCTGGAAAGCTCCGACCCTGAAGGGAGAAGATGTTCCCTAATCCCCCTGCCCTGGCAGCCATTTCCCAGGGGCTGTTGCCTGGTTCTCTGTGTGTGGCCGACTGCAGTCACATGTGGTCGGCTTTCGGTCACTGACATTCGCCTCACCTGTGGTAGATACATGCTGCGGTGGTTAGAACATTCCACTAATGTGTTTAATAGTTTTTTTTAAGGTTTTATTTATTTATTGGTAGAGAGAGGGAAAGAGAGAGAGAGAAACATCAATGTGTGGTTGCCTCTCACGGGCCCCGCCCACTGGACACCTGACCCACAACCCCAACATGAGCCCTGACCTGGAATCAAACTGGTAACCCTTTGGTTCTCGGGCTGGCTCTCAATCCACTGAGCCACTCCAGCCAGGGCTGTTTAATGGTTTTTTGTTTTGTTTTTTTAGTCATTTTTAAAATCAGCTTGGAAGTACCTGGCATATTAACTGTTTTGCTCCCCCATTCCTAAAATTATACCAAAAACATGAGAAGAGTTACTGTCTTTTTGATATAGTAATAATTTTTACACTGTAAGTGTGGATTGAAGCAGCTAGCCTTTGCTCGGGCCTCACACGCTTGGGTTTGCTGGGTTTTCGCGGGTAAAGAAACCGTGCAGACACCTGGGCGTGGGGCCCCGCCCTTGCCCGCTGCCCGGTCACGGAGCTAAGCCACCTTTGCTGTTACCTCACCAGGCGAAGGTGCAGGCAAACCATGTGTGTGTCACAGGGGGTCACCCCTTAGGTACTGGAGTTTGCCAGCACAGGTATCCGAGTGGCCTGTCACTGTGATGGGCGAAGCCAGGCCTCTGTGGGCTGGTGCCGGAGCTGCAGTTCGGACCACTTCCCGTTCTTACATGGTTTTTCCCTCGGTTTTCCGATGTCGATTTGGAACTGCTCAGAAATTTTGCCCACGTGTGTCTTGAGCTACTTACTGTTCAACCCAGCTGGAACGGCTCCTGGGCGCAGGCCAGCGGCTTCCTGCACGTCCCTGCCCACCCAGAGCTGACCTTGGGAGGGAGCCGAGGTCCTAAGTCCACCCCCGCAGCCTCTGCAGGGTGAGTGGCAACAGCGGGGAAGGCCCGACGAGTGCCTCTCCAGGACCCTGGGGGCGTGTCTTGATAGCAGTTTAGTAAATATTTATTTGTTTAGAGAGGGGGAAGGGGGAAGCAAGAGAAGAAGGGAAGCACCTTCTGTGTGAGAGATTCATTGATCAGTTGTCTCCCCTACACCCCAAGCAGGGGCCCAGCCTGCAACCCTGGCATGTGCCCTGACTGGGAATCGAACCAGCGATCTCCTGGTTCTCAGGCTGGCGCTCAATTCACTGAGCCACACCAGCCAGGACAATAGCAGTTTTCTTCATGGGGCCTTGTCCTGGGGGACCTTGATGAAGGGGGGGCTGCCCGTGTGCTGGAGAGGACCCCGAGTTTGAAATCACAGACTTCTGAATCTTACTCTGTCCATCTCCAGCCATAGGTCTGAGGGCCATTTACCCACATTCTTTACCCGAAAGGCAGGGATGGTAACAGCCATGCCAGCCCCTCAGCTTTGCTGTGAGGGCTGAAGGCGCGGTGATGCCAAAGTACTTAGTAAAATGCCGGTCACACAGCAAGTGCCGGGTCAGCAGCTGAGCAGACTGTGCGAGGTGGAGGTGGCTTCTGAGTCTGGAGCCCAGGGGACGAGGCCGGGGGCAGCTGGGGGACGGGCTGTGAGGCACAGCTCCCAACCCTGCCGGCCAGGCCACAGCGCGGTCACTGCTGCCCACAACCCAGGCACGCTGGCCACCCCGGTGTGTGGGCACGGAAACGGGGTGCAGAGAGAACACGCCTTCTGCCCACAGTCACGCAGCAAGGAGGTGCCCGGGTCAGGGGTCAGGAGGGGAGAGTGGGTGGAGCCACCTCAGAGCTGGAAATGCTGGCGGGGACGTGACCTGATGTTTGTTGTGATTTGCAGAGGACGTTGGTGACGAAGGAGAAGAAGAAAAAGAATTCATCTCCTACAACATCAACATAGACATTCACTACGGAGTCAAGTCCAACAGGTGAGTCGTGCGAGTGGGCAGGCGCTGAGCCGGAGCGAGGTGAGTGACAGTCTTCACCGACTCGGACGAGACGTCGGGAAGACACCCAGAAGGTTTCTACTCTGTAAGCCCAGTGTCTTACCTTTGGTTTCATGAGTTCAAGTTAGGAGGCTCCCCGAATTAGTATAAATTCTAAAATATTTTCGCTTTAATCTCTATGTCATGGCACCCATTTTAGGTTGACTATAAAGCACTTCACGTGCCCATTAGTACTTCCGGAGTGTGTCTGAGTTTTCGCCACCACGGGTAACTAGTAAGCATTCTCAGCCGCCGCTGTGGTTCTTCGCGGGATAAGCCCCTAGTGTAGCGGTGCGGTCCAGGGGGAACGCGGGCTTGGCGTTTCTGAGGCGCGGTAGCAGGCTCCCCCCCAGAAAGGCTGCACCAGTTTATGCTCCAGTAGACGTATCCAGATTTAAATGTGTAAATGTTATCATTGATTCTCCGTTGGCTTTTAAAAACTTTGTTTTAATAACTTGAAGCCTACAAGTTGCATGAAAAGCGTGCAGGACTCCCAGCTCCCACTCGCTGACGTTTACCCTGTTGCCTTCCCGTTGTCCCCGAACCAGCTGAGAGTCGCTCGTGCACAGCCTGCCCCTCCCCCCAGGCGCTTCAGGGTGTTTCCAGAGAACGAGGACAGTCTCGTTCTTAGCCTCAGCGCAGTGACCGAACTCAGGAAGCACACCGATGTCGGACCGACGCCGTTCCCCGGGTTGTCCTGGCAGCGCCCCGGGCAGGATTCTCCCACGACCCAGACTCGAGCTCTGCGTCTGCCTTTCCATGTCTCCTTCTCGTGTCTTCCGTGACATGGACGTTTTTGATGAGTGCAGACCAGTGGTCGTGTGGCACATCCCTCCACTGGGCTCATCTGACGTCTGTCTGTGACTAGGGTCAGCCTGTCTGTACCTTTTGGGCAGGACCCTGCTGCGACTCTGTTCCTTCCCGCTGTGCCGCGTCAGAATGCTTCGTGAGCTCTTTAGACATTAAGTATCAGATGTGAAGTACTAGCCTGGGCACTGGAAATTTCAGATATTAATTTTCTTAAAGGTATTCATTCAGCCACCTTTGAGCACCTGCTGTATGTAGGACATGCCAGTAGGTGTGCAGAAAATGAAAACCGGGATCCTGCTCCCGAGAAGCCTGGGGTCTTTTGGGAGGGAGGCAGGTGAACACACGCCGCTGGCTGTACCGCAGGACAGAGTCTAGAGGCGCGAACAGCCGCCAGCCTTGGCCCCTGGTGAGGCAGCTTCTGGCTGCAGAAGGCCCCGTGGACAGAGTCATGCAGGAAGCGGGTTTTGAGTGTTGCGGCAGCTGAAGATAGGATTGTAGAGCAGAGGTGCAAAGGCGCATGGAGCGTTTGGGGAAGCGGACATGGAGCTTGAGTCGTGACTCGGGGGAGAAGGGCGCACAGCAGGGACAGGCCGGGAGGGGAACGGGTGGGAACGCCCACTTTCACTGCAGCCCGAGGCGACTGTGCTCGATGTGCGACTGAGTGCCGTCAGGAGGTGGTGCACATCAGCACGAGGTCACATGGGAGTCTGGAGCAGCTGGTAACTTGCTGTTGCTCAGAGGGTTGGTTTCACCGAGGCCAAGGTTATGACTAACGCATGTACGCAGCAGGTGGGCCTTGCCGGGTTCCCGGTGCCACGTTGTCACCACGCCCTTGACTGGATTAGTTCTCGCCTGACTGAGGGAAGAAAGACAAGCCCCGAGTTTCACTGTTGGGAAAGCAGCAGTTTAGTCTGTACTTAATAGGATTTTTAACTGAAATGTTCAAATGAATTTTGATTGGAAGACAACAGAGAGAAGGCTGCAGGGACCGGAGGCCTGTCAGGAATGAGACTTTGTGTTCTGATGTCTCTCTCCGCATTCTCGTAGCCTGGCCTTCATTAAACGCACACCAGTGATCGACGCAGACAAACCAGTGTCCTCCCAGCTCCGAGTGCTCACGCTCAGTGAAGACTCTCCCTACGAAACCTTGCACTCTTTCATCAGCAACGCCGTGGCTCCTTTTTTCAAGTCCTACATCAGAGAGTCCGGCAAGGCCGACAGGTAGAAGCCATGTCTCCTCACGGGTGTGAGGGCTGTGTTGCCAGTGCTCACAGACACTGGGCTGCCAGGTCTCGGTCAGGGTCGGGGCGAAGCGCACAGCCACGAGGGTGCAAAGCCGTCGTGTTAGCGAAATGTGTGTTACTAACAGGACATCCTCGGAGGCCAGTAGTGCACTCAGCTTTGAGGTGCTTCTTGCCTTTTTAGGGACGGTGATAAAATGGCGCCTTCGGTCGAAAAGAAGATCGCGGAGCTCGAGATGGGGCTCCTTCACCTGCAGCAGAACATCGAGATCCCGGAGATCAGCCTGCCGGTCCACCCGATCATCACCAACGTCGCAAAGCAGTGTTACGAGCGTGGGGAAAAGCCGAAAGTCACGGACTTTGGAGACAAGGTCGAAGACCCAACGTTTCTCAATCAGCTACAGTCTGGAGTTAACCGCTGGATCCGAGAAATTCAGAAAGTAAGTGCACGGCCTGAACGTGTGCGGACGCCTCCCTCTTTAAAACTGGCCCGAGGTCTTGTCGGTGAGGTCAGCTCTGCGGTGACCGTTGGCCGTCCTGCCCTGGGTCCTGGGACTGCGGGGTTGCCAAGCCCTGGGGAGTGTGAGGCCACGCATGTTCCCCCGAGCACACTCGGCTGACCTCTCTCCCACCTGTGACTTCAGGTCAGACCACTGACCACTCACGGGCAGGGTCCTACTTGAAACGTGAAAATTCAGTTGTAGTGCGTGGGTGTGGTTGACGGCGCTTTTTCCTTTCTTTACACAGTGCCACCCCAGTATCGTTTTATGTTCACAGGTGACCAAACTGGACCGAGACCCCGCCTCGGGGACCGCCTTACAGGAGATCAGCTTCTGGCTGAACCTGGAGCGAGCATTGTACCGCATCCAGGAGAAGCGCGAGAGCCCAGAGGTCCTGCTGACCCTGGATATTCTGAAACACGGCAAGCGCTTCCACGCCACTGTCAGCTTCGACACCGACACAGGTGAGGACCAGAACCGACCCCCTGACCCGGGAGTCAGTCTGGCTCGTGTGTGGTCTTGCTGGTCCTTCCGATGGAACTTGCTACGCGCGCCCCCTTGGCTCTGCTTCCCCTCCTGCGTCTCGTCTCGCCTTCCCCCAGTTCCAGCAGACGGAAACGACTTTTCCATGTGGCTCTTTTCTCTCCTGGGGTTGTGAGAACACAAGCCAGTGTCTCTCCACAGGAGTCCCCTGGCTCCTCGGCTACTTGGTTCCCTGAGCAGGCTGCACTTTCTTAGTGTGAAGTCGAGTGGGCTTCAGACCGTGCGGGCAGGACGGCAGCTCCCACGAAGCAGAAGTAGTTTGCCCACAGGGCTGCGGGCGGACAGAGAGCTGCTCAGCGCTTCCTCTTCCTCCTCTTGCCTGCTCCGTCCCGCCCTCTGCCTTCCTCCCTGTTCTGAACGTGGGCGAGCTGCCTTTGATTTTCTGAGTGGCAGTAGCACAACCAGCATTGCGTAGGCACGCAGTGGGCCAGCGGACGTTGGGGTGGCAGGCATAGTCAGCGGGTCCGTGCACACCGTCCCCAGCAGCTGCTAGAACCAGCAGTCGGGACACCGTCCGGGCCGAGCTCCGTGAGTGGGGTGGGGCCCTCGCGTGAATGCGCAGACATGCCGGGCAGATGTCGCCCCATCGCGTTGGGCACACTGCGGGTGTCACCTGCACATTGACTGGTGCTGAAAGGCGTGACTTGCGCGTTAGGAATGTCTCTGCAGCCGCTGTTCCTTCCTGATGTGTTTTCTTTTTAATCTTATGCCAGGGGAAGTGAAAAACAGACTAGCACCTGGGTGATGTGTCAATAATGCCCTCACCTAACTTGAGCCGTGGTTATGAAATTTAAACTTTAGTGATTTTGAAGGTGATAAAATTCTGGTGTTTCTAAGCTTAATTTTCATTAGTAGAACATTTAGATAATACAGACAGCAAAGAAGCCCTGGCTGGTGTAGCTCAGTGGATTGAGCGCAGGCCCGCGAACCAGACAATCGCAGTTCGATTCCCAGTCAGGGCACATGCTGGAGTTGCAGGCTGGTTCCCTGCAGGCCAGTTCCCAGCAGGGGACCCACAAAAGGCAACCGTACATTGATGTTTCTCTCCCTCTCTCCTTCTCTTCCTTTCTAAAGGTAAATAAATAAATAAATAAGAATCTTTAAAATATATATATATATATATATATATATATATATAGACAGCAAAGAAAGACGAGGAGGGTACCCCACGGCCTCTAGAGGGCGTGACCTGACTGATACGCCTTAAAGAGCGAAAGCGAGACCACACCGCCTCATTCTGCTGATGACATGGCTTTTTTTCATTTTTACATTTTTTTCCCCAGGAAACTTTTTAAAAGACTTTATTTATTCATTTTTAGAGAGAGGGGAAGGGAGGGAGAAAGAGAGGGAGAGAAACATCAGTGTGTGGTTGCCTCTCCTGTGGCCCCCACTGGGGACCTGGCCCGCAACCCGGGCATGTGCCCTGACTGGGAATCGAACCTGCCGACCTTTTGATCACAGGCCTGCATTCAGTTTACTGAGCCACACCAGCCAGGACATAGCTTTTTAGAAAATCAAACAATTTCTGTGTCACTAAATCTTTTGCATCATCAAATTCTCCATCGTGAGGACGCTTTTTAGTTCGCCTACCCAGCATTAAGCCCACACGGGCCATCCTTGTAGTTGAGTTGCTTTTCAGTTGACGTGAAATTGACGTGTGCCGTTACAGTAGTTGTATAGCTTTGTAAGAAAACCATTCACTCTCTTAATCCAGGTCTAAAACAGGCTTTGGAGACTGTGAATGACTACAATCCTCTGATGAAAGATTTCCCTCTGAATGATCTGCTGTCTGCCACAGAGCTGGACAAAATAAGACAGGCTCTCGTGGCGATTTTCACCCACTTGAGAAAGATCCGAAACACCAAGTATCCCATTCAGAGGGCCCTGCGCTTGGTGGAGGCCATTTCCAGAGACCTGAGTTCTCAGTTACTCAAAGTGCTGGGCACTAGAAAACTGATGCACGTTGCTTATGAAGAGTTTGAAAAAGTAAGTTGTAGTACGTCAGAAACTAACCTCAGGGCCCTGAGATGAAACTGCTTTAATAACGAGCTTCCTTTCTTAAATTGCACCCTAGGTTATGGTGGCGTGCTTTGAAGTTTTTCAGACTTGGGATGATGAGTATGAGAAACTTCAGGTGCTGCTCAGAGACATTGTCAAGAGGAAAAGGGAAGAAAATCTGAAGATGGTGTGGCGAATCAACCCTGCCCACAGGAAGCTCCAGGCCCGCCTGGACCAGATGCGGAAGTTCCGGCGCCAGCACGAGCAGCTGCGAGCTGTCATCGTCCGGGTGCTGCGGCCGCAGGTGTGGCTCCCCTCCGGGCCTCGCCCCTCTGGGAGGCCGCACACGGTTGGATGATGCTTCTGGTTTTTAGACTTAGGACTCACTGCTCGCTTCTGTTCTGCACCGCTCACACTTTTTCCCTCCCTTTCACCTTCTCTCGGCCATCCTTCAGATCCAGTGACTTGTCGTTACACTGTTTCGATCCAAATCCCTAACCTCCCCATCCATTCGCTCTTCCCCTCCAGCCAGGCTTCCTGACCTGCAAACCATAATGCACCATCTACCTAGCTGTGGGACTTGGTCGTGTTATTTAACCTGTACTCCAGATTCCTCATCTGCAAAATGTGGATAATAATTGCACGCACCTGACTTATTAAAATAGTTGGCTTATTTTCTTTGTACATGCTTTTTTTCTCAATTCAACTTTCTCCTCCGTGGTGCTTTTCTTCCCTTAAAAAGCCCAGCCATGTAAGACACAGTGAGATGTATAGATGGAAAGGTTTATAGATGGGTGTATGATGAAGCACATACTAATTGGCTGGATGTTAATTAGATCCTAGGTGGGGTTGTAATTCTTTCACCCCTCCTGTAGTTTGAAAATCTGTAATAAAATGTTAGGGGCGTCTGGGAAGCTTCCCTCACCAACTGGGTGCCTGCCATCCGGGCTGAGTACTCGTTCACTGCAGCCTGGGCGCCTTCTCACGCAGGGTGGCACTCGTGTGCGCAGACCTGTGTGCGCTTTGCTCTTCACTCCACACCGCGTCCCGAGTCCGGTGCTGAGCCCTCTGACCTCAGTTTCTTCGCCCCTTTGCCTCCTCTCGCCTGTCACGTGTTTAAAGAGCACCGCGTGTTTTTTGTTTTTGTTTTTGTTTTTTTTTGCTTGCGGACCCCGTGGGCCACGTCCTTCAAGGCAGCACAGTTTCTGATGCACGAGTGGCCACACCGCTGCCGTCCCTGGGGGTGTGCTCGCCCACTGTTACGACAAACAGGCCAAACCGTCAGAAGGGAGACCCGCCGCACGCCGAGTCTGTGTGCCCCGTGGGTCCCCACGCTCTTGTGCAGTTTCAGCTGCGCACGACCCAGGTGTCAGCGCACTGCTGTCATTCAGCTTCCTAGGCAGAGAAGTCAGAGGGTCTGTGTGGTGCAGAGTGAGCGTGTACTGCCTGAGTTGTGGCTGTCACCTGCTGTGCCGAGGTCACACGCCCTGCTGCCGACTGGTGACGGGTGGGCAGGCACCGCGGCTGCACCACCAAACTCGAGTCCTCGTTGGTAACCTCTTGTCGCGAATCCTTCCCTTTCAGGTCACGGCGGTTGCGCAGCAGAATCAAGGGGAGGTCCCTGAACCCCAAGACATGAAAGTGGCCGAGGTGCTGTTTGATGCCGCGGATGCAAACGCAATCGAGGAGGTGAACCTGGCCTACGAGAACGTCAAGGAGGTGGACGGGCTCGACGTGTCCAAGGAGGGCACGGAGGCGTGGGAGGCCGCGATGAAGCGGTACGACGAGAGGATCGACAGGGTGGAGACGCGCATCACCGCGCGTCTGCGCGACCAGCTGGGCACGGCCAAGAACGCCAACGAGATGTTCAGGATCTTCTCCAGGTTCAACGCACTGTTCGTCAGGCCTCACATCCGCGGAGCCATTCGTGAGTACCAGACCCAGCTGATCCAGCGGGTGAAGGACGACATCGAGTCTCTTCACGACAAGTTCAAAGTCCAGTACCCACAGAGCCAGGCCTGTAAGATGAGCCACGTGCGCGACCTGCCGCCCGTGTCGGGGTCGATCATCTGGGCCAAGCAGATTGACAGGCAGCTCACCGCCTACATGAAGCGGGTGGAGGACGTGCTGGGCAAGGGCTGGGAGAACCACGTGGAGGGGCAGAAGCTGAAGCAGGACGGCGACAGCTTCCGCATGAAGCTCAACACCCAGGAGATTTTTGACGACTGGGCCCGGAAGGTGCAGCAGCGCAACCTGGGCGTCTCGGGGCGCATCTTCACCATCGAGAGCACCCGCGTTCGGGGCCGCTCTGGCAACGTCCTCAAGCTCAAGGTCAACTTCCTTCCCGAGATTATCACACTTTCCAAAGAGGTCCGCAACCTCAAGTGGCTGGGTTTCCGGGTGCCACTTGCAATCGTGAACAAGGCCCATCAAGCCAACCAGCTGTACCCCTTCGCCATCTCCCTGATCGAGAGCGTGCGCACCTACGAGCGCACCTGTGAGAAGGTGGAGGAGCGGAGCACCGTCTCCCTGCTGGTGGCCGGCCTGAAGAAGGAGGTGCAGGCCCTGGTCGCGGAGGGCATCGCGCTGGTGTGGGAGTCCTACAAGCTTGACCCGTACGTGCAGCGCCTGGCGGAGACTGTCTTCAACTTCCAGGAAAAGGTGTGTTTCAGTCTGTCCCCCGCCCGTCCCAGGAGGGAGCCAAGCACGGGAACGGCTGGCTCACCCGTTAGTTCTCCTGTGCAGGCGTGGTCAGTAACGGCGGGAGGCGTGGGAGTGGGGTGGGAGAAGGACCCCTTTACTCACGGGGCTGTTTGATGGGCTTGGGGCTCCAGGGAGGGTGTTAAAAGGAGCTCACAGCTGAGCTCAGAGACCAGTGGAGAGGTGACAGACGGGTGGGACAGGGAAGCGAGAGTGTCATCACTGGAGGAGCTGCCTGCAGAGCACGGCCATTGGGTGTCAGCCGGGCGCTCGCTGTCACTCTGCCCCAAGCTAGGCTTCTGCCCCAGGCTCCCGCGCATGAGGTGGTGGAGGCCTGCTAGCCTGGCCCTGCCGACTCACGCCGGCTCCCCAGGGCAGAGAAGGCGCTGGGCGTGTTGCTTTCTGCTCCCAGACTTGGCAGTCAGAGGCCCTGCTCGGGGAGCTGGAGGGAGTCGGGGGCACGCCGATCACTTCAGACAGTCATTCCCTCCCTCCCTCCGCAGTAGGATTAGCCGTTCACGGAAGAACCGCTCTGCCTCAAGTGCTAGTCAGTCAGTTGAGAAGGATGCACATCAGAACCAAGGGACTTTAAATACTAAGTGAACTCCTCTGCAGGTGGACGATCTCCTGATCATTGAAGAAAAAATAGACCTAGAAGTCCGCTCCCTGGAGACGTGCATGTACGACCACAAGACCTTCTCCGAGATCCTGAACCGGGTCCAGAAAGCCGTGGACGACCTGAACCTGCACTCCTACTCCAACCTGCCCCTGTGGGTCAGCAAGCTGGACCTGCAGGTGGGCACGGGTCCTGCCTCGTACGCGCGCAGGCCGGTCACCGAACGCCTTCTTCCGTAGGTGGGACTGCTGACCGTCAGCTCCCCTGCAGAAATCTCTGCCCACTTGACGGCAGGGCTGGGCGGTGCGTGCGGTGAGGGAGGGGCGGTCTCATCTCCTGCACGCGTGACAGCTCGCCCTTCCCTGCCCTTGGGATTCAGGGTGTCCCTCCTGCCCCACTCAGGCGTCCATCTCCGGGAGCCCTGCCCTTCTCCCCCACACACACTGAGAAGACACAGACACCTGGGAAGGGCGTGTGTTGGGGACAGAGCGGGTGTGTGTAGCATCCTTAACCACCCAGGGTGGCTTTCTTGTTGGTGGACATCTTGACTTATCTCAGGGAGGAGGGCGTTTTGGCCGAGGTCACTCAGTGCACAAGTGGTCATCGGCTAGTTCCAGAGCTGTTTGCGGCTCACAGCCTGTCCCCTCCTTCCTCTGTTCCAGTGGGTGAGGTGGTTGCAGGGTGTCCATACAGAGGGAGCACAACAGGGTGAAAGGCAGGAAAGCCTGCTCCTCTGCGTCCCTGGGGGGCCCGGTTCCCTCTCGGCCACCTTCACACACCCCCAGGACAGGTGTGTGGCCCAAGGCCGGCTCCTCCCACAGATGCGCAGACGTCCCATCTGTGGGGGTTGTGCTGGTCTCGTTCCGGGTCAGAGGGAGACTGTCCTTTACTTGAATGACCACTGAAAGATCACTGTGCAGGGCACAGGTGTTGACTAGACGCACTGTGGCCGTCACCCAGCATACCCAGCGTCGAGTCGGCACGTCGTGCCTGGGACTGATGTGAAGCTGCATGTGGGTAACACCTGAGTAGGGAGGAGAGGGAGACGGTTTCGACTGCAGACTGCAGACTGCCAGCCTCGCCTCCGGGGTGGGCGCCTGCTGTGCTACACACGAGACCGTAGCCGCAGCTGCCATGTTCGTGCTTGTCCTTGATCACTGGCGCTTTGGGAGTGGGGCAGCGGGCTGCCCGAGGCCAGGGAACGTGCCGGAAGTGAGGGTCAGAGCAGGCTGAGGGCACGGTCGTGGCCGGTAGCTCTTCATCTCCTACCTGGAACCTTGGCTTTCTGTTCAGTGCACTCTGTGAGCATGTCTCGGGAGAGTGACAGTTCTTCGTACTTCCTTCCCTGCAGATTGAAAGAATACTGGGTGTCCGCCTGCAGGCTGGCCTGAGAGCGTGGACCCAGGTGCTCCTGGGGCAGGCGGAGGACAAAGCCGAGGTCGACATGGACACGGACGCGCCCCAAGTCAGTCACAAGCCGGGGGGAGAGCCAAAGATCAAAGTGAGTGCTTCCCGGGGCAGCCTGTCTGCAAGGGAGCAGACTTCTCCCCTTAGAACGGGCCGTGAGAACGCCCCCATGAGAACGCCCCCGCACCACGCAGAGGCAGGGCGGGCCCCGCCCAGCCCAAGTGACCCAGGTCAGCACCGCCCGGGGCACGGGGTGGGAGTCGTGCATGGCGTGGTCGAGGGCACGTCTCTGCTGTGGCCCTCAGCCTCGTCCCGTCCTGAGATGAGCGTGGCCAGTGCGCTCCAGGGTGTCTGGTCGTGACGGAGGGAGGGAAGAGCCCAGGCGGCATCGCGTGCTCGGTGCCTGCCGCGGTCCGCCGGCGGGGTGGGGCGCCGAGGGTCCTGGGGAGCGCCTGGTGTCTGTGCCCCGAAGCGACCCTCGGCTGCAGTGGGCAGGGGGCGCGTGGGACCTCTCGTGCTTTCTCCGTGACTCTCCTGTGAGTCTGGTTCCGGAAAGGTTGTCAGAAAGTGAAGGACAAGTTCACGCAAAAAATCCCCTGCTCTCCAAGCACATGTGTGAGAGGCCAGTCCGTGTGTGTGGAGGCGCCGTCAGCCCAAGCCTGGCAAGCATTCTAGAAAATTCTGTGAATTCAGACTGTGCAGGTTGGCCTGGTCACCTGCATTGGGCAGTGGCAGAAAAGTGTGCGCCTCCCAGGAAGTCGCCAGGTGCCGCTGCGGCCCTCTGTGGTGTGGGAAGTGCTGGTCAGTGAGGAGGCCTCACAGGTCAGCAGCCGAAGAGAACTGCGAGTCAAAGTTTGACCGGGGAGACACATCCGGCCTTTTTCCCCTTCCCAGACTTTCTCAGTTTTTTCTTTTTTAAAAATTTTATTTATTTATTTTAGACAGGGGGGAAGGGAAGGAGAAAGAGAAGCATCAATGCGTGGTTGCCTCTCACACACCCTCCGCTGGGGACCTGGCCCACAATCCAGGCATGTGCCCTCACTGGGAATTGAACCAGTGGCCCTTTGGTTCACAGGCTGACACTCAGTCCATTGAACCACACCAGTCAGGGCTGTTTTTTCTCTTAATGCTTGAAAAAGGTTTTCCTGTTTGAACAGTACAGATATTTATCCACAGAGCACACTGTTTAAAATGCTGAGATTCAGGAAAGCAAACGAGTGTGTCCATGGGGCAGCTTGTCCCGTGGCCAATGGGGGGAGTCCTCACGCACTTCCAGCACTGGCGGGGGCCTGCCCGGTGCCTGCCGGCCTCACGTCCCGGCTGCGGGACCTCTCAGCCACTCGTCCCATCGGGCGGGGCCGCACTGAGCTCCCAGGCACAGTGTCGGACCTCGTGGCTCAGACGGCAGCAGCTCAGAGACTGCGGGAAGGGCGACTGTCAGAACCGGGCGGGGGGACTAGATCGCCGAGTGAGCCCCGAACCCCCTCGTTACAGAACGTCGTCCACGAGCTCCGGATCACCAACCAGGTCATCTACCTGAACCCGCCCATCGAAGAGTGCAGGTACAAGCTGTACCAGGAGATGTTTGCCTGGAAGATGATCGTGCTGTCTCTGCCCCGGATCCAGAGCCAGAGGTACCAGGTGAGCCCTCCGGCCAGGCCAGTCCTCGGGCTCGGCCACACCACCTCGCCTTCCCACCCCAACCCCGTCTGTCTGAGTGCAGCTCCCGACGCGTCTTCTCAGGCTCCCAGCTCCAGGCCCCGCTTTCTGGGAGAGGAAGCTTTGAGTGCCCTGACTCCTCCCCGCTGTCTTTTTTCCTCCCTTCCTGTCTTTTTTTTTTTAAGAGAGAGAAAGAAATGTCCATTGGTGTTCCATTTACTGATGCATTCATTGGTTGGTTCTTGTATGTGCCCTGACCGGGATTGAACCCACAACCTCGGCACATCAGGGCAGTGCTTTAACCAGCTGAGTTACCCGGCCAGGACACACATCTCTTTTCTTAACTTAGAACGTGAACTCAATTTTTTCGAGGTTTTGTGTGAGCAGCTGCCCCCGGACATGGTCTCAGCAGCGTCAGCCAGAACGTGGTGACGTCCTGACGGGGGCAGGGCCTGAGTGGCCCCTGCCCCAGAGGGTCCGGTGCCGCCTGCCAGCGCGTCCCCAGCCTGTGCCGCCCGCACTTGTGTTTGCGGCGTCCTCCTGTTTACCCCCCACCTTCACGCGAACGCCAGCTCTTCAGTGCACGGCCCCTCACCTGGGGCTCGGCAGCTCCTCCCTCTCTTCTGAGTCTTCCTCTTGGCAAATGAACTTGACCCGTCCCCCTCCAACCGTCTAATCTTTCTGCTCCTCCTGGTGGCAGACGTGGAAGGGCTCCCTGCACAGCTGCCCCAGTGTCACCTGCCCCCAGGTGTGCCCGGCTCTGCCCCAACAGTAGCCAGGTGGCACTGGGGCTCCGCCCTGCTGGTGTGGCATCTCAGCCCATGGGAAGCGCTTGCTGTAGGACTGGCCGGGGCTGTGCGCCCTTCCTGTCACGCTTCCCCGCTGTCTCTCTGGTTCCCTCCTGCCTCGCTGGCCAGTCTCCTGTCCTGGTTCCTCTCTGTCCCCCCCCCCCCGCCCCAGCCTCTGGGTGTCTGGGAGAGACCCTCCCCACAGCACTCGGAGCGTCCTGCAGGTGCGCAGCTTCGGCCCTTTCCACCCGCTGCCTCCTCTGCTGCTTCTGTGACCCTCTCGGGGACGCAGCCGATGGGTGTGGTTCTCCAGCCCCTCCCTCAAGTTCACTCCTCCCCAGTCTTTTCTCTCCACCCTTCAACCCACCCAGGCCCGAATCGTGTTCAGAATTCACAGTGGGGAACTTCCTGCTGAGGCACAGTTGTCTCTCACCTGGGTTATTAAAAGTCCCTCCCAGCCGGCCTCTGGGTCTGCCTTGTCCCTAAGATCTGTTTTGAGCACAGCGGCCAGAGTAAGTCTTACATGTTCACGGAGGCCGCTCTCTTCGGGACCTGTCCGTCAGTGGCTTCCTGTCCCACTCAGCCCAGAGGCCCACGTCCTGAGCAGCCCGCCGGGCGCAGATGACGGGCTGCTCGTCGCTGCTCTGCCTCAGCTCTCACCCCTGCACCCTGGGCCCTGCTCCAGCCACACTGGACTCGTCCTCGTCCTCGTGCCGGGCAGACTCGGCACTGCCCACCTCGCTCAGCACCCCGGTGGCAGTTACGTTCCTGGCACCCTCCTCTCGCGCTCTGCTCGGGTGTCACCTCCTCTCGGGGGGGCCCTGCCCACCCCTCTCTCCTGCTTCCTCTCCCTCCCACGTAACCTGAGTGGGTGTGAGCAGGGACTTTCGTCTGTTTGTTTCTTGCGCCTACAGCAGCACCTGGTACCTAACAGACGCTCACTGTCGTCCATCCATCACCCCAGCGGGTGTCAGTCTTGGTCGTGCTGCTGCCATGTGCTTAGACGTGGCCTTCGGTGGCCCCTCAGTGGGGAGGCCGGTCTCTGAGTCTGCTCCAGGCACCTGCACTGAAGGCTGCTGCCCCTTACCCAGCGCCTCAGGTGACGCCGTGTGCTCCAGCTTGCGGCTCCCCTGCTCTTCCTTTGGTTGGCCTGATGAACTGAATCCAAGTAGGCTGCGGTCACTCGTGACTAGGGAAGTGGACGTTTCCCCTCAACACCGTTTCTCTCACGGGCTGTTCTTCCAGTCCATTCTCGTAGAGCAGGGACGCGGAGCTGAAGTTCTGCACACACTCACGCTCACCTCCGGCTTTGCTTGGTTGTTAGGTGGGCGTGCATTACGATTTGACCGAAGAAGAGAAGTTCTACCGGAACGCGCTGACACGGATGCCCGACGGCCCCATGGCCCTGGAGGAATCCTACTCCGCAGTCATGGGCATCGTCACTGAGGTCGAGCAGTACGTCAAGGTAAGAAGTGGCAAACCCTACTGGAGACACTTGTGAGGAGGAGACGTGACGAGACACGGTGAGTGTGGGCGGAAAGCTCTGGACTGCACGTCGTGTGGTTCACTAGGTAGTGTTGCTGTTTTAGTGCAAAAAGTGGACAGTCGGGCTGACCTTAGGGGGTGTTAACTGTCATTTTGGAGAATTGTAAATTTTAGTCTTTTGTGATATGCAAACTCGGGGAATTTGAAGTTTTTCTGACGGAGACGAGTGGGTGCGAGCCATCTGGGCAGGGCCCGAGAGCGTGCGTCAGCCGACCGCCGCCTGGCCTCTGCGCGCAGGTCTGGCTCCAGTACCAGTGCCTGTGGGACATGCAGGCCGAGAACATCTACCACCGGCTCGGGGAGGACCTCAGCAGGTGGCAGGCCCTGCTGGTGCAGATCCGCAAGGCCAGGGGGACCTTCGACAACGCGGAGACCAGGAGGGAGTTTGGGCCGGTCGTCATCGACTACGGCAAGGTGGGCCCCGCTGCCTTCCTGGGAGGGGTCGGCTGGGAAGAGGCGGGCGTGCGGGCGCCGGCGTGAAAGGACAGTGCTGTGTGCTCGCCCACCTGCAGGTGCAGTCCAAGGTGAACTTGAAGTACGACTCCTGGCACAAGGAAGTCCTCAGCAAGTTCGGGCAGATGCTCGGGTCCAACATGACAGAATTCCATTCCCAGATCTCCAAGGTGAGAGGGGGGCCCCGGGCCGCACAGGCGCCCGCTGGCCCCCGACTCCGAGTTAACTCTCTGTGCTCTCCGACAGTCTCGCCAGGAGCTGGAGCAGCACTCGGTGGACACGGCCAGCACCTCCGACGCGGTGACCTTCATCACCTACGTGCAGTCTCTGAAGCGGAAGATCAAGCAGTTTGAGAAGCAAGTGGAGGTGAGCTCTCGGAGCAGGGAAGCCCCCGCTCTGTGCGCCCTGCTCCCCAGGCCCTTGGGGCCGGTTCTCGGGGCGTCTGCAGATCACTGTGTCGAAACCCCCGACGTACTGTGAGCACGCAGACTGGTCACCCCGGACCTCTGAGATGTGAAAGGCTCTGCAGGTGATTCTCTGCACACTGAGGTTTGAGAACCACTGTTTCTTGCAAGAGCTTATTTTCTTGTTGATCTTCCAGTTGTCAAACGTGAATTTCCTTTTTATAATTTGGGGTGGGGACAGGGCACAGCACCCACATGCAGAGGTCCTCTCCAGAGCCTCTGGGTGCAGCGGGTGCAGCGCTGGCCTGCGGGCAGGCTCCTGGGTGCCCTCGGCGCTCAGGGCGGGAGTCTGCGGGAGGAGGGCAGACGTATTGGTGTTCTGTGTTCTGTGGCCGCCGGGTCTTCTTTGCCGTAGACTCTGACAGTGGTTCTATCGTTCTTAAAGAATTTTAAACTGCACCTTCTCTTTCAACACACCAAGCTCTACCGCAATGGTCAGCGCTTGCTGGAAAAGCAGAGGTTCCAGTTCCCACCTTCCTGGCTGTACATCGACAACATCGAGGGCGAGTGGGGGGCCTTCAACGACATCATGCGGCGGAAGGACTCCGCCATTCAGCAGCAGGTGGCAAACCTGCAGATGAAGATCGTCCAGGAGGACCGGGCCGTGGAAAGCCGCACCACTGACCTGCTGACCGACTGGGAAAAGACCAAGCCTGTCACGGTGAGTGTGGCCCCACTGCGCCCTGAGCCCCTAGACCAGCGGCACAGTCTGGTGTCCTCCTTTCAAACTAAAAGGCCGTGCCGTGGCTTGGCTTTCGAATACAAGAGTCTTTCTTTTATAATTAAAGAAGCAGTAGTTTAGAATAGTTGAAAATGTGATCGCCTACTTTCACCTCCTGATCCCGGCCCCTCACGACGGTCCCTTCGACAGTCCCTTAGGTTGGGAGATGGCCTGCGGCCACGCCGCCCTAAATGCCCCGTATGTTGTCGTCGGGTAGAGATGGTGTTAAAGACTAAAGATTCTCCGTTAAGTTGTCCTCTTACTGAGGCGCTCAGAGGTGGGGCCTAGTTTCTCGGGGACGCGGGCCGAGCCTCAGCCGCTGCTGATGTGCTGCAGGGAGGCTGGTGCCCTGTCGCTGACATCGCAGTCAGTGACCCTCTGTCCCAGAGCCACGCCCGGCCTCTCGGCCCGTCTGGTGTTGGCTGAGCTCCGGCTGTGCTGCAGGCAGGGTGCTGGGCGTCCGAGGTCCACAGTGCACACAAAAGCCGGGGCCTGCCCTCAGGGTGCATGCTCCTGTGGGGGCAACGGATGAAGCCGGACAAGGGGACATGTTTTGAGTCACGGTGACAAGAGCCGTGGGAAGGGGGAGGGCTGGGTGGAAGAGGGCGCTGGCGGGGCGCTGCTCTGTCGGGGAAGGTGCCATCCGCGTGGAGCCCTGGGCAAGGGCAGCTGGCGGGTCACGCAGGTGGGGCAAATGTCCAGGCAGAGGGGCCCGCCTGCAAGGCCCGGCGGGAGGCAGCAGCAGGGCCCCTCCTCCTCACTGAGGACCGCAGTCTGTGGCGGCGCAGACAAGGAGGGTGGTCGGAGACCCTGCTGCCCCGTGTCTGGTGGTGTGCGGACACAGGCTCTCCACACCCGGCCTGGGGGCCGGCTGGGCCTCCCACCGTCTGCCAGGTGGGGCTCCGTCCTGCCCCCAGTGCTGTCTGAGCAGCCGGGCCAGAGGTCCCTGTCTGAGTTCAAGTTCAGTTCAGGAGCCCTGTTTGAAGACGGCCTCTGCAGAACACTGGCTCTTGGGGACTGAGGGGTGACCAATGGGCAAGGCCCCGATCACCGTCCTGGAGGGCCCTGGGTGTGTGTCCTGGACTGTGACTGGAGTCTCACTGTCATTGTGGTCAGGAGTTAGCCATGGGGAGGGGAGGCGTGTAAGCAACGCACATGCTGCCACGCAGCCGGGCCCAGACAGACGGCACCTGGTGTCTGGGGCTTCTCTCCGGCCCCGGCATGGCGGCTGAGTCTGTCTGACTTCTGTTCCATCTGCCGAGCACTTAGTGAGCCGGTGGCTGAACTGAGAGGTGCCCCTTTTCCCGCTCACGTTTTTACTTGTCAGACACAGAGGTGAACGTTACACTCAGATGGGTAGTCATGAGTTCCCCAAGCCCCAGAAGGCTCCCTGCCCACCCGTTTGGGAGCCTTGGTGTCCGTCTGTCTGTCTGCCCTGGCCCCAGCCTGCAACTCTGCACGCCCCATCTGCTTTCAGGGCAACCTCCGCCCAGAGGAGGCGCTCCAGGCGCTCACCATATACGAGGGCAAGTTTGGCAGGCTGAAGGACGACCGGGAGAAGTGTGCTAAGGCCAAGGAGGCACTGGAACTGACGGACACGGGGCTGCTGAGCGGCAGCGAAGAGCGTGTGCAGGTATGAGCCCCCCTAGTGGGGAGGCCGGGATGTGGCTCCTCGCCCTCACCCCGCACTTGACCTTGGTGCCCTTCCGACCGGTGTCAGCTTCCACAGTCTCACTGCTTCACTGTGCTCACCGACAGGTGGCCTTGGAAGAGCTGCAGGACCTCAAAGGCGTCTGGTCAGAGCTCTCTAAGGTCTGGGAGCAGATCGACCAGATGAAGGAGCAGCCGTGGGTCTCTGTGCAGCCGCGGAAGGTGCGTGTCCTGCGAGTCGGTGTCTTTGCACCTGCAAGTGTGCATGGTCTCGGGCCTGTGTTAGGGGACTGCAAGCAGGGAGCCGTACCGGGAGCTCACCAAGTGTCCCCTAACAGTCCTGTGTGTCGTTGACATCATTCATCCACCTAATATAAAACCATCTTTCACGACATTAAAAGGATCGGCCCTGGCTGGTGTGGATTGAGTGTTGACCTGCGAATCAAAAGGGTTGCTGGTTTGATTCCCAACCAGGACACAGGCCTGGGTTGTGGGCCAGGTGCCCCATAGGGGGTGCACAAGGGGCAACCACGAGAGAAACACATTGGTGTTTCTCTCCCTCTCTTCCTTCCCCTCTCTAAAAATAAGTGAGTAATTTTTAAAAAACGGGCGTTGAGAGGAGCGTGGGCGAGCGCGTGCCACCGCGTCTCTCTTGTAGCTCCGACAGAGCCTGGACGGCCTCCTGAACCAGCTGAAGAACTTCCCTGCGCGGCTGCGGCAGTACGCGTCCTACGAGTTTGTGCAGAGGCTGCTGAAGGGCTACCTGAAGGTAGGTGCTGCTGCCGCGGCCGCGGGGGTCCGTCCGGAGCGCAGCTGCCCGGCTGACACAGCGGCGCTCTCCACAGATCAACATGCTGGTGATCGAGCTGAAGTCCGAGGCGCTGAAGGACCGCCACTGGAAGCAACTGATGAAAAGGCTGCACGTGAACTGGGTGGTGTCCGAGCTCACCCTTGGCCAGATCTGGGACGTCGACCTGCAGAAGAACGAGGCCATCGTCAAGGACGTGCTGCTCGTGGCCCAGGGGGAGATGGCTCTGGAAGAGTTCTTGAAGCAGGTAAGCAACGGCCTGGGCCAGCCCCTTCGCCTCACGGTTCAGGCTGGCCCAGGGATCTGAGCCTCGGCTGGCCCTTTTTGTGCCTGTGAGCCAAGGTGCTTGTGCAGCTGGCCATCACCTGCACCAAGGTGACGTGCTCTCTCTGGTTCTGACGCAGATTCGGGAAGTGTGGAACACATACGAGTTGGACTTGGTTAACTACCAGAACAAGTGTCGCTTGATCCGAGGCTGGGACGACCTCTTCAACAAGGTCAAAGAGCACATCAACAGCGTCTCTGCCATGAAGCTGTCTCCGTACTACAAGGTACCGTTGTCAGGGAAGCTCCCCTGCGCCGCCGCTGTCCTGCCTTCTGCGGACGGCTCCCAGAGGCCTGCTCCCCGGAGCCTGAGCCAGAGAACTCGGGTGACCCTGCAGGCTCAGTGGGCGTGGCCGCGTCTGTGCGGGAGCGGAAGCCCTAGCTTTGCCCTCTTCCCCCCCCCCCCCCCCGCCGGCGTCAGGTGTTTGAGGAGGACGCCCTGAGCTGGGAGGACAAGCTGAACCGCATCATGGCCCTGTTCGACGTGTGGATCGACGTGCAGCGGCGCTGGGTCTACCTGGAGGGCATCTTCACCGGCAGCGCGGACATCAAGCACCTGCTGCCCGTGGAGACCCAGCGGTTCCAGAGGTAGGGCCTCCGCACGGGGCGGGCAGCCCTGGGAGCCACTCGCCAGGCCAGACTTGACCGTGCATCTGCCTGATCTGTAGCATCAGCACGGAGTTCTTGGCGCTCATGAAGAAAGTGTCCAAGTCCCCTCTCGTCATGGACGTCCTCAACATCCAGGGCGTGCAGCGGTCTCTGGAGAGGCTGGCGGACCTGCTGGGGAAGATCCAGAAAGCGCTGGGCGAGTACCTGGAAAGGGAGCGGTCGTCGTTCCCCAGGTGAGGTCGCCGGTTGAGTGGAAATGGCGTCCACGTTCAGTCCTGCTTTCTCCCCCCCCCACCTGTGAGTCCATGCAGATGATCACTCACCGTTTACACTTCCCTGTCCTGCGCTGGGTCCCGATGACAACAAGTAACCCTTAACTGTGTTCTACCTCCTTTTTTTGCAAAGCTTCCTTTAAACTCTCATCCGCCCTCCCAGGCAGCTTGAGTTTCTTTGAAAATTTACTTTTTGAGGCCACACAGACGTTCCAGAGAAACGGTTGTAAGTGACAGGCGAGTGGCACAGCTGGCATCTGAGCTCTACAGGCTGCGCCGGGCACCGCGCCACCTGCTCCACGCATGGCCTCATCCAGTCCTCAGGACGGGCCTGGCGAGTCATATACCCACTTCACAGATAGTAAAATTTTAATCTAAAAGAGGTTAATCAGCCCTGGCTGCTGTGGCTCAGTGGATTGAGCACCAGCCTGCAAACCAAAGGGCTGTGGGTTCGATCCGCAGTCAGGGCGCAGGCCTGGGTTGCGGGCGCAAATTTTTTTTTAAAGGTTAAGTAATTTGACGTGTTTGTACTCAAAAGTTAGAAAGAGATACCAAGAAGTGACCCACTAAAGAAGTAGGAGTCATCTGCCTTGGTTTTAGCAACAAGGAGATTCATTTCCTGCAGAGAATTTATTATTTTTTTTATTTTTTACTTTTATATTCTATTTATTTTTAGAGAGAGGGGAAGAGAAAGAGAAAGAAACATCAATGTGTGGTTGCCTTGCATGCCCCGCACTGGGGACCTGGCTTGCAACCTAAGCATGTGCCCTGACTGGGAATCGAACCTGCAACCCTTGGTTCATAGGCCTGTGTTCATTCCACTGAGTCACACCAGCCAAAAATTTTCTCTTAAAAATTTAGCTCTTATTATTTTCTGAGGGGCATTTCTCCTTTTCTGAATAGTTTGTTGAGTATAAATCAAATAGGTTTTATAAAAGTGAATTTGTGAGTCCTGACCAGCATGGCTCAGTGGGTTGGTCACTGACTCACAAAGCGAAGGGTCACAGGTTTGGTTCCCAGTCAGGGCACAAGCCTGGGTTGCAGGCCAGATCCCTGGTTGAGGAGGTGCGAGAGGCAACCTGTGATGTTTTTTTCCTCCCTTTTCCTCTAAAACTAAACAACAACAAAAATAAAACAAACATGAGTTTGTGAAGTACTGAATGACGTGAAATGACGTGACTGTGAAATTTACTAAATACCTCTTCGGTGTCTGGTTAGACGAGTGGGAATGTCTGGCTGAGGCTGGGAGGGGCTCGGACGTGCTTCAAGTGCAGGCCGAGTATGTGCACCCCTCCTGGTGGTGCACACTCGGGGGTGGTGCCTGGAGTCCCCTCATTTGTAGCATTTTAGGAACTTGGATGCTGTTTTACTCGCAGGTTCTATTTTGTGGGTGACGAAGATTTGCTGGAAATCATTGGAAATAGCAAGAATGTAGCTAAGTTGCAGAAACACTTCAAGAAAATGTTTGCCGGCGTTTCGAGCATCATCCTGAACGAGGACAACTCTGTCGTCCTGGGCATCTCGTCCCGCGAGGGAGAGGAGGTGCGGTTCACTTGTGCTCGTCACGTGGAAGACTGCTCCCTCCTTTCTGCACATCTTAATTCTTAAATCTTGCATGTCCCAGGTCATGTTCAAGACCCCCGTGTCGATCACCGAGCACCCCAAAATCAACGAGTGGCTCACACTCGTGGAGAAGGAGATGCGTGTCACACTGGCCAAGCTCCTGGCAGAGTCCGTGACGGAGGTTGAGATTTTCGGTAAAGCAACTTCAATTGACCCCAACACCTACATCACTTGGATCGATAAGTACCAGGTAACACAGGGCAGGTGAGCACGGGCTGGCACCACGGGCAGGCAGGTCTCTAAATGCTGACCTTCTCGGGCCTCTTGTCTGTCTTTCAGGCCCAACTTGTGGTCTTGTCGGCCCAGATAGCCTGGTCTGAAAATGTGGAGTCGGCGCTGAGCAACGGGGGCGGGGGTGGGGACGCGGCGCCCCTGCACTCGGTGCTGAGCAACGTGGAGGTCACCCTCAACGTGCTGGCCGACTCGGTCCTCATGGCTCAGCCCCCACTGCGCCGGCGGAAGCTGGAGCATTTGGTTAGTCCTGGGTCTGGCTCACCCCCTCCCCATAGGCTGGATCGTGCTTGGAAAAGGTTCTAATTGCGTCAGGGAGAAGGGCCCATGGCAGCAGGATGGGCCCCGGGGGGATACGGGGCTTGTGTGCCCCCTGAAGAGCGTGTGGGTCGGGCACTGGGGCTGCCTACAGGACAGCGCCCTGGAGAGGGGGGCTTCCGCGCCTTCTCCTCATCTCCTTCCACGTAGGCGCTGTGTCGGCGTCGACCGGTGCGGCTCCAAGCCAGGGTCCCTTGTCACTAGGCTTTGCACCCCAGGGCGAAGCAGAGAGGCTGTTGTGACAGAGGTGGCCGCCCCCGACTAGAGTTTCTGCTGGTCTCAGAGCGTTTATGTAGGGAGGTGTTTTTGAGTCAGCTGCCGCTCTGGATTCTGGGTAACTGCGCCACAGGAGAGCGCTTCCGGAGCGAATCTGCTCGTCAGTGTCAGAGACAAACGCAGCTGCCCGCTTAGGTCTCCCAGGCAACCCGCCCGCCCACGGCGGCTTGTGTGGGCGCTGGGCTCTCACAGAGGTCTCTCCACAGATCACCGAGCTGGTTCACCAGAGGGACGTCACCAGGTCCTTGATCAAGAGCAAGATTGACAACAGCAAGTCCTTTGAGTGGCTCAGCCAGATGCGGTTTTACTTCGACCCTAAGCAGACAGACGTGCTTCAGCAGCTGTCAATCCAAATGGCAAACGCCAAGTTCAACTATGGCTTTGAGTACCTGGGTGTCCAGGACAAGCTGGTCCAGACGCCCCTCACTGACCGCTGCTACTTGACAATGACGCAGGCCTTGGAGGCCAGGCTGGGCGGGTCCCCCTTCGGTGAGTCACTCCACATACCTGGACGTGCGGAGTAGGATAGCAACATCGTTTTTAAAGATTAACTTTGTGATTTAAATGTGTTTCTTAATTACGTGGCTCCCGTGTTCCAAAAACTTTAAATTTGCACTTATTACATCTACTTTTTAAAATGAATTGCTGTTCACAACTGTCTTAACGCCAGAGCTGTGTCCTGGACTCAGTGCCTCTCTTCACACAACAGGGCCCGCAGGCACCGGGAAGACCGAGTCGGTCAAAGCTCTTGGCCATCAGCTGGGACGCTTCGTGTTGGTTTTCAACTGTGACGAAACCTTTGACTTCCAGGTGAGAAGGTTTGTGGGACCCACACAAAGCCAAGGCCTGCCAGGGTCGGTGGGGAGCCCCATGCCCGCACCTCCTGGCCGCCACCTCCTTGCTCAGCGCAGCCTGGCCCTCGTGCTTTGGTGGTGTTTGATGTTTCCAAATTCCCTCTTCAGCATGACATGTTTCTCCTGAAGGGCGGATTCTTAAAGAAATGGGTTGTGCCAGAATTTGCGATAAACAGATGTCACGCTAAAGGGTTCTTAGTCGGCAGAAAGTGAGCAAACATGAAGGCACGAGCCACAGCTCTGCCGTCAGGATTTGCACACAGGAGGGACGGGCGTGGCGGCTGCCCCCACACGCACAGGTCGCTGGGGCTGAGGAAGCCTTGCTGTGCCCGTGGCCCTTTCGGGGGGGGCGTGTCCCCACTTCAGACATGAGCAGGCATGGGATTCCCCCAGGACTGGCCCCGGGTCTCCCGGGCCACCCCAGGTGACCGGCCGCGCCCATTCCCTCCCTCTCAGGCGATGGGGCGCATCTTCGTGGGGCTCTGCCAGGTGGGGGCCTGGGGCTGTTTCGACGAGTTCAACCGCCTGGAGGAGCGGATGCTGTCGGCCGTGTCCCAGCAGGTGCAGTGCATCCAGGAGGCGCTGCGGGAGCACTCCAGCCCCAGCCTGGACAAGGGTGAGGCTTCCTGCCGCCCGCAGTGGCGCGGGAGGTGGGGCTGGGCCGCTGTGGGCCCCAGTCCCGCTTCCCGCAGAGCGAGTGGGACTTGACCAGGCGTCCAGCCCCGAGTGCAGCTGGAAGGCCAGACCGTCGGTGGCTCCGCGTCAGGAGTTTGCTCGTCTGGCCCCGGAGCAGCCTTAGCCCGCGCGTCCCTGTGCCCTCCCCCAGCGTGTGTGGCCCTCTGCCTCCCTGGGCCAGTCTTCTTCCGTGGGGAGTGGCAGGTGGAGGGGAACTCCTGCAGAGGCCCCACGGGTGGAGGCACGTGGGGGCAGGGGCAAGCCCACCTATCCATGCACCCCCCGGCCCCCGGTCGATGTGGGTTAGGTCCTGTGCACTTCAGCTTGCAGTGTGTCCTCTTATTCCAGAATGATAGTAACTGGTCCTACCAAACCCGTTCCAAATCTCCCAAACAACAAGTAGCACACCAACGACGTCAGCACCTGCGTGCTCCAGGAACACCCGGAGCAGACCCCCATGTCCCCTGTGGCTCCGTCGAGGTGGCTGTGAATGGCCCTGGGAAAGGGGCCTCTGGGGCCGAGGCCAACCAGTCACGTCACGTGCCCCGGTTCTGTTTCTGTGTCTGAGATTGGGCTGCATCCTAGTCTGGTGTGGACCTTGGGTCACACAGGGCCTCACGGGTAGAATGGAGGGCTTCCTGCCCTGTGACTGGGTCAGGCGTGTGGACATGGAGCCCCCGGCAGGCTGGCCATGCCCTGAGTGCCTGCGGGGTGGCCAGGAGCAGCTCCCTGCAGCCCTGCACTGGGGGCTGCAAGGCCAGGGCAGGAAACAGGTCCTCGTAGGTCCAGAGAGACTCTCACAGGGCTTCGAACACCCTGAGTCTAACGCCACTGTCTGACTTTCAGCCGCTGCCCCCATTACGTGTGAGCTGCTGAACAAGCAGGTCAGGGTGAGCCCAGACATGGCCGTCTTCATCACCATGAACCCTGGCTACGCGGGCAGGTCGAACCTCCCAGACAACTTGAAGAAGCTGTTCCGGAGCTTGGCCATGACCAAGCCAGACCGGCAGCTGATCGCCCAGGTCATGCTGTACTCACAGGGCTTCCGCACGGCCGAGGTCCTCGCCAACAAAATCGTCCCCTTCTTCAAGTGAGTGGCTCGGTCCTTCTGGTCGCCTCCCTAGCCTCTGCACTGTGCCGTCCACGACCTCCTCTGATCGCAGCGCGCTCTTCCCGGCGCCTGCTGGCCATCCCGTGGGACGCTGCTGGGAGTGTGCAGTCTCCGCAAAGACACCTTCTCCCCCAGGCTGTGCGACGAGCAGCTGTCCTCTCAGAGCCATTACGACTTCGGGCTGCGGGCGCTGAAGAGCGTGCTTGTGAGTGCGGGCAACGTGAAGAGGGAGAGGATTCAGAAGATAAAGAGGGAGAAGGAAGAGCGAGGCGAAGCCGTGGATGAAGGAGAAATTGCAGAGAACCTGCCTGAGCAGGAGGTGCGTCCACATGTTCTTCCATCAGTGCCCCCTCGCACGCTGTTCAGACTTGTCACAGTGACGCGGGATGGGCGCGGTGTCGGGCCGTGCTGTGCCCCGGGGCGGGTGGACGAGACCGGCGTTCACGCTGCGGATGGGCGAGTGCGGGTGGGCACGCCCCAGCCGGCCTCCCGCACTCGAGCTCGCCCCCCCCCCACGCAGATTCTGATCCAGAGCGTCTGTGAGACGATGGTGCCCAAGCTGGTGGCGGAGGACATCCCGCTGCTCTTCAGCCTGCTGTCGGACGTGTTCCCCGGCGTCCAGTACCACCGCGGGGAGATGGCCGCGCTGCGCGAGGAGCTGAAGAAAGTGTGCCAGGAGATGTACCTGACCTACGGGGACGGGGAAGACGTCGGCGGGATGTGGGTTGAAAAGGTAACGGGGCCGCTGTCCCCAGGGTGGTCCTCGGAGGCCGAGCCCCACACCAGTTTGGGAAGCCGCCCCGGGCCTGCACGGGGTCTCAGCTTAACTCAGATGTGGAAGCAGCGAAACCCGCCTAAAAATTTCACTCAGAGGGCGTAGTTCGTCCTCTGAAAACGCCAGCTGAGGGCGTCGTAACAGTGGAGAAAGTGTGTGCCACCAAAAGCTCCACGGACAAGGCTGCCCAGTACCGCAGGTCGGCACCCAGCTCGCTGGCGCACACGGTAGCTGCTGCTTCCCTTCCTCTGAGATTCGTGGGAAGCAGTTACTCACCCAGGCTGTGTGTGCTGCACCAGAGGCTGCTGTGGGTGCAGAACCCACGGCTGGGCCACGGTCCTGCCCCCTCCCCACAGCACAGTGAAGCAGGTAGTGGGGCGCGCCTGTGCGTGCAGCCCGTCCAGAGCGTCTCCGGTTGGAATCCCAGCACCTGCTGTGCGCCGGTCACACTGCCATCCGCTGGCTCACGTGGGAAGGGGTGGGGTCCTGCCCCTCCCGTCCCCTCCCCTCCCCGAAGGTCACAGGCTGGGCCGTGTGCCTGCAGGTCCTCCAGCTGTACCAGATCACCCAGATCAACCACGGCCTGATGATGGTGGGGCCCTCGGGCAGCGGGAAGAGCATGGCCTGGCGCGTCCTACTGAAGGCTCTGGAGAGGCTGGAGGGCGTGGAGGGCGTGGCCCACATCATCGACCCCAAAGCCATCAGCAAAGACCACCTCTACGGCACTCTGGACCCCAACACCAGGGAGTGGACCGACGGGCTGTTCACACACGTCCTGCGGAAGTGAGTTCCCCTGGATCAGCGTTGGCACCCCAGCATGCATGGGGCCAGTCCTCGTCCCGGTGCCAGCAGTGGGGGGGGGCCGTCCGAAGTCTGAACAGAGTCAGTGGTCACTGGAGAGACCGTTGCTGGGTGAGCGCACACTGCGGGGTGAGCGCTGTGAGTACGAGACCTCGAGTCAGTCAGGCCTGTGCCCCCCCAGGATCATCGACAACGTGAGGGGCGAGCTGCAGAAGCGCCAGTGGGTCATCTTCGACGGCGACGTGGACCCCGAGTGGGTGGAGAACCTGAACTCGGTGCTGGACGACAACAAGCTCCTGACGCTGCCCAACGGGGAGCGCCTCAGCCTCCCGCCCAACGTACGCAGCCCCCGCCTGCCGCTCCGCCCTCCGTCCGCGCTCGCTTCAGGGCTGCAGGCTGGCAGCACTCAGCCCGAGGACGTGGCCCCAGCCCCGGGGGGATGGGGAGGGCGCGGGCACGGTTTCAGAGTCAGTTGTCTACGTGCTGGCCTCTCCCGCTCCCACGGCCGGTGAGAACTGGGGTTCGTGAATAACGTTCCACCGCACGCTCGTCGGCACACTCAGCCCCTCACCCCACCGAAGGGAGCGGTGGAGTCAGGACCTCTGAGGGGACTGTGCTCGAGGGACCCCAAGGGGAAGGCCGCCAGGTCCTGCCGGTGTGGAGAGGGGAGGGCCTGGTGTGGGCACAGGTGTGAACTCCTGACCTGGCGTCCTCGCGGTGCCGTCGTGTGCAGGCTTTGTTCAGGTGCTAAGGTTGCGGGGATACACAGCACAGACGAGACCTCGCTACCCTGTGGCTCGCTGTCCACTGGGAGGACCAGCAAGCGAGATGGGGAGGGGGTGACGGTGCCTAGGACACGCAAGGCGTCCCTGGGAAGGTGGGCTTCGCTAGAGACTAAGAGGGCGAGTCTGCGGGCTTCTGGGCGAAGGCACCGGTGGCAGGAGCAGCGGTCTGGGGGTGCCCAGTGGGTGCCCGCTTATGAAGGGCAGCGAGGGAAGTCGAGAAGACCACCAAGGGCACAGGTTGTGTTAGGTCAGGCCCCTGGGGTCCTGGCAAGAACTGAGCTTGTCCTCTGGGAGAGTCCAGGTTGGGACAGTGTCACTGTTGACCTGGACCCTCTGGCTGCTGTCTGCATGACAGCTGAAGTGGACGGCTGGGACCAGAGTCCCTGCAGAGGCTGCGTGGCGCCCCAGGCCCAGCGTGGGGTGGTTGGAAGTGAAGGGGGTGGAAGAAGCCGTGTAGTGCAGTGATTTAAAACTGGCGTGGGCAGGAATCGCCGATGCACTGGAGGTGGGGGTGTGAGGGGAGAGGAGCAGGGCGAGACCCAGGGCTTTGGCCAGAGCAGCTGGAGACCATGAGCCTTTGTCAGGAAGCGTGTGCATCAGTGGGCATCGCTACTCTGAAACCAAGCCTGGTGCTCAGGGCGGCTCCGGCAGTGAGCTCCCGCGCAGACGTGGGTCTTGATTTGGCTCATCGGGTGTTTCCTCGGTGCCCGCAGTCCCGCAGATTCCAACTGTTGTCGGGAAGAGGGGTCTGCAGACCTGCTCACAGCGAGGGCCGAGCTCCAGGATCGGGGTGTCTGCGTGGAGTCTAAGCCCCGCAGCCTGCCAGCTCAGGGCCTGGGCAAGGCCCCCAGCCGGTCTGTGACATGGAGGCCCTGTGGGCCCGCCCCAGGCAGAGGCGGGCGGCTGAGTGGGGCCCGTGGGCGTGCTCACTGCAGCATCCCCTCCGAGGAGCCCTGGCTCCCCCACCCAGAGCCGCCGCGCCCGTGCCACTGCCCCCGTCATGTGGTCCTCCTGCCCCAATTCTCCAGAGAGAGGTCGGCGGGTGCTATGGGGACGTCAGTCGTAGACATTTTAACCTTTCAACTAAATGTAGGAAGATTAGACTTAAATCATCCTTAAAAACCTTTTACGTCCCAGTCTCTGTCAAAGCCGCCTCATTCCGTCTGCTCGGTGTTCTTTTTCCAGGTGCGGATCATGTTTGAAGTGCAGGACCTGAAGTACGCCACGCTGGCCACAGTGTCGCGTTGCGGCATGGTCTGGTTCAGCGAGGACGTGCTCAGCACAGACATGATCTTCAACAACTTCCTGGCCCGGCTGCGCAGCATCCCCCTGGACGAAGGGGAGGACGAGGCCCAACGCCGGCGCAAGGGCAAAGAGGACGAGGGGGAGGAGGCTGCGTCCCCGATGCTACAGGTGCGCCGTGCACTCGGGCAGCCGTGTGTCGCCCTGTCCCACATGCACACACACATGCATGCACACATGTACGCACCAGTGTCTGGAAAACATGGGCGTCGGGTTCTGTTCAGAGACGGCTACCACTCCTCTGCAGAAGCCGGGCACTCCTGAGGTCTGTCTCAGCCCAGCCGCTGCAGCCACCAAAGTGGAGACTCGTGGGGAAACCCTGTGTTGTCTTCCTGCCTGCTGCTGGCTGGTGGGCAGAGCCTGCCCTCCCGGTGGTGGCCAGAACCCGTGTTCCTAGGAAATGTGATTTTGGGGACCACCAGGTGAAGGGGTGAGGATGGGTCCTGGGAGCTCCATCCTTCAGTTCTGAACCCCACACTGCCCCTCTGGGGGCCCCGTGGCCTGTCCTGGGCCCCGACAAGAAGCGGTGAGCAGACCGGGCTCCAGAAGGGAGTCCAGCAGCGTCTCTCCGCCCGCAGATCCAGAGGGACGCGGCAACCATCATGCAGCCGTACTTCACGTCCAACGGCCTGGTCACCAAGGCGCTGGAGCACGCCTTCAAGCTGGAGCACATCATGGACCTGACCCGCCTCCGCTGCCTGGGCTCGCTCTTCTCCATGCTGCACCAGGCCTGCCGCAACGTGGCCCAGTACAACGCCAACCACCCCGACTTCCCCATGCAGATCGAGCAGCTGGAGCGCTACATCCAGGTCAGGGCACCACTGCAGCGGCCCGGGAACCTGCTGGGAGGACACACCCAGGGGGGTGTGCGCTCTTCCCTCAGGGGCGGGGCTTTCGTGCAGGGTGGGGAGGCGCTGTGCCCTCCAGAATCCAAGAACCGCTAGGAGCCCCTCTTGGGTTTAATGCCTGCTGTAAATGTCTGGTTTGTTACTGTTGAAACACCATGGAAAATGAGTTTGCTCCCTCTCTGCACAGAGGTACCTGGTCTATGCCATTCTCTGGTCCCTGTCTGGGGACAGCCGGCTGAAAATGAGAGCAGAGCTGGGCGAATACATCCGCAGAATCACGACTGTGCCGCTGCCCGCCGCCCCCAACATCCCCATCATCGACTACGAGGTGAGTGGGTGTCCACGGGGCGGGGCTTACACCTCTCTGGGGCAGCCTCGCCCTGGCCTTTGGCCTCATCTCGCCATTCATAGGCACAGCCTCTCCTTCAGCTTTAGGGACAGACGGACCGAAGGTTGTGATTTGTGTGAGGCCAGCATTCCCTGCGAGTGCGGAAGCAGGCGGGTCGGGTGACCAGGCCTATCCCTGTGTGCAGGTGTCCATCAGCGGAGAGTGGTCGCCCTGGCAGGCCAAGGTGCCTCAGATCGAGGTGGAGACGCACAAGGTGGCAGCCCCCGATGTCGTCGTGCCCACCTTGGACACGGTGCGCCACGAAGCCCTCCTGTACACCTGGCTGGCCGAGCACAAGCCGCTGGTCTTGTGTGGCCCCCCCGGGTCCGGCAAGACCATGACGCTCTTCAGCGCCCTGCGGGCCTTGCCCGACATGGAGGTACGGAGGCTGGGGGCGGGCAGCGGGTGCGGGGCCGGCCCTGCAGTGCTTGATGGTCTCCACCCCCGTGAAGGTCGTAGGTCTGAACTTCTCCAGCGCCACCACCCCGGAGCTGCTGCTGAAGACTTTCGACCACTACTGCGAGTACAGACGCACACCAAATGGGGTCGTCCTGGCCCCCGTTCAGCTTGGAAAGTGGCTGGTGCTGTTCTGCGATGAAATCAACTTGCCAGACATGGATAAATACGGGACGCAGAGGGTCATCTCCTTCATCAGACAGGTGGGTTCATCTCACATCCAGCGCCTCCCCAACCCCGGCTCTTGTTCACATTCGCTAAGTGTTACCATCACGCTTCCTTCAGATGGTGGAACACGGAGGCTTCTACCGAACCTCAGATCAAACTTGGGTGAAGCTGGAGAGAATCCAGTTTGTTGGGGCCTGTAATCCACCCACAGATCCCGGGAGGAAGCCCCTGTCCCACAGGTAACGCACAGCTCTGCAGACCTCAGCGGCCACACGCACCAGCCCTGAGGGGGGGCGGGGAGTCTTAGACTCAGCAAACCTGGGTGTAATTACAAAAAAGAATAACGGGATGTCATGACGTCACCTCCCCCGTCCTGGCGCTGCACGGAGATGTGGGGAGACACCGGGAACGGCAGTGCGGGCTGCTTGGGCAGTACTAGTGAGCGGCCCACGCCGGCGTCATTCTCCGTCTCAGCCTGGTCCCTTCGAGGGCTCTGCGTGTGCCGCTGCGTGTTAGACCCAGGCCTGGGCAGTTGGGTGTGGCCTCGGTGCCTGCGTGCGGCCTGGGACTGGCCGCACTGGGCGGGGCTGAGTTGTGCGGTCCTTGCGCAGATTCCTACGCCACGTGCCCGTGGTATACGTGGACTACCCGGGCCCCGCCTCCCTGACGCAGATCTACGGCACTTTCAACCGGGCCATGCTGCGGCTCATCCCCTCGCTGCGCACCTACGCGGAGCCGCTCACCGCCGCCATGGTGGAGTTCTACACCATGTCCCAGGTACGCGCCCTCCTCGCTCCTCCTCCGGCCAGTGAGGGGCTCTGTGAGAGCCGGAGCTGCGTCTGGCCTTGCTCCTGGGTCTGGCATACAGTCGTCCCCTGCACAGGCTCTGCGGCCGCGACGTTTTCACGCTCCCTGCAGTTCGTGTCTGCACACACGTGCATGTGCCGGTTTCCTCCAGGACGCGGGGCAGGGACCCTGCGGGGCCGGTGCTCACAGTGCAGACGGGGGCCTGCCTGCCCCGCACCCCAGCCACAAGGCCTCTGCCTGTGTCGTCAGCACTGTGGACGTGTATTAAAATCTCCACCTCCCGCGGCCTCTCTGAGGCCGTCCCCACGACGTCCCCCTCTCCCAAGGGGCCACGAGAGAACCCCGTCATCACATCTGCCGGGCCGAGTGCTTTAGGGGGCTGCCCGGCCATGGCAGGCACGTCTGTAGTGCTTAGCGTTTAACTTGGTGTCGTTGCCGTTTTCTCCTGCAGTCTAGGTGCCATCACCAGAAACCCCGTCCTTTAGTTCTTTCAGCTTCAGTCCCAGTTCTTGTGTGAAGTCGTGCTCAGAAAGGCTTCCACTCCCCTCAGGAACTGCGCACCTAAAAACAGCTCCCAGGAGGGTGCGATTTCCTCTCCAGTACAAGCTGAGCGGCTTGGCTCGAAGTCTTCGAGCACTTAATTAACCACTTGCCCCAACACTACGTAGTTCCTCCTTCAGGATCCCAGGGCCCGGGTTCTTTACTTTTAGCGTAAAGGTGTTTTGTTGCGTTGGCCCTTTTAACCACCTTCACGGAGGCCCCACTTTCTGGCTCCTGCAGGAGAGGTTCACGCAGGACACCCAGCCGCACTACATCTACTCGCCCCGAGAGATGACGCGCTGGGTGCGGGGCATCTTCGAGGCCCTGAGGCCGCTGGAGACGCTGCCCGTGGAAGGTCTCGTCAGGATCTGGGCCCACGAAGCCCTCCGCCTCTTCCAGGACAGGTGAGGCCGAGGGTCCGGTTAGCGCTGTTCCCCCACTCGAGGTCCAGGAGAGGCCACCTGGGCTGCGGGTGGGAGGGGGCAGAGGTGGTGAGGGCAGCCTTGCATCTGGGGATCGACCACGCCCTCCCGATGGCATGGGCCACGGTGCTGCGACCGCCCGCCGAGGTCCCCGGGCCTGGGGTGGGTGCCGTAACCTCTGTAACTGCCGTGTGTACCCGAACGTGGGAGGCGCCTGTGGTGACCCATCAGAGCACCGGGCCCACTGGCACGCGGCCTCCACAGGTCCTCACTCTTGTCAGAGGACTTGGGGTGCGTCTCTGGGGCACTGCTCAGTGCTCGTCTTAGAAGTGTCCCGTTGTCCTAGCCGAGTGACCAGGACAGGACGGGTGGGAAGGAATCGGCAGGGACTGGGGCCCAGGGTGGACGGCGGGGGCATGTGCTCTGAGTCGGTGAGTCTCGTTCGCTGGAAAGGGCTCTTGGAAGTTACTGACGTTGGAGCGTGGGGGTCTTGCGTTCTTTACAGTTCCACACGGGCTTTGTAACACAGCAAGTCCATAAGTTCTGTAGTGCCTGCCCTGTTGACTGTTTTCCTCGGGTTGACTCAAAAGTCTGTTTGCTTTTTTCCACAAAATAAGGCACGTTTTGCGCTTTGACCAGCGCCTTCACCAGTCACTTCACTGACCTGGATGTTTTGAGCGTGTGGGCTGTCTCCTGGTGTTGACATCTAGGGGGAGAGGCATGGGGCGCTGCTAAACACCTTCCAGCGTATGAGACAGCCCCACGGCAGAGGAGTGTTTGACCAAAATGTCAAAAGTGCCGAGTCACTTTGCACACTGCTTTGGACACGTTTGACCAGTCACAGCTCCTTCTCTGCAGGAATGTTTTTTGCTCTGCAGTTGGGTTTTTACCTTTCTTGAGACAATAAACTACAACACGTCGAAAACCCTGCGTATCTTCTATCTGCAGTATTGAAATGGCTGCTCAAATTCACCCATTCTGATAAGTGTTTCTTAAACACACTGGGATGACAGCTGTCACAATACAGTCTAACTAAGTTGCTTCAAGTGCAGTTAAAGACCACTCAGCGCTCCTTAGAGCCGTCTCTTGGAAACACTGAACTGACTGACGTTCCAGCCAACCCAGTAGTTTTAATTTTAGCACTGCAGCCCTGGAGTCCTTCACCGAATTTTAGGCCCATTTCAGGTTAACGAGAAAAGGCTTGTGTTGCTTTAACTACGTGTCCAGTGAACGGTGCCCGTCACCTGACTTAACTGTTGCCGTGGCACCCGGCTGCCCCTTCAGGCCACTTGGGGGTGTTGTGCCCACACCAGCCCCTGGGAGCAGACCGGGAGGGCCGCAGAGTGGGCACAGGCCGGGCCAGCCCCTCGCCCCTGGGCCAGCAGGAGTTTCCTTGCGGGGCAGGACCCAGACCAGCTCCTCTGGCCGCCGGCAGCCTCGGGTGTCCGGCGTTGCTGGGCTCGGGAGGGCCCCGGCCGGTGGCTGCCTGCAGGCCAAGACAGGCTAAGGAGCATGGGGCAGTCACCCCGGGTCTGGGTGTCCTGCCCCGAGCGGCCGTGCTCGCCCAGGCTGTCGGGGTGTCCACGTTGCCGCTGCAGGTCGTGGGCCGGGGCACGCCCGCCCTGCCGCCCCATCGCCCTGGGCTCCGGCGCTTTGGGAGCCCAGTCCTTTTGTTGTTTCCCGAGCTACCCCCACTCTGCCCTCACGGGGACCGGTCTCCAGTGTAGTCCCGCCACAGTCCTGAGTGGTTTACATTCAACCTTAAAGCTTTGGATTACGTAAGCCGTCTTAGATTCAGGTCCTCAGGTTTTCCATGTGTAGAAAATGAGGGCTCCTGGTAAAGACTGACCCCAGCCCTTGGAGTCGCCCACAACACACACCGAACACGGCGCTCCCTCCCCACGCACGGCCTCCGGACTCACGCGCACGGCTCTCCCCCCCGCCCCAGGCTTGTGGAGGATGAGGAGAGGCGCTGGACGGACGAGAACATCGACATGGTGGCTCTGAAGCACTTCCCCAACATCGACAAGGAGAAGGCCATGAGCCGGCCCATCCTGTACAGCAACTGGCTGTCCAAGGTGCGCACCCCCCGTGTGGCCACGCTGCCTTTCCCGCAGGCCTGCTAGTCAGACCAGCTGCCGCCGCTGGGGACACGGGGAGGAAATGCCCCGAGTGTGGCCGGGAGGCTTACTCCTGTTTTCCTCCGGCTGAACATGGGGCGATCGTGAACGACGTGTGAGAACGTTCCGTGCAGTGAGAAAGGCGGGGGTGTCCAGTGTAGCCAGGAGGTGGACGTTTTTGTGGGCTACCATGCGGATGCGCATTTCTCTGGGCAGGTGCCCCTGACACAGGGACCGTGAAGTCCCCAGTCTGACGGAGGGAGGCGGGGGCAGCGGCCCAGGCTGGGGGTGGTGCCGACCGGCTCTGACAGCTGACAGACCCCTCCTTGGTGGTGCGCGGCCCCCGCAGGACTACGTCCCGGTGGACCAGGAGGAGCTGCGGGACTACGTCAAAGCGAGGCTGAGGGTCTTCTACGAGGAGGAGCTGGACGTCCCCCTGGTCCTGTTCAATGAAGTGCTGGACCACGTGCTCCGCATCGACCGGTGGGCCTCCTGTCGCCACGGCGCGCCACCCGCCGGTCCCGGGGTGGGGGCGGGGCGGCGGGCCCCATGCCTGTGTCCTGATCGGCCTCAGCCCTCCCTGCCAGGCAGGTCCCCCTCTTCTTTTTAAGTCCAGCTCTTCTGTCCCAAACTTGTCCACCAAGCAGACCTCCCCGGTCCCTCGCAGCTCTGCACAGCTGCCGTGATGACAGCCCTCCCCTGGCTGCCAGACCGGCCTCCCTGGTGCTGTCCGAGTGTCTGAGGGGCAGGGCCATGCCTTCCTGAGCTCTGCGTCCCCTGGGCCTCGTGGATTCGAGTCACAGCCCGTTGTACACGAGACCCTGGGATAGTCCGGGACGCGTGTGTCCCCAGGGGGCTGCAGCACGAAAGCCCTGCAATGTGCCCTTTCTGGTGCCCTGTCAGGATATTCCGCCAACCCCAAGGCCACTTGCTCCTGATCGGTGTCAGCGGCGCGGGGAAAACCACCCTGTCCCGGTTCGTGGCCTGGATGAACGGTCTGAGTGTCTACCAGATCAAGGTGGGTTGCCTCTCTCCCGCTCCCTGCTGGAGGCCTTGAGTCCTGCACGTGGCCCCAGGACTGCAAGGCGCCTCACCCGCGGCTGCTGCTGCAGGTGCACAGGAAGTACACGGGGGAGGACTTCGACGAGGACCTGCGGACGGTGCTGAGACGCTCGGGCTGCAAAAACGAAAAGATAGCCTTCATCATGGACGAGTCCAACGTGCTGGACTCCGGGTTTCTGGAGCGAATGAACACGCTTCTGGCCAACGGAGAGGTAACTCAGGACCTTTGCCGGGGGTGGCATGTCCGTGGCCCCCGTGAGGGCCAGTCGGGCATGGTGCTGTCTCACGCCCTAGGTCCCTGGTCTCTTCGAGGGAGACGAGTACGCCACGCTGATGACCCAGTGCAAGGAGGGGGCCCAGAAGGAGGGCCTGATGCTGGACTCGCACGAGGAGCTGTACAAGTGGTTCGCCAGCCAGGTCATCCGCAACCTGCACGTCGTCTTCACCATGAACCCCTCCTCCGAGGGGCTCAAGGACCGCGCGGCCACCTCCCCGGCCCTTTTCAACAGGTACGTGGCCCACACCCAGGCTTCCTTCTGGCCAGCCCGGCCCGCCCTGCGCGCCGCTGGTGCTGAGACACGGTCGCCTTCTGCAGGTGTGTGTTGAACTGGTTTGGGGACTGGTCCACGGAAGCGCTCTATCAAGTTGGCAAAGAGTTCACCAGTAAAATGGACCTGGAGAAGCCAAACTACATCGTGCCCGATTACATGCCGGTCGTGTATGACAAACTGCCACAGCCGCCGTCACACCGGGAAGCCATCGTGAACAGCTGCGTGTTTGTTCACCAGACTCTCCACCAGGTGGGTCACCGAGAAGACCCCGGGCGCTTCGCCTCTGGCGCTGTGCCAACACTAACGTTCCCTCCTGTGGCCTGACTTCTGTCGGTGACGTCTCAGCCTTTGTGTCCCTGCACCTTTGTGTTCACTGTCCTGGTTCTACCTCTGTCCGGCCTTCCCTGCTCACTGCCCACGGTCGCCCTGTGGGGTTCCCGTGCTCACCTCGACCAGGGGCCCGCACGCTTTTTTTCTGAAGGTCCAGGCAGTGAAAGTTTCGCCCATTCCGGGCAGACAGGTCCCTGGCCCAGCCCCAGGCCCCGCTCGCAGCTGCGTGCAGACAAGTGGACGCACTGTGCCACCCTCAGCCTCGTGGACAGAGCACGTGGTGGAAGGGTCTCATCTGCCGTCATTGGCTGCTGGCCCTCGCTCTTGACCCTGAGACGAGAGTCCAGGCTGCTTCCATTTGCAAAGCTTGTAGAAACCTCTCCGGGCTTGTGGGAGTCCTGTCCACTCTGCCCTGCCCCACCACACCCGCAGGCCACCCCGACGCGCCTGGAACGTAGTCCAGCCCTGGCTCCCCACTGGCGGCGGCGCATACCCTGCCTCCCATGTCCCCTCTGGCAGGGGGGCCAGAGCAGCTGATGACGGAGCCTCAGCGGCCTCGCCTGCTGCCTGATTTCTGGTCTTGGTGTCCATTGCAAATAAGCCGTCACCCTGGCCGGTGTGGCTTAGTGGACCGGACATTGTCCCACAGAGCAGAAGGTCGCTGGTTCAATGCCAGTCAGGGCACAGGCCTGGGTTGCGGGCTGGTCCCCAGTTGAAGGTGTGTGAGAAGCAACTGATCCATGTTTCTCTTGCACATCAGTGTTTCTCTTCCTTCTCTAGGCATAAGTAAAATATTTGTTAAGAAAAGCAAATAAGCAGTAGACAGTAAAGGAGATAAAAGTTACAATCACTCAACAATGTCTACTTTGTGATTGCCTGTCCCTGGGAAGCACACTGCTGGGGTGGCCGTGACCACCTTCCTCGTCTTGGACAAGTTTGGGGAGGAAGTGTCAGTGTAATGGACCCAGGAGGGGGCGGGGCCCCTGCCATTGCAGGTGGCAGGTTAAGTCCCAGGGCACACTCTCCCTGTCCTCACAGGCCAACGCCCGGCTAGCCAAGCGGGGAGGCAGGACGATGGCCGTCACGCCCCGCCACTACCTGGACTTCATCAACCACTACGCCAACCTGTTCCACGAGAAACGCAGCGAGCTGGAGGAGCAGCAGATGCACCTGAACGTCGGGCTCAGGAAAATCAAGGAGACGGTCGACCAGGTGCCAGTCAGCGTGGCGGCAGCCGTTGGGGCGGGCTGCAGGGGCCTCAGGCCGCGCTTCTCAGCCGCCTGTCTCCCGGCACACGTGGACGAGTGGCCGCGGTCCTGCTGCGCACCAGAAAACGTATTCTGCTTTTGGCCAGTCTGGCCAACAGAATAAGTGTAATTTCAAGTTGGCTGTTGTCACGTCTCATCAGGCTGTCTGGGGGAAAAGCAGTCAGGGCCCTGACTGAGTGGCCAGATGTCGCGTGTTTTCAAAATGCTTGCAGCGCGGTTGAAAATCACAGCCTGGGGTCATCAGTAATTTGTGGCCCCCTTTTCTGAATGCACTCGATCTTCAGGTGGAAGAGCTTCGCCGTGACTTGAGGATAAAGAGCCAAGAGCTGGAGGTGAAGAACGCGGCGGCCAACGACAAGCTGAAGAAGATGGTGAAGGACCAGCAAGAGGCGGAAAAGAAGAAGGTGCGCCTTTCGCTTCGGGCCCCACGGCCCACCGAGCTGGGTTCTCTGTCTCTGGGGAGGGTGGGAAGTGGGGTCTGGCCAGCTTCCGGAGCCGCAGGGGCTCCTGGGGTCAGCACCTGGGGGGGGGCGTCAGCAGGGTAACCTGCTCACTCCCAGCCGAGCCTCCTCCCCTCCAGGTCATGAGCCAGGAGATCCAGGAGCAGCTGCACAAGCAGCAGGAGGTGATCGCAGACAAGCAGATGCGCGTCAAGGAGGACCTGGACAAGGTGGAGCCCGCCGTCATCGAGGCCCAGAACGGTAGGACCCCTGCAGGCTCCGGCGTGTCCGCGTCCCCGCAGGCACGGTTACTGAGGAGCTGGTCTGCTGCCACCACGGCGAGGCCCTTTCCTCGGGAGAACTGACAACATTAGCTTCACGGGACACAAATGTTTTTGATGATCCCTGAGTGAATTTCAGCAGGAAATACTCTGAAGTGCACAGTGTTGCCCTCTTGTGGTCACTTCTGAGAGTGGCCAGCCGGTCGCTTCTGAGATGAATCAAAGGGCAGCATCCAGACTCCGCAGGCCGTTGCCTGTGGTTGGAGTCAGAGGGGAACCTGGTGTCCCCACCCCCGTTCGGGAGGGATGCCCTTTCCGCTGTGTGAGGGCAGTCAGTGCCAGCCGGGCAACGTCCGATCGGCCGGTTGAAGGCAGCCGTGAGTCGTAGGAAAAGCACACACGCGGTGCTCAGCCCCCGGCTGTGCTGGGTTGCCGTGTTTCTTCACTTAAAAGTACTTTCGAGGGTTTCTGGAGGCTTCGTGAGGCACTTTTCAAGGAGACGTGCCGCTCATTGCAAAACGCTGCAGTGTGTGCTTCGTGTGTGGCGAGGTCGTCAGGATTCTCCTACAGACGGAAGCCGATCCGGGGGTCTCGCCACAGAAACACGCCCGCCCCTGGGCTGCGGCCTCCGTTCTGGGGCGACTGCAGTCGGGGCGCCTGGCTGGGGTCCGGCTCCCTCCTCAGCACCGCGCCGTCTCCCTCCCCCACCCGCAGCCGTGAAGTCCATAAAGAAGCAGCACCTGGTGGAGGTGCGGTCCATGGCCAACCCGCCCGCCGCCGTGAAGCTGGCGCTCGAGTCCATCTGCCTGCTGCTCGGCGAGAGCACGACGGACTGGAAGCAGATCCGCTCCATCATCATGCGGGAGAACTTCATCCCCACCATCGTCAACTTCTCCGCAGAGGAGATCAGGTGGGGCTGCTGGGGGCGGTCACAAGAAGCAGTCGGGCTTCCTCCCAAGTTCCGGGCGGTGGCATCCTGACCTGCGCCCCTGCGAGCTGAGTCCTGCTGCAGCCCAGCCGGGGCCCGGTCTGTCTACTGTCCGGGGAGGGGGTGGTCAGAGTCCTTGGCAGCCGCGTCCCCTGGAACTCGGGTTGGTGTGGCTCATCCTCCCTGGTCACTGGGCAGCAGGTGGGAACTGGCCTCTGCAGTCCGATCGTCCGAAAGCTGCGCCTCCTTTTGCCTGGCGTGTGCTGACAGAGCACCTCTGTTGCAGCGACGCCATACGGGAGAAGATGAAGAAGAACTACATGTCCAACCCGAGCTACAACTACGAAATCGTGAACCGGGCTTCCCTGGCCTGCGGCCCGATGGTGAAGTGGGCGATCGCACAGGTAAGGAGCGTGGCCGCGGCCCTGCCCGCGCGTGGTCCCTGCGGGCCCTTGGAGTAAGAGCCCCGTCCGCCCGCTCAGCTCAACTACGCGGACATGCTGAAGCGCGTGGAGCCCCTGCGCAACGAGCTGCAGAAGCTGGAGGACGACGCCAAGGACAACCAGAAGAAGGCCAACGAGGTGGAGCAGATGATCCGCGACCTGGAGGCCAGCATCGCCCGCTACAAGGAGGAGTACGCGGTGCTCATCTCCGAGGCCCAGGCCATCAAGGCGGACCTGGCTGCCGTCGAAGCAAAAGTGAGTGCCGGGAACCCCGTCTCCCAGCGCGCCCGTGCGGTGCCGGCCGGAGAAACGGCGCCTGCCTCCTGGCGCCCATCCCGCCTCCTGGCGCGCATCCCACCTCCTGGCGCCCATCCCGCTGGCCTTCCCTTCCAGGTGAACCGGAGCACTGCTCTCCTGAAGAGTCTGTCGGCCGAACGCGAGCGGTGGGAAAAAACGAGCGAGACTTTCAAAAACCAGATGTCGACCATCGCTGGGGACTGCCTCCTGTCAGCCGCGTTCATCGCCTATGCCGGGTACTTCGACCAGCAGATGCGGCAGAACTTGTTCACCACGTGGTCCCATCACTTGCAGCAGGCCAACATCCAGGTACCGCCTCTGGGGAGCGGCGCGCAGGGGCGAAAGGGGGACGGCCACGGGACACTGGAAGTATTCCCACCCCCGCCCCACCGCCACCTCTGCTGCGCCCCACCCCTCAGTTCCGCACAGACATCGCCAGGACGGAGTACCTGTCCAACGCCGACGAGCGCCTCCGCTGGCAGGCCAGCTCCCTGCCCGCTGACGACCTGTGCACGGAGAACGCCATCATGCTGAAGCGCTTCAACAGGTGCGTGCCCATCCGTGGGGGCATGCGGTGGCCCATCTCAGTCACTCCTTGATTGGGGGGGCGGGCAGTTCTGCACAGGGGCTCAGCACCTGCCCCCATCCCCACCTGTGTGCTTCACGCTGCCTTCCACAACCCTTCTTCCACCCCGCCCTCAGGTACCCGCTCATCATCGATCCGTCCGGGCAGGCCACGGAGTTCATCATGAACGAATACAAGGACCGCAAGATCACTCGGACCAGCTTCTTGGACGACGCCTTCAGGAAGAACCTGGAGAGCGCCCTGCGCTTCGGGAACCCCCTCCTGGTGCAGGTCCGTGCGCCTCCGAGCTCTGCAAACCCTGCTCCCAAGTGCGCTTGCCTCTAGTGCTCTCTGACACTGCTGGCGCAAGAGCGCGCTCAGTGACGGACACGGAGGTGCTTCAGCTTCTAGGGCCCCGTGTGCTAAAGTGAGGGGAGCACTTGAGGCCTGTGTGAAACAAATACGACCAAAGCGGTGTTTGTACTTAAAGTCACACTGAGTTTGGATCCTCAGTGTCGCCTGGAACTTTCTGCCATGGTAGAAGCATTCTCTGATCTGTGCAGCGTTCTCTGGCTCATGTGACTGAGGAATGGGGTTTTTTAGTCATTCTTTTTTTTTAGAAAGAGGGAAGGGAGGAGAGAAATATCAGTATGTGGTTGCCTCTCGTGTGCCCCCACTGGAGACCCAGCCTGCAACCCAGGCATGTGCCCTGACTGGGATCAAACCAGCGACCCTTTGGTTCACAGGCCAGTACTCAATCCACTGAGCCACACCAGCCAGGGTGAAATTTCTTGGTAATTTTTAGTGAAAGTGATCACATACTTATCACACATGGATGCCTGGGTGGCCAGGGCTTCTGGGCAGGGGGTCTCTGTGGAGCAGGGGGCCCGGCGAGGTCCCGTCTGTCACCAGGGTGCCCATGATGTGAACCGCCCCAAACCCCGTGTGTCTGCAGGACGTGGAAAGCTACGATCCGGTCTTGAACCCAGTGCTGAACCGTGAGGTGCGGCGCACGGGGGGGAGAGTGCTGATTACCCTCGGTGACCAGGACATTGACTTGTCCCCGTCGTTCGTCATCTTCCTGTCCACCCGTGACCCGACGGTAAGAACGAGGCCTTTGTGTGTGAGAATGTGGCATGTTGGGTGGTGGGCTGACGTGACGACGCGGACCATCCCGTCCCCCTTCCGGCAGGTGGAGTTCCCACCAGACCTCTGTTCCCGGGTCACCTTCGTCAACTTCACGGTCACCCGGAGCAGTCTACAAAGCCAGTGTCTGAACGAGGTACTGAAAGCCGAGAGGCCCGACGTGGACGAGAAGCGGTCCGACCTTCTGAAACTCCAAGGTGCGCAGCCGGGTCTGGGGGTCTAGGTGCTGCGAGCGGGTGAGGGGCCAGGCACACCCTGTGGGACGGAAGTGCGCGCCACGGCTGACTCCGGGCCTCGGCCGCTTCAGGGGAGTTCCAGCTGCGCCTGCGGCAGCTGGAGAAGTCGCTGCTGCAAGCCCTGAACGAGGTCAAGGGGCGCATCCTGGACGATGACACGATCATAACGACGCTGGAGAACCTCAAGCGCGAGGCCGCCGAGGTGACACGCAAGGTGGAGGAGACCGACATCGTCATGCAGGAAGTGGAGACCGTGTCCCAGCAGTACCTGCCACTGTCCACCGCCTGCAGCAGCATCTACTTCACCATGGAGTCCCTGAAGCAGGTGACTGCGGGGGGGTGGGGGCAGTGCGGGGCCGGACAGGTGCTAACAGGCAGGTGCTCACGGCCGCGTCGCTGCCCCTCAGATCCACTTCCTGTACCAGTACTCGCTCCAGTTTTTCCTGGACATCTACCACAACGTCCTGTACGAGAACCCAAACCTGAAGGGTGTCACGGACCACACGCAGCGCCTCTCTGTCATCACGAAGGACCTCTTCCAGGTGCGCTGTGGGCCCTGGGGCGGGGGTGGCGTGCACAGGCGTTTCTCTGAGCGGCGGTGTCTCCTGCTTTGGTCCCCAGGTGGCCTTTAACCGGGTGGCCAGGGGCATGCTGCACCAGGACCACATCACCTTCGCCATGCTGCTGGCGAGGATCAAGCTGAAGGGCGCAGTCGGGTAATGTCGGGTGCCCTGCCCACCCGTCCTGGGGCGGGGCATTCTGTAGGTTGCACAGGGGTGTTTCAGGTTAGGGGGAACTCTTTTTTTTTTTTTTTTTTTTTAAGATTTTATTTATTTTTAGAGAGGGGGGAAGGGAGGCAGAGAAACATCAATGTGTGGGTGCCTCTCGCGCACCCCCTGCTGGGGACCTGGCCTGCAACCCAGGCCTGTGCCCTGACTAGGGATCGAGCCCTTGACCCTTTGGTTCACAGGCCAGCACTCACTGAGCCACACCAGCCAGGGCAGGATATTCTCTTTTTTCCCTCTGTAAGTTCTCATGACAGTAGAACGAGTCTAAGAGATCCTCCCGGCCCCTCGCCCCTTCCCAGGGAGCCCACCTACGATGCCGAATTCCAGCACTTCCTCAGAGGGAAGGAGATCGTCCTCGCGGCCGGCTCGATGCCCACCATCCCGGGCCTGACCGTGGAGCAGGCCGAAGCGGTCGTGAGGCTGAGCTGTCTCCCCGCGTTCAAGGATCTGATCGCGAAGGTTCAGGCCGACGAGGTGGGTGCTGTCCTGGGCGTCCCTCCTCGGGAGGTCGGCCGCAGGGCCCTGTGTGTCCCGTAAACCCAGAGCCTCACGTCTGTGCACTTGCGTCAAACGTCCGATTCCCGGGCCACCCTGGACCCGCGGGCACGGGCCCTGCTCCGAGGTGACGCTCTGCTGTTGTGTCCACAGCAATTTGGCATCTGGCTGGACAGCAGCTCCCCAGAGCAGACGGTGCCCTACCTCTGGAGTGAAGAAACCCCCTCAAGTGAGCCCCCGTCAGGCCCTCCTGTGGTCCCCGTTCTGGGCTTTGCTGCCGGGGAAAGGGCCGCTGCCAAACACCGTCACTGCCCCTGAGAGGGGCGTGCCCACACTGAAGCTGCGGGAGCTGGCTTAGAAGTGGGAGAGCAGCCCTGGCTGGTGTAGCTCAGTGGATTGAGCACAGGCCTGCGAACCACAGGATTGTGGTTCAGTTCCCAGTCAGAGCACATGCCTGGGTTGCAGGCCAGGTCCCCAGTAGGGGGCACATGAAAGGCAACCATACATTGATGTTTCTCTTCCTCTCTCCTTCCCCTCTAAAGATAAATAAATAAAACCTTTAAAAATTAAAAAAAAAAAAGAAGTGGGAGAGCAAACACTTGCCAATTCCTGTTTCAATTCGGGCTTAAAGATGGAAGGAGAGACGATAGGGAGATTCCTGCACAGCACCTGGGGCACCTGGGCTGCTGTGCAGTGTGTGCCCTGAGGCCTCAGACCAGTCAGGGTGGGTTGGGGACGCCTGCTGTCCTCTGCAGACGTCTCGGAGAGCGGGTGGTCTGTGAGCCGTGAGTGGGTATCCGTGGGATCGTTCACAATCGCATCTGCAAACACCTCGTTGTGGGTGTGTCCGGGGGTCCACTGAGGACAGCGGGGGGCAGAGTGGACCAGAGGCAGTGGGGGGCAGCTCCCGGCCCGTGCCGTCACCAGCCCCCCAACGCTCCCGCGGCCTCTTCGCAGCTCCCATCGGGCAAGCCGTCCACCGGCTGCTCCTGATCCAGGCCTTCCGCCCCGACCGCCTGCTGGCCATGGCCCACGCGTTCGTCTCCACCAACCTCGGGGAGTCCTTCATGTCCATCATGGAGCAGCCGCTCGACCTCACCCACATCGTGGACACGGAGGTGCGCCGACGTGCCCCCCCTTCCACACGGGACCCCGCTGTCGGCTGGGGTGCTCTCGCTGAGTCCCAGCTTCTCGCTCTGCAGGTGAAGCCAAACACACCCGTCCTCATGTGCTCAGTGCCTGGGTACGATGCCAGCGGGCATGTGGAAGACCTCGCTGCTGAGCAGAACACGCAGATCACATCCATCGCAATCGGTAAGAGGGCTGCTGGCCTTGGGCTGAGCCCCACAGAGGTCACGGGGTCGAGCCTGCCGCGCTGACTCCCGGCTTTCTGGCCCCAGGCTCGGCAGAAGGCTTCAACCAGGCAGACAAGGCGATAAACACAGCCGTGAAGTCGGGCAGGTAGGCCTGTCCCGTTTGCTTGGGGAGCTTGGCCCCCGGGAGCTCCCGACGGGACCTGAGCGGGACTGTGGCTCTCCCCGTGCCTGCAGGTGGGTGATGCTGAAGAACGTGCACCTGGCCCCGGGGTGGCTGATGCAGCTGGAGAAGAAGCTGCACTCGCTGCAGCCGCACGCCTGCTTCAGGCTCTTCCTCACCATGGAGATCAACCCCAAGGTGGGCGGCCGGGCGAGACGCGGGGCCCGGGGTGGCACTGAGCCACAGCGCCCAGACCCAGAGCAGTGATGGGGGCCCCGTCTCCGCAGGTGCCCGTGAACCTGCTCCGAGCAGGCCGCATCTTCGTGTTTGAGCCGCCCCCTGGTGTGAAGGCCAACATGCTGAGGACGTTCAGCAGCATCCCGGTCTCCCGGATTTGCAAGGTAAGGACCGCGCCCGGGGCGGCCTGCTGCGCCCAACTGCCGTCAGGGCATCCTCCCCGTGAGAGGTTGGGAAGCCCACGCACACGGCTTTGGCACAGGGCTGTGACGTGTCTGCAGCGAAGCTCAGCTCCGGTCCGGCATCCCGGCCGTCGGGAACCCTCCGGGCGGCCTGGGCTCAGAGCAGAGACCGAGGCCCGTGGGCAGGAGGGCGCTTAGCTTCCGAGGTTGACCCTCGGCACACGACCTCCGTGCCATCCGAAATCCACCCGTGACTTCCGACTCCCCAGAAACTTTCCTGCCGACCCTCGTGTCTGCAGGAGACCGGTCCCAGGTCCCCCGTGAACACCAGAGTCCACGGCGCTCACGCCCTCTGTTTAAAACGGCACAGGACGGTGCGCACAGTCAGCCTTCAGCATCCGCAGTACAAAACCCAGTGGCACGAAGGGCTGACGTGTGGTTGCTGGAAAAAAGTCGCAAAAGGAACAAGGGGGAAACTTTCGGGCAACTGGAATGGCACACACAGTAGAAAAGGGAACGCCCACGTGTGAGGCCTGTGCAGCCCAGACTCGAGCTGCCGAGGCTTAGCTGTGCTTACGAGGCGCCTTCCTGGCACTCGGAGGGAAGTTGTCTCCCGGAGAGTTTCCTGTTGGCTGAGCGACGACCTCGGCAGTGCCAGCAGCCGCAGGAGCTCTCGGCCCCGCGGCCCTGAGACTCGGGCTGCTCTGCCGCCCCCCCAGTCTCAGACAGAGGGCACTGCCCGTGGGTGACCGCGCGCTGGCTCTCCCCACAGTCGCCCAACGAGCGCGCCCGCTTGTACTTCCTGCTGGCCTGGTTCCACGCCGTCATCCAGGAGCGCTTGCGGTACGCGCCCCTGGGCTGGTCGAAGAAGTACGAGTTCGGGGAGTCTGACCTGCGGTCAGCCTGCGACACGGTGGACACGTGGCTGGACGACACGGCAAAGGCAGGTGTGGGCTGCGCCTCGTCAGAGGTGGGGGGGCGCCGAGACCTGTCGTGGCTGTGGTAGCAGCTTCCACAGGTGACGGTGGGAGTGACCCGGGGGGCGGAAGTGCCGGCCCCACCCCACCCACGAACCAGCCCTCCCTCCCCCAGGGCAGGCAGAACATCTCCCCGGACAAGATCCCGTGGTCTGCGCTGAAGACCCTGATGGCCCAGTCCATCTACGGCGGGCGCGTGGACAACGAGTTCGACCAGCGTCTGCTCAGCACCTTCCTGGAGCGCCTGTTCACGACCAAGAGCTTCGACAGCGAGTTCAAGCTGGCCTGCAAGGTGGACGGGCATAAAGACATTCAAATGCCGGACGGCATCAGGTAGGAGCCCGCGTCCCCTGCCCAGCACGGTCCGGACGCCGGGCGTCTCCGCCTGCACGCTGACGCTCTTCCCACGCATGGGTTTTCCAGGCGAGAGGAGTTCGTGCAGTGGGTGGAGCTGCTGCCCGACACGCAGACACCGTCCTGGCTGGGCCTGCCCAACAACGCGGAGCGGGTGCTGCTCACCACGCAGGGTGAGTGCCCTGCCGGCCGCCCTGGCCCGGCCCTGCTCCCAGGGACAGCTGAGATCTGTCCCCGGTTGGAGCTCTTCCTCGGTCTGCGTCCAGCGGTAGCAGGAGGCCTGACGCCCCTGCAGAAAAGCTTGTTGTCTTACATTCAGAAATAACGTGGTCTTCTTAGCCTTGGAAGATGCAGGGCTCTTCGGTGCCCTGGGTTGTTCGGTGATGTTTTAAAATTAGTTTCTTGTCGGAATTTTTTTGAAGTTTTTGATTGTACAGAGAGAGGAAGGGGGAAAGAGATGGATGTGGGTTTGTTGTTCTGTGTTCATTGCTTGGTTCTTGCATGTGCCCTGAAGGGGGATCGAACCCTCAACCGTGGTGTATCCAGACACTCTAACCAACTGGGCTGCCCAGCCAGGATCTGGATTTTTTCTTTTAAGACTTTATTTTTGAGAGAGGGGAAAGAACGGGGAAGAAGGAGAGAGACATCGATTGTTGCCTCTCACGCACCTGCAACCAGGGACCTGGCCCCCAACCCAGGCCTGCGTCCTGACCAGGAATCGAACCAGCGACATTTCAGTGCACAGACCAGTGGTCAGCCCACTGAGCCACGCCAGCCAGGGCTGGAGTGGTTTTTCTAGAACTTGTCTTTTTGCCCACCAGGTGTTTTTATCAATAAGCCACCCAGTCCAGCGGCTCTGGGAAGGTGATCTGTAGAGCTGCAGTGTCAGCTTCACCTGGAAACTCAGAAAGGCAGGTGCTCAGGCCCCACCCCAGCACGCCTGGCTCAGGCCTGGGGCGCGGGGGGGGGCTCAGCCATCTGGTTCAGTGAGGCCGCCTGGTGGCTGATACCCAGGTGTGAGAACCGCTGGTGGAACCCGACTGCTCTTGCTGGGAAAGAGGCGCAGGAGGAAACTGGGGTCGGCCCGAACTCGTGTGCTGGCCGACAGGACTGGGCCTGGCAGGACCAGGGTCCCATCAGGCTGGCCCTTGGCTCTGCGAAGAGTGGCCACTTGGGGGGCTGCTCTTTGAAGCCTGCAGGCAGGTCAGCTGGGGCCCCACCGCGGGTGGCAGTGGCCCCACAGACCCACAACAGAGTGAGTGAGGCCAGCGCACTGAGCAGGTCTGGGGGTGGGGAAGAGCGGTCTCACAGGCCGTCCAGGGCTGTGCACCAAGAGATGGAGCACTAGGAGCTTCCTCGTGCAAACCTTGTGTGTCCCCGCGCTGGCACAGGGTGGTCCGGGCTGCTGCACCCCCGGGCTGCTGCGCGGACAGCAGGAGAGAAGCGCGGCCACGGGAGATGGGGCGGACGCAGGCGTCGGGGGTGCTGCCCGCCTGGCAGGCCCACAGGGTAGGGTGGTGCCTGGGAATGGCAGCAAGCAGCGCAGCGCAGCGAGCCCGCATGCCGCGGAGCCCCGCGTGATGCTGTACGTGACGCCGCCCCGCCGCGGCCTCACAGTGCATCTGCCACCCCAGCCTCATCTCGCACAGGCGCCGCCTCTCAGCTGCTGCCGGGTCGCTGAGCGGCGGGAGTTCTCAGCTCCATCATACGCTGCGGGGCCTCCATCGGGGGCACAGCCTGTTGTGCAGCCCAGGACTGTGCGGGGTCGTTGAGGGTATTTACGTGCGCTGCCACCCCCGGTGCCCCCGCCCTGCCCTCCCCCATGCAAGGGCGGTGGTGTCAGGGTCCCTGTGGACGCCCCGAAGCGCTACAGTGACTGTGGTCCGAGCCCGTCACGCGCGAGACACCTCACCCCACCCTTCTGAACAGCGCAGGCGGCCTTGTGCCAAGGGGGAGGCCCTGGGGCTGGAGCCCACGTGGGTCTGGCCGTGGGGAGCTGACCTCGTAGTCCACTGCACGTGGCAGCGCTGCTCAAGAACCCGGTCCTCACCCTAGAGGGTGGGTCAGTGTGTTGGAGATGTCCCATAGCTGAAAGGTTGCAGGTTTGATTCCCAGTCGGGGCACAACATGGGAGGCAACCAATCCATTTCTCTCTACAAGTGATGAAAAACTGCCCTCCGGTGAGGACTGGGCTGGGGGAGAACTGGCCCTGGCTGGGGTGGCTCAGTGGATTGAGCACGGGCCTTTGAACCAAAGGGTCGCTGGTTCGATTTCTAGTCAGGGCACATGCCTGGGTTGCGAGCCAGGTCCCCAGTGCAAGGCAACCACACGTGGATGTTTCTCTCTCTCCCTTTCTCTTTCCCCTCTCTCTAAAAGTAAATAAAAATGAAAAGAACTGGGCCCTCAGTCCTCCAGTCCTGAGACAGGCACAGGGTGGTGACCGTGTGGTTCCCTGCGGCCCCAGCGGGAAGTGGCCACAGAGCTCCAGTGCGGACGGCCTCCCTGCCTGGGGCCCGGGGCCCATCCAGCCACCCCCTCGGCGGCTCCCAGTCCCACACTACTCAGCGCGGGGTCTCCCGGGAGCCCCCCAGTCCTGGCAGGCATGACTTCGTCTGGGGGTACTTTGTCTTTTGCGTCCGCCTCTCTGTGCTTTGGAAACCCACCCGGTCGGTTCCTCGCGGTACCGCGTTCTGTGGCCCTCGGTCTGAGCCCTCTCTTCCTCTGACCCTGCCCCCTCCCCCACCAGGTGTAGACATGATCAGCAAGATGCTGAAAATGCAGATGCTGGAGGACGAGGACGACCTGGCCTACGCGGAGACTGAGAGGAAGGCGCGGGTGGACTCCACGTCCGACGGGCGCCCGGCCTGGATGCGGACGCTGCACACCACCGCCTCCAACTGGCTGCACCTGGTGCCCCAGACGTTGAGCCACCTCCGACGGACGGTGGAGAACATCAAGGTGGCCGGGCAGGCTGTCCCAGGGCCCCGGGGCTCTTAGCAGGAAGGGGCTGGGGAGCACTGCACAGGCCGGTGCCCGGCAGGAAGGCTGGCCCCCAAGAACCGGCCCAGAAGTGTCTGGGACGCTGTCCATCTGCCCAGAGCCGTGGACACAACCCTCCAGCCCTCTTTACGTGCCGTCCGGGCTGCTGTCGGTCGGCAGGCCCGACCAGCCTCATGGGGGCCGGGTCCCAGGCAGTGCTCAGGGCAACCGGGAGCCCTGGACAGCGCTGTGGGTTCTGGGCTCCAGAGGCCTGTGGGTCAGGCTGCTCCAGAGAAGGGGCTTTGGCTCAGCCCTCCGCCCTTGACCCTGGCCTTCCCTTCGAACTACCACAGGACCCTCTGTTCCGCTTCTTTGAGAGGGAAGTGAAGATGGGCGCCAAGCTGCTGCAGGACGTGCGCCAGGACCTCACCGACGTCGTCCAAGTGTGCGAAGGGAAGAAGAAGCAGACCAACTACCTGCGCACGCTCATCAACGAGCTGGTGAAAGGTGCCCTCTCCGCCCCTGAGCCCCTCGCCTGGGGCCACCTCAGAAATGCCTGGAGGAATCTGTTCATCTAGTGCTGCTTCGGTGCCATTACTGACACCTTTGTGCAACTTCTAAACTATTTACAGATGGAGGCAGGACGGGGTGGGGAGGGGACCTGAGTCCATAGGCACAGGGTGGCCCCAGGTGTGTCTCTTCAACGCCAAGAGCAGGAAGCACAGTGACAGAGTCACTGCCACAGAGCTGTGTGACAAGAGGCTGTCACTGTGGTGTCCTCTGGGGTGGTCATGTGCTCCCGCCCTGCCCCACCAGTCACACTAGACGGACTGGGGGTGGAGCATACACCTCTGGGCACACGCAGGCCGTGGCTGAGTGCCGGCAGGTGCCCAGTCTGTGCCGGGGTCTGTGGGGGCTGACGCTCCAGCCTGGGCTCTCTCCCTGCAGGGATCTTGCCACGGAGCTGGTCCCACTACACGGTGCCCGCGGGCATGACGGTCATCCAGTGGGTGTCTGACTTCAGCGAGAGGATCAAACAGCTGCAGAACATCTCACTGGCAGCTGCATCGGGCGGTGCCAAGGAGCTGAAGGTGGTGCCCACGCCCCTGAGCAGCCTGGGAAGGGCTGGCAGCGGTGCCAGGCTCAGGAGCAGCCGCCGCCGGGGGTCAGAGGCCCGGGTCTGACCCGGGAGGGCGCATGGGGCCCACCCCTCACCGCCGCCCTCTCCCCACAGAACATCCACGTGTGCCTGGGTGGCCTGTTTGTGCCCGAGGCGTACATCACCGCCACCAGGCAGTACGTGGCCCAGGCCAACAGCTGGTCCCTGGAGGAGCTCTGCCTGGAGGTCAGCGTCACCACCCTGCAGAACGCCGCCCTTGACGCCTGCAGCTTTGGAGTCACGGGTGAGTCGGGGCTGCGGCCCAGCCCACCAACGCAGCTGCCCTCCCCAGCGCCTGGCCCTGGAGTGTGGCGGCGGCTCCCCTGACGGTGCACCCCGCCCTGCCCCCCCCAGGCCTGAAGCTGCAGGGTGCCACGTGCGGCAACAACAAGCTCTCGCTCTCCAACGCCATCTCCACGGCCCTGCCGCTCACGCAGCTGCGCTGGGTCAAGCAGACCAATGCAGAGAAGAAGGCTAACGTGGTAGGTGGCGCCTCCCGTCCTCTGTGGTCAGGGAGATACCGCGGGTCTGCGTCTGTGACCGGGCCACAGGGGACTTGCACCTAGAGTCCCCCGTGTCCCAGGAGCAACCGCCCCACACCAACCCCTTCCCCCAGCTCGGCGCCCCGTTCGCGGTGGTGCCCTCAGCTGCACCTTCTGCCCTTTCCCTCGCAGGTGACGTTACCTGTCTACCTGAACTTCACCCGGGCAGACCTCATCTTCACGGTGGACTTTGAAATCGCCACCAAGGAGGACCCTCGCAGCTTCTACGAGCGCGGCGTCGCGGTCCTGTGCACGGAGTGAGACCACACGTCGTGGCTCCCCTCTGTGGGGTGGAGGCGACGCTAACTTCCTTGAGTCTCGCGGCCGCGGGAAGGTGTGGCTTGTGCAAGCCCAGTCCTCGGTTGGAGGCTGGTGGAGCGCGAGGCCGCCGGCTGGGACGTGGAAGGACCCAGCTCGTGTTTGGAGGGGCGAGGGCGTGGCTTGTTTTATGAAATAAAACACTAAGCATGACCCGCTTCCCCTCCTCCGTCTCAGTGCCCGGGGCCTGGGGAGGGTGCGGCGCCCTCGCCCTGCACCCGGTTCCTGCAGACCCTGGAGGGGCAGCGGGTGGAGGCGGCTGGCGTGCTGAGTGGTGTTCACCTTCACAGGACGAGGCAGGTGGGGCCCCGCACCTCGTGAGCATTAACTCCCAGGTTGGCGGGGAGGCGCAAGCCCCACAATAAAACTCACGTGCCCGAGAGCCTGGGACCCTCGGTCCGTGTCCTGCCTGGACGCTCAAGCCCTGACCCCAACCCCAGCTTCTGTGTAGCTGCCAGGCCCTGCATCTCCAGGCCAAGACTAGAGCCAGAGCCCACCTCATCCCTTCTGGAAGGTTCCTTCCGAGGTGCAGGAGGCCTGACTGGTCACACAGCTGTGTTCCGTTGAAAACTGCCCGCTGTCCACGCAGCCCTGCCCCAGTCTGTGGGGACTCTCAGCGTCTGTGCAGCAGGGGCCCTGGCGGCGCAGCAGGCTTGTCCCCAAGGAGGCGGAGGCCGCCTGGCCCCCTCAGGCCCACCCCGAGAGGGGTGCGGGTCCCGGTGGAGGACAGGCTGGCGTGGCACCAGGTGGGGCCCCAGACACGCAGACGCGCCCACTGGTGCGCGGGAGGTGGGGGAGGCCCAGCAGGGAGGGACGTGCGGCTGTGCCCCGTGGGGCCAGCGCCTGCCGCAGCCGGGCCCAAGCAGGGGCAGCAGGCTCCTCGGAGACCCCGGCCGGCCCCTGGGTGTCGGCCACCAGGACCCAGCAGGGAACCCCAAGGTGCCTACTTGCCTCCCAACCTAACCCCCGAGAGGACCACACCCGGTGGGGCCCCTCAAGCTTCACTCCCCCCAGGCCCCTTCCTGACTCCATCCGCGGTGTCTGAGGGGGATCCCTCTGCTGGGACCACCACTCACCCTGTAGCTGAGGGTGAAGTTGGACACTGGCCACAACCCTACCTGTCCTCACTGGCAGAAGATAGGGGATGGGTGGGGACACAAAGCACTGGCCCGAGGGACCTGCTGCACCGCACACACCACCAGCATCCACCCGAGGAGAGGCGCCGACCCCCACGCCCGTGCACCCCCAGCCGTCAGGGATGAGGGGGTCTCGGGAGGGCCCCCGTTTATTGGAACCAGGACTAGCGTGGGCTGGGGCTGTGGCCAGTGGGGAGCGGAGGGCAGGGCCACGTGGTGCTCAAGGTGTGGGCCTGTGAGGAGGGGAGATGCGCCGTGAGATGGGGGGGCACCAAAGCCGTGCCCCACTCTGCTCAGGCAGCTGCAGCGCAGTGTCCCTCCCGCGCCGCCCCTCTCAGCTGCCCACTCACCCAGGTCTAGGGCTGCCTCTTCCTCTTCCTCTTCTCGGGCTCTGAAAGAAGGAGCTCCAGTTTCCTCTTGGACAGGGGGAGCCTGTGCCCCTTGTCCCTCTCACTCCCGAGTCTGGGCGGCTGCCGTGACACTCGGGTACCGCCCTGCACGCGCCGGCCAGGCTCCAGGGACTCCCCGGCAGGGAGGAGGGGCCCCCAGGCTCCCTCCATCACCCCTGGGCCATCGCCCTCCACGGGCTGCATGTCCACATCATCGGCCCCCAGGGGCGCCAGGGCCCCGCCGGCAGCTCTCACAGGGAGGCCGGGCACGTGCGACCAGAGAGAGTCTTCCAGGTGGCCTTGACTCCTGGGCTTTAGTGCGTGTGAAGGCCGGTGACGGGTCAGGTCCCCCAGAGGCCAGTCCTTGAGGCTGTAGGCCAGAGGAGCGGGGGTGTCCTCCAGACCAGCGTGCAGATCTAGGAACTGACAGGTTGAGTGCCCCTGAGCCCCCAGGGGACCGGGTTTCAGGACGGCCCCACCATCCCCTATACAAGAGTGGCCACTGGCTCATTCTCACCCACCTCTCTCCAGACGCCTTCGGCCGAGCCCACGTGGCTCCTCTTGGGACCGGCCTGGGGGAAACAGGCTTGAAGAACCCTCTCTCCCCAGGGATGCAGATGCCAGGGCACCCACTGCCCGTGCAGCGGTCCCCGCCACCCCAGGCCCTGGGAGGACGGTGGCCCTGGCCGGGTGCGGGGTGATGAGGACCCGATTCTTGGAGCCTGTGCAGGAGCAGACTCCACAGAGCTTTGGTCGAGGGACTGAAATGCACAGCTGGGCCCCCAGGAACCAGAGAAGCAGGCAGGGGCTGGGTGGGTGGCTCCTCGGGAAGTGGCAGGAAGGACCCCTTGGCCCCACGCGCAGCCTGGCCCTTGTCTGGACCCGGAGGCGGAACGCTGTGCAGAGCCAGGTCCTCCTTCCTCCTGGCACAGAGGCTCAGGGCCAGAACGGCCAGGCACCCGATGTCTAGAACCCTCCCCAGGAAACCCAGGCTGCCAGGAAGAGCAACTCTTCCATGTTTTCTTAACCAGGAGACAGACTCCTGAGGACAGAGATCTGTATGCCTCTGACTTGGGGAAGAGAAACGCTGTAAGGATGATACCAAGAACCACCGGCGCTTATTTATCCAAGGAGGGTCCGGCCAGGGCGGGGTTCCTGGTCTCGGGCACACAGGGTGCTCCCCCCACCCCGACCTCCGACCTCCGAGCAGGAAGCACCTTGAGGCGATGGAGCACATTTCTCCGCCTCTTCCAGAAGCCAGCCCTGGTGCTGGTGGCACTGAGCGCTGCCCGGATGCAACAGGGTCGGCTGCCCCTCAGACTAGCCATGGCTCAGGGCTGGGGGTGCACTTGTCACTGCACCGAAACACATCCAGGCTGCGGGGGGACACAGCACAGGTAGGCGGTCACAAAGGGTGGGGTGCGGGGCTGACCACAAAAGGCAGGAGGGAGCTCAGTGGGAGCGTGGCTCCACAGGACACATCTGTCAGAGGTCAGAGCTGGGCGCCAAGGGGGAACCTGACCGTGTCCACACCAGTGAGACAGGTCCAGGGACCTTCGGATGCTTTTTCAGAAACCCAAAGGCAGCAGCCACAATGACACCTCTGCGTGGGGAAAGCCCCTCACCGGGCAAGGCCCCTCATTCATCCACACTGAAAGTTCTAGAACATTCTGGTGCAGAGGGGGGCACATCCAGCTCAGATGTCCTCCTGCCTTGTCTTGTGTTTTAGCAGAGGCAGAAGTTTAAGCCCAGGCTGGGGCTGGACTTGCCCAGTGACATAAACTGAGAGCTTTTCCTACAAAGTTTGAAGTTGTTAAAAACAACTTTTTAAAAAAACTCCTGGCTGGTGTAGCTCAGTGGATTGAGCGCGGGCCTGGGAACCAAGCAACCACGGTTCGATTCCCAGTCAGGGCACATGCCTGGGTTGCAGGCCAGTTCTCTCCCTCTCTCCTTCCTTTCCCCTCTAAAGATAAATAAATAAAATCTTTAAAAATAAATAAATAAATAAATAAAATAAAAAACTATACACCCAAAGAGCAGAGAACATCCACTCTGAAAACAAACAAGTCGTGCCAGGTAGCTCACTGGGTTGCAGTGCCGCCCTGCTACGCCCAGGTTGCAGGTTCAAGCCCCAGTCAGAGCACAGACGAGACTCAACCAATTTCTGTGCAGCTTCATGTCCCTCAGTGTCCAGGAACCCAGGGGACACTCTCGAGACCCTGTGGGAAAGTGCCCATCACAAAACGCACCGCCTGAGACAGGCTCTGCCCAATGAGCTGGGGCTTCCAAAAGAGGCTCCTCAGATCCCCAGTTCTCAGGCCTGGGAAGCAAACCGGACCCGAAATCACCCTCACAGCGTACAACTCACATCAGCATTTTAAAGCCAGAAAGGCTCCCAGCGAAGCGCCACCTGCTTCTTTAGTGTTAACTGAAGTCTACAGTTCATTCGGATTTGTTTTCCCCTCAAGTCCCATTTCTGCCCCAGGACACCCCACCGCACGCAGTCCCCTCATCTCTGGCTCGGCCTCGACCGGTTGGAGGACTTCGTAAGACACCCCTGGATCTGACGGGGGCTCCAGGGGTTGGGGGGATGGCCACAGAGGGGCAGGGCTCTCTGGTCACAGGGCAGCGAGGGCCTGTCCCCTCCCCCTCCCCAGACATCCTCTGGAAACACGGAAACGGCTCCCTGCCCAGCCCCACGCAGAGGCAGAGCACGACCCCCGGGGGCCCCGTCCCCGCAGGGCACCTGAACTGGGGCTGCAACCCTGCGCCTCGTTTTTATTTCCTTCTGCTGCGGCCAGGACAGGCTCTGCTGGCACCCGCATCCCTTTGACGAGCCCAAAGCGACAAGTGTGATCTCCAAGGGAACACACCCTGGGAGTGCTCGGTACTCTCCAAGGCCGAGTTCAGGCAAAAGTGCCGAACCGGTGAGATTACAACCAGCAGAGGAAAGGGAGCCCCCCTCCCCCACCAGGTTTGGGGCCAGGCCTGCGCCAGCCCCTGCTTTCCAGAGCAGCAGGTGGGCACCAGGTCAAAGGGCGTCTGAGCCGCTTTCTCACCCAAAGGCCCTTCACACGCCCGGTTAGAACAAACCGCTCAGCCCCGGGGTTGGAGTGCCGTCCAGATGGGAGTTTGGTCCCCCGTCAGGGCTCACACAATGAGCGATCAGTGAGTGCTCTAGTGAGCAGAACAACAGACTCGAAGTTTCTGTCTCAAATCAGTAAATAACAAAGAAAAACTATTCCACCCTACGCAGCCACCAGCACCTCAGCAGGCCCTCAGGCAGAGCAACGTGACAGTCAAAACCCCTCAGGCAGGGACTCTCCGGGACTCAGTGCTCTTGTTACGCAGACCTGTGGGAGGGTCCTCTGAGACAAAGACCGTCCACCCCTGCGGTCACCCTATGAAACCAACCTCGGTAATTCTTCGTGGCCAAGGTCGAAGTGGGCTGGGAGTTGGCTTTCTGCTCCCAGGATCCCGTCTGCCTTGAACTGTGTCTCATTTGGCCTCTTCCCGGGCAGCCCTCCCTTCCTGCTCCCCCTGGGAGTCCTTGACACCCCCCTGCCCCCCCAGAGGACAGCTCAGCCACAGCCCGGGAGCTGGAATTCCTGGTGAGCACACAGGCTGGTGAGGGAGGCGTGAGGGGCAAGACACGGACGGCAGTGCGTAGCCAGTCCTAGAGGCTGGGAGAACGATTCTCTCGTGCCCTGAATTTGAAATGTTCCTAATGAGGGGTTCAGAGGTCACGACCTCGGCCCAAGAGCCACCAAACCTCTACCTCCAAGCAACTTTCCAACATGACGCTCACATGGTTGAGCAATGCTCCGCACTCAGGGATCCTGGGGCCTCAAGGCTCCACCCACTACCTCTGGTGGCCCGTTTGTTTTTAAAGATTTTATTTTATATTTAGAGAGAGATGAGGGAGGGAGAGAAACATCGATGTGTGGTTGCCTCTCATGCACCCATTCCTGGGACCTGGCCTGCAGCCCAGGCCTGTGCCCTGACTGGGGATCAGATGGGTGACTGGTTTGCAGGCCGGTGCCCCATCCACTGAGCCACACCGGCCAGGGCTGGTGACCCCAGTTTTCATCTCCCTGATCTACACTCCCGGACCCCAACGCACAGCCTCTCTAGGGTCTCTGGTAGGTTCTTCCCACAGGGAAGAGCTCTGGAACAGACTGCCCCTCGAAGTCCCCAGAGGGAACCCCCAACCCCTGCACTTCAGGACCCCAGACCAGGGGACACCCAGCTGGTGGCCGTTCGTCAGGGCAGCCTCGGGAGAGCAAGACGCCCTGTCAAGTACGGGGGCTGGAACTCTGAGAAAAATGCCATGATCTTAAAGAATTCGTCCTTTCCATTTGAACTGCAAAGGAGCAAGAGCAGATCATGGCACTGTCTGCACTGTGACGAGCGAGAGACCCTCCAGTCTGGGCTGGAGTCCGGCACGGAAGCCCCGAGCACGGCAAAGGCCAAGCGGGACCAGAATCACCCTGAGTTCAGTTCTAGTCACCGGAATGCCAGTCACTTAAAGTGACACTATGTCCAATATGTGGGGAGAAATACCCCGACTGGTAGGAAACACAGAGTAAAAGGAAAGAAAGTCTGGGTGGAGGTAAAGGTCCAGTTTTTAAAGGTATCGTTGTCTGCCCTGGCTGGTGGAGCTCAGTGGATTGAGCACGAGCCTGCGTATCAAATGACTGCGGTTCGATTCCCAGTCAGGGCACATGCCTGGGTTGCAGGCCAGTTCCTAACAGGGGATGCATGAGAGGCAACCATACATTGATATTTCTCTCCTTCTCTTCCCCTCTAAGATAAATAAATTTAAAAATTGAAAAAAAAAGGTATCGTCTTCTGACCTTATGTTTGAGCTTTAACACAGCAAAACCCAGAAACATCCCCAGGGCCCTCCCCCCACCTGAGAAAAAGTCCTTTTCTTAGACTGACCTCACAGGTATCAAGTCATAACCTGATTACCTGAAGTTTTAAAATGGAAAAGTTAGGGAGCAGATGACCAACCTCCTGCCAGTCCTTTGTTGTGCCCCTTGTCCACCCTGGCCCCACCCCTGCCTATCCTGGCCCACCCCGTCCACCCTGGCCCCACCCCTTGCCCATCATGGCCCCACCCTTTGTCCATCCTGGCCCCACCCCTTGTCCATCCTGGCCCCACCCCTGCCCATTCATGGCCCCACCCCTGTCCACCGTGGCCCCACCCCTGCCCATCATGGCCCCACCCCTTGTCCATCCTGGCCCCCAACTTCACACAGCTGTGATTGTGAGGCAGAAGGATGAGAAGCCCAAAAGCAAAACAAATGGAGGACAGGAGTGGGCATCTAACATTTGTTAAAAGGTGAACATTTGGCACATTTTTCTAGTGAAGCTTTTAAAAAGTTCACTTTGTAAACAGACTGTTTAATTAGAGGAAAATAGCAAAACTATTGTCAAAAACACTACAGACCAAATGCCTGCCTCCAACAGTCCACAGAGCGGCCCCCTCGGTGCCGAGGAGGGACCGTCCTCCCCGAGCGCGCAAGGCGGCTCCTGTGTTCATGCCCAGGAGTGGCCTTGGGGGGACACGCCAGCTCCCACCTGAAGTCGCGGTCACTCGGGGCAGCGGCTCGTGAAGCCAGAGAGCCGGCTGCGGAGCGCACGCGCAGCGGGCAGAGCCGCAGGCCTGGAAGACTGAGGAGACGACGGCGTGCGGCGCCTCTTTTCCAACGAGAAGCGCGTGCGCACCGACTCCGTCTCCGACGGAGCCCTAGACCGGAACCGCCCCCACCGCCCGGCCCGGCTCACTGCGGGGAGGTCGGGGGGTGAGGTCGCCCCGGGGGAAGCGGTCCGGCCTGGATTTTGTGCGCAAAGCCCATCTTTTCTCTGCTTCCTTCTCCTTTCTTCCCATGTTAGTATTTAAGGCGAAAAGCCTTCGTACGGTACTAGGTGTTATTTTGACACACTTCTTTGGTACAATTTTTCTTTTTCTTTAATTATTATTTTTTATTTTTTAATTTTTAAATTAATTTAATTTAGTTATTTTTCAAGTACAGTTTGTCTATTTCTCCCATCCCAGCCTCCCCCGCCCCTTGCTCCCCACCCAATTTTTCTGATATAACAAATTAAAAAGGAATGACAGTGGATTTTTTTTTCCCATTCCGCAATCTCCTGTCCCTGGGCCACCTGAAAAAAGGTCAACACTTGCAACTCATGTTCAAGACAAAGCGGACGGAGCTTTACAGGGAAAAAGCGGCTGGGACGCGGCCCGCCCCGTGTAGCCCGGCAGCCGAGCGCAACGGCCAGTGCAGAGCGCCCGGCTCCCCGCGGAGTCAGCTCCACCCCCGCGGGGGGAGGGCCCTTCCGGCTGCGGGGCCGCGCGCACGCGCCGCGGGGTCTCTCTCGTTTTGCTTAGCCGGGGTGTCCAACCCGCGGTCCGCGGACAGCTGTGAACGCACCCCAACACAAAATCGTAAATTTACTAAAAATAGGATATTTTTTTGGAGGGGGTTACATGTTGCAAAATGTATTTAACGTGTGGCCCAAGACAACTCTTCTTCCAGTGCGGCCCTGAGACGCCGAAAACCTGGGCGCCCTGAAGGAAACCACAGGTTCAAGTAACACTTCGGAGGAACGCGGAGGAGCTGTGCCGGCCGATGCCGGTTAACCGCAGGCTGGTCCCGGGGGCCCTGGAATTCTCCTGGGGGCCGGGGAATGGGCGGGCCCACACTGCCCCCGCGCAGGCTGGGTGCTGTCCCTGGGGTGCCCCCAGGCCACCCTCCCACTGCCGCCCTGGGGGTACCCTTTCCCTGTCCCTCCTCGTACCTGGAGGAAATCACCCCATCACCCCCCACCTCACACCAGGGTCTCCCAAGCAAGGACCTCAGCATCAGAGGGAGGGGGACCATCTTCACTCTGCATGGCAGGGCCCCCCTCACAGAGTGGAGTGGGGGGTGATGTTTTCCCGAAGTGTAAGGACACCCCCTACCCTCTTGAGGGGGAATGTCTACACCCCTATGGGGCAGGGACCACGCAGGAGCTCGGCTGTGCAGCCTCAGAGCCCCTTCTTTCTGCAGGAGACACCCCCTCTCCTATCCCCGCCCACGTGGCTTTAACAAGCGCTTTCCCCGCCCCCGCGAGGACGGCCGCCACAGGAGGCAGTGCTTCTCGCGAGGCGGGCCCACCTGGCTGGCGCAGGTGGCCTGAACGGCGGCGCCCACTTGCCCGAGATTGGGGCGGGGCCGAAGTTTCCCCGGCCCCTATTCCACCTCCCGGGGGCAAGGAACTGGGGCGTGAGGGTGACTCCGAGAAGGGGTGTCGTCACTAATCTGGGGCCACGGGAGTCTGCTCCGGTGAGGCTGGACCTGCAGGCCGCGTCCGAATGCGGGTGCCCGGGTCGCACTCCCTGCGCTCACCTTCGGAAAGGCGCGTCCATTCTGCGCCCCTGGGATCGTCCCGAGGCCAGAAGCGAGGTCTGGCGGGACCTGCGTGCGTGACGTCACAGGCGTTTCCACGGCAACGCGGCTCGCGTCGCCCTCCCAAAACTGCAGATCCTCCTGCCGGGCCCGCGGTCAGTGCCCCACGCGTGACCCGGGATGCCTTTTCCGGGCTCTAATGCTGCCATAAAACCTCGAGGGCCTCTCCTAGGCCTGGGGCGTCCGAGCCCTTTCCCGAGGCCCGGGCGGCCGCCTGGCCCACCTCTTCCGACTCCTCCGCCATGGACCCTCACCCCGCCCCTACCTGACTACCCTTGGCGGCCTAGCTTGGCACCCCCTCCGGGAAGCCCTCCTTGACCGCGGACATCGCAGTTAGGATCCCCCTCCTCACTCACTTTCAGTCCCAGTCTTCCGCAACTGCCACAAATTTGAATTAATGATGAACTCAGCTGGTCAGTCAGTTATTATTTTTTAAGATTTTTATTTTTAGAGAGAGGGGAAGGGAGGGAGAAAGAGGAAGAGAACCGTCGATGTGCGGTTGCCTGTCACGTGCTCCCCCCAACCCAGGCACGTGCCCTGACTGGGTATTGAACCCCTGACCCTTTGATTCACAGCCAGAGCTCAATCCACTGAGCTATTTTTAAAGCAATGTTTTGAAGTCAGAAAGAGTAGATCCTCCTACTTTGTCCCTTTACAAGATTGTTTGGCTCTTCTGGGTCCCTAGAGTTTCCATGTGAATTTTAGATTCGGCTTGTCAGTTTCTGGGGAAAAAATGCCAGGGGGGCGGGATTTCCATGAGGATTGTGTTGAATCTGCGGATCAACTTGGGGAGTGTTGCTCTCTGAACAATTTTATGTCCAGGAGTGTGGGGTGTCTTGTCCTTTAATAGGGCTTCTCGTTAGAACCAGGTTTTCTTGTTTTCAGAATGTGAGTGACACATTTATTTTGTTAAATTTATTTCTTTTTTTATTTTTATTTTTTTATTTTTAATGATTTTATTTATTTTATTTTATTTTTTTAATTTTTTTATTGATTATGCTGTTACAGTTGTTCTATTCCCCCCTTCATTCCCCTTCACCCTACCCCCCTCCCCACCATTCCCCCCCTTTAGTTTATGACCATGTGTCTCAAGTTCTTTAGATTCTATATTTCCCATACTATTCTTGCCCCCCCCATCTATTTTCTATCTACTGTCTATGCTACTTATTTTCTGTACCTTCTCCCCCCTTCTCCTCCTCCCACTCCCCTGTTGCTAACCCTCCTTGAGATCTTCATTTCTATGTTTCCACTCCTGATCTAGCTGTCCTTTTAGTTTGCTTTTGTTTTAGGTGTGGTTGTTAATAACTGTGAGTTTGTTGTCCTTTCACTGTTCATGTTTCTTTAACTTCTTTTTCTTAGATAAGTCCCTTTAACATTTAATATAATAAGGGTTTGGTCATGATGAACTCCTTGAATTTGATCTTATCTGAGAAGCACCTTATCTGTCCTTCCATTCTAAATGAAAGTTTTGCTGGATAGAGCAATCTTGGTTGTAGATCTTTGGATTTCATGACTTGGAATACCTCTTTCCAGCCCCTTCTTGCCTGTAAGGTCTCTTTTGAGAAATCCACTGACAGTCTGATGGGGACTCCTTTGTAGGTGACTGTCCCCTTAGCTCTTGCTGCTTCTAGGATTCTCTCCTTCATTTTAATTTTGGCTAATGTAATTATAATGTGCCTTGGTGTATTCCTTCTTGGGTCCAACTTCTTTGGGACTCTCTGAGCTTCCTGGATTTCTTGGAAGTCTATTTCCTTTGCCAGATTGGGGAAATTCTCCTTTATTATTTGTTCAAATAAGTTTTCCACTGGTGGCTGTGCCTTTCCCCCTTCTGGTACCCGTATAATTCGGATGTTGGAGCGTTTAAAGATGTCCTGGAGGTTCCTAAGACTCTCCTCATTTCTTTGAATTCTTGCTTCTTGACTCTTTTCTGTTTGGCCATTATTTGCTTTCTTCTGTTCCACTCCATTGATTTGAGTCCCAGTTTCCTTTTCATCGCTATTGGTGTCCTGTGCAATTCCATTCATTTCAATTAGTTTCGCCTTCATATATTTGTCTAATTTGTCGGTATAATCAACCAGTTCTGTGAGGATCCTGATGACCAGTGTTTTAAACTGTGCGTCTGAGAGTTTTGCTATTTCTTCATCGCTTAGATCTATGGGCTCTGGGGCTTTGAGATCTTCTTGAGCCATTTGTGTTCTGTTCGCGCCCGTTAAGTACCAGGAGCGGAGCCTTGGATTCCCAGGTTGCTGGGTTGTGATGCTGTATGTGGGGGCGTGGTCAGAGCGGGGAAATGGCGGCCCCCTCTGCTGTTTCTCACAGCTGGGTGAGGATTAGCGTCTCAGGTGGTTCACCAGGGCCGGGCCACTCAGAGTCGCTGGGTTATGACGCCGTATGTGGAGGTGGGGTCAGAGCAGGGAAATGGCGGCGCCCTCCACTGCCGCTTGCCGCGGGGACCCCCCGGGCCCCGGTCCAATCGCCCACTCCCTCGCCTGTCCACCCGCGCACAAATGCGCGACCACAGTCAACACGCAGCACCGCTCCCCCGCTGTCTCCCCCGCGGTCGCTCACCTGGTGGCTCGCTCGGTCGCTCACTAGGTCCAACCCTGCGCCTGGATTCCGCGCCTGAGTCCGGCTGACCGAGTCCTCCTGTGCAACCCCGCTTCACCAGCCGCTGGTTTCGCCCCTTACCGGTCAGGCTGAAGAATTTGTTGTTAACAGACTTCCGAAAAGTTTAATTGTCTGTGTTCTGGCTGTGTTTTCTGTTGCTAATATTTAGTTGTCTCTAAACTTGGTTGTGTGAGAAGGCACGGCACATCCACCTATGCCTCCATCTTGGCGGAAGTTGTTAAATTTATTTCTAAGGGTATTTTTTTATTCCCTGCCTGAGGCTATATTTATGTATTTTAGAGAGAGAAGAAGGAAGTGAGAGAAAGACATGGACATGAGAAAGAAACACAAATCATTTGCCTCTTGCATGTGCCCTCACCAGGGGTCAAGCCCACAACACAGGGCCAGGTCCCAACCAACTGAGCCACCCAGACCGGGCTATTTTTAAGTATGTCTGATGCTATTGTAAAAATAGAACTGATTTTGCCCTGGCAGAGTAGCTTCGGTGGTGAGAGCATCATGTCAGTGCACCAAGGTTGCAGGTTCAATCCCCAGTCAGGGCACATACAAACCTCAACCAGGAAATGCATAAATAAGTGGAACAACAGATCAATGTTTTTCTTTCTCTCCCTCCCCCATCCTCTCTTTCTCTCTAAAAATCAATAAACAAAATTGCACTATAAAAATAGAACTGTTAGTTTTGTTTTGGGATTATTCACTGTCATTGTACAGAAATACAGCTGAATTTGAATACTGATCCTGTGTCCTGCAACCTCGATGAAACTGTTCTAATGGGGTGGGGGGGTCCTTACAATTTTCTTCCTATTTTTTTTTTATTTTGCGAGTATGGTCATTAAGGCCGGGGACGCAGAAACAGAGGAAGGGCCCGGGGTAGAAGAAGTAACCGCAGTGCCCAGGCAGGGGCTGCTTGGGTTCCCCAGAAACGTTACAGGGAGGAAGTGAGCCCAGGCGGGCTGCTGCCAGCTCTCTGGGAAGTCAGAGACATGAGGGGCCTGGGACACGGACCAGGGGGTGAGCCCTGGACAAGCCGCCACTGCCTGTTGCTCCCCCAGTTGCAAGTCTCTCGGGGACCCTTAGAGTTTGGGAGAGACGAGTCCACACGCAGGCCTGAGGGAGGAAAGGCGTGGTGAGAGCCGTGGCTTTCTACCTACAAGACCATGCCATGCACAGAGAGAAATGGTTCCGCCCCCTCCTGAGTGAGGGTGTCGACTCTTTCTTTCTCTTGACGGATGGCCCTGGCTCCGAGACCTCCAGTGCCGTGCTGAGCGGAACTGGCTAGAAGGAGCATCCTGTCTTGTTCTGACTCGGGCATTTAATCCTGGTGCCGAGTACCTGGAGTGTGTCTGAGTCGCAAAGATGGCTGAGGACAGGTGAAGTGCTCACAGGGGAAGCCAGGCGATGCAATCCAGGAGATGCCTCAAAAGCTGGGGCAGGCGGGGGTGTTGTGGGGGCTCTGGTTCCATCCACCCCACCATTTAACAAGCAGAAAGCTGGTCTGTCCCTTGTTCCTTCTTTTTGAAAATATGTTTTATTGATTATGCTATTATGGTTGTCCCAATTCCCCCCTTCATTCCCCTCCACCCTGCACACCCTCTCCCTCCCACTTTCTCCCGTTTAGTTCATGTCCACTTGTCTTAAGTTCTTTAGCTTTTACATTTCCCAAACTATTCTTGCCCTCCCCCTGTCTATTTTCTGCCTGCCATCTATGCTACTTATTCTTTGTGCCTTTCCCCACCCTCCTCCTCCCACTCCCCTGTTGCTAACCCTCCACGTGATCTCCATTTCTGTGGTTCTGTTCCTGTTCTAGTTGTTTCCTTAGTTTGTTTTTATTTTAGGTGTGGCTGTTAGTAATTGTGAGTTTGCTGTCATTTTACTATACGTGTTTTTTATCTTCTTTTTCTTAGATAAGTCCCTTTTTAAAAAATTTTTATTTAGTTATTTTTCAAGTACAGTTTTTTGTCTATTTCTCCTATCCCAGCCCCCCCCCGCCCCGTGCTCCCCACCTCCCTCCCATTTCCTCCCCCCCAGTCCTCATCCCTGTGTCTTTCATACTTGTTCCTCAAGATAAGTCCCTTTAACATTTCACATAATAAGGGCTTGGTGATGATGAACTCCTTGAATTTGACCTTATCTGAGAAGCACTTTATCTGTCCTTCCATTCTAAATGAAAGCTTTGCTGGATAGAGCAATCTTGGATGTAGGTCTTTGGATTGCATGACTTGGAATACTTCTTTCCAGCCCCTTTTTGCCTATAAGGTCTCTTTTGAGAAATCAGCTGACAGTCTGATGGGAACTCCTTTGTAGGTAACTTTCTCTTTATCTCATGCTGCTTCTAGGATTCTCTCATTTTAACCTTGGCTAATGTAATGATGATGTGCCTTGGTGTGTTCCTTCTTGGGTCCAACTTCTTTGGGACTCTCCGAGTTTCCTAGATTTCCTGGAAGTCTATTTCCTTTGCCAGAATGGGGAAGTTCTCTTTTATTATTTGTTCAAATAAGGTTTCCACTCGTGGCTGTTCCTCTTCCCCTTCTGGTACCCCTATAATTCGGATGTTAGAACGTTTAAAGATATCCTGGAGGTTCCTAAGTCTCTCCTCATTTTTTTTCATTCTTGTTTCTTCATATTTTCCTGTTTGGCCATTTTTTCTTCCTTCTGGTCCACTCCTTTGATTTGAGTCCCAGTATCCTTTCCATCACTATTGGTTTCCTGTGTATTTTCCTTCATTTCACTTAGCGTAGCCTTCATTTGTTCATCTAATTTGTGATCAAATTCAACCAATTCTGTGAGCATCCTGATAACCAGTGTTTTGAACTGTGCATCTGATAGGTTGGCTATCTGTTCGTTACTTATTGTATTTGTTCTGGAGCTTTGATCTGTTCTTCCATTTGAGCCACTTTTTAAAAAAATATTTATTTATCTTTAGAGGGGAAGGAGAGAGGGAGAGAAACATCAATGTATGCTTGACTCTCATGTGTCCCCTGCTGGGAACTGGCCTGCAGGGAACTGGCTTGCAACCCAGGCATGTGCCCTGACTGGGAATTGAACTGTAATCATCTGGTTTGTAGGCCTGCGCTCAATCCACTGAGCTACACCAGCCAGGACCTTGAGCCACTGTTTTTTGACTTGACGCACCTGTTACATAGTGAGGGGTGGAGCCTTAGGTGTTGACCAGGGTGGGACAACCCAGTTGCTGGGTTGTGGTGCTGTGTGTGGGGTAGGGGTCTAAGAGGGAACAGTGGTGCTTTCTCTGCTCTCTGTCCCTTCTGCAGCTTTCCCCGAGCAAACTGGACCTTTCTGGTGCTGATTCCCCCATGGGTGGGCCTTTGCACATTCTAGGACCCTGTGGGTCTCCCCGACAGACTCTCCTGTGAGGCTGGGAGTCTCTCCTGGCACCTCAACTCCCACAGATATTTTCTATCGGTGTTTTGAGGCTTCATTTCCCAGCACGGGGACCCTGGGTTGCACGGTCCATCTTGCTCCCCAGTTCTCTGTGTGTGAATGTGGGGCCGCTTCCTGGTCAGCCAGCCACCTTGCGCATGGTGCCCCGCTTCTCAATCGCCACCTCGCTGGGTCTGCCCGTTGCCACCCCACGCCTGGGGTCTGCCTGGGGTCACCGTTTCCTGTGCCTCAACCCCCGACTCTGCTCCACCTACTGGTCTGGGTGACTGTGTCTGTTTCAGCTCCTTGGTTGTTGGACTTTTCCATACAGTTCAATTTTCTGTCAGTTCTGGTTAGGTTTTTTTTTTTGTTTCTAAATTGTTGTCCTTATTTGGGTTGTGGGAGGAGGCACAGTGTGTCTCCCTACGCCTCCGTCTTGGCCAGAAGTCCCCATTCTTGCTCCTTCAGATTTGTTAGGATTTTTGTTTTCAACCTGGAATTTAAGAATGGACAGTGCTTGATCTGGAATCCGCTCCCAGCTCTGGAACACTCACTGGCCAAGTGCTGAGGCCCTGAAGTGCTTTCAAAGGGAGGCGTGTGCGGTCCAGGCAGACCGGCGCTCTGGGCAGACGAGCGGCTCTGTGAGCTGAGTCACCGTGAACTCCGCGTTGGGATCCTAATGGCCCCGTTAATACCCCGTGGCTCCCCAAAAGCCCCGCTTCCTGGAACGTTCCTCCCAGGGCGGCGAGGTGGTGTTCCTTCCTGAAGAATCCGTCGTCCCGCTTTCAGAGGCTGGGGCAGACCTCGGAGGCTTAGAAAAGGAAACAAAAGCTTCCTGTATTTTACAAAATGATGTGAACAAATCGCCGTCCCCACAGGACGGGGGCAAAGGCAGTTGTCTGCACCAGTTCTTCATTCAGCTCCATAAGTGTGTACCAGGTGCACCGGGCTGGAGCTGACAAATGCCACATGCTTCTGGGGACAGGCAGCAGGGAGGCAGGAGGACTGACTGCAAACTCTGTCATTGCAGGACACTTGTGGGAAATGCCCCCAAAGAGTGGCAGAGGACACCAGGGGTTTTTCTGAAGAAAAGGACTGAATGCTGAGGCCACCAGCGGGAAGGCTGTGGCGGGCGAGTTCTTGCCGGGGGGGGGGGGGGGGGTGGATCTCCGGGGTATAGAGCAGTTCCGGGAACACACTGCCAAAGGCCACACGTCATTTTAAATGTGGTTAAACCACCGAACTGCACACAGAAAGGGTTAAAGTGTCTGCCTCAGACATCTTCCCACAGAGAACCAGCCTGGCTGGGTTGCCTGGTGCAGTGCACAAAGGGCTGAGAGAAGGGCCCCTCGGGGCTGAGTGACCGGCCTGAGGCCTGGAACCCCCAACCTCAGGAGGCCTGTGGGAGACGGAGGGGGTTCAGAAACCTCCAGAATAAAAGAATGATAGAAGCAGAAATCAGAGACTGCATGATAAAGTGTTTGGACGTGGGTGTGCTTAGGCTGACTCAGGAACAAACACTTGGGTGTGTGCCGCATGTCAGTCACCGATCCCAGTGCTTGGGAGGCCCAGAGGTCTGTTCTCAAGACCCAGGACCGGCCAGGACCTGCCTTTGGAAGCAGAGCCAAGCCTGACACCCACCCAGTGCCGACCCAGAGCTCAGAGAGGCAGGGCGGCCGCCGAGTAGACCCAGTCACGAGTCTGCACCCATCTGCCCCCAGACAGGCTGTCAACCAGATGCCGCTTCCTACCCGTGAGATGACACCAGGGGCGAGAGATGGAGGGAGGGGCCTCCCAAAGCTATGGTGGCACTGACTTGCCAAACCACCTCTGTTTCTGGCATCAAAGACATTTTCCAGGGCGGGCACAGGCCCCACTATTTTTTTTTTTAAGATTTTTTAAAAAACATTTTTTAGCCCTGGCTGGTGTAGCTCAGTGGATTGAGCACGGGCCTGCGAACCAAAAGGTCATGGTTCGATTCCCAGTCAGGGCACATCCCTGGGTTGCAGGCCAGTTCCCAGCAGGGGTCGCATGAGAAGCAACCATACATTGATATATCTCTCCCTCTCTCCTTCCCTTCCATTCTAAAGATAAATAAAGTCTAGAAAAATAAATAAAATTATTTAAAAAAAACATTTTTTTAGCGAGAAGGGAAAGGAGGGGAGAAAGAGGAAGAGAAACATAGATGTGTGAGAGATACATTTACTGGTCACCTCTCGAAAGCCCCCAACTAGGGGCTTGGCCTGCAACCCAGGCATGTGCCCTGACTGGAATTGAACCGGCAACCCTGTTGAACTGGCAACAGGCCAGCACTCAATCCACTGAGCCACACCAGCCAGGGCTTTAAAGATTTTAATCTTTATTTTTAGAGAGAGGGGAAGGAAAGGAGGAACAGAAACATCCATGTGTGGTTGCCTCTCATGCGCCCCCTACTGGGGATTTGGCCCGCAACCCAGGCACTTGCCCTGATTGGGAATCAAACCAGCACCCCTGGGTTTGCAGGCCGGCACTCAATCCACTGAGCCACACCAGGCAGGGCTGCCCCACTATTTTGAAGAGGCCACCAGCACTGGCCGCGGGCCAGGGGAGCTGCCACTGTGCTGTCCCACTCCGGGCAGCCCGCAGTCCGGACTCAGCTCTCTCGCCATTCAGTCCGCCCGACAGGCACCCATCCGGGCTCTCCAGCAGGGTCCCGGCGAGGCTCCCACTCCCTCTTTGTTGAGATGAGGTCTGCTTCACACCAGCAGTCACCCCCTTCCAGGAGCTCCCTGAAACCTTGCCCCCCTGGCTGTCCTCACACCTCCACTGGGCTGCTCAGGGCCTGCACCGTAGCTGCCATCGCTGTGTCCCTCTGCCCACCTTCCCCCATGACACCAGTTTCACACAGCACTGGCTGGCTTTTTAAGATTTGTATTTATTTTTAGAGAGAGGGGAAGGAAGGGAGAAGAAACATCCACATGTGGTTGTCTGTCATGCACCCCCCACTAGGGACTCAGCCTGCAACCCAGGCATGTGTCCTGACTGGGAATCAAACCAGCGACCGACCTTTCGGTTCACAGGCTGGCACTCAGTCCATTGAGCCACACCAGCCAGGATGGTCTGGTTCTTAGCAGGGGTTCAATAAAAACTTGATGTGTAGGCGTCCACTAGGGATAGCTGGAAGTTCAGAGGACGAGAGGTGGTGAGAGTAGTCCAGGGAGACTTCCTGGAGGAGGTGTGGCTTACACTGGGACTTGCAGGACACTACACAGCCGGACACTGTCTGTGGTACAACCTAAGGTGACCTTATGGGACAACTGGCAGGAAAGGGCCCACCTGAGTAGTTGCATCTTTGGAAGTAATAGCTGTCAGTTTTGAACACTTGCTAACGCTGGGACCACTAAGCTGCTTACCTAGAAAATGGCAGCCAGCTTTGAGGGTCTGTCTCTGACAGACAAGAGCGGGAATGCTCACTCCAAGACACTGCTGACTGGCAGGGGACTGCTTCCTTCATTTTTTCTTCTTTGCTATTTAGGGACAGCACACCATTAAGTTCACCCATTTTAAGTTCAATGGACTTTTATAAATATTTACACCTGCACAACCACCTGATGCTGGGGCACTTGTGAGTGTTCCCTCCAACCTGGCATCAACCCCACCCACTCAGCCCCTTTCTGATGTGGTTTTGCCCTTCCTAACATTTTATGCAAATGAAGGTAGTCCGGCTCCTTTCACGTAGGAGCACAGGTGGCGGCGTAAGGCCCGCAGGCCCAATCCGGTCCTCCACCTCGTTCCTACCGCCAGGCTGATGTGGCCCCCGGTGAAGATGGGTTCCCTGATGTAGGCCTTGGAGAACCCGCATGTGAGCACTCTCGGGGCTCAGCCTGGACCTCCAGCTCCCTACGTGTCTAACTTAGCTCTGTCCAGGTGCTGCAGCCTTTTGTAAAATTTAATGCTACTGTAAATCTTAAAGATGTAATGAACGATTGCTTGTCCCTAACTAGTTCAATGGATTTTTGTATATTGATCTTTGTGGAATTCATGTGTCTATTCCCTAACCAGGTGCCCAGACCGCCCACTGATCTGAACGAACTCTCTTCTCCAGGCTGTCTGGGCTCTGCTGGAACTTGCAACCTCGATGGGAAGGCACGGACGACAGGGACAGACAAGAGGCCGCACTGGGCCTTGCAGCAGCAGCAGGTGAGGGGCTCCCGGTTGTTGCAAACCTGGTGGGAGTCTCACCCCTTGGGCAGGGCCAGCCCCCTTCAGGGCGGTCCCATCTGCGCCCTGGGGACACCTGCAGGTCCTTGTGCTACACTGTTCTGGTGACTGGGGGGGGGGGGGGGGACGACAAGTTGTTTCCTGAGGCCCCATTTGCCCATCCCCTCCAAGACCTCCCTGTTGCCCTTGGATCCCCGTCTCCCACAGGAGCCGTGCACCCCACTCCTCTGCTGGCAGCCCCAGTGGGCACAGCAGCAGAAATGCTATGGGCGCCGTACCCGTGGACTTGGACACTGCTGTGTCCATGGGAGCCATTCCTCAGCACGTCTGCTCTGGGGATGCGAGCAAGCCAGTGCAGTCAAGTGTGCACCGGGCCATAGATCCCCACCGAGAACCAGGCACAGCAGGCCTTCCCCGGCGTGGGAGCCCACGCTCCCTCTGGCGTCACCAGCCCCTTTCATAGGTGGCCTTAGACTCAGAACCCAAAACCTGGAGATCCGTTCCCCACGTTTCAAGTCAACTGTACAGCAAAAGGAGCCGTGAAGGGTGAAGGCAGCCGCCAGCATCGCCCCATGTTCACCCTCCTCTCCCACCTGCGGCTCAGCTGGCAGCCACCACCCTTTGCAGAGGGTGCTGTCTGCAGCTCAACAACAAAAGCCACCAAGGGGACCAAGTGGTGGGGGCAGTTGGGGCAGTGAGCGGACTTGGTGAAGAACTTGGAGGCATTCCGGAGGCCAAGGTATTCCAGAGCTACAGGTGTTGCAGACTGGAATGCAGTACCTGACACAGGGACTCCCCCACCCGCCATCTGGCAGCTCTTGCTGATGTGACTCCGTGGACTGAGTGTGGGCCTGTGAACTGAAAGTCGCTGGTTCAATTCCCAGACAGGACAGGCCTGGGGTGTAGGCTTGGTCCCTGTTGGGGGGGTGTGAGAAGCAACCACACACTGATGTTTCCCTTTCCTTACTCCCCCTTCCCCTCTAGGGAAAAAAAAGCACTGGCTCGTGTAGCTCAGTGGATTGAGTATGGGCCTGTGAATCAAAGGATCGTGGTTCAACTCCAAGTTGGGGCACACGCCTGGGATGCAGGCCAGTTCCCAGCAGGGGACCTACGAGAGGCAACCGTACACTGATGTTTCTCTCCCTCCCTTCCCCTCTGAAGATAAATAAAATCTTAAAGAAAAAAAATTAAAACACTTCTACCAGTCACCAGTTTTGCCCTTGAATCTTCTCCCAGGCAGACCACCCTGGGAGACCCTCAGGCTTCCACACGGAGACCACCCTGTCACTGGCAACAGCCCCTCACCCCCATGGCCTCCTGGGGAGGAGACTTCACACAACTTCTGTGGGAGAAGACATCGTCACACAACTTCTTTTTAACTTGTGTGTATTTGTCACAACCTTTTAAAGCAGAACGTGAGTTGAGCACTACGTTTCCATTCACAAAACTCTGAGCTCTTTCTGACGGCGCCACAGCACCGTCTGCACAAACCGGCCCTGTGGAGAGGTGCTCCCTCCCTCCCGCGGTGCGGCCCACGTGGCTCACTAACGTCTAGAGGCTGTACATGCAGCTGGCAACTACAGGGGACAGCAGGTGTGCAGAGTCGATCCTAGGGGACAGAAGCTGTTTACCTCAACATGTCAACAACCAAAGAGCAAGGACCACGAAGCTGAGACGGTCAAGACCACACACACTGCACAGCGAACAGAACCGCGTCCTGTGAAACCAAGACTAACGTGGAACGAGAACTAGCTCTGCTTGGGGTCCGCACTGGAACAGCATCACACCGAGTGGAAAGAAGCCTTGTCTTCCCGTGAGTAGTTACTGTCATGCCGTATGGGTTTTTAAATGTTAACAAAAATAAAACAGTCCTTGAAAATATATCATCCAAAGGAATGAAGGTAAAGAACAGAACACGTGGGCGGGGCAGGCCAGGCCACCTCGGGCCTAGTCCACCTCCTCCATGCGCGAGGTGTCGTCGTCCCCCTCCAGGGGCGGCATCTCCTCCGTCACAGCGGCGCTGCTCTCGTCCGCCGCGGGGTCGTCCTCGTCGATGCCTTTGTGGAGACAGAAGCCCCAGTCAGCTTCCGCGGGACCCACTCATCAGCCTAGTCCTGCTGGCTCAGCAGACACAGGTACCTGGTCTCCACTCCGCCTTTTGGCATTTATGCGCTTGCAGAGTGGGAGGCCCGCCCCACCCCCTTCCACGTGTGACTGAGAAATACACCCTGAGCTGCTTGAGAGACCCCAGCTGCGCTCCCAGAGCTAAGAGGGACCCTCTTCTGGCCAGAGGCTGCGCACTCACCAAGGCCCAGCTTGATCATCCTGTAGATCCTGTTGGCGTGCGTCTGCGGGTCCTCCAGGCTGAAGCCGGAGGACAGCAGCGCCGTCTCGTACAGCAGGATGACCAGGTCCTTCACTGACTTGTCGTTCTTGTCGGCCTCCGCCTTCTGCCGCAGGGTCTCGATGATGGAGTGGTCCGGGTTGATCTCCAGGTGCTTCTTTGCCGCCATGTAGCCCATCGTCGAGTTGTCCCTCAGGGCCTGCGCCTTCATGATCCTTTCCATGTTTGCCGTCCAACCATACGTGCTCGTGACGATGCAGCATGGGGACGTCACCAGTCGGTTTGACACCACCACCTGTGTGTGTAGTCAAAGCGTTGACTGTGAGGCGACGCATAAGGAGCCCAAGTACTGATGGACCGGGAACACTATGCACCTGCGAACTGGGGGCCCCAAGCCTCTGCTCCGCACCCTCCCGTGCGGCTCAGGTCTGAGGCCGTAGGAGCCACACCCGTCTCTGAGCAGAGACAGGTGGTTTTCATCACTAACGAGGGGAACTCAATGAGGGAGGAACCACATGTGGCCTCAACTTTGAAAACCTTACGCTGCTTCTCAGTGTCCAAAACTAGGAGATTCGGGTAGAAGAAAACACGCACCTTTTCTACTTTTTTCTCCAAGATGTCCTTCATGATTTTGCAGAGGTTTTCGAACTTGGTCCTCTTCTCTTCCTGTTTCTTCTTCTCCTCTTCATCCTCTGGAAGCTCCAGGCCCTCTTTGGTGACGGACACCAGTGTCTTCCCCTCAAACTCCTTCAGCTGCTGCACACAGTACTCGTCGATGGGCTCAATCATGTAGATCACCTCCAGGCCGTGCTTCCGCAGGCGCTCCACAAAGGCTGAGTTAGCCACCTGGTCCTTGGTCTCACCTGGAGTTGAAGAGTTACCTGTAGACTTCCTACAGGAAGGGCTTTCACTCCCTGTTCGGCCAGATCCCACCAGCACAGACACCAATGCCCTTGCCCAGGCCGACACCGCCCGTGCATGCCGAACCGCATGGATGGAAAAATGACAGGAGCCCCCCCCCAGCCAGCACCTGTAATGTAGTAGATGTGCTTCTGGTTCTCCTTCATCCTCGTGCAGTAGTCCTTGAGGGAGACCATCTCGTCACCAGAAGCGGACGTGTAGTATCTCAACAGCTCCGAGAGCTTCTTCCGGTTCTGAGAGTCTTCGTGTATCCCAAGCTGCAAGACAACACTGGCTTTAGACTTTTTCTGCATTAGGAAAACTTACCAGTTTGAGAAGTCTCATCACTGCCACCCACGCTCCAGCATCTGTGCCAACCTTGATGTTCTTGGAGAACTGCTCGTAGAACTTCTTGTAGTTCTCCTTGTCTTCTGCCAGTTCGGTGAAGAGTTCTAGGCATTTCTTGACCAAATTCTTTCTGATAACTTTCAAGATTTTGCTTTGCTGCAACATCTCTCGGGAAATATTTAGAGGGAGATCCTCGGAGTCCACCACACCTCTAATGAAGTCTGAAAGACAGACCAACGTCACTCCAAGGACCAAGAGCACTCAAACACGAACCCCCCAAGACGGGCAGCCCCTCCCCACGGGCTTTAACCACCTGAGGCTGACGGCGTTAACAGCCCCAGCGGCAGTGGCCATTCTCCACACCTGATCCCACTTACTCAGGTACTCAGGGATCAGCTCCTCACAGTTGTCCATGATGAAGACCCTGCGGACGTACAACTTGATGTTGTTCTTTTTCTTCCTGTTTTCAAACAGGTCAAAGGGAGCACGCCTCGGCACAAAGAGCAGGGCTCTGAACTCCAACTGTCCCTCAACTGAAAAATGCTGGAATGAAACACACACGCTAAGTCAGAGTCAGCGGGTCAGCAAGTGCAGGCTGGCCTAGAAGCCCCTGGCGGCCACTCACCTTCACAGCCAAGTGGTCCTCCCAGTCGTTAGTCAGGCTCTTGTAGAATTCCCCGTACTCTTCGTTAGTGATGTCGTCAGGGTTTCTGGTCCAAATTGGCTTGGTTTTGTTCAGCTCTTCTCGATCGATGTACTTCTCCTTGATCTTCTTCTTCTTCTTCTTGTCGCCATCCTTCTTTTCCTCCTCCTCTTCATCAGAGCCGACGTCTTCGATTTCCGGCTTGTCATCAGACTCCTTCTCTTCCTTCTCCTTCTCCTCTTCCTTCTCCTCCTTTTCCTCCGCTTCGTCGTCACTGACTTCTTTATCACGTTCTTTCTCCACCTGCAAAGACAAAAACCTCATTTTACAACAAGAAAATAAACCAGAGCACTGAAAACTTTACAGCAATTTCGAAGTAGCCCACAAACGTTAACCAAGAAACCTCTCATCGACACGACGCGTTCAGCGAACTCGGCCCTGGCCATGGGGACAGTGAGCACCGACCTCCGAGGGGCCAGTGACGCCAGCAGCCAGGGCCCTGCCCCCTCACCAGACCTTTTAGACTCAGGGGTGGCCCGGTCTCTTTCCTGGTCTGCGTACACGCTGCACAGACACTTACAAAGAGAGTAATGGGGTAGCCGATGAACTGCGAGTGTTTCTTCACGATCTCCTTTATTCTCCTCTCTTCCAAGTACTCGGTCTGGTCCTCTTTCAGGTGCAGGATGACCTTTGTTCCGCGTCCCATGGGCTCCCCTGAAAAAGAGAATGAAAACCAGTTCAATTTCAATCTCAACGACCAAATCAAGGTAAAAAAAGTTACTGGTGTGGCTCAGTGAATTAAGTGCTGGCCTGTGAACCAAGACATCACTGGTTTGATTCCCCATTAAGACACATGTCTCAGTTGGGGGCCAGATCCCCAGGTGGGGGGCCTGTGAGAAGAGGCAACCCAATTCACGTTGCCCATTCTTCTAAAACAACAACAAATAAAGAAAAAACACACCCGGAAAGGAAAAAAAGACCCCTACAATTCCCTCAGGTCTCCACGCCACACCTAGCACTTTTCAAGCCAGTCTGCACCACAGGGCTCACTGTTACCGCCCAGCCTCCCCGAGATAAACCACGAGGTCAGGCGGTTACACACTATCACTCCTCACCAGCTCCTGTCTGAACTCCAACGGGACCTCACAGCCCCCCCCACACGGGTCCAGAGCCCACGCGCCCCACCTCCGCACCAAATGCCCACCTGTGTCGGTCCGAACTGTGAAGGAGCCCCCCGCAGAAGACTCCCAGGCGTACTGCTCGTCATCGTTATGTTTGGTGATCACGGTCACCTTCTCAGCAACCAGATAGGCCGAGTAGAACCCGACACCAAACTGGCCGATCATGGAGATATCTGCGCCGGCCTGCAAAGCTTCCATGAACGCCTTGGTCCCGGACTTGGCGATAGTACCCAGGTTGTTTATCAGGTCGGCCTTGGTCATCCCGATCCCCGTGTCCACAATGGTGAGGGTGCGCTCTTGCTTGTTGGGAATGAGGTTGATGTGCAGCTCTTTCCCGGAATCCAGCTTGCTGGGGTCTGTCAGGCTCTCATATCTGATCTTATCCAGGGCCTAGCAAAACGCACACAATCAGGCCCGAGTGCCCCTGGGAGGATCAGGGAATGTGAAACCAAAAGCCGACGGGGTAAGTGGGACACTTACGTCGGACGAATTAGAAATGAGTTCCCGCAAGAAAATCTCCTTGTTCGAGTAGAACGTGTTGATGATCAACGACATAAGCTGCGCGATCTCCGCCTGGAAGGCGAACGTCTCCACCTCCTCCTCCTCCATGGGCTGGTCGTGGTTCTGGGCTTCTTCCGGCATCTGCAGCGACACGAGCAATTGGGACCCCCGCGGCGCGGCCCCCTGAACTCCTAAAACCCCGTTTAAGCTGCAGCCAAATCCACCAAAAGCCGCCGACAAAGCGATGACCTCATTCCTGCGTCCGCGCGGCGGTCGGGAGCGCGCCCCGAGGCCGCCCGAGCCAGTCCCCAACAGGCAGTGCGTGCTGCCTCGCTGCTGCTCCGACCGGCGTCCCCACCGGGCCCGGGGCGGCCCCGCTTCCTGGTGGGCCCCACACCGCTTGCCAACCGCGCGGGAAGGCCCGAAGCGGGTGGGGGAGGTGGGCCCACAGCAGGCCCGAGGCCTCCCGGCGGACCGCGGCCGCCCCAACGCCAGCGGGCCCAGAGTCCCCGCCGCCCTACTAACGCCCACCGCTCTACAAACACCGCCCACCCTCTGAATTCCCTGTTCCCCGCGCCCCCGACCCACAACCGCCCCCTCACCTTGGCTAGTGAACCGCACAGACTCCGCAAGAACACCGCAGCAGGACGACGCAGAAGCAACTGGCGCGCAGCGCCCGCTCCTCCCTTATATAGACGCGGGCCCGCCCTGCGCGCGCGACGCCTTTTCCAGAAGGCTCCTGAACCTTCCGGAAGAACCCTCCCCAACCGCCGCCGCGGCCGCGCGCCTGCGCCTGCGCACTGGCCGCCGCCCGCGCCTCCCCCAACCGCCGCCTGAGCGCGCCTGCGCGGCCTGGAAGTCTCGGGAAGGTGCAGTACTTTCGACCGCCGCCTCATCCTTCGGGCGGAGGTCCCTCCGTCCCGCGCTCCACTGCTGCGCCCCCGGTTCGACGCGCGGGTAGACAGCGCTCTAATCCCCTTTCACCGCCCTGCGGGGCCCGCACTCCGGTGAAATTCGCAGACTGAACTTTTAGTTGTGGGAGCGCCCCCAAGGTGGGGCCGCTCCTGAATTAAGTGGAGGGGGACCCTCACATTCCTATTGGCGTCGCTCGCAGCCTCAGAACTCGGGTGTCCGGCGTCTGGGGCCCCTGCCAAGTTCAGGGCCTTGAGACCGTGGGTAGGGGTGAGGGGCAGTGAGTAGAGGTTCTGGCCACGTTTTGGGGCTCGGGGAACGGGGCAGCCACGTGGAGTCCAGCCCTGGGGTTGGAGGACAGGACGGCATCTCTTCGGGCCGGGCTGTGGGTACAGGTCCCTGGAATTCGGGCGGCACTTGCCTGCGTGAGCCTGCTGTACCGGGCCGGCCCGTGAGGGGGCGACCGGGAGACCGCCAGACCCCGGGTTTCCGCCGTCACTAGAAGGGGATCCTGGCGCCTGGAGAGGCGCCGGAGGTCGGGCGAGGGCCCGCCCCGCCCCCCGCAGTCCGCGGTCGCAGGCGTCCCTGTGCGGACGCCCCACTGTGCGCAGGAGACGTTCCCCGTGGCGAGTGCCCTGTCCCGAATTCTCCAGACCGATGGCAACCTCTAGGTGTGTCTAAAGCCACGTCCTTCACACTTCGGGGCCCCTTAGGCTGAAATTCCGGCATTTGCACCCCCAGGTACATCGAGATAAAGCCGTCTTTTTTACTTATTTTGCCTAATGTAAGGTACCCACGTCAAGTACGTAATTCGCGGCTGGGGCGATTAACTTGCGCCAAGAGCCAGTTTCTTAAAGGGGAACCTGGCGAGCGCTCTGAACCACACCAGGTGACAAGTGTCAGACGGGGAGGGGGGCTTTAGACTCGACCGGTTCCGCAGCTCCACAACCCGGTGTCCCAGTGTGGGGACCCGAGCGCCCCCACCCCGCCCGAGCCCCTTCCAGAGCCTTCCAGGGGTCGTCCCCCACCCCGGGCTCCTTTGTCTCTAGCTCCTCCTATTGCGGGCTGCCCCCTCAGGCCCCGGGCCTTTGGGAACAATCTAGAAGAGCCTTGGGATGTAAACAAATTGACTGAACGTCCCTCCCTGGCTTATCTCCAGGGTAACCCAGCTTCTCCAAGAACGGGATTCTCCAACTGGGACGTGTGACCCGTTGGGAGAGTGAGACATCGGCGCGGGGCGACCTGACTCCCTTTAAAACCGGACACATGGGATGGAGCCCAGCGCCCACGTGCTGGGTTGTCAGGCGTTTGCGGGGCACGTTGGAGAGTGTGTTTCCGTCCCCAACAGAGTCCGAGGTGCTCAGCCCGGGTTTTCCCAGAGGAAAACCCGGCTCTAGGGGGGAGGAAGAGGAAGGAGGGGCCGTTGAAACTGCAGGTTTCCTGTCCCCCCTGCTGGCGGTGAAAGATCCCCTCCTGGCGGCGGAGGCTGGCGCCACCAGCTGTCCTGTCGCTCTCCTGGCCTAGAGGCCTGGCCCGCTGTGTCCTTTCCGCCTCGTTTCTGCAGCGGCCCGGGAGGTTCAAGATGAGCCGTCCCCCCGGGCACCCCGGCACCTGTGTCTCCCAGCAAGCCCCTACTTTATTGTCCCGCCCACCTTGCAGACCCACCCATGCCTCGGTTACTAAACCCGAGGGTGGTTTCAGGCCTGCCCTCTGAACCCTCGGGGAACCACCCTGCTCTCTTTAGGGCCTCAGTAACGCCCCCCCCTTCTGCCAAATGGAGGCTCTGTCGGTCTTCTCTGCGTACTGGTCTCCTCTCCCTGGCCTGTGGCCTGAGCTGCCGGAACAGGACCTGTGTGCAGATGTGTCAGGGAAAGGGCCAGGCCACACCTGGATGCAAGGCCACCCTCCCCGTCCAGCCCCACCTGGCCGCCTTCCAGGGCTCCCTACCCCGGAGGTGAGCCCACCATCTTCTAGAACCCCAGGCATCCCTGCAGGGGATCTGGGTGAGTCCTGCCATTTATGGTCTCCACATAGCCCTGGAATTCCAGCCTTCCCTGCTGTCCCCACCCACCTCCCTCAGTCCCTCACCACTGCCCACGTGAGCCACCTCACTGCTCCTTGCCTCTTCTCAGCCTTGTCTCCACCCTAGGGCCAGGCTGCCCTTTGAGAACACAGACCCCGTTCAAAACCCTGGCTGACAACCGACAACCTCCAGGAGAAACAGGGCTCCTTAGCCGGGGGGCTCAGTTCCGTGCCGTTTCCTGTTCCTCTCCTTTTTTCCTTCTTAAATCCTCACCTGAGGATATGTTTATTGATTTTAAAGGAAGGGGGAGGGGAAGGAAAACATCAATTAGTTGCCTCCTGTGCGCCCCAACAGGCGATAGAACGAGCAACCCAGGCCTGTGCCCCTACTGACTGGGACTTCTACCGACCCCCCACCTCCCATGCCCGCCAGGCCCCGGCCAGGCCCCCTCATGTGAAAAGGTTCTCAGGACTCGGTACCTCCTTCCCAGCATGAACCCCTGGGCTCAGCCGAGTCACTGAGCTCTCCAGCTCCCACTGGTCCACTCCCACCCCACCTCCTTTTCTACCCAGCTTCCTCAACTCAGTGTTTTTCTTTTTTTCCCCATAGGATTTCGTTTATTTTTAGGGAGAGGAGAAAGGAGGGGGGAAGAGAGGGAAACATCAATTGCTTGCTTTTCACCCGCCCCCCAACCAGGGACCTGGCTGGCAACCCAAGCATGTGCCCTGACTGGGGATCAAACCAGCGACCTTACCGTTTGCAGGCCGGCATTCAGTCCACTAGGCCACACCAGCCAGGGCACAGCTCGGTATTTCTAACTCATTTCCGGGTCCTGCAGAATTAGCTCCTAATTCTTTGCTGAACTTGCCCTTAAGTGATATTGTTGTCAGGGGAAGCTGACCATTTTCCTCCTCTGTTGGAGACCTTTGGTGTCCCTCCATTAAGCTGGGACATGAGGCACAGGCTCTGGATCCAGGTGCCCTTTGGGGGGGGGGGGCTGTGGCCACCCTGGGGTAGCAGGTGACCGGTTCTGTCATCTGTGTGGGGCCCAGATGTCTGTGGAGCATCCGAGTACATGAGTGTCCAGGAAAGAGGTGTCGGGGTTGCTAGCAAGGACTGGTGGCAGGGCTGGAGGGGAAGGAAGGGACCTGCTCATGCTTGGACAGGTTCATGGTGGCCCAAGGACAGCATCTCTGGAAAGACCAAGAGCTGGGAGCCAGGAGGGAGAGGGGCTGGGGACCGGAGGCTGGCCTTGGAGGGGGATGCAGTGTGGGGGCTGAGGGGTGTTGGGGCGCTCCCTCCCCGCACCCCCCCCCCCAGTCTCTTGCAGAAGAAGCCCCACCTGGGTCTCCCGCCCTGCTCTGGCTCAGGCAGGGACTGCTGTGCACGGAGCCCCTCCCCCACCCAGTGGGAGGCAGCTCAGGCGGCGCCCTCAGGATGGTGGGGGGAGGGCCAGGTCTTTACAAGTGCGAACAAGCAGTGAGGCCAGTTGGGGTGGTTCTTCAGTCCCGCAGGAACCAGCGGCGCAGCCGGGCTTTTCCGGAAGCCCCTTGTTTCCCCTTGAATTCACCTTCAAACCTCTGAGTCGGCTGACTCATCCTTCGACCTCCACATTCTGACAGCTGCCCAGTCTGGTGGGTTTTTCCCTTTAAAGCGTCCTGTCTATTCATGCTCAGGCCCTCTGCCCGTCATCATGGCCACCTTCCGGAGGCTGTCACCGGATCTATTCATTCTATATTCCTGTTCTCATCTGCCCCCTTCCTGGCACACACATGCCAGGGCTCCGGGGACACCGAACCGGCAGTCCCTCTCGAGGGGGGAAGGCCGGGAAAGCCCAGCTGCCGAGCTCCTCCTTCCCCTGGGCCCCGAGTTGGTCCAGCCTCATGCTCCCATCTGCACGCAGGCCTGGGCGCTCTCAGATCTGGGACACTGGCTGTGGACCCCCAGACTATCCTGAGGAGGGGGCACCCTGCCGGCCCCAACCCGATGGTCTGGAATTTAAGAATCTAGCAGAGAAATCCACAGGGAGGGAGGAAGGAAAGGGAGGAAGAGGGGGTGGGGGATGGGGTGGGATCTCCCACCAAGAATAGGCGACATTGTTTCCTGGTCTGTTCTCTCAGCCCCACCCCCACCCCAGGCGGCAGGAATGGAATGGCTGGCCACCTGGCTACCTGGCTACCTGCAGGGCAGCCCTCGGGAGCGTTCGCACCACGCCCTGCAGCCAGCCCTTCACTGCGAGGAGGACTGAGGCAGGGCTAGGACTCCGTGTGGCCCCACCAGCTCCGCAACCCTTCCCTGTCCACTCCCAGCTGCTCCCTGAATGTGCTTGGAGCCGAGAGGCGCGTCAGGAGTGGAATACAAAATAAAATTTCTTAAAGGAATAGTATAAAGGACACATGGACAACAAGTAAGGGGGGTGGAAATGGGAGGGAGGTGGAGAGCACGGGGGGGGGGTGCTGGGATGGGAGTAAAGGACAGAAATCTGTACTTGAACAATAATTAAATAAAAAAACATAAAAATTCTTTCCCCCCCCCAAAAAAAATTCTTTCCCTTTTTCTTCTTCTCCATTATAGCTTATGTGATTACTAGTAGAATGTGTAACAAATTAATCAAATGGGTATGTTTAATCTTAGGTTCTGGCTGAGATTTTGTTGCAGTCAGTTGCCCAGGAAGGAACGAAGGGACTTTTAATCCAGCTCCGATGCCACATGCCTGGTCACCAGGAATGTGGAGCCCGATCCATTGCGACCCAGGAACAGCAGACGACCGGACAATGTCAGCCTGCCTGCCCACCTCATCAGAATGCAGGCCTTCCTGTTCCCGAAATCAGTGACACAGATCTTCACCAAGATCGGAACTCCCTCAGGGACTGGGGCTCCAAAGACTGCCTGTGGCCAGGACCCCCTCTGCCCCCTCCCACGCCCACACACACTCCAGCCCAGGGCTTCCCCTGGGAACCTTGCTCCTGACACACTTCGGGGAAGGAGAGTGGTAGTGTTTTTATATCATTGTTAGGTGTGCACTTATAATCCAATCCCTGTCTGTGCTTTTTTGGCTGGGTGGTGACAGGCAGCATGAGCCCGGCTGGACTGACCTTCAGGCTGGGGGCTTGCTCCACCTCCAACCCTGTCACCTCTTCTGCAGGTTGACCCCTGTCTGCCGAGCTCCTCTCAGCTTGGCATCGCCTCCTGAGGACACACTCACTGGATGCCTCCTCCGTAGCTCCCAGCCCAGGGGCCCACCTGAAATTAGACTTCGTCTCTCTCGCCTCTCTGGCCCAGGCCCGGCTCAGCCCTGGCACATTCGGCCACCCATGTACCTGGGGATGAATAACTGAGTACAGAAAGCCTTCACCTGACACAGGCAATAGGTCCTTGGAAGGCGCGACAGGAAGCGAAACGACACAGTACAACGAGGCAGTGTTACCCTAGGCTAGTTGACGCGAACAAGGGTTGAGTTCCGACAGCCCATTTCTGGTCACAGAAATATCATCAAACTTCTGGGTGAAGACCTGAAACGTTTCTAATATTCAACATTGAAATAAACGTGAGCTACACAGACATCTAAGAAAGACGAATAAAAACAAGATGATTTTCTAGCCTGCTGATTCCAGTTTGGGCCCCAGGCAGCCGGAGCCTCTCCCAGCTGCTCAGGGTGCTGGGGAGGATCACCCTGGACGGACACCCTCCCCGAGCAGGGCCACTAGCACACACGTGCACACTCACACTGAACAGTGTAGACAATACACTCCCGAGCCGGGCTCTGTGATGAGGGAGGAAACTGGAGCACCCAGAGAAAGGCCATCCAGGCACGGGGACACCAGGCACACTACACAGACAGGGGCCTTGGCCGGAACCTCCAGTTGTGGAGGTGCAGGTCAGAACCCTTCAGCCCAAAGGCAGTGACAAACCATTGGCGCCATCTGGTGGCCAGTTGGTGGGTTGTGCTTGGGGCCTCCCTCTGTGAAATGGCTTCGATGCCGAGGATTCCACGGTCTCCTTCCTTCTGAACAGTCAGGAAAGAGATAATTACGCGAGCTGCATCCTCCATGTCTCACCCTGACGCGTTCGTGCAAAGCTTCTAGCCTTTCACTGAAACTGACTCTGTAGGAGAGCAGAAGGAGGCACACTTTTCAATGGAAAAGTGTGTGTGTGTGCAGGCGTGTGGCGGGTACCAGGACGAGTCCTGGGCCAGGAGGGCTGGATCTCAGTGAGGCTGGGGTCCATGGGGCACATCTTGGGGGAAGGCAGGCCTGTGCAAGGGCCCACAGAGCAGTTCATCGAGGCTGGGTGGGTGCGAGCTGCCCGGGCTGAGCACACTCCCCGGGGAGCCAGGTCCCTCTGCGGTCAGTAGTGCCTCAGCCGGGGCTCGCAGAGCTGTGAGGACAGAGCCCCGCTCGGCCGGGAGCCTGCCGGGTGCCGTGTGTCCACCTCTGCAGTAGCTGGGGCACGTGGGCCCTCCAGCCCCCCAGGCCCTCGGGTTTCAGCGGCAGTGGTGAGGCAGCAGGGGAAGGAGGCCTCCGAGGGCCAGCAACCTGGAGGATGGTCACCCACCAGCGTGGACCCAGCCCTGGCTCCCCCCTACAGTGTCAGTACCCTTATTTCCTTGTGGGCTGACCAAGAGCCCTTCACACACCCCCTCCCCCCCCCCCCCCCCCCCGCACAGGTGGAGCGCCTGCCCCCGTGGGGTGCATTGCTGCCTCCTGTTCAGGACAGGGACCAATCAGAGTTCTTCCCTGGTGGGGAACAGCTTCCTTTCCTGTTCAGATTCAAGGTTAGGATGAGGGTCTGGGGCTGCTGAGGCCACCAGGGAGAATCCCGGAGAAGAGAGGGGCAGGGAGAAGCTTTCAGGAGTTACAAGGGAAGCCAAGCTCCCCCCGCCCTGCACCTCCTGGTTTGGCTCTGGGGCCGATGATGCCTTTGTCCTCAGGCTGCTGAGAACCGGAGATGTGAGTGTCACACGGAGCGTCCTTCAGTGTCTGCAGGAATTTGGGCGGGGGGGCCTCGGAGGAATCATGAACTTCCTCTCCTGGGCAGAGCCCAGTGTCTTGCACACGGAAGAGATGGAACCTTCCCTGATGCTGAGCAGGAGCCCTGGGTCCTGTGAGGAAAGAGCCAAGGGCTGCTGCACGCTGCTGTGCTCAGCACCCACACTCTTGGTCGTCTCCTCGGCCGCTCCCTCAGCCTCCCCTGCACAGCCTCCCCCGCACGGCCTGCCACGAGCCTGGGAAGCTGAACGGACAGGTCTTGGCTCCCCCAGGCCCTGGGCAGAGGGTCATGTGACCCAGTTCTGGCCTGTGAGACGGGAGCACAGCCTGTCACCAGTGGGGGGGGCATGGTTAATGCTTTGATGGTTTTCCTTTTACTATTAAGTTGCCTCAAATAATACTTAAAAGTTAGTAGAGGTATAAAAATGGTGAAAAAGTTAAATAATGGACTTTTTATTATAACAATTTCTAGTTTCTTTTCTTCTTTAAGATTTTATTTATTTATTTTTACAAGGGAGGGAGAAAAGAGGGAAAGGAGCATCAGTGTGGGGCTTTCTCTCCCACACCGCCCACTGGGGACCTGGTCCGCAACCAGGCCTGTGCCCTGGCTGGGAATCAAACTGACGACCCTTTGGTTCACAGGCTGGTGCTCATTCCACTGAGCCGGGTCAGGCAGGGCTGTTCTTTAATATGCCTCACGTGCTCAACTGCACCTCAGCCTCTGCTTCCTGGAGGGCCCAACCCGAGGCACCATCTCCCAGAGCCCCAAACACCGCCTGGGTCTGTAGGTCTGTGCCGGGCGTTGCTAGGAGGACAGGAAAGAGTCGCTTGGAGTGAGCATTCATTACATGCCGACACAGTCACGCCGTAGGACGGCCTAGCCCGGAAGCTCAGAAGTTTGCAGCAGCGAACATTTCTCTCTCGTCCAGGCACAGGGGGTGGGGAGTCGTCCGGTCGGGGCCGATCCGCTCAGGCTGCAGGGCTACGGGCCGCTCTGTCCGCGTGTCCCCACTGGGGCCTGGGCCGAAGTTGTCCCAGGGAGGCGGGTCCCCACAGTGTGAGAGGACAAGCCCAAACGCCTTCACAGGAGCACACTTCAAGCCTCTGCTCCCGTCACGGCCACCAGCAGCGACTAAAGCCACAAGGCCCAATCGAAAATGGAGGGGGAAAGCCGATCTTGACCACCGTGAGGCCATGGCAGAGGGTGTGGATGTTCACCACCAGGACCAATGATTCACCTGCTGCCCATAACAGTTCTCGCAGGTTGGAGTAAGACCTGACCTAACCATCAGTGGTCAACTCATACCTCCAGGTTCCGCATCCATTCTGGAAGACTATCTGTGCCCCCTTGTGGGGTTTTCTCTGGGTTTCAGGCACGTATGGGGATACCTGGAGACCTCTGTGGCAGTCCTGAAGGCTATTCTGACTAAAATGCTTTCTGGGGACTTCGGTCAAGATGGAGGCTCACAGGTAGGCACGCTTCACCTCCTCGTGCAACTCCAGAGAGAACGACAGCTGAACCTCGAAACAGACAGACAACACCAGAACGGTCAGAAAATCGAACTGTATGGACGTCCAGCAGCCAGGGACTTAAAGAAGCCACATTCATCCGTCAGGTTGGAGAGGGGAGATGCGGCAATGGGTGGAGGGGGAGATGCCGTGGTGGGAAGCGGAAACGGCGGCATGGGCGGTCCCACATTCACCCGTGGTGGGTGAAACCCGCCTTGGGAGCAGGGATCCCAGCCCCAGGCCACACCACACAGCCCCGGTTCCAGTGCAGGGAAGAGAAGTCCCCATGACTTCTGCTGGCTGTAAAAACCAGTGGGGGTTGGGGTGGCACAAGAAACTGTTGGATTTTCAGGAGATTCCACTTAAAGGGCCTGCGTGGTCTTAGAATTACGCGAACCCACGCACTTGTATTCAGCACCAGGGCAGCAGCTTGAAGGGCACCAGTTGCATGGCTGCGGGCGGTGGAGGGGGGGAAGTGACTGCCAACAGGACGAGTGCCGGGCAAACTTCCAGAAGCCAGGCCGCAGCACCGTCCCCTCTCCGGGCCCTCCCCCGACACAGAGCCACAAAGTGGGGAAGCGGTTGCCCCGCCCTGGCCAGTACCTAAGGCTCCGCCCCACACAATTTATAGGAGCCTCTTCTGCCACAGGCTCCATGCTAGTAAGACAAGGAGTCAACAAGCAGAACAGGAACAGAAGCACAGAAACAGAGATCACATGGAGGGTTATCAGTGGGGAGGGGGGCGGAGAACGGGGGAGAAGGGACAGGGAATAAAAAGCACAAATGGTAGGTAGACAATAGACAGGGAGAGGTTAAGAACTTATGTGTATGACCCCATGGGCGTGAACTAAGCCGGGGTGGGGGCGCTGCTGGAAGAAAGAAGGTACTGGGTGGAGGGGGGCAAAGGAGAAAAACTGGGACAACTGTAATAGCATAATCAATAAAATATATTTTAAAATATTTCCTGGATGTGCAAAGGCAAAATCCACTGCTCCTCTATGGCCAGTGTCATATGAAGGTCAAGGATGCTTCTTAGTGCTCTGAAGTCTGGCTAGCGTCTTTGGGGGAGTGCGTTCTGGGAGTCGTGTCGAGGTTAAACGGTTGTCTCGGAGTGTTCCGACCACTCTGCAGAGGTGTGTTCACGCAGAGAGCCGACCTGACTTGGTAATGGGTGCGGCCCCACAAGTGCGCTTCGGGAGACCAGTGCACATTCTTCTGGGGGCGGCCTTGACCTGCCCTGCCTACAAAAAACGTGGAACTCTAACGCTCGTCTTCTCGTTTTCCTGAATCCAACCTGCTGCACTAGGTCCCTCGGTCTCCAGGTGTGTAGGACCAGGAACTATGGCAGAACTTCCAGACTTGTTATTGCTTTCATCGTTCTCATCCAGTGCAAAGTTAGTTTCTAGGGTCCAGGCTCAGGATCCCAGCCACCTCCGTGACGGCAGCTTTGCTGCGGAGCCTGGAGCCCACGCTGGGGTCTGGGCCGACGATGCTGGGCTCTCCCGCGTCTCCGAAACCAGTTCTCTCCTGGATCTTTAATCCGGCCCTAGTGACTCCTCCCCCTCGAGCCACGAGTGGCCCTCCTGTGGGAGTGGTGGAAACGAGGTCACCTTTACTCGCAGGCAGGTCACCACACAACCAGTTGTACCGGCTCGTGGAGGTGAAAGCGGAGCTGCACCTGGGAGCAGCACGCGTGATGTCATCTCCAGCCCGGGCCTCGGTCCACACCTTTCCCTCGGAGAGGACGGCCCACCGTGCCAGTGACACGGCGCCCTCTGGTGGGGGGGGGGCGCCACTGCCCCTGGAACAGGGCACAGTAGGTTTTGTCCAGCAACGTGGGTCGGCCACAGAAGACCTTACCTCCTGCCTAGTGGGGTCCTTTAAAAAAAAAGATTTTGTTTATTTCTTTTCAAAGAGAGGGGAAGGGAGGGAGAAAGGAAGAGAAACATCAATGTGTGGTTGCCTCTTGCACACCCCCTTCTGGGGACCTGGCCCACAACCCAGGCATGTGCCCTGCCTGGGAATCGAACCAGTGACCCTTTGGTTCTCAGGTGGCCCTTTGGCACTCAAACTACTGAGCCACACCAGCCAGGGCGGGACCTTTTTATGCTCTAGGAGATTCTCTGACTTCTGAAGATCACCTAGATGGCACATGGGTTAGTGTATTTGGTTTCCTCAAACATCTGCTTCCTATAGATTATTACAATTTGCACGATATGTGAATATCTTGAAACAGGTGATATTTAACACAGGAAATTGGATGCATATTTGTTATCAGTCCAAACTGCAGGCCTGGAAAGCCTTAAGCAAAGATGGGAGGAGTTTCAGAGAGTCCGTCATGATCGGTGTAAAACAGTGTGCAGATAAAAGTGCTATGGACCGCCCTGGCTGGTGTAGCTCAGTGGGTTGAGTGTGGGCCTGCAAATTAAAGGGTCGCCGGTTCGATTCCCAGTCAGGGCACATGCCTGGGTTGCAGGCCAGTTCCCAGCAGGGGACACACAAGAGGCAATTGTACATTGATGTTTCTCTCCCTCTCGCCTTCCCTTCCCCTCTAAAGACAAATAAATAAATAAATAATTTAAATAATTTTAAAAGTGCCATGGAAAACATAGCAGGTGTGCTTTGTTCACCTCTAGCCTTTACACCTCCAATCAAAACCTCAGGCCCACTGACCCAGAAGCGCTCTGAGGATTTGCACCAGGAGACCTCCTGCCACAGCATACAAAGCTTCTAGTGACCATCGGGGCAGTTCTGGCAGTTCTGACTGGCAGACAGACGCCAACAACGCAAGTCTTGTACCCAGCACCACGGATCGCGCGTTTGGTTGGCGGGACAGCAGGAGCGAAGAGCCCTGTCCACCACCACGGCGGAGGAGGAGGCCGGGGCAGGGGAGCTGAGCTCTGCCGAGCTCTGGGGCCCACTCCGACCTCTCGTGCCAGGAGCCTTTTTCTTTAAGGATACAGTGTATCTGTAGCTTTAAAGCAACAGATAGGATTGTTGCTTTAAAGAAACAAACTCCCTTTTTAAAATAGGATTCTGTCCGTTCCCTGGTAATGCATGCCTGAGCACAGAAAATGGGGCATCAATAACTGTAGATCATATGATTGCGTTTGCAGTGAGGCTCGGTCACCTGTGGGAGTTGACGGGCTGCATTTCACGGAGGACGGCTGTGCGGCCACTTCCAACAGGACACGGAGGTCGTAGTTAACAGCCTACGGTGGTGAATGGTGGCCTTTTAGGTAGTAGTTCATGTTTTATTTGTTTTTATTTTTGCATTTAATCTTTCTTACGTTTTCTATTACCATTTAGTCCCTTTTTGCTCCTCCCCTGTATTTAATATTGTAATTATCCTGTTGTATATTTCTTATTGTAGACTGTCATCTTTCAGTATATTTAAAACCAAAACACGCTTTTAAAAAACCTACTAAAGTTCTTGGTAATAAACTTTGCCAGTTATATGTAAAAGTAAAATTAGTTTTGAAGCCTTTTTTCCCCCCAGTAATATGCAGTTTAAAGGTAAAAGTGTGCTGAGTCCCTCCACAGTGCGGCCCACGCTGGGCATTTGGAAGAAAAGGCTGCAGGACAAAGGCCAGGGTGCGGGCGGTGTGGCCCCAGATGCCTGGGCCAGGGCAGTCCCAGATCCTGGCTGAGACCCTGGCCTCTCCCACTGCCCTGGAGGCCGCGGGGCCCCAGGAGAGGTGGAGCCGTGGCGGGTGTGGGCCCTCCAGTACTCCATGCACCTGGGTCGGCGGAGACGCCCGCATCACCGAAGCTGAGGAAGCCGCCGCCTGACTCGGGCGGGGCCTGACTTGCGGCCTGTCTGCGGGTACTGGCCCCGAGGGACACGGTAGAGTGGCAGCTTCCACTCTACCTTCCACTCTACCGTGTGCCTGTTGCTGGAGGGAGGGGTGCTTCACTGTTTGCTACAATGAAGAAAGTGAATCAAAACTGCTGAAAAATAAAACAATGATGTTGTCCTTAAAGGCTCCCTGTGAAAACCAGCAGCACCTGGGACTCATTGGCGGTTTCCACGGGGATATGTGGGAGCCTGCCCGTGAGGAGGGCCAGGGGCCCCGCTGTGCGTGGGCCGTGGGGACAGTGTGGTCCACTCCTGACACCTGCTGTCTCTCTGGGAGCTGGGCCTTCGGTACGTGCCAAGGTGAAGGGTGGCTGTGTGACTGGCCTCCAGAGAAAACCCTGGGTGCTGGGTCTCCTTGGAGCTTCCCTGGTGGACACACTTCGGTGCGCTGTCACTGACTCCCTGTGGGGAGGAGGGGCACGTGTCCTGTGTGGCCCCCGCGTGTAGAGGACACCTGGCTGGAGCCTGTTTTCCTCTAGACTTTGCCCGCCACCTTTCTCCTCCGCTGATTTTCTGGGCGCCCCTGTGTTGTAACAAAGCCAAGCCTTGAGTACAGCCGCAGGCCCGGGTGGGAGTCCTCCCAGCCGTCAGTCAGCACAGCCAGGGCCATCTCAGGCGCCCGCCCAGCACGGCCCAGCTGGGGTCTCCATTTCTGTGATTCTGTTTCTGTTCTAGCTGTTTGCTTAGTTTGTTTTTCTTTTTCTTTTTAGGTTCAGTTGTTGATAGTTGTGAGTTTGTTGTCATTTTACTGTTCATATTTTTTAAAATATATTTTATTGATTCTGCCATTACAGTTCTATTTCCCCCCTTCCTTCCCCCCACCCTGTACACCCCTCCCCCACACTCCCCCCTTTAGTTTATGCCCACGTGTCTCAAGTTCTTTAGATTCTGTATTTCCCATACTATTCTTGCCCCCCCATCTATTTTCTATCTACTGTCTATGCTACTTATTTTTTGTTCCTTCTCCCCCCTTCTCCTTCTCCCACTCCCCTGTTGCTAACCCTCCATGAGATCTTCATTTCTATGTTTCTGCTCCTGATCTAGCTGTCCTCTTAGTTTGCTTTTGTTTTAGGTGTGGTTGTTAATAATTGTGAGTTTGCTGTCATTTTACTGTTCATATTTTTTATCTTCTTTTTCTTAGATAAGTCCCTTTAACATTTCATATAATAAGGGCTTGGTCATGATGAAATCCTTGAACTTGACCTTATCTGAGAAGCACTTTACCTGCCCTTCCATTCTAAATGAAAGCTTTGCTGGATAGAGCAATCTTGGTTGTAGGTCTTTAGATTTCATGACTTGGAATACTTCTTTCCAACCCCTTCTTGCCTGTAAGGTCTCTTTTGAGAAGTCAGCTGACAGTCTGATGGGAATTCCTTTGTAGGTGACTGTCTCCTTGTATCTTGCAATTTCCAGGATTCTTTCCTTCATTTTAATCTTGGCTAATGCAATTATGATGTGCCTCAGTGTGTTCCTTTTTGGGTCCACCTTCTTTGGGACTCTCTGAACTTCCTGGATTTCCTGGAATTCTATTGGCTTTGCCAGATTGGGGAAGTTCTCTTTTATTATTTGTTCAAATAAGTTTTCCACTTGTTGCTCTTCCTTTTCCCCTTCCGGTACCCCTATAATTTGGATGTTGGAACCTTTAAAGATGTCCTGGAGGTTCCTAAGCCTCTCCTCATTTTTTTGAATTCTTGTTTCTTCATTGTTTTCTGTTTGGTCATTTTTTTCTTCCTTCTGGTCCACTCCCTTGATTTGAGTCCCAGTTTCCTTTCCATCACTATTGGTTTCCTGTGCATTTCCCTTCACTTCAATTAGTTTAGCCTTCATTTGTTCCTCTAATTAGTGAGTAAAATCAACCAGTTCTGTGAGCATCCTGATCACCAGTGTTTTGAGCTGTGCATCTGAAAATTTGGCTATTTCTTAGTTGCTTGAGTTATTGGCTCTGGGGCTTTGAGTTCTTGAGCCATGTTTTGATCTGTTGAGGAGCGGAGCCTTAGGTGTTCACCAGGGCAGGGCCACCCAGTGGCTGGGTTGTGATGCTGTATGTGGGGGCGGGGTCAGACCGCAATAGCGGTCCCCTCTGCTGCTTCCCGCCGCTGGGGCCTGCGTGATCTGTCTCACTGCTCACTCCTTCGCTGGTTTATCTGCTCAAGAATGTGTGTGACCAAGGTCAGCCTGCCACTTTGCACCCTCACCAGGTCCACCCATCTGCTACCCCACACCTGGGATCTGCCCACAGCTGCCTGAGCACCTGGGTCAGGGGATCTTTCCTGCCAGACCTGGCTCCGCTGCTGGCTCCACCCCTCTTACCGGCCTGGCTGAATGGTTAGTTGTTGTTGGACTTCCATACAATTCAATTTTCTGTGTTTCGGTTGTGGGTTTTTTTTACTAAAATTTTGTTGTCTTTAAACTTGGTTGTGCGAGAAGGCACAATGTTTCCACCTACGCCTCCATCTTGACAGAAGTCCTAGTTTAACAATCCTGTTCATATTTTTTATCTTCTTTTTCTTAGATAAGTCCCTTTAACATTTCATACAATAAGGGCTTGGTGATGATGAACTCCTTGAACTTGACCTTACCTGGGAAGCACTTTATCTGCCCTTCCAATCTAAATGAAAGCTTTGCTGGAAAGAGCAATCTTGGATGTAGGTCCTTGCCTTTCATAACTTTGAATACTTCTTTCCAGCCCCTTCTTGCCTGTAAGGTTTCTTTTGTGAAATCAGCTGATAGTCTAATGGGAACTACTTTGTAGGTAACTGTCTTTTTTCTTGCTACTTTTAAGATTCTCTCATCATAGCCTTCACTTTTTTCCTCTAATTTGCGATCATACTCAACCATTTCTGTGAGCATCCTGATCACCAGTGTTTTGAGCTGTGCATCTGATAGGTTGGCTATCTCTTTGTCAATTACTTAGTTGTATTTAGTTGTATGTTTTCTGGAGCTTTGATCTGTTCTTTCATTTGGGCCTTTTTTTTTTTTTTTGGTCTGTTTGTGCCTGTTACGTCATAAGGGTTGGAGCCTTAGGTACTTGCCAGGGTGGGACAACCCATGTTGCTGCGTTGTGATGCTGGAGTACAAAAGGGAACAATGTCATTTGCTCAGCTCTCTGCTGGCTTTCAGTCACTTCCTCCACTACCCACAAACAAGTTAGGACCTTCTGGTGCTGATTCCCAGGTGAGTGGACTTGTGTACATTCTAGGACCCTGTGGGTCTCTCAAATGATGTGTAGCTGGGAGTTTCTCCTGCTGCCACAACCCCTACAGGTTTTTATAGTCAAAGGTTTTGAGGCTTTATTTCCCTGTGTTGGAACCCAGGGTTACGTGGTCTGTTTTGTTCCCCAGTTGTTCCTCTTGGTTTATCTGCAAAATGGGGCCGCTAGGTCCCCCAGCTGCCACCTCACCCTGTCCACCTTGCTGTGCGTCCTCTCTGCCCCGCTGCCTGTCTCCGCCCCTCCTACTGGTCTGGGTGAATGTTTCTTCTGTAACTCTTTGGTTGTTGGACTTCCACACAGTTCAAATTTCTGGCACTTCTGTTTTTTTTTTTTTTTTTAATTTGTCGTTGTCCTTCTTTTGGTTCTTGGAACAGGCACAGTGTATCTACCTAGGTCTCCATCTTGGCCAGAAGTCTTCCTTGGAGAGTTTTTACTACTCAAGAATTCTTTTATATTTTCCTGAAGTTTTTTTACAAAGATGTCATTCTGGTTTGTTTCATGGATGCAGTCACTACGTATTTGAGAATAGTGTTTTAGAATTGTCACCTCCTTGCACAGTCTTTTTCTCCCATGTTGCCTTTTCCCTGTCCATTTGTTTTGTCCTCAAAAACTAATAGGTAGAGGTTTTTCTCAGATGTACGCATGACCCTTGGTTGTCTGCTTATTATTAAGAGTTGGGGGCAAAAAAGAAAAAGAACAAAGAAACCTCTTTGGAAGATCTGGGCACATGGATTTTAGGACTTCTAGGCTCTGGGGTTCATTGTAGGGTAAATTGTGAGGGCCATTTGTTGGGGGAAACTCTTAGCTCATATCTTGGGAATTGTCAGTTTTGTTACAGAACAGACCTAGGGGAGGTGAATGATATACTATTACTGACTGGACCCACCTTGTGCTCCAGGGGTCCCCCACCCTGTACTAGGTTTGCCCTGCCCACTGCCAGGGAAAGACGTCTCTCAATGCCAGAGATTGGTGAAAAGGAAAGGGATTATTTATTTAAAGAGTTATACAAACTTAAGGATAATGACTTAATGTCTTCATTGAGATCCCAAAGTCCTTTAGAATACCCACAAATGCACAGTCCTTCCTTCCCCCTCTGCCCAGTCCGGGGTATTGTATCTCAGAAAAAGAAATAGAAGCCCATGGTTCTTCTCTGCCCAGGCTGTGTGGTTCCAAAAAGACCCCACACGGCTGCCACTCCTGGGTTTAAATCCCAGCACCAGTCTTCCTCTCACACCATCTCCAACTCCTCCCACAGTTGGCCACAGCTGCCAGCATTCCTGTATTCCTCCAGCTTCACTGGGCTGCCACAGTAAGTCTGGGCAGGTGTGGCCCTGTGGTGTGGAGCCAATCATCTCCAAGTTCTTACGCAGGGTCTGTGACCAGGGGGAGTTGTCTCCCAGTTACATCATGGGTTGAAGTCACTCCCATGCCCCTGGCTCAAAGCATGGCCACAGCTGTTTAACATATCTGTGAAACCAGTTAAAGGTTATAGATATGTTAAATGACCCTGTCAGAGGTTAGCTGCAAAGCTGTTGCTGCACAAAACAGCTCTCAGTGGCCCTGCTCGGTGCATCCCATCCCCCAGCTCAGACTGGTGGGGGTGAGGACATCCTATATATATACCTTTCTACTATTTCCTGGACATTGAGTTCTGGACCCCATTACAAATCCCTGTTTGTGCCCCCCCCCTTTGCTGCACCCTGTTACAGAAAAGAATCTTTTAAAATTTCTGCATGGAGCCCTGGCTGGTGTGGCTCAGTGGATTGAATGCAGGCTGCAAACCAAAGGGTCGCCAGTTCAATTCCCAGTCAGGGCACAGGCCTGGTTGCAGGCCAGGTCCCCGGTGGGGGACTCGTGAGACGCAACCACGCATAGATATTTCTCTCTTTCTCCTTCCCTTTCACTCTCTCTAAAAATAAATTTTAAAATCTTTAAAAATAAAAAAAAAAGAAAGCCATTAAAAAAATAATATTTCTGCATGGAGAGCAAGGACTTGGCTGTCAGCGTCCTGGGGGCCGAGCGGAGGGAGAAGGAGGGGGCCCAGCATTCAGTCACCACATGCTCACTTAACCCCATGCTCAAGAGACCACTGGTGACCTCGATTTGGTTAGTACCCCCGTACACAGAGGCTCTTCGTTTTCTGGAGAATCACCTTTCCGTCCTCTGCTAGGATGAGGAGCCTAGCTTTGCCAGGACGTGTGCAGGACGAACCCCAGGGAGTGGGACCGCTGGGGGGACAGGTGCGTTTTAGATTTGTGATTCTCTGTTGAGCGCACATCAGTTTACTGCCCCCCCCAACATGTGCGATGTGTCTCTGTCCTCATACGTTGTAAACAGTCATCAACCTTTCCAATTGGGAGAAAGGGGCAAACAGTTTATCTGTCCACTTTCATTGCATTGTTCTCAGGTTTGAGACTGAGCGCCTTTTCCCGGCGGAGCGACCTCTCTGCTCGTTTCCTTGTCAGCCTTGGCCAGCATCCCGCGCGCCCTCTGGCGTGTTGGTCTGCCTTTGACTGCTGCGTGCTCAGTACGGCCTCCGGTTTCTTGTTTGCTGCTTTTGCTAATAATGGGGTTTATCAGGAAACACTTTTCTTTTAAACAAAGCAAACACTTATTTTCAATGCAAAGGTGATCCAGAGAATTTATTTAAAGGTGGGCGGGGACAGCAGAGCAGGGAGTTTCCAGTGTGAACTGTGTGTTTCCATGTCCTTGGCTCATTTTTTTTCCCTCCTGGGTTATTTTTCCTTGTAACTGATTTAAAGAGGCATTTTTATTTTTAGGGATGTTACTCCCTTGCTATATGTGTTACAAATATTTTTGCCAAGTTTGTTGTCTTTTTAAATGATGTTTTGTACCATGCGGAATGCAGAATAAAAGTATCCTATGGCTTCTGAGTTCTGCCCTATATTTAGAAAAGCCTTCCCCACTTCAAGAATAAAAATAGATTTATTCAAGTAGTTTCCTTTTGGACTCTCATGGTTAACTTTCATATTTAAATCTTTGCTCCATCTGGAGTTTATTTTGGAATGAGGAGGGAAGTAGGAATCTATATTTATTTTATTATAAATGGCTAGTTGTTCAATGCCTTTTATTAAATCAACCCATGGCCGTCTTTATCATACATCCATCTTTACTGGGGTCTATCTGTACTCTTGTATTCCAAAGTCTTTTCTTAAAGATTTTATTTATTTATTTTTAGAGAGAGGGGAAGGGAGGGAGAGAAACATCAATATGTGGTTGCCTCCCACTCACCCCCAGCTGGGGACCAGGCATGTGCCCTGACTGGGAATAGAACCCTCAGCCTTTTGGCTCGTAGGATGGTGCTCAATCCACTGAGCCACATCAGCAAGGGCTTCACTGACTTTTCAAAAAATTGTATTTACTTATGTAGAGAAAGGGGAGAAACAGACATGGATCGGTTGTCTCTTGCACACCCCCAACCAGGGACCAGGCCCGTAGGCCAGGCATGTGCCCCAGCTGGGAATCGAACAGGTGACCTTTTGTTTCAAGGGAGGACGCACAACCAACCGGGCCACACTGGCCAGGGCTCCACTGATGTTTGAATTAAAGAGGTTTTAATAATATATGTTATCACCTGGGAGAAAAGTCCTCCCCCAACATTACTCTTCTTTTTCAGAATTTTCCAATGGCTCTTATGTATTCTCTCAAATTTTAATAGGTTTTCTTTTTTTAAAAGATGTTATTTATTTATTTTTAGATAAAAGGGAAGGGAAAAAGAGAGGGAGAGAAACATCCACCTGTTGCCTCTCACATGCCCCTAACTGGGGACCTGGCTCGCAACTCAGGCACGTGCCCTGGCTGGGAATCGAACTGGTGACCTTTCAGTCTGCAGGCTGGTGCTTAATCCACTGAGCCACACCAGCCAGGTCATCAACATGGGTTTGGGTTTTCTGGTACACTCACATTGCCATATGATTGCCATGGTAGCAGTATCTAACATCTGTTTCCGCACATAATTATCATTTTTATCCAGTAGAAAGAACAATTAAGACCTGTCCTCCGAGTCAGTTTGATGTTTACAGTGAGTTGTGTTGTCTGTGATCCCTGCACTGTGCCTTAGGTGTCCAGGACTCATTTATCCGGGAGCCACAAATGTGCAGGCGGAGAGCACCTCTGCCCAGCCCCCGGTGGCCGCCACTCCGCTCGGAGCGTTTTCCTTCGGCCCAGTTCCTCTCATCCTCATGTTTACAGAGACAGCACACGGTACCTACCTTCCCTGTCCGACTTATCTCACCAGTTTCCACAAGCTCCAAGAGAACCCTATCGATTTGGATTTGGATTTGGATTGCATTCAGTTTATACAGTGATTCTGAAAGAACTGGTGTTTTGTTTTTGTTTTAATTTATTTATTTTTAGAGAGAGGGGAAGGAGAAAGAGTGGGAGAGAAACATCAATGTGTGGTTGCCTCTCACGCGTCCCCTAATGGGGACTTGGCCTGCAACCCAGGCGTGTGCCCCAACCGGGAATGGAACCAGCAACCCTTTGCTTCACAGGTCCGTCTCAATCCGCTGAGCTACACCAGCCAGGGCAGAGGTGGCGTTTTTACAATGTTGATTTTTCATTCTCGGGAACGAGGCCTTTTTTCGGATTTTAGTTTCTCCGCAGTCTTACCGTCTGCTGCACGTGGTTTCTGAACACTTGCTCGCACGTCCGGAGAGGTCGCACCGCCCAACCCCAGAGCATCTGTCCGCACCGCAGTCGGCCGGTCCCCACTGCCCCACCGGGAGGCACTAGCGCCCTTCGGGTTTAGTGCGAACCCTACTTTGTTACTGTGTGGCACTTCCTTTTTTAAAGATGTTTTAACGGAATTGATTGGGGAGGCACTGGTTCATAAAATTATATATGTTTCAAGTGTACAAGTCTATAATGCATGATCTGTACATTGTATATACTTCTGTATATTGTGTGTTCACCACCCAAAGTCAAGTCTCCTGTCCCCGTTTATCCCCCCTTGACTCTCTTCCCTCCAGCGATCACCATACTGTTGTCTGTGTCTATGAGGGTTTTTTAAAAATATTTTATTTATTTACATTTAGAGAAGGGCAGGGGGGGAGAAAGAGAAGCATCAATATGTGGTTGCCTTTCGTGTGCTCTCTCTTAGGGGCCTGGCCTGCCCTGCCTGGGAATCGAACCAATGCCCCTTTGGTTCACAGGCCTGCACTCAATCCACTGAGCTACACTCATGGAGCATATGAGTTTGTTTTTTGCTTAACGCATTCACCTTTTTCACTCAGCTCACCCACCCTCCTCCCCTCTGACAGCTGTCTATTTTCTCTATCTATGGGACTGTTTTAATTTTGTTTAGTTTGTTCATTAGATTCTGTGTAGAATCATATGATGTTTGTCTCTCTCCAGATTATTTCATACTTCATCCACGGTGGTATTTTCTTTTGTTATATTTAAATTAGTTACTATTTTGACATGAGAGAGTTAGTGATGTTAGAATAGTATTATTTTTTAAAAGATTTTATTTATTTATTTTTAGAGAGAGGGGAAGGGAGAAAGAGAGGGAATGAAACATCAACATGTGGTTACCTCTCATGTGCCCCCAACTGGGGACCTGGCCCACAACCTGGGCGTGTGCCCTGGCTGGGAATCTAACTGGTGACCCTTTGGTTCACAGGCTGGCACTCAGTCAATCCACTGAGCCACACCAGCCTGGGCAGGATATTAATTTACTTAAAATATTTTATTTATTTATTTTTAGAGACAGGTGAAGGGAGGGCTAAAAAGAGAAAGGGAAACATCAATCGGATGCCTCTTGTATGAGCCCCAGTCTGGGACTGAGGCCGCAACCCAGGCAGGTGGCCCGACCAGGAATCAAACAGGTGACCTTTTGCTTTGTGGGACAACGCCCGATCAACTGAGCCACACTGGTCACGGCTGAATATTAATTTTATAACCTCCTGCCCTATGACATTGTCTTATTAAGAGTTTTTTAGTTGGTCCTCTTAGGTTTTCCAACATCACTTGTAGAGTCATAACTAACAATGGTTTCCTTTGAACTTTCATGGACTGTACTGGCTGGTACTTCTAACACTGATTGTGAGTAGAACTCACGTCAGGCCTTTAAACCTTATATCCAGTGCTCTTTTTAAAAAAGATTTTATTTATTTATTTTTAGAGAGGGGGAAGGGAAGGAGAAAGAGGGAAAGAAACATCCATGTGTGGTTGCTTCTCACACACCCCCGCCTGGGGACCTGGCCCACAACCCAGACACGTGCCCTGACTGGGAATCGCACCAGCGACCCAGTGGTTTGCAGGCAGGTGCTCAGGCCACTGAGCCACAGCATCCAGGACAATCCAATACTCTTTTTAGGTACATGTTCAATCCCCTAAACAGCTGCTGAGCACCAACGACCTACAAAGCATTGGTCTATATAAGACACGGTAAAAAAGGAAATAAATTGTTCAACGTCCAAATTCATAATATCTGTTTTCCCAGATCTAGAGCCACAACAAATATCCAGCTGGAAATTCTTTTTTCATTATTGACTTTAGAGAGAGGGGAGAACATAGATTTGTTGTTTTGTTTATTGATGCACTCATTGGTTGATTCTTGTGTGTGCCCTGACCAGGGACCTAATCTGCAACCTTGGAGTATCAGGACCATGTTCTAACCAGCTCGGCTACCCAGCCAGGGCCTCCAGTTGAAAATTTTTATGCTTTTAAAATCTTTCCAACAAATTCAATATTCTACCCTGTTAAGTTGAAACATGGCCCCAAAAGATAACTAAGACAGTGTTTTGTTTTGGGGAGAGAGGGAATTGGAATGAGCTGAGACTAAGGAAATGACTGAACAGGGGGCATGCTAAATATTTACTCAAAAGCCAAATACATGAAATAAATAAGGGGATGAGCCCCCTGACCCACATAAGCTGGAAGCAGAGCTGAGTGAAGGCCCAGCAGTGGGAGCCGCAGGCGGAGGGGGAGCTCAGGGGTCAGGGAGGAGAGGAGAAAGCACGAAGCACGTGTGTTCGGCAGGAGAGCTGCGATCGTGCGGAGCCAACCATCCAGGGAGGCACGGTCCATGGCACAGCTGAGCATTAACGCGAAGTGCTAACAGCTAGAGAACGACTGTGTTTGTTTCAAAGGAAGTGAGCCATTCGTTTGGCAGACACATACTGAGCACCTGCTGCAGGTCAGGCCCCACCTGTGGACTAGTTACAAAATGCTGAACAGAAAAGACAGGTCCCTGCCCTGGCTGGTGTGGCTCAGGGGACTGAGTGCCAGCCTGTAAACCGAAGGGTCACAGGTTCGATTCCCAGGCAGGGCACATGCCTGGGTTGTGGGCCAGGTCCCCAGTAGGGGGCGTGCAAGAGGCATATTGATGTTTCTGTCCTTCTTTCTCCTTCCCTCCCCCTCTGACTAAAAATAAATAAAATCTTTAAAAAAATTAAAAAGACAGGGTCCCTGTTCTTAAAGAGTTTACAGTCCATCAGTCCATGGGGGAGGTGGGTAAAAACGCGTGGGAACATAATGAATATTAGAAGCTGTGATAAGTGCTACAGGAAACAAACAAGGGATGTAATTTAGACTTGGGGTGCCAGGGGAAGACCCCCTGAGGAAGCAGCCCGGAGGCTGGGACCTGTAGGATGAACGGGCATAGGAGAGAACGCCCCAGGCTGGGGCCGCTCGGACTTCTGGCTCCAGTTTAGAGGACGAGGTCGCTTTCCGTCACCTGCGATGACCTGGGGGCTGGGGAGGGAAGCCTAGCTTATGTCAAGGCACAAAAGCGTAGGTGTGACAGGCATGAGGAACTACAGTGTCACAGCTCAGTAAGGGAACATGCAGGAATGGAAACGCCACAAAGGGGAAAGGAACAACAAAAAGATAAAAATGTGAGGAAGACGGCAAAGGAGAAAACTCGAAATACATCCAGTTTGTGCTGTGCACGTGACTGTGTCCGCGATCCACGCGGGGCTCCGCACTCCACGGAGGGAGGCGGCAGGGGTCCTCCTCCTGCCCAGGCCTCGCAGGGCAAATGCTGTCAACTTTCGTCTCCTGGACAGGGGTCTGCCCCAGACAGCACCCTGTGCTCCCCGAGACTAGATCCGTCTGAAATCACCAGCTGCATTTCTATTTCCCCAAATGCAAACTCCTAAAACGGACTTTTAAGGAACAAACTCATCTTGCTTCCAGTCACAGGCGCGCAGACACGACCCACAGGGGCCCGTGGCTGGAGACCACGCAGCTCTCTGGCGCCTCCCAGCGCACGGCCGAGGCCCCGCGCCTGGTCCCTGCTGCCTGCGGAGCACCAGCGCTCCCCTCCAGTCTCCTCTCTCCTCCTTACCGTTCTCAGAGGCAACAGGGTGGAAGTCGCCCCGGACACCCCTCGGCTTGAACGCCGGTGCGCCATCTCTGAAGAGACAAACGCACAGTAGTAACTGGGCGGCTTGGGCAGGCTGGCATTGAACCGGCAACTGGCGGAGCTTAACCACCCAAACGAAAGCCTGCCCAAGTTCTGGCTACAAAAAGCGATGTCCTACTGAGGGTGCGGCTCTAAGGGCACTCTCATCACCCAGCCGGGTCCGTGAGGGACAGAGCATCTCAGCCTCAGGACGACCGATTCCTTTTCTCCCCACGTTTTCTCCTTCGTCACTGTGGGTTGGAGTCCCATTTCTACCTTCTCTCTGTGGTCTAAGAACATCAAAATGACACGCATGGAGTTGGTGTGATGGGGTGGGAGTCGGCTGTTTTTGAGGCTGGGGCCCTGGAGGTGGGGCGACAGAGCTTTTGTTTTTAATTGTTGAACGACAGCAATTCTTGTTGTTGAATTGCAACAAGAGCCGCCAGCACCGTGGCGAACTCCCGGCTCGACTGCCCACTGTTCCCTCTCTGCTGCGTCTGCTCCTGGACGGCATGTTCGTAGGGTGTGGGGGAGGCGGGAGGCAGTGCAGGGTAGGCAAGTCACTCTGGAGCCTGGTGGCCCAGAGGAAACAAGAGGGACTATTACAAGGACATGGTGGACAAATTCGTTTTCAAAATAAGAGGTGTCTTTCCTTTGATCCTAGAAGAAAGGTGTTAGAACGGGTTCAGATGAGACAAAAATGCAGGTACAACTTGGACATTAAGGAGGTTCATGTCTTGGGTTGGAGCCCCCCAGACTGGTTCTCAGAGCCCCGAGTGTCTTGGTAACTTTTTCAGGTCACCCCTAGACTGACAGACTACTAGCAGGTCCATTTACTAGGTGAGGCGAAACCACCTAGGAAGTATTTATTTCTCGTAATTTAGTAGCTGTCTGAGACTGAAGTCGGGCACTACACAGAATATGCTCCAGTTTTGATTCAACAGCATATGCTCATTTAAAGTGCGTAATTCCGTGCTTTTTAGTATATTCAGAATCGTGCAACTATCCACGCAATCCACAGAACATTTCCGTCACCCCAAAAGAAACCCTGTACCCAAGCAACCAGCCATCCTTCCCTCTTCCTCTATCTACCACCTCTAGGCAACCTCTCACCTGTCTCCTGTCTCTACAGATGTGCCTGCCCTTGACATTTCACATAAATGGGGTCACACAGTCTGTGGCCTGCTGTGTCCGCCTCCTTTCATTTGGCACCGAGCTCTCACGGTTGGCCCCTGCCGCCTGCCGCTGCGTCAGGGCTGCGTCCTCTTCGTGGTCGAATAATATTTGAGTGCGTGGAGAGTGCGCACTCGGTGCGTCCATTCGTCGGTGGGCATCCGGTATGCTTCTACCTCGAGGCTACTATGACAGATGCTGCCATAGATGCCTACGTATGTGTTTGCGTGGACCTGTTTTCACTTCTCTCGGGTGCACACCTCGGAGGGGGATTGCTGGGTCGCTGGTAACCGTTTGAACATCTGAGGCTGCCAGGCTGCCATGCCGAGGTGGAGGTGCCGTTTTACATTCCTAAGGGTGGTGCGTGAGGGCCTGAGGTTGGACACGCCCTCACCGCCATGACAGCCCGCCTGGGGGCCATTTGCATCTCCCTGACGACCAACGAAGCTGAGCATCTTCTGTGCTCGCAGGCCATTTGTGCATGTTCTTTGGAAAAATGTCTATTTAGATCCTTGCCCATTTTCAAAGTAGGTGATTTCTTTTTGGAGTTGTAGTTGTCATATATTCTACATACAAGCACTTCATCAGGTATGGGATTTACAAATGTGTTACTTTATTCTGTGGGTTGCCTCTTCTAAAATTGAGTTTAAAAAAATCTTTGAATTAAAAAAGTTTGCTTCACTTAAGTTGGTATTCCTTCCCTTTTAGTAGTTTATAATGTAAAAATGAGTATTTCTAACATTTTACTCCAAGATGTGTCTCTTTTGAGACCTAAATTCACATTTTGTTTCTCTAATACGTAGCTCTGGATAGTAACTTACGTGAGTCATTCCATTCCTCTGACACTTATTTTTCTCATTTCTCAAGAGGGGATGATGGTTCGTACTTTATAAGGCCATTCACGAAACAAGAGCATAAGCATTTAGCATGATGCTCACACAGCAGGTGCTCACAAGATGTGCTGTGTTTGAATACCTTCAAGATCTTTAAGAAGCACCTATATTTTAAGATATGTGTGAAATACTGAGCTTTGTATCCACTTAATAATGATTATTTAAGAATAAATAAGATGTTTTGTACATGATCAATTTTTTCTAAAAACATATCGTAATTTAGCAATCCTGGTGGTGTGTCGGCTTTGCTGTTCTGCAAATCTGAGGCAGAAAGCAGGATTGGTGCATTAAGGACACTATGTTTTGGGATGTTTTCCAAGTTTGTTTTCAAGTCCCACAATGGTCTGGTAAGGAAGCGCTGAATCACAATGCAATTATAGAATCAGCTCCTCCCACCAGTAAGTTTGGGGGGTTGGTTATTTCAGGCCGGAGTCAGTGAGACTTCACACGTGGCTCCTAACACACCCACCTGTGCCTAGTTCTCCTAAGGTCGTTGTGGCAAACACTTCTCCTCCAGGTTAAAAACAAACATGCTTTTCAGCGTCTTAATGGATTAATCTCTGAATATGAAAAACAATCAATTTAACCTAAAGTGAATGTTCTGTGTGTATTAAGTTGCAAAAAAAAAAAATGGAAGGCTTTTCTAGGCCACCCCCTGGGCGGCCCCAGGGCTCCTACTCATTCCCTTGGGGACGGTACCCGGCTCTCCATACCGCCTCTCAGCCAAGATTGCCAAATACACGCCGGCTGCCCAGACTTCTCTCTGGACTTGACCACGTTCAACAGTCTCCGGGGCGGTTCCTCCCAATGCCCAGCACGTTCAGAAACACGCTTGGGACCCTCCTTTCAAAACCCGCTCCCCCCCGCGTCCTCATCCAGGTGGTGACGGTCCCCCTCCAGCTGCTTGTGCCTACTCTGGAGTCATTCTTTTTTTTAAAAAGATTTTACATATATATATTATTTTTTTTTAGAGGGGAGGAAGGGAAGGAGAAATAGAGGGAGAAACATCAATGTGTGGTTGCCCCTCACGCTCCTCCCACTGGGGACCTGGCCCACAACCCAGGCATGTGCCCTGACTGGGAACCGAATTGGAGACCTTTTAGTCCACAGGCCTGCACTCAATCCACTGAGCCACAGCAGCCAGGCCACTTATTTATATTTTTTATAATAGGTTTTATTTTTTAGACAGAGGGGAAGGGAGGGAGAGAAACAGCAAGGTGCGGTTGCCTCTTGCACGCCCCCAACTGGGGACCTGGCCAGCAACCTGGCAGGTGCCCTGACTGGGAATCGAACCAGAAACCTTATGGTACTCAGGCCAGCACTCAATCCACGGAGCCATACCAGCCAGGGCTATTTATTTAGTTCCAGAGAGAGGGGAAAGGAGGGAGAAAGAGAGTTCGAGAAACATCAATCAGTTACCTCTTGCATGCCCTGGTTACCTCTTGCCGACCTGGTGGAATCGAACTGGTGACCTTGCAGTTTGCAGGGATGATGCCCAACCCACTGAGGCACACAAGTCAGGCTCATTCTTGATGCCTTCCTTTCGCTCACAAATCGCATCTAATCTGCTGGAAGATCCTCTTGGCTTTCCCTTCAGAATACACCTAGGATTCTCTAGCTTCCCTTAGTCTCCACTGCTACAACCGCCCTGAGTCCAAGCCCCTGTCACCTCTGGCCTGGGCCACTACAGTAAACCCCCCAGTGGCTTCCCTGCCCCTCTGCTGCATGCACCGCAGATCTGTCTTTCTCGGAATACGCACGGGCACCTCACAGCACGTCCTAGGTAGGCCCTGCTGCCGCTCTTTCCCCAGGTGGGCCAGGGCCACACCCTCACCTCTTTCAAGTCTTTGCTGAAATGTCACCTTCCCGTTGAAGCTTATCTTGATCACCATAATTTAAACTGCAAACTACCCAAACACTCCCGAGCCCCCTTATCTTGCGCTCCCTCTTTTCCTAGCATGATCTCTGCCTGGGTTACTTGTGTTTATCGTCATCCTCTATCTTCTCCCTGCACGAATACAAACTCCATGAGTGAGGGATTTGCTTACTGACGCCTCCCACAGGCTAGAAGTTTGTTCATGAAATAAGAGCACAGATGGATCATGTATGAAGCATGTCATTCCTTAAATAATCGTTACGTAAGAGTGGCACACGTGGGCACTCAAATATTTGAGGATACGAAGAATGTGAACGGGGTCCCCCCTTGCGTCTTCGAGTGTGCCTGCAATATGGTTGGTTGAAAGGCGGCATGGACACATGAAAAGATAAGTATCAATACATGACAGTCAGCATACGCTGATTAATACCAAGAGAAGGTAATGGTTTGGGACATTATGTGTGACACGTGAAAGCTCAGGGAAGTGCCACAGAAGTCTAGAGAGGTAACTTTTAAATTTGGGGAGAAGGTGGTCACACCTCTTTGAAAATCTGATGAAAGCTACAGACTGCAAGAATATACCCTGTTCTTTGACTGTAAGACTCACTTTCCCCCCAAGTTTGGGAGGAAAATAGGGGTGCATCTTAGAGTCTGAATGCAGCTTACCTGGCTCACTGTGGGGGGGGGGGCGGCCTATGTTATTTATGTTATTAAATATTTTACCACATTTTTTGCTTCAAAATTTTTTTTCCTATTTTTCTCCTCTAAAAACCTAGGTGTATCTTATGGTCCGGTGCATCTCATAGTCTGAAAAATACTAATGAACAGGTACACAAACTTTTGAGTTTCATTACAAAGAACTTTTTTTTTTTTTTAATATTTTATTTATCTTTAGAGGGGAGGGGAAGGAGAGAGGGAGAGAAACATCAATGTATGGTTGCCTTTTGTGCATCCCCTGCCGGGAACTGGCCTGCAGGGAACCGGTCTGCAACCCAGGAATATGCCGACTGGGAATTGAATCGCGATCCTCTGGTTCGCAGGCCTGTGCTCACTCCACTGAGCTACACCAGCCAGGGCTCATTACAAAGAATTTAAACATTTTCGGAAGCCAGCCAGGTGTCCTGAATGGAGAATGCTTGGTTTCAAACATGGTTTTATCACGTAGGGCAGAGGTGTCAAACTCATTTTCACCAGGGACCACATCAGCCTGGAGGTTGCCTTCAAAGGGCTGCATGTAACTTCAGGACTGTGTAACGTAACTGCTCCTTAACATCTGGGTGAGAGCGTGGTGCTGCTGCCAGATGGAGACTGGGTGCCAGATCGTATAAAACATGGTGGGGGCTGGATTCGGCCCACGGACCTTGTTTGCCACCTGCGACCTAGGGCTCGGGAATGGCAAGGTGGAGACAGCATTTAAAGTCCAGTTCTGAAGAACCAGCTTGGAACGGGACAGCAGAGGGAAGGAGGTCCTTTTCAAGCAAGAAGAAGCCAAGGGTGAGGGTGGAGCATGGTGACCGGCACGCAGGGCCTCTGCAACATGTGAGCTCGGGCTGCCGGCTGCTGGGTGCGTGACTTAAACCACATGGCCATCGCGGGTCGTTGAAAGTTTCCAGGTATGAGAACACAGTGTCTGAAGTATTGTTTTAAGAAAATTATTTGGGGCCATGGTTGCTGTGGCTCAGTTGACTGAGTGCTGGCTTATGAACTGAAAGGTCGCTAGTTCAATTCCCAGTCAGGGCACATGCCTGGGTTGTGGGCCAGGTCCCCAGTGTGTGTGTGTGGGGGCGCATGAGAGGCATTGATGTTTCTCTCCCTCTCTTTTTCCCCTCCCTCCCCCTTTCTCTAAAAAATAAATAAATAAAATCTTTTTAAAAAAGATTAATCTGGAAGTTGTTTATAAGAGCAAAGCTGAGAGAAAACGTGAAATTAAGGAAATCATTCATAAAGTCATTATCTAATGCCTCAAGTTCAAAGAATAGGAAGGGAAACTGATAAAGTTTAGAAAGAAATGAATGTGAGGCACAAATCCAGTTAGAAGCTCCCAGTATGAAACTAAAAATCAGAAATGGACTTCAGGTCAAGTCCAGTCACACAAATTCGGGCGTTATTTACTGAATCGTTGAATGTGGAGCAGTAAAAATGTACAGGGAAAAAAGTGTTGAGATGAGATGAGAGATTATTCAAAGGCTTTGGATAGGACCAAGTGAATGGTCTATTTTAATTGGGACTGAAATAAAATGTTAGTTCTGTAGAATAAAACTCTAATAGAATATAGGTATTATGGGTAATTGAAAGTTGTGGTTGAGGGCTAATAAACTTTTTTGTTTTAATGTTTGCTCACTGAGTTATTTTTTTCCTCCAAAAAGTATTATGATGCTTTTTCCCCCCTGTTAATAAGGGAACACAGTTGAATCAGTTTTAGATGATTTAGGATGTCACTACCCCTCAAAGTGATCATTATAAATACATGTTTTCAATGTAAAATTACACAGTTATATAAATTGGGATAAATCCATGGTGACCACAGAAGACATTCTGGCATTTTAAAAGACTTCTGATGTCTACTTGACTCTTAGGTAAATGCAGATAACATCAAAATAGTAAAAACAAAAACAATTTAAAGTATTTTAGAGATCTATTAAGTAGAATTTTAGTGCTTTTTTTGTCAACATGTAGGAAGGATAAGGGGTGTTAGTGTCAATGCATTATTACATCATTGGCAGTTTCCACTGGCATCTACCTGCTTTGTGATACATAAGATGATTATAATTTAGACTCCTCCTGCTTTACAACTTACCTCCCTCCCCTTCTTCTGTGACCGTCCAGCTATGATGTACCTTAAAGGAATAGTTCATTCTAGCTGTAACAAATGTTGCCCCACCCCCCGTCCCGGAATTCTATCAGAATGTTTCTGCCACTTCAGAAACTTGCTTATTCTAGTGCAACATGCCAAGAAGCTCAGGTATAAATTACTGTTTCACCTTCAACAAGTGTGCTTGTCCTTACATACCTAGACACAGTATACAGTACAGTACACACACAAAACTATGTCTGGGAAACAATTTTGTGGATTCCTCTTGAGCCTTTGAAAAATCAGCGGTCTCTAAATTTATTAAGGGCTTTTAATAAACGACCGAGCAAGAGAAGTGAAATCCTGCTTAGATTTCCTCTGGTTCTCGTACCCTCCCCCTTTAAACAGCTGGTGAAGACAAACTTAACAGAAGTGCCGACACAACCTACCTTTCTTAAAATCAGACAACACTGATTATAGGTACTCAGATACCTGGCTTGCAAACACATGTGCTGTGTGCACATATACACTGCTCTCCCGCTGTCGCCTGAAAAGCATGGTGAAACGCAAAAATCGGGTCCCCAAGGGTAGATTCTCGGAAACGGACACAGGTCGGTGCCAAGGAGATCCCGACTGTCACCCTGGGTGCCCGAGCAGAGGCCCCAAGGAACGGGGACCGCCCTCACGCCCTCCCCAAGGCAGAACATTGGGGCTCCCGCGCTCATTTCGCAGCAGAAGGGGGTGGCGGCCGAGGCTGCTCTGTTCCCCAGATCCTCCGGTTCTTGGGGCCTCTCCGGGCAGAGTCGCACCAAGCCAACTCCCACAATGCCGACCGCAGGCCTGCGGCACCTTCCCTAACGCTACCCTAGTCCGGCCGCGGAAGCAGAGGCCAGCGCACGACTACTCCGCCCCGGGGCGGAGCCGGCCTTACCTGCACTGCTAGGGCACAGACTCAGGCCGCGCCCAGGGGAGGAGCCTGCGGACGCCCCGCCGCGTGGAGCGCCAGGTGAGCACGCCTGCGCAGTCGGGCCGTAAACAAGCCCGCCCCTTCCCTTCAGCCTGCCCCTGCCGGGCGAGCTCGCGGGTAGGAGGGGCCACGACGAGCTTTCGGAGGGGGAGGAGAGCGCCAGCCCGGGACTGCGCCTGCGCGGTGGGCGTGATCCGGGCACTCAGGGCAGGATGAACGCTGCTTTCCAAGATGGCGACGGAGGGAGGAGGGAAGGAGATGAACGAGATTAAGACCCAATTCACCACCCGGGAAGGTCTGTACAAGCTGCTGCCGCACTCGGAGTACAGCCGGCCCAACCGGGTGCCCTTCAACTCGCAGGGATCCAACCCTGTCCGCGTCTCCTTCGTAAACCTCAACGACCAGTCTGGCAACGGCGACCGCCTCTGCTTCAATGTGGGCCGGGAGCTCTACTTCTATATCTACAAGGGGGTCCGCAAGGTACCGACCCGGGCGTCCCCGGGGCCGCCGGCGGCGTGGGCAGAGGCCGGGAGTAGGGCGGTGACAGCGGGGACCTGGTTTGACCGATCGGGGCGGCCGTCGCGCTTACTTTGGAGTGGGCCGGTAACTCCACTGGGGCGCTGCTGAGGAAGGGGGATTCCTGAGAACCGGGTGGAGGCGGGCGGGGGGCCATGGGGAGCCGGGTTACGTCCGGGAGGCGCCCGGGCGGTCCGCGTCCCTGTCTGGCGGGTCCGTCGGGCTCTGACACGGCCAGGGAGCGGGCCTGCGAGTCCCCGGAAGAGGTAGGGTGGCCGTCTGGTCGCTGAGGCGGCCTCGCCTCCCGGGAGGGTCGGGAGTCTCGCTCTGGGTTAGAGGACGGGCGGCCGGGGATGGGAGAGGGGGGCGTGAGACTAGGTCGGAAAGGACCTGCCCGGCACCCTGGCCGCTTCCCCTGTCGCCGCTCTGACACTTCGCGGGAGCCGCTCCTGTTGGCGTTAACACTCGCTCTTGGCGAAAACGCCAAAGGCAGCTGCTGTCACTGTCTCCACCGGGGTGCCTCCTTCTCGTCCCCGAGTCCGGGACGGCTAGTTCCTGCGGCGTGAGGTCGAAGGGACGCGCTCCGGGCACAAGGCTAGTCCTGAGGATTCCGTGGGAGCGCGCCCTGGCCCCTGGTCCCGGACCCGGCGGGCGGGCCTTCCACGCCCCGTGCGGGGAACCGGTCGAGACAGACGACTTCACGGTGATTCTGCGAAGCACATAATCATCTTTTAAACATATCTCTTGGAAAGAAACGCTTATTAGAGCTCTTCTTTCATTAGCAACATGACTTGGTTCTCTTTGAGATTTGTGGTCTTTGACTCGACTCCCGGCCGAGTGAGGGAGTGGACGCGCCTGCAGCACTGAAGCGTGGGAAAGGGTGGGAACAGATTCTTACCTGCTTGGCTAGTGTGCACATAAAGGGCAGGCATGGAAGCGTGAGCATTCTCCAAGGTTTAACATACCCAGAACGGTCGAGAATGACAGTGGCACCTAACTGTAGCAGGTCGTCTCATGTGTTCAAGGGGAATCTTTGTGGTGGATGCTAGTAAGTGTGCCACTGTGTCTGAGGTGTGCAGTTCTAAGTTAGCGACAGTAACTCGCGTGGCTTTATTTTCTCTCTTTCGGAACTGGAAGAGTGTGAAGTCATTAGTAGTCTAGGTGCAGAAGTTTTAGCTCTAGTCCCAACTTTGTCATGGACTTGTCGGGTGACCGTGGATGAGTTATTTAACTCCCATCTGCACCTCTTTAAAAAGAGAACGATGCAGTTTACACGTTGCAGTTTATAATATGAGGGCTGTAATGAACTTTGAAGTCTTGAAACACTCAGTGGGTATAAAATACAGTTAAAATAAGCAGTGAGGGTAACTGTCAAACAGGAAGCTGCTGTCCTGACATTGATGCCAGGACTGAATGGACCAGCTTTTTTTCTGGAAATAATTTTAGAATTTTAAGTTATTAAAATCTATTTATGTAAAATAAATAAGTGCATAAAAAGAAAACTTATTAGCTGTTGTTAGTGTGGGTGTTACCTTTTTTAAAAAAGTTCCCTTTGAAAGTGTATAGTTTCTGAAGCATTCTAGTGGGAAACCTCATTGGGATCTGATAGCTCTGGTTTGCATCATAAAAGCAGGTCTCTTGCCTTCAACATAGTGTTTTCTTTTAGTGGGATGCTATTCAGGACAGGGTAAAACTGAGAAAACTTTTCAAAATTACACTAGAAAATTATTATTAATTTAAAAAATTTTTTAGACTTTATTTATCTTTAGAGGGGAAGGGAAGGAGAGAGGGAGAGAAACATCAATGTATGGTTGCCTGTCGTGTGTCCCCTGCTGGGAACTGGCCTGCAACCCAGGCATGTGCCCTGGCTGGGAATCGAACTTCGATCGATCGTGCGGTTCGCAGGCCCACGCTCAATCCACTGAGCTACACCAGCCAGGGCTAGAAAATTATTTTAAACAGGACAATCTTAAGCACATAAATTTGCCTTTACATCTGTTATTTATTTAAGCACTTTAATTTTTTCATAAAATTTTACTTTGACATGGTAATATCTCATCATACACTTGCATTAAATGGTAGACATTTCAACTCTCATCTGGGTATTATAATTAAAATTTTTTTTCTGCCCTGGCTGGTGTAGCTCAGTGGATTGAGCGCGGGCCTGTGACTCAAAGGATGGTAGTTCAACTCCAGGCATATGCCTGGGTTGCAGGCCAGTTCCCAGCGGGGGACCCATGAGAGGCAACTATACATTGATATTTCTCTCCCTCTCTCCTTCCCTTCCCCTCTAAAGATAAACAAATAAAATCTTTAAAAAAATTTGTATGAATTCTTAAAAAAAATTTTTTTCCATGAATGAATTTGCACTTACTGTTTCTGAGTATCAATGATGTTTCTGTGACTCTACTTTCTAATTTTAAAATAGAGGAGATATTGTTCATTAGAAACTAAACTTTACTTTTTGGGGTTAAAAGTTGGTCATTTTGACTTTTTTTCCATTTTTTTCTTTTGAGCATAAAAGTTTTACAACAAATTTTTAGATCATTTAGAAATTCAAATTTGTGTGAATACATTCAATTTAAATCTATGTGTAATCTCTTAAGCTCTGGCTGGGTGGCTCATTCGGTTGGAGTGTTGTCTTTTACCCCAAAAGGTTGTGGGTTCAATTCCTGGTTGGGGCACATGCCTTGATTTACAGGTTCAATCCCAGTTGGGCCATGTATGGGAGGCATGTAATTTATGTTTTTTTTCCCTCTCTCTAAAAATCAAGAAAAACATATCCTCTGATGAGGTTTTTTTTTTTAAGGGTCTCTTAAAAAACTTCCTGAAAGAAGGTATGGAGTCATGTGGAATGGAGTGGCCAAGGAGCCAAGAAGCATAATCTCAGTCCTTTAAAAACATGTGCAGAAAAAAGTAAAAAATAAAATAAAATAAAAACACGTGCAGCTCGGATTCTAGAGCTCGGTGGGACTCAGTTCATGCAGTCTCACCCCTCAGAGAACAACAGCAGGGCTGAGTGCCTGCTGACCTGCACCCCCGGGTTTTCGCGTGGTGAGGGGATTGAGGCCCAGAAATGAATCTAAAGAACTGTCTTAGTGGGAAGAGACTGAGCAAGCTTCTTCGTCACGCGGATGCCATTTACTCCAAAGAGCTTGCCCCGGTGATTAGCCACATGGTGCCTCACTGAGTCTTGATAGTGGTCCTGTGAGGAGGTGAGCATGTTTTCACAGCTGAAGTTCAAAATGGGGTTTCTCATGGGAGGAGATGTTGTTTTTATGAACTTATGTTGTTTAAGTAACGATAATATGAACACTGATTAAAAAAAATTAATCTATTTATTTTAGAGATGGGGAGGGAGGGAGAAAGAGGGAGAGAAACATCCATGTGTGGTTGCCTCTCATACGCCCCTTCCTAGGGACCTGGCCTACAGCCCAGACCTGTGCCCTAGACTGGGAATCGAACCGGTGACCCTTTGGTTTTCAGGCTGGCACTCAATCCACTGAGCCACAGCAGCCAGTGCTGAACACTGATTTGATACTGACATGAATGGTTTTCACAAAGATTTGAGTAACTACTATGGTAATAATTATAGTAGGTAAGGTGATGTGGGGTACCTACAAACCAGTAGAACCCTGTGTTTCTCCCAAAGAACTTTCAGCTACTACCCTTCAGGCTTCTTTGTAGCATACTTTGCTCTTCTCTTTAAAAAGAGGTTGTTTTAGGGTAAAGATGCCAAAGGTAGCTGGGCTTATTGGGCCAGCCTTTCATTTCATGGAGATACATTTTATGTGCGTGTGAATGGCTGCCATCTCGATCTCAGCCTGAACATCACTTCTGTCCTGTCCAGAGGCTGCACATTCCCAGGCTGGGTTGGTTGTTTTCCCTGTTACCCGTTCTCAGGGCATCCTGGGCTTTGCCTTTCTAGCACTTGTTAAAATCTTCGATTCTTTGGGTGATGATCTGACTGTCTCTTCCATAAACACAGCCCCTTTAGAAGAGACCGTGTCTTTTCTGCCTTCTTTGTCTTCCTAGTGCCTAGCAGAGTGTCCAGCACAGAGTAGGTCCCTACTGTTTATTTCTTGAGCAAATGACTGACTAAAACATTCATGTCCATTTAGGTCCTACTTTGAAAAGATCTTTAGAAGCTGAAAAACCTATTCGGTTTTGGGCCCAAAAGTAACACGTGTGTTTAGTAGCTCACATCTTTTTAAAGACATCAAAAATTACTGTTAATAGGTTATAAATTTAACTTTCTTGTAACTGGGAAATTGTGTAGCAAGTGACAGTGAAATAATGGAGAAAGACCAAATCACTCCGATTACTTTTCATCTCCTTCTGTCAAACTGTTACCTACCAGATCTTTATAGTAACAGAACTTTTTAAAGCTATACATACTCAGAATTACTTGACGTTCAAGTCAAAGAGTCTTACTTCCCACCTCTCGTCTAGATTTCAGGCCCCAAATGTGCTGCCCAGAGGTGCTGTTGGAACAGTTGCTGCAATAGATGGGACACAGAATTGGATGGCTTGCAAGGCCTTTTCAACTCTTAACCTTGTGCGATTCTGTGCTCAATAATTTTTGAGCTGCTTATTTATTTATTTTTAGACAGAGGGGAAGGAAGGGAGAAAGAGAGGGAGAGAAACATTGATGCAGGAGAGAAACATGGACTGGTAGCTTCTCACATGCCCCCAACTGGCCTGCAACTCAGGCATGTGCTGTGACTGGGAATCGAACTGTCAACCCTTTGGTTCACAGGCCGGCAGTCAAACCACTGAGCCACACCAGCCAGGGCTCAGTAATTTTTAAATGAAAGTAATTCATTTTTCTATTGGGAAGATGTCTTCATGTCTTGTATTCACTGTCTACTTGAGTGGGAATTGGGAAGTGTGGAGTGTTGTGAAAGCAAGTTGAACACGTTGTGATTCAGGGTGGTCTTTGTGCTGGGGAGAGCTTTGTGCTCCCTGTACTGAGATGAAGTTGGGGCCAGAAGAGTCCATTAATAACAGTGAAAATGTTTTTCAAGCCAGAATTATCCAAGAAGGTAGTGGTTTGGCTTGGGAGAGACGTGATGATCCTTCTGTATTAAAAATACTCTGTTTGACGAGGGCTGTAGGACCACCTTGTGGTGACTGAAGAATTCCTGCTTTGTGCAGGAGGGTGCACTGTGTGGCTTCTGAGGCCACAGAAGCCGTGGTGACGGTGAAGGCTCCTCCCTTCCACTGTCCCACAGACTGTCTTTGGATACTGCACCGCTCTAGAGAAGGCCATGTTCTTCGCACCTTTCTCCCCATTTGCAATTTTCTCTCTGCTCCCCATTTATAGTTGTGAGAGAGGCTTAGAAGTGTAGAACTCTTCATATCAAATTTACTTGGAGAAATTTTTTACTTTAGTATGATATGTGCGAAATTGAGTGGAAACCTATACTTTTTTTCCATTAAGGACTGCTTATTGAGTTTTGAAGTATTAATAAAAATTTAATTATTCGACTGTAAAATCTTGTATACTGAGGGGAAAGCATCTTAATTTCACACTTACAGCAGGCTTGAGAAACTCATGTGACACCTTGGTTCTCTTGACCTGGAAGCAGAGATGAGATTTTGAAAGTCTCCATGGGTGGATATCAGCAATGACAAGAACCTCCCAGAATATGTTGGTAAAATCCATGATAGTCATGAATGTCATTCTTTAATAAGCAAATATTTGTGGGGCACACCTACCACATACAAGTTACCGTTCTAGACGCTGGGTGTAGACAAAGTCCCCACCCTCAGAAACCTGTCGCCTACATTCATTATCAACAAGTTCATCTAGTGACTGACTGTGAGTGTCGGTTGTGCTCTGGTGAAGAACTTGAGCAGGGATCAGAACATAGTGGATTTTGTCACTGACTAGTTTGGCTGAATGCCTAAAACAAATGCCTTGTTTTAAAAATAAATGTGAAGGCCTTCGTAGTCTGGTATTTGATGTCTTAGAGAGCAATTTATTTATGTTTAATGATGTTAGTTTGTGCAGAAATGTGAAGTGTGTCCCTGTTCGGTTATTTAGGAGTAGACATCAAAAATAGAAATGACTTTAATTCTCAGTTTTAATTTTTAGGACATTTAAAATATATGTATTTTATTTTGCCTTGGCTGATGTAGCTCAGTGGATTGAGCGCAGGCCTGTGAACTAGAGGATTGCGGTTCGATTCCCAGTCAGGGCACATGCCTGGGATGCGGGCCATTTCTCAGCAGGGGAGGCACGAGAGGCAACCATACATTGATATTTCTCTCCTTCTCTCCTTCCCTTCCCCTCTAAAGACAAATAAATAAATTTAAAAAATATTTTATTGATTATGCCATTACAGTTGTCCCATTTCCCCCCTTCATTCCCCTCCCCCCTCCCCCCACCATTCCCCCTTTAGTTCATGTCCACATGTCACAAGTTCTTTAGCTTCTACATTTCCCATACTATTCTTGCCTTCCCCCAGTCTATTTTCTACCTACTGTCTATGCTACTTATTCTCTGTACCTTCTCCCCCCTTCTCCTCCTCCCATTCCTCTGTTGCTAACCCTCCATGTGATCTCCATTCCTGTGGTTCGCTCCTGATCTAGCTGTCCTCTTAGTTTGCTTTTGTTTTAGGTGTGGTTGTTTATAACTGTGAGTTTGCTGTCCTTTCACTGTTCATATTTTTTATCTTCTTTTTCTTAGATAAGTCCCTTTAAGATTTCATATAATAAGGGCTTGGTGATGATGAACTCCTTGAATTTGATCTTATCTGAGAAGCACTTTACCTGCCCTTCCATTATAAATGAAAGCTTTGCTGGATAGAACAATCTTGGATGTAGGTCTTTAGATTTCATGACTTGGAATACTTCTTTCCAGCCCCTTCTTGCCTGTAAGGTCTCTTTTGAGAAATCAGCTGACAGTCTGATGGGAATTCTTTTGTAGGTGACAGTCCCCTTATCTCTTGCTGCTTCTAGGATTCTCTCCCTCATTTTAATCTTGGCTACTGTAATGATGATGTGCCTTGGTGTGTTCCTTCTTGGGTCCAACTTCTTTGGGATTCTCTGAGCTTCCTGGACTCCCTGGAAGTCTATTTCCTTTGCCAGATTGGGGAAGTTCTGCTTTATTATTTGTTCAAATAAGTTTTCCACTTGTGGCTGTTTCTCTTCCCCTTCTGGTATCCCTATAATTCGTATGTTGGAACGTTTAAAGATGTCCTGGAGGTTCCTAAGCCTCTCCTCATTTTTTTGAATTCTTGTTTCTTCATTGTTTTCTGTTTGGTCATTTTTTTCTTCCTTCTGGTCCACTCGATTGATTTGAGTCCTAGTTTCCTTTCCATCATTATTAGTTTCCTGTGCATTTCCCTTCATTTCACTTAGTTTAGCCTTCATTTGTTCCTCTAATTAGTGAGTAAAATCAACCAGTTCTGTGAGCATCCTGATCACCAGTGTTTTGAACTGTGTATCTGATAGGTTAGCTATCTCTTGGTCGCTTAGAATTATTGGCTCTGGGGCTTTGAGTTATTCTTGAGCCATAATGTTTTGGTCTGTTCTCACCTGTTATGTATGAGGGCCAGTGCCTTAGTTGTTTACCAGGGCAGGGTGACCCAGTGGCTGGGTTGTGATGCTGTATGTGGGGGTGGGGTCAGAGAGGAGCAATAGTGGTCCCCTCTGCTGCTTCCCACAAAGCCCCTGGGGCCTGTGCGGTCGTTCTCACTGCTCGCTCCTTCGCTGGTTTATCTGCGTGTGAATGTGTGACTACGGTCAGCCTGCTGCCTTGCCCCCTCACTGGGTCTGCCCATTCCCACCCCGAGTCTGGGATCCACCAACTGCTGCCCGTGCACCAGGGTTGGTCTGGCTGATTTTTCCTGTGCAACCCCACTCTGCCAGCCGCTGGCTCCTTCCCTCTTACTGGTCTGGCTGAATGGTTCGTTGTTGTCAGACCTCCGAACAATTCAATTTTCTATGTTTCGGTTGCGTTTTTTTTTACTAAAACTTTGTTGTCTTTAAACTTTGTTGTGGGAGGAGGCACAGTGTTTCCACCTATGCCTCCATCTTGGCTGGAAGTCCCTAATTTTTAGGACATTTTAAAATTGAGGATGTTAGTGACAAGTTACCTTATCCTCTAAGAGTCTAAACACTTGGCATCTGTTTTATTTTTTTTCTAAATATTTTATTTACTCATTTTTAGAGGTGAAGGGAGGGAGAAAAAGAGGGAGAGAAACATCAGTGTGTGGTTGCCTCTCATGCACCCCCTCACTGGGGACCTGGCCTGCAACCCAGGCATGTACCTTGATTGGGAGTGGAACCAACCAGTGACCCCTTGGTTCACAGGCTGTCGCTCAGTCCACTGAGCCACACCAGCCAGGGCATGATTTTAGTAATAAAGTAGAAGGAATGTCTTGCTTTAAAAAAAAAAAAATCCTCATTCATCAAGTGTCTGTTGTTAGGTACGAGGTACTGCTGTCTGCTGTGGAAAACATGAAGATGAATTAAACCATCGCAGGTCCATAAGGAGCTTGCGTGTTTGTGCTGGTGGTTGTGAAAGCAGAAGGCGTGTGCTCTGGATGTGGCATAAACAGTGCAAGTACGGAGTGGAATTAGGGAGTAAAGGTGAAGTATTTCTCCACCTCGCAGGAGAAGGGTATTGGGCTGGGTTTCAAATAGATGACTTGCCCTGAAATGATGTGTATGGGTCACATATTTATAAATTTTAAAACTTGTAGCCTTATGTTTCTAATTTCAGAAATGATTTACCTTAACTTCTGATTGAGCTTTAGTTGGCAATTGCTCTTACTGTTTAGCATTTTTTCAACTTCATAGCTTCTCTATCAGTTAGTTGCGACTTGAGTAATGTTTTGCATTGTCAATTGTATTTTGTAATGCGGATTTTTAAAAAGTTGGGTAGATTGTACTAGAAGCATGCTAAATCAGTCTGTGCTACACTTTATCTTGTTTTGTAGCAGTCGGAAGATGAAACTATAGATTTTATAAGAAAGAAGCAACAATCTTTCATGAGGAATGAATTTACAAGGTTTTTATATTTTAGAAATAAGAATCGGAATGACTTAACATACCCTCAGCTAACCACACCGTAGGCCACCCCTGTGGCCTGGCGCCGGCTCACAAGCGGCTCCCCACTGTGCTCTGCTTCCCTTGGGTAGTTCTCCTTACTCACTGTGATCTGCGTATCAGAGGCCCTGTCCTGTCTTAGTGTTTCATTTAGTAAACATCCGGTGGCTTTGTGAGAAGCAGTGTACCAGACCAGGAAATCAGAGTATGAGACACGATGCCTGCCCTTGAGAGAATTACCATCTAGCACAGAGACAAGACAGTCACACACTCATTCATTCCATCAAGGTTGATCGACCGACCGCCTGCTCTATGTTGCTGTTGAGACAGACTCTCTGCCATCAAGAAGCTCATAGTCCGGTGGAACGATAAATAGCTTATTCAGCTCGTGTGTGTGGGACTTGTAGACCCAAAGACAGGTCAGACTCAGTCCCTGGCCTGCGGCGTGTGCAGCACTGTGGTGAGATGTGCAGATGGTATCTGCTATTTTTAACAATATTCACTTATTAGGACTTCTTAATCTGAACAGAATTTGGGGGGATGTCAGTCTAGATGGGAAGAAGTGTCTTACATCTTTATTTTACAACCTCTAATTGAATTTTAACATGTCCTCCAATTGTGAATACAGGCAGCCAATCACAGTAGTAACAGATCGTGACTTTCTTATCAGTGAAAACTACAGATGTTTGCACATCACATGGTGGTTTTTTGCAGATATAGCAAATAGCATCCGCACTCATCACTGCTTTGAAATTGCAGTCATTCATGGGGCTGCTACTGGTGCTTGTTATTCTTTATGAGAAATAAAACTTTTTAAGTCCTAAATTTATTTAACACAGTGTAGCTGAATTTTAATATGATTGATCTCCTTTGTAATCTTTTATGTTTAAAAACATTATTGTGAGAAGGAGACCATGGTCCAGGAAGTGTGAACACCCTGATTGGGTAAGTCTTGGCTTTCTCTTTTTAAATTTTTATTTTTAAAGAATTTATTTATTTAGCCCTGGCTGGTGTGGCTCAGTGGATTGAGCGCTGTCCTGCTAACCAAGGGGTTACCAGTTAAATTCCCAGTCTGGGCACATGCCTGGGTTGCGGGCCTGGTCTCTGGTGGGGGACATGCGAGAGGCAGCCACGCATGGATGTTTCTCTAAAATATTATTTATTTATTTATTTTTAGACAGAGGGGAAGGGGGGCAGGAAGAGAGGGAGAGAAACATCTATGTGTGGTTGCCTATAGTGGGTCCCCCCACTGGGGACCTCGCCCACAACCCAGGTGCGTGTCCTGGCTGGGAATCAACTGGTGACCCTTTAGTTGGCAGGCCGGCGCTCAATCCACTGAGTCACATCATCCAGGGAAGCTTCCTTTGTGTACTAAGGAATGTGCAAGTGCATGGAAGAAGGGTCACTGGTTTCCTGTCCTCCGTGAAGAGGCCCCTGTGGCCCCTGTGGCGGTTTTCTCACTCAGCATCGATGATCGGGAACTCTTAAGTTGGCCAGGCCGGTGCCGGTGTTCTTTCTCTTCCTGCTCATTCCTTTTTGCCCATTCTGCTCCACAAGACTCACACTGTTCCAGTGGGTCAAGATAGTGTGTCCTTACAATGTAACATTTGTCAGTCGCAGTGGGAACTTAGACTTTATCAAGGTGACATTTGAACTGAATTGTGACAAATGGGTGGCCTAAAAGGGTAGAGCAGCAATTCTCAATCTTTTTCATCTCTGTAATTCATAACCTAATTACTACAATTCCGTGGCACACCAAAAAATATATTCTATTTTTTTCCAATGTGACCAAAAAATAGGTATGATTTTGATTCATTCACACTGGAAAGCTATTGTGTTGACTGTTGTCATTTTTAAATTTGACAACCTAAGGTTAAAGAGGTCAGTGCCCCTGACTAATTAGTCAGCTGTTGCATGTTCTAAACATTTTTGCAGCATACCCATTGAAAAAATCGCTGGCGTGGGGGATTCTAAACCAGGACACGGAGAAGCCCAAGACTTAAGGACGAGGCCTTTGATGGCTCCTTTGGCAGGCGGCGAGCTGCACTGGGAGGGCTGAGGCTTGTGGGCCAGGGCCGCGTCAAGGCTGCCAGAACTCCTAGTACGATTAGAATTTTCTAATGCGTTTTCTCCCTTTTGGAGCTTCTGCGATGCCCCACTGCAGTAGTGTGTCTGCCTCCTTTCAGGTTCCTAGTGCATTACCCTCTTTCAGGACCCAAGCTAGGCGATTGTATCCCCACCACCCTCACAGGACCCTCATCACTTATCAGTAACCTTTGCTCCTGCCGGACTGTCACCCTTCAAGCACACGTCTGTCGTGCATGCCATGATTGGTCATTGTAACCCCCGACCCCTTGCACTCCTCTGTTCTAACCTGGCTAAATCTAGTCATACAGTAAACGTTATTTCCATCGTCTTACAAAAGAGGGGGGACCAGAAAGGGTTCTCTGTGGGGAACCCATTCCCTATGAGTCCTCTGCCCCAGGCTACTGTCCCATTTCTAAGCTGCTTCTTAGAGCTGAGCTCCTCAAGTGGCCCGGATTCTCAAAATGTCTTCGGACTGGCGCCTTCAGCACTGTCGCCTGGGAGCGCGCTGGAAGCACAGAGCGCGGCCCCACTCCAGGCTTTGCCAGTCGGAAGCTGCACTCTTAGAGCTTCCCCGCGTGATCCCTGTGCTCGCCACAGTTGGAGAGGTGTTGGTCTTTGTTAGCGCTCTCTGGTTTTTCACCGCCTCTTCGCATTTATTCCAGCCAAATTATCGTACCTTCCTGTCATCTCTTTTAAGTGTACAATTCTGTGGTTCTTAAGGAATTGACCAAGTTGCACAACTGTTGCCATAATCCAGCTTTGGAAGAGAAGGGATTGTTTTCAAATTTAGTTTGTGTAAGTTTCATTTATGCTGGATGCGTCAGTTCCAGAGGTCTGCTGTGCTCGTGGTGTGGTGCTCGAGCTGGTAGACGGGTCTGTGCACCTCACCATTGTTAGGGGGTGGTCTCAGGCTAAGTGTTCCTTACCACGCCAAACAAAGCCAAAGCGGCCTGAGGAAAACTGCCAGAGGTGTCGAGTACGTCTGTTACCTTGATTGGGGTACACGGTTAATAGCGCAGCTCTTGGTGTGTCGGTCATACCTCAGTAAATACTGTATTTAATTACAGAACACATTTATGTGGTTCTAGCCTCAAACTATGAAACTGTCAGCAGGATCTAACTTCCATTCCTCTCTGTTCCCTCTAATCGTTTCATCTGTTTTGACTCATCCTTTTATTGTTATAAGAATGAGATGATACTTGAGCAGGAATTTGAAGGAATCCAGGAGGCATGCTGTGTATGGTATTTTGCATCCTTTTTTTCCTGCTTAATGATACATGAGTATATTGGAAATCTTTCCATATGAGTAAATGGAGAGCTTCTTCATTGCTTTATATTGTATCCTGTGGATGTGTCATACTTAATTTCAGTAGGTGATTCTTGATTGTTAATTTTTTAGTACAAATGCTGCTGCAGTAAATAACTTCGCTAGTGTAACTGTTTTGCAGAGAGGCAGTGTACCCGCCGGGCTCGTTTCCAGAGGAGGCACTGCTGGGTCCTGTGCGTTTTGCTGGGTGTTACCAAACCGCACTGCATTGGGAGGGCTGTGTGGTTTGCACTCTGACAGAGCACCTGTCTCACACAGCCTCACTAACAGCGTGTCATTGGGCTTGTGCATTTGATCTGTTAGGTGAGAAATCAGTGCAATTTTTGCTTGTTTTTCCCTTGTAATGAAAGAGGTTGATCATCTTTCTGCATACTAAAAGGGAAATGTATTTCTTTGTCTGTGAACTGTTTTTTATCCCTTGTCTGTTTTTCTGTTGGATTGTTGGATATCCTGATTTTTAAAAAAGGAACTTTTTGTGCATTAGGGAAATTAACCTTTTGTGATATGAATTACAGATGTTTTTCTTCCCGGTTTGTCCTCTGTGTTGTGACTTTGCTCAGGGGAGGTGGTTTGTGCGTATGGCTTTGTGTTTTTTTTAAGATTTTATTTATTTATTTTCAGAGAGAGGGCAAGGGAGGAGAAAGAGAGGGTAATACTGATGTGAGAGAGAAACATCGATGGGCTGCCTCTCGCACACCTCCAACCAGGGACCTGGCCTGCAACCCAGGCATGTGCCCTGACCGGCAATCAAATTGGAAATCTTTCAGTTTGTGGGATAACGACCAACCCACTGAGCCACACCAGTCAGAGTTGTATGTGATTTTGCCATGAAGAATTTTCTTGTTTTTTGTAGTTAAATTCATAAATTAAAATTTTCTCTTATAAACTTATGGATAATTTTGAGCCACAGCTTTACCATTTAGGTGTTAACCAGTTGACGTTCTCCAAGGTTTAAATAACAGGGAAAAGATTTACATTTTAATATTTGAGATTAGGTTTAACAATTTTTGGAGGCAAGAGATGAACATTAGAATGTACTATAAAAGGAGCTGGTGGACAGTGATTCACGAGTGCTTTTTATGTTTTGGTCTACCTTGAATATGTATTTTGTTAGGGGTGTTTTGCTTTGCAAATAACAGGAAACCCATCTCAAACTAGTTTAAAGGGGTTGTGTTGGCTTATGTCATTGAAAATTCCAGAGGTAATGTGGGCTTCAGGTATGGTTTGGTGGGGGTGCCAGCCCTGTTCTGTTGAGATTTGCTTGGTTTTGTTTTCCACTTTGTGTCAGTCATCCTGGCTTAGGTGGCATTATGGTGGTAGACATGGACCAGAATGGAGCTAGTATCTAGGGTAAGAGTGAAAAGCTCTTCTTGTTACTTTCTCTGAAGAATAAGGAAGACTGTTACACAAGACTGTTACACAGAAGCCCCCAGCAAACCTTCTTTGATTCATTGCCCCAGATTGGATTCCCCACCCATTCCTGTGGCCAAGCAAATGTTCTGCACTGGCTGACTGAGTCCTGGCCAACCCACACCTTTATCAAGGGGATTGGATTACCCAGCACCCTGATTACTCTGGAGCCCACTCTGGAGCAGTGGGTAGATACCACTGCAGGAGAAGAGATCCATAGGTAGGTAGGCAGCCAAGAGGTGCACACCGCCTGGAGGGCCTAACACTGGGTTAGGTACCAGGGACTCAGACATGATAGACACAGCTCGTTGCTCAGGAAGAGCTCATGGTGAGAGGAGTCGGTGAGTGGGGTACAGGGCATTGCTGGCATGTGGGCATTGCCTGGGCTGCAGAGTGGTCCTGCACAGTTGGAAACCTCTTCTCTTTGCTCTCGCTGTTTGACCACTACGAGTGTCCTCCCCAAAGTTGTGGAATTTGTAGTTTGACTCTCTGTCACCCCATTACCCTGTGAATCTAGAGGGTGGAAACTGTCTTATCCATTCATGTCCCTCGTGGTTCCTGAGCATAGTGGGCACGTTGTGTTTGGTTTGACATGAATGAATTGGGTGAGATTATAGTCCTCCTCAAAGGGCTTGCCCGAGTGAGTTCGTCTTTCAGATGCCTGCTGTGGGCTGTAGACTGTCAGTGTAGTCACCAGAGCTCACAGGGTCAGTCTTGGTGGTGCCATTTGCACTGTTTGAGAGACTCTTAGCAACTCATCTCAGCCTCAGATCTTGTACTGGGCAGAGTTTTGGGCTTTCCTGGAGGAGGTTCTGTCTAGGGTCTTGATCGCTTCACCTGGAGCTGGCTTTGTTCAGAAGCTATGTCATCCTTATCCTGGCATCGTGGAAAAAAGTGTCTCTTCTTCTTTCCTCTTAATTATAGGAATTGCACAACTCCTCCCATTGCTCTCTGCCCCTCTGTATTTTGGAATAGGTGTACACGTACTTAGCAAAACTGAGGGCAGTCCCAGCTCATCTGGTTAAAGAATGGTGGGTGTTACGCTCAGGATGTTCCCTGGTGTGGCAGCTTGCACTTCACAGAGAGCTCAGGTCGTGGGGCACAGGTTGAGCTGGAAAAGTTTCTCAGAGTCCCGCTGGGGACTGCACAGTGCAGCCCTAGACCAGGTGCAGGTCCACCTGCCACTCCCCTGGCGTCCTTTGGAGCCTCTGCCCTTAGACCCATGCCACCTTTCCCCTTCTTCCTTAGGACTACACGGGCTTCCTGGCTGCCTCTGCTCGTTGACGGCTGTGGTACCTGCTTCCCAGCCTTCCTTTCCACTGGAGTTCTGCTCTCCCTTGCATGGTTTCATACCCACCCACTACCCGTCAGCACCATGGCTTCCATCTGTGACCTCTAGTCCACCTCTGGCTCTCTTTCCCATGGTGGTCTTCTCTGCTTATGTGGCTTCAGCTCCAAAATTGCTAATTCGGGTAGAAACAGTTGTCCCTCTGCCCCCATGTGACCTTGGCTTCTACTGCTCTCATTTCTCTGGGACACTGGGTACTCAGCCTCATGCTGCCAGAGCCACTGGCTGCCATGAGGCCCACACTTCCGTGACCTCTCAGCAGCATCTGGCACCGCTGATCATCTTCTCTTTATTGAAACACTCCTTGTTGTGACACCTGAATCTCGACTTTCTGCCTTTCTGGCCCACATCTCTCTGGCCATTCACGAGTTCCCCCTTTGCCCGTTCTTCTCCACCTAGTCTTCACTGATTTCCTCACGACAGCGATGCTCTCTTTCCTGCTTCTGTTGTTGGTCTCGCTGTGTCTGTGTCCTCTGTGCCTCAAACCACTGATGCCATTTCTCCCTGTCAAGGAAAAGCGGTTACGGCAGCAGGTTAATCCGGTGGGTATTACAGCAGGAATCCGTTAGCGGGGCATTTCAAAGTGAAGCTGCATGTGCCCCAGCAAAGCTCTGCCACTTCCTTTCAGGTGGTGACTTTGGCCAGTTCCTTCCGCTTCTGTTGCCATTTGCTTTCTGGACCATCTGTCTAGGGTCATGGGTCCTGGGCATCACTGAGTTGGAACTATGACTGTCGTTCCCTGGCAGGACTGGGACCTGTTTCGGAGCCACTGGGGCACTCAGGTTTCTGCCGCCCTCCGCTGCTGGGCTTACACCAGCTTGAGCTTCAGTTTCTCATTCATATTTTAACTTTTTCTTGAATAGACTTGCAAGAGTTTGTCAATAAAAATATTTTTAAATTGATTTGAAGGGAGAGAGGAAGGGAGGGGGAAAACATTGATTTATTGTTCCCCTTACTGATGTATTCATTGGTTGATTCTTGTGTGTGCCCTGACTGGGGATCCAACCCACACCCTTGGTGCAGCAGGACAAAGTTCTAAGCAGCCGAGCAACCCAGCCAGGACCTGAAGTTTAGTTCAGAGAGTCAACTGTTGGTGGTTGTTTTTTTCTGGTTGTTAGTACCTGTGTTATCTTTATTATTATCTCTTTAGGTTAACTCTGTTCTTTCTCTAGCTTTCTGAATGGAAAACAGGTTTTCAGCTTTTCATACGAATGATATGCTCAAGGCTGTAGAAGTCCTTCTAAGTATTAGATTAGCAGCCTCCATGTGATATTTAGATACATGGTAATGTCATTATCATCAGGATCTAAATATTTTATTTCCATCAGTATTCCCTTCAATTTCTAAGCAGGTATTTTTTTTTCTTTCCTAAGCAGGCATTTTTTAGTTTCTATTCATGGTGTTTAATTCTTTAAAAAAATTTTTTTTTCTTTTTTAGGGAGGGGGAGGGCGGGAGGGAGAGAAACATCAGTGTGTGGTTCCCTCTCACGCACCCCTCCCACCAGGGACCTGGCCTGCAACCCAGGTGTGTGCCCTGACTGGGAATTGAACCCACAACCTTTTGGGGTGTGGGTCGATGCTCCAACCAGCTGAGCCACACCAGCCAGGGCTAATTATTATTTTTTATCCTCACCCGAGGACTTTTTATTTCATTGCTTTTTGAGAAAGGGGGGGGAGAGACTAAGGGAGAGAGAGAAACATCAGTTTCTCCTGTACGTGCCCCTACTGGGGGTTGCATGCGCCAGGACTGGGGGTAGAACCCATGGCCTAGGTATGTTCTCTGACTGGGAATCGAACCTGCCACCCTTTGGTTATAGGACGATGATCCAACCAACTGAGCCACACAGGCCAGGGTCTTTTTTTTCGTTGAAGTTTTTTATTCATTGACTTTAGAGAAATAGGAAGGGAGAAAGGGATAGAGTGGGAGAGAGAGAAATACTGATTTGTTGTTCCCCTTATTTGTATACTCATTGGTTGATACTTGTATGTGGCCTGACGGGGGATCGAACCTGTAACCTTGGCGTATCAGGACGACACTCTAACCAACCGAGTTACCTGGCCAGGGCTGAATCCTTCTTCTTTATACATTGTTGTTTCTGTTGCTATATTTTTCATTATCTCTGTTTTTGCCCAAAATTCTATTTTGAAGATTGGAAAATCAGTTTATTTTTGTTGGTATTTGCATGGAATGTCTCTCTATTCCTTATTTTCGACATAATTATGTAGTTTCACTTTCCATGTCCTCTTAGATGTTTTCGTTGTTATTCCTGCGCTTCCCCATTCTCCCACTTGCACTCCGTGAGGAATTCCTGTTGCCTGCCTCTCCAGAGTTTGTCTTGGATGTGTCTGCTTCTGTTTTCATTGCCCTCGCCCATCCTGCCTGGATCCCGTGCAGCCCTTCGCCTGGTCTCCAGCTTCGCCTTTGCTGCCTTCTCATTTACTCTGGTAGCCAGAGTCATCTTTAAAAATGTGAATCTGGTGGTCACTCCCAGGCTTGATATCTTTCCATGGTTCTTGTTGCTTTCAGCATTAGAAACAGTTATTAACATGGCCGACAAGGTCCTGCCGGAGCTGCTGGCCCTTGCTCACCTTGTTTGCCTCTCTCACCTCTGCTACATCTTTCTCACTCCCTGGCTTCCTTCTCATTCTTCGGACAAGCCTTACCCTTCTTGCCGTGGACTCTTCTTATGTGCTGTTTTTTCACCACCCCCCTCACCTGTTTCATTCCTGCTCCTTCAAATCTTAGCTCATATATCATGTTTGTCTAAGCCTGTTATCCTGATCCCTAGTCTAGGTCATGTCTCCTGTTAGCCTCTAGTACATGTCATGATAATACTAAAATAACTGAATTTGAAATTTAATGCCCCTTCTCTCCCCTGTCCCTGATCTAGATTGCGAACACAGGGAGGCTAGTCTTATCTGGCCCATTGCTGAACTCCTTGTGTCTAGCCCAATCCCTTTAATGTGTTATAGGCATGCTGTGAATATTTGAATGACTGGACAGATGTGTAAGTGACTTGGACATTTGTGTGGTGATAGTGGGTAGATTACTATGGTGAGCATGTTGTTAGTAATTGATTAAATATTTCAACCAGCCTCTGATCTTTCTCATTTCTGTCTTGAGATAATGCACTTAAAGAATAGAAGCTGTTATATCTATCCCATTTCTTTGTACCCTTCCCCTTGCCCCCTTCTCTATACATATTTCCCACACGTACGTCTTACCTTAGCACCGGCAACAGGGAGATGCAAGAAAGAAAGCTGAGAAATATGCTCAGTTTAAAAGGTTTTCTTAGAAGGAAAGTCTGCTAACCATTTACATCACCAATACAGCTGGCACATAGGAATATCTCTTTCATCAGTGGGGGTGTAATGAAGAGACCCCGCCCCCTTTAAAGTTAAAAGTAGGTGTATTAATGGTAAAAACTTTGGGAAAATCTTACCTCCCACAGCTTTTCATGTTTTGGTGTTTTCCCTGCCAATCTCTTTTTTTCCTGGCTGCCAACCCTTCTTTGGCATTTGGTTGTACATTTTAAAATAATGTAGGATCCTAGTGCCTGATATTGTGCCTGGTGCCACATAGATGCTCATTAAGTGTTCAGAGAATAACCCCAAGTATGTGTTTTTTTTTCAATGTTAAAATCTCCTGCAGCTTCCTAATTAAGTCTCTAAATAAGCATTGCTTTTGTTGAAGGTGTTCATGACCTGTCTGAGAGTAATTGAGCTGACATGAAGGTGTGATTTTTTGTTTGTCCATTTTAATGAACCTATTAGATCATTGCAGAAAGCCGCTTGGGTTAAATAGTTCGGAGTCATCTGTGAATTCCTTTCACTTCCTCAGTAAAGCCCGTTGGCTCTGCCTTAAAATATACCCAGAGTCGGATCACCTCCTGCCACCACATCCTAGTCCCAGGAGGTGGCCCACTCACCTGGCTATCGCAGTGGTCTCCATGGGGCCTCCCCGCCTCTGCCCTTGTCACTCACTGTGTCCTGGCGCAGCCAGTGACCACTTAAACCACTAGGGTCAGGTTGGGTTCCTGCACAGCGTACACCTCTCTGATGCTTTTCTACGTCACGTGGAGTGAGCTCTGGTTTCGTTACGAGGGTCTGGGCCCCTCTGTCTCCCCACAGCCCAGGGTGCCTTGCTTCCACTCTTTCTCCTTCTGCCTCCATTCTGTCTGCTGAGAGCAGCTCTGGGGGCCGCGGGTGCACCCTTCCACCTGACGGGAACCCTTTCCCTGGGTCACCACAGGGCTGCTCCCTCCCTTCCTTGCAGCTCTGCCCACGTGCGACCTTGCCAGCACAGCTGTCTGTCGCCCTGCCCAGAAAGGCATCACCATTAGCCTGCCACCGCAGCCCCTCGCCTCCCTGGCCTGCCTGGCATTTCTCTGTCATCGTCACCTGACACTCCCTGACCCCTTGATGGCTGGTGGTCTCCCTGCTGAGTCCCTGCCCAGAGGGCCCGTCTGCCCTGCTGAGACCTGGTACCACCAGCCTGTGCCTGGCCCACAGAGTAGAGCTCAGGCAGTGCAGCTCAGTGGGTACTGGAAGGAGTGGCTGAGCGAGAGGTCTCCATTTAGGACATATAGGTACTGTGGATTCTCCTAGGCAGGTTTGATTCCCTAAGTAGGCCACAAATTCATGCAGTTCAAAACTCAGAGGGTATGACGAGGTTGTTTCTCACAACCCCGCCCCTCAGAAGTAACCAGTGTTAAGTTCTCGTGTATTTTTCCAGACATAGCCTGTGGTTTTGCAAAATCGAAGATGTAGTTCTCCATCCATTAAAACAAAATGCCCATTTTAACATTTGCGCTGTTTCGTACCTTGTTTTTTGCTTGTATCATTAAATGTGTTTGAAGGTTAGTCTTTGTCAGTGGGCAAACACCTTCATTTTGTTAGTGGTACATGTTGCCCCATCGTCTGGCGCACAGTCCCACAGTCCCCCGTGGACAGGCAGTCTGCAGTCCGCCTTCCGCTCTCACAGACCCGCTGCAGCCTGTGCCCCCGCCCCTGCTGCCCTGCGTGCGGCCCGTGGGCCTGAGGGGCCGACGTGTGTGTGTGTGTGGCTTTGGTGGGCGTAGTCAGGTTGCCTTCCGCAGCTCGCGCCCCCTGCGCTTGCAGCACTGCGCACTGTGGTTTCCTCTGTGCCGGTCGGCCAGCTCACACGTGCTGCCCGCCACAGTTTTGCGTTCTCATTCCGTGAGTTAAGCATCATTTTTTTATCTTTAGGAGCTATTTGTATTTCTATTCTGTGAGTTTTCCATGCACTGGACCCATTTCTACTAGGATTTTGGTTTATTTTTAGAGAGAGGGGATGGTGGGGGAGAGAAAGAAGAAGAGAAGCATCAGTGTGTGGTTGCCTCTCACACACCCTCAACTGGGACCTGGCATGTGCCCTGACTGGGAACCGAATTGGAGACCTTTTAGTCCACAGGCCTGCACTCAATCCACTGAGCCACACACACCAGCCAGGGCTTTTCCCCCTCCTATTAACTTGTAGGAATTCTCTTTTATGTGAATTAGTCCTTAATCTATAATCTGAGTTGCAGACGTTTGGTTCTGTTTGTCAGTTAACTTCTGGTTTGGCTTGTGGTGATTTTTCTAGGTAGAAATTTTGTTTTATATGTAATAATTTTTCCTTATGGCTGTGGATTTGGGGTTATGCTTAACCCTCCTAACTTTATTTTTAAGCATGATCCTGGTTTCTTCTTGTACTCCGGAGGTTTCTCTGTTTGCATTTGCTCTCTCTGTGATATTGCAGAGATTTATTCTGGTGTGAGATGTGAGATGGGGTTTTGACCTCCCTTCCCTTTCTGTGGGGAGCAGGCCATCAGGACTTCCTGGTCTCTTATGTCTGGTGTGGGGGTCATCTGCGGGAGAGACCCGTGGGCCGTGTCTGGTACCTTTTTCAGTGTAAGGGGTGGTTGTCTTAGCAGTGCTGACCTAAAAGAGTGGAGGGAGTGCAGTCTGCTGGTGAACGTGGTTTCGAAACAGATTTTCTAGAGTTTTCATTTGGTAAACAAAGATTGATAAGATTAGTAATAACGGATGCAGTGATAGCTAATTAACATCCAGCACTACACCTAAGAAACATGTTCAGTACATTATATAAAACTAAAGAAAGGAGAGATTGTCCTCTCTCATTTGAGTGACTCATGGTTGAGGCCACTTCCCTTGACTAACGCCTGGTAAGGCTGGTTGGTAGAGAGGAGGGCTTCATGGGCGTGGTTCTCAGGTGGCTGTGTTTCTTCTGCCTCATAGGTGGCCTGGGTGGGCTGTCCTCTTGCAGAAGGACAGCTCTTGTCTAGTGATGGAGGGTGTTTGAGGACCACCCCCATCAGAATCAAGATGGTTGGTCTTTCACTGCGTTTGCTCCTTCCCCCATTCCCATGCCACGTGGCCTGGTCCTGCCCGGGGTCCCCCTTCTACTGCAGAGCTGTTTTCACTGTGAGCCCAACTTCCCAAGATTTGTGACGGCTCATGCTCCTAAAGCATCAGACCCAAGCTGACCATACCAGTGGCCTCTTCAAAATCTCTGTTCCTATTTCTGTGATGAATGAGGTGGTCAAGTGGATACTTGTGGCCCCCGCGCACTAGTGTTTCGTGTATCTGTTTAACGTGGCCTCTCAAGTGCCGCTGCACTCCCTTGCCTGTACCATAGCTGGAACGGCCGGCTGCTCACTGCACAAAAGCTGCCCAGCTCCCTTCTCTTCTCTGCGGCAGTGCTTGTCCTGCGTGTGGCCCTCACGCAGTGCTGCCGCCGCAGTGTCTGCTCAGCACTAGTGGACGAGAACTCTGGGTGCGGGTAGCCCAGAGTGTGCACACCTCGCCAGCCTGGGACTCTGAGGCACCAGCATTGGAGACCCACTGCCTCAGCGGGTCTGGTTCAGGGCTCTCCTCACAGGACAGTCAGCAAGAGCTCAGTGACTGTTACTCCGTGGATGTCAGTGGTGGCCACGGACTAATTTGCATATCAGCACGGTGAACGTTACTGTGTGCTGGGCACTGAACTAGGTGCCTTCGCAGACACAGACCCTCTTGCGGGGCCGGTGCTGACATTTCCCGCTTTGTGCACAGATGGGGAGGGGTGGCACAGAGGGGCGGAGCAGCTTGCGGGGCTGCACAGCGGCAGAGTGGCGGCGTCCCCCTGGTGTTCCACACCGTCTGCACGTGGACCCTGGGTTCCGAGCACATGTGGGTGTGCGCCCGGCACGTGGTTGGGGATAGATGGCTGTGACACCCACATTTCCGGATTTCTCCTGTCGTCTTAACCCCGTCCACTAAGCGCAACCTTTCAGCTTTTTTAGAAATGGAAACGCAGATGATTTATTTCCTCTTCTTAGTATTTATTTATTTACAGTATATCAGTGTTTCCTGATAGAGTGGGGGGGCTGTAAGGTTGTAGTCTGCCCTGCACGTTTTCATGTTTCTCAGCCGTGCACTTGTCCCTCCAGTGAGGCACAGGCTCCTGTACTAGACAGCTCTGGTCTCTGGGCTTCTCATAGAACCTGAGGAATTTCGCTGCACTGATTTAGCAAAGTCTGAAGGGACTGGGAAAAGTACCTACTTGTGCTGGTCTGGCCTCAGTCAGCTTGTGGGGAAAGAGGAGTGGACAGGTGTCAGCCAGTCGAGCACTGCTTTGACCCAGGCGACCATTGTCACGTCTGATGAGAGAGGGCCCCTCATCGAGACTCTGTGTGCGTCCCCCTGACCTTTCTGACCTTACTCCCTTCTTACTTCGGATGCCTCCCTCCACATGTGTTTATTTAGACACAGGTTTTGGACAGGCAACTAAATACAAAAATGTTCTTGTTTTGAAGGCCTGTGAGGAGGAATCAAGTGCTTGTTTTCATGCTGACGCACTGCACTTGTTGTTTAGTGCATTTGTGTTACTGACTTCACAGTGACAGTAGCTCATACGTAGCACTTTGTACCCCAGCCACTCTGCACCTTTGGACTCCTTGCCCTTAAGCACTGTCAGAACTGCTTTGTTGCTGTGGCCCCTCCCGTCTGCTGGGACACGTTCTGCAGCCCCCGTGGATGCCTAGAACCGTGGGTCCTACCAGCTCCTATATACACTGTGTTTCCTGTACACACGTACTTACGATAAGCTTTATTTATACATTAGGCACAGTAAGAGAGTGACAGCATTAACTAATAACAGCCGTTCTGACAGTATGCTGCAATAAAAGTTATGTGACTAGGGTGTAGACGAAGTGGACAGAGATGAATCATGGCTCAGGTGGGACAGCGCAGGACAGTGTGAGAATCACCATGCTCCTCAGAACAGCATACAAGTTAAAACTTATGAATTATTTATTTCTGGGTTTTTCCATTTAACATTTTTGGACCATGGTTGACTATGGGCAATGGAAACTTCAATAAGCAAAACTGTGGGTAAGGGCGACTGTGGCACCCTCATTTTCCCTCATTTAGTGGAAGCGGTAGTGTGGAAAGGCAAAAAACCCTCCAAGCCCACAGGGCTAGATGTGAGCACAGTCCGTGCTCCTGAGCAGGGCACAAGGTGTAGCACAGGTTTCCACCTGGGGCTTCCTCCGACGCCTGGCGCCTGCATCCTGGAAGTGGTATGTTACTTGGTGTTTCTGTTCTCCTCGGGCGGGGCCTGTGTGGAGGACGGGATTGACGCCTGAGTTCATGCACGGACAAATTCAGGGCCTTGAAAGGTGTAAATTCACTGAGTTGTTGGCCAGGGACTCAGGCAGTCCAAGTGTATCCTGCAGTGCCAGCGGGTGGCCTTCTGGGACAGCACAGTCTGGGCTTGAGTGTCAGCCTCCCAGTGCCTTTCTCAGCCTGGCTTTCACTGGGACAGGCCCTGGTGGGGTCTCTGCTTGGCCCTGCTCTTCCTCCTCCAGGTCCTTGTGTGTGCTATGGCTTGTCACACCTGACGCGCATGTATGTGGTTTCACGTCCGAGAACTTGGTGAGAATAGCACAAGTACTTGGACTTGCTGTGGACAAATTTGGGTGTGGTGGTTATTTGTCTCTTCCGATTTAAAGACAGATCTAGTTGCAGTAGCTTGTGTGGAGGAGAGATCAGGTGATCTTTCCACACTACCCTAAAGACTGCCTTTTTGTCTGTAGCCACAGGTGCTATTTAGGGGCCTGCTGGCATTGGGAGCCCAACCTTTGTCATGGACAGGCCGGGAGCTGGCCTTCATATCTTAGCCCTCACGGTGTACGCAGCCTTGCTTGTAACTGCTTTCTGTTTCTGCCATCCCTGTCATGTCTGCACGCATAACTGGCGGGCATCTCTGCTGGCCAGAGTTCCATTAGTAGGCATTTGGCCCCGCTGCAGAGGAAGATTTCCTTGGGAGGCAGTCAGGAGCTTGGGAAAGCTGTGGGAGTGGGCTTTGGCCTCAGCTGCTCAGGACACAGCCAGCTGGAGAACTTTGAATTATCAAGAGGCGAGCAGCTCCCTTCTCTCTGCTGCTCTGCCCGCTACCTCCGCAGCCCAGAGACGCTGCCAGTGGCTAGAACACATGCGTGAACTTTGCGCCGACTGAATGAGCGTCCTTTGGTTTATGTGAAGCTTAATGAGTTTTGCAAGGTCTTCTGTACTTTAGCTTATAAATAATATGGTTTTCAATTCTGAGAACTAGCTGCTATTGTCTGATGTAGAAACAAGAAGGCCACAGGCGAAATTCAGAACAGAGAGAGGAGCCGGAGAAGCAGGGCTTTGGGTCCGGTTACCCTGGTGCTTTTCCTGCGCACACTGGGTACGTGCACTTAATAGGGGGGACCAGAGCTTCCAGGTGAGTTGCACTGTGAATCAATTGTCTGATTTTGGGCAGTTTACTTCTTTGGTCTTAAATTGCAGCATCTTGAGAGCAAATGTGCCTGTCCTTTTATTTTTTTTAGGTTCCTCTTCAGCTTTATTTGTCCTCTGATTCCATGAATGTAGACCATTGTATAAGACATATATCACATAGCTGTTCACACTGGGAAGTAGATTGCTTCTCCAGTCCCCTTCTGTATGGATAGCTTTATATTTAACTTTTTAAGTTAGCAGTTGCAGGTTTTTAATTATGTGTGTTTTATTACATGAGCTAATGAATGCTAAGTGCTTAAATTTATGGTTGATTTCAGCCTTCACTGTGGAGCTTCTCATTCAGTTCCAGGCCAGTGGCCTGCTAACCTCCATTTCAAATACAGCCTGTCCCAGCTGAGACTATAAATACAGTACCATCCCTGCTGAGCCTAATCGTGTGATTTCAGACCTCAAGATTTTAACGTTTAAATGCTGAAATATTACTCAGTGTAGAAATACAAGTTTTACTGTGTAACCGTTTTAGCTATTTCTTCTGGACTGAGGATAATTGAAAATTGAGTTTTCCTAGAATTTCTCAGAAAACATGGACTTGATGATAAATTCTCCATTCAATTCTTTGAGAAAGATGTAGATTCAATTTTAGATCTACCTTGGAGGGAGATTGAGGGCAAACGTGGAACAGACGATTTCTCCAAGAGGGCTCTGGGAAAAGTTCTCTTTATCTGCCACTGCAGCCAACGAGGAGCGCACAGTGGACGCTTCTCACGCCGTCGGACTGTTTGAAGGGTGAAACAGCCGAACCACCCATGGCCGTGTCTGTCCCCTGAATGGCTGGCTCCTTGAAAGCATTTTCCTGTCCTTTGTCATCACACCGAGTGACATTTCTGGTGCCACAGAAACAGCAAGGACCAACCTCAGTGGTCCCAGTTCACGTGAAGCATCACCTCTTGGCCATATGTCACCCCGTTCGTGCGTGCGCCTGGTGGAGCGGCGAGCGGCCTCCTTTGGTGACTCTCCCTGTGCACAGGCCACGCAGCTCCTCTGTCCCGGGCGAGGCCTTGCCCTGCTTCAGAACTACTAGGGTAATTCAGTAGTGTTTTTGACCTGTGGTTTTTTTATTCTCTTTTTCTTTTTAGAGATTTTATTTATTTATTTTTAGAGGGGGGGAGGGAGGGAGAAAGAGAGGGAGAGAAACATCAGTGTGCGGTTGCCCCTCACATGGCTCCCACGGGGGACCTAGCCCACAACCCAGGCCTGTGCCCTGACTGGGAATGGAACTGGTGACCCTTTGGTTCTCAGCTCGCGCTCAATCCACTGAGTGACATCAGCAGGGCTCTTTTTTCTTTTTCTATTCAAAAAATTACACAAGTAAAATACAACTATTGGCGAAGAGGTAGAAATTAAGATAGGCACAAAATTGTCACTTAAATACTACCCCACCTTTTAACAACCACTTTTAATATTTTGGTGAATATCTTTTCAACTTGTTTTCTTCGCAAACATGGGCATATAAGTAAATATATGGTCCAAATAGAATTATGGGAAACTTCCTATAATTATAGGAAACTTCCAGCTTGCACAAAGGAGAGAGAATGGTGCTGTGAACTCCCGTCTCCCGCCTTCACCAGGTTCTCATTCCTGTTAGTTCGTCCGTGGTGTGCACTTGGAAGCCAGTCCCAAACACCGTAGCTTTTCTTTGGTATATTTTTCTATATACACGAACTGTTCTTGGAAAATAAAACTACATTTTCATATGTAAAAAGTTTACATTAGACAACGATTGGGTTTTTGAGAGATCCTATATAAATATTTAGCATTGGTCTCTTGATTTATAAGGATCTTTTTATTAACTTGTTTTGCTTTATTCTACAAGACATTCAGAATGACAATATTCTGTTATTACTAACAGTATGATCACAGTATGAATAGTTTTAAGATTTTGTGATTCTTTTTGTCTTTGGAATCCCATTTTTATTATTGCATTTCTCATTTAATGATAAAGTAAATGATATAGTAGGATAAGTAAATATCTTCATTTTAAGTGGCTACGTGACATACCCATTTTCTTCTTAGAACACATAGGATGTTAGTAATGTTTTGTTATAAACAGCGCTGAGTTGACTGTCATATGTTTGCTCATTAAAATTTTTTAACATGTTAGATAACACACAAACAGGAATGTGTATAAGTTTAAAGGGCTGTTAATTTGTCACAAAGTAAAATCAACCCCAGATTAAGAAATGGCATTCCTAGCCCTGGGTAGTGTAGCTCAGTAGATGAAGCACAGGCCTGTTAACCAAGGGACCATGGTTCGATTCCCAGTCAGGGCACATGCCTGGGTTTCAGGCCAGTGCCCAGCGGGAAACGCACGAGAGGCAACCATACATTGATATTTCTCTCCCTCTCTCCTTCCTCTCACCTCTAAAGATGAATAAGATTTTTTAAAAATTAAAAAAAAAAAAAAGAAATGGCATTTCTGGCCACCCAGAGTCTTCCCTGGGGCCCCTTCCCCACACTTCTCAAGAGTGACCACTGTCCTCACTTCCAGCATCATAGATGACTTTTCCTTATTTTTGAATTCTGTGTAAACAGCCCTGGCTGGTGTGGCTCAGTGGATTGAGCACTGGCCTGGGAACCAAAGGGTCGCTGGTTTGATTCCCAGTCAAGACACATGCCTGGGTTGTGGGCCAGGTCCAGGGCACACGAGAGGCAACCACACGTATCACACACGTATCACTGTTCCTCTCCCTTTCTCCTTCCCTTCTCCTCTCTAAAAATAAATAACTAAAATATTTTTTTAAAAAAGCATTATTTAGCATGTGCTTTTCAAAATTATGTCTGAGATCATCTATGTCTGCTCTCAGTGCCTGTCCCCCCATGAGGAGGATTCTGCCCGTAACTCATAGCTGTTTTGTTTTTATTTTATTTTTTTAATTTTTTTATTGATTATGCTGTTACAGTTGTTCTATTCCCCCTTCATTCCCCTCCACCCTACCCCCCTCCCCACCATTACCCCCCTTTAGTTTATGACCATGTGTCTCAAGTTCTTTAGATTCTATATTTCCCATGCTATTCTTGCCCCCCCATCTATTTTCTATCTACTGTCTATGCTACTTATTTTCTGTACCTTCTCCCCCCATCTCCTCCTCCCACTCCCCCTGTTGCTAACCCTCCTTGAGATCTTCATTTCTATGTTTCCACTCCTGATCTAGCTGTCCTTTTAGTTTGCTTTTGTTTTAGGTGTGGTTGTTAATAATTGTGAGTTTGCTGTCCTTTCACTGTTCATATTTTTATCTTCTTTTTCTTAGATAAGTCCCTTTAACATTTCATATAATAAGGGCTTAGTGATGATGAACTCCTTGAATTTGATCTTATCTGAGGAGCACTTTATCTGTCCTTCCATTATAAATGAAAGTTTTGCTGGATAGAGCAATCTTGGATGTAGGTCTTTAGATTTCATGACTCGGAATACTTCTTTCCAGCCCCTTCTTGCCTGTAAGGTCTCTTTTGAGAAATCAGCTGACAGTCTGATGGGGACTCCTTTGTAGGTGACTGTCCCCTTATCTCTTGCTGCTTCTAGGATTCTCTCCTTCATTTTAATCTTGGCTACTGTAATGATTATGTGCCTTGGTGTGTTCCTTCTTGGGTCCAACTTCTTTGGGACTCTCTGAGCTTCCTGGACTCCCTGGAAGTCTATTTCCTTTGCCAGATTGGGGAAGTTCTGCTTTATTATTTGTTCAAATAAGTTTTCCACTCGTGGCTGTTTCTCTTCCCCTTCTGGTACCCCTATAATTCAGATGTTGGAACATTTAAAGATGTCCTGGAGGTTCCTAAGCCTCTCCTCATTTTTTTGAATTCTTGTTTCTTCATTGTTTTCTGTTTGGTCATTTTTTTCTTCCTTCTGGTCCACTTGATTGATTTGAGTCCTAGTTTCCTTTCCATCACTGTTGGTTTCCTGTGCATTTCCCTTCATTTCACTTAGTTTAGCCTTCATTTGTTCCTCTAATTAGTGAGTAGAATCAACCAGTTCTGTGAGCATCCTGATCACCAGTGTTTTGAACTGTGCATCTGGTAGTTTAGCTATTTCTTGGTCTCTTAGAAGTATTGGTTCTGGGGCTTTGAGCTGTTCTTTTTCTTGAACCATAATGTTTTGGTCTGTTTGTGCTTATTATGTATAAGGGGTGGAGCCTTAGGTGTTCACCTGGGTGGGGCAACCCAGTCACTGGGTTGTGATGCTGCATGTGGGGGCGGGGTCAGAGAGGGGCAATGGCACTTGTTCCACGATTTCTCTCAGATTTTGGTCCCCTCTGCTGCTTCCCAGAAGCAAATTGGGCCCTGCTGGTGCTGGTTCCCAGATATGTGGGCTTGCGCACCCTCCAGGACCCTGTGGGTCTCTCCAACGAACTCTCTGGGAGCCTGGGAGCCTCTCTTGGTACCTCAACCCCTGAAAGTTTTTCCAATTGGTGCTTTTAGGCTTTAATTCCCGGCACTGGGGCCCTGGTTTGCGTGGTCTGTCTCACTGCTCTTTTTTTTGCCTGGTTTATCTTAGTGTGAATGTGTGACTGTGGTCAGCCAGCTGCCTTGCGCCCTCACTGGGTCTGCCTGGTGCCACCCCATGCCTGGGATCTGCCAACCACCCCCCGCGCGCCTGGGTCGGTGTGGCCACTTTTTCCTGCACCACCCTGCTCCGCCAGCTGCAGACTCTGCCCCCTCTTACCAGTCTGGCTGAATGGTTCGTTGTTGTCAGACTTCCGTGCAGTTCAATTTTCTGTTTTGGTTGCATTTTTGTTACTAAAACTTTGTTGTCTTTAAACTTGGTTGTGTGAAGAGGCACAGTGTTTCCACCTACGCCTCCATCTTGGCCAGAACTCGTGGAGACATACAAATTTAAAAGAGGGGAAGTAACTTTTCTCAAGTGCCAGGCATCATCATGCTTGGAACTTTTTTATTCTACTCCACTTTAATAAAAATGGCCCTGCCAGGTGACTGCATGATGCAGGTGGTCCGGAATCTGGGCCAGACGGAGCAAGGCTGGGATGCCTGGCTCCCGCTCCAGCAGGCCTGGGAACTCGGGCTCCCACAGCCCCTCCATCTGTTCTTAAGGTGGGTGTGGCTGGGGTTGGGACAGCCGGGAGGGGCTTCGTGAACCTGGAAGTGACTTACCGCATTCTGCTGAGGAAGGCCATTCCTTTCCAATGGGCACCCGCAAAAGCAGTTCTTGTCAGTTAGGATTTTGGTCATCAAAAGGATTATTTATATGTTTGCTTTTATATATGTCTGGCTATTTGTCTCTTCTGGTTCCTAATACTTTTCTTTCCCTCCATTTGCAGAATTGTTTCATTTCTACCGTAGATACTAATGAGATCGTCTACATGCCAGACCTAAGATAAGTTTCTGTCCTTTCAAACCCTGAAACTGTACGATTGATTGACTTGTTTTTTTCTACTGGGATTAGCGATCTCAAACCCAAGAGACTTCTTAACACCCACGACACCTTTTTTATTTATTTATTTTTGAAAAAGATTTTATTTATTTATTTATTTATTTATTTATTTATTTATAGAGAGGGAAGGCGAGGGAGAAAGGGAGAGAAACATCAGTGTATGGTTGCCTCTTGTGCACCCCCAACTGGAGATCCAGCCCACAACCCAGGCATGTGCCCTGGCTGGGAATCGAATGGGTGGCCCTTTGGTTCGCAAGCTGGTGACGGAGCCACACCAGCCAGGGCCACCCCGATACCTGTTTTAAAAATAGGGTTAGACTCTTTGCGTGTTGTGTGTATCAGTTGTGCAGGTTTTGGGTGTGTACCTGTGGAATTGCAGAATCTGGGGAGGCTGGGCCGGCTGCGTCTCCGAGTAGAAGCCTGTCGTCTCTATTTCCAGGGCGGGGAGTGGGCGCGAGAACCCGAGAGGTGCTGTGCAGCCGGCCATCTCCTGTCATGTGGCCGACCTGTGTGTGACGTGGGCAGAGAGATGGTTGAAAACCGCTGTGGGTATTTTTTTTGTGAGGCCATGTTTTATTTTCACTGTGTTGAGGAAAATTCCGGTAAAATAGTACTTGAACTTTGTGCACAAAGTGAACACATCTTAACTCTGAGTGGTCAGAGCCTCATTTCATTCAGCCTGTGATTTGGAAGGTGCTGGCATTTCCCCAGGTTCCCTGGGGTGACCAGCTGGGTATGCGTGTCCATCCCGGACTGTGGGCTTACTCCTCTCGGAGTAAGCCCTGGAAGCCGTCGCCTGACTGGGTGACAAGTGTCCCTGAGGAAGACTGGAGTCGGGTGTGGGTAGAAATGGGTGGGAGTGACCTGGTGCCCAGCCCAGGAGGCCTGCTCGGGTGGGGAAGGACTGGCCCGGGGAGGGCTCGGAAGCTGCTATTTGGTGGGAGTGCTGTACAGGGGCCCACTGAGGCAGCAGACTTTTAAGCTTGTGCAGGGGTGGGGGGACTTAGGAGGGAAGCGTGGGGTCTTCTGGTGTGGACGGGTGAGCTTCTGGCCTGGGCTGGTATTCGGCAGCCGCTAGATAGGCCAGGCAGGGGACTCTGCCTGGTTCTGTGGGACTGGTCTCTCCGAGCGGCTTCCCTGATGAGGAGGGAGAATGAGGAGTTTGGGGAAAGTAAAGCCCACCTTTATTACCTACTTTGCACCCATGTATCATAATCTGATGTGCACTTCTCAAAAGTGGTCTTTCTGAGATATTTTCCATGTCACAGCAAAGGCTTCTGGGTCCTCCGGAGCATCAGGTGGCTGGTTCCCTGGAAGAGGGCTCAGCACGGGCCCACGGAGCCTGCAGCAGCCCTGCCCCTTTGGTGGGCTAGACCCTCCGGGGTTCAGGGCCCGCTCTGCTTCCCTGCTGGCTCAGCCACGTGGCCGTGGCCGGCAGCCCAGGCCAGGTCTGGGTGAAGGTGGGGCTGGAACGGGAGGGCTCGCCGGTGCCGTGCTCAGCCGGCCAGGCTGACGCTGTGTTGTCGCAGTGTTTGTCCTGGAAAGAGTTCCAAGGATTAAAAGTCCAAGGAAGAGAGAAACACGACATTTTAAAGTTTGTACTTACCGACTGAGGATTTTGGCAACCAGCTGTGTTTCTGTAGTAGGAATCTTAAACCATCACTTGAAATTTTTCTGTGAAGTTGAGAATAAGACGCTGACAAATTATTTGTAATTACTGACTCCTTATGCAGAAACTAATGGGCATAGTGATAAAATTTGATCTTACTATCGAAAAAATTCAAAACAATTGCAGTTTTGTTCATGCAACAGTTATTGAGCGTGTATGACATGTGGATGGTCTGTTGGGACCAAACAAGCAAATACGGTCTAATTCTTAAAATTGGTAAATATTTTGATACATTCATTTTGGTATAAATTCATACTTAAGAATTCAGATGATAGGCAATAATTAGGATGCAAAAACATTTTTAAAAATCCCAAAGTATCTGAAACCCTTCTATTCAGAATCCACCAAAAAGCTGAAAAACAAAAGCTAATTTTGTGGAACAGTACAGTGGTAACTGTTTAATAAAGAAGTTCTCCTTAAAGGAGGTTTTTATTGTAATCTTTTATCACAATTGTAATTTTTATTATAATCGATGATAGTACACGAAATACTGTAATTACTTACATGGTTAAATACTGAATTTCATGGAACAAATTAAGCACTTGAGAGTTGAGACAGAGCAGCCAGCACAGAGAACAGTCAGTGGGAAAAGGCTCGCCTGGGAGCGGCAGGGCTTGGACTGACAGGTGAGAGAGAATCCTGGAAACTGGGGCGAAGGGGACTCTTCCAGCCAAGAGGGTGGACTAATGGAACCAGAAAAGAGGGCCGCCCTCCCGCCTGCATCGTGGGGGGGGGGGGCAGGTGGAAGGTGGGGCAAGACCCTGTAGAGCCGTGGAGCCCTTGGTGCCGGAATCCCTGTGCAGGTCTCCCAGCTGTTGAACGCGGGTAGTGTTCCTGCTGACTTGGAGGCTGCCGCGAGGTTAAGTGAGATGACAGGTGTGAAGGTGCTGGTGCACGGAAGGTGTCCTGTAGACAAAGTTGGTGTTGCTGTTAGGGAGGAAGGAGAGGCAGGATTGCTAGGTATGGCATCCTGCTCTAATGTGATGGAAGTCAGGAAGCCACTTGACTCGAAGATGTGGCAGCTACCATTTGAGTGCTTCTGCATACTCTGCTTTCTGTCCACTATCTGTGGGACTCAGCGCTGCCTTCGGGGAAGCTGGGGGTGGGGGAGGTCTAGCGCCTTGCATAAGGTCATCTGGTTACGGAGAGGGGAAAGGTGAGGCAAGGCTTAGAGCAAGGCCTGCCCCGTGCCAGAGTCTGGGCTCTTTTCCCACTGGACTGCTTCTCCCTGGGAAGTCACTGTGGGCGGGGGCTGCTGACCCCGTGGGGAAGAGGGTGGCTGGCTCAGGGAGTAATTACGGCTGCTAAAAAGGTGTGTGAATTCAGAGTGCATGTGGGCCCATTCCCAGCGCCCCCAAAATGAGGAGGAAGAGGCAATAGGGCAGTACCACATCATGGAAAGAGAGGCTAGTGACTGGCTGCAGAGGAAAGAGGACAAGATGAATCCCACGTGTGTGAGCTGGCTCCCGGGAGCTCAGGTGTCAGTGTCGGGGTCCCTGGGTTTCTCAGAAGTAGGGCTTCTTGTGGGCGCACACCTGGCAGTCACTCGGGCCTCACAGTGACCCTCGCTTGGTGTAGGCAGTGGGCCTCTGGGCCACACTTGTGCTGTCCTAGCTGCTCTGCCCTCTGGGGTTGGGGGCAGTGACCTCATAGCAGGCAGAGGTGCTGGGTGCTCCTGCTCCCAGGCCGGCCTTTTGTGCCTCCCTGCCCCTCCCACCCATGTCCTGGGGCTGTTTTTTTTAACATTTCCAGCCCATCTGGACCTGTTAAAAATCTTGTAAAATAAAAAAAAGAATTACTAGAAAAAGAAACCGAAAAGACACAGAATACAGACTGTTTTTTTAAATTAAAATCAATAGATAAAAAATTACTCCATCAGACTGCCATAAAGCTTATTCACAGTGACTAATTTTAATTTTGACTGTAGACTGTTAATAAACTGTTCATGGACTGGTTCACTTGGAAAGCAGTTATTTAGGAAGAAAGTTTGGTAAGCAAATTTGTAAACAGAATGTTTTCAGAATATCTACATGATTTAAGAGTAGAAATAGCCTTGCCTTTGGCATTTAAAATACTTGAGGTGTTTGTGCCATGTGATCTGATTGCAGATGACGTCTTTTCCATAAGGTTCCGCATTAGGGGCAGGGATGGAGACTAAATACGGGGTGGGAAAAAGGAGGTTTACGGCTGTGTGTATGGAAAATGCGACAATAGTTAATAAATAACTCAAGAGTAAAGTCTGTGTTTTGCGTACTCACAACTGGAAACCTGCTTTTGCCCACCCCTTTGCACTGAGGACCGAGGCGCAGGGGTCCACAGGTTTGAACTAGGAGCTACTTGGAAAAATAGGTGTTTTTACTTGCTTCTGAGAACTATTGTACACTCGTTTGCTCATTTCATTTATGTTAGTATGTTTTCTCTGTTAATTTTTGGCTTACTGTTTAAGTTGATTTTTATATTTCAGTGTGTAACATCAGATTCTTTCAGGGGGAGAAGTTCCTTAAGCAAACTTTAAAAGTCTCCAGAGTTACAAATGCCGACATAGAAATCATGATATAATTTAATTTGCTCATATTTCGAATTTGAGTTTTGTTTCCAGCTGCCAGTGTACCCTGTTTTGTATTTTGAGCCACTTTAACTTCTGCTGATGCTTGTTCTGAGGTGATTCGCTGCCCCTCCTTGTGGGGGAGGGGGCTCTGTCCTGTGCCGGGGGCTCCTTTCTGGTTCTGTGGCTTCTACCACTTGCCTTGCCCCTGCCCCCTTGCCCAGCACTTACTCCCTTCCCGCTGGCGCCCCCCCCCCAAAGTCAGGACTTCCTTTTGCTCTGTCTCTTGCTGTACCGCACACCTCTCCAAGCTCTTTCTCGTGCTTGTCCCATGGTTCACCCTCCAGACAGCCCCAGGAGGTCGGTGGAGGGGAGGGGAGGGTCCGCATGCCCTGCTCCACTGTGGGCCACTCAGGGCCCTGCTTCCAAAGGCTCAGGCCGTGCATTTGCTCAAAGATGCCTGTAATTCTGACGTCCGCTTTTCTCCTCAGTATTTATATTTGTTATCTGAAAAGTCAAACATAGGACACTCAACACAGTGCACAGGCCTCATTTGGAAGGAAGATACCCTCAGAACCTGCACAGGGCCCGGCGGCCGGCAGGGAAGAGCCGTGTGCCCCAGGCAGTGCACAGGCCCAGGGGTGTTTAAAGGGTGCGGTCAGCAGCGTTAGTTGTCTCCCCCTGTGATTTTCAAACAAGTGTGTGTGCAGGGGTTGCTCTGTTTCCACAGTAACAGCCCAGCATATGGGCTTGCACAGGACATTTCCGGGGAAGAAAAGAGTCCTGCTTTGAAAGGAGGGAGGCGCCTTGAAAAGCCGCATTTTAGCCCAAGTCAGTCATTCTCTTTTACCTTTGGTGTGTGTGGCTGCGAGCTTTCCCCTGTTCCCTTTATGGTCAACAGACTTTGGTTTCCAATCCAGCCCTGCCTTGTGCTGGGTAGATGATGATTTTGGCTGAGTTATTTAACTTCCCGAAGCTTGTTTTCTTTGTAAAATGGGGCAGTGGTATCAACTTTGAAGGATCATCGTGAGGATGAGAGGTGATGCAGGTGCTGCACTCGAGTGGGTGTGGGCTGCGTGCGCAGTCACCTGAGAGTGGTGCGGGGAGGGGCGGGGCCGGGCTGCAGGCTGCTCTTGCATCGGGTCTCTGCGCAGCCGGGCAGCGTCGGGTCACCCAGGAGGTTCCCAGTGCGGTGTCTGGGCCCACCCCAGGGTTTCTGAGTTTTTTTGGTCTAGGGTGGGGCTTGAGAGTTTGCATTTCTGAGTTTCCAGGTGATGCTGCTGCGACCACTGTTGGTCTGGGGACCGCACTTTGAGAACCACTGGGCTACAGGTAACTCATTAATGAGCATTTAGGTGCTGTAGAGCTTTTATGTGGACAGAGGTACTGCCTTAGAAAATGCTTCGATTGTATTTTGCAAATACTGAATTTAGTATCTTAAGGATTTTTTTCCTGAGGTTCAGGAGTCTGACTAGTTAAACATATTTGAAATAAGTTGTGCGAGTAACAGTTATAAACATTATATGGATAGTCTAACTATGTCAGATTGGCCAAGGTATGTGAAAGTTCTTTGATAAAATGCTAAAACCCGAAACAGTGTTGTAAATACCCTTGTGTGTAAGATGGCCCATCAGAGTGGAGTGTAAAACAGTGTGACTTGGCGCTCACCTCAACGTGCTGTTCACTGTGTGTGTTTCTCTCTCTCTCCTCCAGGCTGCTGACTTGAGTAAACCGATAGATAAGAGGATATACAAAGGAACACAGCCCACTTGTCATGACTTCAACCACCTCACAGCCACAGCAGAGAGTGTCTCTCTCCTAGTGGGCTTTTCCGCAGGCCAAGTCCAGCTCATAGACCCCATCAAAAAAGAAACTAGCAAACTATTTAATGAGGAAGTAAGTAGCACCCTGTCTTAGCTGTTAAGAACCCTTTAAAAATCATATGTCCTTACCAAGGGGAGCCAACCTTTCCTTACATGCTGAGCGAAGCCCGTTTCCCACGCTCTCGGCCGCCCCGCTCAGCACTGCCCCGCTCTCAAGTGGCGAACGAGCTTGTGGGCTTTGACTCGCTCTTCCCCGGGGGAACTGTTTCGTGCGCTTTCTATGGAGCATGTTCAGGTGCTTATGTGTCTATAGCAGGTGCTTTAAAACTGTTACAGTGGAGATAGGGGTGAGAATGTAACTTGATATTTGTGATTTAAATAAGAAAACACAAAATTCCAGGCTTCGTTCACATCGCCCAAAATTTTCATGTAGACCAAAGAACTTGAAGGCCTTTCCTTTGGCGGCTTAGATGGTACTTCAGGCTTGGTGTGGATGAGGAGTAACTATTTTGCTCTTGAAAGTATTTACTGTCAGATCACCTTTGACGCAGTTGGAAGTCCTGGCACTTAAAACCGGGTCATACAACTTAGCTTCTGCCAGTGCTGTAGTGTGTTCGGGGGCTGCTGGTCTCCTCGGTTCATTCTGGAAGGAGCCCGAGGCATCTGAGCTGTCTGTTCAGGACACGTCAAGACTGTGACGCGTGGCAGGTGGACAAATAGGTTATGTCTGTGACAGCGGTCGCAGTGGCTTTTTGGCCCCGTGCATTGCTCTGACGTGTTCAGTGTTGTCCCTCCTGTGTCTCAGTATGGCTCCCCCAGCCTGTGGGGAAGGTGACACAGGCTGGCTGAGCTAGAGGTCCTGGGTCCCTCTCTGCTTGTGACCTTAGCCCTGACCTGCCAAGGGTCAGGCCACTTGGGACCCTTCTTCTCAGGAAGTCCAAGTGGTTTCGCACTGTGGCATGGTCTTAACGCCATGACTCGGAGAAGAGCACATTACAGATTCTAGTTTTTAAGAAATAGTTTTGCCTGGGGAAGAATATTCAACTTGACAAATTGCAGTTGAAGTTCTGACTCTCCTGCAGCTGACGTGGTCTGTGCTGTCCACACACATCCAGTGCTGTCCACACACGTCCAGTGCTGTCCAGTGCTGCTGCGTGCCTGTGCCGGGACTTGGTGACAGCTGCTGGATGTACCGCCTCCTTTTCTAGTCTGTCCGGGCAACTGGAAATGAAACTTGCCATCGGATTGACAGACTGCAGAGGAAAAGAATTTAATTCTGCTTTCTGTTTAAAAACTTTAAGCAGAAAATTACTGTTTTCCTACATATTTTATTAACATCACCTGAGAAAGTGATTTCTAAGTTAGCTAGATGATGTCCCTCAATATTTTTTTTTCCAGCCGAACTGACACTTTAAAAAAAAATCTTCAGAGGGGAAGGGAAGGAGAGAAATATCAATGTGTGGTTGCCTCTCGTCCATCTCCTGCTGGGAACTGGCCTCCAAGCCAGGCATTGGCCCTGATGGGGAATTGAACCACGATCCTTTGGTTCGTAGGCTGGCGCTCAATCCACTGAGCTACACCAGCCAGGACCTCGATATTTTTTTTTGATGTCGGAGACTGGAGTCACTAAGCCAGACCTCTCCGCACTGTGGGTAGAGGTGGCGAATTTGGACTCACTGTGGGGTTTTGTTTGTAGTGAGGTGGGGGTACATTCCTGAGGGGGAGGTACTAGAACCCTGTAAACAGGGTCAAGAGGCCCCTCAAGCTGAGGATAGCACGGAATGCCACCGGGAGAACAAGGCATTGTGTGTCACCATTGGGGGGGGGCCAGGACCACGGGGCCCTGGAGGCTTGCGGGCCCCATTGTGCACAGCACATCAAGCCAGACTCGTCCCTCACTCCGGACACCTGGACGCTGCGGGCTGAGAAGTACCTCCTTGCTCTCAGCGACTTAAGCATGAGTTAGCGTGTGCTCTTTCTACATTTGCAGAGCAGCCATTCAAAAGCCAGGACTGTGCAGAGAGTGATGCCCACATGGCATTTGGAGCTCAAGGCTGAGATTGATTGTCCTTCCCAAGAAGGATTCTCTGGCTGTGTGGGTGATGTCGTCAGGTGTCGGCCAGGATGACTAAGAGCAAGGCCGTCAGAGGCACATTTCTCAGCTCCAGGAAGGGTGGTTGGCGCAGTCCTCGCGCCCTGCGTGGTGTGAGAGTCAGGGTTAGAGCGCTTTTCACATTCCCTGTTTGGGGGCGTGGACAGCTGTCCCCATCTTACAGGTGAACAGCTGGTCAGAGAGCAGGTAAGTAAATTGCCTGGACTTGACAGCAGAAATTAATCACACAGGCTCTTACTGGTCTTGGACGCAAGCCCCCACGTGTTTGCAGGCTGGGCAGGCCCTGTCCCCCAGGCTCTCGTTCAGGAGGACGGCGGACAGGCAGTGCGCCCGGCCGGTGTTAGCACAGTGCGCGAACAGAGAGGCTGGGCACCCGTGGTGACTCTAATCTTCAGGATATGTCAACTCTTGTAAAACAAAATCCACAGTGAAGCTTGGTGGCAGAAGCCTAAGGAGGCTTCCAGAAGGTGACATTTGATACCTGGGTCTTGACAGACACCTAAGAGTTGGAGGAGGGTGAGGAAGGCTTTCAGGGCCGAGGAAAGCCCGTGGCATGTGGAGGAGCAGCACGGCGCCTTGTGGCCAGGTCACGGTGCGCAGGCCTCGGAATGGCAGGGGTCAGACCCGGACAGGTCACCTGCAGCGGGCTCAAGAAAGCCCTTTTGTGACACACTGACAGATTTGGGTCTGGCCCTGGAGGCTGTGGGGGAACCTTTGGGCTTTTCCTCAGGGGAGTGACAGGATCAAATGTGTTTTTTAGAGCTCTTGTCAGCCCTTGTGGAAGGTGGAGTGGAGTGAAGAGAGAGAGGATGAAGGGAGCAGGACCAGAGAGGAGGCTCTAGTAACTGTCCAGGTGAGAGCGAGGGCTTGGACCAGGTCGTGGCCACTTTTCATTCGTCCACAGGCCTCGATTGCCAGCCATGTGCCCGGCACCGGGTCTGCAGTGGCAGACGACCCTGCCCTGCAACACACTCACACTCACATGTGGCAGATGGCCACGTCCAGTGTGAGAGGAGACAGTGGGCTTGTGAGAGATGCGGAGGCCTCCTTAACCGGGAGGGGGCTCTTTGGAGGGAGCCGTGGGCTTTACACTGAGCCTCTTCGAGGAGGCGGTCAACCAGGTAAGGAATCGAGGGTGGAGCGCTCCTGCAGGAAGGGGAGCAGGTACAGGCCCGGGGCTGGGAAAGAACTTGGGTCCAGGAGAGCTGATGGAGGACGGCGTGCCTGTGGAGAGTGGGGTCAGCCGTGCCACTCGGCGTCAGGCTCAGGGCTGTGCCTTCGCTCAAGCTGGCAGGTCCCCTAGGAGGAGCATGAGGCAGTCAGGTGGCACTTTTGAAAATCACCCTGGCTGCTTCTTAGAGCTGAGTTAGGGAGGGAGAGGAGCGAACCGTGGGTTCTTGGCGATCACTTGACCACACTGGCCAGGAGCAGGGAGAAGCGGCTGTTGGGGTTGGAGGAAGAGATCACAGTCCCCTCCGAGCTTGTTAACCTCTAGAGGCAGGAGAGGCGAGCGTGTGGGAGCTGTCAGCGTGTAACTAGCAATCCCATCCCATCCCTGGGGCCGGAAGGAGTGTCTGTGGGGAGAGTGCCGGGGCCGAGCCTGCTTGTCTCCAAGACCCTGGCCAGCGCGTCATCCTGTCTCCAAAGGCGCCCCTAGAGCAGCAGCTGATCGCCAAAAATGGGTGGGCTCAGCACCAGGCGCTCTGCCTCTGACCTCTGGTTGAGGGGCCTGTCACTGGCTGTCCTCCACCACGCCCACCTACGTGAGGGGGCGGGCGGGATGTTGCCCCGGGGCCAGGAGCACGGGCCCTGGCTCCAGCAAAGGGGGAGACTCAGCTTCTCAGGAGACAAGATACTGGCATTTTTGAGGGAGAAATAGAAACAATTTTCCAGGATGACAAGGTAAGAAGATTCGGGCAGAGCAGCCAGGCAGAACCCACAGGCGTGAGGCCGAGGATGGGGCTGCTCATCATGACTGCGGTGTCGGTCTGTTGGTCCTTCTGTCTGTCTCATCAGAGCGCTTCTCTGCTGCCGCAGCACACGTGTGGTGCACACACACGCCCCAGTAGTGACTATTCTGACCACCGCCTCTTTTCTGGTGCTGCCTGGTACATGAGAACTCAGCACACGTGTTTGGGTTGGCACCTGGCATGGGGTTGTAGGCTCTGGAAAGCCATCTGAGATTGAAGGTAGATAGAAAGTTCTATGTGGGAATGAATCATGTATGTCTTAATTTTCCCCCCATGAATTAAAAAGTAAATCAAAACACCTGTTTATAGAAACGTGGGGCCTAGAGAAGTACCAGGAAGAGAGAACATCACCTGTAACTCGCAGTGCTTACTCGTAGCTTTATTTCTGTGTAAGACTAAGGTTCACACCTTCCATTAGAGATGCCACGGCCTTCACCTCCCAGTCTGGCTGCTGAGCTGTTCAGTTCACTTGGCAGAGGTGCCCTGGCTGCTTCTGGCGGTCCCAGTCCCCTGGAGACCTGGGCTGCTGGCCCAGGGGAAGGAAGTACTCAGTCCTTTCTGGTCCCCCTTGGTGAGAGCTGGCTGCAGAACCCCTGAGCCTCTGAGAGCGGGTGGGGGTCTGAGCACCTCCGACAGGCAGCCAGACCAGGGAGCTCGCCCCACAGGGCGACAGGAGGGCGGCTGGTCAGCCTCTGGCCTTGAGTGTGGCACTCTCGTTCACTTCTTGTGATAGTGGTTAGGGTGGGTTGGGGAGGAGGGATTGAGGACAGTTCCTGTGTGAGGATAAACTTAGCCTTGTTCATTTTTATACAGACTCCAGTTACTTCAGAGTTGTAGCCATAGAATGGGAACTTCAGAGGATTTTCCGGTATGTTTTGATTATTGGGTTAGATGTAAAATCTAAAAAGAATTCGTCATCTTGGCTTCTTTCATGACTGACCTGCAGTGAGACGCTCTGCCCTTGACTTCCCTCTCCTCATCACAGGTTCGGGTCCGGGCTGGCAAGTTGAGGAGCTTCTTTAGGTCGAGTCCCACTCAGGAGCATGGAGGAGGCCCTGACTCCTGGCCCCTGTTGCCAGCCCAAGGCTGTGAATTCATTCACCAACCCAGCTATGGGCTCCTCCCATGCACTGGGGTGGGGTGGGGTGGGGTGGGGTGGGGTGGGGTGGGCGTGGCCCAGCCTTGGCCCTGTAGCATTCTGTCCAGTTCTGTCACAGAACGGTTCTGTGCATCCTGGTAGTGTTGTATTGTTGCTTTTTTAATCAAAGGAAGGAAATGAGCAGATAATGATGTTTTAGCATCATTTAAAGTTTTAGCATTGATAAAAGTGACATCTGCTCCTCTTGTCCCTGGCTTTGAAGCAGCCCCTGCTCGCTGCTCTGTCGGGGAGTCCCCGCCGTGCTGTGCACCCTCAGTGCCGGGTCTCCTAGTGGCTGCATTACGGCTTTTCCAGCTGCTGTGGTTTTTGAATTGTTTGCTTTACTTTTTTGTTATACATTAATATCTGCATTTTAAAATGCATACTCCTCCAGAAACAACTTTTTCCTGCTCCTCATGCTGTCAGAGTGAAAGAGAAGGGAATCGGTGTTTCGGAAAGCTTTGCTCAGTGGCGATGCTTCGGTGTGGCCATGGGTTTTTGTTCTTCCTTTTGACAGGTTCAGTGTGGTTCGCGAGTCTTGTCAGTCCGTGCTGTCAGTGACGGCGGTGCGGGCGCATGGGTGGTCCTCTTGGGGTCATTGTCTGAAGGGGGGCAGTGCCTGCAGTACTCAGAGCAGGGTGCACGGGGCCGTAGGTGAAGGCTGGGGGGAGGCGTGGGTGTGGGGGTCCCGAAGGGGCAGCCTTGGTACAGAAAGGTCCAGGCCCCATTTTGGGTTTTTATGAAAGTGATTATAGAAACAGGCCTTGTGGCATTTCGGGGTGTGACTCTCTTGAAAACCCAGTGGCTGTGCCCATGACCTCACAGAGCTTCTCAGCAGCTCAGTCTCCCCTGCTGCCCCCCAGCCCCTCCCTGCCCCGCGTCCCTCCTCCTTGCTGGGCCCCCCCCTTCTCTCTTATTCAGATTTCTCCTTCGGATGCCTCCCTAGCCTCCTCCTGAGTCCAGACTTGCTGGCCAGCCTGCCTACCTGGGGCAGTTCTCTCTGAGCCTCTTTTCCAGCACCCTGACCGAGGGACATTTGGTGCCTAGAGCAGAGTGCCTGGCTTCTTCACCCTGCCCTCTGCTCATGGACTTCTGGGCTCTTTTCTCTGCTTTTTCTCCTGCTCCTTGTAAGTGGCGATTTAAAGTCTCATTCTCATTTTCTTCTCTGTTCCACCTTCTTTGTTGGAGCTCTCGGGATGCCAGAGACCTGGCTCTGGCTGTGCCTTGTCTTCCACTCACTTTCATCAGCTGCCCACGAGGTGAGGGCGCCTGGGTTTCACCCCAGCTCAGGTACCCCTCCCTGTCCTTTTCTGTCACTGCCTGTCCATAATGCAGGCTCAGAACCACGGACTCCCGTCGCCCCTTCCTCCGCTACTTCTTTTCCACCCAGCCCGCCACCCAGCCATGATGCAGGTTTCACAGCCACTGACCATGGTCCTGGCTTTTAACTGGTTCTACTCCCCCCGCCCCCCGCTGCCAGACTGCAGGGACCCCCCCATCTGGTGGTTCACTCTTGAGGTCTGGTGCCCTGCTGAGTGCTGCAGACCACCCGTAGAGCAGGCATCAGCCACCCGGGCAGCTTTAGCACGGCAGTGAGAAGGAGGCGAAAGTGAGATTTCATTGTGTCCAGTGTATCCACAATACAATTTCATGTAGCAGAATGGACGTGAACGTGAGTACTCAGCTTCCATCATGTTCTAGTTTGCAGTCCTGTGTGTTCACACTCTGCACAGGTCACTTCAGGCCAGCAACATGGCAGGTGCCTGGGGCCAAGGGGTTGGGCAGCACAGGGCTTCAGCCCAAGTCCCTTAACCCGGGACCGCAGAGCCCCAAGTCTGAGGTCACAACTCCAGACCTAATTCCCTGCCCCTGCTCAGGTGCTCAGCCGGGACAGGTATGCAGTCCTCTTGCCCAGGGTGCCCCATGCGCTCCGGGAGAGAGCTGTCCCTTCCGTCTCTCCAGGTGTCCAGTGCCTGCTTGTTTCCACCTCAGTGTCCTTGTAGGTGCTGTTCCCTGGGCAGGACGCCTTGTCCGCATCCTGTCGGCCTGCTGCCTGCCTCCATGCTGTCTGCACGCAGCCATCCTCACTGCCCCAGAAAGGCCTTCCTGGGCCTCCTGTTTGAGCCTGAAATCACTGCAGCACCTCCCGCCTTCGCTTTGTCGCCCCACCCCCACCCCGTGGCTTGTTCTCTCTCAGATTTGTGAATTTCCCTGTCTGCTCATCCCTCTAAAAGGTAAATGTCACACGAGAAGGGATGTCTGTTCAGCCAGTGCTGCTTCAGTGCCTGGCCTAGGGCAAAGAATGGAGGAATGGCTCCTCGAATGAATGTGTGGATACAGTCGTCCCTTGGTATCCGTGGGGCATTGGTTCCCGGACCCCCTTGGTTACCAAATTCCGCTGACACTTGGGCCTCTTACGTCAAGTGGTGTGGGATTGGCATGCAGCCCATGCGCACCCTCCCACAGACGTTAGGTCCCCTCTGGGTTCCTTGTGACACCTAACGGTGCTCACGCCGCGTCAGTTGCTGCTGTGCCGTCTCAGGTAGGGAACGATGACAACACTGTGTGTCCCAGTACAGACACAACCAGTGACCCCTGCAGGTCCGGTGACACTGTGCACGGGGTCAGCAACCACGAAGCATTTCGTCAGTTGTCTTCCACCTGTCTTCAGTTGACTCCTTGGACATAGCAGGCCTGCTGTGCGGGGGTGGGGGTGTGACTGGGACTCCAGGCGAGTTTCCTGACCTCTCTGAGCCTGTCCCCGGCGGGTGGTAAGGCAGTGATGCTTGCCTCCCTTCAGGGAGACCAACGCCCCTGTTAACATTGCTGATGGGGACAGAATTGCATCCTCCAGGGAAGGTGATTTTTTAATGCCTACATGGATTATAGAGGCACGTGCCTTCCCACCCAGCTCCTCCACTAGGACCCACCCTACAGGCGTGTCCACGCACGTGTCCACTGTGCAGCGGTGGAGACTGCTGCGGTGCTGCCTCCTTCTCCGCCAGCCGAGGCTCTCGCACTAGAGTGGTCTGCGTCGCCAAGTGCTCTGTGCGGGGAGCGGAACAGGGCCATTTCTGTGGCCGTGCAGATGCCCTCCTCGCTGAGAGCCCACGGTGCGCTCTGGTGTGAGGCGGGAGGGTGGGCGCCGTGGCCTCGTCCACGCAGGATGGCACTGCAGTGCCTAGGGCGGCGCGGGTGAGGCTTCCTCCTGCGCACGGTGTTTCAGCTCGGAAGGCAGCCTGTCCAAAACAAACGAACGCTGACCTTGCAGGGTCTTTGTGAAGATTAAGGAGCATGCGCAGAGCTTGCGCATGGCCTGGCATGCAGAGGACGGCCTCGGGCTGGACATTGTGCTGCTGTCCTGACATGGCTGCATGTGCACGACGTGGCTGAGACTTCGGCACCCCCAGGTGGCACATGCCTGTTCCTGTGTGGGAGCACGTGACCAGGCAGGGGACGCCAGTGGTGTGGAACAAGGAGAAACCACGGTTCCCATGGATGTGTGGTTCGCAGGTGCTTACACTGTGTGCCAGCTCACAGCGCTGAATGTGTGGGCTGGGCTTCTGTCCGTGGGGTGCAGCTGCAAGCCTGCCTGGAGCGGTCTCGGTGCCCCCACTTTGTGTGCTTTGCTGCCCCAGAGCACCAGCCTCATCTGGTTTGTGGTGGTTCTTCACACCTCAGAGTCGCTCAGCACCAGTGTCCTCATCTGGCAGCGTTACAGCTTTGCGTTCTAAGGAATTGCATTGTGTTTCTTTAAGCCAGAAATACAATTTTCTCCTAACCCTGGTGCTAGAAGTTTCTGTCTGTCCTGAACATGTGCATACGTGTAACAGTGGAGCGACCTTGGGAGAACAGGTGTGGCTTGGTTGTGGTGGCATGGAGGGCATAGGACTGAGAGCCATGGTGCCAGAAGGAAGCCTGGGTCTGCTTTTTAGCCGCCTGACCAGGCCCCCCACGGAGGGTGAGCGTGGTGACCCTTAGACCTGGGCTGGCAGGCCAGTCGCCTTTGTAGAGGTCAGTCACTAGGCCGGCAGGGGATTAAAATGTGGGCTGTCTCCCAAGTCTTCTTGCCTGGTCTCTGTTAAAGTGAGGGGGCCACCATGCTGTCCTGTGGCTGTGGCACTGCAGTGGCAAGAGTGACCCCTGCTGTTGACTAACCTTTGCACAGCCCGTGGTCCCCAAGCCCCCAGGCCTGCCTGCCACACACTGTTAGGTCCCCCACTCCTCTTCAGCTGGGGATTTGCAGGCCACTCACCTTCTGGGGTCTGATTTTTTGCAACAGCTGTGTGGTCACTGATGTCTTGGAAACAACTCAAATGTTTCATTTTCAGTGAAAGCGCAGCATGCACAGGAGACACAGGGCGCCGCACCGATGAGGGGAGGGTGCCCTGCACGCACCGGGGTTCTGGAGCTCCATCCCTGTAGGAGGAGTGCCGGCAGTGGGGGGTGTTTGGCAGTTGGAGTGTCCGAGGAGAACCTGGGGACTTCAGGATGGTCTCTGCTGGTGGGATTTGGGGACCAGGCAGCCTCAAGAGGGCCGGCCTGTGGAGGCTGCCATGCCGTGGCCTCAGCAAGGTCAGCCAGCAGGGAAGGTGCTGGTGCCTTTGGGTGCATTTTACTTCTGGCCCTTTGCTTTTTTGGTTTAGAGGGAAGACTTCCCTAATCTGTGCCTGTGAGAGACATTAGGTGGTCAAGGTGCCCACAGTTAACACGGAGCGGAGCAGCGGTGATGGGCCTGTGCTCCCGAATGAGTCCCCTGTCTCTCTCTCAGCACCGCAGGCTCCAAAGGAGACAGGGAAGGACGGCCTATGGAGGGGCTGCAGGGCAGCAGGCCAGGGGGAGAGCTCCCTGCCCCAGACCTGTGCTGAAGTCCTGTGAGCGGCTGGCAGGGACCTCCCCACCTGGGAGCAGCCCACACAGGGACCAGTGCAGTCTAGAAATCGAGAGAACCAGGAGGCGTAGCTGCCCCGGCACGGGGACTGAGAGGCCTGGACCCTGCTAGTGGGAAAGAGGCCAGCGCTCGGGGGCCCTCCCTGTCCAGTGTGTCCCGGGGCCTCACCTCTGGGCAGTCCTAGACCATCATCACACACACGTGTCCAGAGTGCTCTTCGCCAGCCGGACTGGCCACAGGAGAGTGTCACCCCGAAGCAGCCCGGCTTTCTGCTAGGACACAGACCGCTAAGCTTCCCATTGTGATAACGTGTTCTCCTTTGTCTTCACAGAGACTAATAGACAAGTCACGAGTAACCTGTGTCAAATGGGTTCCCGGCTCGGAAAGCCTTTTCCTAGTAGCCCATGCAAGTGGGAACATGTACCTGTATAATGTGGAGCACACTTGTGGCACCACAGCCCCCCACTACCAGCTCCTGAAGCAGGGCGAGAGCTTCGCCGTGCACACTTGCAAGAGCAAATCCACGAGGAACCCTCTCCTCAAGTGGACGGTGGGCGAGGGGGCCCTCAACGAGTTTGCTTTCTCCCCAGATGGCAAGTTCTTGGCGTGCGTGAGCCAGGACGGGTTTCTGCGGGTGTTCAGCTTTGACTCTGTGGAGCTGCACGGCTCGATGAAAAGCTACTTTGGAGGCTTGCTATGCGTGTGCTGGAGCCCGGACGGCAAGTACCTCGTGACGGGGGGCGAGGACGACCTGGTCACAGTCTGGTCCTTCGTGGACGGCCGGGTCATAGCGCGAGGCCACGGGCACAAGTCCTGGGTCAGTGTGGTGGCCTTTGACCCCTATACCACCAGTGTAGAAGAAGGTGACCCCATGGAGTTCAGTGGCAGTGACGAGGACTTCCAGGACCTGCTCCACTTTGGCAGAGACCGAGCGAACAGCACCCAGTCCCGGCTGTCTAAGCGGAACTCCACGGAGAGCCGCCCCGTCAGCGTCACATACCGATTCGGCTCCGTGGGCCAGGACACGCAGCTCTGCCTGTGGGACCTCACGGAGGACATCCTTTTCCCTCACCAACCCCTCTCGAGGGCGCGGACACACACGAACGTCATGAGTGCCGCTAGCCCTCCGGCCGGGAGCACCGGGAACAGCGTCACCACACCCGGCAGCTCGGCACCCCCTCCTCTGCCGCGGTCCAACAGCCTCCCACATTCCACCGTCTCCAGCGCCGGCAGCAAGAGCAGTGTCGCCGACGGGGCCATCGCACTGGGGGTCAGCAAGTTTGCAACACTCTCCCTGCACGACCGGAAGGACCGGCACCACGAGAAAGACCACAAGCGGAACCACAGCATGGGACACATCTCAAGCAAGAGCAGCGACAGACTGAACCTGGCTCCCAAAACCAGGACGGACCCGGCCAAGACCCTGGGGACAGCCCTGTGTCCTCGGATGGAAGATGTGCCCTTGTTGGAGCCGCTCATCTGTAAAAAGATAGCACATGAACGCCTGACCGTGCTGATTTTCCTCGAAGACTGCGTGGTCACTGCCTGTCAGGAGGGCTTTGTTTGCACATGGGGGAGGCCCGGGAAGGGGGTGAGTTTGAACCCTTAACGCTGCACCGGACGGGGACTCAGTGGGTAGCGACTTTTTCCTGCGGGCGGGGTGGGTGTACGATGGATGAACGACACTTCTTCTTAATGTAAATCTAAATGCATCAGAGCCATAATTTTGGATACTGCATGCCATGTAATTCTGAATCATTTGATAAATCACCTTAGGACGGTTAAAAAATATAATCAAACTAATTGCCAGCCAAGTCAGTCACCCTCCTGGGAGTAAATAGAGTCCCGAGGTCAGTGTTCCTGTCGTAGACTCTTTGGTTGTAGGAAAATCATGACAGTGTGGGAACAGTGACTTAAAGAGCTACAATTAAAATCCTGCTTCACCCCGAGTACCTTGCTTCCGTCCTCAGTTAGAGCGCTGTACACCTGGCGGGCGTGTGCGCGGTACAACGGTCACCGGTCGCCATTTCTAGTCCAGTTTTTTTATCTTAATCATAAAGTGTTTAGGAATCTATGAAATTTAACTTTAGGAACCAAGCGTTCAGCAGGGTTGATTGATATTATTTTTACATTGTTCTGGCAATCCACAGAAAGAGAAGAGCCTTAATTTTTAAAACCCATTTTAGTCATTTTATGACAATTAAAATTGTTTAATAAACATCTTTTTCAAAGAAGCAGTCTGTACCACCTTGATTGAGATTCTGTGCACTGAACAAACACCCACGTTCCTCGGAGCCGCACGGTTCGTGGGAGCCACGGCCGAGGCCCCCGCAGGCGCCCCAAGTGCCTCTGCCACATAAGCCAAGACCGTTATGTCCCACTCTCTTTGCTTATGTTTTTTTCCAACGAGAAAAGGGAGGTTTTATTTTCTGTTGTTTTTGGGCAGGTTTTGTGGGGGAGGGTTGTTTCTCGGGGCGTGGGTGTTGGTCAGAAAGGTGCACGGCTATCGGCCCTGGACAGCCAGGGCCCTCCCCAGCTTTGTTGTGTACGGACTGACAGATCCCGAGGTCCCGGATGGTTTCTCCCTGGAGGAGGAACCCTGGTGCAGGTCCCCCTGGTCTTTCAAGGGGTGCAGGCGTTCAGGGATTGTTCAGGGGTCACCAGCGCTGGCCTGGCCCTCGGACTCTGTCCTCAGCCTGGGCCCTGAGCCTGTGGCAGCTGGGGACAGGTGTGGACACCCCCTGTCCAGGGTCACACCCGTGGGAAACCACTGTGTTCGGTCCGGAGTTTGCAGGACCCTTGCCGGCAGTGGAGCAGCGTCTGGTCCCGGTTTTCGCACAGATGGGTGGTTCTCTGAGCTCTGTGTTTCGTGTCAAGATGATGGTTGTCTCATTTGTTAACTTATTTTGGTCATTTAGGTTTGTTTTGTTTTGCACACTTTTGTAATTAAATACAGAGATACCGATGACGTGTGCTGGTTTGCGCAGTGAATGGGGCTCAGCTGGTGGAGACACGGACGGGCAGAGGCCGCGGGCAACCCTGGCTGACGGGGCGGCAGCTCCGAGCCCCCAGTGCAGTGCGCCCTGAAGGCCGCGCCTCTGTCGGGCCTGCTCCCCGCTGCGCCACCAGGCTCCTTAGTGCGGATGGTTCTCTGGTCCCATCCTGTCCGCCGCGAAGACAGGGTCCTCCGTCCCTGCACGCCGACTGTGCTGAGGCAGCAGAGACGCAGCCGGTCGGTCGGGCTGCCCGAGGGAGGGGCTGGCCACCAGCCCTGTCCGGGCGACTGCACACGCCTGCCGTAGCAGCAGCCCCGTCCTGGCTGCTTCTGAGGCCTTGAGCGTACAGGCTCCAAGTTCAAGACTGTGCACTCGGCCTGGATGAAGAGTGGCTGCTCCCAGGTGAGTGGTGCAGGTGAGGGGAAGGCTACGGTGCCCTCGCCACTCTCACACAGTCCGCCTTGGCCTGCACGTGACCTGACGGATGCCCTACCTGAGAGGCAGGCAGTGCGGAGGTGGGGGGGAGGCGAGAGGAGGATGTTACTGTTACCTCATAAAACAAGCTCTGAAGTGTGGGGCTTAGTCACAGCCTTGTTTTTCCAGCTTCTGGGGCGGGGGGGGTCGGGTACTGGAGAGGCCCAGGCTGGCTCCCTGACGCCACCCCCTTTCTTCGGCAGCCAGTGGAGCGCTTGGCCTGAGGTTGGGAGGACAGCACAGGCGTTCCCAAGACCAGGGCTGAGCTGCGAGGAAGGTCCACCTTCGATGGCTCCTGCGTGCTGGCTTCTGTAGCCCTGGGGCGGGAGTGAGGGCTGGGAGCTCAGGGCACACTGGCCGCGGGCGGGTGGGGCACAGAAGGAACCTGGGGAACACCTCCGGGTGTTCTCTTCCAACCTTGAACTTCGTCATTGACATTTTTTAGTCTTCAGCTTGAACATTAGCTTGAGCAGAAATGTCTTTTCAGACCAGCCCTCTGGAAGCAGAGCTGTGGGCCTGTGGAGGCCGGTCCTCCTCGGTCCGCGCAGCTTCTCTGTGCTGCGCTGGACCAGTGGAGCGAGGCACAGACAGGAGCAGAGCTAGGGTGGCATGGACCTGGCGGCAGCCAGGGGTCGGTGAGCTGCTCCAAACCCACTGGCCGGGCAGGGACAGGGCCCGGGGAGAGCCTGGCCTTTCACAGGGCCAGCACCTGTGTAAGAAGGCACAGGCAGCTGGCCGCTCTTCAGATAACCATGACTCTAGGCTCTGCGGTTGCTTAGACAGTGGCTAAGAGTCTTAATTTTGTCTCGTGCTGCTTGACCCTTCTGGCATGTTTGGAGTGTCCTGTGAGGCACTGGCTCGGGACTTAGGGTGACTGAGGGTGGAGGAATGGACAGAACTTGAGGTCATTGACTCAGATGCGCAGGAACCAGGAGGAACCAACTGAACACTCCGACACTCCAAGTTCCTGCAGCATGTGCACGTGTCCTCCCAAGGGACTTCTGTTCGGCTCCACTGGGTGGCTTCACCGCCACGCCTGAGCTGGCAGAGAGCCAGGCAGCCTGTTCTCTCAGGCTCCTCCCCTTCTGGGAGCACATCCTGAGCTGGTAAGAAGTCAGCAGGTATTGCATTTACGCAGGAGTTGGTGAAGCCTTTCTGGCAGGGGGCTGCACCTGTGTGCAAGGTTCTCATCACCTCTGCCTGGGAGGGGGGCATGTGATCTCTTTGTTGGCAGAGCTCAAAGCATGAGGGGGAAGCTGCCGGGCAGCAGGGGCTGGGGAAGCAGGCTGGGGCCCCAGGGCCCCATTCTGTGCCCTGTCTGAGGAAGGGCTAGATGCAGAGTTCGACTTTGGGTTTTGCAGGAAAGATGGCGGGAGCGCTTGGTCGAGGGCACCAGTGTAGGTGGACCAGGGGAATCGTGGGCTTCTGTCCAGACCGTTCCCTTGTACCCGGTGTGTCCACCGTGGGGCTTTCCTTCCTCAGCCAGGAGCCTCTGCCTGTGGGGAGCCTGTCGTCGCCGGGCTCTGCGGTCGGGGACTGAAGTCCAGGCTCAGCTGTTCCCTGGAAAACCCAGGTCCCACCTGACAGGTGTGGACTCGCCCTGGGTGAAGGAAACCCCGCAGGTGTCAGCTGTCCTGGGGTCGCTGCCTCTGTCACAGGAACCGCATCACGGTCACATCGCTGTCTCTGGGTTGAAAGTGTACAAGAAAATATTTTTGCATTTTTATTTCTGTATACCTAAGTTTATTAAAGATTGTTATGTTAGGTGACACTGTATAAAATTGTATATTTACTTTTAGTGAAAATCAAAAGTTAAACTTATATGTATGTTTTTTTTTATATTTTCACCTAATTTCTTGACGACTTGAATAAATTTTATAAAGAGCCTTCTTAAAATGAAATGTTGGTAAATTAAGTTCTTAAGTGTTGTAGTAATTAATGGGGCTTTAATACCAAAATGTTACTTTACAATTTTAAGAAAACACACCTGTTTCCTGCCTTGGTTTTCACTGTCCCAGCTAGAAACTCACCACATACTCGGTACCCGAGGTCCTTTGCGGTGGCCCCTGTACACTGATGTTAAATGAAACGTGTGGATGAGCTGTAAATGCAGACACTTTTCAGCAGTCACTTCGATGTCTCAGCTTTATAAAATCTCAATGATTGGAGCCAAAGAGGAAGAGCTTTTTCGTGCTGTAAAGTTAAGGGCTTTCTTAATGTTCAGAGGATAAATGGACAGGAATTGCTGCCTCTTATCACTGATGCTGAGTGTCTCACAATTGGAACCTTGTCTGAAATGTTTGTCGAGTGTCAGGGGTATGAAGTATTTTGTGTGGCCCTCACCTGTGCCCGGTCTAGTCTGAGGAAGGATGGTGGACTGACCGCAGCCGGGCTGCGGCGTGAGGTTGTGCTGGCTACAGGCTGGCCGGCCGCTGTGCTGGGCAGACTCGGCGTTCTTTCGGCCCCCAGCCAGCAGCGGGGAGATGGAGGGAAGCCGGCCGGCTGCTGCGGAGCCTGCTCCTGGGAGACTTGCGTTTGCCCAGGGCCTGGGAGCCGCTGTGGGATCCGGCCTGAGGCTCCTGTGCACGAGGAGCTTCCCAGGCGGGACTGTGGGGCCTCCCCGCAGGGAGGGAAGTGTCCCTCCAGGCAAGTGATCTTTGCGGCCCCCTGCACCTCCGCCCCCGAGTGCTTCGAGGCAAGACGTTCCAGGCCTGGACCGAGCGTCCCCGGAGGCTGTGGGAGGTAAAGGTGAGACAGAGCCCCTGCAAGCCCAGGTGCTCCCGCATCACTGTCCCATCCCTGCTGCTTCATGACTCGTCTGGGCCTGGAGCAGGGCGGGCCAGGCCTCCTCTCCGAGTGGGCGCCCCCGCCCAGCGGCGCGGCGTCTTCCTGCCTGTGCTGCCCTCCGAGCCTGCAGCACCGGAGCAGGCACCTGCCTCCCACTCGGAGCCGCCGAAGCCGGGGTGGACGCTGTGCCCTCTGACGCGCCGCGGCAGGTCCCTGCTTTGCCTCGGCACTGTGCGCACCCGAAACACTGCTAGGTTGGCAGCAAGTTCAAAAGACACACACCCTCCTGATCTTAAAAACAGTTTAAACCTTGAAAAGTTGTAAGTCTGTTCTTCCTCGTGTGGCTGTCTGTCAAAAAAGCAGGTGGCTCTGGACCAGTGGCCTCAGCGCCCCTGCAGTGGAGGCCAGCACGGGCAGATCCCCGAAAGGGACTCGAGCCAGGACGGCCTTGGGAGGACACAGGAAGGCTTCGTCTGTCCTGCCTGCTGAGCAGAGGGTTCAGAGCTGCAGTCGGTCAGCCAGCCGTGCCTGAGCGCCTCTCCCAGGAGTCTGGAGAGAACGTGGTTGATTTCTCCGTGTGACTTTCCTGTGTAGAGGCCAGGCCCAGTGGCCTCTGGGGAAACGGGCCACCTTCAGTGCAGCCCGTCACTGGGCAGGTCAGAGCTGGCGGAGGGCCGTGGTCAGCTTGCAGCAGGAGCCAGGGCCCCAGGCCCTCTGTGGATGGCAGGTCTGGGGCTAGAAGGGGCCCTGGTGCTCGGGAATGGCCCAGAGTGAGCCCCCTGGAGGGGCCCCCTCTTCCGGGCCCCACAGCCCCGTTGGGACCTTTCTAAACCTGGCTTGTCTGCCCCGGGGACCGGCCTCACACACCACAGAGAGGAGCCGCAGCGACCCTGCCCAGGTGTGCTCGGCGGTCTGCACGGGGGGAGCAGTGGGGTTCTTGTGAAGAATTGGGTGAAGCGAAGTGTGTCTGTAGCTGAAAATGTTCCAGGAGGAGTCAGCCTGGTGGCATTTCGCACCGTTTTTGTCCCGTCTCTAAGGGGTATCACTTTACAGATGACATTTTCCTCAGTCTTCCGAAGACGTGAGGCCATGCTGGGGAGCACCTGACTCAGAGCCAGTCTCCAGGTGGGCTGCTCTGTAGAGGCTACTGGATGGAGCCAGGGGCCAGCCTTCCAGGTGAGCCCCATCCAGGTGACCCTGCAGCCTGTCGGCCCTGGTGGCCAGCTCCCCACGTGGCACTTTGTCTGCACACAGCCTGTCCTGAGGCTGGTGTGCACGCCACTCGTGTCTGGAGTGGGAGGGTGGCTGTGACCAGAGCCCCATGTGACTAGGTGAGTTCACACGCAGCCCAGACTTCCCAGCCTTATCACACAGCCCCCCGCCCCCAGAGTGCTGAGGGCTCACCTGGTTATAGGCGAGTCAGAGGGGGCCTGGGCCTCCAGGGCCCCAGGATGAGGCTCCAGGCACTGCAGCTGTGGCCCAAGGCCCTTTCTTACCAGGGGTCTGCGACCTCCACAGCACCCACCAGCAGACGTGTTCCTTTGTTGTACATTGTTTTTCAGCCAAGATGTTATTTTTCTTATTACTCTCCCTGGACAGGTAGTTCAGTTGGTTAGAGCATCATCCTGGTGCACCAAGGTTGGGGGTTCGATTCCCTGTGAGGGCACATACGAGCATCAACCAAAGAATGCATAACTAAGCGGAACAGCAAATCGTTTTTCCCCCAAGTTAATGAACAAAAATTAAACATATCTTACTTCTGTGAAACAAGGATTACTTTTATCAGCTTACTGTTATACATAACCAAACCCAAACTAGGTAAGAGCTGGTATTTCATCACTTATCTAGTGAAATGTCTCCAGGACCGAAATGAGAACTGGAGAACAGGACGGCTTGCTGAGTGTTCGGTCCAAGTTGTGCTGCTGTTCCTGTGATGGGCTCCCTCCCCCGGGGCTGCTGGGACATGATGCAGGGTCTCAGCTGGAGACATCTTGGTACATCTCTCAACGGGTGGGCAGCAGACCCTCCACACTGAACGTGGGCCCCACGTTGTGTCCAGCGGGCTTCCTCTTAGGAGTCTGGGTCCTTTGACAGGTGGCCGCCTACCCGATGACCTTTGCAGCACAGGCTCACGGGAGTCTGGAGACTCTCCTCCTGTCTGTCCCATGCGGTATTTCCCCCGGTGCCCGCACTGCCTGCCGCAGCGAAGCGGCTCCATCTCGAAGAACGGACAGGTGGCGGGTCTGGCGCCCGCCTCGTCCCAGGGTCCAGCAGGCTCCTGGCCTGGGTGCCGGTGCTCAGCTGACCCGGGACTGCCAGCCCTGGCCCGCGCTCTCCTCACCCTTCACAGACCGCAGAGGCCTCACTGAGGCCGCTTGCTTCAGACCCCGTGGGACACCCCTGACCCACCCTTGTATGTGGTGCCGGCGGACACCAGCCTGGTGCCTGTGGGCCCCAGGGCAGGGAGCGTGGTCAGGGCCAGTCCTTGTCCCCCCAGTTTTGTCAGCTCACTCTGCTCTGGCAGGGGGGCCCCTTGACCAAGCATCACAGGGTCCTTTGGGCCTTCGCAGCCGTGCCAGCCTCCAGGCCGGTGCCCCAGGGTGTTGGTCCCAGGGGCGTGCGGCTGCAGGGCCCAGTCCTGAAGTGCCCTTCTCCGGGGCTCACATCAAAGGGCTGGCCCTGCTCCTGGGCAGGCGGTGGTCGAGCTCACGTGAGGGTGGAGCTTGGTGCGCTTGGATGGCCTTCGGGGTCTCTTTCCAACCTGGGCCGAAGGGAAGCAGCACGGGGGCTGGGGGCTCCCTGCTGCTGTCGCCGCTGGGCTCAGGCAGGGCACTAGCCAACACACCAGAGGAGAGCATTGACACTCTGCAGAAAGAGGGGGCCCTGTGGCCCCTGAGCATTGGGTGGCTTTCACGGGGGGCAGGTGGTCAGCTGGTAGGCACAGTTGTTCCCCACTGGCCTCAGGACCAGGGAAGCCAGCGTCCATGTCCCGTGTGCCTGCACACCCACCCACCCTTGGGACAGCAAGGAAAACGGGCCGAGGCCTCCGGGCCCACAGGCCCTCAGAGCTGGAGAAAGTCCAAGGTGGGCGGGGTCTGGGCAGGACGGACAGGAGCCTCCCCGGCCGCTGGGCCCTGGTGCTGGGTGGGGCTGGCCTAGATTGGAGGGTGCTGCACAGCTCCCCTCGGGCCTTGCACGAGAAGCCTGGGGACTCTGCTGTTGATTGTTTTTGCGTTGATTGCACAGTGGGATAGCTAAAGAAAGCTCATTTCTCTGTTTTCTAGTTAAATGTGCTGCTAGAATTTTACTTTCTATGTGTGGATGGCATTGCCTGGTGCTGGGCACACTGGTCTGGACACCGCCTCCCTGACTGGGCGGGGAGCGTCCTCCACGGATGTGGCGAGGCCGCGCTGTTGGTCGCTCTGTGAAGGGGTGCAGATGTCGTGAATGCAGAGAGAGGGTGGCCTCTGGGTCGGTCCCCAGGCTGGGTCGCAGTCCTCCATTGCTCTCCCCTCGTTGGGGAAGGGGTCTCCCCCCTGCAGCTTTGACAGTACACCCTGTAGCTCGTGGTGACCTTGTGCTCTAGCAGCGTCACCGAGAGCCTTGCAGGTGCACCTGCCCTGCAGGCAGAGCCTGCTGGTGCTCAGGGGCCTTCTGCACTGAGGGGTCTTCCCTGCCAAGGTGCAGCAGAACGCCGCCCACCCCCAGTTTTCAGTCTGCACTGGTCTGGGCAGGCAGGCGTGAGTCACGTGGGGCAGCTCCTGGTCAGTGCGGCCCAGCCCGGGGGCCCCGCCTCTCCCTTCTGCTTGCTCCCTGGGTCCTGGTCCCGATCCGGTTGAGAGGATCAGACACAGGGACAGCGCGCTTCCTACCTCCTGCAGCTGCAGGCCCGGCACAGGTTGTCGCCTGTCACGTGCCCCACACACGCACATGCCCAGTGCGTGAAGCCGTAGCTGGTGTGCGCCGAGCCCCAGGCGCCTCCTGTGCACCCCTCTAGCGGCAGCAGTGTTGCTCTGGGCGGCCTCAGTGGGTTCCAGACAGGATGTTCATGGCTCCAGAGCTGCTCTGGGGGCCTTAAAATTGCAAAGGAGCCCTGGCTGGTGTAGCACAGTGGATTGAGCGCGGGCCTGCGAACCAAACAACCACGGTTCATTTCCCAGTCAGGGCACATGCCTGGGTTGCAGGCCAGTTCCCAGCAGGGGACGCAGGAAAGGCAACCATACATTGATGTTTCTCTCCCTCTCTCCTTCCCTTCCCCTCTAAAGATAAATAAATAAAATCTTTAGGAAAAAAAAATTACAAAGGAATGTCAGGTCCACTGTCTACATTCCAGCACTCAGCACGAAGGCCGGTGAGTGCTCTCCCCTGCGCAAGGTGGAGCCCTTGGGCTCACCTGGGCTCACACCTGTATTTCCAGGGAGCACCCCGGCCTCTGGGAGGACACCCCGCAAAGGGCAGACTGATGGACTGTGCCAACACCCATGCCCGGGGCCCACACCCACTGCCAGGTCCTTCCCACCTTCTGGGCCTGCAGCTGGCCTGTCCGCCAGCCAGAGAGAGTGAGAACCCCAGGTAGAAGCCACTGCTGGACTCTGTCAAGGGAGTCCCCCAGCTCTGGGGGACTGGGCTTGCAGTGCCTTGGGGACTCTGCTGGGCCCTGAGCTGTGTTGGGGAAGGCAATGAAGGGCCCCCAGCAGGTGCCCCTTGCCTTTGGCTAATGATGTCCCCAGGAACCAGGACCCTGAGAGGTGCCTCGTCCCCCAGCCCACCCGCCCAGAGCCCAGCAGAGGGCTGGGTCCCGTGGGTCCCGTGGGTCCTGGTCCCAGTCAGGCAGGAGTGTCAGGGAGGGTCTGGACAGGAATTCGGCAGGTGAGCGCCGGTTCCAAAGCAGAGAAGTCGGTTCTGATGGTGAGAAACTGCTGGGGGGCGTGGCTGTGACCCCCCTGCCGCCCGGGTCTGGCTGGGTGACTGCAAACTGCTTTGTGTGCTGGGCTCAGCGGTGCCCCAACCAGCCAGTTTTCCAGGAGGAACTGTAGTGGCGGGACCACACCGCCTCTCACAGATCCTCATCCCAGCCCTGGCCAGACGGGAGCAACAGCAACGCCAGAGCCGCCAGCTGCACAACGGCCATCAGCTGTGGTGGATGTCACCAGCGTCAACAGCACAAGTCACTCGGGGTGGGGCCTCCATTCACCCAAAGGAGTTGTTTCGCCTTTACATCATTCTTTCGAGGCTGCAGCAAAAAATAAGAAATGAGACTTTCTTGCTTTTTACTCTAAAATACACGGTAATTAAACTCTCACAGGCCCACGAACAATACGCACACGTACAAGGCGTACAGGACCAGCCACCACGAGCAGCCCTCCACTGGCTCCGCACGGGCGCAGTCTCGGGAGCCACTGCGGTCAGCCTGAGGTGGGTGTGTGATGGGGGAAGACCCGCCGCAGTTGTGGATTTTTACAACTGCTCTGGAGTTGAACGGTGGTAAAAAAAAATCACTCCGCAGTTGGGTGTGGAGACTCCCTTTCAACCCCCGACGTTGGTTTGACCAACGGCCCCTCTGTGACCGTGCGTGGAAACGACGCAACCTTGCCCTTGGGAGACGTGCTTCCTTCCCTAGCGGCTGCCACCAGTTAAGGGTGGTGACTCTAATCACGGCCAGGGTGGACACCAGCCCCGTCTTGAATACGCTCTCTGTTCATCTTCTGTGAATGGGCTCAGTGTCCAGGGCCATTTGTTACTGACGTAATTCGGTCTGCGGTTACTCGTCCTTTGCACGCCGCGCTCCTCGGTGCTGTTCCTGTCGGTCTGATTGGAGACGCCGCTCAAGAGCGTATGTGTGTGTGTGGCCGCTGGTCGTCTTCTCCCCGCAGCTGCTGGGCTGCAAGTCCGTCCCTTTGTCCCCGAGAGCCCGTGACCACAGGCAGCGTGGTCTCTCTGGGGAGTGTGGTGGCGCTTTGCTGGCCCTGCCGTGGTGAGAAATGGCCGATGATGGCACGGCACTGCCTCCGGCTGGAACCAGCTCACACGCGGTCTGAGCCAGGCCGTGCCCCACCGGCTTGCGGGCCCTGCAGGTGGCTAGAATCGTGGCAGTGTGCAGCCCCCAACCCACTTTTAAACGTCAAGTGCAGGTGGGCCCTTTGAAGTCGTTTTGATTTAGTGAGACTAAACCACATCCACGTCTAAGTGATTTCAGGCCAGGAAAGGGGAACACACACCTTTCGACTGTCACCACCCAGGGGACCGCCCAGGGTGATGGTGCCGTTCCAGGGCCCTGCCCACCAGCCCCGGCCTCCATCGTCCTCAGAGCCCTGCTCACCACGAATCCCTCGGCCGCCTGGGCTCCTGGATGCGGAGCTCCAGGCACTGGCGGCACCTCTGGATCATGGCACCGCGCAGCGGGGTGAGCCTTCCGGGTCGGCGACGGCGAAACACTAAGACACACTGGTGCCTTAAGTGAACGAGTCCCAAACGACCCCTGTGCTGACACGAACTGCTGGCCCACGTCAGAGAGTTTGGCATTTGGCGTATCCCGGCCCCAGCCCTGGGTCCAGCTGCTCTCACCCACACAGAACCCCACCCACGTGTGCCTGAAGGACCCCAGGAAGCCGTGCGGGTTTCTGAAGAGCAGAAAGTCGAGTCCGGAGCTCCCGCTCCTGGGGCGGCTGCTTGCCCCGTGCTTGTCAGCTCTGTCTGCGGAAGTGCCAGGTGGGACTTGGCCCAGCCCCGGGACAGTTCCCAGATGTCGCAACTCGAGCTCACATGGTCAGATGACCCAGCCGTGCCCCTCCGCGGTCAGGGTGCGGGGCTTTTGTAGCTCAGAGGGGGGACGGTCCAGCTCTGCCTGCCACCTGCCACCTTGGTAGGCTCTGGCTGGAGTAATTTGCCGCTGACCGTGGCTGAACCAAAGCCGTCACATGGGCCCCAGTCTGCTGTAGGTGCTCTAGGAACAAACCTTTATTTTTTTTTAATTAAGATTTTATTTATTTTCAGAGAAAGGGAGGGATAAAGAGGGAGAGAAACATCAATGTGTGGCTGCCCCTCATACACCTCCAACCAGGGACCTAGCCTGCAACCCAGGCCTGTGCCCTGACTGGGAATTGAACTGGTGACCCTTTGGTTCTCAGGCCAGCACTCAGTCCACTGAGCCACACCAGCCAGAGCCAGCCCTTTATTTCTGCGGCTCTGTCCCTAAGATCGGCCCCTGGCTGAGCGGTCCTCAGTGGTCCCCACAGTCAGACTGCACTGGAACTCCCCCCCACAGCCGCCACTGACCGGCAGCGCTCTGCACTGAAGCCGGCCTCCCCTCAGAGGCCGTGGACGGAGGCGGGCGAAGTCTCTCAGCAAACCTGGTGTGACCCGTGTTTTTCCCGGCTTCTCCTTCCTGCCGTGAGCCCTCTTCCACTTTGGAAGTTGGTGTTAGTCCTTACACGTGCCCCGAGAGCCTCGTTGGGGCTTGTCTCTGGTGGGCCCGCCCCAACGGACTCGCGTGGGCCCCAGCCTGCAGGTCCCTCTTCAGGCCCAGGCAGCCGCTCACACCTCCTCTGGGCGTCTCACTGGCCCTTCCTGCCGCTGGGCTCAGCACCTCCTGTTCCTGGCCTCCTGCCCGTCTGTGAAACTGTCCCAGCTCCCGTGTGACCTGGAACTGCCCGGTTCTCTGCGGGCGCGGGACAGTGTCCCACCACGGCGTCCCTGGAGCCCCCCAGCACCTCCAGTGAGTCTGAAGGAAGTTCCTTCCAGCCCTTAAGTGCGCCCAGGTCTGCATGTCCCCGGAGTCTCAAACCTGCCCTTCCTGGGCATCTCGGCCCCCACGTGGGGCCCCGCTGTGCACATTCAGAGCCCTCCACCTGCCTGGGGCCTGGGAAGTGCGGGGTCCAGCCTGCCCTCCTGTGGCTGCCACGGCTCCGTCCCGCAGCCCTGCCGCCCTGTCTGTCTGGTTCTGCCTCACCACCTGTTGGGTGGATGGAGGTGGCGGCCACGGGAGAGCCCATTGTTCAGGGGGCGGGTCACAGACCTGCCTGAAGAGAGGGAACAGGAAGACGAAAACCAGACCCAGGAGATTTGCTTTTTACGCTGCGAGCTGGAGGCGATGAGAGAGAAGGAACGCTCAGCGATTCCGTCACACCCCATGGAGAGGGCTCCACGGACGGTCCCCGCCGGCGGCCTGGCCCACATGTGGGTGCCGCAGTCTGCAGCACCCGCCCCACCTCCACGGTACAGGCTGCTTCTCATGCCCAGCTCACCTCTGGTGCCCCAGAAACAGCTCAGCCTGCCCACAGCCCGCCAGGAAGCAGTGTTCTCCGGGCCTGGGCCACGCGGGGCCCTGGGAGCCCTTGAGACTCCCTGGTCAGCGCCCAGGGCACCAAGCACCGGGCCTGGGCTTGCTGCTCGTGGGCGCCTCTAGGGAAGCAAAATCGAGCTGCACCAAAGGCTTCCCCACAAGCTCGGTCCCGACGCACTCCCAAACGCCACAGCACAGGGTCGGGCGGTCCAGGGGCGCTCAGACCTCGGAAGGCACAGTGTGACAATCACAGCCACTCTTTAATGAAAGTCAGCGCTGGCGCACTGTGGGGATGCGGCCGGGGGCGTGCCCAGAGCACACGCAGAGCCCTCGGTGAAGCCCCATCGAAGTCATACACAACAGATGCTAATTTGTTTGGAATCATATAAAAAAAGTATAAAATATTTCCCACCCCAAATTCTTAGGCTATGAAAGTGAAGTGGAACCTCGAATGAGGGTTTTACAAACGTGTCGGGGCTGTGCAGCTTGGCTGTTTCTGGACTCGGGGCTGGGGGTGGGCTGGCGGCTCTGCCATCGCCGTGGGTGCTGCTGGTGTGCGGGCTGACGCCCCCGGTGTCCGGTGTTGGGACCGTGGGCTGCTCAGCACCCCCCGCCTCTCCTCTCTGTGGCAGGCGGGCGCAGCTGCTCCAGGGCAGGCTGGACCTCCTTCTGCGGATCTGTCTGGGGAGAAACGGCGGCGCTCAGTGCCAGCCAGTGCGGCGGTGGCGGCAGCAGCGGCCGCGGCTGTGCTCGGGGGAGCCTGTGAGGCACTACCTTGTGGTTTGCGCCCCCACACTTCAGGGGCCTCAGCCCTGGGACCGTCCCATTCCCTCTGTGTCCAAACACTGAGGGCAGCACCAGGCTGGAGGACGACAGGCCGGTCACCCCCGAGAGTTTCAGTCTGGGCAGCTCCGTCAGGCTGGCCGGTCCCGGCCTCCTGGGCTGGTCCTCCTCCTGCTTCAGGGGCTGCAGCTGAAACGGGACTCGGGTCAGTGAAGCACGCGTGGTATCTCCCCTGTGGAAATCGGGGGAGACAAGAGGCCCTTTGGCGCCACTTCTGCCTAATGCGACTTCCTGGTCACGAGGCGCAACCAGACAACACGGGCGCCCTGGCCACCCGAGGCGAGGCAGCCGCCCACTGCGGCCACAGCGGAGGCGGGGGCTCCGCGCTGCACGCTCCTGCCCAGTGCCCGGGTCGGCCAGACCTGCTGCCGCCTGCTTCTGCGCAGCTGGTGAACTAGGAGTGGCCTTTACCTTTTCACACGAGTGTTTGTTTCCTTGTGCACACTGGCCTCGGACACGCGTGACCGTGCAGACGCGCGTGGGCCAGCCTCGGACTGCAGGCAAGGCCCTGGTGGGGACCGGCAAGGTGACACGGTCAGACAGACACACATCTGAGCAGCCAGGAGGGGCGGCTGAGCAGGGACAGCAGTTGGGGGGCAAACGAGGGAGGCTCAGGCCAAGGAACAGCGACTGCACTTTGGGGCCTGAGCAGCTGAAGGGGAAGGAGCAGCGGGTCGCCCCGCTGGCGCCCCGGGGAAGGCATGGAGAGGAAAGCAGTGTGGACGGCAGGCTGGGGGATCCACCCTGGGGAGCCGGCCGCAGCGGGAGGGGCCAGGGCCCCAGCCTGCAGTGACACTCGGCATGCGGGGAAGTGAAAGCTGGGGTGGCACCATCACCACAGACTTGGGTGCCAGCCCTGAGCCATAAACCCTGGGGACCCAGCCCTCGGTGCATGAAACAGGGGTGATGGCGCTGCAGCTGCTCCTGAGCCTGTGTCAGCAGGGTGGCGCGCTCCGCCGTGCTGCCCGCTAACGGGCTCAGGCCGAGGGGGGCAGCACGCACTGTAAGGGGGGCAGGGGCCAGTGGCCGGCTGGGTCGCCTGGGCCGGAGCTGAGCTTCTCTGTGCCCTGCTCGAGGGTCCGTCTGAGGACACGGGAGCAGCACCTGGGGGCGCTCTGGCGCAGAGCCTGGCCCTGAGCTGGAAGAGCCTCACCACCGCTGTCCCTGCCCGCTCACACAGACGTCGCCCTTGTCCCTGAGCCCTCGGGGCAGAAAGGGCCCTGGAGCCGTGTCTGGCCTGGTGTGGGCCCTACTCGGAGACACAGGCCTCCTGAGGGCAGCTGGTCCCCCACAGCGGCCCGCCAGCTTGCCGGGTCCCTCTGTACCTGCTTTCTGCTCTCCTTGGAGATCTGCCACTTGCTGCCGAGCGGGTCCATGGCCACAGGGCACTCGGGGAAGACGGCTCTCCTGTGGCTGCCCAGAGCCTGCTTCTCCATGGCCCTGCGGGGAGGGAAGAGAGAGCAGCCACCACTGAGAGCCGCCCGCATGGCGCTGGCCTTTGTGTCTCCACACGTGTCTGCCCTGCGCATGGTCACTACCTCCGCTCTTCCCGAGGACCTTTCCCCCTCGCTGTCTCGGCCCCACAGTCTCTGGGCTGGGAGCAGAGGGGACTCTGTGAGCCCTGGGTGTGGTCCTGCCACAGGGCCGCCCGGCCCAGGGCTGGAGGTCGGGTCAGACTTCAGCCCCACGATCACAAGCAGGAGAGGCCAGAGGTGTGGCGTCAGACACCGCAGGCATGCACTTCCCCCACGGGGTACACACGACACCCACGCAGATCTCAGGGCCAGCTCACCTGTTCCCCTGGGGGCATGCGGGCCCGCCAGCCTCCCATCTTAACAGGGTAGCGCTCGGGATATTTCGGGAAAGGGCGGGTCAGAGAGCTGTTCAGGGCCCCTCTGGCCCGCCCCCACAGTCCCCTGAGCACCCACCTCTGCTCTCGGAAGTAGGGGTGCTGCAGGGCCTGGTAGGCCGTGATTCTCTCGTCGGGGTCATAGGCCACCATGGCGCGCAGCAGGCAGAGGCCTTGCGGGGACAGACTGGCCGTCGGGAGAGGTATCCCTGACCCCTTTTTAAAAGGAAAATCAAAACTCATAGCTCTTGACCTGCATTGGGGGCCCAACAAGAAGCGGTTGCGCCGTTACTGAGAGCAGTGGCCCATCCTCACGACGCTACAGGGCCCTGCACTGGGGGACCGTCCGCGACCCGAGGAGCCCGGCCACGCAGCGCCCAAACCACAGCATGTGCCACACAGGCGTGGCCCCGTGGGGACCATGGGCTTGGGGCCCAGTGCCAGGGCCTCACACTGGCAGGTGCGCCCGACCCTGCTCTAACGCGTACGGGCTTGTGTTTTTAAGAGCCACTGGGGTCCCTACCCCTGGCCCCCTGGCTGCCCCACGGGACCCTTGGGGGCACAGGACACTTACTGCTTGAACTTGGTGAGGGTCTTGGCGGGAGGGGTGCCCATGACGTCATGGATCCTGGAGATCTGGTCCAGCTCGTTGGCCCCGGGGAAGAGGGGCTGCAGGCTGGGGGGATGTGACAGGGATGTGGTTACGGCGGTCCCCGCCATCTGGTCATCCTTAACCCCACAGCCCTGTGACGCCTGTCCAAAACAATTCAGTCCTGGAGCATGAGAGAGGGTGGCTCTCGCAACTTTTGGCTTCGGTGGAATTGCGAGTCTGTTCTCCAAAAATGAGTCAGTTGCTGATCTGAGTGATCCTGGGTCAAAGGTGTGCACACTGGTGTCTGGACTGGTCAAGCATCAGAGGGGGAGGTGGGAGGAGGCCTGGGCCCCGCCCCCGCTGCGCGATCCTGCGCTGGTGTGCATCCCCCCCCAGACGCCCCTAACTGGCCACTGTGAGCCATTAAGGGCCCGGCTTGGGCAGCTTCAAGCTGCCACTGGGCCCGTCGCCTCCCTTTCCACGTCATGTCCTGCCCTGGGGTGAAGCCCAAAGGCCAGGGTGTGGGGCTGGGAGGGCCGTGAGGCCCGGGGCCACCGCTCACACCCCCACGGCAGGACCCACAGGTGGCGGTAACAAGTTCCTGCTCAGTTCCTAACTTGGCAGCCGGCAGCTGGTCATTTCACCAATGAGGCCGAGCCAGAGGCCCAGGGCTGGGGGTGCCGGGTGTTGGGGGGAGAAGGCACTGACGGTGGTCTGTTCTCCGGTGGTCTGTTCTCCGCTACCAGCAAGCAGGAAGTGTGCTGACGGGAAGTGTCACGAAAAGCAGGCACAGCCGCAGGACGACTGGGACACCGCGCGGTCCAGGGGCCCCGCCGAGGCCTCGCTGGGGCCGTACCTGGCGATCTCGTACAGGACGCAGCCGGCGCTCCACAGGTCCATCTTGTAGCTGTAGCAGCCGTCGGTGAGCAGGCACTCCGGGGCCCGGTACCAGCGGGTGGAGATGTACTCCGTGTGCGGCGGCCTGGTGTAGACGCTCCGGCAGGACCCGAAGTCGCCGAGCTTCAGGACGCCCTGCTGCGAGGGGGGAGGGGGCCGGGGCAGTGCCGCTGTCGGAGGCCCTTGCACTGTGAGCACCCCAAGCAGTCACGCCCTGGGGGGGTGGTCACTGGCACCTGCCCGGCTTGTAAAACACCAATTCCCGGCTTTCTACGTACCAGCGTCTGGAGCCACCCCCCAACACACACAGGTAAGGAAGGAGGCGGAGCTTCCACGCAGCAGAACGCGCCCAAGGAGACTGGCTGCGCTTTCCCAGGCCTTCCACGCGGCACAAGTCCCGGAAACGGTGAGTCGCAGCGCCCCGAGGTCAGGGGTCGCGTCTCCTGCCCCGGGGCGGCTCGGGCTGGCTCGCACCTGCGGGCTCTTCCGAGCGGGTCAGGCAGACCAGGGAAGCGGTTTCGGGATATTCCTGCCGTTTCCCTTGCCCTTCACGTTCAGGTAATAAAACCCAGGCCGTCGATGACTTTGGAGCCCCGGCACTCACGGCCGCAGCAAACATTTAGCTCGCGGCGCAGCTCTGAGCTGGGCCCACGGTCCGGGAAGGTCCGTGGGCCTCGCCTCCGCGCCCACTCCCCAGTGCGCCGCGCCGGGCTCGAGACAAAGGGCGCGGCGTGTTCGGAGGCAAGAGCAGCTCGGTCTGAAGAGAGAAGCGGGCACCGGGGCTGGGCCGGGAGCCACGGGCGGGGCGCTTCTAAGGTAACGAGGCTCCTCTGGCGGGGGCTCCGGCGGGAAGAGTTGGAAGGAGACGCTGGAAGTTTATTTTTTTCCAGTTGGCAAAAATAAAATGTGACTTTGCTGGGCTGCTCGACAGACCGCACCCAGCCGAGGGAGGGGCCAGGAAAACAGGCCGAGGAACACAGAGAAGAACCGGCTGCTCGGCCACAGGGCCGAGTCCCAGAACAGTGACACTGAGGGGCAGAAGCCGGAGCAGAGAAAACTACGTGCTACCTACTTCCATCTATAGAGCATTCTAGAAAGTGAAAACCAATCTATGAAAACAGAAAGCCAGGCACTCTGCCTGGGATGAGGGCTGGGGCAGGGGGCACCTGTGGGCTGTCCCCTCACCACGGTGACGGTTGCCATGACGGCTTCACGAGTGGACACGCATGCCAAAGTCGCCCCCTCGCTCACTTAAGTGTGCCGGGTCCATGTGGCTTTGGGGGCGCAGACTGGAACTCGGGCCCCAATTCTCCCACTTTCAGGGTCCGAGTGTTTAGGATGATCATTTGAATGGAGCTCGATTCTGTCTATAGTCTGAGATGGGTGCCCGAGATTATTTCTTCCACATGTATGGCTATTGATGACATTTATTAAATGAGCCATTTTTCCCAACTGGGAGGGAAAAAAGACTGGAGCAGACCCCACACCCAGGTATCTGGGGTTGAAAGCGCACCCACTGGAAACTACATTCCACCTTTATCCCGATACCCATTTTTCACATAAAAGCCCTTACCTTTACTAATATGTTTTCTGGCTTTACATCTCTGTGAAATATTCCGTTTCTGCATTCAATAGAAAAGGAAGGACAGAATTAATCAGGCCTGGTGCGCTCCCGTCGCCTCACATTGCAGGTCCCGCGACGTCGGCGCGCGCCGCTGGGGGGCGCACCTGTGCACGTGGTCCAGGGCGCGGCACAGCTGGTATGCGTAGCTCGCGACCTTGCGCTCCGACAGCGGGCGTCTTCTCCCTGTGCGGCAAGGAAACGCCCGGCGCCGTTACCGGCGGGATTCGGGCCCTTTTTGGAAATAAAAAGCAGAATCCGTTCTTACTTAATAGAGTGTAAAAACCTAGCTTCCTCCTGTCTACATGTAGAGGTCCATTTAGGGGGGAAAGACCGCTGCCGTCTGGCAGCAGTGCCTTATTTCGGTCCCAGAAGACCGATGGCTTCTCTGCCGTCCCGGCCCGGCTCTGACCAGGGGCTGCCTACTGGCCCACGGGGCTGACGCAGGCGAGCAGCACCCGAGTTTGCTGGGCGTCCCCGTCGCCTGCTCCCCACGCCACCCGCCCCGCCCTGCAGGCCTGTAGGACATGCTGAACCCTGACCGCACTCCAGCGTCCCCCTTATCCTGCATCCAGGACATCTCGCTGCTCACTAGGCTTTAATGGCACAGGCGTGTGCTTTAAGCTATTACTTTTTAAATCTGTAAAATAACCATTCTTACCTACCAACTCCAAAAGCCAGGAGCACATCCCATCGGCACTATTGGCCCTGCGTTTCCCCTTCTACCCCCTGCGGAGGAGCCTGCTCCCTCCTCCTGGCGCCACCCTCTGCGGCCCCGGGTGAGGGCCCCGAGCCGTCCCCACCCCAGAACCCCCTCCTGGTGGAGCCAAGCTGCTGGGGAAACGGGCGCCCTGTCTGCTTCAGCACCCTGACCACGTTCAGTGTTACCAAACCCTCTCAGTGAGAAGAATCTAAGGGCTGCCACAGGCAACACTAGTAATGTGGCAAATTTTAAGTGAACGCGATAATAACCTATGGCTTCTGCTGTCTGTCCCCACTGAGGGACTGTGGCTGCCAGCATGGCCTGCCATGTGACAGAGTTATCGCACACAAACCCTCCCACCAGAGACCACGGTCTCCAGGCCTGCGCATGGCACCGCTCACACGCCACCCCCTCCGTCTCTCCAATGGACGCTGTTCTGAGAGAGGCTCATGGCCCCAACCGGCAGGTGGGAGGCGGCGAGTCAGGCCCGGTGTGGAGCCTCACCCGGGACGGCGCCCCGTCTCGTCGGTCATGGCCACCCTTGAGGACGGCGCTCCCGCTCTGCTTCCCACGGAGAGACCTGCTACTGTGGAGCCCACGTGCACACGTTACGACCAGCACACTGTCCCGCGCTGTGGGACACCCGGGCTGCGCCCCCACAGCCAAGCCTGACGGCGCCTCCTGGCAGCACCTGCGCAAACACTGCCGGGTCCATGCCACCGACTTGGAAGAGAATCCAGGGACAAAAAGGTGACATCGCTTACACCCTCAATGGCAGAGACGGATGTGAAAGAAAAGCAAAGATATCAGTCACTTCGCACCAGCGTGTCCCCGGAAGTGCGAGGAACACTGTCACAGACGTGTTCCACTTCGACCTTCCCTCCTGTACGTGCGCAGACGGGACATGGGCGCTGCCTGAGTAGGACCCAGAGAGCTTGCTGAGAAGGACAAACTCCAGTCGCCAGGTGACGAGACCGCGATGTGCCAGAGCTCAGTCGGCAATGCGTTCTTCTCTTTGTCGGTTGCCTTGAGCCAGTGGGTGGGATGCAAAGAAGTGGACAGAGATCGCCAAGTTCGTCTGATGCAGCAACGTCTGGCCGGGCGGTCGGCACACCACGTGGTAGCCTGGCACACAGCCCGAGCCACCCGCGGCAGTGAACTGAAATGCCGCAGTGACAGCCACACCGAGCTGGTTTTACTTTCTCCTACTTGGTTTGTCCCGCAGTATCATGGATTTACCTCAGGAGGCCTGACCCACCCACCCACGGCCTCTGAAAACTATGACCCTAGGGGACAAGGCCAGCCTGTGGGACCTGGAGCAGCTTCTGACCCCAGAGGTGGCCAATGACTGGGACATTTGGGCCAGCCTGCCTGCGGCCCGTGGAGGGTCTCAGGGTCTGGGGCGGGGCAGGGGGCACATCTGCCGAGAGAGGAGGAGGAGGCAGGCAGAGATGCTGAGGCGGGTTGTGTGGCCTTCGGGTGGCCAGTGGTGGCCTTGGTGACCCGAGCTTTCCTGGCCCCGCTTCCAGGAGGCCTGGCTGAGTTTTCCGCAGGAGACCCTCAGTGTCACCAGGAACACCTTCCTCTGCAGCAAGCCGGCGGAATGGCCTGACTCCTGGTGGCAAAGACCGTCTAACCATGACGCTCAATGTCCAGAAACACCCAGGTTTGGCGAGGGGCTGTGCTGGGCACCGGGAGGGCACGAGGGGCAGAGCTGCCGGGCCCCACTGCCGGAGGGCTAGTGCTCCGGCGCCCGCGGAGCCACAACAGGAAGGAAGCGGGTCTCTGGCAGGTGGGTGCGCGAGACAAAGTGACAAGCTGGGTGGTCAAAATCGACCAGTTCAAAAACTGTTGTGAGCCCCGGCTGGCGTGGCTCAGTGGACTGAGTGCCGGCCTGTGAACCAAAGGGTCACCAGTTCGATTCCCAGTCAGGGCACAGGCCTGGGTTGCAGGTCAGGTCCCTGTTTGGGGGCACTCGAGAGGTACCACACACGGATGTTTCTATACCTTTCTCCCTCCCTTCTGTCTCTGAAAATAAATAAACAAACAAAAGTTCTTAGATTAGCTTTCAAATGAGTCTACGTACCTCGTATCAGCTCATAAATATTCATGTCCATGAGTTCACATATCAGCCCAAGAGAACCAGATTTTCTGTCACTGAAGAAGAGAGCAGGATTTTAAGTGATTTTTCGTGTCTTAATCAGAAGATATAATCAAATATTTAATTCATCTGTGAACATTTCTGGTAAAAACTCCCAACCAGACAAAGTCTAGGGGATAATGATTGAAAGAGGAGAAGTTTCTACTTTAAATAGATATTCCAGGTAAAATTAATTTAAAATCATAGTAAAACTCTACTTGAAGCAAACACTCTAACCCCTTCCCACCCGCCGTTTTTCGAAGCCGCGGGTCTCGACCCCGTAAACTGAACTCTGGGCAGAGAGAAGACCTGAGGGTGGGGGTGTGGCCCAGCAGAACCACCCGGGGGAGGGTTTCATCGCCCTGTGACCCCAACCTGGGTTTTCCTTTACAGAACTGCGTCCCTGTGATTGGGGCACACCACGGCGCGGGGACAGAACCCAGGAGCCAGTCGGGAAAAGGGGGAAAGATGAGAGACACTACCCTTGTGGGTGACAGAGAGGGGACCGTGGCCTCTGGCGGAGCCGCCAGCTTCTCCTGAGTTCAAACAGCACCGAAAGGGCCCCCCGCCCCCCGCTGGGCAGCCTGTGGGCCCCAACTGGCTCTAGGTGGCTCCGGTGGGGCTGGGAGGAGGCTCACATGCAACTCCGGACTGAAGCGCTTTCTTTTTAAAAAAGATTTTATTTGTTTAATTTTAGAGAGGGTAAGGGAAGGCGAGAGGGAGAGAAACATCAGTGTGTGGTTGCCTCTCGCACGCCTCCTACTGAGGACCTGGCCCACAACTCAGGCATGTGCCCTGACTGGGAATCGAACCAGCAACCCTTTGGTTTGCAGGCCCGGGCTCAGTCCACTGAGCCACCCCAGCCAGGGCAGAAGCACTTTCTGAAGGGCACGTGAAGGGCACGTGAAGAGCCGCTGGCGCAGGCAGGGCCGAGCCTGTGACCCGCAGATGGCCGTCTCCAGACCCGGCCCAGACTGACCGCTCCCCACGGCATGGGCCAGGAGGCCACACAGCCGCGACCAGGGAGTTTACGCCTCTGGGAACACTTGCCTCGTGGCGGCCGTCAGAGGCTGCGGCTTCTTGGTGGGTCGTACAGGCCAGGCCACCTTCTCGGGATCCGGGCTGCGCTGGCCCCGGGGCGGGCGGGGCCCGGAAGCCCCACAGAAGCCCAGCCCCCGTCCCGGTCCCGGTCCCGGGTGCAGGGCCCCGTCGCCAAGGCCTTCAGACCAGCTGGGCTTGGCTCTCCCGGCTGGTAGGTGAGCCTTATGGAAGCTGCCCACAGTTAGACCAGGAATGGCAAACCCCCCGAAACCGTACCCGTTGGAGGGAGAGCAGCCGCAGGCAACTACGGAGGGAGGGTGGCGAGGGACCGGAGAGCCCTCCCGGGGTGGCGGCTCGCACGGAGTGGGGAGGGGTGAGGGGGGCCTTCGTGCCAGAGCCGCCACCAGCCCCGCAGCAGCCTCACTGAGCCGCAGGCCAGGAGCTGGGGCTCCGTGCGCCTGAGCGTCACCTAGAAGAAGGCCCTGCTGCCTTAGGGGTCGGGCACACAGCCGAGCGGTACACAGGCGACTTAAGATGAAAACTAAAACTCCCTGAGCAGCAAAGCAAATGTCTAAAAGGCCCTCCACAATTTTATTTCTTTCTTAAAAAGAGGTCCAGTCACGGCCATCAAACCCAGACACCATCGCCAGGCCCGACGTACTTACAAGAGCAGCTCGTGCAGCGTGAGGATGTGCGGGTGCGGGTTCAGGCGCCGCAGGGCTTGGACCTCCCGGAGGCTGCTGGCCTGCTCCACGCTGCTGTGCGGGCAGAGACAGGGCCCGACTCGTCACTCGGGTCGGCTGCAGAGTCCGGGCCGTTCCAGCCGCAGCTGAAAGACTCACAAGTGCTTCCAGCAGGTTAAGTTGTGTTTCTCCCACTGGCAGCTAAAACTAAGCTTGTCACATTTCTGCAGTATCATACAGAAGGCAAGGTTCTCAGAGCTTCGGCGCATGTTCCCGCCGTCCCCACCTAGGCCCCTGGAAGGACACCCTGGTAGTTTCTGCTACTAGTAGTAAATAGAGACACAGGTGATAAAATTTCCTGTTCGTCAGCTTATGGGAACTAACCAACTGAGCTATGTAAGTGTCACGTGAGAATGAGCATTTCCAGTTTCACGAACGGACCCACCCTTCTCATCGTTTCTGAGGGCTGCACAGGTTTTCAGCTTCCTTCACCTGGCGACAGGTGTTCTCTCAGCACCTGGGTGACACCCGGCCACGCGACCCGCTCCGCCACAGCCTCCCATCCCAGAGTTCTGCGAGGGAGCGTCGTGGTCGTGCCCTTTCTGGGGGCGGGTAGGAGGCCCCCACTGCCTCTGGTGCTCAGCGTGAAGCTCAGCGTCTCCCCACCTGTCCCAGAGCCTATTACCACGGAAAGCCGCGTGGCTGCGTGTCTCGGCGTCTCTCCTGCCAGCCAGCGGGTGGGGGCCCCGAGCCATCGGAGAGCGAGGCCACCTCAGACTAAAATGTCCTGGTGTCTCGGGGCCGCGCTGGCCGAAGGAGAGTTGTCTCGGGCCGCACATTAAATACACTGCGACCCGTAATCGCAACAAATTATAATGTTTTAAGTAAATGTGTGATGTTCTGCTGGGCCACACTCGCAGCGCCCTCGGAGGCCCGCGGCCCCGGGCCGTGGTGGGGCGCCCCTGCTTCAGACCCTTCTTCCACCACCCGCACTCCCCTCACACTCAGAACCATATTCGAAACATTGGACACTCGTGTGCACGACCACAAGGAGCCAGAAAGGACGAGACCCACAGCTGAGGGACAGGCTCCAGAAGCAGGGCCTCTAGTGGCTGGAGAGGAGGCAGGGGGAGCTGGGGGTGCTGGGCGAGGAGCCAGGCACGGGGCAGGGGGGGTCGCACCCCAAAGGCTGGGGCGGCAGCTGCTGATCCCCCAGAATGGGCGGCTTTCCCTCTGCTGAGCCCCGGAGCTGGTGGGAGTCTTCCAGACGGGACCATGGGGACAGCCACACCACCGCGTCCCCTTCCGGACACTCGCTCGCTCACACTGGGCTGCGTTCCCATGTGTGAGTGACCTCTCCACAGAGCTTCACAACAACCCTGTGAAAACCCAAATTATTTGGCATAGCTCCACTGGAGTCTTTTTTCATAATCTCAGATGTTCTCCTCTGTTTAGAAACCTTGTTTTGATCAAGTCACACAGCCTGTCTCCAGTTATTAAAAAAAATTCTGCCTAAAATAGAGTCGTGTTTCTAAAATAACTACTAACGACGATGCCAGCTGGTAGCCGGGGGCTGGGTGCCGCCACCAACGTCAGCCACTGTTGCTTGGCGCACACCTCGGCTGTCACTGGCGTCCTCGGCCGCCCCTCCCGGGGCCAGGGGTCCTTTAGTCTCAGTGTTTCCTATATTTAATCCACCTGTCCCCGTCGCCGCTCGGCTTTGACTGGCGTTCGAAGGTGTCGAACTTGCCCTCGGCCCTTGGCCCTCGGCGGTGACCCCTGTGCCTGACCCTTTCACAGTGACTGTGGCCCCTCGGGGCACAACGGTAGCGGGTCTTTCCGGTCCTGAGGACGTGGTTTGCGTGTAAATCTCTCATCCGTGGACATTAAACTTGTGGGTGAAATGTTAGTGAATTTAAGCTCCCCCGTCCTCACTGGGGGACCAGCGACAGAACGAATGCTCTCACACGTGCGTCCGGCTCTCCCTGCACCAGTTCCCGCAGCGGAAGGCAGTCCCCGCTCGGTGCTGAGGGGTCCGCGGCTGTGCGAGTTTCCGGAGCAATCTCTATGTCTGTGCAATGCATCAGCTCCAGCAGGCTCGGGTCCCCGGGGTTTGGGTACTTCTGCTTCACCGCGCCCTGTCTGAGCCTCCGGCACCAGCGCCATGGAGGCTCGGCACTGCTGTCGTGTCGTTTCTGGGGCTGCAACCCTCACGGAGGGGGACCCTCCCACAGAGACCACCTCCCAGGTGATTCCCCGGAGGACGATTTCAAACATGTAAGAAAGAAATCCTCCTGCACATTTCACAAAAGGAGAGGTACAGACCGGCAGGGCGCAGGTCCCACACTCAGCCCCAGGGCCGGCCAGCCGGTGACGCCAGGCAGGTTAGCGACCTTCTCTCTAGCCCAATGTGCCTGGTCTGAAAGGAGGCGGCAGGGCTCTGCCTCCAAGGGCCACACGCAGGCGGGTGATATGAGGACAGGTGACTCTCAGGCGAGACTTGCCCAGGGCCGGCTTCGTGGGCAGCAGGGCTCGGAGCGACGGCTGCAGTCGGCCAGCAGGGCCGCCCGTCACCACCTCAAATGTCTCACACCGCCCAAACACCGCGAGGGCCATCCAGACACGAAACGGAGAGCAGAGATGGGTTTCTGACGTGACTGAGATTAAACGGTTTGATAGTGGCGCCAGGTACTCCAGAACTCTGCAGGCTAGACAGAGTGCCTTCCTGGTTAGGGACCAAACCCAACAACAGCGTTAACTCTGTGGATCAAGGTCAGTGACACCAGAGCATCCAAAGGTCATTAGCAACCTCGTCCCTAGAAATGACGCCAAAACAGCTCTCTTTCTAGAGGAAACTATGAGTCATTTCTTCCTAGAATTCAGAGATAACAGCAATGCCTTCACCAATGGAAACATCTCTCGAGCAACACGAGTCATTCCAGACCTCCTGTGGCTGGTGGGTTGGTTTCATTGGACTGTTGTGCTTTTCCGATTGAAACTATTTCAGACAAACAGCTGAGTTGCAAGGACGGTGCGGAAAGTTCCCGTCCCCCCCCCCCATGTTCACACCTCACACGGCATGGCCCTACCCATTCAACCAGATGCCCCATTGAATTCCCCACTCTTCCCACTGATGTCTTCTCTTCCAGGGTCAGGACACCACGCTGCACTCGGGGCTCCTTAGGCACCTCCACTCCGGGACAGTCCTGCAGGGCCCTTGGGTCGAGTCCTGGACACGTGTGAGATGCCCCGGGCAGGCCTTCTGTAGGTGCTTGGCCACCTGGCCGGTCTGATGTGTCCTCACAATTAAACCGAGACTGTGGGTCTCTGGGAAGCATGTCAGAGAGCGCAGCGCACGGCCTGTCTCCTTCCTGATGGCGTTCACGTCCATTGGCTGGTTAAGTGGCAGCGTCCAGGCTTCTCACTGTACAGTCGCTGTCTTTCCCTTTTCGTTTTCTATTCTGTAGACACAAGCCCCTAAGTCCAGCCCACATTCAAAGGGAAGGAACTTGGGCCCTGCCTCCTAGAAGGAGGGATATCAAATAACTTGAGGACAAAAGTAATTACAAACAGGGAAGGGAGGGGCGGCATCCTGGGAGGCTGTTTGGAAGTCCCGTCCTCCCCCAGGCTCCCTCCCATCTGCTCAGTCTGTCTGGCCTGCAGAGGTCACTGCCGGCCTCTCAGACAGCTCGCTCTCTCTCTCTCCCTCGCTCCTGCTGTGTTTGTTAACAGGGTTCTCCTGTAAGGAAGACCTGCCCCACCCCCGGTGTATTTACCCACTCGGGCATTTACCCAGGTCAGTGTGTGCTCCTGGTTCTCTGCCTGGGGGATGGATGGATGGATGGGTGCAGAAGTGGAGAGAGGCGGAGGGTGTGCGCGGGTCACCACACACGCGCACGCGCACTGGCTGCGGCCGCAGAGCATGCCCGCCAGCGGCGGAGAGCGCGCTGGGTGCCGGAATCTTGTCTCCGATGTCTTTCTCCAGCGAAAGGAGCCAGGGTCCTTAGAGAAGCCGAGGGTCCAAGGGCCTGTGGTGCACTTTTCCACGGGAGGTTGCTCTGCAACACGGGGCCGTCAGTACACTGGGCCTCGCCTCCTGCACTGTGAGTGGTTTAAAGGTAGAGACGGAGTTGGGGGGGGGGGGGAGATACGGAGAAGGCAGCGCCAGGAAGTTGGGCCGGAGCAGAGGACGGTGCGAGACCAGTGGCTGCGGTGTTAGCAGAGCCCGTCAGCGGCCACACGCTCTGGGCGGAGATGTCTGGACGCAGACCTGGCTCTGCCCCCTGGTGACCCAGAGGGACCACTATCGCGTGAGGTCACGTCTCTAAGAGCCTATCCTCCTGCACAGACCAGCACTGACCGCCTCAATCCTGTGGGGGCGTCACAAGGACGAAAGTACTGTGCTCCCCCTTCTCTGACACCAGTGACTGTCCTACCTGCCCTTCTGATCTGAGGAGCCATTTTCCACCTGAGCCCGAAGTCAGGGTCTGTCCCCCAAACCCTCCAGAAGGCTCTGCATCGATGTGGGAGAGTGACTTCCTGAGAAAACGTGCTTAGGTGTGCGGAGACTTCAACCCCCTTCACTGGACCGTCCAACAGCTGCAGTGAGGCCAGCCTCCCCGCCTCTTGGTCTGGTGCCCTGCAGGCTCAGCGGCAAACCCGAGGACCGAGGAGGTGACAAGGCCACCGCCATCCTCCAGGAGACTAATCCAGACCAGAGAGCTCGGTCCCCACAGAGGCCACCCCGGCAGTCCGCTTCCCCAGTGCCGATGGGAAATCTCGGTACACGGAGTCACAAGTCCTTAACTCACACGGCGTCTGGTGCACTTAGACTGAGGTTTCATTACAAAAGTCTAACACACACGACTTTGCGGAAATAGAGACTGTTTAGAGTGAGGCACACGTCTGCAGTTTAAATTTTTGGTGACCATCTATCACTGACAGTACAGTAAACTGGGACATACGTGAAACCCAGCACGGGAAACCCGAGGCCAGCCCGTAACCCTCACTGCCCACGGAAGTCTGTGCCTCGCGTGTTGCTGCATGAATACAGTCTTCCCACGGACAGACGCTGCCCCGGCCCAAACCCGGAGCTGTGCCGGTGCTCGAGGGGCTCGGCACCTACCTTTCAAAGGGCCGCTTCATCTGTTTGCATGCGTAGTAGCATCCGTCTCTCAGGCTCTGCATCTTCACAACTTCCGAAAACGTCCCCTCACCTATTTTGCCAATTACTCTGTAGTCTGTGAGTAAAACAATCACAAAAACCAGCTGTCATTTACACGTCTGCTTTGCACTCACTCCCAGACAGCGAGCCTTTTCTCTGTGACCGGCTGGCAGCTTGTGTGAAAGCTGCTTCTCCTTCCCCCGAGGTTCAGGGCTCCCCTCACTTGCTGCGCAGGCAGGAGCACCCAGGCCTCTCTGTGCTCCCCGCCCCCACCCCAGAGCAGGAGACTGGTGGCCCACACTGTCGGGATGCCAGGCTCAGAGCCCACAAGATCTGGTGGTGAGAGGAGCAGGGGCGCTGGCGGGGGCGGCTCTGGGGGACATGGGCGTAGGCGCATGGCAGAGGGGGTGCTGCCCAGCGGCCGTGGGGTCACCCTCTCTGGTCCCGTGGAGGCCAGGGCAGCTTCCTGCCACTCCTGCAATTCCTGGTGTCCTGAAGCTGACAGCAGCAGCCTCTGGCCTTGCCGCCACCACCGTCATCACCTGCAGAGGTGACAGTTTCATAAGCCTCTAATTCACCATGGGCGGCCCCTTCCTGCTTGAAATGCCCAGTGGCAGCCCCCCCTTTCGGATACAGCACATCTTTCATACCTCGTGTGAACTCTGATTTGTTCACAGCAGCAGGAAAAAGGTTAATATATTTTTAGAAGTAAGAGACTTAGAAGTGATGAGTAATTTTTTCAAGTTCCTATTTCAGTCAGTTTCCTACTTGGTTTTTATTGATAAGAGGCTCCAAATATAGGCCTGGCTGGTGTGGCTCAGTGAATTGAGTGCCAGCCTATGAACCTAAGGGTCACCAGCTCGATTCCCAGTCAGGGAATGTGCTGGGGTTGCAGGCCAGGTCCCCAGTAGAGGGGGTGAGAGGCAGCCACACATTGGTGTTTTTTCTCTCTCTCGTTCTCCCTTCGCCATGGACACACACCAGTGTGGGGATTGCTGCGGGGAGAGGGGCATAAGGGGACTAAATGGAAATGGAAAAAATTCAATAAAAAACCAGAAACTTAGATAAGAAGCAAGAAGACACCACGGCTTCGAAGGGTACAGAGCTGTGCCAGCAAAGACATCCCGCCTCACAGTAACAGGGGGAGAAATAATAAGCAGTCACCAGAAAACAAAACAAACGCCCCACCCAGACTCGACCACAAACAGGGCTTGCTATACCTGAATGAAAAAGGTGGAAGAAAGGAAGATAAATGAGGCCATTTGTGTTCATTAAGAGTCTATTCACTTTTATTAGGCCAAGGCTTGTTTGTTTAAGTGGAATCTAAGCCTTATTTAACCGTGGAAGTGGAGGTCAAATTCACTTTTTGTGAAAAGAGAACCTTGTCATGGCCGAGTGCAAACATTTGTATTCAAGCACGGCCTCTAGAGACATTGTTTCCCTAAAGGTCTTACTCAAGGCAGGTGAGCCACATGGCGCTCAGCCACGGAGGTGGGGGTGGGGTCGGGGGTTGGGGGACAGAGGTCAGTGACTGTCCGAGAGCCAGTCTCCACCACGGCTGTGGCAAGGGGACTCGGCTTCTCATTTCCACTCCCTTCAAGAGACTAACTACGACCGAGCACCTGCAACACGGCCGGGGACCTCGGAAAAGAGGCCTGCGCCCAATTCCGAGGTGTAGTGAGGAAGACTGAGGCCTGAGTTAGAGCACGTCATGAAAACACAAAAGTACGTTGTTCCTACACTCGGAAAAGCTTTAAATTTAAGTTACACCCTTGAGCCCAGTGAGTTCCCTGCTGGGAATGTTCGCCACATAAAGAAGCAAGGTCCTAGCAGGTTACAGCACAACAGAAACGATCCCGTGTAGTCCGGAGTGTCTGCTTCCCGAGTCTGAACTGGCCCAGGAAATGCACACAGAAAATGCCTGGACCCTCCCCCACTGGCTGAGGAAATGCTGACCCGGTCGGACGCAACCAGTGGGGGAGGGTTCTGAGACGGACTTAAAACCTTCTGTCTCAACTGATGGCAAAGCCAACATTACTGTCACCTAATTTTGTTTTAATGTAAAGAGGAAGAGTTGCTAGTTGATGCATCTTGCTATAGAGACAGAAGGGGATGCGCACTAGGAAAAAGAGAACAGAACAAGATTATTTGAGGTACCTTGCAGCTCTGAGTCTGTAAAAATATACTCACGAGGGACAGAAAGTTTACACCTCGCTGCAATCACACAGATCATCTCCCACACCCTTTCTGTGATATAACACACTGCTACCGTTCTAACAGCAGGTGCCCCATCGGGACACGTACGAGAATCGACCAATGGACCCATGAACAAGTGGAACAGCAATCGATATCTTCTCTCCCTCTCCCCAACCCCTTCCTCCCTCTCTCTGAAAGCGATACATAAAAAAATTAAATAAATAGCCCTGGCTGGTGTGGCTCAGAGGATTGAGTGCCGGCCTGTGAACTAACTGGTAAGCTGCGGGTTTGATTCCTGGTCAGAGCACATGCCAGGGTTGCGGGCCAGGTCCTTGGTTGGGGGATGTGAGCAAGGCAACCGATCTGTGTTTCTCTCCCTCCCCTCTCCCTCCTTTCCTTACTCTCTAAAAATAAATAAACAAAATACTTAATATTAGTTAAAATAAGAATCAACCAATGAATGCATCACTAAGTGGAACGAGAAACTGATATTTTTCTTTCTCTCAAAAAAATCAATAAAAAATCTTTTAAAAAGAAAGAAAAATGTTGTCACAAAAAGCACAAGAATCAGGACACTGTGCTAGATTAAAGGAGACCAAAGAGACAGGACAACAAAATGCAGTTTGATTGGACTCTGGAAAAAAAATAAAATACGGACCACGCATTGTATCGACAGGCCAATCGACAGGCCAGGTGTGCCTTGCCTCTGCACGACAGTGTCCTTGTTCTTAGCAGACACTTGCTGAATTCTGAGCGGGGAAAGGTCAGGATGTCTACAACGAACTCTCAAAAGGTTCCGCAAAACTAAGTGCATGATTTGGAGAGAAAATACGGGAGCACAGTGGGGCATGTAGGTGAAGGGTTTATAAACATTCAAGGAACTCTTCCCGCAACTCTTCTGTAGATTCGAAAAGTTTCAAAACAAGTAGTTAAAAAGTTCAAAAGGAATATGGTAAAAAACTGTGTGTATATAAGTTCACATTATAAGCAAAAGTGCACAGTCTGTATTCTAGCTGTGGGTGCGTTAATGAAGAAGGTGAACATGTAAACACTATCCGACAAGAGAAAATAAGGACGCTTGTAAAGCGTGAATGAAACCAATTATTTTTAATGTCCTTGTCACACCATTTACCCCACATACCAACTGACCATCAGGATACGGAGCAAACTGAGCATTACAACCACACTGACATCGTTGAATCTTTTCACGGCAAAGGACATCGGAATTTTATTGGCACCTCCGGCTCGCAGGCTCTGACAGCCCAGGGAGGCTCCGAGTCGAGAGACGCCGAGGGCGACGAGGCCCAGACCCACCTATTCGGCCCGCCCGGGCCCTGGCCGGCCCAGCTCCCGCCACTCACACTCGCGTCCCCTCCCCTCCCCTCCCCGGCCCCGCTCACTTTGCATCCTCGACGCGGAAGCCGGCGACGACCCCTTGCCGACCCTGGACGAAGAATGGGGCAGAAAGGGGGGCCCCTGGCTTCCACTCCTCCGAGACAGGGCCGGGTACAAGGACCTCCGCGGTGATCCCTGGTCGGAGAGCAGGGATCGGGCCGCCGGATCCAAACGGATCTGGCCGCCGGTTGTAGCCCTGTTACCCTGGCAACCCCCGAGCCCCGCGCATCCAGCGGCGCCTCCAGCACGTGTGCTAAAGGGTCGGCCAGCTCACTGGGCTTCGTTGCTAAGCAACCTCCCCAGCCGCTTTAAAGCTTTTCAGCGATGGCGGACGCTGGCCAGGATCGCTTTGCACCGCGCTCCTGAGAATTTACCGGTTTGCGACCTAAGTCGCAAACAGCCTTGAACCTTGAGCCTTGACGGACCACAGCCTTGAGCTTTAACTGGGTTCGGGGCGCACTGAATAATTGTCGACTGCAGTCACATCAACCAGGCGTCTATTAACTAGTCCAGGGCGCAGCGGTCCGTTTGTAAGTTTTTCTTTTTAACTCAACAAACGTTGAGCTGCAGGCCCGCTGCAGGCATTGGGGGTATAAAGGAGGGCAGTGTGGACAAGGTCGCTGACTTCTTGAGACTGACATTCTACTGTAAAGTTGAAGAAATTACTGTGAGAATGAACGATTCAAGCAAATGTGAGGACAGAGCAGACAGTGACTCAGCCCTCAGGGAACCGACAACGCAATAAAAGCCGTAATAATAAGCATCTCTGTATCGGCCCAGCATTTTAGGAAGCTCCTTGTCTTTTCTGTGCTCATTTCATCCCTACTGCTCCGCGAGATCAGAGGTAGCCCCGATTCCACCTCCGTGGTATCCCTGGTTTTTTTTCCTATTAACTTTTGAAATTAAAGGAGTAAAATGTGTCTGTTGTACAAAAATCAAAATGCAAACGTATATAAACTTCGAAATCATCCCTTCAAAGCACTTCATCCTTCTCATGGCCCGTCCTCCCCAGAGTTAATTAACCTCGGACAGCACAGGGGTGGCATCTCTTCAGAATTTCTGTGGATGACTTTGGACTGATTTTCCCCATAATGGAAAATTACAGATATTCTTCTATAATTTGCTTCTTTCAATTAATAAATCCTAGTTATCTTTTTAAAAGATTTTTAGATGGGGAAGGGAGGGAGAAAGGGAGAGAAACATCAGTGTGCGGTTGTCTCTCATCAACATTGCCCCCCAACAGGGACCTGGTCTTGGCTGGCAACCAAAACATGTGCCCTGACTGGGAATTGAACCAGCAGCCCTTTAGTTTGCAGGCCAGCACTCCACCCACTGAGCACACCAGCTGGGGGTAAATCCCAGTCTTCTTCTTCTTTTTTTAATCTTTTGATGGACTTCATTTTTTAAAAATAAAGATTTTATTTATTTATTTTAGAGAGATGGGGAAGGGAGAAAGAGAGGGAGTGAAACATCACTGTGTGGTTGCCTCTAGCACACCCCATACTGGGAATATGGCCTGCAACCCAGGCATGTGCCCTGACCTGGAGTCAAACTGGTGTTGCTTTGGTTCACAGGCCCGCGCTCAATCCACTGAGCTACACCAGCCAGGGCCCAGTCTTCTTCAATATGACACATATGGAGCTACCCTATGCTTTTTTAAGTGCTTCATAATATTCCATAGTATTCATATACTCTCCATTTTTAGTCACTCCCCTATTAATGTTTGATTCCTGTTTTTGTTATTACAAATGACACTTCAGAAAAGATCTGCGTGTAGATCTTAGACCACATGTGTAACTGTTTCTGTAGGAAATAATACGTTGAAAGGCATCTACTGTAAATATGGAGTGATATTAAATCACTCTCCCAAAACGCTGTATCAATACACACAGATCTATATATGAATTCTCTTCTCCCCTCATTGCTCAGATGCTAAATATTACCCAGTAAGGTTGAGAAGCTGTTCTGGAATAGGTCGGAACATGAAATTTCATTTCATCACAGTTTCTAGCTCTCGCTTGTCCTCCTTCCAGACCACGATTCATCTCTCAGTGGAAGCTCCCTGCTTTCCAAGTGCAGCACAGCTTTCTCCCCTGCGAATGATCCCTTAACACTTAGCAGGCCTCACCATTGTTCACCCAGACCTCCCATCTCAGCCAAGGGCAAGACCACTGCCAGGTGTGCCTGGCTGACCCTTCCTCCCTAACCATTCCCCCTGTGGGCTCCAGTTTCCTCCTCCTTTTTCTACCCACCTCACCTCTTGCTCGTCCCAGCCTTCTCCTTCCAGCCCCACTGTGACCAAGTCTCCCCAAGTGCCTGTCACAAGATAAGCCCAGATTCTTCAAGCCATATACAATCTCCCTCCTACCTAACCCTTGGCCCACCCCATTTTCTCCCTTTCCCCTCTTCTCCCACCTTGGCACCCAACTGATTTCGGTTTAGAAGGTCATCCTTGCCTCCTCAATGCCAGCAGCCAGATGCATGTTCCAAGCCCAAGAGATGCTTGAGGAATGGGATCACTGTCCCATTTTATTCTAAAGCAAATCTCTGTCAGGAGATTGCACAGTGATGTGCAGTATAGAGGCCGTTTCTAAAGAGCCTTGCCTTGTTGGGTGTTCTGCGATTTTCTGGTTGTCGCTAAAATTATTGCCATTGACACATCCTTCCCCCACCTGACCATGGAGCACCTACCACAGCCCATGGCGCAGGCTGTGGGCTCGGTGACAAAGTAACAGTGGTGGTGTTGGGGGCAATTGATAGCCATTTTAAGACACAACATAGTGACTAGAGAGTGATTTGTTTTTGCAGCCCTGTGGCTTGTTTTGGCCCAAAGAGACCAAAAGACTCTTTTGGCGTCTCTGGACTACTTATCGTCTATATGCCAGAGATAACGCTCTGCTTTCTGCTTCTGTAACTGCCTCCTGCTTCCCGCCAGAAGTAAGGGTCTGCAGGATGGGCCCTCCCTTGCTCTATAAAAATAACCGCTCCCCCGCTGCTCAGTGCCCAGAATTTGGAGACTGACTCCTCTGGGTCCTCAGGTGTAAAATAAATTTCCACTCCCTACACCCAAAAGCGGTTGAGTCATTTTCTGTAACATTTTGAGAGTTTTCTGCCTGACGAATTTCTCTTGGACTCGGGATATAGGGGTCTGCACTCCCGGGCCCTGACCCCCTCACTTTGTAGGTGAGAGCTCGGCCTTTGAACTCCGCAGGAGCACTGACTAATTACAGCTATCCACGGGTTTTGACGCATTCTAGAACTCTCCCTCAGACAGCTGATCCCTGTCCCAGCGCTGGCTTGTCTTCATTTTCCATTAGGCTGCGTTTAGGGGACGATCTGTCCCTTCTCAGGGATGACGCATCCACTTAGACGCCCTTCAACAAAGTGTGATTGCCACCTGCTCTGTCTTCGCTTCCGTACAAAGGTTCCAATCTACACACAGAACAATACAGTTTATAAGCTGAGTTTTAAGCAGATGGACCATCTAAAATCCAAAGTTATCTTTCATGTGCAAATGTCCCCGGCTCGAATATTTAAAAACTCGAATAATAACACTACTATTTAACTCTGCTCATGTATCTTTGCGTTTTCCCAGCTCAAAGAATGAAAATTAGGACCCGTTTGTCTCGGAAAAGCAGTTAGATGGAGTGAGAACCGGCGCGAGAAGTTGGAGAGGGAGTTGGGAGAACCGCAAGGCCCAGTGAGCCCCTGTGGCCCATCACCTTTGCCCCGAGACCCCGGGGGCCTGGGTGCGGAGCCGACTGCGTCGGTCTCGGGTGCCCCCTGCCGGCGGCCTTTAGTCACTGGTCCCTCGGACCGCGGGCCCCGCCTCCTCGCCCGCTCCGCCAGCCAACGTAGAAGGAGCTCAGCCCGAGTGCGTGGGGGCTACACCTGTAACGGGCGACCGTCACCTGAGCTTCATTGGACACGCCTTCATCGCCACCCACTAAGCGCCAGTCACTGTTCCAGGTGCCCGTGATGCAAAGTAGAGATCAGTGCGCCCCTGCAGTTAAAGAAATAAGCCCTGGCAAAATATAACCAAAGACACTGAGATACAGAACAGGCTCACAGGGACCAGAGGGGGGAGGGAAGGGAATTTCAGGGGGAAAAGGGGAGGGATTTGGAACTGGTATAAAGGACACACGGACAAAAACTAACAGGGGTGGAAATGGGAGGGAGGTGGGGAGCACTGGGGGGGGGCGGGATGGGAGTAAAAGACAGAAAACTGTACTTGAACAATAATTAAATAAAGAAAAGGAAAAAAGAAAAAGAAATAAGCCCTGGTGGAAATAAAGGGATTCTGGGTGCGGGTCGCGATTGTGAACACAGGGGTCAGGGAAGCCTGCTGGTCCTGACGTGACATTCACGCTCCAGGGCCTAGAGGGGATGAGGGAGGCGGCCTGGGCGGTGGCTCGGGGGAGAGGGGCCAGGAAGCAGGAGCAGAAGCCCCACCGCCTGGTGAGCAAGGACGGGGAGGAGGGTGGTGGGGCCGCTGGGGCTGGAGCAGAGGAAATGGGGGAAAGGGCGGGTTAGATGAGGTCTTTATTTTAATTTTTTTAAAAAAATTATTGATTGATTTTAGAGAAAGAGGGAGAAGCGGGGAGAGACATCGATTTGTTGTTCCACTTATTTACGCCTTCTTTGGCCGACTCCCAGTACGCGTCCTGACCAGGGAACCACCTGCAACCTCGGTGCATCCAAACGATGCTCTAACCAGCTGAGCTACCCGGCCAGGGCTAGGTTGGGGTGGGGGGGTGCCCTTCGAATTGCTGCTACTTTGGGATATAGGGTTGCCAATGGGACTCCCAGTTAAAGTTGACTTTGAGATAAACAACTAATACCAGTTTAGTATAAGTATGTCCCAAATATTGCATAAGGCATCCTTGCGTGGAATTACTTGCTAAACCTGGCAATCCGGTCAGGGCCAGGCCAGAGAGGAGCGTTTGACCAGAGAAGTGACTTGGTCGTGAAATGCGACATGAGTTTGGAAGTAGCTCATGCGTCGGTGTGACTCGTATTCCAGACAGTTCGCCGGGCTCTGAGCGTTCAGGTGAAAGCGAAGGGACAAGATGGCTGCCATCACCCGCGGCTCCCTCCCCCCAGATGTTACCAACATTTTTCATTATTATTATTACTCCTCCTCCTCCTCCTCCTCCTCCTCCTCCTCCTCCTCCTCCTACTCCTACTACTACTACTACTACTACTACTACTACTACTACATTCAGACCCTATTCCTTTGGAGTGAATACTGTCAGTTGCCCACCCAGCAACTAGTTCAGGATTTATTCGAGTCCTAGTTAAAGTGAGACAAAATGAAGACATTTTACAGACACTAAAAAAGAGCAAGGAGACACGTAGGAACCATTTGAAATACCATTTGCAATTATTTAGGGATAGGCTTATGATAGAATATTAAGTACAAAAAGGGAGATTAAAAATTATATTCTTTTAAGCAAAATTACAATGAATTCCATATATATAAAATATATATATATGGGGTGTGTGTATACACACATACACACACATACACATATACCTATACAGTGAAAAAAAAATTGGCAGGAAGGAGGCCAAGACCCTAGCGGCGCTTATTATCGGGCAGTGGGGAATTCGGTGGTTCTGTCCTTTCTCAGGTTTTCTGTTATTTTCTAAGCTTTATTTAGCAATACCAAAAGCTGTGGATACACGAAGTTTCCAAGCTGCGAAAATTCTCGACGATTAAAAAATAGCATTGAGATGCAATGTTTGGAAACCTTTCTCCCGAGCTAAGGCTCCAAAGTGCAATTTGCATTTTCTCTGTGAAAGCCTCCCATTCGCTCTAAGAAGCCGCCTCCCTTCTGCTCGAAATCTCCGGGGTCTCAGGTTTTTCCCCGGCGAAAGGGAACCACGAAAGGCACTGCGGAAACCGGATGGGAACTGGCGCCGCGCAGTCAGGCTGAACGCTCATGGCTGGCTGGGCCAGCCCAGGCCTGGAGTCCTCATAGATGCGCTGGCGGCGCCTCAACGCCAGCCGGCCGGTTAGCTCAGTTGGTTAGAGCGTGGTGCTAATAACGCCAAGGTCGCGGGTTCGATCCCCGTACGGGCCAGGTGTGCTTTAACTTTTCCACTCGTAAATCCAGTTACTGGTCGCTTTACAACTACTGGAATTTTGAAAAATACTCTTTTCCAGAGCTGCAGGCTGCGTGCAAACAAGAGAGAGTCGCGGAATGATTCCGCGCTGGACCTCCAGTTTGTCGCGGACGGTCCCCGCCGGTCCTGCGCGCCGCGGCCGCCCTGCGGGGCCTTTCCAGGGTGCTCTCAGGCGGGGCCGCGCGTTGCTTCCCCCCGCAGGGCTTCCGAGGGCCCTCGGGGAGACTCCGGGCTTCTGGGGTTCTCAGGGCTGAAAGCCAGACTTGGAGTTCATTCCCCCGGAAACGTGGACGCGGAGCCGAGGGCGTGGCCCGCCGCGTCCGGGGCGGGAGCCGCTCCGGAGGGGGGGACCCCGGCGCCTGCCCCCGTGCAGGTGGCGCCACTCGCAGAGCCCGGCGGTCTCGCTGCGGACGCCTGGTGAAGCCTCCTCTCGCTCGTTTGTTGCTTTTCAAAGAGCCTGGGCTTCCCATTTCCCCCTCGCGGGTCCGCAGTTTGCAGCCAGTCGGCAGCTGGGTGAGTTTCTCACTCGCGCTCAGGGCTGCAGGTGCGGTCCGGCGTGTTTACTTGCACAGAAGCCAGCTTTGCGGGGTGTCGTTTTATATCGGGGTGCAGCAAGGGCTCCAGCCACTTTGGAAAATCTCCGGCGAGAACGTCTACTACGCCACTCATTCCTTTCTCAGGCAGGTGTGGGCCCTGACTCAAGTCACAGCTCAGGCAGGACCGCCGGCGTAATGACACCCCAGGCGGGGGCTCCGGGCGTCGTGCGGCTGCGCCGGTGCCCACTGACGCCGGCGACCGGCCCGCTGTCCCCGTGCACGGCCGGTTAGAAGGAGAGCCTGGGCTGCTGTCACCCGGTCAGACTCCGGCAGGTCGCGTCTGCGTCAGGCTCCTTGCCACAAGCAGGGGCGCACAGAGCAGGAGGCAGCCGAGAGGGCTGCCGGCAGAGTGCACGCTCTCCTGAGCCAGGCCTCGAAGGGGTCCACGCTATGCCTCTGGGACGGAAGAAGTATTTTGAGCAGAAGGCATTTGAGTTCCCGAACAGTCTTTTCTGCCAAAAGGCGGAGCCTTCCGAAAGAATTCGAGAGGATTCAACCTCCCTCAATCGCCTTGCCTTGGGGCCCTCATCGCGGGAGGCGGTTCACGGAACCGTGCAGGCCCCAAAGGCAGCCCAGCTCCGCGCTCCTCCAGGAGGGGCGCGTTCACCTGCTCCAGCAGTCGTTCATTTCCCCGAGTGCCCTTCTCTCCTTCCCTCCCCCACGAAAACAGTGTAAAAGCCGCGCCTTCCACCTGCCTGAGTCACGTTTTCCTGGGAACTCTGGTAGGTACATTAATTTAAAAAAAAAAAAGTCAAATTTTTGTCTCTTCTCTTGTAAATTTGTCTTTTGTCCTTTTAATTTGCAGATCCCCGCCCGCCCCCAAATAACTTAAATGGGTAGAGGAAAAGTTTTTCTTCCCCAAAATTTGAAAAAGTGACAAAATGGGGTCCTAGATGAAGGGGCACCTTCTTGGCTTAGGGGTCAGAAGGAACCTTTCCGACATCCGAGGACGGGAGGATGAGGAGGGCTTTCTTGTAAAACTTTATTGAAACAAATTCCACAGTCTGACCTCCCCTCTGGCCAATCCTCAGTGAGGCCCCTAGTTAATTGAATTAGAGCTCTGCAGAGGGCACAGTGAATGTAACAAGGGTACCGATGACGGTGGTGGTGATGCTGCTGCTGATGGTCCTGTGGAGAGAAGTGATCCAAAGAGCCTTCCAGAGCCTCTCTCCCACCAGCCTTCCCCTCAGCCTCCCCCTTTAAGGGTGTGATGGTACTCATAACATACTGCAGATGCCAGTTTCCTCCTTCTACTTCCTGCCAAAACTGACCTGCAGAAGGCAGGATATCCAACAGAGCTGAAGAAGTATTTGTTGACTTATGGCCCTTCTCTCTCCTCTTTGGAGAGAGAAGCTGAGACCGACCGATGCACACCGGCAGCTACAGGACTCACGGAGCCAGGAGAGCAGAGTGGGAAATGCTGGGCTAAAGGACAGGGGGCGGCGGAGCTGGGGACCGAAAGTGCAGGAGGGTGGGAAGCTTCCTTAGTTGGTCCTCCCATTTATTCATTCATTCATTCCTATTCATCCACCCATCATTCCTTCCCTGAGGCGCACTCTGGGCCGGGGCTTGTGCGCCCGGTCTGAGTGAGTGGCTAGAGTGGGGTGGGTCGCCCTGGGAACAGTTTGGGGGCTGGGAGTACACTCGTTAGAAATGCACATTTAGAATTCCTTCCCAGATCTATTAACTCAGAAGGTCTGGAGCTGGGGACCACGAATCCACAAGTCCAGACAGGATCCTCAGGAAACTCTGATGCGCGTGCCGTTGAGAATATTTGGATAGTGTGACGTCAGGTCGGGGGCGCTGGCTCCCCGAAGATCTCCGCCCACGAGACCCTGGACAGGTCCTGGAGGAGGTGACCTCCCGAGGTTAAGGCCACGGCAGGCGTCTCTCCATTGGCTGATTGTGTCCTCGATATAGCGGGGAGAGGCGTGGCCCTCCAAGGCCCCGCCCACAGCCCGCTGCTGCTGCGGCCGCCTTCCGAGGTTTCTTGGCTTTCCGGGCACTCGTAGCCGCCCCTTTTCGAGCTGACGCACATTAGAGCCGCCGGCACTCAGCACCCGCGGTTCGAATCCCCGCGTCGGCCGCCATGGCGGGCGCTGAGCCGGAGGCTGAGGGCAGCGGCGAGGGCGGAGGTGGCGGCGGCCGGGCTGTCCCCGCGCGGGGCGGCAGCGCCGTGCGCGTGGCCCCGCTGGGCCCGGAGCAGCTGCGGCGGGTCCTGGAGCGGGTGGCGAAGGCGCAGCCGCCCGCCAAGCCGCCGCCGCCGCCGCCCTTCGGGCTTCAGGACGCGGTGCGACGGCTGCGGGACGCGGCCCAGCAGGCCGCCCCGCAGCGGGGCCCGGGCGCCGAGCCCCCGCGCCCGCCGCGCCCGCTGCCGCCTCAGGTGAGGCGCCGGGAGGGACCGGGGGGAGCCGAGGCCGGGGGTGGGCGCGCCTCCGCGTCGCCGCGATGGCCTCGCCCGCCCGCCCGGCGTCCGCCGCGGCTTCAGCTCGCCCGGCCCGCGGACGAGTGCCGCTCGGGCCCGCGGCCCCTGTCGCACGCCCCTGTGGTCCATTCCGCTCGTATTGGGACCTGTGTGTACGCGCCCTACGCGGAGAGCTCGGGACAGGTTCCGGGAGTGACGAGGGGCCGCCGCGGAGCGAGCCGTCCCCAGGCCTGACACCGGAGACCTGGTTAGGTGGCAGGTGCCGCGACTCGGGACGGAATTAAGTACATGGTGGTGCTTGGCGCGGGACTTGGCACCGTGGGTTTGTAACTCGGTGCCCAGCACGGCGCCTGGCACGCGCTTCGTGTGTGAAATGTGCAGAAGCACTCGGTACACGACAACACCCCATTTCTCAGTGGCGTCATCTCCGGGGACACACAGCTGTTGGCTCCTGGGGCAGGTGGGCCTGCGGCAGGGGCTCCCAAGCCCAGAGGGTCCAGTGTAGCCCCGGAGACCCAAGACAACTGTGATTCTGCCCATATGCTTCCCAAAGCTGTGACTTTGGGTAACAACCTCTTGGGCTTCTGGTTTCCTTATTTGCAAGAGGGATGGTTCATCGGGTGAGTTTCCTGGGTCTTACTCTGCCGTGGACACCAATGCCTCCCCGTAAGCTGAGCACAGCAAGTCCTTGGAGTCGGAATGGGGACCGTGGCTGCTGTTTGCGGCGGCTGCTGGGGCCTGGCACTGTGCCGGGCTGCCTGGTTCTCAGCTCGCAGGGAAGCATTTGCATTAGCATTTTACCGATGAGGAACATGGTCAGAGAGGCCGAGGAACTTGGCCCAGGGTCCCCCAGATGTGGCTGCATTCCAGGGCCTGTTGAATGTGGTCACAGCTTTTTGGGTTTGGAGTGGCAACTTAGGAAAAAGTCCAAGAATGACATTTTCCGTCAAATGAAAGCAAAGCCAATTAGAGTTAGGCAGCCCGATTGTTTCTGTAGCTAATCTAATCAGGACGACCTAAGTTCTGCCTGAATTCACAATAATGTGATCGGACCGCCCATCCAGCTAATACTCGCTGAGCCCCAGCTGGGCCAAGGAGGCCTGGAAGGCAAACCGGATGGGGCCTTGCCCCTGGGGAGGTTGTCATCTAACCAGGGAGGTAAACGGGCCTCAGGTAACTTCTGACCACAGAAGGCTAGAAAACAGTCTTAAAAGAAGGGAGAGGCCATTTCTGGCTGAGGGACCAGAAGAAACTTAGTGGCACAGGTGGCATCCGAACTATATTTGGAAGGGTGGGTGCCCTTTGAAGATGCTGGGGCTGAAAGGCAGGGTTGGGGTGGGTGGGGGGTGAGGGTCAGAAGGCAAAGGCCAAGCGGATACACACTCCAGAGGGTCAGAGTTCGGCTCGAGTCCCTCCCACTGCTCCCCCGACCCTCCCCCTGTTCCTGCCCCACAGAGGCATTGCTTCCTTCTCTGACAGGCCGGGCCCTGTTGTTTCTCCCTACACCTAGAATGTAGAATGCCTTTTCACCTGGCAGCAATTCTGCTTGGCCTCCTGGCCTCAGCAGAGGTCGCCTCTCAGCGCAGGCAGGGAAACTGCCTGCCTCCCCAGGGGGCGGCGGGGCTTTGCTCACGTTCACCTGTTGGTGCCCAGAGAGGCCCAGTAAATGTCCCTGAATGAAGTAAACATGCAACAAAGCGCCCCATCGGATGCCCACACAGTAAACTAGTGTCCACGGCAGATTAAACATTCAGACCACTTGCCACTGTGACAGCCCTCGAACTACAGGGTTTGGTGCATGCACACAGGGTGTACCTGTGCATGCGTGTGTGTGCACACGTGTGTAAGGGTTTAATGCCCTTACCAGGTAATGGTCTTAGAGCTTAGAAAAACATTTTAAGAAACACAGTAAAATGAAACATATGTGGTTCTCAAAATGCAGTGTAAATCTAACTCGTTTTTATCGGCCTCCAGTTAGTAAAAGGGGGGATCTAAAGAGGGCCTGTTGGTGGCTCCAAATCAGTGGTTCTCGTGTGGGGACACCGGTAACGTCTGGTTGTCGCAGTGCGGGGGGTGCTACTGGCATCCCATGGGCAGAGGCAGGGCTGCTCCTCAACATCCTGCCATGTGCAGGCGGTCCGCACGACAGCATTACGGGCCCCGAGTGCCAGCCTTGCGGGGTTGGCAAAGCCTGCCCAGGCTGAGGAGGTTCATCTCTCCTCTCCCCCGGGAGAGGGACGCTCATTATATCCGCTCCGCGAGGACAGGGATGCTGCTGCGCCGCCCCTGCCTTGAGGCTGGGACAGCTGTGTCCCTGACACCCAGACCATTACCTCGGGCACGTCCTCACTGCCCAGTAACTACTTGTGGGTCGTTGTGGGTCGCAGCACTCCCCTTCGGTGGGCCCCTTGCTGTTACAGACGGTGCTGCCTGCAGTCTCCTGGACGTGTGTCCTTGTGCCTGTGCGAGGGTTTCTTACAGGATTCAGGAAGCGGAATTGCTGGGCCAAAAGCACATGCATTTAGAATTTTGTTAGGTGTTTTTTAAAAAGCTCGTTGAAGATATTACAGCCCTACTCCTAGTTGTGTGCCCCAGAGAAACACACACACACCTATACATACACACACGTGCATGAAGGCTCCCAGCAGACCTTCGAGTGCAGGGTTGGAGACCACCGGTCCATGCTCAGGACAGTGCTGTGGTCACACGGCCGGGAAGAGGAACCCCCGAGAGCCACACGCCTCAACATGGATGCATTTCACCAGCCACAGAGCGAGTGAAAAGCCCCACCAAGTTGCAGGAGGTGATATGCATTTATACAAAGTTTAAAAATGAGAAAACTACATATTTTTAGGGATGTCTACGTGTAATATAAAAACTGCACGAGGATGGTCAGCAGCGTATTCCAGTGGGGCAAAGGGAAGGGCGTGCAGCCTGGGAGGGCGGAGCAGGGCCAGAGGCGCCGGCGCTGTGGCTCAAGGCGGGTGTGAGGTCTTGTTCTTTATGGCTGTTAAAACTTAAAAAATGAGCCTACAGGTTGCGTTGAGTCCACTTTAGGGTACAGAATTCCAAGTAAATACACGTGTAAAACTATAAGAAAGAATATTTCTTAATAGGTCATGAAATAAATTCAATGCATTATGACTAGTACAGTAGATATAATTGGAGGCATTTATGCTGGAATGGTAAGTAGTTTCATGAATTTTTAACATTATTTACATATGCAAATGTTTCTGTCCTAACCTATGGATGTGAAGGAAAATACGTCACTCTGATCAGAAAGAGTAGGAAACATCACTGTACAGAGTACGGATCCGTAGACTTTTGTGTACATGAGATGCATTTTATAATTTAGAAAACCTTTCAATAGTGGATTTAAGATGAGAACAAAATGGCGGGGCCGTTGGTAAGCTGAACACTTCTTCTCTCTTTAAGCGACTGGAAGCCGTCTGCGTCAAGGCAACACCTGGAGAGACAAGAGGCCGGGAGAGGCCGAAGCCCCAACAGGCCGCCGTCCAGCCCAGGACGGCCAGGCCGAGCCAGCTGCCCGGGCGGCACTGCGGCGCACTGGGGCCCGGGGTCACCAGTCCTCAGCTGCTCGGGGCGCCACCCCTCCTGAGCGCCCAGCCACAGCCACCTGTTCAGGTGCTTGCACAGAGGCCGCTGCCTGCCCTCCGACCGGTCCCTGCAAAGAGAGCCGTGGCTCCCCTGGCTCCGAAGGGATCCGGTGCCATGCTGGCCCCTCGGTCCGCCTCTGACCCGCTGGCAGGGACACCTGTTTCATCCAGTTCAGCAAATTTATTTGTCCCCAACTTGCATATGAAACACACTGAGAGACTAAAAAAGTCTTTAAAGGTGAAAACACGTTCTGGGCGGATATCTCGACCTCCCAAGTATAAAGCCAAAGATTACAAATTCATAAAAATGGAGGACTTGGCCGACAGCCACCCGTCGGACTCGGACGACTATGCAGAACTGAGTGTGGAAGAGGAGGAGGAGCAGCGGGAAAAGTGGGCGCTCTTTGACCTGTCGAGCTGCTCCCTGCGGCCCAAAACCTTCAGGTGTCAGACCTGTGCAAAGTCCTACATAGGAAAGGGGGGGCTGGCCCGGCACTTCAGACTCAACCCGGGCCACGGCTCGCCCCAGCCTGCGATGTCGTCGTCTGGGAAAGCCAATGGGAGTGTGACCCAGGGCCTGCCGTCTGCACGGGATGGCCTGCAGGTAATGTTTCTGTCTGGTCACTGTTCTTGTCACTGCCTGTCACCCTTAAGTGAACCTTTGCGGTGTTTGAGGGGGGTCCAGGCAGAGGTTCACGCAGAAGCCAAGTCACCGTGTGGGGGACCCGAGGCCCCACCCGTCAGCCCCTCTGCCAGGTAAGCGAGGCGTGTCCTCTGGACGAGTGGGCGTGGGGAGCCTGTTTGTGGGAGTGCGGGGCCGCTTCTTCAGTCTGGTCGGTAAGACTCCTGGCTGCTCAGCCTTGATTGATGTGACAGTGGTTCTCGGGAAAGGTCGGGATTGGGGACAGCGGGCCACGGGTCGCTGCCTTGGGCACCAGCAGTGACGTGCTGCGCGTGTCCTTCCTGTGTTGCCCCTTCCAACACCATCCAGAACGGTCAGTCTGTAGAAGTCGAAGAGGCATCGGTGTCGGGACCAGCAGATGGAAGTTACTCAGCCCTTTCGGGAACAGAGAGACGCTCAGGACCCACTCGGGGCTGTGCCACGGTCCCTGCAGAGCCCAGCGCAGCCAGGAGCAGCGCCAGCCTCCAGGAGGTACGTCGCTCTTAGACTCTGCTCCTGCCTGGCGTGCTGTGTGGCAGTTCGCTGTTAGGCTTCTGAGTGTAAAAGTGAAACGCCCAGATGAGTAGACGGCTCACCTGGGCTGTACCTGGGGAGGGGCGGTAAACTCCAGGGCGGCACCACCTGCAGTCGGTCAGGTTCGCCCCTTTGCCACGATGGAGCGCCTCGCCTGCGGTGATAGCTGCTTGCCTTTGTCAGTTTGGGGAAAAGTATAGCCTGCGTTTCCATGGAGACTGTCTCGAAAACAACAGAAATGGGTTTCTTTTTTCCTTTCTTTTTTTGGTAAAAAGTTTCCAGGTAGAAGAGCATGTTTCAGGGTTGAGCCCTGGAATCTCCATTCCAGCCCCTGTGTGTCCCGCATGTGGTGGGACTGACTTGGAAAGCTGGGACACGACCTCACTCGGGTCGTCCTTGGCCGGGGTGTTGGCGTTTGCCTGGCAATGGCCAGTTGGGATCTGTTGTTTTTTACTGGGGAGGAATCTGTCTCTCTGGCCCCTACCATCAGGCCGGGTCCTCCCTCACTGAGCCAGCCTCTCACCATTTCCCAGCATGAATTCTTTGTTTTACTACATTTTATTGATTATGCCGTTACAGTTGTCCCATCCCCCCCCTTCACTCCCCTCCACCCTGCACACTCCCTCCCACCCATATTTCCCCCCTTTAGTTCATGTCCAGGGGTCGTACATACAAGTTCTTTAGCTTCTATATTTCCCATACTATTCTTACCCTCCCCCCTGTCTATTTTCTACCTACCATTTATGCTACTTATTCCCTGTACCTTTTCCCCCTCTCTCCCCTTCCCACTTCCCCACTGATAACCCTCCATATGATCTCCATTTCTGTGGTTCTGTTCCTGTTCTAGTTGTTTGCTTAGTTTGCTTTTGTTTTTATTTTAGGTGTGGTAGTTAATAATTGTGAATTTACTATCATTTTACTGTACATCTTTTTTAATCTTCTTTTTCTTAGATAAATCCCTTTAACATTTCATATAATAAGGGCTTGGTGATGATGAACTCCTTGAATTTGACCTTATCTGGGAAGCACTTTATCTGCCCTTCCATTCTAAATGGAAGCTTTGCTGGATAGAGCAATCTTGGATGTAGGTCTTTGGATTTCATGACTTGGAATACTTCTTTCCAGCCCCTTCTTGCCTGTAAGGTCTCTTTTGAGAAATCAGCTGACAGTCTGATGGGAACTCCTTTGTAGGTGACTGTCCCCTTATCTCTTGCTGCTTCTAGGATTCTCTCCTTCATTGGAATCTTGGCTACTGTAATGATGATGTGCCTTGGTGTGTTCCTGCTTGGGTCCAACTTCTTTGGGACTCTGAACTTCCTTGACTTCCTGGAAGTCTGTTTTCTTTATCAGATTGGGGAAGGTTTTTTTTTTTATTATTTGTTCAAATAACTTTTCCACCTGTTGCTCTTCCTCTTCCCCTTCTGGTACCCCTATAATTTGGATGTTGGAATGTTTAAAGATGTCCTGGAGGTTCCTAAGCCTCTCCTCATTTTTTTGAATTCCTGTTTCTTCATTCTGTTCTGGTTTAATGTTTCTTTCTTCCTTCTGGTCCACTCCATTGATTTGAGTCCCAGTTTCCTTCCCATCACTATTAGTTCCCTGTACATTTTTCTTTATTTCACTTAGCGTAGCCCTCATTTGTTCATCTAATTTGCCGCCAAATTCAACCAATTCTGTGAGCATCCTGATTACCAGTGCTTTGAACTGTGCATCTGATAGGTTGGCTATCACTTGGTTGCTTAGTTGTATTTGTTCTGGAGCTTTGATCTGTTTTTCTGTTTGGGCCATTTTTTAATTTGCCTTGACTCACCTATTTTGTATGAGGTGCGGAGCCTTAGGTGTTGACCAGTGTTGGTCAACCCAGTTGCTGGGTTGTGGTATTGTATGTGGGGCAGGTGTCTGAGAGGGAACAATGGCGCTTGTTCTGCTCTCTGATGGATTTTAGTCCCTTCTGCTGCTTTCCCCAAACAAACTGGGCCCTTCTGGTGCTGATTCCTGGGGAGTGGGCTTGTGTCTGTTCGAGGACCCTGCGGGTCTCTCCGACAAACTCTCCTGTGAGGCTGGGAGTCTCTCCCTGCACGTCAACCCTCACAGGTGTTTTCAGTCAGTGTTTTGAGGCTTCATTTCCCCTCTGGGGCCCTGGGTTGTGCGGTCTGTCCCGCTCCCCAGTTTCGCCTGGTTTATCTGCACGAGAATGTGGGACCACCCAGTCTGCCAGCCGCCTGGTGTGCCACATCCCTCCACAGTCCACTGCCACACTGGGTCCTCCAGCCGCCACTTTTTTAGCTGCAACCCCTGTCCACCCAGCCGCCCTACTCTGCTCCTCCTGCGGGTCTGATGAATGTGTCTACTTTTAACTCCTTGGTTGTGGGACTTCCATACAGTTCAGTTTTCTGTCGGTACTGGTTGTTCTTTTGTTTCTAAATTTTTGTTGTCCTTATTTTGGTTGTGCGAGGAGGCACAGTGTGTCTCCGTAAGCCTCCATCTTGGCCGGAAGTCTGCCAGTTAGAATCCTAATTGGGAGGTGAGACACAGAGAGAGAGTGATGCCTGGCCCCGAAGGAATGGCCATGGGGTTCCCGGGACACTCTGTGAGCCCGAGCAAGTTAGCTTCTCTGGGGGTGGGGAGACTTATTAATGAGCCCGGGTGACCATTTCTAGCAGCAGGAGCTGATGAGCTGCCCTCGGGCATTGGGCCCGCTCTGTCGCAGCTCCGCCACTAGCCCTGTGCTGGTTCCGGGCTCACCTTGGCCCACTGGTTCCATGGTCATTGTTATCTCGACCCGATGGATGAGGAGCCCGAAGCTTAAAGAGGTTAATAACTTGCACACAGTCACCCTGCAGGTGGCAGATGCAGAATCTGGGTCCAGGGTGCTGGGTGTCTCCCCTTGACAGGGCGTCTGGGACCAGTGGGGCTCGCCTGCTTGGTATGGCAGTGACTCTCACGTGGTGATCCCCCCTGCGGACTCACAGTGCCATGTCCTGCACACAGAGAGCCCAGGACCACTCTGACGAGACCACTCAGGCTTAGAGCGGGGAACCCCTCAGAAATGGGGCGCACACTGACCATCACTTATCAGGTCCTGTCATAGGTGTCGTAGGTGTAGAGGGCACATGTGCACAAGACAGACATGGCCCCCACTCTAGGGAAGGACGACAGCCACACCAATCGGCAACTGCCAGGCAGGCCCGAGAGGGGAGCCCAGGATAGAAGAGGTGCCCTGTCTGCTGCGGGCCAGGTGTGGCGAGGTAGCACCCATGTTCTGCCCTTCCGCACCTTGGCCAGTGTCAGCCGCCAGTTGGTCATTTTCCCATAAGGGCTTTTGCAGGTCGTTCTGTTTCCCGACCACCTGCTGCTCTCTGATCTCCCTGCAGCCCCTGTGGCCCCTCAAGGTCACTCCCCAGCATCCCAGAGCCTCCTGAGACTTTTCATCACTAAGCCCCGAGCGCTGCACCCTCCCTGCATCTCCTGATACCCACCCAGTCCTCATCCTCTCACACCTGCATTTGGCTCAGGCGTCCCGACTGGCCGCCTCGGGATGCATTTGCATTTTCGGCTCTGGTGCTGGCTGGAGCCCCGGAGAGGAGAGCAGGCGTGTCCCCAGTACCCCGTCCTCGTCCGGAACCCCACCCCTCACGTGCCCAGGGCTGTTGTGGAGGCATCAAACTCTCTGAGGCCAGGACTGATCACGGGACTGTGCCGGTGGGTGGGCAAGGGGCTGCTCACCACAGCAGGACGGTCACGGTGAGAGTCGCTTCGCTGCTAAGGTTGGGGGACTTTCTGCCTCCTTTGTTTATTGCACCAACTGGTTGGCTCCTGGGAGGTGCTCGTGGGCTCTCAGAGGTGTGAGACTCCTTCTTCCGGTAGTTTCTGCACCAGTGCGACCGGCAGGACCTGGTGGAGTTGGCCCTGCCCCAGCTGGCGCAGGCTGTGACTGTGTATGAATTTCTTCTGATGAAGGTGAGTTGTCTCCATGTTTCTAAATGATCTAGGGGATGATTAGAAGTTACGTAGAATGAGCCAGGCCTTCTAGAATCACTTCCCTCCGGGGTAGAGCTGAAGTGAGGCTGCTGGACCTGCCGGATGCCTGGGTGGGGCCGCTGCCTACATGGCCAGGTCTCTGGCAGGCCCCTCCTGGACCCCCGTGTCTGCTCTAACTCTGTGTGGGAGGCACCGAAGGGGAGCGGCAAACCTCAGCCCCCGCCTCGCCGCCGCCTCCTCTATACGGGGCTCTGCGCCCTGGTGAGCCCACTCGGATGAGGCGGCCCAGCTGCCTGCAGCCCCACTTCCCACCTCCAGGCCGGGACCTCCTCCCCCCCAGGCCCTCGAACACGCCTGTCCTCAGGCCCTTCGCTGGGACACGGCAGGCTTTCCCTGGGGCCTGCAGGACACCCCTGCCTTTGCCGGGCTGGGCCGAGGCCTGAGGAACCCGTCTCCTTCCGTCCTTTAAGTCTCTGTCTGTGTTGTCCATGTCACGGCCCCGGGCGTGAACCTCGTTGTCATCTTGACCTTCACTAAGGTTCACAAAGACCATCTGGCAAAGCCTTTCTTCCCAGCCGTGTACAAGGAATTCGAAGAGTTGCATACGATGGTGAAGAAAATGTGTCAAGATTACCTCCGTAGTTCAGGCCCACGTTCCCAGGAGCCCCTGGAAATAAACAACAATGAGGTAATGGTCTCACGGGGGACAGTGTTCCCCATAGAGCTCGCGGAGGGAAGGGCGTCCATTACAAAGGGGAGAGTGTTTCTGTAGTGATGCGCTCGTCGTGGCTTCTTTTTAGCTCTTTTCTCGTCAAGCACAGGTTTTTCTCTTCCTATAACAATGATAAATGCTTTTTTTTAAAAAAAAAAGAAAACTCAGGCCCTGGCTGGTGTAGCTAGCTCAGTGGACTGAGCACCGGCCTTCAAACCAAAAGGCCACTCACTGGTTTGATCCCCTCTTTCTCCTTCCCTTCCCCTCTCTCTAAAAATAAATAAATATTTTTTAAAAACCCTTAGAAGTGCAGATAAGGTAAAAGAAAATCAGCAACACCAGCCCTGGCTGAGTGGCCCAGGTGGTGTGTGTCGTACCGATGCGTCAAGGTTGCAGGTTTGATTCCCCGTCAGGGCACATGCAGGTGTCAACCAAGGATCAATAAGGGGAACCACAAATCACTGTTTCTCTCCCCCCCCCGCCCCCATTTCCCCTTCTCTAAAAATCAATAAATAAGAAAACAGCAGCACTGTAATCCCCTCCCTCACTCATTATCAGAGTTTTCTTCATTACGCAGGTTTCTGGGGGTGGGTTATAGAGAGGTCATAGTTATTGTTTCATTTCATTTTTAGAGAGGGGGAAGGGAAGGAGAGAAGAAGAGAAACATCAGTGTGTGGCTGCCTCTCATGCGCCCCCTACTGGGGACCTGGCCCACAACCCAGGCATGTGTCTGACGGGATCAAACCAGTGAGCGGCCTTTTGGTTTGAAGGCCGGTGCTCAGTCCACTGAGCTACACCAGCCAGGGTGGACACATGTTTTTAAAAAGACACATTTGACTTATTGTGGACCAGTTCTTTGCTGGGCGTGGCATGCACCATGTGGTCAGTGGTCAGGTCATTCAGGGGCTGTCCCCAGCCAGCATGGAGACGCAGCGCTGCACCCCCACTGCCCGAGCCTGTGAGCCTTCTATTTTCTCTGTCAGAGTCCCCACACAGTCTGCAGGGCGGCCCTGTCAGCCTGGTAGACGCTACACTTGCAGGTCCCCAGTCTCCCCTCTAACCTGGCCGTGCCCTCGCTTCCCTGCCCCGCCCCCACCTGCTGTGTTTTCTGTCCATGAGGTCCGTGCATGAAAGCCGGCAGCTGTCGCTCATGACCTTCACACCTGCTGCTGCACATGTGGAATCTGATGTGACCCTCACCTCCCCCTTCACGGCCTCCGTGGTCTCAGATGGGCGGCTGCCGAGGTCCCCCAGGCCATGAGCAGAGACGCTGGCCCCAGCTTCGGGCCCCAGCCTCCCACACCCATGCACTCCCCACCAGCTGGCAAAGGAGATCTGGTTCCAGAGATGGCAGGGCTGTTTTTCTGAGGGAGGCGGGACAGGCCAGAAAGTGACATTGTCTTAGAAAACCGTCTCAGTGTCTCTAACTTGCTGACCCAGAACGTCTGGCCCCGATCACAGCCCATGTCACCACCAGTTTCCCCATCGAACTGGGTGCAGACCTCATTTTCCTCAGAGTCTGGGCGGTGCCCCACGGGACACAGGGACTCCACAGGTGTGCACGCAGGCCTTCAGTCCTCACGCCTCGCTCTTCCCAGGTCGCCGAGTCCCTGGGCATCACCGAAGGGGTCCTGCGGAAGAGAGGGACTCACACTGATGGCGTCCCACACACGTGTGACAGCCACAGGTCGGCAGGGCCAGGGCCCGAGACAGCAGTTTCGAGAAAGAGGGAGAGCGAGGTGGGCATGGCACCGGGGCTCCTGGGGGGGTGGGAGCCACGGTTTTGCTTCTTGAACTCCCCAGGAGGAAGAGGTGCTGGCCTGCCCGCTTCCTGCTAGTCTCAGCTGTTTGGGTCTTCTCTTCCTAGACTGCAGAGGCGGGGCTGGCCTCAGCGAAAAGGACCAGGAGCGCAGCTCTGCCCAGGGAGTCCATTGCGTCTTCTGCAGACAGCGGAGACCAACGGAGGCCAGCCGGGGGTGCCCTGGGGGCCAGCGAGGGTAAAGTGCTTGTTGTGGTTGGGCCCGAGGCTCAGAGGCCTGCTTTTCAGGGTTGGTGCCTCTGTGGCCGCGTCTGAGAGCCCTCTGGTCCCTCCAGACCTTGATTCCAGTGCCCTCATGTTTTAGAGCTGCCGTGGTGGAGGGTGGTGGAGGGTGGTGTGGGGCCCGAGAAGCTGGGCAGCGTCGAGAGCAGGGCCAGCCCCAGGGTGCCCTGAGTCTGTGGTGGGCTTTTGCAGACTCTGCTCTAGGTGCCAGCTGAGATCTAACCTGTGAAAACGAGGCATATGCTGGCTTTCATTCCTGCGCTAGCCAGAACCCATCGGTTTGCTTCTGAGCAGGGCGCATGCTGAGAGTAACAGTCAGCTTTCCGAGAGCTGCTCGGGGCCACCTTCCTGGGGCAGGGGTCTCAGGTGTGAGGAAGGGGCATCCTCCATTTTCGGACTTATGACCTAACTCTCTGGTGGATGGGCCAGTGGGTTCATTCGTGAGAGCAGTGAAAACCCTGGCACCCAGCTCCCCTCGCCTCCAGCCTGCGTTTCCACTCGCAGCTTCACCTGCACCGGGAAGCTCCCATTCCGAGTTGTGAGGAGAGTTTGTGTATCACCCCCTTTTTTTTGCAACAAATTTAATGTAGACCAGCTTATCTGGATGGTGAGTGCAGTGAGCAGGCCCTAACAGGGCTCATGTGTGACCCGTTTTCCCTGCTGTTTAGGTTCTGGCCCTCGAGTGGGCGGGAGCGCCTGTCTGGGTCCTGAAGAGGGCCACACGACACCAGTTTCTGACCTGGACCGCAGCGCGCCCCAGGCGGGCGGGCAGCTGAAGGCACTTGCTGACTGTGCAGCCCGCAGCGGGTCTGCAGCCCCCACCCTCTCTCACCAGGATGTCAGTGGGCCTGGTCTCCGGGCTCAGATGGGACGGCCTGGCACGCCAACCCTGGAGCAGGTGGTAGTGTTCCCCATGGAGAACGCTCAGGGACACTCTTCAGACCTGCACGCTGGGGACAGCCTGGGGAGCTGGGGACTCTGCAGCAGCGTGATGTCCGAGGGAGGAGTGGCATCCCTGCTGCCTGGCAGGTCTGGACACAGCGGGGCAGGAAAGTTCGGCCAGGTGCCAGGCTCCCTCGTGAGTGGCCAGCACACCAGCCCCGGGGAGGCCCTGCCTGTGGGGGCCGAGGCCCCTCCGCTGGGGGACGACCTGTCTGTCGTGCCGATGCACGGTGCCTGCAGCCCCGAGCCAGAGCTGGGGCCTCCGCTCTCTACACACGGGGGTCTTGGAAGCTGTACGGGGGACTCGGACCAGGTTCCCCACAGGACAGGGACACACGCTGACCCGGGAGGACTGGAGAGCACGTTGGCTGCGGGCGAGGCTGTGGTGTTGGAAGTCGCCGGCGGGTGCAGCCTGCTGCCTCAGGGACAGGAGCAGACGCTACCGCAGACGTCCGGCCGGCTTCTCCTGCCCGACCCGGGCTCCGCAGTGGCCACGCTGACCGAGGCGGAGGGGCCGGCCCCGCACACGTGTCCACCGGAGGGGCTCCTCACGCAGCCATGGAGGCAGTGCCCGCCCAGTGAGACGGGGTCAGAACCGCAGCCCCAGACAGGTGTTTATTTTACCCAAAGAGGGTCTGTTGCGAGCGATGCGTATTTCTCCAACGTGAGCATGGACACAAACGAGCACTTATAAAGAGTGGCGCCTTTCCACCCCACAGGCGCCTTTCCCCCATCGTGGCTGTGGCTGTGGCCACGGGTCAGTGAGTGAGGAACTTCTCCTGTACGTCTGGCTCTCAGGAGCTGCAGGTGCGGCTGCTGTCCCTGCCACCCACGGTGACGCGACTGTCCCCTTGCTTCTTGGTGTATGCTGCTTTTTCACCACACTTGGTCCATACCAGAAGCTCCTTCTGGGTTCAGTATAAAAGAAAATCAACAAATAAGCTAGCCGTTCTCGGCAGCATTTCACTGAGAAGTGGGGAGGAAAGTTGTCTCTCCTTGCATTTTACAAACGAGGAAAGTGGGGCGTGAAAGGTAGAGCTCCAGCTCTCTGGCGACCCGTCAGCCAACACGAGAAGCAGGTCAAATCTGCCCGAGGCCGGGGCCCCGGCCTGTTGAATGTGCGTTTACTCTCTACTTACAGGATGTTCCTCAGCGGAATATCCCAGCAGGCCTTCGCTTCACCATGGTGTATGCGCCGCTGCGAGCGGCAGCGACTTTGCCAACGGAGGAAGAAGTACCCCGCCGCGCTGTGCGTGATCGGCAGCTGCAGATTTCCTGGCCACGTGCTCCCGGGGCACTGGTGGGACTGCCCGCAGCCACCAGGGCCTGTGCCCTCTGCCAGGGCAGTGTCCGCAGGGCCCCAAATACCGAGATGGATGGTAGCCAGCCTCACTGTCACAGCGCCGCACCGACAGACGTGACCTCATCACAGAAACCACGTGGAACCGCCCCATTCTCATCACCTCTCTGGAGTACAGAGCATGCGCGGTACTGAGGGAGGCGCGGCAGCAGAGAGGCCTTGGACAGACACCGGACGCCCACCGCCCGCCCCAGGGACCGCGCAGGCGGCCGCCGAAGGCCTTCAGGGCGGACCTGTCCCAGCGCAGGTGCCCAGGCTGGGTTCAGCAGCCGCGCCCCGCAGGCTCCTGAGGCAGCAGGCCCACCGCGTTCACCAGGTGATGGGGGTGTGGGCCGGCGAACAGGAGGCAGGGGCCGCGGGAGTCGGTCTGTGATGCCCTCTGAGGGCCATGTTTTTTTAATTTATTGATTCTAGAGAGACAGAAACATCGATTTGTTGTCCCACCTACCTATGATTCATTGATTCTTGTGTGTGCCCTGGCCAGGGATTGAACCCGCAGCCTTGGTGTGGCAGGACAGTGCTCCAACCAACCGAGCTAAGCAGCCAGGGCTAAGGACCAGGTTTTTCAGATACATTTTTATTTTCATCTCGGGAATAACATGCCCACAGTTTAAAACGTCCAGTGCTCCAAAGGGCCTTGATGAGCAGTGCCAGCCCTGACCTCAGCCCTCTGTTGCCCTCTGACTGCGGCTGCCCCACTGCTTTGATTTGTCCATTCACTGTCGTCCGTGGACGAACCACTGACCCTCGGGGACAGCGCACACGCCCCCCTAGTTGTCTGTTGCACACGGTGTTAAGTCAGGACTTGCTTCGTACACTGGAGCGTGAATGTTGTTCACTGCTGAGCCTCTGAGCTGTAAGGACATTTGCTTGTAAGCTTTGCTTTTCCTACAGATAATGGCCTTGGATTTTTTTTTATTTGCTTTTCTTTCTTTTTTGCTGTTTTTTTTCTTTAAATTAATTTTTTAGAGGGGGGAAGGGAGGGAGAGAAACATAGATTGGTTGCCTGTTGCACACCCCCATCTGGGGGTTTGGTCCGCAACCCAGGCGTGTGCCCTGACCAGGAATAGAACCAGCGACCCTTCGGTGTGCAGGCCATGCTCAGTCCACTGGCCGCACCAGCTGAGTCTGCTCTTCGGTTGTTTTTAACAAAATCACACATGCATATGGTTTAAAGTGTCAATTTCCTCAGCTTTTTTTTTTTTTAGATTTTATTGATTTATCTTTACAGGGGTAGGAGAGAGGGAGAGAAACATCAGTGTGTGGTTGCCTTTCATGCGTCCCCTGCTGGGAACGGGCCTGCAGGGAACCAGCATGCAACCCAGGAATGTGCCCTGACTGGGAATTGAACTGCGGTCCTCTGGTTCGCAGGCCTGTGCTCAATCCACTGAGCTACACCAGCCAGGGTCAGTTTTTTTTTTTAAAGAAAGCAGCCCCCCTGTTCATTTCTGACAGGTACATGCTGAGCACAGCTCAGCTCTGTGTGGTACACGGTGATTACTTTCTTGCTTAAAGATTTAATTTATTTTTAGAGGAAGGGGAAGGAGAAAGAGGGAGAGACACATCAGTGTGTGGTTGCCTCTCACCACCCCCCACTGGGGATCTGGCCTGCAACCCAGGCACCTGCACTGACTGGGAATCAAACCGGCGACCCTTTGGTTCACAGGCCAGCGCTCAATCCACTGAGCCACACCAGCCAGGGCCACTGTGATTTTTATGCTTTTGTATTTCCTGGAGTTTGATATATATTTAAACATATATATGTTTACATATGTATGTTTTTAGTTTTAATTAAAGGTACTTTTCATTAATTCATGCCCAAACCTTTCCCCAGCCCTGTTCTGTTTGGTTGATACTTTCGTATTCCTTCACTGACCACTGGGCAAGATCTCCGGGGGCAGAGGAGAGAACCACAATTCGCCTCCGTGGCCAGAAGTCTGCTGGTGGCTCTCTCAGGACTTCATGGTTTCTTTCAGAGAGAGGCTGTTTTGTAGTTTATTCCTAAAGTTGTGCAGACTTTGGAATGCAGCAGAGTCAACCACTGGAGCTCCCCTCGTCAGTCCGGCACCTCTGTGCGGGATCTCTGGGTGAGTGCCCCTCGGTGACGTGCGCCTCACTCAGCTTTTAGTTCTGTTTGTGCTTTGCAGTATCAGTCCTTTCCAGTAACTTTCCCGGGCAACTTGGTGTCTGGGGGACGAGGCATCAAGAAACAGGAAATGGCCTAGAAAGGCCTAGAAACTGTAGAAATCGTTCCATGTCTCCTCCGAAGAACATTTGTCTCGGAGTGTCCCCCAAACGTAAAACTGCTGACAGACCTGGGCCTCGGGGCCCCTGCCCAACTGCCCCGCTCAGACGCCAACCTTGCGGTTTTTTAGCCTGCGAGACACACGATGGGGGACTTTTATATGGTTGGATTTTAGCAAATACTGCAAAGGCAGAGGCAAGAGAAAGTCTAAGAATTGTTGCCTTTAAATGCTTTTGATGGGTCAACCTGCACATTGAGAACGCTCGACTCCTTCTCAGAATAACCTGCCAGGAACCCAGCCTTTTATTTGTGGCACATGTTCCTTCCTTCCCGGGAAGCCCTTGTTTCTGGGGCGCTAGAACCTCAGCCTCATGAGGCTCCACCCCATATCCCACAGCGTGAACTTTCTTAGGCCTGGTTCTGGGGAGAAAGGCAGAATGGACCCTCCCAATGTTTGCTGCAAATATTGCCAAACTATAGGGTTTATGATAGAGAGCCACGCGGAAGAAACATCACTCGGCTGGTGGCAGACATGCACTTTTTTATAGAGGATGTTCTTTTCCATGATGCCATCGATGCCCAGGTCACCCTGTGGTATTTTAAACATCAGCTGTAATTACAAAACTAATATAGCCCCTAAATTCAAACAGTACAGACAAGTATAAAGTATAAATACTAGACCAGGGACTCGCTGTACAAATGTGATCCACATAAAATACACCTGATTTACAAAACCGGGTGACAGGTTCACAACAGGGACAGATGACACTGAGTGACCAGTTAACGAGTGTGTCTGGAGAGGCCGTGGGGAGCTGGTGAAACGGTCCCGTCTGGAAGACCCTAGAAGGTGGGCGGGTGGCCGTTCCGAAGCCTGGGCGTGGCGCTGGGATACGGGCGTGGGTCGCACCTGCAGGATGGTCCGAGCAGGGGCTGCAGAAGCCTGCCGTGCGGGGGGGGGGGGGGGCGCTTGGAAATCCCACGTGCAGCCGTGGTGGGAGGTCACAGAGCTCGGTGCCCGGTTTCCAGCAGCATGCTTTCCAGAAGCAGCTTGCTGTCACTCCGCACGCAGGGCTGGTGCAGCCACAGGGACAGGTAGGTCAGGGCGAGGCCGCGGTCGGCGGTGTGCGCCAGCTCCCCGACGATGGTGCGCTTCAGGAGGAGCTCCTCCTGGTACATGGCCGAGAGCTGCTGGGCAACCTCGTCTGCAACATGCCAGTCCCCCTTTAATGGCAGGGAGTGAGCAGGCGCCCTGGCCTGGGAAGGGCCACCACGTGGACGCGCTCCTTGCTGCCCAGCAGAACCAGCAGCGGCACCGAGACTAAGCACCGACAACTGGCACCATCAGCCTGCGGTGCCGTGGCAAGTGGCCGCGAATGAAAAGTGACCCTAACCTTCCTCCTCACCACTGAGAACCTGCAGTGGTTCTAATAGTCGTTAACCTCACACCGACAGTGTTCCAGCACAGGCCAGGCCGGCTGACTCTACCTTTCCTCCCTCATTTAAAAGTGAGATCTCACATCGATATCAAAAAGCTTAGCCCTTCTTTTGAACTAATAAAGCTAAAAATAACAATGTCTCATAGAGGTTATTAAAGTAATGAATTCCATTTTCCAAGCAGTCTTTTCCCTGCTTGAATGAATTTTATGAGATTCACTGAAGTTTTATTTTTTTTCATTAAAACAAAGTGAGAAAAAAAACCCTTCAAAAAAGTCAAGATTTCTGCCTTTGCAGAAGCGGCAGACTTTATTCTATTCATTGGTTTTAAAGGGCCAATCATGGCAGCTTGCTTCATGGGTTTCTAATTACGCTTTCAACATTCTTTGCTGATTCAAGCCGAGAATAAATGCTCTATTTAAGACGCCCCATCTCCACCCCTCCGAACGGATCCTCCTGATTTGGGGTTGGGTTCCCTGACCCGCCCTGCAACCCCCACAGGAAGCACTCACAGAAGCGGGCCGTGGGCCACGTGTGGAACAGGGGGGCCCCTCTGCCGTCCTCCCCGTAGTGGTACTTCTCCAGTTCGCAGATCCCCTTGGTAGTTGAAGACAGCTTTTCCATTTTCACCTGTATTTTTGTCTGAAAAGATAGCAACTTGGGATGTAATAACAAGACTCGAAATGTCCTCCAGTCTCAGACTCAGTCACCCTGAGATTCCAAAGCTGGGAACCTAAGTCTGCTGAGACCAGAAGCCCAGCAATTCAACTGCATCAACTCTGTGCACAGCGAACTCCCGGGCAGGCAGCACTGTGATTTCATCAGCCCGGGTTGCTCAGTGCTCAACCCGACCCCCCAGTCCCGGAGCAGACGGAGCTCCCCGAGAGGTGGACTTCTGCCGGTGTGGAGGGCAAGACGGCGGTCAGCAAGTGAGCTCACTTCCCACTCTGACTGAGCGCCTCTGACCTGCCTCTCTGAGGCCAGTCTCCTTGTTTATCACATGGCAATGATGAAAGGCAGCCCCACACCTTCCAGGAAGGAGCTCCGGGAGGAGGCGACGAGACACCGGCAGTGCTCGGTGAGGACGCCATCCCCGCGGCCCCTTGGCGGCTCCGACAGACTGCCTGCTGGTGCTGGCAAGGGTTTGTTAAATAAAACAGATGGGTGCTCGGCCGTAAGAAGGAGGAGCTCTTACCCTTTGCGGCAGCGTGGATGGACCTGGAGAGCATTACGCTGACTGAAATAAGCCAGTCAGAGAAAGACAAATGCCACGTGATCTCACTTACATGTGGGATCTAATGAACAAAATGAGCGAACACACAGAACAGAACCAGACTCAGATACAGAGAACAAGACTGACAGCTGTTGGAGGAGGGGCGGTTGTGGGGCTGGGTGAAAAGGCGAAGAAAGCAGCCAAAAAAACCCCTTTATGACACAGACGACAGTGTAGAGATCATGGGGGGGACACGCAAAGGTGGATAAATGTGGTGGAAGGAGCCTTGACTTGGGGTGGTGAGCAGGCAACACAATATACAGATGACGCATTACAGAACGGTACACCTGACACCTACACAATTCTACCGACCAGTGTCATCCCAATACATTCAATACGCACACACATAAAGCAGATGGGCAAAGCCACTAGGAGCTCAGGTGTGAGTGGCCCAGGGCTCAAGGACCACACTGCCAACTCCTAAGCACAGTTAACCCGATGCGTACGGGGAAGTAAAAGGATCTGTAAGTCGTCCGAGTCTTCGTTCCCTGCACTCGGGCCTCCCACCACCCTCCGGGGACATCCGAATCGGCTGGCACTGACTTCAGCCAACGTTAATTTTTAAAGAATGGCACTCCTTTCCCAGATCCTTCCGGGCTCAATAATTCCCTTGGCTCCACCCCAAGAGGCAGACTCTGTGCCTGCAGCTGGGCAAGCACCCAAGGTCGCTCACTGAGCTTGGGAGGGACGCGGCTGGGACCGAGACCCCAAGCCTGGAGCCCAGTGCTCGCTCTCTCCCCCACACTTGGCAGCAGCTCCCTGGCACGCCCTCTTCTAAGAAAAGCTTCTGCAGGTCGGGACTGCAGGGTTCCTGCAGGCCCGACGCCATCCTGTTCGTATGGACTTGCCACAGTCAAGCAGGTTCTGGGGAAAAACACTGTAAAAGTGTCCAGTCTTCAACAGCTGATTAACTGGGATCTTCAGTGGGTCACTCTGCCTCTGTCATCCCCACCGGCCCAGAGCTCACCCACCAGAGATGCAGTGTGGATCGAGAGCCAAAGCCGAGAAAGCCGGAATCCCAGAGCCCCCCCACGGTGTCCCCACCTTTCTGGGAGTGGGGCTGACAGATGACACTGCTCGCCTAGGGCAAGACAGCAGGCAGCGTCCCCAAACAGCAGGACAATCACAAAACCCTGATTGTTTACAGGGGACAAACAGCCCCCCCCCCACCAAACGGCTGACGCTGGTGTTGGTTTTCGATCTAAAACAAAAGGGGACATCACCGAGATGTCCTCAACGCACCGTTTATTTTCCCATTTCGGCGTTTCTAAAACCAGCCCGCATCTCACAAGAGACGTGGTATTTGGAGCACAGTGTCGTCTGTGTCAGAGAGGTTTTCGTTTTTTGACTGCTTGCTTCTCCTTTTCACCCAGCCCCACAACCCCCCCCCCCACAGCTGCCGGTCTTGTTCTCTGTATCTGAGTCTGCTTCTGTTGTGTTGTTTCCTGAAAAACTCCTCTGAATCCTAAATCTGAGTAAGCGGTTTCCTGACGAAATGTAATTATATTCAACATACTCTGTTAGAAAAGACAAGCATGTGAAGTCTAGGAAACATCTCCACCAGCAAAGGTTGAAGTGTAAGGGTCTATGTCCACAGGTGAGCTGTGGTTACTCACCACAAGTCAAACGTGCGCAAACCCTCATTCCTAAGCCCAGCAAAGAGGTGCCCTGTGGTGTCTGTGTTTGGTGGCCAGTGTGGCAGGCACTGAACTTCAGTCACCAGTTCATTGAGCAACCACTTACCAGCCCGGGGCCCACAGGCCGGCCAGCCTACAGCCTGTTTTTGTATGACCACGAGCTAAGAATGGGTTCTGCATTTTTAAGTGGGTGAAAAAAAATCCAAATAATATCTGGTGATGCATGAAAAGTATGCAGTTCAAGCTTTGGGGTCCGTAAGGAAAGTTCTGCTGGAACGCAGCCCACCATTCGCCTCTGCCCGACCTTCGGCCATGCTGGTGACACTGAGCAGAAGCCAGTGGTGACAAGAGAGGCTGGGGGCCCACAGAGCCTCAAAACAGTTACTGTGGAGCCCTGTGAGGGGGCAAGATTGCCCCGGACAACACATGGGACCAAAAGAACAAAGGTCTAAGACAGCATCTTGGAGACATCAAGACTTGCGGACCAGGCAGAGGAGGTTGAGGGAGAAGCCAACGATGGAGCAGGAACGACCGCCTGGCGTCGAGCACGGCTGAGTGCCAGGCGAGCCCCTGGGCCTTACCAAACCGGCCACGGTGGCCTGCAGCTCCTCGCACAGCGCCTCGAGCTCCGCGCTGTACCCTGGCGGCCTCCGCTCTGCATTTCCGTCGCAGGCCGGGCTGCCGCTCTCCAGCTCGGCCTCGTCTTTACTCCTGGACAAAGTGGAAGAAGGGGAACAAGTCACATTCTGTGAGCTCCCCTCGGCCGGTTAGGGTAAACCCGAGACATTGCAATATCCAGGGAACGATGTCAGAGGTTTCCCAAACATGCTGTTTCACGTCATTGAACGCTGATCAGTAATGTAGACAATGAACACATTTGTCGATTACTCAACTCCGCACTAGAGGAAGTCAGTGATATTCAGCCCTGGGGCCTCCTCGGCGTAGGGTGCAGTGCTGGGCACGAAGATGACAGGTGGGGAACAAATTTTGTGAGCTGGAGGCCGTGACCCACGGGGCAAGAGAATAATCAAGTGGAGTCACAATCAACGCTGAAGGAGAAAAGTTCCATATTAAAACGGGAGAAAGATCAGAGCCTCTCGTGGGACTGGCTGAGCAGGATCCCACAGGGAAACTTGGCAGGGCCCGAAATGACCGATGTGCCTGAGGACAATGGTGGCCTAGAGGCGCATGCGCTGGAGGATATCTGTATGGAATCATAACTATAGAAATGTGATCTAACCGGGAGACAGCACTGGCTCCCACGAGTGAAGGGCTCAGTACCCATGAGTGAGCCTCTCGGGCTCAGTTGTCCCCTGTGATCTGACCAACTGCTGTGCGTCAGAGGGTCCTGCAACCCCTGCTTGAGTGATTCACAGCTCTGGAGAACAGTCCTCTTACCGCATTACCAGTTATTGCAAAAGGCACTAAAGAATATGAAAGAACAGCCCGATGAATAGGTACATGGGGCAAGGTCCTGGAGGGGCTTCTGTCCCTGTGGACTTTGGGGACACCCTTCCAGCACATCAAGTGTTCTCACTGACCAACCTGGAAGCTCTCCAAACCCCACAGGCACGGCGGATTGAGGCACTGGCTGCTGCTGCTGGTGATTAACTCAACCCAGCCCCTCTCGCCTCCCACAGGGGCGGCGCTGAAAAGTTCCAGCCCCCTGTTGCTTGGTTGGTTCCCCCGGCAACCAACCCGCATCCTCCAGGGCTTCCCACAGGTCACCTTATTAATATAAATTCAGGCCTGGTCAAAAGGGGCTTGTTATGAATAGAAGATACTTATTTCACTTTTACCACTCCCAAGCTATTTCAGGAACCGGGACTACTGGAGGACAAAAGACCAAACATTATAACTAAAGATTCTCCCATTGCTCTTGTTAATTAGGAAATTATAAGGGGTTTGGGAGTTGTGTGTCAGGAACAGGGAGGAAGACCAAAGAGATATTTCGTGCTATAAATCACAATGTTGCAAAATAAAATGCAACGTTATGAAGAAAAGGTCCCACTTACCAACCACCCCAACACTATTCTTCCTAGAGGAGACCAAGGTCATGAACTGAGCCTGCATCCCTCCAATCCATTTTTATAATTTTATGTATTTTGTATGTTTAGATGTAATCAGGAACAGTGTACAGGGTCCAGCAGGAGTAAGGCCTGTTTAGGTGGTTGGTAGGGTAATAATATGGGCATAATAATTCATAGTTTTAATTTGAACATGTCACTTAAAATGCCGCATCATGTGCTTGAGTGTGATATTGTTATGTTACAGAATTACATGCTTATGATTTTGTAATAAAAGAGTCTGTAATTAAAAAAGGGGCGTTATTTGTGCCAGACCCTGCATAGTGTAATTTTGTATTTAAATGTACATTTACACTTCATACTTACATGTATCATTTTACCACTTGCTTTTTTGCTTAATATAATTTAATTTGTCCATGTTGATGGAGACCACTCCTCCCCCATAGGAGACCCCCACAACACTTGTGCCCAATTATTAAGGATGAAGAGCTGGGAGGGGCTGTAGCTGTACTTACAATAAACTGATTTTCGTGTTGGCGATATTATTTGCAATAGCAAAGCCTGCATCATTGAGGGTTTCCCATTTCAGGATTAAATTATGCCAATCAGCTGCATTGTCCTTAATTTTTCTCGCGCTGACAGATAAGACAGGCTTTCTGGGCGTTGCACTTCCCAGGGTCTTTGCTGGTGGGTAGTAAAAGAAACACAGTTGTTATGGAATTCATGGCCACGGCTGGAGGGCAAAGGCTGTTAGAACTCTCCACAGTAAAACCGAACGCCGCATCAACTGGACAAGTAAGTCACGTGGACACTAGGAAGTCTGGATGACCAGGAGAGTTCCCGGAACGAGAACGAACAGAATGGTTTTTACACTTGAAGACTCGCCAGAGACGGCTGGGTCCTTTCCCAGCCTAACGGGTCCACATAGTTCTACCTTAAGCACTTTGATTGCTTTCAAAGGCTGGAAATCAGGCGAAGTTGTGACTTTCGTCACCTAGTCTCAGGCACTCTGGTGCCTCACGTTTGCTCAGAGCTTTGTGGTCCCCAAGTACTCCGTGGTGCCCAAGGCACTGACAAGGCTGGCCCGAGAAGCAGGGCACCTCCGAAGTCCTTCAGGACCTGACCCCTCTCCACCCCAACACTCGTCCCAACCTCTGCCCGGAACCCCCTTAAGCTACAGCAAAAATGAACTACTGGCAGCACCCAAAGTGGAGTCAGCTGCAGACCTTCCCACACGCAGTTCTGCTAGAAAGTGCTTTCCTTTCTCAGGCTAGTGCTGCCCATCCCCCAAGATGCACCCAGATCCCAGCCCCTGTGGGAAGCCACCCCGAGACCACCCAAAGCCCACTCAGGCTGTTTGGGCTCTTCCAGCCCTCCTGTGCCCTCTCCTTCCCCACTCAGAACCCGTCAGAGGCTGCTCGTGGCCCACAGGAGGACGTCCGAACCCTGTGAGAGGCCCTGAAGGGGTGCAGTGCACTCACAGTGGCACCGTTCGGAGTCCGGCCCCAAAGACCAGCATGGCTGGACCGGAATCCCAGCGCTGCCCTCGCCAGAGGTGAGACCTTGGGCATGTTAAGTAACCTCTCAGAGCCCAATGCCCCGTCTGTAAAATGGGGATAAGACCTGTCTACTTCAAAGAGTTGACGTAAAGGTTGGATAATATAGGAAAAGCTGTGAGGGCCTGGCAGGCAGGAAGGGTCTGCAGTATCTGCAGTCAGGAGGACCTCTCCACCGCGTGGCTTTCCATCACCGCCAAGCAACAAACTCAGTTCTGACCACGACAGCTGGAGACAGCATCAGATCCCGAGAGTTAAGGGCTCATGTTCCGTGTTCCCTCTCATAGCCTCAGCACACAGTAGGTGTTGAATAAAATGTGTTGACTACAGAAACAGCTTGTACCACCCGTGCTATATCATCATCCAAGGGGTTCTCTCCCCCAGTAGGAGCTCCTTAGAGGCCAGGATCACATCTGATTCATCACCTGTACGTGCTTAGGAACCAAAATCAGTTCTGACTCCAATAATGTCACAGGCTAGTAGGAAAGACAGACCGGTGACAGAGGACCGAGCAGAGTGGGGCAGAGGACGGTGGGTGGCTCCGTCATCTAGCCCTCCAGCCTCGCTGCCCATCTGTTGACATCACCTCATGGGATCGCTGTGAGGCTCGAAAGAGTTGATTCCCGTCAAGCCCTCCGAACACTTCAAGGCACACCGGGGTCACTCGGCGAGTGACAGATTTCAGTACAAGCGGAAAAGACTGTGCCTGGTAATTCCACCCGAGGGCCGCTCAGGGAAAGTGCTCCGCTAATGCTAATCTATAATGTCAAATACGATTTGAGCGTCAGGATCCGCTGACACATTTTTGCGTTCAACTCTTTCTACACATGGGAAAACTGATGCTCTGCCTAACCGACCCGCTCCCGGGTCGACAGCAGGGCCCGCGCGGAGCCAGGGGGCTAGGCTGGAGCGACGCCGGAACCCCGTTCAACCCGGAGGCCCCAGGCCTCCCGCTCAGTCCCCACAATTCCACCTTCCCGGCCCCGGGGAACTGGCCACTCTCACGCACCTTCCATGCGAGCGGCTGATCTCCCCGGAAAAAGACCCGAAGCCCCGCCCACGTCGCGCGGAATACGTCACTTCCGGCTCGCCCCACCCGCCGCCACTTGTGGCTCTGCCGCTCTAGCCTTTGGAGGAACCGGCTGTCGCTCGGCGGGGCGGGCCCGGTGGCCTTCGGGACGAGCTTCCAGCAGCCCCCGCGGCCCGGAGTCCGTCCCTTCTCCTTCGGCTCGGCGGGCCCGACGAGTCCCGAGGGGCTGTCGCGGGAGGTGAGTCCGGCGACGCGGCTGGCGTCCGCTTCCCCGCTGCCGCCGCCCCTCGTCTCAGCGACTCGGGGTCGCCCTGCCCGGCTCGCCCCCTTTCACGCTCTCGTCTTGCCCGTGCGGGTGGCCTAAGCTGAATGTCCGACCACGAAGCGCCCGCCTGGCAGACGCCGGCGGCCCGCGGAGCGCAGCAGCTGTCGCCCTCCCTCCTCGGCCCCCGCCCGGCGCGTCCCCGCTCGCCGGCTCCCCGGCTCCTCCCACGCCGCGCCCCCCATCCCAGCCTCCGAGCGCCCGGTCTCCGGACTGAGCCTGTGTGCGGTCCCCGGCTCTTCCAGCCCCCCGGGCTTCGCGCGCCCCCGGGCCTTGGCATGGACCCAGGGTGCTGAGGAAGTGCTCGTTCTCTAGGTCCTGCTTCAAGAACCCGGAGGCAGAATAGGTCGTACAGGCCAAAGAACGGGGCTCAGGTCTGTGCTCCGGGAAAGCGCTGCCACGGCTTTGAGAGTCCGTCCCACAGTCAGCGAACTGGAGGTGATGCTGATTTCTGCCTCTGTGTCCCGGGAAGGGTTAAGGGGGTCGTGTGGAGGGCCAAGTCCGTGCCGGCAAGCGCTGCCTTCCCACGAAGGACGGCTCTCCTGCTGTGGCTCTTCCCGGCTCTGCGCCTCCTCACTTTCCTCGCGGAGCTGCCGCCGTTTATTCTGTTCCACTTGTGGGCGTCGTGTGGGCGCACACCTGCCTGTGTGCTGGAGTGACCCGCTTCCCCGGGGTGGACTTCTTGGCCAAGGCCCTGGAAACTTTTAAGGGAAGGAGTCCTGGGAAATTCCCAGACCCAGACCCCACCACGGGCCCTGGTCTCCAGGGGCACCTGGTTCCCTGAGCTGCAAAGCTTCTCTGCTTGCACCCACCCAGTGAGCACGCACCTTGTTAAAACTCTGACCTTGCTGGGTTTTGCAACCGGACTTGCATCCCGTGTTTGTTTCTTCAGCAGGTAGTTATTTGGGGTCCACTGAATGCCAGCCACCGACCCAGGCTCTGGGGTGCTGGGTGGACCGGACAGACCCAGTCCTTTCTGCAGGCAGGAGAACTTGGAGGGGGGCGGGTGGACCGGTTAAGGATGTCCTCCACTGGAGGAGCCACCAGGAGGTAGACTGTTAGGTTTCAGTTGTTGTGCAACCACGTTGTCTCCTGGTAGAAAGTTGGCCTGGCCGGGTTTGCCATCTTCTCTTAGAGAAGCCGCGTTTGGAGATGGAGGCAGGTGCCACTTCTTCACAGAAGCCTCTGTGTAGCTGGACAGAACAGTGGCTGGGGCTCCGGTGGGGGTGGGGGAGAAGGAGGCGATGCCTCAGGTGGCAGCAGGTTGACCTGGGAGAGAGAGGAGCAGATCAGGTGTCCAGGGGTTTGTGGGCGGTGTCGGGGCCTGGCTGGGGACTGGCCGCCAGGGGGTCGTGAGCTGCTGTTCAGAGTGCGGTCCCCCGTGAGTGGCTGCCGAATTGGGCCTGGACAGGAGACTAGTGAATGTTTGCACACGGGTGGCAGTGGCTGTGGCAGGGCAGTCTCCTCTCTTGGGCTGTTGCACTGGGGGAATCCTGGCAGTGTTTTGAGAGAGAAGATAATTAAACAAAACGCACGGAGCATCGGTTGCACCGCAATGTCTGTTGGTCTTTGGAGCCCGTGGAGTGTACAGACTAGGAGGACGTGAGTAAAGGCACGAGGGCGCCCAGGAGCAGCACCGTGCAGAACAAAGGCCAGCACGTGTCCGTGTTCAAGGGCATCTGTGCAGGCTTCCTGTGGAGAGCTTGTCCTCACGGGCGTGCAGGGTGGGGAGGCCTGGTGGGCCCAAGGCTGGGCCCAGAGGCTGGCGGGCCCCCACAGTGCTGAGTGGGGCGTGCGGAGGAAGGAAGTGGCCTGGAAGGAAGCGTGATGTGGAGCATCAGCTGGCACCGACCCGGAGGTGACCCAGTCCCACCTGGAAGAGACATGACTGCTTCAGTCTCATTAGGTTCAGCCATACGGTTTTCACACTTAAATATACCGTAGGTGTTGTGGCCAGACTTCAAAAATAGACAGCACCACCGAGTGCTAAACATTGCTTCCTGGAGGTTTTGGAGGGAGTCCTCGAACCACTTCAGCCAAGGGAACAATTTAGACTGGAGGTTAGGAGTCTTAGCTCCGCCTCCGAAACAGCGCCTACCTTGGTGGCTCAGGGCCCTATGTGTCTGCGTGGCGGGTGTCCCCACCTCTGCGTGTGGGAGTGATGGCACAGGGAGGCTGGGGCTCCTGACCGGAGGAGGAGGGGTGTGTGTGGGGCTCCGTTGGTGAGGAAGGAGGCGCCGTGCACCGCAGCGATTGGGGCAAGGAGTTCCCATGTCCGGGGGAGGGAGGCGAGGCCACCTACGTCGGGGTGTTTTGTGAGGGTTTCGTGGCAGTACGCCAAGGACAGCTGCTGTTGAGGAAGGGTGGGAGCTGTCACCACTGTCCCTGTCATTGCTGTCCCCTCTGGCCTAGTGCCCTGTGCCTTTAAGTGATCTGCATGCTTTCCCCAGGTGTCTGCCAGGGCCCTTCCCACCAGAGTCGGCCTCTTTTGACTTCTGGGTCCTGTGGGTCTCACCCACCCCTTGGAGTAGGTGCCCAGCCAAGGCTTGGTCTCGTTTTTAAAAGTTTTTATTTCTTTATTTTTATAGGAAGGGGAAAAAAGGGAGAAAGAGACCCAAAGAAACATCCATATGTGGCTGCCTCTTGTGCAACTCCCACTGGGGACCTGGCCCCCAACCCAGACATGTGCTGTGACTGGGAATCAAACTGGTGACCCTTTGGTTCTTGGGCCGGCACTCAGCCCGCTGAGCCACACCAGCCACAGTGGCTTGGTTTTGCTTTAAAAAAGTTACAAACTAACACTGTGCTGCTGTGTGGACAGGGCCAGCATTCACCATCCTGATTTCTGTCACACTGGGTACCTGAAACTGTGTGACCTTGGGCACATTTCGGAAAAACTCCCGGAGTCTCAGCATTTGCTAAGAGGGTGGTCAGTGCTCTAACAGCCACGGGGGCGGGGCTTGTCAGGAGTACCCGGGGCAGTCCTGCCCGCCGTCCCCTCACCCGCCTGGGCTGGGTGCTGTGACTCTCAGGCCACAGAGGAATCAGAAAACACTCGAGAACCTGGATGGGCCCACAGGTCCAGGGCTTCTGTCCCAGCATCGAACTGGGGCCAAACCAGAGAGAAGACGCTGCTTTGCTGGCTTCCCTTCTTGCCGCGAATTCCTTCCTCAGAGTCTTCCTTTTCCGTAGCGTGTTCGTTTGGTCAGTACACGCTTCCTGAGCGCCTCCCGTGCACCCGGCCCTCTGGCAGGTGCTCCCGGGGGCACCGCAGGCCGGGGTGAGGCGGGGTCAGGCAGAATGACAGAGAGGGGGGGTGTGGGGAGAGCGGGTGAGGGGGTGTGGCGGGGTGCCCAGCGGGGGAGGGAGGCACTTTGGGGTGGTGATGTGTGGCCTTGTGGAGGAGGGGACGGTCCGGCAGGACCTCGTGCTGAGAAGAAGCAACAGCGGAGTGAGAAGGAACCTTCCAGGTGGGGGCGTGGCCGACGCAAGGGTCTCTGGGTGAGTTTCCAAAGAAGGGGGCTTGGAAGTCAGTCAGTCAGTCCGTAGAAACAGACCACCCACAAACAGACTGTAAACCCAGCATCCCAGGAAGGCTGTACTAGAGGGGGTTCAAAAACCTCTGTGGACCTAAAGGGCTGAAGTGCCCCCAGGTCTAAGCAGGTACAGCGCGCCCACCTGCAGCTGTTGTCTGTGTGTCAGAGCCGAGACCGTGACCATGGAAAGGGCCCAGGACTTGGAGGGGCAGACCTAAGCTCACATGTCAGCCTCATGGTCTTCGGTACCTTCATCTAACAGTGGGGGACGATGCCCCCCACCCTGTACGGGAGGGTAAGGGTTAAATGAGGGACCGAGCACCTGTAAGTTATGACTTCCTGTGGGAGGATCCAGTGTCTACTGAGCAAAGCCTTGAACCCAAGGAGCTGAGAGGTGCGGGTCTCAGGAGCCGAGCAGAGGTGTGTGCACCTGAGGCCCTGAGTGCTGAGGGGGCTGCGGGGCGCAGCTGGGAACCCTCGCAGCCTAGCGCCCTTGTGCCCCTGGGGCCGGTTTGCTGCTCTCCTAGGACCAAGTGTCCTCCCTGGCCGCGTCACAGTCGGGGCTGTTCCAGCGAAGCCTTCCCTACCCTCGGATCCACACTGCTGTCCCTCCTCATCGAGACCCACAGAGTCACACCTCGTCCCATGCGAGTTGAAGATGTTCAGTGTCTTTGCCTCCCTGGCTAGCTGACGAGATACTTGAGGATGAGAACTATCTCTTACTGTTCCTTCCACCCCTCTGTAGTATTTATCACAATATAAATTACAGGGACCGGTACTTAGGCAAGCGCATTTTGAATTAAAATGCTCAAAAAGAAGGTGACCCCAAGGACAGCTGGTTTTTGCCTCTGTTTAATTAAGGTCCAGCTGTAGTTGTTACCCACCCGAAAGTTCCCCGTCCCCTGTTGGAGACGACTTCTCTTTGGCACGACTGGACGTGAAAGCATGACCGTGCCTTGTTCTCTGGCCCCCAGGTCTCCCCAGATGCTGAGTCAGCGCTCCGCGCCCTCCCAGAAGACCGTCGCTGGGCGCCCTGGCCATGGCGTCCGCAGCAGCGCCGGTCACGTTCAGGGAGTTCTGCCCCCTGTACTACCTCCTCAGCGCCATCCCCTCGAAGGTCCAGAAGGGCTTCCGCTCGGTGGCGGTCTACCTGACGGCCCTGGACGCCAGCGGGGACTACATCGCCGTGGGCAGCAGCACCGGCATGCTCTACCTGTACTGCCGGCGCCTCGGCCGGATGAGGAGGTACAGCTTCGAGGTGAGCCCGCTGCCCTCGGAGCCCGGCTGCTGTTTGCCGTGCTCGTGGGTTCCAGCGTGGGACCATTTACTGCCGCTTTGCTAGAGTGTGGCCTTAGAGTCTCACCCAAACGGTACTTTAAAGCCGTCTCTAACCGGGGTGGAATATAGATAAAAACACTGGCGTTTCTAACTTTCTTTTCCTGCCTTCAGAAATCCAGCATCACTGAGTGTGGTGCGAGAGCATTTCCTTGTTGCACACTCAGCCGGGGAGTCTGGGAGAGGGTGTTCTTTTTGAGTGTGTTTCTCACATCGCCTTGACAGGTGGCCTTGAACACCTGTAGTTGCTCTGGTGAGCTTGTCACGAATCAAGGACCCATGTCGGTGTCTCAGAGTCGCCTGGCCGCCAGGGCCGGTGCACCGTGCACAAGGTCGCTTCCGAGAGCACTGGCTGTCGCAGGTCGGCCGGCCTGCGGTGTGTTGCTGCCCTTGCGGTCTCCGTGTTGTGTCGGTTGGGTGCACAAGTGTCACGGACGCCCCTGAATACACCCATTGCGTTGGTGTCCCCGGCTGTTTCGTGACAGAGACTCAAAGGCGACCCAGTCTCGGCTCCTACCTCGTGGCCTCATGAGGCTCCACTCTGTGCTCAGTGGGCTTTCACAGACCGAGACGAGGCTGTCGTGTTTAAGAAATGTTTCCAAATACCTGTGTTTTTATCAGTATTCAACTTCTTGAAGTCTTAATTTAAACAGGTAGTTTTTCCCGAGCCTCTGTACTCAGTTTAAAATGACAAAAATGCTCCGCGTGCTGTAGTGCTTTCTGTACGCCAGGCGTCAGGTAGCCTTTGGCGTGGGACCCGTTTCATCGGCACAGCTCTGCGAGGCGCGTGTTTCTGTCCCCACTTTACCAGTGAGACAGTTGAGACACAGGGTGGCTAAGGGACAGCCCAAGGTCAGGAGTTAGTGAACGATGGCACCATTGTCTGAACCTGGGCAGATCAGCTCCAGAGTTTATATTAATATTTTTATATAAAAATTAAAACTACACTGTTTCTTTTCTTTGATTAATGGGCTTATGGATTTGATTGATCAGATTTCCCAAACCTTTAAGACCATTACATAATTCATCTTTACAACCGTAGTTATTTTTTTACTATAATTTTTAAAATATATACTTTATTGATTATGCCCTTACAGTTGTCCTATTCCCCCCTTCATTCCCCTCCCCCTGCACACCCTCTCCCTCACCGTTCCCCCTTTAGTTTATGCCCACGTGTCTCAAGTTCTTTAGACTCTACATTTCCCACACTACTCTTGCCCTCCCCCCTGTCTATTTTCTACCTACCGTCTATGCTACTTATTTTCTGTGCCTTCTCCCCCCTTCTCCTCCCCCCACTCTCCTGTTGCTAACCCTCCATGTGATCTTCATTTCTATGGTTCTGCTCCAGATCTAGCTGTCTTCTTAGTTTGCTTTTGTTTTAGGTGTGGTTAATAACTATGATTTTGCTGTCCTTTCACTGTTCATCTTTTTTATCTTCTTTTTCTTAGACAAGTCCCTTTAACATTTCATATAATAAGGGCTTGGTCATGATGAACTCCTTGAATTTGATCTTATCTGAGAAGCACTTTATCTGCCCTTCCATTCTAAATGGAAGCTTTGCTGGATAGAGCAATCTTGGATGTAGGTCTTTGGATTTCATGACTTGGAATACTTCTTTCCAGCCCCTTCTTGCCTGTAAGGTCTCTTTTGAGAAATCAGCTGACAGTCTGATGGGGACTCCTTTGTAGGTGACTGTCCCCTTAGCTCTTGCTGCTTCTAGGATTCTCTCCTTCATTTGAATCTTGGCTACTGTAATGATGATGTGCCTTGGTGTGTTCCTTCTTGGGTCCAACTTCTTTGGGACTCTCTGAGCTTCCTGGATTTCCTGGAAGTCTATTTCCTTTGCCAGATTGGGGAAGTTCTGCTTTATTATGTGTTCAAATAAGTTTTCCACTTGTGGCTGTTTCTCTTCCCCTTCTGGTACCCCTATAATTCGGATGTTGGAACGTTTAAAGATGTCCTGGAGGTTCCTAAGCCTCTCCTCATTTTTTTGAATTTTTGTTTCTTCATTCTTTTCTGTTTGGTTGTTTTTTTCTTCCTTCTGATCTACTCCGTTGATTTGAGTCCCAGTTTTCTTTCCATCACTGTTGGTTTTCTGTGCATTTCCCTTCATTTTCCTTAGTTTAGCCTTCGTATGTTCATCTAATTAGTGAGTAAAATCAGCCAGTTCTGCGAGCATCCTGATCACCAGGGTTTTGAACTGTGAATCTGAGAGGTTGGCTAACTCTTGGTCGCTTAGAGTTATTGGCTCTGGGGCTTTGAGCTGTTCTTCTGGAGCCATAATGTTCTGGTCTGTTCACGCCTGTTCCGTATGCGCGGCAGAGCCCTAGGTGTTCACCAGGGTTCTCCCTCTCTTTCTGTTTCCCTTCCCCTCTCTTTAAAAATAAGTAAATCAAATCTTTAAAAATATGTATGTGTTTGACAGGCAGCAAAAATTGAAAGACACATGTGCAGTCGAGGTTTTAGTGTGTACAGATGTAGTAATGTATGAGAGAGCTTCAGCAAAGCAGAGGAGAGTGAGGGGCCTACGTGGTGGTAAGGTCTCTACATGCTACTCGGAAAGGTGCTGTTGTCATCCCTAGGGCCGCCACCGAGACACCCTGTGCAATGGGGTGCCGGAAGAATGACTCCGGGTATGTCAAAAAGGAACTTTTACAAGAGTACACACAACTCACAGGAAAGTGAGAACGGGGCAGCAGAAGAAGGAAAAACAGAAGGAACAAGCGGAAAACAAATGCAGTGATCGATTTAAATCAGAACGTACCCAATTATGTTTAATGGAAACTTCCTCACGTGTCCGCTAAAAGACAGAAATTTTGGAAATGAGAAACATCATGAAACAACTGTTTCCCGTAAGAAAATCATTTAAAAATAAATGGTGTAAGAAGGTAAAAAGTCAGAAGACGGTAAAGGACACACCGTGTAAACGCCGATGAAAAGGGGCCTGGGACGGCTGTTAATGTCGGAGCTGCCTCAGCAGGGAGTGACTGGGGAGTCCGACAGGCCTGCGCGGTGGTGAGAGGGGCAGTTGGCCGGGAAGACGCGGCAGTCCCACACATGTCCCGAGTGACACGTGTTCGTGTCCTCGGCACCAGAGCTTCGTGGCACACGGAGCAAAGCTGACAGAACTGAAGGAAGGACGGAGAAGCCCACGGTTGTAGCTGGAGACTTCAGCACCCCTTCCTCGGGAGTGGAAGTGGTGCAGAGAAGACCCACCAGGATGCAGAGCTGAGCAGCGCAGTCAGCCACCACGATCCACTCGCTGTTTTCAACGCTGCACCGGACGACGGCTGAGTACCCACTCCTTACAGGTGGACATGGGGCATCCACCAAGACAGACCAGATTCTGGGGCGCAAAGCACACCTCAGTGAATTTAAGTTACAGCAGGCTTTCCAGGGGCCTGCGTGTCACCTCATCTGTTTTCTCACTTTTTAATTGAAGTATGGTTTACATTTAGTGTACTGATGTCACGTGCACAGCTCGATGGAGTTAATGTGTGTGCACCTGTGACATCATCCGATGAAGATACAGACGTTCCAGCAGCTCACAGACTCCCTGTGCCGCCTCCCAGTCCGCGCTCCTCCCCAGGGGGCCTGCTCTTCTGACTTGTGACTCTGTAGGGCGGTCGTCCGAGCCCCTCGGGGCTCAAGCCGCTACTGACTCGCGTTGGCGTCAGGCTTAGTCTCTTAGGGGTTTTAGGTGGTGGTTGTTCCAGAAAGTGTATCTGGGTAGAAAGCGGGCCTTACATGTGATCGATAGAGCCTAGCACATATTTATTTTTTTCCCAAGATTTTATTTATTTCGGAGAGGGGAGGGAGGGAGGGAGGGAGAGAAACATCAAGGTGTGGTTGCTTCTCATGCACCCCCTGCTGGGGACCTGGCCCACGACCCAGGCATGTGCCCTGACTGGGAATCGAACTAGCAACCCTTTGGTTTGCAGCCCACACTCAATCCACTGAGCCACACCAGCCAGGGCATGTGTTTTCAAAAATAATGCTTTTGGAAACTGTTTCTTTTCCTGTACAGATTAGTAGGAGAGGGCAGATGGAGACACAAGAAGCTCTTCCTAGTGGGTGCCAAAAGCACGGAGGAACGTTGTGAGAAGCTAATAATAAGCACAAAAATGTTACAAGCTTGTTAAACAGATGGCTGCGACATATGAATTCTGTCCAGAAGGTATCCAGCCATGTAATGTGAGAAATGGAGCGATTTATTGAAGAAAATACAAGATACAAGAAGCACTGTACACAGGACATGACACCTCAGTCCCCTCCAAAGGAGGCACCTTGGGACCTCACACAGTTCTCCCAGTCACCATCAGCTGCCTGCTTGTATTTTCCTGAATGTCATCAGTGGTCTGCAACCTCTTCCCTGTCAAAGGTGATTTTAGTTTTGGGAAAAGCCAGAAGTCGCAGGGGGCCAAGCTGAGCTGTAAGGGGGCTGAGTCGTCTGGGTGATTTGATGCTTCATCAGAAAACTACATGAGACCCGGTGCATGAGCGGGCGTATTGTCTGATGAGGCTGCCAGTCACCAGTTGCCCACAGCTGTGGCCTTTTGAATCATTGGGATGGTTTCCACGGAATAGTGTTCAGGCTTAAAGCAAAATTGGATGCAGATTCGTTGCTCTGCTCACTCAGTCGTTTTGAATGCAGTGGCCGCACAGTGCACATGCTCACTCAGTGCCATCTACTACCCCCACTGACTAGTCAGTGAAGTCGTCATTGTTCACGCATGAGCGTTCCAGTCCACTCTCCGTGGCTGCCAGGTTACATCCATGTCGTGCAGACTGTTCTCATTATATTAACAATGGCTGGGCTTTTTCTGGACAGACCTCGTACATAAGAATAGATGAGAAAGACGACTTGACCTGAGTTTCTAATTTCCTGTTTTGAAATCAAATGTATGGTCTATGATGTCTCTTGTCATCACTCCGTGGGTTGTTGAAATTTCGAGGCTTTGCCCTCAAATTCCTTGCTCCAGCCACAGCCATGCGGGTCCCCGTTTCGGCCGCTGTGCCACACCCGGGCGCCCATCTGTATTGTCTAGTGCACACTGTGTGCCAGGTCCAGGCGGGTCCTGGAGATGCAGGAGAGAGCTCAGCAGGCCGGGTCCCTGGCTGCGTGGGTCTGGGCCGCAGGAAGGGTGAGCAGGAGTGGGAGGAGGACCCGCAGGGCTGGTCCGGGGTTAGGAGACTTTATTTGTTTTCAGAGAGAAGGGAAGGGAGGAAGAAAGAGAGGAAGGGAAACATGGATGTGCGAAAGAGACATCGACCTGTTGCCTCACACGCCCCCAGCTGGGGACCTGGCCCGCAACCCAGGCCTGTGCCCTGACCGGGAATCGAACCTTTCGGTGCACAGGCCAGTGCCCAACCCACTGAGCCACACCAGCCGGGGCCTGGTCCAGTTTTAGTGGGAACTTCGGGGAAGGGCTTGCGGAGAAGTGACAGGCAAAGCCCTGGACAGGGAGCAGTGGGCCGTGCTGACGCGTCTGGTAGAAAACTTGTGCTTCACATGACTCACACCTAGTTTGTTTGTGCACCCAGCGTGTGTGCGTGTGTGTGGTACCTCGTGCGGTTGTATACTCTATATTAGGTTTTAGCTAGAGGGGAAGGCAGGGAGAGAGGGCAAGAAACATGGACGTGAGAGGGAGATGTCGATTGGTTGCCTCTGTACGCGCCCCAGGGGACTGAGCCTGCAATCTAGGCATGTGCCCTCACTGGGAATTGAACCGGCGACCTGTTGGTTCGTGGGGCAGTGCCCAGCCCGCTGAGCCTCACTGGCCAGGGCTATAGTTAGTGTATTTTTAAAAGCAGTGTAGAAATGGGGGTGTTTGTCTCACAGCATCAGCCAGAGGCGCGTTTCCTAGTGCTCCCTCCATCTTTCCCTGTGGAAGGAGCCCGAGGTCCGCCAGTTAGCAGCCCGAGATCCAAGTTCCGGGGTGTCGGCAGCACTGCAGTACGGCGTTGCGTTTCAACCTGGGTGCCGCGGTGCGCTGGCGGGCTACGAGAGTTTTCACAACGTGCAGTGCCTGACTTCGGTCAGCGGACTGACCTCTTGGATTGTCAAGTTTAAACAATGGCAACAGCCCTGAAAGGTGGCTGGTTCGAGTCCCAGTCAGAACCCCTGTGTGGGTTGCCGGTTCGGTCCCTGGCTAAGGAGTGTACAAGAGACAACTGATGGATGTTTCTCTCACATCAGTGTGTCTCTCCCTCTCTTTTTTCCTCCCTTCCCCTCTCTCTCTAAAAATAAAATCTTTTAGAAAATGACAGTAGCCAATACAACAATAGCTGTCTGGTGTGAATGAATCAAAATTGTACCTATTTTTTGGTCAGATTGGCAAAAACCACATTTTCGTTGTGCCGCACAATTCCCGTGATCAGTTTGTGTGCGGAGGAGGAGGAGGAGGCGGAAGACCGCTGCGGGGCTGCCTCCCTTCCCTCGTTGCTGGGAATGGAGCTTTCGAGTGTTTTTACAGCGACCCACGGTAAAAATTATGTTCTATTAGATGTCCATTCTCCCTAAGTTGACCTGAGTTCAATTTAATTCCAACAAGGTTTTCTTAATGGCAGTGGACAGGCTGATGTAAAATGTGTATGAAATTGTAATGAGTCCAGAAGAGCCCAGGTGCTGGTGGAGGAAGAAGGACGAGGTGGCAGCAGCTGCTCTCAGGAATCGGGCGGTGTGGGGTCGACGAGGACAGACAGGCAGGGCATCGGGACAGAGCGGGGAAGCCAAAAGAGCCCCACGTCTGTGTGAACACTTGGGTACCTGCAAAGGCGTGTGTCCAGCCAGTGGTGAGGGGCGGCAGGGCTGGAACTCGGAGAAATAAGACTGGAGCCCGGCCTCGCGGCACGTGGGGCGCTCGCGGCACGTGGGGCGCTCCTCCCTCTCGGGGCCTGGGGCCCCGCCCCTTTGCAAGTTGACCGCGGAGACCTCCAGGGCACTGGGCTGCTCCGTGGAGGGAAGGGAAACACTCCAACCACTACAGCAGATGCCTTTGCTTGACTTGCAGGTTGTTGGAAAGTTGTATCACTGTTGTAGCTTTCAATTGTGGTTCTTGGTTAGTAAAAGAAAGAAAATAGTGAAACGGTTCTTAAAACCTAGTGAACTCCAGTCACCCTAAACATTTCACAGTGTCTGACCTGTCGGTGGTTTGACGGGCTGCGTGCGTGCCTTGCCGCCCAGGGAGGCTCCTGAACAGAGAGTGTCTGGCCTCGGTTCCCACGGTCCTGTGGCCGAGAGCATGTCCCCACACACTTCCGTCGGGGCACGAGGGAAAGCCACCTGCCGGGATTCCGAGGAGCCGTCCTGACGGTGGCACGGGAGTCTGGGAAGCCATCCCCTGCTCCTTTCCGATCACACTCGTCCTGAGAGTTTTGATTACTGGGTTTCTGTTGCGGAAGTGAAGTTGCCACAGTCAGGCAACGTGAAGTGCCCCGAGGAAGCTGGAAATGAGGGAGCCCGAAGACAACCAGACAGACAGCGTCCTGACAGACGGGAGAGCGGCTCCCAGGCCAGAATAGACTGATCTGTCCCCTTCCCCAGAGGAAGCGGGGAAGCGGGCCTAGTTCCCTGCGCAGCTGGTGCGGGGGGGCGCCTCGGCGCGCTGGCTCCGCTGCCCCCCCCTCCCGTCCCCTCAGAAATTGCTCCCTGCCCGGCAAGCAGCTTTTGGACTGACTCCGCTCCCAGGTGCGTCCGTCGAGGGGGAGGAACACAGAACTCACCTCCACGAGCATCTGGTTTCTTGGGCCGCCCGCTCACTGCGATAACCAAAAACAAGTCGGCTTTGTGGCTCAGACTGACGCCAAAGAGATCGAGTATCTGGGACAGGAAGGCTGGGGACGCACCTCCAGGTGCCACCTCCCCGCTGTGACTGTGTCTGGCACACCTGCGCCCTCGCGTCGTGTAAGGATGCACACGCATGTGGTAAAGCTCTGAACGGGCCAAGGCCTTGTGATCAATCCCAGTTTCCAGGCAGTGACGTTGGTGGCTGGGTGCGAGTCAGGGAAGGTGCGCCCAGGGTTCAGAGCTGCTCTGGGTGCCCCATTTCCCACGCTGGGTAGGGCCTCATGGGGCTCGTTTAGGATAATGCTTTAGCCTGTTGTATGCAGTTGCGACATGGTAAATCGCCACGCCTGCCCTCCCCTCTTCTGCACCTGTCGGAGTAGACCCTGTCCTTCCGTGGCCACCTGCACGTGCGTGCCAGTGCCCGCAGTGCCTGTCCATGTCGACGGGCCTGGCTCCTTGTCCCAGGCCATGAGAGCCCCTGGAAGCAGCCCCCACACCAAGCAGAGCAAGCTGTCGGCGTGCACTCAGCTGCTGACCCCACCTCGCTGCCCGCCTCACTGGCCCTGGCTGCCGTTGATGTCGGTGAGGCCCGTCCGTACTTGCAGGCTTGCATAGAAAATAGCAGTGGCCTGGCGTTTTAACGGAGTGAGTGCAGTGGGACTCCCCTCTTTAAACTAAAAGGACAGCTAGATCAGGAGTGGAAACATAGAAATGAAGATCTAAGGAGGGTTAGCAACAGGGGAGTGGGAGGAGGAGAAGGGGGGAGAAGGTACAGAAAATAAGTAGCATAGACAGTAGATAGAAAATAGAAGGGGGGGGCAAGAATAGCATGGGAAATATAGAATCTAAAGAACTTGAGACACATGGACATAAACTAAAGGGGGGGTAATGGTGGGGATGGGGGGTAGGGTGGAGGGGAATGAAAGGGAATAGAACAACTGTAACAGCATAATCAATAAAAAAATTAAAAATAAATAAAAAATAAACAGTGTATTAGATGCAGGATGGCCTTTGTGAACTAAGAGCACTGCTCAAAGGGATATCAAGAGCAGGTTTCAGCCTTGAGTGTTTGGCTGTCCCAAGGGCTGCTTTGTGTGCCCTGCCTCAGTCACAGAAAGCTGGGCCACGTATTTGATCTCTTCAAATCGAAGGCACGTTCGTCAGTGTCTTTTTACTGTGTCGCTGGCCAAGGACCTGATCTCAATCACTGTCCTGTGGCGGGGACCGTAGCTGGCGGGCGCTCAGCCCACCACTGTGCTTGTTTGGGACCACCCTTCCTACTTCCGCCCCTGGCCAGTGCCCGAGGGCCAGTGGGACCCCAGGCAGACAGACGCACGCCTGCGAAACAGGACACTCCTCTGACAGGTGGCTTCGGCTCAGGTGTCCCCGTTGACGTGGCCAGAACTTCCACAAAGAGCACGCAGCGGGAGACTGGCCTTCCCGGCCCTCCTTCCTGCCGTCCCCTCCCGCTGTCCCCTCCCTCCTGCAGACCGTGCCTGTGGCCTGGCCCCGCTCCCGCCCCTCCAGCCGGTGTTTGCCCCGTCCCCGTCTCACATGCCTGCGCCAGGTCAGGGCCTGCTTCCCAGTGGGCACAACTTGAGGACTTCTGCAGCCTCGCTGCCGTGTCCGCTGCTCATCCCGCCGGGTGCCGCAGGAGGGTGTGGACGTCACCGGCCCAGAGTGTGTGCTCACTTCTCTCAGGTCCCGGAACGTTTGTTTCAGGGACCTTTGTGGTTGTGGTCCACTGCCCGCGATGGAAAATCCCCCGTCCTAACGAGGCCCCCGTCCCAGGGCACTAAGCGCTGTCGCGGGGCCTCGTGCATGTGCGCCGTGGCCTCTGCCACAGACACCTGCGTGTGGCGGGCGGCACGTGGGCCATGCGCACTCAGCCTCTGGTGGTGACGTAACTGCTCCTGCCTGTTCGTAACCCAAGTTCTCGTGGCGCCTGTTCTCCGTTCTTCCAGACCTGCTTTCGTGCCCGTTTTCCCCTCTGTCTGAGGTGGGCAGCCTGACGCCGGCTCTGCTTCTTCACCCCGTGTGACAAGCTCTGCCTTCTAGTGGCCGTTCACGTTTAACGTCATCGTTGACCCGATTGGGCTTCAGTCCAGGTTTCTCGGCCGTGACGCTGTTGGCGTTACGGTGTGAGGACATGGCCCCATGTTGTGGGTGTGCTGCCGCTCCCCTGGCTTCTGCCTCCTGGGCAGCGGCAGTGCCTCCCCAGCTGCAGCCGCCTCCAGGCCCGGCCCGAAGGTCCAGCGGTGGGGGCGGGACTGCCCCCGGTTGAGAACAGTCGGCTGGGTCTGCCGCCTCGGTCCCACTTTTCTACTTATCCCATTTATTTTTATACCTTGCTTTCTTTTCTTTTGCTCTGCCTTTTAGATTACTTTTTCATATTTCATTTCATGTACACTGTGTGTTACTAAGCACTATGGGTTTTTTCAGCATTTTCCCTAGGGTTTGCAGTATGTGTCCCTTAACTTACCTTGGTTGTGAAATACTGAGAAAAAAATGTACACAGCATCCGGCACAAATAACGCCCCCCCTCCCCCTTGTATTGCAGACTCTTTCATTACAAAATCATAGTGTGTATTCTGTAACATAAGAACATCACACTCAAATGCACCGTGTGGCCTTTTGGGTGAAGTGCTCCATTAAAACTGCACATCCTGACACGCCAGTATTACCCTGCCGACCGCACTCCCGTGGGCCTTCCCCCGCCGGGCCCGGTGCATGTCCGTCTCTGTCGCTGGTCCCTGGCTCAGGGCTCCTAACCCCCCTACAGCCCTAAGAGACGAGAGCACTAGGAGTGACTCCTTTCCCAACACTTGGTCTTCGACCCCAGTCCCGACCCAGGGCTCCGGGAAGCCTCCCGAGTCCCCGAGGAACAGGAGCACCGGGGCACCTACGTTCTGTGGAGCAGGCCCGAGCGGGCTCCTGGACGAGGGCTGGTCACCAGAAGGACGGAGCCACGGTGGACGCTTGGAAGGGAGCGTTGCCCTGGGGTCTCTGAGCCTCTCTAGCAAAGCAGTGGAACTGGGGGTGGAGGCGGCACCCCCCGGGGGACCGAGCCCCTGTCCCGAGGGGCCAGGGGCTCTCTCCAGGTGGCCCGTGTCAGGACTGAGTTAACAGTAGGGCATCGGCTGCTGTCGGGGACTTGCTTGCTGTCGTGGGGCACCCATCTGGTGACCAGAAGTGTCAGGAACGAAGCTCTCTGTGCCGAGATGCAGACTCGCAGGTGGCGAGTGGGCTGTCCCTTCCCACCAGTCTGCTGTCGGGCACTCGGCCATGGCCCAGGGGACGCGACAGCGGCACGGCAACTTCACCTCCGTCACGTTTCTGTTGCCAGCGCTCAGAAAGACCGGTTGTGGTGCCCTGTTCTGTGATGTCCCCAGGTGCTCTCCACGGAGGACCCCGGCTGCCTGTGGGCGGAGCTTCGCCTCTTCCAGTCCATGTGCCTTCAGCTCCTCAGTGGGGCCTGCGCGGCCAGTGCTCAGGGTCCGTCCCCAGTGCGAGCTGCCTTCACTGCAGCTCTGGCTGTGGCTTCCACTAGGTGCTTCTTGTTTCTGCTCCCAGTTTCTGAGAGTTTTTACTGTGAGTGGGAATGGAAGCTTGTCAGATACTTTCTGAGTCTGTTGAGACTATAAGATTTTTCTTCTGTGTTCCATTAACATGTTATTATACGCGTTGAATTTTGGTTGTTAATCCAGCCATGCACCACTGCTGTGAACCTCGCCCTCATGTGGGTTTTTTCCCCAAGATCTTTATTTCTTTATTTTCAGAGAAGGGAAGGGAGGGAGAAAGAGAAACATCGATGTGTGGTTGCCTCTCACATGCCCCCTACTGGGGACCTGGCCCACAACCCAGGCGTGTGCCCTGACTGGGAATCGAACCAGTGACCCTTGGGGTTCACAGCCTGGCACTCAATCCACTGAGCCACACCAGCCAAGTGTATTGATAATATGACGTGACCAGTCTCTGTTATGTTATATTATCCTTTTTATAAGTCTTGCTGTATTCACTTTAGTAACATTTTGTTAAGGTTTCGTGTTCATGAGAATATTGATCTGTACAGTTGACCCTCAAACAACATGGGTCTGAACCTCATGGGTCCACTTATAGGCAGAATTTTCTTCCAAAAAATATGTATAGCACTGTGAATGTATTTTCTCTTATGATTTTCTTAATAACATTTTCTCTCCTTTAGCTTACTTTATCGTCAGAATACAGTATATAATTCGTATAACGTACAATATGTAACTGTTTATTAATTGGAAAGGCTTCTAGTCAACAGTAGGCTGTTAGTAGTTATGTTTGGGGGAGTCGAAGTTATGTATGGATTTCTGTCTGCACCTCCAACCTCCGCGTTGTCCGGGGGTCAGCTGCAGTTCGCAGTTTCCTTACGGCGTCTCTGGCCCTTCTCACCACACAGGTAACCGTCTAGTGTGGTAGTTACACTTTTGCTGCTCAGGCGGGACGTCGTTACCGTACTTGCAGCCGTTGTTCCCGTCCCCTGCACTTCTGCAGCTTCTTCTCTCGTCGTCCCCCTTGCCCCTCAGTTCTTCCCTTCGCGGCCGTTTTCCTTCTTTCTGGAGCACGACCTTCAGGGGTTCCCGTGGCGAGGTCTTTCGGGGGTAAGCACTCCGGGGTTTTTTGTTGTTCGACTGGCTCTGTCTTCGAGTTTTGTGGCAGGTGTACCCGCGGGCCAGCAGCTTGTTTCTCTCAGCCCCTTTGAAGATGGTATTTCGCTGCGTTCTGGACTGCACTGCTGCTATCAAGAACTCTGTTTCTTAATGGTTGTCCTGTTTGCTTATTTGCCTTTCTGTGACATACCCCCATCTTGTCATTGTCTTTGGGGTGTTACCGTCTCACTACCAGGAGTGTTCGTGTGTGCGCTTTCACACATCTTGTCCAGGCCGTGCCCCCGAGGACGCAGGCCTGGTGTTGGTCTGGGACCACTGCGAGCCCACGTTTCTGCCGCCCGGCCGCGCTCTGTCCTCTGCCTCCTCGCGCGTGTCTCTCTCTCCGCGTCTGCGTCGCGGGCGTCTGTCACCCAGTTCAGTCCGTCCTCCGGCTGCGACTGACCTGTTGGACCCGCCACGGCAGCTCCCAGTTCTTTCGGTTGCTTTTCATTTCTCTCTGACTGCTTCTGGTGGCAGCTTGCTCTGCGCTTTGTTTCCTTTTATATTTCTTTAAACATTAATAAGCACATTTGTTTTCTGCATCTCTCCAACCTAAATGGAGCGCTTGAGTGGGGGTGAGGGGTCGTGCTAGGCCATTATCGCTTTTCCTAATTGATTCCCCTTCCCGGCCCCTGACGTGTGCGGATGCCGAGGGGCCGGCCCAGGACTGCCTCCCACCGGTGGGGCTAGTTCGCTCAGCCAGGTGCCCGGGGTGCTCCTCACATGGAAGCCTGTCCGTCACATCGCCTGGCCCGGAGCTGCGTCTGAGTGGAGGGACAGTGCCCGTCCTGACACTGAGCAGGGCGGGCTTGGGACCGCAGACCCTTAGGAGGAGTCTGCCTTTGTTCACTCCCCTCAGTGCCAAAAGCAAAAAAGAAAACCGGGTTTTAACAGGTTTGTCTTCCTGGATTGTGTGCATTTTTCTCGGCAATATGCACAGGCTACAGCCCGATGAAGTTTTCCAGTCCCCTGGCCAGGCTCTCCGTTCCGGGAGCGGCCGCTCACAGGTGCTGTTTCCGGTGCTTCCCCAGGGGAGAGCGGAGTCCATCACTGCGGTGAAGCTGCTGAGCTGCTTCGACGACCTGGTGGCCGCAGGCACCGCCTCCGGGAGGGTGGCCGTTTTCCAGCTGGTGTCGGCACTGCCCGGGAGGAACAAGCAGGTCAGCATCGGTCCCCTGCTGCGGCCGCGCTTCCCCTGGGCTCCGAAGGGAGAGACCCTCATCTGCCTGGAAGATAAAAGTTCAGAAAAGCTGAGCATGGTGTTCTTCTTAGTCGGGTGGCATTCTCGTTCCCGGTAGGACACTTGGCAAGAAGCACATGCGGGCGATTTAACTTCCGCTCCGTGTTCGCTGGCCGTCCCCTGGGTTTGGCAGGAAACAGGCAGATGGCACCCAGCCCCTTCCTGCGGGAACAGGAGGCTCCGCCCCCTGTCCGCACGGCGCCTGTCACAGTGCCTTCTCTTCCGTCCTGTGCTTTGTCGCTGCTGCACAGCTGCGTAGGTTTGACGTCGCCGGCATCCACAGAAGCAGCATCACAGCGCTGGCCTGGAGCCCCAACGGCATGAAGCTGTTCTCTGGGGACGGCAGAGGGAAGGTCGTCTACTCTTCTCTGGACCTGGACCAGGTAAAGTAGAACATTGCTGATGCTCTGAAATGATATTTGTAATTGTATCTTCAGTGACTCAGGCTTGTATTCTTCATCGACCCGTTATAATCTCAGTTGTTTCTTGTAACGTGTTCTCTCCAGGGCTTTTCTAATGTTTCATAAGCTTCGACTTCTGTGATTAAAGAGTGGCCTTTGTTTCTCTTGGGGTGTTCGCTGTTTTCATTCTCCTGGTGCCTCTTCTTCTGCTTTGAAGGGAAGTCCCTGTCACTGCTCATTTGTTGAAGGGCTTGTAGGAGCGGAGCGACGCTCTTCTGAGCCAGAACGGTGGATGGAGCTCAGTGCTCTCGGTGGGCTGGCAGCCAGCCCCTCGCCCACCTCACCTGTGTGCGATGGCCCCGTGTGCAAGCAAGTGGCCGGTGGGGGCGTTCGGTGGCAGCACCCGCCCAGGCCCACCCCCGTGTTGCTGTTCTGTTGAACAGAGCGCCCTGGGCTGTATGTTCTCCCCGTCAGTGCAGGGAAGAGGCCGCTTTAGGAGGCGCGGTCTTAGGCCCCGGTCACAAGTGGCTGGCCCCGGCAGAGCAAAACTGCAGACTGAGCTGCGGCCCCAAAGCCATCCCCGTTGCACGAGTGGCCTCGTGCCGCCTGTGCCGGCTAGACCGAACTCCTCAGTGGCGTGGCCTTTTGAGTTCGTATCGGTGGCCTTCATTCCAGCACATGTGGTTTCGTTTGAGTTACATCGACTGTGTGCCCTGTGTTAGACGTCAGAACTAAGTCCTGGCTGCTGTGGCTCAGCAGATTGAGTACTGGCGTGTGAACCAAAGGGTCACCAGTTCAGTTCCCAGTCAGGGCTCGTGCCTGGGTTGTGCACCAGGTCCCCAGCAGGGGACGTGCGAGAGGCAACCACACATCGATGTTTCTCTCCTTCTCTCCTTCCCTTCTCCTCTAAAGATAAATTAATAAAACATTATTTAAAAACCTTTAAGAAATTTAAAAATATTTATTAATTTTATCTTGAAATAATTACCCTATTGTATGTTAGCATGAGTAAGAGTGGCATTGCCTTGCGTTTCTGTCAGCTCCTCTCGCGTCTGGGCTGGTGGAGGGCACCTGGCCTCTGTCCCGAGTGCGCGGTGCCGGTGGGGGACGAGAGGAGCCTGGCCCCGCTCAGGCAGAGCCTCTCGGAGAGTCGTGGGTCCTCGCCTTCAGTTCTCTCCCCAGGTGACTCATGGCAGTGTCTGTAAAGGTCGGTCACACGTGGACTGAAACCACAGGGACGCACTTCCCGTGCTCTGCCGCCATGAAGCCCACAGCCCGTTTGCGCTCACACTGGCTCCTTGGCCTGACATGCGGTGGCCGCTTGGAGCAGGCTGGCCCACCGGGCGAGGCCGAGTTGTGGGTGCTGACGCACTCAGCTGCACAGTGCGGAAGGGAGCGCCTTGGTCAGCATCGCCGTCGTTCTGGTCAGAAGAGTCTTTGGTGACTGGGCACCTCCCAGGCTCACCAGGGTGGAGTCACGGTTTCAGCTCTGACCTTCATTGGAAAACTTGAACTTTATTACCAGCTGCAGACTCCGTCACTTGCCCGTGAGGAACTGGCTCCCTTTGTTCTTCCCGACACCTGTCCGTCCAACGCCCGGAGCTGGAGCAGTGCCAGCACTCCAGGGGAGGAGTGTCTGATGGCCGCTCCACCGGCAGCGCCAGCGCCCCCTCGGGCACTTGCTGCTCAACAGGACGAGCCCTTCCGTGTGCAGTGGCCAGCGCACGGCAACACGTGCCCGAGGGCTGGGGTCCTGGGACACTGTCCTCTCTCCGCATCAGAAGCACCGTCCTTGAAATGAGTGTTTTTGCTGCGAGTGCGTGGTGGGGGCCCAGTGAGACCGGTGGAGTTGGGTTTGCAGCTCAGCGGGCCCACCCCCGCGGCTCCCGGGGCTCCCCCCCCCAGGCCCGCGCGCGGCTCCTACGCCATCAGTGCCAGTGTCCCCTCCGAATGAGGCTGATGCAGCCTCGGACCAAGGTGAAAGTCGTTTGGACCTCACAGACCCCGTGGATAGGGCCCTGGGGACGCTCAGGGAGTGGGGTTGGGGTCCGCGCTTGGAGAACCGCCGCTCTGTGGGGGATGTTCTGTGTCGGGCCGAGGGCCCGCCCTCGGGTGGGGGGAGCAGCACGGAGGGCGCTGTGCATGCCGGAAGCAGTGTCCTAGGCAGGCTGGTCGTGTTCCCCTGCTTTGTGGAGGCTCTGATCATTTTCTTAAGAGACACAACTGCTCTGTGAGATATGTAAAAAAGAGAAAAAGGTATGGGAGGATGCATGTTTTTGCAAAATTCAGTACAGTAAATTTCACTGCATTCATTACAAGGTAAGCCAAAAACTAAAAAGCTACGGCTTGCATAACTGCCAATGTGGGCAGGGAATTTGCCTGAAAAACCCGCGATGTTTGAGAGGAGCAGAGTTGCTGTCTTCATCCTCGGGGCCGTGAGAGCTGTGTGTCTGTTTGCAGGGGCGGGCTGTGCGCCTGGACTTCCCCAGCAGGCCCCACCCCTGCTCGCTCTCCCCCTGCAAGGCTGCCTTTCTCAACTGGAGGAGCTGGTTCCGGGGAAGAGCGACCCCGCAAGTAGAGCGGCAACGCCGAGCAGTGGGGTTTGTGCTGGCAGCAAAGTGCCTTCTGGACTTCCACTTCCCTTCTTCGCTGTATTTAGTGCCGTTTTCATTTCAATTTCCGCCTGTTTTCTTGGACCCTTCCAGTTGACAGGAATGAAATGTCCCCAGAGCTGCTTTGTGGGAGGAAAGCGTGAGGTGAGCTTAGCTGGTCGTTTTCACGGTCACTCCGTAGAAAGCCCAGGGGCTCCTGCATGACAGGAAGTGTGTGCGGGTCCTTGTGAGTGCCCCCACCCCCACGCGTCTGCCAAGGACACTGGGAATGGAGCCCGGCCACCTTCCGTCACACTTCTGTTACCGCTCTCACTAGCGAGGACTTCTCCAGCCAGTCCCAGGGCAGGGGCTGACGCCGAATCTGAGGAGAGTCAGGGCGTGCATTTGAAGGGGGACTTGACCGACATAAACTCGACGGAGGGGTGTGCGCTGGTCCCGGAAGAGGCCGGTGGAGGCGTGCTCACCTCCGCCTCGGGTGACGGGACTGCCTCCCGCAGGGCGCCTGCAGCTCCCACCTGGTGCTGGAAGAGCCGTCCTCAGTTGTGCAGCTGGACTACAGCCAGAAGGTGCTGCTGGTGTCCACCTTGCAGCGAAGCCTGCTGTTCCACACTGAAGAGCAGTCCGTCCAGCAGGTTGGGGCCCAGCCAAGGAAAAGGTAAGGGCTCCAGTGTTCCAGCTGGGCGGCGGCTGGGGTTACAGTTTTTCTACGCTTCCAGTCTGCTGCATGCAGCCCACAGCGGCTCGGAGCCTGGGGTTCCCGGCAGGTCCGCAGCCTGTTCCTCTGCGGTACAGCCACTTGGCCACAAGTACCAGGGTCTTCAGGGCAGGGAGGGTTCCAGGCTGAGAGATTGTCCCTCTTTGGGCCTGACGGGTTGGGCCAAGTCCGCCTGCCGGCCACGTGGGCAGAGACGGCGGCAGCACATGGGTAGCTCACGTTCGTGGTCCCACCCGGAGACTCCTGGGCAGGACTGTGTGCGGCATGAGCATTGGTGGGGAGCGAGGAGGAGGGCGCACGGAGGGGAGCGGGGGTGGGTGGGTGGGAGCTGGAGGAGTCAGAGCACTGGCTGGGCTGGAGGGTGCGCAGAGCAGACAGCAGGCTGGCCTGAAAACGCCGTGGCCTGGCAGGTGCTGAGGAGGCCCGCGAGGCTGGCGGTGCCAGTGGGAGACGGCAGCTGAGGCCAGCCGGGTGTGGTCCTGTGTGAGCGCCCATCGCCACCAAAGGGGACCCTGCGGCGTGGGCCCTGGTCTCCCTCGGCCGGTGTCCGCCACACCTGGTGTCCCGCCCGGCCTTGTCTGACAGTGTCTCGCTACGCTGTGACTTTTTGGAAGGCAGGTGGAGTGTGAAGACGTACCGGCCATTGCCTTTCACCTGGGCCTGGTTCCCCGCAGTCTTTATCTTCACACCTGGCCTTCTGGGCTCTGCGGGAACCTGCCACCCTTCTGTGAGCCTCGCCTGGCGTGTCTGTGGTCAGGTCCTGGCATGGCGGTGCCCAGTGTTCCGAGTGTGCCGTGCACCAGGACACAGAAACAAATCAGAGCGTCCCCTTCGAGAGGGGGGATGACACCGAGTGTGTGCTGTTTGGATCACGCTTAGGAGGGCGTCAGCCCCCACCCTCAGACGTGGTGGCTCACTGGACTCTGTCGGGTGAATGCCCACTGAGGATGGGGACAGGTCTGTGCCTCCGGTGAGATGCATGTTCTTGGGCTGCGGTAAACGTCGTGGGCAGCCAGGCAGGGTGAAGCATGCAGGGGGCTTCTCTGAGAGGCATGTCTGAGACGCTTCCCTGAAGCGTGGGCAGAGCACTCTGGTCTCAGGGAACGACGGAAGCCAAGGCCTGGGACCAGGCCAGGACTCGGAGTGTTTGCGGACGCAGAAGGGGGCCAGGGGCTGTGGAGACATGGGACGGGACAGGCGGGGCGATGGGGGGCTCAGTGGTGGCAGGTGGTCACGGCGGCCTCTCTGATCAAGCCTGCACCTCCTCAGGTTGGACAGAACATTCACGTCACTCCCAGAAGCCTCCAGCCCAGCCTTCACTCTCCACTGTGTTTCTGTGTCGTTACTTTACGGCAGCGTCTGCCCCACACCCACTGCCGTGTCTCCCGCAGGCCCAGCAGCCGGGTGTCCCGTATCGACAGAGCCACCCAGTGGGTGCTGGGGGTGCGGTGTGGGGCCTGCGCCCCGGGCAGAGCTGGTGTCAAGTTCTGGGACAGTGTCACCACCGTGCCCCTTGCATGGTTTTGGGTGTCTGGCTGTGGAGATGCTCGTCACGGCTTTGGCCTGCTCCCTGCACCCACGGCAGACTCTCATCCTCACTTACTGGCCTCTGTGGCACTGCAGATTATACATAAAATTAGAAAACACTATTTTAGGACTAGAGTTTGTTAACCAGAAAGCACTCCCTTCGCATTGACAGGCTCACGAAGGGAGTCAGGTTACTTTCTGCCTGCTGTTCTTTGGAGTCGTCTCCACCCAAACGAAGGAACAAGGTTAATTATTTATGACGTCAGGATCCTGCTGGGCCTGGTGTCCGTCCCGGTGTCCCGTCAGGGCGACACCCGCAGTGCAGCAGGGTCACTGCGGTGGGCGGAGGGCGCCCAGTCAGGCTTCAGGACAGTCCCACCTGGCTCAAGCCGGTCACCCCCAAATTCTGAGCCTCCTCCCGACCCACTACCCACAGCACCCTGCTCGAGCGTGTGCCCACTCAGAATGCCCATTCCCCTCTTCTCCACCTGGCGTTAAGTGTCCGCTCAGCGTGCCGGTCCTGCCTTCTTACACTGCAGCCCCAACCTGCCCCTTTGACCAGCCCCTGAGCTCTGGGGCAGTCCTTCCCAGGTGCTGTCATGACCGTTCACCCGCACACAGTGCCCCACATGACCTAGGGACTCACTCCCCGCTTGTTCAAGGGGACGCTTTAGTCACCCAAGGTGAACACGGAACATGGAGGTGACAGGATCTTTTAGGGGCCCCCCTGTTCCTTGAAGGAAACAGACTGGCACTTGGGTCACCAGATGGAGGCTGGTGTGACAGAAGCAGGAGGGAGGGGGAGGGGTCACGGCGGCCCTGCGAGGACCCTCCGATCCCTGTCAGAAAGCCCCCTGAGCAAGCCCGCCCAGGGCGGTGGTGCCACACGGTGCTGGGTGACCTGTGCACGCTCCGGCCAGCCTGGCAGTCTTCATTTCAGAGGGGTTTGGTGCTTGCTGTCCTCCTGGGCCCGTCCAGGGGGATGTAGTCACCGAGGGGCTGAGTGAGACGCTGGAGTGTGGAGAATGCCCGGCCACTCGAGCTGTGTGGCCGGGGACGGGGGGGCCCTGGGGTGTTGTGAGGACGTGGGGCAGACACCTTGTCCCCCGGGCACGGGGAGGCGGTGTGCTTCAGTAGAAAGGGTTCTGAATCGTCGACCTTGGTGGGCTCCGCCAGAAACTCCTGTCCCAGCTCGTGTCCGTGACCACCTGGAGTCAGTCAGCATCTTCTTCTTTCTCTCGACCTCAGCACAGGGAGGTTTGGTGCGTGCTTCATACCAGGACTTTGTAAGCAGAGCGACCTCACCCTGTACGCGTCGCGGCCGGGGCTCCGGCTATGGAAGGCCGACGTCCACGGGACGGTTCAGGCCACGTTCATCCTAAAGGACGCCTTCGCCGCGGGAGCCAAGCCCTTCGAGCTGTACCCGCGCCGAGAGCCCTGGGACCAGGCGAGTGGCTGCGGACCTGAGAAGCACCTGGGGCTCGTTTCGTGCTTCTTCCAGGAAGGCTGGGTGCTGAGTTGGAACGAGTACAGCGTTTACCTTCTAGACACCGTCAACCAGGTAAGCGCAGGACCACGGCCCATCCCGGTGTTCCCGCCCCTCGCCGTGGGGGCCGGGCAGGGTGGGCTCGGGTGCTTCGCTTTTTCCTGGGCCACTCACAGACGTCAGGGGAAGGCCTGGTTATTTTCCTGGATTTGAAAAGATACTTGGTTTGCTATTCGTAGTGCTCCCCCTGCCAAGAAATCGGGTGTTGGTTTTCGTGTGTGTGTGTTTGCACTTGAGCACAAAATTAGACTCGTTCTTTATAGTCCGTTTGGGTCTCCTTTTTCCTGACGACCAGTGACTGAGCGTATCAAATACAGACGCAGTCTGACAAAGGCACTCACAGAGAGCCACCTCCCCGGGTGGCGTGAGCAGGGCAGGACTCTCTCTCCAGCCTCCTTTCCACCCCGAACTCTTCGACTTGTTCTCGCCACCCAGCGGACGCGCAGTATTCTGCCGTCTGCGTTTTGGACAACTTTCAGCGTTCCATTGTGGTAGGAAGCCGTTTGTGTTTAACTCAGGGTAGTAATAGAGTATTACTTTTAGAGGTGGGTACAGGAACTTTAAAAAACATAGAACAAAACTTTTGCTCTGGCCGATGTGCCTCGGTTGGTTGGAATGTTGTCCCATAACCAAAAAGTTACAGGTTTGATCCCCGGTCAGGCCGAGTACAGAAGCAACCAGTCGAGGCTTCTGTCTTGCTCTGTTTTTCTCTCTCCCTTCTTCTCTCTAAAATTCATGAAGAAATGTCCTCAGGTAAGGATAAAAAATGAAACAAAAACTTTCATTTTAGCTTCTTTTTTTAATTTTTTTTATTTTATTGATTATGCCATTATAGTTGTTGTATTCCCCCCCTTCATTCCCCTCCACCCTACCCCCCCGTCCCCACCATTACCCCCCCTTTAGTTTATGACCATGTGTCTCAAGTCCTTTAGTTTCTACATTTCCCATGCTATTTTTGCCCCCCCATCTATTTTCTACTAACGTCTATGCTACTTATTTTCTGTACCTTCTCCCCCCTTCTCCTCCTCCCACTCCCCTGTTGCTAACCCTCCATGAGATCTTCATTTCTATGTTTCTGCTCCTGATCTAGCTGTCCTTTTAGTTTGCTTTTGTTTTAGGTGTGGTTGTTAATAACTGTGACTTTGCTGTCCTTTCACTGTTCATCTTTTTTATCTTCTTTTTCTTAGATAAGTCCCATTAACATTTCATATAATAAGGGCTTGGTGATGATGAACTCCTTGAATTTGATCTTATCTGAGGAGCACTTTATCTGCCCTTCCATTCTAAATGAAAGTTTTGCTGGATAGAGCAATCTTGGTTGTAGGTCTTAGGATTTCATGACTTGGAATACTTCTTTCCAGCCCCTTCTTGCCTGTAAGGTCTCTTTTGAGAAATCAGCTGACACTCTGATGGGAATTCCTTTGTAGGTGACTGTCCCCTTATCTCTTGCTGCTTCTAGGATTCTCTCCTTCATTTTAATCTTGGCTAATGTAATGATGATGTGCCTTGGTGTGTTCCTTCTTGGGTCCACCTTCCTTGGGACTCTCTGAGCTTCCTGGATTTCCTGGAAGTCTATTTCCTTTGCCAGATTGGGGAAATTCTCCTTTATTATTTGTTCAAATAAGTTTTCCACTGGTGGCTGTGCCTTTCCCCCTTCTGGTACCCCTATAATTCTGATGTTGGAGCGTTTAAAGATGTCCTGGAGGTTCCTAAGCCTCTCCTCGTTTATTTGAATTCTTGCTTCTTCACTCTTTTCTGTTTGGCCATTATTTGCTTTCTTCTGGTCCGCTCCATTGATTTGAGTCCCAGTTTCTTTTTCATCACTATTGGTTTCCTGTGCAATTCCCTTCATTTCAATTAGTTTAGCCTTCATTTGTTCCTCTAATTTGTGACTATAATCAACCAGTTCTGTGAGCATCCTGATCACCAGTGTTTTAAACTGTGCCTCTGAAAGTTTTGCTATTTCTTCGTCGCTTAGAGTTATGGGCTCTGGGGCTTTGAGATCTTCTTGAGCCATTTTTGGTCTGTTCTCACCTGTTAAGTATGAGGAGAGGTGCCTTAGATGTTCACCAGGGCGGGGCCACCCGGTTGCTGGGTTGTGAGGCTGTATGTGGGGGCGGGGTCAGAGCGGGGAAATGGCAGCCCCCTCTGCTGCCTCTCGCCGCTGGGGCCTGCTTGGTCTCGTCTCACTGCCCACTCCCTCACTGGTCTGTCAGTCAGGCTGAAGAATTTGTTGTTAACAGACTTCCGAAAAGTTCAATTTTCTGTGTTCGGCTGTGTTTTCTGTTGCTAATATTTTGTTGTCTCTAAACTTGGTTGTGTGAGAAAGCACGGCGTCTCCACCTATGCCTCCATCTTGGCAGAAGTCTCTTTAGCTTCTTCTTAAGAGCAGAGCTGTGTTGGCTGACAGTCAGGTCCCACCAGGGAGGAGAAGCTCCTTGTCACAGGGCGTGGGCGGCAGCTGAGGACGTGGTCCCGAGTGGCCGAGCGGCAGGACGAGACGGCTCCTCCCGCCCGAGAAGTTGCTGGCGAGGAGGGCATCTGCAGGTCACACACCTGCCTGTCGGGTGTCACTGCCCTGCGGGCTGAGTCGCCCTGAGGAGTCCCAGGAAGTTGTCACAACCATGAGCAGTGGCCGGCTGACCTGCTTGCACGCTCGGATCGGTTACTGTTGCCGGTTTGGTGATTTTATTTGTTTTGTTTTTTATTTTTGGACAGGCCACAATCGCTGGTTTGGAAGGATCAGGTGATATCGTGTCTGTTTCCTGCACAGAAAACGAAATATTTCTCTTAAAGGGAGACAGGAACATCATAAGAATTTCAAGCAGACCGGAAGGACTGGTGTCAGTAGGTCTGTATTTACGATGAAGTCGCCGGGTTTCCTTTGTGAGACTTGCCGTTTTGCGGTTCAGTGGTTGGAGCTCATCTAAACAAGGAGGGCCGCGGGAGGACGTCTCACCGTCCTTGGGATCCTGAGAGTTGCTCCCGTGGGTCCGGCACGGGTGGGGGAGCGAGGGAGGGGGAGGGAGAGAGAGCCCCACGTTTGCGTCCACGTGACTGACCTCTGATACTCTGGCAGCGGGTGGGGTTCGGACTCCAGAAGACCTACATTCGCATAAGATTTTAGAGCATTTAAGTTAGTCAGCTGGGACTTTTTTTATTCTTACTGCAGTTCTTGCTTGTAGAATTGGTTATTATTCTGTGTGCTTTTGGCTTGCTTTTTGTAATTCATATAAGCCCAAATTCCAATGAGCCAAACTATGGCTTCTCTTGCACACACCCTTGGTACTCAGTACGTTTGGGGCTGCTCAGTGGCCTTGTTCCCCGTGGTAACCAGAGCAGCCAGTGGGCCCCGCCCCTCACTCTCACTCTCAGACTCACTGTGTGCCAGAGACCGTGCTAAGCACTCGCCACTTGCGATCTCATCCTCAGCCCCGCGTCTGTGGGGCCTCTGAAGTTCCCAGAGTAGGTCTGAAGGTGTTCCGTTTGTCCCTCATAATAAGCTGTGGGAAATGGGAAACCTGTCTGCCTGCCACCCAGCGCCTTTCCTCCTAGGGTTGGAATAGCCTTGTCCCTTCCTTGCTCTGTATTTGCACTGTCCAGTAGGTGGCCGCTGCCCACACGCGTTTGCTGGGTACCTGGGATGTGGCGAGCGCAACTGAGGAACTGAATTTTAAGTTTCGTTTCATTGTAACTAATCTGAATTTAAACAGCCACGTGACTGGTGGCTTCTGTAGTGGATGGCACAGCTGTAGGTGAGCTCTGCCATCGGCTGAGTGACCTCCCACGGGCCACTTCCCTGCCCGGGGCTCACTCCGCCGCATTCTGCCCCCTGGTCCTATGTGTGCGGAGCCTGCAGCCCGGCCCTGGTGTCCCCAGGGCAGCAGGGTCCCTGCCTAGTGGACGGCCATGGCTCAGCACCTGGATGGTGTCTGGCACTCAGTAGGTCAGAGGGGACTGGGCTGTAGCCGTCCGGCCCTGGTCGCCTTCTGGGGCCGTGGTGAGAGGAGGATGAGTCTGTGGAGGGCATTCCGCGGCCACTCCTGTCCGTGCCCACTGCTTGGGTCAGGCTCTGGCTGCTCTAGTGGGCCACCTGTCTTGAGTCCGTCCCAGCAGAAAACTACCTTCCCTCTTGGATTCTGAGAAGTTTAATTTCAGGCATGCAAGGTCTGTCCAGGAGAAGTCCAGCCATTGTTAATATAATGAGAACAGTCTGCACGACATGGATGTAACCTGGCAGCCACAGAGAGTGGACTGGAATGCTCATGCGTGAACAATGACGACTTCACTGACTAGTCAGTGGGGGTGGTAGATGGCACTGAGTGAGCATGTGCACTGTGCGGCCACTGCATTCAAAACGCCTGAGTGAGCAGAGCAACGAATCCACGTCAAATTTTGCTTTAAGCCTGAACACTATTCCGTAGAAACTACTGGGATGATTTGGAGGCTTTCAGAGATGATGATATGAGTGCAGCGCAAATACAAGCGGGACACAGATGCTTCAGAGACGATCGAGAACCTGTTGAAAGTGATCCACACTCTGGAAGGCCTGCGACAAGCAGATCACCTGAGACTGTTGAACGTGGACGGGCTGCAGTCGACAAAGATCGGCGGCCGACAGTGTGAGGACTGGAAGTGGAGCTGGGGGTTCCAGAAACGACTGTGTCCGGGATTCTGACGCAAGGTCCTGGCATGAAACGTTTTGTGGCAAAATTCATTCTGTGGCTTCTGCTACCAGAGCAGAAGGAACATCACGCTGCAGTTCCCAACGACTTGATTCAGACGGCTACCAATGAACTGGTTTCCTCAAGAAGGTCATGACTGGAGTTGACCACGGATCTGCGGTGCGTATGACCAGGACGGGAAGGCCCAGAAGGGTCTTCCTGGTTCTCCATGCCCGAAGAAGGTGTGGCAAAGTGGCAGCAAGGTCAGGACCATGTTAACTGTGTTTTCTGGTTGGGAAGGTGCTGTCCATCAAGAGTCTGCTCGCCCCTCCTGACCAAACAATTAATAAGCAGCACTACCTGTGATCTTCGTCGGTTGAGAGGTGCAATACGATGAAAATGGCCGCAGCCGTGGGCGACCGGTGATTGGCAGCTTCATCACAACAACCTGCTCATTCATGCATCACATCTCATGCAGAGTTTTCTGGTGAAACATCAAGTCACCCAGGTGACCCAGCCCTCCTACAGCCCAGATTTGGTGCCCTGCAACTTCTGCCTTTCCCCAAAACTAAAATCACCTTTGAAAGGAAAGAGATTTCAAACCATCAGTGAGATTCAGGAAAATACGACGGGGCTGCTGATGGTGATTAGAACTGTGTGAGGTCCAAGGTGCCTCCTTTGGAGGGACTGAGGCGTCATTCATTGTTCTGCGTACAGTGTTTCTTGTATTTTGTATCTTCTTCAGTAAACATCGCTGGTTTTCACGTTACATGACTGGATACTTTCTGGACAGACCTTGTACACATACACATTTTTTAAGGTTTTATTTATTTATATTTAGAGGGGGGGAAGAGAGGGAGAAAGAGGGGGAGAAATAACAATGTGTGATTGCCTCTCCTCGCCCCCTACTGGGGACCTGGCCTGAAACCCAGACATGTGCCCTGACTGGGAATCCACCCAGCGACCCCTTGCTTCACAGGCCAGCACTCAGTTCACGGAGCCACACCAGCCAGGATAAGTACTTTTCAAATGCCCACTGAGTAGTATTGTATCAAAGTGTATTGAAGGCCTTGGGTGCCTGTGAGACAGCACGAAGCTCTGTTTCAGACTAGCCTCCCGCCCCTGAAAGCCATCTGTGAATAGAAGGAGAAGTGCCCCACTGGTAGTGGTGGCCCCTCCTGTTTGGTTACTTACAGGACGGCTGCGACGACTGGGTGTGCCGACACTGGTGCGTGAGCTTCCTGGAGAACAAAGCCGTCAGTTGGAATCTTCCACATGAGTCTGAGTTTTGCTCGTTTCTCTGAAGTCAGTGGCTGGTGCTCAGGGCAGGTTGGCGTCAGGCAGGTCGGCTTTCTCTGGGACAGACAGTGGTAAAGCTGACTCTTTGTTCGCAGCGCGAGACGGTCTCGAGACGCCAGGATGCGCAGAGCAGGTCCCCGCACAGCATGCGGAGAAGCCGCCGGGGGATGCGTCCTGTGAGGCGAGGCTCAGGGGCGCTTCCGTGGCCAGCTCTGCGGCCAGCGAGCCCAGGAGCAGGAGCGGGTCCCTCACTTCCACTGACAGTGGCTCTGGGCCCCAGGCGGCCCCGGAGCTCGGCAGGGACAGCCCACCCGCCTGCCAGCGGTTCAGTGTCATTAGCTCGGAAGACTTCGACCAGGAGCTCGTGGTGCAGCCTCTCAAAGTTAGGAAGAAGAAGAGGAAGAAGAGGGCAGGTACGTGAGGTCAACGGCAAGGCACGCGCAGTGCCATGTCCCACCCTGTGGGCACTGCCCTCGGGGGCAGCAGCGGGTCTGCGAGAGCATGGTCCCCCTCCCTCGCACAGGCTGCGCGCACCAGTGAGGCCCGAACAGTGCTACGCGCCTGTGTGCTACCGGCCCGCCCCAGGGGCCTGGGTGGGACACTCGTCGGGCCTTAAAGTGCTGGTTCATTTGTGTGAACCAGGCACCAGGCCAGAGATGTTGTGACCCTACGCGGGAGCCCACGGAGACAAGATTGTCGCCAGTGTCGGGATGGGTCGCTTTGTCTTAACTGCCAGATGTGTTGGTTACCAGGTTGGGGCTTGACATTGAACCCTTTAACTTTTTACTCCGTGGTGCCCCTCGAACTCTTAGCTGAAGATCACTGTGGTATTGGAGGACATTTTTATCATATTCCTAAGCATTTTAATAATTTTTAAAAGTTTGTAGTTTGCCCTTTATTTTTTAAAAGATTTTATTTATTTACTTTTATTTATTTTTAGACGGGAAGGGAGGGGGAACGAGAAGGAGAGAAACATCAGTATGTGGTTGCCTTTCACATGCCCCACACTGGGGACCCAGGCATGTGCCCTGACTGGGAATCAAACCAACCACCCTCTGGTTCACAAACTGGGGCTCAGTCCACTGAGCCACACCAGCCAGGGCATGTTCTTTATTTTCTTACGTAACATTTCACGAGTGAGGCCTCAGCATCCATCGCGTGTAGAATATTTGCATCCATTTAAAACATCCCTGCATTGGCATAATTTGTACTTAAGAGATGTTTCTTTGCCAGTTTAAAATGCGTTTTTCATTTATTGAAAATGCATTTTTTGAAACAAAATTTTGGTTTTTAACTCGTATCTCTGTGTAGAGCCACACCTCATTTTAGACGCTCTTATTTTAAAACAGAAGGCGGAAGCAGGGACACCTGGCACAGCTCCCTGGAGTCGACTCCCTGCTGTGAGTTTCCCGGCGACAGTCCCCAGTCCTTGAACGCAGACCTGCTGTCTGCGACCTCGAGTCTGGGTCAGTTGAGCACAGAGTCTGCCGACCCGGAGAGCAACCTCAGTGCTGAAGTGAATGGTGTCCTGCAGGACCATAGTGACCCGGAGGCATTTAGTGTCCTGGGGGTGTCTGAGCCCGCCCCTGACCTACTCAGTGAAGATGACAACAGGATGGCAACCCCACGCTGGACCCAGGCAGGCGAGATGGGGCCCCACAGTGAGGTGCTGAGTTTGCCGTTGCAGCTGGGGGAAGTCGTGGAGGGCGGTGACGTCACAGAACCCAAGGAGGAGCCTTGTCCTGCGCACGATGGACCCGATAGCAGGCCGTCACCTTGCCCAGAACAGGATAGCTCTGCTGAGTCCCAGGAGGTGGGGGGCCTGGAGCCTGAGGCCCCCCAGAGCACACTGTGTGAGGCCCCTCTCCTGGCCTTGCCCCCAGTGCCTTCCAGCCTCAGCTGGGCTTCCGGTGCTCAGGGGGGGCCGCTGGAGACCAGAGCTGACCAAGGCGGCACCGAGCAGACCGGCCAAGGGCAGGGTCTCCTGATGCAGGTGGAGGCTCCTGGCCCCCTGGGCTCGAAGCCCTGGCCTGTGGTCGTTGGCAGTGACACAGGCCAGAGAGCAGGGGCTACTTCCGAATGTGACTTGGGGAGTGGGGGCGGACGAGGAATGCCCCCGGTCTCTGCCTTGGTGGCCAGCACCTATGAACCTCACCTCGAGCACCCTTCACGAGATCAGGCGCTGACGTCCAGTGACGAAGAGGATATCTACGGCCGTGGGATGCCCTCGTCATCCTCAGAGACCAGCGTGGCGGAGCTCGGAGGCAGCCGCTCCCTGCAGGACCTGAGCCGGCCGGCCCCGGAGGACACCGGGCTGCTGAAGGCAGATCAGGTGTGTGGGCTTCTCTCTTGTGGAAAGTCACTGACGGCCTGGTTCTTTCCTTCTCATGGAAAGAAATTCTATTTCTACTGCAAAACCTGCAGCCTGGATATTCTGAGGTCTGGGTGGGGGCGTTTCCGTGAATGCCCTGGGTCTGTGCTGAACTGCCACCCTGCTCTGGAACCGCGGCTTCAGCGGCCTGCCCAGCAAGGCACTGAGGGTTGGTCGCCTCTGGGAGGGGCTGAACCGCCTGGGGGCCATTCCAACGCCAGTGGGCAGAGAGCCTGGGTGGGGGGGCTCTGAGCAGGCTGGAGGCAGGGACTGTCCCCACCTCCCCTTCAGACAGGCGTGCACACCAAACCGGCACCAGGAAGCAGCCCTTTCCCCATGACTGTCTCCTCCGCCTGTGGCGTGGAGGCAGGTCACCCAGGGGCCAGCCCGCAGCGCTAGAGACAATTATTGACTGTTCTGGGTCATTTTAGATAAAATGCTTCTTAATTAGTGCAAACTTTTCTCAGCAGGTGATCAGTGTTGGAGGGGTGTGGGTGGAAAAGGAGCCGTGTGTTGTAACTTTCCCTGCCAAGGCGATGTGCAGTGTGGAGTCCGAGTCGAGCTTACAGCGCCTGCGGCTTCCCCGCGCCTCCAGTCCGCTGGCTCCTCGGGGCCACCAACAGGTGGTGTGGGCGGCTCTGGCTCCCCAAGTTCAGCCCGGTAACTTCTCTGAAGCCGAGGGAGCCAGAAGGTCGTCCTGTTGGCACCCCGCTCTGCAGAGCAGGGGGCCGGGACTCGACGGAGGCGGGGGGGGGGGGGGGTTGGCCCACACGGAGCAAGTGCAGGGCAAGGTCGGCGCGGGACCCCTCTCCACCTCTGAGCTGCCCTGCCCCTCGGAACGAGCCCTGCGGCACCCTCACTGTGCACCGGGATGCCGGAAGGCCTGACCCCGCGGGTCCTGCGTGCGCTCAGCCTTTCCTGAGTGCCTCAGCTGCAGGGACGCCACTGTGCACAGGACAGCGGGTCGTGGATGTCCACGTTGGGTCATCCGGCTGAGTGGGACTCGGGCGACCGTGGGGAGCAAAGTGCAGGGCGGCGGGGAAGCCACAGCAGAGACGCCCACCCAGGTCGGCACTGACAGGCACTCGGGGTCCAGAGCGGGGACTGGGGGACTGGAGGCCAGGACCTGAGAAAAGCATCCCCCCGGAGAGACAGGTCCAGCCTCCATGCTTTGAGGGTCTCTGCTGCCTTCCCGCCCTGCCTCTCCTGGGCCCCTCCGGGTAGCTGGAAAGCCCAGCAAGTGTGGGGGCATTGTGGGGGGCAGATGGGGCTTGTCGTGGTGAGCAGGGCCCTCTTCGAAGCAGTTGACTTCCACATGGGGGCAGTTGTGCACACATGCTGATTTCTTGTGCAGAAGAGCCAGGGCTTCATTTAGCTTTGGTTTTTAGAAGAACCCCAGCAAGTGAACCCCAGTTTCAGAATCCAGCCCGGAAGCGTGTCCCACCGGGTCTCATGAGGCTGGGCCTGGAGGGTGACTACTGGGCCTGGGAATGTTCGCAAGTGTGTCATGCACACATGCCGCGCACACAGGCAGTGGCAGGGCTCTCACTACAGACCTCGTCTCCATGAGGTGAGCTGTGCCTGTGGAGGAGAGAGCCCCCCCTCCCCGCGGTGAGCGCCCTGGCTTTAGGGGGGTATTACAGGAGCTGTGGGGCCTGCAGGAGGGGCGCAGCCCTGCTCCGAAGGTAGCGGGGCAGTCTCTGCGGGCTTCTCAGAGACCCTCGCGGCTCTGAGTTGAACGACATCCGTGGGCTTTTCTGGTTGACGACAGCACGGCACGCGCAGCCGTGCTGTCTGCCACCGAACTCACGAGGTCTGTCCTTAGTTTGCAGAAAGCTGGATGGGCTACTCTGGCCCCGGCTACGGCATCCTCAGCCTGGTGGTCTCCGAGAAGTACATTTGGTGCCTGGACTACAAGGGCAGCCTCTTCTGCAGCGCCTTGCCAGGCGCCGGGCTGCGCTGGCAGAAGTTTGAAGATGCCGTCCAGCAGGTGGCAGTCTCGCCCTCAGGTTCGCCCCGCCCCACACGCCAGGGACCTCCGCCCCTCCCGCTGGTGTGCTTCCCCCCGCCAGGTGTGAGGGGTTTTCTCCAATCGTGAATTGCTTCGTTTGATATCAATTAAATAGTGTTAATAAGTGTTCAGTTGGAAGTTTTGATTGTTTGCTAGTTGCAGCTGCTAACATACTCCTTACGAGGAGGGAGTTGGCCGCTCGGCTTCCTCTTTAGAGACTGTTTCTGAGCGAGTCCCCTGCGTGCTTGGCGGCCTCCCTGACTGTGGAGGGAAGCAGCGTCCGTTCTCCGACGCCAGGCTGAGGCCTTGCGCCTGGGCCGGGCGGGCGTTTGCCGAGTGAGGCTGCCGGTTTCACCCCGTCGGCCCCTTCCCCGGGCTGGGCGGTGCGCAGGCGACAGACGTGCTCTCCCGCGTCTCTGCCCTGCAGTGCCTGGCGCGTCGCTGGCACGTCGGGAGGAAAGTCGGTCAGAACTGCGTCTGTGAGCGGGCGTGCCCATGACTTCCCGGACCCGCCCCCAGCTCCCCTTGGTCTTCGTCACTGTTTGAAAGAGGAGTCGGCAGGCGTCTTGGTCTGACCTCCGCCTGTTTGAAGAGTAGTTTTCCTTGGACACGGACAGATGATAACGACCCACCCGTTAGCTCGCGTTGGAGAATTGTGGGTTTCAGCCCTTCCTTGTTCATTTACCTTTGGGTCCATGTCCCCATCCATTTAGAAACTTCAGTTCTTCCTGATTGTGTTCGTTACCGTGCGTTTTGAAGACAGGTCAGTCCTCCTCGTTCCCGTGAGAGCTATGTCTCCACCGCGTCCCCTTCTGGGCTGAGGTGCCTCAGGGCCGTGTCTGCACTCAGGGTCCCTCAGGCTTCCTCTCCCCGCTCTGACCCGCGGGCGCTCCTGTTGGTGCCCGGCCTCTGCCGCTGCCTCCGCCCGCAGAGCCCCCGCCTGTCTCCCCTTCCCCCGCCCACCCTTCTTTTTTGCTACTTACCAGAATCCTTTTCCTTTTCATGGGTCTTGTCCGTTTAGCTGGCCCAGAAGCGCCCCCCCCCGAGTCCCTGTGGGTCCCTCAGCTGTCCCTGGACACTACTGTGCCTCGCAGTGTTGACTGGGACTCACCTTGGCAAACCTGAGGCTGCTGGCCCTGCTCCCGTTCCGTGTCACACACGCCTGTGGGTGCCCCGCTCTGGGCTGTGCCACTGATGCGCTGTCACCTGCATTTCACAGATGGGGAAACAGGGTTGGGGACGTTAAGTGACGTGATGCCGAAGCCACGCAGCTGGCAGCTGGTGGCCGGAGGTTCAGACTCGGGTGCTGCAGGGCTCTGCCCCCAGCAAGGGCAGGGTCTGCGCAGCCCTCTCGGCGCGGCACCCGCCTCGGAGCGTGTGTCTCCGTCGCTGACCTGGGCTTCCGTCCCCACAGGGGCCCTCCTCTGGAAGATCGAGCAGAAGTCGAACCGAGCTTTCGCGTGTGGGAAGGTGACCATCAAGGGCAAGCGGCACTGGTACGAGGCGCTGCCCCAGGCTGTGTTTGTGGCGCTGAGTGACGACACCGCCTGGGTCGTCAGGACCAACGGGGACCTGTACCTGCAGACAGGTAACAAGGCTGTGGCGCTCAGGGGCCGGTGGGGCCTCATCTTTCTGCACCTGGCTTAGCTAGAACAGCCACAATGCCTGAGGAGCTAAGATCAGCCTTTTTTAAAGATTTTATTATCTATTTATCTTTAGAGGGGAAGGGAAGGAGAGAGGGAGAGAAACATCAGTGTATGGTTGCCTCTGGTGCGTTCCCTGCTGGGAACTGGCCTGCAACCCAGGCATGTGCCCTGACTGGGAATCGAACTGCCATACTCTGGTTCCTGGCCCGCGCTCAATCCACTGAGCTACACCAGCCAGGGCTAAGATCAGCCTTAATCAGTACAGTTCTAGAAACAGAGGCCTTGCCATTGGAATAGAACGGCAGTTTGCTGCTACTACTTCACTTCCCACCCAGGACGAATGTAGGGCAGGAGGGGGCAGGGTTACCTAGTGAGACATAGACCCAACCTCGTTCTCCTCACGGGAACCACCACGGGCCACCTCTCCTGCAGGGTCAGGTCCCAGGAGGAGAGAGTGACAGGTGACGCCGGCACCATTTCCCTGTGGCCTGGCCGGGACTCACTGCTCTACCCCTGTTTACGTGTGGGTCAGGAAAAAGAGCAGGAAATACTTTGCTCTGAATAGCAGTTCAGTTGGTCCTGGGAAACGGCAGGAGGAGGCCAGGGGGGCCAGATCGTTGACAGTGAACTGCGCCGAGGGCCGCACCTGCGTGGTGTCAGCGGCGTGGGGCGCTGGAGCGTGGAGCCTGTGGGGCCGGAGAGGGCTGTGGGGCCAGAGCTCTTTTCTGGTCGTCAAGAGACTGTCTCGGATTGGCACGAAGATCACTCTTGCCCACTCGTGCTGCTGCTGTTGCCGCGTAGTGTTTTCATACCTGTCGTGAGCTGTCAGGGCTGACTCCTGAGGGTCCGAGCCTGGCCCACCAGCATGGCCCCCAGCTGTGGGAGGGCGACCCACTCCAGGAGCTCCTGCCTGAGCCCCATCAGGCAGCCTCGCCAGGTCCTGGGTGGTGGGCGGCCCGGTCTCCCTTCAAGTGGAAACAGTTCTGGGGCGTTTGAGTTTGTTCCTGGTGGGAAAACAGGCTTCTGGCCTAGGGCGAGGAATGGGTGCGTAGCAGCGGTGCCCTAGGAGTCTCCAGGGCGGGGTGTCAGATGAGCCCTGCTCCACGCAGACACTGGGGGAGCGTCTTGGGACCGGCCGAGGGTTCGCAGTGTAAAGTCCTGCACGTGAGCCCTGCCTGGTTGGTGCGAGGAAGTGCACCCCAGGGCCTGTGACCAGTCAGACGCCCACCCGAGGCCAGGGCATGCAGGGTTTGGGTGACAGCTGTTCTGCCAGGTGCCCGGGAGCAGTCTGCCAAGATGCAGGGAAGAAGCCCTGCACAGGGAGTTGGGGGTATTGGGTTTCACTTCAGTGGTGGGACACCCCCAAAAACATATACCCCCGGTGAAAGCAGGGTGGGGCCACTTTGTCGGAGCTGCTCTGAGAGGTGGCCGGAGGCCTCAGGCTCCTGCTGACCCACCCAGAGGCTGGGCGCTGGGCCCTTCTGTTCACGCTGAGCCCCGAGGGGCCCACGGGGAAGGGTCCCTCTGGTGAAGAGCGCGTCCCTGTGCAAGGAGCCGCTGGCCCGGAGGAGCGGCGCGGGCCTGGGCCTCTCGGAGCCTTTCGGGGCGTCTTAACAGACCCGACTCAGTCGTCATTCCTTCGGGTTTTTCAAAGGGCATCTAGAAACGTTTCAGCTGAACGTTATCTTTAAGCCTAGTTTAACCATTGTACGTAGGCTATACCTCTTTTTCCTATCGAACTTACTGGGGTAACGTGAGTTAGTAAAGTTACGTAGGTTTCAGGTGTCGGTTCTGTGACACATGACCTGTATGTGGTACTGTGGTCACCACCCCAAGTAACGACTCCTCCCGTCCCCGTTTACCCCCCTGTGCTCTCATTTACCTCCCCTGATACCCTCCCCTCTGGTAGTTCATGAAACATCTTTAAAAAGCACTTACTACAGAAGGAGATACAAAACACCACAGAAGGGAAATAAGTACACAGTAAAAACGAGGCGTGCAATCCTGACGCGTGTCCTTGGGGCCTCCCTGCCGTCTCCCCGCCAGGTCTCAGTGCGGATCGCCCCTGCGCCAGAGCCGTGAAGGTCGACTGCCCATGCCCACTGTCGCAGGTGGCGGCCCGCGGCGGCGTGGTGTGGGCGCTGACCGAGCAGCGAGCCCTGCTGTACCGTGAAGGCGTGAGCAGCTTCTGTCCTGAGGGGGAGCAGTGGAAGTGTGACGTTGTCAGGTATCCACGGAGGGGGGGACGGACACGCTTTCAGCGTCCGGCTTGCCACCCCCGGTTTTTGTCGGCTGGACTCCCCTCAGGGCACCCAGAGGAGCCTCTCCTGGGCAGCAGTGGCCGCAGCGAGGTGTCCCCTGCAGGGGTCCGAGCCCGCGTGGGCGGCCGGCCTTGGGTGCACCCACTGTCTCCCCTGACCGGCAGGCTGGGTGTTGGGTCTCTGCAGCGCTGCTCCCTTGGTGTCACCTTGAAAGTGGCTGGGTCCCAGGTCCCTCCGACGGTCTCTGTTCAGACCTGCCCCATGTTGTACCTATCGTTTCGGTTCAGAATCTCAGGTGGTTTACAGTCAAATCGGTTTCTTCATCGTCATCCTCGTCAATTGAAATTGGTCTCCAAATTGTAACTTGGTTACATCATATCACTGGAAACCTTAATTACAGAGTTACCATCAAGTCATTTTGCGAATGTGAGATTCTTCAGAGTTCTCACACAAATACGGTTAGGACCTCGGTTCGCACTTAGCAACCCAGGAAACTGGAGCAGGTGCCTGTTGGGAGCCTGGGTGGCCGGGCTGTGTGTGCGAACGTGACTGAGCCCCGGCCCTGGCTTCTCAGAGCTCCCGGCTCGAGGGAGCCTAGTAAGCTGCCCGAGGCCGGTGAGCGCAGACAGTCCTGAACCAGGGGCTGCCGCACGCAGTGCTGAGGGCCCCTGGGCTCCACCTGCAGAGGCCAGGAGGGCGCCGTGCAGGGGGACCTGCCACCGAGCCTGGAAGCAGGTGTGGTGGCACTGGGTGGGGGAGGGCGTGGGCCAGAGGGAGCAGCGTGTGCCCAGCCACAGGGTCCTGGCAGCGCTGGCACGTGGGGGCGGGGGCGGGGCAGGAGGCCACTCACCTTTTTCTTAGGTTATTTTCTCCCAAGAGTGTTTGTTCCCTGCAGTTCTGGGCCTTCAGTGTGTCTTTCAGAAGCTAGGACATGTTTGAACAGTTTGTGTTGCCCAGTGATTTAACTCAAAACTCAGGCTTCCTTCCTTGGACCTGGGGGGTGGGCCCCCGACCGTCGGTGCCAGCGCCCTGCCTTCCTCCGTTCGCAGTGAGAGGCAGGCTCTGGAACCTGTGTGCATAGCCCTCGGGGACCAGCAGACGCTGTGGGCGCTGGACATCCACGGGAGCCTGTGGTTCCGGACCGGCGTCGTGTCCAAGAGGCCTCAGGGGGAGGACGAGCATTGGTGGCAGGTGGGTGCCCCGCTGCGCGGCACGTGCAGGGCCTCCCCCTTTGTCCCCCCCCCTTTGTCTCCCCCCCTCTTTCCCTTGAAGGGCTCGGGGAGGTGGGACTGAGTGGGCAGCAGTGATTTTCCTGCTGGGCGAGGTGGACTCTGCTGGGTCCCAGCCCGCACGTGGGCAGCGTCGGGGGCTGTGCATCTCAGGCAGTGACCCGGTGAGCTCTCTCTGTGCCTGAATGCGCAGGCCCTGCTCACTGACGTAGGTGCCGTCTAGACATCCGTCACATGCTAAATGGGCCTGCAACAGCCACTGCGGGACCCGGATAGCAACGATGTTTCGTTCTGAGCAGACGTGCTGAGAAAAGAGACTAGACAGTAGGTTTGGAAAACTCAACCCACAGTTAAAGTTCGTGCATCTCTGCTTGTTCAGAAAGCCTGCGAGTGGGCGGTGTTGCAGCAAAGAGGATTTTCCCGTGTGTGCTGGGAAAGGAGAGGCTTTGGGGCATAAAAAGGTGTGATCACGCCACCTCTTCGTGACTTGGTACCAGCCAGAGAGGCTGGAACACATTTTCAGAGGAGCGTCTAATTCCCCCGCTTTGGTGCCAGTGTGACCGGAGCCCCCAGGACCCTGAGGGCCGGGAGGGTGCACGGACCCTTGGCAGCTGTGGCTGCGCAGCGACTGTGCGGTGCGTCCCGTGGGCCCGGGCCTCACTGCCCTGAGGACTCGCCTTGTTGCCGAGGCCCCTTCGGCGAGGGTGGGAGAAATGAGACATGTTTGCTCCTCGGGGGGTGAGGGCGTATGCACCCGTTCTCTGCTCCAGTGCGCAGGCGTGCTCGGAAGGTTCTGCTAATGACCTCAACACCCCTTCTTTGGGCTTGTCCTCGTGTTATGTGGCTTTACACACACGTGCTAGTGTGTCTGTGGGGCTAAGTTCTGTTGTTACGTGGCCCGAAGACTAGGGAGCAGTTCGTATTCAGAATGTGATCTTTAGAGAAATTTAACTGACAGAACCGTCTTCGAGGTATTTGAAAGCACTTAGTTTAATTACTGTGAGATTGAGTCCTTGCAGTCAATGCATGAGAGCCGGTGTTCTGTTGGGCTGCTACACTTTTCTGTATTTGAATTTGCATCCTGCTTATCTGCAAATACTGGGTGCTGGGCTGAGTCTGTCGCAGACTTCGGTGTGGCCTTGGCAGTGTGCAGGCCTTGGCAAAGGGCAAGCTCCTGGGGCAGTCGGACAGCAGGCGTGTGCCGAGGCTACGCACCCTGTGGGCCCCGCAGCTGGGCCTGGGGGTCCCGACGGGGAAACCTCCGCTGGAACTTCAGCGAGGGCAGCGGCTTGCCCGGACACAGGCGTGCAGTGCTCGTTTTTCCCGGAATATCCTCTTGTTTCTGTGTCCTGGAAGTTGAGGCCACTGTGAAAAAGATGTCCCTTCCTCCATCATGCACGACCTGGGCCTGCACCAGGCCGTGCTGGGCACGGGGCCGTGGGGAGCCTGTGCTCAGACCCAGCGGGAGACGTGTGAGTGGAAGAGAGGAGTGGGAGCAGGTGGGACCGCCTGCCGGAGGCCTCCAGGCGAGGCCTTCTCAGAGGGAGGCCGCGGGGAGGCCAGCGATGGGCCTCCGAGCCAGGGCGCCGCTGCGGCCCAGGCGGCCCTGTTTCAGGGTTTGGCCGGGCCTGACTGGTGACAGCCCTGGTCTGGACCACGAGTTACTTACTTACGGTACCATTTTAACCCATGTGATGAGTCCGAGTGCTGGCATTGCTGTCCCTGGGAAATGCCTGAATTGAAAAGCAAAGTAGCTCTTCCTCTCTGGTCAGTACAGAAGACAGAGGGGGTGTGGGTGGTGTCCAGGCACACGCTTGGCGTCCCAGATCCGCGTGCAGGAGAAAACCGGTGACCGTTTTCCCTGTCCCTCCGACCCAGCCCTCCGGGAGCGCAGCTCCAGTCCGGTGGCGTCCTGCTGCACTTTGCTCGGTCCGCACACTGACATGCACGTGCGTTGGGGTGTTGGGCGGGCCTGAGCTCTGTCACTGCCCTGACAGCTGGCACCCACTTGTGCCCCTCCAGGTGAGCATCACGGACTACGTGGTGTTCGACCAGTGCAGCCTGTTCCAGACCATAGTGCACGCCACACAGTCTGTGGCCACGGCGGCCCAGGTGCCCGTGGAAAAGGTGGCGGGTAAACTGCGCACGGCGTTTTGGTCGCAGCAGCTTCAGTGCCAGCCGAGCCTCCTGGGTGTCAACAACAGCGGCGTCTGGATCTCCTCGGGCAAGAACGAGCTCCATGTGGCCAAAGGAAGTCTGGTCGGTGGGTGAACCAGTTCAGTTCTCTTGTTGGCCTAACAGGCAGTTCCCCGGGAGGGCCGGCGTGGACGGGAAGCGCTCAGCTCTCCGCCCAAGGAGGGACCTGTGCCGGTGGCAGGAGTGTCCTCCACACAGGCCTCTTCGTGTGTGTGCCTGCTTCCTGTTCCAGTCTGTCCCTGCCGCATCTCAGGTCCCAGTGTCCACACGGCCTGTGAGCACGTTCCACTGGGAACCTGGTGTGATGTAAAGCAGACGGAGCCCAGTTTTATTTTCATAGTTTTACACTTAAATGGGAAAGATCCACCTAGATCGGAAGGGCCTAAGAAGAGAGAATAGTCCGTATCCGAGAGGAAAATTGTCATGCTGTTGGAAATGCAGGGCTCCGCCGATCGGCCGGGCTTCATCCTGTAAAGGGAGCCCTGCTCTGTGGCCGTTCTCCAGCTCTCCTCCCCACGTGGCTTCCTCGCGTGGCCTCCCCGCCGGGGCAAGGCTGTGACTCTGCCTGTTGGCGTCCACAGAGAAGGGGGCCGGCCTTCGCAGGGCTGGCTGGCAGCCATGGAAGAGGTGGGGCTAAAGTCTTGAGGTGGGGCTCCCTCCTCCTCTAACGCACTGTGTCTGTCTCTCCCATCCAGGCACCTACTGGAACAGTGTTGTTCCCCGTGGCACAGCCTCTGCGACAAGATGGGCCTTCGTGCTGGCCTCTGCTTCGCCCACAAAGGAAGGTGGGTGGGGAAACGCAGTGCCCCTAACCCCTGATCTGCTGTGCCCTGGTCAGAGCCAGGGGTGGCGTCACAGGTGGCTAGCCCTGGTTGGCTGAGCTGACAGCCCTGAAGCTGGACAGACCTGACCAGGAGAGAAGGGTCCAGAGCAGGGAAGCAACCTGGAGGTGGGGAGCATTCTGTGTAGCCGCCCGGGCTGGCAGCCGGTGGCTTGAGCAGCGCGGCACTGGGCCACAGCACAGCAGCCGGGGCGCACCGGGTTCTTTGGGCACCATCCCGTTTTCTCCTGTGAATCCAGTCGCCCCCTCCAGCAGTCTCTGTTCACCTGCTTGCAGTCTCTGGCTGGCCTGCGTCCCACAGGTGTGACCCACTGGGGCAGACGCCCCTCCATCGTCAGAGCTCAGCCTGCCCCGGAGCCTGGGGCTTGGAGCTGCAGTGTGGGCAGTCGGGGTCCCCTGTGGGAAGGAGCTGAAGCCGCCCCGAGGGCTGCACCGAGGGTCGGATGAGAGGCCATCGTGCCGCGTGGCCCTGGGGAGACAGTCATTTCGCTCAAGCCTCCGTGCCCTGGGAAGTGGGGGACGTGGCCAGGACAATAAACGCTTTTGCACCAGGTGGTTCTGACACCAGCTCTGAAACCCACGAGCCCCAAACACGGAGGCCCGTTCCTGAGTTTAGCACAGATTCATTCAGCAGCAACACCCGGCCTGACTGCTGAGAGCCACTGACGGCGACCCACACGCGGACTGTGGCCGTGGCTCTGTGTGCGCTGCACCCGGGGAGGCCAGCTCCCTGGGGCCGGGACTTAGAAACCCGCACACCCACTGCCACAGGTTTTCAACGTCCAAACAGACATTGAAACAGGCCTGGCCGCAGGCTTTAGATAGTATCGTAGATGAAACCGGTGCCCGAGGTTCTAACTTCCCTGAGGGTTATTTGCATTTTAAGCTGAAACTACAAACCTAAGGATTCTAGAAGTGGCGGAGGGGTGGGAAGAGCCTTGCCCAGCAGCCCCCTGGTGCGCAGGCCCGCCCTCACCCACCGCGGCAGGGCGGCGAGCACCTCGGCCTTGCATCTGAGCGGCCCTGCTGACCCCCACCTCCGAGTGCTGATGAAATGCTCCGAGTGAGAGACCGCCCAGCTGCTGTAGCTCACCCCGGTCAGCACTGCCAGGCCAGCACCGTAGCCTTCATAAAATCTCGTACGCCCTGCTCTCTTTCATTTCACTCCGATACCTTGGGCTCGTTTCTTCCTAAGTCACAGGGCATCCCCCAGCTGTACCTTAGAGCGCATGGCACCTCTGTGGGCGCTTGGTGAGTGAGCTCAGGAGCTTCGGGCAGGGTTGGCTGCCTGGTGCTTCCGTCCGCGACCCTGCGAATTCTTCCACAGGAAGCTCCCTGTGGCTGAGCCAGGGCAGCAAGGACCTGTGCAGCATCAGTGCCCAGGATGCCCGGTCCCGCCCGTCCACGCTGCAGCTGCCTCCCGACGCCGAGATGAGGGCCTTCGCCGCCTGCCAGGACGCTTTGTGGGCGCTGGACAGCCTGGGCCAGGTGTTCATCAGGACGCTGTCCAAGAGCTGTCCCACCGGCATGCACTGGACGCGGCTGGACCTTTCGCAGCTAGGTAGGCCTCTTGAGCGTCGGGACGGCCTTTACGCTGCCTCCAGATGTGACCGCTAACAAAGGTTCCAGGGGCCATACGGTTTCTCGTGTTGGTCAGCTGACAGCCAGTGGTTTTACCTGTCCAAGCATTTGGTGTTTGGGAATTGACCCACACACACGCACACCTGCACAGAAAAGGCGGAGGGGAGAGAGGAAGCAGGGAGGGAACGAGCGAGGGAGGCACGCCGCCCGCCTCCTTCCCGGCAGCCCTGCTGCATCTCCAGCTGCCGGGGGCCACTTTCCTCACATGGCTGGGCCCGGCCCGCACGGCCGCTCCAAGGTGCCGTGCAGACATGTCTTCAGTCCGTCCAGCAAGGCCCGGCGTCCTGTGGCACCACTGAGGGGTGGGTCAGCTCTCAACTGCCAAGCTCACTTTGTCCAGAGCGAGGTGTTTTCCAGGGTCGTTTTGGTCGCTCTGCTTTAGGCCTGGTGCACGGTCTCTTGAGCCCGTTCTCGGCCCCAGGACCAGTCACCCTGTTGCTTTTGAGAGCATCAGCCAGCTGTCTTCACCGACAGTGACTGACCCCACGGGGCTGTGGACGAGGCTGCAGCTGGGCGTGGCCCTCCCAGCCCTGCCTCCCTGCCTGTTCACCCCATCCTCCCAGTGCCGGGTCACTGGGGTGGTGGCCACCCTTCCCAGGAGAAATCAGCGTTGGTGGACGGGAATCTCCGTCCGAGGGCAGGAGGGAGTCGGAAGTAGGCCCTGCTGAGTCTGGGCCGGCCGTCCTCAGACGGTGAGAGCACAGGCGGCGGGTGTGCACTGCAGGCGTGCTGCTGGGCAGAGGCGCCTGGCAGAGGCACCGAGCCACCCAGCCTCGTGCCTACAGCATCAGCATTAGCAAATCAGTGCCAGGACCCAGCCATGGCCAGAGTGGGTCATGCAGACCGTAGGTGGCCGGTGGCCAGTGGCCAGCCCGAGGTGCAGGACTCGATGCAGAGGCTGCGCTGCCCATGCACAGACCTGGGCCCAGGCGAGCTGCTGGCTTCCCTCCGACCCCAGCTCCTCACCTCTGCAGTGGGGACAGCACTGCCCCCCTGCCCAGAGATGGTGCGAGCGAGCATCCCGCGTGGATGGCTGTCTTGGGCAGGTGGGGCTCGCCCTCGGGGTCGCTCAGAAGCCCTCCTCAGCGGCACAGGGGCGCCCCATGACAGTGCGCATAGTGGGGGCAGTCACAGAGAGTGCCTGCCTGTCTTGGTCCATATCCTACTTCGAGCTCTGGGTTCTGGTGGTTTCTCTGGCTGGCTGGCACTGAAATGACAAAGGCTCCTTTCCCCTTGTTCTGAATTCCCAAGTCCAGAGTTAAGAATTTGTGTAGGGGGGGAGGGGTGCCGGCCTTCCCCTGAGCCAGGGAGGGGCAACAAAAGGGAGTCAGGGCCACCAGGTGTCCTTTTATTGGGTTCCGTCCAGGTGTCGTAGCATAGCTGGTGGGCCGAGCAGGTGAATCAGGGTTCTTCTAATTAGGGTTTAAATTGGGGTGCAGACACGAGCAGAGCTGCGTGCACCGGCCACGCAGCTGTGCAAGGAGTGCTGCCCCTGGTGGGCGGCCCGCCATCCGGCTTCGCTGCTGCATTGCCAGCTGGACTCGGCTGTGCGTGGGAAGACTCTGCACACCTTCAGCCTTCTCTTTCCCAGCCGCTCTCTTCCTGACGCCACTCCTCCGGCCCCATCCCGTCCCGCACGGGCAGGGCACCTCTCTCAATCGCCCCAGGGTCTCTGGCGGTGCCTCATCCCTGCTTCCGCCCACCCACTGCCAGAGGCAGCCCGGCTCCACTCCTGCACTGCCCAGTACCCACCTGCCCGTGGCACCAGGAGTGCCCCTCCCTGAAGCACAGCTGCAGCGGCTGTGCCTTCACCACTGGATGGCTCGAGTTGCCCCGAGCATCAGTTCCTGTCTCCAGGCCGCACCGGGGGCCCTGCAGCCTGGCCCTGCCTGCCCTTCCCGGGCACCGCCTGCCCCTTGCCTCTCCCCTCGGCCTAGGATGCCCTTCCTGCTCTTCCCTCCCTCAGCTCTCCCTGCTGCAGGCCGCAGCCACTCTCCCCGTCAGCCTCCGTCTTGATGCCTGGCCCGCTGCGTCCCCTGAGCGCTGTGCTCCTGCTCTCAGCAGGCATTTCGGTCGGACTCAGGAGGTCCGCACCAGAGGGTGGGGGCTGTGTAGGGGGGACCATGTGCTCAGCCCCATCCCGGTCCTTCAGGAAGTGAGACTGTCAGGGAGAGCTGTCATTGTGTGCAGCTGTCTTTCTAAGTAACCCTGGCACAGGAGTTCCATTCCTGTTGCTGCTGATCACAAATAAACTTGCCCGACACGCAGGGTCAAGGTGCTGCTGCCACACCGGGTCAGGGCACGAGGCCAGCGGTGCCGGGTTCGTCAGAGCGGTCTGGAGCTGTGTTCCACACCTTCTCCTCGGTCCTGGCTCCGTATGAGTGTTCTGACCTTGAAAATGCTCAAGTGAAGGCCTGTCTTCCTAGTGCCCACAACGTGAGCCTGGCTACCTCATGCTGGCATCGACCTTGGGCAGCGCAAGGTCATTGTAAAGTCTGGAATGTGACTGTTCTTGCAAACAGAAGTTGCATTTTCAAGGATGACTTCAGCAAAGTGTCAAGTCACGAACACAGTTTCTACCTTTAATTTCTTCTTGAAGACACAGCGTCCCTCTGCCCTGCCCCATACAAACAGCCACATCAGTGACCGTTTAGAGCTGACATGAAGGGAACTCCTGGATGTCTAGCTGTTGAACCAGGTACAAAGACAGTATGGGAGTTGGGACTGGCACAGTCCTGGATTTTGGAAGGAGAGTTGCACCATTTGCGGGCGTTCATGACGCTCTGGCGCGTCATGTGGGCGCCAGGAGGCTCAGCCGGTGAGCACTTCGTGGGCAGCCTGCCCGGTCTCCGGGGGGCGAGGACGTACTCAGTGGCAGGTCATACCTGTAGGTAATGACAGGACTGTGGTAGGCAGTAGCTTAGGTAGAAGAGTGTTTCATAGGTAGTAAAACACCAAAGAGATGCCGCTTTCTGTTCAGGGAAGATGTCTGATGTGTTGAGAAAATAATTAAAATTTTTAAGGGGAGGGGAAGAGGCAGGCAAGTCGATGAGGGCCTAGTCGGGCCCGTGGTGGGGCGAGCCCAGCCTCAGTGACCCGATGGCACACACCAGCTTCTTCTCCCCCGGCTCGGCTTTCTACCTGGTGTCCCAGCAGTGACACCGTCCCCACTCGTCAGAGAGGCCGAGTGACTCTTCACAGGGGCTGCCACGGGCCAGGCTCCCTCCTGCAGTTGCTTATTTCTTTTTTTTTAAATATATTTTATTAACTATACGATTACAGTTGTTCCATTTACCCCCCTTCATTCCCCTCCACCCTGCACACCCCCTCCCCCACCATTCCCCCCCTTTAGTTTATGACCACGTGTCTCAAGTTCTTTAGATTCCATATTTCCCATGCTATTCTTGCCCCCATCTATTCTCTATCTACTGTCTATGCTACTTATTTTCTGTACCTTCTCCCCCTTTCTCCTCCTCACACTCCCCTGTTGCTAACCCTCCATGTGATCTTCATTTCTACAGTTCTGCTCCTGATCTAGCTGTCCTCTTAGTTTGCTTTTGTTTTAGGTGTGATTGTTAATAACTGTGAGTTTGCTGTCCTTTCACTGTTCATCTTTTTTATCTTCTTTTTCTTAGATAAGTCCCTTTAACATTTCATATTAAAGGGCTTGGTGATGATGAACTCCTTGAGTTTGATCTTATCTGAAAAGCACTTTATCTGTCCTTCCATTCTAAATGAAAGCTTTGCTGGACAGAGCAATCTTGGATATAGGTCTTTGGATTTCATGACTTGGAATACCTCTTTCCAGCCCCTTCTTGCCTGTAAGGTCTCTTTTGAGAAATCAGCTGACAGTCTGATGGGAAGTCCTTTGTAGGTGACTGTCCCCTTATCTCTTGCTGCTTCTAGGATTCTCTCCTTCATTTTAATCTTGGCTAATGTAATGATGATGTGCCTTGGTGTGTTCCTGCTTGGGTCCACCTTCTTTGGGACTCTCTGAGCTTCCTGGACTTCCTGGAAGTCTGTTTCCTTTGCCAGATTGGGGAAGTTCTGCTTTATTATTTGTTCAAATAAGTTTTCCACTGGTGGCTGTTCCTCTTCCCCTTCTGGTACCCCTATAATTTGGATACTGGAGCGTTTAAAGATGTCCTGGAGGTTCCTAAGTCTCTTCTCATTTTTTTGAATTCTTGCTTCTTCGCTCTTTTCTGTTTGGCCATTTTTTCCTTCCTTCTGGTCCACTCCATTGATTTGAGTCCCAGTTTCCTTCCCAACACTATTGGTTCCCTGCGCAATTCCCTTCATTTCACTTAGTTTAGCCTTCATATGTTCCTCTAATTAGTGAGTAAAATCAACCAGTTCTGTGAGGATCCTGATCACCAGTGTTTTGAACTGTGCATCTGATAGGTTGGCTATCTCTTGGTTGCTTAGAAGTATTGGCTCTGGGGCTTTGAGCTGTTCTTCTTGAGCCATAATGTTTTGGTCTGTTTGCCCCTGTTCTGTATGAGGGGTGGAGCCTTAGGTGTTCACCAGGGTGGGGTGCTGCGGTCCAGCTGCAGCGGGTCAAGGGGTCCCACAGGTGAGGGTAGGCGTCGGCACTGGGTAACAGACGACAACACGCCTCAAAGGACAGTGAAGCTCTGTTCCGTTTATTGCAAGTACAAGCAGGTTTTTATATTTTCATTTTAGGTAGTGATTAACATTTGTAGTATAACATGGTCATTTAAGCAGAAAAAATTAATACAAAGGTAATCAGTAAAAGTACAAAAGTTCCCGTAGATTTAGTTAAAGATTATTTTAACTAGGAGAGAGAGCCATTAATCAGACAATTAGAAGTATCTTATTGTATATTAAAGTTTCTCAGAATTTGTCATAGGGCAAAAGGATACGCTAGATTGAGTAGAGAAAATAGGAGATTTATTATAAGGCCTTTGTGATGTCTAACTTAGCTATCTATCTTTTTTTTTGCTTAAAATGTTTTTCTGTGTACTATAAATTCTGACTCCCTAGTGACTGTTTAGTTTGTAATAACTAACTAGCTTTTGTTATTACTTTGCTTGTCTAGTTGATATATATTCTTATTCAAGGTAAAGGAGGGGCTATTCCTATGTTGCAGGGGGCTTTCAAGGGTACTTCTTTTAAGTTTCTCTAGGAGTTCTTTTATAGACATGTTTTGTACTTTGATTCCCTCTAAGAAAGCAGTGAGATCATCTCCTGATTTCCTAGAGTATTCTATCTTATCTTGGGTGTTTTTCCAATAATCTGTTATTGATTAAGCTTGAATTCTCAGATTGTTCTGGTTGTTTCTTTGTACCTATATTCCCTGACGTTCTAGTATGATATTATTATTCTGTTCATTGAGCCGGGAAAGGTCTAGGCACACTATCTGAATCACTGCCAGGGTATTCATAATGATTAAAGCAGAAAAGGTCATGATCCCCAAAGCAAGCACAATCACAATAGGTATTGCAGGGCCTTCCATGCCACGTCCACCAGGTTGGAAACTGCTTCCTTGAAGTCTTACACCCCCTCTCAGGACCTTGTCATGGAGAAAGGGATCCAACAGTGGACACGGCAGTGGACGTGGCAGTGGGGTGACCCAGTGACTAGGTTGTGATGCTGTATGTGGGGGCGAAGTCAGAGAGGGAGCGATGGCGCTTATTCCGCTCTCCGTTGGATTTCAGTTCCTTCCACCACTTCCCTCAAGCAAACTGGGCCCTTCTGGTGCTGATTCCTGGGTGGATGGGCTTGTTTACGTTCAAGGACCCTGTGGGTCTCTCCAGCAAACTCTCCTGTGAGGCTGGGAGCCTCTCTCAGCACCTCAACCCCTGAAAGTTTTTCCAGTCGGTGGTTTTAGGTTTTATGTCCCGTTGCTGGGGCCCCGGGTTGCTAGGTCTTTCCCACTGACCATTTTTAAGCCTGCCTGGTTTATCTGCGTGAGAATGTGCGCCTGCGGTCAGCCAGCCGCCTTGCGAGCTTTACCGGGTTTGCTCGATTCCTCCCCGCACCCGGGCCTGCCAACCTACGCCTCTTCCTGCCCTGACCCCTCTCCGTCGGCCACCAACTCCACCCCTCCTACCGGTCTGGATGAATGGTTTGTTGTTGTCGGACTTTGGTACAGTTTAATTTTCTGTCTGTTCTTGTTTTTGTTTCTAAATCTTTATTGTCCTTAAACTTGGTTGTGCGAGGAGGCACAGTGTCTCCACCTACGCCTCCATCTTGGCCGGAAGTCTGTAGTTACTTTTCAATCAGTCCTTGTTTCTCAGCTGTTTCTGGGGCTTCCTGCTGAAGCTGCTGTATTTTGATTTGTACAAATGTTTTAATATGTAGTGTAGAGACCTGGGGAGTCTGTCTGAGCCCCCCGGAAAAATGTTCTATGGAAGAGTAAGGGAGGAAACGCGGTGTTTCACCATCAGGAACCCCCAGCCTTAAGCAGTGCCCAAAGGGGCGCTGCCTTTCGTGCAGTGGGAGTTAACACCTTCTAAGCTTGTCTCATGCTAATGGCACATGACACGATTGCCACATAGCAGGATCCGTGCCTGTTGGTGCAGACATGGGCTGTCATCTGATGCCAGTGTCACCTGCGTAGGGTGGCCAAGAACAGCACAGCCAGCAAACCCAGCTGCAGCCTTTTCCCCAGTGCCCGGCTAACGTGACCCGTCCTCTGACCCAGTCATCACGAGGCAAAGCGTGCAGCTTGGAAGACGCGCAGGAGACCTGATCCCACACGCACAGGGCGCGCTGTGCGAGTGCCCGTCTCAACACCACTCGCTGTCGGGGAAATGCCAGTGAAACCCGAGACAGGCATCACTTCACACCCACCAGATGGCCGATGGAAACAGGCCGCAGCGCGACACCAGCGAGGGTCACAGACAGCCGGGGACACTGGCAGCGCTGTGGAAAGCGGAATGTGCGCTGGCCGGTGGCCCAGCAGCTCCGCGCCTCGGTGCTCAGGAGAAGCAGCACGTGTCCCCCAAAGTCTTCCGAGAACCATGGTAGCAGCTTTACTTCTAGTGGCAGAAGGTGGGCGGGTGAAGTAACTGGTGTCAGTGCAGTGGAATAACCCTCGGCCTTGAGTAAGTGACAGTGAGTGACAAAGCTGCACCCGGAGTGTGTGCCTGCGACCACTTCTGTGGACGCCTCCACCAGGCCAGACTCACTGTGCTGCTAGAAGTCGGAGGGAGTGACCGGACGGGGTCCGGGGAACTCTCCGGGACGAGTCACCAGGCATGCCCTTTGTCAGAGCTGGGCGAGGCGGCTGACGCGGGGAAGCTGGGTGGCCCGGCCTCAGCCCTCAGCTTGCCCCAGGCCTCCTGGCTTCGCCACCTGCATGCCGGGAGCCTTGGGCAAATGGCTTCACATCTGCACCTCGGTGGCCTCGTGAGGACTGGGGTCCCGGTGGCTGTGCAGACCCGGCTGGGGACCGCCCTGCAGCAGCTGGTCGGTGACGGCTGCTGCAGCTCTTCTGCCAAACAGATCGTCAGTCAAGTGCAGTCTCTAACAGCTCGTCCCACTTCCCTTCCTCTTAAAACCGGTGTCATCAACAAGGATAATAGGAACAGGAAATCGAAGATTCGCGGTGGCCTCCTTAGTTCACCTTAATTCCAGTTAGGACCGAGATCACCCATAAAGAGGGTCTTCCTCTCCCCTGGTCCAGAAGCTGCTGGTGGTCGTCAGTACCTGAGGCAGCGAACGATGGCCCCAGTGGAGATGCCTGTCCCCGTGCTTGGTGACACAGGGCACTTCCTGGCCCGTGGCACAGAACGGCTGCCATGTGGTGCCCGGTAGGTGGCAGGGCAGCCAGAGGCCTCAGCCACCCTCCTCGTCCCTTCCTTTGCAGTAGCCGGTCCGAGCGGACAGATTTCAGTGAGAGGTCAGCTTCACGGTGGTGACCGTGCCTGTGCCTCTCCTTCCCTCGTCTGCAGGAGCCGTGAGACTGACGAGCCTGGCGTGTGGGGGCCAGCACGTGTGGGCCTGCGACTCCAGGGGAGGCGTGTACTTCCGTGTGGGGACCCAGCCTCTGAACCCCAACCTCATGCTTCCGGCCTGGATAATGATTGAACCGCCCGTGCAGGTGAGTTCAGGGCAACCGGCGCTGACCGGCCCCTCGGTGAGACAGGCCGCAGGACGCCGCTGTTGGGAGAAGCAGCACCGCTGACAGGGGGCTCCCAGCAGGGGGGCAGGGCATGTGTCTGCAAACAAGGGGGGCTGTCCACTGGCCCCCAGACTTAGAACTTGATGTTTGTCAAGTTCAGAGCTGAACAGATTGATAAAATTATCTCAGCCAACACTGAATTCCGCCCCCCCAAATGTTTTATTTCTTTTTACAGAGTGAGCATTGTTTTTTTAACTCAATATCCAAAAGCTTAGAGGAGAAAGTAAAGGCCACTTTAAACCTGGTCGTGGGTCTGGTCTGTCGGTGTCAGCGTTTTTTGCGAGTGCCTCCCGGGTGTGTTCACGAACTCTCCTTCCCAGTGTCCCCGGTGCCCCATTTCCATTTACAGTGTCTTCTTTTTTTTTTAAGTACTGTTTTGTTATTAAAGATTTTATTCATTTATCTTTAGAGGGAAAGGGAAGGAGAGAGGGAGAGAAACATCAATGTGTGGTTGCCTCTCATGTGTCTCCTGGTGGGACCTGGCCTGCAACCCAGGCATATGCCCTGACTGGGAATCAAACTGCGATCCTTTGATTCGCAAACGCGGGCTCAGTCCACTGAGCTACGCCAGCCGGGGCCGGTTTACAGTGCCTTCTGTCTGCCACACATGGGTGTGGGCCCAGCCCGGCTTGCGTCTTTACCCTCCTACCAGTCTCACTGGGGTTTCTTCTTTCGTCCTGTGGTTGGTCCCTTCTTCAGTTCCACAGTTGCCAATGTCTGATGGTTCTGAATGATGTTGTTATGGTTTAGTTGTAATTTTTGTACGGTTGTGCGAGGGCAGTAAGCTGTGTTTACCTACACCGCCATCTTGATTGGAAGTCCTACAATGTATCTAAATGTTTTCTTGTGCTCTTGACTGTTCCCCACTGGGTCAGGAGAAGTCTGACCTCAGTGCACTGTTGAATTACCCTTTAAGATCTAATGGGCCCTGGCTGGTTTGGCTCAGTGGATTGAGCATCAGCCTGCAAACTGAAAGGTTGCTGGTTCGATTACAGGTCAGGGCACATACCTGGGTTGTGGGCCAGGGCCCCAGTTGGGGGCATGCAAGAGGCCACCATTAAAAAAAAAACCTGATGGGCCCAGTTGCTATGCTGAGTGTATTTCTGCTGACATTTGTGATGGGGAGGCCGCTAGTCCCGCTTGTGTGACTTTGCTGTTGGGTGAAACATGGAGCTGGCACGCGCAGAGGCGGCGGCGGAGGCCAGAGCGGGTTGTCTGTGAACAAAAAGATACTTTCAAGGCACCAGAAGGAAACCGAGGGAGGGAGTCCAGGCCCGTGCTCATGACCGTCTGCATGTCGGGCATCGTAGCCCTCGGGGGTGGGGCGGCGGAGGTGGAGGGGCAGGCTGCAGGGCCAGACGCGAGGACCAGCAGTCCTGCCCGCGGGCCTGGGGCGTGTGCTGGGGGCCGGATGTCGACCCGGGTAGGTCTGGAGTCCTTTCAGGCCACACGGAGGCTCCACGTGGCTCTCCCGGGTCCCGGGGAGAGTGAGTGCGGCACCAACTGTGACGCTGGGGGAACAGAAAGTGCTGTGCAAACCGAGGAGCGAACCGGACGTGCACTCACACTTCCACTGCACACGGGGGCACCACGCCGGGCCCAGACGAGGGCTGTGGCACTGGAGTCCTCGAGCACGGTGGCGCACGGTGACAAGGACAGGCAGGCCAGCGGTGCTCGGTTTCCTGCCCGCTCCCGTTCTCTTCAGATAAGGCTCCTCCTGTCACCCGACTCCTCGGCGCGTTGCGGTCAACACCTTCCTTTCCTTTTCTTCTAGCAATTGTGTTATTTTGTCAGAGTTGTAGTTTGCCCTTTTACAGAACACAGCTCAGTGGAATTGACAGTTGTGCAGCAGTCGCTACTAGCCGGCTGCAGATCTTAGTCACCCAGACAGAAATCGGGCCGGCTGGCCACTCCCTTCCTCCCCTCAGCTGGTGGCAGCGCGAGCCTTCCCCGTGTCTGTGTGTCCCCGTCTCGCTGGACGGGCCCATGCACTGTGTGGCGCTGCCCGCCGTCCCTCACTGCGCGCGTTTTCCAAGTCCCCAGTTCACGATGCTGCACGCGTGGGCGCTTCTGTCCTCTGTCACCGAGTGACGCTGCACCGTGTGCACAGGTCCCATTGCATGTGTCTGTCGGCCGGTGGGCACTGGGGATCTTTCTACTTGGCTCCGAGTGACTCTGCCGCGAGCGTTCATGTGTGGGTGCGTGGTCTCGGTTCTCTTGGGTGTGTAACTGTAAACGGAACTGCAGGGTCGTTTGGTGATGGTGTGTTTAAATCTTCTGTGTAAGATTTATTTACTTATTTTTAGAGAGAGAGGGATGAAGGGAAAAGGAGGGAGAGAAACAGTTGCTTCTTATACATGCCCTGACCAGGGATTGAACCTGCTACTCAAGTGTGTGCCCTGACTGGGAATTGAACCATAAAGTCGGGATGACACCCAACCCACTGAGCCACACCAGGCAGCGCCAAGTTTTTAGTTTGATGAAGTCTGATTAATCTGTTTTTATTTTCATTTATTTTTTAAATATTTTATTTATTTTTAGAGAGAGGAGAAGGGAAGGAGAAAGAATGGGAGAGAAACATCCATGTGTGGTTGCCTCTCATGTGTCCCCTACTGGGGACCTGACCTGCAACCCAGACATGTGCTCTGACTGGGAATCAAACTGGTGACCCTTTGCTTCATAGGCCCGTGCTCAATCCACTGAGCTGCGCCAGCCAGGGCTAATCTGTTTTTATTTAGTTGTAATGCTTGGGGTGTGCTAAGAACCACTGCTTAATCCTAGGTCAAGAGGAGTCATACTTAGGTTTTCTGATTTTGTAGTGTTAACTCCTACATTTAGATGTTGGATTCAAGTTAATTTTTGTGTGCGGTATGAGAAGGTCGTCCAAATGCACCCTTCTACACGCACGTACCCGGTCATACCAGCACCGTTTACAGAAATGACTGTTCCTTCCCTGGTACATTGTCTTGACGGCTTGTGGAGCTGATGGGTCGTAGGTGTGAGGACTCGTCACCGTGCTCCTGGCCCCGTCCCAGTGGCCGGCAGCTGTGTCTGTCCTTGTGCCCGGGCCACACGTCCTGATCGCGTGACTTCGTCGTCAACTTTGAAATTAGGAAGCAATTTGTTTCCAAAACTGTTTTGGCTACTCTGTGTCCTTCTAATATCTTGTGGATTTTAGGATCAGTTTGTCACTTTCTGCTTTTTTCTTTTTTGCTGGGATTTGGGTAGGAACCGTGCTGAGTGTGGAGCTCCGCTGGGCGCGCTGCCCTCTCACCAGCACAGGGTCTTCCAGGCCGGGAGCACGGTGTCTGCATTTGTGAGGATGCTCTGTGATCTCCTCCAGCGGTGTTACAGTTCCACAGTGTACATTTCCATTACTTTTGTTAAATTTATTCCTAAAGTTCTTACTCTCTCGGGTGCTATTGTACACGGAATTGTTTTCTTAATTTCATTTTTAAATTGCTGACTTACCAGTGTAAGTTTTTGGGTGTTGATCTTGTGCCTGGAAATGCTGGTAAACCTGCTTGTTCCAGTGACTTTCGTGTCGGCCCTTTAGGGTTTTCTACATGCAAGACCACGTCTGCAAGTAAAGGTGGTTGTGCGTTGTCCTTTCCCACCTGGACGCCCTGTCACTCGTCGTCCTGCCTGGTCGCCCCGGCGGGGACCCCGTGTACGACGCCAGAGGGCGCCGGGCGGCGTGGGCGTTCTCGTCTTGCCCCGATCTCAGGGGACGGCATCCTGTGTTTCCACTGAGTGCACTGTTATCAGCTGTGGATTTTTTTTTTAAAGAGAGAGGGGGGAAGGGAGGGAAGAATGAGGAGAGAAACACCAGCTGATTTCCTCTCGCACGCCCCCAACCAGGGACCTGGCCTGAAACCCAGGCATGCGCCCTGACTGGGGGTCTATCCAGCGATCCCACGGCCTGTGGGCGACGCCCACCTGCTCAGCCGAACGGTCAGCGTTGGGTTTCTCACAGCCGCTCTTTTGCAAACTGAGGGAGGCCCCTCTACTCCTGGTTCGTTGGGTGGTTGGTACCGTGGCCGGTGTTGGACCTGGCGGCTGCTCTTTCTTCGTCTGTGGAGATGGCCGTGTGGGCTTCGCTTTATCGGCATCACGTGAAGTTGACTGACCTGGTGTGGTGGGCCGCCTTGTCCTTCGGGGGTGAATCCAGCGGGTCGTCTGTGGGTCTTGCCGGCTTGATCCGCCGGCGATTTGTTGGCAGTTTCTGTGTCCACACTCAGGAGGGTGGTCGGCCTTTGCTTTGCTTTGCGTGTCGCGTGTTTGTCAGGTTTTGGTGTCAGGGCTGCGCTGGTCTTTTGGACGAGAAGTGTTTTTTCTCTTCTGTTTTCTGGAAGAGATTCTGAAGAATTGGTGTTACTCATTCTTTAAGTGTTTGTTAGGATTTACCAGTGTAGGTTTGGGTTTTTCTCTGTGGGATTTTTTTATTACTGATTCAGTCTGTTGTTTTAGATCTATTCAGAATTTTCTGTTCTTCTTGATGAGTACGAACAGTTTATGTTTTTCTAGGAGTTTGTTCATTTCGTCTGCGTCGTCTGATTCATCGGCACCCGGTTGCTCCAGTTGCAGCCCCTTTTCTTTCTGGAAGATTGGTAGGGCGTACCCTCTTGTTTTTCTGGTTTTAGTAATTCGAGTCTCCTCTCTTTCTTTCTTGGTTAATCTCGCTAAAGTTTGGACAGTTCCGTCGACCTTCTCAAAATCTCGCCTTTGGTTCCGTCGGTCCGCCCCCTTCTGCTCTGTTCCATCTGTTCCCACCGCGGTCCTTCTCCTCCGCGCTTTCTTGCCGCACAGCACTCTGCTCGCTGGTGACCCTCCCGATGCCCCAGCTGTGTTCGTCTCCCCTGCCAAAGCCCTGCAGGGACAGCGGGCAGGGGCCCAACACAGAGCCACGCCAGGGTCAGAAGGGACCCTCGGCTGGATGAGTGGCGCAGGACCCGTGGAGGTGAAGGGCGCTGCCGAGCGGGTGGCAGTGGCCGGGCCGCCTGCCTCTGCCCTGCAGCCCGCAGCCCAGCCACCGGGCTGTGTCCCAGACTGTGCCTGTGCCTCCCCTCCTTCCTCTCTGAGAGGCTCGCATGACCTCTGGGGAGCATCGCGGGGCGGGACGCTGTACAGGAGAGATCTGCCGAGAGGAGTGGTGGCAGCTTTGCTCTGTAACGTGGCCCACGTAGAGCAAATGCCGCGGAAGGGCCTGGGAACTGCGCTCCTCATGACGGGCGGTGGCCCAGTGTGGGGTTAAAGGGCACCGTCTCCAGTGGGCTGCGGAGCAGAGTCGCTTCCGGCGCTCGGGCCACTGGGAGAGCCCTGCAGGGGAAACCCTTCCCCGGGTTTGTGGACACAGGCTTTCCACAGTGGTTATCCCACCCCCAGCCTGTTCCCCCAGGGGTAGGAGTCAGGGGAGGCTCTTCCCACTGGTCATAGGAAGCACGTTACTGGGGACAGCTGAGTGACCAACAGTCCCCCTAGGACCTGGCTGCACGCTGTAATAAGCACACCTTACCATCCAGTCCGTGGGCGCCCCACGGAGCGGCTGCTCCTGCCCCTACTTGCGGTCACCCCTTCCCAGAGAGGGTCAGGAGTGGCTGGGGGCCTCGTGGCTAGTAGGTGGCAGAGTGGACTCCACATGCGTGTCCCCCAACTAGGTGCTGAGGAGCAAGCCTTGGCGGGAACACTGACAGTGTCCCCAAGGTGGACCATTGGTCGGTGACCTCACGTGCACGCAGTGGGTCAGGACAGAACTGCCCCAATCTTGAGACTGTACAGAGTCCTGGGAAGATGAGCCCCGCAGTGGGACCAGGGTTGGGGACAGAGGTTTCACAAAAAGGCTGTGGACGTTCAGGACGATGTGGGACTTGCTCACTTGCCACTCACCTTTCTGCACTTCGTTCCACGTGCTCTTCGCCCAAGCTTCCTGGACAGTGTGTGGGACACGTCTGCACTTGAGACACAGGGAAGAGGAGACGGGTGCTGCAGGGTGTGACCTTGTGAGCCACGGGGACCTTGGAGAATAGTCACAGTTTCTCTGTTTCTGTTCCCTATTCTTATCTCTGGTTAAACCTCCCTCCTCTGGTAGTCTCGGGTGAATTTTAGCAAAGCATTCAAAACAAATGACTCAGTTTTCAGACTTGCTAACATTTAGAAGGATTTGGAGAAAATATTTATAGTTGTGTTTAGCATCTTTTTTTGGAGTTCGCTTCATCAGTTGCTGAACTTTCTGTGCACATTAAAATTAGCTCTGAAGCTAATAGCACAGTTGACTCGGTTTCCTGGTGCTGCCTGCACCGTGCGCAGCAGAAAGGAAGGGGGTCCAGCAGGTGGTCTGGCGGCCGCACCGGCGAGGCCCCGCCTCTTCTTTCACGGGGATCCACTTCGCCCCTTATGCTCTGCCCCCCCATCGCCTCCTGTCCCCGGTCCCCTCCTGTCCCCGGTCCCCTCCAGGCCTGGGCACCCAGGCCTCACGCGGTGGGCTGGCTCCACAGCAGAGACAAATGTGACTGCGGATAGCCAGACTAACATTTGAAAAGTAATTTTAAATTCAGCCGCTTCAGTTATATTTGGCCACACGAACAGTGGAATAAACTAAATACACAAACACGGTCACAGATAGTACCCGTGAGTTGCCACGCTCAGAGATGCTGCCGGGGGCGCGGGCTGGGACCGGGTGTCACTCCACATGTCCGGACCTTCAGGGGAGTCCAGCCCCGACAGCAGGAAGGAGCCCCTGGGCTGGGCCTTCAGATTCATCAAAATGGAACATCATCTTGGGGTGTCAGACCGGGGCGCAGTTAGAGGGGTTTTGCTCTTTGCTCCCAGGCTGGGGCAGTGCCACGTAATCCTCGATGTCACTACACCTTGCACCCTCTGGTGGCACTCACTGAGCTGGCAGAGGTCACTCGCACCAGGGCAGAGATGGAGGGAGGAAAGTCGCTGCCACAGAACCCAGCTCCGTGGGCGGGGCCAAGCTCCCGCTGCTGAGCGTTCAGGGGCATCCCTCCTGGGATGAAGGCCAGGCCCCGAGTCGGTCCGCAGGTGGTGGGTTACTGCCGGGCTGGTCACAACGCCGGGCCTTGGGGCCGATGTTCCCTGACCTCACTTGGATGCCACGGGTTAAGTCCCTCAGCAACAGCACTGAAGGGCTCATCTCCGGATGGAGCCTTCCCTAGCACAGCATGTCCCCGCGGCTGGCAGTGATGGCGTTCTGGGACAGGGAGCAGAAAGCTCCAGTGTCAGAGCAGCCGCGGAGTCGCCCTGCGAGTCCCTGGTTCTCAATGAGAGAGAAGAACCACGGTGGTCGACAGGGTCAGTGGCCCCAAGGCCTGCGCTCCTGGGGGCGTGGCTGGGGGCGGAGCCTCTGCCGTGGCGACTCGGGCACACGGTGGGGGGGGGACCCCACCCACCCCACCCACCCCACTGTACGGACGCAGGCCTCACGCTCCCCTGGAGAAACGCTCACGGCAGCTGCTGAGCGAAGCGCACGTTACCACGCGTGTCTGATGATTCTGTGTGAAAAAGAACAGGCTGCACAAGTCGGGAGGGTACCCAGCAAAATGCTGACGGTGGTGCCGCCCGGTGGGGCTGCTGTGGCCGGCGGCTTCCTGCCTTCGGTTTCCCTCTCTTTTCTGAGGGTCTTGCAGTTAATGTAACAGTAATTTGTAGCTCTATCTAACAGGAACTAGTCTTCAGAAACGATCAGAATTCTTCTCTAAGCTCTTCGGTGCCGCTGGTTACGGCCCACGTGGCGGGTGCAGCTGGGGCCCCGCCCTCGTGTGAGGCGGCCACTGAGTAGCCGCTCACTGCACCGGCCACTGCAGACGAGGAAGGGTGTGCTCGGAGGGGCCGCTTAAAATCTCGCTCTGGCGAGTACTGATCTGAAGCCCTAGCGGAGTGGGGGCTGCCACGGCTTTGGAGCTGGCCTCTGCCACTCACCGGAAGCGGAAGCGTTCCCGGGCCTTCCTGTGCAGGCCACAGCGGTGACCTGCCCCCAGCTGTCGCCGACCTGCAGGGTGACGTGTGCACAGCCGCTCACGGCGTCCTTGGGAGGGCTGTGTGGTGTGGTCCCAGTGTTGAGAAAACAGAAACCAGTGGTGACAACATGCCACTTAAATACCTAGGGAACCTACAGCCAAGTTACTACTTTGGTCCAGGAACCATAGGCAACTACAACTCCAAGGTCTGTCTGCCACGTTCACCCGCAGTGGGCAAGGAATTCTTTTGTAAGCAGAGACAACAGCATGTTCTGCGAAGGACCCAGGCTTGGGGCCGGGGCAGCCCTCTGCTCCAGGCCCCCCACCTGCCCACCTGGGTGTAGGCCTGGGTCCCGTGGGTCCCGCCTCCCCACGCCTCCGCCGCACACTGCATTTTAGATGTCGTTCCAGCTGGTGAGGGGCTGGGCCTGGCCTCCCCAGCTCCAGTCCTCGAGGCCACGTGGTACAGGCCGTCCTGCCCCGGGAGCACGCATGGCCACTGCAGCCATACACGCAACCCCGGTTCTTAAAGTGGAAGCTTCAGCCTGTGCCTGGGGACGAGGTGCCACCAGGGTCTGGAGGTGGCCAGAGGCTCTCACAGGCGGCACTGACGCCAGAACGGGAGAGTGAGTGGGAGGGCCAGGCAGGCAGGGTGGAAGCATGTCCCCAGCCAAAGGGACCATGTCACATGTGCGATGACCAGAGAGGCACTACCGTGTTGAGTAGGGGCCTCCCAGACAGGCTGGGCCGGGGCAGCTTGTCTCCAGTGTGGGCCCTGCCGAGTGGGCTGGTCGGGCTCAGTTTGGGGCAGGTGGCCTGCTTGGGGGCTGTGACACAGTTCCCAAAGGGGCGGTGAGAGGAGGGAGAGGTGGGTGCTGGGGGAGGGCCCCCAGGCCGGGTCTGCGCCTTGCTGCAGGTCACTGGGAGCCATGCCCGGCTCCAGGCTGCCAGACTGTGCAGCGCAGCCCAGGAGCTGGGGCAGCGCAGGCAGGGCAGGGGTGCCGGCTGGAAGGCCGCGGCGGGTGGGTCACCCTGTAATTACTGTGCTCCTCTCGTGGGATGGGGTGCCTCAGTGTACGGCAGGGGCGCAGCAGGCTACGGACCCCAGAACTCCAAGGTTTGTTCTCAGACCCTGGCAGCCGCGTCTTGCTGACCAAGTGCTGACATAGCACAAGTGTCCCATTCTCCAGCTAGTCAGTGACAGTGCTGTCCTCGAGTGAAGGTCAGCGCAAGGACCGTGCTCGGCACTGGTGTCCAGGGGCCACCAGCTCCCGCTGGCCGTGGAGCGGTGCTAGCCCAGCCTGTAGGGCTGGGGCTTCTTCATGTGGGGAGCAAGGGGCTATTCTGAAACTTCCACCAAACCCTCTGCTCCCGAAAGGAGAGGTGTCGCGTGGGAGTCAGGCCGCACCCCGGGCAGGGGCGGTGGGAAGCTGGGAGGGAGGCCCGCTCCGGGACCAACCCTGTCCGGGAGAGGCTGCGGGGTGTGGGGACTGCACGCTGGTCGAAGGCTGGGCTGCCTCCGGACCTTTGTCACCAGCTCATAAATGATGACAGATACTCGGGATGAGAAGGGGGCGCCCGCAGCTCTCCTGAGAAAGAAGACGGCTGCAGATGGGCACCCTGCGTGACCCCACGTGTGTGACCCCGTGTGTGTGACCCCGTGTACACAATACTCTAGAACCGGTTGGGTCAGACAGAGGGAAGCTCTGGTGGCAGAAATGGGCCCAGCATTGCCTGGGTCCGAAGCCACTGGCAGGGGCTGCGAGCCTGCGTCCCAGGGTGACGACTGGTCAGGGTCAGCAGGGCACGCACTTGCTGTGTCAGCTTCACCTCAAGTTCAAATGCAAGCAGACACTGAGCGCAAGTCCATGGTGTGTGGGGGGGTGCCACGGGGAGTCCATGCTGATGTCACAGCCGACATGGAGGGGCCTCCTGGGCAAGCTGGACAGATGGCTCCATAGAAATGCTGTTGAGCCCCCGCTGGCGTGGCTCAGTGGATTGAGCGCCGGCCCGCAGACCAAAGGGTCGCCGGTTTGATTCCCAGTCAGAGCACATGCCTGGGTTGTGGGCCAGTTCCCAGCAGGAGACACATGAGAGGCAACCACACACTGATGTTTCTCTCCCTCTCTCCTTCCCTTCCCCTCTCTCTAAAATAAATAAATAAAATCTTCTAAAAAAGTTTGCGGTTGAAATCTTGGCAGAAAAGGGAGAGAAAGTGTTGTCATGAAAACAGTTTGAAGAAATTCAGCTGAAATTTTCCAGGTTTGATGAAACAGTTATGGTGAGTGAAGTTGCCAGATCAAAAAAAAAAGCACACCTTTTTTTTTTTTTAATCAGAACCACACGCATGAGTCTGTGGGCTGACATCAGCTAGTTCTGCACGGCGTCCACGGATCCCCACCCACTTCCCCTCCGGGGAACTACTTTCTCACAGCTTCGTAACCCTGAGTAACTGCTCAGGGAGCTGCTTCTGGATCTTTCTAGCTCTCGTTGGTTTTAGTTGACCCCTGCTGGATGCACAGCTCCCTCTCGGCCACTGCCAGGCCTCCTGGCCGCTCCCCCGTCCGTGGGCGCAGCGACAGGTGCAGGCTTCCCACGGCCGAGCCAGGGCGGGAGCCGTGCTGCGTTTTCCCGTCAGTACAACTCTGCTTCCCCGGACTTGATCTCGTCTCATCGTTCCATCTAGTTACTTTTTAAAGCTATTTATTTGTTTTTAGAGAGGGGGAAAGGAGAGAGAGAGAGAGAGAGAGAAACATCAACATGTGGTTGCCTCTCCCATGCCTCCCACGGGCTCGCAACCCAGGCATGTGCCCCGACTAGGAATCGAACTGGCGACCCTTTGGTTAGCAGGCCAGCACTCAATCCACTGAGCCACACCAGCCAGGGCTCCGTCTAGTTTTTCTGCTTGGTTCCACACGTTCAACCGCAGCTCGCAGCCAGTGATCTCAGTTTCCTCTTCCGTGCTTGGGGCCTCTCCCCAGAGGGATACCCCCGGGTGCTTTGGCCGCTCTGCCTGGCCTGGTTGCCCTGTCACCTGGGGTCACCCTTGCCTCTCCCTTCCTGGATCCCACATCTTCCTCTTTGCTTCTGGGAGTCTGTCTCCCCGTCAGCTCCTGAGAAGGCCCCGGGCTGGTGACTTTCGGAGACGCTGTGCTTCTGGAAAGCCTTCTGTCTGTGCTTGCTCCGACCATGGCTGGGCGCTGCAGTCTCAATTGGAAACCGTTTCCCCGAGAAATCGAGGGCCTTCCTCCAGCACCTTCTGGCGTCCGGCATTGCTCTTGAGAAGTCCGGAGCCATTCAGACGGCCAATCCCTTGTACTTGGCCTGTTTTCTCTGTGGACGGTTGTGAGCGCTCTTTGTCCCCAGTGTTCTGAGAACACACGGCGATGTGCCTGGGGCGGCCCACGGCCGCCTCCTTCCCCTCTGCCCTCCTGTGGCCCCATGTGCTCTTGCTGGGAGACGTGCTTTTGTGCCTGGGCTTGCTCCGCTGGGCCCCACTTTTCTTATCTTTTCTCTCTTGTTTTCTGTCTCTGTGCTTTTGTCCTACTTTCTAGCTGTCCTCGACTCCACCGGAGGTTTGGGGTCACAGTGTAATTTGTGGAAGTTCCTGTTGCTGTTTCTGGTCGTGTCTTCTTTTGTCTCAGGCGTGTGCAGCCCCTGCTGCGGGGGGCCTGCTTGCTCGCTGCTGCCTGCGCTCCTGGCAGAGGCCCCTTTCGGGGGCAGCCGTCTTGGCTGTCAGAGCGGTGACCAGCGCAGAGCCTCCCGGAAGCCCGGAGCACCTGGCGGAGCGTGGACCTGGGTCTCCAGTGCCGACCCGGCTGCGGGCTGGGGGCTGGGGACTGGGGGCGTGCGGCCTGCTGCTTCTGCCTCCGGGACCCGCTCCGGCCATTCCTCACCCTCTGCCTTCCCGCTTCCAAAGTTGAGTGGCCCTTCTCTCCTCTGAATCTGTTGCTGTGGGATTTGAACTTTTTCTTTTAACTCTTTTCCTCTCCCTACAGTGTTGCATCAGGGGTGAAGGGCAGGGGTGTGTGTGCTGGTTTTGTGGTCATTTCCCAGTGGCACCAGGTGTCTCAGAGCCCATGGGAGACTGGGACACACTAATGCTGGGAGGCACACTTGCAGGAGAGACCGGCAGAGCGAGTCCCGCCTCTGGCTCCTCCAGCCACAGGACCGGCTGATGCAGCAGCCCTGTTCGGAGGGAAATTAAATTGGTTTCTGGCACTTCCCTGACTTTGCTCACTTCCCTGACTTTTGCCTGTGGCTGCATTTGAACACCGTTGTTTGAGGCTGGCCTCTCGCCCTTCCTGAGGGCTGTGCCCTCACCCTGTCCTGCCGCTCTGGAAGGCGGTGCTGCCCAGTGAAGACCTTCAGGGGACAGGCCCCTGTCACCCAGGTGACCCAGTGGTCAGACAAAGACCCAGGGCTCCCCCAGAACCGCCAGCACCGGAAGGGTCTGCGTGCACCCCCAGAGGAGCGGAGGCCGCCCAGCCAGCAGCAGCCTGTGCAGCCGGGGTCAGGTCTCTGCACACTGGCCACAGGCACAGCTGTCCGAGTGGGGTCCAGGGCAGGATCTTGAGTGGTGGACAGAAAGGCGGGGTCACTGGCCTCTGCTCGAGAAGAACAGGATGTGACCACTGCCCGGGAAGCCTGTTCTGAGCGTCTCTCTCCAGCAGGCGGCAGGTGCAGGGGCTCTGCAGTCGCGCCTCAGACCCGATGTGGGGCTCGGCCGGCGAGGACGGGGGCAGCAGGGGGCAGCAGGGGGCTTCTCTCCGGTGCAGACCCAGCGGCGGGGGCCTCACACAGCCAGGTCTGCATTCCTCGACATTCTGACCAGAAGTCGTTCCCCACATAAAGCCTGTACTTGAGCCAGACGTGCTCAGCAAACGACCGGAGAACTGCTCCCAGGACCCGGCCGCACCAGAGCCGGGCTCGCAGCCCCAGACAGTCCGCACAGCAGGTGGGGCAGCCTGAACCCAGGCCCCTGGGTCGGGGTGCGGGAGCCCCGTCAGAGTGGCTGGAAGGTCATCTGGGCCACTTCTGGCGGGGGACACACAGTGACATACACACAGCCCGTGCACTAACCCGGGGGAGGGCACCAGCCCGGTTCCAGGCTGAGTGGAGAAAAGGTTCCAGGCCTCCCGGCTCTGAGAATTTATTGAGAATTTATGGTGCTTTGTTTTTTTTAAGGTTATATTTCCTTTTAGAGAGAGAGGAAGAGAGGGAGAAAGGGAGGGAGAGAGACATCAGTGTGTGGTGGCCTGTCACGTGTGCCCCCACCAGGGACCTGGCCTGCAGCCCAGGCGTGTGCCCTGACTGGGAATCAAACCGGCGACCCTTCGGTTCACAGGCTCACGCTCAGTCTGCTGAGCCACGGCAGCCAGGGCTCCACTGATCCTTTAAACACAGGCCCTTTTAACGTTGGAATCTGGTTTCTGAACTTGACTGAAACTTCATAGACCAGAAGCTGAAAGAGGCTGTGCCACAGAGCAAACACAGGAAAACTAAAAAGACCAACACAAGCCTCGAGCAGACCCCACGGCAGCACCAGGCACACAGCTCGGCTCCCGAGCTGTCGAGGAAAAGTCACCCTTCACCACGAGGCTCGAGTGTGGGGTGGATCGGAGGTGGATAGAAATGGGGGGGAGGGAGGTGGCCTGGGGGGGGATGGTCGTCTGGCCACACTGGCTCTTTGATAACCACAGGTCCGGGTACAGGTTGTGTCCGGAAGGGTCTCTCGCTGTGATTGGTGCTTATGATCTGCAGGATCTCAGTTAATCCACCTCACGTTCTGCTGAATTTTATCAATGTTCACATAGGGTCCCCACCAAGATAGTCTGCCCAGCACTCATGCTCTTTGGCTGTGACATTTGTTTTGTTTTGTTCTGTTTTTTTCAGCCTGGGGGTGTGTGTACGTGTGTGCCTTCCTAGGTTAAAGGCTCTGCCTGCTGGGCACTTGGAGAGCTCTGCTCGGAGCCCCAGACCCCTTGTTTCTGCACTGAGCTCAGGCAGCCCCTCCCCTCGCAGGGTCCGCTTTGTCCGGTTGTGCTGAATGTGCACAGGAGGGAGGCAGGGAGGCTGGGCCACTCCCATTGGTCCCTTCCAGCCCAGTGCGGTTTTGGTGGGCCCTTGAAACCAAAAGGCCAGAGGTTTTGGTGGGAAGAGGCATTGCTCTCTGGAGCCTGAACTTGGTGTTGCTGCTCCCTGGCTCTGCCTTCTCGTTACGGGTCACCTGGGCCTAGCCGTCCCCGTGCCAATTTCATGAGCACTTCGTGAGCAGGGCGGGCACTGAAACCCACCGAGCTCAGCGTTCTAGGTCTGGGGCGTGGGACCCTGAGGGGCCCAGCGACTCCCTGTGAGTCTGCCTGGCAACAGGGTCCGGGTGGACGTGCCGGGGGCTTCCCAGCTGGATGAGCCTGAGTGTCACGGCGGCCTGGCAGGGGGCAGCGGTCCTTCAGAAAGCTGACAGCACCGGCGGCGTGGGGCTGGGCCCGGCAGAGCAGTGAGGGTCTTGGCAGCAGAGTCACAAGGAGTCCGGCGGGTGCAGGGAGGAGCCCCACGGGCTTAGAGCCCACGCCCAGTATCGTGGGGTCCGGCCCCCCACCAGGGAGGGTGGGGAGGCACAGGGCCAGGGAGACCCTGCATGTGGGGGGATCTGTGGCCGAAGTCACCTGCCTGCTGCAAATTATTCTGCAGTCCAGGAAGGATGGCGTGTATGGTCACACCAGTTCGGAGGCCCCGAACCGGTCTCGGCAGCCCACAGCGAGGGGCCGAGTCCAACATCCACAGGCTCGCCTGCGGGATGCGCTGTGCAAGGCGCAGTCCTGTTCTCATGGAGCCTGCTGTCTCGTCACTTCAGATCAGTGACCCAGGTGAAGTTCCCTGCGTGCCTGCGGGGTGGCCGGCGCTGGGCTGGGCTTTTCCCTGCCTGCAGCCAGCGGCCAGGACCCTCGTCTGCAGTTACCAGAACCGCCGCTCCCGGGACCATGCGGCTGGAGTTGGGATTCTTGGGGGGATGCACTGGACGGTAACGTCAGAGTCGGAAACTCAGAAACGGACCTGTCTCGTCTGGGAAACCCGAGGGAGCCGTTTGTCGAGCTCACAGTGTCCAAGCTAAGACAGGTCCCCCAACCCAAGGACAGTCACCATGGGCCTGGGACAGCAGCGGCCGGCCTGGGCTCACAGCAGCAGGGCCTGGGAACCAGAAGTTCAGAAACAGCCCATCTCGTGGGAACTTCACCCCTTAACTTGAACTTTGTGTCTCCTCAGGGTTGTTAAATGCATGCGTAGGAGGCAGGAGGAGCCGATGACCCAACCTAAGTGCTTTTATTTGATGTTGCGCTTGCTGGTGGCCGAGTCGGGTGACTGCGGCCCCGGGGGAGGCAGGAGCAGGGTTTTTTAAAGAAAAAGTGCGGCCCTGGCTGGTGTGGCTCAGTGGACTGAGTGCCGGCCCATGAACCAAATGGTTACCGGTTCAATTCCCAGTCAGGACATGTACCTGGGTTGCAGGCCAGGTCCCCAGTAGGGGGCACATGAGAGGCAACCACACACTGATGTTTCTCTCCCTCTTTTTGTCCCTCCCTTCTCCTCTGTCTAAAATTAAATAAAATTTTTTTTAAGCACAGTGTTGGTCGTGGGGTAGGGGAGGGGTTAGTCCCTTGCTGTCCTGGGCAGGTGCCTCAGGGTTCCAGGACGTGAGCCAGGACAGTGGGTCAGGTAAAGGGCGGGCTGTTCCCAGGCACAGGTGGCTCAGTCTGACCACTGGCGCCAGGTATCTGTCGTGCGTGGTGGGAGAGGGTTTCGATGGAGCCTTGGGCTGCCAGGTGAGTGGGACAGCCGAGTCCCGGGCACTGCAGCAGCTGGGAAACTGGCCTGGCTCTTGAGCGAAGGGAAAGAGTGATGGTTTATCCTGGAATGGGTAAGATGTGGTCTGCCTTGCTCGTACTAATTAGCAACGAGCGTTTGTCTTTTGGGAACGTGAGTCGGCTTGCCCACGAGGTCTTGCGTAAGGGGCCCCACGGCCCAGAGCCTGCTTTGACGGGAGAGCACCGGGCTCGTCCACGGCTGTGGCTGGGCCTCGTCCTTCTGCAGGTGGCGGCTCCCTCCCCCCGCCCAGTGAAGCCTTGTGAAAGGGCCCTTTACACTGGTGCACACTCACTGTCACGCACACACTCTTACACTCACGCTTACACGGTCTTTGGAAGCACACCCAGACTATATGTAACTTTTTACCATTTTTTAAAAAGATTTTACTTATTTTTAGAGGGAAGGAGAGAGAAAGAGAGGGAAATATCAATGTGTGGTTGCCTGTCATGCACCCCTTACTGGGGACCTAGCCCACAACCCAGGCATGTGCCCTGCCCGGGAATCGAACCAGTGACCCTTTGCTTTGTAGTCCAGCGCTCAGCCCACTGAGTCACACCAGCCAGGGCTCCAAGTGATGTTTAAATCTTAAATTCCTTATTTACTTCATTTTATAAGTTGCATCCTTCTTTTTTTAATGAAGTTTTGAGTATGAACAAGCCAAAACTTTAGGCTGCCGACTTTTTAATTGAAATTTTTGAGATAATTGCCCATTTATGTACAAGAAATGACGTCCTGTGCACCCTCTACCCAGTTCCCACAATGACGGCGTCCCGCAGAGCAGCAGGACACTGTCACGAACAAGGCGGGTCAGCCTCCCGTTACCGGGAGTGGTGCTCCCTTCACAGTGTGGCTCAGCCCTCCTTGCCGCTAGTTCCAGGACATCCCCGTGGCCCCCAGAGGAAGCCTGGCGCCCAGCGGTCACTCCCCACGACCCGCAGCCCCGGCAACCTCCGTTTGGCTCCCACCCATGATTTCCCTCCCTGGCTCCATTATCCCTGGATAATGGAGACCGGCCGCTGTCACGTGGTACCGTGTTCCGGGGGCTCATCACCCAGTGCCAGGCTCAGCCCCGCACTCCTTTCTGCTGCTCAGCACGACTCCAGCCCACGCAGGCCCGGGTGTGGGGCGCCCTGCAGCCGCTGCAGGTGTGTCCACAGACCGCCTCCTCCACAGTTGGTTGAGCCCTCGGAGGCTCCAGCAATGCTAGCGCTGCTTAGCAACAAAGTATTTTTTCATTAAGGTATGAACGTCAGCTTTTTTTGTTTCTTCTTTTTTGATGCTATTACACACTGAGACCACAGTGTGTAACGAGATGCTAGAGACCACAGTGAGGTGTAAGCATAACTTGGACGTGCACTGGGAACCCAAAACGTTCATGCGACTCACTTGATGGCCACAGTCGCTCCCTGGCGGTGGCCGAGGGCAAACCTACCATAACTTCGAGGTGTGCCTGCGGCCCGTACGCTGCACTCGGGTGCCCATGCGGCAGCTGCCGGGGCTCCTGGGAGATGGCTACCGTTTGGGCTACTGTGAAGAACATCTCTCCTATGACACCCAGGCAGGGTCCCCGTGGACATCTGTTCCGGTTCTGGTGTACACCCAGGAGCCGGGTCGCTGGTCCCAGGGCACCTCTGCTTCTCACGTGGGGACCCGCAGGCTCCTTTGCACGCAGCCGCCCAGTTCCACATCCACTTCAGCGACTCGCGGGGGCCCTGTTTCCCCGCATCCGCTCCCTGACTTTCTGTTCTCCGAGTGGTGCTGCCCCGTGGTTCTGATTCGCGCCCCCGGTGGCCTCGGACTGGCACCGTTTCCTGTGCTCGTCGGGGTCTTTGGAGAGACCGCTCTTCCAGCCCTCTGCTCTTCTGAAAACTCGGGTGTCTGTGTTTTTGTTGTTGGGTTTCAGAAGTTCCTTACTCACTCGGGGAGCCAGACTCCTTGGATGCAGGGCTGGAAGTGCCCCCCTTTCCGTGGGCACCTCTGCACCTCCTTTGCAGTGACTTTTCAGGGAGAAAGTTACTCCTTTTGATGAAGTTCAGCGTAGCTTTTTCTGTATTGCTTATGCCTTTGGTGTCGCCTCTGAGACACCGTTGCCCCTTCTGCCCCTTCTGCCCCTTACAGTTGTCTTTGACCCATCTCGGGTCACCTTGGACATGGCAGGGGGCGAGGGCACCTCGTTCAGTTTCCGCGTGTGGGTGTGCAGCTGTCACAGTGCCGCTTGTGACAGAGACTGCTCTTTGCTCCTGGAATGGTCTCGGCAACTTGTCAAACAGCACGTGACCGGACGGGTTCATTTCTGGGCGCTCAGTCCTGCTCTGCCGACCTCCACGTCGGCCGTTAGTCCTGCACCTCGCCATTCGAGTACCATAGCTTCAAAATACTTTGAAATCAGGGAATGTGAGGCTTCCGAATTCGTTCTTTTTCAAGGCCGTTTCGGCACTCAGGGCCCCTTGCGGCCCCACACGGGTGTGAGGGTCAGCTGTGACTTCAGCCTGACCACTCTGAAATGGGGGTGCGCCTCGTGGGGTCGGCCCTGCCTGCTCCTTCACAGGGGACAGCGTCGTTTCTGCACAGGCGGCCAGCAGAGTCAGAACCACTGGGGTGCGGGGCCGGGCCCAGCCCTGGGACGTGCCGTTTGACAGCCCAGCGAGAGTCCCAGGACCCTGAGGTTGGGGACTGCTCGGCCAGGTCCTCCTCAGGAGGGACGTGGGGTTCGGCAGGAGCGGGCCTGCGCTCGCATCGGGCGGCCTGCACGGACCGCTGGCCCTTCGCCCCGCTCTGCCCTCCCTGACCACTGGAGTGAGGTCACTTGTGCCAGTTGACATTTGTGAAGTGACATTTCTTGGGTCATGTTCAGGCCTTGGGGAGGGTGGCAGAGGCTCAGTGACGCTTGTGCAGCCCTTTGCCGCCTCACCACCCCGGTCTTTTGCACCCCACCTCCCTTCTCTCCCCGAAGCCAGTCCTGGGTCTGGCCGGGAGCCTCCTGCACCGCGTCCCGTTTCCCACCGCTGCCCTCGGGCACCCTTCCAGACCGCCGTCTGAGCAGCCCAGTCTCGGGGCCCTGGGTCCCGCAGGCCCTCCGCAGCCTCCTGAGGAGCCGCCCCGGTTCCGTGCCGCCCGCCCTGGCTCATCCCCCTCCCTCTTCTCCTGGCCACTCCTGTCTGTCCTGCGTTCACCGTGTAGCCGTGGGATCCGAGGCAGCTTCCTGACGTCTGGACCTGATGCCCCAGTTATGTGCCCTCGATGCATCGTTCACCCTTGTAGCTCTGCCCGTGGCCGCCCTGTATTTCTGTGTGTGCCTGTCCGCCTCCCACCAGACTTCAAAATCCGGGAGCCAGGAAAACGGGTCGCTGACTCCAGGCACAACGCTCAGCACAGGGCAGATGCTCAGATATCTGTTGGTGGGCGAGTGGGCGGTGCACGGATGGTGGCGGCGTGGGTGGGCAGGTGGCCGCGGGCTGGCAGCTCGCGAGCAGCAGCCGCCGAAAGTTTCTGCAGCCTCTCAGCCCACGCCTCTGACCTCACTCTCCACAGCTCTTGACCTTGCTCTTTCCAGAATAACCCGCCCACCACTCCTTCTCTCCCCACTTCCAGCCCGTGGGGCTCACCTTGGTCAGCGTCCACTGCAGCCCCAACGACCAGATGCTGTGGGCGCTGGACAGCAGGTGCAATGTGCACGTCCGCGTGGGTGTCACCGAGGAGATGCCGGTGGGGACCGGCTGGGAGCACGTGCCAGGTAAGGCGCTCGAGCACAGCGCACTGCCCCTCACGGGTGCGGCAGGTGGGCTCTCGTCTGCCAAGCCGAGCAGCCGGGGTGATGCAGTCTTTTCTCGCCCCTCCCTCCCCCCTTCCCACACAGCCACCGTGGTGCTCGTGGTTGAAATGGTCACCAGTGCTGCAGGGGCCCCGGCTGTGCAGCCTGACCCTGCACCACACGCAGGCCTGGCAGGCGCTCAAAGGCAGCGCGCGTGGCCGTGCCCTCTGCCCTTCAGCCTCCGGCTCTCGGCAGCTGTGCCAGTCCTGCCGCTGGGCACCTTCCCTGGGGTCCCCTGCAGTCCCCTGCCCTGGGTGGGACTCTGTCACTGCAGGGCATGCTGGCTGGCCGGCGCAGAGTCCGGAGAGCGCAGGCTCTTGGGAGGGGGCGGTCTGTCCCGTTGCCGCCCCGGTCTCGGAACAGACAGAGGCCCTGTTTGCCCAAAGGGTTGTTGGCCTGCCAGCTGGCGCTCAGCAGCCGGACCGTGTGGGCCCGCTGCCCCAACGGCGACCTCGCCCGACGCTACGGTGTCACCGACAAAAACCCTGCGGGAGACTACTGGAAGAAAGTCCCTGGGAGTGTGACGTGTCTCACAGGCAGGTGCCGGGCCCCCGGGGCCACGTCCGCGGTGCTGTCCCAGGGCTCAGCCTCCCTGCAGGAGCCCACCCCAGGTCACACCTCAGGGAGGGGACTGGGCACCTGGGCTGTCAGGGTCTCCCGGGAAGGCAGCAGGGCACTGCACCGCCCACTTTAAAGCTGAGGAAACTGAGGCACAGGTCGGGGTGCTGTGTCCAGGCCCCACAGCCAGAAGTGCCACGTTGGGATGTGGACTGGCGCCTGGCTCCATCTGTGCCCCTCCCCCAGGTGGGGTGACTGACAAGTGTGTGTCCCTGTCCCTGCAGTGACCTCATCGGATGAGCTGTGGGCAGTGGGTCCCCCCGGCCACCTCCTCCAGAGGCTGACAAGGACTTTTAGCCACTCACACGGTGCCCAGAGCAGCCAGGCCGCCACCGCGCACCCCGAGGACCTGGAGGACGAGTGGGAGGTCATCTGAAGGCGCCGGCGGCGGCAGAGCCGCTCAGGAGGGAGGAGGCGAGGCGGGCGGTGGACATCAGGTTCCGCATAGCTCACTCTTGGACACGCCTCGTCGGCCGGCGCTGGCCCAGACACGTCCGGCCATGGTGGACGCCCACGCTTACTTCCATCCATGTTCGTTTCCAACCTGTTGCAGAACCCGCGGCCTCAGCCAACTGATCACAGCTGTTGCCGGAGCAGCAGCGCCCCCGAGCCCTGTGCTGCCGCCTGTGATCAGCTGTGGCTGCCGCCAGGGGCCCCTGTGCTGCAGCCACATGTCCCTCGCTGACGTGCCCAGTCCCACTGTGGGACAGTGTGGCGAGCTGCCCGTGGGCAGCATGAGTCAGCCAGGGCAGGGCTCTGCCACCACTGCCCGTGTCCCCAAGACAGCCCACCGCCTCCTGGGAGGGACACAGGCCCAGTACACATTCCATGCCGGACGCCCACAGGGTCCCCAGGCCACGTTTGAGAGGTGGGTGCCGGGCGTGCCAGGGAGGGGACCACGCTGCGCGCGCCACGGCAAGCCCAGGCCAGGGCACACTCGCCGCCGGGGAACGCCCTTCAGCCACCACACTAGAGACCAGTGGGTGACGTGGGCCTGGGCGTGCGGGGGCCCCCTGGCAGGGATGGCAGGAAGCCGACGTCGGGGAGCGTGGCCGTGCTGGCTGACTGAGACCTGTCCGTGGAATGGCGTGTGACCCGTGGGCAGTGGAGACCAGAGGCACCTTTAGAAGGTGAATCTGCTAATTATCGCCTTTTTCCCTTAGTGTATTACAAACCTGCATAAGATACCTCATTAGAAATTAAATGTTACAGATTTAGAAGAGATGTATTTTCTGAAGCCAGTGGAAGGCCTTTCCTTCCTTCCCCTGATTTAACCCGAGCCTGCACCTTCCCGGATGGTGGGCGTCACCTGCCTGTCCTCCACGCAGTGGGCAGTCACAGGACCTGCCACCGGCAGCCCGGCACCGTGTGGGCACTTGGGTTGACCGCCCCCCGAAGGTTGAAGCTGTGCCTGCTGCAGCCCCGCCAGACGCCCGGCCCTGGGCCGGCCCCCAGTGCCCGCACCTCGCCCGCTTCCCCAGTCCCCTCCCTCGTGGAAGCAGCTGCAGGCCGGGTAACCGCCCAGGGCCCAGCCTTGGGAGGCCGCTCTTTCCCTCAGCGAGGTTATCAGGCCCCCAGGCCACAGATGAAAGGCGGTGACGGACCGGCCGGCTGTGAACACGAGGGTCTTCCGGGGCTAAGTGAGGACGAGACGCTGATCCCACACTTGGCAATATGCTTCATTTGGACAGAACCCTCCTCTCACAGTCTGGGGACAGCAGAGGCCTCCCGGTGACTGCGGCACATTGGCTGCAAACGGCACCCAGCCTTCCCCGACCCACAGGGCCCCTGTGTCTGGTTCAGTGTGGCCGAATCACTGTCAGCTCCAGGGCTGGGTACGGTTTTCTTTCTGGTTTTTTTAAAAAGACTGATTTTTAGAGAGAGGGGAAGGGAGGGAGAGAAACAGCAACATGTGGTTGCCTGTCACGTGCCCCCTTCACCGGGAACCTGGCCCACGACCTAGGCTGTGCCCTGACTGGGAATCAAACCAGCGACCCTTTGGTTCGCAGGCCGGCGCTCAATCCACTGAGCCACACCAGCCAGGGCCAGTTTTAATTCGAAGTTGAACTGTGAGACAGTGCGATAACCCAGACTTTTTCGGAGCCACGACGAGGCGCCCTCCGCGGGCGCTCACGGAGGCCAGTGTGCCCGCCCGTCTGGGGAGACCCACCAACCAGACCCACTGCACGGGATGTGTGATCCTGTGACCCGCCGCGTTTACACGGGCCGCGGTCTGCCCGAGGTGGCGGTCCTGCAGGCAGGGTCACTCCCGGGGCGGGGCACAGAGCCATTTCTCCCCAGGGGTCTGCGGGGGCTGGGCTGCTGCCAACGGCCTTCTGGGTTCAAACCCCGGGGCCTCCAAGAGACAAAACCAAACGTCAGACGTGCCCTCTGCAACCCAGCATTCGGAGAAAGGTCACATCCGTAACAGTTGTGTCCCCAGGAATGACCGAGTAAGAAATGTCACCCTCGGTTTGGGACGTGGCTCCGCTCCGCCCTGGTGGGCAGCTCAGCTGTGTGGAGTGTCGTCCCAAGGCACCAAGGTTGCAGTTCGATCCCTGGTCAGGGAACATACAGGAATCAACCAGTGAATGCGTACGTGGAAAACAAACCAATGTTTCTCTCTCAAAGTCAATTTAAAAAAATGTTTTTAAAGAAATGGCCAAGCTTCCCAGAAGACACCCAAGAAGACCAGAATCTAAATCTAGGAAGGGTGTCCCATGTCGCTGATGGAGGAGTCGGTTCCCTGGGGGACGCCCGTCTTATCCTCAGGGGGTTAGGGTTTAACCCAGTCCGTCCAGAGTCCCCACTGGGATTTTTCTGTTGGGGGCAGGCAGGGCGGAATTCTAAAATTGCGTCTGTCCCATGGGTGCTGCTAGTCGCTCACACACAGCCCCCCGGGGTCGTGCCCTTCGCCCTGCGAAAACTCAGAGTCTAGGAATCGGTGGGGGGTGGCGGGCAGCCCCGGTACTGGAGCCCGAGCTGGGGCCCTGGGCTGTGCGGGGCCCTCGACGGCCTGGGCGGCAGGGCTGGGGACGCCAGGCAGACCGGCCAGGCCCTGGGGGAGGTTGCGTGATGCCGGTGGTGTCGGAGATGGGGGATGGGAGTGGGACTCCACCGCCCCCCAGCCCACCGCTCAGTCATTTGCACGACACAAACCCTCACTAGACCGAGGAAGCTCAAGCCCGGGGAAGCGGTACAGGACTTCTGGATGCAGGCCTTTCTACACTGGAAGTGGTGGGGAAAGCCAGAGGGAGCCATGTTTATCCATTGTCAAAGTGCTGTAAATTAAAAACCACACCTAAAACTAGGAGGCAGAATACCGCCAGGACCGGGATGTTGCACGTGCCCCCAAGCACTTACTCGCACTGGGAGCAGAGCCCCAGAGGCCGATGGACCGGCACCGCTGCCGCAGGGCCCGGGGCGGTGGGTGGGGACCCCCGTCGGCACCGTCTCGGGGAAGCGCCTGGGAGTCCGGCAGCGGCAAAACCTTCCGACCACGAGCTGCACCCCCGACGCCCGTCCTCGGGAACCCTGCACACGGCCTGTTTCTCGTTGGGAACCGCCGACATGCCGGGCGCGTCCCCTCGCGAAGTAGCGCCGCGCTCACCGACCACGGCCAGAGGCGGCCCGTTCCCGGCTCCAGGGCGAGAAGGTGGACTTTTCTGGGTGTGGCGGGGATGGTGCGGTTCTCGAACCGTAGAGACGGGAGGGTGTGGGCCGGACGGTTCGCGATCTGGGGCGCAGGCGGCGCAGGAAGCAGCGCCTTCACCACAGGAGCAGCGGGTCACGCCGGTTGCCTGGCGTACATACTTTTTTGTATCTTGTGAATTTTGAGCCACATAAATGCGTTATTTATTCCAAAAATAAAATTTGCATTGTAAAAGCTGGACCCTAACGTCGGCTCTGTGGCAGGACCCCGGCCGTGTCAGGTGTCACGGAACAGTCACCAGAAGCTTCTGGAAGGCCGTGTGCGCGGCGCGTTTCACCACGCAGGGCGGTGCGCCCACGGCAGCAAGTGCAAAGGTGCTGAGTCGTGCGGGGACCTAGTGTATGCAAAAGCCATGCAGAGGAAGATAGTGTCTGTGTGCGCGCAGGAAGACGGGGGAAAGGCAGTGAAGTGCCAGCAGGGCGAGCTGGGCGGCGGGTGGGGGGCTTCTGCGCAGCCCGAGTTCAGTACCCGGAATTCTCCGTAAACCCCCGCGGGCAGAAATCTCCCTCTTCACCGGTCTCGATGGGGCTGGTGGCTATGCTACTCTTGGGGACACATTTGTCATAACCCCTCAAACCACACACGCAACGTCTGCATTTATCACACGTCATCTGCGCCTCCATTTTAAAGAGAAGCCAGACCCAGGCGTTACGGGGCTGCTCGGTCACGGGTCACACTCTCCTCTGGCCCAAACGGGCGCGGCCTGTGGCGGCGCTGTCACCTCTTCCTGAGGCTTCCAGGAAGCCGCCGTGTTCTGCATTCGACTTGGGGCAGCTCAGGAAACTGCTCGCAACACGAGACTTTCAAAGTGAGTGAAGAAAGCGGGAGGGAAATCAAGGCAGGAGAACCGAGGTAACCTTGGAATGAGGGTGTCCCGCAAAGTTGGCGCAGCGAGGCTGGGCACAGGGTCCTCACCAGGGCCAAAGGAGGGACAGCCGGGGCCCTGCCGTCCTGGCCATGCACCCCCCAGGCCTCCGCTGCAGCGCGCAATGTCCTGTCGTGTCCCTTTTGAGCTCTGGGTGTGAGGTCACAATATCAGTAGGTGTGTAGGGTACAGACTCAGGCCCAGGCCCTAACGCGTGGGCGTGGCGTGGCCAGTATGGGCCACCGTCAGTTTTCCTTTGAGAGACCTGAGGAACGGATGAACCTGCGCACTTTGCCACAGAGGAAAGTGGGCCTGTTGAGGGCAGGGCCTTTGTGAAGCCATGCGGACCGCCTGCCAGTGGCCAGGAGCTGAGCTGGTATCTGCCAAGGGCCCCTGGGCTGGGCCTGGCCGACTCCGGCCTCCCCAGTTCAACACGCTGGTCGCCAGGGTAACTGTGTTTGCTGCCCTTTCTGGGGCTCAAGGGCCCAGGAGTCTGATAAGCCCAGCTGGGGCCCACCTCCCTCTCTGGGCCAGCAGCGGCCACCAGATAACTCTTATCTCACCGAGCCAGGCACCAGTCCCGAGAGGCTCGGTGGGAGCCACGCCAGGAATCAGGCCCCGCTCGGCTGTCACAGGGCTGTGACGTCGGCCTGGCCTCTCCCCCCGCCTTCCCCGCTGCTCTCAGCAGCCTCCTGTAGCTTCCCCCACCCCATCCCACCCACCCAGTGAGGGCATCAAGGACTAATGTCCCAACTGCCAGCCTCCTGCCCTCTTACCCCTCCAAGGGGTCCTCAGATGGCCCCAAGGTCAACCAGTGAATAATGGTGCAGACCCCTGCCCGCCCCCCATCCAAACCACCCCACTTCGGCCCTGACCCCCCCACTTCTGTGGCCCCCACAGTTTCTCTGCTGGGACCAGCAGGGTGCCACCTCCTGCCACCTGACAATAGGTGTCCTGTCCCCCTTCCAGGCCGGGCAACTCCCCAACCCCAGTGTCAGCCCGTCCCCAACAACCTCCTAGGGAGCTCAGAGGAAGTTGTCGCCAAAGGGGCAGCTGTAGGCCTGGAGGGGGAGTGGAACAAGCCCTGGTCCTGGGCCCCGGGCCAACTTCACAGGCCGGGGAGACGTGAGACGTCTGCAGGTCCTCCGCCAGGCTCCGGGCGGCAGGGCTCCCGGTTCCCCAGCGTCTCCCCAGGCCCAGCCGCTGCAGCCACTGTGACCGGAGGCTCTGGGCACTTTCCATCTCCTCCGAAGCAAGGGGACCCTCACCCACAATGGCACCCCTGGCCATGAGGGCCTGGGACCCACTAGAAGACCCAGTGGCTCCCGATGCCCCGAGTTTTAAGCTGGGAGATGTGAGAGTCCACTCCCCCCCAAGAGTCACAGCTCAGAGAAGCTATTTAATGACACAGGACACACTGCCGGAGGGGAGGGCCCCCCACTCCCACTTGGAATCCAGGATTAGCCACTGTGCTGTGCACCCAGCACCCGTACCTCCCAGGAACTGGGATCACATCCATTTTGAGGCAGGCGGGGAGCTTGGAAACGGTCCAAAACCCTTTAAAAACATGAGGACACAGAAGCCCCAGATAAGGTTTTGTCCCAGGTCACCCTGAGACAGGTGGCAGGTGCAGGCCAGAACCAGGCAAGATTTTCCTGCTACCCAGGCCCCTCTGTACCCTCCTGCCTATGGGTCACTGCCCAATGCCCCTTCGGCACTCAGGCCAGGCGTGCTCCGTCAGGGACACTGGGGGCAGGGTGGGCAGTGGGCACGCCAGCCAGGCTGGTCGCTCTTCACCACCCAGACCTTTAGCTCCCTGCTCCTGGCAGGACACTCTGGCCTCCAGCCCCTGCGGTCATGGATTGGGTTTCACAGCCCAATGGAACGCCTGGGCGGTGCAGCCTGGCCACTGTCCCTGCCCCCCAGGCTCCTCAGGCCCAGACCCTGCTTCTCAACCGTGACCCCTCGATCTCTAAGGGTCACAATGTGCCTACTAACCAGTCTCCACCTTCAGAACCTTCCTGCAGACACCAGCTCTGCTGGCTGGGCAAGGAACATTCCCATGGAGTGACTCACCACCCACCACCCATGAGCACTGTCTGACACCCACTGGGGGCGGGACCAGGGCCCATCTAACCCTACCTGAGGGGCAGTGCAGCTGGGGCCTGGAGCCCCTGGGCTAGGTGCTTGCTCATTCTCAGGAGGCAGAAAAAGGGGCGACAGGGGTGAGGCCAGGCCTGGGTAGACTAGCTTTGGCAGACAGTCACACCGACACCCAAGGAGGAGCAGGCCCAGTACGGGACAGGAGCGCCAAGGAGGCCCAGCCACGGCCATGCCGGCCCCCTGTTGCACCGCAGCCTCCTGCCCCCTACCAGCCAGAGCCGCAGTGGCCTCAAGGCCTGGCACTATGGTGGCCTCAACGGTCCCGCTAGACCCAAGGGCGCGCTCTTGGTCTCCACGCCTTGGCACTACTGTGCATCCTACTTAGACACACCGGTCCACATCCCTGCGCCCGCCCCACTCCTTCCTCCAGCTGGGAAGGAAGCTGAGGTCAAGGCTCAACCCTGCTCTGCCCAGTGCGGTGGAATACTGGGCCCAGCCAGACCCATGGATCCTCCACCTGGGGCCCACCTGACCGCCCTGGCCCCGTCCTCCATGCACGCAACAGATAAAGAGATTCCAATGTAGAGATCAATATATGTAAAGTGCTAGGTACAACGCTTTGAAAAATAGTATTCTCCGAAAATCCAGTGCTAAGGTGCCCCGTGGGCTAGCCTTTGCCTGTGAGGTCCAGCGGCTGCAGGAAGGGCGGCAGCGACAGCTCATCCAGGGCCTCCGGGAAGCGGCAGGGAGAGATGGATGCAACCAGCACCTGCATGGCACGCACGAAGAGTGAGGGCGGCGCCAGGCCTGCTAACCACTGGAACTTGTCTTCGCCCAGCAGCCGCCGCCAGCGTGGCTGGTCACCCAGCAGCTCGCGGCGGGTTGAGCTAGCAATGCCCGCAGGCGCATACAGCACCAGCAAGTCGAGCAGTAGTAGGAGGCGCTGGTGTGGCTCCCCAGGTACAGCGGGTACGCCCCCAGGGGCAGCGGTGGCTCCGGAGTCAAGATCCAACCGGCGTAGCAGCAGCTGCAGCGGCGTGAGGCCGCCGCCATCACGCAGAGCAGGTGATGCGCCGTGGCCAAGCAGCAGGAAGAGGCACTCTGGACGTGCCAGCTCACAGGCCACGTGCAGGGACGTGCCCCCGCCTTCCACACGGCTGCAGCCACGTCGGTCGAGCAGGCGTGTGCGCTCCTCTGCCGGAAAGTCACGCACAGTGCGCAGGATGCGGCGCAGGATACCAACGCGGTTGTAGCGCACGGCCAGCGCCACGTGCGGCCCAGGCGCAGCACAGCACCTGAAGCTGGCGCTGGGCAGGGCCAGCGCATGCCTCGGGAACGTGGCCAGCAGGTAGTGTGCGTAGGCCTGGTGGTCATGCACGAGCGCGTAGAGCAGCGCCTCCGACGGCGAGTAGGCAGTGGCGCGCCCGCGCTCGTCCCAGTGGAAGGCCTCACTGGCGCGCATGTCCTCGAGCAGCCACACAGGCAGCAGGTCACGCACAGCTTGGTAGAAGGCGAAGGAGGATTTCCTGCACTGCTTCTGCGACCGGGAGCGCACTGCGCTGCCGCCTTCAGGCCCACCAATCGCACCGCCCCCGGGCCGCTGAGCGTCCCACGGCATGCTGGTAGAGGGATGACTCCTAGCCTCACAGCATGGGTGCTGCGGCTCACCACCTACAGGCGGAGGGGACCACGGTGAGGCATCTGGACCCTGACCCCACCACTGGGCTCAATGGGGGAAACCTGAGGGCCTTAGAAGGGATTCCTGGTGCCCGCTCACAGGGCCCCACGGACCGTGTACCTACCTCCTCCTTCGGACAGGCCCTCCCCATCACTTCTCACAACTAACTACCTTCTCTCCAGGACCCTGAACTGCCTCCTACATCCTTGCTCTTACTGCGCTGGCCTCTTCTCTGGACAGGCCCTTACTCAGACTTGCCCATAGCCTGACCCAGCCCCGCCCACCGATGAGGCCAGACCCCTCCTGCCCAGGGAGCAAGGGAAGAGGTTCTGCTCCCACCTGGGCCAGGCAAGCCCAACCCCAACTAGAGAAAAGAGCCGGTAGGGAGTAGGAACACTGCACCCACGTCTCATGCTGAGCCCAGTCCTTTCTGTATGACAGATACCTTTCCCAGCCCTACCTATCCTTGACCCTGTCCTCTGACCCCGGACCACGGCGGGGGGTCCCCACCCCTAGAGTCTCCCCCCAAAGGCAGGACCGGGCAGAACTCTAGCCTCACAAGCACCTGGTTCCTGCACGGAGCTCACCTAGTTCTGCAGATGTGAGTCTATTCTTCTTGGGGCCTCAGATTCTTCATCTGTAAGAAAGAAGGGGGATGGATGCAGGCTGGAACCCCAGCAGGATGCATCTGGGGGTGGAGATGGTACTCTGGCCTCCCGCCCAAATGGGATGTTTACATGATGTCCACACCCCTCAAGCTCCTGGGAGGAGACTGGTGAGCGGAGTCAACACAGAGCCTGGTGTGCGGCACACAGCAGCCTGCAAATCCCGAGTCGCCCACCGCTCCTGACCTCGCCCACCACTGGAAGAGCAGGCCTGTCACCCCACTTTCCAGGAAGGGACAAGCTTGTCCAAGATCAGTCAGCAAGTCCGGGTGGAGCCAGGCCTACAACCCGGATCTCCTGCCGCCCATTTTGGGCTCATTCCACACTTGGAGTGCCCCAACCCACAGGGAGCCCAGACCTTGCCCTCTGAGACCCCGGCCTCAACCTGAGCCCTGGCCTCGGACCATGGCCCCAGGTACCCTCTGTTTTCTCTCGAGGCGAAGTCCTTGGACACAAGGGTCTGAGTGACTAAGTTACAGAGATGAGTGCGATGGGGACGGGCTGCAGTCACAGCGCCCTTTTGGGGAGTGCCAGGACTAGCACAGTCCCCCACGCCTGGGCCTCTGAGCCCCAGGTGTACCCAGTGTGGACATCGCGGGGCGCCGGGCGGGTTACGTAAAGTTGGGCCACCCCACGTCACTGAGCACTGAGTCACGGCAGCGGCTGGGTGACTGGGGGTGTTGGGCTGGCGAGCGCTCGGTGGCGCGTCCCGGGCCGCCCGTGCGCTCCTCCCAATCCCCTCCCGGAGGCACGGGGGACCTCGGGTCGCCGGGAGCGAGGCCAGCGTGTCTGTGGGCCGGCAGTGAGCGCAGCGAGGGCTGCATCTGCGGGTGCGTGTGCCCAGGGGGCGTGAGGGGGGCGGCGGCCAGGGGAGAGCACCCGGGGCTGGGGCTGAGACCTAGGTGAGGGGGACTCACCGTGGGGGGCGGTGAGGCTGACAGTCTGACGTCCCCGCCCCCGCTGCGGGTCGAAGCAAGAGCTGTCCCTCCGCGGGTAGGCGCGGAGGCGAAGGTCCCAGGACTGACGGGAAGGAGCCGCCGCCGCCCCCCGCAGCCGCACTCTGAACCGCCGCAAACAGATCGCTGGGCGGCGGTGCGGGGCGCCGGCGGCGGGCGGGCGGCGGGCGGTGCAGTCCGGCCCTAGCCGGGCAGGACCGCGGGACGGTCGGCTACCGCCATTGGCCCGTGCTGCCGGCCCCCGACACCGCCCATTGGTCGTGGAGCTGCACCATTGTTACGTCACCGGCCAGAGGGCGGGGCGCCCAGCGGGACCGCGGAAAAGTTCGGTGAAACTTGAGGGCGCACTGGTGGGCGGGGCTTCCGGAACCGCCGACGGCGGCGAGGAAAGGCTCTAGGCGGTGGGCGGCCGGGGCGGGAGAGCGCATCTGGACCCCGCCAGCCGCGCCGGCGCTGGGTGGGAGTCTGGGCGCGCTCATAGGCGCCCCGGGTCCGTTTACCGGGCCTCTCCTTGTCACCCCGAGTTGTATTGCAGGTCCCCTTTGTATTGACCGTGTGTGACCTTGAGGAAAACAATCTGTACACGGAGGGGTGAAAATGCAGGAGCTGTGACCCCTACGGGTCCTGACCCGCGTTCTGTCCGGTTGGGTAGGAACACAGGAGCCCCCGCTTAGGGAATGGATGAATGGCTACAGGCAGCAAGTTATGAGCACTTGCTGTATGCAGTCTCTGTGCTAAGTGTACCTGCTTTCACTTCATTTTCACATGTCACATGGGTGCTGTTCACCTGCCCTGAAATCGGGGCTCAAGAAGGTACCCTGCAAGTGAGGAGCAGCCATCTGTGGTGGAATGGGCCCCAGCCTCCCCACAAGGGGTCCGAAGTTTGGGCACCGATTGTGCAAATCAGAGGTCATGCTGAGACCCTACCAGATAGCCCGCCCCAAGCTCTGCATCACCTCAGTGCACTGTGGCCTTGCAGGCCCCACACCTGACCTCAGAGGGCCGGTGACAACCACCAGATGTGCTAGGTTGTAGGTCCGGGTTGGGGACTGCAGTGGGGAACACTTACCTGGCAGCTGAGCTCCATTTCTGCATCACCTTGGTGTCAATGACCTCCCCCCTCCAGGTGGCAGCTTCCCTATACTTCCTTGCAGCTGTCCTGTTCTGGGGAGTCTCTGAGTATGATCCATGGAGGTCCTTGGGTTGACACTTGGCCTGGGAGAGCACCAGGCCCTGGGACATATCCTACGGAGGTGGTGGCTTAGGCGAATGACCTGTAGCTCAAAGCCACAGCCGCCCTCGGGACAGGTCTCCCTCCACCTCTTGTGGCCTCCTCCTCCCCCTTCCACTTGCCCTCCTTGCTGGGGTTCCCAAAAGCCTCTTCCTAAAAGTCAAAGCTGCCCCTGTGCCTCTGCTGCCTGGAGGGCCTCAGTGGACATGGACTTTGCCAGAAAGACCGGGGGGAGGGAGGGAGGGGAGGGCACCTTGGCCAGGGCACAGCTGGAGCAAAGGTCTGGGAATGGCAACAGGAGGTGGCAAAGGTCGGTCAGGGAAAATCACACGGGGTGAAGAGCTTGGGGTGGAGCAGAGGGCGTTTGAAAGTCAGTCAGTGAGTCATGTCCTGCTCAATGCCTGGCACCCCAGGGTCCTATTTAAGAGACAACACATGGGCCCTGGCTGGTGTAGCTCAGTGGATTGAGTGCAGGCCTGTGAACCGCACTCAAGGTTCGATTCCCAGTCAGGGCACATGCCTGGGTTGCAGGCTGGCTCCCAGCAGGGGACACATGAGAGGCAACCATACATTGATGTTTCTCTCCCTGTCTCCTTCCCTTCCCCTCTAAAGATAAATAAAATAAAATCTTTAAAAAAGGGAGAGAGACAGCATGTGGAGAAACCTGAAGGTCCCTGGGTCCGTCCTGCCCTGGGCATTTCCCACGGGGCCGCCGACATTGCCACACTCCATCATGGTGGCAGCCAGGCCTCACTCTTGGCAGTTTGTCTCTTCCACCCTAGGTCACCTGTAGACTCGTCCTCTGGGGTACATGCCGCTCCGGGTCGCGCACAGTCTCTGCTGAAGTCCTCCGCTGGTGGGGACTGTCCTCTGTGCCGGGCAGGTGCGTGGCCTCCCTGCCCACAGCTCGTGGGGTCCATGGTGGGGTCCGAGGTGGGGTCTGTGCCCAGGTGAGTGGGGGGGTGCAGGGTAGGGTGTGCAGATTCCCTAGGGCGGGAGTGAGTAATCCCCAAGGAGATTAAGGAGGCCTTGGGGGCACGACCACCCTTCAGCAGAGGCTGCTCACTAGCTCCGCCTTCTAGGTCTGGGTTTGACCTTTGACCTTGGCATGCTGTTTTGCGAGCGAGGAGCGGTGTGGGCTGGCTTAGGTTTTCCCCAGTGTGGTAAGGAGGAAGCAGTTGAGTTCTGTGTGGACAGTGACCCCTGGGGTGGTGTGAGGGGAAGGGAACAGGCCAGAAGGCCTTGCAGGTTGGGCTGAGCGCCTGGGAGGATGAGGGGGAGCAGGGCATGGGGTGTTTTTGAAGTTGCCTGTCAGCCACGTTGAGGGAGAAGCTGGGTCTGCTGAGAAACATCTGGGGGTCGAGTTGGAAGCGAGACACAAAGAGACAGAGGGGCAAAGGCTCAGAGGCCAGAGCTGGGCCCTGGAGCCCTGGGGGTCCAGAGGGGAGGGTGGGGCTGGGAAGTCCAAGAGCACAGGGCTCCCGAAGCCAAGGTGTCCTGAGAAGGAGCGAGTGGTCAGCTGGGCCGAGGGCCACCAGTGGGGCTCAAGAGGATTTGGCGACTCGCAGGTTCTGGGGCCCTTTATAAAGGTCATGGAGTGCAGGGGGGCCCCTCTGGGGAGGGTTGGGTTTTGGAGAGAGCTGGGGGCTGGAGAGAGAGAGGGTTCCAGAACGCCGGAGTGGGACTAACACGTGTGCATCTGTGTGCAGTTCGTGTGTCACGTGTGGGCATGTGCCCTTCAGGTGTGGGCAGCTTCATGTGCACGTGTGTGTCTGTGTAGTGTGCTGTGTATGTTCAGGCATGTGGCCCAGTGATGGGCAAAATGCTAATGACACAGGAAAGACCTGTTGAAGCAATTAGTGACCTTGAGGAGGCCATCGGGGACGGGGCCCACCACACCTGGGAGTGGGGCTGGGGGCATAGACACTTCTTGGTGGGTGGAAGAGTGTTGGGCATGGAGGCAGGGAGGGCTGAGGGGAAGGTGAGTCTGCAAAGTGTATTCTGATGGCGTCCATTTTCAAGGTCATCTGTGAGTGAGAAGGGGTTGAGGGCAGGGCTTGAGGAGAGGGGCTCGTTAACTGACCACTCGGAGATCCTCCTTGGCCCGAGCCCCCGCTGCCCCTGCAGGGCCCACAGGGCCCGTGGTGGGTGCGGGGCTGCAGCAGATGGCCGGGCCCGGGAGCAGCGAGCCTGGTACCAGACACACTGGGTCCAGTCAGCTGCTCAGCAGCTGTGGGACTCGGGCCGGGTGGCTCCACCTGTCTGAGCTCCACCCTCTGAACTGTCAAACCAGCAGGTGGATTTGGGGGTCTCAGAAGGAAGGCGGGCCATCGGGGGCAGGACTGGGCAAGGTCAGTGTGGGAAGTAGGCAGAACCAGGTCAGAAGGTGGGGACATCCTACCACCTGCCCATCCCCCACAAGGTTGGACCAGGACAAAAGCCACCTGGCCCCCAGAGGTCGACTTCCGACCCCTGCTGCTGCCCTCCGGGAGGGCAGGCCTGGGCCTCACCTGCCCTCGGCCCAGCTCTTCCACTGGCCTGCACCCCACCTGACTGGTCTTTGAGGGCTCAGCTTGAGGGGCTGCTACAGACCGAAGACAATAAAACTAGGTGAACACTGGGACAGCCTAGGAGCCAAAGAGCCCCACAGAGCACAGGAGTGACATTGAGAATGTGCAGGGGGTTCCTGCCACACAGAAAGATTAACCGGAAAGTGGGCAAGGAGCGCCGACAGGCAGTCCGTACACTGGCCAAGGACCACAGGGCAGCGTTCAGCTTTCTAAGGGGTCAGCGAGTGTACAAGCTCCTGCTCTGCCCGCTGGCCAGAACTGGGGAGACTGACACCACCTGCGCTGGCGGGGAGGGAGCGGGCATCCCTCTCGTGCCAGGCCCGGGGCACCTTGGGAGGCCCCGGCAGTGGGGGCAGTGCTCGAGTACTCTCGGGTCCCCCGATTTTTTAAATTACATTTTATTGATTATGCTATTACCGTTGTTCTGACTTTCGCCCCTTCGCCCCCTCCACCCAGCACCCCCCACTCCTGCAGGCAGTCCCCCATCATTGTTCACGTTTATGGGTCACGCATGTAAGTTCTTTGGCTGCGGAGTGCAGTGTGGGAAAGTTCTTTTCCCGTCCTGCACTTTACCTCCCCCGGCTACTCTGCAGCTACCTATTTGTACCTCTGAATCCCCTCCCCTCTCACCCATTCCCCCGCACCCCTCCCATCTCTTTATCTGTAATTTTAATTATGATGTGTCTTGGGGTGGGCCTGTTTGGGTCCAACTTGTCTGGGACTCTCTGTGCTTCCTGGGCTTGAATGTCTATTTCCTTCACCAAATTCGGTGAAAGTTTTCTTTCATTAGTTTTCAAATAGATTTCCAATTTCTTTTTCTTTTTTTTTAATATATTTTATTTATTCATTTTTAGAGGGCAAGGGAGGGAGAAAGACAGAGAGAGAAACATCAATGTGCAGTTGCCTCTCATGTGCCCCCTACCAGGGATCTGGCCCGCAACCCAGACTGTGCCCTGACTGGGAATCGAACTGGTGACCCTTTGGTTCACAGGCCAGCACTCAGTCCACTGAGACACACCAGTTGGGGCGATATCCAATTTCTTGCTCTTTCTCTTCTCCTTCCAGCACCCCTGTGATGTGGATGTTGGACCGCCTGAGGTTGTCCCAGAGGCTGCTTACCCTGTCCTCATTTCTTTGGATTCTTTTATTCTTGTTGTTCTGACTGGTTGTTTCTTGCTTATGGTCCAAATCATTGATTTGATTCTCAGCTTCACCCAGTCTACTGTAGATTCCCTGTAAATTGTTCTTTATTCCAATTAGTTAATCCTTCATTTCTGACTGGATCTTTTTCATGCTGTTGAGATACTCACTAAGTTCCTTGAGCGTCCTTATAACCAGTGTTTTGAACTCTGCATCTGATAGGTTGACTATGTCCATTTCCTTTAGCTCTTTTTCTGGAGTTTTGATCTGTTCTTTCATCTGGACCATGTTTCTTTGTCTCCTTGTTTTGGCGGCCTCCCTGTGTCTGTTTCTGTGTATTAGGCAGAGCTGCTTTGACTCCGTGTCTTGGTCGTGTGGCCTAATGTAGTAGGTGTCCTGTAGGGTCCAGTGGCACAGCCTCCCAAGCTGTCACCCAAGCTGGGTACTTGAGGTGCGCCCTTCACGTGGGCTGCATACACCTTCCTCTTGTAGTTGAGCCTTGGTTGCTGTTGGCAGATCAATGGGAGAAATTTCCCCGGGCCAATCAGCTGCAAGGACTGGCTGTGACCAATGATCACCAACCACCGCCCTCCATGGAGGATCATCTGTGCAGGGGCAGGGTAGTGGTTCTCCAAAGTGGTTTGTTGCCGTCCACTGGGTGCACTGGCCCTGGGGTTTCCTGGGTGGTGCAGGCCAAGGTCAAGGTCTGCCCCGACCTTTGTTTTGCCTGGGCCCGCCCTGCCTGAGCTATAAAGCAATCTGAGATGGCTGCTACTTGTGCTGGGCTTGGAGATTCCCAGGTGAGCCAAACTGTGCATTCAGCTGCTAGTTGCGGGCTGACTCACTGAGGCCTGCTTGTTTGAGAAGATTTAGGATACAGGTGGCAAACACAAGGCCCACGGACCAAATCTGGCCCTCCACCTTGTTTTTTCCAGCCTGGCACCTACGTTCTAGCCAGTGGCAGCACTGAGCTCTCACTGAACTGTTAAGGAGTAGTTACATTTATACAGTCCTAAGATTGGGACTTTTTGAGGAGGCAACAACGAGGCTGATGTGGCCCCTGGTGAAAGTGAGTTTGACACCCCTGACTTAGGATGCTGTGAAGCAGGAGCCAAGAACAGTCATTCCTACGGAAAAGCAGCTTGGATGTGCCACCAAGTTGAGTGGGGCAGTCTGGGGATCTTCAAGGCAGGTCAGACAGTGTTAGCCAGGTTGATGGAGTCTCAGATATGGCTGGATATGTGGGGGGAGGGCTCAGAAAGGGGACAATGGCCTCTTCTCACCTTGATGCCAGACACCTCAGCCTCCCCCTGCCCACCACTGGTGTCCCTCAAGCTGCCACCCCAGCCGGAGCTCAGAGGGAGTCAGTCTGAGTAAGTGAGTCCTGTGTGGGTTCTTTAAGAGGAACTGCTTGGGGCTCCAGTAGTTCCTTCCACTGACTCAGTCCCTGCTGGTTTTTGAGGCCATAAGTTGTGGGGACTTATCTTCCTGGCACTGGAACTGTGGGCCGGGACTGCTCGCTCCTGAGACAGCCCTCCTGAATTTTCCGCCACCACACAGGGGTGTGGGACCAGCCTGTTCCTCGTCTGCGCCCCTCCTGCCAGTCTGGATGGATGTGGTTTCTTTAATTCCATGGTTGTCAGAATTCCATTCAACTCAGTTTCTGCCGGTTCTGAGTGAGAGTTTTCTTTGTTTTAGTTGTGGTTGTGCGAAGGGGCAAGTCGTGTCTGCTTGCACCGCCATCTTGGCCAGAAGTACTAATCTGGTCATTTCCTCTCGTCCCAGGTGAGCCACGGGGGCCACCCGCCCAAATGCCACACTGCATGTGCAATGCTCAAGACTGTGCTTTTGTTCACTTGCCTACTTTTTAAACGTTTTATAAAAAACATCACCCCTGGCTGGTGTGGCTCAATGGATTGAGCGCCGGCCTGCAAACCAAAGGGTCACATTGCCAGTCAGGGCACATACCTGGATTGCAGGTCCCCAGTAGGGGTCGAAAAGATTTTATTTATTTTTAGAAAGAGGGGAAGGGAGAAAGAGAGGGAGAGAAACATCAGTGTGTGGTTGCCTCTTATACACCCCCTACTGGGGACCTGGCCCACAGTCCAGGCATGTGCCCTGACTGGGAACTAAACCTGCAACTTTTGGTTTGCAGGCCTGTGCTCAATCCACTGACCACACCAACCAGGGCTTAAAATATTTTTTTTAAGTGAAAAAAGTTTCAACATGAAAATATTAACAAGAAAAAGCATGCATATTGTTTAAAAAACACGGGAAGCCATGCACTCGCCTATTGCTGGCAGCTAACCCGCTGGGGACGGAAAGAGCAAAGAAGAAGGGACCCTTTGAGTTTTACTCTGTCCCTTCTAGTGGTTTGACTCTTTCACAAGGGACACACATTGCAATATCATTTGTGTGATTCAACTAAGTTTTCCGAGAGGCAGGTCCCAGTGGCAGGTCCCTCCAACCCTGAGCCCGGAGTGAGCTGCTCCGCCAGCACCTCGGAGCAGCTTCACTCCTTCACTTGTTCAACACATGGGCCCCTGGAGCCTTCTGGAAGGACCAGAGGTTCGTGGGCAGGGGGGCCCCCTGGAAGAGGAGTCACGGCACCCCTCGAACCCTTAGGTCCCACAGGCTCTGTGTCCAGTCATCCTGACCTCCCCATCCTCCCTGCTCCCACCTGCTCCCCAGGTCCAGTCTGCCCTGGACTCTCCCGCCTCCCACAGCCCGAGGGACCCCATCAAACCCCCACCAGCCTGGCCCCTCCTCTGCTCAGAGCCCTGCTGGCTGCCCATCGCAGACTCAAGCCCCTGGTTTGCCTTAAGACTGCACCCTTCACTGTCCACTGGGAACCTTGGCCTTAGCCCTCAGGGCCTCCAGGTCCTTGCCCAGGCTGTGCCTTCTCCCTAGACACCAGTCCCCAAAGTCTGCATGGCCTCATTTCAAGCATCACCTGGCTAAACAGCTTGCCCAGCCTCTCTGGGTCCTCAGAACAGTGTCCTGTCCTCCTGAGGGTTTCTCCCCGGCCAGCCCACCAAGCGGGGCCTACATGTCCCTGGGGGACGATGGAAGGTGCCTCATAAAAGCTGGTGACTAAGTGGAGCAGGAGTCAGTCATGCTGGGTGGGTGGGGTCAGGCCCAGTGGGGCAGGTCCGGAAGGCGCCCGATCAGCCTGGGGAGCATGGGCCCCTGCAGAAATCAGGGAGCGGGGGTAGGGCAGGGCGCCGGAAGCACCGAAATCGCCCCGGCTGTGTCAGGGTCCCGCCACTAGTAGTCTTGAACACGGGGGTGGGGCGGGATGGGGTCCTCAGGTGCCCCAGCCCAGGTCCTGACCCCCCCTTCCCCAGCCACGCAAGAACCTGCACAGATCTGCCTCCTGGGTGGAAGCCGGCGCTGGCCACCTGGGGGCTTTGGTGGAAGGAGGGGAAGTGGCAGCTGCTTAGGAAACCCCAGGGCCACTGGGGCCTGATCCTGGCGTCCTCACGATCACTTTCAGGTGACACGAGGGGTCACTGAGGTTCAGGGAGGAGTAATTGGTCCGCCAGGGGCCACAGCAGCTGTGGAGATGGGTGGGGTCGGCTTGTGGGATCCGTGGGGTCCAGGGCTTGGAGGGAGGCGTCCCTTTATTGGTCACCGCTGTGGGACCCGGGAGGAGGGGCAAGGCCCTGCCAGAGCCGGCGTGGGTCTGGCCTCAGGTCCGCATGTGAGCGGGGCCAGTCCGGTCTCAGCCGCTGGCTGCGCAGTGCGGGCCGACGCCGCCCCCTGGCGGTCGTACGCGTCCTCGCAGCCTGAGGTCGGTCACCGGCCCAGCAAGCCTGCAGGGTCAGGTCTTCAGGGCAGCGGAGCACAGTTGAGGTGGCTTTCGTGGCCCTGTTCCCACTCTGGACCCAGCGCCACTTCCTCTCCGCCCCGAACCAGCCACGGGCCTGCCTCCCCCGCCCAGACCTGCAGCCACTTGGCCACTCCTGGGAATGCTCGCACCCCTCTTCCCCGGCAGGGCGCACGGTGGGGAGGGCTGCGCTCCTCCAGGGGAACAGGCCGAGGGGATCTTCGGTTTCCCAGGCTTTGAAGCGGGGGACGATTGTGCCCCCTGCCCCCCATCGGAAGACAGATGCAAGCCCCCAACCCCGCCTCCGCCCTGCCAGGGCCTGCCGGCCACACCGTTCTCGGCCCAGCCCCGATACAGCCCTAGCAGCCCCAGGGGACCTCCGCCCAGAGCGCCGGCCACCCTGCTGGCCTGCTCCTGCGAGAGGCCTACGGGCCCCTCCCCAGGCACTTGTATGGGGCTCCCAAGCGCCGGCCAGGTCAGCACATTGGTCCATCTTACAGACACAGACGCTGAGAGCAAAGGGTCCGAGGAGCCAGCCACAGGACCACAGCTGGGGCGGGGGCGGGGACCTGGCCTGCCTTTGGGACCTGCTGCTGCACCACCCCCTAGTGTCCCAGTGTGCAGTCCTGCCCTCTGCTCCCACTGCAGGGACCCTCACCCCCAGGACATGCCATGTGGAGCCCACTGAGGATTCAGTGCAGTCTGGACGGGGGCGGGGCTCCCTGGGGGCCTTCCCTCACTCCAGGCCCCTCCTGTCCAGGGGGAGCACCCTGCCAGACGTCACTCAAGTCCTAAGTGCCCCTGATGCCCACTGGAGGGAGCACTGGACTGGTGAGCAGCTAGGCAGGGGAGGGGCTTGTTGGCCCCAAGGACTAGGGGGATTGGGTAAACTGCCCACCTTCAAGGTGATGGACAGGAAGGGGAAGGCGGTGGGTGCGGCGGTTAGGCCAGTGCATCCTGAGAGGCGAGGGAGACTCCCACAAGTGTGCCAGCTGCCTGCCACTGTTAACAAACCCACGACAGAGGCTTGACATGGCAAGGACGTCTCATTTCCTCTGTGACCGACTGCACAGCTCTGCTGCAAGGGACTGGAGGGGCTGGAGCAGCGGAGCACTTGCTGCCCCCGCCAAGACCAGCTGGGCAGCTCCAGCTGCCGGGGAAATGCCCGAGGTGGCTTCACCCCCATGGCTGCTGTTGAGGTTGGCTGTCACCTAGGAGCTCGGCTGGTGCCAGTGTGGGCTGTCACCCCAGGTACAGGGCCTCTCCACATGCCGTGTACCTGGGGTGACAGCCAACTCTGTTCCCCTCCTTTCATTTTTTAAATTTTCTATTTAGTGATTTCAGGGAGAGAGAGAGAGAAATTTGTTGTTCTACTTATTGATGCATTCGCTGGTTGCTCCTTGTAGGTGCCCTGCCTGGAAATCAAACCCACAGCCTTGGCGTGTTGGGACGATGCTCTAACCAGATGAGCTATCCAGCCAGCGCTGGCCCTTCCCAAGTCACACCGTGGAGGCTGCAGGACCACTGACCACTCACAAATTCAAACTGGAGAGGTGTCTCACAGGAGGTCGGCGCTCTGTGGACGGGAAACAGGGTGATGTTATAGTGCCATGGGCCACGGGCATTTGGGGCAGCTGCTTCCGATGAGGTGGTCAGGGAGGGCTTCTCAGAGGAGGTGCCACGTAGGCTAAGCTCTGACCCACAGAAGGAGCCAGGCTTGGGGAGAACAGGGGAAGGTGGGTTGCAAGCAGGGGACCAACTAAAGCAAAGGCCCTGAGATGGGAATGGATTTAACCTGTGAGGGTCAGCGAGAAGACCATGGGGCAGGGCCAGACCGTGGTGCGTGCAGAATCGCCTGCAGGGCAGTGCGGCCCGGCACGTACCTGCCTGGCCCCTGCTCCACGGCACACGCTGCTCGAGGACCTCAGGGCTCGCAGCGACGCATCAGAACATGTCCCTGACCTGGTGGAGTGTGATCTGCTTTGGGAATTTTAAAAAATAAACACCGCTGACTTGGGACAAAGCCGGGGGGGGGGGCGCCTGAGTGGGAGGAGAAGAAGCCTCAGTGTGGAACTGAGAGGCTGAAGAAACAGGGGTGCGGCAAAACTGTCGGTTCGGGATGAGCTGGGGAGCTAATGTCCATGACCTTGCGTTGGGCCAGGAGGTCTTAGGTATGTTTTCATTAAAGGTAAGAATTCATAAATTGGACTTTATTGAAATTAAAAAACATTTGCGCTTCAAACGATACCACTGATAAAATGATACACCACTGAGATAAAATATTTGTAAGTCGCAGATCCAGAATATCTTCTCAAGAAATCTTGGAACCACTCCTAAGACACACAAGCCAATTTTTTTTTTTTACATTTTTTTTTATTGATTATGCCATTACATTTGCTCTATTCCCCCCTCCCTTCCCCTCCACCCTGCATACCCTCCCCCACCATTTCCCCCTTTAGTTCATGAACATGTGTCTCAAATTCTTTAGATTCTGTATTTCCCCTACTATTCTTACCCTCCCCCCTATCTATTTTCTATCTACTGTCTATACTACTTATTTTCTGTACCTTCTCCCCCTTCCCCTCCTCCCACTCCCCTGTTGCTAACCCTCCCTGTGATCTTCATTTCTATGGTTCTGCTCCTGATCTAGCTATCCTCTTAGTTTGCTTTTGTTTTAGGTGTGGTTCTTAATAACTGTGAGTTTGCTGTCCTTTCACTGTTCATCTTTTTTTTTTTATCTTCTTTTTCTTAGGTAAGTCCCTTTAACATTTCATATAGTAAGGGCTTGGTGATGATGAACTCCTTGAATTTGACCTTATCTGAGAAGCACTTTATCTGTCCTTCCATTCTAAATGAAAGTTTTGCTGGGTAGAGCAATCTTGGTTGTAGATCTTTGGTTTTCATGACTTGGAATACCTCTGTCCAGCCCCTTCTTGCCTGTAAGGTCTCTTTTGAGAAATCAGCTGACAGTCTGATGGGAACTCCTTTGTAGGTGACTGTCCCCTTAGCTCTTGCTGCTTCTAGGATTCTCTCCTTCATTTTAATCTTAGCTAATGTAATTATGATGTGCCTTGGTGTGTTCCTTCCCGGGTCCAACTTCCTCGGGACTCTCCAAGCTTCCTGGATCTCTCGGAAGTCTATTTCCTTTGCCATCTTGGGGAAATTCTCCTTTATTATTTGTTCAAATAATTTTTCAACTGGTGGTTGTGCCTTTCCCCCTTCTGGTACCCCTATAATTCGGATGTTGGAATGTTTAAAGATGTCCTGGAGTTTCCCAAGCCTCTCCTCATTTTTCTGAATTCTTATTTCTTCATTCCTTTCTGCTTGATCATCTTTTTCTTCTGTCTGGTGTTCTCCCTTGATTTGAGTCCCAATTTTCTTTCCATCACTATTGGTATCTTTTGTATCAGCATTCATTTCAATTAATTTAGCTTCCATATGTTTCTCTAATTTGTGACTAAAATCAACCAGTTCTGTAAGGATCTTTATAACCAGTGTTTTGAACTGTGCATCTGAAAGACTGGCTATTTCTTCATCACTTAGGTCTATCGGTTCTGGGGCTCTGAGTTGTTCTAGAGCCATTTTTGGTTTATTCGTGCTGTTTAGTGAGCGGAGCGAAGCCTTAGTTGTTTACCAGGACGGGGCGACCCAGGTCGCTGGTTTGTGATGCTGTGTGTGGGGGCGGGGTCAGAGAGGGAGCGATGGCATTCCTCTCCCCTAGCCCAGCGCATCCAGACACTCAAACGCCTCGGGCTTGCTTATCCGATCCTAATTTTGCGAGCCTGCTGCGCCGCGCGGGTTTCCCTTCTCACTGGTTTCTCCGCACGTAAATGCGCGCGACTGAGCGACCCACCGCGCCTATTCCCTGTGCGCTCCGGCAGCCAGCTCGCTGGCGATCAGCCCCTCGGTTGCCTGCGCGCCCCGCGCACCGCCCCCGGGAATTTTTTTCTTGCTAACCTGCTCTGCTTCTGGCCTCGCTCCCTCGTACCAGTCCAGCCGAGTATCTAGTTGTCCTTTGGACTCCGTATTGTCGATTTTCCGTGTGGCTTGGTTGTGACTGCTGTTAAAAATAGTTGTTCTTAGATTTGGTTGTGCACAGAGGCGAGGTGGACCCTCCACCTACTTCTCCATCTTGGCGGAAGTCCACACAAGCCAATTTTTAACAGGGTGGAAGATCTGAGCGGGGACTCCACCACCCAAGGCGGGCGGACGGCCAACACGCACACGCGGCGGCGTCCACCTGTCAGCCGGTGGGGAAATGCACGGCAGAGCCATGAAATGCCCCTTCACACCGACTAGGATGTCAGGGTTAAAAAGACACCCCCTCCCCGCCATTGACACGCGTGTGGAGCGACTGGAGCCTGTGCCCCGGGTGGGGAGGGCACGGGCTTTGACCACTTTGGAGACCAGTTTGGCTGTTTCTCAGACGCACCAGGTGACCCAGCACTCCCACACGTGGAGGTCCACCCCAGAGCAGGGACGACGCCCCCATGAGGCCCGTGCCACAACATTCACAGCCGCTTTACCCCTGACAGCGTGTCCACGGCGGCGAACAGTACGTGGACAACCAGTCAGAGTACAGAGGCAGGCAGTGCGGGCCCACGCTAGAGCGTGGGCGAGCCCCCCCCACGCCCGCAGTCAGCAGGAATGAACCGCACACTTACAACAGTGCTATGGGAGCAGGTCTCAAGATGTGTTCTCATCGCAGTAAACATGTTTTAAGAGAAAGAGATGGGGAACCTGAGTTGGAAAATGTTGGTTGAGGTAATAGCTAGTGAGTTTAGTAATCGATGCATGTAGAAGCTCTTGTTCCAGGGACTGAAGGTGGGACCCCCTGACTCCAGGGGGCCACAGCAGTTTCTCCTTGAGCCTCGGGAGGGCTGCATGCAGCGGGGGTGGTGCTGGAGCCCCCGTGCCCCGGGGAGATGCTGTCCAGGATGCAGATGGCAGCTCTTATCTGATTAACCTTTTCCTTGAATTCCAAACCCCTGACCTACACTTTGCTCTTATGAAAAGGGTTGGTTTAAAATGGAATGTAAGGCAGTCTGCTGGGGGCAAAACCCGCGGTGTTCTCAGATGGTGGCCCTCTGAATACAGCGCCCATGAAGATTCAACCCCTGTCTCTGTTTATTGGGCCTGGTGATGACAGGCAGCACGAACGCCAGCTTTTCCCGTTTCAAAAGAAACTGTCGCTGGGCCTTTTGGCTAAGATTGAGTGAAGAAAGAAACCAAACACAAACAGCTACAATACTGCCTGATTCCATTTGCAGGAAATGCACCGAGAAATCAAATCCAAACGCACAGAGCAGCTGGGTGGTGGCGAGAGCTGGGGCGGTCATACGACTGTGTAAAGCTACCAAGAGGCATTGCAGCGTGCCTTACAACGGGAAGCTTGCTGGTGTATGAATCCTACATCAATAAAGCCGGAGGGAGGGAGGGAGGGAGGGGAGCGGGGCAGTGCTGGGGCAGCCCCGAGCCCTCCAGCTTTCAGCCTCAAAGTCTTGGGGCCCGTGTAGCATTGGGGTGCCCTTCCGCTCAGGAGCCCCAGGCGGCTTCGGGCCTGGATGATGTGGGGCGCCTTGCGAATTGTTTACAGAGAACTTCCGTGAGCAAGTGAGGCGTGTTGTGAATGATAAATGTTCCAAACCCAAACCACAAGTCCAACCCCCAAAGCCTGACTTCTCCAAACTGGGGGAATCAGGTTCCTTCCAATAACAAGCTGCCGGCCCACGGGAGGCCGCGCCCAGCCGCCGCGGAGAAGCCTCTAATTAGCGCAGCGCAGCCAGGGACCTGCTGGGCTGGGGCGGGATTGGCGCCGCAGGCACTTCGGGGAGAGGCCGGCGGAGGGTGCTTCGGCCGGCCGGAGACCCCGAGCTCTGCCCTCTGCTTCCCCCACTGGAGCTGGAGCCGAGGGGCAGAGCTGCCCGGAGCCGGTGCGCAGGGTCCCTGACCGGGAACCCGAGGCCAGATCGGGAAGGGCACGGGAGCCTCTGAGTGATAAGGGGGTGCTGGGAGGAGCGTTGAGCAGCTTCCGGGGAGCTCCTGGGCGCCCCCACACCCTCGCCCTACAAACCGATCAAAACTCCCGGAGCACCAAGGCTCAGCTGCCTCGTTAGAGGAAGAGGTGCCGGCGGGTCTCAGCCCGGGGGTGGGGGGGGCGGGACTGCTCCCCAACACAGCATTGTTGTCTTCTAGCGCAGAGCACAGGCAGCTCGGACCTTGACCTTCACCCTCGGGCCTGCCCGGGTCCTCCAGGCCCCTCCTTGCAGCTCCTATCCGACCACCAGGGGGCGGTAGTGAACCCGCCGTTGCCCAGGCCCCGCCGCCACAGGGCCGCGCGGACTGTGGCGAGAACTGCCCCTCTCCACGGCCCCACGTGTGCAGGACCCAGAGCACAGCCGGCCGAGCAGCGCCCTTCTGTGACTGAGCAGTGACTTACAAGGGGCGGGCAGGGGGAGCAGAGCCCACCCAATGCCTCCCTGGGGTCCGGACCCAAACCGGACCCAGACCTGGGGCGCTGCCCGCAGAGGCTGAGGGCCTGGGAGAGGGTCCTCGGGGACCAAAGCCGGACTTGGCCCCCTTTCCCCCACCCCAGCTCGGACTTGCTCAGACTCACCGGCACACTTTCGCGGTCAGCCCCCACATGTGGGGTTAAACCGCCCACAACACTTCATCGGTGTCCTAAGCAGTCACGTTTGTGAGCCATGGTGTTTCTGGTTCGCGCAAACACGTGTTAAAGTGAACTCACAACCATCAAAACAATGTTCCTCGTCGGCACATCTGTGTTCACGGCAGCGCTATCCACCGCAGCCAGAAGGGGGGAAACCGTGTCCACCCACAGGTGAATGGATTAGTCACACAATGGAGTGTGAGCCTTCAAAAAGGAGGAGGGTCCTGGCCAGGTCGCCCGGTTGGTTAGAGCGTAATGCGCCAAGGTGGTGGGCTCCATCCCTGGTCAGGGCGCGTGCAGGAATCAACCAACGAGTGCATCAGTGCGGAGAACAGCAAATCTATGTTCCTCTCTCTCTAAAATCAATAAATAAAAATAATAAGTGAAACAACAAATAGATGTTTTTTAAAAAGGAAATTCTGGCACATGCTACAATATAGATGGACCTTGAGGACATCATGCTAAGTGAAATAAGCCAACCAGGAAAAGACAAAGTTGTGTGAGCCTGCTGTGGTCACGGGCACAGAGGCAGGAGGTGGGATGGCGGTGGGTCCCGCTGAGGGTGGGGGCGGGGACGCTAGCGTTCATCGGGACAGAGTTTCTGGTGGGCAAGAGGACAAGAGTTCTGGGGACGGATGGAGGTGGCGGTTGAGGGACAATGTGAACGTGTACTTAGTGCCACTAAACTGCATTTAAAGACGGTTAAGGTGGTAGATCTTGTGTTAGGGGTATTGTACCACCATTCTGAAAACTAAACTCCTCCACACACCCAAGGGCCTGTGTGCACCAGGACCGAGGCACCAAGCCAACCTGGAGGCTGTGTGCCCTACAACCGGAGAGAAGCCCGTGCCTCCTGGGTGGGCTTGCCATGGCCCCAGCCAGTGAAGGCGCCAAGCCAGAACGGCCTCACCCAGGAGGCCGAGTATATCCGGAGTGCCAGTCACCCGCAAGGGGACATCACAGCAGCCAGTGGGGAAACTCAGGATCCCAGGGCCTGGGCAGGCTCGGACTCCGGGCCCACCAGGCCTCAGCAGAACCTGAAGTCAGAGTGCCAGGAGCTGGGGAGGGGACCCGAATGTCACCTGGGTCTGCTGGACCTGCTCCAAGCGCACCCCCTTGGAGGAGCCTGCCAGCAGGAGAGGACCACCTCCCGGGGTCCCCCTGAGGATCCTCTCCCAGAAGCTGCGAGGGGAGGCCGGGTGCGGCCAGCTCTGCTGGTTGCTTCGCAGCCGGGACTGCGAGTGTGTGCGCGTGTGTGCGCGTGTGTGTGCACACAGGGCTGGGAGACGGGGAGTTAGGTGAACGAGCAACGCCTGTCCTTGGTGTCACCCAGGCGTTCCCTGTGCTGGGGAGAGCACAGCACCCACATGGGGCTCTTGGGGGCGGACTGAGGGGCTTTGTACGAGCAGCGGGCACGTTGTCCAAGCTCATGGGCCTCTGCCATTAGGGAAACGGAGGCAGAGAAGTTTGAGAAGGCTGTGCTCCGTCTGCTGCTTTGGGGACAAAGCAACAATGTCGTATGTGACAACAATGTCATATGCCTCCTGATGACGCACCCAGAGGAAGGATGGGTCCCCTGGAGTGGGTCAGCAAGGGTGTCGTTTGTGGCTGCCTCCGGGGCCCACCAGCCCCGCCAGGACCCCAGGTTGGCAGCATGAACACGAACCCCTCGCCCCCGAGTCCTGACCGCCCACCTTTAACTCGGAGCCTCAGAGCAGTGTGGGGGCAGGCGGGCAGGCAGACAGGGCACCAGGTGCCACTGCCCGCTTGACAGAAGGGAGCACCGGAGCCAAGTGGCCAGGGGCCCATTCGGCCGGAAGGAAAGGCAGGGCCTGGCAGGGGCCGTGGCTCTACCCCTGGCTCCCCTGGGCTTGCCCTCGGCTGCCCAGCCACGGCCAGCGAGCATCTTGGAGAGACATGGGACCCGATCCCACAGAGTGCGGAGGGCTTGGGGAGGGAGGCGGCTACACCTCGAGTCCCTGGAGCCTGGGGTGCGGGGGGTGATGGACAGGCTGCCCGTGCTTCCCAAGCTGGGTCACTTGCAGCTGTCCAGCAGTCTGTCTGCCTGACGCCTGGGGGCTGGGCCCAGCCACCCAGGGCGGGGGTGGGGGGGGAAGTGCCACGTCCACTGCCGCGTCCACTGTTGGATCCCTCTCTCCGTGACAAGGTCCTGAGAGGGGGTGTAAGACTTCAAGGAAGCAGTTTCCAACCTGGTGGACGTGGCATGGAAGGCCTTGCAATACCTATTGTGATTGTGCTTGCTTTAGAGATCATGACCCTTTTACTTTAATCATTATGAATACCCTGGCAGTGATTCAGATAGTGTGCCTGGACCTTTCCCGGCTCAATAAACAGAACAATAATATCATACTAGAACGTCAGGGAATATAGGCACAAGGAAACAATCAAAACAATCTGAGAATTCAGGCTTAATCAATAACAATCATTAGAAAAACACCCAAGATAAGATAGAATACTCTAAGAAAATCAGGAGATAATCTCACTACTTTCTTAGAAGGAATTAAGTACAAAACATGTTTATAAAAAGTACTCCTAGAGAAACTTAAAAGAAGTACCCTTGAAAGCCCCCTGCAACATAGGAACAGCCCCTCCTTTACCTTGAATAGGAATATATATCAACTAGACAGGCAAAGTAATAACAAAAGCTAGTTAGTTATTACAAACTGAACAGTCACTAGGGAGTCAGAATTTATGGTACACTGAAAAAACATTTTAAGCAGAAAGGGTAGATAGCTAAGTTAGACATCACAAGGGCCTTATAATAAATCTCCTATTTTCTCTACTCAGTCTAGTGTATCCTTATACCCTATATCAAATTCTAGACCTTTAATAAACAATAAGACATTCAAACTCTGTACATAGAGCTATTTCAAATCATCTGATTAATGGTTCTCCTGGTCATAACAATTTTTGTTTAATATAACTGAAACTATGGAAATTCTTGTACTTTTCCTGGTTACCTCTGTATTGATTTTTTCTGCTCAAATGATCATGTTATACTGCAAATATTAATCACTACCTGAAATGAGAATTATAAAAACCTGCTTGTACTTGCAATAAACGGAACAGAGCTTCACTGTCCTTTGAGGCGTGTTGTCGTCTGTTACCCAGCGCCGACGCCTACCCTCACCTGTGGGACCCCCTGACCCGCTGCGGCTGGACCGCGGCAGGGAAGCAGGTGCCTCTGAGAACACAGCCCTCACAGAGGCTCTGTGCACTCAGGGGCTTGGGCCCCACAAGGGGAGGCTGAGCAGGGGGGTCCCACCCTTTCCTTTCACCTGGAGCTCCTCTGTATTAAGAAAGGATGTGTTGTTGTTGAGCTTCTGAGCCCCAGGGCCCCAAAGGTCAAGGTGCACCAAGACCTTGGCCCTCGTCAGGCCTCCTGGCAGAAGACACCCTGGGAAGCGTGAGAGGAGCATCGGACGGGTTCGCACAGACGCAGCAGGAAACCCCAGATAACCTCGGCTTGGACGAGACGCAAGTTCAGTTTTCTCTCATGCTCAGGATGCTTAGAGGCAGCTGGGGCTTGTGTGGCAAGCAGTGTCCCAGGGTCGAGACCCTGCTTCCTTCTGCCCTGTGGCGTGCCGTGCATGGATTTATTTCCAAGATGGCCTTGTGGTTCAAGATGGCTGCTGAAGCTCCTGCCATTGTATCTGCATTACTGGCAGCAGGGAGAGGAAAGAGGGGCAGGGTGTGCCCGGCCCCTTTAAGGCCCCTTACTGACATCAAGCACTTTGTTTATACCCAGGTCTCAGAACTTAGTCACATGGCCATACCTGTGTGTAAGGGAAGCTGGGAAGTACCTCGATTCCAAGCTGCAAAACCCCAGATAAACAGGGGTTCTGTCCCCTTGGGTCCCTGGGGTTAGGGGGGTCAGGGACAGGAGCCAAGAGGATGCTGAGAGGTCTGTGCTACAACCGCGGAGGAGCTGGGTCCCCTGGGCAGGCCCGTTCTGAGCGCCTGCCTGGCCCCGTGAAGTGGGAGAGCAAGGAGAGGAACGGCCCCTTTCCGCAGGTCTCCTGTTCCAAGATTTATAGACTCACAAGAGCACGAAACTGATCTTTGATTTTCAGCCTTAAACTGACCCACACAGCCTGGCAGACCCAGGCCTGGGGGAATGTCCAGGGAGGTGTGTGTGACACCAGGGCAACAGGGCACTCGGAGAGGCCCCTCCCTTCCTGTCCCCTTGGCCCCCACCTCAGGGGGTGGCCCCTGCAGTCTCAGACCCACATGTCCCTGTGACCAAGGCTCCCGGCCTTTCTGCAGGCCAGGTGGACCCTGGACTCTGTGTCCCAGGTGTCAGCTGTGGTGTCCGAGTTCAGAATGAACAAGGCCCAAAATGAGAGGGTTGGAGCATTGGGCCCTGCATGCCGTGGACTTGTCGTGGGTCGTGTATGTGAGTGTGATTGTGTGACTGCACCCTGAGTGTGCATTGTGTGTGGGCTGAGTGTGTTCCGTGATGACTACACGGGGGCGTACGTGTGTGTGGTGGGTGGGCGGGTGTGGGCTGGGGCTGTTTCTCTAGGTGACAGATGTTCCTCTGTCGGGAACACATACTGGGTGTGGGGACATCTGGGGTAGACTGGCTGTCCCGTCCCCCTGGCCCCCCTTCGACTTGTGGCCCTCCATCTGAGCATCTGGGCAGAGCAGTGCATCCCCTGAGATGGAAGGGCCGTGCCCAAGCCTGGAAAACGGCCCCCTGGACAGACGTGCAGCTGCTGCTTCACTGCTACAGCTCCCCCACCTGGGAGGCAGGTGCGGTACCTGCTTCTGCTTCCCAGGGACGAGGTACAGCCTGCGCCTGCTCAGCCGGCCTGCCCCAGGACGCAGGCGCTGTGGCCACGGTTTGAGGAAGCTCCTATGTGTCCCCTGCTGTGCTCCTTCCTCGGGAGGTGTGCTCCCAGCTCTCAGGCACCTGGGGGTGGGGGGTCCTGTCCAGGCAGCTCCAGCTCCCGTGCCCAGTTTCTCCGGCTGGAGAAGGAGGAAAGGGCCTGACCGTCCTCTCCGAAGGGTTCCTGGAGACTTAGCCCCTGTCCCTTCTGGCCTGCCCCTTAAGGCCTCTGCAGGCCTGCATCTTGTCTGCTTCTCTTAAGCTGTGTCCCAAGTGCCAGAGCAGCAGCCAGGGGTCCCCCTGGGCCACGCGCAGAGGAGCTCCCAGCCCAGACCCCTCTGTACCAGCCCTTCATTCTCGTGTGGCTCCCGGAGTCACACCCATTCTAAAGGTGACAAAACTGAGGCTCAGTATGTGAGACCCTGCCCAGGGCCCATTGACGGTCCTGTGCCAGAGGCTCCTTGTCTGCCTGGCTCCTTCCTCCACAGAAAAGAGGAAAGTTGTGTTTTATGGCTGCATTGGTTTACAGAGGAATATATCAGTCACCTGCATGAGAACATTCTCCGCCCTAACAGTTCTTTTTTCTTTTAAACAAAATTGATATATTTTATGGGTTCCTAAAAGTATGAGGGTGGACCTGAAAAAAACCCCTAGAATTATCTTCTGGAGGGTGGGCCCTTTGTATCCAGGCTCCCCCCCCAGGCGAGTGTTCCAGGAACCCACCTGTGTCAGGGCACCGGCTGGCGTTATTATGAGAGGCCGTGTTTGGCTTCAGTGACGTGTTTCTGGGGTTTTTTTTTAGATTTTATTTATTTATTTTAGAGAGAGGGGAAGGGAGGGAGAAAGAGAGGGAGAGAAACATTAATGTGTGGTGGCCTCTCACTTCCCCGACTGGGCACCTGGCCTACGACCCAGGCATGTGCCCTGACTGGGAATCAAACTGGTGACCCTTTGGTTCGCAGTCCAGCACTCAATCCACTGAGCCACACCAGCCGGGGCGGATTTTTTTGAAGACTCTTTAAACGTGTTTGCCCATTTCAGGGTGATTTACCCGCTTGCACTGAGTGTTCAGCAGTTTTCGACCAAAACCGGCTTGACCCCCATGCCCTACCCTGCCTGTGCACCCAGTCTTGCCCCAGTGACCTTTTTTGTTTGTTTGTTTGTTTGTTTGTTTCCCTGAACAAAAAAAGTCCTCACAGGGAAACGTTTTGCTGATGGGGAAGAGGTGAAACAAAAAGCGGCAGAAGCACTAAAAGGCATCAAAATCGACTAGTTCAAAGACTGCCCGGAGCGGTGGGAAATGCCTTCGCCCGTGTACGGCATCCAGTGGAGACGCTCTGGAGGTGGGTTCCCTGAAGCTGACGGAGTGGGCCTGGAACCCAGGTCTTCTGCACTCCCCCCCCCCAACCTGCCACGCGGGGGAAGGGCCAGGTGAGGTTTCGACGACTTCTTGCTAGCCAGTCTATGGCTCTGCCTGTCTTGTTTCTGAATGCTTCCAACACGGTCATGGTGATGACAACGACAGTCCTTTAAATGCCCTTGACGCTCTTCAAGGCCTTTCGCTGTTACCTAATCCCCCAAGAACCCAGGAAGGGTGTTCTGTGAACCCACTGTGACCCCCAGCTCACAGCTGAGACGGCTGGGACACAGAGGACAGATTTGTGGCAGGACCACAGCCCAGGCTCTGCTCATCTTCTACCTGCTGGCAAGGAAGGGCCTGGCTTGGAGACACCTGGAGGTGTGAAGCCCTGGGTGAGGTGGGCAGGTGTCAGCAGGGGAGGGAGGGGGCAGGAGGAGGTGCCTTTGGCTGCAGCCTCTGGAAGGAGCTGATCTTGGGAGGGGAGGTAGCACCTGTAGGTCATAAAACCAACAACACATCAGAAGCTTTTTAAAAAAGATTTTATTTTCAGAGAGAGGGGAAAGGAGAGAGAAAGAGAGGGAGAGACCATCAGGAAATACCAGTTGGCTGCCCTTGCAGGTGTCCCCAACCAGGGACCTGGCCTGAAACCCAGGCAGGGCACCTGCCCGGGAATTGAACCAGCAACCTTACAGTTCACAGGTCAGCACTCAGTCCACTGAGCCACACCAGCCAGGGCCACACCGGGAGCTTTTTTTATCCCAGCTGCACTGAGCCGCTCCACAGCCTCTGACGTGATCGGGCAGGAAGCCCAGGGACGCTACTGCCCCATCCTGAGACCTGCACGTCCCAGGAGCTCCCGACTCCTCGAGGCCCAGCTTCCCAGCCCACCCCAGGTTGGGACCCCTGACAGAGACTGCTGTGCCCTCCCCCCCCCCCCCCGGGCTCCTGCCCAGACCAGTGAGAGTCACACATGTTGCCCCCTGACCTCTTTCTACCCGTCAGTGTGTTCACATGCATCTGCTCACTGAGGAGTGCGCACGAACTGCTGAAAGGCCAGTGTGAGTTGATGCTCTGGAAAGACCTGTTGCAAGTAATTAAAAATCGCTCCTGCCTGCTCCAGAGGTGGCGCTCCCCAGCACATGTCGTCAGCTTGACTCCAGCAAACTCAGAAAAATTCTCTTTAAAAGGTCGCTGCCGATCAGATGTAGATCAGATGCAGAGGAGCCCGTTGTCAAGACTGGGAGGCAACCGTAAACTCCTAGAAGGGTCCTGAGCATGCATCTGCTTCTGGGCTCACCAGCTCGGCTGCTGGGCCCTCAGGTCCTGGCCGCCTGGGCCTCTGGGCAGGGCCACCACGGGCACGGCAGCGGCTCCCCCAGGGCCAGCACCCAAACTGGAGTCAGTTTTGTCCTAATCTAACTCCAGGAGCGACAGCCCATCCTTCCGGTCTCTTTTGCTCACTGGGAGCACTCGCCTCCTGCCCACGCCGGAGGGGTGTCGACCGCACGGGTGTGGCTGTGGGAGGCCGCACCACGGCGGCCTCTGGGGAGGCTGCCTTCCACTGTCTCCGGCGGCGGAGCCCACCGAGCAGGGTAAGGGGGTCTTTCTCCTCAGGCTCACACGCTCCTAACTGAACACCTGCTCTGGGCCAGGTGCAGTTCCAAGATCTTCGCCCCCCACCCACTATCACCCCAGAGTCAGCACTATCGTGCTCCCCATTCTCTGGGGTGCAGGGAGGGCAGCAGCTTGATAAGAGCTGGCTGGGATTTCGATGCCCAGGAGGAAGTGGCGCTGGGCACGGTGTGTCTGGGGCCTGCCAGACAGGGCCAGCGAGTCCCCTTGGGAGCCGGTATTTGGTTCCGAAGTTCAGGAAGAGGCAGGTTGGAGCTGGCACTGTGCACCCCTGTAGCTGGGAAAGGCACAGGGGGCAGGGCAGTTGTCGAGGGGGCGTTCGGGTTGGCCTGGTGGGGGCAACACCCTCTGCCCTCTTGGCAGGGCCAGTGATGTCCAGACCACACCCAGGCTGGGGCCCGGGCATGCCCTCCCTGGGTACAGCCCCAAGGCATCCAGTCAGGAGCACCTCACAGATGCCCCACCCAAGGCTGTCCCCCCCCCCCCAGCCAGTCCAACCCGTTTGCCCTGCTGGCTGTCCTTGGCCTTCAGCCCCGAATGCCCCTGCTGCCCTGGAAGCTACCACTTTTCATGGAGCAACCCACCCCTCAGACTGGGCTGTTTACTCCCCCATGCCTCCTCCTCCAGGGAGCCCACCACACCTCCTAACCATGCCCCGACCTTGAGAGAGCAGAGGAGGGATTTGTGCAGAGAGCTGTAAGACTCCAGCTTGTTCCCCAGCATCCTCAGGTACTTGGTGTCTCCCCAGAACCCACTTCCCAGCATTCACTAGGGGTCTGCCGGTCCTCCCAGGCCCTCCTGACCAGCCCCAAGGCCTCTCCTGCACACACGGGACAGCCACCCCGTTCCCCACGTGCCCAGCTAAGCCCCCACTGCCCCTTAGGCAGCTGAATCCCGAGTGCTGGGCACGAGTCACCTGGCCTCAGCGGCCTCGTTGCCGCCGCCTTCATCCCGCCCGCCCGCGTGCCTTTGCGCAAGCTGTTCCTCGGTAACACACAACCCTCCCTTCTCCCAACGTCCGGATCTTTCCCAGCCTTCAAGGCTCAACTCAAGCCAGCTTATTCAAGCGACCTAACCCCTCTGGGCCTCAGTTTCCCCAGCTGTAACAAGAACGGAATCGTTCTTCTGTTGCAGGGGGTGCAAGGAGAAGGGAAGAAGACTCGGCTAGTAGCGGGCCTGGCGAGGAGGAGGGGCCCCTGAGCCTCGGCCTTGCTGGCCCTTCCGCCCAGCCCCTCGTCCTGGCCAGGTGCTCGCCAGGCCTTGCCAGGAGGCGACGGCACTTAACGGGCAGCCGGTACCCGCTCCCCAGGAATCAGCCCAGGGCCCCTAAAATGCAGCCCAGGAGGCCCCGCGGGAGAACATCTGTGCGGAGCCGCCGGGAACAGGGGGCTGGGATGAAATCCGAGAGGCCCGGGCTCCCCTCCCCGCGCCAAACCCCCCACCCAGCAGGCAAACGGGGCCGAGGCGCACGCAGTTCCTGCCGCCCGGCACCCGCGGCCCCCGGCCCCGCCCGCGAGGACCCGCCACACCCCCGCTCGGAGCCTCGCTTCCGCTCGGGTGCAATGGGACGGGGGCACTGGCTCCCGGCGCGCCCCGCGGAGGGCGTGTTCCTGTGCTAGACGGACGCCCAGTCAGCGGAGAGAGAGCTCGTAAAACACTACGTACACGTCCATTCTGTGGCCAGACGGCCCCCGGCCCCGAAATGGCCTTGCCGCCCCCGCCCGGGGCCTCGTGCGGAGCGCAGGGGTGCGCACGGGGCGCGGTAGCCAGGGGAGTTGTCACTCCCCCGCGTTCCGGGGAGGGAAGCGCAGAAGGGCTCCGTGGCCTCCAGGACTGGGGGAGGGGAGGCGTAGCAGCATTTGAACTCGGAACCGAAGGGCCACGTTCATCCCCGGTCCCATCAATGGGCCGAACCGGGCTCCTCGGTAAAAATGTCACCTGCCCCACCTCGGCCGGGGTGATCACACCCGTGCGCGATCCAGGACCGAGCAGCCGTTTGGACTTCCCCAGGGCTTGTGGGTGGGGGTGTCGGGTGTGGACGAGAAATCTGTGAATTGGGGGCCCCTGGTGCGCCTACCCCTGGTGCGCCTCATTGCGCATGCGCTCCTCCTCCCACCCGCGGAGATGAGGTGGGAACTTTGAGCCCTAAACGGAAGGATTAGTCCTATTGCTTTTCAAACCCTGGCGTCACCTTGCAAACTTCCCCTGCAGTGGCACTGCCTGGCTGGTCTCCACTCCACCCTGCAACCGCCCCCGGCCTTAAGGGGACTGGGACTGTGGCTCCGTTTTGCAGGCGGCAAATCAGGGTGGGCGGTTTCTTGACCGGTGTTCTTTCCATTCTTCCCCGCGCACCTGGATCCCCTCCCGGTGTGGGAGCCCCGGGTCCCGAGGCCCACCTCATCCCAGAAGCCTTCTCTCCAATTAGTGACTCACCGCCCAGCAGGGAGTAGGTTCTTTGTTTGAGGCCCTGGGCGTCTGACAGTTTATTCAGTTACCCAGCCCTGATGGCTGGACGGGACCACCGTGGGGCCTGGAGGAAGGCGCCCTGCAGCCGCCACGTCCCCACCTGCAGAGGGGGCACGGGGCCCAGAGCTGGGCTGGACCTCCTGGGGCCTGAGGGCTGTTCCCACTCGTGTGTGCATTTCGACGGCCTTCTGCCCAGTTTCCACACCTCCATTTTCAGATAAGAGCACCCAGGTTTCCCAGGGGGAACGCCACCTAGCCACCCTGCAGGCGTGCGGATTGGTAGGTGGCAGCGCCCAGCCTGGCACTCGGCGTGCCCCACACGCTCGGCCCAGCAGGTGGGAAGCAGCCAGGGCCACCTCGTGCAGGGATCTCACCCAAGGGGGCAGGACATGGCGGAGGGCAAGAGGCAAAGAGCATGGTCCTGGTGTGGCAGAGCCCTGGGCGCCACCAGGTGGTCTGAGGCTGGGTCCCCAGCAGCACTGTCTGGTCGAATTTCTGGCTTCAGGCTGCTTAGACTCTTCAAGTCCGCACCTGAATCTGATTACCCAGGCCATGGTTCAGCTGCTTACCCTACGTCAGCGCAGTGGGCATTGCTGTCCCTTTTCCATCCATACCCCTTGTGCATTTGGCACCCAGGCACCTACTGGCTGAGATAGGCCCGGAGGCACGTCCTGGGCACCAGAAACAGCCCTTCCCCGGGGGCCTGAGGCCACACCCCACAGAATGAGGGGGAGGGGGCAGATCCCCAGGGGCGGGGTGGGGGGGGGCTGGAGACAAACTCAGGCCTGCGGGGAGTTTGGACAGGACTGATGAACCGGGTAGAACAGGGCCCCAAGCCAGTTGGCCCTGAGACTGGCAAGGACTCCTGGGCTCACGTGAAAGAACAACAAGGTGGGGGTGGGGCGCAGAGAGGGCCCGTGGTGCATTGTGGGCCGCACTCCAGCCTTTGGATTTCAGCCCAGCAGCTAGGAGGAGCCACAGAGGGGTTCCCAGCAGGGGCGTAGTGCAGTGCGGTTGGAGAGGATTTTAATAGATCCCTCTGGCCCCCATGCGTTTTCTGAGGGCTCTCCCAAGCTGGAGGAGAAAATGCTTTCTTGCTTCTTCGTGCAGCGCTGCCAGGATGCTCCTCACCCTGGTGCGGCGGGGCGCCAGGCCTGTTCTGCAGATGTTTGCACGCTGCAGTGAGATCCAGGCTGTGCTGAGCTGGCCGGGACTGTCACAGAAGGCTTCCCAGGAGAGGGGGCCCCAGGCTGTAGGCAAGTGGGGGGTGGGTAGGGATGGTGGAGGGGGTCCAGAGAGAGGGGGCAGCATGTGCAAAGGCCCGGGGGCAGGAAAGAGCGCAGTGTGAAAGGATAAAGCCATTTTGCCTAGGTGACTGCCATTTTACTAAAAAAAAAAAAAAAAAGATTTCGTTTTTTTTTTTTAGAGAGGGAGAAGAGAGGGAGAGAAACATCAATGTGTGGTTGTCTCTAGAACGCCCCCTACTGGGGACCTGGCCTGCAACCCAGGCATGTGCCCTGGCTGGGAATCGAACTGGCTACCTACCCTTTGATTTGAAGGCTGGCGCTCAACCACTGAGCCACACCATCCAGAGCTTATTCTTCTGAGCTTATGTCCCCAGGACTGGAAGTGACTGGAAAGCAAGAACAGAACAGGACTAACTGCTCCCTCCAGCCACAGGCAGAAGGTAACATTGGAACAAACTACAGCCTCCTTACAATGTTGCCAACAGCCAAGAGGCCTCACAACAGCATGCCCCCCCCCCTTTAATCCAATTACAATCAGTGAAAGCTCGAAGCCCCGCCCCTCAATGCGGGTGTGGCTCCCCACACCATGCCTCTCTGCCTTCTCGGAGAGTGAGTAAAAACTTTACTCTCTACTCTTTCTTCTCTTTGTGAATTTCTTCACACACACCCCTCCCCCCCACGTCACCGACCTCACTACCACAGTGTGCCGGAACACTCCTGGGTCAGACAGGGCTGTAAAGGATGTGGAGTCTGCCTGCCCATCCGTCAGTATCCTGCTGAGGCCGTCCAGGTGCCGGCGAGGAGCCAGGCCCTGGGCTTGGGTGGACTTGGTGGCGGCAGGAGGTGGCTGGTGGAGGATGGGCAGGGAAGACCACATCAAAGCTAAGGCTGTGGGGGGAGGGTTCGCTGGTGGACGGAGGGGCGGTTAAATGGGCTTGCCTCCACTTCCTCTGGAAACTTCATAGAAATGATGGCGAAGAATTCATAAAGGCATAAACACAAGAGAAGAGACAGCCTTGGACCAGGCTTCCTTCCGGCACATTTTAGGGCGATGGAGACCGATGGCACTCAGCAGAGGGGGGAGCAGCTGCCAGTGAGCCTTCCTGGGTGCCCACAGGAAGCACCCGGGTACCTGCAGGGGCTGGTGGGGCTAGGTCTGAGCACTACGGGAGGCAGGAGTGGCATCTGAGGACAGCCCCTTTGGTAGACAGATCTTAAGGTGACCCCAATGATTTCCTGGCCTCCATTGATATTCACACCCTCTGCAATCCCTTCCCCTAGTGACTTGCTCCTAACCAATCAAATACGGCCACCCTCTGTCTAAGCAGACCCAAGGGAGGGTCTTGTTTTGGGCTGGGTGACACCAGCAGCCATTCCAAGGAAGCCCGTATGGCAGGGGACAGCCGGCGGCCTCCGGCATAGCCAGCCAGAAGCCGAGGCCCATGGTCACCTGGCCACAAGGGCATAAATCCTGCCAGCAACCCAGTGGGCTTGATGTGTTTCCCCAGCTAGCCCTCGAGCACAGTGGGTGGCACCTCGGTGGCAGCTGTTTGAGGCCCGGGGCAGAGGGCCTGCTCAGCCAGACTCCTAACCCCAGGGACTGAAATAACAAGTGTGTGTTGCTTTTAGCTACTGAGCACGGAGCACTAAAGCACTCCCAGAGCTTCCCGCAGCTCTCAGCTGAGCAGGTCTGCCCTGCCCACCCCTGCAGGAGGCCGTGTGTGTCTGGCAGGGCCACAGAGGACAACGTGGGGCTGAAAGAGGGGCTCCAGTGACCGGAGCCTCCCAACCTTTCCCTCCCCTGCTCCCAGGATGCCCAAGTCCGAGCATGTAACCCCTCAGGCTGAACACCGGAGGGGTCCTCCCAGAATCCAACAGCACCACTTCCGGAAGATTCCCGGTGACTCCCTGCCTCGGTCGGTCAGTCCAGGCCAGGAGACTGGCTCTGGCGAAAGGAAAGAGTAGGGGTAATGTGTGGCACTTTCCAAGAGTCCCCCTGCGGCCCCACCGTTGCTCTTTTCCCTCTGCTGCCCAAGAGTTGGTCCCTAGGGGCAGCACCTTCGGTCTGGGGCCCAGAATGAAAAGGACACCGAGCAGAATGGTAGCGACCTGCAGGCACCATGCAACGTGAAGGGGACATAAGGCTTGTGTGCCCCCGAGGTTTGGGGTGGGTCGTTACTGCGGCCTGTCTGTGCGACGCTGACGGATACACCCCGCAGAGCGCTGTCCGGCTGTGAGCCGAGGGGTGCCGTGGTGCAGACCGGCCCGTGCGGAGCCCCGGGCAGGCTTAGAGCTGGGTGGGAAGACAGCTGTGAGTTCTCTGTCGCTGCACAGCCCCACACATTCATCCCGCAGTCCCTGTGGTGGACGGTCCGGGCATGACACAGGGGGGGTCCCCTCTGAGGGCCCGCTGGGCCGCACCCTCCCCGAGGCCCCGCCGCGGAGGGCCCACTTCCAGGGTCCCTGACGCTGCAGCTGCGATTCAGCGCCTTGCTGTGCAGAACCGAGGCCGTCCCTGTCTTGCCGACTGTGACCAGAGGCTGCCCTCGGCGCACGTAGGCCACGTGTGCCTTCCGCCAGGTGGCCATCTCCACACGGGCTGCCCACGCAGGGCAGTGGGCTTCTCCGGAGCCAGTGAGAGAGCTGGTGTCTCCAGCCAGATGGGCACTGTGACCTTCCTCACCACATTGCATGGACCCTTTGCCCTGTTCTCCTGGAGTGAGTCACACACAGGTCACGCCCCCCACTCGAGGGGAGGGGGCCCCCCACAGGTGTGAATGCCAGGTGGGGGCGTCCCTGCTGCCTTTTCCTATTGAGACGTTGCTGACGTCTAAGGTGAGCTTCAGGTGTCCGGCATCAGCAGCCCGGAGCGGAACCGCTGCGAGATGGGCATCGCAATGAGTCTAGTTAACGTCCATTGGCACCTTTCTGCCTTGTGATGACAGCAGCCATTCTTTGTCTTCTTTGCTCTTTTAAAGATTTTATTTATTTACTTTTAAAGAGCGGGGAAGGGAGAGAGAGAGAGAGGGAGGGAAACAGCGATGTGAGCGAGCAGCAGCAGTGGCTGCCTCCTGCGCACGTCCACGGAAACCGACCCCGCAGCCCAGGTGCGCGCCCTGACTGGGAGTGGGTCGGAGCCCGCGCGTCCGAGCAGGAGCCGTTCCTGCAGCAGCCTAACCAAAGGTAGTAATGAACTCCATGAACGACGGGAAGCCAGGCTGCTCTACATGGTTCCAGTGCCGCGCGCGGTGGCAAACAGTGCCTGTGGAATCATCCTGACGGAACAACTGAGGATCTGTTTAACCAAAACTTGTCCCACACTGGTAAGGGCAGCAGGGGCTGAAAGGAAGACGTCGTGTTGCAGGGAGGGGTGCGGGAAAGCCCAACTCGTCCTCCCTGAGAGCCAGTCCGCAGACAGGGGCTGGTTGGCTCCACACGTAGCTGCAGCACCACTGTTGTGCATGAACTCGGACACCACATCCAGAAGAAGCCAAAGTCAAATGTGTTCGCCTCTGGGGAGGGGTGGGGGGGGGGCAGGCAGGTGGGAGGGGCTGCTTCTTTTCCTCCTAGGCCTATTTTGTTTTTTTTTAAGGCCTATTTATCATGTAAAATTCTGTGCATATCATGTGGGTACCCTTTAAACTCCTGCCTGACTTGGATAAAAATACACATTAATTAGTAGAGGAAAAATAAAGGGGGAGGAGGAACACCCTCGAGAGTGACAAGAAGTCCCCAGGGCTCCGGAAGGGTCCAGAGCTTCCCCCTGGGGCAGGGGCTGGCAGAGTCAGCCTCCGGGAACTTGTACACGGGGGAATACGGTCAGAGAGCTTCCGCAGGGAGAATATGGTAACTGCGTGGGGACTGCGACGCCTCCCGGCGTTTCGGGGCTGCAGGGTTTGGGGAGCTAGCAGCCACCCCCGCCCCCGCCCCGTGTGCCTGGGAGTCCCCCTCTCCTTAGACCTTTCTTGGGAAGACTTTGAAGGCTCCGACCAGAGCTTTTGTTTTTAGTTCAGTCGATCTTGTATAATTTGTTTTCATTTAAGTAAGAAAAGCTTCTGGGAAAACCATCAGGAAGCACGAGGTGTCTTGGAAAAGCACCGTCAAACCGGGACAAGAGTGTTGGGTCCCCTGGTTTCCCAGGTGCCCTTCCAGTGACTGTGGATGTCTCTCTCTCTTTCTTCCTCCCTCTCTCCCCGCTCCCTCTCTCTCTAAAACACACACGGAGGCAGAGTGTCTGCTCCCTGCTTTCCTCATGCAGCCGCCAGTCTAGGGCTCTTGCCATGTCATGCCACCTGGGGCCCAGGGAGGGACCCCGTACTTCCCCTCTGGGCCTCTATGCAGTGAGCCCCCACTGGTGCAGGCAGGTAGGGGTGGGCAAATGTTCAGGTGCAGGATGTCCCCTTTACTAACCCAGCTGCAGGTGGCACACCTCTGCACACCATGCCAGGCTTTCTTTGGCCCCCTCTGGGGGACACACCTGCCCTGGGAGTCTGGGGACACTTGTCCTAGGCTGGAGGCCCAACCTGTGAAGAGGGTTCAGTGGAAAGGAATGGGGAGACAAGAATGGTGGGGGGTGGGGGAGAACGGGGCTTCTGGGAGGGCCTCGGGGCCTGGCAACATCAAGGGCACAACCGGGGGGGGGCATCAGGAGGTAGGTCTGAGCTGCCCTCCCTGTGGCCCCAGCCCTTCTGTGGTGGTGCTGGCGCCCCTGACCGCCAAGCTTCCGTTTCCTTCACCAAATCTGGGCCCAGCAGCCCCCTCCCTGCAGGGTCATGGCTGCAACTCACACACTGCCTGGTTCCTGCCCCATGAGCCTGGGAACCTCAAGCCAACTTGCCCCTCTCTTCTTCCTGGGGACGCTTTGGCCAAGTCCCACTGGCTGTTTTGCAGGGGACCCCGATTTGGGCACAGGTGTATTTCCAGAAAAGAGTGTCCAAGCTTGAGGCCCTGGTGGGATCTGGGCTTCCTGCTGGAGCCAGCTCAGTTCCCGCAGTCATGACTCCAGACCTAAGAAAAATTTTGACCGTGGGGATGGGTCCTAGAGACAGGCTGTCCCTGGCCCTAGAGACAGGGTAGGATCGGAGAGCGAGTGGAGGCAGACACCCGCCCTGGGCCCCACCCCTGCCCCACCCCCTGCCCCACCCCTGCCCCACCCCTGCCCCACCCCCTGCCCCACCCCGGCCCACCCCCGGCCCCACCCTCTGGCCTCCCCCATCTCTGGGGGCAGGCAGATGTCTCCTTCCAGGCACAAAGCACCCGCCCCCTCCTACTGGGGGCCAGGGGGGCCTGCTGAGCTCTCACGCAGCCCGAGGGGGTCCCAGGCCTGTCCAGGGTGCCCTGCTCTCCAGAACACACTCCTGCAGGGACAGTTCTGGTCTGTCCTGCTCCCTGGACATGAGTTCGGGGACAGACAAGAAACACCCTCTTGTGGAGCTGAGCCTCCCCCTGCACAGCAGTTGGGCTTAGTTGATCTTACTTCACTCCTTAAAATTATTCATAATTTTAGTCACATTTGCCCCAAATGGAAACAACCCAATTGCCCAGCCACCAATGAACAGATAAACAAAAGTGGTGTGTTTGTGCAAAGGAATGCTGCTTTGCTGTGAAAATGAGCAAATTACTAAATGTACCCTCCCCCGCCTGAGCACGAGTTTCACAGACACCACAGTGCGAGCGAGTCCTCATACGAGGAATACCTACCAGGAGCAGCCCTAGAACAGGCCAGTCAGTCCAGGTGATGGAACATGGACCAGTGGTAGCTGGGGCACTCGGGGGGCCGATGGGCGAGGGGCCCGCTGGAACACTCCTGGGTGGGGGAAATGTTCTGTATTGTGACCGATGCGTTCATTGGTCAAAACTCAGAGCACTAGATACTCTAAAATGGGTGTGTTGCACTATATGACAATTGTGCCTAAAAGAAAAAAAATTGGTATTTTCATACATTGGTTTTAGGACCCACTAAGGAATTGGTGGCCCGCAGTGCGGGCCAGGCTAATGCTGGCGGAGGGGCAGAAGACGTGGACATGTGTCACCATGCCGGGGTGCACAGGAGGTCACTTTGGGGTGGTGACCCAAGTGCCTTTGGGAGCAGGTCTTGTGTCCCGTGATGGACCTGTTATACCCAGCTAGGAAAATTACAGCTAGGGCATTACCCAACCCTAAATCTGCAGTTCCTGGAACAGGGTAATGAACAAACATCCGGGAACAATTGGGTTTAAAATTCCAGCCAAACAAGGTAACTAACCCGGCCCGCCAGAAAGTGCTCGCCAGCAGCAGCAGCACCCACCAATCAGGGACCCTCGCTGTTTTTAAATAAGCCAATAGCTAACCGCCACCTCTGCTTCTGTATGCCTTTGCTTGCTTGCTAGAAAATATAAATACCCAGTAGTCTGTAAGCCAGGCGCGACTTCCATTTTGTAGCTCTGAGTAGCTACGTGACTCTGTTCACAGTTGGGGAAGTTCGCCCCTGCGCAGGAAAATCTTTGGCCATTAAAATTTTTATCAATTCGGTTCCGGACTCCGAGAGTGTGTATTTACCCGCCGATCGTCTACAACAGTGCACAGGAGGTCACTTTGTGAACGGAGGTGATGGGAGGGGTCCTGCAGACAGGGGTCCCACGGGGGCCCTGAGGTGGGCAGGCCCTGATGCCCTCCACCAGCACCCGTCACCCCCAAGTGCCTTTGGGAGCAGGTCTTGTGTCCCGTGATGGACCCCAGGGCCTAACACAGATTGGTTTTTACAAATGAAACTCTATTTTATTATTCTTATTTTTTTCCAAATATAAGAGAAAGTTGATTTTGCTCTGGCTGATGTGGCTCAGTGGACTGAGTGCTGGTCTGCAAACCAAAAGGTCGTGGGTTTGATTCCCAGTCAGGGCATGTGCCTGGATTGCAGGCCAGGTCCTCTGTGTGGGGCATGTGAGAGGCAACCTAAAGAGAGAGAGAGAGAGAGAGGAAGGAGGAAAGGAAGGAAGAAAGAGAGGGAGAAAGGGAAGGAAGGGAGGGAGGGAGGGAGGGAGGGAGAAGGAAGGAAGGGAGGGAGGGAGGAAGTCAGTTGGAGGTAGGAGTGAGCTGTAGAAGACATGGGCTCAGGAAGCCAGTTACAGGAGCCAAGAATGGGCCCTCGGAATTCTGCGGGCACGCCAGGGAAAAGGAGGAGGCAAGGCAGCGTTCCCAAGAGGGAGAGCCTTTTATTATTATTTTGACATATATTGTTACTTTGTATTAGTGTCAGGTGTACCGCACACTCATGGTTAGACAACCATGTGCTTTACAAAGTGCTCCCCTCGTATTTCCAGTACTGAGCTGGCCCCACCCATAGTTATTGCAATATTACAGTATTTCCTGTGCTGGACTTAACGTGTAGTACTTTTTTTCAAATGAATGAACGAGAGAACCATGACCGCTGAGAATGAGGGAGGGTAGTGTCAGGTGAGGCTGAGGCTGGGCTGGGGTGAGGGTGAGGGGCTCAAGGCCACCAGGACACCACTGGCTTTGCCCTCCGGGCACTGGGGAGCTGCTCCTCCCTGAGCCTGGTGGAATCCCGCTGAACTGGAACCGCTCTGGGCAGTCACTTGTCCCTTCTGATCCAATCACTGTGCTCAGAAATGCCTCATACTGATTGGCTGAGGCCTGATTCCTGATTCGTTCTCCGAGGGCCCGCCCATTCTGGAGCAGACGCTGCCAGCCCCACCTGTGCAGCTGCATGTTCCTGGGCCCGTTGCTCCTAGAGCAGGGTGGTCATTGTGAAAGGCTGTGAGAGCCTCCACATGCGAAAAGCAGAGCAAAGCAAATTAAACTCACCATTTAGCTCTGCATGACATCCCCTGCCCTTGCCAGGCCTAACGCTGGATCCACAGCTTTGCTTTCTGGTTGGGCGTGACGGACCCCGCTGTACCCACAGCATCGCCACCCTATGTTTGTGTAAGCCACTTTCCTACCAGCTTTCCATGACCGGCTCTGGCCAGGGGGCGGAGGATATCCGGCAGGTCCCCCCAGTTTGGGCTTTTGTGTGCTCATGTGGGCTTGCGCTTCTGTGCCCAGCCCCCTCCTGATGGAGGACCAGCCCACAGCCCCTCTCTCCCTGCTCCCCACAGCCGGCTGGGCCCCAGCTTCTCTCTCCCAAAGTCCCCTCTCCAGAAATAACAGTGACAATGACCACTACTGTGTCATGCACAGCCCTAAACTTTGGCACAGGGTAACTCATTTAACCCCTAACCCAGCAGAGTCTAGTACAGCCACCCCATCCACACGTGAGGACACACAGGGCAGAGCGACGTGTCCCCATCGGCGGGTCTCCACGTGCAGGACTGAATTCACGCCTGGACTCGCGTGTTTCCAGGTGGTGTTCCAATCACAGGACACCAGCTGCCTACCATCAATTCGCCACCCAGCCAATGAGTGTGTTGTTTTTTTTTTAAAAAGATTTTATTTGTCTTTAAAGAGAAGGGAAGGCAGGGAGAAAGAGAGGGAGAGAAACACTGATGTGTGAGGGACACTGATCAGTTGCCTCTCACATGCCCCCACCTGGGGACCTGGCCCACAACCCAGACATGTGTCCTGACTGGGAATTGAACTGGCGAGCTTTTGGTTTGCAGGCTGCCGCCCAGTCCACTGAGCCACACCAGCCAGGGCCAGCGAGTGTCTTGATGGCCCCACCTGACCACGGCAGTCTGCTGAGAACCCTCCCCTGGTCAGAAATACCACGTGACCCAGCAACTCCACTTCCAGACACCTAAGAACTGAAGGCAGGGAGGTGGGGACAAACATGTGCATATCTGTGTTTATAGCAGCATTGTTATTTACAAGAGCCCAAAGGCGGAAAAGCTCAAATGTCCTCTGACCGGTGGATGCACAAACACATGTATGCACATGATGGAATGTGCTCAGCCTTGAAAAGGAAGGAAACTGACAGACGCTACAACACGGAGGGACCTACAACACGGAGGGACCTTGAGGACATCGTGCTAAGTGAAATAAGCCAACCACAAAAGGACACACACTGCCTGATCCCTCTTGTATGAGGTCCCTATACAAGGGTGGTCAAATTCTTAGAGAGAGAGAGCAGGATGGTTGCCAGGGGCTGGGGGGCAGAGCAGGTCGTTTTTACTGCAGACAGAGCTGTAGTTTTGCGAGACGAAGAGAGTTCCGTGGGCACATGGTGGTGACGGTCACACAACAACGTGTATTACTTAATGACACTGAACTGTACCCTTAAAATGGTAAACTTTATGTATATTTTCACCACAACTGAAAAAATATTGAACAAACCGTCCCTTGGCTCTGCATTGCCCTCACTGCAGGCTCGGCCACATAATTTGGGGGGCGGGGGGTGGGGTGTAGTGTAAAATGAAACTGTGGAGCCCCTTGTTCAAAAAAGACGAATTTCAAGACGCAGCCCCAGAGCGGTCTGCTCTGAGCGCAGGGCCCTAGAGGATTGATTGTACAGGCGGCTGCCCCAGCGGCAGCCCCACGCTGGGCCCCAGGTGCTGCTGCGGGGTCCTCCCGTGAGAGGAATTTCACCTTGGGAAAGGCCCCCAAGACGTCTGGCTGCTGGGACTTGGACGAGGCCGTTCTCTTTGCATGAAATGCCCTTCCGGGCAGCTTCCTACACGCTCAGATCCTCGCTCGCCCACTTCCCTAAAGCCCGAGTGGGGGAGGGAAGGGGAGCTGCGCAGCTGGGTGGGGCCCACGCCGCTCCGGCCGCCCTGATGACGGAGTGAGTCAACTGAGTTCGTCACCACGTTTGATTCGGAATGATGAAAGTCGCCACCGCTGCCGAGTACTCAGCCTTGTCCCAAGGCTCCCTTGACCTTCCCGCATCTCGCGGAATGGCAGCCATGTGACATCATCAGGACAGAAAGGCCAGGGACCGCCCAAGGACACTCGGCCAGCGGGCATGTGAGGACCCGCAGGGGCCAGGAGTGAAGGGGGGAGGGGCGGCCTTCTGGGCTCCCTGGGCCGGCCCTCTCCTCCCAAGGGGAAAAATCGGGGTCTCTGCTTCCATGATCGCAGATCGGGAAAAGAACAGGAAAAGCACGATCGCAAGGTTTTTCCTGTAGGGGGTTCCCATTTGCCTGGTGCAGAAACTGAGGCCTGGCCTGGGGTGCCCGGGGATCTCTCACAAGGATGCCCCGCGCTCCGGGGTGGCGCCGAGGCCGCTGCCCACCCTGCCTGCTCCTCAACTGGGCCAGGTCCCCGCTGCCCACGTGGAGGAGAAATCCCGTCGGCGGGGGAGGAGGCGGCGGCCCAGAGCCGCCGAGAACCGTAGTCATGGTGACCGCAAGAGACAAAGAACAGGCGGCGCGCGCAGGGCCAGGCGGTGGGAGGAGGGGCGCGGGTGCGTGGAGACCCTGGTGGAAGCCTGGTGGTCCAGCTGCGCGCAGGCCTGGCCTTCGGGTGGCCTTGGGCTGGTCACAGTCTCTCTGGGTCTCGGTTTCCGAATGCGGACAAACAGTGCAGGGTCCCAACAGTCCCCTGGGTTCTCACTGGGTTTGGCTGAGAGGGGTCTGGGGCATGCGTTCAGAGCTGGGCGGGGCCACTGGGATGAGGAGACTAAGGCCTGGCAGGGGGGAGGGGAGGGTCACCTGGCACTGTGGAGAACCAGGACGCCCCTCCCCGCTGAGGGCCAGGCCCTGAGGGGCAGGGGAGTGACAAGGGTGATCCCCCTCTCTTGGTCTGGCCCTCTCTCAGCGACGGCCACAGCTCAAGGGCCCTGACAGGACCAGGCACTATTTACCTGGTGGCACAATCCCATGTCACCCCACCTCCAAGACACCCCTGCCCTCCTGGTGGGCGGGCAGGGCCCTTCCTGCCCTTCTCTCCCTGCCCTCCTTTATTCTGCAGTCACAGGCTGGGGACACTAGTCATCCCCCTTATCTCAACATGGGCCTCCGTCACCCCACCTGTATAAAGAGGATGAGCCAAGATTTAGAGTCCAGCAGCTCGCATGGTCCTGGGCTCCCCAAGGCCTGTTTTCCCTTGAGCTTCTCGGGCCCCTGGGGCACCTGAGGAGTGTCCGCTGTGGCAGGTGGTCTCCTTCCATGCCCAGCTCCCTTTAGCTGGACTCTAAGCCAGAGGCAACTGAGGGCCAGGCCTCACCCCAGCCCCGCTCCCCCGCCCTCCAGAACACGCAGAACCGGGTCAAACAGAGCAGGCCAGGTGCGGGGTCAGCAGGCTCCCTAGCACCTTTGGGCCCTGGGCCTGATGTCCTCACCTCGTAGTCCGGCGTGAACCCAGTTTTTCCTGGTGTCATGGTGATTCTGACCCCTGGGGGTGGGGACGGAGTGGAGAGGGCAGGAGCACCATCCAAGAGGCCCGGACAGCCCTGCTGGTCCAGCCCACCCTCAGCAGGCAGGGGCTCAGCGGGGGCCCTGGGACCCCTGCCAGGTGTGATGGCCTCCGTTTCTCCCTGGGTACAGAACCCGGCTGATTGTTGCCACACAGGATGCAGATCAACCGAGTCAGGCAGCCAGTGTCCTTGGCCCTGCAAACCCTCTCCCCCGCTGTCCCTAGGCCTCCCAGATCCTGGCCCTGGGCCTGCCACCCCCTCCTCCTTCACATCCTGGCCCCCGAGCCCTGTCTGTGATGCCGCGGGAGCCCCCATGCACCCTGGCACTCCTGCCCAGCCCAGGGCCAGGAAGGCTGGGGGCCTTTGGCAGCTGTTGTATCAGGGGACAGTGGTCAGCCGGTCAACCAGCTGTAGGGTGAGTATGGGAGGCAAGGAGAGCCACACTGGTGGGGGGTGGCAGGGACCAGAGCGCCTAGCCCACTCTCCCGGGGTGGGGGTTCCCTTCCAGAAGAGGGGCAGTCCTGGGCCCCAAGCCCTGCCCCTCCACAAAGGCCGACCTCCCTGCACAGGCGCAGGCTGATGTCTCCTGGTGCTTTGGTCCCAGCTGCTAGGAGGAAGATCTCACCTTGGATTTGCTTCTGTGGGGACTCAGGAAATGCCCACAACGTGGGCCTGCCCACCCCATTCACAGTGTAATGGAGGAAACAGCTCAGGTCGCCTGGGCTCTGGGGGTCGGGGGAAGTGGCTCTGTGACGGAGAGTGCCCTCCAGCTGAGCCTGAAAACTAGAACAAGGTAGAAGGAGCACGAATAAGCATCATCACGATACACCAAGGTTGTGGGTTTCCATCCCCAGTCAGGGATCATACAAGAATCAACCAATGAATGCATCAGTAAGTGGAACAGCAAGTCGGTGTTCTTCTCTCTCTCCCCCCCAAAAGAAAGAAAGAAAGAAAGAGAATGTGGAAGACAGGCACTTGCCCAATTCCAGTGCAGTAATGATTGGTAACTAAATATCAGATACAGGTATGAGTTTCCTGGCAGGCAAGGCATAAAGGGAATGAGAACAGGCTGTCGGAACTCCACTCTGCTCAGGGCAAGCGTATCAGGCAGTTAGGATGGGAATTCTATTTGGGGATTCAGCTGTCCCCTGCACAGCAGCTGCGAGGGAGTCTCTCTAGGAAGCCACAGCTGTCCTCAGTGGGGGAGGGGGCAAGTGAGGTGTAGGGCCTGCTGGTGTGCTCACCCAGCAGCTCTCCAGCCCATGGGTCCCACCAAGGTCCGAGTCCCCATTCACGCCCTGGTGTTGGGGGGCCAGCCTAGCTGCCCACTGGCTGTGAGACCAGGGAAGTCACTTTCTCTTTCTGAGTTCTGTCATACAGGATGGGCCCGGGTGTGGGACAGTGCCAAACAACCTACAGATATTTTTGTTTAACAGCCTGATTGGGGTATAATTCACGGGTCATTAAATTAACCCATTTACAATGTGCGACTCGGCCCTGGCCACCTATGTCAGTTGGTCAGAGCGTTGGTTGCGGGTTGGATCCCCCATCAGGGCACAGAGAAGACCCAAACTGACTGCATCAGTAAGTAGAAGAGCAAACGGATGTCTGTCTGTCTGTCTGTCTCCCTTTCTCTCAAATGAAATAAGTTAAAAAAGTGCCACTCAGTGGCTGCCAGTCTCGTCGCAGAGTGGTGCCACCACCACAAGCGTAAACACTTTCGTCACCGTAAACACTTTTGTCACCCTAAAAGAAATCCTGTACCCGTCAGAAACCTTATTTCCCCCTCCCCTCAGCCCCTGGCAGCCATCGGTCTTTCTGACTCAACAGATGTGTCTATTCTGGATATTTCATATCAATGGAATGACAACACGTGGCCATTTGTGAATAGTTCCTCTCACTTAGCACAGTGTTTGAAAGGCTCATCCATGTTGTCCTTCCTTTCTTTTTTTAAAAAAAAGATTTTATGTGTTTATCTTTAGAGGGGAAGGGAGGGAGAGAAACATCAATGTATGGTTGCCTCTCATGCGTCCCCTGCTGGGAACTGGCCTGCAACCCAGGCATGTGCCCTGACTGGGAATCAAACCGTGATCCTCTGGTTCCCAGGCCCGCACTCAATCCACTGAGCTACACCAGCCAGGCTCCTTTCTCTCTTTCAGTGGCAGAATAGTGCTGCACCATGTGGCCGGACCACGCCTAGCTCCCCGTTCCACAGGGGGAAGGACATGGGGTGTGCGTACTTCTCGGCCATCATGGAGGGTTCTGGGCGTGTACTGACATGTGGAGTTTCTGGGCCACACGGCTGCTCCACGTTTAACTCTTGGAGGACCTGCCAGGCTGTTTTCCCAACGACGCCAGCAGTTTTCAGTCCTCCCAGCAGCATGTGAGGGGTCCAGTGTCTCCGCATTCTTATCAACACTTGTTATTGTCTGTCTTTTTGGTGGTGGCCGTCTTACTGAAGTGGTGTCTCCCTGTGGCTTGAATTTGCATTTCCTGGTCACAGTGGACGGTGAACATCTTTTAATGTGTACGCCAGCTGTTTGCATATCTGTGGAGAAATAGCCATTCGAGTCCTCTGCCTATTAAAAAAATAGACTCGGCTTTTCAGAACAGTTTTAGGTTCTGCACCAAGTTCAGTGGCAGGTGGAGTGTCCCCCGACGCCCGTCTCCCATTCTTTTAATGGCACAGCACAGCCAGGGTCCTTGCCTTACTCTTGGTCCATGTCCCTCACGGGTGGCAGGGTCTCTGCTCCCAGTGTCCTCACTCCGGGACCCAGGATGATGGAGCTTCACTGGTCACCATGGCAGAGGGAGAGGAAGAGGACATGTTCAGTCACCCACTTGCTCCCGCCCAGAGGTACTATGTGTCACTTCCACTCACATTTCAGCGGCGAAGTGAGTCACCCAGCCGTGCCTGCCTCCAAGGAGACAGACAGCCCTCCTGTGCTCATTGAAGAGGAGGATTCGAGGATCTGTGGGACACCTCGAGTGATTCACTGGAGTTATTCGAGATTCTGTCCCGCAGGACTCCCCGGTGCCTTTTCCGCACCATCGGTCCCTGTCCCTCCTTTAGGAACCTGCCTTGGCTGGTGGCCCCTGCCTAAAGTGGTGGGGTGGGGCGCAAACCTTCTGAAAAGCTCTCCAGAAGGTCATGGCCCAGCTGGGGAAACAGGTCCATTTATTTAAAATAAGAGTAGAAGGTGGAAGGGCACCTTTGGAGTGAAGGCGCCATCAGCAGTGGGAGCTCCTGATTCTTCCCAGGTCCGGCCAGGGATGCCTCAGGTTTCCTGAACCGAGGAGAGCTGGACGGGTGCTCCAGCAGGAGGAACAGCCTGTGCAAAGGCCCCAGGACCGGAAGGAGGGGATTTGTTCCTGGAAGAACACCCCCACGTCCTGAGCGCAGGCTCTGAGTGGGGACGTGGCTGCGGAGGAGGCCCGGGAACCGGTAGGAGCTCGAAGGGCCAGGTGAAGGTGTTGGGTGGGCTTTATCCTCCAGGATGTGGGGGCAGACTGCTGCCCACGGCCGAACCCAGCCCACCACCTGTCTCATACAGCCCACGAGCTAAGTATGGTTTTATATTTTTTTAAGTTAAAAAAAATCAAAAGAAAGATATCTTGGACACAGGGAAATTGCATGAAATTCAAGTTTCAGTGTGTGAAGTGACATCTTACGGTCACTCAGTCACGTGCATTAGCGCACAGTGTCTGTGGTCGCTGCCGCCCCACAACCCACCCAGCAGTCAGAAAGCCCGGTTCCAGGCCCGGTCCCGCCGTCTGCCTTCCTGCAGCACCGTGAACATGCATGTTGCTCCCCTTCTTGGGGTCCCCATTTCCACGTCTAGCAAATGGGAGCAATAAAACTCAAAGTAATAGAGCATTGAACGTCAACTGTATTTGAAAATTTAAAAAATTGTTAAATAAAAAATGAATAAAGATAACTTAAAAAAATGGGATCATTAACCTGTTGGAGGCTCCCGGGGGATGCTCTGAGCGTCCCATAAAGCCTGTCTCACGGGGGTGGTGGCTGGCCCAGAGTCACCCCAAATGGATGGTGACTGACCCCGCCCAACTGCCCCTCATGGGCACTGACACTGCACTGAAGGCCATGGGCGGTGGCTGGGGCCAGGAGGGGCCCAGCCCCGCAGAGGGCCGACCTTGATATGAAATCCTGTCACCATGTCTGAGCACCTAGAACAGCCCGGACACCCACGCATGTGGGGCTGGATGAAAGGCGCCAAGGCCTGGAGACTGTTCCACCACGTGAACCCACAGCAGCACCAGCCCACGCTGCGTCCCACCGTCTAGGAACTGGGGTGATGCTTCCCGTGCCGGATAACGCTGGGCCCTGAGCCTGAGCCTAAAGCCCCTTGTTTTACAAATGGGGAAACTGAGGCCAGAGAGCCCTGGGACAGCTCAGGGGCTCTCAGGCACCCAGAGGTGGAGCCAGTCCTGTGGCACCGCCCCTTTCCCTGGGTGGGTGGGGTTCTCACCCGGACACTCCGGGTGGTGGTGGGTCTCTGCTGCTGTCCCCCCTCCCCAGGAGACGCAGATGCCAGAACGTGTGGGGATTCGTGTCGTTAATTAGTCACTTCATTTTTGGCATCTCACACAGCCTTGGGGAACGGCAGAATGTCATTGTCAAAGTATTTTTGAATATTTGCCTTCTCAGCAAGAAGATGCTGTGAGAACACTCTGTCTCCCATACGGGTGGATACTAACAAAAACAACAGGCACTGGGAGCCGGGAGGATCTGGAGCCTCGGGGAGAGGCCTGGAGAAAACCCCGGTGCTGCCGGCCGCGGCGGTGCCCCTGCCCCTCCAAGGCCTCCAAGTCCTACCGGAAAATGGCCCATTCCCATCTCCGCTGGTTAGCGAAGCCTACTGCGTGCCTCGCACTGCTGTGAGCCTTGGAGAAACAGCAGCGAACAAAACAGACAGGTGGGCCTGCCCTCAAGGGGCTGCCACCCTAAGGGGGAGCCAGTGGGCACAAATCAGTAGGGCTGCTGGTGGACTTGTGCAAGGCGCAAACTGAAATGCGCGCATGCGCGCATGTTGGGGCGTGGCCGGAGGAGGTCAGAGCTGAGTCAGGTTCTGAAGGAGGCGAGTAGTGAGCCCAGAGCCTTTCTGTCACAGAGAACAGCAGGTGCCCAGGCCCTGAGGTCTGGGTTTGGTTTGTTCCAGGACCAGCAGGGAGGCCATGGGGCTGAACTGAGAGGTGACATGGAGAAGGCAAGGCCACAGGTCAGGGTCTGAGACCGCGGGGATCTGCTGCGTAGGGCCTGGCACACCGCAGGAAAGCCTCGGTTTCTTTCTGAGTGAGGTGGGAGCCGTGGAGGGTCAAGAGCAGGCTTAGACGTGGCCTGGTTTGTATCTTCACCGCGTTCCTCTGGGGCCCGTAGGTCCCAGGTCTGTGGCAGGAGCAGAGTGGCCAGTGGCGATGATGCAGGAGAGGTGCTGGGGCCACGCCAGGGTGGGGACAGAGGAGGGACCAGAGGAGGCTGGCGTCCAGATGTGTCTAAAGGCAGAGTGCATGCTGAATGCGGCGTCTGGGGCGGAGAGGAAGCAAGGTGCCTCCCAGGTTTTGACGTGAGCGCGTGGGGAGAAGAGGTGACACGACCCCAGGTAGGGCGGGGGGAGGGCTCAGGGTCATGACCTTCAGTTTCCACTGGGCAGCTCTGGGCAGACCAGAGCGGGTGGCTGGAGTGGAGGGCTGAGTCTCCACTGGGGACACAGACTTGGGAGTCAGGGGAGAGAAGTGTCTTTAAAGCCACAAGCCTCCCGGAGAACACCGAGGGGTGAACGAGCGGAGGGGGGGGAGGGAAGGGGGGAGACAACAAGAGCGGCTGTTCTGGTGGCCGCACAGGCAGCAAGAGGGCTCTGGTGGCCTTGGGAGCCCAGAATGCTGGGGGCTCCACGTGGTTGTTTCAGTTACTGTGATAGTTGATTCCTGGCTTGCACTCAGGCCCCTCCGTGAGAGTCCATTTCCTCCTCCAGGACCTTCTGTCATAGTCCCAGAATCCAGGGCTTGTCATCTGGACAAGAGCTGGGGCGGGAAGGCCGAGGGACAGAGTGCGGGGTACGTGGGCATATCTAGACACAGGGTCCCCCCGAGCAGTGTGTCCCCTCTTTGCTGTCCCCTCTGGTCCTGTAGGTGGTCCCTGAGGTTGACTCTGAAGGTTGGGCTCCAGCTTTGGTCCCTCAGTTCCTTGTGTGTGTGTGTTAAAATGCACATAACACAAAATTTATCGTCTTAACCATTTGAAATGCACACTTCAGGGGCAGTTAGTACATTCAGAGTGTCATGCCACTGTCTGGACTACCTGGCTCTGGAACTTCCGTCACCCGGACAGGAAGCCCTGCACCCGTTAAATAGCCGCTCCTCTTCCCCCCACCCCTGGTGCCTGACAACCACGCATCAGCCTTCTGTCTCTATGGATTTGCCTGTTCTGCACATTTAAAAAAACTTTACCCGAGGACATGGTTATTGATTTTAGAGAGAGAGGAAGGAAGAGAGAGAAACATTGACGGGCTGCCTCTCTTTTGTGCCCCGACCAGGGGTTAAAGCTGCAACTTTTGGGGGCAGGGGATGAGGCTCCAACCAACCAAGCCGCGTGCCTGGGGCCTGTCCTGCACAGTCCGTGCCACTGGCACCAGACACCGTGTGACCTCTGGGGTTGCTGTAGCAGGGTGTTTACACAGTGCCCTCCACGCATAGCCTGTGTCTGTACACGGTTCACTCCTTTCTGGGGCTCGGGCACCCCACTTTGGCACAACTCTGTGACTCCTAGTGGCCGAGTCCCCCATCCCATTTCATGGGATTGACATGAGGGCACTTAAATGCCCCCGGAAGTGGTGAGTCCACTTGTCACTGGGCCGAGGGGCAGGATGGGTGAGTGTCTGGGGGTCTGCAAGTCAGCTGACCCCACGGCCAGATTGAGGACCAGAACTACCTGGTCGGCCCCGTCAGTGATCTGATTTCAGCTTCCGAGACTGTGTTGCTGTTGACTGTCCTTCTGGTGTCTTTGTCCCTGTTTTTATCTGGTGGCGCTCCAGGCAGGACTGAAGTCAGTGAATGAGCTCCTCCAGCCCTGCCATCTTTCCATTCCTTCTAAGAATTTCTGTGGTCTCTGAAGCTGCCTTCTGGGACAGGCTGTAGCCCCTCCTGGAGGAGGGAGCAGGGGCAGGGAGGCCTGAGTGTGCGGCGTCCACACCCAAGAGGCAGAGCCACTGGCCCGGGGCTGCCTGATTCCTCCACTGGCTCCACAGGTCTGGCATTTGGAAAAGGGCCCGGTGTCATTTGTGTTGTCCCCCCACCTGAGAGGATGCCCCCCTCTGGCCCACCCATTCAGAACCCCAAACTCTTCCTCAGGCCCACCGTGTGCTAGTCCAGAGGGGGTACGGGTAGGGAGGGGGGCAGATGCCAGCAAGGCAGATGCTAGGGCTGTAAGGGAGGAAGGCCGGTGGGACAGTGGAGGGCCTTGGGCCATGGTGGCCTTCCCCAGGCCCACCTTCCCTGCAGCGTCCCGCCCCTTCCCTCTTGGTCACCGCAAGCAAGTCACTGAGACTGGGATGTGTTTGTGTTCTCCTCTGGGCCAGGCGCTGGCCTGGGGTGGGGCCCGACGGCCGGGTTCACAGGACAGACAGGCCCCAGTGCCAGGGCGGAGTCTAGTGAGGGAGCCCCAGGAGAACAAAAGGTGCCTCGGCAGTCTTGGAGATAAGGCTGGGAGCTGGGTGGGCCGGGCAGGGCAGAGGCCTGTGGGGTTCACCACAGGGGTTGTGGGGAAGCCTCTGGGATGAGGAGGAGGCAGCCTATAAGATGGGGAAAGGTGTTTGGGCTGAGGAACAGCCTATGCAAAGTCCCCAGGAGGTGAGGAAGAGGGCTGAGAGTGGAGACCAAGGAGGGAGATGGACCTGGGGCTGGGGGGGAGGTGGGGGAGCAGTGCTGGAAGTGCAAGGAGGGAACTTAGATCTCTGTGGGGAGGGGGGGAGGGTTGGGAGGGGCTAGGGAACGCAGAGGTGGCTGCCGGTGCTGTGCTGCTGGGCTCTGGGGAAGGCCCCTCCTGGCTCTCCTGAGTCTGGTACCTCTGGGTGACCTGTCCCCAGGACTGAACACTGACAGGCCTCTCACACCCTCGGACCACCAGTCTCACTGCCCACCTCAGGGGGAGTTCAGTGTGTGCTGTTTGAGACCCAGGGCCAGTGTGGGGAGGGGCGGGGCGGTCACTCTTGTGAACCGGGTGGATTCCAGGGTGAGTGGGTCACAGACAGGACACCACACACTGGAAGGCCACTTCCAGACCAGAAGAGGTACACTCCTCTTCGAGGGGCTAGACATCGGGGTGAAGCCAGACAGTAACCTGAAAGTTTCTGCATCTGTCAGCTGCGCTGCTTGCAAAGCCAGAGGTGGGCTCCGCGTTTATTTCCCAGTGAGAGGTGTGTGCTCTGACTCAGGAGCTGCTTAAAGGGCCCGGTGTGACCCCATGACAAGGTCAGCAGTGGGGATTTAAAGAACCCCTGCTGTGAACAAGGTCCATGCTGCTCTGGGAGTCCCAAATACACGTGACCAAAGACGGGGCCTCCTGGAGCTCACTTAGCAGCAGCAGGAGGGCAAGACAGCACTGCCCACAGGTCCTTACAGCTATGGCTGGTGCCAAGCAAGGAGCATCACAGGGACCGGGGCTGGCAGGGGCCTGAGGTGGTCAGGGAGGTCAGAGGGGCTTCCTGCAGGAGGTGGCCTGTGAGCTGAGACATGAGGGATGGGTGGGCACAACTCAGACCCCATGTACTGGTGGGAGCCGCATGCCCTGGGCCACTCCCACAGGAAGGGAGAAGGTCCCCAAACTAGGGAGACAGACCTGGGACTGGAGGGCCACTGGTCTTCACCCTAGAGACTTCCTCCAGCCACCTCTCAGGGCTGCCATCCCACATGCCTGTGGCCACTTGACAGGGGGCACTCCGGGCAGCCCCACAGTTACCCCAGGCCTGTGGCCAGCTCCCATGCCCACTGGGGAGGTTTCTCAGGTAAGGAGTAGAACATACCTGAAGGCATTTGGGTAAAGAGGCAGGAAAGGGCTGGGCTGGTGTTTCCCTCCCAAGCCCTGCCCTGATGACGCCCGGCCTCCTCTCCCGTCTGTGTGGTGCACCAGCGTCAGCTGTGCGGTGCAGTGGTTTTCGGTGCAGCTGCAGTGTTGAGTGGTCAACTCTACAATCAGTTGTAGGCGATTGATGGTATCACTTCCAAAAGAAACCCTGTGCCCGTTACCAGTCGCTGCCTGGTCCCCTCCTCTTGTGGCCCCCGGCGACCACCAGTCTAGTTTCTGTCTCTGTACATGTGCCTGTTCTGTATACTTCATGTAAGTGGAATCATGTAGTATGTGGCCTTTTATGACTGGCTTCTTTCATTTAATGTAATTTTTTAAAGATTCATCCATGTTGTAGCATGGGTCAGTATGTCATTCCTTTTTATGGCTGAATAATGTTGCATTTCATTTTTATTAAAAAATATTTATTGATTTTAGAGAGAGAGGGAGTGAGGGTGGGGGGGGAAGAGACATCTATTTGTCCTTCCACCTACTCATGCATTCACTGCCTGCTTCTTGTATGCACCCCGACTGGAGATCGAACCCACGACCTTGGCCTGTCGGGGAGACGTTCTAACCAGCTGAGCTACTCAGCCAGAGCTGTAGACCACATTTTAAATTAAATTTTACTTCTTTTTCTTTTAATTTAAAAAAATTTTCTGTTCTCGTTTTTTACATTTGTCTTTTGTAGATTACCCTTTGTGCCTCCATTCATCGGCTGATGGACATAACGTTGTTTCTACTTTTTGGTTATTGTGATTGACACTGCTACGCATGTATGTGTACCAGTGTTTGTGCAGACATGTGTTTTCAGCTCTTTCAGTTATGTATCTGAGGGTGGAATTGGTGGGTCCTACAAGGACCTGCCAGCCTGTTTTTCCCCTGTGAGGACCTTCCAGCCTGTTTTTCACGACCCCCATGCGGACAGCACACAGCACATGTGGGTTCCAGGTTCTCCACATCCTCTCCAGCACTTGGTACCATCTCTCCTTTTCATTCTCGCCATCCCGGTGGGCGGGAAGTGGTGTCTCACTGTAGTTTTGATTTCATTTCCCTGATGGCTAATGTGGAGCAGCTTTTCATGGGTTCATTGGCTGGTTGCATGTTCTTTTTTGGACAAATGTCTATTCAGATACTTTACCCATTTTAAAACTGGGTTACTCATCTTTTACTACTGAATAGTGTGAGTTCTTTATATATTCTAGATAAAGTCTAGTGATGATTTGTCATTGTTTCCCATTGTGTGAACTGTTCATACTTTTTAAAAATAATGCTCAACATACTTTTTAAAAAAAGATTTTATTTATTTTTAGATAAAATTTAATTTATTTTTAGGGGAAAGGAAGGAGAAAGAGAGGGAGAGAAATACCAACATGCAACTGCCTCTTGCGTGCTCCGCTCAGGGGCCTGGCCTGCAACTTAGGCCTGTGCCCTGACTGGGAATCGACCCAGCAGCTCCTCGGTTTGCAGGCCCGTGGTCAGCCCACTGGTGTATATTGAGCTACACCAGCCAGGGCTGAATGTACTTTTATTATTTTGCTGCCTTTCATTAAGAATTGCCCTCCCTACCCTCCCATTTTTACTTTTTTTTTTTTAAGATTTTATTTATTTATCTTTAGAGGGGAAGGGAAGGAGAGAGGGAGAGAAACATTAATGTATGGTTGCCTTTCATGCATCCCCTGCTGGGAACTGGCCTGCAGGGAACTGGCCTGCAACCCGGGTATGTGCCCTGACTGGGAATCAAACCGCGACTGTCTGGTTCGCAGGCCCGCGCTCAATCCACTGAGCGACACCAGCCAGGGCCCATTTTTACTTTTTGGATGGATCCTTTGCAACACAAAAGTTTTCAATTTTAATGAAGTTCAATTTACTTATTTTGTTGATGTTGTTTTCCCTTATGCTTTTGGAATTGTGTTTAAGAAGACTTTTTGCCTAACTCAAGGTCACGAAGATTTACACCTGTGTTCTCTCCTAGGAGTTAACCAGGGACCTGGCCCCCAACACAGGCATGTGCTGTGACTGGGGATCCAACCAGCAGGCTTTCAGTTTGCAGGATGAAGCCCAACCCACTGAGCCCCACCAGTCAGGGCTCTCCTAGGAGTTTTATGGTTTTTAGTGCTTAAAGTTGGGTTATCATCCATTTTGAATTATTTCTTGAGTTATTAACCCTTTGAATAACAAGATCTGGCAGCGGGCATAGCATCTCCTGTGATTTTGGAGACAAGGGTACTCACTGTCCTGAGGTCCCTCTAACTGTAATGTGATGAGACAGTATCATGACTTCTATGGGGGACGTGGGTAGTGGCAGCTATTGCTAATACCGCCTACATTCACAGTGGGAGAAAATGCTGGATTTCAGTTAAAGGTTCATTTAAATAAAGCTGTAATCACCCTCCCAGGTTCATGGTCCCTTCCCCGACTTGAGGCTAAGAACTCCTGCGGTGGCCAAAATCCCCGCCCCAAGCCGATGTTTCTGAACCATGTTTTGGCGGTTTGAACCTTCCAAGACTGGCCTCAGGGCTGTTCTCCTGGTACCCGCAGCCCGGCCTGCTCCCCTCTGCCTGGCTCCAGCCGCGGGGAAGCTATTCCTTGCCTAGAATACATAGCAGCAGTAAACGTGGCAAGCACCGCATGTACAGTCAGGGCATTGGCGCACACTCCCTCCGTGCCGTCCCAGCTTCCGAGGTCTCCCAGGAGCAGACCTCCGAGTCTCCTGTGGCTGAGACCTGCTGCCTCTTCCACGCGCCCACTGTCTGGTTTAGGCAGATAACTTCTCTAGCAGCCTCAGTTTCCTTAATCCAAGGCTGGCTGAGCCGGCCAGAACGGTTCACCTGGTGGGATTATCAAGTGGATTAAAAGGGTTCCAGCTGAGCCCAGAACCAGGCAGTCACAAGTTGAAGATAGTAGCTATCCTTAAGCTTCCCACCGGAGAGGGGAAGGTGCTATTTCTTTGGCCTGCATAGATTTTTTCTTGTTCTGCACCAGGTCTAATAATTTGCAACATTCTGGATTCTCGGAGTTGTAACAGAAACTCAAATGGCTCAATTTAAAAGGCCAGGAATTCAGGCCTGGCTTATGGGGTGGGTGCATTGGGGAGGGAGAGTACAAAGATCCTATCAGGACTCAACCTTCCTCTCTCCATAAACTGGCAGACGAGGCTGGGCTCCCTGGAGCAGGGCCCAGACTGGGGTGGGCCAGCGAGGCCCGGAGTACAGGTGCTCACGTAGCCTGCCGGAGCCAGAGCACAGGCACCTCCTCCGGTGCCCAGCACCTGGCCCTGCCCTGGAGGATCCAGGTTTCTCTAGTCCTTAGGTCCTAAGAAGCCCTTCCTTGAAAGCTCAAGAAAAAGTTCCTGAAAGGGCCCTGATTGGTCTGGTTAGGTCATGTGCCCATACCTGAGCCAATCGCTGCAGTCAGAGGGCTGGGGCGCTCTGATTGGCCAGGCCTGGGACATGTGCTGGTTGGGATGCGATGGGAAGCCTCAAGCTAACCACCTGGATGAGGTCGTTGAGGAGGGGCCACCTCTGGGGAGATGCTGGGCTGGCAACCCCAACCCCCCATTGTGGGGCACATTTTCTGTTTTGGTTGAACTTCCCTTATTCCAGGAAGCCACCCCGCACTGGGAATGGCTTTTTGCTCTGTGCATTCACAGCAGCCTGAATTTCTCCACAAATACTTATCGTGTACCAGGCACAGAGCAGTGGGTCCAGGAGGAGACCCAACAATCACAGGTTGGAAGGAGGGGGCTAAGGGGGACTGCTTTATGAGGTAGGAGAATGAGGTCCCGAGAAGTGAGGGAATTTCTGGGAGTGGTGGACTCAGGTGAAACCAAGAAATGACCCCTGGATCGGGCAGTGGGGAGGTTGTGGGTGACCTTAGCAAGAACGGAGAGTGGGGACACAGCCCTGCTTGGGCGGGGCAAGGAGGGGCTGGAGAAGACAGGTATAGACCCATCTTTGGCGTTTTCCGTCGGGGGAGTAGAGAAATGGGGAGGAGGCAGAAGGGCATTTAGGAGCAAGGGAGAATTTCCCCTCCCCTCTTTTTGAAAATGCTGACCAAAAGGGGACAGAGGCTGATGGCACAGGAGAGCATAAAGGGGCTGCCAGCCACAGGAGAAGGGTGCCTGGAAGATGACAGGGATCCTATCTGATGGCTTCAGTACTTCACACCGAAAAGGGAGATGAGGCCAGGGGCTGGGAGTGATGGCAGAAAGGGCCATGGGAAATGTAGAGAGGGGAGAGAAGGTGTGACATTTTAGTCCCAGAGAATGTCACCGAAAAACGCGGTAGAGCTGCTGTCTCTGTGGAGTACCAGTTTGAAGTCTGAGACCACCAATTCCCAGTCAGAAGTGTTGTGTGTGGAAGCCCCCACCCCAAGCAATAGCAGGAGCAGGAAGTGGGGCTTTCCGTCAGGTTGGAGGGCTTCCTCTGGTGGAAGGGGCGAGGAGGTGCGATGATGAACTCCAAACACTGCCCAGGCGGGGAAGTACATACTATTACCTGTTTTACCGATGAGGAGGCTGCGAGCTTTCAAGGCCAGAATAGTATCCATGTGGTCTTGGGGTCTGACAAACTAATACAGGGCCTGATCCATGTTAGGTGTTAATAAATATTTGCTAAAAAAATGTGAATAGTTGGAACGCCCAGTGGTGCACCCACGTTCTAATCCAGACAGGAAGCAGCCCCAGCTTTGGAGTAGGTGGGTGGTTCTGATGACTGTGCGCTGTGCCATGCCTGCAGCCCTAATACATGACTCAGTATTACCTTTGTGCTCTTAGAGGCTAATCCTCCCAGTGCCTAGTGGTAGAACTTCACAGGCACCTAGTGAGCAGAGCATCCTGCTCTTAACCTCATTTCTCACCTCCGGATATGTCACAGCCCTGAGCCAGGTGGCCCAGCCCCAGGGGGAATGCCACCTGTGGTACCTAAGCCTTCGCTTTGCTGCCTACATCCTACCCAGGTTGGCTGGCAGGGAGTATGCCAGGGGCACGCACCTGCACCGCCTTGGTCTCTCCAAGGAGAGGTCTCTACCTTTAAGGGGAGTCCAGGACTGTGGACTCTAACCTTATTGGTGGGGGGGCAGGGCTCCTCCATGGGAAGGGAGGGCCCCAGCCCCTTTTCCCAAAGGCCATTTAAGCAGAAATGAACGTGGTCACTTTACTTAAGTTACTAATAATGGTTCGTGCTGCAGAAAACGTGGAAGCAAACACCCTGCTTATTTATTCGGTCTTTAAAACCATAAAACTACAGATTTCTCCCCTGTAGCTATTTATAACCTGAGCTGGTGTAAACTGTCCCCATAATAAGCTCAGGTTTGAAGTAACTTAAAAGAAAAATAGCCATCGCTGCATTAAAAAAAAAATCATTTATAGACCTCTCGCCTGCTAATTATGGACGAACAGCGCATGGTGTGGAGTGGGGGCGGGGCAGATACGGACCTCCAGAGAGGTCACACACTCCCCCGTCCCCCCTCCACCCCCCTTTAGCTATAAAGTTACCCTTAGGCAGGCTGGTGGTCAGGCTCCAGAGCAGGGGTGTTTCAGGCTGGGTCGTGCTCTCTCCCGCCATGCCCGGGGTGCGGTGGGGGAGACAAGACAGGCAGCAGATCCGGAAAACTGGCTCTTGCCTTGGAGGAAGTTGACCCTCCTCCCCTACCGAGGCCTGGGATGAAAATAGCTTCTTCCTCTTTACCCATCCGGGCCCCCAGCCCATTTCTCTTAAGTCCTCCTCCCTATTTCTGCACGTGTTCCCTCCCCCGCCCCCACCCGCCCGGGACAATTCGGTCCCTTCGCTGATCTCTAAATGGCCATCAGGATGACAGGGACCCTCCGGTCCGACCTCGGGAGACACGACGCGCCCCGCAACTCAGGCAATTACGGTCACTTCCAACCTCCCCCCACCCAATTAGCAGAAAGCTTCACCACACCGCCAGCTCCCACACTGCTTCCATTTCCTCCAGGGGAGACTGTCACCTGGGAACCCTGTCCTCTGTACCCGGGCTCTCCGGGCCCCGCTGCACGCCCAAATCCCTTGGGGAAAGTGGGGGCGCAATTAGTTTCTTTCAATTAGTTTCTTCTCTTTGTATAGAACCATTCAAAGGCATGTAATCCTCCGCGCGAGGGGGAAAGTAGTCCCGACCTTGCATTCAATTTCTGTTCTCGTGTCGAGCCTATTTTACTTTTTGAAGCCGATGGGACCCTCGGTGGGGCCCTTCGAAGAATTGGGGGGGGCCGAAGCTGCGGAGGTTGCGCACAGGTGAGGGTGTGGGAGCCGCGGCAGAGGGAGGGGGCGGGGAAGGCAGCTAACTCCTCGCTATTGCCTAGAGAGATGGATCATGGGGCGTAAAGAGATTGCAAAGCTCAAACCACGTACAGCGGGCGATACGCGTCAACCGAACTTGACCAACGGAAGCCCGAGCCCCCTCTCCTCTCTCCCGCCCCGTCCCTCGGATAGACAGGTGCATCGAGCCAACCCGGCTGCCGCTTGCCGTCAAAATCCCACAAGAGCCAATGGGGCCACGTAGGGGCGGGGCCGCTCAAGGGTTGGGCTGCGCGCGGCTTCCCAGGCCCCTCCCCTCCCTCCCGCCCGCTGTTCCCCGTGTAGTTGGTGCCAGTGAAGTGCGGCCGGCGATGAGAGCGAAAGTTGCGCTCCGCTCGGCGCTGGGGGCTTAACGCGGCCCCGCGCTCCGCCCGCCAGGGCCGCCCCCAGCTTCAGCTCGCGCCTGCCGCGCCCGCCAGGCCCCCGCGCCAACCCGCAAACCCCTCCCCCTGTCCCGGCGCCCCCTCCTCAGGAGCCGGGGGTCCCCGTCACTTTTGCACGGCCCCGGCCCCCGCCGATGCCGGCCATGGTGGAGAAGGGCCCCGAGGTGTCAGGGAAGCGCAGAGGAAGGAACAACGCGGCCAGCGCGGCCGCCTCGTCCGCCGCTTCGGCCGCCGCCGCCGCCTCGGCCGCCTCCTCCTCGGCCGCCTCAGTCTCCTCGGCCGCCGCCTCGGCCGGCGCCGCCTCCTCCGCCGCCTCGGCCGCCTCGGCCGCCGCCGCCGCCCCCAGTAATGGGCAGAATAAAAGTTTGGCGGCGGCGGCGCCCAATGGCAACAGCAGCAGCAACTCCTGGGAGGAAGGCAGCTCGGGCTCGTCCAGCGACGAGGAGCACGGTAGGTGGCAGCCGCCCCGCGCCGCCCGCGCCGCGCCCGCGTTCGCGCTCGCTGACCGCTCTGCTCTGCTTCCCCGCAGGTGGCGGCGGCATGCGGGTGGGACCCCAGTACCAGGCGGCGGTGCCCGACTTCGACCCCGGTGAGTAGTGCCCGGCCGGCCGCCCGCCCCCTCGGCTGAGGCCCGAAGGGGCGGGAACCCTTGGACAACTTTCTTTTTGTGTGTTCGCCCTGCCGTCCGCGGGGGGAACAGCAGGCGCGACCAGGAGGGAAGCACACTCGGCGTGGGGTGCTGGCGCCTCTGCCTGCCGGGAGGGCTTGCCGCTCCCCGCGCCCCCGGGATCCGAGGCGGCCCAGGGCGGCCACCTTGGCCTGGAGCCCCGGCAGTGCCGAGTCCGGACCAGCTGCGCCCAGACTAGGGGGAGGGTGGCCGCGCCGGAGAGTTAGCATCCCGCGAGCCCGGACCCGGGGCGGCCTCGGACCCCGTGCTCCACTAGCGAGTGCTGCCCAGGGCCTCTCCTCGGGCCCGGGGGCTCCGAGCGCCCCCACTCCCGTCGCTGCCCGAGGGCGAGAGGTGTCCCGACCTCCCAGATCCTCTCCTGGGGGAGCCGCCTGCCGCAGCTCTCGGACCAGGCTGCAAATGTGAGTGCAGCGTCCCCGTCTCCCCCCCCCGGCCCCGCTTTGAAAGGAAGGGGTTATGGAAGAATGGAACCTGCCGGAGCTTGAGCCTCACCGGGGACCTCCACCCTAAGCGCTCCCTGCACCCCAGTCCGGAGCCTTCACTTCCTCGCTGCTGCTCTGCAGAGAAGCAGATTTAAAGTGGTACCAGAACAACCCAATCAGACAAAGGAATTCTCCAGGTTCTAATGCAGGAGATTCCAGCCTGTTTCCGTTTGAGGCTGTCCTTAAAGGTTGTTGGCATAGAAAATGTTTCAAAGGACATGGTGTTATTTTATTTTTTCAGAAGTGAAATTCAAAAGAGAATCATGTAGAACTGGAGTTAACAGACCTCCCGGTTGGAGGGCTTTCGAGCCGGAGGTTCTCCCTGCTAGTTTCTTTGAGAAATAGATGCATAAATGCTTTTCTTTGGAAACAAGACTGCATAAAACTGCACGGATCTAGTCGTTTAGCGAGGCGATTGGTCTTCAGCTGTTACTAAGGTGCTGAACTCTGGGTGTTCTTTGAGGTGAAAACACTCAGGGATCCCTGAGGGAGCTCTTAGGCTCCCCGGAAAAAATGACCTTTCCCGTGTGTGCCATCTGTTTGGGTCCACGGATTCAGGTCTCTTAGATTTAGGGAGCCTGACAGCGAGGTTTGTATTCCGTTTGAACTCCTGTTAGTGTTTTTGATAGTTTCCCCTTGCCCGGCATCTTCCTTTTTTGGCAGTCACTTCTCATTTCCCCGAGTGACAGGATGGGGCCAGGAGACCAGGCGTTGCTCCTCCGTGCGTGCCTCCTCCATTCCTTGGTTGGCCACCAGGGGAAGCATGCTGTTTTTTGGTTACAGTTGACCCTATCTTCATTTTGTAGGTCAAGTCCATCTTTGTTTAATATACAGGACATAAAGCAAAGCTTGTCACCAAGTTACATCCCCCCATAGTGGTAAAAATCAGCTTGCACAAATGTTTAGTTTTAGTAAGTTGGTCAATTTTTGGTATCTTTTGGTGATAGGTATTAGTTTTGCAAGCTTTCTTCAGATATGTTGGATGTGACTAAGGAAAAGAGCATATTTGATTGCAACCATAGGAATGAATTTCTGACATAACTGTTTTCTAAGTATTGACATGTAGTGCTGCGTTGTTAGTGATGAACCTGACTTCAGAGTTGTTATTTTTTTTTAATTTAATTATTCATTGATTTTAGAGAAAGAGAAGCATTAGTTCGCTGATTTTTTTGTTCCACTTCTTTATATATCATTGGTTGATTCATGTATGTTTCCTGACCAGGGATCAAACCCACAACCCTGGCAGATGGGGATGACCCTGTAACCAAATGAGTTACCCAGCCAGGGCCTAGAGTTGTTCTCTTCTTTGAAATAGCAAATGTAATAGGATCATATTTTGAGCTGTTCTTGAATTTTTTATGGGATTGGTACAAGTGTAAATTTGCCAGAGACCTGCCATTCAAAAAGTAAAACATTGTTAATGTTCTGCTGCATAGTTTTACTGCCAGTTGATTTGGTCTTGGTGTTAACATTTCCAAACCACCTGTGTTGTGTGTGTTTGAACCTTGAAGGGCATCTAACTGCTATGAAATAATTTCAGACCCTGTTTTGCCAGTCTCAGGACACATTCCTAGGTATTGCTGGGAATTGTGGGACTTGTCTCCTAATGATTTTTTTTTTAGGCGTGTTCTCATATACCTTAAAATCTAAGGGAAGAGACAACTTCCATTTTTGGAGTAGAAATGGTCACCGTGTTCTTTTCATGGAACACGGTGACCCTGAGTACAACTTAGGAATAGTATGGATTAAGTTTTACTTGTTACTGTGTTTTCTCTCTCCCTGCCTGAGTTTTTTGTTTTTTTTTTCCTTTCTTCCTGATTGAGTTTTGAATGCACCTCTCTTTCTTTCTCTCTATTGGAATTTGAACAGGTAGGTGAATGTGAAACTCATCAGAAAGCGTTTTTGCCCCTGTGGTAAAGATGTGTGAGGGGAGAAGTTGATTGTAATTTTTAAGTCAGATTTTATTTATTCGCGGCGTCCCAACTTTGACCCTATTTTAGCTTTAAAAGCAAATGGTTGAAACCTGAACCACCTGATATTCCCCAGTAGCCCAAGGAAGATTCCCTTCTGTCTGTCATTCCTCACAACCCATGAGTAGACTGTGATGTAACTTAGTAATTAAAACACCATCTATGTTTACAATGATAGAAAAAGTTCTGTCAATTAGACTGAAAAAAACAAAGACTGGCGTGAAGTTCTACACCTTTAACCTAGACTCTCCTTTCGCGTGATGTCCACCCTCTTTCCTGACTCAGTGCCGCAGCGTGTGCTAAACTGTCATTGGTGTCCCCTAGAACTTAGTAGTCACAGAATGGAAAAAGGGGGGCATGCTCATTCTGTCCTCCTCTGGTTGGTTATTTTCTGCAGTTGCAAAGGGTGATTTGTTTTGAAATGAGTAGTGTTTTCTGTACAAAAATGGGAGTGTTCCCAGTAGGTATGCAAAGGAAGAAGCTGTGTAGCCTATATATTTCTTTGATTGTTTGTTTGGTAGTCTTTTTCTTTGTTGTCTTCTAGCTGGAGGAGCGCAGGGACAGCATTTGGGGGTTGACTCAAGTTCTTTGTTTTCTGAAGCATGTGTTACTGTCACGTTCTGTTCTGCCCTGAGTTGGTTTTCAGTATTGTAGTTCACTGATAGTAAAATTAAGACTCTTACAGAAGAGGAAATGTTAGTGGTAAATATTTTTGTGGTAAGGGGCCTTTAAACATGCAACCCATATTTGAAACATTGATTCCAGTAGGTTTAATCAGATTCGAAAATTGTTGTTGTCATCGGCTCAAATACCACTTCAGAGTTGACTGGTATTAAAAGTGCGTTACATTTTAATGTGGAATAATTTTACTGAACAGGGCATCTTGATCTGCTTTTTATTTTTACTGGTGGTTCTATGTATCCCTTTGAACACATTGTTTTCTGTGCTTTTGGTTCATTGTAAAAATCAGTTTTACACATATCCTAAAATTCAAGTTTTGGTGAATGGTTTGTGATTGAAACACACCCGAGGCGCTGTTCCTGTTAAGTGAGGGGTCAGGGTAAGCGTGTGGAAGGGAGGCCCCCTGGGCGTGTTGTCAGAGGCTGCTCGCCCTCCGTGACTAAGAAGGTGACGGAAGGTGGAGCTGGTCATTTTATCTCCAGGAGCCTCTGTTCCTCAGTTGTGAATCAGGGTCCTTTTGTCACTTGCTGTCTGTGATGTCAGCTGTAGTCGCTTTATCTTATTTCAGAAGTAGTGTGGACTAGACTCCCGGAGCTGGGCTGTGAGAACTGCGAAACCCAAGGTCAGAGCCTGCCAGGGCCTCTTGCCAACTGTTTGTTGACCCTGGGCAAGTGACTTCGTTTTTGCCCTTGTAAAACAGATCGTGGAACTTCCTCAAGAGAAGGGACTAACAGACCTAATACCCCTAAAATGCCTAGCACAGTGCTCAGCATGCAGTGAGTGCTACAGAAACCTTTTCTGCTGCCCTAGTCGTGCCTGCGACTTCAGTTGCCAGGTAGTGGTCCCCGCACTGCCTGCCTGACTGCGTAGGCAAGACTGGATTATAATGAAGCCGTTGATTTGAACGCAGATCGGACACTGAGATATTTGAAGGTGATTGCTTCTAAGTTACCTGTACCTGCTGCAATTTTGGTGAATTCCCGGAAGAGAGAGAACTAGTTCAGAAACATTTATGTAGTAGAAAAGAACACTGAGTTTCCGAAGAGAATAGGTAAACCTGTTCAGATCAAGGTTCTGGATGTACAAAAGAAAACTTGAATCTATCCATGGGCCAGGCACATTGAGCAGGTTCTGAGCTAGGGAGTTTTTTGCTTTAAACATGTCTTTGAGAGTTAGTACTTTTTAAAAAAAATTTATTTAGTTATTTTTTAAGTACAGTTTTTTGTCTATTGAGAGTTAGTACTTTTGACCATGTTCTATACAATGGGTTCCTTGCGAGGGTGATGCTGTGATTAAAAGATTAGCTGGTGAAGGCTGACCATAGCAGAGTTGTTTTAAAGGCATTGTTAAAGGTCATTTGTACTGAAGAAATTTAGGCTTACTGTTATTCATTTTCCTTGGCATTATAAAGTTCTGTGGGGCAGTTTAGTTTAAAAAGGTCTTTGGAGGTGAAACATCAAAGTTCTATCCAAGTTGCTGTATTCTCCAGTTTATCAAACTCTTTATATTTTCCTCTCGCTACAGAAATTGCTGTAGTTGACTTACAGGTTAGCTAGCCCTCACTTTCTTAGAGGTTCTCAGAGGTTCTTCCATGCATAATTGAAAAGTAAGATATAAGGCTTCTATTTTGTCCCCTTACTGTAAGGGATAGTGGTGATCTTTGCTAAGGAGTATGTCCTAAGTATTACATTCGGAACAGAGAACTCGAAGTCGCCGTCTGGTGAGACAGGCGCTGCAGCAGCACGTCAGGAGTTGGAGAAAGGGAGGACCTGGGGATGGAATGCTGCTGCCTGGCTTGGACTGAGTTGTTAATTCCTACAGTGTTAAATAGCAACTGGGGAAACTATTATCCTAGAAATGAGAGGGAGGGAGATAATTGAAATAGAAATAGAACAATTTTTTCTGTTTCGTGTATTGGAAGGTTTTTTGGTGTTTTTTTTTTAAAGATTTTATTTATTTATCTTCAGAGGGGAAGGGAAAGAGAGAGGGAGAGAAATATCAATGTATGGTTGCGTCTCGTGTGTCCCCTGCTGGGAACTGGCCTGCAGCCTAGGCATGTGCCCTGACTGGGAATTGAACCACAATCGTGTGGTTTGCAGGCCCGCGCTCAATCCACTGAGCTACACCAGCTAGGGCTGGTTTCTGTTGATTTTTAAACATGCAACATTTTCAAGTTGATGTAAGGTGGCAGAAGTGTTTTTGCTAAAATGTTTGAGAGAAATACACATTTTAAAATAACATTAAAGTGTTATTTAAATGAAATGTTAATAACCCTAGAACTCCTATTTTTTTTCAAAGTAGTCAAATTCTTTAACATGTGGATCTTAGTGAAAATTGTACCCTAGACCTAAGTCTTTGAAATTTCTGGATTTTCCCTCCCTTAAAGTAATGAGAGAAAATTGTAATGTCCCTATAATCCAACCTTCCTGTGTTACAGATGAGGAAAGTGAGACCTAGAGAGATAAAGTGACTCGTATGTCTGTCTGTCAGTGCCTAATTATTGAAAGTATCTTAAGGGAGACTTAGGGCCCTATGAGGCCAAACTCCAAATTTTATTGTTTTATTTAAAAAAAATTTTTTAAGGTGGACAAATAATGCAGATAGTTTTGAGCATGCAAATACATGTTAAGTACTACAAGCTTTTTCCATCAATTTCCTCTCAAACACTGAAAATCATGATGCTCTGTTCTGTGAATAGCCAGAGCCTAATATCTCTTCACTTCAGTCCTATAACAAAGAAAACTTTCATTGCTTTAGAAGTTTCAGAACCTTGTTACCGGGTGCAGTAACCCAGATAAAAGTTAAACTTTCAAAAACTAAAGTGACTAGCTAGTTATTGTGCATGTTTGAATGTCCTTGCAAATTAACATAAAGTAGGATAGAGTTGTAAAAATAGATTTGTTAAAAAATGTTCAAATAGAAGAGAAAACACACCACACAGCACTCTTATGTACCCACCACTGTGCTTCCACACTTAATATTCAGCTGTACCTGCTTCAGGTGCCCCTGAAGCTAATTCCTCCACTCCCTCCTTCACTGCTTGGAAGTCCATTTATTTATTCCTGTGATAGTTTGTTTGCATCCTCTGAGAAGCAGACGTTGAGGTAGATTTATATGTGCAAGACATTTGTAGGTGTAAATGCCTGTGCAGGATAAAGAGGGAAGGAAGAAGGCGAGGTGGTCAAAGCCTTCAGACTGGATGTGGGTGTGGTGCCTTTGAAGGGAAACCAAAGGGAGACCGATGCTGGATCTGGGGCCAGGACTGCGGTGCAGCTGGAGAAATTTCTGTCAGAGCAGAGAATGTTGGAAGCGTCCATTGGGCAGGAATGGCCCTGCTGTGTTCAGTCATTGGCCTGGCCTTGGCATTGATGTTGCCGTGAAATCCCTAAAGTGCCGGCCTGCTGCTGCTGGCCTGTTGGCTAATTACACTGCTCAGCACTCTCCGTCTGAAGGGGGATCTGAATGGCACCCTCTCGAGTCCATCAGAGTTCCCAGGCACCTTGTTGTACTTCAGCACATACTTACATGTGTGATAAACAGTATGTGTTGTGTTCCTCAGTCCTTCTCTAAAAGGAATCAGTTGTGCAAGCAGATAATGTGCATGCTTTGATATTTCCCAAATGAGCGCATTCCCACTTCTCGGCATGATAAAGCCTTGTGGGAGCTAGTGGTGTCCGTACCTTTGCTCTCCCGGGGGATGGTCCATCGTTGTCTGAGCTGCTAGTTTAGGTTTCTCTTCTGCTAACTTGTCATAGCTGAGTGTGGTTCTGAGTTTAATAAGAACATATGCTTGGTGTGCCTGACTTTCCTTGAATAGACATTTAAAAAATATTTATTTATTTTTAGAGAGAGGGGAAGGGAAGGAGAAAGAGGGAGACAAACATCGATGGTTGCCTCTCGCACGACCCTCAACCAGGGGGTGATAACCCAGGGACTTGGTGGTAACCCAGGCAGTGCCCTGACTTGGAATTGAACCTGTAACCTTTTGCTTTGTAGGATGATACCCAACCCACTGAGCCACACCAGTCAGGACTTTCATTCCTTTTAGAGAGAGGTGAGAGAGAGAGAGAGAGAGAGACAGACAGACAGACAACAGACAGACAACAGACAGACATTGATGTGAGAGGGAAGCATTGATCAGTCCTTCATACGCGCCCTGGCTGGGGATTGAACCCACAACCTGCAGCCTTTCCGTGTATGGGATGAAGCTCCAACTAACGGAGCCTCAGCAGCCAGGGCTTGCTTTGGTGTCATCATCTTCTTTCTTCTTTCATTTTCTTTCTTCTTTGTTATTCTTCATTTTTAGGGAGAGGTGAAGGGAGGGAGAAAGGGAGAGAAACATCAGTGTGGCTGCCTCCCATGTGCCCCCTACTGGGGACCTGGCCCACAGCCTGGCCGTGTGCCATGATGGGAATCAAACCAGTGCCCTTCTGGTTAACGGGTCGGTGCTTAAACCACTGGACCACACTAGTCAAGGCTTGTTAGGTATATTGTTAAAAAATTTTTTTTAATCAGTAGAATTTATGTAACATAATAACCATTTTAAAGTGAATGGGATTTGGGATATCCACAGTGTTGTACAAACACCACCCGGTCTAGTTCTAAAGTGGTTTTATCACCCCGGAAGAAAAATCTCAACCATTAAGCGGTGAGTTCCCATTCCCCATGCTTCCCACCCCTTCTACACTGCCGGTGACAGCACACAGAGGGTGCTGTCAGGTGTGGCCGGGGCGGCAACCCCGGTCTGTCTGTGCTGGGGAGGCGCTTGAGGAAACCAGGAAGAAGTTCTAGACAACGTGGGCCTTTTCCCTAAATTTTAAACCATAGTTTCTCATTGTTTATGATTCTACGGTGTTTATTAGGTTAAAAGTTAATATTACATAATGCGTAAGCAATAAATGTTTTCAAAATTGTTTTGAGCTTTGGCTGGTGTGGCTCAGTGGACTGATTGCCAGCCTTAGAACGGAGGGGTTGCTGGTTTGGTTCCCAGTCAGGGCACATGCCTGGGTTGCAGGTCAGGGCCCAAGTCAGGGATGGGCAAGAGGCAACCCATGGATATTTGTCTACCTCTTTTTCTCCCTCCCTTCCCCTCTCTCTAAAAATAAATAAATAAAACCTTAAAAAATATAGAAAAATAAAAATTACTTTAAAAATTCAGCCCTGACTGGTATAGATCAGTGAGTTGAGCGTGGGCTGTGAACCAAAGGGTCGTCAGTTCGATTCCCAGTCAGGGCACATGCCTGGGTTGTGGGCCAGGTCCCCATTGGGGGCCATGTGAGAGGCAACCACACACTGATGTTTCTCTCCCTCTCTTTCTCCCTCCCTTCCCCTCTGTCTAAAAATAAATGAAATCTTTAAAAAAAATAAAGTAAAAATTCAAATCATTCTTAAAAGTTTTAATCTCGATTTCCTTTTTGTCTTCAGCTTTGCTGTCCAATAGTATAGCCAGAAGTTATATGTAACTATTTAAATTTATTAAAATTAAATGGAAAATGCAGTTCTGTCATACTGGCCACATTTCAAGTGCCTGGTAATCCCACTGGCTACTGTATTGGAGAGCAAAAAACAGAACATTTTCATTTTCCCAGAAAGTTCTGTTAGCACTGATGCAGTGGTTCTGATGAATTGAGAGCTTCCTTGTTTTTAATTGTTGTAATTAGTTCAGAATTTTGCTTCTTTAATCAAGGTGCATGGTGAACTGTGGGATTGGTGCAGCTAATAAATAAGATAGCTCAGTGAGTTCCTCTAATGGAGCATTTGTGAAAATATTGTTACTAAGGTGTTCAAAATAAGGCTTCTTGAGAAAGCAAGTAGAAAGCTTCTTGGAAAATGGAGAGCTGCCCTGGCTGGTGTAGCTCAGTGGATCGAGCACAGGCTGTGAACCAAAGGGTCGCCAGTTTGATTCCCAGTCAGGGCACATGCCCGGGTTGTAGGCCAGGTCCCCAGTGGGGGCCATGTGAGAGGCAACCACACATTGATGTTTCTCTCTTTCTCCTTCCCTTTCCCTCTCAAAATAAATAAATAAAATCTTTAAAAGAAAAGAAAGAAAATGGAAAGCTTAGGACAGCTTAATTTTTTGAGATGGTTGTTTAGTACCTACTTAAACCAAAAAGATGATAAAGATGTGTGGTCATACTGAAGATAAATGTAGGACTTGAACAACAGTATGTCTTGAAAGATTAGGTTTTTAGAAACAGCCTTATTGAGGTATAATTGACATAAAATAAACTGTACATATTTAAAATATACAATTACACAGGATAGGGCAAGAGTAGATTTACAGTTGTGAGTACGTGAATTTATTATCTTTTTAAAAAATAATTCTTATTCATTTTAGACAGAGGGGAAGGGAGGGAGAAAGAGAGGGAGAGAAACATCACTGTGTGGTTGTCTCTCATGTGCCCCCTACTGGGGACCTGGCCCACAACCCAGGCATGTGCCCTGACTTGGAATCAAACTGGTGACCCTTTAGTTTGCAGGCCAGCACTCAGTCCACTGAGCCACACACCTGCCAGGGCAGTTTATTCTTGTATTATTATTTATTATTGTATTATTTTCCTAAAACTTTGTTGTTTTTAAACTTAGTTGTGCGAGAAGGTGCAGTACTTCCACCTACGCCTCCATCTTGGCGGAGGTCCTTATTTTCCTTATGAACAACTGTAAGCCTACTTTTGCCTCACCTGGTATTAGGCTATTTGAAGTCTCATTACTTCACTGATGTTTGTTCATCCTTTTTTGTTTCATTTTGTATGTTTTTTATTGCTATAGCTTTAAGTTAACAAATCTTTTCTTTTGCAATATCTAATCTGTCTTTAATCCTATCCAGTATATTTTAAAATCTCAGACTTTATAGGTTTTCTGTCTAGAAGTTTGATTTAAGTCTTTTTTTAAATGTATTTCATGACTCTGCTTAGATACTCAGTCTTTCCTCTAACTTCTTGTAAGCAATCTTGTATTGCTTGTATTGCTTGAAATACTATTATAATTGTTTTAATACCCTTGTCCACTAATTCTGTCACCTGAGTCATTTCTGGGTTGTTTTGAGTTGATTGATTTTTTTCATTATGGGTTGCCTTTTCCTGTTTCTTTGCTTGTCTGGAAAGTTTTGTTGAGATGTCAGACATTTATGAATTTTACTTCAATGGATGCTGTATATTTTTGTATTCCTATAAATATTCTTGAGCTTTGTTCTGGATGGTTGAGTTCTTTAGAAATAGTTTGTTTCAGCCCTGACCCATGTGGCTCCTGCAGACTGAAAGGTCACCAGTCTGATTCCTGGTCAGGGCACATGCCTGGGTTGCAGGTTGGAGGGTGTGCTTTTAAGCTTTGTTAGGTGGATCAGAGCAGCAATTCGTCTAGGGCTAAGTATTTGCTGTGACTGTGTACTTTTCCTCAATAGTCCACGAGTTCCAAGGTTTTCCACTGTGGCTGTTGGCAGCAGGCACTCTCCTTGGCACTGTGTGAACCTTGTGGATTGTTCCCTTTTATTCTTTTTTTAAAAAATATTTTATTTATTTATTTTTAGAGAGAGGGGAAGGGAAGGAGAAAGAGTGGGAGAGAAACATCAGTGTGTGGTTGCCTCTTACGTGGCCCCCACTGGGGACCTGGCCTGCAACCCAGGCATGTATGTGCCCTGACTGGGAATCGAACCGGCCACCCTTTGCTTCACAGGCCTGTGCTCAATCCACTGAGCCACACCAGCCAGGGCATCCCTTTTATTCTTTGTGATGGTTCTTTATCCAGAACCCCCAAGTATTTTCTTCACTGGCTTGTGCTGATTAGCACTGTGCCGAATACTCAAGGGTGGGGTGGCCCTTTGCAGATCTCTGGAGTTCTCATTCATTGTGGCTATTTCCTTCTGATAGTTGGCCTGATAAACTCGAGCCACCTTGGCTTCCTTGTACTCAGCTTAACCTCCTCAACTCAGGGGGACTGCCACCTTCCCCGGGTGCCTCCCCCCTTAGCTGCTGGTCGGACACTCTCTCCAGGCAGTAGACTGGGCACTTACAGGGTTTACTCCATTTGTTTCCCATTTCTCAGGGATCTCTGTACTTTGTTACTTGGTATTCAGTGTCTTTACCACGGTTGCTTTTTATATTTGTGCAGTTTTTAGTTGTTTGAGACACTGTAGGGTAAATGTTCATGTCATTCTGCCTTGGGTGGGAGCAAAAGTCAGTCTAGATTTTAAAAAGAGTAAGAGAGGAACTGGTTATATTTCCTTTTTGTTAGAAAACATTGATATGTATTTATATGTTTTTATTTATGTATGTATTTATTTAATGTTCGAATACAGTTGTCTCCGTTTTCCCACCACCACTTTCCCCATCCCACCCACCCCCACCGCCCACCCTCACTCCTACCCACCTGTGGCTTTTGTCCACGGGTCCTTTATACATGTTCATTGATGACCCTTTCCCTTATGTTTTCTTTTACTCCTATTCTATTTGATAGCTTCTTGAAGTTGTTAAGACTTTTAAACTTTAAAATTTGGGTTTTAGCTCTGACTAGTATGGCTTAATTCGTTGGGTGTCTGTCATTCAGCAAAGTGAATGGTCGCTGGTTCAATTCCTGGTCAGGGAACATGCCTGGGTTGCGGGTTTGGTCCCCAGTTGGGGTGTATATGAGAGTCAAGCGATCGATGTTTTCTCTCCTTTTCTCCCTCCCTTCCCCTTTCTGTAAGAGTAAGTAAATAAAAATTAAAAAGAAAACTGGATGGACTTCCGGCCAAGATGGAGGTGTGTAGATAGACACACTGTGCCTCCTTGAACAACCAAAATAAGGACAACAGTAATTCAGAAACAAAGTAACAACCAAAATTGAAAGAAAATTGAACTGTATGGAAGTGCAACAACCAAGGAGTTAAAATAGACACATTCATCCAGGCTGGTAGGCGGGGTGGAGTCGGATAGCCGAGTGCAGAGGGATGGGGCAGAGGAAGCAGTGACACGGGGCGTGCAAGGCACCCCGGGCGCACAAGGCGGCACCAGGGAGACCCTGGGCACCCAGGCAGTGGCTGGCAGACCCCAGGCATGGGGTGGCAACGGGCAGACCCAGCGAGGTGGAGATTGAGAAGCGGGGCACCATGCGCAAGGTGGCTGGCTGACCGGGCAGCGGTCCCACATTCACACACAGAGAACTGGGGAGCAAGACAGACCGTGCAACCCAGGGTCCCCGTGCTGGGAAATGAAGCCTCAAAACACCGATAGAAAATATCTGTGGGGGTTGAGGTGCCAGGAGAGACTCCCACCCTCACAGGAAAATTTGTTGGAGAAACCTACAGGATCCTAGAACTCACACAAGCCCACCCACACGAATCAGCACCAGAAAGGCCCACTTTGCTTGGAGGAAGCGGCGGAAGGGACTGAGGTGCAGCAGAGAGAGGAGCAAAGCGCCATTTTTTCCCCTCTCTGACGCCGCCCCCATACACAGCATCACAACCCAGCGACTTGGGTTGACCCGCCCTGGTGAACACCTAATGCTCTGCCCCTCGTATATAATAGGTGTGAACAGACCAAAACATTACAGCTCAAGCAGAAAAACAGCTCAAAGTCCCAGAGCCAATACTTCTAAGCAACCAAGAGATAGCTAACCTATCAGATGCACAGTTCAAAACACTGGTGATCAGGATGCTCACAGAACTGGTTGATTTTAGTCACAAATTAGATGAACAAATGAAGGCTAAACTAAGTGAAGTGAAGGAAAATGCACAGGAAACCAATAGTGTTGGGAAGAAAACTGGAACTCAAATCAGTGGAGTGGACCAGAAGGAAGGAAGAAGAAACATTCAAACAGAAAAGAATGAAGAGACAAGAATTCAAAAAAATGAGGAGAGGCTTAGGAACCTCCAGGACATCTTTAAATGTTCCAACATCCGAATTATAGGGGTACCAGAAGGGGAAGAGGAAGAGCAAGAGCAATAAGTGGAAAAGTTATTTAAACAAATAATAAAGGAGAACTTCCCCAATCTGGCAAAGGAAATAGACTTCCAGGAAGTCCAGGAAGTCCAGAGAGTCCCAAAGAAGGTGGACCCAAAGAGGAACACAGCAAGGCACAGCATCATTACATTAGCCAAGATTAAAATGAAGGAGAGAATCCTGGAAATTGCAAGATACAAGGAGACAGTCACCTACAAAGGAGTTCCCATCAGACTGTCAGCTGATTTCTCCAAAGAGACCTTATAGGCAAGAAGGGGCTGGAAAGAAGTATTCCAAGTCATGAAAGACAAGGACCTACATCCAAGATTGCTCTATCCAGCAAAGATTTCATTTAGAATGGAAGGGCAGATAAAGTGCTTCTCAGATAAGATCAAACTCAAGGAGTTCATCATCACCAAGCCCTTTAATATGAAATGTTAAAGGGACTTATCTAAGAAAAAGAAGATAAAAAACATGTATACTAAAATGACAGCAAACTCACAATTACTAACAACCACACCTAAAATAAAAATAAACTAAGGAAACAACTAGAACAGGAACAGAACCACAGAAATGGAGATCACATGGAGGGTTAGCAACAGGGGAGTGGGAGGAGGAGGGTGGGGAAAGGTACAAAGAATAGCATAGATAGCAGGCAGAAAATAGACAGGGGGAGGGCAAGAATAGTTTGGGAAATGTAAAAGCTAAAGAACTTAAGACAAGTGGACATGAACTAAATGGGAGAATGTGGGAGGGAGAGGGTGTGTAGGGTGGAGGGGAATGAAGGGGGGAAATGGGACAACTGTAATAGCATAATCAATAAAACATTTTTAAAAAAGAAAACTGGGTTTTTATGTTCATGGAAACTGTAAATAGGATAATGATGCTTTTTGAAACTAGAATATCTAATTTTATTTTATATAGCCACTAATTATTTCAATATTTGTGATAAAGTACTCAGTCTAATCTGCCCCACTCATTGAAATATGCTCATTCTATCTCAGAATTTTCTAAGGGATAGTTTTTTAAAAATGAGCTATTCTTTAAAAAGTGAATTATTAAAAAATATTACTTCTGATTAATTTACTTCCGAGGAGTCTAATTTAGAAATATCTCATTCTTGGACTCTCTTGGACCCCCATTTTGCTGGGATGTAGTAAAATGAGTGTGTGTGGATGTTTGAGTGTGTATGTATTCCTCTTGAAGCACTTCTTACAGAAATTTCTGTTTTCTAGTAACTTTCAGCTAGACTTTTTTTGATTTTTGAACATCTGGCACTTTTCATATGCCGTATATTGACGCTCTGAAATTAATTAGGTAGGGTTTTATATATCAGCTCATGAAGTCTGGTTTTGAGCCTTTCTTGGTGTTCCGCTTGCTTGGCAACAGGTCATTTTGCATGGCGTTGCCATTTCCCACAGCAGCAGCAGAGCTGAGAGGGTGGGTGGCGGGGATGTAGGCAGGATAGAAACTCGAATAGCTGAGCTTTTGCTAGGTTTTTGCATATTAGGTTTCTGGGTATTTTTTTAAGTAAGAGTTTTATTGCTGTAAAAAGTTTTAAAATGACACTTTCTGCCTCACTAAGAGCAAGTCGCAATAGAAAGTGAAAGTGTTGGTATCAGTGGTTTGAAGTATAGATTCTACAAACTTTAATGCAGTTGAGACAAAGCTAGGGATAATTTGCCATTCTAAAAGCATGCAACTTTTTACCCATTAGACACATTAGTTGGTTGACTATTTAGTTGTGAAGGAAAAAAAAGCTCTTTAAGAACATGTATGAGATTGGAATTATACTCTGGAAAAGTAAAATGAGATTTAATTAAGTGTTTTTCAGTTTTTAGCTTTTCAGGAACATAATTCCCCTTACGGCATGTCAGTTGCCTTGCTTTCGCACTTTCCACTTTCATTCGAGTTTCTGAGTTTCAGGAACTCCTTATGCCAGGAAGTGGTAGACTGCTGCTACTTCTGGGGGCCCAGGAACACTACTCCTTCTGTTACATTATATAGTTACATAGTTTTCTCGCATTAGTAAATTTGCTTGTGGAAAGTTGGAACATAAAGAAAAAAATAGAATATTCATGAATCCTGTATGTCCAACAACCAGACTTAATAATTGTAAGAGTTCCGATATATTTGCTCATCAAAAAAGCATTTTGGGGGCAGAAGTTTAGTAAATTTGCTTTCGAGTGACATTGTGGAAAATAAACTTGTGTATGTGTTAGACTTCATCACTTTCAGAGACTTACTGTTTTCCATGACACAAGATGCCCAGTCTGGTCTGATAAGTGCCATGTGACAGGCGCACCTGCGCTGTGAAGGCCTGGGGGTCTGGCGGGAGGAGGCGAGGTGTTGAAACTGTGTGTGGAAGACACAACTTGTTTTCCACAGGTGACCTTTAAGGTAAGTCTTGAAGGGCTGGGTGAAGGAAAAATACTTCCGGCTGAGGGAGCCACAAGTTCAGACATAAGTTCAGATCCTGTGCATGGTGAGGGCCTGCCTGTTTTGAGGAATCAGGAGTAGTTTGATGTTATTGAAGCCTGCGGAAGAATTAGGAGAAGTGATGGAAGTTAGACTGGAGGTTCGCACGTACCAGATCACAAGGGCAGCTAAGGGATTTATTTTATTTTAAATAGCTTTTTAAATATGTAACTCACATACCATAAAATTTACTCTTCTAAAGTGTAGTTTGGTGGTTTTTAGTATTATTCAGAATTGTGCAGTCATCACTATTATCTAATTTTATTTTTTAAAATTTTATTTATTTTTAGAGAGAGGGGAAGGGAGGGAGAAAGAGAGGGAGAGAGACATCACTGTGTGGCTGCCTCTCACGTGGCCCTCACTGAGGACCTGGCCTGCAACCTGGGCATGTGCCCCAACTGGGAATCCAACTGGTGACCCTTTGATTTGCAGCCTGCGCTCAATCCACTGAACTACACCAGCCAGGCCTGATTTCATTTTTATTACCTGAAAAGAAGTCTTGTACTTATTAGCAGTTATTCTGCATTTGGAATTTACTTTAAATGTTAAGTGATATTTTTAACAATCATAAAGACTCATGTGTCTGATATTAATAAAAATAACACACCTTCCTTAATGTTTGTTATAAAAGCAGTAGTGTAACATTTTCATGAACTGGGGGCTGTGAATGCAGTTGCAGCATGGAAAGATTGTTGCTTGTTGGGTTGGGGAGGGCTTGTGAGGACGGGTTCTCGGACAGTTGGGAAGACCACTCACTCACTTGGAAACTGAGCATCCACTGTGAGCCCGTTGCAGCCCTCTGCACACAGCCCTCCGCCCTGCACACGGCCCTCCTGGACTTGAGCTCTGATGAGGGGTCACCCTGAGAATCCTGATTCAGGAGGCAAGTGAGGACGGATTGGAGAGCTCTTCAGTTGTTAGATGGAAAGACTTAAATGACAGATCGGATGTGGGGCACAGACAGGCTACAAATACACCTGGGTCTCTGGTTCAGGGGACTTGTGGTTGGTGGTGCCATTCACTGAAACAGGATACAGGAGCTTTGAGACTGAGATACCTGCACATAATGATTCAGGCAACATTCGTTTAGAATTGTCACGGACTCTTCTCTCATTTCTCCTCTAAGTTGGGTTCACCTCATCTGTTTTCCTGTTGTACCGTGTTGCTTACCTCTATTGTAGCACTTCTCTGTTTTTTAATCCTGTCCCAAATACATGTTTATTGATTCGAGAGAGAGAGAGAGATCTGAGAGAGAAACATGGATCGCTTCCAGCCTACCCCACGTGTGTCCCGACTGGGGATCGAACCTGCAGTGTTTTGGTGCACAGGCACAGGAGGCTGTTCCAACCAGCTGGGCTGCCCAGCCAGCGTAGCACTTCTCTGTTTTTAAGTAATTATTAGCTTTCATATCTGCTCCCATATCTGTTGAGGGTGGGACCTGCCTATATAATTGTTGTATCCTTGTCTACAGACCATCTATAGTAGCTGGGAAAATATACTTGCTTCATTGCTTCCACTGCTACTATCCCATAAACAATCATCATCTGTAACTCAAATTACTGCAGCAGCTTTCGGTAAGTCCTGCTTCTGTATATTAAGACATAAATCAGTATGTTTCTCTGCTGCTCACGACCTTACTAGTGGTGGCATTTCACTCAGGTCTAAAAGCAAAAGACCTCACAGTGGCTGTATAAGATCTGCTCAGTCTGGTCTTGCATTATTCTCTGATTTTATCTCCTTCACTTCTTTCATATCTTTGCTCAAACGTTACCTTCTGAGTGAGGCCTACCTTCACCTATGTGCCTGTCCACCCGTGAGTATATTACCTCGGAAGGCAGTCTAGCTACATGCTATGTGAGTCCAGCTGTGGCATTCTGGAAGAGGCAACTGTGTGTAGGCATGGAAAGGTCAGTGGTCGCGGGAATTAGAGTAGGGCGGGGACGAACAGGTGCGACACAGAATTTTAGGGCAGTGGAACGATTCTGTGTGGTGTCATTCTGATGGCACTGGTTGTTTCCAAACCCATAGAATGGACAGCACCAAAAGCGCATGCTGTGGTGTACTGTGCCCTCTGTGAGTAAGACGTATCCGGGTAGGTGCAGCGTTTGCTGCAGATGGCCCTTGTGGTGCGGGTAACCTGGGAGGCTGTGCATGTCTCGGGGCGTGAAAAAAGCCTTTAAATATAAAAAACAACATGAACAAAAAAACCATCCACAAATATCACAATGAAATTAATACTTATTTCCTAGTATAATTAAATCTCCAGTCAACTACTTTTAAACTGATAAGAACAGATACTACACTTGATCTTAGCCAAAAGGCCGAGAAGCGATCCAGTCAACTACTTGTAAATAGTTGGTTTGTTGAGATTAGGATCCAAACATGACCCATGTGTTGGATTAAAAAAGTTTTATTGAGGTATAATTGACATTCAGTAAACTTTCGTATTTAAAGTTTACAGTTTGATTAGTTTTGACATAGGGATACACCTGTGAAATTATCACAAGATACTGAATATATCCATCACCCCCAAAAGTTTCCTTGTGCCCTTTTGTAATTCCTCCTACCTGCCCCCTTCCAAGCAACCACTGATCTTCTCACTGCAGATTAATTTGCATTGTCTAGAGTTTCATATAAATGGAGTCTTAACTTATGTACTATGTTTCTGTTTAATTTTACATAATTATTTTGAGACTCATTCATGTGGTTGCATGTATCAGTCATTCCTTTTTATTGCTGAGTGGTATTACATTATATGGATATACCAGAAGCTTTTTATTAATTTACTTCTTGATGGATATTTGGATTATTTTTTCTTTTAAGATTTTATTTATTTATTTTTAGAGAGGGGAAGGGAGGGAGAGAGAGAGGGAGAAAACCAACAATGTGTGAGAGAAACGTTGATTGGTTGCCTCTTGCACAGCCCCAACAAGGGGACCTGACCTGGCCTGCATCCCAGGCATGTGCCTGACTGGGGAATTGAACCGGTGACCCTTTGGTTCAACCCACTGAACCATATCAGCCAGGGTGATATTTGTGTTATTTATTGTCTGGCTGTGATTTGTGTTATTTATTGTCAGGGTGATATTTATTGTCTGGCTGTGACAATAAAGCTATTCTGAATATCCCTGTACGATCTTTGCGTGAACATATATTTTCTCTTGGGTAAATATTCAGGAGTGAAATCATACAGTAGTTGTATGCTTAATTTTTAAGAAACTGAAAACTTTTCCACACTTCACACTCCTACTGGTGTGTAAGGGTTTTGGGACACGCCTGGGCGGGGCAGGCATATGGGGAGGACAGCCAAAACGTTGGCTGGCTCCTTCCCTTCTCCTGTCTCATGGTCAGAGTCGCCCCACAGGGTCTTCACTCATCTGTGCTGTTGGGTTCGTCACTGGCCTCTCCAGGCAGCTGCTGGAGAGGCAGCTGAATCTGGGCATTTGAGCTGTTGTGGCTCTGCCACCGTGGGCACAGTGTCAGCCACTGAAGCCCAGCCCTTACCCCCAGGGGAGGCAGGGACAGCTGGTGGTGTTAGGCGAGGAGACACATGTCGCAGGCTGGGGCTTTATGACTGTGTGAAGCTCATGAGCCTTTGCTGGCCCTTGTGGGGATGTTCAGCTGGGCGGTAGAGCAGTGGGCTAGTCTTCGTGGATTTGGGAAGGTGCGTGAACTGCATCTGTTACAGCTTGTTTAATGCAGCCTTTTTTGCTTAAACTTTGCCTGTATTTATACAGCTGAATGTGGCTGGAGAAATCGTACTGACTAGTCTTACTTTAAAGTCATAATCACCAAAATTAGGCAGGCCTGTTCTATTATATTCTGTTTTACTGCTGCAGTTTACTCACCTAGACAGCACTTACCTCATTTAAACCTTCAATTCTTTCTACATCCTTCCTTTATTGCACTGGGAAAAAAATGGAAGCAATCGGAAGAAAACTTCCACAGGCTCCTGCTGCCATATGTGCTACCTTCCCGCATCTGTGCGTAGTCATCTGCCTTAGCTGCGTAACTGTTCACGCTCCAAGCCCAGGCTAACGTCTCTGCATGTGCATTAGACCCTGTTGCCTTCTAGCTAACTCAAAGACTCTGTTACTCATTCACCCTTTATTTGTGTCATTGGATTTTTCTTCTGTTATAGTCTCAATAGCATGTAAATAGGGTGATACTTCTCCCTTGTTTTAAAAAAATTTCTCTGGCTCCAGCTGGTGTAGCTCAGTGGATTGAGTGTTGGACTGCAAACCAAAGGGTGGCCAGTTTGATTCCCAGTCAGGGCGCAGGCCTGGGTTGCAGGCGAGGTCCCTAGTAGGGGGCGCATGAAAGGCAACTACACACAGACGTTTCTCTCCCTCTCTTTCTTCCTCCTTTTCCCTCTATTAAAAATAAATAAAATATTTAAAAAAACTTATCTGGGTAATTGCCTATATTGTGTCTTCTATATCTTTCTTTTTTAGATTTTATTTATTTTTAGAGGGGGGAAGGGAGGGAGGAAGGGAGGGAGAGAACCAACAGGGAGAGAAAGAAGGTGTGGTTGCCTCTTACTCACCCCACTGGGGACCTGGCTGGAACAGGCATGTGCCCTGACTGGGAGTCAAACTGGCAACCCTTTGATTTTCAGGCCAGCACTCAATCCTAAGTTTTCATAACATCACTGGAGACCTCCATATTGCTATATCCAGTAGTCAGCTTGCAGTTCTTCTCTTATTTGACCTGTTTACCCTAAGAGACCCAGTGCATCCCTCCTCTTTTAAACCTGATTAGTCAGGGTTCTCCAGAGAAACAGAACCAATAGGATATATACATAACACGTACACATACATATATACATACTATAAGGAGAATTGGCCTGTGTAACTGGAGGCTGAGAAGTTCCAAGATCTGCAGTTAGTAAGCTGGGGGTGTAGGAGAAGTGGTGGTGTAAGTTCAAGTCCCAGTCCAAAGACCTGAGGATAAAGAGATCCACTGTTCAGCTCGAGCTTTTTTCTCTTCAGCCGATTGGATGAGGGCCACTCACATTATGGAGGGCAATCCACTTTACTCAGTCTGCCAATTCAAATGTTAATCTCATCCAAAAACATCCTCACAGACACAGTCAATAATATTTGACCAATATCTGGGCACTCTGTGGCCTGGTCAGGTTGGTACATAAAACTAACCACCACAAAACCCTTTCTCCCCAAGACATCTAGAATCGTGTGCCAGTTTAGTCCCTACGGGATCTGGTCACTGCCACCCTGGCCTCAGTCCCAACCACCTTCCCTTTTTCTCTGCCCAGCCCCAGGGGCCTGCTTGCTGTTTCTTGACCATTTTGAGCCCTGCTTCTGTCTTAGGGTCTCTGCGCGTTGTTTGCTGCCTGCAGTGCCTTTTCTCAGCTCCCCTTACCAATGGCTCATGGCCTTCTTTCTTTCCCTCTGCGCTGAGATGCTGCGTTCCCTGTAGTGGGTTTTCTGGTCAATCTAAACATTTCAGCTGCATCTCTGATGTTTCCTGTTTCCCTTCCTTGCTTTATTTTTTTCTCATTCATTCTTATCATTATCCAACATACTTCCTTATTTATCTTGTTTACTGTCTGACTCCTACAACTAGAAGGTAAGCTCTATGAGGTGAGGACTTTTTAATCTTGCTTTTGTATTCTAGCTTCTAGACTAGTGCCTGGTGACAGTTTGTCTCTCAGTAACAACTTTCTGATTGTTTAAAAACAGGGACAGAAACTCTTTCCATGAAGTTTAAAAAATAGAGGTTTCTAACCTGCATTTCTTAGTAGTGAATGCCTTTATGGGCTTACAGATGCCTTTTACATGTCTTTCATATATATGCCTGTTAGATAGTCTGAGTGTGGCTGGACTGATGCAGTTCTTAAGGTACCGTGTCAGCCTTCTCACCTCCTTTCCCTCTAGCTCCGTGTGTGTGTGTGTGTGTGTGCGTGCGTGTAAGAACCAGCTCCGTGCCAGAGAGCTTTATAAAGATCTTCTTCAGTCCTCCTACAGTCCTGCAGCACAGGCGGTGTCATCCCCTTTGTAAGGGACAGTGAGCTGAGATCTGGAGAGCTCAGACAGCTTGCCCCAGGTCCCGGTTGGTAAGTGGCAGAACCCAGTGTGGGGTACCTTGATCTGGACTCTACGTTCTTCACTATTTTTACATTACATGCCACCTCCTAGGTACAGAGATGTCATCTTGTTTTGTGTCATACAGGAATGTAGGACTCTTGGGCAGGCTGTTTAACCCTGTAGTAGTAGTAAACATTTTAAAGTGTCTGCTTAGCATAAACTCAGTACAAAGCAACCGCTCAAAGTTAGGAATCCTTTCCAAGATCAGTGCAAAAATAACTAAACCACAAGCCTCGCTCAGCTTTAACCTTTGCAGACCTTCCTGGGGTCAGAACTCCTGTGAGTTCCTGGGTCTCAGGTCCGTTCCCGGTCCAGGAGAGTAGTGGTGATTGCCATTACATACAAAGAGTCTTGCCTTTTTTGGCTCAAGTTATCAGTCAGTTCAACCAACTTTGGAGTCTTCAATGAAGAATTAACCAGAGTTCCCTTGACTCACACAGGAAAGTGTAACAGACCTCTCAGATTTCATGGATTAAATAACAGCCATTATTTCATATTTCTTGTCCAGCTGGGTGGCCGTTCTCTGGGCTTGCTTGGAGCGTCGTGTGGCTGCTGTCTGGAGGGCTGGGATCGGTGTCACCTGGGGGCTGCACTGAAGTGCTGGGACAGCTGGGCCTGTTTTCTTCTCCACGTGGTCTCAGGGCCTATTCTTTTTACAGTGGGAGCAGACTCCATGGGCAGCGCACTTTCTTATACAGTATTTCGGGGCTCCCCAAAGCTAGCACTCCAAGAAGGAGGGGCAGACATCGCTAGTCCTTCTAGAGTGCAGGCCCGGACCTGGCACATTACCGCTTCTGACACATTTCCTTGGTCGACACGGTCACAGCCCGGCCTGGATTTGTGGTGGGAGTTGACTGTACAAGGTGTGGGGGTAAGTACATTGGTAGGAGACTGGTCCAGGCTACTTTTGAGAGTGAACAGGCCTTTAAAAGTTGTGCCGGGTTGACAGGTATAAACTGGAACTGTCCAGGACTAACCTGGAGGTATAGTCGTTAAATGTACTGTCGTCAAACTCATACTTGAGCCCTGGGGGAAGCAAGAGATAGGTGTTTCCTGGAATCTTCCCTTGTGATTCTGCTAGTGTGGAAATGTGACTGCAGTTAAGTACGGTCCTCGCGTTTGAAGTTGGATGTGACGTCTAAACACAACCCCACAACCTGGCGTGCTCAGTGACGAGGGGGGCGTGACTTGCACAGTGGAGAAGACTGACTGGCTTTGAGCTTTCTCAGGTGGTTTCGCTTGTTGGTCTCCAGGGGAGAGTGTCCCGATGCTATTTTTCTAGGTAGGTTTTGACTCTGTCATCCTCACTTGATGGGGTAACTTGGCAGCTAATCCCCTGAGATACAGCTCCGTTCTGGAGTTAACCAGGGGGCTCGGGGGGCTCCTCCAGCTCCGGAGTTCACTCCCAGTCCTGCAGGAGGCTGTCACGGGTTCCCAGAAGCCAGCTGGAGAGCCGCGGCAGGCTTTCCCAGTTCAGGTGTGATCTGCGGCTTGGTGGGTTCCAGAAAACTTCATGGGGTGGTAAAGTTCTTTTTCCTCCGTACTTTGAAGGGAAGTTAGTTTGTAATCCAAAGTGGAATTTGTTCTCAGTAGAATTTTAAATTTTGAAAAGTTGACTGTAAAAGGAAATTCTAAAATTAAACATCCTGCTTTTCTATATAATGGAAAGTAGATTTGAGACCTGACCTTTAAGATCTCACTTCGATGTGAGGTGCCGCCAGAGTGTCTCACACCTGTGTGCTTGTGTACCTGCACACTCACGAGATTGTGCTTCAGGCGTGTGGGGTGAAGGTCCACTGCTCTTCCCGGACTGTTTCCAAGTGGTGCAGGGACGTGCGGCAGCTGCGCGGTGTCTGCCGATGCAGTTCTGTCCTGCCCAGTTGGTGAGGGGCGAATGTGGTATAGTGGCCTCCTTATTAGTCCTGGCTGTAGTAGAAGCGAAGCAGACCTCTCCACACCAGGTTTTGAAGATCTGAGTGGTAATGAAGTCTGTCCTGGGATGGACAGGTGGCTAATGTGACTGCAGTCTGATGACGCTCTATGCTTTCTGTCGTCTAGGGGCAGAGGGTTCCCATAACCCTGATTCAGGTGCGCATACCAGATAAGTAGTCCACGTAGTTAGGACATTTCCGCATGTGTATTCTATCGTATTTTCGATGATGCAACAGCTCTAACACTAGTTGCTTTTGTAGTGAGGAGGGCTGCTGTCGTCTGTGGCATTTATCTCCCTGGAAGGAAGGGGAGGAGGGGTTGGGTTCTAAGTCAGAATGATTAGTGGACTTTTCTTTGCGTTTGTCGAACAGACTCATATATTCAGATTCAAGGAAAATGTTAGCAAGTTTCTCTACTTTTAAGATGACTTGGGCACAGATAATGTTAATTTTTTAAGTTATTGAATAATCGCATAGGGAGAGACTTACCATATATAGCTACCTTTTGTATGTACTCATTATGGCAATCTCGTGAAGAACATTGACATTTTATTTTTTATCTTCAACCGAAGGTATTTTTTTTTTACATTTTTTTTTAGAGAGGAAGGGGGAAGGAGAGAGGGAGAAATATCAGTGTGAGAGAGAAACATCAGTTGTTTGCTTCCCGTATGTGCCCAACTGGGCATCAAACCCACAGCCTTTTGGCTCCTGGGGTGGTGCTCCAGCCGCCTCACTGGGCAGAACACGGGTATTTACACACGAGGGAAACATTGGCGGCCTGCCTGCCAGGGAACTGAGACTGCCCTGCCGGTGTTGTTTGTGACACAGCCAGTAATTGTCAGAGCTTGGGTTTGATCTCAGGCTGGTTGCCTTTAAAATTCTCCTGGTTTCTTCCACCCTCCCATTTTCATAATTTTTATAGATTACATAATTTTTCCCAAGTATACCATGAAACTATACCATGCATTCTGTTTTCTTTTTTTAAGATTTTATTTATTTTTAGAGAGGGGGAAGGAAGGTAGAAAGATCAGCCACCTCTCTCATGCCCCAACCCATGTAACCAGAGGCCTTTTGAACTTTTGGTTCACAGGCCTGGTGCTCAGTCCACTGAGCCATACCAGCCAGGGTCACCGTGCATTCTTTATCTTCCACTGAAGGTGAAGAGCCAGCCTCCCTGGAAAGACTTTCATCTGGCTGCACTGTCTTCATACTTCTATATGCCTCTTTCTTAGTATGCTGAACGAATGTCGGGTTTTCTAACCTACAGCTTAGGAGCCCTTGAAGTTGTGTGCAAAATGTTGTATGTGGATTTTTGTAGAGCGTCAGGCTCCATAGCCTTCGTAACATTCTCAGTGGTGTCTTATTCAGAAGAAAAACCAATTTCAGGAACCACTGCTTTATACCCTTGATATTTTCCCAACAGTATTACTAAGTGAAGTAATATACATCAGGTACTTAGAGAACAGTGTCTGACAAGTTCACTGTTAGTATTGTTTTGATGTTAATTTTTCTGTATATGCATGGTCTTTAAACACTTTTTAAAAAAAGACTTTAGACTTCCGCCAAGATGGAGGCATAGGTGGAGACGCCGTGCTTTCTCACACAACCAAGTTTAGAGACAACAAAATATTAGCAACAGAAAACACAGCCAGAACACAGAAAATTAAACTTTTCGGAAGTCTGTTAACAACAAATTCTTCAGCCTGACCGGTAAGAGGGGCGAAACCAGCGGCTGGTGGAGAGGGGTTGCACAGGAAAACTCGGTCAGATGGACTCAGGCGCGCAGAATCCAGGCGCAGAGTTGGACCTAGTGAGTGACCGAGCGAGGGACCGTGGGGAAACAGCGAGGGAGCAGGGCTATGGGTTGACTGTGGTCGTGCATTCTTGCGCAGATAGACAAGCGAGGGAGTGGGCGATTGGACCAGAACACAGCCGGTCCCCGTGGCGAGTGGTAGCGGAGGGCACCGCCATTTCCCTCGCTCTGACCCCACATACAGCGTCATAACCCAGCGACTCTGAGTGGCCCGGCCCTGGTGAACCACCTAAGCCTCTGCTCGTCACCCAGCGTAAAGAAACAGCAGAGGGGGCCGCCATTTCCCTGCTCTGACCACGCCCCCACATACAGAGTCACAACCCAGCAACCTGGGGGTTTAAGGCTCCGCTCCTCATACTTAACGGGTGCGAATAGACCAAAAGTGTCTCAAGAAGATCTCAAAGCCCCAGAGCCTATAAATCTAAGTGATGCAGAAATAGCAAAACTCTGAGATACACAGTTTAAAACACTGGTGATCAGGATCCTCACAGAACTGGTTGATTATACCGACAAATTAGACAAATATATGAAGGTGAAACTAATTGAAATGAATGGAATTGCACAGGAAACCAATAGCAATGAAAAGGAAACTGGGACTCAAATCAATGGAGTGGACCAGAAGAAAGCAAATAATGGCCAAACAGAAAAGAGTCAAGAAGCAAGAATTCAAAGAAATGAGGAGAGTCTTAGGAACCTCCAGGACATCTTTGTATGCTCCAACATCCGAATTATAGGGGTACCAGAAGGGGGAAAGGCACAGCCACCAGTGGAAAACTTATTTGAACAAATACTAAAGGAGAATTTCCCCAATCTGGCAAAGGAAATAGACTTCCAAGAAATCCAGGAAGCTCACAGAGTACCAAAGAGTTGGACCCAAGAAGGAACACACCAAGGCACATCATCATTACATTAGCCAAGATTAAAATGAAGGAGAGAATCCTAGAAGCAGCAAGAGCTAAGGGGACAGTCACCTACAAAGGAGTCCCCATCAGACTGTCAGCTGATTTCTCAAAAGAGAACTTACAGGCAAGAAGGGGCTGGAAAGAAGTATTCCAAGTCATGCAATCCAAAGACCTACATCCAAGATTGCTCTATCCAGCAAAACTTTCATTTAGAATGGAAGGGCAGATAAAGTGCTTCTCAGATAAGATCAAATTCAAGGAGTTCCTCATCACCAACCCCTTATTATATGAAATGTTAAAGGGACTTATCGAAGAAAAAGAAGTTAAAGAAACATGAACAGTGAAAGGACAACAAACTCACAGTTATTAACAACCACACCTAAAACAAAAGCAAACTAAGAGGACAGCTAGATCAGGAATGGAAACATAGAAATGAAGATCTCAAGGAGGGTTAGCAACAGGGGAGTGGGAGGAGGAGAAGGGGGGAGAAGGTACAGAGAATAAGTAGCATAGATGGTAGATAGAAAATAGATGGGGGGGCAAGAATAGCATGGGAAATATAGAATCTAAAGAACTTGAGACACATGGTCATAAATTAAAGGGGGGGAATGGTGGGGATGGGGGGGTAGGGTGGAGGGGAATGAAGGGGAGCATAGAACAACTGTAATGACATAATCAATAAAAAAATAAATTAAAAAAAAGAAAAAAAAGACTTTATTTATTTATCTTTAGAGTGGAGGAAGAGAGGGTAAAAGAGAGGGAGAAAAACATCATTGTGTGGTTGCCATTCCCAGGGCCCCCACTGAGGACCTGGCCTGCAACCCAGGCCTGTGCCCTGACTGGGAATCGAACCAGTGATAAAACTTTTTTTTTTTTTAAGTCCTGTTTATTCACTTTTAGAGAGGGGAAGTGAGGGAGAAAGAAAGGGAGAGAAACATTGATGGATATACAAGAGATGCCTCTTGTACCCCCCGCCTCCTACGGCCGGGGGGGGGGGGGGTCCTGGCCTGCAACCCAGACATGTGCCCCTACTGGCGACCTTTTGGTTTGCAGGACCACGCCCAACCCACTGAGCTACACTAGTCAGGGTTTCAAAACTCTTAATTGGACAATTGTCCATGGAATAGATTATAGACATACCAACTCTTTATTGTTGGCAATGCTGGTTTAAAAAGTTTTTTTGTAAGTAATTTGAAATTAACCTCCATGTATTTATAACACTTTTATATATTTTGGATTATTATCTGTAGGTCCCAAAAGTGAAATTACTGGGTCTTATATATGAACGTTTTGAAGATCTTTAGATATGTTGCCAGATGACTTTCCAGAAGGCGTGTTACCGGTCACACCAGCAGTGTATTACCACAGACTGTTTGGCTGTATACTCTGGCTTGCACTTGACAAATTTAATAAGCAAAAGATTGCCCTATTTAATGAGTATTTTTCCAGTTTACAGAAAGGCGGGACGTTTTTGTATACTCTGTGATGAGTTGTCTTTATGTCCTTTTCCCACTGAATAGAGTGTTTATGGTTTTATCAGTTTGAGGTATTAACACATGGTCATCTGTTGCGAATACATACTTTCAAGATTGCTTGCCTTTTAATATTTAGTTACAATTTTTTTAGTCAAATCTCTGGTTTCTTTTGCATGTGCTTCTATTGTTTCTAATTTCTAAGTCCTCCTTCACTGTCTCAGTTCTCCCAGTTTTTCACATGCAAGCTTAAAATTTTTTATCCGTATATATTTCTAACATCTCTGGATATAAAATACTGAAGCAATATGTACTTATTAGAGTGTATTTTACATACACACGAGCCGAAGGCACTTACATTTATTCATAATGATGTGTATGGTATATGTATGGATTTAACCATAATTTGACCCTGTTGATGGACATTTTCTTGTGTTTGATAGTATTACAACTAATTCTGCGTGTATCTTTCTGCATAAATCTCTGCTCACTTTTATAGAGTAGATTCCTAGCAGTGGAGCAACTGGATCAAAATTTAGATAAAAACTACCAAATTGCCTTTTGCAGAGGCTGTGTTTCATTCCCTATGGATTTTGAAAGTGTCCTTATTTTATGTGTAATTGTCAGCCCTTTTCTTTTTTTTTTTTTTTTTTTTGTTTAACTGTTCAAGAGAGGGGAAGGGAGGGAGAAAGAGAGGGAGAGAAACATCAGTGTGTGAGAGATTCATTGACTGGTTCCCTCTTGCGTACCCCCCACTGGAGACCTGGCTAGCAACCCAGTAATGTGTTCTGACTAGGAACCGAACCAGCGATCCTTTGGTTCGCAGGCTGGTACTCAGTCTACTGAGCCACACCAGCCAGGGCCAGATTTATCATTTTACTTATGACTTCTGGGATTAATCTTGAGTTTTTGCCCTTTTATTTGTGCTGCTAGAAGTTTTACAAAGTAGGAAAAAGTTGATTGACCGAAGGAGGAGTGACCTTAAACTGCAGTGAGGGAGCGTCCCTTTATTTCCTCTAGAAGCAGTATATAAAAATTTAGTTGATTTAAAAGATAGTTGTAGTAGTGTTTAAACATTGGAAATAAATATCCACGTTTAAAATAATTGTTTATTCTTCAACTCAGATTATGTCCTTCTCTTACTTCAGATGTCAGTGTTTAAAAATATTGGTTTAGAAAACCAATAAAAACATTTACCTTTACTCAGATTCTACAGATTTAAAATGTAGGATGGATTTCTACCTTGTGTTCAAGCCAATTGGACCGACTCGCTGCATCAGAAAGAGCTGCGTGTCAGTTTCGAGAGTAGCACACATACAGATAACCCAAGGGCATTATCAACTCTGATGCAGGAGTCGTTACTGAAGCTTTATTAATAATTTTCAGAGATTCTGAGTGGAGATAGGTGTAAGGGGGAGATTCTTAATTTTTTAAAATACATTCTTTTTAAAATTTATTTCAGAGAAAGGAAAGGAGGGAGAGGAACATCAATTTGTTGTTCCACTTATTGATGCGTTCAGTGCTTGCTTCTTGTATGTGCCCTGATTGGGGATCGAACCTGCAACCTTGGCATTTTAGGACTATGCTCTTACCAATTGAGCTACCTGGTCAGGGCTCAGAGGGTAGATTCTAATGGAAAGCTATTTGAGACTTATAGGGAGAGATGGATTTAATGTAATGGGAAGGGTTACTACCTTTATAGTATTGTTTTGTATCCAAGTTTTATTAAGATTTTTTAGGGTGAGGGGAAGGGAGGGAGAGAAACATGGACATGCAAGAAGAGCTGGGGAGCTGGCCTGCAACCCAGGCATGTACCCTGACTGGGAATCGAACCGGAGACCTTTTGGTTCTCAGGTTGGCTCTCAGTCCTCTAAACCACACCAGCCAGGGCTCTATCCAAGTTTTAAATGTGATTTTCTCTGGATTTTTCCCTTGATTTGTACAGCTGCCACTGTACTGTTCATGACTGTATCCATGGGAACGTAAGTAGGATGACATGGCTTTATAACTTGTTGCTAGGCAGGTCTAGCACGGAATGTAATGAAATTTTCTCATTAAAAAGTGTTTGGCTGTTTTACCTTTTGTGGGGGAAGGTAACTAAACAGAATAGTTTGGGATTACAACTGTGAAATTGTATAAACCCTTTGTAGTGGAAATAACTGGTCATGTTTTTAATTAAGAGAATGTTTAAAATAGAAGAGAGTGGAGATAACTAATTGTATGTTGTAAGCTTGGCCTCTTAGGCTTAAAAGGTCAGAATTCAGATGCGAATGGACTAGCTGTGAACACTTAATTCATCCCAGGGTACATATCAAATTCCAGAATGACAGCAGCTATTTCAGGTAGCTCTTTATGACTGAGCACCTCCTTAACCAAGGCAGCTTCATGGAGATTGAGATACCTGTCTTATTTTGTCCGAAATTTTAACTTTTTAAAAAAATTTTTTTTATTGATTATGCTGTTACAGTTGTTCTATTCCCCTCTTCATTCCCCTCCACCCTACCCCCCATCCCCACCATTCCCCCCCCTTTAGTTTATGACCATGTGTCTCAAGTCCTTTAGATTCTATATTTCCCATGCTATTCTTACCCCCCCATCTATTTTCTATCTACCGTCTATGCTACTTATTTTCTGTACCTTCTCCCCCTTCTCCTCCTCCCACTCCCCTGTTGCTAACCCTCCTTGAGATCTTCATTTCTATGTTTCCACTCCTGATCTAGCTGTCCTCTTAGTTTGCTTTTGTTTTAGGTGTGGTTGTTAGTAATTGTGAGTTTGTTGTCCTTTCACTGTTCATGTTTCTTTAACTTCTTTTTCTTCGATAAGTCCCTTTAACATTTCATATAATAAGGGCTTGGTGATGATGAACTCTTTGAATTTGATCTTATCTGAGAAGCACTTTATCTGTCCTTCCATTCTAAATGAAAGTTTTGCTGGATAGAGCAATCTTGGATGTAGGTCTTTGGATTGCATGACTTGGAATACTTCTTTCCAGCCCCTTCTTGCCTGTAAGTTCTCTTTTGAGAAATCCGCTGATAGTCTGATGGGGACTCCTTTGTAGGTGACTGTCCCCCTAGCTCTTGCTGCTTCTAGGATTCTCTCCTTCATTTTAATTTTGGCTACTGTAATGATGATGTGCCTTGGTGTGTTCCTTCTTGGGTCCACCTTCTTTGCGACTCTGTGAGCTTCCTGGATTATTTGGAAGTCTATTTCCTTTGCCAGATTGGGGAAATTCTCCTTTATTATTTGTTCAAATAAGTTTTCCACTGGTGGCTGTGCCTTTCCCCCTTCTGGTACCCCTATAATTCGGATGTTGGAGCGTACAAAGATGTCCTGGAGGTTCCTAAGACTCTCCTCATTTCTTTGAATTCTTGCTTCTTGACTCTTTTCTGTTTGGCCATTATTTGCTTTCTTCTGGTCCACTCCATTGATTTGAGTCCCAGTTTCGTTTTCATTGCTATTGGTGTCCTGTGCAATTCCATTCATTTCCATTAGTTTCGCCTTCATATATTTGTCTAATTTGTCGGTATAATCAACCAGTTCTGTGAGGATCCTGATCACCAGTGTTTTAAACTGTGCGTCTGAGAGTTTTGCTATTTCTTCATCGCTTAGATCTATGGGCTCTGGGGCTTTGAGATCTTGCGACATTTTTGGTCTGTTCTGGCCCTTTAAGTGTGAGAAGCGGTGTCTTGGACTCCCAGGTTGCTGGGTTGTGACTCTGTATGTGGGGGCGTGATCAGAGCAGGGAAATGGCGGCGCCCTCTGCTGTTTGGTTACGCTGGGTGAGGATTAGCGTCTTAGGTGGTTCACCAGGGCCGGGCCACTCAGAGTCGCTGGGTTATGACGCTGTATGTGGAGGAGGGGTCAGAGCAGGGAAATGGCGGCGCCCTCCACTGCAGTTTGCCGCGGGGCCACGTCCAACCGCCCACTCCCTCGCCTGTCCGCCTGCGCACAAATGCGCGACCACAGTCAACACGCAGCACCGCTCCCCCGCTGTCTCCCCCGAGGTCGCTCGCCTGGTGGCTCACTCAGTCGCTCACTAGGTCCAACCCTGTGCCTGGATTCCGCGCGTCTGTATTCCGTGCCTGAGTCCGGCTGACCGAGATGTCCTGTGCAATCCCGCTTCACCAGCCGCTGGTTTCGCCCCTTACCGGTCAGGCTGAAGAATTTGTTGTTAACAGACTTCCGAAAAGTTCAATTTTCCGTGTTCTGGCTGTGTTTTCTGTTGCTAATATTCAGTTGTCTCTAAACTTGGTTGTGTGAGAAGGCACGGTACATCCACCTATGCCTCCATCTTGGCGGAAGTCTCCCTAAATTTTAACTTTTTATTGTTATTTGATTACTTTTAAAAAGATTTCATTTATTTTTATAGAGAGGGGAAGGGAGGGAGAAAGAGAGGGTTAGTTTCTTGATGTTTCTCTGTCTCTCATATTTCTCCCTTCCTCTCTCTCTCAAATCAAGGAGGATATCCTTGGGTGAGGATTAAGATTTTATAGTATTCTAAAGTTGATCATGAAGGCTGAACTAAGCATCAGAAATGGAAAGAGATTAGATTTGAGGGGATATAAACAAACTATATAGCAAGTGAGGTAAAAAGATTGGGTTTTGATACCTTGAGTAATGGGATACTATAACCAGTAGAGCAGCCTGAAGATGTCACTAATGTTTTGGAAACTGAAAAAAAATAGGTGAAGGTACAGTGATTACCATGGAGGAACCAAGAAAGCTGAACCACAGGATGGAGTGGTAGCAGTTCGAAGCAAGCAAGCAAGCAGATTGCTGCTTCGGAGCCTCAGAAAAGACTGGGAGCTGGAAGTACCAGGAATCTCCAGAGGTTTAGGCGAGGTGTGGGCATTGCTGACCAAAAGTGTATCAGAAGTCCTTAGATTAAAAAAAAATTTTTTTAAAGATTTTCTTTATTTTATTTTTAGAGGGGAAGGGAAGGAGAGAGGGAGAGAAACATCAATGTATGGTTGCCTGCTGGGAACTGGCCTGCAACCCAGGCGTGTGCCCTGACTGGGAATCAAACCACAGTCTTCTGGCTCACAGGCCCATGCTCAATCCACTTAGCTGTACCATCTGGGGCTAGTGTTGCATTAAAACAAGTTGTTCTCTTTTTGCTGTGGGAAGGGTCTTGCCTTCAGTTCATTTTTTAAAATGCAGTATTTGGCGCGCAATGCTACAGTGAAGTACAGTAAAACTAGGAATGCTTGTGTCTTCTTTGGGGGGAAACATCTTTTGAAGACCTTTGCCCATTTTTGAATTGGGTTGTTTTTTTGTTGTTGCGTTTTTGAGTTCCCAATGTATTATGGATATTAATCCCATGTCATATCTATGATATATATTTTCTCCAAGAAATGGCTACTTTATATAGCTTAGTTTTCTCAACCTATTTCAGACTCATAATTTTTGGGAGGAACAAAGGTTTTCATTTTGTACTGTTTATCTTCCAGTCCAAACTGATACAATTAAAAAAAAAATTGTAGGTCCTCTGTGTGCTGATTTATAATCCAGTCCATTAAACAAAAGCCATACTTAATATCTCTTCGCGATACGTCCTTGGACTCCTTGTGAGTCTGCCCTGGGACACCCCCAGTAAGCATCTCAGAAGCTCCGTTTTGTAATGCGGAGGCTCTTCAGAGGCAGCCAGCAAGCTCGCGACCAGGCCCTGGGTCTGTGTGAATGCCAGTTTGAAACTTTCTTGGATCTTTCTGAATTTGATCTTTCTCCCTGTAGCCATTTCTTATTTTGAGAATCATTGTGCCCTCAGGAGAGGCTGGGGATGAGAAATACTTTCTTTCTGAACCCAGCAAGACATGACCTCTTTATTTTTTAGCATGTTGTGTTCCCCAGCTCATGTCCAACTTTTCTCCCCCCATCCGAGGCGGTGTGAAGATGCCGGGTGGTGCCCTCACCGTTCTGCCTGGAGATCTCCTTGGACAGAGGAGAGAGCTTACCGAGCACATCCCCTGTTTGCCCCTTCACTGCAGCCACATTTCCACACTGCACCACAGGGACCGTCTTCTCCAGCATGCAGTCGTTGTTTTCTCGCTTCCACTGGGTCTCTGCGGCGTCTCCGTGTGGAGGTCCGTCAGGCTTCCGCAGCCCCTCCAGGCCTTCCACTTCCACCTGCCACCTGGGCCAAAGCCTGCCCCACACGGTCTAGGCTTTTGTTGTAGTAGCGTCTCCCTTGCAGGTGCCAAATTCTGTCCCACTCATTCTTGCTTCCTAAAAATGACCCTCAAAATTAAGTGACTTAATGTAATTCATGGTTTCCATAGGTCAGAAATTTGGGGGAGAGCCTGGTCAGGAGATTCTGACTCAGGTCACTTCTGTGGTTGCAGTGAGTTGGTGGAGCCAGAGAAGTTGTGGGCACAGGGCAGGTGAGGAGGCAGTGCGTCCAGCTGAGCTCCTCTCTCCGTGTGGCTTTGGCCTCTCTGTGTGTCCCTGTGTGTGCACTGGTCTGCGCTGTTCCTCAGGCTCTCAGGTAGCTTCCAGGGAGGCTCCCTGCCCAGAAGTCTGTGTCCCAGAGAGTCAGGCAGAACCTATGTCATTTCCGTATGATTTGGTCTTAGAAGTCGTGCCACCTCTTTTCTGCTGTGGTCACCAGTCTGCCCAGGTGAAGGGGGAGGAATGTAGGCCTCTCCTCTTGAAGGCAGGCATTGCAGGTGGTCACATGTGACCTGGGAGATAACATGGTCATCTGTGGAAAATACTGTCTCATGAAGCAGGTCCCTGTCTGGTCACCCTGCATGCAAACACTGCTACTTTTCTGAATAAGCTCATCTGTGCACATGAAATTAAAACCTACTTTTTAGTTGGGATTCCTTCTTAACTATAACTGAACAGTCAAGGGTCATCACAAACATGAGGAAAGCCTCTGACAGTCTGACACAAACAGATAAAAGAAACCACAAGGAGAAACAGGAAATGCAAGCAAGTTGCAGAAGGAAAGTGAAACTTCAAAAACAAAGGGCTTAAAGAAAATAGGATGGCATAAAATAGGGAACCATTTAGAGAACAAGAAAGAAGGGTTAAAAATAGGGTAGCAGGGAAAATTTCAGTATTAAGTAGGAAATGTTCCAGAAAGCAGTAGGCAGCAAGACGATGAAAAAGAGAAGGGACAATGCCTGAGCCTTGATTGGATCCTTGATTGAAAAGCAGAGTTTGCAGTGGGAAGAGCAAAGTGGAAATGTGACTGTGGACTGCATGTTAAGTGATGGCGACTTACCGCTCATTAAGCACATGTAGCAGTGGCGTTGTGGTTGGCAGGAGAGTGTCCTCGTTCCCAGGAGTGCACATCGAGGGACTTTGGTACTGTCACATGTGTGTTTTTCCGACGGTTTGTGGGTGTGTGTGGAAGGGGGGCGAGATAACTAAAGCAACTATAGCATAATATACTATAAAAACAAAACAGAAAGGATCATGGGAGAGGTGATGGATCCATGCAGGAGACTCAACATCTGAATCATTAGGTGTCCTTGAGAGACAGAGAGGGAGGAACATTGACAGGGAACAGTGATCAGATGGACATTTAAAACTTTGCCAGAACTGGCCCTGGTTGGTGTGGCTCAGTGGATTAAGTGCTGGCCTGGGAACCAAAGGTCACTGGTTTGATGCCCAGTCAGGGCCCATGCCTAGGTTTTGGGCCAGGTCCCCAATTGGGAGCGCGTGAGAAGCAACCACACATTGATGTTTCTCTCCCTGTCTTTCTCCCTTCTTTTCCCTCTCTCTAAAAACAAATACTGTATTTTTCAGAGTATAAGTCCCATTTTGGCATGCCCCCCAAATTTGAGAGGGGAAGGGAAGTGCGTTTTATGGTCTGAACATAGCCTACCTGGCTCACTGTGGGAGGGGAGCGGCGGTGGAGTGAGGTTACCGCTTCACTTTCTTCCCAGGTGGGCGGGATGCGTCTTACAGTCTGAAAAATATGGTAAATAAAATTTTAAAATATATTTTATTGCTTATACCATTACAGTTGTCCCATTTCCTCCCCTTCATTCTCCTCCACCCTACACGCCCCCTCCCCCCACATTCCCCCCTTTAGTTCGTATCCATGTCGTAAGTTCTTTAGCTTCTACATTTCCCACACTACTCTTGCCCTCCCCCGTCTGTTTTCTCCCCACTGTCTATGCTACTTATTCTCTCTGCCTTCTCCCCCCTTCTCCTCCTCCCACTCCCCTGTTGCTAACCCTCTGTGTGATCACCATTTCTGTGTCTCCGCTCCTGATCTAGCTGTCCGTTTAGTTTGCTTTTGTTTTAGGTGTGGTTAATAACTGTGAGTTTGTTGTCCTTTCACTGTTCATATTTTTTATCTGCTTTTTCTTCGAAAAGTCCCTTTAACATTTCATATAATAAGGGCTTGGTCATGATGAACTCCTTGATCTTAACCTTATCTCAGAAGCACTTTATCTGCCCTTCCATTCTAAATGAAAGCTTTGCTGGATAGAGCAATCTTGGATGTAGGTCCTTGCCTTTCATGACTTGGAATACTTCTTTCCAGCCCCTTCTTGCCTTTAGGGTCTCTCGAGAAATCAGCTGACAGTCTGATGGGAACTCCTTTGTAGGTGACAGTCCCCTTATCTCTTGCTGCTTCTAGGATTCTCCCCTTCATTTTAATCTTGGCTAATATAATGATGATGTGCCTTGGTGTGTTCTTTCTTGGGTCCAACTTCTTTGGGACTCTGAGCTTCCTGGACTTCCTGGAAGTCTATTTCCTTTGCCAGATTGGGGAAATTCTCCTTTATTATTTGTTCAAATAAGTTTTCCACTTATTGCTCTTCCTCTTCCCCTTCTGGTACCCCTGTAATTCGGATGTTGGAACATTTAAAGACATCCTGGAGGTTCCTAAGCCTCTCCTCATTTTTTTGAATTCTTGTTTCTTCATTCTTTTCTGTTTGGTTGTTTCTTTCTTCCTTCTGGTCTACTCCATTGATTTGGATCCCAGTTTCCTTCTCATCACTATTGTTTCCCTGTGCATTTCCTTCATTTCACTTAGTGAAGCCTTTATTTTTTCATCTACTTTGTGACCAAATTCAACCAGTTCTGTGAGCATCCTGATCACCAGTGCTTTGAACTGTGCATGTGATAGGTGGCTATCTCTTGGTCACTTAAAAGTATTGGCTCTGGGGATTTGATTTGTTCTTCCCTTTGAGCCTGGTTTTTTGGTCTTGGCACACCTGTTACTTAATGAGGGGCGGGGCCTTAGGTGTTGACCAGGGTGGGTTAACCCAGTTGCTGGGTTGTGATGCTGTATATGGGTCAGGGGTCCGAGAGGGAGTGGTGGCACTTGCTCCTCTCTCAGATTTTGGTCCCCTCTGCTGCTTCCCACAAGCAAATTGGGCCCTTCTGGTTCTGGTTCCTGGCTGGGTGGGCTTGTGTATGTTCTCGGACTCTGTGGGTGTCTCCAACAAACTCTCTGGCACTCCAATCCCTGAAAGTTTTTTTGATTGGTGCTTTTAGGCTTTATTTCCTGTCGCCGGGGCTCTGGGTCGTGTGGTTTGTCTTACTGCCCATTTTTGCCTGGTTTATCTGCGTGCAAATGTGTGCCCGTAGTCAGGCCGCCAGCCACCTTGTGCACCTCATTGGGTCTGCTCGTTACCTCGCTGCCCTCAGGTCTGCCAACCACCACTTTTTCCTGCCATGACCCCCTCTCCCTTGCCCACTGACTTTGCCCCCTTACTGGTCTGGATGAATGATTCGTTGTTGTCCGACTTCCCATACAGTTCAATTTTCTGTCTGTTCTGGTTGTGCTTTTGTTTCTAGATCTTTGTTGTCCTTAAATTTGGTTGTAGGAGGAGACACAGTATTTCCATCTATGCCTCCATCTTGGCCCGAAGTCAGTAAATACAATCTTAAAATTTTTTTCAGAACTGAAGGTCATCAGTGTTCAGAGTGGACAGATCCACCCAGTGCCCAGCACAATGACTAAAAGAAAAAATAAAGCAGTATATCACAGGATTTTAGTCACCGAAACAGAAGGGATCCCAAGACCTTCCAGAGGGAGCAACTCAAGTCACAATGGTGGGTTGAGAATCTGTGTCCCACTGGAACGTCGGTGACAGTGGAGTGGTGCCCTCAGGTTCCAGGAGTCTGGCAAACTGTGCACGTGAAGTGTGAAGACAAAGACGTTTTTTAGACATGTAAAGCTTTTATTGGGACCGTTTGAGAATAAGTTGCAGACATAATAAATGCTGTTTTTGCTTCCTCGTTGCCTTCCACGATTCTCCACTGTAAAATTATTTAAGAAGTGTTTTTTGGGTACTTACTAACGTATAATATATATTTTGTGAGGAAGTAGTTTGTGGCTTCTAAATTCTCTGCCATTTATTTACTTGTTTGTTTTTATCAGTGTGGACTCATGCTTTTCCATCGTACTCAGAGTTACAATTCATAACTATCATTGTTTATTTTATGCTCAGATTATTCCAGATTTGATCAGTGAGAGCTCCTTTAAGCTAGTCCTTTTGTCAGATCTCCATCATTCTTTGAGTACTTATTTGTTTGCTGGTGCGTCAAAACATTCCCAGTTGATCTTGTGTTTTCCCTGCCCCATGCTGGAGTCACCTCTTTCCTAAAGGAGCGCTTGGTCCTTTCAGCGGAGGACACTGTTGGAGACACGGAGACCTAGGCATTTGAAGTACTCATGCTGCCAGGGCATCATTGCTTCTAGGCCTGAGCAGAATAGATGTTCACACGTGTTACTGTTTCTGCACCTGTACATTTATTTGTATGTGGTAGCGACCATGAACTCATGAAGTGCTCTTGCACCATAGGGTTCATTCTGGCTTGCCTTTTCTTTTTTGTAACTTGTCTCTGACAGTCAGAGTCCTGGTTCTCATTGTCCTCAAAATATTTACTTATTTGCTTAATTGCTTAGCTCAGACATGGGATCCAGGCCCAGGGGATGGAGAACTCAACAAGGGGCCAAGGTGAAGAGGGTTCCTGGAGTGGTGGTGATGGAGAATCGTGGGGTAAGAGCTGTGCAAGCACCGACCAGCCAGTCCAGCTTGGCGGGTGAAGGTGTGTCTCAAAAGGGGAAATAGTTTCTTCCGGAAAGAAATAGCTAACAGCATTGGGCTCATACTTTCAGTGGGGGGTTGGGGAGTAAATTGGTATTAGGCACTCAGAAAACCAAGCAAGGAAAAGTGGATGCTTACTAGTCCCAGATCAAACAGAGTGCACAAAAGTGGACCTGCAATGATAGTGTGCACCGTGAGTCAGCTGTGGACAGTGTTTTCACAGCCATAAACAGCAAATACATTGACTTAATCAAGATGTGCTAGTTCTGTTGTGGCATAATTGGAGGAAGGGAGAAGTTATTTGTATAAGAAACACAGATCCTCCCCTTCTGTACAAGGTAGTGAGTAGATAGTATTGAAGGGGCGGAATTCAGTAGCAGTATAAGCATGTTGTTTAGAAATACTTGAAACAGCTAATGGAGTTGAAAGGGATTCCACTGTCTGGAGGAAGGAGCATGAGAGCTGTGACACTGAACCTGAGGGAACAATCAAGGGCATCGGCAGAGACAAAGTAGACACGGGCCTTAGGCAGTAAGCAGCCACTGTGGTGTCGCAGTGGCTATTTATCGGTTTTGCTGTTTGGTCACCAGCACCTTTTCAAATCTTTGGGGGGAATTTCTCACCTTGTTAGTTCTAAAGCTAATAATGCTTTTCCACCCTTGTCGTAGCTAGCCATAGACCTGTGACTTAATTTTTTTAAGGTTTTATTTATTTTTAAGCAGAGGGGAAGGGGGGGAGAAAGAGAGGAAGAGAAACATGGATGTGTGGTTGCCTCTCACGCGCCCCCCTACTGGGGACCTCGCCCTCATTCAGGCATTTATCCTGACTGGGAATTGAACAGGCGACTCTTTGGTTTGCAGGCCGACATTCAATCCACTGAGCCACACCAGCCAGGGCTGGACACGTGGCTCACTTCACCGGTCACGGCGAGGCTGACACTGGGCAGCAGGTGGTGTGAAGTAGGCTGGGCTGGCAGCTGGCCCCCCGAGCTGCAGCGCCAACAAAGGGTCTTTCTCAGCTCTGCTGCCGGGTAGTTTCGGCATCGTGTTGCTTGTGTGGCCTCTAGAGCCCGATTCTCTGACCCTCCTGGAGATTTTGTGGGCTACACAGTTGCTTACACTAGCTGGGCTGCATTCTGCTCACTCACAGTAAGAAGCCTGACCGACGAAGACATTGGTGCTAGGAGTTGGTGATCTCTGAGAAAGTCGGCTGGTTTTCCGTCCTGATTGTACATACAAGCAGAGAAGAAAGGGGGGAGAGAGCATAGCGCTCAGAGGGTCACCGGCAGTCTGTTGTGCAGTCAGTGCGGGGATGAAGGTCCTGGGGAAGTGAGTGTTCCCAGCCTCGCCACCCAACAGAATATCCTTGGGTAGTGGGGAAGTGGGGTCAGATTTAAACGTGGATGGCATTATACTGTTTCCTCAAATGAACTCTAGAGATCAAGTCCAGTTCTCTCATTTTCCTGGTAGGGAAACAGTCCCAGGTACTTTTTAAAATTTGTGTGATTTTGGAAGAGATTGTTTAGTTTGCATTTGTTGTGTATGAAGGAATAAACCATGGGGTTATTGGGCTTTTTTTCTACTGATGGGTATTAGGGATGTTCTTTATAGCTGAGTTAGGAACTGACTTTCTGAGGTATTTGAACAATATGAGACTCTAAATTTTAGAATTAAAAAAAATTTTTTATTGATTATGCTGTTACAGTTATTCTATTCCCCCCTTCATTCCCCTCCACCCTACCCCCCGTCCCCACCATTACCCCCCCTTTAGTTTATGACCATGTGTCTCAAGTCCTTTAGATTCTATATTTCCCATGCTATTCTTGCCCCCCCATCTATTTTCTATCTACTGTCTATGCTACTTATTTTCTGTACCTTCTCCCCCCTTCTCCTTCTCCCACTCCCCTGTTGCTAACCCTCCTTGAGATCTTCATTTCTATGTTTCCACTCCTGATCTAGCTGTCCTTTTAGTTTGCTTTTGTTTTAGGTGTGGTTGTTAATAACTGTGAGTTTGTTGTCCTTTCACTGTTCATGTTTCTTTAACTTCTTTTTCTTCGATAAGTCCCTTTAACATTTCATATAATAAGGGCTTGGTGATGATGAACTCCTTGAATTTGATCTTATCTGAGAAGCACTTTATCTGTTTATTCTAAATGAAAGTTTTGCTGGATAGAGCAATCTTGGATGTAGGTCTTTGGATTTCATGACTTGGAATACTTCTTTCCAGCCCCTTCTTGCCTGTAAGTTCTCTTTTGAGAAATCCGCTGATAGTCTGATGGGGACTCCTTTGTAGGTGACTGTCCCCTTAGCTCTTGCTGCTTCTAGGATTCTCTCCTTCATTTTAATTTTGGCTAATGTAATGATGATGTGCCTTGGTGTGTTCCTTCTTGGGTCCAACTTCTTTGGGACTCTGTGAGCTTCCTGGATTTCCTGGAAGTCTATTTCCTTTGCCAGATTGGGGAAATTCTCCTTTAGTATTTGTTCAAATAAGTTTTCCACTGGTGGCTGTGCCTTTCCCCCTTTCTGGTACCCCTATAATTCGGATGTTGGAGCGTTTAAAGATGTCCTGGAGGTTCCTAAGAAGAATTCTTCTTGGAATTCTTCTTGGAATTGCTCTTGACTCTTTTCTGTTTGGCCATTGTTTGCTTTCTTCTGGTCCACTCCATTGATTTGAGTCCCAGTTTCCTTTTCATCACTATTGGTTTCCTGTGCAATTCCATTCATTTCAATTAGTTTCGCCTTCATATATTTGTCTAATTTGTCGGTATAATCAACCAGTTCTGTGAGGATCCTGATCACCAGTGTTTTAAACTGTGCGTCTGAGAGTTTTGCTATTTCTTCATCGCTTAGATCTATGGGCTCTGGGGCTTTGAGATCTTCTTGAGCCATTTTTGGTCTGTTCTGGCACTTTAAGTGTGAGGAGCGGTGCCTTGGACTCCCAGGTTGCTGGGTTGTGATGCTGTATGTGGGGGCGTGGTCAGAGCGGAGAAATGGCGGCACCCTCTCTGCCGCTTGCTGTGGGGATCCGCTGTGTTCCGGTCCAATCACCCACTCCCTCGCTTGTCTGTCTGCGCACAAATGTGCGACCACAGTCAACCCGAAGCCCTGCTCTCTCGCTGTTTCCCCCACAGTCGCTTGTTTGGTCGCTCACTCGGTCACTCACTAGGTCCAACCCTGCACCTGGATTCCGCGAGCCTGGATTCCACGCGCCTGAGTTCGTCTGACCGGGTTTTCCTGTGCAACCCTGCTCCGCCAGCTGCTGGTTTCGCCCCTTACCGGTCAGGCTGAAGAATTTGTTGTTAACAGACTTCCGAAAAGTTCAATTTTCTGTGTTCTGGCCGTGTTTTCTGTTGCTAATATTAAGTTGTCTCTAAACTTGGTTGTGTGAGAAGGCACGGCATATCCGCCTATGCCTCCATCTTGGCAGAAGTCCCTAAATTTTGGAATTTTTAATTTTGTTAAATGTTGGATGGTTTGCTCTTGTACTGAATAGCTTAATTATCTTCTTACTAATAATTGCTGTATTAGGCAGTGCATCTTGAACTGATAATAGTATCCAGATTGTCTGAATGGGAATGTTCCTAGTTTTTGAAAGAAGATTTTATTTATTTTGAGAGACGAGGGAAGGGAGGAAGAAAGAGAGGGAGAGAACCATCGATGTTCAAGACAAACATTGATTCGTTACCCCTTGCATTCCTGCAACTGGGGACCTGGCCTGTAACCTAGGCATGTGCCCTGAGCAGCAATTGAACCAACAACCATTCACTTTGCGGGATGGCACTCAACCCACTGAGCCACGCCAGTCAGGGCAGGAATGTTCTCGTTTTTAAAGTTAACTCCTAATTTACTAGCAGCTGATGGAACTGTTATTGTTGCACAGTGGATTGTTGACTGTGATTGGTTAGAATAATTTGACAATAAGTTTTGAGTGTCGCCAATAATGAGGGATATAGAATTAAAAAAGAGTTTAAGAGACTGGAGCAGAAATGGTTGATATGAGTACTTGCAAAATGAATGGGTTCCCTACTTAGATAGCTACATGTATCTGATTTCTTGTGACTGAGGGTTGCCTGAGTATGTTATCTGTAGGCTTTTAAATAAAAGGAAACTTGGATTGGAGGATCTTCATGCAGAGCTGGTGGAGTAGGAATTGCAAGGTCTGCTTTAGATGAGAGCATTGTAGCTGAGTCTCTTGAAAACATCCTTGTGATTTGAATCCAGTCCTGGTGCCTGGACTGCTTATTTTAAGCTCCTGTTATGGCACAGGGCCTTTGCTACTTGTTTTTTGTTTTCGTTTTTTTATAAAATCACCTGAGGATATATTCACTGAATTTTTAGAGAGAGAGAGAGACATCCATGTGACAGAGAAAGAAACATCATTGTGAGAGAGAATCATCAATGGGTTGCTTCCCATGTGCACCCTGACTGGGAATCGAACCCTGAGCTTTTTGGTGTGTGGAAGTAAGTTCCCACCAATGAGTCATGGAGCCAGAGCCCTTTGCTGCTTGTTTTAAATGCTACTTTATTTAATTTCTATGAGGAAGGGAACTGCTTCCTCCATCTTTGTAGAGCAGAAAACAGACTGATACCAGGTGCCTCTCCTTCCACCTGGGAGAGCTGGCTCCCCTTCCAGGCCCGTGGCCCTGCCCCCTGTAGCTGCACTCGGTGTCTGTTTACCTGGATGGGAGGAGGAATGCTGAGGAAGGAGTTACAGGCAGCCCCTCCCTGCTCTGTCTTTTTTTGTTTGGGCAGTGATCAGATTTCTCACACCTTTGCCTAATTCTTGTGTCCTCAAACTTAGTGTTTTATGTGATATTTCTGTTCATTTAACATTAAGCTTGCCCATCTGCTTGTTACTCTGAACAGTTTCCACCCACATCCGTTTTTAAGGATTTTATTGTGTCCTTTCATTGAGACCCTGATTTGGGTGAAAATTCTCCAAACTACATTACTGTCTAGCGTACTGTTTTTATCACCAAGACCCAGCCCCCACTGAGATTTTTTTGATAGGTGCAGATTTCCCTTACCGTTTGAAAGTAGAGTGTTCCTTTGAACCTCTTCATAAGCTGAAATGGAATAAGGGGAAGAGGCCGTTGCGTCACTGAATGTTGGTGGGCGCCGCCTCTGTAACAGTGCGCTGCAGAACCAGCCCGAACGCAGTTGTTCGCTTTTTACCTCTCGACCTGCCAGTGAAAACTTGTCTGTCACAGTGGTGTGAAGTGAACTTTGGAAACGCTGGGGCGCCTGTAATAAAACCACCTACCTCATTTAACATGTCTTGTCTTCCAGTTGACAATATTACTATTAATAAGTAACAAGTGAACTTAGAATATACAACTACAAATAAAATAGGAAGGCTGCGTGACTGCAGGATTTCAGGGGAGCGTGGAAAGAAAGCTACTTACATTTTATGATGTTACTCCTTAATTCTTCAAGGGCTCACATGGCAGGTTTTATAACCATTGTGTAAATGTGGACTCTTTTGTGTTGGGCACTTGGGAAGCTGAAGGGTGGATAAAGAGAGATGGAGTTTTCATTTGAGTGAGCCATGGGAGAATGCCGTATAAGGGCTGTGGGGCTCTGGCAGCACCCCCTGCGGAGGCCGGGCAGAAGGGTGTTCGCTTAGACCCCAGTGTCCCCTGGCGGCTCCGCCGTCTGTGCTGAGCTGTGTGATTGAGAACCGGTGATCTTCGCCCTAGCTCTTTCCCCATGGTTGACTTTTTCTATAAATACCATTTCATTGAAGTTTGGATAAGTAATACACATATGAAGCACACAGTTAAAAGATGCACAATGAAAAGGAGACCTGTCCTGTGCTACCTTCACTGGAGACAACATTTTTATTGTTTCTTTTTCTATATGTGTTTTGACACTGGCTAAGTCTCACCTGACAAAGGAGCATCTCCCCTGTTGGACTCCGGAATGGCAGGCAGCGGAATGGCTCACATTCAGACAGTTCTTTTCTTTGATGCTCATTGGCATTCCTTGTTCTCGGTGTCGTTCTGGTGGTGTGTCGTAATTTGCTTTTGGCTTTATTGTGTCATTTAAAAATGTTCTTATGGTCTTTCTGTTTTTATGAAAGTGTGATTACAAGCTGAAGTTTGTGAAAGTGTCTGGCACATAATAGTTGACCAATAAATATTTCCTTTTATCTTGTCCCTTCTCTCCTTCTCTTTAGTAGTGTGTATAAAATTTTAAAAGATGAAAAAAATTGTGAACCAGGCAGTGCACTGTATTCCAAACATAAACTTGTGTGAGTTGCAGTGTTTCTTTGTGACCCCATTCATTTGAATAGAAATAAGTTATTTTCATTTTTTGAATTCACTTTGCTCAGGAATTAAAAAAACAACAAAACCATTCTGCATGGCTAGTCTTGTTTTTTTCCCCCTTATATAAGTTTACTAGGCTGACTGTGTGAACCACAGGGTAGAAACTTGTGGAAGAAATTTTGAAGGTGTCTCATCACAGTGGGGATGCCAGTGTGTGCTGAGGGTCCTGATTCAGGGGTTCCCTCCTGGGTCGTATTCCTGCTGAGTCCTTGGAGGTGGCTTCACCTGCTTGTGCTTAAGGCAAGCAGGCATGTGGGCTTTTTGTTAGGCCTTAAAACTCAAGTGTTTTGCCCTCATCTAAGACTGATTTACTTCCACTTAGAGCTGATTTATGTTAACCTTTCTAGTAAGGTCGTCCCCACTGCAGAAGAAGATTGCTATAATGCAAAGATGCTGTGAGGATTTATTAGTTAATGGCTTTTGAAGGTGAAAAGAACTTCATAATTGGTATGTAATTAAACTGCCTATCATCACCCTGGAAAACTACCTGGAGTATAAAACAGCCTTATCCATCCTTTTAGATATTAGAAATTTTGGGTTGTTTATTTAGTGGGATTTTAAACATTACATGTTTGCTCATAAGATCCGATAATTAAGGATAGAATTTAAACTAGGCAGTTCCCCATTGCATTGCTTTCTTGAAATACTGTAGGGCTTTTCTTCTTTCTGATGAGTGATCTTTCCCTTATTTATTTTTGAGTTTATTTAAGCCACTGATGACATGCCAGGGAGCAAGATCTTAAATGCTCATCTTTTTTTTTTTAAAAAGTGAGCCACTGCTCTGACTGGTGCGGCTGTCAGTTGGGTGTTTTCGTGCAAACCTAAAGGCCGCTGTTTCGATTCCTGGTCTGGGCACGTACCTGGATTGGGGGCCAGGCCTCCCCCCGGCTGGGGGCATTAGGGGCATGTGAGAGGCAGCCAGTGTTTCTTTCACACATTTATGTTTCTCTCCCTCTCTTTCTCCCTTCTTTCCCTTTCTCTGAAAATAAATTTTAAAATCTTTTTTAAAAATTAAAAAATGAGCCACAGACTGTAGTTGTGATGTTTTTCTTAGGGTTATGGTCCTACTTCCGGGGTTTTCTGGAGTGTTACTTCTCACGACAGTGGCTCCCCCACGCTCCTCTCCTGCATGCCACGGACCACCAGAGCCGCACCCAGTTGTCCCCAGACGTGCCTTCCTCACCACTGCATTCCACTCCGCCAGCGTCAGGTCCAAAAGCTGCCGTCCGTGCGTTATCATTACCTAAGCTGCAGACTGCACACACAGTTCACCAGTTTTCCCGTTAATGTGCTTTACTGTGCCAGAATCCAGTCCCGGTACTGTGTCGCCTTTAGTTGTCCTGTCTCCCCCTCTCCTCTGGTTTGTGCCAGTTTCTCAGTCTTGTCATTCACAATCTTCAGAGTTTTGAGAAATTCTAGTCAGGTGTTCTGTAGACTATTCCTCAGTTTATCTCACGTTTTGCTTGTGGGGGAAAATCTACAGAGGTGAAGGACCCTTCACAGCTTATCATATTGGAGTGAGGGGGGTGTGCACACTGCAGTCATGATCAGCACTGGTGATGTTAACCTTGATTACCTGGCCAAGGTAACGCGTTTACCAGGTTTCCTTACTGAAGAGTCACCCCACCCCCTTTTGTGTGGTACTATTTGGAATCCAGTTATTAAGGTTCAGCCCACATTTAAGTGGTGGGGTAGGGAGCTGGTGGGGGGGGCAGCGGGGGAGGGAAAGATTAAGTTCCGCCTCAGGAGAAGAGTATTTACATAAATTATTTTAAACTCTCTGAGGAAGCTGCTGTGTCTAGGAAATATCTTCTCTGCTGTTCATTCATTTTATTGGCTTAAATTGGGCTTTTTATTTGATTTTAACAAAAAGCTTTTTGGATAGTATCCATAAATATTTGGATGAATTACTGAACTTAGTTATTTGCATAATTTGTTTTGTGGATAGAAAGTTATGAGATCTTTACTAGCAAAAGAAATGTATCTTCATCTCATCAGCATTTATAAATAGCTAGGTACCAGAATCACTGGGACCCCTACGCCTTCCTTTTTTGAAAAAGATTTTATTTATTTATTTTTAGAGAGACGGGAAGGGAGAGAAAAAGAAAGGGAGTGAAACATCAGTGTGTGGTTGCCTCTCATGCACCCCTTTCTAGGGACCTGGCCTGCAATCCAGGCATGTGCCCTGACTGGGAATTGAACTGATGACTTTAGTTTGCAGGCTGGTGCTCAGTCGACTGAGCCAGCCGCACCAGCCAAGGCCCAAGCCTTCGATTTTTTTATTGACTATTCTGGTGATAGGTGACATTTTATTAATAACAAAAAAAACACACCTTGCTTTACCAGGGAATTCGTGTGATGTGCTATAGATAACCAGGGCAAGGAATTATGCTTCTTTCTTCCTTTAAGATTTTATTTATTCATTTTTGGAGAAAGGGGAAGGGAGTGAGAAAGAGAGAAACATCAGCGTGTGGTGGTCTGTCACCCCCCCCCCCCCCCCCAGCTGACACCCCAGACTGTGCCCTGACTGGGAATGAAACTGGCAACCCTCTGGTTCACAGGCTGGCACTCAGTCCACTGAGCCACAGCAGCCAGGGTGGAATTGTGCTTATTTCTTAAACGAGAAAGGTTTGAGGTGAATGTAATCAAGTGTGATTAAGAGGACTTCCGGCTGGAATTGGGACAGGAGCCTGCATTAGGGTTAGCCTCAGCACTTACATGGGGGGCAAGATACTTTGTGTGTCCAGAGGAACTTAAACAAATGCCATCTGTGAAGTTCTCTGTAGCTCGGATATTCTGAGTCAGTTTCTGAGCTTGCATGAATTTTGGAGAAATTCTTACAGGGTAATGCGAAGCAGTATCACATAACAGGGTAGATATTTCTTGCTGCTGTTTATGCGATAGATGTGAATTTGGAGGCAAGGAGAAGAGGCAGAAGATTTGATAAGGATGTTACTGAAGCCTGAACAAGGCCTAGACCGTTATGTGTGGGAGGGTTGGAGAACAGAGTCACAGCCAGGAAGTGTGGAGTTATGTTTATTTATTTTTTGAGTTTTTGTTTGTTTTGTTTTTTGCTTGTGTTACTCCAAACACTGGCATTTCTAATAAGAGAAATGAGCTGTTTGGTGGGTAGAGTGTTCACAGTGCCAGGCATTTAGCTAAGGACCTTACACGTATGATTTTATTTAACCCTTTCACTGTGAGGTGGAGATTCTTTTTATCCATCTTTTTGCAGATGAGTAAACAAACTTTCTTCTAAGGAACTTTTCCAGTGTCTTAACTTTGTGATTGGCAGGCCCAGAATGCTAACTTAAATAATTTAGAGTTCTGAGCCTATTTCACCAGTTCATTTCCGTGAGTTCTCTGAGGATGTGAAAGTTAGTATGGTTCATGTGTCTGGTGCATGTTAACATTTTGCTGATTTTTAGTGAAATAGTTCTGTGAATTTGATGTACAATGTGATATTTGTTGCGATTTCCTTAAAGATACGAAAATTTGAACAGATACTGTTTTATAGGTTACTTTCGGGGCAAAAGTAAGTTTCTTTTTAAACCTTGTATAATAAAATCAGCTTTTCAATCTGTTCTAAGATAAGAAGAAAAGAGACGTGTCTTTCCTGGGACTGGCACTAAGATGTCCATGGCGCTTGGTCTCGGCCGTTGTCGAAGTGGGATGGGGTCAGGTTGGTGGGCTAATGAGCGGGTGGGTGGCAACTTTCAGCCTCAAGTGTCACATTAAAGGTAGATGTTTCCTTAGTATGGGGTGGCTTGTATTAATCGGTTCAGATTTGTTTTTAAAAGAAAACAACCAGTAAAACTGTGTATTGTGATATTGCCAAACTCTTCTGGGCTGTACTGAGGTCTGTTTTTGTATAGACACTACTGTTTTGTTTGTTTGTTTTGGGGGGGGTACCCAATTACTTTGTTTGAAGGGATGGTACAAATGAAAGGCGTAAGTGGATCGGTACAAGTTATGTAAAACATGAAGGTAACTCCAACATGCACTGCTTCGGTGACCAGGGAAGTCACTCCCGTGGCAGTGGGAAGGCAGCCTGAGGCTGAGCTCTGTCTCTGCCTCCCAGAGTGTGCTTGTCAGAGATGCTCCGCGTGCCAGATCCAGGGGCTGCCCACCTGCATAAGTTGGTTACATGGCTCACCCTCCTCTGTGATGGATTTTATGTGCTCGTCCAGGTGGTGAGTCTCACTGAACTCACACAAATGAAGGTCATCTTTTTCAGTGGCCAGTTTGTGGAAGGCCAGTAGTGACTGATTCACACTTTTTCCCCCCAAGTGTTAATACACATTCCATTGAATTCAGCCCATTCTGCCAGTCATCACCTTCCGGTTTCATGATACCCTGGAGGAAGATTCAGGCACCTCGCTGGTTCTGCAACTTCATCATTTCTCAGCATGTTCCCTCTCTTCATGAGATTGCTGAAGGAGATACTTGGCAAGGTTCTTCAAAGCCACATCATCACAGTAAGACACGGACAGGTAGAGGTAGGAGGCATAGAGCTCCAGGCTGATCTGGCGGTTGGTGGTGGCTGAGGACAGGAGGCTTCATGGTGCTGGAGTGGTGGCGGGGACCTTGGGGCTGTCTGTGGGCACCATGTGGAGGTGGCGAAAGGATGGATCTGGGCAGCTGGCTGCGATGGGGGGCTGAGCACCTGGTTCTGCTTGAGCACTGTTGAAGCAGGAAACCACAGTGACTCTTGGCAAAGACTGTTTGAATCAGAGGAGTACGGTTGTAGCTTCATGAATGATGGAAGATCATTGCTTACGGGAGTGAAATGATGCCCCCAAAAGGCTATTATCAAATTGATTGCATGTCACCGTATATCAGAAAGAGAGGAATTCCCTAGTTTCTATTTTAAATTACAATAGAAAGTCTTACTTTTATTTGGCTCTTCCCTTTCTGGAATTAGCTTGTTTTAAGTATAGGCATTTAACCTTTTGGATGTCAAGTGCTTTTACAGGGCGAGTGGGTCTGATCAGGCGGATGGCGTTACAGTCAGGAATGAATGCATACTCTATATGGGTCATGCTTCTGGAAGGGTTTTTTTAGGCTCTTTATGGGACCAGGAATGTCCAAAATTTTTCAGTGGGTTAGAGCACCTTGTAAAGACAGATTGTGGAGGTAGAGATCTGATAATAAAATCACACATTTGGATTAGTTACAGAAAAGTCAGTAATAACCATGTAGGTTTAAAAAAATCTGACCCATAGGCCCTGGCTGGGTAGCTAAGTTGTTTAGAACATCATCCCCATATGCCAAAGTTGCGGGTTTGATCCCTGGTTAGGGCACATACAAGAATCAACCAATGAGTGCATAAATAAGTGGAAAACAAAAGGATGTTTTTCTCTCCCTTCTTCTTCTTTCCTTCCTTCCTCTCTCTCTCTAAAATCAATACAGAAAAATGTAAAAGTATAGAATAAAAATTAAAAATCTGACCCATTGTGCTTTTTATTCCACCTAAAAATAAGTATTCATTTCTTTTTCTTTCATTAAACTGTGCCAGTGGCTTTATATTCTCAGTATCCCCTAACTTTGTAAGTCTGCAGAGGGAAGAAAATATTTCCAAAAAGTTTAGTCATTTATTAAGTGTTAAGCTTTGAGAAAGGCACTGGGCAGTAGGTGCTCTCGGTGGAGGGAGCACAGGAGAGGGGAGGCACGTCTGCAGGGAGGCGGGTTGAGAAACCAGCTCTATTAGGCTTTTAGTTCAGTCTCTGCAGTGACATTGATGGAAACAGTTTTAACTGAGTTGTTACAGTGGATGATTCTATGACATGCAGGCTGTATTTGTAGTCTGCTTGGTTTTATTTGATGTATGTGGAGGACCAAATATGCTCTGAGTTGACTCCGTCATGGAAGCAATAGGTGTGAGTCTGTAGGAGCTAGCTGAGCAGGGCTGGTGTAGACACTGCTCGTTTGTGGGGTCAGAGCTGACTCAGCCACGCGTAGCACAGACACCATTCCCACGTCACGGAACGGACTCCCAAAGCTTCTGTTCATGTGTGCATGGGTTCCACTGCAGAGCGGGACCAGCCTTCGTAATTCTCTTGTTGGACATTCTAGCTGTTCTCAATTTAATGCCATTTTAGCAGCACTTTGTAGGTGAGTTTTTGCAAAGCCCTCTGCTTATTTTGTTTGAGGAGAAATTGCTAGAGGCTTTGTTAACATTGACAAACTGCCCTTCAGAGAAAGTCTAAACTAATTTACAGTACACCACTGTCAGCCTTTTTGGCGGCTACTTTTTCTGTTGCCCTTTTTAACAACCTGCTCTGCCAAACTTTTGGAAAAAATTCTCTGTTCTCTTTTTCCTAACTCAACTTTTATAAGGAAACTCTTGTAATGTGGAATAATTTTAAAGATAGGTTCTTAGCTAAGTAATGTTCAGTAACTGAAGGTTTTGGTGGGCCATGGAGAAGTAGTATTGGGAATATTATTCCAGTATTCTAGGATGAACCAGGTCCTCTGTATTTCTTTTATTTTCTTTTTTAAGATTTTATTTACTTATTTTTAGAGAGAGGGAAAGACTGGGAGAAAGAGAGGGAGAGAAGTATCATTTGGTTGCCTCTGGAGTGCACCCTGCTGGTGGACTGAATATGCAGCCCAGGCCTGTGCCCTCACTAGGAATCAGACCAGTGACCTTGTACTTGTTGGGAGGACGCCCACCCAGCTGAGCCACACTGGTCAGGGCTGTCCCCTGTATTTCTTAGGGTGCTGGTGCGTCACCATTAGACTGTGGCTGCAGGGGTTTTTCTCTTGGAGCACTTGGTGGTAAAACCAGCACAGGAGAACCTCGTAGCATGGAGCTCCACTGTATTGCACTTCACAGACGCTGCTTTTTTTTTTTTTTTTTTTTTTAAGATTTTATTTATTTATCTTTAGAGGGGAAGGGAAGGAAAGAAGGAGAGAAATATCAATGTATGGTTGCCTCTTGTGCGTCCCCTGCCGGGAACTGGCCTGCAACCCAGGCATGTGCCCTGACTGGGAATTGAACTGTGATACTTTAGTTCACAGGCCCATGCTGAGTCCACTGAGCTACACCAGCCAGGGCTGCAGACACTGCTTTTTTACGCAGTGATGTAAGACCCACTGCTAGCAACAAATTACAGCTTGCTGAAGGCTCAGATGGATGTTTAGCATTTTTTAGCAGTATAGTTTAATAAAGGTATGTACATTGCTTTAGACACGATGCCATCACATACTTAATGCACTACAATATAGAGTAAACACAACTCTTCTGTGCACTGGGGAACAAAAAATTCTCGTGACTCGCTCTCTCGTGGTGTCAGTTTTATAGCCGTGGTCTGGAGCTGGGCCCACGGCGTCTCTGCGGTCCGCTTATATGGTCTGGTCCGTCTGATTGGTGTGCTGCTGTGACAGTCCTGTAGAATGGTGTTAGGAAAAATAGGGGGATCTAGAGCCCAAAACGTCCCACTGTGGAATTAATTGGTCTCTGAGGTGTTCCGTCCCCCCTTTCTAGTTTAAGGGCTCACCGTGCTGATGTTACATTGGTGTTAAATGATGAGCTTCTTAAATTAATAACGTGGAAGAAAAGTGTTTCATCTAGAGAAGACTGATTCTTTTTTTTAATATATTATTGATTTTGCCATGACAGTTGTCCCATTTCCCCCTTTATTTTCCTCCCCTCTGCTCCCCCATGGCCCCCCCTTTAGTTTGTGTCCATGTGTCATAAGTTCTTTAGCTTCTACATTTCCCACACCACTCTTGCCTTCCCCCGTCTGTTTTCTCCTCACCGTCTATGCTACTTATTCTCTGTACCTTCTCCCGCCCCTCCTCCTCCCACTCCCCTGTTGCTAACCTTCCCCATGATCTCCATTTCTGTGGCTTTGTTCCTGATCTAGCTGTCTGTTTAGTTTGCCTTTGTTTTAGGTGTGGTTCTTAATAACTGTGAGTTTGATGTGTTTTTACTATATATGGTTTTTATCTTTTTCTTATAGATAAGTCCCTTTAACATTTCATATAATAAGGGCTTGGTCATGATGAACTCCTTCAGCTTGACCTTATCTGAGTAGCACTTTATCTGCCCTTCCATTCTAAATGAAAGCTTTGCTGGATAGAGCAATCTTGGATGTAGGTCCTTGTCTTTCATGACTTGGAATACCTCTTTCTAGCCCCTTCTTGACTGCAGGGTCTCTCTTGAGAAATCGGCTGATAGGCTCATGGGAACTTCTTTGTAGGTGACTGTCCCCTTATCTCTTGCTGCTTCTAGGATTCTCTCCTTCATTTTAATCTTAGCTAATGTAATGATGATGTGCCTTGGTGTGTTCCTCTTTGGGTCTAACTTCTTTGAGACTGTGAGCTCCTGGACTTCCTGGCAGTCTGTTTCCTTAGCCAGAATGGGGAAGTTCTCTTCCATTATTTTTTCAAATAAGTTTTACATTTATCGCTTTTCCTCTTCTCCTTCTGGCACCCCTATGATTTGGATGTTGGAACATTTAAAGATATTCCAGAGGTTCCTAAATCTCTCCTAATTTTTTTGAATTCTTATTTCTTCATTCTGTTGCAGTTGAATGTTTCTCCCTTCTGTTCCAAATTGTTGATTTGAGTCCTGGTTTCCTTCCCTTCACTGTTGGTTCCCTGTACATTTTTCTTTACAGAAATTTATAAGTTTTAAATTGTGTACCATTCTGAGCACGTCTTGCTCAGTCCTGCTGTGTCCTGCCCAGGACGTGACTCCTCCCTCCACGTAGTGTATCCGTGTTGCGTGTGCTCCCCCCCCATCTGTCACTTGCTTAGTAGCCATCTTAGTGACCTGATCGGTTATCAGAGAGACACACGCAGACTACACATTCACATTACCTTCTTTTGTTTTGAAGATTTTATTTATTTTTAGAGAGGGGGAAAGGAGGAAGAAAGAGAGGGAGAGAAACATCCAATGGTTGCCTCTTACATGAGCCCCAACTGGGTACCTGGCCCACAACCTGGGCATGTGCCCTGACTGGAAATCCAACCAGTGATCCTTCGGTTCACAGGTTGACACTCAATCCACTTAGCCACACCAGCCAGGGCCCCATAACTTATTTTTGTTACAGTTTAGTTTATTATTGTTGTTAATTTCTTACTGTCCCTAATTTATAAATTGAACTTTGTCATGGGTATGAATGTGTAGGAAATAAAACATAGTATATAGAGGGTCTAGAACCATCTGCAGTTTCAGGCATCCACTGGGGGTCTTGCATGTGCCCCCTGTGAATAAGGGGGTGCACAGTACTATCACTCACACTTGCATCTTACTTACAGAGGCGTCGTTCCAGCCACGGACGGCATCAGGTGCTTCCATGTGCACCACTGTCGACGGGCCCAAGCTGAGGTGCAGGGTGTCCTCAGTGCTCCGGGAGTGCCGAGGTGGGGGTGGGGGGCTGCTGACCCGGCCTGGGAGAGGTAGAGCAGACTTTCTGGAGACGGTAATCCTTGGGCTGCCTGGAAGGATGAGTAGGAGTTTGGGGTGGGAAAAGAGAGGGTGGGACCTTGCAGGGAGAGGGAAGTTAAGGGGGAAGATGTGGGAAAGGAAAAAGGCACGGCACTGGGATTACCACGTGGGGGATACATGAGCCCTGAGGCATAAGGTTAGACAAAACTTCCATACTTCTGAGAGTTTTGCAGGATACATCCTAAGATTTCCTCTCAGCCCTTTACACATAGTATTCCACTAGCCCCGGCCAAATGGCTCAGTTAGTTGGTGTGTCCTGTGTACCAAAAGGTTGCAGGTATGATCCCTGGTCAGGGCACACACCTAGGTTGTGGGTTCGGGGTGCATATGGGATGCTACCGATTGATGTCTCTCCCACGCTCCAGCCCTGCCTTTCCCCCCACACTCCCCTCTCTCTGTCTCCCTGTGGGCAATGAACATATCCCGGGGTGAGGATTGAGAAAATAGTATTATACTATCTTTGACTTGTGTTGCTATTGGGAATTTTACTGTCAGTTTGTCACTTATTTGAGGTGATATTTTTCTCTCAGGCTTTTAAAATTTATACCAACCTTTGCTCTAAAGGTCTTTTAAAAAGAAACAATTGAGCCCTGGCCTGCAAACCGAGAAAGGTCGCTGGTTTGATCCCCAGTCGGGGCACACGCCTGGGTGTGGGCTGGGTCCCCAGCAGGGTTCACATGAGAGGCAACCACACACTGATGTTTCTCTCATTCTCTTTCTCCTTTTGCTCCCTCTCTCTCTAAAAATAACTAAATAAAAAGTTTTAAAAGATGTAATTGACATAAAGTACACAAGTTCAAAGTGTTAAGTGAGGTTTGACGATTGTGTAGGGCCTTGGAATGCCATGAGTTTTATGTTAAAGACACTGTGGAAGCTATGGAAGGGTCTTTGTTTTCAAAGTAGACCTTTTTAGAATAGTTTTAGACTTGCAGAAGTTACAAAGATAGTACAGAGAATTCCTGTGTACCCCACACCGTTTCCCTATTATTAATGTTTTACATTCGTCAGGTACGTTTGTGCAGTTAATGAACCGATATTGATTCATTGTTATTACTGGAGCCATCGTTCATTCAGACCTCCTTAGTTTTCACATAATGTTCTTTTCCTGTTCCAGGATCCCATCCAAGGTACATGCCATGTTCAGTTGCTGTGTCTCAGTCGGCAGCTCTTGGCCGTGATGGTTTCTTAACAGTTACCTTATTTCCTATGGCTTCAGCAGTTCTGAGGGCTACTAGTCAGGGTTTTTGTAGTGTTCTTCAGTTGGGACTGGGGGTTTTGGGAGGAAGACTATGAAGGTGACTTGCCACTCTCATCACATCAAGGGTAGAAACTATCAATGCAGCACAGTCACTTTTGATGGGGACTGTCACCACTGGCTGAGGTGGCATTTGTCAGGTTTCTCCACGGTCAAGTTACTCTCTCCACCCCCACTTAGTTCAGGTGTTTAAAACACACAGTTCAGTGGTTTTTAGTGTGTTCACCAAGTTGTGCAACCGCCACCACAGTCAGTTTCAGACTGTTCTCGTCATCCCATAAAGAAACCTTGTTTCCTCCCTGGCTGGGTGGCTCACTGGGTTAGAGCATCATCCCAGTCACCAAAATGCTGCCAGTTTGATCCCTGGTCAGGGCGTGTAACTTGAGTTGTTACACGCCCCTGGTTTGGGGTGAGTGTGGGAGGCAACTGATCGATGTTTCTCATATCAGTGTTTTTCCTCTCTCAAATCAATAAACATATCTTCAGGTGAGAATTTTAAAAAAAAGGAAATCCCATACCTGTTAGCTGTCACTCCCCATTTTCCCAAAACACCCCACACCTGCAGGCAACCACTAACCTGTGTTATCTGTGTCTGTGGAGTCGCCTATACTAGACATTTCATATAAATGGAATCGTTGTGTGTGTGTGTGTGTGTGTGTGAGAGAGTGTGACTAGCTGCTTTCACGAGGCGTAACGTTATCAGCTCATCTATACTGAGCATGATTAGCACTAAATTTCTTTTTGTGGTGGTATAATATTCCATCATGTGGCTATATTGTATATGCTGTGTATTCATTCATCAGTCGATGGACACTTGGCTTGTTTCCACTTCTTGGCTGTTAACATAATGCTGCTCTAAACATTTGTGGACAGGCTTTTATGTGAACATACGCTTTCTTTTCTCATTGCTGCATACCTAGGAATGGAATTGCTTGGTTATTCGGTAACTCTGTTTAACCTTTGGAAGAAGTGCTAGACTGTTGTCCAAAGTCGAGACACCATTTTACAGTCTCATCATTCTAGTCAAGTATTCTGATTCACAAGTAGGCAACAGACTTGAAATAGACATTTCTTCAAAGAATGTGTGCAGATGGCCAGTAAGCATATCAAATATGCTCAGCATCATTAGTCATCAGACAAATGCAAATCAAAACCAGAGTGAGACACCAGTTTACACCCACTGGCTAGAATAAAAAAGTCAAATAATAACAAGTATCAGTGAAGATGTGGAGAAATTGGAACCCACATATACTGTCAGAGGGAATATAAAATGTAAGTGTAAACATGTTGCTTTGGTTTCAGACAGTTGACAAATACAATATTCAGAATAAGAAATAACTAATTCAGCCCTGGCTGGTGTGGCTCAGTGGACTGAGTGCAGACCTGTGAACCAAATGGTCGCCAGTTCAGTTCCCAGTCAGGGCACATGCCAGGGTTGTGGGTCAAGTCCCCAGTAGGGGACGTGCAAGAGGCAACTACACAGTTTTTCTTCTCTTTCTCCCTCCTTTCCCCTTTGTCTAAAAATAAATAAATAAAATATTAAAAACAAACAAACAAATTGATGGTTTCAGGGCAGAACAGAAAATATGCTTGAAGAGTAATTTGTTTACTATGAGACAAGATTATTTTAAATTAAAACACAGATACTTTATTAGGTAACATCATATCACATATTCTTTTTAATTAAAAAAAATGTTTTGAGGACCTCTGGCCAAGATGGAGGCATAGGTAGACACACACTGTGCCTCCTCAAACAACCAAAATAAGAACAACAAAAATACAGAAGCAAAAAAAAGAACTGACACAAAATTGAACTGCACATAAGTCAGACATCCAAGGAGATAAAATAGACACATTCATCCAGACTGGTTGGAGGGTGGAGTTGGGCAGCCAGGCAGAGAGGGGTGGTGGCAAAAAGAGCAGTGGCTTGAGGACCCCAGGTGCACAAGACAAAAGTGGGTGGACCCTGGGTGGCAGCAGCTGGCAGATGCTGGCATGGAGTGGCAGCGGGCAGATCCAGCGAGGCACGCAAGGCGGCTGACCGGGTGGCCATACTTTAGTGCGCAGATAAACCAGGCGAAACTGGGTAGCGGGACAGACTGCACAATCCAGGGCTCCAGTGAGGGGAAATAAAGCCTCAAAACACCGATTGAAAACATCTGTGGGGGTTCAGGTGCCAGGAGAGACTCTCAGCCTTACAGGAGAGTTCATTAGAGAGACTCACAGGGTCCTACTAGCACGTCCAGAAGCCCACCCACCCGGGAATCGGCACCAGAAGGGCCCAGTTTGCTTGGGGGAAGCGGCGGAAGGGACTGAAATTCAGCAGAGAGGAGAGCAAGCGCCGCTATTCCCTCTCAGACCCCTGCCCCACATATGGTGTCACAACCCAGCAACTGAGTTGACCTGCCCTGGTGAACACCTAAGACTCCACCACTCACTAAGTAACAGGTGTGCCAAGACCAAAAAAAAGGGGGGGGGGGCCAAACAAAAGAACAGATCAAAGGTCCAGAACAAATACAACTAAGTGACCAAGAGATAGCCACCCTATCAGATGCCCAGTTCCAAGCACTGGTGATCAGGATGCTCACAGAACTGGTTGAATTTGGTCACAAAGTAGATGAAAAAATGAAGGCTTCACTAAGTGAAATGAAGGAACAAATAATAAAGGAACAAATAATAATACAGAATTTCCCCAATCTGGCAAAGGAAATAGACTTCCAGGAAATCCAGGAAGCTCAGAGAGTCGCAAAGAATTTGGACCCAAGAAGGAACACACCAAGGCACATCATAATTACATTAGCCAAGATTAAAATGAAGGAGAGGATTCTAGAAGCAGGAAGAGATAAGGGGACAGTCACCTACAAAGGAGTTCCCATCAGACTGTCAACTGATTTCTCAAAAGAGACCTTATAGGCAAGAAGGAGCTGGAAAGAAGTATTCGAAGTCATGAAAGGCAAGGACCTACAATCAAGACTGCTCTATTCAGCAAAGCTTTCATTTAGAATGAAAGGGCAGATAAAGTGCTTTTCAGATAAGGTCAAGTTAAAGGAGTTCATCATCACCAAGCCCTTATTATATGAAATGTTAAAGGGACTTATCTAAGAAAAAGATAAAAACCATATATAGTAAAAACACATCAAACTCACAGATATTAACAACCACACCTAAATAAAGGCAAACTAAACAGACAGCTAGATCAGGAACAAAGCCACAGAAATGGAGATAATGGGGAAGGTTAGCAACAGGGGAGTGGGAGGAGGAGGGGCGGGAGAAGGTACAGAGAATAAGTAGCCTAGACGGTGAGGAGAAAACAGACGGGGGAAGGCAAGAGTGGTGTGGGAAATGTAGAAGCTAAAGAACTTATGACACATGGATACGAACTAAAGGGGGAATGTGAGGCGGAGGGGGCGTGTAGGGTGGAGGGGAATGAAGGGGGAAAATGGGACAACTATAATAGCATAATTGATAAAATATGTTTTTTTAAAGTTTTGAAATTATATGACATAGAAACTACAGAAAATATTATTTTCCTACTTACTACCCAGATTTGCAGACGGTAATGAAGCATTATAGATGATAGCCAAAGTAAGATAGCTCCTCTTAGGGTGGCTTTTATTCTCTTTTTTTAAAAAAGATTTTATTTATTTTTAGAGAGAGAGAAGGGTAGGGAAACAGAGAGGGTGAAAAACATCAGTGTGTGGTTGCCTCTTGCACGCCTCACACTGGGGACTTGGCCTGCAACCCAGGCACGCGCCCTGACTGGGAATCTGACTGATGACCCTTTGGTTCGAAAGCCAGCACTCAGTCCACTGAGCCACACCATCCAGGGAGGCTTTTATTCTTTAAAAAAAATTTTTTTTAATTCTCACCTGAGGACTTCTTTTTTTTTTTTTTTATTGCCTTAAGAGGGACAGAGAGAGAAAAACCTTGATGGGAAAGGGAAACATCAGTTAGTTGTCTTCTCACATGCGCCCTGACCAGGGATTGAACCTGCCACCATTTGGTTTATGGGGCGATGCTCCAACCAACTGAGCCACACCAGCCAGGGTCCTTTATTCTTTATTGTGCATGTTTTATACTTTAAATGTAAACCCTAATAACATGTAGCTTCCTTTTTATATTTTTAATATTTATAGTATGGTATCATACATTTCCTTTAATTTCTTTTTTTGTAATAGAAATCATTGCCGTCTGTGGATCTGGTAAATCTGATTTTCTGTATTTAAGTCCTTTGAATGCACATGCCATGGTTTAGTCAGTTTCTGTTCACGGATGTTTAAGGTTTTCCTGGGTTTCAGTAGGATAAACAGCGTTGTGCTAGCAGGTAGCAGTCCATATCAGGCAGTATTTTTCGGAGAAGAGAACTGAGAGGGGTGTTCGTCTGTTTATTTAGATACTTAGAAGGAGTTGGCTTGCGTGTTGTGAGTGCCCAGCAAGTCCGAAATCTGTAGGGCTGTTCTGCAGGGTGGGGAGTTGAGGCTTCTGTCTGGGGCACAGTTTCTTGTAGGAAATGGCATGTTTTTCTCTTGAGGCCTTCAGTTGATTAGATGGGGTCCACCCATATCATGGAGATGCTTTACTTCAATTTAGTTGATTATAGTTGTTAACCACAGCTACTGAATGCCTTCACAGCAACACCCGGGTCAGGTAGGGTTTGATGAAATGACTGATTACAATCTCTAACTCACCCAAGTTGACACCCGGAACAGCTCCTCATCTTCCTCCTCGTGCATCTTACGTAGAGTCTTTACAGGCAGGGACTTTTAAACTTTAAAAAATCTCCACCAGTAGTTTAAACATGTACTTAATTAAACAACATTCTGGGTTGGTTTGGTTTTTTTAAGTGCTGGTCAGGACCCATAAATTAATTTTAATAGGTCTGACCTGAGTTTGAAAAATGTGACTGTTGTGTGCATATTCTTTTTAGAGGTGGAGGTCTGGGTATCCATACTCAGCTGCGTTGCGCACGGCCAGCGTCCCTGTGAAGTCCTTGTGAAAGCACATTCCCGCTGGGGGTGTGGGTGCGGCTCCCTCTCTCTCCTGACGAGGGTCGGTCACTTCCATTGCCTCGTCATCCCTCTTACTGCCGGCTAGGTCTGGGGTTATTTATTTATTTATTTATTTCATTATTATTATTATTATTATTTTAACTTTTATTAATTTTTTTAGAGAGAGGGGAAGGGAGGGAGAGAGAGAAACATCAGTGTGTGGTGGCCTCTCACGTGGCCCTCATGGGGCACCTGGCCAGCAACCCAGGCACGTGCCCTGACTGGGAATCGAACCAGCGACTCTTTGGTTCTCAGCCTGTGCTCAATCCACTGAGCTACACCAGCCAGGGCTGGGTTTATTTTTTAAGCTTTTTTGTTTTCAGTTGCAGTTGACATATATTGTTTTCTGGTTTACTGCATTGTGGTAGAGATTTACGTGACCTACTAAGTGATCTCCCCGAAAAGTCTAGTACCCACCTGGCACAACTCATTATATTAATGACTATATTCTTCATACTGTACTTTACATCCCAGTCAATGTTTTGTGACTGCCAATTTGTGCTTCTTTTTTTTTTTTAATATTTATTTATTCATTTATCTTTAGACGGGAAGGGCGGAAGGAGAGAGGGAGAGAAACATCAGTGTATGGTTGCCTTTTGTGCGCCCCCTGCTGGAGACTGGCCTGCAGGGAACCAGCCTGCAACCCAGGCATCTGCCCTGACTGGGAATCGAACCGCGATTATCTGGTTTGCAGGCCCGCGCTCAATTCACTGAGCTACACCAGCCAGGGCCCAATTTGTGCTTCTTAATCCCTTCGCTTTCTTCACCCAGCTCCCCAGCCCCCTTCCCATCTGGTGACCGTCAGTTTGTTCTCTGTGTCTGAGTCTGTTTCTGTTTTGTTTGTTCATTTATTTTCTTTAGATTCCATGTATAAGTGAAACCATATGTTATTTGTTTTTCTCTGTCTGCCTTATTTCACTTAGCATAATACCCTCTAGGTTCATCCATGTCACAATGGTAAGATTTTATTCTTTTTTTAGTGGCTGAGTTATATTCCATGGTGTGTATGGACCACATCTTTCTTCTTTATCCATTCTTCTGTTGATGGACACCTAGGTTGTTTCTATAATCTTGGCTGTTGTAAATAATGCTTCAGCGGACATAAGGATGCATGTATTTTTTCAGATTAGTGTATTAGATTTCTTTGGATAAATACCCAGAAGTGGGATTTCTATGTCATATGGCAGCTGTATTTTTCCTTTTTCTTTATTCTTTTGAAGTTTTAAAAAAGATTTTATTTATTTTTAGAGAGAGGGGAAAGGAGGGAGAAAGAGGGATAGAAACATCAGCATGTGGTTGCCTCTCGAAACCCCCCTCCGCACAGGGGACGTGGCCCGCAACCCAGGCATGTGCCCTGACTGGGAATTGAACCAGCAACCCTTTGGTTCACAAGCCAGCACTCAGTCCACTGAGCCACACCAGCTAGGGCGTTTTGCGGTGGAATTTTTATAAAAAATTAATTTGAGTCAGTCTGAGGACATATGCTAAGGAGCAAGATGTCAAATGCTCCCTTTATTTTTTATTTTTTGAGATCTCTCCTCCTGTTTTCCACAGCGGCTGTGGCAGTTCCCAGTCCCACCAGCAGTGCCTATTTGGTTAAGGTTTTTAACACTTGGTAATTTCTTTTTAAACAAGGAGAGCATCCTCAGAGTTACCACCTTCAGCAAATAATCAGTATCTATCCGGAAATGAATGGCATTAATTTATTTTCATCGTCTCTATAGTCTTTAATTTACACACAGCAAAATGGACCGGCTTTTGGTGCGCCCAGCACAAGCTGGAGTAGGGAGCAGTGCCACGTCCTCAGAAGCTCACCTCGTGCCATTCTTACCCTTCCTCCTCCTCCTCTTCCCCTCGGAACATCGGTCCGTTCCCTCACCCTGTAGTGTCTGTTGTTCCCGAGTGTCACAGAAATGGGTTCACACGACATGGAACCTTGTCTAGGATTGACTGGGGTTTTCCCTGTGTTTTGGGGATAAGGCTATGTTGTTTCTCGTGTCAGTGGTTTATTTATTTTTATTGCTGTGTAGTGTTCATTCCAGTGTATAGATGCACCACAGTTTATCTTTACTCCTTGTAGGACATTTATTGTTTTCTTCTTTTATAAATTTTAAAAATTGATTCGAGAGAGGGGGAGGGAGGAAGGGAGAGGAGGAGAAAACGTGGGTTTGTTTTCCATTGATGCATTCATTGGTTGATTGTCGTAGTGCCCCAGTTGAACCCGCAACCTCAGTGCATCTGGACAACGCTCTGACCTGCTGCGCTGCCCATCCGGGACGATGTGTTTTTTCTCTCCGGATTTTGTTGGTTGTGAATAAAGCTGCTATAATAATAAATCATGCAAGCTTTGTTGTAAGCATGGGTTAATTCCATAGGTTGTGTACCGAAGAGTGGGGTTGTTGGGTCGGCCATTTGTTACACAGACCTTTATGGGAAGCCTTTCCGAGTGGCCTCGTTGTTCTGTGTTTGCTCCAGCACTCGGAGAGTTTAGTTGCTCCTAGTATTTGTCAGTACTCGGGGTTAGCCGCTTCTTTCACTTTACATGTGCGTACAGGTGTGCCGTGTGTTGGCTTCTCATCATAACTTTCATTGCTTTTCCCCACTGGCCAGTGGTGGCGAGGGGCTTCTCATGTGCTTTTACGCCCTCTCTGTATCTTCTTCAGCGAGGTGGTTGTTCAAATCTTCACTTACTTTTTAAAAATTGTCATTACTGAGTTTTTAAAAGTTCTCTGTATACTCTGGAAACAACTTGTCAGATATATGACTTAGAAATATTTTCTCACAGTCTTTACTTTCTCTTAAGAGTGTCTTTAGCAGAGCAAGAGTTTCAAAGTTTTGATTAAGCTCAATTTACAATTTTTTTAAACTTTTATAGATTATACCATTGGTGCCATGTCTGAAAAATCTTTTCCTGAACTCAAGTTCATGAAGGTTTTTTCATGTTTTTTCTAAAAGTTTTATACTTGTGGTTTTATTTTTATATCTGAGATTGTTTTAATTTGATTAGGCGTGAGGTATAGATGGAGGATCACTGTCTTTGTACATGCGAAGAGTTCACTTGGCTGACCCTGAATGTCTGCGTCTGTGTCTGCACTGTCGTGTTCGTCCCTCTGTGCGTCTGGCCTGCTGCCAGTACCACACTGTTCTGAATACTGTACCTTTATATGTAGAAATCCTTCGAATAGAGTGGTGTGAGCCTTCCAGCTTTGACCTGGCTATTCTGGCCCTGTTTGATTTCCCCCTCAATCTCTCTTTTTGTCTGTTTATATCAGTATGGACTCAGATTGTTAGGTTATTACTGTCATTTATTTGTTGAGCAAATTGTTTCAGGTCTGGTCAGTAGAACAAAGATCCTGTTTTTCTTTGAACACTTTCTTACCTTCTGGCATAACAAGATACTCCAGGTCCTCTTACACATTTCCTCTCTGAGCCCTGCAGTCAACCACTTCTCCACGGACACTTCGATTCTTCCACTGGTGAATGGCAGGTAGGAACCAGGATCTGGGAGCTAGATGTGTGCGAGCATTGCGGGTTGTCATTGCATCAAAGCCCCTCTCAGTGGGCGGGGCTGGGAAATAAATGTGCATACGTGTGCGTGCAGACACATGTACACACGTCTGTGCCCTTTTCTGTTGAAAACTGTGCTTTCATACGGTTACCATCCATTTTTCCCCAGCACCAAAGAATTCTTTCTGGCCTCTCCCTTTCGTATTTGCAACTCTTTCCCTCAGGGTAATTGTGTTGAGGTTCATTTGTGTTTTATACTTAAGTAGTTCATTCTTTTTCATTGCTGAGTTTTATTTCACTGAGTGGATACAGCACACCACATTTTAGGAAATTGCCAGAATGTCGCCCTAAAGTCATAGCACCGTTTTCCATTCCCACCAGCAGTGCGTGAGAGTTCCGGTTCCTCCACATTATTGCCAGACCTTGGTGTTGTCAGTCTTTTTAATGGTATACTTTTGTAATGGGTATGCTGTGATATCTCATGTGGTTTTAATTTGCAATCCAAATTTAAATTTCTAAATAATTAAAAAATTTTTTGTTAGTTTACATACTTCTTATGTTAGTTTCAGGTGTACAGCTATGTTGTTAGACATTTATGTAGCTTACAAAGTAATCACCTCAGTAAGTCTGATGCCCTCCTGGCACCACCGCCATGACAGTGTTACTGACCGTGTTCCATGCGCTGTGCTTCACCTCCTGTTACTCTTCATAACCAGCGATTTGTGCTTCTTAACCTCTCCCCCAGCCCCTCCAGCCCCTTCTCTTTTGCAGTTATCAAACTGGCCTCTGTGTTGGAGTTTGTTTCTGTTTCATTTGTCTTTTTTTTTAAAGACTTTATTTATTTATCTTTAGAGAGGAAGGGAAGGAGAGAAATAGCAATGTATGGTTGCCTCTCATGAGTCCTCTGCTGGGAACTGGCCTGCGACCCAGGCATGTGCCCTGACTGGGAATCGAACCGCAATTGTGTGGTTCGCAGGCCCGTGCTCAATCCACTGAGCTACACCAGCCAGGGCTTGTTTTTTAAGATTCTACATGCAAGTGAAATCATATGGTATTTGTCTTTCTCTGTCACTTAACATAACATCCTCTAGGTCTACCCGTGTGTTCACAGATGGCAACATTTCCTTCTTTTTTGTGGCACTTGTAAACCTGTTGGCCTCCTATTTTGTATCAAAGATTTTTAAGAAATTGAATGCACTTTGGAAGTTTCCTTTCAAGTTAAATCTTTTTAATGGTTATTCTTTATTTTTTTTTATTTTTATTTTTTTTTAAAGATTTTATTTATTATCTAGAAGGGGGGGGGGTACGGTTGGATTCTTTATAAAGTTGTTGAAAAATCTGTGGGTTCCTGCTGTTGAGTCATGAAAAGTTACTCTGGCAGGGAAGGGTAAGGTATTCTGAGCACACCTGAAGGGTTCATATTTTGAAAGAATCTTTGAGCATCTTGCCACAGGCGGTTCCCCTTTTGGATGCCCCATGTCTGAAAGCAGAGCATCATGGTCCGTAGTGCGTAGATGACTCTGCGACGCTCCTTAGAGCTGAGTGACCTGACAGTGTGATGGTGTAAGAATGATAATTATGCCCACCACACACGTACCTGTCTATGAAGTAAGGAACAGTAAAGTAGGAAAATACTTAGAGGTAGAAATGTTTCAGGAAACCTCGGAGCCTCCTCCGCTGCCATCGTCACCTGATGGGGGTGAGCGGGCGGCACTGGGGCAGGTTTCAGTAAAGGGTGGGTGATGGCGTCATGTTTTCAGGTTAAAAGACCGGTGCGGTGTTGTTGCTCATTGCTTCATGTGTCTGCTAAGTTATAATAAGAATTTTCTTTTTTATTTCTACCAAGCCAAATTAGCAAGACGCAGTCAAGAACGAGACAATCTTGGCATGCTGGTCTGGTCACCTAATCAGAATCTATCAGAAGCAAAACGTAAGTTTTAGAGCACGTTTATTTTTTACTTTATTACCTTATACAAAATTTTAAAGAAGCTTCATAGCTAAAAGTCCCTACATGTATTACATTTCTCTTACATTTTTTAAACGAATAATTACAAGAATGTGAAAGTGTGTATTTCTTTACTGTGGCCTGTCATGATGTTTGAAAGATTTTTAATCTGCGGTTATACAATCTACTTTTTCCAAAATGCTATACAGGCAAATACTGAAGTAAGTAGGAGGAAAGGCAGAGAGTGGAAGGGAGGTTATAGTGCAGCTAGGGATTTGCAGATTTATGAAGATGGCGAGTTGAACAGATTTCTAATTCGAAAGACTACCAAGGTCAAATGTGCATTATGTATAATACAAGACTTTAGCCTCACCAAAAATAAAGCTTCAGAATTGGCTATTTATTTCATGTATTTAAAATCTTACTAGGATGAATATTCTGAGCTAACTTGGATTTGTGGGGGAGGGAGAGGGGTTCTAAAGCTATTAGTACTAGTTGTATTTGTAGAGTTAGCCTTTTCAGCTTTGTGCCTCCTCTGCTGAAATAATTTTGTATCTAATATATTACTAGAGTCTTTGCCATTTTTAGTTTTTATTTTCTTCATAACTTAAAAGAGAGAAGAAAAACCAAATTCCCTTTTGAGGATTTTTTAGCAGGGTTGTGTGGATAGAACTAATGGTGATTTGTGAACTTGGAAACTCACATGCAAAGTTTTTTGGTATATGTGCATTTTTCTGGAGAAAGGATTTTCTAAAGGGTCTTCGATCCTCACCCCTGCCCCCAAAGTCAGTGATCACTGCTCGTGTCAGGGCTTTATTTTAAAAAGCCACCAGTGGCAAATGTCCGGCAGAAAACAGTTAGGTTGTGGGTGGCGGCCGGAAGGCTTTGATCAGAAGCCCACGTCGGTCGTGCAGTGTTGAAGTGCTGTTGGCAGGTCACTCCAACGCGCCTGAAGACTGTGCGTGTGAAACGCCCCCTCTTGTATGCTCAATGTCCGTGTGAGCATTTTAAGATGCAAAGAGCTCATATGGTAAAGAAACATGTTCAGTTTTGGCCAGGAAGGATACTTCTTTGGTACAGTACCTTCCATGGAACATGGGAAATTCAGCTACTCTTTGTAATGCTAAATTTAGTAACAATAATCTCAGTATAGTCTGATTTTAAGAACGCCTTAATTTTGCCTCCTTCAGACTGTTGCTCGATGAGTCTGTGATGGAGAGCAGAGTGGTGGCAGGGTGGCAGGGTCTCCGACGCCTTCACTGTGCTGGGGAGGACATTTAGAGTATCCCCGGGCCTCCTCTGAGCACTTGTAGCAGGTTACAAAAGTGACCTCTTCCACGTGCGGACATGTTCTTCCTAACAGAGCGCTGAGAGTCCGCCCGCCTGGAGGGCGGTTTCCCTAACTCTGCTGAGTAAGTCTGCCCCATCTGCGTCTTTGAGATGTCATCCCACCTCCTCTGCTGTCCCGTCCCAGGTTAAACCTGCCTCAGGGTTATTAGACGGTTTGCTTGGGGTCTCTCTTCATCTCTGTTGCCCTCCTGGATATATTGCAATTGGTTACAATACCCATTTTAAATTATGGTGGCCAGAATGGAAATAGTTAGCATTTGTTGAGCCTTTTTGCCAAGCATCATACTAAAGTGCTTTCGGTGCTCCTGTGTTACTCAGTCCTCACAATAACCCAAGAGGAGGTTTTTGTCCCTACTTTGTAGATGGCATTCCGCTATTCAGAGAGGTTGGGGAGCTAACAGTGCGTGGAGGAGCCGGTCCGGGTCTGCTGACTCTTCCCCTCGGCCGGCGTGCTAAACACCTCTCTCAAGAGGGTTGAATTCATTAAGTGTTTTCTCTACATTTCAGCCACGATTCTGTTATTACAGATCAAGACTGTATTAGTGCCTCCTGCTATTGTATTACCTGTCGGCATCTTTGGAGCCAGAATTTAATTTTAGTGTTGTCTTATTTTTTGTAGCCCTAGAAGAAAAGAGCAGAATATGACAAGTTAATAGATTTTTAATTAATGTTATTGCCCAAAGTAAATTTGCAGTTTTAATATAAGTCCTGCCTGTAATGGTTAAAGCTATAAAAATCAATCTGAAAGTATTATTTATATATATTGTCAAAAGTTCACAAGACACAGAAAAGCATAAAGAAACAGTGCACTCATTATTCCATTGTACAGAGGTAACTGTTGAGTATTTTGGGATGTTTTCCCAACCCCTTCCCCCTGCTCTGTGCATATTTATGTGAGTAAGATGGTGGTGTTTGTATATATGTGTGTGTGTACAGTAAGCCCTCACTTAACAGTGGCAGTAGGTTCCTGGAATCTGCAACTTTAAGGGAAACAACAGAATATAACAAAGCCAGTGTTACCCTAGGCTCGTTGACATAAGAGGTGAGTTCCTATAGCCTGTTTCCAGTTTTAACTTTTAAATGAAGACTCGAAACATTTCTAATGCTGAACATTGAAATGTGAGCTGTACAGACATCTAAGAAAGATAAATAAAAACAAGATGATTTTCTAACCTGCTGATTCCAGTTCAGGGTCACAGGTGGCTGGAGCCTCTCCCACGACTTAGGGTGCAGGGCAGGATCACCCTGGACAGGAAACCCTCCCATCTCGGGGCCAGTCACACACACTCACACACTCACACTGAACCGTGTAGACACACTAGTCATCTCCCATGCACGGCTCTGTGGTGAGGGAGGGAACCGGAGCACCCAGAGAAAGGCCACCCAGGCGTGGGGACACAATCCTTGGACAGTGGTCCCAACTGGAAATCAGTTTCTAACCCCCGCCACCTGCATCAACACTGTAATAAAATGATGTTTGAGGACCTGCTTTATATGTCTGTGTATTGTCTTCCTGAACATTGACCTGAGCATTTCCCATGCTTCCCATGTTGATAAAACCTCATGTATATATTATAATAATTGTGTAATGTTCTATGACATGGGTGTATCAGTGTATTTAACCATTCTTCTATTGAAAATTTAGATTGCTTCTAATTCGTTGCTTTTGTAAAAGCTGCAGTGGTAAACGCAACCACAGAGGTTTGTCCTCTGTTTTATTTGTTGCAGTTTCATTGTGTTTTTAGTGTTTGCTTGGGATCTATCCTCAGGAACAGAACTGTGGGCTGATGGAACTTGTTTGCCTGGTCAGCTGTGAGTGAGCTTGCTCTCGGTAGGTGCCAGCGTGTGGGGCCTCGACGGGCGGTCCGACCACAGGCTGTGAGCGGCGAGTACACTGGGAATGCAGACCAGCGCACGTGATTTGTTGTCTGACATCTGTCATGTCCCCAGTATTTAGGCCAGAAAGAAGCCTGTTCTACTCACCTTCTTTATTTTGAAAGAATGTGAACGAACGTGTCGGTTGTCTAATGTTGGTTTGGTTCTGACACTACATAGAAGTTGATTGGGTACATGTGTAGATTTCGGAATAATATCTATGATGTGTAAGGATGTTTCAAGGTCCCTGGCCTTTTCTGTGTGTTTCTTCTCAAGAAGCTGTTTAGAGTTCTGCCTCTGAGGGTTAAAGTTATTTTATGCTTATAAGAGTAAATGCTATTGCGGTAATTTCAAACAATATAGAATGTGTAATATAGATGATTAAAGCCCTTTTATAGTCACTATTTACAATAGATATGCTTTTCTAGTGCTTTTATACATACTATTTTTATTTATTTTTAAAGATTTTATTGAAAAAGATAAAAGAAACATTGTGCAGAGGACAATGGTACCTCAGTCCCCTTCAAAGTAGGCACCTTGGGCCTACTTTGTAGGCACTGTGTAAGGACACAGTTCCCCCAGTTGCCACCAGCTGCCCTGTTGTATTTTCCTAAATGTCACTGATGGTCTGAAATCTCTTCCCTTTCAAAGGTGATTTTAGTTTTAGGAAAATCCAGGGGTCACAGAGTGCCAAATCTGAGCTGTGTGGGGGCTGAGTCCCCTGGGTGATCCGATGTTTCACCAAAAAAACCCTGTACGAGATGTGATGCATGAGCAGGCGTATTGTGTTGATGAAGCTGCCAGTCACCACTTGCCCACAGCTGTGGCCTGAATTATCAGAATAGTTTGTGCGGAGGACTGTTCAAGCTTAACACAAAATTGGATGCAGATTTGTTGTTCTACTCAGTCAGTTATTTTGAATGTGATGGCCACACAGTATACATGGTCACTCAATGTCATCTATTACCCACACCATCTAGTACAGTGAAGGTGTCATTGTTCACATATGCACATTCTAGTTCACTCTCCTTGGCTGCCAGGTCACATTGATGTCACGCAAACTGTTCTTGTTATATTAACAATGGCTGCACTTTTGCCACGCGGACCTCATATACTTAAACAGTTACTTAGTTTTTAAGAAATATGGGTGTATTACAATTTAGTCTTGTTTTTTTTTTTTAATAAAAACAAGCAAAATTTTCTATTGGTAGATACTTAAAATCTTTCAGAATTTTCTTTCAAACTCTTTTTTAAAAAGCTATAGTGACCACTTACTTCCTTATGATAAACCCCTAGGACAAGGGACACAGACATTATTTCTTTTTTTTTTTCTATTCTTTAAAAAAATAGGTTTAATTTTTAGAGCAGTTTTAGGTTCACAGTCAAATGGAGCAGAAAGAATGGAGACTTTCCATGCGCCCCCTTCCCCAACACTGGCACGGCCCCCCCACTCCGGACGTCCCTCACCGGAGTGGCTCGCGGGTGCCAGCAGCGCACTGGCACGGCACGGTCGCTCAGGTGGTAGAGGCGGCGTTCGGCTCACTCCGTGTTGTAAGTACCTTCTGTAAGTTTTTCTGTGGTTTTGAAAGTCTTTCTGGAGAGAGGGGGGGACAGGGAGAGAAACACTGATGTGTGAGAGAAACCGAAGGGCGTCTGGTTTGCTTCTGCGTTTTGGCAGATATGAGCGAAGCTGCCATAAACACGTGTGTGCGGGTGTGGCAGATATGAGCGAAGCTGCCATAAACACGTGCGTGCGGGTTGGCAGATATGAGTGAAGCTGCCATAAACATGTGTGTGCGGGTGTTTACATGGGGATGAGTTTTGTAGACGTGACTTCAAAACTCTTTAGATAAATACCTAGGAGCCAGATTGCTGGATTGTATTGTGGGAGTACATTTAGTTCTGTAAGAAATGGCAAAACTGGGACTCCCGGACAAGATGGAGGCATAGGTGGAAGTACTGTGCCTCCTCCCACAACCAAATTTAAGGACAACAAAGATTTAGAAACAAAAGCACAACCAAAACAGACAGAAAATTGAACTGTACCAAAGTCCAACAACAACGAACCATTCATCCAGACTGGTAAGAGGGGTGGAGTCGGCGGCCAGCTGAGAGGGATCCCAGCAGGAGGAGGTGGGGGTTGGCAGACACGGTACGAGGAGAACACGAGCAGACCCAGTGGGGTGCACAAGGCGCTGGCTGACCGCAGACACACATTTGCACGCAGATAAACCAGGGAGGTCCAAAAAGGGTCAGTGAGACAGACCATGCAACCCAGCACCCCAGCAATGGGACATAAAACCTAAAAGCACTGATTGGAAAATCTTTTGGGGGTTGAGGTGCCAGGACAGGCATTCAGCCTCACAGGAGAGTTTGTTGGGGAGACCCACAGGGTCCTAGAATGTACACAAGCCCACCCACCCAGGAACCAGCACCAGAAGGGCCCAATTTGCTTGTGAGAAGTGGCAGAGGGGGCCGAAATCCAAGAGACAGAGCCCAACAAACACCACTGCTCCCTCTCTGACCCTGCCCGCAGTCAACCCAGTGACTGGGTGCTCCCACCCTGGTGAACACCTAAGCCTCTGCCCGTCCTACATAACAGGCACGAACACACCAAAACATTATGGCTCAGGCAGAAGAACAGCTCAAAGCCCCAGAGTCAATGTTTCCAAGCAACCAAGAGATAGCCAACCTATCAGATGCACAGTTCAAAACACTGGTGATCAGGATGCTCACAGAACTGGTTGATTTTAGTCACAAATTAGATGATCAAATGAAGCCTATACTATGTGAAATGAAGGAAAATACATAGGGAACCAATAGTGATGGAAAGGAAACTGAGACCCAAATCAATGGAATGGACCAGAAGTAAGGAAGAAACAACCAAACAGAAAAGAATGAAGAGACAAGAATTCAAAAAAAATGAGGAGAGGCTTAGGAACCTCCAGGATGTCTTTAAACGTTCCAACATCTGAATTACAGGGGTACCAGAAGGGGAATAGGAACAGCCATGAGTGGAAAACTTATTTGAACAAATAATAAAGGAGAACTTCCCCAATCTGGCAAAGGAAACAGACTTCCAGGAAGTCCAGAAAGCTCAGAGAGTCCCAAAGAAGTTGTACCCAAGCAGGAACACACCAAGGCACATCATCATTATATTAGCCAAGATTAAAATGAAGGGGAGAATCCTAGAAGCAGCAAGAGATAAGGGGACAGTCACCTACAAAGGAGTTCCCATCAGACTGTCAGCTGATTTCTGCAAAGAGACCTTACAGGCAAGAAGGGGCTGGAAAGAAGTATTCCAAGTCATGAAATCCAAAGACCTACAACCAAGATTGCTCTATCCAGCAAAGCTTTCATTTAGAATGGAAGGGCAGATAAAGTGCTTCTCAGATAAGATCAAACTCAAGGAGTTCATCATCACCAAGCCCTTTAATATGAAATGTTAAAGGGACTTATCTAAGAAAAAGAAGATAAAAAATATGAACAGTGAAAGGACAGCGAACTCACAGTTACAAACAACCACACCTAAAACAAAAGCAAACTAAACGGACAGCTAGATCAGGAGCAGAACCATAGAAATGAAGATCACATGGAGGGTTAGCAACAGGGAAGTGGGAGAAGGAGAAGGGGAGAGAAGGTACAGAAAATAAGTAGCATAGATGGTAGGTAGAAAATAGGGGGAGGGCAAGAATAGTAGGGGAAATATAGAATCTAAAGAACTTGAGACACGTGGGCATAAACTAAAGGGGAGAGTGTGGGGGAGGGGTGTACAGGGTGGGGGGAAGGAAGGGGGGAAATGGGACAACTGTAAGGGCATAATCAATAGAATATATTTTAAAAAAAGAAATGGCGGAACTGTCTTCAGAAGTGACTGTCATTTTGCATTCCTACCAGCAATGGATAACTGTTTCTTGCTCCACATCTCCACTAAAGTTTGTTTTTAGTGTTTTGGATTTTGGCCCCTCTGATTGGTATATAGCTTATTTTCTTTATCTATCTATCTATCTATCTATCTATCTATCTATCTAGTTTTGTTTTATTTTAAGAGAAAGGGGAAGGGAGGGAGAAAGAGTGGGAGAGAAACATCAATGTATGGTTGTCTCTCACATGCCCCATACTAGGGACCTGGCCTGTAACCCAGGCATGTGCCCTGACTTGACTGGGAATCGAACCAGCGACCCTTTGATTCACAGGCTGGCGCTAAATCCATGAGTCACAGCAGCCAGGTCGAACGTGTCTTCTTTAATGGTCATACAGTGGGGGTGTGTCGTAGTTCGAGCATTTCTACACAGTGCTGCAGAGAACACCCCTGAAGTGGGCTTTGTAGGGCGAATGGTGCACACATTTCAGTTCTATACATTTTTTTCATGTTTCATCTAAAGAGTTGGTGTGTCTACTTTCCAAAATCTCCTTAACACTGGGTATATTCATCTTTTATGTTAAAATATTTTAAAAGTGTTTTAATTGTAAAATACAATATAGAATTTACCACCTAAACCGAAAGTGTTGTGTTCACTGTTATGATGTACATTCACGTGGTTATGTAACCAACTTTCCGGACTCTGTTCATCTTGTAAAACAGACTCTGCACCCGTAACAGCTTCACCCCTCCCTCATCCTACAATTTTTGGTTTTGTTTGGCTGACTTATTTCACTTCGAATAATTCCCTCAGGCTTTCTTCACATCGTAACCTGCCACACTCGCCTTCCTTGTTCTGGATACATAATACTCCATTACATGCATAGACCACACTGTGTCCGTCATCACCCTGTCCACGGACACTGCAGTCGTCACCACCTTTTGCTACTGTGAGTAACACCGGTGCGTGGACACCTGTTCAAGCGCCAGCTTTCGGTTCCTCTGAAGGCACCTCTGGAAGTGAGATTTCCGGGTCTGGTCATTCTGTCTGCCTGTCTTTTTGAGTGGCCACCGTGCCGGTTTCCACAGCAGCTGCTTCATGTTACGTTCCTACTGACAGCGCACAAGCTTCCGGTGCCGCCATATTCTTGTCAATGTTTATTTTATGTTTTTGTCTTGCTTTTTGATAGTGGCGATCCTAATGGATGTGAGGTGGTATGTCATCGTGTGGGCATATTAATTTTTTTTAAACTTTACTGAAAGGAAAGGAGTTTCTTTCTTAAAGAAGATTTTATTTATTTATTTTTAGAGGGGAAGGGAAGGATAAAGAGAAGGAGAGAAGAAACATCAGTGTGTGGTTGCCTCTTATGGGCCCCTCTACTGGGGACCTGGCCCACAACCAAGGCATGTGCCCTGAGTGGGAATCAAACCAGCGACCCTTTGGTTTGCAGGCCCGTGCTCAGTCTACTGAGTCACATCAGCCAGGACTAAATAAATGAATATTTTAAATAAAACAAAAATAAAGTTAGGTTGACTGCTATTTATAGAATTTAATAAAAAGTCAAAATCCAAAGATGCTCAACCTCCATAATAATTAATGAAAATCCTTTCAACCCTGGCTGGTGTGGCTCAGTGGATTGAGTGCCAGCCTGCAAACCAAAGGGTCGCTGGTTTGATTCCCAGTCAGGGCACGTGCCTGGGTTGCGGGCCAGGTTCCTGGTGAAGGGGAGCACATGAGAGGCAAGCACACATTGATGTTTCTCTCCCTCTCTTTCTCCCTTCCTTCCCCTCTCTCTAAAAATAAACAAAATCTTTAAAAAGGATGTATATATGTATGTATTTGAGAGAAACATTGATTAGTTGCCTCTCATGTGTGCCCCGACCAAGGACTGGACCCACAAGCTAGGCATGTGCCCTGACTTGAGAATTGAATTGGCAACCTTTTGCCTTGCAGGTTGGTGCCCAACCAGCTGACTTTCACCTGTCAGGGCTATTTTATTTTATTTGTTTTTGTTTTTAATTATATTTGGTTAAATTTATTAATCTTATTTGTGGCTTCCGTGATCTGTAAGAGCCCCTCCCCTCCTATTTCCATCATTGTTTTATCTGGTATATTGAATTCTCGTGCCCTTCACTTACACTAAACTCCTGTGTGCTTTGGTCTGTATCCAGACTCTGGATTTTGTTTCATTGATATATCGGGTAATTGCTGATTTAGCACCATTTTATTTTTCTCGGTGTTCCGAGCTCATATATTTATTCTCCTAGGTGAATCCAAGACTCGTGGCATCAGGTTTTCTCCAAATGTATCTTGATTAGGGTTACATTGAATTTGAGTTTATTTAGTGAGAATTGGTTTGATTTATATTTTTATCGAGCAGCTTTGTGTGCTTTTTAGTGTACCAGGAATGAAGGATTCAGGAAACTTACATTCTAAGTGGACAGAGAGGGGGGAATGAACATGTCAATAAATCATTTATATGGATTTCTGCTAGTCCACCTCTTGCTGTTCAGATGTGAAAAGCTGAGCTCAGTCCAGCCGCGTGTAAGGTTCTGCAGCTGGTTAGTAGCCAAGTGTCGGCCTGGTTTCTGGTCTGCAGACTGCGCCGTTGCACACCATGTCCTGCTTCACTGGGTAGACTGCAGTCCAGCACTGGTGCTTTGCCAGCTGTGCGCTGTGTATCTCAGATACAGCCTGTGGGTGTGCCTAGAAAGTGTGCCTTGTAGAGACATTTCATGTAGAGAAAGTGTAAGTAATTCCAAGCAGCACAGATGAGCATAATGGGATGTAAGTAGTGTAATAAAGGATTGTGGAAAATTACTTGAAACAATGCCATGAGATTGAGGGGGCAGTGAATGCAGGTTGAATCATGTGGTGCATTTTGGAGGCTGGACAGCGAGAACAACTGGAAAGTGCTCACTTTTGGAGAAGTAGACAGGTGCTTCTTACATTGCTTCAGCATCTCCTGTTCTGTGCATCTGCTGTGTTCTCCTGCGCCCCTTCTGACCCAGCAGGAAGTGCTACCTGCAATGTGGGAAACAGGTCAGGGTTGAGTGAAATATTGAGGAATGAATGAGTTTGCCAGCTGGACAAGGGGCACGAGTGCATCCTTGACGAAGAAAGGCTAGCACTGCCTTTGCACAGACAGGCCTGCAGAGGTGGGGAGGAGGTGCTGGACTGGGTTTTGGAGACCTGCCTACCATGACAAGCGCTGTCCTTAGGAACTTGGGAAGCAATGAACCTGGAAAGGCAGGCCGACTTTTTCAAGGGATGAGGGTTGGGGAGGGGGTGTTTAGCTAGAAGCAGAATAATTTACATTACAAAGCTCTTGACAACCTGGTGGTTTAGAGCAGGGCAGACTGGGGACTGGTGGCTTACCTGAGTAAGCCCCGTCTGAGGCCCTTGCCAGGCCAGCACTGCTGCAGGAGGCTAAGGGCAGTTTAGGAAGTCAAGCAGTGTTTGAACTGGCTGGAAGGCAGCAGAGATCATAGGATACGGGGCTAGGTGGCGTCCTGGTGGCCTGGTTCGCACGCCTTCAGTGCAGAATGCCTTCTGTCCAGGGTCCTCAGCCGAGCTCTATCCTCGACCCCGCCTGCTGGGCCCACCTCTGTGGGCCGGCTCTGCTCCCTGTCCCTGCTGGGCTGTGGGCAGTGCCCTCCTGCAGGCGAGTGCCTGCTCCTCCCATCTGTGGGCGTCCGCCCCCCCCATACCAGACGACCCTCCCTTGAGGGCTCCCTTCTCATTCTGCATGGTCTGTGCCCTGCATGCTCACTTTGCTTGGCCCTACCTGAGGGCGTCCGTCAGTCTTCTCTCCGTGGGCACACGGCCGCGCAGGGTGCCGTGTGGGCGCTGACTCTGACTAGCCCCTCTGGTCCTGGCTCACACAGAGACCTGCCCCAGGTCTGGACTTGGTGAAGTCGAGCAGTTGAAGGCCAGCGAAACAAGCAGGCTCAAAGGTTTTGTTCTTTTTCTCATTAGATAGATAATCTTATCTACTCTGAAATGTTTGTAGAGTTTGGCCAGCTCTTAGTCTGGTTCATTTTACTGTTTTAGGGAAAACAAAAAAGTTTTCCAAAGCAAGTATGGTCAAATCTAATATAAAACTGGCCCAGGACAACTCTCAGAAGTTTTGAAGAGAGATTAGGTTAGGAAATGGAGTAATCTGAGGATAATTTTTTTTATTGTTTGATTCTTTTTAAGGAAAGGTTTGGAAGAGGTGAATCGGAGTTGGAGGGGAAGCCACTGTCCAGCCTTGCCCACGACTACTGTCGTTCCCTGCAGAGGCGAGTTCCTAGGCTCAGCTGCAGCTGCTCCGGGCGTAGACGTTAGCACTGGAACTTTTGGCTCTTGGGCATCAGTGAATCGGGTGTCTCCCTTGTTTATTTATGCATTTTTATGTATTTTATAGGTTATTATGTAGTTGATGCTTTTGCAATTATTTAGGTATTTGGTTGCAGTTTGTTTTTATTTTTTAAAATGAGAAGAAACTGGTGCATTGGTGAGAAGCACTGGTCTCTTTTTAAAATAGACAAAGAGTGAACACATTAACTATGCTAATGACAGTCAAGCTGGATGACGTTTTAAAAAGTTGGCTGAGTAGGGCCCTATAGCTCAGAGGTTAGACCACCAGTCTTGTAAAAAGTTGGCTGACTACTACCTGCAAAGAAAAAAATAGCACATGGAACATGCTAGACATATAGAACTCAGAATTGTGTCAAAAACTGAAGTCAAATTAGGGATTCTAAAGTAAGTTCAGCTTTTTTGGAATGAGAACCCTCCTTTGACCTGCTGTGCACCCAAAAGTTGTTTCTGTTAGTACATTTGACTTCCGCACACACTTTCAGGGTTATGCTGTGTGTGAAGGTTTCACAGGAGTCTCTGTTCAGAACATTCCAGCGGCTTTCCAGTCCAGTATGAATTAAATAAGGCCAAGGACATGAGTGTTGACCATGAGGCCCTGCATTGTCTGGCCTGACTTCTGCCCTCCTGAGCTCATCCAGACACGCTCCCCGGAGTCTGTTCTATGCTGGGTCTAGCTGCTCTGTGCCCGAAGGTCCACAGGGCTCCTTCCCACAGGTGTCCCTGCTCACTGTTTCTGTGTCGCCAGCAGAGAGGCTTCCTTTAGAACCCACTGCCGCTTCCGTACCTCCTTCCCTCTGCTCCATGGAGTAGCCCTGTCCCCTAAATGCTTCTCCAGTGAGTGAGAAGATGATGGGGCTGTGGACAATTATGTACGGAGACTGGTGAACGTAGGCTTTGGGCTCTCTGTGTCTCAGCTTGGGGCATTTGGAGCCCTCTGACACTTCCTTGCCACTCACCTGGTGCTGCCCGGTCGTCTGCTCAGCACATAGGTCAGGGCTGTGTGCGTGCCGGGCACCTCAGGACGACTAGGACGAGCAGGCTTACGCCCCTGCCCAGTGTGGCTCTGTCTGCTAGGGGCTGCCCTGGTGGATTTCCAGCGACTGACCCTAGGGGCACAGGGACCAGAGGTTGTCCCACGTTAGCCCTGTGGCTGGAAGAGGGGGGGGGGGTGCGCTAATGCGGCCTTGGTTTTCAGTTTTTATGAGTGAGTGGTTGTCACAGAGCTCGAAACTTGTGATTCAAATGATGTTTTTTAGCCTGTGAAAATTATTTTTGTTCCCTTTAAGTGCTCTAGAGTTAGCGAAACTATTCAAAACTTACTAGAAAAGTTAAATTTACACACTGTGGCAGATGCCCTCCACTGAAATCAAAGGTTATTTTACCCTTTAATCATATCAGTGTGTCTTATCTTCATCCTTTTTTTTTTTCAAAGATTTTATTTATTTATCTTTAGAGGGGAAGTGAAGGAGAGAGGGAGCGAAATATCAATGTGTGGTTGCCTCTGGTGCATCCCCTACTGGGGACTGGTCTGCAACCCAGGCTTGTGCCCTGACTGGGAATTGAACCACGATCCTTAGGTTCATAGGCCTGCACTCAATCCGATGAGCTACAGCAGCCAGAGCCATCCTTTTTTTTTTTTAAGATTATATTTTAATTTTTAGAGGGGGGAAGGGAGAAAGAAAGAGAGGTAGAGAAACATCAGTGTGTGGTTGCCTCTCGTGTGCCCCCTACTGGGGACCTGGCTCTCATCCCAGGCCTGTTTCCTGGCTGGGAATCGAACCATTGACCCTTTCATTCACAGGCCAGTGCTCAATCCACTGAGCCACATCAGCCAGGGCTTCATCCTTTTGAACTTAAACATTTTTATTTTGTTACCATAATCTATTCTTTCTGTTCTCATGGACATTTACATGTGTTTTTTTTTTACTATTATAGCTATTATTGTTGCGAACATTCTTTGACCTGTTTTCTTTTTTTTTAAAGATTTTATTTATTTATTTTTAGGAAGAGGGGAAGGGAGGGAGAAAGAGAGGGAGAGAAGCATCAATGAGTGAGAGAAGTATTGATTGGCTGCCTCTTGCAGGCCCCCAGCTGAGGACCTGGCCTACAACCCAGACATGTGCCCTGACTGGGAATCAAACCAGCAGCCTTTCGGTTTGCAGGCCAGGATTCAATCCACTGAGCCATCTATACCAGCCAGGGTCTCTTTGACCTGTTTCTTGATGTCCATCCAGAATAGATACACAGCTGTAAATACGAACGCCAGATTCTTTTCTAAAAGGGCCAGGCTGGGTTATACCTCCACCAGTAAAGTACAGAATTTACTTGCTCCGTGTTTTCTTCAGTCGCTGAGGCCGTTGGACTTGTCCATCTCAGGGAGCCCAGTGAGCGTGACACTGTTTCTCATACCAAGGATGTTTGCTGCTTTGGTTGGGTATGATAATGGCATGTGGTTCTGTAAGAAATATGTTGGCATTTTTTAAAAGATGCATTTAGCCGTGGTCAGGTGATGCAGTGGGTTGGAGCATCGTCCCATACACCAAAAGGGTGAGGGTTCGATCCCTGACCAGGGCACGTGCCCAGGTTGTAGTTTCGGTCCCTAGTCGGGACCCCCCTGGAGGCAGTGAGTTGATGTTCTTCTCTCACATCATTTTTCTGTGTCCCTTCATCATGTAGCTTAATTTATTTAACCGTGTTTCTGTTCTCGGCCATTTATATTTTTTCATTTTTTTTCTACAATAAATAACATGTGAGTAAGCAGGAATCTATAATGTTCTTTCCTTGATTCTGCAGATCCGGTTTCCCAGTTAAATGAATTCATTGTTCTTTTTCTCTGGCACTTAGGACAATTGAAATTAGTTATTTTTGTAATTAAGCAGCCAAACTTTGAGTTCTGTGAAGGCAGAAACTGTCACTTTTAGTCATGGCCATATAAGCAGCATTGGGCACACAGTAGGGCTGAAAGATTTATTGAATCAGTGGAGGAAATTAAAGATACTAGTTTGTTATAAAACGTCATTCTTCTGGCTGAACTTCCACCAAGATGGAGGCATAGGTGAATACGCCGTGCTTCCTCACACAACCAAATTTAGAGACAACTAAATATTAGCAACAGAAAACATAGCCAGAACACAGAAAATTGAACTTTTCGGAAGTCTGATAACAACAAATTCTTCAGCCTGACCGGTAAGAGGGGCGAAACCAGCAGCTGGCGGAGCGGGGTTGCACAGAAAAACTCGGTCAGACAGACGCAGGCGCGCGGAATCCAGGCGCAGGGTTGGACCTGGTGGGCAACTCAGCGAGCGACTGCGGGGAAACAGCGAGGGAGCAGGGCTGCGGGCTGACTGTGGTCGCGCATTCGTGTGTGGATAGACAAGCGAGGGAGTGGGCAATTGGACCGGGACCCCCTCGGCGAGCGGTAGCGGAGGGCGCCGCCATTTCCCCGCTCTAACCCCGCCTCCACATACAGCGTCATAACCCAGCGACCTAAGTGGCCCTGCCCCAGTGAACTACCTGAGGCTCTGCTCCTCACCCAGTGGCACGAAACAGCAGAGGGCGCCGCCATTTCCCCGCTCTGACCACGCCCCCACATACAGAGTCACAACCCAGTGACCTGGGAGTCCAAGGCTCTGCTCCTCATACTTAACAGGCGTGAATAGACCAAAAATGGCTCAAGAAGATCTCAAAGCCCCAGAGTCTCTAAATCTAAGCGTTGAAGAAATAGCAAAACTCTTAGACGCACAGTTTAAAACACTGGTGATCAGGATCCTCACAGAACTGGTTGATTATAGCCACAAATTAGATATACATATGAAGGTGAAACTAATTGAAATGAATGGAATTACACAGGAAACCAATAGCAATGAAAACGAAACTGGGATTCAAATCAATGGAGTGGACCAGAAGAAAGCAAATAATGGCCAAACAGAAAAGAGTCAAGAAGCAAGAATTCAAAAAAAATGAGGAGAGTCTTAGGAACCTCCAGGACATCTTTGTACGCTCCAACATCCGAATTATAGGGGTACCAGAAGGGGGAAAGACACAGCCACCAGTGGAAAACTTATTTGAACAAATAATAAAGGAGAATTTCCCCAATCTGGCAAAGGAAATATACTTCCAGGAAGTCCAGGAAGCTCACAGAGTACCAAAGAAGTTGGACCCAAGAAGGAACACACCAAGGCACATCATAATTACATTAGCCAAAATTAAAATGAAGGAGAGAATCCTAGAAGCAGCAAGAGATAAGGGGACAGTCACCTACAAAGGAGTCCCCATCAGACTGTCAGCAGATTTCTCAAAAGAGACCTTACAGGCAAGAAGGGGCTGGAAAGAGGTATTCCAAGTCATGAAATCCAAAGACCTACAACCAAGATTGGTCTATCCAGCAAAACTTTCATTTAGAATGGAAGGGCAGTTAAAGTGCTTCTCAGATAAGATCAAATTCAAGGAGTTCATCATCACCAAGCCCTTATTATATGAAATGTTAAAGGGACTTACCTAAGAAAAAGAAGACAAAAAAATATGAACAGTGAAAGGACAGCAAACTCACAGTTATTAACAACCACACCTAAAATGAAAGCAAACTAAAAGGACAGCCAGATCAGGAGTGGAAACATAGAAATGAAGATCTCAAGGAGGGTTAGCAACAGGGGAGTGGGAGGAGGAGAAGGGGGGAGAAGGTACAGAAAATAAGTAGCATAGACAGTAGATAGAAAATAGATGGGGGGGGCAAGAATAGTATGGGAAATACAGAATCTAAAGAACTTGAGACACATGGTCATAAACTAAAGGGGGGTAATGGTGGGGATGGGGGGTAGGGTGGAGGGGAACGAAGGGGGGAATAGAACAACTGTAATGGCATAATCAATTAAAATAAATAAATAATTTTTAAAAAGTCACTCTTCTGTAGCTTGTTTTAAAAGCTCAGGTTTCTTTACTGGATGAAGACCCCCTCACCCCCTACAAGACTGACACGTTGTGAATGTAGAATTTACCGTGGGAAGATGTGCCCCCCTCCCAGCAGACATGCCCCCTGCACTGCACCCTCACTGTACCGCCCACCAGTTTAGCAAAACAATCTGGGCCCACAGAGAGGAAGTGACTTGTGTCAAGTTTGTGGTGCGCAGAACCTTGTCGCATCCCTGTGCACTTCCTGTCACTGAACCTTTCTTGGCCACTTGAATCTCATTGAGGACATCTGTTTCCCGTGCCCTTGTGTGCATGGAGTGTACCGAGGGCAGGGCCTTTGTCTATGCGGGCTGGAAGGGGGAGGGTGAAAGGACAAATGCCCCCGTGAGGCGGGGTTTGGGTACAAGCTCTCAGGAACCACTGGGGCTTACAGGCTTACACAGTCTTCTCGGACCACCCCCTTCTCCCCTGCGCCTAATCCCTCAGCAGGAGGCAGGCTTTAAATCGGTTATTTATTTGACTTGATTTTTGTTGTTGATGTCCTCGTTCCCCCCGCCCCCTTTGCCTACCTCCAACCAGCCCCATCCCTTATCCCCTGGCCTTTACCACTCTTGTTCCTGTCTGTGGGCCATGCGCGTATGTTCCTTAGCTGATCCCTTCACCTTCTTTCCTCCAGTCCCCCACTCCCTCCCTTCTGACAGGTGTCAGTCTGTTCCAGCTGTCCGTGACTCTGGTTCTGTTCTGTTCATCAGTTTATTTTGTTTGTTAGATTCCACATGTAAGTGAGCTTAAATGGTATGTGTCTCTCTGACTGGCTTATTTTGCTTAGCATAATAATAATCTCCAGGGCCATCCATGCTGTTGCAAAGGGTAAGAATTCCTTCTTTTTTATGGCCCTACAGTATTTCATTGTATATAGGGACCACAGCTTTTTTATCTACTCTTCTGCTGATGGGCAATTGGCCTCTTTCCAAATCTTGCTATCGTAAATAATGCTTCAGTGAATGTGGGGGTGCATATACTCTTTCAAATTCGTAAGGCCATCCTACCCCAAATGCGCCTAATATCATCAAATTAGTGTTTTGAGGTTCTTAGGATATATTCCCAGAAGTGGGATCACTGGGTCAAAAGGTAGTTCCATTTTCATAATTCAAAAAAAGGTTTTTTTATTTATAGTTAGAGAGAGAGGAAGGGAAGGAGAGAAACATCAATGTGTCGTTGCCTCTTGCGTGCCCCCAAGTGGGGACTTGGCCTGCAACCCAGGCATGTGCCCTGACTGGGGATCGAACCAGCGACACCTCGGCTCTCAGCCTGCACTCAATCCACTGAGCTACGCCAGCCGGGGCCCATTTTCATAATCTTTTGAGGAACCTCCATACTGTTTCCCACAGTGGCTGCAATCAGTCTACGTGCCCACCAGCGGTGCACCAGGGTTCCCTTTTCTGCACATCTCGCCATCACTTGTTTGATGGTTCATTAAACAAGCGACTTGTTTGCTGATTTATTGATGGTGGCCATTCTGGCCGGTGGCCATTCTGGCCAGTGTGACATGATCCCTCATTGTGGTTTTAATTCGCATCTCCCTGATGATCAGTGATGTTGAGCATTTTTTCATGTATCTGAGGGCCATCTGTGTGCCCTCTTTGGAGAAGCGTCTGTTCAGGTCCCTTGCCCATTTTTAAACTGGATTGCTGCCCTGGCTGGTGTGACTCCGTGGACTGAGTGCGGGCCTCAGAGCCAAATGGCCATCAGTTCTGTTCCCCATCAGGGCGCAGGCCTGGGTTGCAGGTATTTCTCGCATATTGATGTTTCTCTCCCTGTCTAAAAATAAATAAGTAAAAAATTTTTAATTTGGATTTCTCCCTCCCTTTCCCTCTCTCTAAAAATAAATAAATAAAAATCTTTTAAAAAATTGGATTGCTTATTTTCCTGGTGTTGAGTTGTAGGAGTTCTTTATATATTTTAGAAATTAACCCCTCATCAGGTATATCATTGGCAAATATGTTCTCCCATATGGTGGGTCCCCTTTTTATTTTGTTGATGGCTTCTTTTACCATGAAAAAGTGTATTAATTTGATGTAGTCCCATTTGTTTATTTTTTCATTTGTTTCCCTTGCCCTAGGAGATAATACTGGCAAAAATATTGCCATGGAGATGCCTGAGATTTTACTGCCTATGTTTTCTTCTAGGATTTAAAAGGAAAAAAGAAAAAAAGAAATTCGTAATTTTAAAAAGACCCTCTTTAGTCACTGAACTTTTTTTGCATGATTGAAGTTCACAGCTCACAAATCTCAAAATACATTTCTTCTTGTTTGTATGGTTTTGATGTCATAATCTTTTCAATACAAAAACCTTTAAAAATGTTGTTCTTGTTGACATGATTTTTATCATGTTAAAAAGGGAAAAGTTATCAAACCTATGCTCTTTACACATTAATGTTCTGCTCTAATTCATTGATCCTCAAAACCGGTCCGTCGTGACCCCTCGGAAGCATCGTAAAAACAAACCCAGGCCCTCGGAGTGCAGTGGGCACCGTCCTCGGTGGGGGCGCGCGGCTCTGGGGCAGCAGCTGCGGGGCTAGTGCCGTTGCTCTAAACTGCACCCTTTCTTCCAGCTGAATGTCACAAACGTTCATGAAGGAATTGCACTTCTTTTTAGATTTTAGAGAAAGGGGAGGGGAGGGAGAAAGAGAGGGAGAGAAACACCAATTGGTTGCCTCTCGTGTGCCCCCTGCTGGGGACCTGGCCTGTAATCCAGGTACATGCCCTGTCTGTGAATTGAACTGGTGACCTGGTTCTCGGCCGGCACTCAATCCATTGAGCCACACCAGCCAGGGCTGAAAGAATTAATTTTGATAATACTTTACATATGTATGTTTTAGTCCATCTGCCACGATGGGAAGGGTTGGAGCAGGATATCCGATCTTACTCTTGTTTCGTAGGTGAGGAGATGGCTTCAGCCTGCTGGCTCCTGATGGAGACCGAGAGCTGATGCGGGTCCAGGGCTCTTTCTGCAGTGGTCAGCTGGGGCGCTGGGCTGAACGGACAGTGCCGAGCTTTTCTTTCTCTCCTAATGTCAGGGAGAGGCTGCCTTTAGTTAAGAGAGATGCAGACCTTGTTTTGAGCATGGCTTCCTTCTTAGTTCATATTGTACAAAACGAAACATATATGAGAGCAAACGGAATTATTTTGAGTGCACAGCTGCCTGCTGAGGGACCGAGGTATCAAGTAAGCTGACCTGCCCTGAGAGATCTGAGGGGGTTGGGCGTCACTCACAACTTTATTCTTTACGGTGGGCTTTGGGCACTATTGACAAGACACTGGTTAACTGTTTTCATTAGTCACAAGTAGATGTCATTTTAGTGACCATCACTTTTTAAAATACAGGAGGTTCTGCATCTGCCTTTCCAGAGGATACACAAATGTAGATGTTCTAGAAAAAGGGTGGAATGCTCCGATCCTTTCTTTAATTGGACTTTTTTTTTTGTTTGTTTATTGATTTCAGAAGAAGGGAGGGAGGGGGGAGAGAAGGGAAAAAACATAGATTTGTTGTTCTGTGTGTTTATGCATTCATTGGTACATTCTTGTATGTGCCCTGACCGGGAATTGAACCTTCAACCTGGGTGCAAGAAGATGCTCTAACCAACTGAGTTACCAGGCAAGGACTTAGTAGAAAAAAATTTAAATGCAGCACACAAAAATGTTTGGAGTTAGCGTTAAAAAACTTTAAGCCCTGGCCAGTGTGGCTCTGTTGGTTGAAACATTTTCCCATAAACTGAGAAGTTGTAGGTTTGATCCCTGGTCAGGGTATGTATGGGAGGCAACCAACTGATGTCACACTCTCTCAAAGCAATGAACAAAATATCCTTGGATGAGGATGAAAAACAAAAGCTTTAAAAGTTACTCATACAGCCCTGGGCAGTGTGGCTCTGTTGGTTGGGGTATTGTCCTGTAAAATGAAGGGTTGCAGGGTTCAATCCCTGGTTAGCGCACATATCTAGGTTGCGGGTTCAGTGCCCCATGGGGTGCATGCGAGAGGCAAGTGATCAGTGTTTCTCTCATCCTCACTCTCCCTCCCTTCCCCACTCTCTAAAATCAATAAGCAACCCTGGCCGGTGTGGCTCAGTGGATTGAGTGCTGGCCTATGAACCAGAGTTGCCAGTTTGATTTCCGGTCAGGGCACGTGCCTGGCTTGTGGGCCAGGTCCCCAGTCGGTTCCCCAGGAGGCAACCACACGTTCATGTTTCTCTCCCTCCTTTTCTCCCTCCCTTCCCCTCTCTAAAAATAAATAAAAACTTAAAAAAAATAATTAAATACAAACAAGATATTTTTAAAGGAAATAAAATCTTAAAAAAATAAAATCAGTAAGCATGTCCTTGGGTGAACATTTAAAAAATTACACCGTTAGCCATGGAAGACACTTTTAAGATCATAATAGGCCGCTCTCACACTGAGTGGGAAGCCAGCCCAGAGGCAGGGCAGAGCTTCCCCGAAGTCCTCCGCGCTGGTACTGGGCAGGAGTGGGCGCCAGATCTGCACTGGGTGTGGGGTGTGGCAGGGGACTCGTGTTTCTTATTTCCACCCAATCCAGTTGTCTGCCAGACTGGGCTGGATTGTGTGGCATTTACTGGGTGCCAGAGGGTGGGGAGAGCTTTTTCTATAAAGCAGAATATTAAGAAAACTACATTTTCATAAAGAAAGTGCTGTATATTACTGACTAGGAAGGACTGGTTCACTACATTATACTCTGGCAGGGTCTCTGGCTTATCTTCTTCCTTGTAACCCTGAAGATATTCAAGGGGGTCATTGAAATGTGAACTGTAGTAATAGTTGTGCCCACCAGGTGGCATAGTTGTTTTGTCTGAGTGATTTAACCACCTTTTGATTGAGTTACAGTAATAACATTTCTTATTTTAATAAGGAGATGCTATGGTATTGAAGAAAATTGGGCACACTCAGTTTGAGTTATGAGAGAAATTGGTGCCATGTGTCTTTGCAGTAACTGATGCTCCTGTAAATGTTATGATAATAAAAATATTAAAAAGCCGTGTTAAAGCTATAGCTTTGTCCTCCACCCATCTTACGGTATCAGCCTCTCACTCCACGTGGAATTTTCAAGATCACACAGTGTTCGACTCTGTGGTGTCTCAGGGAAGGGATGGGCAAGTCAAGGTTACCGTGGCCATTTTCATCCACATTCTCCTTGTCTGCAGTTGAATTTGAGACTTACTAACGATGCAAGGGTATCCAGTCCATTGGATGAAGACATGAGTACAGAAACAAATGAAGCCTGGCACAAGTCAGCCGTTGACCTGTCACACCTTCAGGTCCACCACAGGCTGTGGTTTTCCACCACAGACTGTGCTCAGGCTACCTCGACTCTGTTGATTAGCTTTGCTCCATTCTCTGCACCACGGATGCAGTTCTGACAGTTCTCCCTCGACCTCCTTTACTCAAGAGAGAGGATAGTGGTGTGTAGACGAGGCTTCAGCGCCACAGGTCCTGGCGGCACGCAGTCTGGTGTCTGGAGGTCCTGCTTCTGCTGCTTTCCAGCTGTGTGATCCTGGCCAAATCCCCTTCTCTGAGCCTGTCACTTCACTGGTGAATGGGAGTGATGATAGAATTGTTGGCAAGGGTTGAAGAGATAACCCTTGTGAAGAGCTAAGAAGGTGGGCTGGCCCCAGAACTCTCAAGTGTTTGCTGCTGCTGTTACCTAATCAGTGTAACTGTCGAATCTTTAGGAAGCTTTCTTGATTCATTATCGTCATCATCATGACTTACTGATTATTTTTATTCTCTTACGTCCCACATCTGTACTGTTATCTTCTGTGTTTATATTCTCTCCCCTCATCTCTGTGTTGTGTCAAGTTATGAAGGAAATCGATTCGTCTTCCTTTCAGGTTTTGGCCTGCTACTTGATACAACGCTCTGTGTGTAGGAGGGGTAGCTCAATACCTGCTTCATTGTGCTCTAAGGAATTTTGTGAATTTTCCTTTTCTAATTTCATTTTTCAGTTACAGTTTACATTTGGTATTATTTTATGTTAGTGTCTGGGGTACGGCATAGTGGTTCGACAGTCATATACTTTACAAAGTGATCCTCCTGGTATTTCCAGTAGCCACCTGGCACCATACCTACTTACAGTATTGTCAACTATATTGTAAATTTTCTTTTCTTTTTTTAAAAATATTTGATTTATTTATTTTTAGAGAGCAGGGAAGGGAGGGAGATATATGTAGAGAGAAACATCAATGTGTGGTTGCCTCTCGCATGTCCACCATTAGGGGCCTGGCCTGCAACCCGAGCATGTGCCCTGACTGGGGATCGAACTGGCGACCCTTTGGTTCTTATACCGGTGTTCAGTCCACCGAGCCACTCCAGCCAGGGCTATTTTGTACATTTTCTTGATGAATCTTATACACACTCTACCTGTATTTGATCTTACCCTGAAAACATAACTTACTCACCTGTGCTTTCCATGTTAAGTTCTTATCAAAAAAGTAAGGGATTTGTATAGTTACTGTATTTTTAAAGAATCAGAGTCATGTATATCTTTGCCCATCATAATTTAAGTTTGGAGAGTTTTCCTTGGTGGTTTCCTCAGGAATTTTCAAGTTTTAAAAACAATAGTGCATTGCCCTGGCTGGTGTGGCTCAGTGGATTGAGTGCCAGCCTGTGAACCAAAGGGTCACCGGTCCAATTCCCAGTCAGGGCACAGGCCTGGGTAGCAGGCCAGGTCCCCAGTAGGGGGACACAAGAGAAACAACCACACATTGATGTTTCTTTCCCTTTCTTTCTTCCTTCCTTCCCTTCTCTCTGAAAATAAAATCTTTTAAAAAAAGAAAATAGTGCATTATGCAATGATACATTGCTTTTAAAGCAGACTGCACTTCGTCTGATTCTTCTGCTTCTGATGGACACTTTAGGATGTTAGCTGAGCTGTGCAAGGCAAGTCTGCTGCTTGCGCCCAGGTGACTCCCTGTTGCCATCCCTGTGCATTGGGGGGGCAGCTGGGTGCCAAGGGCCAGGCCCAGGGAAATGGCCTGGCGTTTTCTCAGGCCAGATGGACTTTGCTCATCGCCCCGATCATGTCTTCCTTAGTGACTCTGTTTGCAGTATCTCCTCCCACCTGACTGGGATGGACTCTGGTTAACCTTTCATCTTTCAGAGTCACGATCAAGATTATTGTTGCCAGAGACAGGAAGGGGCTAGTCAAGCCCCCAAAGTGTCTTGTTTTCTTTGTCTCAGACCAGTTTGTTTCTGGTAGTTTGTCTTTCTCTTGCTCTTTTTCATTTTTGTCTTTTATTCACCACGCTAAGCACCCTTTGGTTTTATTAGGGCAGTTGGGAGTAGATTATATTTTCTTAGGTTGAAAGTTTAGTTTTGCTTACGGAAACCACCTGGGAGGTTTTGAAAAATTCACACTGTAAAAAAAACATTTATTTATTTTTAGAGAGAGGAGAAGGGAAGGAGAAATTCCCATCAATGTGTGGTTGCCTCTCATGTGTCCCCTACTGGAGACCTGGCCTACAACCCAGGCATGTGCCCTGACTGGGAATTGAACCGGTAATCCTTTGCTTCACAGGCCCGTGCTCAATCCACTGAGCTACACCAGCCAGGGCTCGAAAAATTCACACTTTGATTTTCCTCATGCCTCACCAGGAACTTCAGGCATACTCTGTAAAGGGAGCTGGGGGACAGGCACAGGGGACTCTAGAGGTGGTGGTGCGTAGCCATGTCCCCAGGCTATCAAAGGGAGGAAGAGCTCAGGTCTGGACTGCGTAGGAAGGCGGGGCGACATGAGGCTTGTCAGGAGCGTCGTTTGTACCCTCGGCTGTGTCCCTCCGAATGGGCTCTGGTCCTAAACACTGTGTGAGGAGGCAGTGGGGGAGGGTTCCTGCTGGGGTGTCGCCTTGATACTGACTCCTGGCGGGAACTGCTTCCTGGCAAGGTCAAGGATCTGCTAAAACATGGTCTTAAACACAGTGCTTAATAAGTGCCAGGCACCACTGCCCGTGAACTCATCCGTCAGGAGACAGAGCTAGGGTCTGACCTGGGTCTGTCTTAACCACAGACCTAATCTGTGCTGCCTTTGCTGCAGAAAGACCTATAATACTGACATCGTGCATAACACAGCACCTCGGTGTTCAGTCGGCAAGTGTGTCTCTGGTCTTTGTTGTGCACTGGGGGCAATGAAGGGTTATGTTTTTGCTCGTGGGCATCGGATGGTAATTCTTTCACAAGGTGCCAGGCTCCCATGTATTAACTCACTTCCTCACCCCTCCAAGGACCTGGAGACATTCCAAGGGACTTTTCCTGAGCAGTGAGATAGAGTTCTTCCTTCCTCCGCTTTCCATGTGAGTCCCCAGGGTGGTCTTCACGGCAGTGTGGTGGGTGTGTGCTGTGACGCGCCACCTCAGTGGGACTACTTGCTGTGGACACCCTGCCAGATGTTTCCGGTCCCGGCGGTAGCAGTCAGAACCCAGGGTTTTAGTCTGTTTTACTGTTTCAAACATCAGCCAATTTTTATGTTAAAAAACAAGAAAGTAGATGAACATTGAGTACATTCAAAGAATACTTTTGTTTCCCCGAATTTTCAAGCTACATTTTTTAGCAGCATACGGTGGCAGTATCAGGGACGGGCTTCGCGAGTGAACGGGGTCACTGCACCGGCACAGGCGCCTGCCTGCGAGCCGCGGGCGGCATGCAGGCAGCGGGGGCTGCGGTGCTCGGACAGCACACCACGACCGGCGGCCGCACCCATCGCACACCGCCCCTCCCTCGGCTCAGGTGGGCGGTTGTGTCTGGGAGTCGCGTGCTTGCGGAGCTGGGGCTGCGTAGCAGGAGCCGAGGTTCATCTGCTGGGCACTCACCGCATCGGCATTCAGAGAAGAAACCCCGAGCAGAGGGCCTGTCCGGGGCTGCCCTCCTGCTCTTCCATGCTCCGAACACGAGCACTCACCGCCTCTCGTCACCTCGTTCATGTTAGCAGAGCTCTGGCCAGATGTGGAGCCTCGCCTCACACGAGCCTTTTTTAGAACCTTAGAACATTGTGTTTGGCATCCTCCACCCTCTTGTGAAGTAATAAGCAGAGGACACACTCGGGAGTAATTTTCTCCCTCATCGTTAAAATCCCTTCGTTTTAAAGGCATTTAGTGTGCCCTTCACTGACTCAGGTACACTGGAATTTGTGTTTTCAGCAACATAAGCAGGTGTCTACTTGAATGTTGAAAAAGGCAATAGAAAATGAATGCCTTCATGCTGCAGTGGTTACTGTTTAAGTTGACTTTCCCTCTATCAGTGGAAGAGTTTTCCCTAGCATTATAATACATGCTAACAGAAGAGTCTGAACTATCTTTCAGAACTGGTTTCTTCTCCTGATCTGGCCGTGACACCGCAGCTGGGAGTGAGGGGCGGCCGATCACGCACAGGCCGAGCCTTTGCAGCCGCTCCCCTCGCTCGCCGTCTCGACTATTGTAGTTTTTTGGTTTTGTTTTTTTAAAGGTTTTATTCATTTATTTTTAGACGGGGAGGGAGGCAGAAAGAAAGGGAGAGAAACATCAGTGTGTGGTTGCCTCTCATGTGCCCTCCACTGGGGGGCTCGGCCTGCAACCCAGGCATGTGCCCCAACTGGGGATCGAACCGGCCAGGGCTTAGATTTTTTTTTTAAATAATAGGTTCCTTGATCTTTAGCCTTGGCTAAGACAAAAAATGAACCCAATTTTAATATTTCTCTTTATTTCTAAGTACTCTTCAGTATATCAAAGAAATATTTGTTTATCATAGAAATCAAGTAGAACCACGGTTTTTTAAAAGAATTATAATCTTGCCATTCTAGTGATAAGTGCTGATAACATTTGAGTACATTGCCGTTTCCCTGTGGGATTTACTATGGAGGGTCCCAGCGGGGCTGTATCGCCGATTCTGTGCCAGAGCCGTCGTTCTCCCGTGCCGTGGGTCTGGGCTTGCAGCCCCAGTGCTCGAGACTGTGCTGCCCTGAGTGCGCTCACTGGCTCCTGTCTTGTTTTTCAGTGGACGAGTACATCGCCATCGCTAAAGAGAAGCACGGGTACAACATGGAACAGGTAACGGCGTGGTTTTCTTCTGTTGTTAACAGTGGGTTTTTAGAGCTGACCCGTTGACATTTTTTAATTCTGTGGGTGGCGTAGCAGTGTTTCCCCATCAGCAGTTTTGGGGGTTACTAGCAGCATCAGGCTGGACTCTGGTCTTTCCTCACTGCTCCAGGGGAGCAGGAGACAACGACGCTCTGCCAGCGCCACTGCGTGTCCAGGGCTTCAGGCTGGGGCGGCCGAGGCGGGAAGGTGCGGGGCCCCGGGGCAGAGCAGTTCCCTGTGGGGACGTGTAATCTGCCATTTCTGCGGGTGTGTGATGGTTGCTCCCGACTCATGCTGCCGCTCCCGACCCGGAGTAGTTCAGCATTGTTTTGAGTCACTTTCAGGCTGTGAGAATTAACTAAGGCTTTCTTTTTAACAGTTGTTTAGAGCCTGTTCATGAGAAATGCACGAGATTTTCCCCCCAAAACCGTGGTGGTTATCCTATCTATGCCTTATTTCTAATTACTGCTGAAAAGCGAGCAGCGCAAGGTGGATTCCTGTCTTCCTGGGCATTGATCTAGATTTTACAGCCTACAAGTTACTAACATTTTCTCATTTATTCTGGTAGTTTCAAATACTGAGGGCACAAGTAATCGAAATTATATAGACGTAGACTCTTTCTTTCAGCCTTGGTTTTATTTGTAGCTATTCTAATGTGGTAGAACTGTTTAAAAAGCCAGTTACAATAAGATATTAAAAAAAAAAGATATTCAGTAGTTCTAGAATCTTTCAAAGCCAAAAATATATGCTTCTCCTTTTTCAACCCCGCTTATGAACTTCATCAAGTTGCCCAGAAAAATGATCAATTTACAGAGTGTAAATATTATTGGGTGATTGATTGCTAAATATACTTGTAGGAATTTTTAAGAATTTTGATTTTCAAAAGTATGATCATTTTCACTTTCGAATTGTAATGTAAGAATTTTTTCAGGAAAGTATCCTGAGTCACCTCTCTCATTTCTAATTTGTTCCTTGTCCATTTGTATATTTTTTTCTTTTTGAGCTGAAAAAATTTTTTAAATATTTTAATGTGTTCTTTGAGCAAAGCAATAACAAAGTCATTGCGTGGTTTTATCACTTGGCCCTTCCTCTTGTGTGCAGAGGCATTAGGGTGCGGCTCTGCCGGAAAGCAGGTTCTAGAGCCGATTCCTGGCGCTGTCCCGGTGGCCAGTCAGTCACTGTCCCAGGGCCCCTGCGTTCGCACTTGAGAAGTGAGAACGGTGGCCCTGCTGTCCTAGGGCTGTGGGGTAGGCGCGTTCGTGCCCAGAGGCGAGCTCTCTGGGACTGCCGCTTAGCAGCACGTGCGAGTGTGAAGACGGACACTCACGCTGTTCTTTTGCCGACCTCATTTGTATTTTAGTGTTTTGTTCATGTCTTCAGTCTAAAATTTCACTGATACTATTTTTCTAGGCTCTCGGGATGCTTTTTTGGCATAAACATAATATTGAAAAATCATTGGCTGATTTGCCCAACTTTACCCCCTTCCCAGATGAGTGGACTGTGGAGGATAAAGTCTTGTTTGAGCAAGCCTTTAGTTTTCATGGGAAGACTTTTCATAGAATCCAACAAATGGTAAGTAGATGAGGCTATCGATTCCCGCCCCCCAACCCTTTCCTCTGCCCTGTCCCCCAAGGGACAGGCTGACCCCACAAGCAGGAGCATCCCCGTTTTTAGGACTACTCCCCAGGGCAAAATTGGCTCACAGCTTGCTGCTGGGGCTGAGAGGCTACAAGTTACAGCAGTAAAGCACTTCCTAGCGGTGGGGGCCCCACCCCCACCCTGTCTCTCTTGAAGGGACCCTCCAGAAGATTAGCCTAGGGAGAGGGTCTTGGGTGGGTATGTGATGAGGCGGGGCCCTGTCTGCCTAGGGGTTTGTTCATGTCTCACATCCGGAGTGCTGCTTGATGGGCCCCTACTGCAGCCACTTATGGACAGTTGCATTAGTGCTAAAATGGAATTTTTCAAGATAATCTAAAAGTTTTGTTGAAACTTGAGCTCTGTGCAAACCCTGACTCATCTTAACCTGGGTTTACACTCTTTCATGGGCTGAGTGTCACCTACAGTCAAACTTAGTAGTTTGTAGATGTAAATTGATGAGCGTTCTTTCATAAATCTTTTTTCTTACTGGAGAAGGGCAACTTAGGACATGTCTGAATATGTGAGAGAGATCCTAATTGAGTGTATCGGAACACATCTGTTCAGAAAGGCTAGCTTCAAATTTAAAGCAACTCATTTTTTTGTTTAGCTTCCTGATAAATCTATAGCAAGTCTGGTGAAATTTTACTACTCTTGGAAGAAGACAAGAACCAAGACCAGCGTGATGGACCGCCATGCTCGTAAACAGAAGCGTGAGCGGGAGGAAAGGTCAGTGGTGCCGGGGGTGGGGTGGGGGGTGCTTCTGCTCGGGGACACCGCAGGCACTAGACCTCTGTGAGCTGGTGGACACACAAGGCAAAGCAGTGACAGAAGGACCTTCCAGCCAGACTCACACCAATGTCCTTTACTCGCTGTCAGTGAGCTGTGTGGTTGCAGGGGACTCGGTCCCACACACGGTTCTGTCCTGAACGCATGGACTTTCCGCAGGTCCTTCCATGCCCTTTAAGGGTGTCTTCTTTACACAGAGGGGACCTTGTTTCCTAGGTTGACGTTTACTTGGTGCGCTTGTCCAGATTCACTCCACATGTTTACATGTTTGGCGTTTGAGATGCCACTGCAGTTTGGGTGTCTTCCTCCCTTTCTGACCCTCCGACTGTGCGTGAGTGAGCGAGAAACATGTCCTGGGGTCACGGCACGTGCTAGTCTTCAGGCTGGCGTAGTGAAAGGACGCGTCTTTGTCATCGTGTCCTCGGCTTCTGTACTGAGCACCACGTCATGGGGACGGCTCTGGGCTTCTGTCCAGGAGGCTGGAGCTCGACTGGGCAGGTGGGGCGCTCCTGCCCACCCGCACTCCTCTCCGAAGTGGAGGACGCCTGTGGTTAAGGGGCCAGCGCCCCACGTGTGGCTTTTCTGTTAGGTTGGTGACTGTTAAAAATCACGTTTTCCACTTTCTATTGTATTTTTTCACAAAAAATATTTTTATGAAATCATAAAATACAGTATTTTTATAAATTGGTAACAATTTGGCCCCATCTCAGAAGATTATTTTATGATTTCATATAGAATAACGTGGAACGGACTGAGAGTTGAGGACCCCATTTGGAGAACTCGGACCTCTTGGCCCCAGTAGGAAATGCGAGCGGTGCTTACGACACCCCCGAGTCTGTGCAGGTGTGAGACCGAGCGGGGCACGGCCGCCCGGTGTCTGGTCTTCAGCACACATGCCAGTGGGTCTGTTTATGGGTCGGCGCTCCTAGTGACCAAAGAGATGTGGCGAACCCACTAAATGAGTTTGTTTTCTGTGTCACAGCCACTTTGGATTAAACTTTGTCTTTCTGCTGCACGTCAGGTCTCGTTGACTGCGTGTGAGTTAGGTGGCTGCCACCGCCACTCAGCTGGCCTCTGCTGCGGCCCGCAGGGCTGGGCGCTCGCTTCTAGTGATGCTGTCACCTGCCACGGGTCTAGTGTCTCTTTTTCTTTAGTTACGAAAACTGCCGGGAGAGGATGTAAGCAAAAGCTCCGTGTCAGGGTGAGCGTCCTTTTTGAGAAAAACTCGATTTAAAATACCAGTTGTCCCTGCCCCCCAGAGCCTTCGCCCTGCCCAGACTTGGGTGGTCCCGAGGGGGCAGACGGGGCATCTGACTCACAGGGAACTTGTTCCTGGTTCGGGGGACTTGACTCTCGGACGGTGCCTCAGGTGTGTCTGTAGACCGAGTCTGGGAGGTAGGAACCTGTTTTAATCATTGATCTTCGTCATTTACACCAGAAGAACTATGGAATCGGCGTTTTATTTGAATTGTAAAAATGTTTTTATCTCAGCAGTCTGAAAACATAATAGTTTTGTATTAAACCTGTCATTAAATCAATTTACTGCTTACATTTATATGTTAAATAAAATTAATACAAAGTAATCTTTGGTAACTTTTTCTTATTTTCCAGTGAGGACGAACTGGAAGAAGCAAACGGAAATAACCCGATGGACCTTGAGATCGATCAGAATAAGGAGAGCAGAAAAGAGGTGTTTGTCTCTCTTTAGGCAGATAAATGCGTTAGTAGTTCATCAGCAAAGCATCCGTTCTTCTGACTTACTCTACTTAATGTATTAAGTGCTAATCATATAAGGTACCGGAGTATAACGTTTAAACAATAATAACTTGGCTTTATAGAACTTAGAATTGTGTTTGCCAAGAAACCTGAGTAAAGGAAGTCTTTTTTTTAAATTATATTTTATTGATTATGCGATTAGAGTTGTCCTCATTTTCCCCCTTTGCTCCCCTTCCCCAGCACCCCCACCCCTCAGGCAGTCCTCCCACCGTTTATGTCCACGGGTCATATGTGTGAGTTCTTTGACTTCTCCATTTCCCATGCTGCACTGTACATCCCCACAGCTGTTCTCTGTAACTGCCTGTTTGTGCTCCTTAACCTCCCATGTCTCCCCCACTCACCCATGGCTTCCTTTCATCCGGCATCCACCAGAACCGTCCTTCTGTATCCACGATTCTGTCACTGTTCTCCTTGTTTGCTTAGCTTGTTTTTTAGATTCAGGTGTTGATAGATACGTCTTTTTGCCATTTTATCGTTCCTAGTTTTGCTCTTCTTTTTCTTAAGTCGCTTGGACATTTCATATAACAATGGCTTGGTGATGGTGAACTCCTTTAGTTTTACCTTGTCTGGGAAGCTCTTTATCTGCACTTTGATTCTAAATGATAGCTTTGCTGGGCAGGGCAGTCTTGGCTCTAGGTCCCTGCTTTTCATGACTTTGAATATTTCTTGCCAATCCCTTCTAGCCTGCGAAGTTTTTTTTGGGGGGGGAATCAGCTGACAGTCTTAGGGGAAGGAACTCCCCTGGAGGTAACTAACTTTTCTCTCGTTGCTTTTAAGATTCTCTCTTTATTATTAACCTTTGGCATTTTAATTATGATGTGTCTTCATGTGGTCCTCTTGGGTCTATCTTGTTTGGGACTCTGTGCTTCTTGGACTTGCATGTCTATTTCCTTTACCAAAAATTAGGGAAGTTTTTTCTTTCACTAATTTCCAATTTCTTGCTTTCTCCTCTCCTTCTGGCACTGCTGTGAGGCAAATGTTGGACGTCTTGAAGTTGTCCCAGAGGCTGTTTATACAACTTCTCATGTATTTGTTTTGTTTTTAAGATTGTATTTATTTATTTTTAGAGAGAGGGGAAGGGAGGGAAAAAGGGAGAGGAATATCAATATGTGGTTGCCTTTCGCACGCCCCCTATTGGGAACCTGGCCGGCATGTAACCTAGGCACGTGCCCTGACTGGGAATCAAACGGTGTCCCTTTCGTTTGCAGGTTTGCAGGTTTGCAGGCTGGCACTCAGTCCACTGAGCCACACCAGCCATGACACTGTTCTCAATTTTTTTGGATTATTTTTTCTTCTTCTTGTCCTGACTGGTTGCTTTCTTCTTCTTTATGTTCCAAATCATTGGTTGGATTCTCAGCTTTATCCTGTCTACTTTCATTGCCCTAAAAATTGTTGTTTATTTCAATTAGTGTCTCCTTTGTTTCTGACTGGATCTTTTTTTATGCTGCTGAGGTCCTAGGAAGTCTTAAAAGGAAAAAGCCGCAGTGAAAAGAGATGGTTTGTCTGGGGCGGAGTCCTCACTGTCATCTGTCCTGCGCGGCCAGCTCCGGCGGTTAGAAAAAGCTACGGTTGTGAGGCCTAGGCCAGAGCACGGCTTCTCCTCTCAGCCTTGCGGCTCCTTCCCAGCTGTCGCTGGCCTAGGGCTCCGCACACACTGGCCCAGCAGGCGACACCAGACGGCTGGCAGGGACGCAGCGCAGGTCCTCTCCTCACTCAGAACCACCACGCGGGCCGTCCAAGGGTGTTAGAGGTTTTCCGTGTCTAGATCCAGGGGACCTGTGAATCCTTAAGTTGTGGTGACTTTTGTAAACTGTCCACAGGGAACAGTGAGGTGTTGGGATGATCTTAACCTTTTGAAATGGGAGTCCTGCATTAGTGTCCATTCATAAAATTGGGTAAAGCGTATGCCCTCCAATGGGAGTTGCAGTCCTGCATTAGTGTCCATTCATAAAATTGGGTAAAGCGTATGCCCTCCAATGGGAGTTGCAGTCCTGCATTAGTGTCCATTCATAAAATTGGGTAAAGCGTATGCCCTCCTTGGCGGGTGCCCTCCAAGGAGACCCAGGGTCCCAGGGCTCAGGTCGGAAATCCCACAGCTGAGCACTGCTTGCTGCAGGCCTGGGCTGCGCCCGCGAGAGCTGAGGGCTGGGCTCCAGAGCCCTGGGCACCCGCAGGGCCCCTCAGCCAGGCTGGAGTCCGACTCCCACTGTGGGGACGACTTCTCTGTGTGGTCGTTGCAGGTCTTCTGAGGGCAGAGTCCACGGTTTCAGTAAAATCTCAGGGGGCTCTCTGTCTCAAAAGGTTCCAGAGTGTGAGAGCAGCTGCTTTAAGCATGGGAACACCAAGTGGTGTAGGCGCACCTGAACTTTAAATGGCATCAACGTTACATGCTTTTTATAGACAAAGTACAAGCACAGCTAACCAAAAAGGAGAAGATGAAACCATTTACACACACAGTCACTGTGAACATCATGGTGACTTTCCAGGCCACATCCTCTGTGAAAAATACATGTCTGTGTCCATAATTCTAACAAATACTTATTTTTAGAACAGTATAAAATGAGATCTTAATATACATATAAAACTTTATAACCTTTCAAATTTACTCTACCTTCAATGTATTTGATATCAATACATTTGCATACACAGCTGTATGTTATTCTATCACACAAATCTTTTATAATTGAGTGAATTAATCTTCTGTGGGTTTTTACAGTCTTCTGCCCCTGCTTTTTGCTGTTACAAATAATGCTGAAATGCATAACTCGTAACTAAGTGTGTGTGCACTTACTTTTTTCCACTAGAATTAGTTTCTGGAAGTTGAATATTGGGTCAGAGCTTTCTAGTTACATTTTGAAGGCGTTTTTGGTACAGAATGTATCACCAACGAGAACCTAGTCACTCTTTCCTCGTGGCACTTTCGCCAGTGATTTGTAAGACAGTCCAAACACCAAGATTGTTTTAAGGGTTAGATGAATTAACATCGTTTTGGAAACTAAATTATTCTTGCAATTTTTAGTAAGCTTTGTTTTGATGCATTGTCTTTTGGGTTCTTTTTTTATGGGGTTTTTAAATAGTTTTTTTTTTTTTTTTGGTTTTTGTGGGGTTTTTTGCTTATTAGCTTCAGTGGGATATTTTAAATGAGAGAAAAGTGTTTATATTATATTAGTTTCTGTAATTCTTATTTGTAGAGCTTAATTTCTTTTTTGTTTTTTTCTCTACTCTTTCAGTTGCCCCCTTTTTAAAAAAGATTTTATTTATCTTTAGAGGGGAAGGGAAGGAGAGAGGGAGAGAAACATCAATGTATGGTTGCCTCTCATGAGTCTCCTACTGGGAACTGGCCTGCAACCCAGGCATGTGTCCTGAGTTGAACTGCGGGAATCGAACTGCGGTCATGTGGTTCGTAGGCCCGTGCTCAATCCACTGAGCTACACCAGCCAGGGTTGCCTTCTTTTTTTTATTGTTGTTCAAGTGCAGTTGTTTCTATTTTCCCGCCACCACTTTCCCCCATCAGTTTCTGATTGGAGATGAAAAATGGTTAACCTATCCTTTGTTTACACTCTGAGCTGTTGCTAAACCTGGCCCATCGCCGGCAGGTGGTTCTGACTGCACACTGAGTGCTGCTGTTACGGGCTTCACTCCTGGCTTTTGTGTCCCACCACCACCACCCCACCCCCCACCCCTACACCCCCCCCCACCCACCCCCCCCCCCCCCCCCCCCCCCCCCCCCCCCCCGCTGCCCGGGCCGGTCCCGTCACCAGCGCTGGGGCAGTGCTTGCTGCCGCCATCAGAGTTTCTCGGCTTTTTGCCTCAGTCTTTCCCAGCAGGAAGCAGAGAGCCCAGCTTTATCAGCATTCGAGCTTTATCAGCATTCGCTGTTACTCTTACTAATGCTCTTAACAAGATGAGATCAGGGACAGTTCCCTGAACTTGTTCTTAAAATGGTTACCAGTAAAATGTTATCCTTTCCTTGCCAAGATTTCACTGCATTCAGTTCTAGAGGTTTTAGATCTAGAAAAAAGCACCTTTAAAAATTAGCAGTAGTCATGCATTTAAAGTGACAGCATGTATAGTGTCATACTGACTTTAGGTTTTTTGAAACTCCTATAAAGGTGTGAAGAATTTAAATGAATCTTTATACATGTGCTGAATTGCTTCTTTTTTTTGTTTCCCTCTTTGTTCATCCGTCTGTCCGTGTCACTAGAGACTTAGGATAAGTAGCTCCTTATTCATGCATATGCAGCTCCGCGGAGGAGAGCAGTTTTTTCCTGCCTGTGCTCCTGCTTGGAGCCGAGAGTGGGCTCTGTCTCAGGCGGGGCGTGATGGTCAGGCTGTGGCTGTGCCAGAAGGGCGTGCGCTCACTGCCGAGCGTGTGGCCCAAACGCAATAGCCAGCGGTTTTGTCTGTTAGAGTTTGTAGATGGTACTTATGATATAGCCTGGAATGTGTCTTCCATTGTGTGGGGCCATGTTAAGGAGATAATGCTTATTCCTGTTCACTTGCCATTTTAATTCTTTTAGCATTTTATTTATCAAAATACATCTACCATGCAGGTGCCCCCTACTGAGACGGTTCCTCAGATCAAGAAAGAAAAGCATAGTACTCAAGCTAAAAACAGAGCAAAACGGAAACCTCCAAAAGGAATGTTTCTTTCTCAAGAAGACGTGGAGGCCGTGTCTGCCAACGCCACTGCCGCGACTACGGTGCTGAGACAGCTGGACATGGAGTTGGTGTCAATCAAGCGACAGGTACCCACAGCTCTTCCTGTCATCTGTCCACTCATCTCAAAAGGGCGTTTTGTTTCTAAGGAAACAGACAGAAGGTCTTGGTACTGGCCCTGGATTTTCCTTCAGTTCACTTTGAAGTTGATGTTACGAGTGCCTATATATAAACGGTGCGTGTGCGCGCTCACTGCTTTTCACGTGGTGAACACGCCCCACCAGCCTCTCTTTGTGCATCAGGGAATGGGGCGCCGGCTCCCAGGCCCCACCGAGCCGAGCCCCACCCCATCCCCTCCAGTGAGTCGCCTGTGGGGCACAGCGCCCCTGCAGCCGCACCACGCCCGCCCTCCGGCTAGTTCCTGCCTTCTCCCCTTTGGTGGCCACTGTTCCGGCTCATACCACCACAAATTGCTGTTGCCTGTTTTGGGATGTCACGTAACAGTGGCATGAAGCGTTCTCTCTCATGTCTAGATTCCCCTCAGCACGTAAGATCCATCCGGGTAGTTAGTACAGAGCCACAGTTCTTGTTCTTGCTCACTGCTGTGTGTGTGTCCTACCAAATACGCATTTTTGGCCGTTAAAATAACACTGACGTGAGCATGTTCGTATGTCTCGTGGGGCACCATGCACGCATCCTTGTTGGGTCTGTACCCAAGAGTGGAATTGCTGGATTAGGAGTGTGCCTATGTCCTGCATCAGAGAACAGTGCCACACAGTTGTCCAAAGTGTCGTGGGGCCAGCCAGGTTCAGTCGCACTGTGTCGGGTTGTCATAACTCTTTGTGGGGAGTGGTCCCATGTGTTGTGAGATCTTTACCAGCGTTTCTGACCTTTACCTCCCAGGTGCTGTTAGCACCCTGTCCCCTCCAGCCGTGATAACAGAAGTGTCCCCAGGCATTGAGAAACGATCCCTGGAGAAGGGGGACACAGAGCATCCCATTTCCCATTCTGAGGCTTATCTTTTCACTCTGTTAATGGTATCTTTTGGTGAGCAGAAAATCTTAATTTTAAGGTAGTCCAGTTTCTCATTCTTGTCTTTTGTAGTTAGGGCTCTTGTTTCTTCAAAAAAATTTTAAACTATTTAATTTATTCATTTTTAGAGAGGAGGAAGGGAGGGAGAAAGAGGGGGAGAGAAACATCAGTGTGTGCACCCCCTAACTGGGATCCTGGCCCAGAACCCAGGCATGTGCCCTGACTGGGAATCAAAGCATTGACCCCTTGGTTTGTAGGCCTGCGCTCAACCCACTGAGCCACACCAGCCTGGGCTGTGGTTAGTGCTCCTTGAATTCCGTTAAGAACGTTCCTTTAGGTCATGAAGATATTCTGCCAGGTGGTCCTAATGTTGTTTTGCCTTTTACATTTTGATCTTCAGTCCACCTGGCAGTGTGTTTCTGTGTCTGTTGTCACATGTGGGGTCATCGTTGATTGGTTTTTCATATAGATTTCTAGTTAAGGGGGGCCTTTGTTTTCAATCCACTGTCCATGCATATGGTCAGGTTTGGCGTTTCCTATCACTTCCCTAAGTCTGTCCGTCCGGGTATGGACAAATTCTTCATCAGTGTGCACTGTGTAGTGTAGGTGAACATCACACACCTGTCTCGTACACTAAGTCCTTCATGATTGTCCGGCTGTTCATGGCCCTTTGTCGTTCCATTTAAAATTCAGAATCACTTTCTCAATTTCCAGAAAAACAATTCTGCTAGAATTTTGATTGAGGTTGTATTGAATTTATAGTTCAAAATAAAGAATTAGGGACTTCCGCCAAGATGGAGGTATAGGTGGATGTGCCGTGCCTTCTCAAACAACCAAGTTTAGGGACAACTAAATATTAGCATCAGAAAACACAACCAGAACACGGAAAACTGAACTTTTTGGAAGTCCGCTAACAACAAATTCTTCAGCCCGACCGGTAAGGGGCGAAACCGGCGTCTGGTGAGGAGTTGCAAAGGAGGGCTAGGTCGGACCCGGGCGCGGAATCCAGATGCGCGAATCCGGATGCGCGGGTTCCAGACGCAGGATTGGACCTGGTGAGCGATCGAGCGACCCACCGGGTGAGCGACTGCGGAGGAGTCAGTGGGGAGGCGGTGGCAGCGAGTTGACTGCGGTTGCCTGATTGCGCGCGACTGAGGGAGTGGGCGGTTGGACTGGCCGCGGCGGCGATAGAGGGCGCCGCGGCGGTAGAGGGCGCCGCCATTTCCCCGCTCTGACCACGCCCCCACATACAGCGTCACAACCCAGCGACCTGGGAGTCCAAGGCGCCGCTTCTCACATTTAAAGGGCCAGAACAGACCAAAAATGTCGCAGGAAGACCTCAAAGCCCCAGAGATAAATCTAAGCAACGAAGAAATAGCAAAACTCTCAGACGCACAGTTTAAAACACTGGTCATCAGCTTCCTCACAGATCTGGTTGATTATAGCCACAAATTAGAGAAACATATGAAGGCTAAATTAAGGGAAATGAATGGAATTCCACAGGAAACCCATAGAGATGAAAAGGAAACTGGGACTCAAATCAATGGAGTGGCCCAGAAGAAAGCAAATAATGGCCAAACAGAAAAGAGTCACGGAGCAAGAATTCAAAGAAATGAGGAGAGTCTTAGGAACCTCCAGGACATCTTTAAATGCTCCAATATCCGAGTTATAGGGGTACCAGAAGGGGGAAAGACACAATCACCAGTGGAAAAATTATTTGAACAACTAATAAAGGAGAATTTCCCCAATCTGGCAAAGGAAATAGACTTCCAAGAAATCCAAGAAGCCCAGAGAGTACCAAAAAAGTTGGACTCAAGAAGAAACACACCAAGGCATATCATAATTACATTAGCCAAAATTAAAATGAAGGAGAGAATCCTAGAAGCAGCAAGAGCTAAGGGGACAGTCACCTACAAAGGAGTCCCCATCAGACTGTCAGCAGATTTCTCAAAAGAGACCTTACAGGCAAGGAGGGGCTGGAAAGAAATATTCCAAGTCATGAAATCTAAAGACCTACAACCAAGATTGCTCTATCCAGCAAAACTTTCATTTAGAATGGAAGGACAGATAAGGTGCTTCTCAGATAAGACCAAATTCAAGGAGTTCATCATCACCAAGCCCTTATTATATGAAATGTTAAAGGGACTTATCTAAGGAAAAGAAGTTAAAGAAACATGAACAGTGAAAGAACAACAAGCTCACAGTTATTAACAACCACACCTAAAACGAAAGCAAACTAAAAGAACAGCTAGATCAGGAGTGGAAATATAGAAATGAAGATCTCAAGGAGGGTTAGCAACAGGGGAGTGGGAGGAGGAGATGGGGGGAGAAGGTACAGAAAATAAGTAGCATAGACAGTAGATAGAAAATAGATGGGGGGGGCAAGAATAGCATGGGAAATATAGAACCTAAGGGACTTGAGACACATGGACATAAACTAAAGGGGGGTAATGGTGGGGATGGGGGGCCAGGGTGGAGGGGAATGAAGGGGGGAATAGAGCAACTGTAACAGCATAATCAATTAAAAAAATAAAAATAAAATCAATAAGAATATCCTTTGGTGATAAATAAATAAATAAATAAATAAAATAAAGAATTAACATCTTCTGATCCATGAAACGATATATCTCCCCACTTATAGAGCTATTTAATTTCTCTGTTGTTTTTTTTCTAAGCAATAGGTCTTGTATATTCTTTGTTAGAGTTAGCCCTGGATATTTGGTACTTTTTTGATGTTCTTGTAAAGGATGTTCTTTAGATTAATTCGTTTCTGCTTATTTATGGCTGGTATGAAAAATGGCTTGTTCCATTCTTTGATTCTGCGTAGTACAATTGAAAATGGAAATTCTGCTGAGTACCTAGTATTGTCCTTTTATGTGTCTCCTCTCTCTTTCTCCCTCCCTCTGGAATTCAAGGCAAATTGTGGACCGATGGTTTCCTTCTAGCTTTTGCTGCTTTGACTTGTTAATCTTGATGCTTCCCTTGGAAGGTTAAATATGAGGCCAGCTGTCATTTCAGAGATGAAAAGAGTGGGTCAGGGGCCGGCCTGGTCTGTCTCGGGTGCAGGGAGACAGCACAGACCAGGACCAGGCGTGCCTCACGGAGCCGGAGCATTGGCTCCTGGTCCTGGCTTGCTGGCACAGCTGCCTTCTAATCTTAGGAGAATCGCTTAATCTTCCCGGGCCTCCTTTCAAATGAGGGGATTAATCCTGGCCCGGCTGACCTCCCTGGACGGTGCTGGCTGCTCCGGGAGCTCACATCTGGAGCTGTGTCTGCACCGGGAGAGTCGGTTCGGGCCGTGAGCTCTCCGTGCGATCCCATCTTCCTCTGCGAGGGGACTCAGTGCACTCTGCCGCAAAGTTCCTGAGGCTTGCCGCTTGAGGCTCAAGAGAGAAAAAGACACCCTTCTCCCTCAGAGCTTTTACTGATTGTGTCATATGACAGATGAGAAGAGATTGGTTGGTTTTCAGAGCCAGGGTCAAGAGCAGGCGTTTTTCATTTGAAGGTAGCTACTTAAAGTTTGCATCGTTGAAGAGAGAAGACTTGGAGTCTGACACGTGGGCAGAGGAGACAGGTTGTTTACTTCCCACGGCTTTTTAGGGCTCCTGCCAGATGCAGTCTGGGCTCAGTAACAGTGACACAGTGATGTTTTGTTCTGGAGGCCCCACATTTGGTTGGGGGTCAGGGGCTATTCACCTGAATGTGACAGGAAACCTGAGTAATAACACCTTAAACAGGTAAGGATTTATTTTTACCACATAGCTAGAAGTCCCACCGTTGGCGGTGACGGCATTAGTTCATCTGTTCAGCGGTGCTCCCAGGGTCCCTGATTCTTTTTCTCTACTCTGCACCCTCACTTTATTGGCCCCTCACCTCGTTCTGCCTGTCACTCTGGAAGCTGGAGAGGCCATTCCGTAGCCCTCATTCTGCATTCAGGGGTGGGAGACCAGGAGGTGCAGGCCGGACTGCCCATCAGCCCTTTCTGCTTCGCTAGCAACTCAGACTTGCCTCTCGCCAGAGCTTCGCAGTACAGCTGTGTGGACTGGTGAGGGGGGCGGGAATGTCGGGTGACCCAGCCAGGGGAGCCTGTGGCACTTTCTAAGTGCGGAATAAAGCGGTCTGACGTTAGGGAAGTCTCACTGAACACACAGCAAAGTGGGAAAAGACAGTTGTGTTCACCCAGGGGGTCTAGGGAAGGCACCAGGCCACGCCGACCGCCTCGTCTTTGAACCCTGGAATGCTGATTACTTTTGTGTCCCGTTTCTTTTCTGGCTGGTTGCCGCTCTGGCTTTCTTTCCCATTGGCATTAAGCTGGCAACTACCCCTATTCTTACGTTAGTGAACTCTGGGTATTTCTACTGGGGAAAATGCATCGGAAACAGAGGTGGAGGTTGGTGAGGTTAGAGCTGACTTTTAGTTCAGAATCTGTGGATGTTTTGCCTTACAACCATTTGTTTAATTTTATGCTTTTTTAATTTTAGGGAGGCAGTGTACATGTTCATTCAAAAACGAAAAGTGCTAGGGGTCAAGTTCCCCTGGTGCTTGGCACAGAGGTGCTCTGCTCCTAAGAGAGGAGCCCCCGCAGCCCCGCTTGTCCAGGAGTCTGCACAGAATTCAGGAGCAGCTGTGGTTTGTCATGTTTGTGTCTGTCTATGGGTTAGGGAAGGGTAGTGAACAATTAGATACAGTGAGTAACAGCGGGTTTGTGGGAAAGAGAATTTGTGAGAAAATGAAGAAATTGCAGCTGATCAGAATTAGGCTTGTGGAGAACAGACGCACTGCTTGCTTTTTCTCCCATGAAAGCACGTGGGTGTCTACGCTGTGGGGTCAGGGTAGTGCCCGACAGCAGCTCTTGGCTTGGGCGCTGCACCTTGCGGTCCTGCTGGGTAGCTGGGCCTTTCCCGCCTGCTCCGCCTCCTCTGCCTCCTGGCGGCTGAGCTCGGCTCTGTGTTCGGGGCCTGTGTTCTGTGTGGGAGATCACTGTCATGATATGGGGAGGGCTGTGCACACAGAGCCTCTTTGCCCCCTTCCCGTCCTTCTAGGTTGTCTCTTGCTCACTGTTCTAAGCAGGTCAACTGAAGAATCCAGTTAGATGCTCTTAAAGGAGTCAGTAGAGACCTCCAATTCTGGGTACCATATAGGTTGGAACATCTTTGCTTTTGGTGTTTTTATTTCCTGTAGTTTATGTAGTTGTTTTCTTTTCATACCTTCATAAAAGTTTTTCATTGCTTCAAACTTCCAGAGAAGTGCCTGTATTTATTTCCAGGGTTTAGGAAGGGAAAAAAGCTGTAGAAAAAGGAGATTTCAAAATAGGTCTTCAGTGAGACCTGAGTCAGGTGGGTGGTGGGCCCAGGTCAGACTCTTGCTTTCAGTGGGGGGGTCACTTCCAGGTGGTAAGGACGGTTCTCCCCGAGTCTCTGAACCAGCCTTCTTTGGGCCCCATAAGCTGGCCAGAAGGACTTTCCAGCTCTTTGGTCAGCCCCTGTCACCCTGCACCAGCTGCTTGTCGTACGGGATTTCGCCATGTCCAAGAATTTTCTGTGAGGGTGACATGTTCTATTTTAGAGCCTGGAATTTTGCCATTGGGGACGTGCTGTGGAGGGTGTCGTTAATCATGTTATACTTAAGGGTGTGATTGTTGGTGGTGTGGAGGTGAGAGGTGGGGACACATTAATTGCAGTCAGCCGGGGCTTCAGCCTGTCATCTGTGGTGATGGCAGAGCCCCAGCACTCCAGCCACGCTGTCCCTGTTCATCTTCGGCGCCACGGCCTTGGTGGCCCCATGGTGGCCCATTGGAACTCCATCCAGCAGCTTGCTGTCACCTCCTTGCCTTGGGTGCTCTGCAGGTACCACCGCAGATTGTTCACAGGCCCCTTTCCCCTACGGATGTGGTCGCAGTCCCCAGTGCTTCTGAAGGGCAGTGTGGGTGAGTGAGCAAACCTGCTGTCCGGCTCGCTGGAGCCAGGGACGTGCTTTGCTGTCCCAGGTTGTGCAGAGGCGGCAAAATCCAAGCTTACACATGGCGTAGCAGGTGGGACGGAGACACCAGGACTTAGAAGCACAGGTCGAACGTCCTTCTGTCAATTGTTAATAGGTATTGACAATGGAGAGAGATTGTGTAGGCTTCCTTAGTGGACTGGGTTGCACATGGAGATGTTTGGCTGTCCCAGGACCACTCTTTGATTTTCGAGACCTTGTGGATCTGAAAGACACCTTTACTCTGAGCGTTGCCACAAGGTTTCGTGATCTGGGGCTGGAGGGACTCTTCCTGAACTCCTTGTGAACAGGCTGCAGTCAGCAGCAGCCTGGAGGCGACCAGAACACGTCACAGATAGAGGTGTTTTCCAGCCGCACCCTTCCTGCCAGAGGCCTCCGTTTATTCTCCAGCCCTTCCCAGTACCTGTCAATATTCTCCACCGTCAGATCCTTCTAGGTCAGTTCATACTGGTTTGGAAAAGTTGACCATTTGATCACATGAGAGCCAATAGCCATTTTCAACACCGAAGCTGTTTGGGACGGTCTGCACGCCCATCCAGTGAAAGTTCCAGCCCTCGCTTTCTGTCACCTGGACCATCCTCTCTTTTCAAAGCTATTGGTCAGCACAGACTCCTCAATGTCAGTAACTCATTCTGCTTTTCCTGCTGTAACGCATGGGAACTTAGGGAGCCAGCAAGAGCGTCTGATTTCTCTGATTCCTGCCTCAGATTCTCCCCGGAAGCCAGGTCGCTTTATCACCACTTCCCCCTGTGGGTGCATAGCACAGAGCACTCAGAGTGCAGGGCGGGCGCCCGCTCTGGCGCTCACAGGAGGGTGCCCCTTGCTGGCCGCTGCCTGGCCTGCTGTGCCTCACAGTGGTTTTGTTGTTGTTTTGCTTTTTTGACTCCTTTATTTTTTTAAAGATTTTATTTATTTCATTTTTAGACAGGAAGGGAGGGAGAAAGACAGGGAGAGAAACATCAGTGTGTGGTTGCCTTTTGCACACTCACTCCTGGGGACCTGGCCCACAACCCAGGCATGTGCCCTGATCAGGAATTGAACCAGCAACCCTTTGGTTTGCAGGCTGGCACTCAGTCCATTGAGCCACACCAGGCAGGGCTATTGTTTCCTTTGTAAAATAAAAGTCTTTTCTCTTTTAGATTCAGAATATTAAACAGACAAACAGTGCTCTCAAAGAAAAACTCGATGGCGGAATAGAACCGTATCGACTTCCAGAGGTATGATTATGTTAACATCATCTCCGAAGTCAGCCCAGTTTTGTGTGTTTAAGAGTGTAATATCCACGTAATATCAAGTATGCACCTATTAGAAAGGACAGTACAACAGAATTTTATAAACCTAGTTGGCATCAAAATTCTGATATGAGAAAAAGATTTGTTGGCTCTAATAAGGACGTATGAGATGTTAACACGACTCATTTGGATGTACAGGTCATTCAGAAAAGTAACGCGCGCTGGACCACAGAGGAGCAGCTTCTTGCAGTACAAGGTACGGCACGGTCCTCCTCTTAAGAGCCTTTAGAGACAGGTGTGTCCTACCTGCATGTAGCATGTACCTCCCGGCTGAGACGGATTCTTGGGGGCTTGGGGGGTTGGACAGCATTTTAGCTGCTTTCTGGCATTATTTCCCCTGGGCTTGACTTTTTCCCTTCCTGGGCCTCACGAGTTGTAAAAATTATCATGTCAGTTTTAAAGGCGCGAGTAATTTGTTTTAACAGCCATACGTTGGGTTGGGTGTTGAATAGTTACGAAGTACAAAACCCCAACAAGCAAACAGAGTGTTGGATTTGGGGGCTGTTCTAGTCCTGGGGACCCTGAAACGACAAACGCAGAATACCCATAACCACAGAATGATTGCTGGATGACTTCAGTGTTCATGTGACATCTGATGATAAGGCACAGATTTCCAGATGACAGGGTCGCCCTGGACTTGGGTCAGTCGTCCACAGGATGTCCCCACACGGCCTTTCCCCCCCTGGTCTAACGCACTGAGGCGGTGCCTGCTCTTCCAAGCTTGTATGTTTCCTCACCTGGATACGAGTCAGTCTGTTGTGTGTGCTTTTCGTTGGTTTTCTCTTGTATTGAAAAACGTTCTCTTGTGTCCATAGCCATCAGGAAGTATGGCCGTGATTTTCAGGCCATCTCAGATGTGATTGGGAACAAATCAGTGGTACAAGTGAAAAACTTTTTTGTAAATTATCGACGTCGCTTCAACATAGATGAAGTTTTACAAGAATGGGAGGCAGAGCATGGGAAGGAAGAGACCAATGGGCCCAGCAACCAGAAACCTGTCAAGAGCCCGGACAATCCCATCAGGATCGCCGAAGAGGATGACGAGGTGAGTCCGAGGCGGCACGGCCTCCTCTCAGCCGGGCCTGCGCTCCCGTCCACGTGGCCTCCTCACTGATGAGCTTGTTCGGTGGTGGTGATGTTCTTGGGTTTTCGCTCCATCAATAACTTGATTTCTGCCTGCAAATACGTGTGTTGAACTCATTTAACTGTTTGTCCTGTGTGTGTGGCTCCCGTTTGAATCCCTGGACACAGTCCCAGATTCACCCGGCTTCCTCCAACCACAGAATATACACTGCCAATGTTTCAGTGCAGTCAGAACTCTGCCGCAGGACAGTGTGGGAGGTGCCTTGGGGGCGTGGGCAGAGCAAGTCACGTAAATGTGTGGCCATCACACCTCGCGGTCGACAGACTTACTGGTGAGTCTGCACAGCCAGCCAGGTGGGGGCTCCTGGCCCATCTCTGCTGCCCACGTCTTCAGCCATTGACGCTGTGTCGAACTTAGAGGTAGATGGGGACAGTTCTAGGTGACATAGTTGGCTGGAACTTCCAGGATGGTAGCCCTGATTTCAATAGCCCAGTCGGCAGAAATCAGGCAGGAAGCTTACTTTGCTGCAGGGCTCCATCTGTCACCTCTCTGCCTCCTGTGACAGGGTTGTTGCTCACATGTCTCCTGGCCTGCTGCGTAGCCGCCCCTCACTCCCACAGGAGAGGAGGGTGGGGCTGGGCATAGGGACGAGTTCGTTGCCAGTCACCTTATGTTTGAGTTTGTCCACTGACGCGGTAACTTAAGGCTTAATTTAGCTTTATAAGGAAAGTCACTTTCCCATCTGAGCCTTCCAGCAACCACACGGGAATGACCGAAGTGCCCCGTCCTCCGTTCTGAGTGCTCCTCGGGGAGCCCGGCTGTGGAGGCAGCTTGGAGGTCTGGCCGGCCTGAGCGTGGGGGTGCCCACTGGCCAGGGTGCTGAGACGTACCGACCGTGTTAGACGTTTCTAGAGCCTTCTACCAGAACAAAATCTTTGTGATAACTGTACAACATCTGTGGCATTGCCAGTGTGAGCGGTGCCCCCGAGTTGCCCCCGTGAGTGGGCAGCCTGCAGCCCTGCGGCATGAGAGCACAGCAGCAGCACAGGAGTGTTCTGGTCTCGGGCAGTGGCTTTGCCCCGGGCCCACTGCCCCTGTGGCAGCAGGTGGACGTCCCGAAGTCCTGGGCTCTGTTTAGGAAGCGTTAAAAAGATGAGGTGCCCACAGACAGAACACCGAAACCTGCAGGAAAGCGCGCTGTCATCGGTCCCAGAAAGCAGGAAGGACAGGGAGCCGCTCCCTTCCCTCGCAGACAGTGCCACCGCCGGCGCCGGCCGGGTGGCAGTTCAGGGCGTCAGTCCTCACGTTCGTACTTTCCTTCTCTTCTTGTTTCTGGTTCGTTTACAGACAACTTAGATCTGTCCGTTCCTTTCTCTTTCCTTCTGATCAGTCCAGAAGGTCCATTCTTAGTGCTGGTCCGTCCACTCGGCCCGCGCCCCACGCCGATTCTCCACCACCACGCCCACGTAACTCTTTTCTCCGCCTCTGCGGTCTGCAGCCCCAGCAGCAGGGCTCACTTCTCTTTGGTGCCTGACCTTCCGTGTGTCCGCTCTTCAGGAAGAGGGGTACCGTCTGTATATAGTCTTTATGTTTCCCGTGAAGTTATTCTCTTCTCTTGCCACTTAAAGCACGCATGCATGCACACATGCACGCACACAGTCCTGGCTGGGCAGCTCAGCTGCTGGAAGCATCGTCCCGAAGCTGGAGGTCCTCCAGCACACGCGGAAACCGACCGCTGAGTGCGTAACTCAGTAGAACACACACAGGTTAATGCTGCTCTCTCTCTCTCTCATTAGTGCATTTTAAAAACCACTCTTTACACACTTGGATTTCCCTTTTTTAGTCTGATTCTTTTCCTGCTTCTTACAGCACAAACCCTTGCACACCGGCACCCTGGTGTTCTGTTCTCCATTGGCAGAAGGAGCTTGACTGTGAAGCTGGCTGCATTTCTGTGCCCTGACCGCAGTTGCTAAAGCACCGGCTGGCTCTCTGTTACGTCACTGCGCGGGGCGTAGTGTCCTTGTGCTTCTGCACTCGTGTTTGTTTCGGGGAGTCTGGCCGCTGAGAAAGCTGCGTACTGGGCCCTGCCTGTCCCTCACCCTCAGATTTTGTTTGTGCCACACAGACGGGGAGGGGGACCTCAGGGGGCCAGATGTCCTGTGGCAGAGAATCCTCACGCGACATCCCTAACAGGTTCTGGGCAGACTCCAGTCCGAACCAGTTTACAACAGGCTAATCGTAGGGATGAGGGTGGAGAAGTTCCCAGGCACCTCATCTTCCTTACAGACGAAGGACATAAGACCCGCTCTTTCCTTCAAGGCTGAGGAGGGAGGGCAGCCACAGGGCCTGAGCTTCTGAGACCCCGAGTTCTCTGAGGAAGCCAAGGATGGGGCTGGGGCCACAGCCCCAGAGGGCACGGAGCAGCACTGCCGAAGCTGCCTGGTGGGAGAGAAGCTCGTTAATCAGTCGGGGGTTGATCCAGCGCACCGCCGAGGAGGGTCCTCATCTGAGTCTGTGCAGTTTCTGTGAACCGGCCTCACACGAAGGAGCACAAAGCTCTGTGGTTTGAGCTGAGCCATGACTAACCTTGAGGTTCGGGTCTGGGATTTGGGTTTTAAAATGAAGGCAGAAAATTAAGAAATGCCTGGGAAGCGTTTACAGAACATCCTGCAGGCTCAGGGACCCTGGTGCCCCTGCGTCCCGGCCGAGCTGGGGCCTGCTTGTTGACTGGGGGGGTTCCCCGGCAGCCCCTCCAGCTGGTGCCGGTGCCTCTGAGTGTGACTTTGCCAAGGATGTGCCAACTGCCCTTTTGGGGGCCTTGTTTACTCCCCTGTAGTAGACATGATTACGGTGTCCATTCTGCAGAAGAGGAAGTGGAGTTCAAAAAGAGTAACTTGTGCAGGTACACCCAGCTGGACAGCGGCAGAGCGGGGGTCTGAGCCCAGGACGTCTGGGTGTGGGGGCCACGCTCTGCCTCAGCACAGCCGCCTCCTCCGCCTGCCCTTGGAGCCCGGCCGCCTGCCGCGCCCTGTGTCTGCCTGCCCCTTTCCCACCTACAGGACACCAGAGTCGTGGTGTTTCCTGCTCTGAGACTCTTTTCTTCTCCCTTCTTCAGGCTGCTTCTGTTCTTGACGTCAGATATGCGTCTGCCTCCTGAGAAACTCGAGTAGCTTCCAGCACTTGGTATGGACGACTGTGTTACCCAGGATATCAGGTATTACAAGACATCACCTAGCCATCCGCATCACATCTCTGTGGACAAGCAGCTATTACCAAAAAAGGCATACACTTCCGGTCCTGTGCTACATCTGCCTTAAACCTTTGCTCGTTCCTCCATGTTGGCGCCACTTCCCGGAGAGCTCCGTGCATCTCTCAGTCTGCGTGCGTGCTGGGGGAGGGGGTCCCTGGCCTGCACGCCTGAGTCTGGGGGCCACCACCTGGGCAGAGCGCCAGAGCCCACCAGTGGCAGCTCTTCCCGTCAGCAGCTCCAGAACAGGCGGCCGGTCCGGAAGGCACGACGCTGTCCCTGCATGGCCTGCGGTTTCCACTTTGTGCATAACGTCGTTTCCAGAGTGACTGCGACCCTGCCGGCCTTCTAGAAAGTTTCTCTTGTACTTTTCTGAGGCATCCACCTAAATGAGATCACGCTTTTTTGGGAATCACAGTATATTGGCAGACTGACTGCATTATAATCTTTACTGTGCCAAACACCCTGATTCAACTCTCGCCTCCCCGACAGTGGGGTATAATCATGGTTTATGAGTCTGGTTTGCTGAAACCTCTCCCTCTCCTTTCCCACTTGGTAGAAAGCTGATGCGCAATAGCTTTCTTTGGACACGTAGCTAAAAAGGAACGTGGACCTCAATACCTTCTGCCGTCAGCACTCAGCACGGCAGCCCCCGGGTGGGTGCCACCCTCTCGTTTCCCAATTCCCCACCTCCACCACCCAGCTCCAAGAGATTTGGTCCGTACCACTGTACCTGGTGCTTGTACATTTGGAATTGGTGCCTTCTCCCTCTGGCAACCACGCTCTCCATCCTGTTTCCGTTTCGGTGTCTTATTTCTTCTTTACCGCTCACTGCTTGCCAAAGACGATGTCGCTGAGGCGGGGGTAGGGGGCTTGCCGCAGATCCTGACCATGCAGACTCTATAAGTCTCGCTTGGTCACAGGGCGGCAGACCAGCTGGTGAGGGCTTTACAGAAGTGCACATTGTCCCTCGTCCTCTCACATGCCTGGCCCTTCACACGTCACTCCACACACCCTTTGGTCCTTCGTGTACTGGCGTGACCACGAACACCACCCTCTCTCTCCACAGTGTACAGTACAGGCCAGAGAAGTGAGCCCTCTGTCGGCTCTGGCGAGGGCGCGATGACAGGGACCGCCTGCAGAGCGGCCCGTGCTGCCCTTTGGTCGGACTGGGGACAAGCGAAGCGTCTCGTCCACATCCTGAGACCTCCAGAGTCGCTTCTCTGCTCTCAGCAGACCGTGGGCCTGCCACGGGCCAGCAGACTGAGGGGCGGGAGGGGCGGACTGGCCACCGGCCACCGGGATCTGAGGTCACCCACTCCCTGCCCGCAGACAGCCCAGCCTGCTCTAACCGGGCTGAGGGAGCTCTTTGTTTTGTTTTTGCATCATTTGCATATTTTTCCTGCTTTCAATACCAAAAAGAAAAAAGATGCAGATGCTCTAAGGTGGCATAAACAGAATTCTTAAGAACTTAAAATATGCAACTAAAATTTGTTGTGTTTTGACTCTCGAGCACCTTGCCTTTTTTTTTTTTTTAAGTCAGCTGACTTTCTCTTTAGGAAGAGGGGTGGCTAAAATCATAGATTTTTTGGAATTGGATGTGTTTTTCTAGGAATCTAGACGAAGTCACTCAGAAGGGGGAGGAAAAGGGGACTTTACCCACGGCACCGTCTTGTCCCTGCTTTGGGTGTCCGGGAGGCAGGCAGAAGCGGGCGAGGAGCAGTCGGGCGGGCGGAGGGCAGTCACAGCTCGCTGACCCTGCGTGGACAGGGACAGAAGAACACGAGGAAGCGCCAAGCGCTCACTCTCCCTTGCGGGGCAGGCCTGTTGTGTGATCACAGACGGCGGGGGCGCACGGGCAGGAGAGGGCCTGCGCTTTGCACATCGTTTTGAGGGGACACTGGGCATGGACAGAAGCTTTTGTTGTTCCTTCCTCCTCGTGGCCGCCTTCCTCTTCACAGAAGCAGGAGGCCGCTTCCTGCAGGGAAACGAGTAGGTCTGTTCCTCCTTTGCGCCCAGGCTGTTTTCCTTAAGAAGTGGTCCCTTCTGGCAGCACTGGAAAGCTCGGTGCTGGTCCTTCCGCAGCACGGTGGGCACGCCGCAGTGCCGGGCCTGTCCGCTCTGCACCACCCTCCCTCGCCTCCTGGCACCCGGCGCTCCTCGTCCCGGAGACACACTGTGCGGGTCTGCTCACCGCACAGCGGCTGCTGGGGCTCTCCGGGGGAGAGGGGCTGTTGTTTCCATTCGCCGGGAGGAGGAAAGCTAGTCGTCTTTGCCTGCCTGCCTTCGCTGTGGTCTCACGCATAAGACAGCACTGTGCTTTCCACTGTGTCGTTCCACTGTCTGCAATGATGTCGTAAATGCAACAAGTCGCTTTGCTTTAAAAGTGAAGCGACCTGGTCTTACTTGGGCGAAGACCCTTTTAGACATATCAGGACTTGGGTGCGTCAGCAGCTCGTGCTTGGGTGTGTCAGGGTCCACGGTGACAACTGCCTCGGATGCAACACTCACTTAAGCTTTGTCTTCTTAAAAATTATCAATGTGAATGTCATAATTATATATATATTTTTGTGGAAAATTTCTCCTAAGTATAAGTTATTGTGCAAAATATAGTACCATTGAAACAAATGATAGTTTTAGTTTAGAAATCCTAAAAGATATAAATTGTATTGCATATGCATTAAAAGTTTGTTTTATTTAATTTTATGTAGATGTGTAAAGTGTTAGGTAAATTTTTTTCACTTATCCATCGAGATACCTTGTTACTTGAATATTGTGTTGGCTGGTTTGAAACAGTGATCAATTCCATAGTGTAGCTCTTCTAACCAGAAAGCGGCCCTGCCCGTGGGGGCCAGAGGTCAGCACCACACACCTACTGCGCCGTTTCGGGGGGTGTGTGACCAAGATACCGGTTCCGGGAAATGGTTCTTAACAGTTTTTAACTGAAAGACCCTTTGATGGTCACGGACCTCTAATCAAAAATGAATATGAAAAAATAGTTGTTCTACAACTCAACTATCGGGGACTAATTAAGCAGTTATTTTCTGTGTATATAAAGTTTCCTCAAATACCACACACCATCGTAAGTGTGCTCATTGTCACTTTAAATTTCAGCTGTCCCTATTTTTGTCTTTCTGAATATCAGATGTACTATTGGTATAACTGCACACCAAAAACAAGCCAAACAGTGCATTACACTAACTGGACCCCTGCTTATGTGAGCACAGGAAAGGCGGAGCCCACTCAGTCGGGACCCTTGCTGTCTCTTTCTAGCCCGTTTCCAAATCCACTGACCCAGGGTTCGAGCTTTTACCGTCAAGTGAAACTTTGCCTCCACCGACTCAAGGCAGTTCGCTCTCGCGGGTGGCCTCGCGCAGTGCTCGGAGCAGGCGCCCTCCCGGCCCCGGGCCTCTGCCGCTCCCCTCACAGAGCGAGGCACAGCCATGGCGGCGGGACAGTTCAGAGGACGCCGGCCCAGTCTATGCATGTCGTCTGGTAACGAGTGTTTACAGTCACCTTCGAAAACTGAGGTCCGCCCCTGAGCGGGGAGTGTTCATTACGTACATGTTGCTACTTTGCTAAGTGCTTTTTAGATTGCTTAAAACTTTTTCAAGATTTTAAAAGATGTATAAGGTTAAGTTTGCAAATATAATGGAAATGCTGTATATCTTTTGAAGTGGTAAAATCCACATTGGGATTTTAAAGAAGAGATGTTGTAACAATGCTGTGTAAGTAATATTTTAATGTCTCTTTTTGCCTGTTTTTTATGTCAGTACATTCATTATGGTGAATGTTCATAGCATTATAATTGCTTAGCTGTTGGATAATAACATTGGTTAGTGGAGATTGGAGAATTTATTTGTGAAATTCTGCAGAATTCATTTTTCTATTTCCAATATTTGCTGAAGTTAAATAAAAATTTTCAAGCCATTGATGTAATAAAATATGAAGCAAAACAGTTTCCCGCACGCCCTCTCTCTGTCGGAGCGTGACCCCACCCAGCACAGAGTAGATGCTTTCTGGCCCTGCCCGGGCCCCAGGGTTCAGAGGGCATCGGTTCCCCGGAACTGCACGGACTGGGGACAGCCGGTCGGGAGCCTCATGTTTAGCACCAGACACCTCCGGCGCCCCTGAGCCCCACTCCTTTGGTCCCTGGCGATGTGTGTGGGGAGCGGAGCCAAGCTGGCGCTGTTTCCAGGGAGGGGTGCCGACCCGTCAGAGCTGCTGCCTCTTCTCAGCTCTGAGGCCTGGACGCTGGCCTCGGACTGTGGCTGTGAAGAGAGAGGCGTGCTTGCCACCTCTGTACCTCCGGTCACCTGAGAGTGGACATGGCTCTCCTCCCAATGCCCCTTCAACTCCTAGCATCTTCTCCTGCTTCAGCTGGGATGTGGGTTTGGTGTGGCCGCCCCCGGGGACCCTGACCGTCCCATCCAGCGTTGCCCCCCCAGGCAGGACGCACTCTGGTGGCTCCAGGTCCCTCTCTTCATGTGACCGCATGGTGTGTTGGCCTGGTGGGGGTGGGATGGGTGCTCCCACCGACCTCACTGAGTGCCCCGGGGGCGTGCCCAGTGCAGCAGGGGGCCTGCTGTCCCTCCATGTCTTTGAGGGAGGTGACTCTTGCCATAGACAAAAGGGAGCAAGTGTTGAGACCGGAGCTGTGGGCTTTCCCACAAGGAGGTAGGTGGAGGTCGAGGGGAGCCGGGAGGACATACAGCAGTGTGAGGAGGGGGGCGGTCCGGCGGATGAGGCCGGGCCCGGCCGGACGTGGAGAGAGCCACGACGTGGGGAGGGGAGGAGGCAAGGCCTGGGCCCGTTCAGGTGCTCGTGGGGAACACGGGCCAGGCTCCCTTCCTGCAGACTGGGCAGAGGGACACCTGTGTCCAGCGGTGTCCAGGCCACCTTTGGTGCCATGCCTCATGTGATCTGGCCCCGCCTCAGGCAGAAGAGGAAATGGAGGAAGGGACCAGAAGCACACGTGAAGAAACAATAGCAAAAACTAGCACGAATTTGGTGGAAAATGTTGATTACAGATCCAAGAACGTCAGTGAACCTGGAGCAGGATGAAAACCATGTCCCAGGAAAGGCAAACAAGGTGGAGAAAACCCTGGTGGCTGTGGGAGGAGGCCAGGCACCGAGGGGCCCTCGTGCGTGAGCAGCGGAGACGGGAAGCGGCGTGAGGCCATGGGAAGGGCTAAGGCTGAAAGCGGCCGAACGACAACTCTATCCAGATCTTCAAGATGAAGGCAAAATGCAGAGTTCTTCCCTATGCACATGCACAGAGATTGAGCGAACGTGCCCCGTGCAGCCCTTCGCTGTAAGCAATGCTGAGGACCCATGTGAAGGGGTGACTAGGAGACGCCCCAGGGCGTGGGAAGGAGCGGGTGGCCGGCGGCGGCGAGGGCGCGGCTCGCAGACCAGCGGGGTCCCCGAGATCCAGTCCGGGACAGAAACAACTCGGGGTGGCGGCGGAGCATTGCTGTGCGTGTGTTGACTCTCTTCGGCGTTCGGTAGTATTTGGTGTTAGTTTCAGGTGTACAGCGTAGCCACCGAGTCCGGTGTCCAGCCGACCGCAGCCGTAGCCGTTCCAACAACGTGGATCACATGCATTCCCTGTGCCGTCCTTCACGTCCCTTTGACCGCGTGGCCGTTCTGCAGCTGCCGGTTTGTCCTTCTCAGTCCCTTCACCTTTTCCCTCAGTTCCCCAACCCTCCTCCCCTCCGGAAACCCGAGGTTTAACCCTGACCTGAGAATATGTTTACTGATTTGAGAGAGAGAGAGAGAGACATCCAAGCAGGTGCCTCCCACGTGCGCCCCGACTGGGGACTGAACCCGCAACCTAGTTCTATGCCCTGACTGGGAATTGAACCCACAGTGCGCCACCTAACTGCGCCACCTGGCCAGGGCTGACGACCCTTGGTTTACTGTTCTCTGAGGCTGTTTCTATATGTTTATTCTGTTATTTAAAAATAGCCCCGGCTGGTGTAGCTCAGTGGATTGAGCGCAGACCTGCAAACCGAAGAATGGCAGTTCGATTCCCAGTCGGGGCACATGCCTAGGTTGCGGGCCAGTTCCCAGCAGGGGACACACAAGAGGCAGCCATACGTTGATATTTCTTTCCCTCTCTGCTTCCCTTCCCCTCTAAAGATAAATAAATAAAATCTTTTAAAAAATTCCGCATTTAAGGGAGGTCCTGTGGTGTCCGTCCTTCTCCGACTTATTTCAGGGAGCACAATACCCTCCAGGCCCGGCCATCCTGCCACAAACAGACGCCATCCTTTCTCATGCTGAGCAACGGTCCGCTGCACACATGGACTGCGGCTTCTTTACCCACTGGTCCACCGATGGACACGTAGGTGTGTCCATATCTTGGGTGTTGTAAATAATGCTTTAGTGAACGTGGGGTGCGTGTATCTTTTCAAGTTAGAGTTTTGAGTTTCTTTGAAGAGCTAAGTACCCAGGCATAGGATTGCTGGGGTCAAAGGGCAGATCCATTTGTAGTTTTTGAGAAAACTTCACATTGCTTCCCACAGTGGCCGCACCAGTCTGCACGTGTGCCCACCGTGCACGAGGCCCCCTTCTCCGCATCCTGGCCAGCACTTGATTTCTTGACGTCCGTTCGTCCTGGCAGGTGTGAGGGGATACCTCATTACGGTTTTAATTCGCATCTCCGTGGTGACCGGTGACCCCAAGCTTCATCTCACATGTCTGTGTCTGGGTGGGGGGCGGCTCTGGAGGGCCCTCTGCCAAGCGTGGTGTTGGCAGGAGATGCGCTGCCCGCCCCATTCCCAGGGCTGGCACTCGGTCAGGTGTGTCCCCGGGGAAGGTGAAGTGAGGCCTGCGCTGTGAGCACGGGCCCTCGGGACCACCTGGCCAGGGTAAAACCATGGAGACCCTGTGTTCCAGAAACTACCAGACGTGACTGAAGGTGTCAAGGACCCAGGTGCAATTAGGGGAGTGGGGAGACCAGCCCAGTGACCTCAGGGCCATCACGGTGCCCCAGATCTCCTGGAAGCTGGGCTGCAAAGTTCCCAAGTGGCCACGTTGGGGGGCCCTGGGAGCAGGCACAGTCCCTTCCTTGTGCCCTCCAGCTTGGCCCCAGGGGACGTCTGAGAGCAAAGCCCTGCCAGGGTCTCAGTCCACTGCCAAGGGGCGTCAGCCGTGCTGGCAGATCTGGGGTGACACTCCCGCTGCCCCTCCTCTCACCCTGCGCCGCCTCCAGCAGGCCACTGTGCCTGGCGTGTCCCAGGGACCCGCGTGGCGTGTTTCAGGAGGGAGCAGGGTCGGCCCCGGCAGGTGGAGGCTGCTTCAGGGCGCTCCCTCTCCGACCCCTCCTGGGAAGCCGGCCAGAGCTCGGGGAGGGAGGGATGGGGGGTGAGACCCGTCTCCGGAGGCGCCCCGCTGAAGCGCGTCCTGAGGATGGGTCGAGGGCGGTTCTTCGGAATGTTCTGAGGTGGCAGAAGCCCCCAGGACTGCCTAGGGCCAGCCCCTGCCCTGCCTACCTGTGGCCTTAGGCCGCAGGGGTGGCCTGGGGCAGATACGGGCAGGACAGAGAGGGGCCAGCAGGGGTCCCAGGAGCAAGCACTACAGGTCCAGGCTCCTTCCTACCAGCTGTAGCTTCTTGGGCCGGGAAGTATCAGGTGACAGGTGACAAATCTGGAGCCACAGAGTCCCTGAGAAGAGGAGCCAGTGGCCATTGCTCCACCCTTTGCCCCAAACAGGTGCTTCAGGACGGCACCAAATCCTGCGTGCAGGGCTGGGGGAGGGGAGCAGCCATGTGCAAGAAGGGCGTGGCGGTGCGGCGGAGCCTGCGCAGAGAGGCCGTGGGACTGGGGGCAACAGTCTCCCGGAGCCAGGCTGTGCCGGCTGTTGGGGTGCCAGGGCGAGGGGAGCAGGGCATTCACAATGGGGGTTCCAGGGGCGGGCGGTGTGCCTCTCCCGAGTCTCCTGTCCCCCGTGCTCCACTGTCCATCCTGTGTGTGTCTCCACACCCACCGGGCTCCAGTGCACACGGAGCATCCACATCTGTTAGCTGAGTGTGGGGACTGCCGCCTGTGGGCCGTGGAGTGCAAGGGGCTCCGGGCTGGCCAGGCCATGTGCCTGGTGCGTGTGTCCCCACAGCGGGTGCCCAGTGTTGGGGACAGGGCTGGCCGATGTCACACTCCAAACCCCACGTCAGCCCTTTGACTCACCTGCTGCTCCAGGGCACGTGGGGTGCTCCAGCTCCAGATCCGCACCTGCACCGCCACGGCATGCACCTGCGCCCGGTCCCAGGTGCGGGCGGCCAGAGGCCAGCTGCTCCCACGACCAATAAAAGGAGCTGAACGCAAAACCCTGGTGCCTCTGGCCGTGCGGCGACTCCTCACGAGGTGCGATATTTTGGACGCATGAGCTCAGTGTGAAAGCGCGTGGGCCCAGCCCCCTACTCCAGACGTCTGGCGCCCCGGCTGCTGTATTTCGGTGACCAAACGCTTTTAGCCTGCAAACGAGTCCTTTCCAAATGCGCACACCCATGAGCGCCCATTCGTGGGGACTGGTTCACACTCACCTTCCCCCGCCCCTGCCTGGGAAACACCAGCCAGTCCTCGGCTGACCCCTGAGCCGGCCCTGGGCCCAGCAGTGAGGAGGCTGCACCCCAGAGGTCACAGCCAGTGTGGAGAGCAGGGCCCCGGCTCTGGCTCCGAGGGCGGGCACCGCAGGGCCTGGCCCGTGTGATACTGGCCTGCTTCCTGGCCCACAGTGGAACCGGGATCCCAGTGCGCGGCCAGACCCAGCCCTTCCTCATCCCCCTGCAGCTCAGGTCTAGGGTCCCAGGTCCCCTCGTCCCCACCCCCGGAGGTGGAGCCCTCTGCGCTGGGGTCTGCTGGCCTATTCCGGTCGCACCACCTGCCGGGCAGCCGGGCGGAATGGGTTCAGGGGGCAAGGCTTCGACTATTTTTAGTGCCAGCAGCTCCAAGGCCCCGGTAAACACCGTGGGCCAGCCTCTCGGCCCCAGAGACCTCCCTTCCTTGGTGGCATCAGGACTGCCGGGCTGCCCCATGTCCCTGCAAGGCCTAGAGGAGAATCCAAGATTTTCTTCAGGACCTCCTCCTGCTGTGGACACCGGCCCCGCATCCCCAGCGGCCTGGGTCAGCGGCTTCTCCCCGGGGCTGTGTGTCCGGGCCCAGGCCACTCTCAGAGACTGCCCCGGTGACAATTCCTAACTCCGGAACCAGTGCCTCAAGAAGGGCCCTGAGTCAGCCACATGTGTCCTCGTGCTGCCACCAACGCCGCAGGCAGACATGAGGAGCCTGTGAGGGGACAGCTGAGGGTACCTCAGCATCTCACCACTTACTGAGGCCACTCAGGCGACATCTTGCAGGCGCTCATCCCAGGGGACAAGGACCACCCCACTGTGTGCCTGTCCCCAATCCTGTGTGGAGAGTCCCCAGTCACCGCGCTTCTGTTTTCCGAACGCCCAGCCTGGCTGGAGCTGCTGCCTGCGAGCACTGCCTGCCTGGAGTCTCCTTCCTTCTTTCTTCCCGGAGCAGGTGGGGGCCCTGTCCCTGCCCGTCATCCCGCGACAGCGGCAGTGAGGCACCGAGTGTGCCCACAGCACATTCTGGGCTTTGCCTGAATCAGCCAGGAAACATCAGGGAGTGAGGTTTGAGCTACATGAATATCCGTGGTTGTGCAAGCCTAGAATCAACAACTAATAATCAGCAAGTCAACAAAAATTATACCAACAGTCAACAAGTAATAATACGCCGGGAAGCCACAAGTAACGAGTGTGATCTAGCGTTTTGGCGTTTCTCAACCCACGCGTGCCCCACCCTGAGCGACCCCCGCGCTGGGCCTGGGGCTCCTGAGGACATTATGCAGCCCGCTTTTTCAGTCTTCTTTCCAGATGAGGCTGGAGCTCCGAGAGTTCACGGCCCCGTCCACGGGCCCAGAACACAGAGCATGAGCAAGAAGCCGGGTGTGGGCCATTCATCTGGGGTTCAGGACCACTGCTGGCAGGGTGAGGGGTTGGGTTGCCTCTGTGGGTTCGGCCCCAGGCGGGGGACCTGAAAATCATCTAGCCTGCACCTGGGGATCCCAATCGGACAGAGAGGCGCCTGGGAGCTCGCCCAGCTGGCCAAGGGCTGCCCTGCAGGACGCAGCTGTCCTCGGTCTGCTGTCCCCCAGAAGCAAGTGCAGGTGCTCTTTCACCAGCTCCGGTGGGTCATGGTGGCTCCCCAGTGCAAGCCCTCTGGGGCTCCCCTGCCCTTGGAATAACCTCCAGATTCCCCTCCCAGCCTTGGGCCCTCCTCTCGGCCCGCCTCGGAGGCGGCTTCCTGACCCCCGGCCCCCTGTCCGTTTGAGGGTTGGCACCTGTGGGACAGTGTGGTTGAGGTCCCCGGCCTGCATGTGCTACAGCGGCCTGCGCCCCGGGGACCCCGGGAGGAAAGGATGGAGTGAATAACCGCTCTCTCCTCCTGGAAGTGCGATCCCTTGCTGTTTCCCGTCACCTGCGTGTGCCTGGCCCTTCTCCCGTCAGTCGTCCCGGGCTTCTCCTCCTGGGTCCCCATCGCAGTGGGCGGCACCGCCACCCAGCCGGCCACTCCAGCTCCAGGCCCGAGCATCAGCAGCTCACCGTCCTCTGCCCCAGGCCTCAGCCGCCAGCCCAGCCTATTGGGCCTCCCGCACCCTCGGGTGCTGGGCGCACACGTATGGACCACACTGCAGATGCTAGCGGTTTCCCCGCCGAAGCAAAGCCCTCTCGTGGGGCACCGCACGCCACTCGCCCTCACGTCCACTCAGCCACTTGGCCCCGCCGAGGTGCGTTCTGGAGCAGAGTCACATCAGCAGCGGTTTCTGAAGGGCTGCGGGGCCGGCAGGGCCTTGGGTGCCAGAACGATTCTCAGCCCAGAGCTGCTGGCTCTGGGTGCTGGGGTTCTGGGTACTGAGATTCCCCAAAAGCCCACCACTGGGCCCACAGAAAGCTCTGTCTGCCACCCAGTAGGGCAGCAGCCCATGCGGCTGAGCCCCACCCTGCGCAGAGTGATGCCAGGCTCTTGTGAGACACGTCTGGAACCACGACAGTGGACGGGAGGGGACACACGTCTGGGGGCCAGAACGTCGGCAGAAAGAGCATGGGGCGGGTCCTGCGAGCTTGGTCTGCTGTCCCTCCCAGCAGCCTCACCCCCCGGGACAGCTCCACTCTTGTCACACAGGAGCAGTGGCCAGGAAGGGATCCATCCAGGGGCCCCACACCCAGAGAGGCCGGCAGGATGACCCACAGGCAGATGGCGGCTGAGCCCTGCCCCAAGTGTGGGCTTTTGGAGGTGATGAGCTCACCGTCGGCCAGTGAGGCTGAATTCCACATCCTAAGTATAGATAAGACTGCGTTCCTGGAATACATATCAATCCTTATTTTGGGATTGGCCAGTTGGGGCCGACCTCTGACGTCAGCGTGATTTTTTTGCCTGTGTATCTTCAGGACAGGAGTACACCGGGACGGCCAGTGACTTGGCCAGTGTCACCACAGGCAACAGTGGCCTGAAAGAAGAAGAACGTGGGTTCTGAAAGCCCGGGACTCAGAGGCCAGTTCCTCTGGCGGCAACACAGAAGACCGGGTGACCCCGAGAAGTCACCGGAGCCCACCGCAGAGCCAAACACGTCTTGTCATGTATTTTGATAGGTGGAATTTAGTTTTAAAGATTTAAGAAAATACTTTGTGAGATACTTCCAAAGCAAAAGGAGATCTTAATAAACTTAGCTCTCATTAAAGCCCTGAGCTATTCAATCTTTATAAATCCCCGCTGGAGGCTGGGTGAGGAGGCTGGGTTTGGAGGACCATGAACTTGGGGCGTGCATGAGCAGAAAGTGGTGGCTGAGTGTGGTCGAGGCCTCGTTTTCCCATCGGGGGGCCTCAAGTTCAAGGGCCAGGATTGTCTCCCTGGTGAAATTGTGGGAGAAAGCAACTCTGCCTGTGACCATCCATGCTGGGGAAACTGAGGCAGAGTGGACCCAGCAGCCAGCATCCCTGAGGCCGCCTGAGGACACTTAGAAACCGGCTTTCACGGTGCTGTCTCAACTCTTGCTAAAGTTAACCCCACTGGAAAACTGGGGAATTTCAGCCCCTCAGGGGAGAGGTTGAGCTCGAGTTATTTTTATTACCCCGGAGCAAATGATGCGTGTCCTGGGTGCGCACGTTGCCAGGGCCTTGCTTCCGCCCCCTCGTTCTCATCTTCCTCCTCTGAGGGGCTCAGGCTCATGGAAATCCAGGGGAGCCCGGGCCTCTGGCCGCAACACTGCCTCCTGCTGGGAAGGAACACCTGGCGAGGGGTCCTCCGTCCTCACCTCCAGGGCACCCCTCCCTGAGCTCCACCTCCCCCGCACCCCATGGCTCTGGGGTCTCTGCAGGACGCGCTGCAAGGGCCACAGACTGCGCACGCCTGAGCTCAACGCGGCCCTTCCTCCCCAGACCCGCTCTCCTGGCACCTCCCACCCCAGCCCGGAGCCCAAGCCCCGAAGCCCCAGCACCCACCCACAGCACCGTCCCCTCCTCCAGGCCCAGTTAGTCACTAAACCCTGTGGAAGGCAGAGCCTGCACCACGCTGGATCAATCCCACTTTTCACCTGCCAGCTGGAGCTCTGGGGCCTGCTCAGGCCTCGGCGTCGCTGGGCTGCTGCTGGTCACAGCAGCTGCCTCGGGCCTCGTGCTGCCTGCCATCCCCTCCCTGGAAAGAAGCCGAGCATCCCCTCACCTCCCTCAGCGGCTCCACCTGCAGATCAGACCTGCTTCTGGCCTTCCCACCACAGGCAGCGGCGACCACCGAGGGCTCCTGTCGTCCATCTGTGTCACGAGTGTGACAACCTGGTGTCTTTTTGCCCCAGCCCACCTCGGGTTCACTGCGGGAACACCCCTGCCGCCTCAGTGGTCTTGAGATCAGTGAGACCCCTGTGCGCAGCCGTGGGAACTCGAGGCATGAATGGACGAGCGAGCGAATGAGTTCTCCGGACGAGGGCGTGTGGCCCTCTGTTCCTCCTGTCGCCTCCGCCCTCATGGTGGAATCACGGCACCTCTGAGATGGGAGGGGTGTGAAGGCCTGTGGGCCCCTCCGTCGACAGTGGGGAAACTGAGGCTGTGGTGGAACCAGCCCCAGACTCCTGGCTCCCAGGACAGGCCGGAGTCTGTGTGGCTGGAGTCTCCAGAAGGGAATCGCAGCCTGCAGGCGCCTGAGCCTTCGCCCGGGCAGCTCCGTCCAGGGGCAGGGTGTGGGGAGGCTCATGCCCCTCGGACCACCTGTGTGCCCAGGCGCCCCCACAGGCCAGGTGTCCTTTTCCTGTCCAGCAGCCAAGCGGCCGGCCCTACAGCCTCCAGTGTGCTGGGGCGGGGGGAGGGGGGGTGTTTCCAGGAGCACATGACCCAGTGGCTGGGTGAGAAACCGACCTGGAAAACGGGCCCACCTGCCCCCACTGCTGACGCTAGACACCTGGCCCGCTGCAGCCAGGATGCGTTCGAGGCCACGGCAAGGACCCCCGAACCACCGGTCAGCAGGTGTGAGAGCCGGTGACCTTTCCCAAAGAAGGGCCGCTCTGGGCTGACCTGTTTGCCAGTGGTGGTGTCTGGAAGGGTCGCCTCTGCCCTCTCGCCTTCCCACCACAGGCAGCAGTGGTACCTCGCCGCAGCAGGCGAGGCTGCAAGGACTCTGGGCGTCAGGGCCCCGCCAGGGCACTAAAAAAGCTCAGCTTTGCCTCTGTCCTTCCACCTGCCAAGGTTTGGTCGCTTGCCCTGAGCAGAGCCAGTCACAGGAAAGGAGAACAATGGTCCTAACCACCCAGGGCCTCCTAGGCTCACGGCAGCTGGGGCGGTGGCCTGGGGCTGAGGGGCCCGTGCGTCTGTCATCGGGGTCCCGGGCAGCGGAAGTACCACTTCCCACTGGAGGCAACACCCGCGGCTGTCACGTTGCCCTCCCAGGGTCTGAGGTCTCCGCAGGAAGAGAAGGCTACTTTCTAGAACTTTCTAGGAACTGGAAGAAGGCGTCTCCACCCAGGATGTCCACTGAGTGTCACCCAAGGCCACCCCATGCCTATGGGGGTCCTAGGTGGTGGCCCAGTGAGGCCAGAGTTGCAGCAAGCAGATAGGGCGGGGATCATGGCCTGTCGGGTGTTTGATGGGGCTGTGGGCACCGCCTCCAGGAAGGCCTCCGGGCCTCGCCTAAAACATGAGGACCCACAACCTGCTGGCAGCAAGGGTGGTGCCAGGCTGGGAGGCTGAGGTGGGTCCAGCAGCAGGTCCGCAGGGCGGGGCTCCGAAGCCAGGTCCTGCGCCATCTGGTGAAAGTCCTTTTTAAAACCGAATATTGCTAGGTACCATGAAGCCCACGGTTTTGAAATGCACGATCCGGTGGTGGCTGGTGTATTCACCACGTTGTGCAACCGTCACCACAGGCAGTTTTAGAACAAGTTCATTACCCCCGAGAGAAACCACACACGCCGTAGTGGTCACCCCCACTTCCCGCCCTCCAGCCCCAGCAACCACGAATCCACGTCTGGGCTCCGGGTTCGCCTGTTCTGGACATCTCGTGGGCGGCCCCGCGTGTCTGGCTTCCGCGGCCTCGGGGTTCCTCAGCCCCGCAGCCGGGTCAGCGCTCCGCCCCTTTGCTGCCACAGGCCAGGCGCGGTAACGCTAAGCAGAGACCTCATGGGCTTCTCCGCCCATCGGAGTCGCCCAGTCGCCTGTCCCACCTTTGGGCTGTTACCATCAAGGCTGCTGTGAATGTGTTGTGTGCGCATGTTCACGTGCAGAGGCGTGTTCACCCCGCTCGGGTGGACGCCCGGAGCTGCATCTCTGGGCGAGCGTCTTTCTCACCAGATGGAAACAGGCGCCTTGGTGGGGCCCGATGGCTGGGGGTCGTGTTCCCAGCCCTGGAGCAGCTGCGCCATTCGGCGACTGTAGGGCGTCGGCGCCAGTCTCCTCTGGTGGAGCTCAACCCCAGGGCACTGGCGGCGAAGCGCAGTCCTGGCCGGTGCGCACCACCCACTGCTGCCCTGGGAGAGGCCCCCGGGGCTTCTCTGACCCTGGGCGGGAAGGGGGATGGTGCCTGCCTGGCCCTGGCCGCCTGGGGAGGCCCTTTGCTCCTCACACCCGGGCGGTGCCACCCGCCGGCCCGGACCAACACCGACTCTCCATCTGCACTTCAGCTACACTGCTTGACTCTGCGGTACCCGCTTAGACTTGAAAGTAGGCCTGAGCTAATTCTAGTAAAACAGCTATGCAAAGCTCAGCCAGAAATTTAATTGTGTTCACCAAATAGCTAATAAATATTTACAACAGACTCATTGCTCCGTAAAATTGAAAACTGCACCTTCTGCAAGCTTCCTTGGCTGCGAGGTGGGGGAGGGGGGGGACAGACAGAAAGACAGGCTGGGAAGGAAGGAGGGACGGCCTGCACGTTTTTTCCTTACAGCGTAACCTTGGGTCTTCGCTGGGTTTTCTGTAGTGGGAACCGATCGATCCCCTTTGATCTGAGCCTGAACATTTGATTCGGAGAGCGAGCTCTGGCTAGGCTCCGTTCTGGTCATGATGCCAAACCAGGCCTCATGGACCGTACCTGGAGAGCTGACGGCGTTCTCCAGAGGTGATTTCTAATCAGTTGAAAACTTAGCAGTTTCATAGTTTTCGAAATGGAGACTGTCACCCCCCTTTCTTGGTCTCACAAGTCCGTTGCTGGGTCTTTTTAAATCTGAAATTCACCACAGGCTGAGCCCTCCAACAAAGACGTATACTCTTGACATTAAAAAAAAATCAATGGAAAATCACTAAATCCCTTCAAAGGCTACCCTGAAATGCAGTTACAGCTCTTTCCTCTTGACCAGTGAGAGTCTGATCATAGCAAAATCTAAGCGTTTAAGACCGAAACCTTTATCCAAGAGACCCCAGAAGTGCTTCATGAGGGGAAGCTTGGCATTTCCAAGCCTGCTGACTTAGCTGCTTAGCTATAATTTGAGGATGTGGCAACTGGAAAGATGACCCGGTGACCCTGACTTTTACCCAAACCCAAAGCTGGGGGCCTTGGAGCTCAGAGTCCCAAGAGCAAAAGGCACGGGCTTCAGAGTGGGGCGCTGCTCTGGGAAGTCCCCCAGGACCCTCGGGAGCCCCAGAGCTCCTGCCTGAGCCACAGGTCTGACGTATGGGCTGGGAGACTCTGGTTGTCCAGGGACAGTGTCAGTTGATGACTCTGCAGGTCAGTGGGGGTGGTGTGCCAAAGGGTCAGAGGGCAAGGACGCGATGCATGAGAAAGTTCCTTTTCTCCTCCACCCATGCAAGTATGGAGGGTTGGCAGGCCTCTGGATTTCTGTAGAGGGCACCGTTGGTGCCTGTAGTAGTTAGCTTTGCTGTGTAACAAACAACCCAGAAACTTAGTGACCTAAAGTAACAATCATGCATTGGCCAGTGATGCTGCTGGTCTCTCGTGGGCTCAGTCACGCGGCTCAGCTGGGGCTGGATGATTTGGGATCACCTGCTACACCTCACTGGCAGAGGAAGGCTCTTGGCCAAAATGCCTTGCTTCTCTTCCATGCAGCCCCTTCAGAGGTGAACTTGAGCTTCTTACCACGGTCTCAGGGCTCCAAGTGCTTCCAGAGAGCGTGCACTCTGGTGCACACCCACTTTTCAAGCCTCTGAATGCTTCTCATTCACCAGCGTCCCATTGGCCAAAGCAAGGTGCACAACCAAGCCCAGATTTGAGTGGGGAATAGACTCCCTTTCCAAAGTAAAATTTTGTTAAAATATAGTTGGCATAGAATATTATGTTGGTTTCAGGTGTACAACATAGTGATTAGACATAACTTAAGATGTGGTCACCCCAACACATCTATTACCTCCCTGGCACTGTACATAGTTATCACACTGTCACTGATTACTTCCCTGATCTGGACTTACATCCCGTGACTGATTTTATAACAGCCACACGGTCCCCCAACCCTCCCCTCCAGCGACCATCAGTCTGTCCTCCGCATCTGTAAGTCTGTCTTTGTTCTATCTGCTCATTTGTTTTGTGGACTCCACATGTGAGTGGAAGCCCCTAGACTCCTCTCAATGGGGGCAAAGGGGCCTGGGTGCGGGAATAGGAGGAGCCGGGGGCCATGCTGCCCCCTACCGCAGAGTGCCCCCGCCCCTCCCCACCCCCTTCCCAGGGCGGGTGCCTGTTCCCCAGCTGCCCTGCATTGGCTGCGAGTGGCTCACCACTGCCTTCTTCTCCCAGAGAGGGAGCGTCGCACCCCAGATTCTTCCTCTCTGCGACATGTGTGCCTGCACACGGGGTGTGGCTTGGAGCCAGTGGCTGGCTGATTCCAGGGTACAAAAGCTTGCCCCCTTTATTCAAAGCAAGGGTAACTCTGGTGTGACTTGTGCTCCCGGGCCCCCCAGGTGCCAGTCTGGGCCCCAACTCGCCCAGTTCCCACACCGGGGCTCACCTCTTTCCCTCCTTGGCCTGCTTCACTCCCGCCCTCACCGGCTTTTATTGAAATTTCGCCCCCGGCAGACCACACGCTCCCAGACCCTTCTCAGGCTCTGCTTCCAAGGGGCTCAGCCATGGAGGCTGCGTGTTCCCAGGATGGCCCAGTGTCGTGTCCTATGCCACATGCTTCTCTCCGGTGTGCCCTGGACACCCTTGTTGAGAGGTGGGGTCTGTGCCCCCTCCCCTTGAACCTGAGCAGACTGATGACTTGTTTGTGATCAACAGAGAATGGCAAAAGTGACCCTATGTGACTTCCAGTGGCAGGTTACCAAAGCCGGTGCAGCAGCCGGTGGCCCACCCACGTGCCCCACCCATGTGCCCCGAGGCTGCCCCGAGGTGAGGAAGCGCACACCCGCCCCCATGGAGAGGCGCCCAGCCAGCCCAGTGCTGGTCAGTCCCCACCGTTGCCCAGCTGCACCTTAGGGAGAGACCTTACCCGGCTCACCTGCCCACATGCCTGACCGACAAAAACCTCGAAAGACCGCAAAGCCGCTGCTGTGGTCTGAGAAGCCCCTGGTTTGGTCTAACTTGCCAGGCAGCGCTGGAGACAGCACACTGACCAGGGGCAACGTCCGTCTCCCTGTTATCTCAGGCACAGACTGGGAGGGGCTTCCTGGGGACTGTCCAGACCGCTGGTCCTCCCTGTCACTCTGTGCACAGGCTCACTCTGTGTGTGTGTGTGTGTGTGTGTCCGCCGGCCGGCCTGTTAGTTTCATTTCTCTTTCCACCCCCAGAGCCTCTCAACGTGCCTGGCTCACAGCGGGCCTGGTGAATGTCAACGAAAGTTCCTGTACATCAGGAGCTCGTGGCTGTGGCCAGACAGGTGCCCCTGGTTGTCGGTGGGCCCTTCTGCCCTGCGAAGCCCGCTTCCAGGACGGTAGGTGACTGTGGTTCCTGCTGGACAGGATGGTGGGGTCGGTTACAGGTCTGTCCTTGTTGGAGGCTCTGGAAACCTGCCCGAAATTTGCGTGGGCCTCTGAGGCCACCGCCACCTGCTGGAGCAGGTCGTGGCCCTGGGTGTGTGCTAAATGATGCTGCTGGATTTTGCCTAATTACAAAAGCATTAGGAAGTGTATCTTTAGGCTGTCTTGTCTTTTTGGGTAAATGTCAGAGCTTCTATGGTGTTATTAGGGTTTCAGGTCTTTTGACAACCCAGCGGCAACTGGACACTTGCAACAAACAGTTCTGAAAACAGCCTTGGGGAGTGTGTTGCTGCCTGTTTTTGCAGTCTGCCCAGGGGTTGTGAAGCTCAGGTGGATGGAAGGTGAAGAGGAAGAAGTGGGGAAGACACCTTCTCAGGGTCGCTAGCAGGGCCCACAGGCTGGGCGGCTGCAATGCACGCCCCCCTGCACCTCTGGGCCAGAGCAACTTTGGGGGATTTGCAAGCAGAACAGGCTTGCGGGAGCTCTGATTCCTCGGCCGTCTCGTGGGCATTGGGGATGTATGAATGAGTGAATGAATATTTCAAACATCCCTGAGCGGCCGTTATTTTTGACTGGTCCTGGGACAAAATTGATCTTACCCTTGAAGATGAGGAGAACTGTGGAACCAAGGCTCTAGACAACATGGAGAACTTTTTCTTCATCCTTTTTCACCTTTTGTTTTCTTTTGGGAAACAAGAGATGTCACATCTACCCGCCTCAGAGCAGGAAGGAGCAACCGAGTCCCATTTCCCAGTTCCCCAGGAGACTTCAAACAGGCCTATTCGAACTGTTTCCCCAGAGGGCAGCCCTGGGGCCTCCTCGTCCTTCCTGGGGAGGGACCTGGAAGCGGCTGCCCAGAAGAGCCCTCACTGGGGGCTGGGCAGGCAGTTCCTGCATTTGCAGTTGCAGAATGAAGCGGCCGCCGGAGGAGCAAAATCCCCAGGCCCAACTTAGTGTCCGAGTTTGGTTCCTTCACCCCCTGCGGGGAAATTTTTTGGTTTGCCTCATACTCAGAAAGAAACAGCAAGGCAGGAAAGGCCATTTCCTGTGACACGGCCGTGGGGGGCGGTCGCGCCACGCCCCACGTGCTCGAGTGCCCGAGTGCCCGCCCTGGCGGGGCCTCCCTCCCGAGGGGCCCACACCAGCTCTGCTGGGCGGACACGTACCTGGGCTCGTGCCCGTTATTGCCCCGGGGAATGGGGAGCACGGCCCCTCAGAGGCTCAGGACCGGGACACCTGGGACGGGGGCCACAGGGTCCACAGACAGCCCAGGAGGCCATCCACTCCAGTCCGCTGTCCCTTTAATCATGTCCCCAAGGCTCCTCTGCCCCAGCTTCAGCAAGTACAACACAGCTTGTGTTTAGTGAACCCTTGTTAGACTGATGGAGCGTTATTCAGGTAGCCTGCTAATTACGAAGAAAATAGTTACTCACTTAAAGGAGCCGGGAGTCTGTCACAGTAACGTGAGCACACAGCACTTTAGGGGCCTCTGTGACATGAACTTACTATTTGCATCCATGTTGAGAGAGAGTAGAGAGAAGTTCAAACTTGGTTAACTGTGAAAAGTCACCTACCTAACTGGCAAATCCCGCACAGAGATGGACGTTCTAGAACAATGGACTAGGCGGGGGTGGGAGGACAGCCTCAGTCCGGGAATCGGCAGACTGCTCATCCGCGCCGCCCAGCCCGGAGCGGCGGAGTCTGGCAATCACAGGTCTAGTCAGACCAGGTTGGGCCTGCAGGTGGGAAGCGCCACACCAGCTGCTGCCCCCGAGCCCCTGCTCCTTCCCTCCGCTCACCCACCACCGGCCTCAGCTTTCTCGAAAGGCCTTAGGATAACCGAACTTGGGAAGTCTAGCTGAGGCTGAATTTCTCTCTTTTTTAAAATTTTTATTATTATTTACTTATCTTTAGAGGAGAAGGGAAGGAAAGAAGGAGAGAAACTTCAGTGTGTGGTTGCCTCTCGTGTGTCCCCTGCTGGGAACTGGCCTGCAACCCAGGCATGTGCCCTGACTGGGAATCAAACCTCGACCCTTTGCTTCGCAGGCCCGAGCTCAATCCACTGAGCCACACTAGCTGGGGCGAGGCTGACTTTCTTAATCCTTGTTCATTTCACGCACTTCAGGTGACTACACCCGGGGCCCCAACCTGGGCAGAAAGAACGAAGGCAGAGCCGATGATCACGGCACCGCCCAGGGCGCAAAGTTTGGAATCCACTTGTGTGAACAGTTAGTGTAACTTTTTGACTTTGTCCGGTGTCGAGGTCCCTCCTGATGCCATCTTTGCTGTGTTTCAGTGGGAGAAGTTGCCAGCAGGTTCCGTCCCGCGCAAGCCCCGCAGGCAATGGTCTTTGTGTGGGGAGGTGACACATGAGGGCCTGATCATAAAACCAAAACAGTTACACTCCGGGGGAGGCCCGATGAAGCCCCTGGGCTGGCCAGAGGCCCCCGAACAGTGTAAGCAGTGAATGCTTCTTCCTCTTCTCTGGGAAGCCAGCAGGCTTGGCTCTCTGAGCCTTGAACTTGCGTGAGTCGCTCTAATACCTGTGTGAGCCTCTCCTGGAAAGGCGGCGAGCAGCACATGCAAAGCTGCATAAATTCCTGTGAGACATTTCTTTGTCCAGATACAGAGCCAGCTTGTTGTTCCACGTTGCCATAGGGAACAGAGCTCTGCCTTTGAAATGCAGAGGAGAGAGTTATGATTGGTTCTCCTCGCTGCCCATCACTGCTGCCCATTGCTTTAACTGGGGAGGACCTAATGCCTGCTCCTAAAGCAGTTGCCCCATCTGGGGCAACCCTTGTGTTGGGTCCTCCAATCCCCCATAGCTTGGACAGTTAGGGAAGACCAGGGAAGACCAAGGAAGACAAGAAAGGGGAGAGATGGGAAGGCGCCGGCCTCACCAGCAGAGGGCTCGGCCACAGGTGGTGTCTGAATCGGTTCATTCTGAGAGTTGCTTGGTGGAGGATAGGAATCCTGGCACAGCCCTCTGACAGGTCTTTATGAAATGTCTACCTAGTTGCTTATTGTAAAATAACCCAAACTAGTTCAGCCTAGGGAATTTTTGGCAAAATCTGATTTTGGCAAAGTTTTAAATAGATCACATCATGTGAGGCAGTTGGTGGGAATGGGTCCCTCCCTGGCTGACAGTGCCCCAGGCCTGGGGACCCAGGAGGAGGTGGGCAAACACACAAAGGCCTCGGAGCCTGGGGTAGGGGATGCAGTCAGGCCCGAGATCCTTTGAGATCAGTGTTATTACAATTTCTGACAGGTGGGAAGGCACACCCAGGCTCTAGAAGGGAACACACCATGAAGGAAGGGGGAGCCAGTCTGGTGACTGAGGTTCAGCTCAGAGGCCCAGGGCTGATGAGCAAGGGCTGGCCTGTGCCCCAATGTGGTCGCTTTGTGGATGACAGCCGCCTGTGGTTCTTTGCTCTGAATTCAAAGAGATGTGCCCTTCTAGTGGCCCAAGCTGGGTTGCCCCCGGCCTGGCTGAGTCTGGTTAGCAAGGCCCCGTGAGTGTGCTGGAGAAGGAGCAACTTTGGGGCTGATTGAGGAAGCGCCGTCGGCCTGTTCTGACTGTCCAGGGTTCTAGAACATTCTGTGGGGAAGCCGCAGGAGGAGATGCTGGACTTCCTACCTCTAGTCACATGAGTCATTGGAGAAATACAAGGACTGGCTTAAGCTTGCCATACTCCAGGAGTCTTTTATTTCTATTTAATTTTTATTGCATGCTATTGGAGTGACGTGGATGAATATGATTTCATGGGTCCCGGGTGCACAGTTCTATGAAACCTCTTCTGCACACTGCACTGCGTGTTTGATCCGGGAATCTTTATCAGCCTTGAGGAGAGAAAAATGAGAAGTCCGCATTGTGTCCTCAGTGTTGACGTTGCTGACTCGCATGGAGGCCGTTCCTTCCTGGCTCTGTCCACCCGGAGCCTCCCAGAGCCAGGCCCTCCGCTGCTCCCACCTCGCTGGGCCTGGCTGGGTGCAGTCCTAGGCGACTCAGGGGAACCCTAGATGGCCCGGGGGGCTAGAGGGCTGAGGCCTCTGGAAAAGGGGGTGTCCCTGGCCCAGGAGGCTAGGCGTGCCCCAGGAGGCCTGGGGTCACCAGAGGAGACGCGCAGTCAGGCCAGCTGAGGATTCTGGGCACTCTCAGCACGCTGGCTGCCCTGTTCACACCTGACGGCGACACAGCCTGGCTGGGAGGAGGGAGAGGAAGTCCAGCCAAACCCGGGCTGAACCGACCCCCTCTCACTAGAAAGAGCAGTGGCCCAGGTAGCCTGGGTCACCTTCAGCCCCACCCTCCTGCGTGTTTGTGTGAGACGGCACACGTGTGAGTGTGTGCTGGCGCAAGTGTGGATGTGTGTATGAATGCGAGAGCACGTGAGCATGTCTAAGCAAGTGTGCCTGATAGTGACCCCAAGTACCTGTGTTTGTGTACAGTGTGTGACAGTGAATCAGAATGAGTGTGTGCGTGTGTATGACTGTGTAAGAATGTTTGAGGGCGTGTGTGTGTATGTGAGCCAGAGAACACATGTGAATGTGGTCCCCGTGAGTGTGTGTGAGTGGCCGCCGTGAATGCGCCAGTGTGGCCGAGTTGAGCGTGAGGGAGGGCGGCTGCCCTGGTGAGCTGGGTGACGCCATCGCTCCCGGCCGCGAGAAAACCTGCACCTCTTGGGCCCCACGCAGCCTGCGTGGCTTTTTGACCCGGAAAGGGGGACGCCTGGGCGCGCGGCGGCCGGGGGCGGGGACCGCGGCGGGGGCCGCGCTGAGCTGGGGGGCGGGGCGCGCGGCGGCGGGCGGGGCCGCGCGGGGCGGCCTCCGGCGCCCCCGCCCCCGCCGCCGTTGCTAAGGCCGGCCCGCGGGCGCGGCGCGGAGGGCCTTAGCAACCAGGCGCGCGCGGGCGCGCTCGGGCGCGTGGGCCCGGCCGCGCCGGCGGCTCCTGCGGCTCCCACGCGCGCGCGCGGGCGGGGCGGGGGCGGGGGCGGGGCGGGCGCGCTCCGGGCGCGCTCCGGCGGCCGGCGGGGATTTCCAGCGCGCGAGAGGAAGTGCTGCGAGAGGGAGCGTGAGGGCGCGAGGGAGCGCGGCGCGGCCGGGCGCCGCGTGCGCGAGCCGGGTTGCAGCCCAGCAGGGACTTTCCAGCCGGCGGCGGCGGCGGCCGCCGGCCCTTCCCCGCCCCCCGACATGGGGCTGCCCGGGGAGCAGGACGCTGCGGACCGCGGCGGAGGACGCGCCCGGAGCTCCTGAGCCGGCGAGCGGCGGCGGACCGCGGGTAAGGGGCGGCGGCGGCGAGCGGGCGGGCCCGGCGGGTCTATCTCGGGGCTCCATCCCGCGCCCTCGGCGGCGGCGCGGGGCCGGAGCGGCGCAGGCCTGGCGCCGGGAGGCCGGTGCCCGGTGCGGCGCCGCCTGGCCCGGTCCCCGTCGGCCCGCCCGCCGCCCGGACGCCTCAACTTCGGGAAACTTTGTGCTCGGGGACAGGCCCGGGGCCGGGGCTCCGTAGCTTTTCAGGAAACGGGGCTCAGGCCTCCTGCGAACGTGACCCTCCTCGGGGCGGCGAGAAAGCAGCATCTGCTGCGCGGCGGGCGTCCGTCCCGGGAGAAGCCGGCTGGCTCGGTGTCCGCGCGGACGGGAGTGCTCGCTCCGGGATAGCGGCGTGTCTCTTTTTGAGCCATTATTTAAAAGTTTATACTGAGTCATTCCTCTGCAGATGAGCCGCCGACTGATTCATAGTCCGAGCTGCAGTGGCCTGGCGGCGGGCGGGCCCGGGCCCCCGTTTGGGGCAGAAAGCACGCATTCCACCTTCGCTGACGCGGAAGGTCAGAACGGGCGTCCTGGGCCGAGCGCTGCGCCGCCGGCCGGGGGCGAATTCCGCCCGCAGGCGCCGGGCTGCCGCTCGCGCCCTCCGCCGCCTGCCCACCGTCGCCCCGCGGGGACCGCGCTCTGATGTGCAGACCTTTGGGGAGAATCCTGTGCGGGAGAGTCTTTACCTTTAGCTGGGAAGCGTAGCATGAAATGGAAATGGATGGGGCGTGTGGACGTGCTCTGAAATTTAAGAAGCCTTCGGTTCCCGGGCCGCTGGAGGAGACAGTTTTATGTCACGTTTTTCCTGTGAGGCTGTGAATCAGATTTCCGAATGACACGGGGCTGTGTGTGTGTGTGAGTGTGCGCCCTGTGCATGTATTTCTGTGGAGTCATAAGGGCCGTATTGAGCAGCGCTGTTGCCGCTTCTTGATTTACATTCACAGCACACCGCTGAGGAGGAGCCATAATTTTTTTTTTTTTTCTCTAGCGTTTGCGGTGAGCACACACGGGTGAAGCTTTTGGACATGTTGTGTTCTGTCCCCTGTGTGCCTATGAAACCCTCATGTAAGGAAATGATCCGGGGGTGGGGGGGGCCAGCAGTTGGAGCTGAAGCCTTCTCATGCCTTTCACGTCTTTGGAAATGGCCCGGGGACAAGACTGCATCCTGTGCAGGAGTCTGGCCTCAGTGAGGACAGCCATTGGCTCTTCCAATGGGAGCAAGGGTCTGCCTGGTCCCTGCCTTGTGACAAGCTGTATGTTCACAGTCAGTCGGAAGACGACAGATTTTTTTTGCCAAAACAAAATAAGCCTTCCCAGTGTGAGAACTGGGGAATGCCCTGCAGGGTTGGGAGCCCTCGCGAGAGTGGGTGCAGGTGGCAGGAGCGTGGTTGGGGAGTCCCGCATCCCTTCTAGAGACCAGACCTCAGCCCTGCGAGGTCTGCGATGTGAGGTGTCTCTCCCAGACGCCATCTGTGCCAGCTGTCACAATGCAGGAGTCAGGCATGCAGGGGGAGCTGGCAGGGAGAATTCCAGACTTTTTTTTTTTTAAGATACTCATGTGAATTTTTCTGTGAGGCGGAAAGAAGACGGGTTATTTTCCTTGGACTCTGCCCATTCATTTTGGAATTAATGAGATGGCCTCACTCAGTGGGAAGGGTGTGCAGACACTCCACAGGCGCCAGGCAGGCAGCAGTGGCCGCTGCTTCGGTTAAATAGTGTCCCTACAAAACAGTCCTGCTGTTGCTTGTGCCCCGAACGCTGCCCTTCGTGTAGTGGGAGCATCTCAGTTGCTTCTCGCTGTTTCCCCGCGTTCGGGATTTTGATTCTGAAAACATCTCTGCCAGAGTCCCTTTCATTTTTGACTCTGCAGGTGGAGAGGGACCTTCCTGGGGCTGTCAGCATAGATATGCTAATGAGCCAAAGGGTGAAAATGGTTTACTCCTCTAAAGTCCTTTTTTCTGATGATGTTAAAGGTGTACTTCAAGAAGGATAAAACTGTCATTGTGGTGTTGCAAGTCTGGGCTAGCTCAGGCAAACAAAGGAAATTGCGATAAATCTGCCCATCTCTGCTCTCCCTCCTTCCAGCTAGACTCTCGCGGCAGGGAGCCATCTAACCTATCGGGTATTACGCAACAGCTGAGTTCCCTTGCAGGGGTCAGTTTAAGAACTGTAACTTAGCAGAGGAGACATCTTAGGACCAAGGTCCTGCACACGGTTCCACGGGATCAGAACCCCTTGGGTGCTTCTTTACAGGCGCTCCCAGAGGAAGCAGAATTATCTGGGTGGGGGGTGGTGGTCAGGAGAGTCATCATATTGACTGAAGACGCAGAGAGAAGTGGGGAAAGGAGGAGGTGAGGCCGGGTGATTTGGAGGCGACCAGAGCGTGGCAACCGAGGTCTAAACGTGGAGAGGGTGCCCGGATGGCGCCGGGGCCTGCCGCCTGCGGGCAGGAGGGCCACGGAGGGACACGCACGGTGTGCGGCCTGCTGTTAGCCGGCTGTGGGTCCGAAGGAACTGATGGAAATAGGAGGAAATGTGATTTTATTTACATTTTATTTTTTTTAAAGATTTTTTTCATCTCTTTATTTTTAGAGAGGGGAAGGGAAGGAGAAAGGGAGAGAAACATCAGTGCGTGGTTGCCTCTTGCATGCCCTCTACTGGGGACCTGGCCCACAACCCAGGTATGTGTCCTGACTGGGAATCCAACAGTGACCCTTTGATTCACAGGCAGGTGCTCAATCCACTGAGCTACACCAGCCAGGGCAGGAAATGCAATTTTAAACTAGAAAGTGAAGAAATGGAAGAAAACATTGTGTGTGTTTGGGTAATGCCTATTATCCCTAATGAACTAAAACATACAAACCAGCCCTCTCGTGTTAGGGAGCCCTCACGGACTGTGTCCCGCAGAGCGCCCACTGAGGCGTGGAGGGTGCTGGGAACTGAGCCGCCTGGGGAGGGGGCGCATTAGAACCTGTCCTTGGCCGGGTTTTTGGTCTCCCTGTGCGGAGGCTGTGGGCTGGGGCCGGCAGGTGGTGAGATGGCATGAGTGCAGCTGACTCTCAGTCTCTGTCAACGGTGGGCATCAGGTTGGAATCTCTTCCTGTGTTCTCATTCCTCGAGACAAGTGGATCATTAGCTGGGACTTGGGAGTCTTTTTCTCATTTAATTTAATGTTCAATTAATGGGCCCGAGTTCCCCTAATGTTCTGGTTACAGTGCCAGGATGGCTGAGAGACGCCGCCTGCCTTTAAAGGTGTGGTCTGCACAAGTCTGGGCATCTGGGCCCCTGTGCCGGGGAGGAGGTGCAGGACCTGCGGGGAGTGACTGAGCCGGTGCCAGGACGGGCGCTGGTCGGGGAGGGCGAGGAAGAGGGAGAGTTTGCCACCCTGCCCTCAGCCAGACCGTGAAGACCCCTGGAGAGAACGTCGGGTCTCACAAGGCGCAGGCTACAGTGAAGCAGCGGGTTGTGTGGAGGACTGGAGGGCTGGGGCCCTTCAGAGAAGGGAGAGCCCCTGGGGCCTGGGTCTTGGGGAGGCTTCTAGGAGGTGGCATGGGGAGGGCCCGAGAATGGCAGTCCTCGCCAGGCCCCTTGGTGTTTCTGAGCGGCGGGATCTGGTGACTTGCCGCCCAGCTGCTGCTGGCCGGAGGCGCGGCGCTGGCAATGCCGCTGCTCCGTGGGCGCCCAGGTGCCACCGTCCCAGGGTTCTCTGTCTCCTCCCAAGCCCTTGGGGACCTGGAGCTCCGGTGGATCAGGCGATCTGCCCCCGGGAAGGGGCTGGTCTGCGGTGGGGACCACAGCGGCCAGCGCCCCCCTGGGTGGAGCTCCCTGCTATCCCCCCCCCTTCTCCCCCAGGTGGGCAGGGCGTGTCGAGAAAGGGTGGGGGGAGTAAATGGGAAAAAGCCCTTTGCCCAGGGACCCCCCCCGAAGTGACCCAAACCTCTTTAGTTCTCAAGAAATAAAAAATTGGGCCCTATAATTTCATTTCATGACTGACTTTAAGGGCTTGCTGATGTTGGTGCCACGTGCTTTTACATGCAGAGTTTTGGGTGACTTCTCACAGTGCCATTCTGCCAAGAAGGATGTCACACGTGCTGATTTGATATCCTGATTTCCTTCCCAGTGTAAACACTGGATTCCATGGCAGAACCTAAAAGCATACTGATTGGAAGTCGGTTTCTGTGCATGAAGAGAAAGGCACAGGTGATTGACCCAGCGACGCCACACGCTCCGTACCGGGGTGTCCGGCCCCGTTTCCGGCCCCTCCGCGCCACTCTGGGGGGAGAGGAGAGCTGTCTCGGGCCGCGCGTCAAGTGTGTGGCACGTCACCAGGAGAAAGGTCTCCCGGTGTTTCACTAAACGCTCCGTTCTGTGGGGGGTGGCCCCCCCGCCCGGGCTGCATGGGGCCTCTGGACCGGGGGGCGGATGCCCTGCTTCAGGACAGCGGTTGCACGAAGATGTGAAACCCCGCGGGCCTCGGAGTCCCGATGACTGTGGTTTTCGGAGCATTCAGAACCCCCAGTGCTCTGGAAGAGACACCCGCTAGGAGGCCGAGTGCACCAGCGGGAATGAGCCGCGTGTCGGGCCTCGCCCCTCCCCCGGGGCAGGTGTCCAGTGCCTGCAGGTGTGGGGGCCAGGGACCCAGGACAGCCACCACGCTGTGGTCCCACGTAGCTGGGCTGGGGCAGTTAGTCGGGCCACAGGCCCTACAGCTGCCGCCTTGATGGTGCCCCCGCCAGTCCCCTCCTGACAGTGGGGAGCTCCCTGCCCGAGTACATTCAGGGCTGGTGTGATGGGAGACTTCCTTTGACATTGTGGCTTTCTTGGGTGCTTTTTATTTTTAAAGGTTTTGTTTATTTATTTATTTTTAGAGGGGAAGGGAGGGAGAAAGGAGGGAGAGAAACACCAATGTTGTGGTTGCCTCTCACATGCCCCCCACTGGGGACCTGGCCCGCAACCCAGGCCTGTGCTCTGACCGGGAATTGACCTGGCGACCCTTTCATTTGCGGGCTGCGCTCAGTCCACTGAGCCCCAGCTGCCCGGGCTCTTGGGTGCCTTTAATGACTCACAAAGGAACGGGGAAACCAGATCTCTTTAGTCCTTCCTTGCCCAGTAATGCCCAGAAGTCACAGCTTCGCTGTAGAAATTAGGCTCCGCCCTGTGCGTTAGGGACGGCCTGATGTGCGAGAGCCGTGACGCGGCGGTTGTAGTGTCCCGGTTTCAGGAGGCTTTCCTGTGTGCGGTGGGCGTGGCGTGCGTCTTTAGCGCAGTCTGTCTCGGACCTTTTAACTTTTAAAATTTAATACGAATTTTATGTTGCAGTCAGTAACGTCTGATTTTTCTAACGTAAACACTTTGTCCCCCAACTTTGAGTGTGGTTGATCCTCCAGAAGGGGCGTTGTGTTTATCCTTGGCCTCTCTGGGGTCCCCGAGCGTCTCCTGGTATCCGACCACGTGGCCCAGGGCTGCCCCCCCCAGCTCACGCACACGGGCGGGGGTGGCGGTCCTGCCCCTGGGCCCCGCGGAGTCAGCCCCCCTTCCTGGGAAGGGGGCTGAGAGCGCCACGCCCAGTGCCCGCAGTGCCCGCTCGTGAGGAGGGGAGTGGACAGCGAGGCACCCACTGACACGCACGCCCACAGGACTGAGGGCAGCGTCCGCGTGTGGAGGTGCGGGGACGTGCACATGCGTGTCAGGTCCTGAGGGCCATGGAGACCTGCTAGGGGAGCTGCCTCCTTCCCGTGGGAGGTGGCCGAGGCTGTGCATGTTCTGTGAGGGGCTCTCCCAGGCCGGGCGTGGTGACGCGGGACCAGTTGCCCCGAGTGGAGCTTTTCCCTGCGTTCTTCGTTGACCAGAGAGCTGCCTGCCCCAGGGGAGCTGTTCGGCATCTCATTCCAGCTCGTGTTAGTTGAGGACTCTTTAATCAACACCCATATTTTGAGAACTTACTCAGCGCAGTCAGCGATGGTTGCCAAAGCTAACAAGTCAGGTGAGGTGCTTGGTGAGCACACTGTCTCCGGGGCGCTGCTGCGCGGTGGGTGAGCCGGCCAGAGGATGCCTTCGGTCACACACCAGTGGGGGGGCGCTGGGGCAGCGGCGGGGGGGGGGGCTCAGGGCAGAGGCCCTGGCGTCTGCCCAGGTCCCCCGCGCCCAATGTCCCCTCTGAGAAGCGGCAGCCAGCCTGCTGCCCAGGTGCTGCCCCGGCGCCACCCCAACGGTGGAGGCCAGGCCGCCCCAGCTTCCAGGGGGGAGGAGGAGCAGCAGGCCGGTGGGACCCCGAGTCCCTGTCCTCGTCCCTGTGCTCCGCGGGCCTTGTGAGCTGGCTCACGGTCAAGACTGGGATTTTGCTCATACTTTAGACTTTTAAGTTTTGCCTCCAAATCCTAAATGCTTTAGCTTTGCTGCCTTTCAAAGTACTTGTGTATGTTCCCAGCTTACGTTTCCTCCAAAATCTGCTTTGCCTGCACTGACTTCTTTCTGTTCTGAGTTGCTGTCCTATGGCAGCAACATTTCGTTCAGCAGCCGTGAGAGTCAGTGACAGCCCTGCCTGGGTGGCTCAGTTGGTTGGAGCGTCCTCCCGAGGAGCCAAGGTTGCGGGTTCGATCCCTGGTCAGGGCACATCCAGGCCTCCACTGATGAGTGCGTCAATACGTAGTAGAACAGCAAATTGACGCTTCTCTCTCCTTTTCCTTTTCTTCTCTTCCTCTAAACAATCAGTAAATACAAAATTAGAACAAAGGTTCGTTTCAAGTTGCTCTTCAGATGCTGCTCACGTCTTGCTGAGTCGCATTCCCAGCCCTCCTTCCCTGCGCCTGCTTCCCCTTCTTCCTCTCAGTCTACGTCTACACTGGTGTCTGCAGTGACGATGGCGTGCGGAGACCGCGTCCGCACAGGGCTCTGTCAGCATCGGCGTGTCCGTGCCCAGCACGTGTCCGAGGCCCGGTCACTCTGTGGAGAGCGCGCTGGCTGCGGCCCCTCATGGCGAAGGTCGCACCACCCGTTCACCTGGGATTTAACTGGAGCTGGGGTCCCAGGTGGTCACACGCGTTAAGGGCACGGAAGGCTTCCCCGCAGTCAGCAGGGCGGCAGTGGAGCTTTGGGAGTAGACTTCGAGTGGCGCTCCTGCTGGGCCGCTGCCTTGTTGTGCCCGGAGCCGGGAGGGGCAGCCACGGAGGGGGCTGTGTTACAGCCCCTGTGCCCGGGCCGGAGGGGCCGGGAGGAACGGGCCCCCAGGATGCCCAGGCTATGGGGCAGGGTGCCCCTCCCCAGGTGGCCCTTCGGGTGGAGGCAGTGCCACGGGCTGGCAGGGCCTGGTGTGCGGGGTTAGCCTGCCCCTCCAGGTGGGGGTGCCCCAGGGCATCCTGGGGCTGTCACAACGACAGGCACCCTGAGGACAGGGCCACGTCGTCCCGTGCCCACGGTTTGGCTGAGACGTGCTCAGCAGAAACGGGACTTGTGTCCCTGTGCCGGGAGTGCGGGTCAGGAGTCAGGCCTGGTTTGAATCCCGATCTTTCCTTTGGCTGTGACGGCTGTTGCCTTTGCTCCGAACCTCAGAGTCCTCGTTTAGGAAAAGGTCGCTCTGGGGGTTGAACGTGACGGGTGAGAGCCTCTCCTCGCACAGGGCTAGTTCGGCCCCTCTCTCCTTGCCTGAGCGGTGTCCCAGAGGCTGGTGACGGGCCCTCTCAGGAGTACGGCCTGGCCCTGAGACTGTCCTGTGGGGGCAGGGGCGGGGGGCACATTCCTGGACTGTGAAGAAATGATCTTCACCAAAGATCGAAAGGTCTGGGAATGAATGATCACTGTGTCTTTGCACAGAAAGGCACGTCCGTACTTAGGTAGCCGTCCGTTGTTTTAGAAAAGCGGTTTTTGCGTACGTGGGTTTGTGATAAATTCGAATCTGTGTTCAGTACATTATTTTCTTTGTTATTTAGCAGAACAGTTCAAAGACTCCCTCCAGGAGGTCTTTCCTGAACACCCCAATTTTTTTCTTTTTTAAAATTTATTTTTAGGGAGAGGGGAAGGGAGGGAGAAAGAGGGAGAGAAACATCAGTGTGTGGTTGCCTCTCACGAGCCCCCCCACTGGGGACCTGGCCTGTGACCCAGGCATGTGCCCTGACTGGGAACTGAACTGGCGACCCTTTGGTTTGCAGCCCGAGCTTGATCCCCTGAGCCACACCAGCCGGGGCGACTGAACACCCCAATTAAAACAGTCCACGTTGCCCTGGCCGGTGTGACTCAGCTGCAGTGTAGGCTTTGAGTCCCCATCAGGACACGCGCCTGGGTTGTAGGTTCGGTCCCCCGTCGAGAGAGCACCACCGTTGTTTCTCTCCTTCCTCCCCGTCCCTTCCCCTCTCTCTGAAAGCCAATCAGCAGGTCCCCGGGCGGAAGCAGTGCCCAGAGAGCTGAGACGGGGGAAGGACGCAGGGCACGCACACAGCACAGCCCAGTTGTCGCTCACTGGTCCCTGGCCACGCGTCCTCTTTCAGTCCGTCGCAGACGCCTATGCTGGGAACGGAGGAGTGTGAGCGACTGGGTCAGTGACCTGCGGTCCAAGCACAGTGTCTTCACTGAGACAGAATTCACATGGCGCACAGTTAACTGGTTTCAAGTTAGAGTGTGGTGATGGCTCAGTGTGTTCACAGTGTTGTGCAAACACTAGTTCTCTCTAGTTTCAAAACTTTTCCATCACCCATAAAACCCTGTACTCCTTACGTAATCACTTCCTATTCCCCTTCTCTAATCTGCTTTCTGTCTGCACGGACCTGCCTGTCCTGGACGTCCTGTCTGCAGAGGGAGCCGCGCCCCAGGGCAAGCCCTCCGGCCCAGCTGTGCACGTGGCACGGTGCTGTCGCGGCGTCCAGGCCGAGCCCGTGTCAGCGCTCTGCTCCCACTGGTGGCCGAGTGGTGTCCCCTCGTGTGTCTGCGCCGCTGCGCAGGTGCCCATTCACCCCCTGACGGACATTTGGGCGGCTTTCGCCTCTTGGCTGTGGTGACCAATGTTGTGTGCTCACGTCTGTTTTCCTTTCTCTCGGGAAGTGCTGCTCTCATGGTAATTGTGCGTTTAACTTGTTCCCACCAGCAATGCGCTGGGGTTCCGATTTCTGCACGTCTTTGGCAACATTTATTTTGCTTTTCTGATTAAAGCTATTTGAGTGGATGTAAAGTGTATCTCACTGTGGCTTTGTGTTGCCTACTGACCAGTGATATTGAACTTGAACGTCTTCCGTGTATCTTTCATGGAGCAGCGTCTGTTCACGCCAGCCCTCTGCCCGTGTTTTTTAGTTGGGTTTGTCTTTTCGTTGTTGAGTTGTAAGAGTTCCGTATATACTTTGGATATTAAATCCTTATTAGATGTACGGTTCGCAAATACTTTCATTCTGTAGGGTTTTTTTACAGTGTTGATAATGTCCTTTGATGTTTAAGAGTTTTTATTTTGATAACGTCCAATTTATCCATTTCTTTCTTCTGTTGCTGTTGCTTTTGGTATCAAACCTGAGAAGTCATTGCCCGGTCCGAGGCCATGAAGACTCCCGGCTGTGTTGTAGTTTTAGCTCTGACATTTAGGTCTCTGATCTGTTTTGAGTTAACTTGTACCTGCGGAGTGGGGCGGGTTCCCCTTCTCTCTGGGGCCCGTGCCCGCCCCGCCAGCCCTGTGTGTCGAAGTCGGGCTGTTCCTTCCCCGCTGGGTGGCCTTGGCGTCCTTCTGGGAAATCAGTTGGCGATGTACATTTTAGTTTTTTTCTGGACTCTAATTCCCGTGGTCTGTGTGTCTGTCTTTATGCCAGTAGCATACTGTTTTTTTTTTTATTACTATAGATTTACACAAAGTTTTTAAATAAGATTTTATGTATTTACTGAGGGGGAGGGGAGAGAGAAAGAGGGAGAGAAACTGCAGGGTGAGCGAGACACCTCCATCGGCCGCCTCTCGCACACACACCCCGACTGGGGACAGAACCGCAACCCCGGCTTGGGGCCCTGACTGGGAATCGAACTGGTGACCTTTCCCTTTGTGGGGCGACACCCATCCCACCGAGCCACACCAGTCAGTGGAGCTGGGAAATTGTGAAGTAAGTTTGAGGAGTGTGAGCTTTATGCTTTGGCTGTTCGGGCCCCCGTGGGGCTCCGTGCTGACTTGAGACTCAGTTTTTCTCTATCTGCAGAAACAATTTGGAGTTTTGGTGGGAATTGCGTTGACTCTGCTTTGGGGAGTTGCCGTCTTAACAACATTCGGTCTTCAGCCCTGATTGGCGTGGATCAGTGGGCCGGGCGTCGCTGGTTTACGTCCCAGCCTGGGCATGCGTGCAGGTCGCGGGCCTGGTCCCCGGTTGGGGCACCTGCGGGAGGCCACCCGTCCATGTCTCTTGACCTCTCCTTCTCCCTCCCGTCCCCTCTCTCTGAAAAATAAGTAAATGAAATAAAAACCCCAATATTTGGCATTTCAGTTCATGACCATGGGGTGCCTTTGCATTTATCTGTCTTTAATTATTTTCAGCAGCATTTTGCTGGTCCAGCCGCCAGATCTTCACCCCTTGGTTGAATCTGTCCCCAGACATTGCATTCTCGACGCTGCTGCGGACGGAATCCTTTCCTCAGTTCAGATTCTGGATCGCTCGCTGCCTGTTCACAAAACTGCAGCTGTTTTTTTGTTGTTATTTTACTTTATTTATTTTTAGAGAGGGGGAAGGGAAGGAGAAAGAGTGCGAGAGAAACATCAATGTGTGGTTGCCTCTCACGCGTCCCCTACTGGGAACTGGCCTGCAACCCAGGCACGTGCCCTGACTAGGAACCGAACCGGTGACCCTTTGCTTCATAGGCCCGCGCTCAATCCACTGAGCTACACCAGCCAGGGCTCCTGCAGCTGGTTTATGTGCGGTGACCACACACCCTGCGGCTTTGCTGCACTCTGTTGTCACCTGCAGCCCTTTTCTGTGGGTTCTCTGGGGTCGTCTTTGTACAGAGTCATGTTGGGCGTAAATAGAGGGCACTGCCCCTCGCTCCCTCGTTGGACGTCCTCCGTCCCTCCTTTGCCTCGTTGCTCTGCGGGGGCTTGTGCAGCTTCGAATGGCGGTGGCGGCAGCAGCAGCTTGGCCTGCGCCTGGTCTGAGGGGAAGGTCTCAGACATGCTCTGCTGACTGAGAAGTCAGGTGTGGGTTTTTAAAAATAAACGCCCTGTATCATGGTAGGGAAGTTCCCTTCAATTGCTGCGTTGCTGAGTGTTTTACCGTGGAAGGTTGTTGAAGTTTGTCAGACCCTGTGTCTCTCCATGGGACGCTGCGGCCCCCTCCGTTCTGTTACTGTGCTGTGTCTCGTCGATGGGTTTGTGCATGTTGAACCCCTCTTGCTTTCCTGGGGTAAATCTCGCCTCGTTGTGGGTTTGGTCCTTTTCATGGGTTGTTGGATTTGGTTTGTTGTTGTTGTTGTTTTGAGCATTTTTGCATCCACGTTCCTAAGGGACGTTGGCCTTTAGTTTTCGCCCCTTGGTCTGGCTTTGGTGTTGGGTACGCCAGCCCCGGGCATTCGTCAGCACTCTGAGCCCTGCCCTCCCACGGCCCGGGGCCCGTGGCAGGTTCTAGGAGGGCTCTAACGCAGACAGGAGAGCTCTCTGACCATCCGGTCGTCCACCACCTGCTTCCCTGCTTCCCAGTGCCAGGCTGGCCCCAGAGTGGCTTCTAGCTGGGAAGACCCTGGCTGACACCACCACCAAACTGCGTCCACCAGGGGGACGGGAGGAAGGGGCTCTGCGTTCCTGATACCAGGACAGGAGAGAAGGGCCCGGGTCACTTCCTGAAAGAGCCACAGGTGGTTCCAGGCAGTGACTGCTGCTGACAGACGTGCGAAGCCCCTGAAACAGGTGTCCGCTGTTGGCTCTCAGGGTTCTGCGGCTGGCCAGGCAGGGCTCAGCCGGGCAGTTCTTCTCCACTCCGCAGGGCACGACCGCGGGGCACTCACTGACGTGTCTCTGGCCTCAGGTCTGGTCTGGCGGGTCCAAGACAGCTGCACTCACGTGCCCAGACAGTCGGGTTCGCCCCTCTGTGCAGTGCCGGCGTCTCTGCAGATGCCCGCCTGCCAGGGTGGCCGGGCGTCTGACACGGCCACTTAGGCTGCTGGAGCCGCGGGTTGCCGGCTGCTTCCTCTCACGGCGCACAGCAGCTAATGACTGGATTCTGCCGCACTCCAGAATAATGTTCCATTTTTGCTGAGCTGACCAAAAATGTAGGTATAATTTTGATTCATTCACACCAGGCAGCTATTGTTGTGCTGGCTACTGTCATTTTTTAATTTGACAATTTGGGAAAAGAGGTCAGTGTGCCTGAATAGACAGGTATTGCGTGTTTTAGAAATTCTTTTTTTAAGTATATTTTATTGATTATGCTATTACAGTTCCATCTTTTTCTCCTCTTTATTCCCCTCTGCCCTGCTTCCCCCCTACATTCCCCCCACCTCAGTTCATGGCCATGTGTCATACATATAAGTCCTTCGTCTTCTCCATTTCCCATACTATTCTTAACGCCCCCCGTCTATTTTGTACCTACCATTTATGCTCCTTATTCCCTGTACCTTTCCTGCCATTCTCCCTCCTCCCCTTCTCCACTGATAACCCCCCGTGTGATCTCCATTTCTGTGGTTCTGTTCCTGTTCTAGTTGTTTGCTTAGTTTGCTTTTGTTTTAAGTGTGGTTGTTAGTAACTGTGAGTTTGCTGTCATTTCACTGTTCATATTTTTGATCTTCTAACTCTTTAACATTTCATATAATAAGGGCTGGGTGATGATGAACTCCTTTAACTGACCTTACCTGGGAAGCACTTTATCTGTCCTTCCATTCTAAATGATGGCTTTGCTGGATAGATCAATCTTGGTTGTAGGTCTTTGGATTTCATGACTTGGAATACTTCTTTCCAGCCCCTTCTTGACTGACAGTCTGATGGGAACTCCTTTGTAGGTGATTGTCCCTTTATCTCTTGCTGCTTCTAGAATTCTCTCCTTCATTTTAATTTTGGCTAATGATAATGTGCCTTGGTGTGTTCCTTTTTGGGTCCAACTTCTTTGGGACTCTCTGAGCTTCCTGTACTTCCTGGAAGTCTGTTTCCTTTACCAGATGGGGAAGTTCTCCTTAATTATTTTTTTCAAATAAGTTTTCAATTTCTTGCTCTTCCTCTTCTCCTTCTGGCACCCCTATGATTTGGACATTGGGACATTGGAAGATGGCCTGGGAGTTCCTAAGCCTCTCCTTGTCTTTTTTGAATTCTTTTTTCTTCATCCTCTTCCAGTTGAATGTTTATTTCTTCCTTCTGCTCCAAATTGTTGATTTGAGTCTCAGTTTCCTTCCCGCCCCTGTTGGTTCCCTGTGCATTTTCTTTTATTTCACTTTTCTTAGCCTTCACTTTTTCCTCTATTTTGTGACCATACTCAACCAATTCTGTGAGCATCCTGATCACCAGTGCTTTGAACTCTGCATCTGATAGGTTGGCTGTGTTTTCATCGCTTAGTTCTATTTTTAGAGTTTTGATCTGTTCTTTCATTTGGTCCATGTTTGTTTGTCTCGTGTACCTCTTATGCAGTGAGGGGTGGAGCCTTGGGTGTTCACCAGGGCGGGGCAACCACATCAGTGCATTGTGACACTGTATGTGGGGCAGGGTCCGAGAGGGAACAGTGCCACTTGCTTGGCTCTCAGCTGGCTTTCAGTCACTTCCCCTGCTTCCCACAAGCAGATTGGGTCCTTCTGGTGCTGATTCCTGGGTGGGTGGGCTTGTGTACATTCTAGGACCCTGTGGGTCTCTGCCATGGACTCTCCTGTGAGGCTGCGAGTTTCTGCCACTGCTGCCTCAGCCCCCGCAGGTCTTTGCAGCCAGCAGTTCTGAGGCTTTATTTCCCGGCGCTGGGGCCCTGGGTTGTGTGGTCTGTCTTGCTCCCCAGTTGTTCCTCTTGGTTCATCCGCACTCGAATGTGGCATCACCCGCTCCACCAGCTGCCTGTTGTCTGGGTCCACCCGGCAAGTCCTCTCCACCCGGCTGCCTGCCCGAGTCTGCCCCCCTACTTGTCTGGATTAATGTTTCTTTTTTAACTCCTTGGTTGTCGGACTTCCATATAGTTTGATTTTTCTGGCAGTTCTGGTTGTTTGTTTTTATTTGTCATTGCCTCCACTTGGCCGGAAGTCTCTGTTGGGAAGTTTCAGAGGCACCCGGGTTGGAAATCGTGGGCTGTGCTGGGCGATTGTTCTGTGCAGGGAGGTGGAGGCTGAAGGAGCCTTGGGCCACTGCTGCTGCTGCTGGCGGAAGGCCCGCCCCTCGCCCCCAGGTGTGGGGGAGCCTCCCTTCGTGTGCTTGCAGCTCAGGAACACACTGCCACCTGGTGCCGCCTCCACGGTGCTGTCTGCGGTGTGTGCCGCGGGTCTCTGTCCATGCCTGCCGCTGCGGCCTGAAGGGACACCCCAACCACCGTGTGTCATCCGTCCGGGAGAAACGGCTTTGTGTGTTAAGGACCAAGAACTTGAGAGTGAGCTCTTGGAACACGCCCGCCTGGGGGGTGGGACAGCCTGGACAGCGGGGTTCTGTCGGCCCGGTCGGCAGGCGCCCTTGATCCCACTGTCAGGGGCTCTGCGGGTGTGACAGTGGTCTGTGAAATGTCCCTTCCTACTGGCTTCCTTTGAAAATTACTTGGAAACTTCACTGTTATCTTGAAGGGTATCATGCAGTGAGGTTTTGTGTGTGTGGTGTGTACTTAGCATGTATGTTTGGTGGGGGGCGGGGCATCTGTTTCTTGTTCTTTGTTACGAACCCCAGAAGTCGGCCGGGCTCGGCCGTGTAGCCAGGGAGGCAGTAGTTGCCTCCTGCGCGTCTTCAGGAGCGCTGCTGCTTTTTAACCGAAAACTTTTTAAGTCACCGATTTTTAGAGAGAGCGAGGAAGGGGTGTGGAGAGGGAAGCACCAACTGGTTGTCGCACTTGTCTGCACACTCCCCGGCTGATTCTCGTGTGCGTCCTGACCCTGGCGATCGGACCCGCGACCCTGTCATCCTGGCGTAGCTCTGACCACCTGAGCTGCCTGCCCACGGCTGCTGCTTCCAATGCCACTTTTCCATCCCCGTTTCCTTCGGGAATCTCCTCGCCAGAACGCGGTGACTGCGGCAGGGTAGGGGCCGGGCTGGAGCAGGAGGGCGGCACGTTTCGCACCATGGATGACGTGCCCTTGGCTTGTCTCCTTTCTGTGTCGTGATTCACATGAAAAAGTTATTTCCTCGTGTTAGCCGAGTTAGGAGAGTTACTCCGGCTTCTCACTTTGAGGCACGCTCCTGAGCCTCTGCCAGCCCAGGTCCTGCAGGCATCAGCCTGCAGTGTCGTCCCTCTGTCCCACAGCACGGCGGTGGCCCAGGCGACTTTCCCTTGCTGGAGCTGTAGTGGGCTGGGGGCCCACCCGTGGCAGCCCTGTGGACAGGTTACTTAACTTTGGGAACGCCTGTCCCCTTCCGGGTGGTCATGGTTGTTGTGGAAATACCACAGTGGGCGTTGGAGCACCGGCTTCGTCAGAAAGGCGAGACACAGCAACCGAGGCTGAAGGGGCTGCGGACTTCATCCTAGAAAGGAGGGGGCGGGGGCCCGCTCGCCGACATCCACCGTTTCAGCACCCGCCTGCTTACTGCACGCCTGGCCGAGTCTGCGTGCTCACTGCTGTGTGCGCATGTGCTAAGTGTGTAAAGAAAAGCAGCACTCACGTGAATGCCGACCACGTTCGGTGTAGCTCAGCAAACTTGTACAGCGTGCTGTGTGGGTGCGGTCATGCTCACACATGCGTGTTTGTGTGTGTGTGTTTGTGCACATTCGTGTTGACAGGGGAGACACTGCCTGTCCTCGAGAAGCTCAGCCCCGGAGCTGCACTTTCTGAAGGAGGCCCGTGTCGGCCCACTCGGGTCATCATGGCAAGATCATGGATCGCGTGATGTAAACAGCGGAGATATGTTTCCTGAAGTCCTGGGGGTTGGAAGTCCTCGGGGAAGGTGCCGGCTGGCTCGGTTCCCAGCCAGGGCCCTCTGCCTGGCAAGCAGACGCCACCTCCGGCTGTGCCCTCGTGCGGGCGGAGCAGGGACAGGATGTCCTGCGGTGTCTCCTCTCGTCAGGGCCCTGCTCCTCCCTGAGGCCCCTCTCTACATGCCATCTCATTAGGAGTGAGAATTTTAACCTGTGGGCTTTGCGGGGGCACAAGTCAGTTCACGGTCTTCTGCCCTGGGCTCCCAAGTCCATGTTCGCCTCGTGGCAAAGTGCATTCACACCATCCCAGCAACTGCAAAGCCTGACCCCCAGCGTCACCTCTGAGGCCTGGTCAGGTGAGACCCTGGGTGCAAGTCAGGTCGGCACAAGGCTCCTCCAGCTGGAACCTGGGAAGCCAGGTAGGGTGTGTGCCTTCAAAAGACGCTGCTGGGACAGGACAGGGCAGACACCCGTCTGGCAGGGGGACGGGGAGCGGGGGGAAGCTGCGCCTCGGGCAGGCCCGCAGCACCACGAGGCAGAGCCCATCGGATTGTGAGGCTGGACAGGAATCTGGACCTTTGGGGGGCCTGTGGGCACCGGGGGTGGGGGCGGCACTGGTCCTGCACAGAGTCCTGGGTAGTCGCTCCCTGGCCTGTTGAAACTGTGGTGGCGGCCACCCCTTTGGAAACCAACAAGTAGCCGGTGCCCTGGCATGGCCTGCAAGGCCATGGGGCGAGGCTGAAAGAGGGCAGACTGCAGGATGGGGAAGGTCAGTAGGCATGGTCGGCGAGGGGCTCTCCTTCACCGGGACTGTCGCCACAGGAGCCTACATGGGCGCCTGGGTGACAGAGGCAGTGGGGTAACCCGAGCCCGCGGGTGGAAGACGGGCCCGTCTGCATATTCAGAAGCAGGATTAGAATTCAGGAGGCTCTAGGGGCCGGTTGGTGTGTGCACGGCCTGCTCAGGGCCCTCCTGGTGCTGGGCGTGTTTGGGAGACGCGGCAGATGGCTGTCGGGCGGGTGCACGGCGCGGGCCGCTCTGGGGCCTCCAGCGTTGCTCTCAGTCTGTGGACTCGCGGCGGGGTTCACAGTCACGGTCTGAGGGCGGTCACACCGTAGTCCAGCAGCAGCCTCCGTGTGGGAGCACCTTCTCTCGGGGTCTCGTGCGTGACGTCCGCTCTGCCGGCAGGCAGCTGTAGCACTCCCTCAGTCCGCGGCTGTGCGTGGAGGTCCCACAGGACCTGGTGTCTGGCGGGGTGTGTCCAGGATCTTGCCGGTTCCAGGGCAGAGGAGAGAGCTGACGGCCCACAGAGCCGGCTGGCGGTGGCATCTGCCCCTGAGGAAGTTCATACCACTTGCTGGTCACCAGCGGGTGCCTCTCTGAGTCTGGTGATGGGTGGAGGGGGTCCACGTACAGCTCCGGACCGGGCTCGCAGGCTGCCCTCTCTGAGTGTTTTGCTTTATTTCTTTCTTTTAACGGCTCTGCGTCGGTGGTCCCGAGCCCTGGCTGCGTGTCCGAGTTAGTGGAACCACAGGAGCCGGGGCCCCGCCTCAGTCCACCGTGCTGGCTGCCTCACGGACAGGCTCCCTGGGGGCCTGGCGCCAAGGCTGGGCTGCACGTTAGTGGCAGGGGCACGTGTCCCTTCCTCCGGGATCGCCTGTCCCTGTGCCCCGAGGGGCGGGGCCCTGGGACCTGCTCCCACCTGCTGCGCCCCAGTGCGCATCTCAGCAGGGTCCTCAGGGCTTGGACACTCAGGTGGGAGCTGCCTGTGCTGGCCTTGGGCTCTCTCCCACAGCTCACGTGAACTTGACCAAGTCACTGGCCTTCTTGCGGCTTGGGCCCATGCACAGAAGCAGAGGACCACTCTGCAGGTGCCCTGTCCCTCACACAGCTCGGGAGCCCCAGAGCCTCTGGAATCCGCGGTTTTGTCACGGATTTGTTGCCGAAGCCTGACCTGACCCGATGTGGTGCTGTGTCTAGTCTCGCCTCCCGTCCGTGAGACTCTCCCCGGGCTCTCTGCAGACGGTCAGTCTGTGCGTTTCCTCGCATGCGCCGTCCCAGACTCCCCGGGAGTGTCCCGCACACCTGCTGTGCACACCGCTTCCTTTCTGGAGTCCGAAGGGGGCCGAGCTCTGAGACACGTCTGCTCCGGTGTTGCCTGAGGGACTTTGGGGCTGACAGGTGGTCCTGGGGTCAGAGTGTGTGACACCCCCGCGGTTCGAGGCACCCGACGTGGGCAGCTGGGGGCGCTCCTGCGGCCTGTCCCCGCCCCGGCATTGCTCTTTCCCCGCTGGGCTGCTCCGTGTCCCCAGAACCTTCTCTGTGTGCAGCCTGTTCCACAGATCAGGAGTCAGCAGAGTCTGCCGCTGGGCGTCCCTGTCCCTCTGTGCGCACGCATCTGGGCCGGGTGTCACTGGGGAGTAACCGCGTGTGTGGCATGGCCCCTGCGGCAGAGAGCTGGGAAATTAGTCCTGGAAAGAGGAACGTGGGCAGTTTTATTGAAAGGACTTTAGTTACATTTCCCGCCAAGAGGAAGAAGAACGGCAGAAGGTGTCTCTGCTCCCAGCCAGGGTGGAGGTGGCGGGTTTTCGCCGTGCGTCCAGGACGTGCTCAGCCTCCTGTTTTTCTGCGCAGAGGATGGGGGCCTGCAGAGACCCTGGGGCAGAGCGGTGGGGGGCGGCGCCCTCAGGCTGGCCCTGGGCAGCCTCCTGCCATTGGTGTCTGGGGGCCACTGCCTGGACCCCGGAAACATGCACAGGTCCCGTTCGTGACTGAGGGTGCGACCCCACGACATTGGCTAAAAGTGATCGGCTGGAAACAGTCAGAGAAATAGCATGTTATTTATGAGGCTTTACAAACAGCTCCTCCCTCCCTGTCTTACTGACTTTTCTCTGTATGGACTTAGAATCTTGGGTGATCTGCAGTGGCCGTTAGGGTTCTTTCGACCCGAGAGTGCTGGGGAGCAGTGCAGTGGAGCTGACTTCCGTGTGCGGCGCTGGGTGAGGGTTATCAGAGCCTCCTCACCGGCCACTGCGAGCCCCCCACCCCCTGGCAGCGGAATAGTGATGTGTGACTTGGGCGCTTTCAGAGGGCCAAGGGGAAGTGTACGGAAGCAGTCTGACTTTTAAATTATTTATTATTTTTGTAGAGAGAGGGGAAGGGAGAAAGAAAGAGGGAAGCATGGATGTGAGAGAGCAGCATCGACAGTTGGTCCTCGCACGCGCCCTGACTGGGAACCAAACGCACAGCCCAGGCCTGTGCCCTGACCAGGAATCGAACCGGTGACATTCTGGTTGGCGGGATGACACCTAACCCACCGAGCCACACCAGCCAGGGCTGAAGCAACCTGTTCTGCACACAGAGTTGCTGTGGGCTGTTTTATCTGGAATTCCTATGGCTTGCGTCTTGCTCTATAATGTGGGTTTTAATTTTACAAACCTCTCAAAGTCTCTGTGTACCGGAATTGACCCCCAGGGTTACTCCCTGGCTCCCTTAGGCCCTCCACTCCCTGACCAGGGGTGGGGGGTGGGTGGGATTCGGCCACGCTGGGCTGAGCGGAATCTGTGCTGAGATGGGCGGGTCCTCAGACCTCCATTACTCGTCCCAGGTCTTCGTCCAGCCCGGCCCTCCAGGACCTGTGAGGCTGGCCGCAAAGTCTGTGTGTGTTTTTTCCATTAAGTAGAAGACACATTTTCCATTTTCACCAGTAACTTTATTGATTTGGATGTTTTGAGTGTGTCTGCCGTCTCCCGTGTGATACAGTGTTGATGGCTCTCAATTAATGTCTTGATTTGATTAACGTGGTCCACCTCACCACGGAGCATCGTCCACCGAGAAATCTCCAGCTCGGAAGTTCACAGACCACTTTTGACACTTTCGATGGCAGCGCCTTCTCCACGCAGGACGCCAGTCTTTTTACGCCGTTCAGTTGTGTTCTTCTCGAAATATATGCCAGAAATGCTGCGTGTTTCCTTTCATCTTCAATATTAAGAAGGCCACACAAAAACTTACCAATTTTCTTTTAGTAATTTTTAAAAACTTTTATTTATTTTATTACAGAGAGGGTAAGGGAAGGAGAAAGAGAGGGAGAGAAACATCAGTGTGTGGTTGCCTCTCTCGAGCCCCCTTCTGGGGACCTGGCCCACAACCCAGGCATGTGCCCTGACTGGGAATCGAACCAGCGACCCTTTGCTTCATAGGCCTGTGCTCAATCCACTGAGCTACACCAGCCAGGGCTTAATATTTACCAATCTTGATAAGTTTTTTTTTAATATGCACTGATAGGACAAGCTGTCACAATACAGTCTGACAAAACAGTTTTGAATGAAGTTAAAAACAACTAAGGACTTCTAGAGTCATCGTGAAGAAAAAAAACCAAACGAACTTTTTGGCCAACCTTATACTTGTTTTACATGTGTTTTTGGTCCTGTTGGTTTCGATAACTCGGTGGTTGATAACCAGGTTTGGCCTGATTACCACCATCACCAGCCCGTCCCCTGCAGGGACACTGGGAGGGCCGGGCCTCGCCGGGCACGGGTTCCTCTTCCGAGGGGGAGGAAGAGTTCCACCCTCAGAACCCTGTGGTCCGTGGGTGTGGGACCCAACACTGCAGACGCCTCACGTGACTGAGGGTGTGTCAGACGAGCGTGTTTTTTAGAGAGCAGTGTGCACAGGCACAACCACCAGCAGAAGAGTGTGTCCAGGCGAGGCCGGCGCTGCTCCTGGGGGGGCCGGGTCCACGGGCCGGGGGTCCCTCCAGTGGGGTTTGTGGCTGGAACACAGACAAGCCCTCCTCCTGGAGGGCAGGGGCTGGTGGCCTGTGCCCTGGCTCATGGGCGGGGCTGGGGGGCAGAGGAGGTGGCAGGGAGCTGCTTACCCCAGGCCCTGGCCCCCGCGGCCACGCTTCACCTGGGTCTGAGAGGGCCTGTCCCTTCGGGATCTCCCTCCCGCGGCAGTGGGGGGGCTGGTGAGGAGTCCCTCCCCTGGAGAGCAGGCTGGGGGCAGGCCCCAGAGCCCCGAGGTCGGACCAGACCGCCTGCATGCCACGGTTCAGAGCTCGCCAGGCTGGGGGTGGGCGTGGAGGGCCTGCGTTGCTTTCGGTTTCACTCGGGGGTGTAACTCTGGGCCTCTGGTTTTTAAGTGAGCATGTCAAATTTAACATGATTTCAACCTGTTTTCTTGGTTACATTTTAGAAAGAGACCGCTCGGTCTAGGATATTTGTCTCAGGGAGTTGCATCTTTGTCCCCCCCCCCGGGACATTTGGCAGTACTGGGAACTCCCTGGGGTGGGGGTGCGGAGGCTGCGGGCACCCAGTGAGTGCAGGCCAGAGCCCTGCCAATGCTCTGCCGAGCCCAGGGCAGCCCCGCAGGCAAGCAGTGCCTGGCAGCGTGTAGCCTGGGAAAGCCCGCTGTCGAAGGTGCGCCCAGACAGTCTCGTCTTCGTTTCCGGTGAATGTGTGACCAGTAAGGGTTAACATTTGTGTATGGTGAGGTGCTGTCTACAAAATTCAGTCTTTAGCCATTAAAGGAGATCTTAAAGATTAGAAAGTGGTTCTTCACGTCACTAGGTTCCACCACTGTGTGCACTGGACCGAGCGGAGGAACTGGGTGGTCAGAGAGCCGGGGCCCCGGTGTCCACCCGGCTGCCTTGGGTAAGCCCTTCCTGAGCAGCTGTGACCTGAGTGAGCCCTTGGTCAGCAGAATGGGGACTGCCGAGTGGGCTCCAGTGAACTGACCTCCCAGCTGTGGTTCCCGAGCCCCCAGGACGCCCTCTGAGCTTCAGCCTCAGCCTTGTGCTCACTCAGCCGCTGCCAGGGGCCTTGGTGTGTCCTGGGCACCCCCTCAGTGCCAGGGACACGGCCAGGAGCCTGTGCCCTGAGGACGGGGGGTGGGCAAGTCTGTGCGTGGGCTGCAGACTGCAGGGGCGTTGGCGGGCACAGCTGGGGCCGGGGCAGCCCAGTGCCCATGACCTGCCATGGAAAGAGGCAGGTGTCCGTGAGCCCAGAGAGGGAGTGACCATGGTGTCCTGTCTTTCCTGCCACCTGACCCGTCTCCAGGGACACTCCCGACTCCTACCTCCCCCGTCCCCACCCGGGTCCAGGCCCCTCACCCACCTGGGGCCTCGGACTAGTCTCTCCATGTCACCCAGAGGCCGAGTCCACTCCCCTCCAAACCCTGCCTGCAACCTCCTCCCTTCTCCTCAGGTGGGCCGGTCCCCTCTGCTCTGGACTCCTGGTGCCCTGTCCCCTGCAGGGCCCGCAGATGTGCCTGGGGCTGTGCCTCTCTAGCCGGCTGTTACTCACCTGGCTGCCTGGCACTTGGAGGAGGAGCCTAGGCTCAGAGGGCCACGCCCCCCCAGTTGGGGTTTTTGCATAGGGGATTTTTCTGCCCGTTATTTTTCCTCACCTGTTGGAGGACCGAAGAGCCGAGGCAGTGGGGTGTGGGGGCGGGGGCGGGGAAGCCAGTCCTGCCGCTGGGCTCCCTGCCCCTGCAGCTGGCCCTGGGGCACAGCCAGGCGCCCACCGGAGCCAGCACACAAGCAGGCCTCGCCCTTCCAGTCTGGGGGACAGAGACCGGTGGGGTGTCTTGGCATGGTCGCTGCAGCTCCAGCGAGGCCTGGGCCCTGGGAAGAGTGCTGCAGCTCTCCTGGGCCTCCCGGCGTGCCCGGGGTGCGGGAGGCCATGTCCAGGAGGGAAGAGAGCGGGCACGCTCCGGGTGTTCATGCCCCAGTCACAGCGTGTCCCTGAGCTTTGGTTTGGGCGACAGCCTGCGGCAAGTGGCTGTTACGGGAACTGTGTGGCCTCATCCTGAACTCCCCCAGCTGATGGGGGAGAATCTTTCAGTTTCCACGTTGGAAAATGAGCGAGAGAGGGCCCGAGCAGTGGAGTCTGCCTGAGGCCGTCAGAGACGTCACGTAGGACGGTTTGCTGGTGACAAGGACACTTGTGAGTCTGTCCAGCAAGTGGACTCCAGACATTTACAAGAAGTAATAAGCTGGAAATGCTGAAGGTGCCTTTTCTCAGGAGGGGAAGATCCGCCAGCAGCTGGTGGGCGTCCCAGGGCTTGGCCCCATGCTCGGCCTCGTTGGGAGCCTGTTGGGACCGCGTTGAGCGTGTGTTTACGTTGGCCGTCTCCTGGAAGTGGACTGTGTGCACAGGAGGGTTGTTTTCGGGTTTTGTAATGGTCTTTTTACGGCGCAGAATTTTGAAGACCTGTGTAGACATATTTGAAGGGAAACCTCGACTGGGCCCTGAAACTAAGTGAAGTTAAACTCGGGGGCTCACCTCGTCTGATGCCAGACTCCTTCGTGGTTTGAGAAGCTCATTCGAAATCAGCTTCATAGCCCTGACCGCATGGCTCAGTGGTTTGGCTGTTAACCGTAAAAGTAACCCGAAAGAGCACTGGTTTGTTTCCCAGTCAGGGTGCATCACAGGCACGTCAGGTGTCTGCGTTGCAGGCCAGGTCCCCAGCTGGGGGCCTGCGGGGGCAACCGACCCATGTTTCTCTCGGACTGTTTTTCTTTCTCCCTTCCTTCCTCTCTTTCTTTAAAAATTTTTTTTTAGTTTTGTTCTTTTTTTTTTTTTAAGATGTTATTTATTCATTTCCAGAGAGAAGGAAGGGAGGGAGAAAGAGGGAGAGAAACATCAGTGTGTGGTTGCCTCTCATGTGGCCCCCACTGGGGACCTGGCCTTGTAACCCAGGCATGTGCCCTGACTGGGAATGGAACTGGCAACCCCTTGGTTCGCAGCCCGAGCTCAATCCACTGAGCCACACCAGCCAGGGCTCCTTCCCCTCTTTCTAAAAAATAAATAAATTAAGTCATTTTTTAAAAATCTGCTTTACCAAAAGAAGTTCCTTAACTGCTTGTGATGGAAATTATAAGCAATTTAAAATTGAACACACTGTATTTAGCAATGATCAGTTTAAAAGATTCATTAAACTGAATTAATCTTTTCATTTTAAAAAAGTGAATCTTTTCACTTTAAAAAAATGACTCTTTTCACTTAAAAAAATTTAAATTTATTTTTATGCCCTGGCTGGTGTAGCTCAGTGGATTGAGCACGGGCCTGCGAACCAGATGATCTCAGTTTGATTCCCAGTAGGGCACATGCCTGGGTTGCAAGCCAGTTCCTAACAGGGGATGCATGAGAGGTAACCATGCATTGATGTTTCTCTCCCTCTCTCCTTCCCTTCCCTTTTCTTCTAAAGATTTTTTTTTTAAAATTAAATTTATTTTTAGAGAGGGGGGAAGGGAGGGAGAAAGAGTGGGAGAGAAACATCCATGTGTGGTTGCCTCTCACGTGCCCCCTACTGGGGACCCGGTCCACAACCCAGCCATGTGCTCTGACTGGGAATTGAACAGGCGACCCTTTGGTTCGCAGGCCAGCGCTCACTCCACTGAGCCACACCAGCCGGTGGAGGCAGAGCACGTTTATGTACTAATGTTGTGTAGTAGGTGATGTGGGCATAGAGATAGGTCTTTCTTGTCTTTGAAGAACTCGTCGTGTGAGGAGGGCAGACGTGCAGCGGGTGCCCTCGGACAAGTGAGGGCAGCGGGTGCGGCAGAGGCGGTGGGGACTGCGACGTCGCGTAACAGAGGCTGGGCATCACAGCGCACGGTGTCAGGCAGGGTGTTGAAAAGGTTGCAATGACAGGTCTAAAAATGGTTTTTTTTTTGTTTGCAAAGGGCCGTAAAGGTAAGCAAAGAAGAACGTAACGGACAGCAGTGGTCCATCAAGCCTAAAATACGTATTATCTGGCCATTTATAGCAGAAAGTTTGCTGGCTCTTGGCTTTGAAGGGGTTAGAAAACGCTTTACCAGAACTAGAATTTTGAGCAGCCATTTCATAGGTAAACAAACCTTGATTTTCAGGGGGGGGGTGCCCGAAGGGGGGGAAGAGACAGGAGGGGTCACGGTTTCTGTGAGTCAAACTGCACAGTGGGCTGTGGTGGGCACTCAGGGTGGGCTAAGTGAGTGGTGAGGCCTGGGGGCGGGGAGGGCGGAGTTCAGGGCCCACCTTTGAAAAACCCTCACCTGAGAGTATGTTTCATTGATTTTAGAGAGTAGGAGGGGGGAGAGAGAAACACGGGTGTGAGAGAGAAGCGTGGATCGGTTGCCTCCCACGTGCGCCCCAGTGGGGATCGAACCTGTAACCTTTGGTGTTTGGACGGAGCTCCAACCAGTGGAGCTGCTGGCCGGGGCTGGGGCCGGGGCTGGGGCTCACCTTCAGCACCGCAGGCGCGAGCTCAGTGCTGCAGTGACTCAGGAAACCTTCAGAAGCCTTTTTTTTAATGGTGGAGGAAATTCTTTTTTTCCTTGCATTTATTTTTTATGTCTTAATTTTTAAATTTATTGTGGAGACATTGATTAATAAGAACATACAGGTTTCAGGTGGACGTTTCTCTGATACGTGATTGGTGTACTGCCTTGTGTGCCCGCCAGAAGCTTCCGCGACTAGGAGAACACGATGTCATCGTTGTTGTCACTTGTGAGAAGTGGAAATGAGTGTCTCCTCTCTACGGCGTGCTCTCCAGAAGGGTTGGGACTTCCTGGGCTGAGGCCGAAGGCAGGCTGCATGCGTGACTGCTTGTCTGGCCTGTGGCTGATGCTTGTGAGGTGCCAGCGGTCCCATCAGTCGAGGACCTTAGAGGGTCTCGAGAAAGACGGAGGCTCTCCTGCCAGAGTCCCTGTGTTTCAGCTGCTGGACTTCTGCGTGGAAAATGGCAGTTTCGCACGCTCCGTCCCTGTCAGCTCCCTGGGCGCGGTTGTCCCCTTGGAGAGAGGGCCTGGGACGAGGTGCCTGGACACTGGGTTGGCCTGCACTTGCAGAGACGGTGGCGGACTGAGGCCTGAGGACCCAGGTGGAGTGGCTGTCCCCGGGTCCCCCCTGGAGCTCCTGATTTCGTGCCGTCTGTGTGGCCGCTGTCCAGCTGCCACTCTCACTGGCCTTGCAGCGTCAGTGGCAGGGGCACGGACAGGGGTGGAAGTCAGAACGCTGGTCCTGGAGGGCAGAGGTGACGGGCCTTCACTCAGACCTCCTGGTTCACCCTCCGCTGCACCCAGAGCTGCCCGGGGGGGCTGGCGTTGTGCAGAGGTGCTGCTCCAGCCAGGCAGCTGGTGGAGCCTCCCGGAATGAAGCCCTTCCGAGTGGCCTTGTTTGCTCCCAGGCCACCCCTGCAATGGCCTGGCCAGTCCGGGAGGTCAGGGCCCTGCCTCCGCCGTCTGGACTTGGCCAAGCAGAGCCACCCCACCACCGAACCCCCCAGGAACGATCCTGGTGCCGGAACGCTGTCCCCGCCCCCTCGAGTCTGTGAGACTTGGTCCCACAGCCCGGGGCACACTGGGAGATGGCCTTTCTCCCAGAGGGGCACCTGGGGCCTCCGCTCCAGTTGTCTCCCACAGGACCCGCAGGACCCGCAGCGCCCACCTCTGGGTGCAGTACCCCCTCTTGCTGTGCTTCCCGAGAGCCACGCAGCCCTCATCCCGGATCCCGTGTCCCGGAGAGAACGCGCGAGCATCTTGGTGGTGGTAAGGGGGACAAGCCAGTGTGTTCATGGTAGAAAACGCAGGTGCTTCCCGTTGCTCACCACTGTTAGCATTTTGGTATATATCATGCATCTCTTTTGGGAGTATAATCTTACACCTTGAAAGAAACAGTGTTTAGTAATTTTTAATTTAAAAAAACATCCTTTTAAAATGAAAACAAAAAACCCCACATTTTTATTAAGAAAGGAATGTCCATTCAGGAAATTGTTTTAACAGGCAAATCAAAAGATAAAAAAATACACAGCCCTCTTTAAGATCACTACTGAGTAATGTTTGGGGCACATATACATCTTATTTTTATAAAAATAGAATTCTAGCCCTTGCTGGCGTGGCTCAGTGGATTGAGTGCCAGTCTGTGAGCCAAAAAGTTGCTGGTTCGATTCCCAGTCAGGGCACATGACTGGGTTGCAGGCCAGGTCCCCAGTAGGGGGCAAATGAGAGGCAACCACACATTGATGTTTCTTTCCCTCTTTCTCCCTCCCTTCCCCCCCCCTCTAAAAATAAATAAAATCTTCAAAAAACCAGAATTTTAAATAACACCCCTTTTTGTAATTTGCTTTTTTATGTAATAGTTTTATTGAGATGTAATTTACATATAATGTTCAGCATTTTTAAGTGTACAGTTCTGCCATTTTTACTGTAGTCAAGGATTTTGCAATGATCACCACCTTCTAATTTTAGAACATTTCCATCATCTGCAGAAGAAACCTCGTACCTGTTGTTGCCGCTTCCCATTCCCCTCCCCCAGCCCCAGGCAGCCGTCAGTCTGTCTGTCTCGGTTGCTGGGCCGTCCGTGGAAGCCTCACCCACACGGAGTCGTGCACGGTGTGCTCTCTGCCACCAGTCCATGTGCGAGGCTCCCCCACGTAGCGGCGTGGCTCCACAGCTCCTCGTCGGAGGGGGGCGCCATTCCATCGCACAGTGGGGCACGTGTGATCTGCCCGCTCAGGTAGTCCCTGGGTGTCATGGCCATCGTCCTTGTCGGGCATCGTGAATGGCGCTGCTCTCAGTGATGACAGCAGGCCTGACCGAGTTTCGGGTGAGAACCTAGGCTTTTATATCTGCTGCGTATGCTGCCGGGTCGTTGACATCTCTGTGTTGCGTTGTCAGGGACGGACGGTGGGCTCTGTGTCTGCCCAGCCCCGAGTCTCACGCTCCTGTCAGCAGTGCCTGCGGGTTCCAGCCTCTCTCCGTCCGTCCGTCCGTCCGTCTTGTCAGTCTTCCATCTTCCCCAGCACTTGTTACTGCTCCTTCCCCGGTGCTGAGACCTCCTGCTGGGTGAGAAGTGGTCTGTCAGCGCATGGTTCCGATTTGTGTTTCCCTGCTGACTGATGGTGTTAAGCATCCTTTCATGCGCCTATTGGCCATTTAGATATCTTCCTTGGAAAAATGTCTGCTCACATCCTCTTCCAAAGTTGGGTTGCTTGTCTTTTTGTTGTTGAGTTACAAGAGCTCTTGACCCGTCTTGGATATGATTTCTGCATCAGGTCCCGTAACTTATATAAATGTTTTCTCCCATCCTGTGCAGTGTCTTTTCACTTTCCTGATGATGTCCTCTGATGCACAAACATTTTTAGCTTTGATGAAAGCGGTTTATCTATTATTGCGTTGGTTCCTGTGCTTTTGATGTGATGTCTGAGCCATCGCTGCCTAATCCAGACCAGGAAGATTTAAACCTGTTTTCTTCTAAGAGTTGTATAGTTTCAGTCTTGCTCTTAGCTGGCGGTCCATTCCAAGTTCAAGTGTGTGTGGTGTGAGGTAGGGCTCCGCTTTTATCCTTATGCGGGTTGATGCTGTTGCCTATTAGTTGAAAAGACTGCTCATCTCTGCACTGAATGGTCCCCGTGCCCTTGTCCACAGTGGTTGACTGCAGATGTAAGGGCCTATTTCTGAACTCTCCATTCTGTTCCCTTCTGTTCTGTGTCTGTCCTTGTGCCAGTATTCTCTTAATTATTCAACATTGTAGTGAGTTTTGAAATCGGGACTTGCTGGTCCTCCACACTGGTCCTTTTCGAAGATAGTTTTGTCTCTTCTGAGTCCCTCGTACTTCCTTGCGTGTTTTAGGATCAGTTTGCCAGTTTCTGCAAAGGGTAACTTTCTCTTTCACTCACAGACTGAGAGAAACGACAGTGTTTGTGACGCAGTGTCAGGCGTCTGCCACAGCAGCCACGTGGCCGGTGAGCCCGGCAGTGCTGCCAGTGGGCACCGGGACGCGCCATCAGCGTGACCGCTGTCAGGGTGATCTGACATCCGAGTTCAAAGAGGTGGGGTGGCGAGCAGAACCGAGAGGATCTCACAAATAATGTTTTATATTGATTACACACTGAAATGATAAAAGTTTATATTGGGTTAAACCATGTATTTTACGTAAGTTTACTTCTTCCTACTTTGTTAACGTGGCTACTAGGAGGTTTAAAATGATGCGATGCTCATTTTTGTGTTGGACAGAAGTATTTTTTAATAGCATGGTATTCCATTTGGTTGGTTATGTGATTGTGTCAAAGTTTCCTTTTGTAACTGATACAGGTTTTATTAGCTTCAGGTGGACAATGTTTGTATCCGTTGTGAAATGATCCACAGTAGGTCTAGTAGGTAAGGTTAACATGCCTCATCGTGCATAATTAGAGAATTTTCTTTCTTTTCAAAGTTTAATTTATTGTTTATTTGTTTTTTGAGAGAGAGAGGAAGAGGGGAGAGAGGGAGGCACTGCTTTGTGTTTCCACTTACTGACACACTCATTGGTTTCTGGTATGTGCCCTGACGGGGGATCGAACCCACAACCTTGGCATATCAGGGTGACGCGCTAACCAACTGAGCTGCCTGGCTGAGGTCCAGAAGTTCTTTTTCTGTGCGGAGAACTTTTCAGACCTACCCTCTCGGCAGCGTTCAGCTGTGTGAGTCTGTGTTGTCGTGGCTGTGAGGCTGCAGAGTAAACAAACCTCCAGGTCTTGTTTGTTTCCTTCCTGGAATTTGTCTATTTCGACTCTCTCGTCCATGTGGCCTCCTCTCCACGTCTGGCCACCACCAGGCTGCTCTCTGCGTCTATGAGCTTGTGTCTCGGTTGCTCCCCCCCCCCCCACACTGCTCAGGCCGTGTGGTGCTGGCCTCTCCCTGGCTGCCCCCACCTCCCCCCAGCACAGCATCTGCAGGCCTGTCCATGCCGCCCCCGTGGCAGGGCTGCCTCCGTTCTCGTGGCCGGGCGGACGTTCCCCGACTCAGCTCTCGCTTGTCGGACGCAAAGGTGGTTTCCGTGGCCTTCCACAGCACTGTGGTGAGGAACGGAGCCACCTGGACGCGGTTCGTCAGGAGGACGCCGGAAAGGTGTGTGCTGTGTCCTTGCCTTACGGTGCTGAGTGCATGAATGGGGCTTTTCACGGCAACCAAAAATAATGTTTCAAAATAAGGCTGTGAACAGATTCAGCAAATACTGAGCCAGCTCCTCCCACCGTGCATTCGATGCTGTTCCCAGAGTCGTCCACACAGTGGTGAACGAAGGAGTCCCACGCCCGCCCTCTTGAAGTTTATATTCTGATGTTGGGGGCGAGTCAAGGCACCAGTACCTGTGTCAGTGCCCCAGAGCGGTGTTGGGGAGCACAAGGGAGCGGGCCTCTGGGCCAGTGTGGGAGGGGCCCGCCTGCGGGGAGGGCCTGCTGAGCTGCAGCGCTGGGGGGGGGGTGCTGTGGGGAGCCAGGCGGGGAGCCAGCGAAGCTCCGGGCAGGAGGTGCAAAGAGCCTGGTGCGGGAACAGGCTCGGCTTGTTTCAGGAACAGCGAGGAGGCTGGCTGGCTGGAGCTTGGTGAGAAGCCGTTGCGTCTGGGACACGTTTGGAAGACGGAGCAGAACGTCTCTGCCGATGGGCTGGGTGTGGGGCACGTGACCTAAGCAGTGGCCTGGTGTCCATGCTAAACAGGAGGGGACAGCGAGAGTCCTGTGGAGTGGGCGCGGTACCAGTCTGGAGACCACAGGGCGCTGGGGCTGGGGCTGCGAGTTTGGAAATCCACCTGGGCATCGAGCAGGCTGAGTGGGAGGCGACCATCCGGTGTGGGAGCATGGAGGTCTTGGGGGCTTCGGTCAGGGGCTGTTGCAGGCTGTGGCGAGAGGTGGGAGGCAGTGCCCGGCGAGAACGGGGCGTGCACACTGACCACTCCTTGAATGTGTTTGCTCTCAAGTGGACAGAATGGGCAGGTGGGGAGCTGGGACAGGCTGGAGAGGGGCCGAGAGGGGGCGGGGCCCTGCTCACAGGGCCTGGGGGGGAAGCAGCCCAGCCACGTGGGTTTCCGGAGGCAGAGAGTGACGAGCAGGGATGGGGTGTCGCAGGCTTGGTTATGGAGTTAAATGTAAGCTTTGCATGAATTTTTAATAGGAAACATAAGATTTTGCATAAATTGAGTTACTTTAGAGTGCTTACCCTCGGGGTTCTCTCCTCCTGTGCCTTTGGGGGTATTTGGGTGGAAAAGTTTGAGAGGCCACTTCATTATTACGTTGTTAAATCTCTCAAATGAGTATTTAACCTTAAAGAGTTTGAGGCTTGCTCCCCCATTTCGTTATCCTTAATGGAGCTTCCCAGCTGCTGCAGACAAACACCCCCCTCCTGCTCGAGTCTTAATGGTCCCTGGGCAGGCGCTTCATTCTGAGTGTGCAGCAGGGGCTGCTGCGTCCCAGCTGGGCGCCTGCCCCCCAGCTGGGCACCTGCCCTGGCTCCCTCCCCTCCCTGCCCCTCCCAGGGGTGAGGGCATGGAGGAAGGGGGGCCCCTGACCTGTCACCCCTCTGAAGACTTTCCAGTAAACCTCTTTCTGGTTTTCTTCAAGCACTGAGCCGACATACTGCACAGCTTTTAGCCCCAGCGAGGTGGTCTGGGCGAGCCAGCACTCTGCAGCTCCTGACGACCAATGGCGATGGGACTGCTCGGCTTCCTGCCTCTGTATCCGATGCCTGCTCGCCTCTCTCTCCACCATCTCAGTGTGCTTGAGTCCCCTCCCCCAGTGCCGCTTCTTCAGCCTTCCTTGTGGGAAGCACTGTGAACAGTCAGATCCTCGGCCCTCCAACACCTCCCAGAACGGGGGCAGGTGAGGGGTCAGAAGTCTGATCCCTCCTGACGCCAGGTGGGATGGCCAAGACCTTCGAGGAGCTTGCTTTGCAGCTGGTGCTTTAATTGCAGGACCAGGGTGCACCACTTCCCCGTTGTCCACCACCTCAGGGACAGAGACTGCGTGGCACAGCCCCTGCCCCCCCCCCCCCCCGCCGCCTGTCCTGAATTCCCGGAGCCTGGCTCTGCCCACTCGAGGCTTCCCTGATGGCCCTCTGCACAGGCCCCCTGTGGGTGGCTGCCTCCGTCACCAGGCCGCTTGCCTACTCCCCTTGGTGCCCCCTCCAGGCAGAGGGGTCCTGGAGGCGACAGTGGTCTTGTTTTCAGCCCGGCATGCCCAGCACGGGTGAGGGCCGGGCACGCTTGTGCTCAGAGAGTCTGCACAACAAAAAGACGTGTCAGTCCAGACTGCCTTCCAGGTCGTGCTGTCCCCCGACCCCTCACTGGCACTGCTGCGCACGTCTTGGGAGGCGGCTGCAGGGTTCAGGGGGTTCGAGGCCTGTGGGTGGGTTGGCGGCTCTGCCTTGTGCTGGGACGCTGAGGTTCTCGCAGCAGCACCAAGTGGCGCGGACCGCGGTAGCCACGCCCGCCTCAGCCTGCCGTCAGTGGCTCTGGGCGCCGTTTCAGGGCTTTGGGCGTTTCAGAGCCCCAGACGAGGGGCAGCGGCCTGTTCAATGGACGTCTGCTGTCCGGCCTCACACCACCTGCTGGAAGGAGAAGCACAGGCGGCCTGCTGTGTGATGAGCTCACGCTGGGGGGGCTGCAGGCACGGCTGCCGCTGTGCGTTGGCCGGGGCCTGGCACCTGGCATTGCTTTCTGCCCCAGGAGTGGAGGGGGTGGTCGCCCTGGACCACCCTGCATCCCCTTCCTGCGGGTCTGGTGCAGGTCAAGGGCAGGGTGCCCACCTTTGACCCCTCTCTGCCCTCCGCTGGTGGGTCTGGCCCTCAGCGCCGACTGACCCGCCCAGTGTCTTACTGCCAGAGGCAGGCAGGAGTTTTCACAGCACAAGAATTTAACATACGTTTCCTGACTTAAAATATGAGTATAGTTGTATTTTAATATTTTAAGGTGCATTTTGATGTAGTTAGGTATCTTTAAATAAGACAACCTGCTTTCTGAAGTGGGTCTTGCACTTTGAGGAAAGTGTTGAACTGCCAGGCCCATCGGTACGAGAAAGTGAGGGGCCGGCACGCAGACCTGCCGGACTGCGCGTCCCGAGCCTTGCAGAGGACGTGGGGAGGAATAGCCCCTGAAGGGGTCTCGCTGGGTGTCATCTCCACAGCCTTTCTGTGGACCGGGGTCAGTTATGTAGCGTGTGTTAACTCACATGTGAACATGCATGTTGAAGATTGTTCTTCCAATGTAGAATTACTTTTGTCAGAGCAACTTGACTTGAGGTATAACGGGCCGTGGCGCTCAGAAGCGCACTTCCAGCCTTCCCAGCGTCATGAGAGATGCTACAGTTTGGAAAAAGTCTTAGAAGGTCTTTGGTGATGTATTTTCAGTTACTTAAGACTAGAGTTTGTGTTGTAAAAACTTCCTTTCAAGACACACCTGGTGGGCAGCGGTAGCAGGGTGGCGGTGTCGCCCCCAGTTTCAGGGTGACTCCTTGTAGTTGTATAATTACTCTTTTGGGGGGACCAGGCTGCACTGTAAAAAGGATGTGGTGGCGCTGCCTTGGCTACACGTGTGTTTACGCAGTTGGAAAGGTTTTCCTTCTTAGAGCCTGTGCCGCAGGTTCGTTCCAGCGCCTGCACCTGTGTCGCGTGAACGAGCATGTCGGTTTCCGAGCGCGGCCTTCGGGGCGTGAGGTAGTCTGTGAGGGAAGGCTTTCCAACGGGCCTGGAGACGTGTCACGTGTCTGATCGCTTACCTACTCTCACTGGGATTAAGGAAGGCACTCGATGCCTCGCGGGGAAACGGTGAGTGCACGCAGCACTGTCGGACTTTCCGCCTTCAGTTCCCAGCGAGGCCCAAGGGGGCCTCCGTTTGGACGGCGTCTTGGTTCCGGAAAAGCCACTTCACCGCAGGGGCGTGCACGCGGACCGGAGCCGTGGGCGGTGCCGGCAGCACTGAGCCGCGCGGCAGCCGGTGTTGTCCCTGTGCAGGTTTTCTGGACTCAGTGTTTCAGCTGCAGAACTTAGCACCCGAGGGTTTTGAAATGCGGTCGTGTAAAAAGAATCAGAGCTGCCAAACCGAAAACGTGTGCATGTCTAAGGTAGTTTCTCTTCTTGATCTTGGTTAAGTTAACAGAAGTATCTTCACATCTGTAATTTCTGGTAACTTAATGAGAACACGCTGAACTTTTGGGTCACAATAAATTTCCCATTATGTAAAACATCTTACACACCGGCTGACTCATTGTGAATGATGAGTAGACACGATTCTCTTCCTGCGGAAAATAGCAACACGTTACTGTGATGACGCTTTTGGACAATTACACGACCGTGCTCAGGCGGCCACGTGGCCTTCTGCCGGCGGGTGGCGGGTGGGCAGGCTGGTGGGTGGCACTGAGCTGGTCAGGCCGTGGAGGCTGCTGGGAGCTCTGTGCGTGGGGCGTGGGGGTGTCACCCTGCTCTGTATGGGTCGGTTGTTTCTTTTGTGCAGAGGCTGACTTTGTTCTCAGGAGTGTTCTGCTCAGTTAAAGAACGTGTTTGCTTCCACTTTGTTGTCTTCGGGTCTCACGGATCTTCCTGTGAGGTCGAAGCTCAGGCTGCTGTTTGTTTCCCAGCTGAGATGAGCAATGGATACTCTGTGGCAGCGGCGGGGTGGTTGACAGTTTTCCTAGTGATACTCTTTCGTGGGTAAAAGTACTACATGTATATGTATATATATATTTGCAGTAAATATTTTACACTAAAGGGAAAATCCATTTTTTCTTGAAAAATTGTTGAGATTTTGGTGGGAAAGTTACCAAAAACAGTTATGAGGCCCTGACTGGTGTGACTCAGTGGGGTGGGTGTCATTTCACAAAGTGAAGGGTCGCCGGTTTGATTCCAGGTTGGGGCACGTGCCTGGGTTGCGGGTTCACCCCCCCGTTGGGGTGTGTGTGCGGCAGCCAATTGATGTTTCTCTCTCACATGGATGTTTCTCTCCCTCTCTTTCTCCCTCCCTCTTCACCTCTCTCTCTAAAAATAAACAAAAACCTTTAAATAAAAAAGACTTATGAGTTGTTTGAACAGCAAGAAGTTCATTTAAAATTATTTGGAAGGAGCACCCCCAAAATAATGCATTTTGAGGGGCAAAATTTTCCTTTTTTGTTTCTTTGGGGTGTTGAGCTGTGTCTCATAAAGTGATGCTAACCTGGCTGTTCAGCCTTTGGCTGGATTATGTCAGCTTTTTAAAAACACCTTCGCTGAGGTGGTCCCACAGGGGCTGCTCGTAGGCCTGCGCCTGGCCCATGGTCGCCACATGTCGCCGGGGCTGTGCCACTGCCACCGGTCGTGGTCGCTCTGCAGAAGTGGAACCGCGCAGTGTGTGTCTGTGCTGTTTCCGCTCAGCATCCTGTTAGCAGGGCATGTCCGCGCCCTGGACGGTGGCGTGTTGGGGGGCTGCCCAGTCGTGCCCCGCGTACAGAGCAGCTCGTGCTGGGCGTCACTCGCCCGTCCGTGGGGTGCCTGCCACTTCGGCCGTTGTGAGTGGTGCTGCTCTGGGGCTCATGCCTTTGTGCTTCTCCTGGGTGCGCGCCCAGGAGTTTGCATCCGCTCATGATGCTTGTCCAGCTCCTGTGTAGGTTCTGGTTTACGTGTGTAAAGAGGCTCTGCCGCTGGGGCTTCTCGGACTGTGGACGGGAACCTGGTGGCTCCTGTTTTATGCTTGAAGGCCCTGAACCCCCTGTCCCCTGCAGAGTCGTGTCTGCCTCTCCTGAGACCACGTCACGTCTGATGGCCACCATGGTGTCTTACCCAATGTGATCCTGTTGGGTTGCCGGCAGACGGCTGGTCTGCTCTGTGTCTCGGCAGTGGCATCCTGTCTGCAGTTCACGTTCTTCCGTGCTTCTCTCTTCTTCTTCTTGGCAACACACTTTGTCCTTGGGGCCCAGCAGCCGGGGGCCTGACCGACGGGTCCGTCTGCACTTTCCTGTCTGCACTTTCCCATAGGACAGTTTACCACCCACCCCGGGCTCTTTTTCATGGGGATTTTGGTGACTGGGTTGCCTGGTTTTGAAGTAATAAACATTGTAGATGATAATGATAATCCTGAGCTTTTGTTAAGTGTCCAAATGAGACCTTCCATAATTTGTATCAAGTTCTTGTAAGTGTGCATTAACACTATTAGCTACTTGCCTGAGTTAGATTGTGAATTTCATCGTGGCTGTTTGATTAAGGGGCGACTCTGCCGTTGTCAGCCCAGGAAACGATGAGGGGCCGGAGGCCGCGTCAGGTGCTCCCCCGGGGGATGCCGGGCCGAGTGCCGGGACACCGGCTGCGTTTTCTAACGGTCGTGCCTGACGTCCTGTGCTCACACTTCTGGGAACCATTCTCTTGCATCACGTTAGTTAAAAATCATTTCCTGGGGCGTCTCTGGGCCATCCTGGAGGAAGAGTTGTCTTGGGCCACACATTAAATACTTTGCAACACTTAATCACAAAAAAATCTCCCTAATGCCTTTTAAGTGGATTTACGATTTTGTGTTCAGCTGCATTCAGAGCCGTCCTGGGCCACGTGTAGCCCGAGGGCCGCTGGTTGGACCCCCTTAGGATGCATCCTTCCCTATAGACAAGGAACCCCAGGTTCTGAGGGGTGAGTGTGTCTGGGAGGGTCAGTGCTGGAGGGAGGCAGATCTGCTCCGCACTCCACCCCCGGGGGCTGTGGGCAGGCAGGGGGTGGGGAGACCAGGCCGCCCCCTGGCAGTGCCCTTGGAAAGCCCCTCCCCTGTGTCTAACGTGGCCACGACAGGAAAGCACTGAGCCTGCTTGCTGCCCTTGGCTTTCAGGTGGGTGACCTGGGAACAGTTTGAATGGTCTTCTCTGGGCTCCTCCTCATCACCCGCACTGGCCCTAGATGCCCCCCAACCCCTGCTGGTTTCTCTCCACCAGCTCACACTCCCTCCAGTGCCGTTCTCACTGTTGGGACAGGTCTCAGTGCCCCCGCAGCTGCTTACCCCACCCCTCCAGGTGCTGTCTGTGCCAGGAGGTGTGAATGTGGATGTACAACCCCATCTGCTCCTCTGACACTCCTGGGAGAGCCCAGTTGGGCGGGAGCACGGGGTTTGGCTCCCCGGGCTCGGGGCCTTGGGCCCGGTAGTCGGGGAGAGTGTGTTACTGTACTGGACTGGCGGGGGCCGGCAGGGTGTGCGGCCCGAGAGAACCAGCCTTCATCTGCGGTTTGAAAGGCAGGGCTGCCGGTGGTGCCGAGGCCTCCCTGTGCCCAGAGGCGTTTGATTCGAGTCCCTCTGAGGCTGCCGAACTGAGCACAAAGCCCAGCAACGGCAGAGAGACTTCCTCGCGCCACCTCTCCTGCCTCTGATCGCCCACCCCGTGCTGTGAGGTGGCCCGGTCAGCCAGGAGTCTGCCTGCGCTCTGAAATGCCACCTGGAGAGATCAGAGTCGGGGAGCTGTGGTGTGGCCACAGATCTGACCCCCCCAGCCCTGGAGTCAAGCCTCAGGGAAGCCTCATCCTTTCCTGTGGGTGTTAATGAACTTCGGTCGGGCGCCTAGGAGAGCCCTTCGGCTCGGCCTGGGTTAGACCCCGGCTGTCCCTCCTGGGCTGGCCCTTGGTTCCCCTGGGCCTCAGCGTCCTCAGCTGCCTGCATGCGGCTGGTGGAGCCGTGGTGGCCGCCCCGCCGGACTCTCCTCCAACACTTACTCCAACAGGAACGCATCACCACCGCAGGTGCGAAGGTGCCGCCCCGGCAGGAGGGCTTCAGCTGGGTCAGACGCAGCGCGGCCACCGCTTGTGGTGCGGGGACTGTTGGGGTGACAGGCTGGAGGAAGGGCCCCCCGCAGTGGGTGGGGAGGTCAGAGAAGACTCACTGGGGGAGAAGGGGCAGCCGGTGCCACGGGGGACTGGGCTGGGGAGGGTTTGCAGGGGTTCTGCTGGTCGTGTGATGGTGTGAGGCCGGGAGTGACCAGTGTGCTCACCGCCCTCTCCCAGCACCTGCTCAGGGTTGGACACACTGGCTGAGCAGCCCCTGCCAGGAGGGGTCCCAGAGCTACTGGACGACGACTGTTGCCTTCGAGGGGTATGTGGTGGTGTTGCCCTGCTCAGCCCAGAGTCTGCCCCTCCCCACCACGCATGGGCCCCCCCGCCTCAGATCCCACGTACTTGCGTGTCCGTCCGTCACAGTGGTGGCAGGGACCGCCAGGCCCAGCGGAGCCCACAGACACATGGAGGGTCTCCCTCATGTCCCTTTCCCAGCGGAGCTCTGAGCTGCAGCTCCTGGTTAGTGTCCTGGAAGCTTCCCTGGAGCCCAGGAGCTCCTGTTCTCCCCCTGACCCATGTGCTGGCCTCCCTCACATCCCCCACCTGTGTACTGTCCTTCTCACACACCCTCCACCTGTGCTCCTGTCCTCCTCACGCTGCCCACCCCCAGGTCACACTGGGAATGACTTGGTTCCCCCCTGGGAGCGTGTCCTATCAGGATGCTGGGATCTGCCGCCGGTGGCACATGGTTCACGAAGCTCCCCGATGTAGTGAGCAAATGAGCGAAAATAGAAGGTCACTCAGTGAGCATGCAGCTCGTTTAAGTCCCTTTTCCTGAATTTGGTTTAGGTGGTTTTTTTCCGGCTTGGTCAGTGGTTTGCATTTCGCGCGCTCTGACCGCTCACGGTGCTGTTGTGCAGAGGAGGGAGCGGCTTTCAGGTGGCCGCGGCCACAGAGGAAGTGGAAGTGCTCCCTGCTCTGCACGGAGAGTCGCCCCCCCTCCCGCCGCTCCTCGCTCGCTCCTCGGGGCACTGGGACGTGGGGCTGGGCAGCAGGCGGGAGGACGGCCCCAGGCGTCCTCACGCACACTCCCTCCAGCCCCACACTTGCTGGCGGCACAGGTCACAGCCGAGTTCCGGTGAAAACCAGACCCACAGCCTCTAGGAAACAGGCTGGGAATCTAGAGCCGCACCGCCCCCGGGGGGGGGGGGGTTGGCACCGCCCCCGGGGGTCACCACGGGTTTTTTTAAGAGGACCGCACAAAATCTCTGATTCAGAGGCGGCTTCCTGTGCGCGCACTGCCTCTGAGCTCTTGTTGGGAGGTCGGTAGCTCTCAGAAAGACTGCAATGCAGCCCTCGCCCAGGTCTCCGTGAGCGCAGGAGCGGCCGGGGGCAGGTCGGCTGTGTGCTTCACAGCAGCCCCAGGGCCTGCAGTCCGAAGCTGGAGAGGATGCAGGCAAGGTCCCCGGCCGCGGCCAGCGCGAGGTAAGAGGGGACGGCGTTTGGGGAGGCCGTGGCCGGCGCGGAGGGGCTGCCGCAGCCTGCAGCTCCTGTGAGTGGCCAGTGCAGCGGCTGCCCGGGGACAGGGGGCTGAGGGTGCCTGTGCAGCCTGTGCTCAGAGACCCTGCTCCCTCTCCTTCCCGTTCACATGGTGGCTCATAAGAAGGTAAGGGCTTTGAGAGCCATGCTGTCTGTTTGTGCGCAGCGTGTTTTAAGCATTTATGAATGCCCCTAGTAGTAAACGTGTAGAATTAGGATCCAGTAGATCTCTTCTGGACCCAGGAGATGAAACTTGGGTTTCTTACAGTTTGGACAGTGGAATGGTTATCTTGTTCATCATTGGCGCAGGCCATCTGAATGAATTACCGAAGATGTTCTGTAAGAGGTCTGCTTGCTCTTTGACTTCTAGAGACATGGAAACGGTTTTTGCTGTTTCGCTTGAAGCTGTGTGACACCACCACTGCTCGGTCTCACAGTCTCAGCTTGTGTGGTGGGTGATGGGGCCCCACCTCCTCGGTCGCTGGCCTGCAGATGAGCACTGCTGGGGGCGTGGGGCTCTGTGCTCGTGGGGGGGCCGGGCTGTGCCTGCAGCTGCGCCTTGGAGCGAGGCTGAGAGTCAGAGCTCGGGTTTGTTCTGCAATGAATCCGTGGCCGCGAACTGCACTAATGCATTGTGAGTGGTCATTTATGTGTCCCAGGCCAAGAAGTAGGGTGCCAGGGTTGCCATGGCGACTGCATGCATGCTGCGAAGCTCATGAATGGGTTCTGAACCTGCTGGTGTTGCGAGTGAGAGGCTCCAGCGGTGCGGCCGCAGTGGCGATCAGTGTAAATAAAGCCAGCTGCTGTGTGCAGCACACACGCTCTCCCTTCACCGGAGTCACCCGCTCGGCTCGTGCTTGCTGGCGCTTGCCTGGGTGTCTCGGCTCTGCGGCGGACTGCAGGAGAGAGGGTGTTTGCAGCCGCCGCGGGCTGGGGGTCCAGCCGGTGCACATGCAGCAGCCCCGCTCTGGTCACTGGCGTGTGGCTCTGGCAGGGCTTTCTGTGCGAACCGCCTCTCCCCGGCCACACCGCAGGGCTCTCTGAGAGCCTGGCTCCTGGGCATGTGGCCCTGCCGTCCCTCCTCCCTGGTGGCTGGCGGGAAGACGGAGAGAGCCACGTCCTGGTGCCTGCTGGCGAGAGTGGCCGAGGCCGATGGCTCTATCACCACAGGGCTGTGTGCGGTTTGTTGGAAATGTACGTGGCATCATTTCTTTGAAAATCAGTCCCCTCGCATATTCGAATTGATGTCGTGACTGTGGGGAGCCTGGTGTGTCTGTCTGTCTGTCTGTCTGTCTGTCTGTCTGTGAGTGTTTGGGAAAGGCCTCTCCAGAGCCCAGCTGCCTGGGGGTCCTGCCTAAGCCTGGCACGGCAGGGGCAGCAGCTGCTCAGAGAGAGCCCCGCCGGGTCCGGGAGGACGCGTGGCACTCCTCATTCCCCCCCTCCGTGAGCACCAGGATCCCAGAGTTCGAAGTTTGGACTTGAAGGCAGCTGTAACCTTCAGGCTCCCGCCAGCGGGCGTGCAAGGTGGTTGGCCTGCAGGCCTCAGTTCAGTCTCCATCTAACCCGGTCCCTTTATTCAGCAGACGAGGACACTAGGCCCGAGGAGGTGAGGCCACTGGGGTGAGGCCCCGTGGCAGTCGGAACCTCGCAGGGACGCTCTGCTGGCAGAGGACGTTGGCTCTCACCAACGGTTCTTGCTTCCTGTCAGTTATTGGGCTTCTGCTCAGTGTGCGGGAGATTCAGGCCGAGTGGTGATGAGACCCCGGCCTCAGCGTCCAGATGAATTCTGCCTGTCCGTAGTGGATTTTTAAAAATATTTAATTTATTTATTTGTAGGCAGAGAGAGGGAGAGGGAAACATTGATCATTTGCCTCTTGCACGCCCCCTACTGGGGACCTGGCCGGCAACCCAGGCATGTGCCCTGACTGGGAGTCAAACCTTCGACCTTCAACCCACAGAGCCACCCCAGCCAGAGGAACTAAGCGCCCAGTGATCACAGGGGAGGGAATGGGGACGTGGGTGTGGATCTGAATCATGACCCGTTAAACCAAGGTCATGATACTGTGTTTTCTTTTCTCTTCAAAGATTTTGTTTATTTGTTTTTAAGAGAGAGGAAGGGAGGGAGAGAAACATCAGTGTGTGATTGCTTCTCACTCCCCCCTACTGGGGACCTGGCTGGCAACCCAGGCATGTGCCCTGACTGGGAATCGAACTGGCGACTCTTTGGTTCACAGGCTGATGCTCAATCTACTGAGCCAAACCAGCCAGGGCTATGTTACTGTATTTTCTAAGACAAAGCAACAGCGTCCTATAGGCGCGGCTTGTAAGTTACAAGTTACTACAGGGAATAAGAGGTTCAGCTTACAAGGCTTGAAATACAAACTGATTTTTAGCTGGAGGCCAGGTAACAGGATTTTAATTGGCCAGCCTTCAAGAAGATTGAGGTTTTGCTGTAGAGCTCAAGGTCAGAGACCGTGTTTCCCACTCGGCCTCCGTGAGGGCGTCTCCCGTCTCACGTGCTCTCCCAGTAGCACTTCAGCCTGGTCTCCGTCCCTCCCCTGCGGCCTGGGTCGGGTCTGTGGCCACGCCCCCGGCGAGGTGGGAGTGATGCTGCTTGGCTGCCGCGCTAGCTCTCAAGGCGTGAGCAGCGTTTGCCCGGCTTTTCTCTCTGGGGCGCTTGCTCGGGGACACCCACCCAGCTGCCGTGCTGTGGAGCGGCCCCTCGAGCCCCCGAGGGACCACGGGACTCGGCTCCGGCGTGTGAGCACACGGTTCTCCGGGGGCCCTGGCTCCCCACTTGCTCATTTGCCGGCCGAGGCCCCAGACGCCGGTGCAGGGTGTGTCCTTGGCACCGTCCTCCGTCCAGAACTCAACCTGCAGAACTGTGCGCATGAACTCACCCTCCATTTGGGGTAATTTATCGTGAAGCCCGCTTGCTGGAATCCTTAGTGTCTCCGTTCACCAACGTTAGGGCGTTTTAGTACTCGCTAAAGAGGGAAAGTGCATGAAATTAGTGCTTTTTGGGTAATCAGCCTTAACATTTTAATAGCTTTTAAAAATAATTTGCATGCCAGACACTGCAACCTGTGACAGTGCACAGCTCAGTGTCTTCCCCGGTGGCCCCAGGTGTGCGCCCAGGACACCCCACCCCACAGTGGGCAGAAGCGTCCGTCCGTGCCTGGGGTGCCTGCTGGGTCTTTGTGAGAGGTGAGCTTTAACTGTGTTTCCCTGTGGGGCCAACGGCAGAGGGTTTCAGGGACAGAGACTTGCTGTGCACCCATGGGAGGGGCACCTCCAGCCCGCCCCGTTGGGTGAGGTGGGGTGCTGGTGAGCAGCGGCACAGTCCACACAGGGCACGCCTGTGCGTCGCTCCCTGTCCGTGCACATCCACTGGTCCTGTCCGCCCTCTCGTGGGCCCGAGCTGCTTCATTTCCACGCCTGCACGTGGAAAGTTGATTGACATCCCGGGCAGACGCAAAGGCGTGGCCTGAAGGGGAAGGGGTTGTTAGCAGCGGGACCAGCGGTCAGCGAGCACCCTTGGTCTGAGAGGGCCACCTGGCAGCACGCCGGGTCTTGAAGGCCTGCCCTGCGTCTCCGCCACGGTGGACGGCACGCGTGGCTATGTCCCTGTAAAACGAGGCACAGTCCTCTGCCTGGCCTAAGTGGGCACGTCTGTGCCGCCGCCTGGACTTCGGTCCTGCCTGGCCCTGCACGGGTTGGCGGTGGTTGGGGTGTTCCCACGGCACCTGCCGCTGGCGCCCTCCGTCCTGAAGGCTCCGTGAGGGCAGGAAGCGCAGTTCCCATGGTTGGCTCTTGGCTCAGCAGTAACAGGAACCCAGTAAATGGCCAAAGAACTTTGGGTCCCTGAAAACCTGTAGGACCATCGCAGATGTGGGAATAGTGGGCAGAGAGGACAGAGGAGGGAGAAGGGCAGGGGCAGGTCCAGTGCCACCTGGATCCCACGGCTCAGCAGGCAGGTGGGAAGTCTGGGGAAAAGGCGAGAAGGGGCAGGAATGCAGTCCTCGGAGGTTCCCGTCTGGCCCTGGGCCGGTGCGCTGCCAGACGCAGGTGAGAACTGGGGCGCCCTTCCCGAGAGAGCTGCGTCCAGCAGCCTCCCAGCGGGGTCTCCAGGACACTGGTTGTCTTAATGGGAGGGGTTGCGGGACCCAGAGTCTGAGTCAGGTTTCCAAAGCAAGTGCCTGAGCTCTTAGCCTTGCCGTGCCTGTGCTGTTTGGATGAGCTGAAACCCCAGAGCTGACACCGACTGGGCGATCCAGTCAGGCCCTGGGGTGAGAGACCTGTGACGAACCCACACGAAATCCAACAGTGTGATCTCATTAAACTTGTTCTCTGGCTTGGAACAAGAAAAGGTACTTTCACTGACGGAGGCCAGTGTCTTGATTTGTCAAAACAGTGAAGTGCAATTCCCTGCTATTTTCACCCAAGTAAGCCCTGCATGTGTTGCAGAACAGTGATGAGTGACCGTCAGGCTTGCTCTGCAGGGTCCTCAGACCCAGGCTGGAGGAGGCTCCCCCGCAGCCCATGCACAGCCACCGGCATCTCCATCTCCAGGCGGCCTCTGTTTCCCCGGGACACGTTGCTTCATGGGAATGGCGTCCTTCCGTGAGGCAGGTGAAGCCTGCCCTTCCGCAGTGACAGGGTGAGTCAGGGCTTGGCCCTGCTGCACCTCGAGGGGAGGCCGCCTCAGCGTCTGCGACAGCGGGAGATGGAGGCTGTGCACTGCCAAAGCCTCGGACAGAATCCTGTTGGGTCCTGTGGGCCCAGCCCAGGTGGAGGCTCCGGCCACTCTCCCGCCTGCTGGAGGCCGCTGCCCCTCTCGCTCGTCTGGCTGCCGTCCTCCGGAGGGTCCTGCTCCAACCCCAGCCTCGTGGCTTGTTGCCCAGGGTACAAGACTCTGTCTTAGCTTCTCACCTCGACTCCAAATGCACCTCCCTCCAACTTCGCTCTCCATCTCATCCTGTCTGGGATTCCGAAAATGCCCCACAGTTGCGTCCGCCACAGGGCCGTGCGGCTCCTCTGTGCCTGCAGCTGCAGGTCTTGTGAAGCGGAGTCGCTTCCCGGTTCGGGTCCGCCCGCCTGGAGGTCCCAAGTGTCACTGTGGATCCGGGCGTCTGCTGTGAGTTGAAAAACAGCTCTTGTGTACGTTGAAGTGTAATTTATGCCTGAAGTGAATGGCTTCAGAGGTTCAGTTTGTTGCTGGGAAGGAAATGTGAGAAGAAAAGTGTCATTTTACCAAACACATGTTCTAAGCTCTGGCCCATGAGCCATTTAATTAATTATCAAGCGCTAATACTCGTCAACATATTTGTTTTATGTATATACACTGTCATGTATGTTACTGTCTGGCTTGATGCGTATCGGTGTGTGTGCACCCATATGTATGTACTAGTTAACATCAGGCTGAGGTACCGCAAAAAGTTTGGTGCCCTAGAATTGTCACGGACTTCTTACTCCCGTTTAACTTATAAAATGAGGTATTGAATTGATGTTCCGTACTGAGCCACTTCTAAACTCTTGACTAAAAGAATTAGATGTGTTGGGTGACTTTGGTTAATGAGGGGGCCGGTTCCGGGGCACAGCACTCCACGGTGCATGCGCCCACCACCGTAGTCAGACCCCCGCCCCCTTCGCCTCCCCCATTTCCCTCCCCCTGCAGCCCCCCCCCCCCCGTCTGTGCCTGTGAGTGTGTGTTCGCTTGTCTCGTTTGTTCACTTCTGCTTGACATCCCGCATGTGGCTCCAGACTGTTTTTGTTCAGCTTATTTTGCTAGCGTGCTCTCAGGGTCCATCGTGCCGTCCCGGACACCGCATCTTCTATGGCCAAATGGTGTCCACTGCCTGCCGTGTGCGCCGCCTCCTCTTTATCCGGCCCCCAGTCGGAGGACACCGGGGTTGCCCCATCTCCGCCGCTGCGACCAATGCCACAGCAAACACGGGGGCGCGTGCATTTCTACAAACAGATGTTGTCGGACTTGTGGGGGAGATTTCAGAAGAGGGGTGCTGGGTCCCACGGTAACTCTCGCTTAATGTCCTGAGGAGCCCTCCAGGCTGTTTCCCCTGGAGGCCGCGCAGCTCACACCCCACCAGCAGTGCGGGGTGTGGGGGGGCTCCTTTTCCCGCACGGCCTCCCCAGCCCGGGCACCGACTGCCTGGCCGACTGCAGCCATTCTGACGGGGTGAGGGGGCATCTCAGGGTAGCGTTGGCCCGCGTTCTCCTGACAGCCAGCGAAGCTGAGCCATCTTTTCCTGTATCTGTGGGCTGCTGGATGTTTTTTGGGAAAGGGGTCGATTCACATCCTTTGCCGTTTTTTAACTTGGATTGTTTATTTTTTGCTGTTAAGTTGTATGAGTTCTCTAACATTTTGGGTATTAACTGCTTATCGGAGGTGTCATTTGCAGTATCTCCTCCTGTTCGATTGTTGCCTTTTGGTCGATGGTTTCTTTTGATGTGCAGAAACGTTTTAGTTTAATATATTTCCATCCATGTATTTTGCTTTTACTTCACTTGCTGTTGAGATCAAATTATTAAAATAATAATAAAATCCTCACTAAGCCCAAGGTTCATAAATTGGTATCTATGTTTTCTTCTATGTATTTTACTACTTCATGCCTTAATATTTAGCTCATAGATCCATTCTGAGTTAATTTTTTGTGTATGGTGACGGAAAGCAGTCTACTTTCATTATTATCATAAGACTTTGTTTTAAGATCTGTTTCATTGATCATGCTGTCACCGTTGTCTCAGTTTCCCCCGCCTCCCTCCACCCGGACCCCCTCCCTCCAGCAGTCCCCCCTCTTGGTCCGTGTCCGTGGGTTGTGCATACCGTTCCTTTGGCGTCTCCATTTCCTGTACTGTACACGCCCCCCCCCCCGTCTGTTCTGTCCATCTGTGCTTCTTATTCCCTGCACCTTTACCCAGCGCTTCCCCCTCAGCTGGTAACCCTCCAAATGACCTCCCTGTCTGATTCTGTTCCTGTTCTGCTTGTTTGCTTTGTTTTTTAGATTCAGTTGTTGATAGTTGTGCATTTGTTGCCATTTTGATGTTCATAGTTTTTTTTTTTTTTCCAATGTATGGTTGCTTGTGTGTCCCCTGCTGGGAACTGGCCTGCAACCCAGGCATGTGCCCCGACTGGGAGTTGAACCTCGATCCTTTGATTCCCAGGCCTGTGCTCAATCCACTGAGCTACATCAGCCAGGGCGTTAATGTTCATAGTTTTGATCTTTTTCTTAAATAAGTCCCTTTAACATTTCATATAAGAAGGGCTTGCTGATGATGAACTTCTTTAGCTTTTCCTTGTTTGGGATGCACTTTACCTGCCCTTCCATTCTAAATGAAAGCTTTGCTGGATAGAGCAATCTTGGATGTAGGTCTTTAGATTTCATGACTTGGAATACCTCTTTCCAGCCCCTTCTTGCCTGTAAGGTCTCTTTTGAGAAATCTGCTGACAGTCTGATGGGAACTCCGTTGGAGGTAACTCTCTGCATTTCTCTTGCTACTAGATGCTCCTTTACCTTTAACCTTTGGCATTTTGATTATGATGTGTCTCGCAGTGGGCCTCTTTGTATCCAACTTCTTTGGGACTCTCTGTGCTTCCTGGTCTTGCATGTATATTTCCTTCATCAAATTAAGGGAGTTTTCTTTCACTATTTTTTCAAATAAGTTTTTGATTTCCTGCTTTTCCTCTTCTTCTGACACCCCTGTGAGTCGGATGTTGGTACATTGGAGATGTCTCAGAGGTTCCTTATTCTATTCTCCTTTATTTGAATTCATTTTTCTTCCTGCTGTTCTGATTGAATGCTCTTTCCTTCCTTGTGTTCCCGATTGTTGATTTGATTCTCGGCTTCCTCCCTCCCACAGTTGGTTCCCTGTGGGTTTTTCTATACTTCACTCAGTGCCACCTTCATTGCTGCCTGGGTCTTTTTTATGCCATTGCCCATTTTTATGCTCATTTTGTGCCCAGTGAGCTCCTGGAGCATCCTGGTCACCCATGTTCTGAACTCTGCATCCGATAGGTTGCTTATCTCCATTTCATTTTGCTCTTTTTCTGGAGCTTTGTTCTGTTCTTTCATTTGGGCCATGTTTCTTTGTCTCATTGTGGCAGGTTCCCTGTGTTTGTTTCTGTGGATTGGGTAGAGCTGCTTTGACTGCCTGTCGTATAGTGAGCCTGTTGTAGAAAAGCACCTGTAAGTTGTGTGGGGCGGAGCCTCAGGTAATGGTCAGGGCGGGGTGACCTGTATCACAGCTCTGTGGCTCTGTGTCGGGGGGTGGGGCTCAGAGAGGGGACAGTGCCGCTGCCTGGTCTCTGGTGATTGCCCACGAGGAAGCCGTCTCCCTGGCACTCGCCCCCTTGCCGGTCACCTCACTTTCCCCCTTCTCCCTGTGTGCCACTGGTGCCCTTCCAGCTGTCACCTTGGTACTGAATCCCAGAGTGGGTGGGTCTGTGTGAGTCCCACGTCTGTTGTGGGCCCTTTAAGGGGATTCTCTTGAGAACCCTGCAGTTTCTCCTGCCACCCCAGCTCTCACAGGTTTTTACAGTCAGAAGTTGTGGGGACTTCTCTTCCTGGTGCTGGAGCCCAGGGCTGGGATCACTCCCTCCCAGGGTGTCCCTCCCGGTTTTTACCCACCACCCGTGGGTGTGGGGCCGTCCCTCCTGCCCCCCCCCCCGTGGTGCCTCCGAGACTGCACCACTCCCCCCTGTCTGGATGAGGGTGGCTTCTTCAAACCCTTGGTTATCAGATTTCCATACTGCTGAGTTTTCTGACGAGTCTGGGTGCTACTCGTTTTGTGGTCGGTTTTTAATTTGTGCTGTAGTGGTGCTCAGAGGTGAGGCGTGCCTCCCGCCACCCTCCGTCTTGGTTGGAAGTCCAACACTTGCTCTTTCTTACTGCATTTACCTGTGTTTCTGAAAATTATAGTAATGGTTAATTTCTACTGATTCTTCAGATTTTAAATGGATGTCACTGTGTTCAGCATGTGCTGCCTTCGGGAGCTTTCCTGTCACACGTGAGGACACATGTGCATGTACACACACAGTTCCGTGACCATGTCCCCTCTTCTGTCCCTGAGTCCTGGCACGCACAGACGCCGCGGGAACGAAGGTGCTGGGGCCCAGGAGCCTTCCTTGGAGGCGCGGGCGGCATCTGCACAGCCCCTTCCCCGCGGGGCCGCCCCAGAGTCCCCAGGTGGCTTCTGTGGAGTGAGTGCTCCACCCCCACCCCCGCTGACCTGGCGTGTGTGTGCGTGTGTGCGCGCGTGCGCACCATTTATCAAGCACTTCTACTTCCTCCCTCCTCCAGGGCAGGAGGCATGAAGAGGAGGGGACGGGTGTCCCCCATGGGCCCGTCCTTCTTGTGCTACCCCTCAAGTTCTTTTTCAGCAGGTGAGCAAATGTGCCGTGAGGGCAGCCGATTTCTGGAGACCCTTTCAGTTCTGGTGCGGAGGTTGTTGCGGGTGAGGTAGTTTGGAGAAACCCATAAAACCTGCCCTGTTACTTCGATGGTTTATGGGAAGTTCTCCTCCGTTCTCCTCGTGACCGGTGCCGGGTTGGGGGAGGTCGCTGTCACTGGAAGATTCGCATCAGGCACAGGGAGCGTGAGCGGAAACGGCCCAGGGTGGGACGGCCTCGCTGCGTCCCAGACGCCCTGCAGAGAAATATCTGACCTACAAATAAAGATTTGTTTTCCTTTTTCCAGGAGGAAATGTTGCTAGTGTCGCCATTTTATCCACGTAAGACATGTTGACAGTAAAATGTTCTGTATTCAAATACTGATTATTCAGGGGGACCAGGAGCTGGAATGTTGTAGAACAAACCTCTGTGCGAGGGCACTGAGTGGGCTGCATGAGTCGGGGCTGCGTCAGCGAGGCCAGCCCCACGGAGCCGAGTGGAGGGCGGTCCCCGCCCCGTACAAGCCCGACCGGACCAGCCCACGCGGCGAGTCCAGCAGCTGTCCCGCCGGGGCCACATCCGCACAGGGCGAAGACTTTCTCTGGAGGGTTTGCGGAGCACGAAGACTTCAGTGCAGAGACCGCACCCGCGGGCCTGCCCACCCGCGGAAACGCGCCTGGCGCTCTGCCTCTCGGCACCGACCTGCGTGTGCCGTGGGGCGGGCTTTTGGCGGCCGTTTCAGCGGAACGAGGCTTCACAGAAACCCTCCCGTGCCAGGGACAAACTGGGTCCCGCTGCTCTGCAGCCTCTCGCCCGCTTCTGTCCCGGGAGTGTCGACGACTCCAGCCGGCAGCAGAGGCGGGCGATTCCCTGCTCCTCATTGAAGTGCACCCAGGTCATGGTTTCCCCAAGTAAGCCACCTGATTCCACTCAGTTTTCATATCCAGGTGGCTAGGAGCTGAGCAGACCGTTTAGACACTGTGAGAAGATCCCCCCAGATCTCACTGTCTCTCGTGGAGGCGGACAGGGCTGTGCGGCTGCCGGGACGGTGCCCGCCTGGTACACCTGCTGTGGGTGCCGCCAGAGCGTGGGGGAGTAAACTACCGTGGTGTCAGTGCCCCAGGGTAGGTTGGGGGAGGTGCCCCTTTTCAAATGCGTCCCCAGATGTCAGTGGTGTCCTGGGAGCTCCAAGGGATGCGTTGTGCGTCGGTAAGGAACCGGTCGGCTGCCGGGGATGTGAATGTACAGGGGTGTCAGCCGCCGGGGACACTGGCCAGGCTGCCATGGAAGGGGCTTCGGTCCTGGTGACTCTGACTTGGGGCGAGCTGCTGAATGTCATTACCTCAGCTCCTCAGCGGTCCCGGAGAGATGGGGACCGTTGCGTAACCTTTCAAAGGCGATTTGAGAGTGGAAATCTGGTTTTACAGCACGAACCTTCGCTGATTCTTGAGACACCGTAAGTCGGGAGCGTGCCTTTGCTGATGCAGTCGCTGCCCGACAACATCGTGGTTGTTCAGACCCGGGCCGCAGAGGCTCTGGGCACTGGCCCCCGAGTGCCCTGGGTCTCTGTGTTCCCATGTGGAGGGGCGGGAGAGGAATGAACAAGTAACCGCAGGAATAAGGGAGTACCTGCGACCAACGTGTGCCCAGTGCCTGCGGCGGCACTGAGGATGCACCCGAGGAGGGCAAACCCGGGGAGGGCGCAGGGCTGTCTGCAGGAAGCTCCTGGGCTGGGGGGGCGGCCCCGGGGGTGTGCACAGGGCTGGGAGGGTTGTGGGAGGACCCTCAGAGGGCTGAGCTCCCCAGGGAGCAGGTGGCTGCCAGTGCGCCCGGCCCTTGTTGGGTGCAGGGGCCAGGGCACCGTGAGGTAAATCACAGGATGCCTACACAGAGGGTCAGTGAGAAACCGGGAGTTTCCTGCAAGTGGCAGACACTGAGAATGGAGTCCTGACGCTGAAGTGTTTGGCAGGGAGCAGAGAAGGAGCAGACACCTCCCGGGGAGAGGGGCCCGTGGGCTTCCGGACCAGGGGCAGGGTCGCGGCCTGCTGACCCAGGGTGGCGGTGAGGCTCGGGCCCAGGCCAGGTCAGGGGACACAGAACAGGGGGCGGGTGCTTCAAAGACACCTTTGAATGGCGTCTAATTATTAAATTACGTTGTTTCATAAGGTCTATCTTCTCATAAAAATTATAACTTCCTTTCATAGTCTTTGTTCCTCCACTAAATACCATACAACTTTCAATTAAGGAAAAGCCTTCTCTCGGTCCTTACGTTTGCAAACATTTCCCTGCACCCGTGGCTTAGACACTGAAACGCAGTGTCGAGAACACGCGGAAACAGGCCCCTTCACTCCCCTGCGGAGGAGACGCGCCTTTGCCTGCCCAGGGCTTTCCTGCCGCGCGTGTATTAGGACCGGCAGCCGTGGGGTGTAGGGAATGAGCCGCTGCTCTCAGAAGGGTCGGGGTCCCACAGAATTGGGAAAGGGACCTGGTTGGTTGGTTCGGTTTCTGTTGAACCGTTACGTCCAGAGACTGGGCACATGTGTCCACCAGCCCGTAAGTGGACGTGGTCGCAGGGCCATTGCGGCAGTGCCCCCCGGGCGCCCACGGCGCGTGGCCGCTGCGGTGTTGCCTCGCGGTCACGGGCGTCTTCAGGGTGCCCACTTACACAGTCACGCGAGAAAGCTCCTCCTCTCCTCGGGGTGCTTCGCTGTCCTCAAAGCCGGTCTGTGGGCCGACGGCGGAGGGGACCCGCGAGCGGCAAACAGAGGGAGAGCCCGAGGTTCCCAGTGAGGCCCCTTCTGGTCCTGGGTGTCTGAGGGAGGAGGCGGTCGGCCGCAGTCGGCACCTGCATCAGTGCCGGTCCGCTCACGGGGAGGGTGTCCCGCTCATCCCCCGCCCCAAGTGATGGGCCCGAGGTTCACTCTCCACCGGGACGGGGAGGGTGTGACTCAGGCACTTGACCACGGAGCTCAGAAATTGAGATTAATACCCTTTCAGCCAACTACTTCTAAAAAATCAAATTTGATGCACAAAATTTCGTGATGAAATAATCAAATTTCAAATAAAGTCCAGATCAGTATTAATAATTTTCTTTTGACTTCAGTGTAGCTCATCTCGGCACCGTTACTAATACTGTCTTTATTTACATTTTACATTTAGTCTCATGGATTTTCTGCATTCATTTTCATCTTCTGTCCATCACTGAGCTTTTTGCACTCCTTTAGGACATGCACCTGAGGCAGGTACCTCGCTCACCTCACCATGGCCCCAGTCAGGCTCCCAGCTCAAACTGCCGAAAGCCAGACTGGCTGTGGGAACAGCAGTTCTCAGACAGTGGTGGGTGACGGTCGGGACTGCGCCCCAGTAAGGGAGACGGGGGCAGTGGGGCGGTGAGTCTGCGGAGGCAGTGCTCCCTGCTGCGAGGCTGGCCTGGTCTGTGCCGGGCAGCCAATGGCCTCGGCCTCGCAGACCGCGCGGCCCCTGTGGCGCTGCTCGGCTCCTGCCCGTGGTGCTTCCACGGCCGGTGTGCGAGGGGACGGGTGCGGACGAGCTCCCGCAGACACGGCGGCTGGTTGGCCATGGCCTTCAGGGTGATGTTGCCAGCCACGGCCCAGACGGTTTCCGTGCTGCAGGGCGGGGGGAGGGAAGCCAAGCAGAGCCCGCAGGATGGAAACCGGAGTCTGGGGAGGACGAGGCAGCCAGGATTCGAAGAGGACTCTTGTGTCGCCTCCGAGAACACTGGACCCCTGCAGGCTCTGCCCCGGAGACTCGGACGGAGCGCTGATCTGCATGTTCTCACCGCCCAGGGGTGTCGGTCCGATGTTCCTAAGGCCTGGTCTTCAGTCTGCGTGGGGGGGATTCCAAGCAGCTTTTTCACCCCGGGCAGCGGTGACCCCAGAAGGTGGGGTCAGCTACCCCCTGGAAGAACGGCTGCTGCAGACCCGCCCCGAGTCCAGGTGACCTGACCGCAGACCCGGGGGAAGCCCCGACTGCATTTAAAGGGGTGTCGTAGCATCAGCATTCAGCAGCGTAAAAGTTTCAGTGCCTAACGTCGAATAAAAATGACCAGGCACGTGTCCCGACCCAGGCATGTGGCCCAGTCAGTGGAGCGTCATCCTGCAAAGCAAAACGCCACCGGTTCGATTCCTGGTCGGGGCACAGGCCTGGGTTGCAGGTCGGGTCCCTGATTGGAGTGTGTATGAGAGGCGGCATGTTAATGTCCCTCTCTCTCACGTACCCTAAAATGATAAAGTCTTTTTAAAAGTTGCTGGGCGTTCGAGGAAACAAGGAAATATGACATAAACCAAGAGGAGTATCAATCAATAGGAACAGACCCCAAAATAACAGAGACGAGGAATTGGCCCACCAAACATTAAAAGGATTATTATAAATAAATTGCACATACTCAAGAATGTACAGAAAAAAGCATAGTGAGTGAAATGAAAGATATAAAAAAGACTTGTAGAGATAAAACGTAATGTGTAAAATGAGCAGTGCATTAGAGGGATTAACATCGAATTCGTGCCACAGAGAACAAGGTCGATGAGCTGCACGACACAGCGTCCGGATCATGGTGCGAGGAGCGAGGGAAGGGGAACGGGGGAGCAGAGCGCTGGTGACCCGTGGGTCCGAGGTGACGGCCGTGGGATGGCGTGTGACTGGGGTTCTGGGGGAAGAGGGAACGAAAACAGTGTTTGAAGACATAACGGCCAGGAGACTCTAAATCACAAAGCTCAAAAACCTCAACCAGAGCAATCGAATGAAACTGTGCCAAGGTACCACCTAATCCAACTGCCAGAAAGTAAGTGGCAAAGAGGAAAAACGTATTAAAAGGCAGCGAGAGGAAGAGAAGATACATTACAGTGAGAGGAAAAAAGGTACAAATGACAGCGACTTCTGGTCAGGACTCGTGCCAGCTAGGAGGCAGCAGAGTGACATTTGTTAAACTGTCAGCTGTGTTTGTTTGTCCCTACAAAAGAAAACAAGGTGGCATCAAAAGGACAGTTTGCAAACTGGGAAGAGCGACGAAGCTCCCGGCATCCTGTGCCCGACATCACACGTCTGCAGATCTTTCCAGTCCCAACGCAAGAGGAGTGTGTGCAGAGACCCGCGAGGACGAGAGCAGAGAGCACCGGTCCCCAGCAAAAGCCACCGGCCTTTGAGATGAGACAAGTCCACACAGCGAATTACTGAGCAGGGATTGGGGAGAAGCAGCCCCAGAGCTCACACTGCAGTCTCTCCCTAGGTGAGTTGTGACCTTGACTGTGACACCAAGCGTGCACGGGCAGAATGAGGAGCGGCAGAGATGGAGGTAGAGCGCACCTCCAGACTCAGGGTGTCCAGCCTTCTGGCCTCTCTGGGCCTCACTGGAGGAATAGTTGTTGTCTTGGGCCGCACAGTAAACACACAAACAGCAGCGAAAACTGATGAGAAAAGAAAGGCTTTAAGTGAGTGATGACTTCGTGTTGGACCGAAGTCATAGCCGTCCCAGGCCACATGCGGCCCAGGGGCCGCGAGTCGGACGCCCCTGCTAGAGCTGCAGGGTCATCTCTGCTGGGTTCCAGCCGCGCTCAGGCCCAGAGTGACGCGTTTGAGGACATGACGTTCCGAATCCTGCACCCGGTGAGGATCTCCTCCAGAATGGAAGTGAGGTCACAGCCCCCGGGTCTGTAAAAGCTGACACAGTTTTCACACCAGCGGAACCACCCCAGGAATGTTAGAGGGACTTCGCACAGGGGGAAAAGGGCAGCAGATGGCAGTTGTTCTCGGTGATGGACGGGATGAGCAGCATCCCCTGAAAACCTGTGAGCACAGGTGTTTTCAACAGGGCCAGTGCTCTTGGTCTCATGTACGTATAAGTGACATTTTGTGCAGAAACTTCACTTTGAAGCACAAGTAGAACATTGTAAAAACTGACCAGTTCCAGCTCATTGTGTGAATCTCGGCACATTTGAAAATATGGCCACAGCAGTAGATTGCAGTCGCCGGCCTCAGCAGGAGTGAGCTGTGAGTCAGTAACAAAAATAATTCTCAAAGTCCTGTTCAAATATAAAGAAAGTTTTTAAATGCCACGGGTCTAAGAAGATGATATCATGGAAGCTAAGAAATATTTTTAACAGGATGATAATAAAAATACTATGTATCAAAACTTGTAGAACGTAGCCAAAGCTGTACGTGGGGGGCAATTTATAGCTTTAGAATAGTACGAAATAGCATGCTAAACATCATTCTAATTAAACATCAGATAAAGTATAGAGAAAACCCCAAAGGAAGAAAATAATTTTAAAAAAGCAGAGTCAATCAAATGGAAAATCTACAGTTGAAAAAATGAACAAAACCAGAATCTGGTTCTTTGAATAGTATGGTGTGTGGACAGACCTCTGGCGAGACTGGTCGTGGGGAAGAAGGGCCAACGGACAGTGCGATGGGGGGAGGGGACACCGCGTGGGGTCGGCAGACACCGGACGCTGCTGAAAATAGCATCGTGTCCGCACACTTGAAAAGTCAGATCAAATAATTTTATTGGAAAATATTATATATTAGAAATAACTGCAGAGGAAAGAGGAGGCCTTAAATAAGCCTCCTTATCAAATCAGCAATTAAAAATTCTCAGGCGCAGGTGGCTTCATTGTTTAATTCCACCTGTCTTGCCCAAATACTTCCTCAAAATACAGCGGGGGGGGGGGCACATCCTCATTTTTGAGGCAGATAGGACACGTTGTAGCTGAGGGCGTGACAGTCCCCTGCCAGAGACACACTCAGGGGTAACACACCATCAGCGAGAGCTGTGGTTCAGTTTGGGTGATGAACTGGATTTTTTCATTGAATTTCTGAGGGCAACACTGGTCAATTAAATCATGTGGGCTGCAGGCGTGCAGTTCCGAGACACATCATCCGTGTGTTGTGTGTTCACTGCCCCGAGTCAAGGCTCCTCCACCCCCGTCACCCGCCTCGTCTCCTGCCCCCCTCCCCCCCCCCCAGTAACCGCCAGGCTGTCGTCTGTGTCTGGGAGGGTTGGTGGTTTGGGTTTTTTCTGATTGATCCCTTCATCTTTTTACCAAACCCCAACCCCTGTTAGTCTGTTCTCTGTAACCATGAATCTGTTTGTATTTTACTGTAGTTTTATTTTGTTCTTTAAATTCCACATGGAAATGAAATCATATGGTGCTTGTCTTTCTCTGACTGGCTTATTTTACTTACTATGAAAAGCGGTTTTAATTTACGAAATGGGAGTGAAGAACATCGAGGGTGTGTGTTACTGTGCGTGGCCTTAACTGACCTTACAGTTGCTTAGTGGACTAAAATGCGCGGTCCTGGCGTGTGGTTGAACAGTGGGGGCTCTTCGGGTGCGACTGCACCATCACTGTCGCACGTGGAAAGGGGTCACTGCCCCCCCCCCGTGAAGACCGCGTGGCGTGCAGCCTTAGCAGGCGTGTCCGCACCGACCCCCTGCGCCTGCGGTGCCCTCACACAGCCTCTCACGCCTAGTTTCAAGGTCCATGTGCTCATGTTCAAGTGCCCAGGGAAAGCCTGCGCCCTCTGTAAGTCCAGAGGAGGAAGGAGAGGCCCCCTCAGTTCCGACCTGGGTGTGTGTTCACGGGGTGGGCTGCCTCTGCGGGGGCTAGAGTGCCCTCGTTGGCAGGCCCCACCCACACAGGTGCCCCATCCTGGGGGTCGGGTCCGTGTCTCCCGCTGACGCGCTGACCGTGGGGAGTGACGCTGGGCAACTAGTCCAAGTGCAGGAGCCATTGGGAGAGTGAGGGAAGGCCTCGTTGCAAAAGGAAGTCTCCATCGCAGCAGTTGTCAGAAGTAACGTTTCATGAATTTTTTATTAAAATGATTATAAATTCTTCCTAATAAAAATTCTTAGGTTATCACCACACAGTCACTCAATTAGTAAGAATTTTTTCATTTTTAGGGAGAGGGGAAGGGAGGGAGACAAAGACGGAGAGAAACATCAGTGTGTGGTTGCCTCTGGTGCGCCCCCTACTGGGGACCTGGCCCGCAGCCCAGGCCTATGCCCTGATTGGGAATCGAACCAGTGACCTTTCAGTTTGCAGGCTGGTGCTCAGTCCACTGAGCCACTCCAGCCAGGGCTCAGTTAGCAAGAATTAAAACATCTGACAAGTCTTGTTGGAAAAGTAAAACAACAGAAGCTTACCTCTTCTGGTGGAAGTGCCACTTGTCACAGCTGCTGTGGGAGGGAGTGTGGCCGTGCGTGGCAGTGCTGGGCACACACCCAAGGGCCTAGTGCTCACACTTGCGGTGCGTGCCCATGTGCTTACGGGCCGCCCCAGCGGGGTCTCAGAGGCACTGCTCTTTGCTCCAAAGCAGGCCCTACCCAGGGGACAGGGGAGCGGGTAGGAAATTATGGGATGTCACACAGCAGTGAGAACAGAGGACAGGCAGAGCAACACCAGTGGGGAGGGGAGGCAAGACCACAGAGTGTACCCTGTGTTCGTGTCGAATCCATAAGCTGGCAAAACGAACGGGTCTGTCGGGCCCGCACGCCGAGGTGACACGTATGAAGGAAGTGGCGTTCACGGGGGTCAGGGCCACTTCCCGAGGGAGGGGAGGGCCCTTTTTATCAACAAAGTACTATGCTGAAGCTAATTTTATTCAAATAAATAAATAAATACATGAATAAATAAGTAAAGAAACCCGTTCTCCATGTTACTGTACCCCTCCCCCTCCATCTCCTCCTCCAGAATCACTAGCAGTGTGTCGATCAGCATTCTTTTTCAGAGGACAAGTGTTGGCTACACCGATTTTCCTGTCCTTTTTGTTCGATGGTGTCTTGGTTTCTGCTCTGAGGGATACTGTTTCCTTCTGGCTTCTTGTTGGGTTTTGTTTGCTCCTCTTTTTCTAGTGTCTTCAATTGGACTCTTAGACCATCCATTTTAGATCTTTCTTTTTCTCAAATATAAGTGTTTAAAGCCATTATTAATTTCCCATCAAGCACTGCTCTCGGCCAATTCCACGCTGTATTTCCATCATCATTCAATTAGCATCGTTCTAATCTCTCTTGTGACGTATTCTTGGTCCCGTGCATTATTTAGAAGTGTGTTGTTTAGCTTCGAAATATTTGGGGTTTTCCAGATTTTTAAATTTTTGGTATCTGATTCTGTCGTGGTCAGGGATGGTGCTTTCGTGACGGCAGCGGGCCTTGTTTCGAGTCTGGGCCAATGTGTTGGGAGTGTTGGGAGTGTTGGGGTTAGAGGGGCCCCACCCTTTCGAGGTTCTGCTGTGCCCCTCCTTGGCCTGGGTGGCAGCGCCCAGGCACGCCTGTGACCACCCGGTGGGACCACGCACCTCCCACGCTTTCCTGTGTTTCTGTGTGCTTCACGGTAAAAGTGATTTCAAATAAAAATCTGAGGACAGTTTTTTTTGTGTCCAGCTCAAATAATGTGGGAAAGCCAAAGCACATGTTTCTAGAGAGTGGTTTAAACTGTGTTATCTTAAACTTCTTACTTGATCATTTTTTAAGAAGTTTTACATTTTTGAGAGCATCTTCCTATCCTGCCTTGTTGAAAGCCAACAGGAAATTGTCAGTGATGAAGCAGTTAAAAGTAATATTCTTCACCTTCTGATCAAGATTGAGGGATGGGTAAGCATGACTCGCCTACTTGCACAACCTCAGCAAAAATTACAACTAAACTACAAAATAACTATCATGCACAATTGTCAGAAAATCGTCAGAAAGCTGCATGGAAGTCTGACAGCGAAGGAATCCTAGAAGTCACACTCATCCAGACGGGTGGGAGGGGGGAGATGTGGAGCGGGCAGTCCTGTACGCACGCGTGGTGGACAGAAGTCAGGAGGGGCACCTCTGGAGTGCGGATGCCAGCCCCACACCAGACCACCCAGCCCAGGTTCCAGCACCTGGAAGAGAAGTCCCCACGACTTCTGGCTGTGAAAATCAGTGGGGGCTGGGGCGGTGGAAGAAGCTGCGGATTCTCAGCAGTCTCTTCTTCTTTAAGGACCCACAACAGACTTAGGACTTACACAGATTCACCCTCCAAGCCCCAGCACCAGGGCAGCATCTGGAACGGCACCAGTGGCATATGGGGAGAAACCGAAGGATCCGGCGTCAAGGCAAGTGTAGGGGGACAGCTTCCTCCCAGATAAAACTCCAGAGGCCAGGCAGTGGCCATTGTCCCCTTTCTGAGTCCTCCCCCACCTAGAGCCACAGAGCAGAGACACCATATCTGGGACTCCATCAGCCTCATTCACACGGATTGTCCACCCTATCAAGCACTTAAGGCTCCGCCCCATCCAACTTACAGGTGCGCCTTTCTACAACGGGTCCCACGACCAAGACAGAGTCAGAGCAGCTCTACCTAATACATAGACTCAAACACAGGGAGGCTGCCAAAACGAGGAGACAAAGTAACATGACTCAAATGAAAGAACAGATCAAAACTCCAGAAAAAGAACCAAACAAAGTGCAGATAAGCAATCTGTCGGATGCAGAGCTCAAAACACTGGTCATCAGGGTGCTCCAGGAACTCACTGGGTGCTTTAACAGCATAAAAAAGGCCCGGGCAGAAGTGAAGGTTTCACTAAGTGAAATAAAGAGGCATTTACAGGCACCAGCAGTGGAGGAGATTAAGCCAAAAATCAAATCAACAATTCAGAACATAGGAAGAAAAAAACATTCAGTTAGAACAGCAAGAAGAAAAAAGAATAAATAAAAAAACAAGGAGAGGCTAAGGAGTCTATGGGACAACGTCAGGCATTCCAACATGCAAATCACAGGGGTGCCAGAAGGAGGAGAGGAAGAGCAAGACATTGAAAACTTACTTGAAAAACTAATGAAAGAAAACTTCCCTAATTTGGGGAAGGAAATAACACATACAAGTCCAGGAAGCACAGAGAGTCCCAAACAAATTAGACTCAAAGAGGACCACTCCAAGATACATTATAATTAAGATGCCAAAGGTAAAAGATAGAACCTTAAAAGCAACAAGAGGAAAGCAGAGAGTCACCTACAAAGGAGTTCCTATCAGACTGTCAGCTAATTTCTCAAAAAGAGACCTTGCAGTCAAGAAGGGGCTGGAAAGGAGTATTCCAAGTCATGAAAGGCAAAGACCTACAATCTAGATTGGGGGTGTCAAACTCATTTTCACTGGGGGCCACATCAGCCTTGAGGTTGCCTTCAAAGGACTGAATGTAATTTTAGGGCTGTATAAATGTACCTACTCCTTAACTAGGAGCTGCCACCGGGTAGAAACAAGGTGCTGGGCTGGGTTTGGCCGTGAGCCTTGCGTTTGCCACCTGTGCCCTAGATGGCGCCACTCAGCAAAGCTGGGGTGTGGAACGGAAGGGCAAGTAGAGTGATTCCCAGACAAGGAAGAACTAAAGGAGCTCGTTGTCACCAAGCCATGACTTTATGAAATGTTACAGGAACTTATTTAAGAAAAAGATCAAAACCATGAACCATAAAATGGCACACAATACAAATCTATCAACAATTGAACCCAACAAACTAAGCAAACAAGCGGAGCAGGAGCAGAATCACAGAAATGGAGATCACATGGAGGGTTATGGGGGGGGCGGGGAGGGTCAGGGCAAAGGTACAGGGAGTAGGAAGCGTGAGCCGTAGGTACAGAATAGATGGGGGGGGGGAGGGTAAGAACAGTGTAGGAAATGGAGACGCCAAAGAACTTACATGCACGACCCACGGACAGGAACCAAGGGGGGGCGCTGCAGGGCGGAGGGGGGAAGGGGAAACTGGGGCAACTAATAGCATAATCAATAAAATGTTGTAAAGTAATACCTCGAACTCAGTTTTATTCATGTGTAAAATTAATTCCTTTAGATTGGAATAAAAGACTCCCTCATCGTACCTTTAACTTCTACCTTTAACAGTTTTTCTGTCAAATAGGTACTTCCTCTAATAAACACATTTTTGTTAAAAAGTGAAAGTCTACTTGGATTAATTTTTTTTAGCTTTACATTTTTGAAATTCTGTTTTGCAGCTTTTAAACTCTCCCGTTGACCGCGTACTGTTCTGACTCCCTAGGTCAGGGGCGCCCTGCCGTCGCCCGAAGGAGGGGAGGCGGCCGCGGCTTCACGCTCCACGTTGGGGCTGCTCTGCCGGAACCGAGTCTGCTCACAGCACAGGACACTCGGGTGTGCCCCCCACGGGTGTTAACGGGATAGCTCTTTCTCCCGCTGTGGCTCTGGCAATGCTGCCTGTGACAGATGTGTTTGAGCACGTGGCAGTTTATTTCGGTCTGTGTCTGACCTCGTTTTTGTTTATTCAAAACCAGCATTAAACTTTGGGGACAGCAGACACCGTTACTCTGTGTGACGGCCCAGTAACAGTGACCGAGTCTGCAGACCAAGGGTGGGAGCACGCACCTCTGCCTCGCCGGGGTCCCTTCCCGGAAAGGACACTGTGTGGTGGGGTGAGGGCGCCCACCCGTGGCTGCGCGTGGGCGTTTTCCTAACGGGGACTGTGCTCCCTAAACTTCTAGGAGTTTGAAAGGAAACAAAACGCCCTGTGTTCCCATCTCTAATTTGTGATTGAGTGGCATTTTATATTTGAAATTAAGAACTCCTTAATATACTAAAACATTAAAATGAATATAAAAATGGGTCTGAAATGTTTGCATCCAGAGTGAGGTTTCATGCAGAGAGCTGTTTTTGATAAATGCATAAATATCAGGAAAACTGCTATTTAAAGTTTCATTCATAATCACAGAACCATTCAGTTTTCCCCAGTTGTCTCAGTTTTTCTGGTTGGTCTGAAGCAGAGCACAGATCATCGCACTGAGCCGATGGGCTGTGCTCTCCCCACACCTTTTCCGCTCGCCTTTCCTCTGTGGGGAGAGCCGGCCGACCACCCCATGGTCAGAGTTCTCGTTTGGACTTCACCGTTTCCATCACGAGTGGCCCTCCGCACCTTGCGTTTCCTGTGGCATGGTGGGTGGGGCAGGGCTCTGCGCACCGGTGCAGGGGGCGCCTGCACCTGCGGGCTGTCGGTCACGAAGGGATGGCCTGCGTGTCACCATGCACACTGCCGTCCTTCACCAAGATGCGTCTGAGAGAGACACCGCCCTCGCCCCGCTCGCTCCCCTGAGGGCGAGTCCGCACCGGGTGCAGGGCAGCGGCCCCGCCCCTCTGCCCTGGCTCCGTGATGGGGCAGCCCCGCAGCCCCGCACCAGTGGTGATTTTAGTGCCGCTGTACGCTGGAGGCAGTGTGTGTGCGGTGCGCCCTGCTTCCTGCGGCTACTGTCCTCACACACCCTGAAGCCGGGCCACTTTGAGTTGTGTCCTTCGCCTGGAACCCTGGCCCTCCTTCCCCTGCTTTCTGGGGCAGTGATGTTTCAGGTTCGGTTTGTGCTTGTTCACCCCAGAGTTGGCTATTTTTTCTGAGCAGCTCAGGGTGCCTTTTGTAGAAATGGCATCTCGAGACCACAGTCTATTGCAGGTGCTCATTTGGCAGCACTGCCGACAGTGTCTGGCCTTCCCGCTGCACTGCCAGGAACTGCACTCTTCAGATCACAGAGACGTTGCGAGGCCCTGGCCAGGTCGCCAGTCAGTTACAGCGCCGTGCAGATACACCGGGGTTGTGGGTTCAATCCCCATTCAGGGTACGTACAAGAATCAACCAGTGAATGAGTTGAGTTCTCTTTTTTGGAAGAGGGTAGTGCATGGGAGAAGCTTTTCTCTACCTTGTTTTTAGTTTAACAATCTGTGAGGCTCGAACCATCGAACCACGGTGGTGTGTGGAGATGCTCATTCTTTCATTACAGTTGCACTGTATGCCATCATGTTGGATGTACTGTAGCAACAGCCTGCTATTAAAAAGCATTTTGGCTTTAATGTCAGTCCCGCAGGTGAGTCTGCCCAGTTCTGCTGTCCGTGCAGGCGCACACTCGCCGGCCGTGTGGAGGCCTCGCAGGCACAGTGCCCCCTGGGCCGGGGCTTCCTCACTGGGAAAGGTGGGGCTGGGCTAAAAGCTCCGGTGGGTGGTGTCAGCTGGAGGGGACCGCCGCGAGACTCCACATCTGAGAGCGTCTCGCCAGCAGCAGAAGGCGTGCCTGTGGCAGGGAGGTGGAGGCTGCAGGGAGAGGTTGGGTGAGGCTCTGCCAGGGACACCTCGGGTGGCAGCGGGTGGCTCTGTGGGGGAGGTGGGTCCAGTGGACACGGAGACCCCGCAGGTGAGCAGGCCCATGCAGCCCCCGTGCAGCTGCAGACGGGCGATCTGTGCGGGAGCCGGCGGCGGGGTGGGGTGCAGAGCTAGAAGCTTACTGTGGGGGGGGCCTGGGGGCGGGAAGATGGGCACTGGAAGTTGGGTTTCTGAGAGCAGCCCTGTGGGAGGGGCAGAGGAGGAGGAAGGGGCTCTGGGTCAGTACCCAGCAGCTCCTGCCGTGACAGGTAGAAATGGGAGAGTGTGAGAGGATCGGGCCGGGCCATGTTCTACCGGAGCCTCGGGCTTTACCCCTCAATCAGTGTGAATCCTGCAATCCGCCCCTTCACCAGGCAGGGGAGGGGGGGCTTGCTTTAACTGCACACTTTCAAGTGCACCTGCCACTCTGGGATCAAGACTTTTACTGCCTGCAGCTCGGCCCTGGGCACGGCCTCAGGGCAGCACCCGCCTGGACCGCTGCTGCCTGCACTTGTCGGGCAGCGGCTGTGCAACCTCAGCGCTTATTGTCCAGATAGCGGGGCCCTGGCCCTGGGCCAGCACACGCACGGCACCTTTGCCTGTGGCCGGGGTGGCATCGGTGCTCTGGAGAAGTGTGAGTCGCATGAGCCCAGGGGCGTTGGCCATGCTGGGCCTCAAACAGCCATGGTTTTCCCACAGGGTTGAAGTCCAAGTTTATACGATTGTCCTCCTGCTGTGTACCTGCAGCTGCTGCCTGCCTGTGTGTCTCTTTCTCTCTCTTAAGTGGGGCTTTTACTGTGTGATTACAATCTGCCTATTTGGATGAGAATCGAGCCCCCTCTTGCCTTCCCATCCCTCTGGCCAGTTAGCCACAGGCCCCTCCCCCGGCAGAGCACTTGGCACCAGGTCCAGGACCAGAGTCTGTGCCGGGATGTTGGTGTAACCGGATTGCCAGAAGCTTACAGCAGGCACCCCTGCCTGCCCGCGGCTCCTTCCTCCCCCATGGCCGGCCGTGCTTGGGTGAGACTCAGCTGCCCTGCTGGGCTGGCTCGAGCTGTTTTCATGTCCCTGAGTGTGAAGCACTTTCTTGCTGGCAAGAGCCATTTTCTGTGTTTATCTGATGCTTCCCTTTTTTGGTTTTCCCCGGGCTTTCCCATCTTGGAACACCCTTTGTCAGCAGATGCTACTTTTGTTTCCAGTTTTTAATCTCCAAGTGAAGTGGACCTGGGCTGAAGTCACAGAAGCAGGGCCTGCAGTGAGTCAGTGCAGGGGTGAGCGTAGAGGGGGTGGGGGGCCCGGCCCAGCCCCTCTCCCCCCCCAACGGCGTGCCCCAGCTGCGAGGGGCTTCCTGAGCAGCCGGCAGGAAATTAACGTTCATAAACCGATTTTCTCAAACGGGTTTTTTCATGTGGGTAGAAATATGGCCTCAAAATATAAATTCATGCCTAAACATGTAGCAAACAGTAATGTAATAGCACAGTAATCTTTGGAGCTGTCAGGTTTATTTGTGTTTTAACTGAGTTCACTGGGGCACAGGTTGCAGGTGCGCGACACAGTAAAACGTCACTGGGTGTTCTGAGTGTGTTTTTTGCTTAGTCCCCCCCATCATCCAGTCCCCGGCCCCTCCCCTCCCCTCTGACAGCTGTGAGTCAGGCCCACGAGTGCCTGCCGCCAGCACCGGCAGCTCTGCTCGGAGGGGACCCCGGGCCAGCGCAGGCCCTGCGGAGGCCACCGGCACCGGGCTGGGCCAGGTCGCTGACTCCTGGTGGCCCTGCTCTCGGTGGCTCCTCGGCTCCCGCGGCGGGGACTTCGGTCACCCGCTCCCCCGTCATGGTTTCCTGGACACTCTCTTTGTGCGACACGCCTGTTGCTGCCAATCGCAGAACCTGTGTCTTCCTGTGCGGGAGGCAGACGTCCCCTCCCCTGCTGGACGCCGAAGTGCGGATGGGAAGGCCCCAGGCCTCGGTCCTCACCAGTGGCCCTTGTGTCCGGTCTCTGTGAGCGCCGAGCAGCTTCCCCACACAAGGCGGCTAAACACTGGCCTCTGCAGGCTGCGCCCTCCACCACCTCTGTGATAAACGCACTTGACCGAGCTCACGGGGCTTTTCTTCCAGCAACAGGATCGTCACTGTCAGTGTTACAGAACGTCATTAATCTGTGAGCGTCACGTCTAACCTTTAAGGTTAAGGCAGAATTTAACTGTTTTTACACCACGTATAAACAAGTGAAGAAAGTCCGTATATGTCTGTCGAGGAATCTCGTCACAGCGGGAAGGTCTGAGGTGCAGCTCCCTGACGGCCCCTCCTGGCCGCCGGCCTGTCTCAGCTCGGCGACAGGGGCCAGGTTCAGTTACAGATTAGACGCCACTATGACAGATATTTTTTGAAAAATGTAGCATTTTGACTTTGACTTTATTTTAGAGAATTATAGTAAGAACCAAGGAACTTCCTTTTTAAATAGTGGTTTTAGTTTGGGGCCTTTGTCCGTGGCATTTGCTTTTGTAACCAGACTCACAGTGGGCCCATTGTTCCTGCCTGGGGCCGGCCATGGGGGTGTCCGTGGGCGCCCAGCCTGGTGCACCCCATGTCCGGTGCTGGAGGGTGTCCTTTGGCCACACGTCTCCTTATTTCTCCGCATTTCATTGTACAACATCATTTCCTCAAGCCCAGGTGTCATTGCCCCTGACGTCTTCACTCCTCACCAGGACTTCCATTAAATCTGTAAAACTGTGAAATTCTTTGTTCTAAATGTGGACACAATTGCATTATGTCAGGTTCACGTGTTCTATGTGTTTAATGTCATCACTGCTGTTATTTTTTTGCCGGGGCTGAGGAGGTTGTCAGTGACACGTGATGGAGAATGGTCAGGGTGTCTCAGATCCTTAGACCTTCAGTTTTTTTTAGAGGTGGTTCTTATATTTTTTAAGGAAGATCGATCACTTACACTGTTTGGGGTGCATAGTTCGGTGGTTTTAGTGCACTCACATGCAGCTGTTTCCACTGCCTTTTCACTGTCCCAGAAAGAGCCTCTGCACCCGCTAGCCGGCCGCCGTTCCTTATTCTCCTCTCCCGGCCCAGCCTCTGGCACCCGCCACCCCAGGTCCCCCCTTTGGGGGCGTCTCTTGTGCACGGGGTCACACCACATGCGGCCTGGTTTCTGGCGCTCTGCACGCAGCCTGGTGATCTGAGAGGTTTGACCTGGAGGCGGCACTGATATTTCAGCCCTTTCTGTGGCTGGAGGAGGACCGCGCCCTGTGCGGCGCAAGCCTCCCGTTGTCCTGCCGTCTCCCGTGGACGGCTGGGCTCTCACTGCCGTCTGTTTATGGAGTGTCGTCACTCAGTGTGTGTTCGTGGATGTTGCCGCCCGAACCTTCCTGTGCGGCCCTCGTGTGAACACGTGCTCTCGGCTCTCCTGGGTGTGTGTGCAAGCGCGGAGTTGCAGGTTCACACAGCAGCTCAGCTTTTTGAGGGCCCACCGAACCGTTTCGCTCCGTGGCAGCGCCGTTTGCAACGCTGTGCTCATTCCGTGGGTGCGAAGTGGTCTCTCACCGGGGTTTTGACTGGTGTTTCCCTATTGACTAATGATGTCGAGTCCTTTCCTGTGCTTGTCAGCAGTTTTCTGTCTTCTGAGGAGAAATCTTCACCCAGGTCTTTTGCCCATTTTTTCATTGGGGTTTTGTCTTCATTGTTGAGTCGTGGGAGGCCTCTCGCCTGCGGACCACCTGGCCCGGCGGGCGTTTGATTCGGAGACGTTCTCTCCCGTTTCGTTGTTTTGCACATTTGTGGTGATGCCCTTTCATGCCCAAAGGTTCTCCAATTCGCTGGGGTCCGATTTACCTGTCTGTTCTGTTGATTTTTGCTTGTGCTGTCACATTTAAGAATCCTTTGCCACATTCAAGGTCATGAGGAATTACTCCTGTGTACCTCCTGTGAGTTTTCTGGTGTTAGCTCCTGCAGTTCAGTTGCTGATCTGTTTTGAGTTAGAATGTGTATGCGGAGTGAGGTAGGGGTCCCGGTTCACTCTCCTGCCTGTGGTTCCCCTGTTGTCCCAAAGTCCGTTTCTTCCCACTTCATGGTCTTGGCATTGTTGTCCAAAATCGTTTGGCCATAGCTCTGGCTGGTGTGGCTCAGGTGGTTGAGTGCTGTGTCCCGCAAACTGGAAGGTCCCTGGTTCGATTCCCAGTCAGAGCACATGATTGGGTTGTGGGCCAGGTCCCCACTTGGGGGCGTGTGAGAAGCAACCACACATCAATGCTTCTTTCCTTCTCTTCCTCCCTTCTCCTCTCTCTGAAAATAAAATCTTTTGAAAAAAGATCATTTGGTCATAGATGTAATACGCTTATTTTTGGACTCTGAATTCTGTTCCCTTGGTCTGCATGTCTCTCCTTATGCCCACATTACACAGTTTTGATGATTGTAAGTTTTGAAAAAGTAAGTTGGAGACAGGTGAGTCTTCCAACTTTTTCTTTTTCAATATGGTCTTGGCTTTTTGGGGTCCCTTGCCATTCCACGTGAATTTGAAGGTCAGATTTTTCTTTTCTGTAAAAGAAAGGCCATTGGAATTTTGGTAGGATTGTGTTAAATCCAAGATCACTTTGGGTGGTGTATTAGTCAGCATGCTCCAGAGAAACAGCCGTGTGTGTGTGTGTGTGTGTGTGTGTGTGTGTGTGTGTGTGTGTATGTATGTGTGTGTATGTGTGTGTGTGTAGAAAGAGACACTATAAGGAATTGGCTCTCAGGCAGGGATGCAGGCGGGTGGTTCCCGAGATGCATGGGAGGGGTTGACAAGTTGGAGAGCCAGCGGCTTCGTTCCTGTCCAAGGCCAGCAGGGTCAGGGCCCAGGAAGAGCTGATCCTTTAGTTCAAGTCCGAAGGCAGGAGAGAGTGAACGTCTCAGACTGACGGCCGTTGGCAGGGGAGACACAGTCCTTCTGTTCTGTCCAGAGTGGGCGAGGCCCTCCCACATGGGGGGCAGTCTGCTCTACTCAGAGTCCACTGATTGGATTGTTAATCTGGTCCAGAAACACCCTCACAGAAACTCCGAGGATGACTGTCGCAAATCTCTAGGCACCCATGTCCCGTTTGAGGTGACAGAATTAACCAACACGAGCAGCATTCACCTTTGTGACGATGTGAAGTCTTCCGTCCATCTACGCAGATTTGTTTTGGAACAAACAATGGTCTGTGCTTTAATTGTGTCTCTCTCTTTTTTTAACTTTTAGCAGTTGTTTTGTAGTCTTCAGTGAACAGATCTTCCCATGCTAGTTAAGTTTATTCCTAGGAATTTCATTCTTTTAGATGCTTTTGTAAACAGAATTTCCTATTCAGGTTGTTTATTGCTGGTGATAGAAACACAAGTGATGTTTCTGTGCAGCCCCCGTATCCTGCAACTTTAACGAATTCAATTATTAGCTCTAGTTGTTTTCTCATGAATTCTGTGGGATTTTCCATATACAGGATCATGACTTTTGTGAGTAGAGATACTTGTGCTTCTTCCTTTCTCATTTGGATACCTTTGATTTCTTTTTCTTGCTGAGTTGCTCTGGCTGGAACCTCCAGCACGATGTCGGATGCAGTGGTGAAAGCGGCCCCTTCCTTCTTCCCGACCTCGAGGGGAAGGCCTGCGGTCTTCCTTCAGGTGGGGGCCGTGGTGGGTGTGCCTTATTGTGTCGAGACACTCCCTTTATTCCCTGGTTTCTGAAGGTTTTTTTCATTGTGAAAGGGCGTTGGAGTTTGCCAGGTGCCTTTTCAACATGAATCGAGATGATCATGTGGTGTTTTCCCCCTTGTTGGATTAAGATGGTGCATTACATTGACTGGCTTTCTTATGTTGAACCACCCTCGCCTTTCTGGGGCAAATCCCACTTTGTCGTGGTGCATATAATACCTTCTATAGGCTGTTGGATGCAGTTTCCTAGCATTTTGTTGGTAATCTTCATTTCTGAAGGACAGTTTTGCTTGATACGGGGTTTTTTTTTCAATCCTCTGAATGTCGTCCCATCGTCTTGTGTCCTCCACAGTTTCTGACGAGATAGAAACTGTTAGTTTTATTGAGGAAATTTTTGTATGTGAGGAGTTGCTTCTCTTTTGCTGCTTTCAGAATTCTCTTATATCAGTTTGATTAGAATGTGAGAGTTTCTTGGAGTTTATCCTGAACGGAGTTTGTTGGGCTTCCTGGATGTGCAGGTTAGTATTTTAAACCAAATATGGGAAGTTTTGTTCATTATTTTTTCAAATGTTCTTTTCACCCCTTTCTCTCCCTTGTCTCCCTTCTGGGACTTTTACAATATACAGGGTCTGTGCGAGAAAAGTTCAGCCATTGCTAGTGTAATGAGAATGCTGTGTGTGACATCGCTGTGACCTGGCAGTCAGGGAGAGTGGCCTGGAATGAGCATGTGGGAACAATGACGACTTCACTGTACTAGTCAGTGGGGGTGGTAGACACCGTGGAGTGAGCACGTGTACTGTGTGGTCGTCACATTAACAATGACTGAGCAGAGCAACGGATCCACATGAAATTTTGCTTTAAGCTTGAACATTCATTCCTTCACGGAGACTATTTGGGTGACTCAGAGGACACAGCTGTGGACACATGGTGATTGGCAGCTTCATCACAATGACACGCCCACTCATGCATCAGGTCTGATGTAGGGTTTTTTGTCAAAACATCTAAGCACCCAGGTGACTCAGTTCCCCTGCAGCCCAGATTTGGTGCCCTGCGACTTCTGGCTTTTCCCAAAACTAAAATCACCTTTGAAAGGGAAGAGACTTCAGACCATCGATGAGATTCAGGAAAATACAACCAGGCAGCTGATGGTGATTGGGAGAACTGCATGAGGTCCCAAGGTGTTTCCTTCAAATGGGACTTTAAAAGGCGTCATTGTCCTGTGTACAGTGCTTCTTGTATCTTGAATCTTTTTCAGTAAATGCCTCTATTTTTCACAGTATGTGGCTCTATACTTTCTGGACAGACCTCATCTGTGCTGGTGGGGTTGATGGCGCCCCCACAGGTTTTTCAGGCTCTGTTAGTCTTTTCATTGTTTTTTTCTTCATTACTTAGACTGGAATAAACTCAGTTATTGTATTGTGAAATCTCAGTTGAACTGTCTTCAAGTTCTCTATTTCTTCCGTCTGCCTGCTGAGTTCTGCTGTTGAGTCCCCATGGCGAGTTTTTCATTTTAGTTATTGTGCTTTTTTAACTTCAGAATTTGCATTTGGGACTTCTGCCAAGATGGAGGCGTAGGTGGAAGCACTGCACCTTCTCACACAACCAAGTTTAAAAACAACAAAGTTTTAGCAAAAAAACCGCAGCCAAACCACAGAAAATTGAACTACATGGAAGTCTGACAACAACCAACCCTTCAGCCAAACCGATAAGAGGGGCAGAGCCAGCAGCAGAGCGGGGTTGGGCAGGAAAGATCCACCAGACCGACCTAGGCACAAAACCCAGGTGCGCCAGCAGCCGTGGGCGGATCCCAGGTGTGGAGTAGTGGGCGGACCCACTGAGGGCACAAGGTGGCGGACCCACTGAGGGCTGACCACAGTCACACATTCAAGCGCAGATAAACCGGTGAAGGAGCAAAGCGGTGAGACAGACCTTGCAGGCCCCAGTGGCAGAAAGTGGCAGAGGGGACCCCCATTGTCCCTCTCTGACCCCGCCCACACATACAGCGTCACAAACCAGCAACCTGGGTGGCCCCGCCCTGGTGAACAACTAAGGCTCTGCCCCTCATATGTATCAGTCATGAACAGATCAAAACATGGCTCAAGAACAACTCAGAGCCCCAGAGCCAATAAATCTAAGTGATGAAGAAATAGCCAGACTTTCAGATGCACAGTTCAAAACACTGGTAATCAGGATGCTCACAGAACTGGTTGATTTTAGTCACAAATTAGAGGAACATATGAAGGCTAAACTAATTGAAATGAATGGAAATACACAGGAAACGAATAGTAATGGAAAGGAAACTGGGACTCAAATCAAAGGAGTGGACCAGAAGGAAGAAAAAAATGACCAAACAGAAAAGGATGAAGAAACAAGAATTCAAAAAAATGAGGAGAGGCTTAGGAACCTTCAGGACATCTTTAAACGTTCCAACACCCGAATTATAGGGGTACCAGAGGGGAAGAGGAACAGCCACGAGTGGAAAACTTATTTGAACAAATAATAAAGGAGAACTTCCCCAATCTGGCAAAGGAAATAGACTTCCAGGAAATCCAGGAAGCTCAGAGAGTCCCAAAGAAGTTAGACTCAAAAAGGAACATACCAAGGCACATCATCATTATATTAGCCAAGATTAAAATGAAAGAGAGAATTCTAGAAGCAGCAAGAGATAAGGGGACAGTCACCTACAAAGGAGTTCCCATCAGACTGTCAGCTGATTTCTCAGAAGAGACCTTACAGGCAAGAAGGGGCTGGAAAGAGGTATTCCAAATCATGAAATCTAAAGACCTATATCCAAGATTGCTCTATCCAGCAAAGCTTTCATTTAGAATGGAAGGGCAGATAAAGTGCTTCTCAGATAAGATTGAATTCAAGGAGTTCATCATCACCAAGCCCTTATTATATGGAATGTTAAAGGGACTTACCTAAGAAAAAGAAGACAAAAAAGATGAACAGTGAAAGGACAGCAAACTCACAGTTACTAAGAACCATACCTAAAACAAAAACAAACTAAGAGGACAGCTAGATCAGGAGCAGAACCATAGAAATGAAGATCACATGGAGAGTTAGCAACAGGGGAGTGGGAGAAGGAGAAGGGGGGAGAAGGTACAGAGAATAAGTAGCATAAACGGTAGGTAGAAAATAGATGGGGGGAGGGAAAGAACAGTAGGGGAGATATAGAATCCAAAGAACTTGAGACACATGGTCATAAACTAAAGGGGGGGAGTGTGGGGGAGGGGTGTGCAGGGTGGAGGAGAATGAAGGGGGGAAACAGAACTGTGATGGCATAATCAATAAAATATATTTTTAAAAATGCAAAAAATAAATTAAAAAGAAAGAATTTGTATTTGACTTCTTTTAAAAATAAAATCTCTTTATTGAGCCCTTGCTGGTGTAGCTCAGTGGATTGAGCACGGGCCTGTGGACCAAAGGGTTGCAGTTCAATTCCCAGTCAGGGCACATGTCTGGGTTGCAGGCCAGGTCCCCAGTGGGGGGCCAGTGAGGCAACCACACACTGATGTTTCTCTTCTTCTCTTTCTCCTTCCCTTCCCCTCTCTCTAAAAACATAAAATAAAATAAGAATATTTCATGATGTATAAAAAAACACTTAAAAAATCTCTGTATTGATTATCTCTGTTTCTTGGGACACTGGCGGCTTCTTCCACTTCTCTGGACGTGGTTGTGGTTACCATGGGGACCTGTGCAGGAAGCGAACTGTTTCCACGTCAGACGCTGGGCTTCCCTCCGGAGAGCTCCGCCCCTCACACCGCTTCCCCTGCGTTTCTTTTCGTGCCTCCTAGTTCCGTGTTGAGAATTGGACGTTCTGACTGTGGGGACGTGGCTGACCCGGAGACGGCTCAGCTGCTGTCTGTGTGGTGGCTTCGTTGGGGTGGTTTTTGTAAAGTTTTTGTTGCTCGTCGTGTGCTCACTGGAGCCTCGTTTCCGTGAGTGCCATGGTCAGCCGGTGACCGGACAGAGGTTCCACAAGTGCCCGAACCAGAATCAGCGTCCACTCCCTTCCCTTGACAGCTCTGCCTTCTTGTTCCCTTCCAGGGGCGCGGAGCCAGAGGCCAGCCCGCGGGGTCTCCCCTGCACGCCCACCACCCTGGGCCTGTGAGGCCCGAGACTCCACCGCGGGGGCTTCCCAGCGTCTCCTCTGTGTTTTTGTTAGTCCGCTGTTTGCCTCACCCCTGATCGATCGCCCCAGGCGTCGGCGAACCATGCTTTGGCCTGTAAATGGTTTTAGTGACCACCCACCCGCCTCGGCCACCAGCAGCCGAGAGGGTGCCGTGTGGGCGCAGTGAAGCCCGGCCCGTGGAGCTGGTCTTCTGTGGGGCCACCTGACCGGCCAGAGCGGCCAGCAGCAGAAGTCTCTGCGCCTGAGGTCTGTTCAGCGCCCACACGCCCTCTGCCCGGCACCTGCACGGGTCGCAGGCGCGCTCCTCCAGGCCGTGGCCTCCTGGGAGACGGGCCAGGGTGAGGCCAGGTGCCGGGGAGTTCTCCGTCCTCACCAAGACTAGGTCATTTCTCTGGGTTAAGTGTCCCTCTGATTCCTGCAAACTTTCCCTTAGTTTCCCGGGTTCCAAAAAAGTTGTTTCTGACAGGCGTGCCAGCTTTCTCCTGCTTTTGTGGAAAGGTGGACTCTGGGGCTTCCTCACGCAGGCGTTTCTGCGGACACCACTCACCGTGACGTCGGTGCGGCCAGTTCAGAGTTTGCCCGGGTTTACAGACTCCCGCCCGGTCCCCGAGAAGAGAATGCTGGGTGGCGCGTGCAGCTCGGTAGCGTCCACGATCACCGTGCGCTCCCCGGGGGCACGCACGGTCCTCCCCAGAGCACTGCTGTCTCCTTCCGGGACCCGGGTTCTTTACGTTCCCTTTGTTACGTAGGCGCAGGGACCCTACGCAGGGTCACCCCAGGGGTTTCTCCTTCGCGTGACCTGGTGTGGCCTCAGTCCCGCGCTGGCACCCCCCTCTGGGCGGGCTCACTACTGCCTGTGTCGGGCTGAGTGCTGGGGACCTGCCTTCGGGCCGGTCTTCCCGAACCCAGAGCTCCCTTTTCCTGGGGACATGACAGGTGGGCATTTGTCTCACCTGAAGACCTGAAGACTGTGCCCACTGTCCCGAATGTTTGCCGGGGTGAGGAGGCGCTGCTTACGCTTCACTGGGAACTGACTCCTGGTGGTGACCGTCGTGGCTGGTGGAGGCCAGTCGTTGGACCCGGGGGGCACTACACACTCGCCAGTGCTGGCACCGCCCCAGCCACTCGCTCCTGCTGTCCCGGGGCCACCCGGGTCACCCTCATGGCTGTCCTACTGACACAGGGGCCAGCTCAGGGCCGGTGCACGTCCGTCCCGAGTGAGCCCCTGTCCCCGAGGGGTGTCTCTGGGGGCAGCTCGAGTCCATCTCCCACCGCGGCTCGTCTGCTGGCTTCACCAGAGCAGCGTGTCCTGTTGAAAATGATTCTGTGATACAATTAGAACTGCTTCCTTTTTTTTAAGCTGCATAAATTTATTACAACTTTGAAGACGTTTACCAATTTACCATGTTTTGCTGTGAGCAATGCGCCCCTGTGCACACCGCGCCCCCACGATCTTGGGCACATGATCCACCGTGTTGTTATACCCGTGGGGTGTGATCATTATACCCGAGTATGACGCACACCCTTATTTTCCCCTCAAAAATTTGGGCCAAAAAGGACACATTCTATACAGCAAAATACAGTCCCGATGTCAGAAACATGAATTCTCCTGTGAACTCCAGAAGTGCAAGCAGTCCCTGGAATTCCGCTCAGAGGCTTTGAAAGGGGTTCCTGCAGCGAGGTCCGTGTCACCTTCTTTGTCACACTGGTGCTTGGAGCACTGTGACCGTCCCCGCTTCCCGCTGACCCCTGCCCTGACAAGTCAGCCAGCAGGAGTTCGGGGGATGGGGCAGGTGAGAGTCTCCCATCCCTGTTTACCCAAAGGCAGCCATCAGTGTGCGGTTTCCCGTGTGGCGGGGCGCGGCGTCTCTCTGCACACTCTGAGTGGGACCCCTTCGGACCCCTCCTCCCCATGCCAGGCCCTGGGTCCTCGCCCACAGCATCTGTGTCGGGACCGACACCTGGCGGCATTGCCACGACTGCCGTCTGTCTTGCTTCCGGGTGTGCTCGGCTGCTCCTTTTTCATCCGTGTCTCCATGAGCTCCCCTGAGTGTTTTTAAAAGGCCAAGGTGCAGATCAGTCTGACCACATTAAAATTAGGAGCTCCTCGTTAAAAGGCGTAGGCGAAGTTAGAGCCGAGCCGTGGGCCATGGGGAAGAGCTTGCACTGACAAGGCGCCAGTGGTCGGAGCAGGTGTTCGAGCCCCGCAAGTCAACCTGGTGAGGGGCAACGGGCCAGTTGACAAGGGCCAGAAGGCAGGGTGGGGCGTTTCTCAGACAGAATGTGGGCGCAGGCGGCCCACCACGTGTGGGGGCAGGCCAGCCCCACCTAGTTATCAGAGTGGGCAAGAGAGAGACCACCCGTCGTGCCCCGTGGCTACAGGAGTGAAGGCTTCCGGTGACGCCCAGCGTGGGTGTGGGCGCAGGGCCGTGGAAACCAGTGTGCCGCTTTTCGGGGAGCGGCGGGTACAGGCTGCACACAGATTGCAGGGCACACTTCTCTGCACCCCGGCTGCCGGGGCTCCGGGCCAGGGTGGGGGCGGGATGGGAACTCCTCTGGGCTCTGCAGACCGCGCTGGGTCTCGTCACACAGTTGTCCTCGTTCATTGTCTGTCCAACCTCGTAGAAGTCTGAACAGGAGCCTGACGGAAACAGGCTGCGGGCTGGGTCTGGCCCTGAGCTGGAAGGTGTGGCCTGGGGACACGTGTGCAAGTCGTGGGCTGCTGCACAGCAGTGGAAGTGAGTGAGGCCCGCCTGCCGCACACCGGAGACCCAGGAGGAAATCTGTGTGCACTTGGCCGAGGATGCAGATGGCACGGCATCATTTTTACGAAGTCACAAACAGGCACAAGTGTCCTGTGTAGGAAGAAACGTACGCAGCAAGAGAGTCATAAGTGCTGAGCTCAGACAGACGGGGACTTCTGGAGTGGCAGGCGATGGCCGAGGAAGGTGCGGACAGGGAGACAGCGCGTCGCGGGTCTGCTCCAACCTGGCACATGCCTTCTACATACAGTCACACGTGTCAGCTGATACACTTACTAGAAAGGACACCATCAGGGCAGGGCTTAGTACTGACCCCCCAAGCTCCCGGAAGCAGAACACCGGCCCCCGGACTCTGCCCAGTGGAGCCCCTGGGGGGGAGGGGGCAAGTGTCAGAGCTGCTGCTGCTGTGGGGTGACCGCCAGCCTGGCTTGGACGGAGGCCTGGAGGGGCTGTCTTCGTGCTCGGCTGCAGTGACGCTGCCAACTCTGAGTGCAGGGCACACGGCCCCTTCCCCTCGAGGGGTCTCGGCAGCCTTGTCCGACGCCCCGTGAGTGCGCCTGCAGGGCTCGCCTCTGCTTCGGGGTCTGTGCGTCTGTCCTCTGCCCGATGTTTTGCAGTGAGCGTGGAGTCAGTAGACGCGGGTTCTTCAGGGTTGTCGTTTTCTCCTTTCCGGGCCATTCTGCTCGCATCCGTACCACGTTCAGGTTCAGCAGGAACGCTCAGATGTCTGGTGTGGGCGGGCGGAGTCTGCAGCGGCTGGGGTGGTGCTGCCTTGGAGCTGTGCCGCGCCACCGACCTCCCATTTCTGGGCCCGCATCGCAACTGCGAGGTCGGGCGCACATCTCCTTCTGGTCGTTGGTTACGTTTATTCCTGGGTGTTTTATTCTTCCTGATGTTACGCTATTGCTTTTTTAAAGATTTGTTTCATTTATTTTTAGAGAGAGGAGAAGGAAGGGAGAGGGAGAGAAACATCGATGTGTGAGAGACACGTTGATTAGTTGCCTCTCACAAGCCCCTAACGGGGGACCCAGCCTGCAACCCAAGGCCGTGGCCTGACCGGGAATCAAACCGGCAACACCACCAGCTCGCAAGCAGCCTGGCACCACTGAACCACACCAGCCAGGGCTCTTTCTGATGTTACTTTAATGGGTTGTTTTCTTTTCCTGATCTTAACTATTCTTTTTTTTAATTGTATCTCCTTCCGTTACTATTTAGTCCACTTACACCCGTCCGTCACCACACTGCCGTCCACGTCCGTGAGTGCCTTTTCCTCCGCTTCCCCACCGGCTCCCCTCCCCGCAGGTGGACTGTTCTCTTCGTTTCGTTTGTGGGCGGTTCATCGCTGTGCACGAAACACCGTTGTCTGCATGTCGGTACGTCCGTGCCGAGGTGCACCCTGCAGCTCTGCCGAACCAGCCGTGTGAGTTGGGCTGGTGTTTGGTTTATTCCCTACCATGTCCTGCACTATGGCCTCTGAAAACAGAAATAGTTGTACTTCTTCCTTTCCGTCTGGATGCCTTTCATTTCTCTCTCTTGCCTGATCGCCGGGAAGGGGCATTGGAAGCGAGGTGCCAGGCATCTCGGACAAGGAGCAGTCGACGGGCTCCTGCCCCCGTTGGCCAGAGGGCGTTTCTCTGTGCGGCCTGTGCTGCAGGGGCGTCTGAGGTGGGGGGGGGTGGGAGGCGCTGTGCCGAGGACCCCCTCCCCCTCCCGTCGTAGTTGCCGATCGCCGTTTCTGAGTGTGTGCAGGGACGATCTTCAGGAAAAGCCCCCGCCCCCTGCACGCGCCGGCCCGCCCAGTTTTAAAACACGGTGCTCCATACAAATGTCACAAGTAAACCAAACCGGTGGAGTTGGTCGAGCTGGCCGAAGGGCCGTCCCTGTGGTTTGCAGTGGGTTGTGCAGACCCCACCGCGGCGCCGGGACACTCTCCTCCCCTCTGACAGGCCACGCGGGCACCACGTGCCTCCCCACTTGGCACCTGAGTGGACGGGTTCTGGTCAACAGCTCTGTGAGCAAAGGCTTGCTAGCCGTTCGAGGTCATTTCAAAAACTCCTTTTTTTGGTCACAAACGGACTTAACAGGAGGCCCCGTGCTTTGCACAGGTGTGCTGTGTTTACCCAGACTCATCCCGTGTGGCTGGAGTGCCCGCTCGCTTACCTGTGCCACGCGGGGCAGTGGCCCAAGTCCCCGCACCTCCTGCGGCGGAAGCATTCACTCCGTCAGCCTGGAGAGAGCTGGGCAGGCAGCGTGGGGAGCACAAGAGCCTAGACTGTGCGCCCCCCCCCCCCGGCCAGCCAAGCACCTTCACTGGGCAGAGCTCAGCCCCGGCAGAGCGGAGGGGCACCGCACGGCTGCACCCAGCCCTGGCTCCTGGCGGGGAGGGTGGGGACGGGCGGACGGCGGGATGTTGCGAGCAGGAGGAATTCAGAGGTAGAAGTAGACAGTGCGAGGACACCGCAGCCCTGGCCATGTGGCTCGGTTGGCTGGAGCGTCTTTCTGTGAATCAAAGGGCCGCTGGTTTGATTCCCCAGTCACGGCAGCTGACTGGGTGCCGCCCCGTCAGGGTGTGTGCGGAGGTGTGGCCAGTCCGTGTTTCCCTCGCTCTCTCTTCCTTCCTGTCTCTCTAAAATAATAAATTAGAAAAAAAATTTAGATGGAGCACAACGTAGTTTCAAGAGCTCGGCTGAGTTTAGAAGTAGCCTCCCCTGGGGGTCCCCAGACCCCCCCTCCGTGCATCCCAGCGGCAGGCTGCACAGACTGGCACCTCTGTGGTTTGTGTCTGGGCGCTGCTTTCTGGGTCTAAGAACGGTGACTTGCAGGTGGCAGACAGCCATCTGCACACTTGTTACCATCTGTGGGAAGAGACCTGTCCAGACCTGCTGATGACCCCCCATCAGCTCTGTCCCAGGCGTGGAGGCACCAACCAGTCCACGATGGGGAGGCAGGCCAGTGGGAGGCAAGGCCAGGTTTGTCATGCCCAGGCTGGGCACTGGAGGGGCCCTGGGGGTGCACCCCGAACACCGTAAGGGTGAGGAGTCTGTGGACAAGAGCAGGGTGCCAGGTGCCTGCTCTGACCACGGCCTGGTTGCGGGGCCACGCAGTGTGGCGGGCCGCCTGCACCGTAAACCCTGGAAGGTGCCCACAGCGAGGGTGACGTGGAGGTAAGGCTGGCAGGGAGTGGCCGCTGCTTCCGCTGGAACATCAGGATGAGGTGGAGGCGTGGCCCAGCAAACCCCGTCTGTGTTAAAACTCCTTAAAAAGAGCCTTCGATGTGCCGTTCACGCTGTTGGCGTTTTGAGTGAAGACAGGCGTGCAGTGGTGGGCGCCGCGGGAGGGCGGGGCGTGTTCAGCCGTCTGGTTCCCACTGTGCAGCGAAGTCCCACTGGCAGCTGGAAGGACGCGTGTCTCTCGGGCACGGCTGCGTCCCCTGAGCCGTGTGTGTGGTTCCTGGCGCAGGACAGCGGGATAGCACTCGACCAATTCACCGCTCTTTTTTCCAGCAGAGTTTCTCTTTCTTACAATGGAGCCGAGCAAAAAGACAGACGCTTCGGGCCCGCTGCCGACCAACCCGCCGCTCCGGCTGCAACCCGACCGCAGTGCGCCCGTGCTGGTGCCTGAGCAGGGCGGCTACAAGGAGCGCTTCGTGAAGCCCGTGGAGGACAAGTACAAGTGCGAGAAGTGCCGGCTGGTGCTGTGCAACCCGAAGCAGACCGAGTGTGGGCACCGCTTCTGCGACAGCTGCATGGCCGCCGTGCTGAGGTAGGCCCGCCCACGGCCCCCGCACTTCCCTGGGAAAGCGAGCTCTGCAGCTCTGTGGCCACCCACACGGACGCGTCACGGGGGGAAGCCCAGTGGGGCACACGCCCGAGGTGAGGGTGTCTGTGTGTTGTGGTCTGGACCCCTCAGCCGTCCTGCAGCCTTCCGTCTGTCCCTGGTGTCCCCTGCCGCGTTACTGAGTTTTGCTCAAGGAGCTCACAGGTCTGTGGCAGAGACGGACTGAGGAGCCCCACGGTGCGAGGGCTTTGGTGTGCGGGGCTGCGGCAGGCGGGGCCCGCAGGATGGGCAGGATGGACCGGCCTGACCAGAGTGGGGACCGGGTGTGTGTGTGCTGTCCTGGCAGGTGCCCCGTGGGCACCCTTGGGTGGCTGAGGGCTGACGCCACTGCAGATGCCACTGCAGAGCCACGGTGCAGGGGCCAGGGGGACCTCAGCAAAATGACACTGGCCGAGAAAGTGTCTCCCTTCACCCACAGGTATTTCCTGGGCCTAGTGCTACACCCTGGGGGTACGGCAGGGCACACCTACCTCTGTCCCCATGAGGCACAGCTGCCAGGGAACACTCCCCTCCTCATCCTGATACTGCCGAGCTCACCCCCAGTCTCCCTGCTCCTCCCCGTTAGCCTCCCCTGAGCCCTGCCAGCTGTGGTTCTGTCCACTGTCCCAAACAGTGAAGCCACTGCCCACCTGCGCCGCCGCCTCTCCCTGGCGGCGAGCGCGGACCCAGCTTTCCTCCTGTCCTCCCCGGTGGTCTCCAGCATTGGGTCCAGCGCAGCGCGGCTCGGGCTCTGGGCCTGAGCTCGGGGGCGGGGGCGGTCCAGGAGACGGGTTGCCTTCAGCCCTTGCTCCTGCAGCCCCTGCAGGGCACCACCTCGCCTCACGGTGGGCCCAGCTCCTGTGCCCTGGGTGCCCACCCCGAAGAGCCCTTACGGAGCTGGTTTTGATTTCTGAAATAAAATTTCACTTTCAACTGCAGGGGGCTTTCCAGTGGGGCCTGGCCTGGCTGTTCTGCTCACCTTCCTCATGGAAAGTTACCGCCGAGCTCGTTTTTCCCCTTTTCCTCCGGCTTCACCCACCAGCCTGGCCCTCCCTGGCACCCCAGAGCTCTGGCTGCAGCTGGATGCCCTGCGGCCCCTTGGCCCCCGGGAGGGACCGGCGCTGGATGCAGAGCGGGACTCGTGCGCTAACGAGCCTGTGTGTTTCCCCTCAGCTCCTCGGGCCCCAAGTGCACGGCGTGTCAAGAAGGCATCGTTAAAGACAAGGTATTGTTCCTGGGTTTTCAGTGAATTGTTCTGTCAAGTGTTTGCTGCTGGGCAGTCTGCACACGGCACTCTGGCGCTCCGTGTCATCTCGGTGTGGCCACTGGTGCGGCAGGGTCCCGTCAGTGCTGGGTCCTGCAGGCACCGGGACACACGGGGCAGGTCTGCTCTCTGCAAGATCTCACCCCCGAGCCTGCGCTCACCTGCTGCAGGTGTGGCGGCCTCCTGAGACCCGGGTAGGTGGGCAGGCACCTGTGCTGTCGCCTGTCTCCCCACCCCCTTGTGGCCTCTGGAAGTCACTGCACATGGCAGACGTCAGCACCCCCCCCCAGCCCTAAGTGACTGTACATGCCAGGGAAAGCTCACAGGTGTCACAGGGCCACCCTGCCAGGGCACAAGAGGCCACAGAGGCGGCCCACTGACTTCCCACCTGCGGCCCGGGTCCCCTCCTGAGGCGTCTCCGTGGCCATCCACATGCTGCTTGGTGCACCGGGAGTTTGCAGGGACCTAAACTATCAATCGCACTTAAAATATCAGTAAAAATCTGTGGTCCCCATGTTTTGATCAATGAGCCTGACAGTTTTTTTTAAGTGCAAGTCATTAAATTGTACAGTAAGGTTCCCTCTTGGGGGCTTTCCCGTCTAAAGCACGTGGCCGCCGGGTGCTGGCGGGGCAGCCGCCACCGGGCCCCGGGCTGCGGGGCAGGGCGTCAGGCGGAGCCCGCTCAGCAGGGCAGAGACACAGAATTGGCCCAATGTCCATCCACCTGTTCTCTCTAAGCATTTACCTGCTTCTGAAAACTTCGGTTGGTAACAGGGAAAGGGTCGTTTTTAAGAAAAACAAGTCACTTGACTCTACCCCTTCTCTTAACAAGGCCGCTAACCTGTTCCCTTGTTAATGTGACCCTGAGCGCTGTGGCTGAGAGGGGCCGGACCGTGGACGAGGTGGCCGCTGAGCACCTCCCTTTCACTCTGCTTCGTCACTCCCGTTTTCAGAGGCTTTGCCGCTGGGGAAGCTGCTTGTGTCCCCAAAGAGTCCCCCACCTGGGGGGCTAACGCCGTGGGTCCTTGAGGGAACGCCGGGCCCTGGGAGACTGAGGCCAGGTCACTGACGATGGGGCCCTGGGGTCCCCCCCCACCCCCCGTAGCCGGGTACAGCAGCCGCGAGCAAGCTGAGCCCCGTGCTCGGAAATGCTGCGCCTCCATCACCCTCCGTCGAAAAGGCAAACTCAGACGACACAAAATTTTGACACAAAAAGGAAGCTCATTTCTTACCAGTTAAAAATACCTGTTTTGTTGGCTTAATGTATCTGAAATTATGACCTTTTAAAAAAAAGTCACGTGACCTGAGTGTAGCTCAGTGGATTGAGTGTGGGCCCGCGAACCACGCGATCTTGGTTCGATTCCCAGTCAGGGCACATGCCTGGGTTGCAGGCCAGTGCTCAGCAGGGGACACACACGAGAGGCAACCACACATCGATGTTTCTCTCCCTCTCTCCTTCCCTTCCCCTCTGCAGATGAATAAATAAAATCTTTTTTTAAAAGTCACGTTTGTCCTGGTCGGTGTGGCTCAGTTGGTGGAGCGCCCCCGAGCCCCGTGTGGCGGGGTGTGTGGGAGGCGGCCAGCCGGTGTTTCTCTGCCCGGCCCCCCTCAAATCATAGACGTTTGTTAAAGTTTTTAAAAATATAAACAGTTGTTTTTCAACACAGTATTGGATTGGACTCCAAATAAGTTTATTTTTAACTCAGCAGCCTTGGGGGTTTCTCGGCCCACGGAGCCGAGGAGGGCGCACGGGCCCCCTGCCTGCGGGCGCGTCTTAGAGTTCGGCGCCTGTGGGCCGAGACGCGAGACTATGTTTTCAGAAGGCGTGAGCCTGCCGGTTCCCTCGAGGGGAAACAAAATTAAAGAAAGAAGGTTTTCATTGTGAAAGGGAAACAGTTTTATTATTGGATCAACTTCAGTCTGCAATGTGTATTTAAAAGGGTTTTTCTTTTAACTTTTAAAAAGATTTCACTTATTTATTTTTAGAGGGGAAGGGAGAGAGAAAGGGAGAAGAACACTGACTGGTGCCTCTCACTGCCCACCCCCCTCCCAGCCCAGGCATGTGCCCTGACTGGGAATCAAACAAGTGACCTTCCGCTTTGTGGGATGACCCCCAACCCACTGAGAACACTGGTCAGGGCTAAGAGAGGGGGTTTTTGGTATTTTTTTTGGTAGGGTATTTTGGTGGAAAATGAGTTGTGAGTGACTTAATCAGGAGAAGGAACCAAAATAAATGTTTCGCAAACCAACTTCGAGATGTCGTCTCTCACAGCCGAGACTCACACAGCAGCTTCCCTAGCAGGTCTTGCCCCGAGGCCCCTCCCGGTGCTGGCTGGCTCCTAGCAGTGTCCCGAGCACAGATGTGACCTCTGCGCCTGGCCTTGAGATCGTCACAGTGGCTCTGAAGTGTCAGGTGCCCCATGGTGATCTCCGAGGCTGCCGTGTGACGACCACAGTTAGCTTCTGTCACTTAGATCGTGTCTCTGAGTGGGCAGCTTCCTTCCGATGGTGCGTCACGCGCTCTGAGGCCACTAGAGGCGCTTTCAGGCTCTTTCAGGGCAGCTCTGCGCTGTCCAAAGTAGCAGCGTGTGGAGGCTGAGAAAGCCAACCCTCTGAAGCCGCTGTTCTTCCCCTTCCAGGTGTTCAAGGATAACTGCTGCAAGAGGGAGATTCTGGCGCTTCAGATCCACTGCAGGAACGAGGGTCGCGGCTGCACAGAGCAGCTGACGCTGGGCCACCTGCTGGTCAGTCCCGGGGTGACGTGGGGGGCCTCAAAACGCGCCCCAGCCGGGGGGGCAGACGCAGACCCCTGGGTGTGGAGTCCTGCTGGCGACATCTCAGCAGCGTCCGCGCCTGGCCGTTGAACTCCCCCAGCCTGGTTAGGACAGAAGGAAATCTGCTTTTAATTTGGAAGGCCCATTAAAAACCTCTTTTTCTTTGTTACCATCAGTTTCCACATAACTTCTTGTGTGTTTTTGTTGGATGAGCATCATTTTGTCATGGGAAGACATTGGAGTTAGAACGAGTCCTAGTCCTTAGCAGACTGCCATTCATTTATCCAGCAGGAGAAGTGGACTTCGTTACCCAGAGCAGCGCAGTCGGGGTGACCACTAATGAGGGCATGAGATCCAGCATCTGTTAACGCATAGGTCACTCACTGTGTGAACAGCGGGTCTGATGGTGGACAAACGCATTTCTGTAGGGTTCGATTGTGCAGAGGCTAAACTCTGGTGTTTCCGATGGCAGTTTCCCGATTCCGAATTTCAGGTTGTCTGCTTCCAGGTGCACTTGAAGAACGACTGCCAGTTTGAAGAGCTGCCCTGTGTGCGCCCTGACTGCAAAGAACGGGTCCTGAGAAGAGACCTGCGTGACCATGTGGACAAGGCCTGTAAATACCGAGAGGCCACGTGCAGCCACTGCAAGAGCCAGGTCCCCATGATCACGCTGCAGGTGCGTCCCACTGCGCCCCCCGCCCACGAGCGCGCCCCTGAGTCCGTCCGCAGCCCGGCTTGCTTCTGAATGACTGGCTTTGGCAGGAACAGAGAGCAAACACAGGAAGTGAACAGCAGCGCTCACCTGAGTTGATTTCAGAGTTAAGCCTTATTTGGTTTTCCTGTTTCTGTTTATGTAATTAACGTTGTCGTTGTCTTGGTTGACTGTCACTTGGGGTACCAACAAATGAAGACTAATTGTTCAAAAAAGGTGGCATTTTCACTTGTCTCGGGGAATGGGCTCAAATTCCTGTTGGGTCACTCCCCGTCTTTGCAGCTCTGTGAAAACGGTCACCTCAGCAGGCCATTTGTCCTGCGCCATTCAAGTGCAGCTGTCTGTCTGGCAGAGAGATGAGAACTCAACATTCTTTTCGCCCCGACTATTTTGGCGTGTTCAGTATCGTGCCCGTGATAGAATCAGATCCCTCATCTGTAAGTTACAGAGAGAGCCGTTAGGGTGGGGACGAACTGTAGACACATCGGGGTGTGGTAACTCTCAGAATGAGTCCCTTTGTCGCACAGATCCATGTGAAGTGCCGCTCTCGGGTCTGTGGGTTTCACAGTGAAGCTCACTGTCTGGAGGGAAGAGGCCGTGAACAGGCAGATGTGCGGTGTGTGGCGGTGACCGACTCTGTGTGAACCAGCGAACTGCCTCGGGGTGCAGGGTGGTCAGGGTGGCCTCTGGCCGGGTTGGCGACTGATGCAGGAAGCGGCTGGAGCAGAGGCAGTGGTGTGGGAGCCGGGCTCTGGGCTGGGACCGACCTGGCGGGTGGGTTTTAAGACCTGGAGAGGCCAGCTCATGCCCAGTGCAAACCCAGTTGAAGTGCTCGGGGGAGAGGAGGCAGACCAGGGGGCGGGGCAGCCTTAAGCTGGGGTGACACTGTCTGAGCCCCATGTCTCCTGCACCTCTCCAGCAGGTGTGGTAGGTGGGTGGCAGTGGGAGCGGGAAGCACGGCGTCAGCCTGGACGGGGAGAGAGGTTTTGAGGCTGTTTCCAGGGTAGAACCCGTGGCAGTGGCTGGTGGCTCAGGAATGCCTGGTGGATGTTCTGAAGCACTTAGTGACCAAGATGTAGGAAAAGCATTGGTTTTCTTCTATACTGGGCTTGATCACCTCCTTGTTTACTTCTTGTTTAACCTCCTCGGGCCTGTGGCTTTCTCCCATGGCGATGTGGTTCCCAGACGTTTCGGTTGTGAAGGACTTTTAGGAGCTGTGCCCTCCCCTTTGGAGAAGAGCAGCAGTATGTCATGGTGGAGCGACTCCATCAGCAGTTAAATCCAGGTGGCGGAGACGAGTGCCTCGCACACGCCTGGGCACTCCTGTCACAGGCGCGCTTTGCTTCCTGCAAGTCAGTCGCCTTCACTTGCAGAAGAGAACCCGGTACTGTTTCCACTGGAGAGAGACTTGTGGGGCGTGTCCGTCCGACGCCAGGCGAGGCCGCAAGGCAACCCATCGGAAGGAGTGCAGCGCTCGGACTCAGGTGGCGTCTGGGGGGCCTGCTGGGCCTCGGAGCTGCAGCTGCTGGCGCGGGAAGCACAGGTCACGAACGGCGGTCTGTCCCCTTTGGAGGCACGACAGGCGCAGAGGCACGAAGTGATAATTACCAAGTCTGGGGCCTGAGCGTGCAGATAGTGATTTCCTACAAGCTTGCCACGCCCTCGGGAAGAAAACTGGTTTCACATGGTTTTACTGACATTGAGGTGTGAGCGCCTGCCGATGTTCCTGTGGGGGGGGGCCTACGGGGGTCCCAGGCACACCTGCTGAGGCCCCAGCTCATGCACCGGGACCCTGACTCCAGCAGGGCAGTTGCACACTCACGCCCACGTACGCCACGGCCTCCTAGCCCATCATGGCGTGATTGGGCACCCAGGTCTTGTTTTTCCAACTCTGACACTCAGGCCCAGCCTCCCAGCCTGCAGTTGACGTAGGGAGAGCAGCCGCCTAGCCCCGGCCGGCCGAAGCGCCCGCTCTCCCGGGCGTCCCTGTGTTTCCCACGCTTCGCGTTGCATCCGGACATCACGTGCTGACGGAGCACAGGCGGACACAGCGCTGGCGCACGGGGCCGTGAGACCCCTTTTCTGTGTTTGTGTAAACTGTAGTGTTGATGATACATCAGCAGATCAGCGAGTCGGCGGAATCTTACATTTAGTCTAGAAATCATCGAATATTGGGCTTGTCATGCAGCTTTGTGCCTTTGTTAAGAAGTCAGAATTCTAGAGATCTCATTTTACTGGCGAATGGACACGTGGTCATGGGGGCATGGAGGCGCAGGTGCTTTGGGAACTCGCTGGCAGGGCATTCATGCGCTCAGCCAGCCTGCAGCCCCGCTCCTGCTGGGAAGGAGGGTGCACCCACCAGCCTTGGGGCCCCAGTGGACCGCGTTACGTGGTGGGGACGGCCATGGAAGGCGAGGACGGGCATCAGTGCACAGTGCGTGCGTTAGCCTGAGAAATCTGACCCTGAGCCAGGTCGCAAATTAGGCTGGAATTCTATTTTGATAAAAATTGAAGGTAATTGAAACAAGACAGGCTTTTGTCAGGCACAAGTACACATGTAAGGAAGCTTTTTGTTCCTAAACAAAGGTAGCAGATGCATAGAGTTTGGGGTTGTGCTTAATGGTCGCTCTCAGGGGAGGGGACGGGAGCACATGGAGCTGGGGGCTGTCACTCGGATCTGGCCCTGTGGCCATCACCAGGAAGCCCTGCTTCCAGCTGACTTGTGTGTGACGTTGCTCTGCGTGCCTGTCAGAGTTGCACTTAATTTTACAGACAGGCTAATGCCACGAACGTGCGGAGTTTTCACGGAGCAGCAGCCGATCTGTTTTTCTAAGGGCTGCGTCCTTTTCCTGGGGCTGCTCTAAGGGTTCGGGGCCACAGATTCCAAGGCTTATGGCAGCCGCCAGCCATTTATTCTCCAACAGTTTCGGAGGCCAGACCCCAAAGCCAAGGTGCCGTCCGGACCCACAGCCACACTGAAGGGAGCGGAGCTAGGCACCTGGCTTGCTCCTTGGAGGGGAGGCGTGTCCTTGGGCACTTGTATGGGCTACCTCGTCCTTGGTCCCCACACCTGCCTGGTCAGAATGAGGCACCAAGGTGCTTGGCTGGGCCAGTCCTCCCCCAGGGTGCCTCGTTGAGCCTGCAGCCCCACCTCCACTTGTCCCCTGCCTGCTGGTGCTCTGGCCCTCGCCTCGCTTACGGAAGGTGTGCTGCCCACGCGGCACCAAGTGTAGCTGCCCCTGGGTTGGCTAAAGCAGAGCTCACCCTGTTTTCCACGCATTAATGGTAATCTCAGTAAGAGGTCAGAGCAGCGATGTAAATACCCAGGGAGCCTCACTGTTCCAGGGTTTGAGAGCATCATTTCCAGACCCCAGACAGAGAGGCCAGCCAAAACCCGCCCACCTCACCAGCAAAGGCCCCCCCCAGGTCAGTCCTGGGCTGCCCTCACCTCGGCGTGGGTGCGGGGGGGCTGCTAATAGGGTGCTGGTCCCATGGGCGGGCACCGCCCCTCACCAGACCCGAGTTGGGTTTCCGTGATGCCTCAGGGCTCACACTCAGACCTCCTCAGTGTGAGGGCCCCTGTGAGCACCTGAGTCGGTGCAGCAGCGGCCGGCAGGCTGCTTCCTCTGGGTCACGTGGGGACGTTGGCAGGACCTGAGTGTCTCGCATTGACAGCACTTTCATTTTCTCTTCCAGAAACATGAAGACACTGACTGTCCCTGCGTGGTGGTGTCCTGCCCTCACAAGTGCAGAGTCCAGACCCTCCTGCGGAGCGAGGTGAGGGTGTGGCCGGGGCCTGGCGGCATCAGCGGGACTAGCGGGCTCCGTCGCTGCTCCTCCCCGATACAGCCAAGGCTGTAGGTCTCCGCAGGTCATGGCAGTGACGCGAGTGTAAAAACTAGTGAAACCTCGTGCTGTTTTCGGGAGTCAGAGGTTGAAGGGGCCTGCAGTTAAAAGTTACAAAGTAGTAAATTCAGAACAGAATATTGTTAAGAATTGAGAAAACAGGGGTTATAATGCAAGCAAAAATGACTTTTTTAAAAATCTATTTTAAAATCTGTTAAATTGGATTATCTCATGAAAATAATTTAGAGACCTGCAGAACCTCTCTGCCTCGCATGCTGTGCAGGGTTGGTGCTGGGAAGCGAGGGGTCGCTGGAGTGGCTGCCGCATGTTGGGGGGGCCGAGACACTGCCCTGAAGGTGGGCTGTGCGTGAACTTCACGTGATCAGGACATTCCCAGGTGGAAAGAATCCAAGCATTCTCAGTGTTTTTGCATCAGCCCTGACCTGGGCCCCTCAGGTTGCAGTTCAGGCGCCCCCTGGGGCTACGTGCGGCCTCTTCCTGGGAGCTCTGCGCCGAGGGGCCTGCGCACCTCGGTCTTTTCAGCAGCCTGGAATTTTGCCCCTGGATGTGAGGGGGGTGGTCAGTCTCATGTCCCCACTGAGCAAGAGACACAGAGTGCAGGGGCGACCCCAAGGGCCACTGTCACTTGAGGTGCATCTTCAAATAACCTGACAGCCTCGCGAGGGCAGGGTCTTCCCTGGGGACTGCTTCCTGGTCCCTGGTCCCTGGATGTGCTGCAGGGAGTGGCAGGAAGTGCATGCCTGGTGTCTCCACAGCTGGGAAGTCCCTGTCAAAGTGGACGTGTGATGCGTCTATGTCATCAGAATTATTTTGGGGTTTTACATGCTTCCCTAAGTTTTTACTCGAGGCTCTCTGAATTAGGGGTGAGCACTGCTTCCATTTGCTTGTAAACTGTAAGGCTCTGAGGAAACGGGGATAAAGCCAGCCTAGGGAAGGGCGTGAACCTGCAGCAGCCTGCTGAAAGCATCTTGCCGAGTCCCTGAGGCCGAGTGAGCACAGTGCTCACTGCCCCACACATGACTGAGTGTGGGCAGAGGTTGTGCCCTGCCAGTCCAGGTTGGTGCCCCAGTGCCCAGCACTGTCTCATGCTGGTCCCTGTATCACTGCCTGTGATGAGTCTTCTGAGCCCCGTTCCACGGGGCCAGGCCTGCACCCCCAGCTGGGTTCAGAGGAGCACCGGTGTTCTCAGCTGCCACATCGGCCACTGTGACTAAGGCCTGGGCTCAGAGGCCTTCTGCCGGCCTTGGCCCCGGTCAGGAGGGTCCCTCAGGCCACGCCCTCAGCACTGCCTTTTTGGTAACAGTTGCAACAGGGCGAGTGTGGGCCACTCTCCTCTTTCCCTAAAGAACTGACCCGAAGGGAGGGGCGTCTTTGTCCTCGCCAACCGAGGACCAACTACAACTTCCGTGCCCCTCGCCCCCGGGGTCTGTACTTGGTGTGTTGCTGACCTGTGAGCAGCACCCAATAAGCTGTCCTCTCCTTCTTCCTCCAAATCTCTCCCCTCATTGCAGGGGCGGGGGGGGGCAGTGTTGGGACTTATATTGTAAGGGTGACCTTAGCGGTCCTTGGAAGCTGCAGGAATGTGTGGCCACACAGAGGGGACAGTCTCTTAGAAGAAAGAAACGCTCTTCCAGTTATCTCAAGTACTGAGCCTAACGGTCCATCGTGTGAGCTTGCTTTGGAAATAGATTTATTTCTGTGTACTGTATATGAGGTGTGTGGCCAGTTGCATCCTGAATGCTTTCTTTTTTGTGTGTTTCATGCAATTTTTGTTTATAGTCTTTAAGTGTGCATTTCAGTTTACGTTTTTTCCTTTTTTTAATTCTGGCACTGCAGATGGCATGTCCCATTTTAAACAATTTTAAAGAAAACGCAAGTTTAAGCAGTGTTACAGTGAATGTACTTCTGTATATCGGTGTACATGCGTGTGCACTTGTGGTGATGCTGTGAACTTGCTGCTGAGGGTCTGGAAGCAGACGGTGCGCGCGCACCCGTGGCCAGCAGCACCGTCCATCCTGGTGCGGCCCGGGCGCGCTCCGTGCCTCTAACATGTTTGAACATTTTTGTGCGAACGTTCGTGCCACAACTCACGTCTCTTTCCCGTTGCAGTTGAGTGCGCACTTGTCAGAGTGTGTCAATGCCCCCAGCACCTGTAGTTTTAAGCGCTATGGCTGCGTTTTTCAGGTCAGTATCCAACATCTGTCCTTCCCAGTCGCTGACATTCTGCCGTGAGGGAAAGTTGTCACATTAACGTTAAATGTGCTGCTTCTGGCACGTGTCGTGGAACCGAAGTGCCCTGCTGCCGCACGGTGGAGAAAGCCATGCGCAGCAGACAAGGGTGCTCGCTCTCCACGCAGGGATTCGAGACCCCAGGTAGAAGCTGTCTGGGAGGACGTCAGTGCGTCCCAGACGTGGGCTGCGTCCGGAGCCAGACAGTGAGCAGTGAGCGGATGCAGAGGCCTGGCGGTGGGCGGAGCTTCAGGTAGTCAGCCAGGGAAACGCCCCCGGAACTGAATGCCAGCCAATACCCAGCCAGCGAGGCTCTGGCCAGTGTGCGGCACACAGGCCACACCTCCCAGAAGAACAGAGTAGAGAGGAAGTCTTAGTCACTGCCACACCTGGGCGGTGGCAAACCCATGTCTGGCTTTTAATTTATTTTTTTTAACACATCTGAGATTGCTAGTGAATTTGAACTGAGTTTTTTTAATGCGCATCTTAGTCTTAAAACTATAAAAAAACAATATATGTTACTGTCAGAGTACTTTATAGTTAATTTTACGTATTAGCACGATACACCACTACGAAATCAGTTGGGGGATATTGGCTCCCTAGGATTTTCTTAGAAAGTGGACGCGTGAGGAAGAGGACACGGCCCACCCCCCTTGACCTCGTCTGCGGGGCACACAGAGCCCCACTGTCGTGTCGCACGCAGCCCCATCCATCCTGTGTGTGTATGTATATGTTGACATACGGCAGCACTTATCTCAACATACACATATATGACCACTCTGTACAGAGTATATGTTTTGGAGATCATTAACACGCTTTCTGTGGCTTCCTAATTCTCCAGTGTCAAAACAAATTATATCTTCATGCCAGTTATTTCCTTCCGTATGTGAAGTGCAGTTTCCTGTGCTCACGAGCGACCGCGGTGGTCTGCATCTCATGTACTCTGTAGACTGTTTATGTTGTGTGTGACTTTCTAAGTGCACTCAGGACAGTGACGAACAGCACCTTTCTGATACACTGTGTTTCACGAATAACCAGTGTTTGGGCGAGTTCATTAGAACCCTGGTCTGATTACATGTCTACTTGTTTTCGTACCAGTATCTTGCTGTAACTCAGGTGTCTAAACATTTTCCCTTTATATTTTTAATGGAAAACTCACAAAAACGATATGTCTGAAATTTAATTTCTTAACATTACAAGTGTGAGACATAGCCGAGAAAGCACTTGATAAGAAGCGTGAGGAGAGACGCACGTGACCTTGAGGTCACCTGCAGCTGCCGAGCCCTGTCCCCAAGTGCCCTATGCAGCCCTCAGCCCAGCCCACACGCGGTAGAGCAGGGGCTGCCGGGCACAGCCGTGTCAGACTGGGGAGGGGGCCCTGGTGTCAGGACTGGAGTTAGGCATCTGGGAGGCTTCCCATGCGCTCAGGGACCGGGGCCGGCTTCACGCTCTGCACCTTTGCTCTCGCAGGGGACAAACCAGCAGATCAAAGCCCATGAGGCCAGCTCCGCGGTACAGCACGTGAACCTGCTGAAGGAGTGGAGCAGCTCCCTGGAGAAGAAGGTACGGCACGCCGCGTCTTGCTCCCCTCGGCGCTTCCTCGTTCTTGTCGGCTTTTTAGAGGAGCAAAAGCCGTCTTTATAGTTGCTAGTGGTTTGGAGGTAAAAGAAACTGCATCGAGAGATGGTCCAAAGCGTGACGGCTCCTCGTGTGGTCTTGCGCTGACAAATGAAGGTGTTTGTGTTCCCTCTGTTCTTTAATTGCCATTAAGTGCCCTGCTTTCTTTAAAGAAAATCACACATAGTATCTTAGCGTTGCTCTGGAGCACAGACTGGGAAGCTCCCAGGCCCCCCTCTCCTGCCAGTGGAGGCTGGACACCAGGCCTGCTCTCCACATCGGCCACAGCTGCCGTGAGCAGGGCGGCCGGGACAGCATGGACTGCAGAGCCCAAAACCCTCGCTCTCGGTGCTCGCAGAAGTGGTGCCGGCCCTGAGCAGGAAGGGCACCCCTGTTAAATACGTAGAAAAAGACATCTCCCTGTCACCGGTGCTCTGCCAACCTCCTGGCTGCCTGTGTGGGGCAGGCACTGAGCTGGTCCCCTCCCGGACAGATGCCTGTGCCCGGCTGCCCTTCCAGGGCTGCGTGTGGGCTGGGCCATTGTCTGCAGCCCTTTCTGGGTCGCTGGTTCGTGGGGTGCTGCCCGCCCCAGGCTTTGGGGAGCAGCTCGACGATCATTCCCCCGACTCCGTCATACGAATGGTCCCTGCCCATCCCAGCCCCGGCCCCAGTGGTCATGCAGGCTTGTTTAGATCCTGTTTCTTCCCTGGGACCAGAACAGAGGCTGGACCAAAGAGGAGATTCTTAGTTTTCCCAGAGCAGGTTTTATTTCTCAGTCTGGACTGTGCAGCTGGCATCTCAGGTTGTTTTGTTCGTCCGCAACAAGAAGCAGGAAGCTTGCCTTGGTTCAGGGGGACTGGTCACCACATCCATGGTCAGACCACAGAAAAAGAGTCTTGTAAAATTCAGACTTAGAAACCCTGCCCCTGCCGTTTTAGGCCCAGCACGGGCCGGGGGCGGGGCCATTCCCCTGCTGTGTGGGCGTTACCCTGCACTCCTCAGAAACACCTGCCAGGCCACCTCTCCTGTGTGTGACGGCGTTGGTTCCCTGGAATAAAATGTGAACATAAATAAAAACCAGTGTCCATCAGGGTGGAGGGAAAGGGAGAGTTTGCCCTGGCGGGGGGCGTCCTCCGGCGTGGACACTGCTGGTCACCCGCAAGTCACTCGGTTTGTGGTGGGAACACGCGGCCATGGCTTTGGAGCTGTGACTGTCTTTTGTCAGGAGGCTGGTGTGTGGGTGGTCTCTCTGGGAATGAGTCTGGGACTCAGCCTGCCTGTGACAGGCAGGGGTGGGCGAGCTGTGACCACAGGAGGCGGAGAAGGCACTGTGACCCTGCACCTGCCCGTCACGTGGGGGCACCCCAGGCCTTGCGGCATCCTGTTTCAGGAAGGACAGTCCCACGGTACTGAGTACAACTGCAGGTGGCGTTGCGAGGTTGTGCCCTTCCTAAGTACATGCTCATCTGCAGGAGCACAGCCAGGGCGCGGAAGGGGTGTCTGCCCCCAGGCCAGTTGGTTCTTCCTTAAAGGGGCCTGTCACTCCTGGGGTTGAGCCTTGGATACCACGTCAGTGACATCACCTTGGTCCTGGGGTGCTGGTGACATTCCACTCCATCCTGGGTCCCCAGTGACTTAGGGGAAGCTGCCCTTGCCTCCAGGGGAGCCTCCTGGGGGTGGAGGAGGCCTTCCTGGGGGCCGGGGGCCCCGACTCCTCACCCCAGGATTGTAGACCCCTTAACTAAATCGGCTGTCAGGAACCAGTTGTTTCTCCGAAAGAGGTTTTGAAGAAGTCACGGGGGGCTTGGACAGGTGACACCAGGGGAGTGGGCACAGCACCCCGCAGCCCTGTCTCTGCTCTGGGCGCCCTGCTTCCTGCTCTCACCGGGTCGGCTCCTGGTGCTGAGAGCGCCTTCCACGTGCAGGGGCGGCCTGTTGCAGATGTGAAATAACTTTGCGGCGTGTGACTAACACATGTTAAAAGCAAAACAATAAAATAGGAACTGCCAGGGTCGTTGTAGGCGAGGACAAGTGTGGCTTTGTGATTCCTGCCTCTCAGGAACACACACCATGTGACACGGGGTTTCGTGTCTCGGTGTGGAAGCCAAAACCTTCAGGAAGTGCCCCTTCACTCGGAAGTGCAGCAGCCCAGCTCCGCCTTCTCTCCGTCGCGGGGGCGGGGCAGGGGGCGGGGCAGCGCGGTTGGTGGGGTTCCCTGTGGGGCTGCCAGGGCTTCTGTCTCCTGTTGGGAGAGATTTTTTCGTGGGATGCCTTCCAGGGGCTAAAAGAAGGACTATATTGTGAACATTGAATTGCTTTCCTAATTGTTATTAATTTTCTGTCATTAACATTAAAACCAATTTGGCTTAGTGGAAGAATTTCTTTTCCAGGTCTCCCTGCTGCAGAATGAAAGTGTGGAAAAAAACAAGAGCATCCAGAGTCTGCACAATCAGATATGCAGCTTCGAAATTGAGATAGAGAGACAGAAGGAAATGCTTCGGAATAATGAATCCAAAATACTTCACTTACAGGTGAGAGGCTTAAGGCTGCTGGGGCTGCGCTGAAGGGCAGAGGGGCCGGCCGTGTCCTCTCTCAGAAGGACATCCCAGGAGCCCTGCCCTTGGCAGACGGGCGCCTCTGGTACCACCCCCACCCCCACTCCCATGCCTTTGAGTCCCTGCTGGTGCAGCCAGACTTAAAAGGCCATAGTTTTGAACATCAGCTGTTTTGATGACTGTCTCTCGCTTCATATTGCTTGTGTGTGAAGTCTCACTCCCTAAATTGAGGTGACCTAAACTGCCGTTTTGTTCCGAATCTCCCAATGACTCTTGTGCCCCGCACTCAGTCCCACTGTCCAATCACAGGCGTTTCCAAAACCGTAAGCCCGTGGGGCCCTGGGGAAGGTGGTGGTGGACACGGGCCTGGGCAGAAGGCTGCTCCCCACTTCCGCCACCGGCACGTCCAGCACGGGGACACCGGCACGCTGCCACAGCGGTGTCGAGGCTTGTGCCTACGGCGGCGCCTCTCCCTGGGCTGTCTGGAGCAGGGCCCTGCGGCCCATCTGGGCATCTGTGGGAACCCCTCTGCTCCCGCCTTCACGCTGGGGACCTGTCCTCATGCCTTCTGGGGCCACGTGGGGAGCAGCAGGCTTTTGTCTGTGTTACAGTGTGTGGTCAGCCAGAGAGGAGAACGCAGTGAAACGCTGGGTTGTGTTAGTGAGGACACAGCCGTTAGTGTGACCAGTCCGCAAAGCACGGCGACACGTAAAACTCCCTACAAGCCTCCTGGGGGCAGTCCCTGGTGTTGTGCTGAGGCCCTGAGACGGGCAGAGAGTCCCGCCGGCTTGTCCCCACCGCGGCCTCACTGGCACCGACTGCGCTGTGGGGCTGCCGCGTCTGAGCTGGGCTGGGGCATGCGGGAAGGCCGGTCACCCCTTGTTAAAAATGCCAGCTGTGGAAGAAGGTGACTGCACGGTGGGGCCGCGTGTGCTGGGGACATTAGAATCACAGTGAGGCCCCAGGTGCCCTGTCCCAGCCCCCGGGGTTTGCTGTGCGCCCACTCCCTCCACTTCCCGTGAGAGGAGCTGGAATTTTACTTAGCTTCCTTTCTCGTAGAGCTCGGTGGTCCTGCTGTGTGATTCACATTTTAAGGCTGTTGTGACTGAATAAACCCGCGCCATCTAAGAAATGGGGTGACTGCTCTGCCGAGCCAGTTTCTGCCTTCATTAGCGCTCCAGGGCTGGTTATAGAGGGCTCGCTGGGGCCATGCTCCCTGGAGAGGGTCGCGCTGGGGGATGCGTTTGAAGACAAGGGCTCACCATCGGCTGTAGGTGCCCGGTCACTCTGAGGCTAGGTAACTAGTCCCCTGGAGGGTCGCGTGGAAGGGCAGCCAGAAGGGCAAGGTTCAGTCTGCCGCTGGCCCCACCTGTAGGCTGCCAGAACTGGGGTGCAAGGGGGAAGTTTGGGGCTGTGCGTCTTTCAGTACGTCCGTCTCCCAGAAACCCCTGTGGGCTGCGCGTGTGCAGATGTGGCAGGAGGCGCGGCGACGCCGGCCCCGCCCCTGTCCTTACTGTGTTGCTCACCGTCGAGCCCAGGCCATGCAGCCGAGGCCTGGCCCCTGAGCGCCTCCCGCATTGTCCCACTGGGACAGTGTTGGTTTCCAGTCCCCCACACGGATGACACAGGCTGACAGGAAGCACGGGCACGTCGGTCTGGGCATCAGGAGACCCAGACCAATGTGGGTGCTGGGAAAGCCCGCCTGCTGCGGAGGGCGGTGTCCACCGTGTGCGCCTGCGCACGCGCCTCCGGCTCTCGAACCTGCGCCTCGGACACGCCTGCCCTTGGGTTCGTTCCTGTGGAAACACCGCGGGTGCTGAGCGTGGGCTGTGCCTCCAGAGTGGAAGTATGTGCCCCGCATTTTGCAGAGAAAGCTCAGTTTGGACTGGCGTTTGGTTTTGGAATGGTGCAGTTCATACAAATGAGAGGTCACTTAAAAACAGCCGTGGGGGCCCCTTTCAGGTGGTTCCGCTGAGCCTTGTCTGCGGGTGCGCATGCGCGCGGCTCTGCGTCCCTGGGTCGGAGCCCGGCCCAGAGCCCGGCCCAGCGGGCGGCTCCCTAGGTCCAGACCCCGCAGTTCCCTCCTTGAGCGGTCGCGTGTCTGCAGGCTGCCTGGGCATCGCCAGCCTGCCAGGGGCAGGGGCTCGGCAGCCGCCCTTTTTACCTTGGCAGCGGGAGGCCCAGACGGAGCGGCCCCTCTCGGCTGTCCCTGATCACTGTAGGCAGCCTCGTCCCACTCTCCACGCCCAGAGTCCCGTGCGTTTGGTGGAGGCGCCTCCCGGTCTGCCGCTCACCGCAGAGAATGGCGTGGAGTCCGGGGACGGGACTTGGTGAACTCATTCAGTGGCCTCCAGCCGTAACACGCTTAAAAATAGTGCAAAGGAGCATCAGTGTAGTTCGTCAGCGAAATCATCTTTCCTTCTTAGATGTTAGCTAACATCAGGCTTTCTTGGAAAGAAGAATAACACTCTACTTAACCCAAACCTACCATGTTTGTTTCTTCATGGTTAGTCAGAGCCAGCAAAGGTGCCGAAACCTACGCGTTTAAAAATAGGCTTTCAAAAGGAGAAGTGAGCTTGGCCCCGCCCCCTGCCTCCCCCAGCCGGTCACTCCACAGCTTCAGGGGCTGCCCTGCTGAGACCCCAGGACCTACTTCAGAAATGCAGGCTCTCCTTAGAGGCAAAACTCCTTAGGGCCCAGAGGTCTGCACAGAGTGGGCAGGGGTCCTCGCCCCTGCCCTTCCAGTCCCTGTGAGAGATGGAAGTGGTCTGTGTGATTCTGGGAAGAAAGGTTTTCTGAGTTAAAGTCGCCTGCAGTCAGGGCTCCTTGCCCACCGCAGGTGCAGCCGCCCCGCGGGAGCCGGTGGAGGAGGCCGGCTGCCCCTAGGCCTGGGCCCGGGCTCCGAAGACCCACCACCAGGGGCCTTTCTTGCTGTGAGCCCCTGTGGACGCTCAGGCCTCTGGAGCTGCAGAGTCAGGGCAGCCCCTGCTGGTGTTCGGAGCCTTTAGGGACATGGGCCCTCAGATGGCACCAATGGGCATCACTCCTGTGTCCTGAACTTGAAATCCTAGGAAAGAGTGATGTAGGGCCACCCTCCCTGCCGTTGGTCGGGGCAGGCCTCTCTGCACCCCACTCCTCTCCTCTGGGAAGTGAGGGCCCTTGTTACTACCTCTGTCCCTGAGACACATGAGGTGTCGGACTGGATGCCTGTGAGGCTGGGCCCTGGGCTGACCGCTCTGTCCCCGACTAGCCTAGGCCTGGTGGTGGTGGCTCAGCATTTTCCGTGAGTTCTGACTGTGTTTTTCCTCTTTGATGCCCTTGACTTGGAAGCGAGTAATAGACAGCCAAGCAGAGAAACTGAAAGAGCTGGACAAAGAGATCCGCCCCTTCCGGCAGAACTGGGAGGAGGCAGACAGCATGAAGAGCAGCGTGGAGTCCCTCCAGAACCGTGTGACCGAGCTGGAGAGTGTGGACAAAAGTTCGGGGCAGGCAGCCCGGAACACAGGTGAGGGCAGCCCGGCAGGGGCATGGGCTGGGCGGGACCTGGGACCCAGGTAAGGTCTGCGGCTCCAACCCGTGGGGTACACAGTTCGTTCCCATTCGGCCTCAGAGCAGGGCCTCCCGGTTACAGGAGAAGTGTGTGCCAGGCTGATGGCATTTCTGCCCTAGTGCCTTTGGCAGGGACAAATGGCCCCTGGGACTTGTCCAAGGCCATCACGGTGGGCAGTGGGTGCGGCAGGACGCCAGCCGTGGGGCAGGGCCTGTTGGTTGGGTGCATGGCGAGGCCCGGACATCGGCCCATGACTGGCCCCACCCACACATGTCTGATGTTGGCCCCGCCCACACATGTCTGATGTCGGGGAGGGTGCGGGCTGTGACTTCAGGGGCTGAACAGAAGTGCTGCGAGTTTGCACAGAAGGGCTCATGGTGAGCCGAGCACGTGGGCACTGGGCTCAGCAGCTGAGGACCTGGGGTGGGGACAGAAGCAGCTGACGCTCGGGGCACAGGGGACCCTGAGCCTCAGGCTAGAGGACCACAGGGTCGACCCTGTCCCCTCAAGGGGCTCCCTGTTGACCCTGCAATGAGGGACTCCGGGGACCCCAGGCTGTTGCATCTCAGCGGGCGGTCGCCACAGGTATGGGGGCCACACAGCACAGGGGTCTGAGGCCTGTGTCCGGAGGTCTGCACGGTATTTGTCTTCTGCCTGCCGAGAGCTTCAGTGGTTCCCTGGTGTTTAGTGCAACCCCCCGGCCCCGGCCCCGGCCCCGGCCTTCCTGGTCCCCACTGACACCCTCGCCTGTCTCTGCCACCCGCCAGGCCTGCTGGAGTCCCAGCTGAGCCGGCACGACCAGATGCTGAGCGTGCACGACATCCGCCTGGCCGACATGGACCTGCGGTTCCAGGTGCTGGAGACGGCCAGCTACAACGGGGTGCTCATCTGGAAGATCCGGGACTACAAGCGGCGGAAGCAGGAGGCCGTCATGGGGAAGACCCTGTCCTTGTACAGCCAGCCTTTCTACACTGGCTACTTCGGCTACAAGATGTGCGCCCGCGTCTACCTGAACGGGGACGGCATGGGGAAGGGAACGCACCTGTCGCTCTTCTTCGTCATCATGCGCGGCGAGTATGACGCTCTGCTTCCTTGGCCCTTCAAGCAGAAGGTGACGCTCATGCTGATGGACCAGGGCTCGTCTCGGCGCCACCTGGGGGACGCGTTCAAGCCAGACCCCAATAGCAGCAGCTTCAAGAAGCCCACTGGGGAGATGAATATCGCCTCCGGCTGCCCGGTCTTCGTGGCCCAGACTGTGCTGGAGAATGGGACGTACATTAAAGATGACACCATCTTTATTAAAGTCATAGTGGATACTTCGGATCTGCCCGACCCCTGACGAGTCCCTGGGGAGGCGGATCGAGCAGAAGGCAACTCCTCTCGGGGGTTTGAACCACTGTCTCCACCGAGGTCCTCGAGCTCCGGAAGGACCTTTCGGGATGGAGGAGGTGGCAGGAGGCGGCCGCGGGCCGGTGGGAGGAGCCTCGAGGAAGGACGTTTTCTCACAGACTCGCGGCACTTCACCGAAGAATTATTTATCCTTTGACGAGACAAATACTGCTGTCTGAGGAGGTTTCCATTTTCATTTTTACAGATCTAGTTAAGTAAGGTGGAGAACATACATGCTAAAGGAAAGAACCATGATTTTTCTTCCTGAAACTTGAACACCAAAAAGAAACCCACACCCACCCACACATACACACCGGGGTAGCTGGACGTGTCAGCATGCTAAGTAAAAGGAGAATTTATGAAATAATAATGCAGTTCTTATATATTCATTCTCAAATTCAAGAGTGCAGTCTTGTTTCAAATACAACATATTGTCTATTTTTAAGGCCTCACCTGGTCTCTGTTTTAATAATTTGTCAGAAGACCCTGAAGTACACCCAGGTCTTTTTTGAAAGTCTCTAAATTCAGAATCATTTTTTAATTTAAAGTTCTAAGATGATTGTTACTGCAGACATTTTATTTTAAAACAATGATAGACTTATATTTCTTGGAAGAAAATGTAAAATATCAAACACTGGTTATCACTTGTGATAGGAAAGAGAATATCCAACCCGTTGTTATTTCTCGTTAGAAATGTAAACCTTCAATATCTGTCGTAGTCGATGACACTACTTCGAACTTGTCACGGGAGGAAACCGCTCTTGGATGCTGTGCATCGTTCTCAGATTTATAATTGTTTTCACCCTAAACTAGGGCATTTGTTGAACTTTGGAGTTCTAAACAAAACCCTGTAGGTTTTTAAAATTGTGCCCCATGTGTTCTGACGAGGTCTTGGTCGCTGACATCCCCGACCCTCAGTGCGCAGTGTCCCGGGTGGGCAGGCGACTCGTGCGGCAGGCATTCTCCATTCTGTCACGTTGCTGCATTCCGTCCGCGACCTCCGGAAACAGCGTCCTTGCGTAGAGACGGCAGCGTACGGTCCACGTGCCTTAGGCGTGCATGCTGCTTCCCAGCCCGGCTTTGCGTCCTCTGCAGTTCGGGCGAGTGGCCCTGTGGCCAGACCTGTCTTGGCCACTAGCCCCGTCTCTCACCGGCCCCCAGGCAGCTCTGCACCTGCTGTGGGGGCACCAGTCTCCGTCTGGGTCTCCTGGGCCCCTGCTTGACCATCACAGATTCCAGACCCCCAAGGTGAGCCGCCCAGGCCAGGCGTGGGCACGGGCCCTGCTCAAGCAGAACCCTCGAGCATCCCAGAGATGCAGCTCTGGGGGCTGCGCGGGCTGCCTGGCGGGCCTCCGGGGCCTCCGGGACCGCCGCCCTGGGCAGGGTCGGCCTGGGAGGCCCGTGGGCCCGGCCCGCGCAGCCCAGCTGGCCTCTTCTCAACACTGTTTACCTTCTCAATGGTCCAACTGTGATTGGCAGCCGGAGCCCGGCCGGCCCCGCCCTCCGCTCTGCACCGCGCCTCCTGGTGCTTCGACCTGACGGTGCTACACGTGACGGGTGCTTCTCTGAACGGCCAGCGCGCTGCCCGCCGCCTCGTGCCGTCGTCCCGGAGCCGCGCCCACGCCAGCTGGCCGGGCCGCGCACTCAGACTGCCTGCCTGCCTCCGGGCTCCCGCCCGGCGGCCGCCCGTGTCTCTGGTGCTGCCGTCCGCCCTGGGCGTGCCTTCGCCCCAGTGCCTGCTGGAAGCGCCCCCTCGCACACCGTCCCGGGCTTCCGTCATCACCTGCCAGCCCGAGCCCCTGCCGGGCCCCTGGGCAGTCCCAGCACCCCGTCGTGTCCCCTCCCGTCTCCACCACCAGGACGGCTTTGAGGGCGAACGCGTGTCACCAGCTCGGGAGTCGCATGTCCCCACTCGCAGAGGAAGGGCTTCCCGTGGGTGCTGTGGGACCGCTGTTCCCTCAGAGGGGTCCCCGACCTTCAGGTCTCACCCTGGCCCTGCCCTGCAGACCCAGAGGAGAGACCCCCCCCCCGGAGCCCCCACCAGGCCTCAGGTGGCGTCCAGAGGGCCAGGCCACCGACAGGCACACTCTGTGGCTTCCTCTTCGACAGTCTGGTCAGAAAGAAAAGCCAAGATGTTTCCTCTTCCTCTGGGTCGAGGTCCTGTAGGGGCGGGCCACCAGGCAGTGTCTGTCTCTGCGGGCGGGGCTTGTGCAGATTTGCCCCTGGGGCAGGTTCTGGGCTTCCCTCCTCCTCCCAAGGGGGCCACAGGGCTTGGCGTGGGCAGCCAGCACCGTCCCCTGGGAAGAGGCTGTGACCTGGCAGGAGTGTCACCCTGTGGCTAGGTCGTAGTCGGTGGCACTTGGGGTCTGTGGGTCTGGCTGCTGTTCTGGGCACAACGGAGGGCAGCCTCTGGCCACCCGGCGCCCTGCCCACGCAGCGAGGCCTGACCAGGGCCGAGTGAAGGGAGCGGGCGCAGGGTGGTCGGGTGCGTGACAGGGTTCCCCGCAGATACGAGTTCTGACACTGGAGGGAAGCCAGCGGTCTGTCGTGGCCCCCCTGGCAGCCTCCTTTGCCAGAGACCCCACTGGGGCTTGGGGACCAGCGTGTCCCTGAGGGCTGTGAGCCGCCATTTTAGGAGCAGGGTCTTCCGTCCCCCTGGGCTCACGGGTAACAGGAGAGTGTTGGCGTGCACGTGGGTTGCTCTGAGGACAGGGTGGCGCTGGCCCCCGGACGAGGCTCTGAGCGTTCCCTGGACAGGGACAGGAGAGGCCTCGGTGGCTGCTGTCACAGCCTGAAGCCCCGGTCGTTCCCTGCCCTGAGCCCCCACTGACCCTGATGCTGAGCAGCCCAGGGAGCGGGAAGCTCTCAGCCAGGCGGCTCCTGCCTGCCCCGTGACCCTGGAGGCTGTGGCAGGAACGCCCGCCCTGCCTGCCAGCTGCCTCCACCAGGCCCAGTTGCTGTCCGCTGACCCCAGTGGTCTCAGGCGGAACCTACACCGCCAAGGCTTCCCCTGGACCACTGTGGCCCACCTTGGGGACCATGGGGGCAGCCAGCCTGCCTCCTCCAGAGTCGCCAGCTGCCCAGGGTCGGGACCATGGCCCAGCTAACACCTGCGGTCCCCGTGGGCTTCACTCTCGGTGACATTGCAGGGTGGTCCCCCGTGGCCGGCCTGGCAACCCACAAGAGGGGTGGGGGCAACGTCCCGTGGAGGAGAGGGCGTCTGGACAGAGTCTGGAGCACAGCCTGGTCCCGAGGTGGGTCGCACCCTGGGCCCCAGTGCCTGTCCCTTGACCCCGACGGGGTGACCACAGCACTGTCGTTCGGTGCCCATCACAGACGTGTGCGGCCGCAGCACCTCTGCTGTCCTCCCCGGGCTGGTCAGGAGCTCACACCTCGGCCACCGGCGCGTCCCTTGGCCTGGGGTTGCTGGTGCGGAGCGGGCCACCGTCACTGCACGGCCAGCTCTTCACCAGCCGCAGAGGCACCAGGGGTCCCAGCGGCCCCTTTGCTTTCGTGTTTGTGACAAGTGAGGTGTCTGCCACCCGAACTGATTTCTCAGCCAAGACCATGGCCCTGTCTCTCGTGGGCCAGTCTCGGTAGTTGTGGTCCCTCCGACATGGAGGGTGTCCACCGGGGTCCGGGTCAGGTAGGGCTCGTGTGGGCTCCTGTGTTGGCCAGTGGCCTGGTCATCGTTCCCGCCTGTCTGGGCAGTTTCGGTTGTCACCGGGGAGCCAGGGCCAGTGGAGGGCAGGGAGACAAAGCCCAGAGACGCCCCAGGGACATCCTCCGCTGGCCGGTGGGGGGCAAGTGGGCCGAGGGGCGGCGGTGGGCAGCGCTCACATCTCATTCTCAGCTGCCGCTGTGTCTGTGTGTGGGGACACGGGGCATCCGGACGGCCACCCCACTCCTGCGGCTCGTGGCGGTTGGTTTTATGACTCAGTCCCCTTAGAAAAGTGAGGTGACCCGGTCAGTGACCTCAGGAGCAGCACGGTCTTCGAGGACCTCTCCGGGGGTGACACCCGCGATGGAGGCAAGGGGAGGGCCCAGGCCCACGGCTGCCGGCGTTTCCAGAATCTCACCCCCGCCCTGCTGGCTCACCTCCTCGCTCAGCTCCCCGACCCAGAACAAAGACCAAAGAAGGCCGACCTCTTGTTGGACCCTGTGCAGCCTGCCGTTCCACACGCCGCCGGCTGGGAGGCTCTGTCCCGACTGCACAAGTGACTGTGACCAGTGACTCACGGCGTGTTTTTCTGCTCTTCTAAGAAAAAACAACAAAGACACAGTGTAAGTTATTGCTCAGCAATAATCATGTTAATACGAGTCAACAACATGTCTGACTTTCCGGTAGCATTATTATGTTTTATATTTTTGTTTCCTGTATATTGTGTGTGGTTTTATTTGGTATTTATTTGTGTTTTGAGGTCTTGTAATGTTTCTTTGTGTTCCTGATGCTAATAACTGAAGAATGTAGAATGCAGAACTTGGAAATGCTAAGCTGTCTCATTAGAGGAAAATAAAACTGACCGTGGACTCTCGGGCTCTTCATCTCCCGCCTCGCAGGCAGCAGGAGCGGCCGCCGGCTGTGGCCCGGCTGTGGGCTCGGGGCTCTGCGTCCCTGTCTTGAAATTCTCCGCTTTTGACCAAGGATCCTGAGGGCTCGTTCCGCCCTGGGCCCTGCCCTCTGAGCGGTGGCTCTGACCGCGTGTGCCCGGGTGGGCGTGCCAGCAGCCGGCCCTGCAGCTGGCGGTCTGGTCCAGAGTGAGCGGGCGGCCCTCCCCTCCAGGAGGCTGAGCAGGCCACAGACAGTTCTTGGAGTCTCAGCTCCCTCATCTGTCAGGTCAAGGGGGCAGCGCCTGCCTCCTTTTTGTGACCAGGTGGTTTTTTGAAAAGCTGCCCCAGTGCTGACATGGGGCTGGTGGGGGCTCCTGGAGACATCTTCTGAGCAGCCGTCCACTGTGGGAGAGTGACGGGCTCTGTGGCCACCAGGCCGGCCCCACAGTTCTCCAGGTGCTCGGGCGCCTGCCGGGTGGCAGGGAGCCTGTGTCTCCCTGGGGCTGCCCTGGGTCACCCCGTGTGGGGCTGCTTCCGGCCCCTCCCCCACCACGTCTGTGCCACCACCACAGCCCCTCGCCCCTGGAGTGCCACGCTCACCGCCCTTCTGTAAGCCACGGCTTTAGGCCGGGCCAGGAGGGGGAGGCCCCTCCCTCCCAGAGTCCAGGGCCTGGCCTGGATGTGGCCACACTGCTCCTGCCATCCTCCATCCACCTGAGAGTCCTCCCCACCCCACACCTGCACCCTGCAGGGGAGCTCCCTGCAGGGAGCCCAGCTCTCCCAGACACAGCCCAGCCAGCAGCCAGCCGCTCAGAGAACACAGCACTGCTGGTCCCTCCCTCCAGGGACTTCCCAAGTCCATGCACCCCTATGCTCCACCCACCTTCACGGGCAGGTGCTCAGGCCTGGGGCGCCCGGAGCCCCACCTGGTGGTGCGGGGTTGCCAGCCCTGGTGGCAGGGACCAGACCCCCCCCCTCCTCCCCCGAGGAGCGGTTTTGCCGAGCACGGGAGAACACCAGTGGGACAGCTGCGGAAAGGAGCAGCGGAGCTGGAACCGGGGCAGGGGCAGGGCCGCAGAGCCGAGTGCCTTTGAGGACCCTCGGCCGCCCTCCTTTGGCTCAACATGGGAGGTGGCCGCTCTGTCAGGACCAAGGTGGGGAGAAGGAGCTGGGAGGTGACCAGGGGGTGGGTCTATCCCTGCAGAGTTGAGGAGGATGGGGGAGGGGAGGGGAGGGCAGGGGTGCTTCTCGTGGCTGTGGGGGTCTGACCAGGGACGGGGCTAACAGAGGTCTGTTCACCCACAGCCCAGGGCAGTAGGGCCGCCCCCTCCGGGTGCCCCGCCCCTGAGGGACTGCGATGGCCGGCAGAGGGCAGCAGCTCCTCGGCAGGGTGACCAGCTGACCTCTCACTGAGCCCCTGTCTGGGACCCAGCCGGGACCCAGGGCGTCCGGTTGCCCCAGACCACCTTCCTTGCCACAAGGAGAAGGCTGAGCATAGAAAAACCTGCGTGGCAGCTCACAGAGGGTGGTCAGAGCAGGACAGATGGACATGGAGGCCAAGAGACCAGGCAGCCGAGGCCCTGGACCCTCCCATGCCCAAAGCCGCTGCTGTGTGGGGTTCCTGGTCACTGGAGGAAACTCTTTTGGAGACGCTGCGTCCTCCCGCTTCCCACCGAGGAAGCGTGTGCCTTTGTGTGGGCCTGGGCGTCCAGGGCACTGAGTACTCAACGGCCAGTGTGGTCCAGCCACGTGTCACCTCCCATCTTTGCTGCTCTGGCAGCCTGGGCCCAGGCTGGTGCCTGCGTCCGCCTGGCATGGGCTCCTCTGTGGGCCTCGCTCTGACAGCTGCTCGAGGTGGGGAGGTGGCCTGCCGACACCCCACAGCCAGCCAGCCCGACCCCACGACCCAGTCTGCACCCTCTGCCTACAGCTGTGAACTGCAGCCTTTGTGCTGTGGCTTCCATGCTGCCTCTTCCAGGAAGCCCTTCTTGACTGTCCTCTCCAGATAACAGTCCCTCATGGAATGGCCCGCCCGGGTGGTCAGAGCTCCACTTCCCCAGGCTCACCTGTCCCAGCCTCTGGAGCTTCCTCGGGGCCCGGCCTGGAACAGGTTCCTCTGGCCGTTGGGGCGCAGTTTGCTGAGCCTCCGAGCTGCCCCCCAGAGCACAGGAAGCGGGGTTGGGGGACAGCAGGGGCTCTCAGGCGGAGCCACGGTCCACAGAACCACCTCCTTCCCAGCAGGAAGCAAAATGAGGGGCAAAGCCCACACGACCCCCAAACGGCCCCCACATTCTCGGTCAAGGTCACAGAGGGTGGAACCATCTGCCCGACAGGCAGGTGAGGCCAAGCTCTGGGGCTGGGCAGGCCCCCCTCCCCTGTCCCCATGGGTGGGGCAGGCACCCCAGAGCCACTGAGAGCAGGTTCCCCATCCCACAGGGACACCGTGGGTGTGGGGGGACTGGTGTGCTCACACCCTCCTCTCCAGGCAGGCCACTGCCCACCCCCAGGGCGCAGAGGCAAGAGCGGCCCCGCAGCAGGCCCTGTCCCCTGTGACAGCGGCGCTGAGAGGGGACGGAGGTGGCAGGTGTGGGTGCAGGGCCAGGCAGGGCGCCCAAGGGCAAGGAGATGCAGGAGTCCCCAAGGCTGACTGGCTCCCCTCACCCACAGTCCTCCACCTTGCCGTCCACCCTTCCACGTCCCCAGAGCCACCATCAGGCCACCCAGAGCCCATGGCCCATCCACAGCCCCTCCCCCTTCCGTCCACCAGAGGCAGTAAAGGCATCCTCTGTCCATCTCCCACCTTCCACGGACCACCCGCCTCCCTCTCCATTAATTCACAGCCCCCCCCGATTATTCACCTTGCTTCCCCACAAACCCACAGTCCATCATCCACTTCACCCCATGAAATCTGTGCGCCTGCCCACTCCACACTCCGTCACCCACGGACCCACCTCCTCCCACTCAGCCTGGACTGTCTGCTGTGCCCAGCACCCACCCCTCCTGTTAGGGTTAGCCGTCCACCCAGACCCGCCCTCCGGCACACTGCTGTCCATCTGCCCCCACTCGCCACGCGCCTGTCTAGTGTCCAGTGGTCACCTCTATGCTCGTCCGCCCTCTCTCTCCCAACCATCCGCCTGCAGTCCGTCCAAGCCCTGCTCACTCTCCGCCCACCCAACTCCACAGCCCCCTCTGGCCCTCCCATCCGAATGAGCACCTGCCCATGAGCACCTGCCCAAACACACCCACCGTGCCTTTCAGCTGTCCACCATCCGTGTGGCCAGTCGGCACTGCCGCCTCCCTCCTCTGACTGCCCCCTCCCCCGCCCCGCCCCACCACCTGTCTGAGCCTCTGGGCCCTCCTTCCACAGCCCTGCTGCTGCCCCAGCCACGTCCAGGGTCTGGCCACCTCCTGTCCAGCACACACGGTCACGCATCCCTTGTTCTCTGTGCACCATCACTCGGTGACCGGTCACTCAGTACTGGCCTTCCTTCCACTGAACCCAGTACAGGCACCTTCCGCGGCTCCGCAAACCCCAGGCTCCGCCACCCCCGGCCCAGCACTGCCCACCTCCTCCGTCACATCCCCGCCCACAGCCCACCTGCGGGAGGCAGGAGGGCCCCCCTTGAAGAGTGGACTCTGAGCCCCAACAGGTGGGCACCCCGGACAGAGAAGGAACTAAAGGTCGTTTATTCCTCCCCAACACACCCACTTCATGGGGCAGGTGGGTTCCCACGAACCCTCTCGGGACACCCCGGTCCCACAGGTCCCGGGGGGAAGGAGGGTGGAGAGGACCGAGGCCCGACAGGCGCGGCCAAGGAACCTGAAGCTCCGGCCCAGGCGGGTCTGGAGGTAAGTGGGTAACTGTCACTGCCGCCCCCACCCTACCCCGCCTGGTCACATGAGCTCCGCGGTGCAAAGTCCTGGGCAGCGGCGGCGGAGGAGGAGGAGGAGTGGAGATGGGGGCGCTGGGGGCGCCGGGCCGGCTGCTGCTGTGTCTGCAGCTCTGCGGTAAGCGGGGCGCAGGCCCGAGGCCGAGGTCCCTCCAGACCCGGAGGTCAAGGCCTGCTGACGGGTGGGCGGCCCGGGTTGCACCAGCGCAGCCCCAGCGGGGGCGGGGGGTGGGGTGGCGAGGGGCCCGGGCCCGGCGCGTCGCCCGGTGGCGCTCATCCGCGCGCAAAGCTGCGGCGAGCCCCGGAGTCTGCGGGGCTGCGCCGCTGCCTCAGTGTCCCTGCCCACGAGGCGCCGCGACCCGCCCCAACCGCACCCAAGCCCGGGCCTTGTCCCCCGCGTCCCGCGCGCCCGTGGCGAGCCCTGCCGCCCCAGCCCCTCCCACCGCCCCTGCGGCCCTGGTCCTCACTGTCCAGGCCCCGCCCGCCGGGCTCCTGCGCGGGCACCGGGCGCGCTGGGGGCGCGCGATCCCAGGGGGATGCGCGTCTGCGCGGGCTCGGCAGGGCCGGTGGGAGTTCGCCAGGGCGCGGGGCCGGGCTGTGGGGCCGCGGGGGCCGCCCTCCACCCCTGGGTGCGGGCGCGGGGGTCGTCCTCCCGGAGACGGACGTCTGGGCAGGAGCCGGACGCCCGCGGAAACGGGGAGCGCTCAGGGCCCCCCTCCCCAGAGCTGACCCGAGCCGGCTACAAAATCTGGGTCCCCGACACCGACTTCGACACGGCGGACAACTGGAGCCAGAACCGGACCCCGTGCGCCGGCGCCGCCGTCGAGTTCCCCGCGGACAAGGTGCCGGGGCGGCAGGGGCGCTCGTACCCTGAGCCCCGCGTGGTCCGGGGGGGGGGGGCAGTGGGGTCCGCACTGACGCCGCTTCTCCCGGCAGATGGCGTCGGTCCTGGTGCGAGCAGCTCACAGCGTCTCGGACATGGTGAGGGGCGCCCGCGGCCACCAGGGGAGGGCGCTGGCGGTGCGCGCGGCCCCTGCCGTCACTGCCTTTGGCCTCTGAAGGATCCAGGAACCGCGGGAGAGGGGACACCCCTGCCTCGGAAGGGGCAGCGGGCGCCTCCTGCCCACGCTGCCCTCGGCCTCTGGCCTCGGTCCCCCATAGTCTGTGTCCCCTCCTACTAGTGGTGTCCCACCTCCTGGTGTCTCTGGGCCACACCGGAAGAAGAGTTGTCTTAGGCTGCACTTAAAATACACAAACACTAGCAAAAACTGATGAGCAAAAGGAAGGTTTTAAGTAAATTTACGATTTTGTGGTGGACGGGGGTCATAGCCACCCTGGGCTGCATGCGGCCCCGTGCCCTGGGGTTGGAGGAAGGCCTCTCGCCCCAAGCCGTTCATTGTCCTAGTGCCTGAAACCCATCAGACCCATGGGGACCCTTCGCCCAAACAGCTGCCCAGAACCCGGTGTCCAGAGACGACTGGGAACTGGGGGGGCAGAGGGTCCCCAGCCTCGCTGGGACGCGCGGACTGTTCAGTGGCAAAGGCGCTGGTAAGGGCCGTGGGCAGGGCAGGCCGCCTGATAAAGGCAGGTCAGCCAGGTGCCCCCAATTCCACCCCCCAGCCCCGCCTGGCCGCAGCCAAGAGTGGTTTTCAGGTTTTTACGAGGTTGCGTTGGTGGGGTGGGGCTGAAGTGAACGAACTGGGGGACTCAAACTCCGGCGTCTGCGAATAAAGTTCTAACAGCCCCCACTGGGTCCCTGCTTCTGTGGCCACGGCCTCGCTGCCAGGGCAGAGTCAGGGGCTCTGAGGAGGCTGCGTGGCCGTAAAGCTTAAAATACGCAGCCTCCGGCCCAATGTTGAAAGGGTGGCAGACCCTTAATTTGGAGCATCCTTTGGGCGGCGGCCCGGGCTGGGTGGGGGGCCGCCATGCAGGGGGTCAGTGAGGCGGGGCTCAGGGTTTGAACCCTCCCAGGGAACTTTGTCACTTTGATCTTCGGGAGAGCTTGGGGACCTGTCCATCATCCGTCCATCTGCTGGAGAGGTCCCTCTGTCAGACCCTTCTTTTCATCCCCAGCTGCCCAGGCAGGAGCCCCTCCTGTCTTTTGGGGGGCTCTGGGCGCACATGTCCCTGTGCATGGCCCCTGAGGCGTCCCCCTCACCTCCCAGCCTCTCCTCTGCACAGTGATGCTCCGGGAGGACCTGGGTGGGGACAGTGCAGGGAGCAACAGGCAGGCCCCGGAGTCCCCCCTGGTGGCGGGGCAGACAGACCCAGCGCTGCGCAAGCCTGCCCCCCAGCTCGGCTGCACAGGTCCCCGCTTCCAGGGCCCCCAGCACACAGCAGTGTCCTGCAGGCTCGATGTTGCCCTAGTCACAGGCCCGGGGACATCAGTGTTTTAACTTGTACTTGTCACGTCTGGAGTGTCCCTCCCTGGGTTTTCCTTCCTCCTGAGCCCCTCCCCCCATTTCTACCCTTCACCCAGTTTTCTTGTTTGGAGGGAAGCTCCTGTTTTTCCAGCTTTCACCCACTGTCATCTTCCTCCTGGGGACTTCCCCACCACCCCGCCCCATCCCCTTCACTGGGCAGAAGCCCCCTTATAATCAAATGAAAACCCACTGCCTTTGAACCAGGTCTGGGTTCTGTCTGAGTCTCTCTCCTGCTCCTGGTCACAACCAGATGAACCGCCTGTTCTGTCTCTTAAGTCACAGTCTGGTCATCAGGGGCACACATCTGAGTGAGGCTTGCCAGGGGACCGGCTTTTCCTTTTTGCCCTTGGAACATGCCCAGGTTCCCACGTTCTCCTTCAAACCGTCAGCCTTGCTCTTGGCTGGTGGCGCCGCCTCACCGCTGACCTGAGCGCAGGTGCATGCGGGCTCCCTCTGGGGCCCCCAGAAGCCCCTCCGCGCACCTGCGGGCACCACGCTGTCCGCACGCCGCATCTCCGTGGGGTCTTAGTATCCGTCTCTCCAAACATCTCAGCTCACCCGCGGGGAAAACTCAATGGGAGTTTTAAAGTGCTCCCTGTTGAGGTCTTTCACAGGGTCAGTTAATTTAGAAACATTTACGGTTTGGAGTCAGCTGGGAGTGGAGCTCGCTTTGTAAACGTCATATTCCCTAGCAGTTATTGCTCTGGACAGCGGCGGCCCCCCCTCCCCTCCAGTCCTAACGCCTTTAATCTCCCTCTTCCCTGGCAGCATTGCCCACGTTAAGCAAAAGTCACAAAAGGGGGTGTCCCTTTTGTTCCAGGGCGGAGGACGAAGTGTGCCAACCTTCTCCACTGACTGTGGTCGGCTGCAGGGTTCTGCCGCATAAACTTTACTCGGTTCTACTCTCCCGTTAGCAGTTTTTCTAAATCCGAAATAGGTCGTCGGGCTTTCTCAGTTTCCTCCCCGCAGACGAAGGCTGCCTGAGGTCGAACCATCCTTGCCGGCTGCCCTCTAGCGCCATCGTGTGGGTGGGTGAAGGTCAGAGCCAGCCGCCCGCTTCCTCCAGATGCGGGACTTCCCTGTCACAAGGTTCTGCTCTTCCCGGCAGGGGACTCACTGCTGCCACCTGCTGGGACACCAGCAGACATACGTGCCACCTGAAGTCCCAGGCCTGCCTGCTTGCTTTTCTGTCACATGAACCCTTTGAACATCAGGGTTTTTGTATTTTGTTTTTTACTTTTTGTATCTTTTTCTTATCCTTTTTGTATCCTGAGTCTATGTTTACTGATTTTAGAGAGAGGGGAAGGGAGAGAGAGAAACATTATCTGTTACCTCCTGTACGTGTTCCTACCATGGGTTGAACCCGCAGCCCAGATCTGTGCCTGACCGGGGACTGAACCTGCAGCCTTTTGGTTCACGGGATGACGCTCCAACCAACTGAGCTAGCCGGCCAGGGCTGAACACCATGTATTTTTAAAAATACACTGTTGCATCTGGTCAGCTAATACTTTATTTAGGATTTTTGCATATTCCCTTCTTAACAAAATGAGCCCCTAATTTTTCTTATTTTGGAAGGTCCTTCATCTGGTTCTGAAATCAAGATCACCTTGGCCTCGTAAAAGGAACTGGGCGATTTCCACTCCTTTTTTTTTTTTATTTTCTGTTTTCCAAGACAGTTTCTGTAAGAAGAAATTAATTGAGAGTGTAGTAGACTGTACCTGTAAAAACATTCGGACTGAGGATTTTGAAATTAGGAGGATTTTGACTAACATTTTAGTTTCTGTAATGTTTGCTAACCTCCCCAGTTTTCTACTGCTTCTTGTGTCAATTTTGATGTTTTAAATTTTTCTAGAAATTGATCCATTTCACCTAGGCTTTCGAGTTCGGTGGTCCTTTTGAATTCTCAAACCTTTCGCTATTTGTTTCTCCCCTGGACAAGCCAGTCCTACAGCGGATGCCTGTCCTTTCGGTCTCGCCCACCTCGTGACACGTCAGTCCGAGCTTCTACGAATTGTAAAGACAACAGTAGGCCTCACCGGAGCCTCAGCGCTTTACTCCCCAGGTCGCTTCAGCAGCGTCGGAACTTCTTTCCGTCGGAACTTCTTTCCGTCCGAACCTCCTCCAGGCCCGTTCGCAGCGCGTAGGGCGGGTCTTTGTGTGGCGACCATTTGACGCCTGCCTGCCTCCCTGCCTCCCTCCCTTCTTCCTTTTCTTTCCTTCCTTCCCTTTTCTCTTTGCTTTCCTTTCCTTTTTCTTTTTCCTTTAATAGAATAAACACCTGCATTTCATGAGCTGAGACGGGGGCGGGGGCTATTTCCTCGCCTTCCCCGCCGAGTGCCCTCTGCGGGACCCCAGCTCCTGGCCCGCCCCGCCTCACGGGCCTGGTCTGCAGGCCGCGTGCGCAGGCAGCTCGCCCTGCGGGGACTGCTCGGCGGAGACGGCTGAGTCTGGATCCTTCTTCCTGTCATCACGCTTCTTCTGAATTTTCTTGGATCCCTTTTGGTTGAAAACCTCTTCCTCCTCCGGGGCAGCTCGGCCCCCTTCTGTGCCCCAGGGTCGTAGGCAGCGGGACTCGCCCCTCGGCCAGACGGCGCGCTCTGGGCCAGCTCTCAGCCAGGGCCGCGGCGGGGACCGGTCCCCTGTCGGCCACGCCGCGGGCGACATCCTCAGTCCTCGCTTTGCGGGCACCAGGCTCCGAGCCCGCGAGACGTCCCGCGTCCAGCCGCGAGGCTCGCCGCCTGCTGCACGTGGACTGGGGGTCGCCGTGGTGTTGACCCCGCTCAGAGATTCACTCCTTGTTGAGGGGGCTTCCCTGGGCCCGGCCTGGTGGCCCGTGTGCCGCTTGTCCTGAGCCATGCCATGGCTCTGTGTTGGTGGGGAAGAGCTGGAGGGCGTTTTTATTTTGCTCTTGCTTGTGAATGGACGTTCGTCCGGATATAACATTCGAGGTGGGGCCCTGGCCGGTGGCCTGGTTGGTCCGAGCGCCCCCATAAGCCGAAAGTTGGTGGGTTTGAGCCCCGGGTGCAGGAGGCAACGGAGCATCGTTTCTCTCCCACGCCCACGTTTCTCTCTCCCTTCCATTCGCTCTGAAATCCATAATCATACCCTGGAGGAAGGATTAAACTATGTATATATATTTATAACTCTACGTGGGAAGTCCTTTTCCTTTAATATATAAAGTTTTCTGTTGTCTTTCTGAGCCCACTGCTGTGCTGAGAAATCCGCTTTCTCCCCGAAGCTCTCAGTGTCCTCTGTGTCTGATGCTCCGAAGGGTAATGTCACCTATCCAGGCGTGGCCGTCCTTACTTCCTGTCAGGCACACACTGCGACCTTTCCATCTGAAGTCCCCGGCTTTTTTCAAGTCTGGAAAGTTCACCTTGGTTGTTTGTTCGGGCATCTTCTCCCCCATCCCTCGTGTCTGAACGCCGCCCCGACCCTCCCGCTGCTGCTGGGCCTCCCCGCTCGGTCCTGTCCCGCTGGCTTCGGGAGGTGGGGGTGGGGTCCTGAACAGCAACACCTGTCGCTGGCCGGCTGCTCTCCAGCTGGGTCCACATTTGTGTTCATCTCACTGCTTGCGTTCTTTCTTGCAAGCATCACATTCTCCGTAATTTACTTATACTTTACTGTTGTAAAGTCGCCTTTTGGTTCTTTACACAATTGAGTTGCTGCTTCACAGCACTAACACCACCCCTGTTCCTGAGGCCGACCGTGTCTGTCTGTCCCCAAGGCCCATTCTGGTGCCTGCAGGTGGGGCTGACGTGCAGTCACAGTGCCCTCCGGTGTGGAGGGAGTTGGCCTGTGGCCTCAACCCCCCCAGGGGTCAGCTTCTCAGTGCCTGCGGACAGCCGAAGAGCAGTCCCTGCCCAGTGAATTGGGACAGGAGGCCGTGCCCCTGATGAGGTCGAGCCCCCCTGACCCTTGTGCTGGATGCTCCCATGGCTCACGTCCAACCCCAAGGAGGCCAAGAGCAGGAGAGGCGGGCTCTTGCGGCTTGGAAGGGAGAGGAGCAGGGCCGGTCAGTATTTCCTCTCTGGTTTTTCCACCGCTGTACTTCCTTTGACACCTGAGGCCTGGACCGCCCAGCCTGTGACCCTCCCCCGCCACCCCTGGAACCCAGTCCCCTCCCTCGGGCGGTTCAGGGCTGCCTTCAGGCTTCTCAGCGGCTTGGTACAGTCTCAAGGCCCACAGGGGAGGCAGTGGCCCTGGCAAGTGTCACCTGCTCCAAACTCTCCAGGCCCCAGGTCTCAGGGTCAGCTCCTGTTCCTTGGCTCGTGGCCCTGCCCATCCCTTGGCCCAAGGGGCCGCAGTCCAGGTTCTCCTCCCAGGTCACAGGGGCAAGGTGGGCGCAGACCAGACTCTCTTGGTATATTGGACCACCACGTGGCGCTGCCTCAGTCTGCGCTTCTTGCAGCTCCTGCCGCTGGACGGTGAATTCGTCCTGGCCCCGGGAGCAGGATTCAGCGCCGCAGCCTCCAGCTCGGACTTGGACTGCGGAGCAGGTGAGAGGGCAGGACAGGGGGCGGGGCCGGGGCGGAAGGGCTCGATCGCTCTGGAGTGTGATGGGAGGAGGGCCCTGGAGGGGCGTGTCTAGGGGCGGGGCCTGTGGGCTGGCGGTGAGGGGCGGGGCTGGAGGGCAGTTCCCAGCCGGGCTCAGGGATGTGCGTCCACCTGCCCGCCAGGCGCCGCTGCGCTCTTCCTCGACCCCGACCGCTTCTTGTGGCACGACCCACGCTGGTGGCGCTCCAGGGACTTGACGCACGGCCTCTTCTCGGTGGACGCCGAACGCGTGCCCTGCCACCACGACGACGTCGTCTTCCCGCCGGACGGCTCCTTCCGGGTGGGCCTCGGCCCGGGCGCCCGCACCCTGCGCGTGCGCAGCGTCTGGGCCTTGGGCCAGGTGAGGGGGCGCTCGGGGGCGGGGCAGAGGCTCGGGGCTCCGGGGCTCCGGGGCTCGGGCCCCTGGCATGGCCCCTCCCTGGGTCGCCTCCCACCCCGGTCTTCTGGACTTGTGGGTGGCGAGCAGACTCAGATGTTGTCGCCTCCTCGGGCTGGCTCTGCTGGTGACCGGGCCAGCGCAGAAGTTCACACGCGACGAGGACCTGGCTGCTTTCCTGACGTCTCGCGCTGGCCGCCTGCGCTTCCACGGGCCCGGCGCGCTGAGCATGGAGCCCGAGGCTTGTGCCGACCCGTCGGGCTGCGTCTGTGGCAACGCCGAGGTGAGCGGAGCCCGGGAACGGGGTTGGGGCCGGCGCTGTGCCGGGGCCCGCAAGTCTGTCCCTCGCCCTCTCCGCGCCAACCCCGCTGCCTGCCTCCAGGTGCAGCCATGGATCTGCAGGGCCCTGCTCCAGCCCCTGGGCGGCCACTGTCCCCCGGTCGCCTGCCGCGATGCCCTCCGGCCTGAGGGGCAATGCTGCGACCTCTGCGGTGAGCGTCCCCGCCCAGCCCCTGCTTGCTGGGACGTCCTGACCACCCTGGTTCTGCCTGCCTATGGGTCCTGGGCCCGCTGCTCTGACCCCTGCCCTCCTGCCACAGGAGCCATCGTGTCGCTGACCCACGGCCCCGCCTTTGACCTGGAGCGGTACCGAGCGCGGCTGCTGCAGGACTTCCTGACGTTGGTAACGGGGCCGCGCCCCTGTCCCGGCCCTACCGCTCTGCGCCTCCGTCCGGCGCTCCCTCTGTCAGGGACGCTGAAGCCCCACTCCACCTCCTCATGGATGCGTTCACTCTCCGCCCACCTGTCCACTGTATGTCCCCACCCGAAACGTCCCGGCAGGTCCCAGGAGTCCCCGGGCTAACCCTGTCTCCCTCCTCAGCCCCAGTACCAGGAACTGCAGGCAGCCGTGTCCAAGGTGCGGCGTCTGCCCCAGTCCCTCGAGGCCACCGGCTCGGAAGCCGACACGGAGATCCAGGTGGTGCTGGTGGAAACCGGGCCCCGCACGGGCGGCGCGAGGCAGCTGGCCAGGGCCCTCCTGGCGGACGTCGCCGAGCACGGTAACCGCGGGCGCCCCTCCTGTCCCCCAGCCCGGTCCCGCCGCGCCTCGCCCGGGGGAGACTGAGCCCCGCTCTGCGTTGCAGGAGAGGCCCTCGGGGTCTCGGCAGCGACCGTCCGGGAGTCGGGTGCGCCCGCTGGGGGCGGTCCGGCGGCAGGGCTGGTGGGCGGTGTGACGGCCGCGATGTTCCTGTTGCTACTGGTGCTGCCGGCGGGGGCGCTGTTGCTGCACCGCACTGGGCGGCTCAGGTATGCGGCGCCCGCACTCAGGTGGGCGGGGCCAGAGCAGAAGGCGGGGCCTCCGGTGTGCAAGGCTTGTGGCAGGGGTTCAGGTACGCGGGGCGGGGCCCCAAGTGGGCGGGGCCAGGGCTGGTGGCGGGACCTTGTGCGTACCCAGTAAAAGTAGGCGGGGCCTCGGGTACGCGGAGCAGGAAGCGGGGGCTCACGGGAGTTCGCACCCCTAGGTGGAGGAGGCGCGACGTGGCGGTCGGGCCGCCCCTGGGCTTCCCCAACCCGGTGTTCGGCGCGGCAGGTTCCGAGGAGCAGGTGAGTGGCTGGGGCGCTGGGGCGTGGGCCTCCCCGCGCCCGATGCCCCCTGACTCTGCGTCCCCGCACCCTCCGTCCCCGCAGCCTCCAGCCCCGCAGGCGGACGCCAGGAGCACCAGCCAGAGCTACTTCGTTAACCCGCTCTTTTCCGAGACGGAGGCCTGAGCGTGCGGATCCCAGCCTGGGGGATTCCGTCCCCGCCGGCCACGCACAGGGCGGCTTTGCCCAATAAAGGCATTTCCTGCCCCTGCCGTCCTCGGACACACTGACTACTGCGCCGCCACCCCCGTGCCCCTGCCCCATGGAAACTGGGGCCAGAGGGGTGGTCCTCAGAGCCCATCCCTGCAGGCTGGCCGGCCCTGCCAAGGGCAGCCCGGAGGACCCTCGTGAGTGGCGAGAGGCTTCCTGTCGACGACGTTGCTTCCGCAACTGGGCAGGTTGTGCCCCTGGTGCTGGAGGGGCCCATGGCAGCAGCCAGCGCCCGCCAAGCCACTATGCAGGGACAGGATCAGGGTGGACATGGACGCCCACCAGCCTGGGCCACCGGGAAGGCAGGCCCTGGGGCTCCTCTTACAGGGACAGGATGGGCGGACCCCTTCCTGGATGGGGGCAGGCGGCCCGAGGACCAGGCCTTGTCCCTGCCATCCGAGGGCAGCTCTGAGGCCACTCGCCAGCACAGCACGCGGCTGTGTGCCTGTGAGATGGCGCCTCCAAACGGCCTTTCTGTGGAACCAGCGTCTGGGTGTGGAACTGCCCCCTCCCACCCGCTGCTGGCTTCAGACCCACAATTAGATGCTTCCTGTGGGGCTGTGTTGCCTTCCAGGCGTGGATGCCGCCATGCCTCGTGCTGCAACAGCTGATAGTTTTTTTTTTTAAATGGCACTTCGTGCCTGTTTCAGACCTGTGACGGGCACTGTAGTCCATGTGGCACAGACAGGGGCCAAGATCTAACCCGTCTGACCAGAAGCCTGGCTGCCCACTGCCCCTCCCAGCACCTATCCCTGCTTATTCCTCCGTTTCCCCAGCTGCTGTGATTTCCCTTGTGTTTCTGAAAGGCCCCACCTGTGCCTCACGCGGCCCCCACAGCTCCCACACCCCAGGGGAGGCTGCAGTCCACTTCTGGGTGGCCGGGGCTGCCGGGACTTGCTAGACAGTGGGGGCAGATGGGACGGGAAGCCCTCTGGGTGGAACTCTGCAGCCAGTTCTGTACCTTCCCCGCGGTGACCCCACAGTGTGACGGGCCTGGGTCTTCAGCGACCACACTGGTAGGCAGCCAGCGTCAGTGTGGGGTGACGGGGAGCGCCACGCTGCGGCCCATCCTCCAGCAGACCCCGTTACTGCCCGTGTCTTACCAGACGTGTGTGTGTGTGGGGGGCTCAACAGGGCTAGGACAGCCCCGCCCACCAAGGGTGGCTCCCGGCCTGACGGGGGAAGCACCCAGCAGGGCCAGAGCCCCGAGAGTCCCCCAGGAACTCCGGCCTGCCCCCTGGAGCGGCTGCGGGCCAGCGCGCCTGCGGGTAGACAGGGTGCTCTGCGGATCCAGACTGTCAGCTGTCGCCACGCAGCTTTCCCCAAGGTGGGCACCCCCACTGCCTGGGCAGGAGAGAGGTCCTGCTCCGGGGCCAGTCCAGCCCCATGCGCACAAGTGCCTTTGGTGTGGCCCCTGAGGAAATGCCCCAAAGGGCCCTTACTGCCTTTGGGGCACTTCCAGCACGAGGCACTGCTGGACATGACCAGACACAGTCAAGAGACAGGTCAGTCTATTCAGACAAACCACTGAGAACTTTAAAACTGCCATCTTATGCTTTATTGACAGGTAAATTATTCAAAAATGTTCTCACAATTCAATAATTACAAAGACTCAGACTTACATTAAAAAAGTAAAAACCAGGCCCCCAGCAGGTGCCAGCCCCCGCAGAAGGGGCGGGGCAGGGCGTGGCGCCCGTTGCTCAGTGCTGACTCAAGGTGCGTGCCCATCTTCCGCAGCATCTCTGAGGGCATTGACTGGGGGACAGCAGGGGCAGCCCGTCCTAGGTTGAGGACGAGCTGTGCGCTGGCCAGCTGACCACAAGCCTTCGAGGGACAGGCCACAGGCCCCACGGCTCCCACGAGACACAGGGAGGATGAGGGCACACCCGGGCACCGCAGGAGGAACGGTGAGTGGGAGTGTTGAAGAATCTACGCGCTCCTCGCGGGCTCCGTGCCCAGGGCCGGGCGGCAGGGTGTCCTCCCCCTTTCATGGAGGAGGCGGAGCTGGGAAACGGGTGGGGAACAGCACAGCTGACTTCACAGTAGTAGATACTGGTGACGCTCCATGGTTGTGACCGGGGAGAGACTCACACAGGGGACCCAGGGCAGGGCGGGCGTCGCTCACAAGGGACCTGTGTCCATGGCTAAAGGAGTAAGGCCACACACTAACCTCCACTGGCCCCTGTCTGCAAAATTCTAGCCACACTGCATGAGACAACTTCCTCCTCTCCTCCCACGGGCTTGGCAAAGTCTCAGGAGAGGGGCGCTGCTGGTGTCTCTGAGCAGGTGGCCGAGGCCGGCCCTGGGCACCTTCGAGTGCAAAGGGAAGGGCGTTGCCTCTCAGCTGTGCGGACGAAGGCTCCGGTCTACTGCCCTGAACAATGTGGTATAAAACTGATCGTATTATAATAAAGATCTTCTTCATCTCCACATCTACACCCGATACTACGTGTCCTTGCACAACACTGGAGGGTCAGCTCGGTCTTGGCACTGGCACTGGGGCCGCGCCCGGCTCTACACCCCGTGCTGGCGTCAGGCGTCGCAGGCTGGCTGCTCCAGGCCTTCGAGGGGCTGGCTCCTATGGGGGGAGTTGGGGCTCGGCGGGCCGCTGGGGTTGGAGCTGTTGGAAGGGGTCGAGTGCTTGGTGGAATCGGAATCGGGCTGTTAACAGAAAGGGCACAACATGAGCCCCCGCACCCAGGCCTGTGCTGTGGGGGGCGAGCCACCCAGCCTGACGCGCATGTTTGTGGGGGTCGGGGCTGGCCACTGCTTTCTCCTTGGACAAGGACTTGAACAAACGTCCCTCTGAGTGGCCACCAAGCACATGAGAAAGACACTCAGTATCAGTGACTGTTAGGGAAATGCACATCAAAACCACAGTGCAACACGACACGTGCCTGCTGGGATGACTGCTAAGAACAGGAAAATCACAAGTCCTGGTGCACGTGCAGAGAAACAACCCGTGTGCACTGCCGGTGGGAACGTGGCCTGGTGTGGCCGCCGCGGAAAAGTCTGGCGGGTCCTCAGAAGTTAGCGTCGTCTTGTGCATGCCCAGAGGACGTGAAGACGGGCTCGCACACATGCACACACGTGTTCCTAGCAGCACTCTGTGACAGCCGAAGGCGGGAGCAGCCCAACTCAGTCGGGCCACAGACCACCGGACACACACTGGGAGTCTCATACAGGGGAAGACTTGCAACACCAAGCGACGACGTGAAGGAACCCTGAGAACACGGCGCCCGGTGACGGAAGCCAGACATGCGAGGCCCCGAGCTGCACGACCCCACCCACGAGGAAGGCCCAGCACAGGCAGCTCCACAGAGAAGAGGCCGGTGAGCGGGCGGGAGACGAGGAGAAACTCTTTACGGGGAGGCCTCACTTTGGGGTGACGGGAGGGTGGAGTGCCAGTCAGAGCTGGCAGCTGCACAACACTGAATGTACCCAACAGCCACCCAGCCTCACCCCTGAGGACCCTAGGTCTCCTGGGAGGAACTCCAGCCCAGGACGCACGACCTGAATCTCAAGACAAACCCAAACCCGAAGCTGTTGGAGAGCAGCACTGTTGTCCTGGAGAGAGAAAATGAGCCCACTCCAGGGGAGGGGCCTGATGGGAGGGGTGGCTGAATGCAAGGAGAGCTTGGCCGGGGGCCTGCACTGGAGGAGGTGTGGGGGGACTCCGTGGGGACGCCGCACGGACATGCAGCCTGCTCCCAACTGGACAGCTGGGCCGGCTCTGGCTCGGAGGCAGGGCTCGATGGCAGCCACCTCCTGCCAGTCCAGGAAGTGTGCGTGTGTGCGTGCAGTGCACACAGCTACTCTCACACACCTGGGAGACTGGTGGCTGGAGAGGGGCGGGGGAACCACCATTTACCCAATTTAAAAATCAGACAAGCCTGATGAAGGGACGTTCTGCAAGAGAACTAGACTTGGCAAAACAAATCCAAAGCCATGAACAAACAGTGGCCGGACAGGCTGACGACTGAGATGGGAGGCCACGTGCACCCCGAACCTGCGCTCGGACGGAGAGCTCCAGGGACGTCACCAGGACATGGGGGATGGACAGGGTGTCAAGGGGACGGGGAGGCGTGAGGCGAGCTGCCTTGCTCTCGGGGACACATGGGGTAGTAAAGCTTACTGGGGTTGTTCACTCATTCTTGGAACTTTTCTGGTGGTATGAAAATTTCAAAAGACTATTGAGGGTAAAACAGTGAAAAAACAAGACCTCCCTCTAAAGTCATCAAAGGCTATAACCGTGGCAGGAGAGGCACCCCCACACCACAGTAACCAGGGACGCGGATGCCCCAGGGCAGAGCTGCAGCCGGCACAGCTTGGGGACAGCGAGGGCCACCTGGGTCACCAGCACGATGTCCAGACCAAACGCATCTGTGGGCCACGCGGGGGCAACTCACCCCGACCGGGGGGTCGGGTTCTCAGGAGACCCACTGACAATGGCAGCAGGGTGGGGACAGGGACCAACGTCGCTGCGGAAAACGTCTGCAAGCATCTGGTTAACACCCACCGCCACTTCCCGACTGGAAGCTGCCCTCACATTAAGAAGGGGGTGACGCTGCCTCAGCAGGTGACGGAGGCGCAGCAGGGACTCTGGCCCTGCACACACACACCCTCACACTGCACGTCACACATTCTCTTGCACACATTTGTGATAAGATGCCAGACAGTAATGGAAACCCTGCGGGGCCCTCCAACAGACCTCGCGAGATCTGTGACTCATCTGAACTGAAGAGACCCGCAGGCCGGGCTGCGTGAAAGATTGAACGTTTCTGTAGGACGGAGCCCCCAGAATTAGACGGGCTAGAGACGAGTGGTGTCGGGAAAAGCATTTGCAACAGATGACAACCGTGACTTAGTTTCCGAGAGTCACCAGAAAACAGGCTCAGCAGTGAGGTGGGTGGGAAGGGGGCGGGGCCTCGGAGGGAGGTGCGGCCAGTCCCTCGGCGGAAGGGGGCGGGGCCCGGGAAGAGCCAAGACGCGTGATCCTGGCAGTGCTTAGGGGGGCTTCCGGGCGCAGTGGGCAGGGCATGCAGCTCCCTGCCTCCCACGCATGGTGCCCGAGGGCACAAAGACCTGCACTCGTGAGCCGCTGCCCTCAGTGCCGAGCGCTCCCCACGTCACGGCCCCAATGGCGGCAGTGGTCTCCCACTGGGGGGCTCTCGCCGCAGCTCACCCGGAGACACCCAGAGAGCTGTGCCTCATCCTGTGCAAGTGCAAGGTCTGGGACACGTGAAGGAAACCCAGTGCCCCACGGCAGCCCCCAGCTGAGGCCCCCAGAAGCCGGCGGCGGCGGCCACGGGGAAGGCTCTCCAAGGCGCAGGACACTACTAATCTGTGTATCACAAGGTCGCACCCCTGGCCTGTGACATCTAAGGCCGTGAAACTGCACAGAGGAATCTGAGGGAGAGCTGGCCGGATGTTTTTAGGACAGTGCTCATTTCTCAGCTGTGCAATGACGCCCCCCAGTCAGCGCCCAGGAGGAGAGCCCTGTGGCCCTCTTGGCACCTGGGTGGGCCAGCCTCACCCATGGCCTGCATGGCTGTCCATGCAGCCATGGCTGGTGCCATGGGGCAGAGGACACAGGGGACTCCGGGGAAGAGCCTCCAAGGAGGCCCTGCACTCGGCTGTGGAGACTCGGCCCAGCCAAGGGACTGGACGGTCACGCCTCCCTGCCCCCAGGTTCACGGCTGGAGCCCACCCTGCCTGCCCTCCCTCGGCACAGCCCAGGCAGGAGTGCAGAGCTCCAGACAGGCTGGTCATGGCGGCCCAGGGCCTGTGTCGTCGGGCTGCGACTCGGCTGCACCCCCATGCCTTGGCTGCTCCAGGGGAGGGAAAGGATCTTCCGAGAAAAGTGACCCCGGGGTTCTGACGCTCCTCCCCATGGGCCGCGGCCCCTCGCCAGGCAGGCCTCACCTCTTTGTCGAAGTCCTGGTCGGGGTCAGACATGCTTCTCAGGGGCCCCGCCACGCTGGGCTCAGACCCACCTAGGGCACAAGGATGCCCTCGTCTTAGGGAAGAGTTCCAGCTGAAGGGCCCGTCCAGAGTCCATGCTGCCCAGCCCCGCACCCCCCCTCCGGTACCTGACGATGGCCATGAGACGTAGGGCTTGTTCCTGGGCACAGGCTGCCGGGCCAGGCCAGGGGCAGCGGGGCTGGGCCTCTCCTCCTGGGCCGGGGGCACCGCGCTCTGGGCGGAGAAGACAGTGTGAGAATACCTGGCGCTTCCTGGCAGGCGGGCCGGCTGCTGGTCTGCAGCCCCCACAGCTGGGCCAGGAGGGCTCTCCCAATGACATCAGCTACGTTTTGAGCTAAGAACTGGCAATAGTAACTTTAAACCAGTTGAATCCTACAGAAAACCCACATTTAAGAATGAGAAAAAAAGTTACCTGCTCACACTAAGATGTTATCTAGAAAAACTTTAAAAAAAATTTTTTTATTTATTTATCTTTAGAATGGAAGAGAAGGATAGAGGGAGATAAATATCAATGTATGGTTGCTTCTCCTGTGTCCCCTGATGGGAACTGGCCCCTGCTAGGAACTGGCCTGCAACCCAGGCATGTGCCCTGACTGGTAATCGAACCGTGATCTTTGGGTTCAAGGCCCGTGCTCAATCCACTGAGCTACACCAGCCAGGGCGAAAAACTTTTCTTTTTAAGATTTTATTTATTTTTAGAAAGAATAAATAAAAGAAGGGAGGGGAGAGAAACATCAGTGTGTGGTTGTCTCTCACGTGGCCCCAACTGGAGACCTGACCCACAACCTAGGTACGTGCCCTGACTGGGAATTGAACCGCCTACCCTTTGGTTCGCAGACCAGAGCTCAGTCCACTGAGCTACACCAGCCAGGGCTGGAAGTTGTTTTTGACGCTGGTTTTGTCACAAAACCTTAGCAGTCACTGAACAACGTCAGGGCCCCTTGGCAGGCGCTCCCACAGAAGCGGCAGGCTGGGGGAAGGGCCCTGTGCCAGGTGCTGAGGGTCTGCTCAGAGCGCCTGGACTGCTGGCGGGCTGGGGGGAGCCGCTACACGCCCCAGACAGAGCCCCGCCCTGCCGGAGCTCACCAGAGGCAGGTCCATGAGCACCTGCAGGCCGTCACCAGGGCCCATGTGGGCCACATGGTTGAAGTTGGTCGGGTTGGATATCATTCTGGATCTCAGTTCTGGGTCTCTGAGCATCTCCCTGGGGAAAAGAAGGTGTTTTGGGATCTACACACACGGAACGCAGCCAGGGCTCGGACACGGCAGCCCACAGCAGGGCCGGGGCCGCAGCGCTCACCGCCGCTGCTGCAGCCGCTCCTCCTCTGGCACCTTGAAGACGAACCGCCTCTTGCTCCTGGTCCGAAGCATCTGCTTCCTGCTGTTGTCAGAAGTGTCAGGCACGGTCAGCACTGCTCCTGCAGGAACCGGGAAGGTGCGCGCTCAGCCACCTGTGGGTGCACGCCTGGCTGTGCAGAAATGGGGGGGTGGTCTCCGGGAAGGCCTTCCCACCCCCTCCGCCTTCAGAGAAGGGTTCACCTGAGAACTTGCTCTTAAAGTAGATCAGGCGGGGAGGCTCGCAGTTCAGGAGGTTGAGGGTCCCCTCCAAGTTCAGTGGTCTGATCTGTGGGAACCAGAGAGGGACAGTCGCCTTGTGGCCGGCAGACGGCAGCGGGAGGAAGCTGGCGTAGGCCCGGGCCTCACCTTCCGCAGGCCAATGGTCTGCACCCACTCCATGGTGTGCACGTCAAAGACGTCCACGCCGTAGTCGCTGTACACCGTGACGTGTGAGGGGCTGCAACCTGGTGCAGGCGGGGCAAAGTGAGGTGAGGGGGCGGCACGGCCAGGCCTGGCGCCTCCCGCCCCGAGGGCAGCGACCAGGCCCGCCACCTGGGCGCCTCCGGAAGGTGCAGGGGCCACACCAGCCTGGGCCCAGGTGGGGGCAGGGGTGGCCACCGGCGCTTGCCCACGGTCACCCCAGGAGTGCCAACCACACCACCAGGCGTCAGCGCTTTCCCACCCCTGCCATCACAGCAGCACGTCCGGCAGCGCGGCACCAGCGCTGGTCTCGGCCTCCACCCGCCTGTGCCGCAGCCTCCACCGAGCGCGCAGCCTCAACGCATGAGGGGCCCAGGGAGGGGCCAAGCGTCGTTCTGTGAGGCGAATTCCTTCCGCGAGAGGTGCCATGAAGCCAGGCTTCTGAGTAAATACTTAAAAGCACAAAACCAGCGCTGAGCTCTTGGGCAGCAGCCCCGCCCACGTGCCCCAGAAGGATGTCATCTGCTCCGACACAGGAGGTGGGACTGGGTCTGTGACAGCGCTTCCCTGCTCAAGCTCAGTGACAGCACCTGTCCTCAGTGACTTGAAAAGCCGCCTAGAGCACCAACGACCGAGCCCGAGGACTGAGGGCCGTCTGGCCTTTGAAGCCGGGGGCGCCCCCACGTGCAAACAGCAGCAAGGACGCCCGGCAGAGGAAACAGCAGGGACATCTGTGCCCCTCACGACTGGACACATGCTGTCCGTGGTCACACTTGGCCTCACCCGGCTGCCCCCAGCTCACCCTGGTTCCCGGCGCCTCCACTCGTGGTGGTTCCAAGTCGGTCTTTACCAGGCCCCAGGCTACAGACCGTGGATGGCCCTTTTAAAGCCTCTGCAGGGCTGTTATGTCCCAAAAGACCGGTGTAATGGCCTTTTCTTTTGGAGGGAAAAAAAAAAAGCACAGGGAACTAGGAAGCAAGCAGGACGCTAATGCTGGCCCCCAGGCCCTCTCAGAAGCGAAGCCTGGACGAACACGAGGCCGTCCTTCGGAGGCCCACGTGTGGAGACGCGAGTGGAGGACCTGTCTTGGCGGGGCTCCCAGGCGGCGCGGCACCGCTTCCGCAACCCCACAGGTGTTCCACGTGCAGGAAGCCGGGAGGACATCTTTGGGCTGCAAAGCACTGCAGAGTCGGGCGGGTCTGCAGTTAACCTGACTGCCGTGGCTCGTACCATCCCCTCACCTCTGTGGCCCCAGCGTCCTCTTGGGGTCGTGACGGGGAGGCTGAGCACACGCAGGCACCCAGCTGACACTTAGGGCTGGTGCGCGGGGTCGGCGCACCGGCCCTGAGACCCACGGAGCGTGGCCTCGTGCAGGTGGAGGGGGCACCAGGTGCCCCACAGCTCAGGCACCGGGAGCCTGGGCCCTGCAGTCACTCTCTTTCTAGCGGAGAAAGGCCTGCTGGGCGGAGCCAGCGGTTCTGAGGGTATTCCTGCACCGCTGTCCGCGAGGACGGTGGAGTATGGCAGGGAAGCAGCAGGGTGTCACAGCAGCTGGCTCTGGGCCGCCTGCTCAGCCCCAGCCAAGGACTAGTAAGTTGCCCTTGAGCCCCAAGAGCCAACGGTGGGTGGCGCCTGGTCCCAACACCCCAGGCTCTCGACCAGCTGGGCAAACCCAGCAACATAGGGGATGAAAGGACTGTGCTTTTAGGTGATGAAGGGAAAATGAGGCCCCCACCCCCACCCATTACCCCACTTCCACTGCCCCTGGCTCTGCCTGGCCTGCGGAGTGCTGCAGTGCAGGGTCTTGGAAAGGTCAGAAGGCGGGGCTGTGGGGGCCGACTCCGGGGACCCCGTGACTCCCCCAGCACCCCACGCACTCAGAGAGCCACTTGCATGATGCAAGCTGACTCTGCTCTTTCCCAGAGCAGCTCCTGCCTCTCAAGATGACCTCTGCCCCGGGGGGACTTCGGCCCAGACATGGGCCGCACTCCTGCTACACCCCATTGCCTGCAGCGTGTCGTGACCAGGTGTTTACAGACGGCCGCCGTGGGCAGGCGAGCGGAGAGGGGCCCGAGGCTCCTGCAAGTCCACCCCGGGCGGCCGAGGATCCAAGTCAGGACCACGTCCCCGGGCAGCACCACGGGGCCCACCCTCCCGGCGCCGTCCCCGCTCCCCTGCTCTGGCGGCCGAGGCAGCAGAGGCGAACAGAAGCAGGACCAGCACGTGCTGACGGGCGAGCAGCGCAGCGGCGGGGGAGGCAACAGAAAACATATACATACTACAGGCAATGGGCACCGCAGGCCACATGAGCTCCTGCGCGCGCGACCTCCGGCCTTGCGGGTCCACGTACACTCCCACGTGGCTGAAGCAGAGCAGGAACTCCTCGCTCGCCAGCTCCACGGCACAAAGGGCGTCAAAGGGCTGTTGTGAGAGGAATGCAAGCGAGGGGTCGCTGGGATTTACCAGGGTCAGAGCCTGCCCATCTCCCTGGGTGCTCAGCAGGGCGAACCCTGAGGGGTAGCCCACACAGAGCCTGTCCTTGAGCGCGGCCATCCACTGCACGGTGCCGGGGGCCACAAGCTCTGCGACCTTCCGGTGGAAAGGCTTCGTTCGCTGGACCTCATAGTACAGGACCAGCCGCTTCACCGCCACGAACAGGCAGGTGGCGGCACTCCTCTTCAGTGTCCCCGTCACCACGAGCTGGCAGCCCTTTGTTTCCGGAAGCTTGATGTCAACGTTGCTTTCGGCGCCATCAAAAGCAGACCACGAGCAGAGGTGGACGTGGTGATTCCGGCCGCAGAGTAGCACAGCGACTTTCTCTCTGGGAGCGAGCTCGATCTGGTACACCTTCTTGTAGTCCGCCACTCGGACGATCACTGCGGGGAGGACAGGGCGTGAGGCCCAGCGCAGGGGGGCGGGGGTGAGCGCAGCGCCTGCTCTCAGACATCTGCTAAGGAGCCCCTCCACTCCTTCCCTGTGCAGTCAGCCTGGCCTCTGCTACCTCACATGCAACCTCGTGGCCCCCCAGGCAGACCTCCTGCCTGCTCATCACTGAGGCCAGCAGCCCCTGGGTTGCAGCTGGGGAGCAGAGCACTGTCTCCAAGCTCACGGGATCCTTAAACAAACTAGGAGAGCACTTGCCCTGCCCTGGGCCCCCACAGTCCCCCACTCCTCCCAACACCCTCACTGGAGCGGGGACTGGACTGGACGGTGCACCCTTCCTCCACACCGTGCCAAGTGCAGAGACACTGGCCGTCAGGAAGGGGCACCGTCCTCTCTGGAGCAGAGCGGGGCAGGGCCCCTTAGGCCTTGTCCAATCCCAACACCCTCCTGTCCCAAGGCCCAGGAGGTGAAGAGGGGAGACATGGGTGCATCTGCTTTTTCTCACTGGGGAGAGTGAAATTTCAAAATCTCCAGTAAAGGAAGTCTCAGTGAGGTGCCAGCGGCCAGGACCAAAATGGACCCCATTCCTGGGGCGCTCTCCCAGCCTGCCTAGCCGCTCAGCCCCATCCTTAGAGTGGAAGCCACACAGCAGCCCACCCAGCACTGTGCCCGTGGGCGGCAGCCACCCCCGTTGGAGGCCCCCCCCCAGGGCCCACCAGGGACACTGCAGTTGCCGAACACCAACCTCGTTGCAGACCCTTTTCCCTGGCTGCTGCCCCTCCCCCTTGTCATAAAGTTCCCTGAGGGGGCAACAGTCCCCCCACCCAGTCACGCTGTCTCCACCCCTGCAAGGTCCCCGACGGGGCCCACTCACCATCTCGGGTCACCTCGATGACGTACAGCCCTTCTTCTAAGCCGACCGCGATCCTGTCGCCGTCTGTTGAGAACAGAAAGCCCATCAGCGGTGGTGCACACAGATGGTCTGCTCCGTGGGGCCCCGGAGGGCGCCCAGCTCCAACACCGGCACAGTGGGGGCGCGCCCACATCTGAGTCCTCTGCGCCCCACAGGGCGGGGCCCGGGGCACACGGCACATACCCAGGATGGCGGCCGTGAGCACGGCCTTGATGAGGGGCAGCGAGCTGTCGTAGGCCTCCTGCGGCACGTGCACCGCCTGGTTCCGCAGGCGGTTCTTGTGCAGGATGGAGCGCAGGCCCTCCAGAATGCCCACCCACTTCCTCTTCTCGTTCTCGTTCTCTGTCAGAATGAGCAGTGAGCTGGTCTTAGAAGGGGCTCCTAAGAGGGAGGCTGTCACCTTCATGACGGAAGACAAGACAGGGAGAAGAGCCGTGAGTGACCGGAGGCCAGCACAGTGCCGGTGAGGCCGCCATCGCCCTGGCGCGGGCGCCTGTTCCGAAGGGGCCTCTGAGCCGCGCCCAGGGGGCCGCTGGGCCCAGGCCACCTGCAGCCCTAGTGGGGCCTCAGACATCTCCGCTCTTGCCCAAACTGCGGGCAACGCCCGTGCTGAAGCTGCTTCCCTGAAGGATCTCATTTTAATGCAGGGAGTCCCAGAGCATGGCCCCGACAAGGAATCTCCCTCCAACAAATGCCCGCTCCTGAGAGCGCCCCCAACACAGCGACACAGGGACACAGGGACAGCCTCAGCTGATACTGCTGGGCGCACAGCAATGGCTGATCTCGGTGACGGCTGATCTCAGTGCCATACACTAGAGGTGCTGTCTGAATGCAGACGCAGCTTAACAACAGTGATGGTGACGATGATGCCGGCCCAAACTTGACTGTGTTTAAAGCTCCTGGCAGAGGAGTGAGGCAGTTCTTTCCCCTGATCCAGTCTCCTTGCACCACAACCTCTATGGCAACTGGGGGTGTGGGGAGGTGGAGCTGCTCTGCCTCGGCCAGCCCAGCAGGTCTGCTTGAGTGGGGGCGGCAGGGTGTTCCCGCTATGCTCCAGGTCCCGCCCAGCTAGTCACAGGGGGGGCCAGCCTCAGGCACCCTGTGGCTGGAGAGACTGGGGTGCAGTGTGCTGTGGGGGGTCGGGCCCCAGGGAGCGGGCAGCGCAGTGTGGAGTGGGCACCCATGTGCTGTGATTTTTTATGATTAACAAAACGTCTCTAAAACGCAGGAAAGAACCATACCCTGAATATACAGGGAACATCTCGGCGCGAAGCATGTATGACGTCAGAAGCCAGGACCGAGCTCACCGAGAGGGCCTCGTCCCTGCAGAGAAACGGGGCACTCAGCAGGCCGAAAAAGACACCACCCTCCCGGACCGGCCACCCCACGGGGAGGGGTGTGTTCAGGGCCGTGCCCGTGCCGTGAGGTGGCCCCGCGCCTCTGCCTGGGTCAGAACCTGCTTCCACGGGCAGAGCCCACAGGCAACCCGCAAACCCCGAGCACACAGCTCCCATTCCTTGCAGCCATGCTGGTGACAGACTCGCCACCTCACTGAGCAGGCCCACATGTGGCTACACCCGGCAGTCCCTCTGCTGTCCCTCTGCAGGGACAAGCTGAAACCTTCTGGTGACCACGGGGCCCCATTTCCGACCCACTCCAAACCTGGGGCTCGAGCCCGGCACATTGCCCCGGGGTGTCTGCCAGTGGCCTCTGCACAGCCGGGCCAGTGCACACCGACCGACACACACACAGCAAGGGCGAGCAGGACCCCCTGCGGACTCTCCAAAAACAGAGGGCCCCCGCTGTCTGCCCCGCCCCAGGTGATGGGGAGCAGGAGCCGCTGTGCAGGGACTCGGACACATGGCTGTCCGCCAGGGCGCCTCCCAGGGCATCCCTCGCCCCCAGAACAGGGCCGGAGACTGAAGCTCCAGGCCGGGCCCTGCTCCGAGCAGGCACCAGCGTGTGCACAGTGTTCGCCCGTGCCGTCCCGTGTGGCACTGGGGGTGGGTGGCGAGGGAAGGGAGCTGGCCCGGCAGCGACAGCAGCTCTGCACGCCAGGCCCTGAGCCCACCACGCCTGCCTGTTAACATGCGTTGTTCTCACAACCGCCCTCCACCCCCATCATGTCCATTTTACAAATGGGGAGCAAAGTCAAGAGCCACGAAGGAAGGAGAGTGCTTGGCTGCCACGGAGTGTCTGCAGACAGGTCAGAGGTGCCCTCACGCAACCTGAGGCTCAAGGCTGCGGCCACAAACCCGGATACTTGTCAGGCACCAGAACACGCAACACATCTCTGGATACTGTCTACTTGTTTGGGGAGCATGTGGTTTTCTTACGTCTCACAGCCATTTGGCAAACTGTTCATTGCAAACCTACGAAGAGCAGGTGGTTTCTGGCCCACACCTGAAGTCCCCGTCGTGGACCAGCGCGGTGACAGAGGGGTGGGGTGTGACTGAGGTTAAAGGTCATCAAGCAACAGACTCTCATTTCGCTGGAACACCGGCAAGTGGGCACTTGAAGACAGGCACACACCTGAGGTCCAGCACCTGGCTGGCGACCACTCCCGGCTGGGTGGACTTCCCCTCTGGCAGGTCGTACAGGAAGAGCTTACAGTCACAGACCACCGCGTAAGCCCGCTGCCAGCCCTTCTTCACGCCGGTCGGCTTGGGGACCTACAGTCGGAGAGGTGCTGTGTCACTAGGCCAGCGAGGCCAGTGCCAACCCTGTGGGAACAGCCCCTGAAGGGCCAGGCCATGGGGGACCTGCTCATGAGGACACCGGGCCCCTCCCGCTGCTGCACAGCGTGGCCTCCCCACAGACCAGCCCCGCGCCTGGCCCAGGCTGGTGGCCAGTGCCTGGCCTAGGCCAGGAAGGTTAAGGCGCTGCTGGGGAGGACACTCCACACCCAACAGGGGACATGGGGACAAGGCGAACACCTCAGCAGACAGGCAGCCTGGGAGAGCCGCAGTGGGGGGAGTTAAAGACAAAAGGGCCCGGTGGTCTTCAGGCGGCACCTGGCGCCAGCGCCCCGTCGTCAGACGCACGGCCTGGAGGCAAGGATGGGCGGGCCGCACATATGTGTCTGGGGTCCCGGGACCCGGGGCCCCAGGGTGGGCGGGGGTCCTACCTTCACGTAGCCCTTGTAGGCAGTCCCTATGCCGCGCTGCACGTCCACACCGAGGGGCCGCTTAGACTGCTCTGGGGGGACGGGGCACACCTGGGGAGCGCTGTCGCGGCAGGACACATGGCAGGCGAACGCACACACTGCAATGAACCGACGTGGTCAGCCAACCGCGCCTGCGGCAGGCCCCGGGGACCCCACGCGGCAGCTCCTCGACACTCCCCACCGCAGCTCGGGGCTGTGGGAGCGACCTCTCAGCGTGCCCACGGGGCACAGCGAGGCTGCAAGGTGACGTGCTGTGGAAGACAGCCACACAGCTGGGTCTCTTGCTCTCCCACATGGTGAAGTTTCAAACCCATCTGACGGGTGATGGTTTCGGTGACTTACGGGGCTGGGGGAGGCTGGGTTGCCTCTGGCAGGCAGTCAACAGGCTGGCCGTGTTTAGGTTAATGATGGGGAAGGCGTGTGCCAGCATGGATGACGAGAACACAGAGCTCTTCAGCAGAGCAGTCCCACCCACTGACCAGCGAGGGGGTGCCGAGGGCTGACTCTGGCCCAGCAGTCCTGGGCATCGTGACCTGGCCACCTGCATTGTATGGGTCACATCCCCAAACGTGAGGGCCACGCTGGCCTGGGGCAAGGGCACAGCACAGGCTCAAAAAGCAGACAGTGGCTACGGTGAGGGGTGCTTCCTCCAGAGGAAAGAGGAGACGCTTGCTCTCTGCTGTGGCTGATTTTCTAAGGCAACTGTGTACTGTGGTGTCCAACCCATGGGCCACATGTGGCCTAGGATGGCTATGAATGGGGCCCAGCACAAAACCGTAAATTTACTTAAAACCTTTTCTGTGCCCTGGCTGGCGTAGCTCAGTGGATTGAGCTCGGGCCTGCGAACCACACAGGTTCGATTCCCAGCCAGGGCACATGCCTGGGTTGCGGGCCAGTTCCCGGCAGGGGACTCATGGGAGGCAACCACACACTGATGTTTCCCTCCTTCCCCTCCTCTCTAAAGATAAATAAATAAAATCTTAAAAAAACACCTTTTCTGTACTCATCAGCTTTTGCTAGTGTTTGTGCATTTAATGTGCAGCCCAAAATGACTCTTCTTTTTCCACTGCGGCCCAGAGACGCCAGAAGGTTGGACACCCCTACACACAGTACGTCCATGAGCCAAGGTCACGGACAGAGGCCTCAGTCACCCCGGACCAGAGTGTCCGCCCGCATGGTTTGGGCTCAGCTCTCAGCTCCCAGCCTCTCTGGAGCGCCATCAGAGCTGACGAAGGAGGAGCTGCCCTCAGCCGGCTCACCACCAGGCTTCACCGCAGCCCTGCCTGCCTCCAGGGACACTGCCCTCCCGAGAAGGCACCCGGCACCGCCGGCAGACACTCACCTTCGCAGGCGTAGCCCTGGCGGACGAGGCCCACCATCAGTGAGGTGCAGTGGCTGCACTGCGTGGGGCTGGAGAAGGACTTGATGCCGAACTGGTGCGCTTTGGGCTGCAGGGAGAACACCAGGGGGTGAGCGTGCATTCTGCCAAGGGCGTCAAGTTCACAACCGTCTCGAAAGGTGGAGACGTGCAGCTTCACCCTGAGGTTCATATGGTATTGGGCCATGCAGACCAATGCCTGCGGACTTAACACCCACCCAAGGAGCCAGAGCCGAAAAAACGTCACCATGTGTTTCCTACAGAGAGAAGTCTAGCACAACCACGAGGTCGGTGGGCGCGTGAGCGGGAGCAGGGCTGCCACATGCTCTGGAATAAGCCCCTGACCTCCGAGAGGCTCTGGGGGGCCTCCCAGGGCCACGTTAGGGGCTGAGCTCTCACTGGGGGCAGCCCTCCTACTCGAGACCAACAGACGTGCAAGAAACAAGCAGCAGCCCTGTTGTAACAACAGGCCCGGAAAGGCCCCGCCCCTGCTAGGAAAGGGGCGGTGGGAGGTGCTGTGTGCAACTCGGGGCGGGGTGCCTGCAGGCTGGCACTGCAGAGTCGGGGAACAGAGCCGTGGTGGGACCCCGGCAGGAGGCAGGAGGGATCAGCCCAGGACCCAAGGTTCAGGCTCCCCGACCCCTGACCGGGCAGGCCACCCGACAGTCTCAGACACGCTCAAGTGCCTCAACTCCAGTTGGCTTGGCTGTGGACAGCTAACAGCCTGCCAGAGACCAATGTCTACGATAAAGGAAATAAAGTCATCTCAGGCCAAACGTCAGCTAAGCTTGAGACTTGGACCATGTGATGCCTGGAACATTCTGATCTATGTTGAGCCTGCGTGCACTGGTGTGCACAGATTGCCAGACACATTTATGGAAAAGCACAATCATTAAGTGCACACTCAGCACAGTTCTGTTCATGTTGAGGAGGGCGCCGCTGCCCAGGTCTCTACGACTCTAGGAGCTGAGGGGTGAAGGGGACAAACCTGGCAAAGAGACTCACTGGACACAGAGCGGAGCGGCAACCTGCAGAGGGGAGGTGGGTCTGGGGAATGGAGAAAGGGGCCTGGGCTGGACGTGGACATCCCCCAGTGAGAAGGCGCTCAGGGAGCACCGGCGTGATGACGGAAACACAGGGTCCCAGCACTGCCCGGACCGTGTGCCGCCGGGAAGAAACTGTCACCAGGGCAGACGGGCTGAGTCGCTGGGTTTGCGAGAAGGACACCTGCCTCGTCCACGCAGCAGTGCCCTTCCAGGACCCAGGAGGGCCCACGGGGGAGACCACGGCCTACCTTTGGTCCAGCCAGAGTGAGGGCCTGAGGGGCGGGCGGCCTCTGCGAAGCCCGAGCTGCGTCCTGGGAGACAGGCGGGGAGAGGTGAGCGCCGCCCCAGCACTGCCGCCCCGCTTCCCTCTCCAAGTGGCCCGCAGGGAGCAGCTTTGCATTTTTAACACCCCTGGCGGTGGCAACACTGCCCCACCCTGCCCATCTCGCTGGCACACCAGCAGCGACACTGAAAGGCACACGGGGCTCAGACCCGGGGGCTGGAGGCAGGTCCAGGGGCAGCAGCCTTACTTCCTGCTGGTCGGTGCTTGCGGCCACGGGCGTCGACTGGGACACCTCCGGCTTTAGAGCCTGTGTTTCTTGCTCACTGGCTGAGCCGGTCTATAAGGAAAAAAGGTAAAGAAAGAGCGGGAGTAAAGCAGTTCATTCTGCAGAACTCAAACCCTAATGATGTGTTCTTTCTTTAAAAAGTGCATCCCTAGCCTTGGCTGGTGTGGCTGCATGGACTGAGTGCCGGCCTGGAAACCGAAGGGTCAGCGGTTTGATTCCCAGTCCAGGCACATGCCCGGGTGGCAGGCCACGTCCCCAGTCGGGGTCGTGTGAGAGCAATCGATGAAGTACTTCCCACGTTGATATTTCTCTCCCTTTCTTTATCCCTCTCTAAAAAATGAATAAAAACCAAAAAACAAAAATAAAAAGTACACTCCTTGAGGACCTGCGGTCCCAGCACGGGTTCTCATCCCTGTGGCACCAGGCGGCCGGCCCGCCCCACTCACTGTGCACTGTGGGTTCTGAGCCTGGCACGCGGCCGCTGGCTGGGTGGACTCTGCGGGCACAGCCAGGCAGCGGCAAAGGCGGAGGTCACCTGGCCTCACCTCGCCCGCAGCCCGCACCCCCTCCCCATTTAAAGGGAAGGAAGGGGAAAAGGCCGGCCCTCTGAGGTCACTCACAGGTGATTCTGCCTGTGCCTTGTAGCCTTAAGATACAGCAGCCAGAGCTTCCCGGCCTCACTGCCGGGACCAAGAGGAAACCCCGACATTGGCAGAGGTCCCCGGGCCTCCAACCAGAAGGGCTTCCCGGGAGGGTTACGACAGGGAAGCGAGGCTGTGCTGCAACAACTCGAATGAATCGTCCAATGTGCAACTGAAGCTGAAGCTTTGAAGCTAATCTAAAGCTAAAGCTGCATTCTAAAACCACTTAAAATTGGCCATATTTTAACAACTACTCCCGACACCAGACCAACACCGCCCCATCGAAGGCTACTACTATGTCCACCTACTACTGTGTCCACCTACTACTGTGTCCACCTACTACTGTGTCCACCTACTACTGTGTCCACCTACTACTGCGTCCACCTACTACTGTGTCCACCTACTACTGTGTCCACCTACTACTACGTCCCCCGATGCTCAAACCCCGTTCCCGTGGGCGGGAGTATCGTGAGCACTGGCGCTTTGCGGGGACGCAGACGAGCGAGCAGAAGGCACCCATTTACAGCTGTACCTGGTGCCCCAGAGGAAAGCCCACCCAGCCCGACCAGAGAAACACTCTGCAGCAGCTGCAGTTAGTCCGGCGGCTCACGCAAGCCCGCACACGACCACGCTGCCAGCTCCGGATGGGTTTGCAATCAACTTCACAAGGGAAAGGCTGGGTCACTCAGCTGACAAAGTACGCTGACTGCCTAAGCGAATTTCTCCCAGGTAACCTGATTGTTACCACGAACGGCCGCACTGGTTTCATTTAGCTGCTGGCTGATCGGAAGGATGCGAACTGAGGGAGGAGGCGCCCCCGTCGAGCCGTGAGCACAGCCACAGGGGCACCAGGGGCTGACTTCTTCCCCAGCAGCTGGCCGACAGGGTGGGGAGACACAGCAACCCTGTCCCCCGGTAACCACCTGTGTGAGGGCCTGGTTTCCTCATGAACGGAATGTGGGCGGGGGCCAAACTCCTGAAAGGCGTCCCCAGTCCGACCCCACCCTGGCTGAGGGCAACGCTCTCCACTGAGTAAACGTCCTCTCTCCTCAAGCCAGCGTTGTTCAAGAACGACGGAAATTAGCCACAAAAAGGTGGACACGCTGGCTGCAGAACACGGGGGGCCGACCTCGGCCCCCCTGCAGGCTGCAGCGCCATCCAGTGACGAGGGTCCAGCCAGAAGCCACCTGTAGAGCCATGACATCACAGAGAAGCCGCTGCTTTCCTGGCCATCGCCCCCCAGTTAACAGTCCCAGTCTTTGGCCACCGCAGAGGGGTCTGGCCCTGCAGTGGCAGAAAAGGCCAGGGCAGCAAGAAGCTGTGACAGAATGTGAGGAAGAGGCCCGGTGCGCCACTGAGTTCCTGCACCTGCTTCTTATACACGGAGGACACAGGGGAGGACGGACGCGGCCAATCTCACCAAAACCGTCTCAGCAGACGAATGGAACAGCTGTGCACCCAGAGGACGCGTGCAAACCTGCGTGGGTTTTGTAAAAACTGACCTAGGCAGGAGTCACTAGCCCACTGGCGAAGGCTGCTAGTGACGGCTCCCGGGGGCCTGTCCTGCATTGCCCCTCCTCGACCAATGCGCAATGTCAGCATGGCCGACCCTGGTGGGCAGCTTCCACGGGGCATGGGGTCCGCATCCCTCCTGGGCAGAGCTCCCACCAGATGTCCGGCCCAGACCTAACCCAGGGAACACCAGACAGACCCAAACTGCTGGACACTGCATAGGACAACTGGTCTGGACATGCTGAAAACGCCCACGTCCCACCCAAAGGGGCAGGGGAGGTGGGGGCGCCCTGCCTTTCCAACAGGACAAGCCGGTGGGGCCCTGAGCTCTGGCTGGACCCAGTGCTGGTCAGTGCCACACTGTGCACACGACAAGGACGTCGTGGTCAGGCAGGGTGGCTGGGACCTCAGGACACACAGTCTGAAGTGCCCCACATCACGGGGGCTCATTGCTCAACACCAGCAAGCTCCGGGAAGGTCTGTGTGTGCTAGGGGACAGCAGGGACATGCTTGTGGCACGAGGCCGGACGAGGTGCCAGTGCTCACCGGACAGTTGCTTCAACTTCACCACAAGTGCAAAGTTTTCAGTAAAAAGTGGGAAAACCCACAAAAACAAAGAGTTCCCAGAGGTCCCAGGAATGAGCTCCGGTTCCATGATTTTAACCTGTCCTGCTGTGTGGGGCTCCTAGCGAGGGGCGCACTGCTGTTTCTGGAACAAGTGGAAAGACCGCCACACCCCCACGGCTGGCCCTTCACAACGACGCTCCCGAGGACAGAACCCACCCCCCACCCCCAGGTGCCTCGGCAGGACTTTCTCAGGAGCCGCCTCCTTCCACCCCCGACGGAGCCACCGGCACAGCCCTGCAGGAGTTGCCAAAAGGAGGCTGCTGCCGACCCAGCCTCCCTCTGTGGCAGTGGGAGGGTCTGCACAGGACGCCCGCAGCACTCCCTGCTCTGGCAGAGGCCGGGCGGACGTCCTCCCTGAAGACACTGCACACCCGCTGACCCAACTTTCACTCGACTCCCGGGAGCCTCTCCTCAAGCATTCCCAGTACCCGAGCGTCTACACCCACACACCCGACTCCGGGTCAGGTGGCAGGGTTGACGACAGGGTCAGCGTGACCAAGGCAGAGAGTCCGGCGCTGACGCGCTGCTGAGTCTTGCGGTGCCCGGGCAGCCGGATGACACCGCACGGTCTCCGACAGGTCCCTGCTCCCTCTGCAGGACAGTTACTCACGCGGAACGCCAGGTCGTGGGCCAGAGGCGCAGCGTTGAAGTACTCGAAGACGGAGTCCTGGAGATCTGGGAGTTTGAGTCCTGCGAGAAAGAGGCCTCGGGTCAGGGCACAAACGTCCAAAACTGCCCTGCGCCGGGACGGGGAGGGGACAGCGTCCGACAGGTGGACGAGACGGCGCAGCGCCAGACAGGTGAGGGGAGAGTGTGCTGTGGAGAGTAAACAAAGATGACTCTCTCGGAAATCTCCGAGGAGGAGGGGGCCCGGGGTCAGACCAGGGGTCGTGGCCGTCTCGGGTGTGGGAAGAACACTGGGGAGTCGGCAGCTTTCCAACAACTGGCCCTGAACAACCGGCCACAGGACGAAGGGACGAAGACAGGCTGGACCCGCGCCCCAAGCTGCGCATCAGCACGACTTCCACATGGATCGGTCAGGCTGGACCCGCCCCACAAGCTGCGCATCAGCACGACTTCCACATGGATCGGCCAGGAAGCTGCGTCTTAGAAAATGAAACCACCTGGCTGGTGTAGCTCAGTGGACCACACGATCGCGGTTCGATTCCCAGTCAGGGCACATGCCTGGGTTGCAGGCCAGTTCCCAGCAGGGGACTCACGAGAGGCAACCACACATTGATGTTTCTTTCCCTCTCTCCTTCCCTTCCTCTCTAAAGATAAATAAATAAAATCTTTAAAAAAAAAAGAAAATGAAACCACACGTGTGACAGGGAAAACACGGGTGAAAATTATCTGAACAACCGGGGATGCAGGAGTATCTCCCTGTGACAAAAGGGGGGAAATCTGACACACAAACTTTTTAAAAACCTTATGCATCCCCTCCGAAATCATTAAAGACAACTGGCGAGAATATTTGCAACTTCTGTCACAAACGCAGGCTGTGATCCTCCATAAAGCTTCTGAGGATTAAGAAAAAGACTTAGAGCCCTGGCTGGTGTAGCTCAGTGGATTGAGCACGGGCCTGTGAACCAGAGGATCGCGGTTCAATTCCCAGTCAGGGCACATGCCTGGGTTGCAGGCCAGTTCCCAGCAGGGGACACATGAGAGGCAACCACACATTGATATTTTTCTCCCTCTCTCCCTCTCTAAAGATAAATAAGTAAAACCTAAAAAAAAAAAAAAAAAAAAAAAGACTTAACGACTTGTGGTTTTTCAAACGGGCAAACTCACACACAGGTAAGTCACAGGTTAAGAACAGCGGCCCCCACACGTGTGGAAAGATGCTCCGCCTTGCTCAGGACGCAAAAACACAAACCAGGTCCACGCCGCGGTGCCGCCCTCGCCAGGGTGTCTGGCCACACCTGGCAGGCGGGCAGGACCCCGCGCCGCGGCAGGGACACGGACATGCCGGCGTCTGCGGCAGGGGCCAGCGACACCCAGGTGCAGGCTGACCCCCAGACCGACAGTCCATGTCTGGGCGTGAGTCCCCGAGGCCACGCATGGGGCCAGTCACGCACGCTGAGCTCTGTGACAGCGAAGGCGGAGTGGCCGACACCCAGCCCCCAGGGCCGGCGCAGAGAGCGCTGAGGGCGTGAAGTCTCATTACACTCCCACGTACCTGCTCTGTTCTCAAGACAAGGGAAGGGAAGGGAAGGGTCGACCAGGAACTGGGGGTAACTTTGGGGAGGGGATCATTCAGAATTTTGGCTCTGGGATGAGTAACTGCTTTCTTTATGTAACTAAAAACTATTAAACCTAAAAGAAATTAAATGCAAAATAAAACCATTTCATCAAAACAGGCTCATACTTAAAAATGCAAAAACTTGTAACTTTAACTTACCAGTATCTGCTCTAAACTTTTCTTCTATCTTCTTCTTCAAAACTTCCATTTCTTCTAACAGCTCTCTATTTTTGGTCTCCGAATCCTTCAGTTTACTAAAACAAGAAAACGGCGGCTTTAGGTCACCCACGGGCTGGCTCCGCGTGCAGGTGGTGGGGGCAGGGGCTCATCTACGGGGAAAGTGCCGGAATGGGGCCGGCCCCACAAACACTGCTGGGCAGACCCGTGGGCCACCCTACAGGGGCCAGCCTGTCCGCTTAGCACACTATGCACAGTGCACACGTCAACATTATGAACAAGGACTTAAAAATCCCCGTTTAGAAAACGTATCTCATGGAGCTAATGGAGTTTTGGACATTCCTGATATCTTTGGGGACAAGTCCTCCGTCATCTGAGGACACTGGGCCCAGGTGACCCAGCCATCAGGCCGGGAAGTGCTCCACTGTGGCCAGGGTGGTGGGCTGACGCCTGCTGAGTGCTACCATCTGCCTAAACTTGGACGTCTCGTGGTCCGAGTTTTCGTGGAGGAGATACGCACAGTCTGCAGAGGTCACCATCTGCCAGGACTCGCGCAGCAGGCCAGCCCAGCCCAGCACCAAGGGGACCTGCCATCGAGTCCTGGCCCCGCACCCACCCATGCGTGGGTGGTGCCTGCCTGCACCTCTGCCCGTCACTCTAAGTGAGGGGAGCGAGGGTGCAGCCACGAGGACAGCTGGGACACGCCGGAGGCCCCGCTCCTGTGCAGAACCAGGCGGCAGGACCAGCACCTTTCAAAGGAGAGGTTCGCGTCCTTGACCTTCCTCAGCTCCTCCTGAACCAGCTGCTTGGCCCGGATCTCGGCCTCGAGGGCAGACTGCAGCTCCAGCCGCGCGGACATGTCCAGCTTCTGACTGCGGCGCACCTTCCAAAGCGGATCCTGCAGACACAGGTTCAGACAGCGAGAACACACTGTAAGCCACCAACGTAACAATTCGCATTTTTCTGACTTTCCACTTTCTTCATCATATTCAGATATCGCCTCTCAAATGTTAACAAAGTCCACCGTGTCTGACTTTCTTTTTTTACGGCCTTTAATCTTTCTCGGGTTTTCTGAAGAATCCCCTTCTTCACGCTTTTACAACACCGTGAGCCCTACGGGGTGACTTGCATTCGGCCACCAGACCCTCACAGACCTAAGTGCATTATGGGGCCCTTTCCATCTTACTCCCCACATCCCAAACATCTGCCGCTTCTCCGTCCTAGGAACTGCGTCCCTCTTCGCCAACTGCTCCTACTCCGAAAACGGAAGCAGGGGGAGCGTGAGAGCGGAGCTGCCGCTGCGCAGGCACCTGCCCAAGTGCAGCCCCCTTCCCCCCGCCCCCCGCTCACTGGGGTGGCCCACGCGGCCCCCCGACTCTCAGGGGCGGTAAAGGCCTGCGGAGGCACTGTTTTTAAAGTCTTCTCTGAGCAGAGCTGAGAGTTCTCATTCTCCTTACTCCACAGTGAGGGCAAGGAAGCTAGCAGGCACACTCCCCCATCATCAGTCAGAAGGGGGTGCAGGGCAGAGGGCGACTGGAGACACTGTGACCTCGATCGAGGTGGGGAAATCTCAGGGGCCCGCCCACGACTGCGTCCTGGGTGGCCGTGTGCGAGGATCAGCGAGTGCACAGCACACCGCTGGGGAGAAGGGGAACTGTGTCCTCATCCCAGCTGCCCTTCAGCAGGGAACATCTACACAGTATTTTGCAACAAGATCTCAGACGCCGTCTCGCTAACGGGCCCTGGGCCGGCACCCTGTCCTCTTCTCTGAGGCTTGTGCACACGCGTCATTCACGGTTGTTCCTAAAGGCACCATGTACATAAACGTGACCCATGACCGAAAGAAAACAGCTGAAATTCACCGATTGCTCTAACCGGTGTTCACAAACCTAAAATCTAAAAATCAACACTGTTTCCGATCCCAGGGCCAAAGCGTGTCTTTAAAGAGCACGCAGAGAAATGCAGACGAGAGGGAACTCGGCTGATGGGGTCCCAAGCAGCCCCAAGCTCGCCATGCTCCCTGGTGCTTGAAACGCAGGCCGCTGGCCAGTGGCTCAGGTTAGCCACACGACCCCTTGAGGACAGACCCTGTGCGGCTCACTGGCGCCCGCTCTGGAGCCAGGGTTTGGCGACCATGGCAAAACGACTCAGAAGCACAGGGAGGCTGATTTCCCGGGAACGATGCTGGCGTTCCACAAACTGGCCTTTCCCACCAAAAGAGCCAGCGTGGCACTTAACTGTGGAGGCCACCACAGAGGCCCCTGGCGAAAGAACATGGCTGCAGGACAAGACCCACCAGTGTCCTCGAGCCCAGGCTGCAGCTCCTCAACGCCTCCAGCTCTTCCGTCATCTTGGAAGCAAGAGCCTGCAGATAGCCGCGTGCGTCTTTCTCGTCGCTGACCCTGCAGGAGGGGGTGTGGGTGAGTGTCCAGAGCCCAGAGAGGAGGAGTGTGTCTCGCCCCTGCAGGCCCCAGGAGCCTATCACCAGACAGCAGTCACCCATGAGAGTGTCCTCGGGCAGAGGCTGGTCCCCGCCCTCCCCTTGGTCTTCCGTCCTTGTGTGGCGTTTCATAGAAGCTGCACCCCCGCCTCAAGGACAGCGTGCGTCCCTGCACAGCCTGACCCCCAGCTTCAGCGACCTGGGGCGCTATTTCTCCGCCTTCATCCAATGTGAAGGCCACTGGCAGAACTGTGCCCCTAGACCTCAGTGGTCAGGGGACACAGCGGTGAGACCTGTGCCGAGCCCGCAGAGCACACAGGACAGGCTTGGAGGGGCGGCGGCAGGAGCTGGGCAGGGTGCAGGCGCCCCTGGCCGCCGCCCCCGGGGCGTGGCCTGCACGCACCACTGGATGATCTCCGCGATCTGGGCTTCCCAGTGGGCCACCGACTCCTTCTTGGCTGCCAGGTCCTGCAGCTCGTCCTCCAGCTGTCTGTTCTGGGCTGTGAGTTTGTCCACAAAGGCGCAGAGCTGAAATGACACAAGTGTGCCACACAACGTGTCCGGTGGCACCCGGTCCAGAGGCCACCATTAAAACTAGGAGTGCTTTTGAAGACTTGTAAAGTTTCCCTCAACCAAGTTCAGGACGTGGACTTCTGATTGTACTTAAGTCGCATTTCAATGATGATCTGAACTTAGAAAATAGAGCTAGTGATTTCGGGTAATCAGTAGCTTTTAACCTAATGCAAACATCCCACTTGAAAGATCAAATATATCACTACTTAAGTCTTTTTTAAACATTAATTTTTGAGGAGGGGGAATACTGATTTGTTGTTCCACTTATTTATTCACTGGCTGATTCTTGTATGTGCCCTGGTCAGACTTTGAACCCTCAACCTTGGCAAATCGGGACGATGCTCCAACCAACTGAGCTACTGGCCAGGGCCCTATTACTTCATCTGGAAATAAAAATACTTAAACTGCCGCACTTCCCACACAAAAGAGAGAAAACGCTGCGGCTCCGCGAGGCGACAGCCTGGGCGTGTGCGTTACCCGCTCCTTCTCCGCCGTCAGCTTCCTGTGCTCCTCTCGCAGCGAGGCCCTCTCGCGCTCGTACTTGTCCCGGACGGCGCCCACGGCCTCCTCCAGCTCGCTGTGCCTGAGGAGGGCGGGAGCGCGCTCAGCCCGCAGTCCCCACCGCGCCCGTGCTCGGGCTGCAGCCTGAGCACCGAGGGGCTCGGGAGAACCTACCGCTCACGCTTGGACTTCTCCAGCTTGTCCTTCAGCACTAAGACTTCTTTCTGCAGGGCCAGCTGGTGGCTCTCGGAGTCGTGCACCTCCTTCTTCACAGTCTTCACTTCCAGCACGTGCGAGGCTTCGCGTCTGACCAATTCTTCTTCGTAAAATAAGACTTTCTTCTCGAGCTCGGATTTTATTTTGGAAATCTCCTGCTGATGTTCTAAGGAGGTACCTGGTCCGTGGCCACCTTGATTCATCTGAAGGTGAAGGTTAAAGTCAGTCACACACCTCTGCACCCTCTCGAGGGTCACGCTGCTGTCACCCCTCCACATGTGGGCACTTGGGGTGCTGCTTCCTTTGCCCTTCCGATGACAGACACCACCCCGTCCTTCTCATACCCACAGGGCAGATTTTGGGGTGACGGCATCCACCCTGCAGGAGGAACACACCTGACCTGTCAGGGACCCAAGGGGCAGTGTCACACTGACAAGAATGGCCTGCTCACTCCCACACAGTGTCCCCCTGTGGGCCAACTCAGCGCCAGGCACCCTGTGGCACAGGGCTCAGTGACGCCTCTGCTCTCGCAGGGCAGAGGGGGAAAGACGGGAGACAAGCCAGCAGACAAACGACAAGACAACGCAAGGTTACATGATGGAGAAGAGGGTGTGGTGTGACCTGCTTGGCTGGACCAGGTGGCAGCAAGGCCAGTGGAGAGGAGTTGCCCGGGGCCCGGGGACAGGAGGGAGCGGGCAGCCCTGTCCTCTCTGTTCAGACGTGGAGACCAGGCTCAGCGGGGGAAGGACCTGGGGCCTGGAGGCTCCCTGGGACCCGGCTCATACCGCACCCTGCACCCTGCCTCTGGCCACAGACGACTAGCTTGTCTCTTCCTTGCAAGTGGCAGGACATGAGCTTAAGGCACTTCTCCAGAGGGGGCCGTGAACAGAGAGGCGCGGGCTGGGAGAAGGGTGCGGTGTGGGCTCGCAGGGGCACGCTGCAAGCGGCCCGACTGTCCTCTGGGGAGAGAAGGGACCGCGCCTGGCTCCTGCAGGCTCAGGCTGCCACGAAGGCAGGTTCCCGGCCCCCTCCGGCCCCAGTGCATCCGGAGCTGCCTGGCGATGTCGTGTCCCAACGAGCACCACACTTGGGACGAGCGGGCCACGGGAGAGTCAGTGAGGGGCGCCTGTGGCCGCAGGAACAATCAGGCCCCGCCCGGCTCTACCTTGAGGGCCGCCAGCTCACTCTCCATCTGCTTGGAGAGGCTCTCGCTGCGCTCTCGGAGCTGGCGCTCCTTGGAGGCCTCGGCCGCGGCGTCCTCCAGCTGTGCCTCCAGCTGCAACACAGGGGACGCGCTGCTCAGGGACGGCGAGCAGGCTCCTCGCAACACCCCCCCCCCCAAAGAGGCTCCAAGCAAACAAAATCCGGGAGGGTCTCTAATCCCTCTTTCTCAGACTTCATCACAAGTAAAAGACTGAAATACATCTCAGGGCTTGACTGGAATGGCTGGTTAGAAAAAAAAAAAAAAGAAGAAGAGAGAGAGAGAAGCTTAAAATCTAATTCAAACTGATAACTCGATAAGAAACCTCAAGTCAAGACAGTGACTGACGGAAACAAGTACTCTGCCACCTGTGGGACCTGGACTCATTTCAGTGGCTAACGTCAGACCCACGCACACGAAAGCTCTTTGGGGACTCGCTCACCAGCACGGCTGAGGCCTGCCAGACTGAGCTGACGCAGGGCTTGCCGGCCGACACTGGCCCTGGCCCGCCGCCCCACACAGCCAGGTGCGCACGGCCCCGCGAGCCGCCCGCACCCCGTTGGGTGCGTGTGTGCTGCAGCCCCTGGGCATCGACACGCTGCCTGTCTGCTTCCACAGGGAGTTTTAAACGCCACTGGACTCTCCTTCAAGCTCACAGACAGGGGCAGCGGGCTGAGAACTACAAAACAAGTGCCTGCCAGATGGACCCACTGGGCCTCACGTAAAACTCAGGATCTGCTGTGAAGTACCCGATGTGACCAGGGCAGCTGCCTTTTGAAAAGCGTCTGTTACACCCCACAGGAGTCAATCACTGCGGCCCGGGACGCGGCCCGGCTACCTCCTTCCTGAGCTTCTCGGACTTGCGGATCTCCTGCCGCATGGAGTCGACCTTCTGCATGGCGGCCTCCACCTCCTCCTCCTTGTCGCGCAGCTGCCGGGACGCCTTCTGCTTCTGGGAGCGGAGCTCGGCCGCCCGCTCGTTGAGCTCCGCGAGCTCCTGCAGGGCCAGCTTCCGCTGCTGCTGGGCCTCCCTGAGCTCTCTGGCCTGGGACTTCAGGCGCTCCGAAGTGTCGGCCAGTTGCTGAACAAGAAGAACGACAGGGGTCCGACGTCTGTGTAACAAGGGTGTGGGGGACGGCACGTGCTGGCTGCGGACGGCAGCGCAGTCCTGGAGCCCTCCCGCCTCACACGGCCCCGGCGCCAGACACAGCCCGGCCTGCCCGCACAGCCACGTGCAGCTGGGACGTGCACCTGAGCCAAGGTGCTGAGCCGACCCCGCTCCAGAGGAGCCTCCACCTCAGGTGGAGCGGCACCATCACACCCTCGCGCACGGCAGCCAGTCTGGCTCAGCCACGCCTGCCTCTGTGCTGCCCATGGAACAAAGGCAGACAAGGCACGAGTGTGGTCACTCACCTCACTGCTCAGACACAGCGGGACTGGGGGCTGCGAGTTACAGAAACACTTAGGAACCCGACCAGAGTCAAGAACTGCAAACACGTGTGCTAGGCCGCTCTTCACTGGAGTCTGCAGCATGGACACCACTGTCCCCTGCACTGCACTGACCTCGCCACCTGGCAACTGGCCCCTCAACAACCAGGCTGCTTGCCCCAGGGCACCCAATGAACGAGCCTGGAAGCGGCAGGACTGGACCAGGTAGGGGCAGCCCCTGCTGTGGAGAGGGGAGCGCCCGCCCCAGGCCCCAGCCAGCGCAGTGGGGCCTGCTGTGACATGTGGGAGCGGAATGGTCCCCACCTGGGGACCAAATAGACCGAGAGGCCCCGAGGGGCTCAGGAAACACCAAGTGCTGGGACACCAGGGTGGGCCCCCCAACGAGAGACCAGACCACAGCCTAGGCCCCAAGGCCTGAGTGTGCGCCTGAGCGTGCTGGCAGGAGCTCCGCCCTACGTGTGCACACACCGCGGCTGAGCCCACAGTCGGCCACGTCTGACAAATCCAACGGCCTCTTCGGGGGGGACTCTGGGAGGAGAGCACAGAGGCCACTGCGGGGTGGCCCGGACCAGTGGGACAGGCGCACAGCCAGCAGGGCCTGTGACTGGGGCCCCCAAGACACAGGGAAACCCTCTCATCTGGAGCCACCACGTCCCAACCATCCGTGTGGCAGGGTGCAGTGGAGCCTGAGGATGACGGCAGCAGCTTATGTGCCATCTGCCTGGGGCTGACGGTCATCGTGCAGCAGGGCCCTGGGGCCGGGGCTGCCGTGGGAGCCGCAGGCCATACAGCCGGCACACAGCCCTGCCCCCGTGTGCCACGCTGCTGGGCCGAGCCGGGCCCCTACCTTGTGGAGGTCCTCCTTCTCCTGCCGCACCACGCGATGCTGCTTCTCCAGGCCTTTCAGCCGAAGTGCAACGCTCTCATGCTCTGGGTGGACTGTCCCCGGGCCCTCCAGCTGTCGCTCGAGCCTGCTGCAGTCTAAGCAAAGGAGAAGATAGATGGGGCTCCCTCACTCGAAAGGGCCTCGTGCTCTGACTCACCGACAGTGAGCACAAGTGGCCCCTACATACCCATGTCATTTAGAGGCTGTCTGACTGTCCCACGTGGCACTGTGCCACCAGGACACTCACAGGACCCCACTCGGACCCCGTGGGACTGTGCCTCTGGTGGTGCCCACCTCCTGCCTCCTCTTTGCACACCAGCGGAGCTGGCACAGTGCTACCCAGGGTGGCAAGAGCTTTTACTGAAAACCAGGCCCCACCGAGCCTTCACTGGGCCAGGATGGCAGCAGATGCCGCAGCTTACTCACCGAGGGGTCACCTGCAGCATCGAGTCAGGTCAGGGGTCAAGGATTGAAAGTGATTTGGGTCTTTAGGAACCTGATGACCCAGGAACCACAGAGAAGACGGGACCGTGGACCTAGCAGCTAAAATGGTGAGACGCGGGGCCCGGCAGAGAGAGCTCGAGAAAGTAGTTCTGGAAGAGACGTCTGCCAAGATGGGGCAGTAGGTGGAGACACTCTGCCTTCTCGCACAACCAAGTTTAAAAACAACAAAGTTTTAGCAACAAAAACGCAGCCAAACCACAGAAAATTGAACTACACGGAAGCCAACAACAAACTCTTCAGCCAAACCGGTAAGAGGGGCAGAGCTAGCAACAGAGCGGGGTCAGGTGAGAAAGATCCACCGGACCGACCCAGGCACGAGACCCAGGTGGGCAGGCAGCTGTGGACGGATCCTAGGTGTGGAGTAGCAGCGGAGGGACCCACTGAGAGCACAAGGTGGCGGACCCACTGAGAGCTGACCGAGGTCACACATTCACGTGCAGATGAACCGGGAAAGGAGCGAGCAGTGAGACTGAGACAGACCGCGCAGGGCCCAGCGGGGAGAATCAGCAGAGGGGACCGCCATTGTCCCTCTCTGACCCGCCCCCACATACGGCGTCACAAACCAGCAACGTGGGTGGCCCCGCCCTGGTGAACATCTAAGGCTCCGGAGCACCCCTCATACATAACAAGCGAGAACAGAGCAAAACATTATGGCTCAAGAAGAATAGCTCAAAGACCCAGAGCCCATAACTCTAAGCGACGAAGAAATAGCAAAACTTTCAGAGGCACAGTTTAAAACACTGGAGATCAGGATGCTCAGAGAACTGGTTGATTTTAGCCACAAATTAGAGGAACAAATGAAGCCTACACTATGTGAAATGAAGGAAAATGCATAGGGAACCAATAGTGATGGAAAGGAAACTGGGACTCAAATCAATGGAGTGGACCAGAAGGAGGAAAAAATGACCAAACAGAAAAAGATGAAGACACAAGAATTCAAAAAAATGAAGAGAGGCTTAGGAACCTTCAGGACATCTTTAAACGTTCCAACATCCGAATTATAGGGGTACCAGAAGGGGAAGAGGAGCAGCAATAAGTGGAAAACTTATTTGAACAAATAATAAAGGAGAACTTCCCCAATCTGGCAAAGGAAATAGACTTCCAGGAAATCCAGGAAGCTCAGAGAATCCCAAAGAAGTTGGACCGACCCAAGAAGAAACACACCAAGGCACATCATCATTACATTGGCCAAGATTAAAATGAAGGAGAGAATCCTAGAAGCAGGAACAGCTAAGGGGACAGTCACCTACAAAGGAGTTCCCATCAGACTGTCAGCTGATTTCTCAAAAGAGACTTTACAGGCAAGAAGGGGCTGGAAAGAGGTATTCCAAGTCATGAAATCCAAAGGCCTATAACCAAGATTGCTCTATCCAGCAAAGCTTTCATTTAGAATGGAAGGGCAGATAAAGTGCTTCTCAGATAAGATCAAATTCAAGCAGTTCATCATCACCAAGCCCTTATTATATGAAATGTTAAAGGGACTTATCTAAGAAAAAGAAGATAAAAAAGATGAACAGTGAAAAGACAGCAAACTCACAGTTATTAAGAACCACACCTAAAACAAAAGCAAACTAAGAGGACAGCTAGATCAGGAACAGAACCATAGAAATGAAGATCCCGTGGAGGGTTAGCAACAGGGGAATGGGAGGAGGAGAAGGGGGGAGAAGGTACAGAAAATAAGTAGCATAGATGGCAGGTAGAAAATAGATAGGGGGGCAAGAATAGTATGGGAAATATAGAATCTAAAGAACTTGAGACACATGGTCATAAATTAAAGGGGGGAATGGTGGGGGAGGGGTGTGCAGGTGGAAGGGAATGAAGGAGGGAAATAGAACAACTGTAATGGCACAATCAATAAAATATATTTTTAAAAAAAAGGAAGCAGTTCCGGCACCTCTGTCTCAGAGCTACAGAGAGGAGCGCGCAGCCCGGGGGGCCCACCCACCGGAAACTGACTCTAGCTGCGGCTGTAACACTGTATTGGAGCTAGGCTTCCAGAGAATGACTCTAAAGAAACCTACGAAGCCCCAGAATTCCTCCCAGGTCTGCTAAAGACCTGGTGGTCTTTTAAAATAGTGGTCTTACCACTTTTTTCTGCTTTTGCTTCTTTTATGGAAAGGATTCTAAAATTTTCTTCCCAGAGATTAACTCCCTCTGAGAAAAGACAGCAAGCAAACTTTAAGATGTACCTGAAATTTTATTCTTCAATCGCTCGATTTCCTCATTTAGCTTTTTGATTTCTTTATCTCGGGCTGACCCGCCCAGAGTCCGTGCTGAGCCGTGGAGGGACTGGACGGTCTGGGTAGACTCTGCGGGGCGGGGGAGAGACGCTTGAGCAGTGCCGGCCGGCGCGGGCGCCTGAGGAGGGGGGGTCGCCCCACTCACCCTGCAGCTTCCTGCTGAGCTCCAGCTTCTCCTGCTCCAGCCTGCGGATCCTCCGCTCGTAGGCCTCCGCCTGCAGGCTGCTCTCCAGGTCGCGCTGCACGCCCTCGTCTCTGGCCAGCACGCTGGGTGGCAGCGTGCCCTTCAGAGAGCCCCGGTCAGAGAGGCAGCTGCAAGCACAGCACAGGGTGTCTAACCTGAGTACGGCCACCTGGGCAGGGCATTCAAAGACTTCCCAGGGAAAACTAAATGTCTTTAAACTGGCAAACACAAACAGCTGTGAAAGATTTCATTGTCTACAGAGCCAAACTCAGGCGGGAACCTTCCCGAAGGCAGTGGCGGGGAGACAATGAGGAGGACACGCCCTCTCACTATGTGTCCTCAGAGCTGGTCGGAGACGGGGAAGCGCCAGGCCTGCACCAGCGCCCACAGGACAGTTAGTGTGGCCAGCAGGGGCTCCATGCAAGCAGTGGGGCCTGCAAGGCCTCACCGGACGGCTTCCTGGTTCTGCCACCAATGGGGAAAAGTTCCTTCCAGCCCTCTGGGGCTCGTCAACCCTGTGAACCAAGGGTCCCTTCCATTCCCATGCCCTGACCAGCACCGCAAAGCTAGTCACCATTGACCAGCCAGCAACAGACCTGCTGCGAGCAGGACCACGGTGAAGGTGAAGGTGAAGGCACTCTGGCTCAGAGCTTCACTCCTGGACTGTCCCACCCGTGACTTAGCTCCCTGTTCAGCGTGACAGTGAGAGCAGGGGGATGCCTGAGCCCTGCACTAAATGCCACAGGCACTGGCACATGGCAGCGCTGACGGGAGGGCCTGGCAGGGTTTCTCAAGGGCAGCCTAGGTGTTGGGCGTGCCCATTCTACGGGGTCTGCTCCAGGAGAAGGTACCTGGGCCTGACCCACCAAACCGGCGCCAGGGACCCGCAGGCAGGACCAGCGCCTAGTAGGCTGGTGTGCACCTGGAAGGTCACTAGCTTCTGCCCGTAGGACAGACACAAAGGCAGCACACCCTCCACTCCTGGTGCATCTCCTAGGCACTCCTGTCAGAGCAGTCCCTGCTGCGGAGGATGCTGGGAGCCAGGTGCTGGCTCCTTCCTGCAGGCACAGGGCAGCTTCATTCATGTTACCCACCCTTCATCCTGACCCTCTCCTCCTGCCCCAGCGTCCCTCGTGAGATGAGGCAGATGGGACCCTGAGGGGCCCATTCGAGATACAAACACGGGTGGCGCCAGCGCTCTCGGGCCCCTGCTCTCAGCGCTGCAGGCTCCAGGCTCCGGCCCCAGCCACAGAGGCCAGAGCTCTGGGCCCTGGGTGCCAGCAGAGCACCCGAAGGAAGGAAGGGCAGGCGGGGCTGGGTCAGGATCGGCAATGCACAGCCTTCGGCCACCTGCCCCCCCCAAGAGCCAGGAGAGGTTCCCACTGTTACAGGACAAAGAACATACAACAGAGACCACAACGCCTAACTTCTTATCAGGCTCTTCACGAAAAGTCTGGCCCTGCGGTGTCATTTTGGTTTAGAAGATAACACTCCAACCAACCCCGAGGCACCCACCTGGTCACTGGGTGTGTTCCCTGGAAAGACAAACACACCCCCACCGCCCAGCGCTCCGGCCACGCACTGTGTAGAAGCAGAACCTCAAACTGTCCCCAGGCTGGGGAAGGCTCTACCTCGGGAATGGAAGGACTAGACGTACCTTTCCGTGGTGAACGTGAAACCAATGAACGGCAGATGTAACCCGGAAAAGCCTGTGTGAGACCCGGGAGGCAGCATCTCCTGCAGGAGAGCACAGACAAGACAGTGAGAGCACGGTGAGGCCGCGGGAACGCGACGATGAAGGTGAGGGTGCACAGGGGATGGCAGCGTCGCCTGCAGGGAGCTTGGTGCCGGCAGACTCGTCCCGCCCCCCCTCCCCACCCCCTGCTTCTGACTCCGGCACACTAGTTAGGAGAGCGAAAACACAGCTTTGACAGTGATACTGGTGCAGGCCAAACTGGGAGCAGGCCAGGCGTCTCCACACCTTTTAAAGCCACAGCGTCTGTGCTCAATGGGATCCAACGCAGCGGGGGCAAGTGCTGCCCCCAGCGACCAGGGCCAGGGGCCGAGTGAGCTCTGGAGCCCACAGGCAGACTGTTTTAGATGACTATTAGTTACAACAATAGTTTCCAGCTTGATAATCCTTCCTCCTTAGAAATAAAACCAAAGTGATCTGGGAAATTTCAGTGTGGAAATGAGTCTCTCTGGAGCCCGGAAAAAGCTCTCCTGGCAAAAAGCTCCGGCTTGTGTCCCACGGACTAGCGCTGAGCTCCTCCTTCAGTAAGTCACGAACAGTCGAACTTCCCTTCTCACACGCATCCTCAGTTACTGTGTCCCCAAACCAGGCCTGGGGACAGGTCAGAGGTCAAACGGTCGGGTCTGCCAAGGCCGAAACGACTTCACAGTGTGGGACACGGGCCTGCCCCACCAGCTCACACCCTGGACGGGCGCCAGGGCCAGGACCAGCCTGGACACACGGGCTCTGCGTGGTGGCAGCCGACTGCCACCACACGGGAAGCACACACCCGGGGCAGGGAGACCGGACGGCCTGCTGGTGCAGGGACGTGGGAATTGGACAGGGAGCTGAGAGGCTCCTCCCTGGGGCTTTAAACCTACGAGTGGTAACAGGCCTGCGGTGACACTCAGAAATGACAGTGCAGGTGACACTGCTTTGAAAACTCACAAAGTGCCATAAAGACAAAAGTATTTCTGATGAATTCTAAGACAAAACAGCTTTTTTACTTATTTTTCCTTAAACTGTAACCCATTATTTAAAAAAGGGACACTGTCCTGACTGGTGTGGGACAGTCGGCTGGGCATCGTCCTGCAGACCAAAAGGTCTCTGGTTCAGTTTCTGGTCAGGGCACAGGCTTGGGTTGCAGGTTCAGCCCCCAGTAAGGGGAGGGCGAGAGGCAACTGATGGATGTTTCTCTCTCTCTTCCTCCCTCCCTTCCCCTCTCTAAAAGTAAATCAGTAAAATCTTTTTAAAAAGGGACATTAAAGACCCAGCTAGAAGGTGCATTTTCTTGAGACCATCGCCTGACCCCTGCACATCGGTGCAGCTGTAGAACGCACTGCCGCTCAGCAACCCCCCGAGCCCGGCGCTGCTGAGCGAGCCCACTTACCACGTTCCTCAGCACGTCGTCGTCCACGTCGAAGTTGGACGTGTCGGAGGGGCTGCTCACGTCCGGGATGTAGGGTGCCTCCAGGTTCCGGATGTTCTCCCAGTTCAGCCCTTGGAAGAAGGCATGCTTCTTGAAGTCCTCGATGCCGTTCTGCCCAAGCCGGTGCTCCCTGCTGCAGATCAGCCTCTGCATGAGGTCCTTCGCCTCCTCAGACACATCAGTGACATGGGACGGGAACTGGAATCGCTCCTGGGGGGAGGGGGCGGTCAGCGGACCGAGTGGGAACAGCCCCAGAGCCTGAGCTACCCGAACCCAACCCTTGGGAGAGAACCTCACACTTGCCAATCGGGTGGCTGCTGTCACTCACAGCGGACGGGTCAGCCCCCACCACCCCCCACCCCAACACCCCAGATGAAGACGCAATTGACGTTCGCCTCTCCAGGAGACAAGGGGTGCCGACGACACTTGGGCGGGGACAGGAACCACACCCACGGCAATCCTACTCGTGGACATTTATGCCGGAGGAACAGCCACCAGGGGAAGCACGTGTCCCCTGACTCAGACATCTGCCAGCTACCCAGGTGCCCTCGAAACTTGGAACAAAACTCGGAACTCGGCTTGTGAAGACAGATGTGGGACAAAGAAAGGCCATCTCTGTGCGCCAAGTACAAAGTCCACAACAACGCAGCAGCAGAAACCCCGTCCTGCGCCAGGCGGTGCCATTTATCCGAATGCACACGCCCCCACCCCAGCCTAAGTGCCCAAGGGCCACACAGCACAGTGGTCAGGCCACCTCCCCAGGTGGCTGCAAAGACTAAATGCCCACGGGCACCGAGGGGACAGAGCAGGCCCCGGGGGCTCTCCACCTACTGTGTGCACACTGCCTGCAAGGCCCATGGGTTTACAGTGCATGTTAATTTACAAATAAAAGATTTACTTCTACTTTGGAACACGTGTCTGAGGGGCACAACCTGCTCTGATGTGCAGCAGGAGGAAGACAACCCCCCACGTTAGTGCTGATCCCTCCCAGGCAGCAGGGCGCAGCCCAGACGAGCACACGGTGCTGTTTCCAAGGGGAGTGTTTATGTGTGTGTGTGTGCGTGTCTGTGTACATGAGTGTGAATACCTGCGAGTGCATCACAGTGTACACGTGGGAGTTCAGGAGTATGTACCTTCGTGTGTGAGCATGAATACCTGTACGTGTGTGTACAAGAGTGTGTGTGTGGATGTATGAGAGTGTGTACAAGTGTGTGAGAGACAGAGAGCTGCGTACGGGTGGGGCAGAAGGTCAAACCAGCATTAGAAAAGAAGTATTTGAGCAAAGACCACAGAGAAACAACCAGGGGACAAAAGCATTAGAAGAGGAAGCGACAAAGGACCAGCCAGCACAGGAGAGTGGGGCGGGCGACAGCCAGGAACAGGGAAAGGGAGAGAGGCAGAGAAGTGGGACCGCCAAGGGACGCTGGGCGGCAGTTGCTGACCACGGCTCTCTGGGACACCGACTGAGACCAGACTGACGGGGCTGGGTGACCAACCCAGACCCACGGCCCACGGCCCCCAGGCCGCCCTGGGCCGGCTCAGGAGAGGCCGCCCATGTGTGCCACCTCCGCCAAGGCCAAGTCTGCTGCAGGCACTCAGACCTGACAGACACCATCACCCTGCACCACAAAGTGGGACCGTCCGCAAAGCCCCACCGGCACCCCCTGGGGCACAGCCGCTCCCAAATCTCCCCCCTGCTCTCCAGGGCCACGAGCCTGCTCCAGCCCCAGCCCTGCTTCCCCAGGACTCCACCAGCTTCCGAGCTAAGCCCCACTCTCGACACTGGCACCAACGGGCTGGTCCGCCACGGCACTGGCGTACCTCGTGGTTCATGATCTTGCCATAGGTCTCCACGAGCGACTCAGCGTAGAACGGCGTCTCTCCATAGAGCATCTCGTACATGCAGACGCCCAGCGACCACCAGTCACACTCGGGGCCGTACTTGCCCATGCCGTCCTCCATGGCCTGCAGGATCTCTGGCGAGATGTAGTCAGGTGTGCCCACGGCCACGGACGACTGGACCTTGGGGGAGAGGGCGTGCTGAAGGGAAGCCTGGGGCATCATTAACATCAAGCAGCTCACGCGATGGTGACACACAGCCTAGCGATCCAAAGTTCAGTGTGTGTCAGTGTCCCTGCGCACTGCGCGCTGGGCAGTCTCCCAACGCCCGCAGCCACCACGGCCAGATGGCATCGCCGTCCCCCAAGGGGGCACCGTTTCCCACTTGCTCCATCGCCACCCAGGGTGGCTGGGGACCAGGCACGCCCAGGCCAGCCCTGCTCCGACCTGCATGTGCAGAGACCCTGGGCGCTGGTGAAGGAGGCTCTGCCCGGCAGCCCGTCTCACAGCCCGCCCTCCGGTCTGCCCAGCGGACGCCTGCACGCAGGTCCAGGGGCAGCTGGGTGCTGACGCTTCCCCAGACAGGAGACTCCATGGCTGAGCCCGAGAGGGAAGGGACGGTTGCTCAGCCAGGAGTGGAATGGGCCCGGATGTGGTGACGCCTCGGTAAGCAGCAAGGGCAGCAGCCACCACGGGCAGAGCAGGGCCTGCAAGTTGGGGAGGCGCGGATTCGGAAGGACCAAGGTCTCCCTCGGGTCACGTCTGAGAGCCCAGGAGAAAAAGCAGCGCTCGGGGCAGTCAGTCAGTCAGCAGGGAGTTCTGCCTCCGACATGTGTCAGGGCCACTTCTCCACACCTGGGGCCCGCGGGGCCCGACATGGGCAGCGGAGGACTGGGCACCAGGGGTCACCTGGGGCACATGTGCAGGACCGTTAGGAACCAGGGGGTCTGGCTTTGAGGAGAGAAAGTGAGTAAATCTCTCTGTTTCTCTTAAAACACTGTCATCTGACGGTCGCACGCCGAGGCCTAAACAGGCGGCAGAACCGGAAGGACAGCCTGGCCCAGACCGGAGGCCCCTCAGCCTGCACCCAGGGCAGATGCCACGTCCCGGGGCTCGGCGCTGGACAGTGGCCACAGGACGCTGGACGGTGGCCACAGGAAGGCACGCAGACAGGGCCCCGAGCACGGGCACCCCGGCCATGGCCTGACGGCCCCCCGCTCAGCAGCAGGGTGGGCTGGTCTGTGGAGAGCTGGCACCCAGGACCCCACCTCCAGGCCAACTGCCCACGGGGAGAAGCCGACTGGCAGGAAGTCCTCGATCCCCAGACAGGAATGTGAGTCCCGCTGGCATCAGTCCCACTCGAGGACCCGAAAGGGGCGCTTTAAGAAGCACCTGGAGCTGCCTCTCGGTGCAGGGCTGGCCCGCCTTCTGCTGCCCGGAGGGGGGGGGGGTGCACAAAGCCACCTTCAGAAGGCGCCTGGTAACTTCCGTAAACGTAAACTCCTCACCAGGTTTGTCTCGATTCACGTTAGTAAAGTGGGTTTCTTAACTTTACCTGAAATGTTCGGCCTGTTCTAATTGCAAGCAGACCCCGAAACCAAGCAGAAAGCCTAAAAATACCTACAGTTCCATCGTCGTTCATCTTCAAGCAGGACCCAAAGTCGGCCAGGCGGATGTGGCCGTTCGCGTCCAGGAGGACGTTGTCAGGTTTGATGTCCCTGCCGGCAGAACGAGTGTGCGCGTCACCCATCCGCAGGCACTGCGCCGGCCGAAGCCCCAACCGGCAGCGAGGCCGTGGCTGCAGCGAGTGGGTAGCGCTCCCTGCTCAGCGCGCTCAGGCGTGGCTGCCAGTCGTCACCAAGCCCCACCCCTGTGCTCCCCGTGCCACCGCACAGCCACGCGCCCCCACCACAAAGGAGCAGGAGGAACAGAGACAAGGTAAAGGGTGGGTCAGGTGGAGAGGTTAGCCAGGCCCCTGCCACAACCAACCCACCAGGGGCCCCAACCTGCACTTCACGGACAAAGACAGGGGCAGCTGGGTGGCCTGCCCAGGGACAGGGCAGCTGGTAGAGGGCGGCGGACGCGCCCTGCCTCCCAACCCCTGCTGTTCTGTGCACCTGCAGGCGCAGGCAGGGAGGACTCTGAGCACCAGCCGGCTCCCCGGCAGCCAGCTCCCCTGACTGGACAGCGTGAAAAGGGAACCTGAGCTTTGAAAGCAAAGGATGGTGTCCCCGCAAGGAGCACAAGCATGTCCCCAGCAGCATGACTCCCACAAGCTAAGTGTGGACTCCAGGGCCATCCCCACACGGTGGAAGGGGCAGGGGCCGCTCCTCCCAATGCTGTGAGCCTCACCAACAAACCAGAGCCAAGGGCCGCATCCCACTCGGAAGAAGCAGCCTGACATGGCCCCCGGCGCCCCACCCCCTGCAAGCCCAGCGCCCTTCTGTGAACATCTGTGGGTGCTCGAAGCCACAGGCCCTACGGGGTCGGCCTGACGAGGGACAGAGAGGGGGGGCACCGGGCGGGGGCCCCACGAGGCTGAGGTGTGCAGGGGAGGGGGTGGGCCAGCGTCTGCTCCACATCAGGACCGGGGGCGGCTCGGACAAGCATGTGGTCTCTCGTGGCGGCAGTCGGGCTGCCACCGGCAGGTGCTGGACTTCACAGGTGCTGGGTGAGCGGCTGGCACGAAACCGTGCAGAGCGAGCACTGGGTGCACCTCTCGGAGCAGGCCGGCCCGGGCGCAGCCCGTGGAGTGGGACGGACAGCGGTTACCTGTGCACGTAGTGGAGCTGGTGGATGGAGTCGATGGCCAGCACCATCTCCCCGATGTAGAACCGCGCCATGTCTTCCGGAAGCCTGTCCTCGAACTTGCTGAGCAGGGTGAGCAGGTCACCGCCCACGTAGTAGTCCATCACCAAGTACTACAGACGGGGAGGGGGGAACAGCATCCGGTCACCGCCTCACCTGCCCACCCAAGGCCGACGTCTGCCTGGGCGCTGCCGAGCCTCAGGGACCGTGGGAGGAAAGGCTGGTGGTCCAGCCGCGGGGCCCGCCTTCCTTTGTGCGGCTGCTTCCCAAGAGATGGACGCTCTCTCTGAGCAGTGACTCCTCAGTGGGGAAGAACCGCCACTGCCCTGACGAACAGCTGCGTGATGTTTACTGGAACCTGTAACAGCCACCATTCCCCGAGCACCTGGCACCTCCCTTCAGGCCCATGACTCCGCCCAGAACCCGGTCACCATTGACCATCCCCCCCTTCCTCCCCACTCCACAAGGCAGGAGCGAGGCTCAAGGTCACCCAGCCAGAGGGACGCAGCGAGGAACTGAATGCACAAGGTGCCCACCATGACGTTGTCGTGTCTCCTGAAAACGAGGCACGGGCCCCGCGCTCACACGGCTTTGCCGGCAGCCCCTCCCCCGGCCTCAGCCCCTCCCTCCGGGGCTCACCACCCCCCCTCTCTGCCAGGCCCGGGGGCAGCCTCAGGCAGGCCTCTCTGCCACCTGCAGGGTGACTCGCATGCAGGGACGTGACCACAAGCGAGGCAGAGCTGAGCACAGGCCTGTGGAGCCGCAGGTACGGAACCAGCAGCAGGTGGACCGCTGTGCGGAGGCGAGGCCTGAGTGAGATGGAGGGACGGGTGCACAGAGGCAAGAGGAGAACGACCGGCCGCTGTGGGAATGGGAAATGGTGGCTACGGCCGGAGCACGACCAGGGCGGAGAGCGAGAGGCCGTGGCAGGGAGCTGAGACGGGACTGGTTGGTGCCACGCGGTGTCTTGACGCTGCCCTGTGAGGAGGGCACCAGAGGGGTTGGAGGCGGGTCGTGACCCGGGCGGCGGCGGACAGAGGAAGGCACAGGAGAACACTGCAGACGCAGGAGGAGGAGCCCACGGCCCGTTACGGATGCCCACAGGGTGAGGGGGGCCCAGGGGGATAAAGAGCCAGGGTCTTCGGCCCCCAAAGAAAGCGGCAGGAAGGGGCCAGGCACCATGTCCAGACAAGCCCCGCGGTCCCCACGTCTACCCACACACCTGAAACGGACACCGCAGGCCCGCTGCACCCCCGCCCCGCGCGGCTGACGGGGGCTGGAACGGAGCTGCGAGGAAAGTGAGGTGGGAGGGTGCGCGCGGCCGACGGGGAGACCCTCACGCTGGGCAAACACCCGACCAGTGAGCTCCGCGGCCACGCCCCACAGGAGCTGTCGGAGAGACACCGGGTCTGCGGGTGGCCCGGGAGCCTGCCACCGGACGTGTGTCCATACAGCTCGGGGTGCCAGCTGTCCAGGCCTGCCTGTCCCCATCGGTCACCCCACAGGGTGGCAACCTGCTGTGAGGCCACAGCGGCAGGGACCGCTGGTGGGGTCAGGGAGAGCGGCCGGGCTGGGCCTGCGGACCGCAGAGGCGGGGCCGGCTCCGCGTCCAGGTGCTGAAAGGCCCCGGGCCCGCGCCCCCCTCCTCTGCCCAGTTCCCACTGGGGCTCTAACTGGGCAGCTCCACACTCACGGGGACGGCCTCTGGGCTGCAGCCCTGACTGGCCCGGCCGAGCGCCATGCCAAACACTGCAGAGACCACAGGCCATGCTGACTTCGGGAAAAATAGCACAGACAAAAAAACATCGTTTCCCCTCGTGAGATGCGTGTTGCCTGGTGTGCCTTAGAAACCTCGTTCAAAACAGGAAGCGAACAGGAGACAGTCCATCGGAGCAGCCACACTGGTCGTGGAAGCCGGAAGTTACGTGGAGACGGCCCCGAGCACCAGGCCTGTGTGGGGCGCACTGCTGGGCCGCGCCCCCTGCCCCAGACACCCTTTCTGTGCAGCGAGGAAGTCAGGGTGCCTGACTCATTGGCCACCACCGAGAAGGCCCACAGGCCGGCACTCCTTCAGCAGAAGCTGCCCTTCCATCAAAACAAGAATGAACATTTTCAATTCTACGTAAAAGTCAGACAAACCGTTCTGCCTAACCACGGTCATCTGAACCTACAGCATCTCTTGGCCCTCGAGAGTAAACAACGGAGCCCGCACTGTGCCGCGCGTGGTGAACAGACTTGACCGAGAATGCACATCAGTCATCACAGAGAGAACACAGCTTAAGTCCCTGACCTGAGGCTGCAGTGACCCTCCAAGTGGCCACTGCCAGCCATGCACTAGACAGAGGGGCAAGGCTGAGACCCCTGTGCACCCGGACCTCCCCAGTGCGGACGTTTTTTGGGTTCAGGCAAAGCTGTGGGGTCGGCTTCAGAGTTAAAATGCTGGCAGAGCAACGGTGCCTCTGTCAGAGCACGAGCGAAGGCCGGTCCCTCCTCTGCCACCTCACTGGGGTCCACACTCACCCTGCGCGCTCGTGTGAGTCAGTGCCGACGAGTGAGCGCGGACAGTGAGCCCCACCTCGAGTCGGAAGGGTAACCGACGACAGAAACCAACAGTCACCCGAAACTGTGCCGGGAAGCTCCCAGGGGCCAGCGTGTCCCCTGGGGAGGACTGGACACAGCACAGGGACGCACACACCCACACGGTGGACACGCCTGCAACGTTTTCACTCCCCACAGCCATTTCCCACTCTTATTCAAAACAGAAAAAGTTGACGCCCCCCCCCCAATTTATTTAAAGGTAATGAACCCAGAGAACCAAGCGACTGGGGATCCATCCAGTGAGGAGAACGCCACGGTCCGCTCTGGAAGACGCTGCGGACAGCAGCGCGGTCCGAGCTGAGCCCACGTACCAGGTAGTTCTCGTCCTGGAAGGCGTAGTGCAGGGTGGTGATCCACTGGCAGTCTCCGTTCACCAGCACGTCGCGCTCCTCCCGGAAACAGGCCGTCTGCAAGGCAGTGGGGGAAGCCGCTCATCCCTCCGTGCCCGCCCCGCAGGGCGCCCTCTTCAGTAGAGGGCCCTCTGCCCTCTCCCAGAGCCAGACACCCATCTTCTCCCCGGGCGCTGCGGTCAGCAACTGCTTCCCGATAGAGCCCCTCCCACCCAGCATCACACGACTTCTCTACACCAGGTCGGCCACCGGGGGAGGCCTGGGCTGCGGCCGCCCCGGGTGTCTGCCTGTCACAGACCCTGCAGTTCAGCAGCCACACGGCTGGCGGGATGGGCACACACCTGCTTACTCACCCGGGGGGGGTTACTTTTAAGAGGCGTGGTTTATCTGCAGGACACCGGTGCACACATCTTAACAGGACCCCACTACGAGGACCCACGGCCTAGAGCGCACGGGCCAAGGCTGACCATCAGACGGCTGTGGTCTGTGTTCACTGAGCACTTCAGTGCACGGGTGGCGCCTGAATTTAAAAGTGACCGGGAGCAAGGACGGGGAGACAAGGGAGCCCTCACACACGTCAGCGGCACTGCAAATCAGTGCAGCCACTGTGGAAACCAGCACAGCCCTCAAAAAATTAGAAATAGAGCTGCCATATGACTCAGCAATCGCACTTCTCAGTATTTACCCAAAACACCAAAAAACATTACTTCGAGACAGTGTGTGCGCACCAGTGCCCATGCAGTGCTGTTTACAGCAGCGGAAACAGGGGGACAACTCAGCGCCCATCAGCACACAGAGAGGGAAAGGCAGTGTGGCCTGTGTACAAGACGGAACGTCACTTGGCCACAGGGAAGAGTGTGAGCCTGCCACTCACATGGGCTCCGGAAGGCATCTGCTCAGCGCAGCCGGTCATATGGCAGAGGACAAATACCGTACGACCTCACTTGCACATGACTCAACAAAACAGAAGTGCACCCACAGGGACAGGGAACAGGCAGACGGTGCCGGAGGGGAGGCGGAGCGCAGGCGACGGGGGAAGCAGTCCAGCGGGTGGTCACCTGGAGTGGGCGGCGCGCCCAGGGGAGCAGCAAAGGGCGCTTTTAAAAAATTAAAGTAACCTGGCCTTTGGACGATGAAAACAAAACATCCTCCTCACCAAGTATCTCACAGAAGTCTCGCACCCCCCAGATGTGAAACGTGGGAGCACAGAAGCACCCCAATGGGGACCCCGAGTGCAGGGCACCGGGCAACGTGCTACCCGCTCTCCCGTCTGAGTCTCACCACGGCCTTTGGATTTGCTGCTTCTGTAGGTTTTTCTGCTCTGAGCATCTTTCAAAAAGGAAGGACTGAGGTGGGTGTGTCCCGACTCAGGGATCAGAAGGAGAGACAGCAATGGCAGGGCAGGGGCCCCGCAGGCCTCGAGGGCCGGCCCAGCCCCGACAGTCCCGGGGACGCTCCCGGTGCGTCCCCAGCACCTGCCTATCCGCATGCAGAGTGAAGCCATTTCTGAACTGGGGTGTGGCATGGTGGCTCACACAGGAAGCACACCCATTATTCAGCAGGTTTTTCTTTAACAGCTTTCACTATTTTTTTCTCATCACCAGAAAAGCTGAACTAAAAGCCAGCCTGGTCAACCAGCTGTGACCTCCCACGGCTCCACGCCTCTCCCGTCACCCTGCCCACCTCTTCTCTCGTGTCACTGGGTCTAACTGCAACCGGCAGTGTGGCCCTGACCTGGGCGTGCTCACCCTGGTAAGGAGAAGCTGCCTCTCCCTACCCTTGGGACTGCCACGGCTTTTTTTTTTTTCCTTGAGAGAGAGAGGAAGGGGGAGGATAAAGAGGGAGAGAAACATTGATGGGGATGTGAGGTTGCTTCTTGCACGCCCCCTACTGGGGACCTGGCTGGAAACCCAGGCACGTGCCCTGACTGGGAATCAAACTGGCAACCCTTCGCTTCACAGGCCAGCGCTCAGTCCACTGAGCCACAACGGCCAGCTGTCAGAACTTTTAAAACCGAAACACACACAGATGCTTCAGAGGTTAACCTAACAAGATCTATCAAACACGCTTGGCTGTCTCCTTTCACTTGCTCCTGTAAAAACGGGGCCTGGAATGGCACCTGACCCTCCTCCTTCCCTCCCCCAAACATCCACGCCACAGCGGCCCCCCTTCTGCCCTCGGAACACTGAGTCCTCGCAGATGCCCCTGCATTTGCCCAAGTGCCCGTGGCAATGTGAGGAGAAACGCTGGGCCGAGGCCGCGGGAGGTGGGGGTGCGGCTTGAGGATGGAGGAGGCTGAGGGTGGCTTGGATGAGACAGAAGGAGCTGGGCTGAGGCAGAGCCGTGGGCCACCAGACCTCTGAGCCCAGGCAACCACAAAACCGTCCCACACGCAGTCAGCCGACCTGCCTCACTGGGCACCCGGTGGGTGTGAGACCCGGAGCAGGAGCCACAGCAGGGGCAGGAGGGGCTTGGGGGTGGAGCAGCCCTCCTGGTTCAGACGCGGTGGGCGTGAGGCCCGCTGTGGGACACTGATGGGTGGGATGCTGGGGTGAGAGTGCCCACCCAGAACATTGTGACAACCTGAAGCTCAGGGGAGCGCTCCCACTGAGGGGCTCGCACAGCCATCTGCCCGGGGCAGGAGCTACCGTGGGCAGATGAGAACTCCAGACCAAAAGAGGGACAGGCCAACTCAAGTCACAGAGGGTCTCGAGGGAAAGGATGAGAGACCGGAAACCAAAGGAGGAAATTCCAAAAGCAGGGGTGGCCGATTCCAGAGGGAGAACCGGGTAACACCGTGTGCTAAGGGCGTGCTGGTGGGGAGTGGCCCGAGAGGACAAGGGCAGGGCAGAAAGGGCAAGCCCGGTGGTGACCTGGCAGCACAGCCTGGGAAGGAAGGCCTCTTGGCTCTGAGGCGGTGGAGGAACTTTGGGGGGAGGGAGTGGGTGGGGACGGAGACCGAAGCCAAGGCAGGGGTGAGTCTGCGGACGCCCGGAGCGAAGGCCTGGGCTCAGCGCAGCCTCGCCAGCCTCAGCAGGGGCCAAGCTCGGGGTGGGCAGAGGGCGCTAGGCAAGAGCAGCTGCCACAGGGGCGCACACGGAGCAAGACGGGATCAGACTGCCAAGCAGCAGTCACCCGCTGTCATTCACAGTCTTCACTGCGCCTCTAGGAGGGCACACAAGGTCGTTCCCATCCCTCAGTGGGCCCCACCCCCAATCACTCCCTTTCCACACGCAGCAGCACTGAGACACGCCTGACATTTCCGTGAAGCTTCGCTCTGTCCTCGTGGCAAACGCCACTCTGGCCCACAGACCGGGACGGGGGTCTCTCAGGTGGGACATGGGGACATGCGTGCCCACCAAGGCAGAGAAGCAGCCGCAGCAGCGGCTGGCACCCCGAGCGCAGAGAGCAGCTCCTGCCCGGGGAGGCCCAGCTCACGCGACGGTGGGTCTCGCCCCCATCACGCTCACCTCCGCCCTTTTAAGCATCTCCCACTTGTTGAGGATTTTCATGGCGTAAATTCGTTCTGTGTTCTTCATTTTGACGACAGCGACCTGGAATACAAACGGAGTTTCAGAAAAGCACACTATCATGAAACTACACTGAAATCTTGCCTGGAAACCCTAGAAAATGAGCTGTAAGGAAACTCAAGTTTTCATGTAAATGAGGAATTGCCCGTAAAGTATCAAAACTTGATTTTAGCCACACAACAGCTTGAATGATCACACCTGCTCAGGTGAAAAAAGAAACTTCGGTGCTGAGCACTGGGTGTGTAGGGCGCAATGAACATGCTCCGAATGAAGTCAGGCACAGAGTGCTCAGCATGCTGGCTGCCAGCCATACTCTTCACAGTACGACTCACACACCACCTCTTCCAGGAAGTCCTCTTGGACTGCCTGGTCCCTACTAAATCTTGAATCACCACCAACACCAGATGTGACGTTTGCACCATCACGAGTGCTCTCTACCTTACGTGAACCTATCATTCCACGGCCTAAGTCTCCACCACGAAACTCTAAGCTACACATTGGCAGTGACAGTAACTTCTGTGAGAGGAACAGACCCTTCTGCTGCCAGCGGCAGGCGGCCACACACCACGCACGAAACAGGGTTCCTCAGCGACCTGCCACCTCGCTTTCTGAACAGTGCATAGCACGCAGTGATGCCATGAGGGTCCCCACAGCACACCTAGGGCGCCGGCACATGCCGAGAACCACACTGAGCGATGTGTCCGCACGCTCTCCGCTCATCCTCAGCACGACGCTCGCCAGGGGCTGTGGTTAGCACCTGGCGTGCAGACGTGAACTCTGAGCTCGGAAGGGTTCGGGCGAGGCCATCTCACCCTCGGGCACGTGCTTGTGCAAACGACATCACAGTGACAGCCACGCCAAAGCCAATCTTCCTGCACTGGGCGTGGAGTCTGCAAGCAGCATGTCCTGCTAGGACCCCCGGCCTGTCATTCGAAAACAGTGGCTCCATCAGAACCGTATGTGAAGGGCACTTCAGGTCCCCACACCACTGAAGAGTGTCCTCATTTCTGTGATCTGCTTGGTGCCATTGAAAACAGAGAGGCTGAAGCTGGGCCCATTTCAGGTAGGGGATGACGAGAACATCCGGGAAAGGCCACGGGGCATGAGTCAGGTTCCACAGAGTCCAAGACCCTAGCTCTGGAAGGGAAACCAGTGAGTACGCAGGGTCCCCACACTGGTCCAGGGAGTGGGTGAGGAGTGCTGGTGCCCAGAGCCCAGGGCGGGTTGACTGTCGAAGTGGGACAGGGGCGCAGAGAAGGTGGTAAAGCCTGAGGGAGAAGCAGGGAGGGAGAAGCGGGGGGCTCCTGCAGAGACAGGGCAGGACGTGCTTCTGCTGACCTGGAGGGACGCGGAGGCGACCACTCTCACCTCCTCGGGGACTCGACAGCCGAGTCTTGCACTGGCGCTCCGGAAGAGGGGAGCAGGGAAAGAGACTGCCCACCACCAGGCACAGCAGGGGCCCCCTCTCCTCCAGAAGGCGCCTCCCCATGGCCCCTGAACACTGCAGCCTGGGTGCTGTGACAGCCAGACCCAGAGCCTGGCACAGTGCCTGGGGCCAGGGTGCTGCCGGCCTCAGTGTGCCCTGACCCGACTCAGCTGCGATCCCAACAGGCTTTCTCTTTCTTCTCACTAAGCCACGACAAAGCCACACCTTCCTCAGAGAGCTGAGGCTTCTTCCTTCAGACCAAGTTGCCTAGTGGCTGATGGGGCCAATGGGAGGAGGGGACTTTCCAGGGGGCAGAAGGCACCACTTCCATCGGGGCGCTGGTTGCACAGGTGTGAGCATCTACCGTAATTCAGAACGTCCCCGCAGATCTGGCGAGTCATGTGTAACCGAACTTTAGTGTTAACATGACAACAGAAACTGGAAGGAGAGCGCCCTGCGCAAGGGCCACCGCCAGCGGCGCCTGGGGTGAGGACGTGTGCCCACACCGCGTGCACCCTGGCAGGCCGCCTGCTTCTGACCTGGGAAGGTGCACTCCGAGCGGGCACGACTCCTGGCAGCTGCCACAGATAATGAGAACCACCGTGATTATACCCTCTGTGTATCTTAAAGAGAACTTTTAATTAACAAATGGGTTTTTAAAAACAGCCCTGGCTGGTGTAGCTCAGTGGACTGAGTGCGGGCCTGTGAACCAGAGGATCACCAGTTCAAGTCCCAAGTCAGGGCACATGCCTGGGTTGTGAGACAGTTCCCAGTGAAGGACACACAAGAGGCAACCATACATTGATGTTTCTCTCCCTCTTTCCTTCCCCTCCCCTCTAAAGGTAAATGAATAAAATCTTAAAAAACAAAACAAACAAACAAACAAAAAAACTTGTCCACCTGGCTGCTGTAGCTCAGTGGATTGAGCGTGGGCCTGTGAACCAAACAACCAAGGTTCGATTCCCAGTCAGGGCACATGCCTGGGTTGCAGGCCAGTTCCTAGCAGGGGATGCATGAGAAGCAACCACACATTGATATTTCTCTCCCTCTCTTTTTCCCTTCCCCTCTGAAGATAAATAAATAAAATCTTTTCAAAAAAACTTGTCCGTAAGAACCTCTTTAGCCTGAAGGATATTTGGGATAATTCAGCAGGCACAGCCTCCGTTTTATTTTCCTCTCCCCGGGCCTCCCTGACTGTGTCCAAGCACCCTCCAAATGCTGCCGCCACTTGCCGCACCCCCGGTCGACGGGAGGGCCCTAAGAATGTCGGGCGTGGTTCTGGCGACGCAGGCCAGGCCAAGGGAAGGACGGAGCGACGCTCGTCTCACCTCGCCGAACGCGCCTCTTCCGATCACCTTAATTATTTCGAAGTCTTCTCGGCGAAGCTGCATCTCCTTCACCAGCTGTGTGAACGGTTTGGCTAGAAGTTTAAAGAGACAAAATTAACACTTTAATAAGCTGACGCTGTGTGAAAACTTAATTGATTGAGGTATTCCAGTAAGTTATACTCTTTATAAAAAAACGCTTCCTTTAAAAGTAAATCCTTTAAAAACCGTGTGCTATCCACAAGTCCCGCAGAGTGAGCTCGCACTCGAGGTGAAGGTGGGTGAGCGCCACCAGCGCCTACGCGCCGCCCCCGCCCCATCACAAATGCTGTCACCGCAAAGTCCCGACTGAGGACCACGGGAGGACTCACATACCAACCGCCACCTGAGCCCCCGTCCGCCCTGCAGCAGCTGTGACCGCCAGCTCGCCAGGGGAGTGAGCGCTGAGCTCACCTGACCCGGTGGCACAGCTGGGGGCGCCCTGGGGAACCGTAAGGGACCCTGTGCTCACAGCAACCCCACTCACACTGCGTTTGCATGTCCACACGGCCACTCTTCCACATTAAGTCTGGTTATTACCCTTATTCTAAGGAGAAGAAAAGACAGAGCCAAACTTCTTGGACAGCAAATCATGTCCACCCAGAAGCTGTGAACGTGACTTATTTGGAAGTGGGGTCTTGGCTGATGTTCCCACACCGACACGGGGACATAACAGGGAGGGACAGAGCCCTAAATCCAGCATGAACACCGGCCCCACACAAAGAGGGAATGGGGACCCAGCAGGGGGAAGGGCCATGGGAAGACAGACGCAGGGATCGGAGTGGCCCAGGGGCTAAAGTTTTGCCTTTTGAGACACAGATTTGAAGCTGGTTATTGAGGAACAAAAGGCGCGGGAAGACCCCTTGGCCCTCCTGTGTGCTGCCTCAGAGAGTCAGGCAGAAAAACCTGCATAAGGGAGAGGGGCGTCACCCTAGCGTCCCAGCCTGAGCGAGGTGGGCGGACTGGAGAGACCCGGCAGAGCCTGCCGGCCCAGCTGGGATGCGCCCGCCAGTCTGCTCTGCCCACTCTCCTTTCGAGTCACCTGCTTCCCCTCAGGCACCCAGCCCTGCCTCCCTCTCCTGAGGCCAGAGCAGCACGTGAGCTTCCACGGCCTGCTGTCGCTCTGAGCCTCGGGCTCCCGGCACCGACGCAGACGTGGGCCCCGGAGTTCGTCCTGGGCCTTCCTCCTGTCTCCTGTGGATCTGACCACTGGCCCAGCTAGAAGAACTCGAAAAGTGGGTGGACGGTCACCTCTGGTGCCCCGCGCTGCTGCCTCAGCAGCTGCAGGAGACAGGGAAGGCTTCCTCCCCGTTCAGGGGGAGCACGGCCGGCTCACTCCTCATCTTTGGACGCTGGCCTCATGCACCGGGACAGAAAAACCTGTCCTTCGAGCCCCGGGGGTTGCACGTCTGCTACCGCAGCTCCGGGAAACCCCTCCAGGGGTTGTGCCGTTTCCTTCCAGGACTACGGAGCAAGTGGAAGAGCCAGGGAGCCACACCGTGTTCTCCAGACCGTCACCCACCCCACCCTCGGTCTGGCCGCCGCTGGTCACTGCACCCCGTGCATCTGTCCTCGTTTCCGCCTGCAGGTCTGGACCCATGTGTGCTGTGCCAGCTCTTGTTTTTCCTCTGCAGGTCTTCTTCACATCTGTCACCACGCCCACTGGGGGGACCCGGCAGGGTGCCCAGAGGGCCCCTTCCATGTTACTCCCTACATGGACGCCTGCATTACCTCCAAAAGCAGCCCTGCCATCGGACACTTCCCGAGCTTCTAAGTGACTACACAGCGGTCACCTAATTCTACACTGCTTCTCCTTAAGGAGCTGCCCACATCACTGAGGTGGGACTCGCACAGCTCACTGGCCATGGTGACGGCAGTCAGGGCCCCAGAAGGTTCTTGGTGCCCGCCCACAGGAAGCTACTGCCCCTCACTGGAAAGCCCCTCCGGCACAGAGGTTAGGAAGCAAGACACACACCCCCGGAACTTTTTTCCTAACCCAGGGTAAAGAAAGTCCTTGAACCAGAACTTAAGGTCATCTGTGATACATCTTTCTTTGTTTCAAATATTACTAACAGCCAGTAAAGACCACACACAGCCTCTCAGAGCTTCTCCTGGGGGAACTGAAAGGCACCTTGCGCTCCCCACCATGAAGAAAGCAGTCCCACTCATCTGCTGAGTTCTGCCTCACCACCAGGGGGAGCCCTCAGAAGGGAAGCCACGTCCAGGGGCCGTGAGCGCACCACCACCGGGGGACACTCTGGCAGGGGTCCAACACAAGTCTGCACACTGCTACAAAACTCCAGGACACACACAGCTGGCGGGCCAGTTTCAAACGTACAAACTGAACACCAACGTTCATGAAACAAGAAAACATCCCCCCGGCAACTGAGCCACATCCACGCCCCCCCCCCCGACACACTCAGCGTTTACGTAACCTGTATTCCACTTCCGTTCGACTTCTTCTCACATTTCCATCCTCCTCAATTATCGTCTCGACAGATGCACAACATTTCACTGAGTTTGCACACCAACAATCTGAAAATCAGGCATCTGCTGCGCGTGCCAGCTCAATGTTTAATTTTCAAAATTGTTCCTTTCTTCTTGTGAGGAAATGCGCAATGAACACTTCCAGGCACTCAGCACTTTACCGCTTTAAAACCATTTTTAGGTTGGCATCCCAGAGCCCTCGGGGGCACTGGCGTTTCTGCGGTCTCTAACCTGCCCCCCAAACTGGGTCTCCTGAGTCCACCCACGACATGCCCCGTCCTGTGAAGGGGCAGCTCCCTGAAAGGCCAGGCCCTCTCCCTGCTGGCTGGGCGCCCTATGGTGTGGACTGTCCAGTTGGGACCCCTGGCCACTGACTGCGTCTCCTCTGTGAACAGGACGAGCGGGAGTGCTTTGCTCCAGCCCACTCAGACCTAAGAGCTGGGAGCACCCCCCCTCCCGGCCTGCTTTTCACCTTCATTATGGTGCATGTAGCTCACATAAAGTGCCACTTTCAGTAAGACGGAATCAATTCATTTTTCCTTTGTCATTTTATTAGTAAAGCTTATTTAGAAAGTTATCAACTCTTTACAGATCTGGTATTCAATCCTTTTTTCATTTTGCTAAATGGCTTAGTGAGCCCATTACCCATCTGTTGTTTGGAGGACTCTGGAGTGGGGTGTGTTTACTTTTGATTCCAGTTTAGCGTCTCTGTGTATTTAAGTGGTCAGTTGACTCCTGCCCCCCTGGACAGCGGATGGCCATGCCCGCAGGGACCCAGGGGAGAGCCCTGGCTCAGGCTGTCAGGAGGGTCAAGTCCTGAGGATACCACTTGGTGGCCATCCCAGCTAGAAAGTCACTTGATCCTTTGTGACAAAATTTCTTCATCCATAAAATGGGCAACAGGGCCCTCCCACCCACCTCGGGGACCCATCAACAGTGACAGCCAAGGCAGGGAGGAGCTCGAGTTCCAAGGCTGAAGCCCTCGGGCCCCTCCCTCCCCTCCCTTCTCCCCCCAGCGCTTATCCAACAACTCCAGGCCTTCCCTGTCAGGGGTCCCTCCCACTCTCTTGACAGTATTTCGCTGCCCGCACACTTCCCGCACAAGACCAGTGACAGTGTCCCCAAGAGGACAGACACGGAAGTACCAGGGCTGGGATGCTGAGCGGGGGAAAGACAAGCCCGAGGGGAAGCCTGATGAGGGTGCTGAGAGCGTCGGGCACAGAACATCGGTCATGAGAACAAACGCTGACCTTTACAAACAAGGGTGCCGGGCACGATCCAGAAGATGGCTTCTTCTAGAACATGGCGCCCGTTTTCGAACGGTCCTAAGGACACGGTGGAAGCCCTGCACTGTCGTGTAAAAATTATCGTGACCGATCGGCTAAAACCAGCTCAGAACACCACTCACAGTGCAGACCCCACAGGGCACTGACAGGAGGGGTCAGAGCCTGTGGGGGTGGGGGGTGGTGAGGAGGACATGCGTGCCAGGGCACAGGGTGAGAGTGGGGAGGGGGCCTGTCCCACGCTCGTGGGGGGCCAATCAGGTAAGTAACCAGGCTCCGGAACCTGGAGGCCAAGCCCCTCGCCGTCAGGGAGGAGCACAGAAGCTCGGGGCCGGCACTGCAGGCACCGGCGGGAGCCCTCAGTGAGCGACACGTGGGAGCGTGAGGAAGCTCAGACAGTGCAGCGCCGGCCCGATACCAAGCACAGCCAGGGTCAGGTGGTGGTCCCGAAACCCCGTCCCGCAGCCGAGGAACGGGTCCCAGAGCGGGGTGGGGAAAGCACAAGGTGAAAGTGCCCGGGAAACGAGGGTGAGCCCCAGTCAACACTGGCAGCCCCAGGTCAGAGCCCGTTAAGCCAAACAGGAAACCAGGAGTCCACGGTGAGGTTTATACAAATTTAAACCCTGACGAGAAATGGGACAGTTACGCAGCTCCAAAGTGCACCCCACAAATGCTCCAGACCACACAGGGAGTCGGTGGCCACACAGTGAGGCCTGGCAGACGTGGCTAAGAATCAAGTGGTCCCGGTGGACCGTCATGCTGTGTGACAAAGGAAAACTGTGTGCCACCTGACAGGACACTGAGAGGACAGTGTCACTGCTGTGCTTTTCCTGCCGAAGTCACACCACCTGAACTTTACCATGAGGAGGCAGGAGGCAAACCTGAGCTGAAGAAGGGAGATATCCAGCCTGCAAGGCTCACCTGCTTCAGTTTCAAGGTCACCCAAACCCAGGGTGGAGGACGGACTGGCTCACGCTGACAGGAACTACAGGGATGAGGCAGTGTGGCTCTGTACCAGGTCCCTCCCCTAGAGAGGAGGGTATCAGAGGGCCAGGGACACTTCAGTGCTGTTTGAGGAAGAGAAGGCAGCAACATGCCAGCGTTGAACCCGATTCTGGTGGCCACAGACGAGGGTGACGGGCGTGGTGCAGGCACCTCACTCTCGGCTGGGGGAGGAGGTCTTCCTACCGTCGTCAGCAGCTTTTCTGCAAGCTCGTGAACTGTTGCAGACAGTGTGGACGTTTTTTAAAGACCGCCTATTGCGACGCAGAAAACAGGCGCGGAGAGCCAGTGTGGGAGCGCGCTGCGCCCTCCCCGCCAGGAGACAAGAAGGCCTGGGGAAGGGCCACCGCGGCCTGGAGAGGAGACGGAGCGGCCACTCCCAGGGCAGCCCTGGAGGTCGAGTCGCCTGTAAGGGGCACTGGTGCCTGCCTGGGTGCCGGGTCCCCAAGAAGGCAAGACCCAACGCAGAGGGACCCTCAGGGAGCGACAGGCAGGCACAGGACACTTGGCAGTCGCTGCCACAGAGCTGGGCGTCAAGAGAGCCTACTGCTGTTTCCTATTTCCAAAAAGTAGCACAGCTGAGCCGGGCGGGGGGGGCTGCTGTCCCCCCTCCCTTCTCAGGCTCCCACTCCCCCCAGAGCTTGGGATGCTCAGAGCCCAACTCAGGGCAGCAGCACCTAAGGATTTACAGACGCTGGGGGGGGCCACCCCACCGGTCACACCACCCAAACTGCCTGGACACCGCACACAACCACAACCACCGCCGCACCACGGGGCTCACTTTAAAGGCCACTGACTCTCGGGGACTGTGACCCTGGGGTTGGGGAGCAGCCCACAGAGTCCCTCCTCCCCACTCATCAGCCACCATGGGAAGGGCCCAGTCGGCACCTCCGGCAGCCCGGGAGGCTCGGGTCCTGTGCGAGGACTTGATACCCCCCGTGCCCTGTGATGCCACCCTGTTGGGCACCACCTGACTGCCAGTCAGTCCAGGGCCAACACCCTGGCCCCTGCCTGACATGGACCCCCATCGCCACCATGCTCCTGCACCCCACTCTCCTGCCGATCTTGCCCTTCGAATGCTCACTGGCTTCCCACGGCGCTGGGGCAGAACCCACACTCCCACCAAGCTCAGTCCGTGTTCGAGCTGCACCCCCTCACCCTTTACCCCGTGCCCCCTCACCCCCACCCTGGCAGGAGCCCTCGCTCTACCAGGTCTTCCTAAGCCGGGGACCCCCCTGGCCCTGGCTCCTCCTCACCCTAGGGTCCCTGGCAGGGGCCCTCTCACTGGGCTGGCGGCCTGCAGGTCTCCAGCAGAGGGCCCAGACTGGGCCTGCTCACCCCACCCCCCCTGCAGGACAGAGCCCAGGGCAGCCGTGCCCACCCCCGGGATGCGTCCCGGAGAACACAGCCGACCGGAGAGGCAACCTTCTTACAAGGAGGCTTTCGTTTTTCCTAAGGTAACTTCGTATTTCTAAGAACTTGGGATATTTTGCACCAAAACAAGACTGAAAAAAGCTCTAATGCTAGACAGCTAAACTTCCATCAGGAGAAACTTCTCCCGGTCTTCTCCTTCCTCCACAGCCTGGCCCTGCCCCCCCAGAACTAAGGAGGAAACAGGCGCCCCGAAGGCCGAGCGCTGCTCGGAGCAGCCGGGGTGCAGGGCAGACCTCCGTCCCGCGGGCACAGACGGTGCTGCCCCACAGCACAGTCTCCACTCCCAGGAAGACCACCTCGGCCCCGTCACGAGATGGCAGGACGGAGACTGGAGACCGGCTGCTGCCCGCAGCACGGCCCCGTGACTGGTGGGACGCAGTCAGCGGCAGCTCTGAGGCGCCCATAGGATGCAGGGGGCCGGAGGCCAGCGGCCAGGCACACGCCCGCAGGCCACGTATCTGACTTCCTGTATGAGGAGGAAGGGCCAGGGTAGCACCCCAAGGACCAGAGACTGTGGCCCCCGACAGAACGATCAAGTAGAAAAGGCACAAGGTCGACACCCGCTGGGCAGCACGGTCTGGCACCCATGAGAACTGGGAAAAGGGCGAGCGCTGAGAGCCAGGCTCGGGTCCAGCGTGGGCCGGGAAGGCCGCCCCTTTCCCACGAGCGCCGGCGGCCGCCATGGTTTGCAGCTCTCGGGGCTGGGACAGCTGCCACACCTACAGGAGACCAACACACGCCCTAGTTGTTGAAAGTGTGCCTAAGTTGCCCTAAATGGCTGTTCACTTTACCGCTGAGCTCTCCCGTTCCACGACGGGTCACGGTCCTTCACAGAGCACCCGGCGCACACGCCTGTCGTCTAGGACCCCCGTCGGAGAATGCGGAGTCTTCCAGGAAGCCCGGGACCTCCACAGGCAGTGCCCCAGATGCGAGCTCTTCCAACACAGGCTGAACCGCGCCGCACCGCACACAGTGACCAAACGGCCCTGACCGCTGTGGCTCAGACGGCTCAGCATCATCCCTCCCGCAAACTCCAAGGTCATCGGTTCGAGCCCCGGTGAGCGCACAGGCCTGAGCTGCAGGTTGGGCCACAGTCAGGGTGCATGCGAGAGGTGGCCTGTGTTTCTTTATCTCTCTTTTCCCCTCCCTTCACCTATAAAAATAAATATATAAAATCCTTACAAAATAACAATTAAAAAAAGGAGTGAACAAACATCACCCTTTCGCTGAGTGTAACTTAAGCCTCGGGAGGCCTGGAAGGGAAGCCCTTCACCAGCCTCTGACGTGGGAGCCGAGGCTGGGTCTGAGTCGGGGGAAGCTGAGAGGCCGCGGGGTGGGAGGGGTGAGACCGCACCAGGCAGGACCTCATTCCAACAGGCTGCGGTCACAGGAAGGCCCCTCCCACCCGCTAACCTGGCTCCACCCTGGTTTGGGGCCTGACCGGTCATCCGCACGTTCCTTCATCTTTGTTGCTTCTTTGTAGCGCAGTGACTGACCTCAACGCCTTCCCATTTGGTCCACTTGCTTTGTAATCACTGAAATAACACCCCATAGCCACCCAGAAGTGTGTGTCTTCCTGCCCAAGGACGGGATGGCGTGCCCCGCCCGAAGCTCCAGGCCACAAGTCTCCGAATGGCATGGCCTCTGGGATTCCTCTGTCGGAGCACAGAGCCTGAGCCACATGAGTGACCTTCGCAACACACACCTCTTTTCTAAAGTGAGCTCCCTGCTGATGTGAACACAAATACGTTTAAGTTTTTTTAAAAAGGAGGATACGAGGGGCGGAGCCCGCGCAGTCCTATGTGCAAGTCCCAGGAAGGCAGTGAGGTCGCAGACAGAAAATGTGGCAGGTGCTGCAGCCTGCCACAAGGAGCAGGCGTGTCTGGGCCGCTTCCCCAAGTCACTAGAAACCCCCACGTGTGCAGTTCTGAATTGAGGGAGGAGGACAGTCACGGTGCAATGAGTGCAGGCCACTGAGTGGGGGGAGGGTTACGCTCCCCAGACCACCGTGCCCTTCCCTCCCGGGCAGCAGGCAGGGCCTGCGTGCAACCCAAACACCACAGGTCACTGTGCCGCCCAGCAGGCCCCCGAGGCCGGTTCCCCACCTGCTCGCCAGGAACAACAGGCTTATCCAAGAAGCTGCGGGAGCGACAGGTTAGAAGGTGCCCACGGCACAGGCGGCCCCGGGCCCAGCACGGGGTCCGTTCTCACCCACAGTCCTACTGCCATTCTCACTGGGGCTGCTCTGCATCCTGTCACTTGAACATCACTTACAGGTCATGTTTAACAAGTGAACAGACGTGTCCCGAGGCCCACACAGCCACCAGCCATCGCGCACCAGAGAGCGGCGGGGCCTGTGGAAGGAACGAAAGGGCGCCTGGTCCTCCCGGCGACCACGTTTCGAGACGCGTGGCCGCTTTTCTTCTGTGACATCCAGTCTCAGAATTTCCTTGTTGATGTAAAACAGGAAGGTCCACTGAAGTGAAACCTCTGCCTCGGGCAGAGACGGACGGGTGCCCACCAGCCAGACCTTCCCGCCCCCGTCTGAGCCCCCAGTATGCACTTCCAAGGGCCTGGCAGACAGGCCACCCCACTGCTTCCGGGGAAGCGGGGGAAAACCTCTAAGAAGATTCATCCTTTCTCCTGTAGTAAGTGGGATTTTCAGCAGGACAGTCTTAGTTCTCTTGTTTTGTTTGTTTGACCCCACTTTAATGAGGCAGGCAACAAGGCGTGGTCCGCACAGAGCACCGGGCCCTGGTGCACCGACGCAGGTCGCTTCCCCTGCGCCTGCTCCCGAAACCAGCACAGCGGTGGAGAGGCTGCAGTGGCAGCCCCAGCAGTCCGCGCGGGGCTCCGGCCACTTTGTGAGAAAACCACAGCAGCTCCCTGACCCCAAGGCAGAGGCCACGTCTAAGGGCTGAGTCTTTTCAAGGGCACTGGGGGCGGGTTTCTGGGGACTGGCCAGGTGTGCAGACTAGGCTTTCGGCAGCCTCAGGTGATACAGCCAGGAAAAACAGGACGCCGCCCCGGGCTCAAAAAGCCGGAAGGCCTGTCGGCAGTCCTCCCTTGGGAGGCCATCTAAGCCACCTCCTTGCTCTGGGGACCACACCTGGCAAGACAGACACAAGGGGAAAGCACGTCAGGTCCTGCTCCCCTCCAACACCACACTCCACGCTGTAACTCAGAAAGCCCACCCCAGCGCAGTGGCTGGTGCGCGTCCTCCACGGGGCAGTGGACGGTCGGCCCGCCGCTGGGACCACCACATCCTGCTCCTTCCCACGCTGTCCATCCCAGAGCCTCTGAAACCTCTCGGATGCTTTCCCTCAGACCCTGTAAGTCTTCCGGGCCCTTCTCTACCGACCTACACGGCCTTCCAAGTGCATCGGTTCGGGAGGAATTTCACTTCCACGTTTGGGATCATCGCCGCGAGAGGGCCTGGCTGCAGGCGCAGAGAGAGGGTGAGCTGGCCAGTCCTCTGCTGCCGCGCCTGGACCGCAGCTGGCCAAGGGCTGGAGCAATGTGCACCTCCTGCTGTGCCCTGTCACCCCGTGGGCACCCTCTGTGCTGCCCTGGTCCCGGTCCAGTCCTGTGGGAGGGGCCTGGTTTCCGATTCTGCTCCGGCAAGACCAGAGGTGGGCACTCCTGCCATCCAAACCCGACTCAGTCCCCTTCATTGAGAAAGCCCCCATGAGGGGCCCCCCACAACACTGCTCCCTGCCACTCAGGGTCCTCCTGGTGTAGCAGAGAACAGGGACAGACACAGTATCGCCCACAAATGAGCGAGGTAAGAACTGGGAGGAATTTACAGAAACGAGCTACGCGGGTAGACTTTACCCCAACGAAGCTGTCAGAACAGAGAGAGAGGAGAGCGCCTGTGAGGGCACAAGGGTGGACACGTGACTTGTTTTGAAGGAGGACGCAGAGGAGAGGGACAGAGGCAGAGACCAGTGGGGGCTCAGCCTGAAGCTCCTGTGGTGGATGGAGGCAGGTACACACGCCAAGGTCCCTGTGCGGGGCAGGGGTGGGGGCAACAGTGTGGGGACGGGGGCCCGGCGCGCCTGAAGACCCAAGGTCCAGCCTGGGCGCCGAGTGAGGGGCGCCCAGGGGTGTGGGGCAGGTCAGGCCGAGGAAGCAGGCCATGCCAACACCAGCCCACCACAGCCCCCGACCTCCTGGCACAGGGGCTCTGAAGGGGGTGACACCCGCTAGACCGCCGTCCTGCACACAAAGGCTGCTGTGGGGGAGGGGTGGGCGGGAGGGAGAGTGGGGAGTGGACGGGGGTAAGTGGGGACAGAAAAAACGCTGCAGTCTCTCCTACAATGGCTACTACCTGATCTGTATGTACCCAAGAGGCTTTAGGTACAGGTTCTAAAGGTATCAGGACCCATGAAGTATTTATTAAGCATCTACTTTTGGCATCTACTGCCAAGAACTATCCTAGGCAGTAGGGATAGATTTGTCAACAAAAGTCCCTGCCTTGATGGAGCTTACATTTCAGTGGATGGAGCTCACACAGAGAAGGAGCAAGATACACACAGAACCAGTCGATTGCGTAGAAAATGGATCATTTGGATAAAAACAGGTTGGGACCCTGGGGTGTGGTGGGGCAGGAGGACAGATGGGCCACAGGGTGCCAGTGGCCTGGACAGAAGCCCTGGGGCGGTGGCAACGGGAGGCCCCGACCGTGCTGTGACAGTGGACCTACGGGGCTGCCTGCAGGTCCAGTGTGCGGTGGAGACCACCCACGGAGCGCACTGGCCCCCACCTGCCTCCTCTAGGAGGTGGGGGAGATGGGGACGGGGACAGGGCCGGGGACAGGGCCAGGGCCAGGGCAGGCACTAGGGGGGCAGCTGGACCAGTGTGTGTGGACTCCAGAGAAGGGCTGGGCTCAAGCTGTGGGTCTGGGGCATGGGGCACACAGCTGCCCTCAGAGCCACAGCCTGGACTCGACCCCCGGGGGGTCAGCGTGGCCCCAGGGGCCTGGGAGAGCAGCCTGCTCCGCCACAGGCAGCCAGGTTCCCATCCCGAGGTGGGTGGTGGGGACGGAGCACGGACTCCTGGGTATTGCCCTGGGGGGACCACCATGGCTGGACAAAAGCAGTTTTGGGGGAGAGGATCAGACCGAGCCAGAAAACAAGGGGAGGAGGGACAGGGAGAACAGACGAGTCCCCCTTGCTCACAGAGAATGCCCGGGTTAGACACCTGACATCATTTCCACCACGTTTGTTTTGTGAAAGCCACTCGTCTCAGAACGGATGTAAGATCAATCCACTCCAAACCTGTTCTCACTTCGAAAGCATGAACTAGCCCGCCAAGGGCATGGACAGGCGTGTTACTGACCTCACAGGTTGTTGTAACAGGAAGGTCGCTTTTGCTGACTTAGATGCTAACAATAAACACAGTTGTACAGTCACAAAATAAATGACCCTACGCTTCGATGAACAGTCCACGGAACACAGCCGTTTCCTTAAAACGCATGTCAGTGCACCCACTGCGCCCATGGCCACGCCCCGGAACTCGGCTGCCCCGCGACAGCCGCTGGCCTGCATCAGGCTCCTCCCACAGCACCCAGGCTGGCTCTTCAGGGCCGTTTCGGGGTGGAGGCCGGGGAAAAATCGATGATTTTACTCACTGGCTTTTCTTTACTCACTTGCCTTTCTCTTCTGACTTTTGAGTAAAAACTTCCATTTTGGTGGAGAAAATACATTTATACACCAACAGTGCTGCACCAAGTCAGCCACCACAGCTACGTGCACGTGTTGACCACACACAGACTTCACGGTGCGCCAGACCGAGGTGGTGAGGGCCGACCATGATGACTGAGAGCGGCTTCTATGTTCAGCAACACAGTGTCACGGCCACTCTAGAGATGGTTTTCCACATCTCGACCAGCCATCTCAGAACCTTGGTGACCTACCGACTTCACCCCACGGCATCCTGCTCCGCCCTGCTAAAGACGGAGTCACAGGGGCGCCTGCGTGACCAGCACTAAGCCCGGGACACCCCAGCCCACCACCAGCGAGAGGACACAGGAAGTGAGCTCAGCGGTGGGGCTGCGGCAGGATGGGGAATCGAGGAAGCAGCCCCTGCCTGCCCTGCACAGACATGCGACGTCCGCACCCACAACTGGGCTGTGGTCAGCGGGGCAGGAAGGACGTGGGCGACAAGGAAGGGACCACTGACATCTCTTCCTCCCAGGATGCCCCGTCTTGCCTGTGTGCGACTGACGGACAAGAAGGCGCTCCTGACTCACTCTTCCCGCTCCCCTGACTCCGCGTCTGAGCCCAGCCGGCTGTGCCAAAGGACCCGACAAAACGGTGTCCACCAGGGAAACCACAGCTCGGCAGGGACTGGGGAGTCAGACGAGGAGCGAAATGTGAAGTGTCAGCAAAGGCACACATTCAAGGGAAGCAACCGAATTCAAGGAATCAGTAATTTGGGGAGATTTTTGTAATTTTACTTATTTATTTTTAGAGAAAGGGGAAGGGAGGAAGAGAGGGAGAGAAACATCGATGTGAGAGACATTGATCAGCTGCCTCCTCCACCCGCCAGACCGAGGACAGAACTTGAAACCCGGGCATGTGTCCTGACTGAGAATCGAACTGGCAACCTTTCAATTTGTGGGGTGCCACCAACCCTCTGAGCCACACTGATCCGAGCACTAATCTGGGGGATTTTTAGCAACCAAATAATTTCCACCAACTGTGTTACGATTAGCCCCATGTGTGACAAGGTCGCATTTGGGAGTCACGAGAAGGCAGATCCGGACTTCAGACAGCAGGTCCTTGAATAACGGTTTCGTTAGTGCTCTGATGAAATCCCGGGGGGACCTGAACTCTCGTCATATCAACTCACTTGTGGTAAACTGGTCTTGTTACATGTTCTGCCGAAAGTCACGGAACCTATCAGCAGCATTGAGGTAGGACTGACTATACTCTAAACTCCTCGCTCTCTCTTCCCCCCAGGGTTCGGTGAGATTCCAAGTCTACCCCCGTCGCTGCTTTCTGAACACCCACCCGTGTCGGGGACACCACAGAACAGTCTCTAGAACCTGCCAGAGAAACACGACTGTCGCTCTTGATAAATAAGCAAACTGAGAAAACACAAGTCCACATAAACCCTTGGCATTTTTATTCCCTTGTTATTCATTTTTATTTCCCACACGTGTGACTCTTCATGTTTCTTATGGCATTAAAAGATTTCAATTTTACACTCAAAACTTACATAATTTCATTAACATCACCTCATTAAATTCGGTAACTTTCTTTTGACTTCAGTTTTAAAACCCAGAGGAAAACCAGCCCCACTTATTCTTGTTGCTCTTGGCTTAACCGACGGCAGACATCGACCTCGCGGTGCGTCCTTTCTGCACAGCAAGACGCAGCCGCTTCCGACCTCTTCCCGACGCACGCGGCCTCAGCACGGACCCTCCCCAGCGGCCCGCAGAGCCGGCGCATTTTGGCGACAGGTGAGCTGTATCACTCAAGTTCTTTCAAAACTGGTGACCAAAGTAAACAACCTTCCACTCCCTTCTAATAGGGTACTTATCACGCATCTGCCCCTATTTGTGCTTAGGGCTATTAAGCTGACATGTACAATGACCCTGCCGTGCCCATCAGAAAGATCCAAGAACGGGCACAGCAGCTTTATTCACAACCGTCAAAACCCAATTACACCCCTGGCTGGCGTGGCTCGGTGGATTGTGCGCCAGCCTGTGAACCAAAGGGTCGATGGTTCGGTTCCCGGCTGGGGTGCAAGCCTGGGTTGAGGGCTGCATTCCCAATAGGGGGTACTCAAGAGGCAACCACGCATTAATGTTTCCCTCTCTCCCTTCCACTCTCCCTCTTTAAAAACTGCCTGAGTTGCAGGTCAGGTCCCCAGTTGGACACATGTGAGAGGCAGCCTAGAGAAACAGCACATCGATGTTACTCTCCCTCTTTTTCCCTCGCGTCCCCCTGACAGTAAATAAAACCTCAGAAACAAACAAACAGTTACAGCCCACACTGTCCACTAACAGGAGGCCAAACCACCGGCAGGACTGGAGTGACGGGAACCACCCGGCGGCGAGGATGGAGCCCTGCTGCCCGCGTCGCTGAGGGCTCGCAGGAGGCCCTCGAAGCTCCAGCAGCAGACACAGGACACAGTGGGGCCTCCCTGGGTGAAGTGCATGTACACGCCACCCAGACAGCTCAGCGGGGAAAGGGGTCTCTTCAACAAACGGGCTGGGGCACCCGGACCTCCACCTGCAACAGAACCAATTCGGGCCCTACTCACACAACACTCGGGAATTTACTCAGAATGAATCAAAGACACAAAAGAGCTAAACTGATAAAACTCTTAGAAGAAAATGCAGGTATAATAAATATTTGTGACCTTGGGTTAGGGAAGGAACTCTTAATTATGAAACCAAAAACACGACATTTTTTAAACTGGACTTCATCAAAACCAGAAGTGTGTGTGCTTCACAAGATACCACAAAGAAAATGAAGGGATAAGCCGGAGAATGAAGAAAGACGTGCTAATTCACATATCTCATAGGGGACTTGTATCCAAAATACATTCAAAGCTCTTACAAGTCACAAACGAAAAGACAACCCAGTGAAAAAATGGGCAAATGATCTGAACAGGCGCTTCTCCAAGGACGATGTACAGAAAGCCAACGACACGGGAAAAGCTGGTCGGCACCGTGAGCTGTCGAGGAGACGAAGACCAAACCCACAGTGAGGCGCCACTTCCCACCCACCAGGACGGCTAGGACAGACAGACAGACAAGCAGCAAGTGCCGGCTGGGAGCCGGAAAAACAGGAACCTTCACCCTCCGAGGAGGCTCAGAAAATGACGGAGGCAGTTTCCCACGATGCTGAGCATGGAGTTACCGTGCAACTCAGCAGTCCCACTCCCAGCAGAAACGAAAACACGCAACCATGAGAACGCTTACAGCAGCATCACCCACAGCAGCCAGAGACCAGAGAGGACTCTGACGTCTGCCCACTGGTGAGTGGGGCAGCCAAACACGGCTACCTGTTCAGGCGGGTGTTGTTAAGCCAGAAAAAGAGACCACTACGTGCTGCCAGCACGGACCTCACACACATGATGCCGAGTGAAAGAGCCGGTCACAGAAGACCACACACCGTATGACCCCATTTACACGAAACGTCCAGAGCAGGCAAATCCTTGGAGACAGAAGGCAGGGGATGGGGCGAGCACGGGGTGGGCACGCAGTTCCTTTTAGAGGTGGTACAATGCTCTGGAACTGGACAGTAGTGATGTCTACACAACTCTGAGGGTGCTGAAAATAAGCCCTGGCTGGTGTGGCTCAGTGCACTGAGTGCCGGCCTGTGAACCAAAGACTCTTGAGTTCACACAGGCCTGGGTTTCAAGCCAGTTCCCTGGCTGGGGTGCGTGAGAGACAACTGATCAATGTCTCTCTCACACAACGATGTTTCCCTCCCTCTCTTTCCCCCTCACTTCCCTTTTCTCTGAAAATAAATAAAATCTTTAAAAATAAATAAAAACTGAACTGTGCACTTAAAAAGAACACTTAATTTACGACAGGCATACCTGACCTGTGGTACATGTCATAGCCACACCTGCTACTCAAGGAAGGGGTCGCACACGGGGAGGGAAGAGTGGCCGCCCCAGAGCCCGTCCAGCCCAGGACTTACTCCCGAGTCCGACTCTTAGCGCTGGAACCCAGGGCACTCTCACGGAAGCCCTGGACCGGGTACACCGGGACTCTTATTTCTAAACATAATGACCTTGAAAACACCTCAAAAACAAATTTATGCCAGGATTTACCAAAAAATCTGGCATACTTTCTGAGGCCAGTAGAACCCCAGCTGAAACCATTCTCATCTCAGTCCCTCACAAAACTTTCCGGAGCCAAAGAGCGAATGGCCCAGAGCCCCTGGTTGGCAACCCTTCCCGTGGCAGCCCTCTCTTACCGGAAGCTCATCCGAGCTTCTGCTGTGCGCAGTGGGGAGCTCTGTATTTTTGCACAGGGAGTATAGCGTCCCCGGAAGAGAAAAACTGTTTCTACCAAAATTATATGAATCTTCTGGAAACTGACCTTATGCTAACACCAGAGGCTGAAAGAAATGCAGCCTGCAGCCCCCGCCGCCAGACAGGAGTGGACAGTGACGGCACTCCCCGAGGCAACGGCGGCCCCATCAGCAGTTCCAGGCCTCCATGCTGGGCAAGGCTACAGCTTCTGAACCAGAGACAGGGACCACGCAAGCTGTCCCCACAGACACACTCGCGTCCCTCCTAGACCCCGGACAGAGGGGGCACCACCTGGGACCAGCAGGGGCCCCTGCCATGGCGCCTCTGGGTGCCCAAGGCCCACGTTCAAGGCCCTCAGGCCACCACCGTGGCAGAGGCAGAAACAGCGGTTTATTAAATGCTCACAAATATAAAGAATCTAGTTTTTGTTTTTTTTTAAGGGGCTTATGAAGTTGAGGAGCGGAAAGTTTCGATATGGTAAGGGCTTCACTACTCTTAAAGCTGTTCACCTGACCACCACCAACTCAACGTTCGGACCGGGTGCCACTCCAACTGCACTAATGGTGCGTCGCGTAACCCGCCTGCGCCTGCCCGCGCGTTCCTGAGGGGCTGCTGTTAAAAAATAAACAGACAAACCTTCTGTGCTGGACAATTTTTCAAAGATATAAAAACATCAGCCGCGAGGAAGAAAGACACAAAGGAAAATAGCGCAGACAGGAAGCAGAGAGGGGCATCTTCCGGACCTGTCTTTAGTGCGCACAGTGATTACGTAATAAAGAGGGCGGGGCTGACTCCAAGCCGGACCTGCTCGCTCAGTTTTCGGTTTTCCGTGGTTTTCCGTGCTGAGTGCGTCCTCTTCCCACCCGACGGCCAGAGAGGAGACCCACTGACAGAGGCAGCAAACGGAGTTCTCCGCACATCAACCCAACCTCATCGACCGGCTGGCCAACGTGGGACACTTCAGAACAGGGCCCCGGCTTTGTGACGTGTGCACCTGCACAGCTTCTCCCTGGCCCCGCCCTCCAGTAAAAGTGAGACACTCATCTCCAGTATCACCCACGGCAAAAGCCGCCCTTTCCGGGACTGTCTCTGCAGCACCCGCACCGAGTTCGTCACCTGGGTGTGCTCGGTAGGGAGCTGCCTCACCCTCTGGCCCCTGCGGAGCTGGGCTGGAGGCGAGGTGAGAGTCGGCCGCAGGGAGGACAGGCACCGCCCGACGCGGACAAGCACGCCCTCGTTTTCCTTATGTGCAACTGGAAACCAAAAAGCGCAGGACCCATTTCACAGCCTCACTATTGTTGGTCCCAGAGCGACTCCGGTGGGCAACCAGCAGGTCACAGACAGACCCACCTCATGGTGTGTGTGTCCCCTCCAAGCCACCGGCTGACTGTGCAGGTATGGCAGCGCCCTGGGGGTGACTCTGGCCACACAAGGACTGGCGAGCGTCAGGCCTTGTCCTTCTCCTGGCCCCCTGCTGCCATGGGCCATCTGAGGTCCTCCAAGGGCCCCCACCTCCCCCAGCACAGATGAGCTCACAGCCTCATCCGCCCAACACATGGTCGCCCCAGCCTGGGAAGAGCAGAGAAGCGGCCTTGTCTTCCCCATCAGAACATGTCTCTCGGGCCCACATGCACCGCAGCAGAAGCCACAGCTGGTGAGGCCGAGCCCTTGGGCCAATCCAGAGCACATGCTGGGGGTGCTGGGGGTGCTGGGGGCGAAGGAGGCCCCAGCAGGCAGTTGTTCTGACCTGAACCCCCGACCCACACCCCAAAGCCTTGTCCGCACCTCCCTGAGCCTGCGCATGCACCTGCCGTCAGGCCCCCGCCCCAAGCCTGCCCAACCCTCTGCCCACACAGACAGCCCCCCAGAACTGCAGGGGCTGCTCTCAGAGCAGGAGCCCGAGCCCTGGCTCAGGTGTGCCCATGTGAAACCCACAGTGGAAAGCCCAGGCCGGGCGGGGGGGCTTCCCCAGGGCTCTCGGTGCAAAGGAAGACGCATGACGGTGACTGGGAAGTCCACCTGGGCCCGGGGAGCAGCTGCCAGGCTGCCGGGACGTGACTGTGAGAGCAACCGGTGGCCAGGGGTCTGGTGCGGGACGTCAGCGTGACCGCCTGGATCATTCACAGCAGACCTGGCTGGGGAGCCAGGGTTTGGAGTGAACCGAGGGATGGTCCCCACAGAAGTATCCTGGGCCAACAGGACAGGAACGATTTGCCAAAAGCCAAATCGACCACTTAGGAGAACCAGAGAAATAAGGTGAGACGGTAGGAGCAGAACAGGAAAACGGCCTGCTTCCTTCCACAGGCAGACAGCAGAGGGGAAAAGTCGAGGCAGGGGCCTGGGTGAGCGGAGGAGGCGGTCCGCTCCCTCACCTCCTGCAGACTGCTTTGGCTCCCAGAACAGACAACAACAATGACAAAAAGAGGGAATCTACTCAGGGACCACTCTTTGTGCTGGGAAGTTACTGTTACTGCTTCTAACGTTGTCATGATGTTAACGGTTTCTTTCAACCACTATTTTTCCTGCAGGATACATGGGAACACCTCCCAATAAGATGACAGACATCTAGCCCTGGCTGGTGTAGCTCAGTGGATTGAGCACAGGCTGCAAAGCAAAGGGTTGCCGGTTCGATTGCCAGTCAGGGCACAGGCCTGGGTTGCAGGCCAGATCCTCAGTGGGGGCCATGGGAATGGCAACCACACACCGATGTTTCTCTCTTTCTCCCTTCCCCTCTCTAAAAATAAATAAATAAATCATCTTTTTCTTTCTTTCTTTCTTTTTTAAGGTGACAGGCATCTAGGAGGCCCCCAAACAACCCTCCTGGTGGGGGGGTGAACAAAACACTGATCAGACGACCGAGCGGAGGCCGGGCTCCTTCTCCGCCTCTCCCTGCTTTTCGCAGGTTTGAGACGCCCTAGAAGGGAGTGCAGTGGGAGCTGTCACGCAGGAAACTGACACCAACCGTTGTCGGTTGTACTAACACTGATCACAAGAGTAAAGAATATCAACATATGAAAAATGTAAGCCACTCCAAAAGAGGACAGTGACACTCTCACACCTGGGTCACCAACTACTTCATGACGCCAGGCCAAGACGTGAGAAAACTGAGTTTCCTTTCACAAACACTCAGACCAGGAAAGCCAACTCCCGATCGCTACGAGTGCGCGCCCCACACCACATGGTAGTTCTCCCCCTGGAAGTGCATCTGGGCCTGACGGCCGGCTCCGTGGCCCAGGGCGTCCACCCCGAGCCGCTGCGAGGACCGCTGGCGCCCCTTCTGGGTCGTAAAGCAGTTCTATGGGCTGGGACAGTGTCCGCGCACACTCCGCAGGGTGACGTGACGGGCAACATCAGCCTCCTGCGTAACAGGCACCCACCCCGAATCCGATCAGGAACACCCGTCCCCACCTGTGACCCCACCTCCGGCAGCACCTCCAACCCCACCTGTGAAGGTCTGCCGCCCGCTCTGCCTGCTCACCGCTTCCCCACAGACTCCCTTTCACCCCCTCTCACCCCCTTTCCATACGGGGCTGGAGAACACCTCCAGAAGAGTGAAACACAAGTTGCATTTCTCTGCACCAGGCTTCATTTTTAAAAACATTTGAAGTTCATTTGCTGGAGAAAGGGACGGAGAAAGAGAGGGAAACATCAGTGTGTGGTTGCCTCTTATGTGCCCCCTACAGGGGACCTGGCCTGCCACCCAGGCATGTGCCCCAACTGGGAATCCAACCAGCGACCCTTTGGTTCACAGGCTGACACTCAATCCCCTGAGATACACCAGCCAGGGCCTATAAAATAATCTTAAACGCAAAAATGGAAGCTTCAGAATTTTTCACAAAATCCTATCATAACTCTGATACCAAAATATTCCAAAGATAACATACAAAAGTTCAAATCACAGACTACTCAACTGAGAATATAAATTAAAAATTAATAAATAAAACACGAGTACAAGAGATTCAACTGTCCCACCAGAAAATAATGTGCATGGGTAAGTGCGCTTTATTCTGGGAATACAAGCATGACTCAACAGCATTACGTATGTCAATACAAAAATCAATAGTCCAGCAAGAGCAAAAATCACAATACTCGACATGAAATAATGATATTTCAATGTGAACTTTTCATAACATTCTGAAATAATACAAATTTACTTTTTTTACATTAAAAATTTCTTAAATCAATGCTCCATTTTCAACTTTCATGTCCAGAGTATGCTCTAAAATAAGAAGAAAGTCAAGAGTTTATAGCACAACTGGGAGAAGAAGACTGTCACTTTCCACAGCGGACCCGTCTGAGCTGCTAGAATTTATTTAATCATGAGCGCACTTCTACAATTGTTAAAACCACTTAAAATAAAAAGAGCGCCGCCCTACGTCAGTTCTGAGATTTACTGATGTGCGGCTGGTGTGAGCGGTGACCCTAAACCACGGAGGACCACAGATGGACGTGGCCCCTCTGAGGCTGTCCCCCACAAACCACTCTGAAGTTCAAAGTTAAGGGACCCTACTCAAGACATGTCTGGAGAGGAATTTTTAAAGAAAAACTAACGATATAGTGGATGCAAAAGAAATTATGAATCCTCCGTGGAGAATCTCCAGAAGCCAGGCGCGTTCTGCCAGCAGCCCCCATGCACTGCCAGCCCGACGCCTGCCTGGAGGCCCAGACGCTGGGACGCCCAAGGGCTGTGGGACGTGCTGCCAGGCGAGCGGGGCGCACCACAGCAGTCCCCCTCCAGAACATGCAGGGGTCGCACTGCCTCTCCTTGCAGCCACTTTCTTATCGTGATAAAACATGAGTAAGACAGAGTTTGTAACTTCTGCCATTTTTAATGGGGGCCACAGGGACTTCAGTTGCTAGAACTGAGATGAAAGAGGAGATGTTACCACTGATTGTGAAGAAGTCGACGTGACCCAAGAAACGCTCTGAGGAACTGCGCTCCAGCAAACCAGACGCCGGGTGAAGCAGACCGAGTCCGGGAACGACAGAAACCGCCCAAACTGACCCACGGAAGCACAGAGAACTAGAAAAGATCTGCAAGCGCAGAGACTGATTATTCACTAGTAACCAAAACACCAGCCACAAAAATACAAAATCTGGATGGCTGCACAGGTGAACGCTACTGAGCCTTTAAAGAGCTGATACTAATTTTAAGAGTTAATACAAACTCTCAACAAAGCAGAAGACAGAACACTTCCTCACTCATCCTATGAGGCCAGCATTACCCTCATACCCAAACCAGACAAAGACATCCAAGGAGAAAATTGCAGACCATTATTTCTTATAAATATAGATGCAAAAACCCTCAACAAAGAACTAGCAAACCAGACCCAGCAACACAGAGAAAGAGCTGTGCACCGCGGTCCCGACTCTGGTGCAACCCGTCCCTGAGTGCACGGTCGGTTCGACACACAGAAACCAGTCAATGTCAGCCTCACATCGGGAGAATAAGAAACAAAAGCCACGGGACTGCCTCCGTGGATGCCAAAAGAGTGGTTAAGAGAAACACTCAGCAGGTGAAGTCGGAACAGAAGGGACCCTCAGCCTGGTCAGCAGGACCCGAGAGACCCGCAGCACACCGCACTCCGTGGTGGAAGAGGGGCCTTCTCCCCAGGCCAGGAACAAGACCCGAATGCCCACTCCAACTGCACGTGGCACTGGGGGGTTGGGCCACAGCCATCGGGCAACAAGAAGAAATGGCATCCAAATTGGAGAGAGAGGAGCGAGCCCATCACCCAAGGAGATGTAATTTTCTATATAAAAATCCTAAGAAATGGGACTTCCGCCAAGATGGAGGCATAGGTGGAGACGCCGTGCTTCCTTACACAACCAAGTTTAGAGACAACTAAATATTAGCAACAGAAAACACAGCCAGAACACAGAAAATTGAACTTTTCAGAAGTCTGATAACAACAAATTCTTCAGCCTGACTGGTAAGAGAGGCGAAACCAGCGGCTGGTGAGGGGTTGCACAGGAAAACTCGGTCAGACGGACTCAGGCGCACGGAATCCAGGTGCAGAGTTGGACCTGGTGGGCAACTCAGCGAGTGACTGCAGGGAAACAGCGAGGGAGCAGGGCTGCGGGTTGACTGTGGTTGCACATTCGTGTGTGGATAGACAAGCGAGGGAGTGGGCGATTGGACGAGAGCCAGCAGCCCCAGCAGCAAGAGGCGGCGGAGGGCACGGCCATTTCCCCGTTCTGACCCCACCTCCACATACAGCGTCACAACCCAGCGACCTGGGAGTCCAAGGCTCCGCTCCTCATACTTAACGGGCGCAAACAGACCAAAAATGGCTCAAGAAGATCTCAAAGCCCCAGAGCCTATAAATCTAAGTGATGAAGAAATAGCAAAACTCTCAGACGCACAGTTTAAAACACTGGTCATCAGGATCCTCACAACTGGTTGATTATAGCTACAAATTAGATATACATATGAAGGCGAAACTAATTGAAATGAATGGAATTGCACAGGACACCAATAGCGATGAAAAGGAAACTGGGACTCAAATCAATGGAGCGGACCAGAAGAAAGCAAATAATGGCCAAACAGAAAAGAATGAAGAAGCAAGAATTCAAATAAACGAGGAGAGTCTTAGGAACCTCCAGGACATCTTTAAACGCTCCAACATCCGAATTATAGGGGTACCAGAAGGGGGAAAGGCACAGCCACCAGTGGAAAACTTATTTGAACAAATAATAAAGGAGAATTTCCCCAATCTGGCAAAGGAAATAGACTTCCTGGAAATCCAGGAAGCTCAGAGAGTCCCAAAGAAGTTGGACCCAAGAAGAAACACACCAAGGCACATCATCATTACATTAGCCAAGCTTAAAATGAAGGAGAGAATCCTAGAAGCAGCAACAGCTAAGGGGACAGTCATCTACAAAGGAGTCCCCATCAGACTGTCAGCGGATTTCTCAAAAGAGACCTTACAGGCAAGAAGGGGCTGGAAAGAGGTATTCCAAGTCATGAAATCCAAAGACCTACAACCAAGATTGCTCTATCCAGCAAAGCTTTCATTTAGAATGGAAGGGCAGAGAAAGTGCTCCTCAGATAAGATCAAATTCAAGGAGTTCATCATCACCAAGCCCTTACTATATGAAATGTTAAAGAGACTTATCGAAGAAAAAGAAGTTAAAAAAACATGAACAGTGAAAGGACAACAAACTCACAGTTATTAACAACCACACCTAAAACAAAAGCAAACTAAAAGGACAGCTAGATCAGGAGTGGAAACATAGAAATGAAGATCTCAAGGAGGGTTAGCAACAGGGGAGTGGGAGGAGGAGAAGGGAGGAGAAGGTACAGAAAATAAGTAGCATAGGCAGTAGATAGAAAATAGATGGGGGGGCAAGAATAGTATGGGAAATATAGAATCTAAAGAACTTGAGACACATGGTCATAAACTAAAGGGGGGTAATGGTGGGGACAGGGGGGAGGGTGGAGGGGAATGAAGTGGGGAATAGAACAACTGTAACAGCATAATCAATAAAAAAATAAATTTAAAAAAACCCTAAGAAATCCACTAAAAACACTATCAGAATAAATGAGTTCAGCAACTTTTCAGGATACAAGATCAATATAAAAAGATAATGGTATTTGTATACATTTGCAATGAACAATCCAAAAATGAGATTAAGAAAACAATCCCATTAAAAGCACCCCCCCCCACCTCAGCAGTAAGTTAACAAAAGTGATGCAGGTCTTTCACTTGCCTTGTAAATGCAGTTACCACAACCTAGTCGGACAATCAGTTAAAACCACAAACTTTGTCATAGAAGTTTTACCACAATAAAACAGTAAAAACACTTGAGTTAAACTCTGAAAATGGCAAACACTCTTTAAAATGTTTTATTTATTTATTTTTAGAGCAGGGAGAAGGGAGGGAGAAAAAGAAGGAAAGAAACCTCGGTGTGTGGTTGCCTCACACACACACCCTCCCAGGGACCTGGACTGTGCCAGGCATGTGCCCTGGCTGGGGATCGAACCTGCAACCCTCTGGTTCACAGGCCAGCACTCAATTAACTGAGCCACACCAGCAAGGGCTAAAAACCACAAACATTTGTGAACAAGTATTTAAGGTACAGAGAGAACTGAAGACAACAGAAAGGCAATCTCGTGAAGACCGCCACACTCCCCATACCGAAAGCGGAGTGAGGGGATGCAGCCCCCCAGCCCCAGCGGGCTTCTTTACAGACACTGACAAGCTGATCCCAACACTTACACGGAAATTCAAGGAACCCAGAATAGCCAAAACAACCCCGAAAAAGAGCAGAGTTGGAGAACTCACAACCCAGAGCAACGAGACAGAAATCGGGACTGCGGTGCTGGCCTGAGGAAGCGCAGGCACAAGGGGACAGAGATGAGAGCCCAGAGATGAGCTACCTGCGCACACGTGGCCGGCCGATTTGACAAGGACCAGCCGAGGGGAAGGAGCAGTGTCTTCAATAAGGGGTGCTGGGCAGCAGAACACCCACAAGCAAAGGAGTGGATGTGGCTCCCTTACAGGCAGAGAGAGCTCTGCGACCTTGGACTTGGCAATGTAGTCTTAGACATGACAACAAAAGCCACAAAAGAAAAGTCTAACTGGATTTCACCAGAATTAAAAAAATGTTTGCTCCAAAGGGAACCATCAAGAAAGCAAAACAACAATAGATAGAACTGGAGAAAATATTTGCAAATCTTACATCTGATGAAGGACTTGCATCCAGAATATATGAAGAATTCTTAGAACTCAGCAACAAAAAGACAACACAAAAGAATGAGCAAAGGAATTGAATAGACATTTCTATAAAGATATTCAAATAACCAATAAACACAAGAAAAAATGTCAATATCCTCAGCCTTTAAGGAGAAGCAAATCAAAACCACAAGGGTATCTCCAATGACTAGAGTAAAAAGACAAACAGTAACAAGTGTCGGGGAGGATGTGGAGGAACTGGAGCCCTTAGACCTGGGTGGGCGTGTCAACCTGTGCAGCAGCTCCAGGTGACTGAGCAACACCCAGGCATGGGTCCCGGGGAAGAACGAAAACGTCCACACAGACACCTGCACGTCAGCGCCCACAGCAGCGCTGGTCATGACAGCTAAAAAGCGGAGACAACCCAAAGGTCCACCAACCAACAAAGAGATGCTCAGAGCATGCACCATTCACCCAGCAGAGTGTTATTTGCCAATAAAGGTAATGAGATACAAACAGATGCATCTTTGAAAACAACATGTTAAGTGAAAAGAATCCAGGCACGAAAGACCACAGACCACACGATTCCATTACATGAAATGTCCAGAACAGGCAAATGTGTAATAAAAGTAGACAAGGGGCTGGTGAGAGCTGGGGGGACGGGGGCGGGGTGGTAGTGAAAGGGGACAGGGCTTCTCTGAGTGGGTGGAAAGGTCCTGGGATTAAACAGTGGAGACGGGCGGCACAGCTCTGTGCACTAAAACCCCGAGTTACACTGTGTCAACAGGCAAACCGTGTATAAAGCCAGGACCAAGAAGTAAAAAAAGAGAAAAGAAATCATCTGGTAACTGATTGAAAATGGCAAAGAAACCTTTCCTCTCCACTAAAATAAACAAACTCAGTTGTGTAATTCAATTTACGTTACACTCCTATTGCTGACAACTGGTTTTTGTTCAATAACCCTCTTAACATATTATTTCACAAGGATTATCGAAACTTCACAAACACAAATCTTGCTTTTTGAAAAAACAATCAAATATTTGTAAAAGAAAACATATCCAGGCTTATCACTTTGGTTACATGAAACCATAGCAATGCCTCAAGTTTTGCCTGAAGCATTTCTTGTGCTCACACTCCAGGGTAAACGCCGCCCTTGAACATACAGTCACCAACCGGTGAGACCGGAAACGGCGCTCCCGGTGACTCCCACACCTGGGACGGCGGCCCTCCAACCCCGGGTCCCCACTCACTGGAAAGGTACATTGGAAAGGTGGCTTGTTAGTTTACATAAGAACATGCAACCTAATTTCAAATACTTAGTGTTAGAAAAGAAACAAACCCATTTGTGACAGAGCTGCACAATTATGTTTTAAGAATCTCTACACACCCATTAATTATGAAATGAATCAACACAAATGCTGTTTCAAGTTAAAAAAGCAAACTCAGGCCCTGATTTAAACTTTTTAAACCAATGACAGAAATTCAATGATTTCAATTTGGTCCTTCCCCCAGAACGGGTCAAAGCACAGCCTCAGAGTGTAGTCCGGGGTCAGCGGAGCCCACTGACCTCCACATTTCACTCCTGTCGTCTGCGCTTTTAGAAACTTAGGAGGGGCGGGGGAGTTCCCTGTCCCCCCGGCACACCAGAAGCTTTGGCGTGGGACAAGGCCGGCTGCGAGTCACGTCGAGGAAGACAAAGACCCTGCACGCCGCAGTCCTGAGTCACAAACGCCCATGACGACAGACATCTGTACACTGTGTGCCCACCGCACACCGCGTCGCCTGCCGCCCGGAGAGACGGCCCCAGGAAGGACAGTGCAGCACCCACCTGTCTGCTTCCAGAACAGCCAGCGTGCCCTTCTCCCCTCCGCCCTCGCTTCAGCGTCTCGCAGTTAGTGGAGACCAGCTCGTGCTCCCGTCCTCCCTCTTCTCCCTTCTCCTTGGGGTCGGGGGGCAACGTTTCTGACTGGTAAGAACAGAAACAGCAGCACATCCAAACCAGAGACAACGCACTGCACGTTCTGACGGCAGAGATGAAGGGTGGGGTGACTTCCAGGGGGTGGAGTGCACAGACCCCACTGCCGCTGCACCCTCCGAGTCGTCCCCGAAACGCAGCCCACAACTGTGAGTGGCGGCAGTGGAAACCTGGTCACCTCTCCTCTGCTGAGTTCACCTTTCCACAGTGCCTGGCACATCCTTGAAAAATACCTGAACTAACGTATGACAGATGAGAGCTGACCAGAAATGTCAACGTAATTTTGCACAGTGGGGAAAGCAAAGCTAGAAAAGCAAAAGCTAACTGCGCGAGGCGGGAGTAAGAAGGCGGGGAACTACCTGTAGCACCAGGACCTCTGAGGGTCTGAACAGTGATGAGCAGGAACCAGGCCTGCCTCCCAGCCTGCAGGAGAAGCTACTATGGCCCCAGGCGCCCTCCAGCCAGCCACCCCCACCCCGCAGCCCCCTTCCCCGCCTTTACCCCACCTGCCCAGAGAGCTGACAGCCCGGCAGGCACTGCACTACGCTCCACCACCCAGGCAGGAGAGAGACCCCTCTCTGGAGAAACCAACAAGCCCAAAACAAAGATCTACTGTGGCAACTTCTGGTAGTAGCCCCTCAGGTTGGCAAGGTCCCCATCCTATTTCCAAAGGTGGGATGCAACATTTGAAGTTCGCCCATGCAGAGAGATTCCCCCTTCAGCCCACTCGTAAGTATGGAAAGACAGCCAATAACCAGCAGAGATCTGGTCAGAGGCTTCTGAAACCAAAGACAGAGACCAAAGTGGAAAGCAGGAGCAAAAGGACTCAGAAGCAACAGAGAAAACAAGGGGAAACAAAGGAAATAGCCACAAAACATACATGTGTATCCAAGAAAAATCATAAACAAGAAGACATGCTGTTAAAGTGCACTATCTTCATGGAAGAAAAACAGTGTTACAAAATAAAATACTGAAAACAAATGCACTTAGAAATGAAACATATGACGGTAGAAATAAAACACGGAAGAAAAACAGTGTTACAAAATAAAATACTGAAAACAAATGCACTTAGAAATGAAACATATGACGGTAGAAATAAAACTTCAATGTAAGGACCAGAAGATAAAGTTGAGGGCCTCTCCCAGAAAAATCAGGACGAAGATAAAAGGATGGAAAAAGGTATGAGAAAAGAAAACTAGCAGAACACTCCAGAAGGTCCAACACCAGACTAGCAGGAGACCACGAAGGCTAGAATGGAGAAATCAGAGGAGGGCTCTCACAGAACAACACAGGGAAGTGTCCGGAATCTGAGGGCCCACGCGGGGCACTGGGGGTGCAGAGAAGGGCCCTGCCGCTCCCAGAGAGCAAACAAGCCAGCGCACCTGCGGCCCGCGCCCGGGGCTCACAGCCTACGCAGCGCAGACAGCACCAGCGCCAACGCTTTCAAACTTCTGAGGAAAAAAACGGTTTCTAACCTAGAATTCAACACCCAGGCAAATTGTCAGTCCAGTGGGAGGGGGAGAGGTATTTCAGACCCTGGCGGACCTACTCCACCAGGAGGAGGAAGGCGGACTCCAGGAGGGCCTAATGGTGGAGACCGCGGAGAAGGATGAAGGCCTGCCCAGCAGGCTCGCAGAGAAGGTGGCAGCTGGGACGCCAAAGGCTCTGCGAGGGGCGGGAGGCCGCGATCAGATCAGCGAGGGGTCTGCCTGCGCTGGGGGAGTTCCACTGAAAACCAGGCCAAGTTCACAGCTACACGTGGGCATCTGGGCTAAAGGACAGAAACTAACTCATGCCACCGAAAACAAATTCCCTGTCCTTCCTAAGACAAGGAATTAACTGTATCCTACATGGCTTGGCTGTTAGATATCCACCCAATGACAACACAAACAGTGAGTATCGCTTTAAACAAAAATCATTACATAAAATTACACACAGAATTTTAATATGGGTATTTCATACTGTCAAAATATCCGTGACTTTACATCTAATGAAAGTATTTTTCCCTCTTAGTCCATTTTCATTTAAGCAAGCTTCTCACACACACTTAAGGTAACTTTTTAAAAAAGATTTTATTAATTTATTTTTAGAGAGGGGAAGGGGCAGAAGAAGGGAGAAACATCAATGTGTGTTTGCCTCTCAGGCGCCCCCTACTGGGGACCTGGTCTGCAACCCAGGCATGTGCCCTGACTGGGAATAAAACCAGCGACACTTTGACACTTTGGTTCGCAGCCCATGCTGAATCCACTGAGCCACACCAGCCAGGGCACATGTAAGACAACTTCAGATTATGGGGGGAGGGGAATGGGTGGAGGTGGAAGAGGATATTGGAGGATAAATGGTAATGGAAAAAATACAATAAAAAATAGTGTATTAAGAAAAGGTAATTTTAACATACTGCAACACGCTCTGGAACATTCTAAGAATCTAAGAATCAAACTTAAACTCGAGACAGAGACTAAATGGGTGCTATGTTATAGGGATTAGAGTGATGTAAATATAGGCTTTGTTTTTTTAATTCTTTCAAAATTTCCTCTTATTTTTATCCCCTTCGATTCAAAAAAAGCTCAAAAACCCGTTTTTGGTTTCTGCCAGCAAGACCCTTATTTATTAGTCTGAAAAGACACTCTTTGCCTCTTTACCAAGAACAGCACTCAACAGTCTGGCCGTACTTAATAAATACAGTTTCAAATTAACAGTCCCGTCTGTCTGCCTGATCACTGCACCCACGTCAGCAGACGGGAGGGAATTCCAAGGATGCTAAGGGCTGCAGCAGAAGGCAGGCAAAGGCAAAGGGAGCCACCTGCCAACCCCCAGGAGGTGAGGTTCTACCTATGTGCACCTGTGCATTCACATTCTGAAGAGCAGCTCACCGCACGCGCCCAGCTTTTCAGGTTGCGCACCGTCGTTGCCCTGCAGCGAGACAGCTCACGCCAGCTCCGGTTTCCTTCTGTGAAGGTCTGTGTTTCACAGACACTGCCGTTCGCTTTACAGTCTGACTGCCAATGAGAGGGTTCAGGAGAGAAAGGGGAAGCCCAGTGGGCAGCACCACGCAGTCTCACTGGTCGCATCTCAGGCCACGTCCTCCCTGTCTGTGTACGTTTCAAATAGCGTTACCCTCAATCTTATGGTGCAATCCCAGTATTTCCCTGCAATTTAGATCTTATTATTCAAAAGAAGTTTCTCAAATCTGTTATTTAAAAAAAGCATCCCCAAGCCCTCATCAGTGTGGCTCAGTCAGCTGGGCGTCACCCCAGGAACAGAAAGGTCACTCCTGGTCGGGACACAGGCCTGGGTTGTGGGCTCCACCCCACTGGGGCACGGTCCACGGGTCAATGTTTCCCTCCCTCTCTTTCTCCTTCCCTTCCCCTCTCTCTAAAAGTAAGACTTTTTTTTAATGTCCCATGTTATGCAAACATCCTAGCTGGAAAAACGATTAAGGTTAAGGCACATCTTGAGACGTTTAATGCCATCTGTGAAGCCTGAACTGACTGCCTCGGCAGTCGCCCACCTGCCCCAGCACTGAGTCGCCCACACTGACAGATCTAGGAGCTCCCGTCGAGGAGAACTCTGAGCAGGTGCTGTCGCAACCGCAACGGGAAAGAGCACCAAGGAGGAAATGGAACAGGCGGCTTGAAAAGTTAATTCCCCTCCTTACAGAGGAGGCGCATCTGGGTGAGAGGGGAGGCCCCGGCCAGCCTCTGGGAGGTGTGCCTCTTCCCCCGCCCCCCCCGGCCCCGGGACCCCCAGCGGCCCTGCAGGCCACGGGGCAGTGCAGAGGGCCACCCAGGGCCGAACAGCAGCCCTGTCCAAGTGCTGCAGCAGCCATGACATTCAAGTCACGTTATGTATCTAACACCCGCAAAAGCACTTTTTATATAACAGAGATGAAAGAACAAGTTGGCCTCATTGTAGGTGTCCACATTTGTTCACTTGTTGAAATTTCAGTGTTTCCTGTCCTCTGCTTCAAACAGTATCAAACTTCCATTAAAAAATAGCTTATCCCTGGCTGGCGTAGCTCAGTGGATTGAGTGTGGGCTGCGAACCAGAGTATCGTGGTTCGATTCCCAGTCAGGGCACATGCCTGGGTTGCAGGCCAGTTCCCAGCAGGGGACTCACGAGAGGCAACCACACACTGATGTTTCTCTCCCACTCTTTCTCCTTCCCTTCCCCTCTCTCGAAAAATAAATAAATAAAATATTTTTTAAAAAATAGCTTAAAAATTAATTTTAAAAAAAAAGAAAAAATAGCTTAAAGATATACACACATAAGCAGAGTATTTCTAACTTTTTAATTAAGGTCTGTGGTCTAACAGAGGAAACTAATCAAACTATTCTAAACACAATGAAGGGAAAATGAAAGACAAAAGCCCACAAAGAAGCTAGGCTGACTCTGGCCATAAGCAATCACCGTGGAAATAAGAAAACGAGGGCCAGAAAGTCTTCTAAAATGTAAAAAAATTGTCACCTAGTCATTCCAGACTTCCCCAAAGACTTCCCAGTAAGTCTCCAAATCTGAGCTGAATATACTATTTTTTAAACTAAGTTTCAAGAATTCCACAGAATTGTCACTAGACACCCAGCAAGCCTGGAAAGTGGGGAGGGGTGCGTGACAGGACGCACGTGTCCAAGCGCCCAAGCGCCACACAGAAGGTGACCCCCAAATGCGGTTCCCACAGAGGCCCACCCGCGCGTTTCCTGAGCAGGAGTCGTGGGGGCCCTCCTGACGCCCCACAAACAGTTGTGCTGGAAAGACCAGTGCACGCCTTCCAATCATCGCCAGGCACTCCAGGCACAGGCAGCGATGGCCACGTACCACACCGTGGCCGCCGCTGCCACCTCGGCGTGGCCTGCCCTGCTCCCAGAGCACGCATGTTTCACTGGGATGCCACCCGCAGTTTAGGACCCGTCTTCATCTAAACTTGTGAACATTAAAAGTAAGTTCACACTGCTGTGCAAATTAAGGCCTCAGAATAATGTAATGTATTTCTTTTTATAGCTCCCAGAGAACCAAAATGCAATTTTGAGAATACTTCTGTCTTAACAGCACGCAGCTCCAGTTTAGATCGGGGAAGGTCAAGCCTCCTAAAAATAAGACCCCTACACATGCTGGAGCCCACCTGTCCACAGAGTGGCCAAGGGGCTGCCCCAGCCTCCGGGTCAAGCCCTGTCCAGGATGGCGGCTCGCAGCTCTCCAGCAAGGCCTTCCCTCCACTCGCCCCGCTCCCTCCTCTCAGTCGTGCTTCCACGAACAGCCCTACGGAGGCGAGCCTGACTGCGGACGGACCTCTGGGCTGGAGGGAGGGCACACGCTCACAGAGGAATGGCAAGCACAGTCCCCACAGGCTCAGAGTAACTGGCACCGGAGACCTCGCTTTCACACTGACTGCGAGGCCAGCAAATGATTCAGCAGCAGATCAGCTCACTGACCAAGGACCCCAGGAAGCGAACGCCCCCTTTCACTTGCACTGTGGGTACCCACCCACCCGGACCGAGCTCCCCGCTGCAGGAAGCCGCAGGCCACCCTCGCAGGCATCCTGGCGACCCGTCGGGAGAAAACCCAGAAGCCCTCTCCGGAATACAGCCACTTAAAATTTTAACCTGGAAACGAACTTCCAGTTCCAGTGACCACTTCCGCCGAGCAGGAGACCTTGCTGCAGAAAACGCACTGATGTGTTTCCTCAGGTAAAGGTCCGCTCTATCGGCCCAAAGGGTAGAAACGACTGGTTCCGATTGCAGTCCAGCCCAATGGCACCGACGACCCAGGGACATGTTCACAGGTGTGGCCTGAGCGCCGGCAGCACTAGTCTCGCCAGCTTCAGGTGACTGAGGGCCCTGACAGGGCTCCCACAGGCTTTCACTCTACCCTGCCTTCCAGGTTCCAATGGTCATTACAAGGCTTCAGCAAACCTGTGCCCTAATCGAGCTTTACAGGTTCGCTGATCAACGATTACACCATTTTAGGCCCTTGAAGGAATTGGAGATGGCACGCAAAGATCGGATGGATAAAGTTTTTAAACGACTTCCACGTACAGACAATTCCAACTACCCCCCAAATGTCACAGGTATCTGTTGCAATCACAAAGAAAAAATCAATTTGCTCTTGTAGAGTGTACTCAAAATAGGACTTTTAACCTTAAAGCTGCCTGGGCGGTGCTACAGTGCAGGGGACGTAGACTGGCTGTCACCTAGGAGACGCATCCAGGCTAGGGGGCCCACGGGCGGCGCGGGAAGCGGCTGGGAAAGCGCAGCGGCTGCCCCCGCAAGCCAGCGGAGCGTGTGCGGGGCCCTCGGCGCTGATTCCGAACCCCGAGCGGGGAGCGGGGGGCGGGGGCGGATATCCCAGGCAAGGCTGCAGGAAATGATATCCAGACTCGAAGGGTGGGTCTAGGAAGCAGCAGGGGCGATGGCCTGGGGCGGGGGGACGGGGGTGACGAAGGATGTAGCTCCTAGGGGCAGGATGAGGGGGCGGGACGACCGAACGCGGATGTGCGAAGGCCGAAAAGCGCAGGGAGGGACCGAGAGCCGCGAAGGGATCGCAGCGGCCAGAGAAAAACCAGGCAGCGTGTGGAAGGAAGCGTGAGGGAGGGCGGCGTGGAGGAGGCGGCAGGGTGGGGAGGAAGCCAGGCTGGCTGGGGAGCTGAGGGTCAGGCGCGCGTGCACTTACCCCACTCGAGGAACTCGGCCACGTACTTGTCGCGGCGCAGGGCCGAGTGGCTGCACTCCGTGTACAGGCAGATGAGCACGTCAAGCAGCGTCTCTACGCTCAGGGCGCTCTCGTTGCGCCAGGGCCCGTCCAGGAGCAGCTGCTCCAGCTTCTTGAGCCGCACCGTGGCCGACATGGTGCCGCGCGGCCCGCTCCTCACGCGCCCGCCTCTCACCTCCCGCTCGGCCAGTCCGTCAGGGCGAGCCCTCGGGGACCCAGCGGCCGCGAGCCTTGGCAGCACCTCGTTGCCGCCCCGTCCGCGTCGTCGCGCCCCGGACTAGGCCGACATCTTGAGCTCGGTCCCGGCGGCGCAGCGTCTGGGTCGCCGGGCCCCGCGGGTCCATGGACCGGTCTCCTCCCCTCGGCGCCGCCGCCCTCCAAGCCCGACGCGGCCCGCCCCGCCTGCTCGCCTCAGCCCCGCCCGCGGCCGCGCCCTCCTCGCCGCCACCGCTCCGTACAGCAGCGGACCCGAGCGCTGCGCGAGCCGGACCGGCGCCCCAGCTCCGACCCTGGTCCCGACCCGGCGGCGCAGCCCCGCGGCCCGCAGCCAACCAGGGCGCGGCCAGCGCGAGTGCAGCCAACCACTGCGGGGCCGGCCGTCGCCGCGCTGACCTCAGCGCGCCGCCCCGCCCCTGCGTCCCGGCTCTTGACTCCCGGCAGGATCGGACCTCGCCACTCGCCGTAGGGAGGCCGGGATTCTGGGAAGGCTGGGGGCGGGGCGAGCGGTGAGCCAGTGCGCCGCCGAGATTGCGGCGGCCGCGCCTGCGCAGAGGGTATCCGGGCGGTTCGTACAGCCCTTCAAGGACCCGCCCTCTGGGTGCGGGAGCAGACCCGACACCGGGTTTCGGTTCCCGGGGAGCATGGGGGTTGGAGCAGCTCCGGCCGTCCTGGGGCTTCGGGGCCGCCCGGCAGTCACAGCTTTGCGGCGGGATTTAACCAGGGCTCCGGGATTTAACCGGAGCGACCTTTGGAAACGTGGACCCACCTTTAACTAGAAGGACGTGAGACCTAGGCCGGGACACTGCAGGGCTGGACACTGCAGTCCAGCGCCCGGTGAATTCGCGGTGTCACGGCCACCTCCAGTTCCAGTGTCCAACTTAGGTCTCCCGCGAACGTAGATGTCTCAGAGTGGTCGTTTGGAAAGAAGCGGCCGGCTGTTTGTCCGCACCCTGGGTCTGCCCACACCCTGGGTCTGCCCACACCCTGGGTCTACCCAGCGAAGTCGCTGCTTGTACTGAGGTTGTTGGCTCATTCGGGTGGCTGGGGAGGAGGGTGACGGCAACTACCCGCACCCAAACAAACCCGTAGCATCGGGGGGCGGGGCGCGCTTCGGACTCGCGGGGAGGTCACCGACGCCATGGATGCGTGAGGGCCGCGGCGAGGGTGCAAGGCTGCAGGAACCCTGACTCGGGGAGGGGAAGGGGCTTCAGCAGGAGCAGGACGGCAGCGTGGAGCAGGTGGGGGAGCAGACAAAGGGTTGGCGGAAAACTAAAGGAGCCTGTAGCAAAACTAACCCACGGAATCGGGAACCAGAAGAATAGCTTTCTCCGTGGAGGTGTGGATGGGAAAGGGCGGGAGGGAGCTCGGAGCTACTGGAAGTTGATTTGGGTGGTGGTTGCGCAGGGGCGGGTACGGGTTAACAGTCTTAAAACTGCACTTGCGAGCGGTGCATATCACTGTTACATACTGTACCTCAATTTTTTGAAAACCAGCAAAAAACAATCTCTGGTGTTAGAGGTCAGAGTAGCAGTTTCTTGGGAGAGGGACTATGAACTGCAAGGGGCATGAGGGAGCCTTCTCGGGAGGTAGGAACCTTCTGCGTCTTGATCACACAAACAACTTGTTGCATGGGTCTGTGGATAAATAAAACAAACCGTGCTCTGAATATTTGTGCACTTTGCTGTGTGTGTAATACCTTGAAATGGGGAGACAAAAAAGAAAAGGCTGACGTCTGAACTTGTCTGGGATGGCCCCCATTTTTGTCTTTAACCCGGTGTGAGTGTAAGGATGTCCTTCATCCCCACTAGGATTGTTCATCCTCTCACCTCCGACCTAACAGGCTTGGCCTGGCCCTGCTCCGCCCTCTGCCCTGTCCTCACCCTCTTCCTGTCTGACCCCAGTCTCAGCAGCCTCCTTGCTGCCTCAGGGCCTTTGCACTTGCCAAGCCCTCCACCTCAGACCCCCCTCCCCAGCCACCCTCTTTTGGCTCAATCCAAATCCGTTTCCCTATTGCCCGTTCAAGGGCAGCCTTGCATAACGCCCTGGGCTAGATCAGACCCAGTCCTGCTGTAGTTTTCCTTACTCCTCTGTATAGCAGGTGCCTGTGAGCGTGGAAACAAAATCTTTCTGTGCCTCCGTTTCCTCAGGTATAAGAAATAGTATAATAATAGGACTGACCTCATCATTTCAGTGAGCTTCTGAGAGGACCGAATGAATTCACACCTGGAGAGCACTTTTAAAGGAGCCTGACTCAGTAAGTGTTCACATGTTGGTAGCTGGTATCATACATTAGACTTCCTATTTCAGAAACGGGGCTCTGATCAGCTCGTGAAGAATGCGGTCTCGGGTCCCCAGGCCAGCAAATCCCAGTGTTCACACATCTGTCCCGTCACTTCGGACTTCTATAACAAAGAGCCAGAGACTCTGTGGCTTATTAAAAACATGTAGCCCTGGCTGGTGTGGCTCAGTGGAGTGAACAGGCCTGTGAACCGGGAGGTCGCTGGTTTGGTTCCTGGTCAGGGCACGTGCCTGGGTTGTTGGGCTCAGGCCCCAGCTGGAGGCATGTGAGAGGCAGCCACACATCAATGTTTCTCAGAAACAACCCCCAAAAACATGTCTCACAGTTCTGGAGGCTGGAAGTCTCAGATTGGGGTGTCAGCATGGTCAGGTTTCGGGTCAGTCCTGTTTACGGAGGGCCATTGTTCTGTGTCCTCATCCTCAGGTCAAGGAAGGAGGGAACTCTGTCCTTGCAGAAGGCATGGGTCCCATTCGTGAGGGCTCCACCCTCATGACCCGATCACCTCCCAAAGGCCCTGCCTCCCAGTCACATGGGGGTGAGGATTTCAGCCTACGGGTTCAGGGGGCATGAACTTAGTCCGTAACAACATCCTCAGGGTACCCAGGCACTGGGGCCTGCTCCAAAGGATTTCTTGTCTTTGCAACAAGTGGGGCTAAGCCTGACCTTATCCCCAGCACCCTGAAATGTGCACATGCAACTTCAAACTGCCAACAGTGTCTCAGTTCAGAAATTTGAATGTCGGGGTCTGTGGACTTAAACCTTAAACCTCTGAACTGGATTTAACCTTAACTCCTCGCGAAGAGGTCCAGCCCGGCCCTTCGGGACCTGAGGTGAGCACCGGGAAAGGACTTGGCTTCTCCCTCCTTCCTTCCACAAGCCTCTCTCAGCTAGTGTGCCCTCCTCCCACCCTCCCAGTGCTGCTGCCAGCTGCCAGGCTGGAGGACAAGGTTTTGGGGAGGGCTGTGGCTTCACCTCTAGCCCAGCAGAGGGTAAGTTGACCCCTCTCTGGGGGACATGCATGGGCTCCTTGGCAGCTCCCTGCTGCTTCCGCTCTTGAGCACCTGTTGCCTTTCTGAGTAGGAATTTACCTGTTGGCTGCAGGGGACCTCTGCCCTTCTATGGGGGCAATTGGACAGGACCACGGGGCATAAGATGACCTATTCATGTGACTCACAGCTGTCTACACGACTCCGGCCTGTCCACAGGAAACGCCCTCGCAGCCCTGGTCCTGTCAAACGAGCTGGAGGTCCCAACGGGGCGGCACACTCCTGCCCCTGTCCCACGGCAGCTCGCAGGCCCTTCCTCCCCGGCCTGGGTCCGTCCGCAGCCCACTGTGCCTCCAAATAAGGGCCATGTCTTAAGCTGTCTGAGGAATTGCCGGCAAGGCAGTCCTGCTAGGCTTCAGATGAAGGGAAGCACATCCCACACGCTGAGTGCCAGCTCTACCACGTTACCAGGTCCGCTCTCTTCCCCTGACCCCTTATCCCAGGTCTGGGACGGGCCCCCAAGCACTGCCCTTGGCAAACTACATGCAGCGACCTGATGGCTCATGTGAGAGTCCACATCTGTTGTCTCTTGAAGTTCTCGTGTGGTGTTCTGGTAAATTCTACAACACCCACACTGGACAGAAGTCGCTGTTCCTTCACTGGGCAGTCCTTGTGTCTGTCCGCCTGACACCCCTCCCCCTCCCCCTACACCCTGTAGTCTCTGACCGTGGAGTCCCGGAGGAGCTGCCATGCAGGCTGGACTTGTCCCCGAGGGCCAGCTGCTCAGCTCTTCAAACCCCTGCTCAGGTGTCATTGTGCGATTGAAGCCGGACCAATCAGAGAGCTTCTTCAGGGTGTTTTACACCAAAACGAGAGAGAATTTCTTGTCTTTTCCTTTGGACCAGAGGCAGGAAAATTTTTTTTGGCAAAGGGCTTGTGTCCTGGCACCGGCTGCTTCCATCAGGGGACAGCGGGGCCTCTGACACATTGAAGTGGAGGGGGGCCCCTCCCCACGGGCCAGTTCTGGAGTCCCCGTGCTGCCTGGGACACTGGTCCCAGTCGTCAGAAGGAACTTGCTCTACACCTGGGGGCCTCCTGGGGGCCGGAGGGCTGTGTGAGGAGCCCCAGACTCCCTGTGGTACTCGGTGGCTTTTCTGTTGGGAAAAGGGAAGGAGCCCGTTGATGACAGGCCCAGAAAGGACTCGGGTCCTCTGGTCTTTGGGTCTTCCTGCCAAGGCTAAAAAAAAAAAAAAGTGTGCTGAGGAGCCAGAGGAGGAGGAGGGCCGTGGGTTGAAGACCGTGCAGGGGAGTGGGCAGCTGCAGGGGACCTTCCCTCTTGCCCACCTCCGCCCCCCCCCACCTTCTCTGAAGGTCACTTCTGTGCCCAGGTCTCAGGCTGCAGGTCGGTGCCCTGCCCGGTTGTGATTGCCCACGACCATCAGGAGCTGGTGGGACATCGTGTGCTGCGGCCGTTGACACATTCCCTGGAGGACAAGGGTGATGAGGATGAGCTCGAGGGTGGCGGCTGTGCCTCTGCCCCTCCAGGTCCTCATTCCATCCCCGCCCTGCCCCACTGCTTTGTGCCCCCAGTGGGCTGTGCCCGTGGGAGGGGGGCAGTGAGCCTGCCTGGGCCCCTCCTCTGGAGGAGCAGCTGTCCCCAGGTTCTGTCCCCTGCCCTTCTGCTGCCCCCAGAGGACCCACAGTCGGCCACAGCCCCCGGCCCTGCCAGCTTCGGGAGCTCCCCTGCCTCCCCTGCCCCAGCCCCCACCCTCCATGAACAGACCACATTTATGCTCTGCCCACTGCCCTGTGTCCTTGTGGCCCTGCCGGGGCTCTGACTCATATGCTCGCATGTGCAGTATCGTCATCACAGGGTTACTTGTGACTAAAATAATGAAAACCTAAATGTCCATCAGTAGACAAATAGATAAATAACTGTGCGTGCATAATGTGGAATTTCACACAGCCATCAAGAAATGATAGACACTTATTCATTCAACCAACCCAAAGCCTCTGGATGCCTGCTACATGTCAGCACCGTTCCAGGTGCCGAGGCACAGTGGTGACCAAGAGGGACACCGAGCGTCCATTCTAGCCTGTGGACAGCTCACAGGCCAGTGCCCGGGAAAAAGAGAATTTCGGGGAGAGGTGAGGGCTGCCAAGAAAGTGGACACGTAAGTGACGGCGAGGGGGTGGGCCTGCCTTGCAAACGGGGGGACAGGGAGGCCTCCCAGCAGCACTGACAAGTGTACCTGAGGCACAGCGGAGAGGAAAGCAAGGCTTGCCGCTTCCCAGGCAGGGAAACCGAGGCACGGCCAGGAAGGGAAGAGTAAAGGGAGCGCAGGCCCGAGTATGCCTCGGAGGAGAGGAGGTGCGGAGGGGGCAGGGGCGCACGGCCAGTGAGAGGCAACACAGTGGCTCAGCTTTGCCTGCTGGTCACCGCCACCTGGTCCTGTGGCCACTGTGACCCTGCCACTGGTTCCTGAGGTTTCCTGCCACCTGACCCTGTGGGCCGCGGCTCTTCCTGAGGGTGTTTCTCTTCCTCCCGAACCTGAGCTGACAATGTGGAGGAGTTTGAAGGTCAGGGGCAGGAGCCAGTACCCTGCCAGGCTCAGGCGCAAAGAAAGCACCCACCAGGTACGTGTGTGAGAAGGAGGAGGCAGGAGGGTGGCCGGGAGGGGGAGGACAGGTCGGACAGGCCTCTCTCCAGCGTGCCGTTTCTTTGGCGCCCTGGTGCAGACCTGGGGCAAGCCCTCCCCTCCTAATGTCCCCACTGTCGCCAGGAACATCCCCTGCGTCCACAAGCATGGCCCCGGCGGTGCCCAGGGGCTGCCCACGAGGACCACTGTGCGGCTGGGCGAGAGGACTGGACTGCCGGGCCAAACTGCGGGCCCCAGGCCCTTGGCTGAAAGCAGACAGAGACCCCCCTCTGCAGGTCTCTGTGAGACTTCCTCCCGTGGAGTCGGGGGGCCGGCCTGCAGTGACCCAGGGCACCTTACCAGTAGACAGTGACTGATGACGGTGGTGGTGGTTGAGGGAGGGAGACAAGGCGCCCCTCAACACAGCACTGCAGGGGTACCCTTGTCCCTGTCTGCGGCTCTCCCCTACCCTGAGAGCAGCCTCCCCCATCCTCACATCTCCCTCTGGTTCAGAGGCCTTCCACGGCTCCCCACTGCCTCAGGGACAAAGGGGTCCCGGATATAGAACTCGCCTCCAGGAGGAGCCTGCAGGCCACTGAAGGGAATCACCAGCTGCCTGGAAGGAGCGCAGTGGAGGCTGGACCAGGAAGGGGGCGCTGGAGGCGGGGCCCAGAGTAGCCGGGCCTTTGGGGAGGACCCTGAGGCTGGAGCACAAACACTCCAAGTGCCCCGCAGGCGCAGCACTGTGCAGACCAACCCGCCAGGGTCCCTGCAGTGGGGACAGAACTGGCCCCCTTTCTTCAGAAGAGCAGACGAGGATGCTCAAGGCACTGGAGTAACTGCCCGTAAATGGCAGGGTGGCTCCTGAACCTAGGACCCCAGGTTCAGCAGCCTGGACCCCCAAACCCACCCCCGCCTGCTGGGCCCAGCCTTTCCTCAAAGCAGCAGGTGCCCCCTTCTAGCCCAGGCTGGTGTCGATTCCCTAGAACACCCCCATGCAGGGCACTAACCCCAGCGGCCTGTCTGCATCCCCACTCCACTGCGCAGATAAGGAAACTGAGGCTCCCATTGGGCGAGAGGCCTGCTCAGGGGCATCAGGGAGTCGATAAAGGAGCTAGGGCTTGTTTCAGCCTGTGCGGCCAGCAGAGGCCTGGGCGCTGCCCCAGAGCAGCGCGACGGCCCCAGGCTGCAAGGCTGACCGGTTCTGCTGGGGGTGTAAACAGAGGAGACCTGCGAGGGACCGACAGCAGACAACCCTGTCTCCCTGGCCACCCCTTCCACCCTGTCCGGGCAGGTGCTCACTCACCTCCAGCCTGCTGGAGCCCCGCCCCTCGGGGCTGGGTGACCGGGGAGGGAGGGAGCCCAGGGTGCGGGGATCTTCATGGCCCATCTTCAGCTGGGGCACTGCGGTGCACAGAGCACGGCCTCACCTGATGGCCCACGGGAAGATGAGCCCTCCCCGCTTCCTCCACCCCGTTGCCCGCGCCCGCCCGAGGTGGAGGTAATGTTACCCACCTGCGGGACTCTACGGACTGAGATAATGCGCAGGCGGGCGTAGGGGTCTCTCCACAGCCCACTGCATCATCACCCTGGCGGTTATCGCTAACGGGCCTCACAGCCCCTCTCAGAACTCAGCGAATAATCTCCCGAAACTGGCCTTTAAGCCCCCGTGGACCACTGCCGACGCGGGTCTGGGAGTCCGGACGCCGGGCCTCTCCCGGCAGGGCAGGGCAGGGCAGGGCCGGGGCCACCTTTCCCACCAGTTCCTCTGGCCTTTCCCCACCCTCCCGCCCAGCGCTTCGCGGCCCAGAGCGCACACGCTGGGGTTCGGGTTTGGGAGCCTCTGTCCTCACTCACGAGGAGCGCCTGGTGCGGCGGGGGTCGCCCTGGGAGTTTGGTGACTGAACACACGAGGGAAGGGTGGCCCGGGCAGCTGAATGACCCGCTGGATGTCGGGGGGGTGGGGGGGGGGACCGGAACTGCCGGGACCTGGGAGAGGGGCAGGGAGGTAGAGCGAGCAGGTGCCCCGGCGTCCGCGGGGCGCACCTCGGGCCTGCGCTTCCTCCCCGCCCCCCCCACACACACACAGGACACCGCTCCCGGGCTCAGAGACCCCGCGGGATTCCCGGGTGCCCGGCCCCACCTCTCAGCCGAAGCGCGCGAGGCCTTCAGGCCTTGAGCCCTGCCCAACCCCCACCGGGCTGGGGCCAGAACTGCTCTCCTCCTCCCCGTCCCTCCCCCAGCCCTCGGTCAAGGCCTTGTCCCGAGGTGTGCAGGGGGTTCGCGGGGGTTCGTTCCGACCAGCTCAAAGCGCAGGTAGCACCCGAGACTATCCGGGCGCGGGCAGTTTCTGCCTAACGCCCATCTCCCGGGGCTCAGAGACTCAGCGCCCCGGGAACGCGGGAGGGGCGGGACGACTCCAGGGCGCCCTTGGGGGCAGCTGATCTGGGGAAGCAGGAGAGGCCGGGGAGACCCCCAGTTCTGCGCCGTGAGGCCTGAGTCAAGCCCCTTCCCTCTCTGAGTCTGCGTCTGAGCCTGAACCGGGAACGGGGTTAACGGCCCCTAACCCACACCGACCAAGACGCGGCCCCTCCCCCACGCAGGCCCGGCCCAGCGTCGGCCCAGTCCGGCGGGAGCGGCCGGCCGCAGGTGCCGACTCGCACTGCCAGCCCCGCCTCTCGCTCAGCCCGGCGTCTCTGCGGCGCTTCCTCCGCGTCTCTGCGCCGGGTCTCCTATGTCCTCAGGTCTCCACGACCGAAGGTGCGAGGCGAAGCCTCTGGGCAATGCCTGGCAGCCATCCAGAACATTCCCGGCTTCAGAACCCATATTCGCCTAAGGGGGCGCGTGTCACTCCTCCCCTGGGGTGTATTCGCGCGACCTTTGTGTGCTGGGGCAGCTCCTCCGGACCCGTCAAGGCTGCGGGTTCGATTTGGGGTCAGGGCACAAGCGACAGAACACCCGTGAACGCATCAGTGCGAGGAGCAACAGATCTCTCTCTCCCCCCCTCCTCGAAAGCAATGAAAAAAAGGTCCTCTGGTGAGGATTTAAAAAACAAAAAAAGTGGCTCATGACGGTCACTTTCCACCGCCTCCTGGAGAAGGACCCGTCGCCACCTCCCCGGTCAGGATGCAGCGCAGTGGGGTGGGGACGGGTGGTCACCTGTGGCAAGACCCAGGGTGTCTCCAAGGCTGGCCTGGTGGGTCCTGCCCTCCACCCCCGGCAGTGGGCGAGTCTTCCCGAGGCTCCAGATGAAAACCCTGCCCCGCCCCCTCGGGACCGTGAACCTTGTCCAGCCTCAGCCTCTCCTGCGCACAGCGGGAAGGGCAGGTGGCAACGCTGTCTCCTACGGGGCGGGGGGGGGGGGGACAGCCCCGGCCGCGGATGACTTCGGTAGCGTGGCCTTGGCGGCTCTCCGGCCCCCACCCCCACCCGGGTCCCAGCAGCAGCTCTAGCTCACCCCCACGCCGTGGGCCCACACCTGGGCTGCCCTTGTCGCTGTCATCCCCGTCTGTCCCAGGTCACCTGCCCTTCAAGCGGGAAATCGGGCAGCGCACCTCCTCCCACACCACAGTTCTCAGACGGGCCCGGCTCGCCGGAACCGACGCCCGTCCGCCCCTCTCCTCCAGGTGGAGCTCCAAGCCCCCTGGCTCCCCCTTGAGCCGCCTTCAGCGCGGCGCCGGGCTCTGCGCACCGTCCAGTTTGGCCTCCGATTCTGCGACGGGCGCGCTCTGAGCCTCAGTTTCGTCGGCTGTGCTGGGGCAGAAGCTGCAGGAGGCGGCAGCGCCGAGTGAGGCAGGAGGGTCACCAGGGCCCTACTCCGGCTCGTGCAACCCCGAAAGCCCCGCCCTGGGGAGAAAGGGGGCGCAGCGCCTCGCAGAAGCAGAACCAGACTCTGAGCCACCGGGTCCACAGGGAGGGCGGGGCGGGGCGGCGGGCCACGCTCCGTGCTCCGTCGCCCCCACAACCGCCGTCGGAGAGAAGCCAGACTCCCGGGCCCGCAGCCCGCCACCTGCCTTTCCCTCGGGCGCGTAGGGAGGAGGGGTGGGCACCCCCGGCTCTCCCCTGCGTGGCACGCATCTCGCGCTAAAGCCGGAGGGCAGGGCGGGCGGCGGACGAGGCCGCGCTGCCCTCCCTGAACGCGGAGCGAGTCTCCAGGACGCCTCAGGCCCTCACTCGACCCGGCCCCCTAGTCTGGCCCTGTCCTGCGGCAGCGCAGGCCCGGGGGACAGGCCTGGCTCCTCCCCTCTCCCCACCCCAGCCTCACTGGGAGGAGGTGCTCCCACCCCCAGGACCTGCCCCCCGCTGGTCCTGGGGCTCGGCGTGCGCGAGCCCACTGGGGCCGCCCGGGGAAGGGCGCCCTGCGCTGCGCCTCGCTCCCGGGTGGGGGCTGCCGCGTACTCTGGCCTGTTAAAAACGCTTCTGCCAGGACCGTCCACTCCTCCCCTGGGGTGTATTCGCGCGACCTCCTGCCCACCAGCCCACCAAAGGCAGGGGGGCTCAGTCTGGACCCGTGTCCCTCAGAGGGCCAGCGCGGGAGGGCAGCGTGCAGAACCGCGGTGCGCACACCGCCCCTCCGCGGACACCCAAACGCCGCTCTGCCGTCCGTCGCTCTGCTCCGCGGCGACCTTCCAGGAGCCTGGGTGTTGTACCCAGGGTGGCCACAAGAAGGCGCCGGGGCCTCCTTCCCGGCCGAAGCCCGGGTTGCTTGGCCGCAGCCGCCCCGGGACGCTGCCCTCCCCTCCACGCACGCTGCGGAGGGGGAATGTGCGGCCGAGGGCGCTGGGGAGGAACCACTCCAGTGTCGGAGACGGTCGGATTTCGGGCTTCGTTCCGCCCACTCCGTCCTCCAACTGCACTGGCAGGGACTCCAAGGCCCGGGCCGGCGGCGGAGCCTCCCAGGGACACAGAGCCGGCCGGGCGTGGTCAGGACACGGCTGCTGCCTCCAGATCTGCCCGCTGCTGTGGAAAGGCTCCTGGGGGCAGGGGCGACCGGAGGGAGAAGGAGGCGAGGGGTGGGAGGCTGGAGGCAAAGATGGGCCTTCAGGCTGACTCCGCGGGCCCATCCTAAAGAGGCTCCCTGACCCCTACTCTCTGCCCCGAGCTTTACCCCGCAAGAACAATCCCCAGGAACTGTGACGCCCATTGCTAGCGCCTTGGATGACATCCAGCACCTTAGGTGACAGCTAGCGCCCTCATTAACAAGTACAGAGAGCAATTCCTGCCGGAGTGGAAAGGAGTGAGGTGGCCTTTGGGGGCGGGGAGCAGGCCAGTGCAGGCCGAGGTGACAGGAGGGTGTCTCCAGTTGGGCAGTGACCATGAGCATTGCTTTCCAGTTCCGGTTCCGGGGCTTTCCAGCGAGTGATCAGCGTGTGTGTATTGCAGGGGGCGGGGGTGGGCTTGCCTGCCTGGCTCCTCCCCCAGCGCTGCATCCTCATCAGGACCCATCCCCAGGGACCTGTCCCTCAACCGGGTGTCCCAGCCTTGCACCGTCTAGGCCGACCTGTTTTTCCACTTTCACCTCCTTGCACCCACTGGGTGAGGTCTCCCACGTGACAGGCACAGCACCTAGATCCGGCCTCTGCGAACCTCGCGGGGACACTCCCCCCTCAGGCCCTGAATTCACCAGCCCCTGAGGTTGGGTGGGATCTTACTCATCTTGATGAGCCCAAGACCCAGCAGTAGAACTAGAAATAAGTGTTTAATGTTATGCCCTGCCTGGTGTGGCTCTGTGGACTGAGTGCCGGCCTGCAAACCAAAGGGTCGCCTGTTAGACTCCCAGTCAGGGCACAGGCCTGGGTTACAGGCCGGGTCCCTGGTACGGGTCACGTGAGAAGCAACCACACAGTGATGTTTCCCTGTTTTTCCCTCCCTTCCCCTCTCTCTAAAAATTAAATAAATAAAATCTTTAAAAATTGTAACATACAAAGTAAATGTTTAGTATTGCTATTTATCAATACATAAGTGTATAGCATATGAATGAATGGGCAAAAGAATGGCAAGAAGATGGCTGGCTGGGGATGGGGGTGGGAGTGAGAGTGGCTACCTGAGGTCTGTGTGTACGGGCAGCGTAAGGGCAAAACACAAGGACAACGGAGGAGTGTGTGTCAGGAGGGCGGACGGGTGGCAGGGTTGAGTGGCTGGACAGGGAGGTGACCTCACGGGTGAACAGTGCAGTGGTAGCCTGCGGGGGACGGTGTACGGGTGCTGTTTGGATCGGCGCAGGACTCGGCGTAGATAGGACAGATGGAGCGTTAGAATGTGAGCGGAAGGAAGTTGGTGGGCGGTGGATACCCCTGTGCAACGGCAGCCGGTTAAGTGACGGTGAACAGATAGGCAGGCCGTTGATTGGCAGAAGAAGAGTAGATGGCTGTGGACACAAAACTGACACATTGACGTGTCCTGAAGGAATCTGCAGTGGGCTAATTGGAGGCGACAGGGGGCAGGTGGTGAGTAAACAGCAGGTGGAGAACGGATGGACAGACGACAGACACACGGGAACGTACGTGCATCGCTGGGTGGATCGTGAAAGGTGGACAAGCCGACAGTGGCTGGGTGGCGTGTGAATGGAGGAACAGTGAACAGGCGGCTGCCAGGGGGGTGGGCACCCCGTCGTGTGCCGTGAAGTGTAGAGGGGAGGTGAATGGTGAGCGTGCAACAGGTGGACTTTGGGTGACTAGATGATGGTGGCGTGAATGGTGGATGGAGGTTACGTGATACGTGGCCGCATCTTGGGAAAGAGATGCCTGAAATGCGAATGGTGGGTGTGAAGAAGGTGGAGCCATGGAAGGTGCGCCATGATGGGACGTGCAGGGGCTGGTTCAGTGTGTAAATGGAGAAAGACAGGTGTGTGGCAAGGGGACGGGGACAGGTAAGGAGCGAAGACAGGTATCGAGTGCGTAATGGATGGGGAATGATGCGCTCGTGGGACCAGGTGGGCAGTGCGTGGGCTGTTCTGGAGGCTTCAGTGTGGGGGGTGGATGCTCACTGCTTTCTCTGGCCCGCGCTACGTGCTCGACACCGAGGGTGCTCGGTGACTCTGCCAGCAGGGGCAGGGAGGGATGGATGGCAGATGACAGCCGAGTGGGTTTGGGAGGAACAGTGCACCCAGCTGGGTGAGGAGGGGTGCAGGGAGGGTGTGGAGAGGTGGACGGCACTGGACCACTTACGGAGATAAGCGACTGCAGGGTAAGAAGTGGGTGGGTGGGTGGCAGGTGGCTGCTGGGAAGGCGGTTGGTGGGTTGTATAGTTCACAAAACTAGGAATGGGGAAGGACTGTGAGTGACTGGTGGTGGCTGAATGTACCCTGGTCGATGGGTGGATTGTGGCTGATTGGGTGGAAGGAGGCTAGTGGACGGGTGGGGGGTAAATCTGGATAAATGAACAGCAGGCAGCTGACGGCCAGGCTTGTGGTGGACAGACCAGTGAACGGCAGATGGACGGAGAGTCCTTCAGTGCTGAGGGGAGGCTGCCAGACAGGGGTGGCGCGTGGACAGGCGCTGGGTGGTGGGCGGTGAGTGAACACGGGGCTGGCAGTTGTCTTCACAGGGTATTAATGCCGGCTTGGCAAATGGTGGGTGAGGGCGGTCATGGACGGGGGCCTGCGGTTCGGACAGCGGACGGTGGTTGGATTTGGAGAGTGGTGCGGTGGCTGCTGGCTAGGGACGATGTTGGGTGCAGCATGGTAGATGGCGCTGGTTGGAGAAGCGGATACTGAACAGTGGATTGGGGTGCTGGCTGGGAGGCAAGTATTAGAGGCTGCCCGGCAGGACCACAGGAAACCACGAGTACCAGAGGTCCTGCACCTTGGCCTCCGGGGTCGGTCTGAGCACCCAGCTGAAGGGGACTGTCCCAGGCTGCTTCCATCCTTCTTGGGAATGAAGGGGCTGGAAGGAGTTCGACGGCCTCCCCCACAGAGGTGCATCTCGACCTTCCCATTTCCTTGTCCAGCCCCTGGCTTTCCGTTTTTTAGGGTGTCCTCTTTCTATGTATCTGGCCCCACCCAGTTCTGTCTCCCGAATTCCGGAACCTCGAACTTGAGGCTCTGGGTCTCAAGGGACAGTGGTCAAGTTCTGGGGGGGAGGGGGAGGGTCCTGTCGAAGAGAGGTTGAGGCTGGTGTCCTACCTGGGAGCAGAGCAGAGCCGAGCCGGGAGGATGGCAGCACCGAGGGGCGTGAGTGTGAATGCGGGGCCGGGCTACTGAGAGCGTGTGGGCGGGGAGCGCGGGGAGGGAGAGCGGAGCGAGGGAGCGCGAGCCAGGCCAGCAGCGCCCAGCCTAGCCTGGCGGCCCAGCGCGAGCGTCCGGCGCGCGCGGTGAGTGTGAGTGAGGCGTAGGGCACAGGGCGCCCCCTCCCCACCCACGCCCCAGCCCGCGGCCCCGGTGCGCCCGGCTGTCCAGGCGTGGCGCCAGTGGGAGGGAAGGAAGGAGGACAGTTGAGGGGGGTTTCAGTCGGAGCTCCTGGGGAAGGGGCGGGCGCGGGGATCTCGTGAGCCCTCGGCTGCTGCGCGCCAGGCTTTGGTCGGGAGCGGCGCCCCTAACCTGGGAGCCACCTGAGGTGTGGGCGGTGGGAGCCTTCGGTGGGCTGGTGACCCCGCTGTCGCTGGAGCCTGGCCCGCCCAAGGTGACGGCTCTACCACCTGTGTCTGTCGTCACTCTCCTCGCCCTTACCTTTCCGGGTCTGCTGCTTCTCTCCGTCTTCCTCCAGCGGGTCCTCTCGGCTTTGTCTGCGGCCCGCGGTGCGCTGCCTCTTCGGTCTCTCTCTCATGTCTGTCCCTTCTCTGTCCCAGCTGCCCTGGGCTCCAGCAGACGTCCAGCTGGGAGTGGTGGGCCGGGGATGCCCTGGGGTGGGGTGGAGGCCCGGTGGGCATGGCCTGGGTGCCCTCTGCCCCAGATGCCCCACCCGGCCTGTGCCCCCTCTCCTCCCCTGGGTCTCAGTGGGGACTGAGCTGACCCAGGTTAAGTGGTGAAAGAAACCTCACTTCCCAGGATAGCACCTCCCCCCTTTGCTGGGTGCCCACAGGACGTGCCCACAACCAGCAGGACATCACAGGCATTTCACCCTCCTGGTCCCCGAGAGCCCATTACCGCTGACCCTCTGCCCACTTTGCCCCCCACCCCAGCACTCCTGCCCTTGCCTGGGGCCCAGCTCCCCTCCCAGCAGTGCCAAAGGGAGGTGTCTGCCCGCCAGAGCTCACCCCACGGCTGCCTCAGGTGGGGCATCCAAGGCTGGGGCGCCCCTTTCCAGAGCCCCTGCTGTGCACTCTCTGGTCTTGCCAGGCGCCTCACCCTGAGGCCCGGCCGGAGTGAGCCTGTGAGCAGGGCCAAGGCAGGCAGGCTCCCCTTCAGCTGCGGGTTGAGGGCCCAACTCTGGGTATGGGGGTGTCTGCTTTGGGGGGAGTGGGGAGCTGGGCCCCTTTGCCTCTGGCTGCCTTGAACCTGGCCCCTCCAGCTCCCAGCCTTGGAAACCAGTTTGGGTGCCTCCTGTCTCCACATCACCCCCCCACCCCACCCCACCCCACCTGTTTCCCGACTCAGAACATCTCTCCTCCCCACTGGCCTGGCTGCCTCTTGCACATCCCCTGGGCCTCAGACGAGCTGACCTTCCTCCAGGAAGCCCTGGTGGCTCCTAAGGCTGGGTCAGCCTCACCCCGTCCTGGCCCTGCCCTCTGACCCTTGTGCGCCAGGCCAGGGCCCATCCAGTGGCCCTCTGGTGGCAGGCTGAGGCCGGGATTAACAGTGACAGAGGTCCAGCTGGGCCATGGGCACGGGGACCAGGCTTGTGTGGGGAGGCAGCTGCAGCAGTGGGAGGCTTCCGGGAGGAGGGTGGGATCCACCTTCCGGCCCCCGCAGACCTCTGTCTGCACGTCCGTCTGCACGCCGTTCCCCTGCAGTCCCCGGCCGGCCGTGCCAGAGCCAAGCCCAGCTGAAGAGGCCAAAGGCCGAGCAGGACAGGTCTGCAGTCGGGGCCCCGGGGGCCGGTCCCAGCCTCGAGGGAAAGGAGACAGCCAGCCTCCAGTCCCGGCCCCTGTCTTGGGGTGTGCCTCAGTTTACCCATCTGCATGGGGACGCACTTGCTCTTTTGTGGGGGTCTGGTGGAGAGGGCGACCGAAGGCTGAGCTGCCCCGGCTTACGCAGCGCCCCTTCCGGACCACGGGGACCCCAGAGCTTGGCCCAAGGGTGGTTTTCTCTCTGCTGGTGAAGCAATGCCAGAGCGCCCTGGCCTCAGCTCCAGCTTTTTTTTTTTGGACGAGGGTGTTGATGGAGCTACAAGTGAGCTCACTACCCAAGGAGCACGGCCTTAGCATTCTGAGTCCTCACTGTGGGCATCGTGGGGGGTGCAGGGCAGAGTGGCACCGAGGCCGGTCTGCAGCCTGGGGTTGTGGGCATGGCCTCCCTGGCCGGGCAGGAGGGGGAGGGGGACCCCAGGCCTTGGAACTCTGAGCTCTGCTGGCCGGGGTCTCCCTCTGGGCAGAGTCACGCCCCTGGCTGGGGGCCGGCAGGGCTTCCCTTAGGAGGCAGGAAGGAGAATGACGGGTGGGAAGTGTTTCTGGAGCTGGGGGACGTAGCCCCTGGACCCGAACGCCAGCAGGGAAACGCAGGAATTTGGGGCATGGCTGGGGTCCCTGCTCTGCTCTTTGATTCCACAGACGGCCCAACCCAGCCACACCTGTCCTCACACCTCAAGGTCGCCTGGGGCACTAGGTTAAAATGCTGATTCCTGGTCCCCCACGCAGAATCCCAGTGGGAGCCCAGGAATGTGCATTTGAGCATGTGTTCAGGTGGTTCTGCTGTGGCTCTAGGACAGCTTAGCGAAGCCCTGCCCGATGTGTGCCTGCCGGTCCCCGGGGCCCTCGTGCCCCCAGGGGAGGGCAGACATGCACCCACCAGCTGCACTGCTGGGTGAAAAAGGTGGGGGTGGGAGCTCCTGGAAAGAACCTGCCTGAGCAGGTGCGTGGAGGTGGGGCCTGCAGGCCAGTCTGGGCAGCGCGGGAGGGGAGGGCCAGGGGGGAGCAGCACCGGGTGCTGGAGCCTCCACCTCGGAGGGCCTTGAATGGGAGGTGGAGATGCTGAGGGCACGGGAGGGCTGGGGGGGCGCCCCCCCCACTCCTGCGGGCACTGAACAGGGAGCCCAGAGTGTGCTGCTCAGGTAGCCATGGCAACAGCCTCCCAGGTCCTCTGAGCAGGGAAGAGGCCAAGGGCCTGGCGGGGAAGACCCCAGGTAGAGGCTGCGCAGGAAATGGGAGGCAGCTGGGGGCTGCACAGAATCCCTGGGCTCACTCGCTGTGTAGCCTTGACCTCCGCAGCCTCAGACTCCTATCTGGGAAACGAGTCTGAGGGGTAAGCCCATGTGGCTGCTGTGGCACCTCAGGGACAGCCGGGACCCCAAGTGCCAAGGGCCCGGCCCCAGGGGTGGGGTGGAGGAGGGACACTGTCTGTGGAGGTGTGAGGGCCCCAAGACAGGCGTGGGAGGGAGCGGGGAGCCCAGGGCGCCCCCTGCCCTGACCCCTGCCCGCCCTGCCTGCAGGCTGTGCTGGGTGCCTGGGAGAAGGGCCCTCGGCCGGGCCAGCGGCTGCCGTCCATCGTGGTGGAGCCCAGCGAGGCGGGCACTGTGGAGAGCGGGGAGCTGCGCTGGCCCCCGGAGGGCACCCAGCAGGGTTCCCCCAAGATCCAGGGTGCTGCTGGTGAGTGAGGGCTGCCTGGGGGCCCACGGGGAGGGGGTCAGAAGCAGGGCCTCCTTCCTGCCCACCCCTGCACCCGGGGCCCTCCACCTGCCAGCCTGCTCGCCCCACCTCAGTGCAGCAGCCTGCTAGGCCTCTGCTTAAGTGCCTAGGCACCGCCTGGCCTGCCGCCACCCCTCTCTCACCTGCACCCGAGGTCCCTTCATCCACCGCTGGGCCCAGGGTGCAGAGGCGGACGCAGCGAGTATCTGCTGGACGAGAGGCCGATACCTCACCCCTCACGGTCCTGTCCGACTCCTCGCTCCCCCAGGCTCCAGCGCTGTCCAGTAGGGACTGGAAGGGGTGAGGGTAGGGGCACCGAGCAGGCCCAGCCCAGGTGCCCAGGAGGGGCAGACAAGCCAGCCCACAGCGGGCTCCCATCCTGCCCTCAGGTGCCCCGGTGGGAGGCCCAGGGGCTGCTGAGGCTGGAATGCTTCTTGGAGGAGGCCGGTGCGGCTGGGAGCTAGAGCCAGACGCAGGCCACACAGTGGGCGGAGCCAGGGGGCCTCTTCAGGTCACATGAGAGGGAGTCTGTCCCCTGGTGAGGAAATGAATTTGGCCTCCGCCGGAGATGCTTAGCACCCTGCCTGCCCTCTCCCCCCTCAGATCTCACCCTCCCCCGCCCCCACCCTCAGCAGCCCTGACTGGTCAGCCGCCCCCTGAAGTTTGGGCCCAGAAGCCGCCCGTCCACGCCACAACCCCCATCATCGTCCGGAAGCCCCCCGCCTGCTGTCAGGTTCCTCTCACAACGGCAGGGCAGCCCCTTGGGCGGGGGGGGGGGGGGGACTTGGGTTCTGGGGTGTCCCCAGTCTGCCCTGGCCTCCTCCAGTCTGCCACCCCCTGTGCTGGCGTCAGGGCAGAGGCTGCCTTGCTCCCAGAGCCTGGCCCGGTCCTTCCTCCCCCCGACCCCGAGGTGCGCACCTCCTTCGCCGTGGGAACGGTGGCTGCCCCGTCCCACACGCTGCCCTGCAAACCCGTCAGGAGCCCAGTCCCGCCGACAGGGGCCTCGGTGTTCCTGCAGCCCCTCCCTGAGTCTGCCAGGACCATCAGGGGACACCGCTCCAGACGACGCTGGCAGCCAGCAGGCCAGCTCTGAGAACCAGGCCCTCCCGGCCCAGTGACAGGACAAGGACGCGGCCAGGCTCTGCTGTCCCTGCCAACCCTGCCGTTGCCGCCCACGGCAGAGAGGACCTGCATCCCAGGTGGCCGGGCTGCTGTGTGGAGAACAGAGCTTCCGGCCCCACCACGTCAGGCCGGGCCCACAGCCCTGCCCTCCCCCATCCTCGGTCAGGACCCCACCGGGACCCGCCTCCTCCTCGTTCCGTGGTTTGAAGTGGAAATAAAGGTTTTTCCTAGTGGTGGGCGCACTTGGTGGGCGATTGAGGGGCTGCGGACAATTGTGGACCTGCCCGTGGCTTTCCAGGCAGGGTTTTGGCGTGGAGCCCGGGCTGACCTGGCCGGGTGGTGAGCGACAGGCCACGTGGGGGCTCTGTGTGCGGGTGGAGCGCGGGGTGGCCGCCTACTTACTCCCGCCCCAGCCGCCCGGGACAGGACTGGAGTCCTCCAGGCCCCCTCCCCACGCCTCTTTGGGGCCTGCAGCCCTGGCTGGGCCCTGAGGGCCGGAGTCTTTGCCGTCACCCCTTCCCTCCAGGTACCAGGTACCAGGGATGGTACGGCGGTGGGGGCTACGCCAGGCTGGATCTAATCAACCCATACAGAAGCCCCATTTTACAGTGGAGGTAACCAAGGGGTAAAGGGCGGTGCCCACGGCTATAACAGCATTCCCAAGGTTGGGAGGCCCCCGAGTTAGACATACTGCCCACCTAGGAGATTAGGTGGCACTTCTTCCTGCGCCACGTGAGGGTCCTGTCTCTCCTTGGCGTCTGGTGGCTCTGTCTCTTGGCTCTGTCCCACTGCATGAGGACACGGAATCCCAGCTGGCTGGCCTGGCTGGCATGGAGGACAGAAGCCTGGTCACTGCCTGGGCCCACTCCCCTGGTGCGCCACCCTCTCTCCCACCTTCCCAGCCTGGCTCCCTGTCTGCGGCCAGCCTGGCCATGAGGCCTGAGGGAGCTCAGGGCCTGGCAGGGGGTAGCGCCACATAGGACCGGGCCGGGCGGAGCAGGGCCCGGTGAGCACTCGCGGTGGGGGGGGGGAGACGCCCCCTTCCGAGCCTCCTGCAGGCCTTGCTAGCCTCCAGGGTAACTCACGCCCCTTCTCCAATCTGCCTTCCCTCTAAAACTAGCCCCTCACCCAAACGCAGCAGAGGTGGGAGGCTGAAGTGCCCACGTCTGCCTGGCAGGCTGGGGTCCTGCTGGAGTTTCAGCCTCTCGACCCCGCGGGCCCCCGCACGGGCCCTGGACTGCAAGGTGGGACAGGTGCCAGGCTGTCCTCCTTCGGTCCTTCCTGCCTGGTCCTCAAGGGGGTGGGAAAGTGGGCAGACACTGCACAGGAAGTGTCGCCAGGACTTGCTGGCACTGGAATGCAGAGCAAGGGGCCTGAGCCAGGGGGTGCTTTCCGGTCCCTGGTGAGGACCATAAGGCGGGCCACGGTGCTGTGGACAGAGATTGCATCCTCGCCCTCCCGGGCAGTGCCGCACCCATTTAAACCCGACCTTTCCTAGGGCTGGCAGCTGACAAAGAGCTGGGCTTGGAGTCCCGGGTGCACCTGAGACCTGAGAGCCGCAGCGCCCGCGGTGCCACTCTGGAGTGCGCCGTGTAGTAACCCGGCAGGTCTTCAGTGACCTATAGTTGGGGGTGTGGGGTGAGCTGGGGTGCGGGCGTCAGACCCGGAGAGGCAGCCCAGCGGGGGCAGGCAGAGCACCCCAGCCCGGCCATAGGCTCCCCAGGTCAGCTCAGGAGCCTGCAGCCACAGACCTCAGCCTTCACACCCAGCAGGGTCCCAGCCCAACCAGAGCTCTCAACGACTGTCTTGGTTGAGGGGGGCGGTGCCAGAAACAGACGCCCCGCCCATGGTTAAGCCCCACCTCACCCCATCACCCCTCGATGGGATTCGGAGAAGGGTCTCCTGGTCTTTGGAGAGACCAGGGCTCAGACAGTTAGGGACAGAGGACGGGCCCAGGCCTCCGGCTCTCAGATGCGTGTCTGGCCCGAGCTGGCAGCACTGCGGGCGGAACCGACACCTGTGGCCTCTGCATTGGCGGGAGGCAGCCTGGCTTCTTCCCAGGAGCTCTGAGGACAGGCAGGCATCTGGGGGAGGGTCCCCGTCCTGCCCTGGGAGCCAGGTCCTCCTGCGAGGTGAACCCATTCATCCCAACAGCAGCCCCGTTCGTCTCACGCAGGAGTGGACTGGGGTGCTCCCGAGGCTGCGCAGCGCGGGGTGGGGGGCCTCCTGTCCGCCTTCCCTGACCTGCCCGCCCAGCCCTGGCCTGAGGCGCCTCTCAGAGAGTCGGGGGCTTTTCCTGAGGGGCTTTACTCGGGATGCTGGGGAGCAACATGAAAGGTGAAACATGACAGCCTCCTGCTGGGAAGCGGGAGCAGGTCTGGGCAGATGTGGGGCGCAGCTGGCACTTGGGGGGAAGTCCAGGACACCCCCAGGCCCTGGGCACCACCAGCTTTTCAGGGGCCTGTCTCTTGAGGGGAGGCGATCCACCACGGGACCCGCCCTGTGAGCTGGGGAAGAGGAGGGTGAGTCCGAGGGGTCCCCGGGGTCCCCGGGGCCGGTCTCCAGAGGACAACCCTGGCCTCAGAGGTAGGGTACTGGGCTGCAGGCCTGGTCTCTGTCCAGCCAGCCAGGCGGCCGTGAGCGGGACCCTGTGTCACTCTGAGTCAGTGCACCAGTGCCAAACGTCGGGGACCAGCTCACTCGCGGGGCCCCCAGCTGGACAGAGTTGCCCAGCGCCCTGACAGGCCGCCCCATGGGCACCGGCCCTCTGTCCCTGAGTCATGCTTGCTCCTCCCATCTGTCAGTCTCTGATGGTGAGAGGTACAGGGGACGGGAGAACAACAGGCAGGCCGGCCGTGTGGGGGGAAGCCCATCCAACTGGCTGGGTGTCCCATGGGCTTGAGCTGGGACCCTAGTTCACAGGGGGGAGCCCAGGGCTCACGGAGCTAATGGCCCAAGTGGTGCGCCAGAGGCCTTCCTGGAAGAGGGAGGGCTTCCTGGAGGAGGAGCTGGAGTCTCTGGGCCCAGCTGGGCCCATCTGCTGATGGCAGCAAGGGGCAGCAGCATCTCAGCTGGTGCTGAAGTCCTAACCCCCGGTGACTCCGAGCGTGACTGTGTTTGGAGACAGGGCCTCTCGGCCCAAGTCGAGACGAGGCCCGGAGGGTGGGTCCTGGTTGGTCTGCCTGGGGTCCCCGCAGGGAGAAGAGACAAGGACACAGACACACACAGCGGGACGTCCGCGTGAGGACACAGGGAGAAGCCGGCCGCCTCCCATCCAAGGAGAGAGGCTTCAGAAGAAACCAGCCCTGCGCCTGCCTGGGTCTCTGACCTCCAGCCTGCAGGGCGGTGAGAGACAAGGGCCTGCGGTCCGGGGGGCCCAGCCTGCCGGTCTGTGCTCCGGAGCCTCCCGACAAGCTCGCCCCTGTTCTCCTGCCTTGTCCTGCCAGGGCACCTCTCCTGCCTTGTCCCCCCTGCCCCGCCCCCATGGCTCCAGCCCAGGTGGGACAGGCCTGGGTCTGTCTCCCTGGGATTTTCCCTAAGTTTTTTCCTGGGACGCTGGCAGTGGAATCCCCCCACAACCTCGAGGGGCCTGCCTCTTCTGGGAAATCTCAGTGACCCCACAAAATTCTCCGACTTGATCCTCGGGGGAGGAGGGGCTGCGTTCCCAGTTCAGGCCCCCCACCTTTGCTCACATGCTGACCCCCGCCCAGACAGCCACCCCTCCTCGGCCCGAGGGCAGACTTGTCAGCCCACCAGGGCCCCCCTTTCTTTCAGCAGCCGCGGAGGGCTGTTTCCTTTGCTGTCCCTGTGTCTCCACCCCTCACCCTGCCAATCAAGGTCCCATTCCTGCCCTCCTGGCCCCCAGGGCCAGTCAGGGACTCTCAGGATGAGCTTGGCAGACAGGCCTGGAGCTGGCACCTCTGTCCTGCGGGGAGGGGTCCTTCCAGGCTTGGCGGTTGTAGGCTGGGTGGCCCCGGGCTGGCCTGAATCTGACTGCCGGAGGAGCTGGCAGTCGCCACAGTCCCCATCTGTCTGCATGCCTCTGTTCACGCTCCCCGAACCTCAGCCTGGGCCCTGGGCGGCCAGGACTCTAAGGTTGGACAGATTGCCTCTGGAATGGAAGGGGGTGGGAACGTTTCTGAAAGTGAAAGTATGGGGTCGGTCGGAGGGTGGGGCTGGGGGTGGGGCCGGTGGGCCAAGCAGGCACTGGTCACAGCTGGGAAGTCCCAGCTGCTGGTCACCGGTTCTGGCTGCCCCAGAGGCCTCACTGCCTGGGCCGGCTCTGAGGGCCCAGCTTGGTGGCCCGTCCTGGTGGCCCTGTTCCGCCGAGGCGCAGCGTCTACCTACTCAGCAGGTACGTTCCGTGCAGATTGAGCAGGGGGGCCACGGGCGTGCTGTGGTCAGTGGGCGGGGACTCAAGGGACAGTGGACAATTCCAGTTCTACTAGTGGCCTTCCGGGCCATGGGCCTCAGCTCGGAGTCCAGGCCAGAGTGCCAGCTAATCACGGTGGACACACACAAATGCAGGAAGCAGACAGACAGACAGGCGGGCAGGGCATGAAGACATGTGTGCAGGCACAGACAGCCACCCGGACTCACGGAGAGAAACGCCCACAGGCCTCCTGAGGCACACGCATTCTGGGTCAGAGGCACACACAAGGAGACACACTCAGACCGACACAGGTGTGCAGAGCCCGTGCACACGAAAGGAAGGACACACCCACAGGCTCATGCTCCTACTAGATTAGATTGCTTTTCTGCTTTCCTGGGACACTCCCCGCCCTGGGGGACGGTGACCTGGTCAAAGGGCAGATGCCCCAGAGCCTGTAGCTTCCTCAGTCCCGGGAGAAGATATGCTGGGGGCCAGACCGGACTCAGCAAGGGAGGTGCTGGCCGTCCTGGGGGCTCGGCTGATCAAGGGAGGCTTCTTGGGGGAGGAGCCACTTGTTCTGAGCCTCGAAGGAGCTGGCAGATGGAGGAGGTGGGGGTGAGGTCCCTGTTGGCAGAAGGAGCAGCCTGTGCAAAGGTGTGAGGCAGAGGTGTTGGGAGTGGGAGAAGCAGCCGGGGGGGGGGGGGGGCCTTGAAGGCCCAGCGCACAGCGGGGGGGCCTGTGCTGCTCTGAGGGCCAGGACAGCCTGATCTGGTTTCAGGTGTTGTTGCTGTACAGGCAGAGTCTTTTTTTAATCCTCACCTGAGGATATCTTTATGGATTTTTGAAAAAGATTTTATTTATTGCCCTGGCTGGTGTGGCCCAGTGGACTGAGTGGTGGTCTGCAAACTGAAAGGTCGCAGGTTTGATTCCCAGTCAGGGCACATGCCTGGGTTGCAGGCAGGGTCCCCAGTGGGGGGTGGGGGGATGGACGGGAGGTGGCCATGAGAGAGGGAAAGAAACATCAGTGTGTGGTTGCCTCTCACACGCCCCCTACTGGGGACCGGCCCACAGCACAACACCCAGCATGTGCCCTGACTGGAAATTGAACCTGTGATCCTTTGACTTGCAGGCTGCCATTCAATCCATTGATTTCTAATTTTTTTATGTATTTACTTAGAGAAATTAGAAAGGAGGGAGGGAGGGAGGGAGGGAAGGAAACATAGATGTTTGAGAGGTACATCAATTGGTTGCCTCTCACATACCCCCAACTGGTGACCTGGCCCAGGCATGAGCCCCAACCAAGAATCAAACCAGCAGCCTTTCAGTTCTCAGGCCAGTGCTCAACCCATTAAGCTACACCAGCCAGGGGATGGGGGAGCCTTTCAAGTGCCTTTTTCTAATAGGCTTATTTTCTTAAAAAAAAAAAAAAGATTTTATTTATTTATTTTCAGAGAGACAAGAGAAGGAGAAACATTGGCTGCCTCTTGCTCGTTCCCAACTGGGGACCTGGCCTACAACCCAGGCATGTGCCCTGACTAGGAATCAAACCTGCAATTTTTCGGTTTGCAGGTCGGCACTCAGTTCACTGAGCCACACCAGCCCGGTAAGAAATAGCTACTTGCCTATGAATGACGATTTTACCAGGTCCTTCCCAATCTTTATACCTCTTATTTATTTTTCTTGCCTTATTATGTTAACAAATGTGGAATAGTGTGGTGAGAACACACCTGTCTTCTCCCTTATTTTTAGGAAGGATTTCAAGGAAGACTTATGTTTTAGCAAGACACCCCCCCACCACCACCACCTGCTTGCTCTGAGGAGACAGGATCCAAGGGTGGCGTTTCTGCCCCTTCCGCTGGCTCTGCAGCTGGGCCGGCCTGACCTAGGGAACGTGGGGCCCAGGACTTAGTCTGGTCCTAGTTTCCTGGGTCTTGAAGCTCAGCTGGTGCTGAGCCCCAGATGCAGAAGCCAGGGCCTCTGGACACCCAGGTCAATGAGGACAGAGAGCCAGAGGGGGACTCCTGGGTGTGGGGAGGCAAGTGTAGGGCAGAAGTCAAGGTGCAGTCAGCAGAGAGCCCAGCCCTTGGGCCCCAGCGTGGACCCCAGCCAGGCCAGCCTGGGTAGCGGCACCCCGGAAACTCGTGGCTCACTCCTCCTCCAGGCTGGCTCTGTGGTGCCAGGTGGTCAGAGGCTGCCCAGCCAGTAAGGAGGGCCCCATCACCACAGGGACCGTCCCAAGTGCCCTGAGCAGATGGGGGGTGGGGGTGGGGTGCAGCACAGCCCCAGGACTCCATAGACTGAGGTGAGGGCACCAGCACTCCTGGGTCCTGAAACCCTGAGCGGAAGCTGGGATGCAGGCTATGCTGTGGGGCTGAGCCGGCGCCCAGGGAACCGGGTGGGTGCAGGCACGGAGGCTGGGGACAGCTCGGTCCCGGACCGTGGGCCTTGAGTGCGGAGCAGTGGGCCCAGGCAATGCCCAAGGGCTGTGGGAGCCACAGTGGGACTTCGACTGGGGCGGGGCCTGGCTGGCTTATACTTTGGGAAGGTCAAGAATGGCTCCGGCAGCTGCAGGAGCAGGTCCCGGGGCCCCAAGTGACCTGCACCATAGCTCTGGTTTGGGACGAGGGTGAATGAGAAGGCTAGGTGGGCCCCGAGCAACCTCCCACGACACCCAGTCACCAGCTGCCTCTCTTTCCCCCAGAATCTGCCTCCAGGCTTCCCAGGAGACCTTCAAGCCTGGCCTGCTCCTGGGATCTGGGAGCTGCCCCCACCTTGGGCCCTTCTGCCCAGTGAAAGGGCTCCTTGGACGGCAATCCCGACTGGCTGGTTCTGAGGAGCAGGGAGTCCGGCCTCTTCCCCCAGGGTGCAAACGGACCTGGGCCGGCCGGGGCTCCCCACCCCTGGGCCGTGTGGCTGAAGGTGAGCCCCCACTGCTCTTGGAGGCTGCCCCCTCATCCAGGCAATGGCTCGGACCGCACCCTTTGGCTCTGCTGTCTCAGGGCTGCCGCGAGTGCCAGGAGTTTGCTCAGTGCGGGCTTTTCTCAGCTGCAACAGGAGCCATCTCAGCCTTTGCCCACAGGCCCCTAGTGATGGCCTGGAGCCCGGGCGGGCAGAGCGCAGCTCCCCACCACACTTCTCTGCGTCCCCACTCCTGCCCCTGCTAGGGCCCGGGGGCGCCAGGGGTTGGGGAGGGCAGAGGACACCTGGCTCCCTGCCTTGTGTGCAGGGTCAGGGTCAGGCCGGTCCTGGTGCCTGGGGAGGACGATGACCTGTGGCTGGGGTGGGGCTGATAAGGCTCCCATCAATCACCTGGTCCCAACCCTCCCTCCTTCCAGCTGCCCGGAGGCCCGAGGGAGAGGAAGGTAGGCCTCTGTGCCCCCTTGCATGTCTGGCCCCTGGACAGACACTTCACTGGAGGGATGGGTGGGCGAGGCCTGGGCAGCCTGGCCGTGGTCCCCGAGGGAGGGGGGACCTGGGAACGAGGTGGGCCTCAGCCTCTGCGTCAGTGACTTCAGCAGGCCCTGCCCTTCCTTTGGCCCTCGTTTCTCCAAGGCAGGAGTGAAACCTTGCACCTGGCCTTGCTGGGACCTTCTGCCCAGTGGGCAGGAAATGTTCTCTCCTCTCTCCCACCCTGAACATGACCTGAAGCCAGAAAGCCAAGCACAGCCCTACTGGGCTGAGAGAAGTGGGCAGAGCCCCGGGGGGCCTTGGGGGGTAGGGCCAGCCTTTGACCTGCACCCCCACACCCTAGGGACCCCCTCCTCACCCCCTATGACATGGAAGCTAGAGAGCACAGTGGGGTGAATGTGGGAGATGTCAGGGGTGAGAAGCTGCGATGGGCACCCCCAGCCCTGGTTAAATATAGACCAGGGCTCCTCCCACCATACCCCCCCAACCCTGAGGACTGCAGGCCCCGATAAGCTGGCCTCCGCCAATGCCCTCAGCCTGACCCCGCCTCCCCCTAGTTCTGGGGGTGCCCTCGGAGCATGCTCTGTGGCTAGTCTCGGGACAGAGTGGCTGCCCACGGGAGTCTCTGAGCACCGTTTAGCAGAAGCAGTTTGGCCTGATAGGCTGATGGGGATGAGCTGAGGGCTCTGGGGGGTTGGGGGATGGTGAACACGCTGGGTGGTGGTGGGCGTTTCAGGCTGAGGACCTAAGGTCCAGGAAGTCTTGGACGTGGTTGCAGGGCCCAGCCCAGGAAACTGTGGGCTGTGGGTCGGGCTGGGCAGCAGAACTGCAGGCCCTGTCCCCGTCCAACTCTGATGGAGAGCCTGACCTGGCAGAACCCGAGAAGGTGGGCCCTGGGGGAGACTCTTGGCAGGTGGTATCAGGGAGGGCTTCCTGGAGGAAGTAGCTGTCTATATGTCGGCACTGGCTGTGGCCTGGCACACAGACAGCACTGGCCATGACAGCTACCTGGACAGCCTGGGGCTCACCTCCTGACCAAGCTGCTGGACACCCCCAGGCTCTCACGGGTTTCTGTCCTGCTGTCCAGGGCTGCTGTCCAGGGCTGGGCCTCTTCATCCCCAGCTCTTCTGTTGCTAAGATGCCCACACCCGAGATGCTGACCTCCAGGCCGGAACTGCAGGGCTCCAAGGAGCCTGGGGAGCCACAGACCCCAGTGAAAGGCACACGGCGGGCAAGCAGCAAGGAGGCACCCAGCGCCCACCATGAAGACGCGAGGCCAAGCCTGGGCACCCTCCGGCGGGCTCTCTCCCGGGTGGGCCAGCGGGCCTCGGGCCGGGCCTCGGAGGAGGACCCCGGCCTGCTCCGACGCAGCTCCCGCTTCCTGTTCCGGTCCTTACGGCGCCCCCAGAACGGTAGTCCAGCTGCTGACCACTGTCAGGGCACCGCTGTGACAGGGGCAGGCCACGGCTCAGAGATGCCCTGTGGGGTTGTTGATGGTGTCAGCCAGCAGCTGTCCCCCAAGGCGGGACCTGAAGAACTGGAACCTGAGGCAGGTGAGGGCGTCACAAACAAACACTAACCATGGGGGAAACTGAGGCCAGAGGGTGGGACGGCAAAGACCAGGCTGCCCAATGGGCTCTCCTCCCAGGTCCTCAGCCCCGCCCCCACCGCGCAATTGCAACAGCTGCATTTTAAATTCTTCCCACATGTCAAAAGGGGAGAGCCCGTTGGGCACACAGACAAGTGAGGCTCAGAGACAATAGGTGTCTGGCTCCATGTCTCCCAGCTGGGAGGTGGAGAAACGGGATTCGAACACAGATTCCCACAGCTCCAGACCTCTGGCCTCTTCCTGGCCTTCCTGAGCCCTGGAGAAACTGGAGTGACTGACAAGGCCCTGGCCCTCTGGGGTCCCAGGGTCACAGAGCACTGGAGCCGTGGTTGCCTAGGGGGAGGTCAGGGGTCTGCCCAGGCGAGGACACACAGGGGCAGGCGGGGGGCCCCTGGGGGTGGGGCTGGCCCGGAGTGGGCAGCAGCACAAAGCGCCTGCACTGGACACCGGGGCAGGAGCCTGGGCGTTGCATGACCCGCCCGGCCGAGCGCTGACCCCCTGGACCTGCCAGTGGTGAGGGCTGCACTTGAGGCCTCCGGGTCCCAGCTCAGCAGGGCCGGGGCGGGGGTGGGAGCAAGGGTGAAGGAGGGGGGTACAGAGGCAGGGGCTGATACACTTTGCCATTTTCAGAGGCTCTGCCTCTTCAGAGGTGATTCCCAGGGCAGTTCCCAGCAGGTGGGGCTGTGGCTCCTAGAGCGGACCTTCAGCTGATTTCCGGGGCCAGGCAGCCCAGCCCCGAATGGGTCAGATGCAGGCCTGCGGGCCTCTTGGGGCATTCCCCCTCATGGTCCCTCTCCCGGCCTGTCCTCGAAAAAAGGCCAATCTGTGGCGGACCTCATCACTCAACGGCAGCTGCTGGCGGCCTTTAAACAGCTGCAGCACCAGGAGACGCAGCTAGTGGACGAGAAAGCTTCGCACACCTTCGAGCGGGACCCTACGGGCTTCGCGCGGCGCGCTATGGACGTGTGCCTGCACTACGATGGGCTGGGCGCTGAGATTGGCACCATTGTGCGCGAGACTCTGGGCCCTGGCGGCGTGGACCCCACCGCGCTAGCCGAGCTGGCCCAGGTGGTGCGTGCGGAAGAGGAGGCCCATCCCCGGTCCCCTGCCGATGGAGACTTCCTGCGCACGCCGCGCCGCTGGCGCCAGCAATGGGAGAATGCGGTGCGGCGGAGCGCGCAGGAGCGCGTGGGGCAGGTGGGCGTCCGAGGGACCTCGGAGGTGGCGGAGGGCGCATCGGACCTGGCCAGAGTTCTGGCGGAGCTCGGCAGGTTGGTTCGCTGCGACCTGCAGAAGATACAGCTGGAGGTGCAGCCCGTTTATACGGCCGCCGGTTTCCCAGCCTGGGAGACCTACCGGCGCGCCTACCACGACGCGATGGCCCAGCGCCTCCAAGAGCTGGCACACGAGGCCCGCGGCTGCGAGCAGCTCTACACCCTGCTGGATTGGGCCGCCAATGTCTACGGCAGGTGAGGCCCCAGCCAGGGAGCCACGGAGGGCAGGGAGGGGTTGGCACTGCCCGCCCCAGGCCTTCAGGAGCCCACTCGGAGCAGCGCAGTGCACCTCTCTTCTCCTTTTCCTCCACGGGAGAGGGCTGTGATCAGAAGTGAGAATTCCCAGGGGCCTCTGACATTCAAGGGGCCACCCATGCCCGGGTTCCAGAAGCCAGGAAGCATCCGAGGGGAGGTCGCTACCTCGGCAGGGAACCCTAGAGAGAGGCCTGGTGCACGTGTCACCTTTAAGTGAGGTAGAAGAGGGCACCCCTCCAGGCAGGATGCCACCACCGGCTCAGAGCGGCTTGGATTTTACCCCCACTCTCCCCTTCGGACGGCCACCAGGGAGCAGGGCACAGGGCGGTCCACCTGTGGCTTTGGGCGGTGTGATGGCCGATGGGCCTGACCGCCTCTCCGCCCAGTGCTGCCCCACCCCACGGGCAGGAGGAGGGCGCCTACAGTCCTGGGCGGTGAGTTTGCTGTGTGTTCTCAGGCAGGTGCTCACCCCTCTCTGGGCTTCCCTGGTGTGGGCTGGATAGTGGCAGGTTCCTGAGCGGTGTGGCACTGGGCACACTTAGAGCTGAGTTTTGGGTGTACCCTGACCCCGAGGGTAGAGATCTCTTCAGAGGCAGTCTGGCCAAGGTCCATCTGGAGAGCCGTTCTTATATATTCTAATGGTCAGAGCCAGGGAATCCAGCAGTGAGAAGCATGGGGGGTGCGGTGGCGTTGGCACAGAATCCTGCAGGGTGGGGTGTGGGGTAGAGTGTGTGACCAGAGACCCCAGCGACCCTCCGGTCATGGTGGTGATGGTGTTAGGCTTTGAGCCTGGGGGGAGGGAGAGGGCAGCTGCTGCCTCATCAGCCTCCACTGTACCTTCCAGCCCTGATTTCCTGGGTGCCCCGGACTTGACTCTCTCCACGGAGCCGCTGCCCCCGCTCCTGGCACCCGAAGTGTGGGCCCAACTGGAGAGCGACTACACCAGCTTCCTAGAGGTTAGGCCGGGTGGGGTCAGGCTGGAGGGGGCGGGGCCCAGGACCGCTGAGGAGCTCCAGAGCGGGCTTGTGCCTGTGCTGGGTGGCCCTTGTCTCCGAGGACCTGCCACGGGGCTCAGGAAGCAGGGGACACCCGGGTCTCCTCCCCAGGGAGGGGGGGTCTCACGGAGCCCTCTTCCCCACCCCGGCCCAGACCAAGATCTCCAGCTGCTTCGATGGCATCCTGCAGCTGGAACAGAGCCTCTGGGCTGCCGCAGAGGCCCCTGAAGTGCTGCAGGGCCGTTTCCACACCCAGCTGTCCACCGATGTCCACATGGTACGGCCGGGGGGCGGGGCTGCGGAGGGAACGTAGGTTTGGACTCAGGTGGTGTGGTCTCCCTCGAAGTGGGGACATCCAAAGCTATAAAATCCAGTTCTCACCTCCACTCCCCCTTAGACAGGAGTTTGAAGACCCACGCAGGGCAGGGCAGGGCGAGGGACTCGGGGTCGCAGGGCCAGGCCGCGAGCGCCAGGGCACAGCTGCCAGCTTGGCAAGTGACGGGAGGTCTGGGCAGTTGGGAGGGTTGACTCCCATGTTGAGACCGCTGGAAACTGGATCCGAGACCGTGGGACAGAGCAGGGCAGGCTGGAGGCGTCGCTGGGCCACTCGGTGGGGGACTGAGCCTTGGAGCCCAGGGTTCAGACGCGGGCTTAGCGAGTGGCATCGCTCGCAGCTGGTGGCAGAGCACGTGAAGGCGGCGGGAGCCATCTCCGCGGAGCTGGAGGCCACCACCTTGCGGATCTGCGCGCGGGAGCTCGGCCTCTTCCTGTGCAGGTGCGGCGCTCCTCGGCCAGGGTGGGGAGCGGAGGGGAGGGGAGTCCCGAGGGGAGAGAGTACCCGGGGTTATAGCGTGGCCTGGAAGGCTCCTCAAGGACTCGATGTACCCTGCCCTCAGGTTTGAAAAGGCTTTTCTGGAGTCGGGGGCGGTGACGGAGCCGCACCTGGGCGCCAACATCAACGCCTTCGAGGAACTCAGGTGGGTGTCTCCGGATTGCGTCACACAGCAGTGCCCAGCACGGTCCGCAGGGGGCGCGCGAGCTCCGGAAACGTGGCTGCTGGCGCGCCCGGTGCGAAACAAATTTGGACCGGGCGTCTGCGGCTGGCGGGGCGGGGCCGGGCGGAATTCCCAGGAATGCCCCTTGCCTGCCACCGTCCCCGCTGTGGGGGCCTCCCTCTGCCCCGCAGAGCCGAGTCCCTGCAAGGGATGGGGGGGAGTTTCAAGGCTGTGCAGAGGCCGAGAAGTCCCAGCCGCCTCTCAGTCCGCCCCTGTCAACTCGGGCTCTTTTTCTTTGCTCCGCTCATCCCGGCCAGCGTTCTTTCTTTTTAGGACATTCCTTTTTCAGGGATGCGGGGCTCTGCTGGGGCTGGAGCCTGGGACCTCCGGTCCCCAGCAGGCAGAGACCCTCCATGTGGGCTGGCAGTGGCTGCTCGCTCCCCTTCTGTGCCTTCAAACCCATGCCAAGCCTCAGCGTCCCCCATTGCGGATGCCCCAATTGCTGCGGGACAGCCGGCAGCTGTGGGCGCAGACTCCGAGCCGTCCTGGGTTCATGCTCCAGCTCGGCACATGCCGGCTACTGCCTAGGGATGAGTCCGTTCCCCTGTGGGCGCCTCGCTTCCCCTTCTGCCAGATGGCGATCAGAGCACCTGCTCGCTGGGACGCAGAGCGCCCGGTTCGTGCTGGCACCTCCTGAGCCTCTGCGGTGTGCCCAGCACCGTGCTGGTGCTCTGTCCATCTGATGCACTTCGCCCCACGTGCAGTGTCCCCATGTACAGATGGGAAAGCAGGGGCTCAGGAAAGGAATGCCACTTGTCCACAGTCACACCGCCAGTTCGTGCTGGGCCAGAAACCTGAACCAGGCCTGTCTGATCAGCCCCAGGGAACGTTCTCCACCCCTTGGTGGGCAGGCAGCCTCTGACCCAGCCCCTGATGGAATGTTAGCCTCCCCCTCGGTGTCCCTGTACTGGGGACTGGGCATAGCCTAGGCCCCTATTTCCTCAACAGTGAAATGAGGACATGTCCCTTCAGGGGAGCAGTCATGAGGCTCAGAGAAGGGCCCCCTGGGCAAGGCTTAGTTGTGCTGCCATGTCCAGGAGGGATGGAGGTGTGGCCTGGGCTGCTGCGGGGGCAAGCTGCAGTGCAGTGGGGCACCAGCCTCATCCTGCTGACCTGCCCCTCCTTGATCAGCTCCTGGGGCTTCAGTGCTGTCCCCTCACTTGACTCTGCTCCCTGGGCTGCTATACACATTGTGTGGCCCTGGGACCTTCACATTCAAGTCTAAGTGAGTGGGGTCGATATGGCCTCTAGCCTGCATGACTACATGCCTTGTCCCCAGCCTGCTCCCCCTTGCCCACTTTGTCTCCTGTCCTGGGCCCTTCCCAGGACCAGTCTGCTGGCCAGGTACCCAGGAACCTTTTCGGAGCTGGAGAAGCCCCTGGCAGCTGCCACCCGTGTCTTCCAGAAGCGGCTGCTCCAGGGTCTGCAGCGTGACGTGCAGGTAGGTGAGCAGACACAGACCCCTCTCTTCCTACTTCCCATGCCCAGGAGGTACCCCCTGTGCCCTGGAGTCTGGGGGCCCAATTCACTGCATTCATTTACACCAGGGACAGTTTCGGGGGTTGCGTGGTGGGCAGGGAGCCCGGGCAAGCTCCCAGCTGGGCAGGGATGGTGAGTTTCCACTTCTTGGACACAGTAGGTCCAAGGAACCAGGCACCGCACTGGCCCAGCAAGGCCCAGCTAGAGGCTCAAACTAAAACCCAGCCCTGGAGCTCAGGGCTCCAGGAAGGGCCTAGTGACATAATTTGTGGTAGGAGACATGTCACCGAGCTACTGCATAGAGAGGGGGTTAGATAGCCCCCCAGAGTTCCTTCCTGTTGAAAAATTGTCCCTAGGCCCAAAACGCCCCTGTCAGGAGCCCTGCACTGGGCGATCAGGTGGGGCACGGTTGGGAGATTCCAGCCCCTCATCCTCGTCCCCAGCCACTCTTCAGGGTCCTGTGCACCAAGGCCTGGCTGACACAGGACTCGCTGCAGCCCCTCATGGACAAGGTAGTGGCCTTCGCCCACCACTTAGAACATGTGACCCCACTTCGTGCACAGGTATCTAGAAGGGAAGGGGTGCTAGTGGGTTCATGCCCAAAACCACACCCTTGGCCCTGACCCTGACCCCGAGCTCCCAACTGCCCAGGAGACTCTGCAGGAAGCGCACCGTTATGTGGTCCGAGAGTACATTGCGCAGGCGCTGAGGCCACGTGAGAGGTTCCGGGGCGTCGAGCGCAAGACTGGCTCCCAGAAGATGAGCCTGGAAGCCCAGGCCATTGGCAACACCTTCCAGGGCTTGGTAGGAGCGCCTTCCGACTGCGTTTGAGTGCTTTCTCAGCTGCCAGGAGCCCAGGGCTTTGGCTGAAGCAGAAGCGTCCTTCCCGCAATCCTGCAGCCCGGGGGGCGGGGCCTGGGAGGCACTTTGCATACCTTTGCATACATTTTGTGGGGTTAGCGGGGATAGAAGGAGGGTCTGCAGCATCTGATGGGTGAGGCTGTGGCAGCCTTTCCTCCACCCTGACCTCCAGCCTTTGCAGCCGAGGCACCTCCTCCCTACACAAACACCCCAACTCTGGCTCTGGTCCCCCACTCACTGCTCCCTCCAGGCAGGACTTCCTGGTCCAGACCTCAGTTTACCCAACGGAGCAGAGGCAGGAAGACACTGAGCTGTGCCGTGGGGAGGGGTGCTGTGGCCAGTGTGCTGTGTGGAGCCCCGTGTCCTTCCGTGGGGCCGAGGCGGGGGCTGCAGGCAGGGCAGCGAGGGGCTCCCCCTCGGGGAGGGGGTGGCCAGCCCCGCAGGCTTTGGTGTCTCCCTGTCTCCGCAGGGCTCAGAGGCCGCGTGGCTGGACCAAGCGATCCTCTGTGTGGCCGACATACTGGGCGAGACTCGGAAAGACTACATCCAGCGGCACCTGGAGGCGCTTGTGCGGAACTACCCCGACATCAGGTCTGCACCCCCACCTGCTATCCTGGCATTCAAGGGGAGCACTGCGGACGGAGCCCCCGGGTCGGGGCTTCGTGCCTTTGCAAGGGTCCTAGGGGTCTCAGGTGAACAGTCGGCAGAGATGTGCGCTTGTAGGGCAGGGAGGCCCTGGGAGAGGGAGTTCTCTTCCCTCGTAAGCTAGTCTCCGCAGGGCCTGCCCCTCCACGGGTGTCTGATGGTGGAAACACGTCCCGCCAGGGAATTTGGGCGGAGGTACAACCCCCATCTCCCGGACAAAACCCTCCCTGGAAGCTCCAGCCAGGAGGAAAGAGACTTTGTTCCCAGGGTGTGTGCTGGTTGCGGGAGAGGCTGAGTCATCGAGCTTGTGGAAATCCCAGCCAGAAACTCTCCATGACCCTGGAGATTCCAGGATGGGGGAGGGAGCAGAAAGCCCCTTCCCAGCCCTGGGCACTGGGAGAGGGTTCCTTGCCCGAGCTGATGCTGCCTCTCCGACTCTGAGTGACTACACCCTTGCAGCGCTCCGGGGCTCCCCTCCAGGCCCCTCCGGGCTCTCCTGCCCTCAGCGCCTGCCCCCCAGGCTCCTAGGGGTGGTGCTTCAAGCCCAGTGGGTGCTCTTGCTGTGAAGGGGTGACTAGCGATGCCTCTGGGCTCCGACCTCCCGCCTCCACGCTGCCTTTCTCCCTGTCGCCTGGCTGGGGCTCCCAGCCCGGTGCTCTCAGCCCCAGACGCCCCCTGGCGGGACCACCCTCTGCCCAGCCGCTCCTCCTCCCTCCCTCCACAGGTCCATTTCCTGGACCTCCGCAGGGGCTGCTTTCCCAGTTGGGCAGCCCCTTCTCTCCACCCGCTGGGACCCTTCCCGACCCAGCCAGCCCCTAGGAGAGCAGGGCTCCTCCCGGCGGGGTATCCCTGGAGGCGCTGGGTCTGCACTCAGGGCCCTGTGTCTCTGCAGGCGTGACCACGTGCTGGCCATTCTGGCTATGCGCCGCCTGGGCCGTCACCGGAACCAGCGCCTCTTGCAGCACACCCAGGACCTGCTGAAGGCCGCAGCGAAAGCCAGGGCCTCGGAGGCCTCTGGGGGCCGAGTGCTCTTCGAGGAGATCGAGGTGCCCGCCTCTGTGGATGTGCTCCTCACCTGCATCTAGGGCTCCTGCACCTGTGGGGCTGGCCTCGGGTGGGGGCTGCGGCGGGCGCAGGACCGTCTGCCAGGCACTGAGCCCCAAGCCAGGAGTCCGGGAGGTGCCCTCCATCGCCCTGCCCCCAACCTGACGCTTCGGAGTCGTGGAATTCTCCTCCTCGGCTGAGCGTGGTTTGGGGCCAGAAGGAAGAGCAGTGACAGAGGCATTTCAGGCATCTGCGGGGGGGGGGGCACTGGGGGCTGCGCAGAGGCTCCCCTGGCACTGCCCACCCAAGAAGGCCTCCACCCTCCTGCCCAGCACTACCCCCAGTCGGAAAGTGAAGAGCAGAGTATTTAAAAATAAGCAGGAATGTAAATGGTGTCCCCCTCAGGAGGGGCAGGGCCAAGCTGGCTGGGAGCAGGAGGCTGGGCTGGAAGGTTCTGCGGTGACCCAGCTCAGTGGTGGCCCTTTCCTGCCCGCGGTGCCAGTGGGCAGGTTGAGGCAGGCCCATAGCTGAGAAGGCCCATACCTGCGGCCACAGAGCAAAGCAGGCTTGGACCCTGCAGTTGCGAGTCCACTGGCCTCTTGTGCTAAGCGAGCCTCGCCTGGCAGGGATGGGCACTGCTCTGTCCTGTCCTTGCTCTGCAGCGTCAGGTATTTGGGTGAGGTGTGAGAGGGACTTCCCAGTTGTAAGGATGCTGCTGTGCGTGTGAAACCCATGGTAGGGCGGGAGGCTGGCCCTACAGGTCTCAGCTCTGGAGGTGGGGCTGCAAGGAGCTCGCTCCAGCACCTGCAACCTCCCCCCCCCCCCATCCTTCTCTCACAAAGACCTGGCATTGAAATTTGACTCAGCCTTCAGGTGAGGCGGGCTGGGAAACGCTTTTGCTTTGGGAATCGGGGGCTCAGCAGGGAACTGGGTGCTGAGGAGAGAGGTTACAAGGAGGCACTGAGGCAGCCCTGGGTGCCTCCCTGACACCCCTTTGCAGAGGCCCCCTCTTTCTTGCTGGGCCTGTTCCTGACCATGAGGAGCAGGCAACTGCAGGGGGCCAGGGTTCGAAGAGCCCAGTGAGGCAGAGTCTCCTATGCACAGGGCAAGTGTCCTGAAGGGCTGCTGGGCGGGCCGGGTGGGGGACATGTGTCTCCCAGCTCCCCCAGGCCACCTCCCTGCGCTGTCAGGAGGCCTCTGTCCGATTCCCTCCTCCAGGGCTGGGATGCAGAGCCAGGACTGAGTCAGTCCTGTTGGGGCCCCTGCAGTGTTCTGGGACTGCTCCCTCCACCGGTGCACAGGGGCTGGTGGCGGAGAAAGAGAGGGGGGTCCAGACCGCCCTCAGTGGGGGACCTGGCAGGGTGGGTGGGGCAGGAATGAGGAAGAGGAGAGGTTGGGGTTCCCAGGCTCTAGCGTTGCAGTGGGGGCAGGGTGCGTGTGGGAGCCGCCGCTGACAAGCAGTCCTGCGTCAATGGGGACACCGGGGCTGGCAGGGCGGGGAGGTTGGCCCTGCCTTACATCAGGGCCCCCATGGGCACACGCAGGTGGCCCGGGATCTTCAGCCACGGAGGGGAGGTACCAGCGGGGTCCCTCTTTCACTAGAGAAGGCAGGGGACTGTCCTGTCTCCCGGTCCCAGTCCGGTGCTGCGGGTGGCAGTCAGCGCCACCTCCGTGCCTGTGCAGCCTCTCCCTCTTCCTTCCTGGCCTGTGACCCAGGCTCCTCCCTTCCGGGCCCTGGCCCTCATGGGGCCCCTGGACTTGGGAACAGCCCTCTCAGTAGGATTCGGTCCTCGAAGGGCCCCTCACCACTGACCAGGAGGGGAGAGGGGGCTGCCTGGTTCCCAGGGCTGTTTGCCGCCCCCAATCTCACTTCCTTCCTTTGCCACCACAGCAGACCAGGGGGCCCCGCCAGAGTCAGCATCCGTCCATCATCCGTGCAGAGGCCTGGGCGGAGGGATGGGGACCAGGCTCCGGGTCTGGGGTATCGAGTCCCACAAGATGGCATCACAGGCCCCTTCCCGGACTAATGGGGGGGTGGAGTGCCGGGAGTCAGGAGCCCCAGAGGTGAATGCCACCAGGGCCACAGCCTGGCTCAGGGTCTGGACTCACCATCACGAAGGCCCCCCCACCTCTTTCCCGGGCGGCTGCCCACCTGCTCACACACCTGTTAGCAGCTTGTGAAGGGTTAAATGTTCTCTTTTGTAACTTCAACAATGCTGTGGATAGTGATTCATTAACTTAGTTCAACATTACAAAGGTACAAAAAGGGTGTAAGGTGAAAAGTCTCCTAGTTCCCCTTGCCACAGGGTTCCTTCCTCCCAGGCCAGCTGAGCCTGTTAAAAGCAGAGCTTCCCCAAGGAAAACCGAGGAAAACTGGGGTGGTAGAGCTCAGGTGTGGGCGAAGAGCCCGCGTCTGCTGTGGCGGCCGGGTTGGGGGGCAGCCCTTCTTGAACCCTGTCAGAACTGAGCTCCCCAGACGGGACCTTAGGATCTGAAGAAAGAGGGGTGTCGTGAACAGTCCCGCCACCTCGGGTGCCCCCGCCCCTAGATTCTGCTGGGTGTTTCCGCTTCCTTCCCGTGCAGGGTCCAGCATGAGCTTCTGGATCCTCTGGGTCCAGGCACCTCCAGGCTGGGACGCCAGCTCTGCGCCTTCCTAGCTGCGTGACTTTGGGCAAGTCACTCCACCTCTCTGGGCTCTGTCGCCCGCCGTAAAACCCCCATTTCCAGGAGGCAGGCCGAGGCCCTGGGGGTGGAGCCAAATGTCTAAAAACACATTGGTGATGCAGCTCCCGGGGACCAAGGCCCCACCGTTATGCCTTCTCCAAAGTCCAGACGCCCAGCACACACGCGTGTGCCTGTCGGGGGAGGAGCGTGCACACCCAGGCCCCAGGAAGGGGCAGGCCTCCGGGGGTTTGGCAGCCTCCCTGCCTCCCGGCCCTGGCCCACTCGGCACCACAATTCCCTGGAGAATTCCCCCTCCGTCCGTCATAGGGTGGAACCCAGTGCAGAGCGAGTCTCCACAGCTCTTTTCCTGGAAACCATGCAGGCTACAAGAAGGGTCTAAAGGCAGCCCCAGGCCTGAGGGGCAGGAACTGAACTGGCCATTTTGCATTACCACCAAAAGCCATTGTGAAAGGCTGGGCCCTTTTAGGGGAGAGTCCCTGATGACCTGGAAGGGCAGCTCCTCCAGGAAGCCCTCCTGCACTGCGCGCCTTAGCAGGCTCCTGTATCGGAGTCCTATTGCCCCATGGACTCCGGAGAAGCCATTTCCCCTTAGCGCCCAACTTCCCCATCTGCCAGACACAGAAGGAAGTGTGCAGCCCCCTCCCTGGAGAAGGGCAGGGGCTGTTGACAAGTAAACACCTTCTTGTGGGGACGGTGCCCTCGTGGGCAAGGGCGCCCGGGCGGCTGGTTCCTGGTCAGCTGCCCTGGCCATCCCGTGGCCCCCGGGCAGATCAGCTGACTTTGGCCCGGGGCTGGTGCAGCCGCAATGGTCCTGTCTATGCAAGTGAGTTCTCCCAGGCCAGGTCCAGAGGCAGCGGGGACCCTCTCCTCAGGGCCTCAACCTGTGAGCTGGCTTGCCCTTCTCAGAATCAGTCTCCTCATCTGTCTACAGGGACACAATGGCTGTGCCCAACACAGTTAGTGAGTGGGGCAACCCTTGGGGACAGGGGGCACCAGGACGGCCTCCCCCAGGTCGGGGGAGAAGCAGGACTGGGGAGTGCAAGTCATCTCCTGGAGGGAAGTGGGCCCAGGCCCGGGGGCGGGGCTGGGGATGTCCCCGAGTGCCCTGGGCTGCTGGTCGTTGGGAGCCCACCCCACGGGCAGCGCCGGCCTGTGACCAGGGCCACTGGGCAGGTCCTGCTGGTGGAACCAGGCCCAGCGACCCTCAGCCCCTTCATTCCTGTGAGACGCTTGTCAGCCTGTGCACCTGCCGCCCCCCCCAACGTGCCCCCTCTGCCTTCCACTCCCCCTGTTCGGGGGAGCTCCCCCCAGCAAGGGCGGATGACACCACCCCATGTGGCTGGGCTGCCCCCGAGGGGGAGGGGGAAGACCCAGTGAATAAACAAGGTTATAAAATATTGGGAAATCCTTTTGTTTTTCCAAACATGATAATAAAATGGAGGGCAGTCAAACCTTCCATTTCTGCATCTAAGTGGTCTGGCCTGGCAGTCCTTCCTTGTGTCTGACTTAAATACATGAAGCTACACTTCCACACAGATGGATACTGGGGCAAAGCAATGTCGGAGTGGGGCTCCCGGCTCCACCCCTGGCTGGTGCAGGGCTGGGCCTGCCTGTACCTCGCTTTCCCCCTCTGTGAAAAGGGGGTGGTTAGGGAATACCCATGTCATGAGATTTTCTGATGGAAACAGTTAATACATGCAAAGCCCTCAGAACAGGGCCTGGCAGCTGTGAAGGCCAACAAAAGGGAGAGGCCCGATCGCGCCCACACTCACAGCAGCGTGGGTCACAGCGGCCAGGGGGTGGCGGCCCTCCCGGGGTCCACGGGCAAGTCCATGGCTGAACAACAGAACGTTACTCAACCTTACAAAGGAAGGGAAGTCTGACACACACCACCACACGGGCGAGCCTTGGGGACGTCATGCTAAGAGGAGGAAGCCACTCACAAAAGGACAACCCCTGCCCGATTCCACTTCCATGAGGTACCTAGATGAACCTGAAGCACAGAGACGGAAAGCAGGATGGCAGCCGCCAGGGGCTGGGTCGGGGTGGCCCGGGGAGTTCATGGTTAAGGAGCTCCAGTTTCGCGAGTGACAGAGGTTCTGCAGACGGCCCTGGTGCCGGCAGCCCCTCGGTGTGGAAGTGCTCATGCCCCTGAGGTGGTAGATGCTTAAAAGGGCCAAAATGGTCTGTTTTGCTATGCAGAGTTTTAAAGGATTGTATTTATTTATTTTTTAGAGAGAGGGGACAGAAGGGAGGAAGAGAGGGAGAGAAACAATCGGTTGCCTCTCGAGAACTCCCAACCCAAGGACCTGGCTGGAAACCCGAGCATGTATCCCGACCGGGAGGGAGTCAAACTGGCGACCTTTTGGTTCACAGGATGACGCCCAGCCCGCTGAGCCACACCAGCCAGGGCTTGTTATGCGTATTTTACCAAAGTTTTGGGTTTTTTTTTAAGTCAGCCATCACTTCTGGGCAGAGCGAAGCAGGCAGAGCCCTGCGGTGGGGGGCAGGGGCAGGGCCCTGTGCCCCCTGGCAGAGGCTGACCTCGCTCCCGACCAGGGGCCGGGCTAGTCTGTGGTCTCCCGGCCCCTGCCTGCAGCCCTCCCTGCCACGTGGAGCCAGCCCGCCGCCCTGTGGGGCGTGGGACTGCAGATGGCCAGGGACACTCCCACTGAGCATCTGCTGTTCCTTTCCGGCTAAGGGCAGAATTCCTGGCTGACCCTCCCTGTGAGTGTCCATGGGACAGTTGCCTCACATCAGAGGGGTAAGAAGACTCCTGCCCCATCAGTCCCAGTCCCCCGCCCCCGGCTGTCACCCGTGGCCCTCTGTGTAGCCCCACTGTCAGAGGCTTTCCCTTGTGTCGGGGGCTTCACAGACATGCCCGCACCCCCCGGGAAGTGACCGGTGCAGCACATGAGGACAGGGCAGCTTCCCCCACGCCCTGGCCCTGGCTGCTGCTCAGGGGGAGCCATGGAGGCAGGTGCAGGTGGCCCCAGGGCACTGGGGACCAGGCTCAAAACTTGCCCCGGAAGTGTCGTTCCTGCCTCTGCTGCCTGGAAGCCTCCCCGTCCCCCACCCCCCCCCCACTCAGAAAGCTTCAGCGAGCGTCCTGACCCGTCTGGAGTTAGGAATGGAGGCCCGGCAGGAAAGCACCACTTGCAGAGTGAGGCAGCGGGCCAGGGCCCCTTCGGCTCATTCCCTTGGCCTCTGTCTGACTGGATGGACATGATGGGGGGGTGCCTCCCACTCATCTGCGGAGCAGATGGAACGACCCTCCCAGCCCGGCACTGTGGCTCCGCTGGCCCATGGGAAAAACGTCAGGCCCCAGGCCTCAGGCAGAGAAGGGGTGGAGTCTCTCTCACTGTCCCCTCTTGAGGCCCCTCACCTCCCACAAGCCCCTCAGGGACAGGGGTCCATGTCCAAACCCAAGCTGGCCCCGGACCACGAGTCCCAAGGAGGAAGAGGGAGTTCTGTCCCGAGGGGCAACCCCAGCTCTGCTACCCAGCCACTCTGCAACTGCTCCCAGACCAACCACGGGAGTGGGCAATGGGGGGGGGGGGAGTAAACAAAAGGGAGGGAGGAGCAGAGGCTCCAGCAAGAGGGAAAAGGGAAGCTGGTGCTCAGCCGGGAAATTCCTGAGTGACTGGGTCCTTTCCAGGGGGCAAGAGTCCTGGGCTGTGAAAGAGCACGGGGGTGGCTGTGGGTGGGCACTCTCACCGGGACCCTCTGCCCACCCTGTAGCAGAGCCCAGAAAACAGGCCTTAGAGGGGGACCAGAGGCCCGCAGAGGGGAGTGACCTGTTCAAACCTACCCCAAGTGAGGACAAAGCTGGGCTGAATGACGACCCAAACCGCTGGGTCGGGACTTTGCCCCCAGCAGCCTGTCCTGGCTCAGCCCCAGCCTCAGAAGGGAAAGCCTTGGGTAGGGGTTCCCCAGGCCTGGGTGTGAATTCCGACGGTGACGCTGTGGAAAGGCACCCAGCACAGCGTATTGTCAAGAGCTGAGCACCCCTGCAGCCCCTTTCCCTTGAGGCGCCTCCTCCAGGAAGGCCCCCTCCCGTGTCTCTATGCAACCAGTGCTGTCCAGAGTGGGACCGGTCCCCCCAGACGGGGCGGAGGTAGTTGGGCCGAGGGAGTCGGAGTAGGTGCCAGCTCTGTGACGAGGAAGCGTCGTCCTGAGCTGTGGGGGGGGGGGGGGGGGTCTTCCTCTTAGCCAATCAGAAGCCGTCGTTGCACAATCGGCAATAGCAGACGGGTTCCCTCCGCCGGGTGAGGATCCCCGCGCCCCAAATACTCGGCCAGTCGCGCCCCCTGCACCCGCCACCCCGCCCCGGCTGGTGGGAGGTGGCGACCCCCTCCCCAACAAACACGCACTCACATTCCCCAGCGGGACGGGCCCCGCACCACCTCCGGGGCGCGCGCACGACCCGAACGCGGGGACGGGGGCAGCACCCGCCTTGGCCTCTCCCCCGCGGATTTTCCGCGGTTGCGGAGTTGTCGGAGTTGCCCGGGGCCGGGGGGGGGGGGGGGGGGCGGGGAGGAGCGGGGAGGCCGAAGGGGCGGAGCGGAGTCTGAGTCTTTTTCTGGCCGCGCCAGGCGCCGGCGGCAGAGCGGCTGTCCGGCCAACATGTAAGTGACCTTCACTCTCCTGGAGTCCGGCGTCCGTCGTCCCACGCGGCTGCGGGTCATCCCGGCCCTCGGCCCATCCCCCGAGGGAGCGGCAGGGGAGGCAGAGGGGACCAAGGGGGCGGGCGATCAAAGAGCCCGAGGCCTCCCGCAGCCCCACTTCTAGGGAAACTGAGGCCCCTGCACGGAGCGCCTTCGCGTTGGGACGCACAGGGCCCGGATGGCGCCCTAGGCGCGGGCTCTGTCCGGGGGAAGGCAGGGAGGGTCTCGCTGCTTTTCGCGGTAGGAAGGGGGCCCAGGGCCGGAGAGGGAAGCTGGCTGATGACCTAGGCCGAGTCACTTCACTCCCTGTGCCTGGGCGTTATCTGGGGGACCCGTACTCCCTCCGTCGCTCCCCAGCGCAGAGGCCGTGTGAGGCTGGGTGAGTCTTAGCCCTGCCCCGGAGGAGGGGGCGAGGCGGGTGCCCCCGAGAAGCGGGCAGCACTGGGAGGACTGTCCGGCTGCAGGCTGGGCCACACTGTATAACTCTGAGCAGGTCTCTTATCTGAGTGTGTCCAGCCAACCGCCCTGGCCGGGCAGAGGCCTGCACTTGGCTCCCAGCAGGGGCCAGCCTGGGGGGGGGGAGCCCTTGGGGACCAGCCTTGGGGGCTTCTGGGCCTTGAGTAGGAGTCTGTGAGGCGGGGCGGCACTGATGCTGTGCAGGGACCTGCCAGAGCAAGGTCTGGAGGTCAGACGGAGCCTAGTGTGCGTGGGGACCAAGGAGTGGGTGTTGGTGGGAGCAGAGGTGAGGCTGGTCTCCGCCCTGCTGGTCAGGATGGCCCTCTCCTTTACTGCAGCAGGGGGACCAGGCCCCCAGGGTGGCACTGAGCAGCCCAGGCAGCTGACCTGACCAGCTCCTATAGGTGCACAGCATAAAAACGGGGTGGAATGGGAGAGGACCCGGGGGCGGTGGGTGGCAGGCAGAAGCACCCATTGGCCTCTTGCCAAGGGACCTTGGTTTGGGGGCTTCCTAGAGCACACCCGCTTGGTTCTGGAGAGGAACTGCCAGACCAAGTGGCAGGGGCAGCAACGCTAGGACCCTGCCCAGGTGTCCCGTAAAGCCCATGGGAGCAGGAACAACTCAGGCTTCCCCAGCCCCTGAGAGGGGGTGGGCGGGGGGGGGGAGTCAGCAGGGGCTCCGCGGAGTCTGCCTGCCTGAGCTGAGCCCCGCTCACCGCCACCTGCTCTGCGACTGGGACAAGGGCACCTCCCCCCACACACTTCAGGTTCTCCTTCCCGACGGCGGCTTATCCATCAGCAGGTCCGTTGCAGGGGTGGATCAAAGTCGCCGTGTTGCAGGCGTGATGGCCTGGCGTGTTTGCTGTTGGGTGGCAGAGCAGGCACTGTGATTATGTGTCCCCCCCCAGTCGCCAGGCAGGCCTGGCCCCGCCTGCTCCCTTGGGGTCAGCCCTGTTCCCCTCCCCCAGACCTGGCCTTGCTCCGATAATGGTCAAGGTGTTTGGAGGGTGATGCTGGGCACGAGATGGTCCTGCCTGTCTGAATGCAGCTGGCTGGGCGGTGGGGGACGCAGAGGTAGAGGGATGAGTCTCAAGCCCAAGGGGTCGACCACAGGGCCTGTGAAGCCTCCCTGAGTTGGTTTCGTGAGATGAGGAAAATCACACCCCTCCCCGCTGGGAGTGAGGAAGAGCCGGGGTGGGCACCCAGGAGGGGCAGAGAGAGTGGGAGCCTGTGGTGATGCTGGAGACTCCCCTTTCCGGAGCTGCCAGGGAGAAGCAGGAGCCAGGAAGCCTGTGCTCCTGTCCAGGTCACTCTGTGACTTCAGGCAGCCCTTGTCCCCACTCAGCGTGCGAAAGGCTCTCTGAAGTCCTTTCCCACCCACTGGAGTTTAAGGGGTGCCATGCTTTCTGTAGACCGAACCCCAAGGCCGTGCTGGGGGTCAGGATCTGCTTGCCTCACGGTCCCAGCAGGACCAGACCTGTTTCTGCTCGCAGCGTCCCTTTGGGGCCCCACAGCCAGACATGAGCAGAGGAGAGCGGCCGAGGTAGGGGGTGTGCCTGGGCCGGTCTCTGCCGTGGAACTCCCCCGACCTCTGTTCTGACTCTGCACAGTGGGACTGCAGCCCTTGCTCTGGGGGTCGGGGGTGTCCTCGTGCCCTGCAGCCCCTGCCCAGAGGGTGGGCTGTCAAAGGATCATCTTCCCAACGAAGCGAAAGCCTGTCTGTCTGGCAGGCTTGGCACCCCAGCTTCCTCCCTGCTCCGGTAATTCTGGGAGGGCCCGGAAGGGGAGAGGAGCTGTGGGCACAGAGAAGCCAGGGTCCAGGGAGCGAGCGAGCCGTTGGCGCCCACGGGGGGCCTGGAGGCCAGAGCCTTGGGGGGCCTGCCGGTGGCAACTGGTCAAGCGCACAGGGCTGCCACCAGGCCTGTGCACTGCAACTGCTCACGCTTTCATCCCCCCTCCCTAGCCCACCTGCAGGCCCGAGCAAGCGTGACGCTGAAGATGATGACCTTCTTCCATGTCAGAGGCCTCTTCTGAGTACCTGGTGCCACCCCAGGAATCCAAGGGAGCCCCAGAGAGGGGCGAGCAAGAGGCTCTGAAGAAGAAGCCAAAAGGCCTGGCCAACATGTTCAGCATCTTCACCAAAGGGAGGAAGAAGAAGGGCCAGCCCAGCGCTGCCAAGGCAGAGGGCAAGCCTGAGTCCAGGCCCAGGAGCAGGGACCTACTGCCCACGGGTAGGTAGGCTGGGGTTCCTCCTGGGGCTGGGGTTCCATGTCAGAGCTGGCCAGGACCTGACACTGCTGGGGCTCCCTGAGCGGCTGGCCCACTGACCCAGGACCCAGAGAGGGCAGGCGCCCTGGGCTTGGAGGTGTCGCCCCTCCTGGCTTCTACCTGCACCTCCTGCCTAGTCTTGGTGGTTGGGTGGAAGGCATATGGGGGCTTCCGTCCCGTCTGGGACACCGAAGGGCCTCTCTGGGCGCATGGCTTCGCCCTTCGGGCTCTCATGGGAGTGGAGGTGTCCCCGCCGGCACCCTACCTGTGCCTGGCCACGCTAACGCGCTGTCCGGTCCTCGCAGTGGAGGAACTCAAGGTGGACCTGGAGCTCGGGCGGCTGGAGGCGGCGGCGCCGCTGCTGCTGCTGGAGCGCGAGCTGGCGGCGTTGGCGGCGACGGGCGGCGTGAGCGAGGAGGACTTGGTGCGCCGCCAGAGCAAAGTGGAGGCGCTGTACGTGCTGCTGCGCGACCAGGTGCTCGGCCTGCTGCGCCGGCCGCTGGAGGCGGCGCCCGAGCGGCTGCGCCAGGCGCTGGCCGTGTTGGCGGAGCAGGAGCGCGAGGACCGGCGCGTGGAGGCCGCGGGGCCCGGGCCCTCGGCGCTGGCGCCCACGCGACCCCGGCGCTGGCTGCAGCTGTGGCGGCGCGGCGTGGCGCAGGAAGCCCAGGAGCGCCTGGAACGGCCGCCGGCCGCGGACGCCGAGGGCCGCTCGGAGGCCGAGCGCGCCTTCCTGCATATGGGCCGCACGTTGAAGGAGGACCTGGAGGCCGTGGTGGAGCGGCTGAAGCCACTGTTCCCCGCGGAGTTCGGCGTCGTGGCGGCCTACGCCGAGAGCTACCACCAGCACTTCGCCGCCCAGCTGACGGCCATGGCGCAGTTTGAGCTGTTGGAGCGTGACACCTACTTGCTGCTGGTCTGGGTGCAGAACCTCTACCCCAAGTGAGTGGCAGGGAGGGGCCTTGCGGCAGGAGGCGCTGTCACCCTGGGCAGGGAGCGGGTTCAGTCAGGTCAGTGCAGGCAGAGTCCTTCGCTGGGTCCGCTTGGCGCTTGGGCTCCCTAATTTCCAGGGCCTCAACCACATTCTGCATTTGGGGACACAGAGGTGCAGGGACTTCACTCATTCATGAACTGGCAGGGGGGTGGGAAAGACAAGGACAATCCAGAGCAGGAAGGCCGTGGCAGAGGAGGCCAGGACAGGGGAGCCCAGGGCAGGGACTTTGTGCGGGGTCAGGCCAGTGAGCCGGCCTCAAGGATCTCCAAGGAGGATTCTGCCTGGAGCCAGGGGTGTCCCTGCCCAGGGCCATTCCCGGGCGAACGGAAGGAAGGGAGTCAGCAGGGGAGGAGGGTGGTGCTTTGGGCAGAGGGAGTCCCTTCCAGGGCCTGAAGTGGAGCTGGGAGGCACTCTGGGAGCTGTGGGGAGCTCGTCAGTGTTTGGGTTCATCCGCAGGCTGTGGGGCCCTCCCAGGCAGCTCCCAGACCAGGGCTGGGCGGGCCGCGGGGCCCCTTGGAAAGATCCTTGTTGGGCAGGGTTGCCCACAGCAAGCTGGACACTGGTGCACAGGCCCGCATCTCCTCGGGTGGGACCTGGTAGCGGTGGGCACAGCCTCAGGTGCTCCCCGATTTACCCAGACTCCATGGATCTCTGAGCGCCGGCTGGGTGGAGAGGGCCTGAGCGTGGACGTGCCCAGCTCGAGAAGCCGGGGGATCCTTAAGGGCTGGCCCAGCCCCGAGTGGAAAGGAAGCCTGGTGGCGTAGACAGTGTGAGCCGTGTCTGAGGGGCTCAGGTTGTGCTCAGCCTGCAGCAAGGCCCAGAGGAAGGGCCCAGGGGCGTGGTGGGCGAGGGGTCAGCAGGGCACAGGGGAGCGGCCTAGAGCAGGGGCTGCGGGGGAAGGGGGGGAGGCGGGCCAGCCGGGAGCCGGTTCCTCCTTGCTTGTCCTGCCTGACTCACCAGGAAATGCTGGGCACGCAAACCACTGCCAGTAAGCCACCCGGTCCCAGGGCCAGGGAGGCTTTGAGCCTGGGGCCCACGGGGGTCAGCCCAGCAGCAAACAGGGCAGCTGGGCACGGAGCCCTGAGGAGGGGAGGTCAGGGAGGCCTCGTGGAGGCCTGTGTGGCCGGAAGTGCAGGGAGCGAAGGGACATGGTGTCCAGGCTTCGAAAGGGGCAGAGAGAGAGCCACTCCTGAACCTCCTGGCACACAAAGGCCCGAGGAAGTGCCAGGGCTGGGCCGTCCCTGGGGGGCCGGGACCCTGCAGAGGAGCCAGAGGGGCGAGTGGAGCCGCCTGCGCCTCCGCGGAGTCCTTCCTGCTTGCACTGGCCCAGCCTCTGGTGGAGCAGGCCTGGCCTGGCAGGGAAGCGGGGTGAGGGGACGGGTGGGACAGAGGCGGAGACCAGTGGCTGCAGCCACAGGGGGTTGGGTTTCACGTGTGAGAGGGAAGATCAGACTTTCAGGCAGCGGCAGTGAACAGGCCCTGCCTGCCCGGTGGACAGCTGTCCGCCATCAGGGACCAGGATGGAAGCAGGGGGGCCTGGGACGGGACCCCTGCAATGAGCGGGTAGGAGGCGCAGGCGGCTGGGCACTCAGCCAGGGGCCGATTGGCGGGGGAGACGTTTTGGAGCCTGAGTGGATGGAGGGTGAGAAAGTAGGAGACGCGAAGATTCCAAGGTTTTCGCCTGGACCCAACCGAGCAGATGGAGGATGCACCATCTGAGCTGGAGAAGCAGGGATGGGGAGACAGTGGGGGGCAGACCATGCATTGAAGGGACCACTGAGACAGGCCAAGGAGGAGAGCTCTGGCCTAAGCGGGGGGGCTGGGGGGCCACTTTTCTCACACTGCCCCCACTGCCCGCAGCGACATCATCAACAGCCCTAAGCTTGCCGGCCAGCTGCAGGGGGTCGAGCTGGGGAGCCTGCTGCCGCCCCGGCAGATCCGGCTGCTGGAGGCCACGTTCCTATCCAACGAGGTGGTAAGTCTGGCAGCAGCACCAGGGACGGGGAGGGGCAGGAAGGGGACAGAGGGGCGTCTGGGGATGGACAGGAATGGGCAGAGAGCTCGACGGGGACTTCCATGTGGGCAGGGCGATGGGCTTCCTGCTACCCTGACCCTCCCCGCCACAGACCAGTGCGAAGGAGCTGATGGCCCGGGCCCTGAACCTGGAGTCACGGCACTGGGCCCAGGACGTGGCCCCCCAGCAGCTGGATGGCCACTGCCACAGCGAACTGGCCATCGACATCATCCAGGTAGCACCGCCCGCTGCACACAGGGCCCGCCTCTGAGCCCACCGCCTTGTGCCCGAGTGTCCCCTCCCCTCCCCCAGCCCTAGTGGGGGTCCCTGCTCAGCTCACACCCACCCCTGCAGATCATCTCTCAGAGCCAGGCCAAGGCCGAGAGCATCACAGATGACCTGGGCACGCAGATAAAGCGCCTGCTGCGGGTGGAGCTGGCTGCCTTTCTGAGGAGGTGAGTGAGTGTGTGTGTTTGTGTGTGTGTGCACACACGGGAATGCACACGGGTCCCTGAGCTCGGTGTGGGGATCCAGGCCGGATCCGGGCCGCTCCCAGCCCCTACGGTGCCTGTCACCAGGACCAGGAGTCCTGGCCCCCTGCACCAGCCGGCTGAGCGCGGGTGCCTCCACTCTCCTCAGCAAGGCTCCCAGCAGATCGGCCTCCAGCTGCAAAGAGGGTACCTCACCGGGCCTGAGACCCCGGCCTTGCCTTCTGGGGGCACTTCCAGTCTCCATCCCACAGTTCTCTTGTCTGCCTCCTGTGGACCTCTGAGGACTCCCCCATCCGCCCAGGGCCCCTCCAGTCTCCCAGCTGTAGAGGGGGCCATGGGTGGATGGGGGAGCCCAGCAGAGCTGGCCCAGCCCCCTGTTCAGGAGCTCTGCAGGGCCTGGCCCCACGGGAGGCAAAGTCAGTCCCATGATGCTTAGGGGCCAGCGCGCTGGGCTGTTGGGGTCCATCTTTGGGAAAAGCACCCTGTAAGCCCGGGGAGGCTGATGTCACCCCAGTGTCCGTGCTGGTCCCGCAAGTCCCCCTTCTGATTTCACCAGCTACCAGCGAGCCTTTGACGAGTTTCTGGAGAGGTGCAGACAGCTGACACATTACAGGGCCAACGTCATGGCCAACATCAACAGCTGCTGGTCCTTGCGGTGAGGGGGATGAGGGCCCGGGACAGAGTGTGGGAGTGGAGGGGCCCGAGGAGGAGAGAAGGGGTGGCTGGGCAGCGGAGGGGAGCAGCTTAGCGCTGACGTGGAACTGAAATGAGCGAGGCCTGTGGGGAGAGAAAGCAGGGGGGCCTGAGCAGCAGGGAGCGCTGAGGCGTGGCAGATCCAGCCAAGCAGGCCAGCCGAGGGTCTCCCCAGCGGCTTTATCCTTCGAGCAGCCCCGTGAGGTGGCTGCAGTGACTGTGCCCGTCAGCTGGGAAGCGTACTGAGGTGTGCGGAGGCTGAGCCAGGCCCCCAGCTAGCAGAGGGTGTGGCCTGGGTGTGTGTTGGGGGGCCGTGAGCAGGCTGGGCCCCACTTACGGAGTATGGGTTGGGTGACTTGGACTTGCTCCTGCGGGGAATGGAGACCTGAGGAGGGTTCCAGAGTGACAAGGTGGTTGAGGAAGATTTGCCCTGGGCTCTCTGGGTGTGGGCTGTAGGCTGGGCAGGGCCGGCGTGACCTCCCTGCCTCCCTGGCCTTCCAGGACGTTCGTGGAGCAGAACTGGCAGACGTCCCAAGACCTCCTGGGCCACCTGCATGAGCTCAAGGGTCACGGCTTCGACACGCTGCTCCAGAGCCTGGTGGACAGCCTGCAGGTAACCCCGGCTGTGCCCAGGGCTGGGGATGTGACGGTGGTGGCAGGAAGGGCAGAGGCCAAGACTGGCCTGTGGAGGCTGGTGGTGCACAGGGTTGAGGCCATGGAGGCGTTGAACTTGCTCCCACCGGGTCGGCCTGGGGCTTGGCCTCAGAAGGGGCTGCCCAGGGCTGGGAGGGCACAGAAGAGTTTCAGGGGACCCCACACTAGACTCAGCCCAGTCCCCACGTTTGCACCCAGTTTGCCTCCCTCACCCCCAGCCCCTCCCTGAGCCTCACTGCCAGCGGTAATGCTCAGAGCCTTGGCAGCCACCGGCGGCCCCTGCTGGAGCCGGAAAACCCACAGAAAGCCCCTGGTTCCTTTAGCAGAGGGGGAGGCAGGGTCCCTGGAACAAAACGGGAGGGGTCCCCTGCCTGCCCTCCATGGGGCCCACCCTGTCCCCAGCGACCAGAGTCGGAGGCCATGGGTGGCCTGGTGGTGGTGAAGTTTAGACCATGACCCCAAGGACTTGGCATCAGTAAAGCAGGGGCCTGGTTTATGCAAGAATTTATTTATTTAAAGGCGTGGGTGGTGGAAGAAACCTCAGGACAGCAGATGGTTTTGGCTTCTAAGGAGCCACAGCTGGTTGACCTTGGAGAAGGCTACACAGACCCCGCCTGTGAGCCAAGCTCTGCCCTGGTTCCCCGGCAGTCCCAGAGCCCCCAGCCTGTGCTGGCCCCAAGAGGCAGTGTGCATGTCTGCGTGCGTGCGTGCGTGTGAGTCTGCCCCACAGCCCTTCCCCTGCAGGGCGGGGCCAGACATCCGCCCTCTCTCCGGTCCCAGCCCCTGTTCAAGAGGTTCTCACATAGCCGCTGGGCAGCCGCGGAGCAGACCATGGAGAACATTGTCCACAGGGTGGAGAACGCCCTGCCTGAGTTCCTGGGGCTGCGAGACTGTTTCCGGGAGGTGAGGAGGCCCTGGGCCGGGGGCCAGGGGCCGGGGACTGGGCCTGGCAGGGGCTGCAGCCTGAGCACGCGTGCTAACACAGGTGTATGCACACCCCCACGGACACGCGCACATGTGCACACCTGTGCGCACTCCTTTGCTCTGCCATCCTCCCCTCCCTGGACTCCCAGCTTCGAGGCTCCAAGGGAGGTGGTGAGCTTCCCGTCAGGGCCTGGCTCACACGACTCTGCCTGTTGGCCTGCACAGGAGCTCATGGAGCTCGTCCACCGGCACCTGGTGAAGGAATACATCGTGCAGCTCAGCAAACGGCGCCTGGTGCTCAAGACTGCAGAGCAGCAGAGGCAACTAGCAGGGCAGGTCTTGGCCAATGCCAACTTCATCCAGCGCTTCTGCACTGAGAGTGTAAGCCCCAGCCGCCTAGGGTGGGCATCTCCCTACCCCTTGGGGCCTCTCCCAACTCTGTGAGGTCTGGCCTGAGCCTCTCAGGCCCCTGCAGAAGAGGCAGCCTCCCTCCAACTCGGCCTGTGTTTGCAGGGCTCCCCAGCAGCCTGGCTGCACCAAGCCCTGCCCACACTTGCGGAAGTCATTCGCCTGCAAGACCCCAATGCCATCAAGATGGAGGTGGCCACGTATGCCACCTTGTACCCTGACTTCAGGTAAGGACAGAGCACCACATGACCTGGGCAGTCGGCACGGCCCTGCCAGCCCCCACCGTGGTCAGACGCAGCCCGGTGAGGCAGCGGTCCGCCGTCAGGGTGCCTGGAGCTCGTCCTGGCTGCGCCGGCTGCGCAAGAGGGTCCTGCAGTGCAGCTCACTGGTTGGGTCCTCTCTGTAGCCCCACGAGGCCGACCCCTGAGGCCTGGGGAGCCACAGACACGCGTGTGTGGGGACGCAGCCTGTCAGTGGCAGAGCTGAGTGTGGCGTCTGGCTCGACTGTTGGCCTTTGTGGTGCTGTGCCCCCCGAAAGGGAGACTGGGGCTAGAGAGACCAGGAACTCGCTGGAGGCCACGGCGAGTCGGTGATGGGCTGGGGTCCACCGTCAGCCTAGAGTCCTCGAGGACGTGGACCTGAGCCCCGGCCCCTGTTCTGTAGCTCAGCCTCGGTTGCCTGGGGGCTTGTGAGCCGAGGGAATGGCATCTCTGGGCTGGGCCCTGTGACACGGAGGGGGTGCCCGAGTGGGCCTTGGACTGTAGTGACAGCTTAGCTGACCCGCCTGCCGACCCGCCGTGCTCGCCCGCCTGGCCCCCCACTTTCCTCTCCTCCCCCATCATTTCTCGCACCAGCACCACCTCCCCACCTCCCTGTCTGAGCACCAGGGCGGGTGCTTATGTGGCTCTCCAGCGATAGGAGAGGGTGGACCCCGAAAAACCGGAACCTATTTATTAAAACTTGTGGATTCTTACATGTGTCAACTTCAGCCACCTTCAAAATACTCTCCATTTGATGCAGTACATCAATTGAGACTTTTTCCCACTGCTCAGAACAGTTTTTTGAATGTGTAAATTTTTGTTTGTTCTTTTAACATATTTTATTAATGATGCCATTACGTTTGTTCTATTCCTCCCTTCATTTCCCTCCACCCTTCATACCCCCTCCCCCACCATCCCCTCCTTAGTTTATGACCACGTGTCTCAAGTTCTTTAGATTCTATATCTCCCCTACTATTCTTGCCCTCCCCCTATCTATTTTCTACCTACCGTCTATGCTACTTATTTTCTGTACCTTCTCCCCCCTTCTCCTCCTCCCACTCCCCTGTTGCTAACCCTCCATGTGATCTCCATTTCTATGGTTCTGCTCCTGATCTAGCTGTCCTCTTAGTTTGCTTTTGTTTTAGGTGTGGTTCTTAATAACTGTGAGTTTGCTGTCCTTTCACTGTTCATATTTTTTGTCTTCTTTTTCTTAGGTAAGTCCCTTTAACATTTCATATAATAGGGCTTGGTGATGATGAACTCCTTGAATTTGATCTTATCTGAGAAGTACTTTAACTGCCCTTCCATTCTAAATGAAAGCTTTGCTGGACAGAGCAATCTTGGTTGTAGGCCTTTGGATTTCATGACTTGGAATACTTCTTTCCAACCCCTTCTTGCCTGTAAGGTCTCTCTTGAGAAATCAGCTGACAGTCTGATGGGAACTCCTTTGTAGGTGACTGTCCCCTTATCTCTTGCTGCTTCTAGGATTCTCTCCTTCATTTTAATCTTGGCTAATATAATTATGATGTGCCTTGGTGTATTCCTTCTTGAGTCCAACTTCTTTGGGACTCTCTGAGCTTCCTGGATTTCCTGGAAGTCTATTTCCTTTGCCAGATTGGGGAAGTTCTCTTTTATTATTTGTTCAAATAAGGTTTCCACTCGTGACTGTTCCTCTTCCCCTTCTGGTACCCCTATAATTTGGATGTTGGAGCATTTAAAGATGTCCTGAAGGTTCCTAAGCCTCTCCTCATTTTTTTGAATTCTTGTTTCTTCATCCTTTTCTGTTTGGTCATTTTTTTCTTCCTTCTGGTCCACTCCTTTGATTTGAGTCCCAGTTTCCTTTCATTACTATTGGTTTCCTGTGTATTTACCTTCATTTCAATTAGTTTAGCCTTCATATGTTCCTCTAATTTGTGACTAAAATCAACCAGTTCTGTGAGTATCCTGATCACCAGTGTTTTGAACTGTGCATCTGAAAGTTTGGCTATTTCTTCATCGCTTAGATTTATTGGCTCTGGGGCTCTGAGTTGTTCTTGAGCCATGTTTTGATCTGTTCGTGCCCGTTAGGTATGAGGAGCGGAGCCTTAGTTGTTTACCAGGGTGGGGCCACCCAGCTCGCTGGTTTGTGACACTGTATGTGGGGGCGTGGTCAGAGAGGGGCCACTTAGGTTGCTGGTTTGTCGAAGGTGTCGATTTTGATGCCTTTTAGTGCTTCTGCCATTTTTTGTTTCACCTCTTCCCCATCAGCAAAACGTTTCCCTGTGAGAACTTTTTTCATCCAGAGAAACAAAAAGGTCTCTTGGGGCGAAATCAGGGGAATAGGGAGAGAGGGACAGGGGGCTCATGCTGTCTTTGGTCAAAAGCTCTTGAACATTTGGCGTGGTGTGGGCAGGTGCACTCGTGAGTCACCCATCCTGAAATGGGCAAATGTGTTGAAAGAATCTTTTAAAAAATTCACTGAAGCACAACACAACCTCTCACAACACCACCAGCTGGTGCACTGATACAGATGGGTTCCTAGATCACTCATCTAGCAGGGGAAGCCTATAGGGCAAGGGGCCTGCCCTCCAGAAGATAATTCTGGTTTTGGGGGGTTCTCCTTGTGCTTACCCACCCATCCACATGTCTACCCATCCAGCCATCCTTCCACTCACCCATCCCTGCACCCATCCAGCTATCTACCCACTCATCTCTCATTCATCCACCCACAGCCATCCACCCATCCATGTGTTTATATATCATCCACCCCCACTCACCTACCCATCCACCTGTCCATGCATCTATCCGCCATCCACCCATCATCCACCTTCACCCATCAACTCCCCCACCCACCCCTCTGCCCATCTCCCACCAGTAATCACTGAGTGGTCTGCTAGATGCCAGCCTTTCTCCCAGGCACCTCCTGGGATGCCATGAAATACAAGACAGACCAGGTCTCAGTTCTTCCCCAGGGAGCTATCGTCCATGGAAGGGTGGCGGTAACGAGGTAATCAGGCACAGGAATACAATTCCAGGTGGCAAAGATTATTCTGGCACAGCAGGTGCTGACTTGAGAGATGGGAGAGGCCCCGGGGGAGGTGACCTTTCAGCTGAGACCTATGGAGTGAGAAGAGCGGGTCATCTGAAGAGTGTGTGGAGGAACAGCCAGTCCAGGGCCAGCGACAGGCGGGAGCTTGCTGTGCTGTAGGGACAGACAGGTGGCCACTGCTGCCGAGCTCAGGGGGAGGCCAGCACAGCCCCACGTGGGCAGGGAGCTGGCCACAGGGCACCACGCTCAGGCCAGGAGCCTGGGGAACTGGGACGGGGTGTGAGCAGGGGCGTTGGTGACCGGGCTGGACTGACGGGACGTTCTCCTCGCCAGCAAAGGCCACCTGAGCGCCATCTTGGCCATCAAGGGGAACCTGTCCAACAGCGAGGTCAAAAGCATCCGGAGCATCCTGGACGTCAGCGCCGGGGCACAGGGGCCCTTCAAGTCCCTGTTTTCACTGATAAACGTTGGTTAGCTTTCCTGCGGCCTGACCTCCTGTGAGCACTCAGCAAGCGTCGAACACACCCCCCTTGGGGGCAGTTCAGACCAGCACCAGCACCAGCTTCACAGCCCCTCACGGGCCCCCTGCCCTCTGCTGCTGCGTCTGCTCGGCCCTGGCCAAGGCGCAGGCCCCCGGGCAGTGGAACTGGACAGGCCTCGTTCTGTTACCAGCCCTGAGGGGCAGGAGCACCCACTGAGAGGCTCCCACAGTGGGAGGAGCCAAAGAGGCCGCACCTGAGAAGGGACAATTGCTTGTGTGTGTGCTGAAGGTGGGAGAGAGGCCAGGGCTCAGCAATCCCAGGCCCCCTCCTGTCAGTGGGGCATTTCCCAGTCTGAAAAGACCCCTGAGACCCTGCCCTGCCTACCGAGCCCCCTTCGCCAGGGCTCTGATGAGCCAGCTCGGCGAGGCAAGTCGGCAGGACAGAAGGCAGCTGGAAGAGCGAGAAGGGGAAGAGGAGCTCCTACTGGGGCCCGGAAAGGGGAGTTCCCCAGAATGCTGGGTTCCCACCAGCACCCAAGCCCTCCTCCAGATTGCACCGGGACCCCTTTAGCTCAGACCCTGGTCTCTCCCATTGCCCATGGGCACACCCTGAGGGGGGCCCCAGAGGAGGCCTCCGGGGTCTTCTAGGGCTCAGCCTGCACCCCCGTGCAGGCCCAGAGTGGGGCAAGCTTGACCTCTGACCCCTTTCCCTGTGTTAGTTTCCTCCTGCTGCTGTAACAAATTTCCACAAATGTAGCAGCTTAAAGCAAGACTTGTTTTCAGTTCTGAAGGCCAGTGCAGGTCTGCTCGCATCCAGCACTGGGTACACTGTCCAGCACTGGGTACACTGTCCCTCCCCAGGCTCTAGGGGAGGGCTCCCTAGCCTCTTGCAGCTGTGAGACCACCTTCCCCCAAATCTTGGCTCACACACCCCCCATTCCAGAGTCTTGTCCCACCCTAGCATTTCTCCCCTGCCTCCCTCGTCCACGTTAAGGACCCTTCTCATCACCCTTGGCCCACCCAGGTGGCCCGGGACCCTCTCCGTTGGTCACATCAGCGGATTAGCAATCCCAACTCCACCCGCCACCTCCACTCCCCTCACGTCACGTGGAGCCTGACAGTCACAGGTGCCAGAGAGAAGGACGCGGCGTCTGTGGGAGCCATGGGTTTGCTCACCGTGGCCTCCATCTGCCCCCTGCCCTGTGACACCTTGTCCTTCCCCTGGAAGATGGGTTAGCTGCCCTCCTGGCCTCTGCCCACCCCAGGGACCCTCTCTGCATCCAGGGTGGTTCAGACTCAGGGGCCACAGGGGGCCGCCTGCCCCCTTTCCAGGTACTTGGCCAGGACCTGGCCCGTGTCGATGGTGCACAAGAGCCTTTGTACATTTGTAGAGTTAGCTTGTTTGATGTTACTAATGTTATTTTTGATAATACCTCTTTCGTAGGTGTGTACTGGATCCAGGACAGGATCCAGGTTCTTACAGCTTGATATAAAACTGCCTTCAGAAGCGGCTGTGGTGTGATTCCTCTGGGGAGTGGGGGGCGGGTGTCGGCGGCTCCCTCAGGCTCCTGGCGCCTGGAAAGGCCTGTTCTCCCCACTCCGTGTCAAGTCTCCAGTGGGTCCAGCCCCACGGCACTGCCCTCCCCTTCTCACCGATGAGCAGGGACTTGGGAAGGGCCTGTCTGCGCTCCCTTTCTGGGGACATTGGGGGAGGACGCTGGACAGCAATTGCAGCGCGGCATGTAGGGCCACAGTAGGAACGTACCCTTCTGTTGCTGGAATTGACCTTGAAGGCCACATCCGTGAACAGGAGAGCCCCATAAGCTGCAGGGAGGGGCCCCAGCTCACCTGGGGAAGGTGTTCCCAGACTGCAGGGGCCCGTGTGCAGCCACACGTCGAAGCCCAGTAACACATGAACGGCAGTTTGCAGCCACAGCAGTGCGGGCATTGCGGGCATTGCAAGCGTATTAAAAAGACGGGTCCCAGGAGGCCAGGCCCCGCCCCCTACGGCTGACGTCAGCCCTGGCGGAGCTGCGTCTGGTTTCTCAAGGTTGCAGCTTGGTGGGTCTGTCTGGAGCTGAAAACACAGTGCAGGCCCAGATGTTACCTTAGGTTTGACCAGAACTCTTTCTGCAGCCAACGGACCTGAAGATTTTGGTTTGGGACTGTTACAGAACAGAGGTCCAAGGGGGGGCAATATCTGGCCCCCCCAGGGATGCCAAAAACTGTCACGGAACAACAGGGACTCCTCCCAAGGATGGTATACTAATACCGTCTAGACCACCTACTGGGCTCGTCTGTCCACTGCCAGAGGAAAGACGTCTCTCAATGTCAGCGATTTGTGAAAAGGAAAGGAAAGGTTTATTTAAAGCTATACAGACTTAAAATAGTGACCTAACGTCTTCATTAAAATATCAAAGTCCTTTAGGATAGCCACCTATGCACACAGTGCACAGCACTCCCTTCTCCCTTGCCTTAATTCAGGGGACCGTAACTCAAGGAAAAGAGCACATGTCCATGTTTCCACGCCACTGGCACCATCAGCTGTGTCACCGTCCAGGCAGGATCTCCAATTAATCCAAAGCCATGTGGCATCTTCTCATGGTCTACTGGCAAGAGTTCTTTGTACCCATTTTTCCAGGCAAGGTCTCTCCTGCTTCCCAGGCCACGTGGCCAAAGGGAGCACCCCAAAGCCATGTGGGCCTCCTCTACAAAGCTGCAGGGGTCTGTATTCTGGCCAAAACCGCACGGTTCTTCCCTCCACCAGAGCTGCGGGGAGGGGAGGGTCGCCACTCTGGCAAAGCCAAGTGGCGATTCTCTGCTGAAGCTGCATGGTGATTCTCTCTACCCCCAGCTGCGGGGGTCCCCACTCTAGCTGAAAGTGCGTGGTTCACTCCCCAATGGCTGCCGAGTCTGCATTTAAATCCCTGAGCCAGTCCTCCTTTGCAGCCCCATTTCCGACCCCTCCTACAATTGGCTACACTTGCCAGCACTCCTGTATTATTCCAAGTTTACTGGGCTGCCATTGTGAGTCTGGGCAGGCGTGGCCCCACGGTGTGGAGCCAATCAACTCCAAGCTCTCACGCAGGTGCTGTAACTCAGGGGACCTGCCCCAGTTACATCTTGGGTGGAAGTCACTCCCATCCCCCTGGCTCAGAGCATGGCCACAGCTGTTTAACATATCTATGAAACCAGTTAAAGGTTATAGATATGTTAAATGACCATGCCAGAGGTTAGCTGCAAACCTGTTGCTATGCAAAACAGCTCTCAATGGCCCTGCTCCATTTGTCCCTTCCCCAACTCACACCTGTGTGTGTGTGAGGGGCCGGGACATCTTATATGTCTTCCTAACATTTCCTGGACATCTTGAGTTCTGGACCCCACTCCAAACCCCTTTTTAGGGCCCCCCTTGGCTGTGCCCTGTTACAGGACTACTGGATGGTGACCAGAACCTCATGGTGGTTTCTGAGGCCTTGATGACTGAGAAGAGGGGACCAGACCTTTGAAACGTCAGCCTGGTCCCCTCTCCCAGCCCCCAGGGCTCACTGGCCTGCACCCGGAGCCCACCCTGGTCCCCCCCACCACCGTGGGCTGTGAGTGCCCCCTGTCCTGGACCCACCCACGCAGAGGAAGGGCCGGTCTGTCTGCTTCGCTCCTCATCCAACCCCGGAGATTCCCCACTTCGCTTTCTCCTGCCCCCTCATCTACCACCCGTGGACTCTTGTTACGCCCCCTTATGTCTCCTCCTTCGATTCTAATGTACAGAATTGGGCGCAAAATCGCCATTCTTGGGAACGTTTTCTCAGTCTGCTGAGATTCTGCTTCCCGGCAGCTGCCATCAGTCTGGCTCAAATAAACGCATAAAAATTCTTACAGGCCTGACAGGTGTGTCTCAGCTGGCTGGTCCGGCAGAACAAAAGGCTGCAGGTTTGAGCCCCAGTCAGGGCTCGTGCCTGGGCTGCAGGTGTGTCTGGTTGGTTGCATATGGTAGGCAACCAGTCGACGTTTCTCTCTCTTTCTCCCTCCCTTCTCCTCTCTCTAAAATCAATAAGAATGTCTTTAGGTGAGGATTTTAAAAATTGGTGCAGGTTTGGACACTTCTTATGTCATCATTTTAAATGGGGGTAGATGTGAATGGACTTGAGAGGGTGGATTTGTTACTGAACAAGAGGAGGTGGTCCGAGGGAGGGGCAGTACAATATTTGGCCCACCTGGGGATGCCCAAAACTGCTATACAACAGGGGCCCCTCCCAAAAACAAAATACTAAAATCTACTGGGCCCTTCTGTCCGCCGCCAATTGGAAAGACATCTCTTAATGCCAGAGATTTGTGAAAAGGAAACAAAATATTTATTTAATGCTATTCAGGCCTAATGCCACCACTAAAATATCAAAGTCCTTTAGGTTGTACACCTACACCCACACAGCACTCCCTTCTCCCACTGTCCCAACTCCGGGTACCGTAAATCAGGAAAAGAGCACATATCTGTGTTGCAGACCGCTGGCACCGTCAGCTGTGTCACTGTGCAGGATCTTGAGTTAATCCAAAGTACTGTGGTACCCTCTCATGGTCCACTGGCAAGAGTCCTTTGTACCCAGTTCCAGTCAAAGTCTCTCTTGCTTTTCAGGCCCCGCAGCCAAAGGGGGCACCCCAAAGCCGCGTGGGCCTCTTCTACCAAAGCTGCAGGAGTCCGCACTCCACCAAAAGCATGTGGCTGTCTTCTTCACCTGGCTGCAGGGATCTCCATTCTGGCAAAGCTGCGTGGTTCTTCCCTTTCACCTGGGAAAGAGGGGGTCCACACCCTGCCAAAACCACGTGGCTCCCTCTTTCACCTCACCAAGAGGGGGTCCTCACTCTGCTGAAACCGCGTGGCTCTCTCTCCCAGGCCTTCTCACTCAGGAGAGCAGCCCCTCGTTCCCATCTTGAGTCCCTGCCACCACCTTCTCTCTCCTCTTTGGCTCCAAACTTGGCCACACTTATTTAACAAATCTATGAAACCAGTTAAAGGTTATAGATATGTTAAATAACCATTCCTCCAGAGGTTAGCTCCAAAACTGTTGCCATGCAAAACAGCTCTCAATGGCCTGGCTCCATTCATCCCTTCCCCCTGGGGGGGGGGGGGCGGTGAGGACATCTTATATGTCTCTCCAATATTTCTATACACTTTGAATTCTGGACACCATTCCAAATCTGTTTTTTGGGGGGGCCCTCTGGCTGCACCCTGTATCAGATTTACACCCGGAAGTGCTAGCCCAGCTTCACTGCAGCGGGGAGACCAGGGCGAGGGCGGGGGGTAAGGCAGCAGAGTTGCTGGGGGCAGCGCTGTGGCCACAGGGAGTGCTCCCTGTGGAGGGGACAGTGGCTGGGGACCCCGGACTGGAAGGAACGGTGCAGGGAGGATGCACCTGGGCACAGGCAGGACAGGACCCGGAAGGGTTCCTGGGTTGGGGAGCGAGACCTGGGGCTGGGGGCGGGCTAGGCTCTCAGGGCCTCCGCCGAGGGGGAGGAGGGGGTTCACTGAAGCCGTAAAGAAAAAGCACGGGAGGATTCCAAAAAGGTGATTTGGGTCTGAGAAAGCATATGATTAGGACTTGGAAAGACCCTTCTGGCGGCTGCCTGGAGAACAGGGGGCAGTGGGCAGCCCAGGAGGCGGTGTCAGGGGCTGGGGTTGCCCGGGGACCGATACCGTAACTGGTGATGTGTCGGGAGAGGAGGCCGGCTCCAAGGCAGGGGCGAGGGAACAGCAATTCCCCGAGCCGTCCCAGAGACCCCAATCCCTCTGTGGGGGGGCCCAGCCAGGGTGGGGAGCACCTGGGGCACGACTTTCTGACAGGATGGCCTGGGAGGAGGGGGGAGAGGCCCTGGGGGAGAAATTAAGGGGCTAAGTCCCAGAGTTCTGCAGAAGGCGGCTGTGGCTCATTAGACTCCCCAAACCCAGTGGACAGCCACCCTGCTCTCACCCAGGGCTCTGGGGGGAAGGTGAGCACAGCCCCTGTGCAGGGCCCTCCGCCCACCTGCCCACCCCTGCGAACCAGCCAGGAACCCTCTAGGAACGGGCCTTAGCGCTGTGCTAACATCCCCGCACCAGGCGCAGGTGCCCGGCTGCCCACTTCGACTGCAGCTGCCAATATCGGAAACTCCCTGGACGTCAGCGGACGCCCCGGACAATGGAGTACTATGCAGCTGCAAACGAGCAGAGGGAAGTTCTCTGTGTTCTGCTGCGGGAGTGGCTCCACAGGTCACGTTCAGGGCAGGGAAGCAGGGTGCAGGCCAGGGTTGGGGGGTGCTGCCATCAGGTAAAATGGAGTGGAAAAGTGACGTTTGTGCTCACCCAGGCGAGCGTCAGGCGGCCCGGAGAACGCTCCAGGAAGTAGCAGTGGTCACTGCAGGTGGGCGTACACACAGGTGGGCAAGGGCACAGCCTGTTCTAGGTGTTTATTGTTGAGCCGTGGGAACGTGTCACATACTGACAGCTCACAATCTCACATTTCACTGAGAAGCAGGTGTCCCTGCAGGTGCAAGGCGAGGCCTCAGGTTCAGGTGGGGCCATCGAGCCATGTCCAGCGCCCGTTGGAAGTGGGTCTCAGCCCAGTTCAGCTCCAGATGCCGGCCTGGAGTCCCAGAGTTGGGACTCACCAAGGACATGGTTTTGGTCAGGAGGCCGTGCCAGGGCAGGAGAACAGCCAGGGCGTGAGTCACTCGGGCGAGGTCACAGTAGAGGACCTGGGTGGCAGGAGGGGAGTGGACAACTAACTGCTGGGGCACCACCAGGGTGAGTCGGTGCAGGGACCGGAGGCTCCCACGCAGGGGACTTCACCACTGAGGTCCTGGAAGGGCTGCATTTCCTGTGGGGACACAGCAGGTGCAATCATGAGCGAGTGTGACCCTGAGTGAGTGTGAGGCGGTGTCAGGACCTGAGGGTTGCAGGTACCGGGAGGCAGGGTGTAGACACTGAAGCCTCCAAGAAGGCTGACGGAGCAGGGGAGGGGACAGTGGACAGGGGCTCACATCCTCTGAGAAGTCCAGTGAGGAAAGGGAGAAGGCGGGCCCGCCAGCATGTGTGGCCTCTGCTCGGCCTGGCCGCTGCCCCTGCCCCTGCCCCGCGCCAGAGGGAGCCCTCAGATGCAGCGGGTGGGTCAGGCTGCAAGGAGCCTCACCCGGGAGGGCAGCATCGGGGTGACCCAGGAAGGAGGGAACCCATGGTGCTCTGATCTGTGGCTCTGCCCTTGAGGGTCCTTCCTTGGTCATCACACATTTGCAGCTGAGCAGCCTTCTCACTCCGCCTTTGGGTCACTCAGGGTTGCTGGTTCGATTCCCAGTCGGGGCACATGTCTGGGTTGTGGGCAGGTCCCCAGTTGGGGCCTGAGAGAGGCAACCAATCGATGTTTCCCTACTCTCTAAAAATAAATAAAACCTTTCTTTAAAATATGGAAGTTTCAGTTACTCTACATTAAATAGATAAATAACTGACCGAGTGACTAGACTGGAGTTGAAAGGGACCGGCCACTGCAGGATGAAGAGAACTGAGAACACAGGTGCAGCAGACGCTGGGGCTGAGGCGGAGGAGTCTGGAAGGGCCCCCGGTCTGAACCGGCAACTGGGATTCAGGCCCCACCGGACCCCGGAGGGGTGGCAGCCCTGGCCCAGGCCACGGAGGTGCTCTGCCCGCAGAAATTGCTGGAAAGCCACCCCCGGGGGAGGCGAGGAAGCCGTCCGAGGTGGATGTCCTGGGTGGCCAGCCCAGAGACAGCTGAGAATCCTGTCTTCCTGTGTTGTCCCTCCAACGCCCTCTGCTAGCGTGGCTGACGTCACACTCTGCCCTCGGGTGCCACGGTCCAGCCGCAGCGGGTCTAAGGGTCCCCTCGAGGTGAAGGTAGGAGTCGGTGCGGAAATCAGGCAACTACGCAGCTCAAGGCAGGTGATGCTCTGAAGACCTTTATTGAAAGTAAGGCTGAAGCTTTTATACTATTGTAGCTGGCAAGCGATTTCGGATTCGTTGGCTTTTGCAGTTACTGTTGCTATGCTTCTTGGTCTGAACAGGAACTTGGCTGTCTGCCTTGGTGAGGCTGTCGCAGGGGGCCTGTTCTTATTCTGCGTTTTAGATATGTCTAAAATTGACTCGGGGGGGTAAACATGCCCTCCATGCCACGTCCACCAGGTTGGAAAATGCTTCTTTGAAGTCTTGGACCTCCCCTCCTGACTTTGTCAAGGAAGGGATCCAACTGTGGATGTGGCACTCGGGGAGTCGGGGAGAGAAGTTCCAGGACCCCCCATCAGGAGGAAAGGTGAGTTTGGAGGTGAGAGGCAGTAGGTTCACATCTATGTCAGCTTCCAGATGCGGCCTTCAACACACATGTAACCTTTCATAAAAACACCACTAAGCACGACACCTCTACCCTTCCTACAAAGAGAGACCCCTCCCTGCTGCCCCCCAGGGCCCCAAAGACTGCACCCATCGCTGGCTGCATTCCTTACTCTGCCTGTCGTCCCGGCCGCAGAATATTCTGTTACTTGACAACAGAACTGGACACTCACCTCCAGCGAATCGCAGAGAAACGTGAAGGAGAGAGGAGAGGAAAGCGTCTGGGCCAGGGGAGTGGGCCGGCCCCTGTGTGTGGGTGGCCCGCAGGCCACGCCCACCACCTGCAGCTCCCTCCTACCACCCCCCCACTCACCCTGGCTTCCCCCACCTCAGCCAGAACCTCTGCTAGTGGGGGGGCCGAACCCCCATCCCCGCAGGGCCTGGGTCCTCCACCATGTGGCCTCTCTGTGGGTCCCCAGAGCCTCCAGCGGAGCTGCAGGGAATCCCTGGCCTCTTGTCCTCAATGTGCCGCAACAGCTTCTGCTGCGTGACCATACCCGGCCGCTCGGCCACTAGAGCAATCCCTTCTTAGGCCCCTGGCAACGAGCCCGAAGCGGCCAGGCGGCAGCATGGTCTTCCAACCCAGGGACAGCAGTGTGTCCCTGATCGACATTCGTCCTCGGGGACGGGCACCCCGACATTAGCTGAGCCCAAGGCTGGGTGTAAGTGGGAGGCCCCACCCCCACCCCCACCCCCTCCCCACTTCCCGGCCCATGCATTGGCTGTGGCAGAACCGGAACCGCGGGTCGGGATCCCGGCACAGCCCAGCCTTTCCTGGACGCTGTTCCCCAGCCGGGAAGTGTAACCAAATGCACTGTAACCAAATGCAGGGTGAGTCCCCGGCCTCCCCGTCAGCCACTCACTTCCTGAGATGGGCCGCAAGGTGACTGCCGTGGCTCTGAGCCCACACTGCCACGCCTCCTGGGCAGTGCAGTGAATTCCTGGTCGGAAGCCATGCCGTGGGGAGCACCGTGGTGACAGACAAGGCCTTCTGAGGGTCTGTGACCTGTGGCCGCAACCGAGGCATTATGGGTAAGGAGGCCAAGCCCACCTCCAGAATGACCTTGTCCAGGGAGGCTGCCCCCTGCCCCTCCGGGATGCAAGAGTCCCATGTAACCAACCCGCCATCGGGTGTGAGCCGCTCCCCCGGAGGTGGGGTCAACGGCAGCCGAGCGCCCGTCTCTGCCGACGTCAGAGGAGACACTTGGCAGGAGCCAGAGCGGCCTGGGCAGAGAGGTCCATGTTCCTGAGCCCACATGCAGCCCACCCCTGTCACCAAAACCACTTTGTGGGTGGGCTCACTGAGAAAGCACTGGGGTGACGGGAAAGAGGCTGTTACGGGTCAGCGTATGTGCCCCCAAAATTCATACAGAAGCCCTACCGCCCAGGCCTAAGAACTCGGCCTTGTTTGGAGCTGGGATCTTCGCAGCAGTCAAGTTAAAATGAGGTCATAAGGGTGGGTCCTAATTAACTGTGACGATGTCCTCATGGAAAGGGGACACTTAGAGACAGACATGCACGGGGAGAATGACACATAATGATGGAGGCAGAGACTGGGGCGATGCGGATAAGCCGAGACACGCCACAGTCTTCCTGGGGGACTGCAGCGGCCCAGAGAAGCACAACGCCCCCCCCAGCTCCTCCCCCCCGCCCCCGCCCCGCAGCTAGCCCCTAGAACCGGGAGATGTTCCTTCCTGCCATCCGAAACCACTGCGGTATTCGGCTACAGAAGCCCCCCGCAGACACGGACAGGGCCACCAGCCGTCTCTGCAGAGCATCCTTCTCCGCCCGCGAGGCCGCGCCTGGAGCGGCGTCCCCGCAGCCCACAGATGCGTGTCTGAGCCCACTTCCCCCCATTTTCTCTCAGTTCTGCTTTTCCCAAGTCGCTAACCACCCAGCCAAACTGTTAGCAACTGTCTATTCTTATTTATTTTTTAAAATATTTTATTTATTTATTTTTAGAGAGAGGAAAGGAGGGAGAAAGAGAGGGAAACATGAATGTGTGGTTGCTTCTCGAGCGCCCCTACTGGGGACCTGGCCTACAACCCAGGCTTGTGCCCTGACTGGGAATCGAACCAGCAACCCATTGCTTCACAGGCCGGTGCTCAGTCCACTGAGTCACGCCAGCCAGGGCGCAACTGCCTAAACTAGCACAGATCTGTCTCACTGGCCACTCTCTCTAGACACAGTGGACAAATAAAGGTGTCGCTCAGCTCTGCATCCGGGGATGTCTCTTCATCACTGTCCTTCGGGGTCACTCTGAGAGAGGCTGCATCTGTCCACTTTCAGGAGCATATCACGCAGCCCCATCTGTCAACTCTCTGACCTTTTCCTGCCTGACAGCCCGGGAGCCAGAGGCTCTGAGGGAGGGAAGTGCCGCACCAGCAGTCGGTGTCGAAGGGGCCTGAGCCGTCTTCCTGGCAAATCACCCGTGCGCCCCAGGCCTGCCCGGCTCGGCCCACACGCCGCCTCCACCTGGTGCTGGGCTGCTGCAGCGCACACCTAACCCACGGCCAGGTGGCCCAACCACAAGGAGCTCACGGCGCCAGACTCAGGCCCAGCGGTCACCGTGTCTCCCGCAACTCCCAGGTGAGAGCCAGAAGCAGCTCCTCAGAAAGAAAACGCTCATCTGCAGAGGAGAGCCCAGAGCTGCTCCCAACCCTGGGCTGGGGCGGGGGTCTTCCCACGAGGCCAGTCCTGGGTGTTCTGAGCGCCACTGGGTCTGCTGGGCCCACGTGGTAGAGGGGCTGGTGCCTGAACCTGCACAGCCTCCCCCGGCCCAGCTCTCCTTCCAAAACGGGCTCCCCACAGGTGACCCCGCGGAGGTCACAGTGCAGCGCACTGAACAACGGCACTCCCCAAATCCAAAGAGGCCTGCTGTGCACCGGCCCCTCCTCTCATGGTAGATGGTAAGGGCGGTGGCAATTCACTGCTCCGCCCATGGAGCAATCAACTGGGGCTCGACCACCTACCTAGAACAAATGAGTTGGGGGGACAAGAGGCGCGAAGAATGGCAGCAAGACAAAAGATTCTGATCAAGCTGCAAACTTTATTTTTCCGAACTGGGTATATATATATATAGGGGGAGGGAGAGGAAGGAGATTAGGTTGCTTGCTATTGGCTAGCTTGAGACAAAGAAGGGCCCGCCAATTGATTACTTGGGTGCAACTGGTACTCGTGGACACCTCATGTGCCTGTAGCCGATTGGCTTTGTGGAGCGCACAGGTTCCTGTAATCAATGCAATGTTTTTAGCTAGAAGCCAGGTGTAAGGTTCCCAACAATTCACCTTTCACTTTGGAGGAGGTATTTAAAAATTCTCCAGAGTAAACAATTCCCCAAAATGTAGGAACCACAGGCGCCTAAATTTGGGGCATTATCTCCCACCTTCTACCTCACGCATGTCTCATGAAGGTGTGTGAAGCACTTGCTACTTCCAATTTATCAGATGTAACCAGCATGATGTCTTCAAAGTGACGGGCCCGTGTGATGTGTTGTGGAAACTTTAGATTAAAAAAAGGACCTTAGACACTTTATGGTCCGTGTTTCTAAAAAAAGGACCTTAGAGATGGGAAGAGGAAAGGGGGGTGGCGGTGGGGGGGGATGTGGGGAGGAGGGAATGGAGAGGGTTTTTTAAAAAAATGTTAAGAGGGGAGAGAATGGAGGGAGAAAGAGAGGAAGAAAAACACCAACATGAGAGAGAAATATCAGTCAGTTGCCTCTCACACACGCCCTGGGGAACGAAACCGAAACCCAGGCGTGTGCTCCAGCAGGGAATCCAGCCGGAAACCTTTCCGTCTGCAGGACAACACCTGCCCACAGAGCCCCGCTGGTCAGGGCAGAGAGTTACTGTGTAAGGGGGACAGAGATTTGTTTTCACGAGGTGAGAAAGTTCTGGAGACGGACGGTGGTGATGACCACACAACAACACGAATGTACTTGATGCTGCCAAACTGCGCGTTTCAAACTGGGTAAAACGGGGCGTCCCGTCAAGATGGGGGCACGAAGGTAGACACTCTTCACCTCCTCATGCAACCACAGAGAGAATGACATATAGCTCTCATAACCAATAACGCCCAGAACTGTCAGAAAATCGAGCTCTGTGGAGGACGTCCAACAACCAAGGATTTGAAGAAGCCACATTCATCCAGACGGGTAGGAGGGGAGGAGTGGCGGAGACAAGCCAAGAAGGGCAGAGAGCGGTGCGGTGCAGAGCGGTGCAGCCACAGGGCCGACGACCCACACTCACTCACGGGGGATGAAAATCAAGAGGGACACAGCCTGCAAGCTGGTGCGGTAGCTGAGACCCCAGCAGCCTGGCTAACACTGTTTGACCCGCCTTGGAGATCGCCAGAGGCTCGGCCCCATCCAATTTAGGGGCCCACTTAAGCTGCTTTTCCATATGAATGGACGGTCTTGGCTCTTGCTTCACAACAGCCTAAATCCTCTCAAACAAGCAGCAGCTGGCCTCAGTGAGCCCAGGCCTGGCACTGGCAGCAGCCAGCCTGGATGCACAGTTTGGCTCACCTGGGAATCTCCAAGCCCAGCACAAGTAGCAGCCATCTCAGATTGCTTTATAGCTCAGGCAGGGCGGCCCCAGGCAAAACACAGGTGGGAGCTGACCTTGACTTTGGCGTGCACCACCCAGGAAACCCCAGGGCCAGTGCACCCAGTGGACAGCAACAAACCACTTTGGAGAACCACCACCCTGCCCCTGCACAGCTGATCCTCCATGGAGGGCCGTGGTTGGTGGTCAGTGGTCACAGCCAGTCCCTGCAGCTGATTGGCCCGGGTAAACTTCTCCCATTGATCTGCCAACAGCAACCAAGACTCAACTACAAGAGGAAGGTGTATGCAGCCCACGTGAAGGGCGCACCTCAAGTAGCCAGCTTGGGTGACAGCTTGGGAGGCTGTGCCACTGGACCCTACAGGACACCTACTACATTAGGCCACACGACCAAGACACGGAGTCAAAGCAGCTCTGCCTAATACACAGAAACAGACACAGGGAGGCCGCCAAAACAAGGAGACAAAGAAACATGGCCCAGATGAAAGAACAGATCAAAACTCCAGAAAAAGAGCTAAAGGAAATGGAGATAGTCAACCTATCAGATGCAGAGTTCAAAACACTGGTCATAAGGACACTCAAGGAACTTAGTGAAGATCTCAAGAGTATAAAAAAGATCCAGGCAGAAATGAAGGATTCACTAACTGAAATAAAGAACAATTTACAGGCTCCTGGCTGGTGTGACTTAGTGGACTGAGTGCCAGCCTGCAAATCAAAGGGTCCCTGGTTCGATTCCCAGTCAGGCATTGGGTTGTGAGCCAGGTCCCCAGTGGGGGCCATGTAAGAGGCAACCACACACTGATGTTTCTCTCCCTCTCTCTCTAAAAATAAATAAATAAAATACCTAAAAAAACAAGAGCAATTTACATGGAAACAACAGTAGAATGGATGAAACCAAGAATCACATCATGATTTGGCTCATAAGGAAGAAAAAAAACACCTGATCAGAACAACAAAGAAAAAGAATCCAAAGAAATGAGGACAGGGTAAGCAGCCTCTGGGACAACCTCAGGAGGTCCAACATCCACATCACAGGGGTGCCAGAAGGAGAAGTGAAAGAGCGAGAAATTCTATCTGAAAAAATAAAGAAAATGTCCCTAATTTGGTGAAGGAAATAGACATGCAAGTCCAGGAAGCACAGAGAGTCCCAAACAAGGAAGTCCACTCCAAGTCACATCATAATTAAAATATCAAAGGTTAAAGATAAAGAGAGAATCTTACAAGCAACTAGAGACAAGAAGTTAGTTATCTCCAGGGGAACGTCCATAAGACTATCAGCTGATTTCTCAAAAGAAACTTTGCAGGCAATCAGGGACTGGCAAGAAATATTCAAAGTGATGAAAAGCAGGGACCTACAGCCAAGAGTGCCCTACCCAGCAAAGCTGTTATTTAGAATCGAAGGGCAGATAAAGAGCTTCCCAGACAAGAAAAAACTAAAGGAGTTCATCATCACCAAGCATATTATTATATAATAATAATATTCCATTATTATATGAAATGTTAAAAAAAATGGAGAAGTCAAAGAACTAACACACATGACCCATGAACATGACCTGAGGGAGGGACTACCTGAGGGAGTGGGTGTGCTGGATGGAGGGGGCCAGAAGGAGAAAAATCAGGACAACTCTAATAGCACAATCAATAAAATATAATTTAAAAACAAAGAGAAAAAATAGGTAGGGACACCTAGGGGGAGAGCGATCCCAGCCCCAGGCCAGACCACTCAGCCCAGGGTTCCAGAGCCAGAAAGGTAAACCCCGTGACTTCTGGCTGTGAAAACCAGTGGGCGCTGCACAGACCATCGAGGGAACCAATACACATATCGTGAGCATCCGAAGGGGAAGAGAGAGAGAAAGGGGCAGAGAGATTATGTGAAGACAGAATGGCTGAAAGCTTCCCAAGTCTGGTGAAAGACATGATACAAACATCCAAGAAGCTCAGCAAACTCCAAGTAAGATAACATTCGGACAGCGGCGCGCTGAGACGCACTACAATCAAACTCCTAAAAGACGCACTCAGCGGCCTGGAAACAGCAAGAGAACAGTGAGTCATCCCACTCAAGGGCCCCTCCAGAAGGTCATGAGCCTCTTTCTCATCGGAACTTCTGGAGGCCGAAAGACAGCAAGTGGGGGCACATGTCCATAACGCTGAAGAATAGGAACCTGCCGGCCAAGATCTTCTATCTGGCAAAGCTGACCTTCAAGAGTGAGGGGGAAAAGGGCACATTCCCAGATAAACAAAGAATTGAGAAACTCTGACCTGTGGACTTGTCCTGCCCAGAAGGCTCCAGGAAGTCCTACAAGATACAACGAGAGAACACTGGACAGTCACTCGAAGCCATAGGGAAAATGAAGACCTCAGGAAAGAGAAATACTCGGACGACTATAAACGCTGGCGTTATTGTACCAGGGGTTTGTGGCTGCACTTTTGCTTGTTTTCTGCCTGACCAAAGCATTTGAAGAAAATAATTGGTAGTGTAAAAGCTAGTATTACTATCACTTTGGAGTATGATTCCAAATCTTGTTTTCTACATAAAGAGACCAATGTATTCAATGGAATGATTGGTCTAGTCCTGGCCAGCCTGCTCCATTGGTTGGAATGTCGTCCCGAACACCGAAAGGTTGTGGGTTCGATCCCCGGTCAGGACTCTTATGGGAGGAAACTGATCAATGTTTCTCTCTCTCTCTCCCCCCCCCTTCTTTCTTCTACAAAATCAATACAAGCTTGTCCTGGGTTGAGTATTTTAAGAACCTACTTAAAAAGGAATTATTATTACTCAATGTTGTTGAGAACACAAATGTAGTGTAAGGGCTTGACATTAAGCTTTATAAAGAGACCCATTTTGAACAGACACATGACACAGTCACCAGCAAAATGACAGAGGAACCGAGCCGCCCACGCCCACGAAGTTCCCTTTTCAGAAAACCCTGGGAAACCTAGAAAATGGATCCTTTCAGGGACCCTACCTCCACCCTCCCACAGCCTAATTCCCACTCATATGCTTCAAATCAGGCACTAAAAGTGGCCCCGCAAAACCTCAGACACCGCACCGTCAGACCCCCGTGAGGGCAGAGCCCCCGGCCCACGTCCCTGCCCTCTCCTCCCAAACTCGCGGTGTGGCCCCCGGGGGAGGGGTGCCCCCCAGACCGTGAATAATAAAGCGGATTCCGGATTCCTCGAGTTCCCTGAGGGTGTTCTGCTGAAATGCACCCTGCAAACCTCGAGGGCCAGCCCAGCTGCAACTCCCACCGCTTAGTGGACCCAGGCCAGCGCCTCCGTCGCTCCGAGCTGAGAGGGTCACCACCCAAGGGCTGGGACCACACAACGGCAATGGCTACAGACGTGACCACAAGGGTGGGGTAGCGCCGCAAAGGAGAGTCAGTGGAGTTAGGCCGGTGCAGATTTAAATTGGGGTGTCATGATGTTAGGGTGTTAAATGTAATAATCCCCATGGTAACCACAAAGAAAATAACTATAGAGTAGACACAAAAGGAAATTAGAGGCCTGGCTGGGTGGCTCAGTGGACTAAGCTCCAGACTACAAACCACAAGGTCACCAGTTCCATTGCTGGTCAGGGCACCTGCCTGGCTTGCAGGCTGGGACCTTGGTTGGGAGTGTGTGAGAAGTTGCAAACTGATGTTTCTCTCCCTCTCTTTCTTCCTCCCTTCCCCTCTCTCTAAAAATAAATAAGTAAAATCTTTTAAAAAATAAATTATTTTTAAAAAGGGGTATTAGAGAGGAATTTAAATATTTAACTGTCCCCCAAATCAACTAATCACAAAGGACAGTACGAAAAAACAGCACAGTGACGGAATTAAGTCTCTCCTTATCGGTAACTACTTTAAGTGTAAATGGGTTAAACTCTCCAATGAAGAGACAAGAGATTGGTAGACTAGATTAAAGCAGGATCCAAGTATAGACCGTCCACAAGGGGCTCACTGGAGATCGAAAACATAAACTGGCTGAAGTAAAAGGTTGGAAAAAGATGTTCCGCACAAATAGAGATCAGACAAGACGAGCTTTTAATGACTAAAAGTGCCCCTCGGTAGAGGACTGGGCAAAGACTCTGGCTCATGACATACACTATGGAATACGTACTACTCAGCCACAAGAAAAGATGAAATGTTTGCGACGGCATGGACGGACCTTGAAAACATTATTCTGACAAGTTGGTCAGAAAAAGCTAAGAACCACGTGATCTCACTCATATGTGGGATATAAAACTGAAACCCATGGACACAGACAGCAACATGGGGGTTGCCAGAGGGAAGGGGGTGGGAGGGGCCCAACATCCGGAGACAGGAGAGCGATCGCCCCCCAGGGGGTGGGCGCACAGTGTGGTATCCAGATCCGGCATCATGGGAATGTCCACTGGAACCCTGTGCGACCCCACTAACCAGTGTCACCCCAATAACTTTCATTAAAATCAATAAACAAAGACAGACGTTATATACTAATTAAAGTTTTAATGCAGCAAGAAGATGCAACCACTACAAAACATGTACTCACCTAAGGACAGACTGTGCAAGCCTCTGAAGCAACAGCAGGAACGGGAGACTCGGGCAGGTCCTTCCGTCAAGTCGAAGACGTCCGCACCCCACTCAGCACAGTGCGGGGGCCGCGGGACGGAGATGAGTGAGGCGGACTCAGACACCACAGCGGGCCGCGAACCCCGACAGACGCGGACACCGCGCGCTGCCAAGGCGGCAGACACCCTCTTCGGAAGCGCATGTGGGACCTTTTCCAGGATGGACCTGACGCGAAGCCACTGATTAGGTCTCGATAGATTCTCAAAGACAAACATCAAATGTCCAAAACTAGGAAATTCACAGAATTGTGGAAATGAAACAGTATACTGTTAAACAACCAATGGAACAAAGAAAAAAAAGACAAGGGAAATTAGAGAATATTCACTACTTAGAGATGAATGAAATTGACAATGCAACACACCGAAAACTTTCGGCAAAGCGGTGCCCGGGGAGGTTCATAGCTGCACAGGCTTACATTAAGAAACAGGAGTGAACGTCATCAACAACCGAACTTTAAAACTAAAGGAACGAGGAAAAGAACAAACTGAATGTGAAACTGCCGGAAGGGAGGGTGTAATGAAGACTGGAGCAGAAATCAGTACAAAGGGAACATAAAGACAAGAGACAAAAATCAATGAAACTGAAAGCTGGTTTTTCCCAAAAAGCAACACAACTGAGAAAACTTTTGTTGGGAACCGCTCTGCCGGGTTTCAGGAATTGTAACTGCCCCCCCGTGGCTAAGGATGAGTGAGCGACCTCTGGAATGGGAGCCACAGGAGACAAAGGCTTATCTTTGGTAGCAAATGCTGCCTCAGTGTCCTCCTCCTGCCCCCAAAGCTTGGTCGGAAGTCAGAGACGGTAAGACCCCTCAGAGGAGGGGCAACCTAAGCCAGACTTGATCACTTGGGAGGCCCTCAAGGAAGGACTTGGGGGCTGCTACAAAGAGGGAGTGATGGACCCTTGCCCCCCAGCTATGTGACACAGCCTGAGTCCCCATGTCCTCTGGGAGAAGTACTTCCTGGCTCTAATCCACTTAAGCCTGAGAGCCTGATGGGGAAGGGTGCAGCTCCTTGCCTTGCAAAAGCAGATCCCGGGGAGAAATTTGGCATCACAAAGAATTCCTAAAAAACCCTGTGAAACCTGCTTTGTTAAGAGTGCTTTCATTCATATGTTAAGGGTACAAGCAGGAAACCCTAAAGTTTCTGTAAAACTCCCTTCCAGACAGACTCTGACTCAGACTAAGCCCTCAGATTTCTTTTTTTTTTTATTAAATTTATTTTTTTAAATTGATTATGCTGTTACAGTTGTTCTATTCCCCCCTTCATTCCCCTCCACCCCTGCCCCCCCATCCCCACCATTACCCCCCTTTAGTTTATGTCCATGTGTCTCAAGTCCTTTAGGTTCTATATTTCCCATGCTATTCTTGCCCCCCCATCTATTTTCTATCTACTGTCTATGCTACTTATTTTCTGTACCTTCTCCCCCATCTCCTCCTCCCACTCCCCTGTTGCTAACCCTCCTTGAGATCTTCATTTCTATGTTTCCACTCCTGATCTAGCTGTTCTTTTAGTTTGCTTTCGTTTTAGGTGTGGTTGTTAATAACTGTGCGCTTGTTGTTCTTTCACTGTTCATGTTTCTTTAACTTCTTTTTTCTTAGATAAGTCCCTTTAACATTTCATATAATAAGGGCTTGGTGATGATGAACTCCTTGAATTTGATCTTATCTGAGAAGCACCTTATCTGTCCTTCCATTCTAAATGAAAGTTTTGCTGGATAGAGCAATCTTGGTTGTAGGTCTTTAGATTTCATGACTTGGAATATTTCTTTCCAGCCCCTTCTTGCCTGTAAGGTCTCTTTTGAGAAATCTGCTGACAGTCTGATGGGGACTCCTTTGTAGGTGATTGTCCCCTTAGCTCTTGCTGCTTCTAGGATTCTCTCCTTCATTTTAATTTTGGCTAATGTAATTATGATATGCCTTGGTGTGTTTCTTCTTGAGTCCAACTTTTTTGGTACTCTCTGAGCTTCTTGGATTTCTTGGAAGTCTATTTCCTTTGCCAGATTGGGGAAATTTTCTTTTATTGTTTGTTCAAATAATTTTTCCACTGGTGGTTGTGTCTTTCCCCCTTCTGGTACCCCTATAATTTGGATATTGGAGCGTTTAAAGATGTCCTGGAGGTTCCTAAGACTCTCCTCATTTCTTTGAATTCTTGCTCCTTGACTCTTTTCTGTTTGGCCATTATTCGCTTTCTTCTGGACCACTCCATTGATTTGAGTCCCAGTTTCCTTTTCATCTCTATGGGTTTCCTGTGGAATTCCATTAATTTCCCTTAGTTTAGCCTTCATATGTTTCTCTAATTTGTGGCTATAGTCAACCAGATCTGTTAGGATCCTGATGACCAGTGTTTTAAACTGTGCGTCTGAGAGTTTTGCTATTTCTTCGTCGCTTAGATTTATCTCTGGGGCTTTGAGGTCTTCCTGCGACATTTTTGGTCTGTTCTGGCCCTTTAAATGTGAGAAGCGGCGCCTTGGAGTCCCAGGTCGCTTGGTTGTGACGCTGTATGTGGGGGCGTGGTCAGAGCGGGGAAATGGCGGCGCCCTTTACCCGCCGTGGCTGGTCCAAGCGCCCACTCCCTCGCCCATCTGCTCGCCCGCAGACAGGCAATCGCAGTCAACACGCAGCACCGCCTCCCCACCGTCTCCTCAGCAGTCGCTCACCCGGTGGGTCGCTCGGTCGCTCACTAGGTCCAACCCTGGGCCTGGAACCCGTGCGTCTGGATTCGCGCGTCTGGACTCCGTGCCTGGGTCCGTCCGACCGGAGCCCTCCCCGTGCAACTCCTCACGAGACGCCGGTTTCGCCCCTTACCGGTCGGGCTGAAGAATTTGTTGTTAACGGACTTCCGAAAAGTTCAATTTTCCGTGTTCTGGTTGTGTTCTCTGGTGCTAATATTTAGTTGTCCCTAAACTTGGTTGTGTGAGAAGGCACAGCACATCCACCTATACCTCCATCTTGGCGGAAGAGAGCAGCCCTCAGATTTCTTTGAAATGTTATCTGTTTGATCCTTGTTGCCCTGTATTCCTGTGTATTACAACCCAATAAAAGCCCCTGGAGAGAGGGGCTCCTGGCATTTTTCCTTTGAGAAACTGGCCACCTCTCCTCCCCAAGCAGATCATGTCTTGGTAGTGTTTACTTTCATCCATGGCGGATGGGGGGACTTGAGGGCAAAGTCATCCCCACAACCTTTAGCTAGTTGAACTAAGAAAAAAGGAAGATTCAAATTGGTAAACCGGAAATTACAGCGGGGACAGTACTACTGATTCTACAGAAACAAAAAGGATTATAAGAGAACAGCATGAACACTGTACACCAAAAAATTGGATAACCTACATGAAATGAGTAAATGACTACCAGCACAAACCTACCAGGACCAAACCACAAAGAAACAAACCGTTTGAACAGATCTACGGCTACTAAGGAGGTGGACTCAGCAACCTAGTCTCCCAACGAAGAAAGTCCTGGGCCTGATGGCCGCTGGTGAATTCCGCCAAACATCTGCGGGAGAACGAACACTGCCCTGGCCGGTGGGTCAGCTGCTTGGAGCACTGTCCGGTATGCCCAAAAGGTTGCGGGTACAATCCCTGGTCAGGGCACATAGCTGGGTAGGTTGGAGGGGGAAGGGGAGGCATATACGATATGTGTGTGTAGGGGGCAACTAATAGATGTTTCTCTCTCACATCTCTCTCTATATATATTTCTTTCTCTCTCTCTCTCTCTCATCACTAAAAATAATATCCTTATATGAGGATTAAGGGAAAAAAAAGAATACAAATCGTTCTCAAACTTTTCCAAAAAATGGAAGCGGAAGGAACCCTTCTGAACTCATCCCATGAAGACAGCCTGAAGACTACGCTACGAGAAAAGAAAACTACACACCAGTGTCTCTCATCAACAATGATGCTAAAATCCTCAGCGAAACACTAGCGAACCAAAGTCAGCAGCACAGAGAAAGGATCCTACGCCACGGCCAAGTGGGCCTTCCCTCGGGAGGGCAAGGACGTGTCCGCGTATGAAAATCAGTGTAACAGCGATAGAGCGAAAGTGAAAAACTGCGTGATCATCTCGACTGACGGGGAAGAAGCTCTTGACAACATTCATCACTCCTTCGTGATTAAACACTCGACACACCAGGAGTCCCAGGAAACTACCGCCGCGGAATAAAAGCCACACATGAAAAGCCCACAGCAGACATGACACTGCTCCTTAAAGACTTTATTTACTTACTTTAGAGAGAGAGGAAGGGAGCGAGACAGAGAGGGAGAAAAGCATCGATGTGGGAGACAGACATCGAGAGGTCGCCTCTCACATGCCCCCAACCAGGGAGGGACCTGGCCCACAACCCAGGAACGTGCCCTGACTGAGAATGGAACTAGTGACATTTGCTTCGCAGACTGGTGTTCATTCCACAGAGCCACACCAGTCAGGGCATAATTTAAAAAAAAAAGATTTTATTTATTTTTAGAGAAGGGGAAAGGAAGGAAAGAGACACCAGTGTGTGGTTGCCTCTCATGCACCCCCTACTGGGGACCTGGCCTATAATCCAGGCATGGGCCCTGACTGGGAATCAAACCAGTGACCCTCTGGTTCACAGGCTGACACTCAATCCACTGAGCCACACCAGGACTCATACTTCATGGTGAAAAATGGAAAGCAAAAGCTTTCTTAGGAAAACCTCTAAGATCAGGAACAAAGCAAGGATGCCTGCTTTCCCCACTGCTACTCAACACAGTACTGGAAATCCTAACCACAGCAATCAGGCAATAAAAAGAAATAAAGTGCTTCCAAATTGGAGAAGAAGTAAAACGACCTCTCCTTGCAGATGATATGATCTTTATACATAGAAAACCCTGAAGACTCCACAGAAAAGCTACTAGACGTTATAAATGAGCTCAGCAAAGCGGCAGGATACAAGGTTCACGTGCACAAGTCAGCTGCACCGTTACCCACGCACAATAAATGACCCGAAAAGAAAATTACAAAAACAAAATGACTTACAGCGCATGGAAAAATACTGAAGAACTCACGTTATCACGGTGGTGGAAAACTGGGGCAGTACAAAGAACAAAACATAGCTGAAAACAGTGCAAGACAGACAAAGGGACGGGTCTGGGCTCATGGGCGGGAAGAGTCTTTAAAATGCCAACACCACCCAAAGCACTCTGCAGACGCAGTGCGACTTCTGTCAAAATCCCAATGACATCACTTGTGGCACAGAAAAATTCATTCCAGAAGTCACACAGAATCTCAAGGGACCACAAGGAGCCAAAACCATCTTGAAAAAGAATAAACCTGGAGGACTCGCACGTCCTGGTTTCAGAACTATTACAAGGCTATAGTGATCAAACCGTGCTGTTTCGGCCTAGACGGACAGAGGCCGGGGGAATAGAATGAGGAGCCAAGCCCTAAACCCTCACACACAGGGTCAAAGGATTTTTGATGAAGGCCCAAAACCATTCAATGGGGAAGAGCAGTCATGTCAACAAACGGCACTGGGAAATGCAGAAGAATGAAACTAGGCCTATCCCCAGTACTATGTACAAAAAATAACTCAAAATTGACCAAGGAACTAAGTGATAGACCAAAGACTATAAAAGTCTTAGGAGAAAACGTAGTTCAAAGGCTTCACAGCACTGTGTTTGGCGACGACTTCCTGGTTGTGACAGCCAGGCATAGGTAACAAAAGAAAAAATAGACAAATTGGACTTTCTGAAAAACATTTAAATTTGTGCAGCAAAGGACACTGTCTTCAGAGTAAAACTGCCACCCACAGCACGGAAGAGAATACCTGCCAACCACACATCTGACGACGGATCAATATTCAGAGCATTTAGAGAATTTCTACACATCAGCAACCACGGCAACAAAAACTACATGATTCAAAATGAGCAAAAGACTTGAACAGACATTTCTCCAGGGGAAAAAAATGGGAATGGCCACGGAACACAAGAAAAGATGCTTCATAATCACCAGGGAAATGCAAACTGAAGCTACGATGAAATGCCACCTCACACCCATTCAATGGCTATTATTCGTTTTGCAAAAGTGTTGGGAGGAAGGGGAGGACTCGGAGCACCGCTGGTGGGAACGTGGCGCAGTGCGGCCGCTGTGGAAAACAGTGTGGGTTCCTCAGGAAATTTAAAGCAGTGACAACACATGGTCCAGCAATTCCACTTCTGAGTGAATCCCCAAAAGAAGCGAAAGAGGGTCTCGGAGAGGCACACCCACGTTCACACTGGCACTATTCACAACTGCTGAAACACGGAAAAAACTCACATGCCCCTCAATGGATGGGCGGGCAAGCAAAATGTGTGTACACACAAACAAAACGAAATGGAATTCCACTGGACTGAAACGGAGTTCATTATGCAGTCATAAAAAGAAAAGGAAGGAAAGGCCCTGGCCATTTAGCTCCGTTGGTTAGAGCATTGACCCCACCAGGTTTGGGGTCAAGGTTGCAAGTTCTTCCAGGCTCAGGGCACAGAGGAGGGCAACCAATGAGTGTAAAGTAAATGGAACAATGAATCAACGTTTCTCTCTTTCTCCCTCCCTCTCTTCCTTCCTGTTTCTTCAAAATCAAGACACATTTTTTAAAAGGAAGGAAATTCTGACGGCCGCTACAACATGGATGCAACTTGAGAACATTCTGCTAAGTGAAATAAGCCAACCACAAAAAGAGAAATACGATAAGGTTCCGCTTAGGCTCAGTACTTAGAGTCGTTAAAACCATAAAGACTCAAGGTGGGATGGGGTGGGTGCTGGGGAGGGGGGTGGGGAGGGTGGGCAGTGACTCTTCCAAGGCGCAGTTTGTTTACAAAGTGAGAGGAACGACAGGGTGGAGGGTGGCACTGCGCGCACAGCCACGTGATGGTACTCAATGCCCCTTAACTAACACTGACGATTAAGACGGTAAATTTTACATTATGTGCCCTTTACCAGGCAAAACATACACACATGCCTTGAATTACTCATGCATAGCATGTATACAACTGTTGCCATGCAACCACGCTGTTGGGGGAATAAAATTACCTACCTGGATGCAACCTGAGACAGACAGGCAGGTGCAGATGGGACTATCGCCAACGCGCTAAAACAAGCAGAACAAACGCATGTGCAGAATGGCGCTTTTCCCCTGCAAGCCCCGCAGGGTCAGATGCTTGCACCACTGTTGTTGGGCAGACACGCCCCCTGGAGGTGGGCAGCGGTGCTTATCTCGGACAGATTTCCCCACCCAGAGACAAGGACAAAAGCAGAACAAATTCAACAGGTAAAAACAGGAAAAGACACTTAATACCTCCACCCAACTGGGGCGAGGGATGGAGGGGAGATAAGAGAGGCAAGGTTGGGGTCATGACTGTAATGAATGCCCCCAAATAGGGAAGGGACACCCATGCCACCCACTGCTGTGGACACATGCTTCCCCTTTACATTGTATCTTGGAGCCACTCCCGCAGCGGAACACAGAGAACTTCCCTCTGCTCGTTCGCAGCTGCATAGTACTCCATTGTCCGGGGCGTCCGCTGACGTCCAGGGAGTTTCCGATATTGGCAGCTGCAGTTGAAGTGGGCAGCCGGGCACCTGCTCCTGGTGCGGGGATGTTAGCACATAGCTAAGGGCCCGTTCCTAGAGGGTTCCTGGCTGGTTCGCAGGGGTGGGCAGGTGGGCGGAGGGCCCTGCACAGGGGCTGTGCTCACCTTCCCCCCAGAGCCCTGGGTGAGAGCAGGATGGCCGCCAGCCTTGCCATTAGCAAATGTGAACTGATCGAGCTGTGAGAGCAGGTGAGTGGGTGCCTGGACGAGGGGAGGTGGTGACCGAGGGCCACAGGCCCACTTTGGGTGGTGACGGATACGTTCACTACCTTCAGCGTTCTGACAGTACCACAAGTCCACACGCCTATGAAAACTGAGCAAGCTTGCCCTGGCTGTTGGGGCTCAGTGGACCGAGCGCCGGTCTGCATACCGAAGGGTTGCCAGTTCGATTCCCAGTCAGGGCACAAGCCCCGGTTGCGGGCCAGGTCCCCAGTGGAGGGTGCGTGAGAGGAACCACACACTGATGTTTCTCTCCCTCTCTTTCTCCCTCCCTCCCCCTCTCTCTAAAAAATAAATAAAATCTTTAAAAAAACAAAGAGAAGGATCTTAGACAATCTTTCAAAGACTTTAAAATGTGTTGCCACGGCTTTGGAAGGTAGCTTCAGACAACCTGGAGCTCTGCTTGGCTTGCTGGTCTCACTCAGTAACGGCCACCCTGGCCTGGTCCCAGACCCCCATTTCTGGATCCGCGAACAGCACAAGCACCGGGCAGGGCCTGGTCTGCCTCTCTGCTGGGTGTCGTATCTTAACGCAGAGGCCAAGAGCCTTGGCTCATGTTACATGAGGTCTCTGAGGTAGCAGTCGTGTCTGTTGGGAGTGTGTGTGCCAGAAATGACGGGACAGACACATGTCATATGTCCGTGAGGATTCGCATTGTGTGGAAAACTGGAAAATCCCAAAATACCCGGCAAAAGAGGAAGAGGCCGTTGCGGGTCACATGACAATGTGCACATTCCAAAGAGGGTCCAGGCGCACAGTAGGTGGGCCGCTGGGCCAGGTGCCCACAACAGGGTGTCACGTGGAAGACGCGAATTTGCAGAGCAGCGTGCGGAGCCGGATCACCACACGAGGACACTTGGGCTTGTGCCCGGCGCTGCTGTGGCCTTGGCCTGTGGGAGCTGCGAGGGCTGCAGGGCCGGTGGGAGGGCCGGCCCAGCCTGTTCTCGGAGTCCTTAAAATCTGTGGGGGGCGGGGCTCTTCTCTGTTCGGATTTTTGGAAAGAAAGCTGAGTATTCTGTACAAACAGGACAGGGAAAGGCGTTTTAAGACCCACCCATGTCTACTGTAGTGCCTCAGTCTGTTGCGGTTGTGAGTTTAAATTTCTTTTTTTGATATTTTATTTAATTCAGACATTCTCTCCAACGAAGGGATTTTGAACTAGAAAACAATGAAACAGAATTAAAGTCCGTAACGTAAAGAAAAGGATGCCCAGGACTTTCCTTGAAAATGGGACTTGTCACACTGGCTTTGTGTGATGCGGTGGAGGGAGGGACCGAGGTGCGGCTGGGACTCCCACCCACGAATTGGTCGGTCCTGCCGGATATTCCCAAGGAGTTCAGTCCAGGTCAAGGACAGGGGCCTGGGTTGGGGGACGGCAGTGGGGCAGGGCCGCCTCTTCCTTTCCCGAAAGGCCAGGGCCGGACCCTGGCCTGGAGATTCTCAGAGCGCAGCCGGGGGGCCAGTTGGGGACCCCGAGGCTGGGCAGTAAAATCTCGCCCTGCTGTCCCTGCTGTCACCCTGCTAAGAGCGGTTTGGTGTGGTTGGGGGCAGAGCCCCCACAGGAAAGGCTGCGGTCAGCCCTCCCTCCCACGGCCTCATGTTGCACTGACCTGCACCCAGCTCCGTGGGAATGGAGACCAGCCCTGTGTGCGTGGTCCCCCCGCAGCGCCATGAGGGGCAAAGGTGGGGCTCTGCCTCCGCTCCCCCCAACACTTCTGCTTCCCCCTTCCCAGGGCAAGAGCACTGCAGCCCCCACCATGTTGTACAGAGGGGGCATTTGGAAGAACAGGAGAAAGGGGAACTGTTATTTTTTCTAAAGCAATCCAAGGATTGTTCCAGAATCATTGGCAAGGGTTAGCTGCTCATGAACTTCTAGATTAACTTGAACAGGAAGCTGTCCTGATAATGTCCATCCGGCATCCACTCTGTCTGGCTACTCACCCCTTAGATGCCTTGGTCCTGGGGGTCAGGACATAGGGTCCCACTGCCCAGCCTTCCCTATGTACTCAGATACTGCAGCATTTGGGGCCCAGGGTCCCCCAAAGGCCAACACTCACCCCCACATCCTGGGAAAGGCCACCAGCCACGGGGCAGACACCTCTGAGGACGGCGCGGGGCACCACAAGGCAGGGCTCAGTCAAGCAGTGGTCCTGGGACCGCGAGGGGCTGTGGGCCCTCCGCCTTGCTGTGGGGCGACAGAAACCAAGGCCATAGAGGAAGCTCTGGGGGTTTGGAGAACCCCCTTTCCCCGGGGAGCCTTCAGAGAGCAGGTTCCCTGGGACGCAGGCCACCTAGGTTTTGTGGGGGACTCTGGGGGCCTGCAGACCTTGTCTGGTACCCGATCTGGAAGCTTCTCTTCCCCAGGGCTGATTCCGCCCCCTGGTGGTGGCAAGAGCAAGGTCCCTGTCCTGGGCACATCCCTGTCCCTTTCCTGGTGACCTGTTACTCCTTGAGTTAGGGATTTATGACCCAGCCGTCACTGCAGGGGAGTCCTGGAGTGGAAGCTCCTCAACACCAGTGACGCCGAAAAGCAGTCCATGGAAAAGCGTGGGAAGGACAGCACTTTCTGCTCAAGTCCTCACAGAAACAATCTTGAGATCTGTGTACTGTCTCACGCTTTTTTATGTGAACATACAACTTTTTATTTATTTTTAAAATATTTTATTGACTTATTTTTAGAGAGGGGAAGGGATGGAGAAAGAGTGGGAGAGAAACATCAGTGTGTGGTTGCCTCTTATGTGTCCCCTACTGGGGACCTGGCCTGCAACCCAGGCATGTGCCCTGACTAGGAATTGAACCTGTGAACCCCTTGGTTCGCAGGCCAGCACTCAATGCACTGAGCCACACCAGCCAGGGTATGAACATACAACTTTTTAAAATGCAAGTTTAAATTGTTGCTAAGGATGTCATTTCTGGGACATTGCTAGAATTTTAACATTGACATTTTAAACTAAAACCACCACGTCACTCTTGCAAATACATCTCGTGGAAGATGTGGGCAAATACACTGAGATAGAACCTCTGTTCGGGGCGGGGGGGGGGGGGACACAAGTCCTGAGTGCAGCATGACATCTGTGGAACTGAAACGAGCAGACCATGACGCGGACAGTTCCCTGACCCCACCGCCCACATGTCCAGCGCAGCCGGCCTGCTTGTGACCTCTGCCGTCACCGGTTAACTCGGCCTGATTCTGAACTTCCGGTAAACAGAATCGCACATTACGTTCTCTTCTGCGCCTGACCCCTTTCCCCTGGCACCGTGTCTGCATTCGGAGATGGGGTCTTCACAGAGGCAACTGACTTAAACATGGACGTGAAGGCGGGCCCTACCCGGACGCAGCTGGAGCATTTCTAAGAGGAGATTGGGACAAGGACACGCGGAGAGGGGAGACACAAGGAGACGCAGGAGGGACAGCTGCCTACGAGGAGGGAGAGGCCTCGGATGCAACGAGCGCCGTCTGGCTGGCGGCGCCAGGCGCTGCCCTCGGCTCGGTTCCTGCGTTCTGGCTGAGAAGCTCTTGGTTTATTTGGAAAGTCTCAGAGGGAGGGGTGAGCAGCGGGAGAAATGGGCTCGGGAAGCCAGTGACCGCAAAAGAAGGGGCCTTGGAGCTTAGGAGAGAAAGAGACAGTCAGACAGACAGACAGACAGAGGCACCCGCCTGGGGAGACAAAGCGGGAGAAGCACGCAGCTCCACAACCTGGTCCTGAGGGCTCTCACTCCGTCTCAGGGTGGTCTCGATAGACTCAGCTCTCCAGGTGCGCCCCCTGGTGGTCTCCACTGATCGGCCGGCGCTGAAGCCTCGGCGGCAACGCTGGGTCTGGTTTAGCGGCTTCCCTGGGCCTGGAACCCAGCTCAGCCTAGGTGTCGCCTCCAGGAGTAAGTGCTTACGGGAGAGGCCATGCAAGGGCTCGTGGTTTTGCCCCTTGCTCTGCACCCCGGTGACCCTCTGCGCCTGACCCCTCGTTCTGCTCTGCTGAGGGGAGCAGCCTCCTCCAATCCCACAGCCCGGCAGCTGTTCCCCCAGAGCCAGGGCTCTGACGGGGGAGCAACACAGGGATCGGGGCTTGGCAATGGGTCGTGTGGTGTTCCTAGAAGAGAGTCCCTTGGCCTGCGCACCCTTGAGGGGGGAGTCACACAAGGCGGAGGCAGGGGCAGCGGGGGCAGCTCGGAGGCCTCCGAGCTGCCCACCACAGAGACAGCAAGACACTAAGAAATGCAAAAGACAGAGTTGGCAGAGTGGGCAGGCATTTCACAGAAGAGGAAATTGTCATTTAAAACCCTCCAAAAGAACTCTCCACAAAACCAGCAGTCTGAACAACGCAAATCAAAGCCACAACGCATGAGCCAGAAAAACATCTGCCCATAGCCTGAGGATTGGGGCATCAGAGGCGCCGCCCTGCTGGTGGGCATGGGAACAGCATGACCACTCAGTCTGGTTCCCAGTTCTGCGGAGCACACACAGGCCTGCAGTCCCGTGTGGGACTGCCAGTGGCTTGAGATGGCAGCATCCCAGGCTAGCTAACCAGTTGCCCTGCCACGGTCTCATGGGCCCGTCGCACCTGGGCACAGGGCGTCCAGGTGTGTCAGCCCCCTGACACTCGGTCATGTTTGCTGCTTGCAAGTTCACTGGAGGGCCATTTAGGACCCACTAGACTCCAGAGGAACTGCGGGCGACTTGTGTGTGACATACAGGACTTAGAGACTGGTGCCGTCAGGACAGAAAGAAACCCCAGGGTGGAGGGTTTTCGTTCTGTGTGTATCTGTGTGTGCACATGCGCTCCAGAAGGGGTCCCACACAGGCCCCGCGGCCACAGGGCAGAGCCCACGGGCCTGGTCGCCGTCGGGCTGATGAACAGCCAGCCAGGAGGGAACAGCCCTGGCCTCTGATCTGAAAGCTGGATCTGAGTGGGGGTGGCCAAGGTGCTCCCAGGATCCTAAAGGGGGAAGTGGCCATTTGTAAACTTTTTCTGGGATTAAGCCCAATATCCAGAGGGACACAAGACCTTCCTGAGGCCTCAGCACAGCAGGGTGGCTGTCAGAAAGGCAGGGCAGGCAGGGTGGGGTGGCCGGGGCTGGGGGAGGGGTCCCCCGGCTCTCAGTGCCGGGACAGGGCGGACAGACGCTGGGCCCCCTGCAGGTGCTTTCTCTGCACAGCCCCACACCCAGGCCAGCCGGCTGCGGACAGCCTTGGATTTCTGTCTGCGGGCCAGCGGGAGGAAGGGGCAGTTTTGGACGAAAGAGCTGAGGCCAGGAGGCGCTTCCCCCACCCCCAACCCACAGCCCCTCCTCTCCTTCGTGTTTGAAATGTCCCCTTAAGAAAGGATGGTCCCAGAGGGGGGAGAAGGGGGCGTGGGGAGGCACTGCCAGGTGCAACGAGCCCAGGAGACAAGGGCCTGAGAGGGGAGTGAGGTAGCCTTGTTTCAACCCCCCGCCCCCATGAGCTGGGGGGAGAATAAGAAACAGGCGTCGTCCCAGCCCTCCCCTCTCCTGTGGCGAACTTCAGGCACTGTCGGCATCTAAAATATATGGGGTCCAGGGACTTCCGGCCAAGATGGAGGCTCCATCTGGAACACTGTACATGGAACACTGTACCTCCTCGCACAACCAAGTTTATGAACAACAAATATTTAGAAACCAGAACACAGCCAAAATAGAGAGAAAATTGAACTGTACCAAAGTGCGACAATAACGAACCATTCAGCCAGACTGGTAAGAGAGGCAAAGTCAGCGTCTGGCGGAGCAGGTCACAGGAAAAGGTGGCCAGACTGACCCAGGAGAGCAGATGGCAATTGGCGGATCCCAGACGTGGGGTGGCACCAGGCAGACCCAGTGAGGGCGCAAGGCAGCTGGCTGACCGTGGTCACACATTCATGTGCAGATAAAACAGGCAAAGAAAAAAAAAAGAGCAGTGAGACAGAGTGCGTAAACCAGGGCCCCAGCAACGGGAATTAAAGCCTAAAAGCACCAACTGGAAAAACTTTCAGGGGTCAAAGTGCTGGGAGAGGCTCCCAGGCTCACAGAGAGTTTGTTGGAGAGACCCACAGGGGCCTGGAGGGTACACAGGCCCACACACCTGGGAACCAGCACCAGAAGGGTCCAATTTGTTTGCAAGAAGCAGCAGAGGGGACCAAAATCTGAGAGAGGGCAGAACAAACGCCATTGTCCCTCCCTGGTCCCGCCCCCACATATAGTGTCACAAACCAGCAACCTGGGTGGCCCCGCCCCAGTGAACACCTAAGGCTCCGCCCCTCATACATAACAGGTGCAAACAGAACAAAATATTATGGCTCAAGAAGAACAGCTCAAAGCCCCAGAGCCAATACTTCTAAGTGACCAAGAGTTAGCCAACCTATCAGATGCACAGTTCAAAACACTGGTGATCAGGATGCTCACAGAACCTGGTTGATTTTAGTCACAAATTAGAGGAACATATGGAAGCTAAACTCATTGAAATGAAGGGAAATACACAGGAAACCAATAGTAATGGAAAGGAAACTGGTACTCAAATCAATGGAGTGGACCAGAAAGGAAGAAAGAAACAACTAAACAGAAAATAAAAAAACAAGAATTCAAAAAAAATGAGGAGAGGCTTAGAAACCTCCAGGACGTCTTTAAAGATTCTAACATCTGAATTATAGGGGTACCAGAAGGGGAAGAGGAACAGCCACAAGTGGAAAACTTATTTGAACAAATAATAAAGGAGAATTTCCCCAATCTGGCAAAGGAAACAGACTTCCAGGAAATCCAAGAAGCTCAGAGAGTCCCAAAGAATTTGGACCCAAGAAGAAACACACCAAGGCACATCATCATTATATTAGCCAAGATTAAAATGAAGGAGAGAATCCTAGAAGCAGTAAGAGATAAGGGGACAATTACCTACAAAGGAGTTCCCACCAGACTGTCAGCTGATTTCTCAAAAGAGACCTTCCAGGCAAGAAGGGGCTGGAAAGAAGTATTCCAAGTCATGAAAGGCAAAGACCTACAACCAAGATTGCTCTATCCAAAGCTTTCATTTAGAATGGAAGGGCAGAGAAAGTGCTCCTCAGATAAGATCAAATCCAAGGAGTTGATTCATCATCACCAAGCCCTTATTATATGAAATGTTAAAGGGACTTATCTAAGAGAAAGAAGATAAAAAAGATGAACAGTGAAAGGACAGCAAACTCACAGTTATTAAGAACCACACCTAAAACAAAAGCAAACTAAGAGGACAGCTAGATCAGGAGCAGAACCATAGAAATGGAGATCACATGGAGGGTTAGCAACAGGGGAGTGGGAGGAGGAGAAGGGGGGAGAAGGTACAGAAAATAAGTAGCATAGACGGTAGATAGAAAATAGGGGGGAGGGGAAGAATAGTAGGGGAAATATAGAATCTAAAGAACTTGAGACACGTGGACATAAACTAAAGGGGGAATGGTGGGGGAGGGGTGTGCAGGGTGGGGGGAATGAAGGGGAAATAGAACAAATGTAATGGCATAATCAATAAAAAGTATATTTACAAAATAAAAATAATATATAAATAAAATATATGGGGTCCAGCACAAATGATGCCCCCTTTTATTGTGAAATCTTTTTTTACAAAATAATACGCATGTAATTCTGTGACATAACGATATCACCACACTCGAGCACACCCTAGGACGCTTTTTTCTTTTTTCATACATTTTATTTTATTTTATTTTATTTTAAATTTTATTTAGTTATTTTTTGAGTACAGTTTTTTGTCTACCCTATGCCACTTTAGGTGTAATGCTCACATTAAAACTGTGAGTTAGTCCACTCACGCCACCACCCTCCCGACCACACTCAGGCAGACCTTACTCCGCTGGACCCTGCGCGGACTTTCAGCGATAAGATAAAACCCTTTCTCTTCAGACATCACGTACAATATAAATAAAACTCCCAGAGCCTTGAGTGACCGCCAGTGGTACAGATAACTTTCCTGTAGCAAAAGGAACCATTTCGGGTCCCAGGTGCAGTGTTGAGCTTCCTTGTTTATTTTAGAAAGACGATCCAGTGGTGAAGAGTTTAATTAAATTTGAGAAAATGGTTGCAGTGGACGACGTAAAATTGTCCCTTTGTGCAAACGAGCACAAGCAACTCCTCTCAAAGGCACATTTTTTTTCATTAAAAAACAGTATTTTTACACCAACACAAGAAAAGCCTCTTGTGTGGTCATGTGAAGACTGGGCAGAAAGAGTGTAGGTGTCTTGCTTCTACGCCGGCCAGTGTCCGGGTCCTTGTCCCCCTGCACAGGGACCCGGACTCAGCACGTCCCGCTCAGCCCAGTGACAAGTAAGCCACCAGTGCTGGAAGCGTTTCCGCGAAAACACCCAGGGACTCGAGGCACCGTCTGGGGACCCTCGTTTCTTGAAAACCAAAAAGACTGTGTGTAGAAACTCAACCTGCTGCAGCTTTAAGAACCCAAAAGGCAAATATTAAAAACGGTCAACTTTTAAAGTCCTTTTATCGTCACTGAATTTACAGATGCAGAAAGGGACTGGCTGTGGGTTGCAGAAGGGGAGGCCCAGCTGAGCTCCGTGTGTGTGAGGACGGCTGCCTCCCCCGCGGGGGCACAGGAACCCTTTCTGACCCAGCCCTGGCATAACTATCTTTAGAAACACAGGAAAATATTACTGCTGCAATTCAGGGCTTACATCCAAACCTCACTGAGTCCAAGGCGTACACTCTAGTTCATGTTCCTCCATCAATTTCAAATGTCCGAGGGTGACATTTGAAGCTGTTGATTATTTTCTTTTAATCCTGCAACAAATTCGACTTGAAGAAAAGGGTAAGTACTCCCTCCAAACGGGGGAAATATTCGATTTTTGTTTTCCTAAGGCACGGTTGGAGGCAGAGTTGCAAAGCTTTCGGAAGACTGAGAAGCGCAGATCTGAGTGAGTCACACGTGGAAACAATCCACTTTACAACAAATACAGCACTTGTTGACGCCTGCCTGACTTTCTTTTAAAAGAAGCGGAGCCGGGATTCTGAGCTTGGAAAGGCACGAAGATAGACGAACATTAAAAAGGCACAGTCGCTATTAGCCTATGAATCTCTCCGACGGCCACTATCCTGGGCATTTGTGGGTTCGGCCTGGACCCCCTGCTCGGGCGGGGCCAGGGCCGGGGCCTCCGTCTGCGCACCACCTGCGTGAACACCTGGTCCACCATCGGTTTGCTCTTGGCCGTCACCTCCAGGAACAGGTCAGAGCACGGCCCCGAGCCGTCAGTACCTGGCGCTCCACGTCCAGGCCAGCCTTGGTGCCCACGAGCACGAGCGGCAAGGCCTGGGGCCCTCGCAGGCGGCCCACACGCTCCCGCAGCAGCCGCAGCACCTGGAACTAGGCGGTGGTGCACACGCCGTGCAGCACCACGAAGCCGTCGCTGTTCCTGATGCAGACGCCCTTGAGGGCGACCTGGTGCTCGGCGCCCACCGCGTCCGGAAGCACGGGAGACACCTTCACCTCGATCGCCTTGCCGCCTTGCCGAAGAGCTCCTCCACCCACGGCTCGTGCTGCGCGGGGAGGCACCCGCAGGCCAACTGCGTGGCCAGCGACGTCTTGCCTACAAACGCACCCTCGAGCAGCACCGCCCGGTAGCCCTTGGCGGGTCGTGGCCCTGCGCCGAGCTTTGGTCGGACAGAGCGGTGGGAGGACCCCAGAGAATTGCGGGGGCTGGTGGGCGAGTAGAGGTCGTGCGGGAGGTGCACAGCAGGGCTCGCACCCCGCACTCCGAGCTCACTCACCCCCCGCCCGTCCCCAGTGCCTAACTGCCCACCCTGGTCCGGAGGGAGGCTCCATGTCCCTGGCCCCTGGACGGCTAGCCTGGTCCCTCCCTCCGTCCCTGCCCAACCCTCCCCCCCCAGAAGAGCCCCTCGACGGCTAGCCTGGTCCCTCCCTCCGTCCCTGCCCAACCCTCCTCCCCCCCCAGAAGAGCCCCTCGTTCTGCTGCCCAGGAGGTAACCTGACCCTTCCACGTCAACTCGGGAAACGCAGGCTTTCCCCACAGTTTCTGATCCAGCGGGGTGGCGGGGAGCCAGGCCGGCCTTGCTCAAGGTCAGGCCTGACTGGCTGCACGGCTGAGGCCCCTGTCCCAGCCGCAGGGAGGACCCCAGAAAGGGGAAGCCTGTGAGGCGGCTGCAGGGGACGGATGTCAAGGGACCCCTGGTCCCCTTCTGTGCCTGAGGCCCCAGGTCCCTCGTGCCCTGGCCTTTGCTCTGGCCCCCTGCACCCCCTCTCGTTGCTGATCAGAGCCCATAAGAAACGTAAACCACATTTCACTGCTCCACACAAACCCTCGCTGGCCTGCCTACCGAGGAGAACGGAGTGACCACCCAGCTCCCCAACCACACCCGCCGGCTTTTGCTTTCACCATGGAGGGCTGTGCAGCCACTGGGGGAGACTGGGGAGGGGCTGCGGGGTCACCCTCCTCGCAGAGGGGCTCCTTGGTCTGACTCCCCCGCCCGCAGTGCCTCTCCGGCTGCAGAACCTTCATGCTGTTCCCTGAGCTCCCAGGTAAAAGGCTGGGGGGTCGGGGCCGTAGGGTCTGGGCACGAGTCCCTGGTTGTCTGCCTGGGGGAACTGCCGCCCTCTGTCTCAGGGACAAGCAGGTGCCTCAGGGCCTCAGGGGGCCCACAGCCTGGCTGCAGGTGAGACACCCGTGCTTGCCCTGCGCTGGGGGTGCCACGGACCCCTCGCTCCGACACCGACGGAGCCTGGGTTTCCAGCCCTGTGGCAGCACCTCCGTCAGTCGGGGTGTGTAGTCAACCACAGAACGTGCTTTCCTGTGATCGGTGCATAGACCGCCCTTCATGTGCACTGTTTATTTGCCCTCGAACACAACAGATGACTTCTAAACAGAGAAATCTTACAAAACAGTCTCTGACTGCAAAGTAACGAAACTAAAAATCTATTTTAAAAACCAGCGACTGCAAACATCCTCTGCAGAAGTGAGAGTTCAGTCCAGGTTTCAACAACTTCCCACAAATAACTTTGAGGGGACACAGGTACCTCACTGCTGAACAGTCACGACACCCACAGAGGAAAGCAGCCTCGGGGGGAGCCCCTGGAGACACCAGACAAGGAAAACGCACCCAGAAAACTGCAGACATCGGGGGCCATCAGACGTGCAGCATAACTGCTTTATTTGTTTAAAGGAATAAAGCACGATCTCAAACACAACAGCAACAAATGAAAGTCTGTAAAGTGTGGTCGACTAACTTGAGATTCCCCCACCCACAGAAAAGAGTATTCTAGAAGTGGACATGATACTTCTCTATTTGCGTTAACAGGAACCCTGCCGAGAGGTGAACAGCAGGTCAGATGCAGCCGAAAAGGGTGGGAAGCGACACCACTCAGCTGCTCCATGGTCCAGGGCCCGACTTTCATCTCACCACGGGGCCTGCAGGGGACGAGGGCCCTCACGCAGCCACGAGGCTGCCCACTCTCCAGCCGCACCTTAAATTGATAGTTGGTTCATCTGAGCCTGTCATTAATGCCTTTTTTTTTAGGCTTTTAAAGCCGTTAATGAAACTCAGACAACCCCACAGTCCTAATTACTATCACCTTTAATGCAATTAACGTTCCCCCCACCTTGTAAACCCACGCGTCAGCTTCCAGCTGTTCTGCATCCTCACTCACACCTGGCGAGTCAGGTGACTGTCACAGGCTGAGGTGTGTCACCTGCTTGCTCACCACTGGCAGTAATGTCCTTCCGATGGGGTCTGGAGGGTGTGCAACCTCGGAACCCTACCCTGAAGTTCTCTTCCCAGGGCCACTCCTGGTACTAACTCTTAATTTGAGGTCCCTCCTAAAGCAGAATCTATGGGAAGGGACATGATCTTGGGAGCAAGCAGCCTATTTTCATTGACCAGGCTGTGGGACGTGGTTAACAGCGGTGCCAGGAATTGAACACACTGATGACCTGTAAGAGGCCACGAATTCAACGTACAGCGTTTCGGAGTCTACAGTTGCACCTACCACAAACCCACCGCTTACTGGCCTGCTGCGAGTCCCAGCCCGAGCTGCCGTAACAGAATTTCAGAGCCTGGGCACTTAAAAACACCTCCTGTCACAGCTCTGGAAGCTGGGAAGTCCAAGGTCAAGGCCTGGTAGATTCAGTGTCTGCTGAGGGCCTGGGTTCCTGGTCCACAGACAGTTGTCTTCTCACTGTGTCCCCACTTGACCAGGGAGCAATCTGGGGCCTCTCTCCTAAGGGCACTAATCCCACTCAGGAAGGCCCCCCCATGACCTCATCACCTCCCAAAGGCCCCACCTCCTGACCCCATCGCTTTGGGGATTAGGTGTCAGTGCATGGATTTTGGGGGAGACACAAACTATACCACACATCAGTTCTGTGTTTACCGTTTTCCCTCGTTAGGACATAACGCCCACGAGGGCAGAGACGGCGCATGCTCACTGCTGAGTCAGCAGCGTGTGGTAGGCGCTGCACTGCAGCTGTAATGCTTGGTTTGCAATGGGAATTGTTTTCCACGGCACTCGGACAACTAAGGGGGAAATCGAACATAACGTGACATTTGCATTTTGTGAGATTTCGCCTCTGGGAAACACTAGGTGATCACAGAAGACCCTACTAGCAGGACCGAGGCAGGAGGGGACGCACAGAACACACAGAGACACCCCCCCCAACCCCCGGCTACCCGGTGACCGGGTGCTGTGGGCCGACACGCCCCCCGACCTCTCGGCCGGCTCAATCACAGGGCTGCAGCCTTTCCCGAGTTTCCTTCCGCACGCCGGCTTCAGGCCGGTTCAGATAAAGGGCCGTACTCATTGCAGCAGTTAAGTCTGTTTTAAAAACAATTCAACAGGCACAACGCTGCTGTCCTTTTTAAGGTTCCTATCCATTTTCAATGTGTCACTGCGCCTTCTGAGTGTCCCGCCCCAGCCCTGTTGTCCCGTAAGTCCCACGGTGTTCGTGCTGAATTTTTTGTTTTGAAAAACCCCTGAATTTTAGGAATGAGAAACCAACTGTGCTGAGAGCTTGAATGACGCTTGCCTTTCTGCGGCAGACCCTCCTGTGTCCTGGTACATTGCCTTTTTCCGGGCCCTGATGGAGCTGTGACCACGAGTCGAGCCTGTGGCACCCCAAAGCCCTGTTGCAGAACGCCTCAGGGGCATGCGGACTTCACAGCGGGGTCCTGGTGTCCCCTGGCCCCTGGCCTGGTCTCATTCCCTTGGCCTCATGGTGCCTGGGAGCCTTGAACTGGTCTGAGGCTTTGGTGCAGGCTTGGGGGGGTCCCTCCGATGCCACAGGCTCTGGGGGCTGCAGCTGCTCAGACATCTCCCTTCCCGGCCACCTGTCCCGTGGACGTAAGCTCCAGCTTCAGACTGGAGACCCCAGCAGCCTCCCGTTACTGCCCTCACCAGAGTTCTGCCTCGACCAGACCTGAGGAACTCAGAGGCCTCTCCTGTGGGAGCCCTGGCAGGGAGCTGGGGGGCAGAGCTGGCCCTCGCCTGAGGCTTCCTGCCTCCCCCACCATCACTGCCCCAGGTGAGCACTTCTTGGCCAAGTCGGTGGAAAGCTGCCATCGACACCACTTCACCCTGTACAGGTACTCAGAACGCCTCACCCCAGGGCTTGGAACGACTAGGTGCAAGGAGAACAGACTGAAGCTGCTGGGACTGCGGTTCAGGGACATGTTCAAGGGCGTGTTCAAGGAAGCTCTGTCTGAGCCGCAGTGTGAGTCGCCTTGTGTGTGGCCCTGGAGTTTTTTGCAGCAATTTCCACCAGGGAGCTGGTGAAAGGGGCGGGCACGGGGGGGGGGGGGGCGGGGGACATCAGCACCGACAGGACCCCTGTCCCAGAGGCTCTCAGGGAGCTGGGTTTTCGGAAAGAGGTCATGGGGGACCCCAGAAACCAACCTGATGCCCGGGGCCTGCGTGGGCCTGCCAGCCCTTGGGAAGTTCCGGTCTGCCTCAGGGTGAAGGCAGCAGGAGAAGACAGGGCGGGGTGGTGGGGGCACAGGCTTGCTGGAAACCCAGGGCCCAGGGGAGGAGCTGACTCCTAACGCTCCATCCTCCCTTCAATCCGTCAGTCAATCAGCGGTAATTAAGGGCTCCCCGCGGGGCAGCTGTCCCCAAGCCAAAGCTAGACCCCAAGTCTTGTGCGCATCCAGACACCTTCTGGGACTTCCCTGCTGGAGGGGGCAAGGGGCCCGGAAGCGCTGTAGCGCCTCTGGAGCCCCCACCCGCCCTGAATCCGCCGCCCGGTGCAGCGTCGCCTGGGCCACTCGCCCGGCCCGGCTCACCCTCTGGGTCGCCTTCCTCCGCCCTGCGGCCTGGGCCTTCCTTCTCCGACACCTTCTCCCACCCCCCGTGGCCCCGGGCCTGCGACCCAGTCTGGCTTTGGGTACCCCCCCCCCCCCCCCGCCGCGAAGAAGCAACTCAGTATTCCGAAGCCCTGGGAGCCAGGGCGGGAGGGGCGCAGGTAGGGCGGGGAAGGGTCCGCGCCCGGGCAGAATCCGCGGCGCATTGGGCGTCCCGACGCCCCCACCGGAACCTTCCCTTCCCGTGGACCAGTAGTGCCTCGCCGCGCGTTTCCTTTGCCTCTGCGGGAAAGGAGGCGCCCACGCGTCCCCATCCCGCGCTGCCTCGCCACGGGACGGTGTCCCCGGCGCCTCTCTGACCCAGCACCGGTGAGTCCTCCAGCGGGTGCCCAGGCGCGCGTCATGGCAGGGTGCCTGGACACCACTCGGTGGTGACTCGTCTCCGCGCGAGTCGCCCCCTCCCAGAGCTGCCACGAGGCTCTGCCACGTCCCTGCGCTGCCTACGGCCGCGGGGGCTCCACGCTCAGGCTCCGGTGCAAGCGCCCGGGCGTCGGGGAGGGCCGCGGGGACGGGTTCGGTCCTGGAGGTCACAGCCTGGGGCTGGCCCAGGTGTGTGAGCAGGTAGTTGGAGGTGGTGACAGCTGCGGCTCCTTCAGGTCGCCCTTGCAGCTTCCCCAGGATGGGCCCTTGGGGTGCAGAACCACCAGGTCCAGCCTTGGACTCCCAGATCCCCTGACGCCGGAGAAGAGGGCCCTCAGCCCAGTTTCCGAGAGTTTCCCACTTGCGCTTTTGACGCCAAATCAGGGGGATCCCCGCCCCGCCCCCGGGTTCCTGTCTCAGCTCACAAGAGATGAATGCAAGTGAGAGGCAGCACGCCCCGTGGAACTGAGAGAGCAGGTTTACTTATGAAACACAGTGGAGCACTGAGCTGCAGACGGGCACCCAGCTGGCCTGTTGCCTGACCATCGGGATTTTGGGGGGTCTCATGCTGGTAGCCAGCTTCTGGGTTCCCCTCCTCCCCTCTCCAGACCTGGGGATGAACGCACAGTTTCAAGGGCTTTCTTTCCCAGCTAGTGGAAACGATACACACAGTACTTCAAGGGCTCCCCTCCTCCTTCACTACCGCGGTTTTTCTTGCGATTTCCAAGCACCTGGCAATCTGACCCGACCAGGCTCACAGCCGCTGAGTTAGTGGGTGAGGCGTGCCTCCCTCCCTGCCTCCGTTTGCTCCCTGTCCTGCCTAACACTCGTGGGAATGGCTAAATGCAGAGTGACTTTAAAATTGATTTTCATACTAGTTTCCGTGCTTATATTTTTAACACTTAAGCTTAGCCCTGCCCACCTACCAAGTGCCTCTGAGGACAGACTAATGTGGAGTCATCCTGTGACTGAAAGGGGGGTCTCTGCATGGATTCCCACCCATGGCCCAGGTGCCTCGGCACTTGGGTGGCAGCCTGGAAGGACACCGCCACAGTCACACTGCCCCGGTTCCGCTGGATGCCGAACGTCACCGGTCTCATCCGATTCAGGCTGTGGCATGCCTCGGACTTAGGGTGTGTGATGACGACGAGACTGCAGAGTGTGCCACCGAGGGGCCGTCCCTTTGGCCTCCCCACAGGCCTGGAGCCCGCGGGCGGCACTGCACGCTCCGTGTGCTGCTTACGAACACGGGTGACCTCGGCCGGCCTCCGGGACGGGCGTTGTGTGGTGCTTCTGCACATCCACTGAGAGCAAATGATTTTCGTTAGATTTCTAGCCCTGTTTTTCTGTGGTAATCATTCGGTGGCACCTCTGCTGCACATGTCCCTGCGTGTCACCTTCACACCTCAGTTGTTCCCGGGATGACAGTCACCTCGGGACAAGGTCATGTCTGCAAATGTCCTGTTGAGCGTGTTGTCTTTCCTTTTCCTTAGAAAGCAGTTTTACGCAACAAAGTGCTTCTCCACTGGAGCGATGTTCCAGCTGTTGAAACATCGTGAAAACGACAAAACAGGCCAAGCTGCTGTTTGACGGCATAACCCCCTAAATAGGTCTGCGGTGTCAGAAGTCCGTGACTCGGCCTTGGGTTTCGGTCATGGCCGTGGCTGTTTCGTGGGCAGAAAGCTGTGAGCTGCCCTGCAGCTGGGTCACCACCGACTCCGAGGGCTGACTGAACGTCAGACATTTGCAAATTCTTCTGAATTTACTAAATGAGATGTCTCAGGAAGCCGGGCACTGGGCATCTCCGCCGTTACCACCGTGACAGCCATCGGCTCCGGGCAGCCCGAGTCAGCGGGAGCAGGTGGTTCCAGAGCTTCCCAGCTGATTCTAATGGGTGGCCAGAACGGAGGACCCCTGCAATCGCAGACGTCACAGCAGAGGGGTCTCGCATGCCTGGGTCTGTGCAATGAGGGAGGGAGCTGGCTTCAGGAAGTCAGCCTGGCTCACCTGTTTGGCAGGTGACAGAAATGGAGACACCAAGACACAGCAGATCTAGCTAAGCCTGCCAGGCCCCCGACAGAGCAAGAGAAAGGATTCAAGCAGTCAGAGCTTGCTCCCACCCCATTTTGGGGTGGCCCCTCCCCACAAACGGGTTCTCCTGCCCTCGGGTGCCAGCCCCCCTTGCCACTGCAGTGGGCCTGGCCGCAGACCCTGCCACCTGGGGACTGGCTCCCAGAGCCCTCCCAGCCCTGCCCCTGCCTAGACCCAGGGCAGCTTTTGCTGGGCTCAGGGCCCAGGGCTGGGAGAGAGCAGGGTGGAGCAGAGGGCCTTCTGCTCTGGGCCCCACCGTGGCTTCTCTGAAGGAAAAGGACAGAGACCAACAGGCGAGCGGGGGAGAGTCAGAAATGGGGCGAGGCGGGCGGTGGAGGTGTGGCAGGCTTGTCCTGGCCTCACAGTGCTGGCCAGGCCTCCTCCTGGTCTCTGTGGGGAGGGGCTTGCTGACCTTGCTCTGGGAAGCTGAGACCTGGGGCTTCTTCAAATCTGAGATGATAAGGCAACTCCAGGAGGAGACTTCTGGGCCTGGCGCCCCAGGGCACCCTGAGCGGCACAGAGCTAGGCCCAGCGAGGTCTAGTCCTTTGGTCAGGCGGCACAGCCAGCCCCTGGGGAGCTCTGAGCCCAGCCTCAGGTGCTACACATTCCCCTGTAAGAGCCAGGATTGGACCCAGGCAGGGGCAGGGTGCATCCTCAGGTGGCCGGGTGAGTGAGTCCAGCTGGGAGGCCCAGGCAGGTGGGGGGAGGGGCAGGGGAAGCAGGGGAAGGGCTGGTGAGGGCCGGGCAGCTGGCCAAAGTGCTGGGCCGGGCTGGCACCCAGGCCCCTCCAGCCTCCTACCTATACCTCCAGGCCTGCAGGGGCTTTGTTCAGGGGGTGCCCCTGTGCTGTCCCGCTGTCTGACTAAAGCAGTGGGCCTGCCCCTCCTGATTCGACAGGGTTTGTCTGCCTTGCAGTCTGCTCCTGACTCTGTGGATCCCAGGCCCTGCCCAGGAGGGCTCTTTCCTTTCCCACGAGTGTCGGGTGCTCTGGAGGGGGGCCCAGGTGGGGCCTCACGGGCTCCCAGTGGTGTGGGTGCCTGTGGTTCTGGAGTCACCCCTGCAGGCCCTGTGACCCAGCCGTGGCCTGTCGTCTTCTCATCGTGGGTAGACCAGCTGTCTTGAAGCACAGAATGACGTAAAACACCAGAATCCGCTTCCCTCGTGAGTCAGCGGCCACTTCGCAGCAGGCCTCGCTTCCTTCCAAATGTGTTTATAAACTGAAACGGTGGCCAGAGCGGACCTGGCTTCTCCTCCGGCGACAGGTCGCTTCCCCTCGCAAACCTGCTTCCAGCCCGGGGACTCGTCTCAAACTGCAGGGCTTTGGAGCAGCCGGGAGCACTGGGTAGAGTGGAGGCCGGGCCTCTGTCATTTCGCTCCGGTTATCCGGGACACGCCCCATCTCACCACCCTTGATAGTTTGGTCTTTCTTTTTCCTTTTTTAAAAGGCGACTGGGTACAACTTTATTTACTTAATACTCACCCAAGGATATGCTTATCAACTTTAGAGAGAGGAGGAGAAACATCTGTGAGAGAGAAACGTGATCAGTTGCCTCTGCACGTGGACCCTGGCCAGGGAGCAAACCCACAACCTCCAACCAACTGACCCACCTGGCCAGGGCCTGAGGGTTTGATTTTCCCTCATCTAGTGAACTCTGCATCTAAGTGGTTTCCAAATATTTTTCTTGCTTTTTTTTTTTTTTTTTTTTTTTTTTTAGTTTAAAGTAACCACTTCACTTGGCTTTGGACCCAGAGCCCTGGAAGACTCCTGTTAGTAATTACTCCCAGAGCCAAACTGCCCACCGGAAATGCGTTCGCAGCCTGTCGGCCGAGTTCCCGGAATGGCGGTTTGCTATGTCCTTCTGGTGTCTGCCACGACCGATGGGTCCCTAGTCGCTGAGATGAAGGCAGACGTTCTTTGTTTTTCTTTTATTCGTTGCCAGTCCACGCGGAGGGACAAATTCGTGCGCTGCCGTTGCTAAATAAGGCACTGTGAGCAGGGAAAGAGGGCCTGTTTTCCAGTAATTTGATGAAAAAATCATGCTGAGCAATCTAGGGTGGAACTGGGCCAGCTGCTCCCAGGCCCTGGTGAGGTGGGGGGTGGGTGTGGGATGGGCGCTCGGAGGAAGAGGAGGCGCCCAGGGGCCGGGCATCTGCTGTCAGCCCCGGGCCCTTAGTGCGTCTAGCTGGTCCAAGGCCTCTCACAGCATCTGAGTAAGGAGCCGTTTCTACGCAGAGCCATTCCTTAAGAATGTTTAAGTGAAGCGTAGCACGCCCGCAGAATTATCTCCAAATCGTCAATGCACAGCTGGAAACCGTGCTACAACGCGAGCCCATGCGACCGCCCGGAAGCCCCGTCCCGCTCCTTCCCCCGGGTCAGCGCAGTCCCAGGTTCCTCCGCCACTGAGAAGTTGTTTCACCGGTGCCTGACTTTCACGGACCTGGCGCCCCCAGCCCACCCGGCCCACAGCCTGGCGGCGTCTCCCGGGACCCTCCTCCCCGGGGGGCCTCCACCGCACCCTCATCCAGCCTGGGCCTGAGCCTGGGGAGGAGGAAGAGGCTCCAGTGTGCTCCTGGCTGCTGCCTCGTGTCCGTGGCTCCCGGTGGGGCCGTCCACCCTGTGGGCGGAAACCCAGTGGCAAGCCCACCCTGCACTGCCGAGCGCTCTTTCGCAGTGACCTCTATGTGGGCAGGGACCAGCGCTGGCCGCTGGCCATTGGCCCCGTAGTTCCGGGCAGGCGCTTGAGGACGTTTAGGGAATGTGGACCCAGAAACTGCCCCAGACGGCAGTAGAGACCAGATCGCGACCCTGGCCTGGGCTCTCCCGTGGCAGCGCGCCCCCTCGCGGTGGGGCAGCACCCTGGCTTGGGTACAGTCTGCACAGGTGTCTCGGTCTGTGGGCCCTCCACACCTGGTCTTCCTGGTTCCGCATCTTTTAAAATGTATTTTAAATTCTCACCAAGAAAACGTTTACTGAATTTTAAAAATTTTAAGATGGAGGACTTCTGCCAAGATGAAGGCATAGGTGGAGACCCCGTGCTTTCTCACACAACCAAATTTAGAGACAACTAAATATTAGCAACATAAAACACAGCCAGAACACAGAAAATTGAACTTTTCGGAAGTCTGATAACAACAAATTCTTCAGCCTGACCGGTAAGAGGGGCGAAACCAGCAGCTGGCGGAGCAGGGTTGCACAGGAAAACCCGGTCAGACGGACTCAGGCGCGAGGATCCCAGGCGTGGGGTTGCAAAGGGCAGACCCAGTGAGCGACCTAGTGAGCGACCTAGTGAGCCACCCAGTGAGCGACCGGCGGATCCAGCGAGGGTGAAGGGCGGTGGTTTGACTGTGCTGGTGCATTCCTGCTCAGATAGACCGGCAAGGGAGTGGGCAGTGAGACTGCAGTGAGCAGGTCCCAGCAACTGGGAGACAGCAGACACGGCCGCCATTTCCTGGCTCTGACCCCGCCCCCACATGCAGCGTCACAACCCAGCGACCCTGCCCCGCCCTGCCCCGCCCCTAAGGCTTCACTCCTCACACTTAATGGGCGCAAACAGACCAAAAATGGCTCAAGAAGATCTCAAAGCCCCAGAGCCCATAAATCTAAGTGACAAAGAAATAGCCAACCTATCAGATGCACAGTTCAAAGCACTGGTGATCAGGATGCTCACAGAACTGGTTGATTTTAGTCACAAATTAGAGGAACATATGAAGGCTAAACTAATTGAAATGAATGGCAATGCACAGGAAACCAACAGTAATGGAAAGGAAACTGGGACTAAAATCAATGGAGTGGACCAGAAGGAGGAAAAAATGACCAACCAGAAAAGATTGAAGAAACAAGAATTTGAAAAAATGAGAAGCTTAGGAACCTCCAGGACATCTTTAAACACTCCAACATCCAAATTATAGGGGTACCAGAAGGGGAAGAGGAGCAGCAACAAGTGGAAAACATTTCAACAAATAATAAAGGAGAATTTTCCCAATCTGGCAAAGGAAATAGACTTCCAGGAAATCCAGGAAGCTCAGAGAGTCCCAAAGAAGTTGGACCCAAGAAGGACCACACCAAGGCACATCATAATTACATTAGCCAAGATTAAAATGAAAGAATCCTAGAAGCAGCAAGAGATAAGGGGACAGTCACCTACAAAGGAGTTCCCATCAGACTGTCAGCTGATTTCTCAAAAGAGACCTTACAGGCAAGAAGGGGCTGGAAAGAGGTATTCCAAGTCATGAAATCCAAAGACCTACAACCAAGATTGCTCTATCCAGCAAAGCTTTCATTTAGATTGGAAGGGCAGATAAAGTGCTTTTCAAATAAGACCAAATTCAAGGACTTCATCATCACGAAGCCCTTATTATATGAAATGTTAAAGGGACTTACTTACCTAAGAAAAAGAAGATAAAAAAGATGAACAGTGAAAGGACAGCAAACTCACAGTTATTAACAACCACACCTAAAACAAAAGCAAACTAAGAGGACAGCTAGATCAGGAGTGAACCATCAAAATGAAGATCACATGGAGGGTTAGCAACAGGGGAGTGAGAGGAGAAGGGGGGAGAAGGTACAGAAAATTAGTATAGATGGTAGGTAGAAAATAGGGGGAGGACGAGAATAGTATGGGAAATGTAGAATCTAAAGAACTCGTGACACGTGGTCATAAACTAAAGGGGGGAATGATGGGGGGGGGGGTGCAGGGTGGAGGGAAATGAAAGGGGAAAATAGAACAACTGTAATGGCACAATCAATAAAATAAAAATTAAAAAATAAAAATAAAAATAAATAAAAATTTAAGATATTTATTTATTTTAGAGGCAGGGGATGGGAGGAAGAAAGGGAGAGAAACATCAATGTGCGATGTGTGAGAGAGGCCATCTTATGGCTAACTCATCTTATGAGGCCATCCATCCACTGCCTCTCACAAGCCTCCCACGGGGGACTCAGCTGGCAACGCAGGCATGTGCCCTGATTAGGAATCGAACCAACAGCCTTTCAGCTGGCAGGCCAGCACTCAGCCCAATGAGCCACACCAGGCAGCACAGATTTATCGAATTTGGAGAGCGTGGAAGGGGCAGGAGGGAGAGAAAAAAACATCGATCTGTTGCCTCCTGTGCATGCCCCACCAGGACCCAAGCTGCAGCTAAGCATGTGCCCTGACCAGGAACAGAACCTGCAACCTCTTGGTTACAGGAAGACGTTCCAATTGACTGAACTGCCCGGCTGGGGCTGGTTCCGCATCTAGTGGCCCTGAGTTGACTGCCTGGGCCCTACGCCCGTCCTACTCTGGGTGTCAGCATGGTATGAGCACTGAGCACGTGACCAAGGAGCAGAAAGTCACGCAGAGGACAGAGGGGAGGGAGGAACTGGGTGTGAATGTCTACAGCCAGGCAGCCTTCCCACAGGAAACAGATATAATAGTGAATTACACTGGGTTTTTTAAAATTATCTTTTTTAAGGATTGAATTAACCTAAATGGAACCAATTTCTTGAATGACACAATCTGTCAAAACCCACACAAGAAGAAACAGACTATTGGAATTTACTTACATCTACTACAGAAATTGAACCAATAATGAATATCCTTCAAAAACAAAAGGCACCAGGCCCAGATGGGTTCCCTGGAGAATTCTACCAAACAGGTGAGGAAGAAATTATACCAATGCTCTACAATCTCTTTCAGGAGACAGAATCAGAGGGAATATTTTCTAACTCATCTTATGAGGCCAGCATTATTCTGATACCAAAGCCAGACAAAGACATTACAAGAAAAGAAGACCACAGACCAACATCTCTCATTGAACACAGATGCAAAAATCCCCAACAAAATAGGAGCAAATCGAATCCAACGATGTGTGAAAGAATTACACACCACAACCAAGTGGGGCTCATCCCCAGTGCAAGGCTGGTTCAACACTTGAAAACCCATCAGTGGAATCCGCCATGTCAACAGACCAAAAGGAAAATGCACAGGACCCGGCAGGAAAAGCACCTGACAAACCCAACACCTGGTGGTGGCAGAAACTGCCCACAAAACCGCGGTGAGGAGGGTCATCTCTATGCAGCTACGCTAATTGATACAGAGTGATGTTGGTGAAGGAACAGGCAAATGGCTTTATAGAACAGCGTGGAGGACCCAGAAATAGGCTCACAGGACCATGATCAGCGAATTCTGACCGAGGGGTGACGGCAACACAATGGAGCGGAGACAGGCTTTTCTACAAACGGTGCTGGAGCAACTGGACAGCCCCCCCCCCCAAAAAAAAAAGAAAAAGAAAATCTGGATGCGCATTTTACACTCTCTACAAAAATTAACTCAAAATGGATCTCAAGCCTAAGTATAAAATGCACAACTGTAAAACTCTTGGAAGTTAACACAGGAGAAAACCCGGGTGGCCTGGGGGGTGGTGACAACTTTTTGGAGACAACCCTAAAACCATGACCCATGGAAGAAGTCACTGATGCACTGGACCTCATTAAAAATGAAACTCCTGCTTCAGGAAAGACAGTGTCAAGCAAATCAGAGGACAAGCCATGGACTTGGAGAGAATATTTCCAGAGGCACATCTGATAAATGGACTCTTTGGGGAAGTCACCTGCTTGGTTGGCCTCACTACCAATTCTCAAGGTCAGTGAGGGACCCACAGGGGTCACCCAGCCCCATGGACAGAAGGACAGAAGCCAGGATGGAGAACCTGAAGGCAACAGAGCCAGAGACTTACCCCCTCCTGCCCCTGCTGAGAACTGAAGCCTGGCTGGGCATCCCTGCGATGGGAGACTTTTGATTTTTGTTTCTTTGTTGATTTCGAGGGGATCCGTCCGTCAGTCACTCTAGTATCACCTCCCGTAAGGGCAAGTGTAACGCCAGACCCTCCATAACATCACTGCAGGCGTGCGTTTTCCCTCGACTAAGGTAGGCAGCTTATGCAGATAAAAATTCATTTTGAGCCCTGACCAGTGTGGCTCGGTGGGTTGAGTGTGGTCCTGCAAACGGAAAGGTCAGGGCGCACGCCTGGGCTGCAGGCCAGGCCCCTGGTTGGGGACCGTGCGAGACGCAACGGATTGATGTTTCTCTCCCCCTCTTCCTCCGTCCCTTCCCCTCTATCTAAAATCAATAAGTAAAATCTTTAAAAACATTAGATTTCAGTTTCTCATTTGATCGAGAAGCGTGTCGGGTGCCTGAGGCAGTGCCTGCACTCCAAGGTCAGCTGCTGGAGGAGCACTCTCAGAATTTGCCCGCAGTGAAGGGCCCCCAAGCAAACTTGTCACTGCTGCGGGGACACCCATTCCCCTACTCTGGCCTAACTCCACGCCACCCAGTTATCTGGGCTGGCAGGGCTGCAGGGTCCCTGGGACCAGAGTTGGGATTTCCCTGAAGGGGGTCCTGGGGAGACTGTGGGGAGGGGCTGCTGCTGAGAGGCTTTTGGCTGAAGCCTGGACTCTGGCTCCCTCTGGTGGACTTGGGGGCACCCTACAGAGCACTCAGCACAGGAGACAACGGAACCCTCACAGAGCCTGAGGGGTGGGGACAGTCCCAGGTTGGTCCCACACCAGCACTGAAGAACAGGGTGACTCCACAGAAGTCACTCTGCCCCCCTGAGCCCTGGTCTCCTTCCTCATCTGCAAAAGTGGTGGCAGTCAGGGACATTCCAAAGCTTGTCAGGGATGCCACAGAGCTGATGATGCGCCTGTGCAAGTGACAGCAGCCACAACTCCCTCCCCTGTCCCCCAGACAGAGAAAGGGGCCCAGTCCCACAAGCAGAGGGCCACTTGGTCCTGCCCATCCCCTGCCAGCAGCTGCCAGGGCTGTGTTCCCACGGCCAGCAGTCTCTGAAACAAAAACAGCAAACTGAACACTGCGGCATCACTGTCGCTAATGTCCCTGGCTCCAAGGTCACGGCCGAGTCCTGTATCTGCTTTGACGGCCAGTCTGCAGTGGCATGTTGTTTTGGCTGAACACTTATTTTTCCGTTTAAAAATCATTATGCATGCATCATTGTTTTAAAGTGAATGTGTAATTCTAAATGAATACTATTTTATGTAAATACTAATTTATTTTTAAACCTATTTGTTCATGCATACATAATACACTATCATTTACTTTGTTTATAGTTGTTTAATGGATCCCAGATTTCCATTTCAATGAATTACTGTGATTTTAATGAGAAGCTTGTAAAGGAACTAATACACGTCTCGCTGTTAATTTCCCATTCGGTCGCAGTCACTAGGCAGGTACAGCTCCTTGTGCAGTAACCGAGAGTAAAGGGCCCTGAGGTGGAAAGACTTGAGAGTCGCCGGCCTAGAGCCCAGATCCGGCACTCAGGCCTGCAATGCACTGTCCACTCAGGGCAGCTGGACCCCTGCTGGGCCCCCAAGCCCCTGCCCCACTCACCCCACCCAGGATCAGACCTGTCACCAGACAAGGGGCCTGGCCCTGAGCAGGTCTGCCTCGGCCCGCTGCAGGGTGTGGCTTCCTGACTTTGTGCATGAAAGATTCCCCAACGGGAGTCCAGGTGACTGTGAGGGAACATTTATTAGAGCTGGGACAGTGACACAGGGGAGAAGCAACAGGAGAGCCTGTCGCTCACTGGGGAGTCAGAGAACAGGGGACTTTGGGGACAGGTTTAAGGGGAGAGCTTAGCTGCCCACTGCCTCAGAGTTCAGGAGACACAGCCTGTGAAGACGGAAGTGGGGGAGAAGAAGAGAAAGAGGGTGGCGCAGGCTGCTCCCCAGAGGGCGAGTGCGCGCTGGGGCCTTTGTCTTGAGGCTTTTCTCTCTCTCTTTCAGGAAGGAATTCTAGGGGAGGTCCCAGGGGAGGTTGCAGCAGACGATGCATCTGTTCTCCAGGTGTGCCCTTTTAGGGTCATCGTCTCCTCCGATTGGTCAGTGGCAGGGCAGGGAGTCATTGGTCACTGCAGCTGGTTCCGGAATCACCACCTGGTTTTGCTGCTTTTCTGGGCTTGGAGCTGAAACACAACTGAGGCCTGGATGTCGTGTCCGGGGCGGAAAGGCCAGGGAGAAGAGGCCACCCAGTTTTGCCCCCTGATCCAGGACCCAGTTTTGCAGCCGGCTATAAATTGCTCGGCCATTGTGTTGGGCTCTCTGTCTCAGATTCCCTGTTCTATTCACCAGGGAATTTTTCAAGCTTTCCACTATCCTGTCTCAGTGCCCCCTCAGCGATTTCCATCCCTAAAATCGTTTAGGGGTGATGAGGGAGGAGGGTCTCTCTTGAGCAACTGCTTCCTGTTGACAAGAGCCCTGGTCCCTGCCTGCATAACGCAGGGAAGTCTCCTCCTGTCTGACCCAAGAGAGGCAGGGGAACAGGATCTGAGACTGGAATAGAGAGGCTTTAACTGCTTCTTCCAAAGCAGGGGTAGGCTGGGGTCCCAAAGCATCATCATCTTCATACGGAATTGTTGTAACCAACACAACCATCTAGTCCTGACAAGTCCATTCAGCCAAACCATCATGTCTCACTTCAGGAGGTGGCAATGCAGAAGGGCTTCTAGAGTGTGGCGTATATTGTGTAAACAAGCAACCATGTGAATAAGGTCATAGGCACACACTGCAAAAACAGAAAGAGCACAAAGGTTAATGGACATAGCAAATCATAAACCAGTTTCTGAGTCTTCAAGACTATCCGTTGAGAAGTGTCCCAAATACAAGGCTTTTGCAAAGGTAAGGCTTTTGCTGGAATGAAATTAAGCAATGATGATCTGATAGATGCTCCCTGTCTGCAATTAAACATCTCTGGTGATCTCATGAGGTGTTCAGGTAAATTCTGTATGGCTTACACTGCATAGTAGTTCTCAATAATTTCAAGTCAAAGAATGGGAGAAAAATATGAAACATTAGCTTGGAAGAAAACTAGAAAAATTAGGATTCAATTTAGTTTGTGGGGAACAATTGAGCTTTGCAATTTCTATTGAAACACAATTTCTCTCCCTACAATTACCCTCATTTTTCAAGGAGATTGCATTGAGTGTAGTTTCAATTTTGCCTGATTATTTGCATAACACAAGAACAGCAATTAATCACATAGGCTCTTTGAAATCTGCTTTGCTGGATTTCACAAGGAATCTTCAGATTGAGCTTTAGTCAGCTTCTCTGGGTACAGAAGCCAAGCCATACAGTTGCCATGTGGCTTTGCCTGTAACACCTACAAGTTTGGGGAGCAGCCCACACCATTCCCTTTTCTTTCTTCTTACCCCCCCACCACCACTTTTTTCTTCACAGGCATGTGTCTCCTGTGAAGAAGACATGCCTAAACTTAGGGCAATAAGCTGCCGGCAGCTTGTCCCAGGCTAACCCCCGGAACCTGTGCCCAAGGCTCCCCTTTGCTGACTTCCCATGAAGTAAGGCAGTCCAGCCAAGGCTCTCCTGCTGCTGCTGCTTGCTAAGCCCTTCTTTGTTTCATTGTCTCCAGCTTTATTTTTTAAGATTTTATTTATGTCCTCACTGGTGTGGCTCAGTGGATTGAGCACTGGCCTGTGAACCAAAAGGTTGTTGGTTCGATTCCCAGTCATGGCACATGCTAGGGTTGTGGGCTGGGTCCCCAGGAGTGGGTGCACAAGAGGTAACCACACATTTATACATCTCTACCCCTCTTTCTCCCTCCTTCCCCCTCTCTCTAAAAAGTAAAGAAAAAAATTAAATAAAAAAAAGGCCTTATTTATTTTTTAGAGAGGGGGAAAGGAAGGAGAAAGAGAGAGAAACATTGATGTGCAAGAGAAATATCAATAAGTTGCATCTCAGGGGGCCCTAACTGGGGGCCTGGCCCTCTACCCAGGTGTGTGCTGTGACCATCAGTGGACACAGGTAGCTGCCACCTCTTAGCCACTGCGAATAATACCGCCATGAACACGGGCAACCACGCATCTGTTCAAGTCCCTGCTTCCACTCCTTAGCTCTAGCGCCTTTACCGCTGGCAGTGGCATTTCCCCATTCTCATTCTGAAAGCTTCTCTCGCCTTGGAAGCACCCACTGGCCGTGGGGTGGCTGACCCCGGGAAAGACTTCCTGGCAGGGCTCCAGGGCCAGGGGTCACCCGCAGCCCCGCCCAGACTCTGCAGTGGGCTCCGCTCTGCAGGGTGGTGCGAAGCAGGGACGTGTGTTGCCCTCTTCTGTGTGCGCAGCCGCGTCCTCCAGCTGTGGCTCCTGGACGGAGCCTCCGCTCCGCTCTGCTGGGAGCTGCCTCCTCCCACGTGCAGGCTGTGCCAACTCAGATCTGCCTCCACCCGGACTGCAGTCTCCACCCACCAACCCAGCCTGGCCCAGGACCCCGCACAGCCCACGTGAGCTTCCTGTCGCTGTTGTAACAAGTCACCACAAACGCAGTGGCCTAGGCCACACAGACTTGCTGTCCCACGGTTCTGGAGGCCGGAGGTCTGGCACGAGTCTCTCTGGCTGACTCCTCTGGCAGCCCTGGGGGACGATCCACTTCCTGCTGTCCCACCTTCCAGATGCATCCCACCCCGGCTCACAGCCCCGCCCTCGCAGCTCCGGACCAGCAACACCCCGCACCACTTCGCTCTGGCCCCCACTCAGCCTCCCTCTTCCACGGCAGAGGACCCTGTGCTGACCTCAGGAGCACTGGACGCTCGGGGCTCTGCTCCCGACATGAAGGTCAACTGATCACCATCTGAATTCCACCTGTGACCTTAGCTCCCCTTGGCCACGGAACCTACACACAGTCGCAGGCTCAGGGCCAGACTGTGGACACTCAGGGGCAGTCTATCCGCCCACACGCCATGAGCACCAGCCTTCTCCCTCTCCCCGAAGTCCCTGAAACACTCACTGTCCCCCCAACTGTCTCACACACCTTCACCCCTCCCTAACCCCATTGACCGGCCGTCCTGGGCTCAGCACGAGGACCCCCCTCTGCCTTGTCCGTCGTTAAGGACCCAGTGCAGCGTTCTACAGTGGTCCTCTAGTTGTGGGGCCGTGTCCCGGTTTCCCAGGACGCCACTCCCCGCGTCCACAACTTCCCGCTTAGGGAGATGGAAACATGCGTATGTCTGGGGTCACGTCTGGGGTCACTAAGAGGCGCCGAGCTCACAGAGCGCCCCCAGCCTGCCAGGTTGGGGTACCGCCCCGAACACACAGCACGACCCGTGCGCAGGGTTGCGACGCGGTTTCCCCAGGCTCAGTGTTCTCACCGTACTGCTCACCCCACCCGAGGGGTCAGGCACTCATTTACAGACGAGGAACTGAGGCCGGGCCAGGCAACAGAGGGCCCTGTGGCCCCACAGCTAGAAGGTGCTAGAACACAGGCAGCCTCCAGGCAGCTGCTCTGCAGTGCAATGTGGGGGATGCTCCCGGGACCCAGGTGTCCTTTTGTGAGCACGATCCAGAAGCCATATGACGCTGAGTCTGGAGGGGTCTCCCCACGTCCAGCGCCTGATGTGAGCACTCGTGGTGCGTCCAGGTGACCGGGGCCCACCTTCGGCAGCCCCACAGGGTGGCTGGTGGATATCAGCACTCCACTCGCAATTCTCTAAGAGCCCACAATGGGTGTCACCAAGTCGTGGGACAGCGCCCATCACTAGTGCACTGGGGTGGTGGGACTTTGGCGTCATGCCTGGGTCTGGGAGCCTGGCCGCGATCCCAGGGTCTGGAGCCTGTGGCACAGGCAAGCAGCCACCTCCCAGGCCACAGAGCCTCAGGGCACTGAGCACAGAGCACTGGCAGCCCCGGCCTGGCCGTGGGAGATAAGGGGGGGGACCCGCTGGGCTTGGCGCCTCCCTCCCTGCCAGTCCTTGTCCCGGCACCGCAAGGCGCCTGTGCACTGACAGACCCCAGGCCGGGCCCCCCCAGGGCGGGGGCAATGCTGATTCAGACGCCAAGGCAGGCCTGCCAGGCCGGAGAGAAGCCAGGCCCCAGGGGCTCCCCAGAGGGGCCGTTCCCTCCGGGGAGGAAGCGGTTTTACTTTCAGAAAGCTCTCTTACTCTAACTCCGGGGCTTCTCGGAAACCATGAGAAGAGGCTCAAGTATTTGCCCTCGACCCAAACACACTGGAGACAGCCAACGCCCATGTCTCCGTCACATGTCCAGCCTCTTACACAGCCGTCCGGGCCCAGAAGCAGGCCCTGACAGCTGCTTCTCTGGGCGGGCCGGAGCCACCGCCTCCATCCCACGTGGGTTTGCTTTCCTGCCTGCACGTCTGAGCCCTGTGCTTGCAGCCTGGAGCGGTTCCCCCCTCTGCTCTGAAGGCCTTTGAGGACCCACCAGAAGCTTATCCCAAGCCTCAAATTCTCCCAGTGCCTCAGACCCCGAGGCCTCCTCCCTGGGCTGTGCCTGGGGCCCCGATGTCATCATCATCGGGGGACCTTGGAGCCTTGACTGCCTTTCCGGCCCATCCCATCCCTCCGCCTGCCGTGCTCCCCTGTGTGCCCGACACATGGCATCTGATGCCTCGGGCTTCAGCTGCTCCTGCCCTCCCTGCTCCCTCACTTTCCTGCCCCTCTTCAGTCTGGTCCGAAGGTCACTTCCTCTGAAAGGTTGTCCTTGGCCCTCAAGACAAGGACGAAGCGGCCCGATGCCTGCCCCATGGCACCCAACCTTCTCTTCCTCACCTCTGCCCAGGGTCTCCCCAAAGGCCCGCCGTCCGCTGCATGAGTCAGGCGCCTGGTTCAGCAGGCTACATTGTAACGAGACAAAGGTTGCAGCCAGTGAGACAGGTTTTTCACACAGACTGCTGCTTTGATTTTCTCGCTGGCCTGTGAAGAGTTCTGCTCCCTGCGGTGATCGGGTAAGGGACAGCAGAGAATAACACAGACGAGAGCAGGGAAAGGAGCAGGCTGGGTGGAAAGGAAGCAGCGTGCACAGAGGCACCTGAAGGGCCAGGGGTGGGGAGACGTGACTCAGACGGGCTGCACACGGAGGGCTGCAGGTCCTGGGGACCGCCTCTCAGCTGTTGGTCACTGATCACAGCCCTGAGGCTCCGATCTGGCCGTGCGCACTTCTGACAAGTGTGGCCTCAGCCGCCCTCCTGGGGGATTGTCCTGGAGCCACACCTGTGGCAGGAGCTTCTCTGGCTTGGTGGGCCTGTGGTCGGGTCCCACACTCACCAGCACAGTTCACAGGCGGTTCCAGAACACCTGGGGCTTTTTTACTCCTGGCCGTAGAATCGGCCTGAGAAGAGCACAGGGTCTAGGGTTGAGGCAGGGTGGGGGTGGGGAGGGGGGCGGGGGTGGCAGCTGGATAAAGGAGATGACCCATGGGAAGCAAGTTCTCTGGGCTGGGAAGCCTAACAGGTTGGCTCTTAACAGTTCTCTCTGCAGAGATCACAGCCGCTGTCGCCACCTACTGGCCATGGTGGAAGTGGCCTTTGGCCTTCGGCACCCGGCCCACCTGGCAGCACCTGCGCCCAGGTAAAGAAGCCCAGAGAGGGGGACTGAGGACTTCCACTCAGAAGAGAGGCGAGACTCTGATTGACAGAGGACATTTTCTGAGTAATATTTCAATAAGCATTTGAAGACTCTGAGTTCTAAATATTCTCTAAAAACACAGAATGGCAGAGAACAGGTACCCCAGGGCACCCCGCCTCCCACGCCAGCGCCACTGACACCTCTGTGGGCGTCTCACACTGAACACTCACAGCCGCCGCAGAGAGCGGTGTGCACGTGTTCCCGAAAACCCACGGAGCATGCGTTTCAGGCGTGGCCCTGTGCCCGCCCCCGGGTACAGAGTGAGCGGCATTTGTTGACCCAGCACCGGCCCTTCTGGTGCCTTCTCTCCCGCGTGACTCAGGGTTGCCCACTTTAGCGATGGAAACACAGGATTCTGGTTAAATCCGCATCTCAGGTTCTTAACAGACTTTTTTTTAGTTATGTCTGTATGCCTACAAATGTGTTTATGGTTATTTGTTGCCCTGGTTGGTGTAGCTCAGTGGATTGAGCGTGGGCCTGCGAACCAGAGAATTGTGGTTTGATTCCCAGCCAGGGCACATGCCTGGGTTGCGGGCCAGTCCCAGCAGGGGACTCATGAGAGGCAACCACACATTGATGTTTCTCTCCCTATCTCCATCTCTTTCCCCTAAAGATAAATAAATAAAATATTTTTAAAAAGTTTTCCGTTCTTTCTGGGGTGGGGGCGGCCCTGGATGGGGGCTGTGGCAGGGTGCGGGGATCAGTGCCATGGCCACGGCGCTGACCGGAAACTGCTTAACTTCCTGTGGAGGCAAAGCAGAATTTCGTAAGGACATAATGAATGCAGAAGCGAGAACCCGCGGCGGCCGTGCAGGCCCTGATGTAGGTCAAGGTGGTATCTTCAGACAGTCATGAGTTTGTTGAGAGAGGGGACAAGCACTAACCTCAGGAACGATAAAAGCCATGTTGAGTGGCCCGGGTCGGTTTCCTGAGAATGAAACCGATGAAGTCCTTTAGAGAGGTCCCCTCACAGGTGCCATTGACAGTATGCGTGTCTTTCATGTGCAAGGTTGGCTGCACCCACAGCTCCTCGCAGACGCCTGAATTCCCAGCTGCACCTGCTGATGGCTGCGAACTTCCCAGACTGTTAAATAAAATAAGTTATTATAGACCATTAACTTTTTCCAGGATTTTTATTTTAAAAAGTTATTTGTTCTCTATCTAAAATTCAAACTGCACTGGGTGTCCTGTATTTTACCTGGCAACCGTAGGGCACCCTTAGTTTCTCAAAATGCTGGTCGCAATCCTGACCCAACATCACCATCTGCTGGTGAGTCATGGGCTCCCGGTGCACAAAGCTGCAGGGTATTGCCTACTGTTCCAGAAGTTACAGGGCCATGGATGACCTGGCCCCTCCCCACATCTCCAAATACTTGCTTCTCACTCACTTTGGGCCACCCCAGTGCGCTTGCTCTTTGCTGCCTCTCAAACGTTTCCGGGGGGTTTCTGCTTTAAGGGATTTCCACCTGCTCTTCACGCTGGTTGGATCGCTTTGGATTGCTCCCCACGGAGCCGGTGCCGGGGGGTCGTTCACTGACTCCCAGGGGACAGTTCTGAGACAGGAAGCACATGCCACACCATGCCTTTCCACGGAGCAGACTTGTGTGGAATTGGTGGAGCAGGTGTGAAGGGCAGGAGCAGCCCAAAGCTATGTTAAGGCTGACACTGGAGCTCCGGCTGGTGTGGCTCAATGGGCTGAGTGTCGTCTGGCAAACCGTGAAGGTCTCTGGTTTAATTCCCAGTCAGGGCACATGCCTGGGTTGCGGGTTCAGTCCCCAACTGGGGGCATGTACAGGAGGCAACTGATTGATGGTTCTCTTGCACACTGATGTTTCTCTCCCTTTCTCCCACCCTTCCCCTCTCTCTAAAAATAAATAAAATCTTTAAAAAAAAAAAAAAAGGCTGACACTGGATGGCAAAGGCAGGAGTGGCTGGGGCCCTACAATTCACAGGCACAAGACGGGCTCGGGGTTACCAGAACCTAGCAGCTCACAGGCCTGAGTCATGGCTGCCGCATAGAGGATGGCGCCCGGATCTGCTGCTGAGGGGACCTGGGCAGCTTGGGGAGGAGTCCCCTAAGGGTTGGCCTGGCATCTCAGAGGAAGGACGGCTGCCCACCTGTGTCGAGGTCTCAGAGGATCCACCGAGGGGCTGGAGACCTGGGACCCCAAACTCTGAGATAGGCGCTGTCAGCAGTCAGAAGAGACTGGCTCTGAATGTGCCAAGAAAAACCAAAATTCAGATTTTTGGGTGCTCACTGAAGGTATACTGGGTCAGACTTTCTCCCTGTGAACAGGGCCCAGGAATGATGCCACCGATTTGATACTGCGCATGTCGGTAGGGGACTCTGCAAACAACGTTTCTCCATCGTCAGCTGGTTTCTTACTGTTTCTTCCTAAAGAGTTTGAAGGAGCCCGGATCCGAGGGGGAGGAAGAGGAGATTTCTTCTCTCCCGTTTGCTTTCTGCTTCTCCCATCTTGGGGTGAAGGGTCACGGGCGGGACCGGCCATCCCGGCCTCAGCGGCCAAAGCCCCGCATTGCAGGCAGAGGGGGTGGCTGCCCCCTCCTGGCCAGGGGCGTCCACATGCGGCCCGGGATGGCTGCGAATGCGGCCCACCACAAAACTGCAAATTTACTGAAAGCATTATGAGATTTTTTTGTGATCATGTGTCACAGTGTATTTAACGTGTGGCCCAAGACCACTCTTCTGCCGTGTGGCGCAGAGACGCCGAAAGTGGACACTCCGGCCTCCAGGCCCCACTCACCCGTCTCAGTTCAGGCTGCTCTAACGAGTATGCTCCGAGCAACAGGAATTCGCTTTGCACAGTTCTGGAGACTGGCCGTCCACGGTCAAGGCCCTGGCAGATTCGGTGTCTGGTGAGGTCCCCTTCCTGGTTCACGGACAGCTGTCCTGTCACTGTGTCCTCACGAGGCAGGACGGGGAAGGGAAACTGGGGTTTCTCTTACAAGCCTCTGCCCTCGGCTTGCAGACCGCCACGGTCCTCCCCCCGTGTCCTCACACGGTCGTCCCTCTGTGAGTGTCTGTGTCCCAATCTCCTCTTATAAGGACACCAGTGATGCTGGATCTGGGCCCACCCTAGTGGCTTCTTCCTAACTTGATTACATCTGTCAACAGTCATTCTGCAAATAAGGTCACATTCTGAGATACTGGGGGCAGGGGCTTCGACCTGTTCATTGCGGGAGGGGTTACAATTCAGCCCACATCATGGATGCTGAAAGCTTAAATTAGACAAGGCAAACACAGTCTGGGACACTGGGGGTCTCGGAGCCTGGGAGACACGAACGGAGCCCAGCAGGACCCTGAAGGCAGGACCCCTGGCTGTGGCGCCCCCTCACCCACAACCACGGCAGAGACACCCCAGCCAGGCTCCAACAAAGCCTTGGTGGGAGCTGCCGACAGGGCGGGTGCGGGCCAGAAGTGCCGCAGGCGCCCCCACGCCACCTGCGCCCTGGGCACCCGCAGCCCCCCCACCCGCGGACAGGGGAACCCTCCCAGGAGCACACTGTGCTGCCTTCCCGTGCAGCACAAGAGGTTCCGGCACTCAGGTCAACACCTGGAGAGAAGCGACAGCCACACGGAGCCGAGGTCCCAGGATGGGCTCACGGCTCCCGCCCCTCTGCCCCCTAAGAAGCCACCCGCTATTCGCACTGCCAGCTTCATTCAGCAAATACTATTCCTGCAAACAGCTGACCCAGATTCCCAGCTTGAATTAGGGCGTTTCCCAGGCAGTCGAGCATGTACAGGGGTGAATGTAGACGGTGCTTAACAGCGCACGGGCATGAAAGCAAACTTGGGCCCCTGTCTCCCTCAGGACGATGGTGCCAGCACCACCCAGAGGCCGTGGCCCCAGGCAGGACCCACCAGAGGCACACGTCTTGTCCCGCCTTCCCCAAGCTGGATGCTGACTCACGGAACCACTGCAGAAAGGTCTGTGTTTTAAACTTTAATTAACCTACATTCCTTCTTAGATCTTGTGACCTGATTTTCCATCCTCTCTCTCTGCTGGAACCCACATGCCAGCAATAGAATCGCTTTTCCTTTTAACCCCAGTACCCTTCAAATAGGGCTTGACCCCCCAAAGCAAAGGACGTGAGCATGAGGAGCAGAGGAACCAGTGACAAACAGTTAGAGTCACTCTTCCCCTTGACCTTCGCCTCTGGAATCATGGAGGTGGAGTGAGGGGACAGGTCCAGGCCAGTTGTGCCCAGGGCAATGTGTCGACCACCAAAATGCAGACCCCCAGCTGCAGGGAGGACCGAGTTCTCCAGGCTGCTGCTCCCAGCCAGGAGCCTACTACACCCAGGGAGGAAGGCAGGTGCCATCCTGGGAGACAGGGCTGCTCTGCCGGCTGGTTCTGCCTAGAGGATTCCACGGGGGCCACGGCAGACCTTCCTTAGGCTGCCCAGCCTCTGGGGTGCTGCCCGTCTTCCCTCAGAGTCACACCCGAGTGACCGTCCATCCCAGCAGGTCCAGCCCTCCCCACCTCCCTCCTCACCTTCCCTCCCACGGCCGTTTCCCACCATGAAACATTTGATCTCATGGAGACTCAGACTGACACAGAAACCAGCTGCCTCATCCCCCAATACCCCCACTGCCCCCGGCATCCCTCACCTGAGCATTGCAAAGGCTTCTTGCCCCCATAGTCTGACACCCCCGCTTCTGTCCCCTCCAACTTGAAGCCAGAGTGCTTGCCTGCCCGGCCCTCTGCCCAGCCTCCCCCACGCCCCTGCCCTGTGCTGCACTCCAGCCAGACTGGCCTCCGCCCACAGGTGCTGAGGTTCCCTCCTCTCCACGCTCTCCCCAGACCTGCCAGTGGGGCCTGCAGACCTTTACCTCCTCTCCTGGGGAGATGGCCCCGACCACTCCCGACACGGGCTTCCCGCCCGTCATCCTGCTCTGCTTTCTTCCACAGCCACGAGCACCTGGAGCAGAAGAGAGAACCAGCGGGTGGATTAGACTGTGTCATGCAGAGCCAGACTCCCCCAACCAGGACCAGGGCGGGACGTGTGCCGCTTCACTCACCAGCAACGTCCCGGGCAGCAGGGAGCACCTGCGTTCAACAGGGGATGAGAGGGGACAGATGGACACAGGTTTCAGAGGAAGAAAATAGAGCGGCGAGGAAGGAATAACAAAATAAAACTTCCCGGAATGAAACAGTCCTTCCTTATCTGACACCAACTCTGAAAGCAAACAAAATAAAACAAAAATAAAATAAATGTTATCCAGAATGCATAAAGAACTTGTGAAAAGTAACAGACAGAAACCTGAGGGTACACAGGGGCACCTCACACCTTACCAGGCACCATCCATCTCCCCAAAGAGCTGGCTCTGCTCTGTCACTCCAGGGAGAAGGAGGGTCCTCTCCTCCCCCTGGTAACCACTCAGCCAATGAGATGCCTTGAGACTTCCAACTCCCAGTTTCCTCCAATGGACTCTCAGTTTACAACAGCCCCTTGGCACCCAGTCTTTCCTCTATAAAAGAACATTCCTCTCCCTTGTTCTCTGGGCTTGCCGCCTGGTTCACCATTGGGTCTATGTACCCAATTAGGTTTCTTTGTTGTTCCAGAATAACCCATTTTGCTGGAGAAATATCAAGCTATTTTTTAAAAGATTTTATTTCTTTATTTTAAATAAATAAATAAATCTCTGGTGTGCCCCCTCCTGGGGACCTGGCCCACAATTCAGGCTCATGCCCTGACTGGGAATCAAACTCCAGACCTTTTGGTTCACAGGCTGGTGCTCAATCCACTGAGCCACACAGTAGCCAGGGCTCCAGCTATTTCTTTAAGGTCAACAAACTCTTGAAACTCGGTGAGAAAACACCACAATTTTTGAAATGGTCAACAGATTTAAATAGACACATCTCCAAAGAAGTTATACAAATGGTAGAGAAGCGTATGAAAAGATGGACAAAAGTCCTCAGCTATTAAGGAAGTGTGCACTGAAATCACAGGAAGATACTAGTCTACACTTACTAGAATTGCCACAGTTGACAGACCGGGACGGTCCCCCGGTGGTCTGGTGAAGAGGCCCGGTGGACTCTGTCGCTGAGCTCCTGAGCGAGCAGTCTGCCCTGTCCTGCAGGCCGAGCGGGCGGGTCTCACAGGTGCCTGCCACAGTCAAGTCTGCTGAAAGCCGCCCCTGAGCACACTGCCCGGAGAAGGGCCCTCTGACAGCCAGGCAAGGCGGTCCCCCCAGGGTGAGACACGGCCCAGCCTCGCACACCGTCAGCGGCAGGGAGGGGCTGTGTGTGCGGGAAAACAGAGATGTCACTTGTGGGGGTGTGGGGAATGCACATGGCCCCCCAGATCACGCAGGGAGGGCCCTGAAGGCATTTCGTTCTTGTCCTCCTCCAAAAAGTGGGGGCCAAGCACAGACACAGCTACAGGGGCCGCACTCATTCCAAGCCTGCCCGTTCACGCCCTCGGGTCAGAGTTCTCCGAAAATGACCTAACTTTCAGACAAACCCCATCTTTCTCAAGGTCTGTTAACTCTCAGAGAAAGCCAGAAGGACCGGACATGTGAACATGCTCACAACTAAATTCCTCTGGTGTCTTACTACAAAGAAGCAAACACAGGCCTGGCCAGGGAGCTCAGTGGGTTAGAGCACCGTCCCAATGCACCACGGTTGTGGGTTTGATCCCCAGTCAGGCCACAGACAAGAATCAACCAATGAGCCCTGGCTGGTGTGGCTCAGTGGACTGAGTGCTGGCCTGTGAGCCAAAGGGTCGCTGGTTCGATTCCCAGCTGGAACACATGCCTGGGTTGTGGGCCAGGGGTTCTCAGTAGGGGGCATGTGAATCAACCAATAGATGAATCAATCAGTCAACAACAAATTGATGTTTCTTTCTCTCTCCCTTCCTCGCTCTCTAAACTCACTCAATAAATATAAAAAGAAGCAAATATAAATAATTGCAGTTTTCAAAAGCTACTAGGCACATAGTATTCACATCAAAATTTCTGCTCAACATTGAGTGTTGGACTTTGTTGGGAAGTGGCAGCTGTTATTGAAATATAAAAGTACTATGGACTGACTTGATCTAGATAATAAGATTAAATCCCCCAATGTTTATTTATGCTAAAGGAGACTCCAACTCAAGCTCGGAGTGATATCTGTGGGGGGGAAATGTCTCTAGACAGCAGTAAAGGTGGGAGAGAGACCCGAAATGGACCTGAGACCTGATCCCAGACTGGTCCCGCCTCCCTTCCGGACAGCTGCGGCTCGGGCCGGAAAGGCCGCAAGGGCCCTCCCGGTCCTCAGTCTCTCTCCTTCCGGAGCAGAAATTGCAAACTATCAGCCCTGGGCCAGACACAACCCCTTCATGTTCAGTCTGGCCTGCATGGACTTGTTCTGTTTTTTCTTTTTAAATTCAATGAAAATGCCTTCACACAGGGCTCTCCAGTTTGCCACAGTCCCCACCTTGCCTCACTGCCTCATACTCCGCTCCCACCTGCCTGGCCCCTAAGGACTTGGGTTTACAACTCTTGCTCTGCAAGGCTAAGGAATTTCTGACATTGCACTTGATCTCATGGCCACCTAAATGCTAGTGACAGGTGTTTTCAGTTTACTTTGGTCTCTACTTGTGTTGCTGAGTAAATCTCATGTCCTGAAATCGATTTTTCCCCTTTGGTGACCTCATAGACTTATCATTCCTATTTAACAGAACAATAATAGCTCAAAATGCTAAAAAGACTAGCTCAAAGTCGCAGTTAATGTCTCAGAACTCTAAATATATTTGTCAAAAACTTTTTCACTTGAAAAATACAGAAAAGCACCCTGCTGGTGTAGCTCAGTGGACTGAGCATGGGCCTTCGAACCAAAAGATCGCGGTTTGATTCCCAGTCTGAGCACATGCCTGGGTTGCAGGCCAGTTCCCATCAGGGGATGCACGAGAAGCAACCATACATTGATATTCTCTCCCTCTCTCCTTCCCTTCCCTTCTAAAGATAAATAAATAAAAATAAATAAAATTTAAAAAAAAGAAAAATACAGGAAAGCACAAAACAGGAAACAAGTGCCCTGGCTGAGTAGCTCAGTGGGTTACAGCATCATCCTGATATGCCAAGGTTGTGGGTTCGATCCCCAGTCAGAGCACACACGAGTGTCAACCAGTAAATGCATCAGTAAGTGAAGCAACAAATCGATGCTTCACTCACTCTCTCTCTAAAATCAATAAATAAAAACCTAAAAGAAACAGGAAACAAGTTTCATATATGTATATAAATGACAGAAATATTTGTGATGTTCATCATATCTAATCTCAGGAATGTGAATTTTTATATATCTATGATCATTTTTTGTATATTCAGATATAGTCACTTGGGTTATTGCAGGGTTTTATTCTTTTTTGTGGTAAAATGTACCTAACATAAAATTTGCCATTTTAATCATTTTTAATGACTTTTAGAGAGAGAGAGAGAGAGAAAAGGAAAAACATCGATTTTTTGCATTTTTAATTTGTGCATTCATGGGTTTGTTCCTGTGCGTGCCCTGACCCAGGATCGAACCTGCCACCGTGGTGTGTTGAACGTTGTGGTGCCTGAACCAGCTGAGCTGCCCAGCCGGGGCCCCTTTTAGACACTTTTTTAAGTGCTTCAGTGGCCTCGGGGAACGGACATCGCTGTGAAGCCACCACCACCACCATTTATCTACAGGACGGCCAGTCCCATGTTCCCAAACTGCAACTCTGCCCCTTAAACACTGACACCCCCACCCCTCCCCCAGCTCCCAACCCCACTTTTCTGCTTTCTGTCTCTGGGACTCTGCCTGTTCCAGCAACTGCACGTAGGTGGACTTACACAGTATTCGTCCTTTCGTGACTGACTGGCTTCTTTCACAGAGCAAGTTGGAGGGGCCTTGAAGACATCACGCTCAGTGAAAGAAGCCAATTACGGCTTTAAGCTCTGTCTGTGGTTTTAAGGCAGGAAAAATGTGTGTTAAAAGTAGCTAACAGCCCTGGCTGGTGTAGCTTAGTGGACTGAACGTGGGCCTGCGAACAAAGGACCGAGGTTCGATTCCCAGTCGGGGCACGTGCCTGGGTTGCAGGCCAGTTCCCAGCAGGGAACAAATGAGAGGCAACCACACATTGATGTTTCTTTCCCTCTCTCCTTTCCTTCCCCTCTAGAGATAATTATTTAAAGAAAAATTTTCACAACACCTCATAAAGATCTAGCAAAAGAAGATGGCGTGCGAGTGGCCAGGCGGAAAGACTTCGTTCTGAGCGAAAGCTGCCAACGTAAGAGCTGCACAGCCCTGGGCTCGGCCTGTGCTCAGGGCTGTGGAGCTGGGCTTCCCCAGCACAGCCGCACAGAATGTCCCGGCAGGAACCTCAAAGGGGGCTCGACTGCGTAGGGGAGAAATGTCTCACCCAGCCCTGGCCGGTGGGGCTCAGTGGATTGAGTGCCAACCTGTGAAGCAAAGGGTCGCTGGTTCAATTCCCAGTCAGGTCACATACCCGGGTTGTGGGCTAGGTCCCCAGTAGGGGGTGCTTAAGAGGCAACCACACACTGATGTTTCTCTCCCTCTCTTTCTCCCTCCCTTCCCCTCTCTAAAAATAAATACATAAATAAAGTCTTTAAAAACAAAAACACCTCTCGCCTAATCCAAGGAAACTCAAAACGAATCCATCCTTTAGCCCAGAGTTCTCAAAATTGCATCTGGTGTCCACCGAGTTTACTTAGATCAGCCTCACAAAATAAGGGGCGTCCAGGGCGTGTGGTTTCCGGGTGGCTCCGCTTCCACTGAGGCTGTGACAGAGACAGAGGGGAGGCTGCCCGGAGTGCGGACTAAATCTCAGTCGAGTGGCAGTTTAGAGAGGCCACCCTGCGGGTCACAAAGGCGACCAGACCTTCTGCCCATCACACCTGAAGCCCCTGCACGCGCCCTGCCTGGCAGGTCGCCGGGCAGCCTGGCTCACCTTAGCGTGGGGGGCAGGGAGGGCAGTACCCCCCCTCTCTTAACCATGGGTGGCCAAGGTGAGGGGTGGCTCCCTGAAGCCCCTGTCGCAGGGGGGAGAACGTGACCAAAGGGGCCAGCCACTCCCTGAGCTTCCCCAGCACGAGCTCGCTCGGTCCTGCCGCCACGCTGCGCTCTGCTCCGGGGGTGACTCCGGCCCGGCGGAGGGTTGTTCGGGGGTCTGAGCGCATTGGCGCACACCCCACAACCGAGATTCCTCAAGGGGCTCTTGCTGACATTTTAGGAGTCTTGTCTCCCCGAGTGGCCATGTTTTAAATTTGGGGTTGTTTGAGGGGTTTTGTGTTTTGAAATGTCTGTTGTGAGTTCAACTGCACCCCCAAGAAAAAGGTTGAAGGCAACCTTCCGAAACGGCGCCTTTGGGGGGGAGGTGAGCTAAGGTGACGTCACACTGGACGGGGGACTAGGACAGGCCCTAAACTCACTGTCTGGCCTTCTCCTAAGGAGAGCAGAGAAGAGACACAGGGACCAGCGAGCACGCAGAGGAGAACCCACGCGAAGGCCGGACACGGGGAGGGCGTCACGGGACTGGGGCAGAGCTCGGCCTGCCGCTGCTTCGAGTCCACCAGCTGGAGGATCCAGAGCCAGGAGTGAGGCCGAGGCTGGCCCTGCCAACACCTTGATTTTGAACTTTTGGCCTCCAGAACTAGAAGAGAATAAACCTCTATTGTTTCAAACCAGGCATTTGTGATACTTTGTTAGACAAGCCACAGGAAATTAATACAGTGTCTTAAATGTTAAATTCCCTAGACCTAGCAGAGGGGTTCGGGTGGTGTTTGTTTGCTGAGTGAACCAACAAGCAAGCAGATGAGTGAAGAACAGCCCAGAGTGGAGGCGGGCGGTGGCCAGGTGAGTGTTCCCGTGCAGGTGTGGGTGTGCACGCCCACCTGGGTGGGGGTGGAGGTGGCCACTCACACCCCACCTCAGGCTCTGAGCCACAGGAGCCTTGCTCCCAGAAGAGCTACCTCATAGGGACGTGTCCCTGAGTGCCAGGGCCTCTGATATACTGAGAAAGCAGAAATTCGGATTTTTCGGTGAAATCTCCCAAGCCCTTAAATCTTGGCTCACAGAAGAAATTAGGGTGTGAGCAGACGCAGCACGTCCGCCAGCCAATGAGCGTCTCTAGCGTCCGGCTCAGGCCACAGAGGCCAGTGGGTGGAAATCAGTGGCGAAAGGGAAATGTGTCTTCAGCCCCGGGATCCCGCCTCCTCTCAGACGTGCCTGAGAAAGAGACCAGAGCCATCGAGACCCCACAGGAGGAAGACAGGCAGCATTCTCCAACCCGGATGGCCCCAGCGGCACAGCCGGGCCCTCCGGCGGGAAAAGCCCTTGAGGCCTCCGCAGGACGCCTGACCCCAACCTGGAGATAAACCCTCTCTCTGAGCCGGGGGTTTCCCCGCCCATGGGAGGAGGGGGACGACGTGCACACTCACCACCTCCCTGAGGTCAGGATGCCGAAGAGAGGACTCGGTGACAGGCCTTTGGCCTGGCGCTGTGTCATCGAAACCATTACCATAATTCTAACGGGCGAGATCAGCACAGTGCAGGGTCCCCGACAGCCAGTGCCACCACATCAGTGTAGGCCTGGGTCCCACCGGAGGGGCATGGTCACCAGGATGTGGACTTTGCTTCTCCTCGCTCATTTCCACCGCAAACTGCCGGAAGGAGGCCCCGGAACATCTCGGAAGGGAGCTCCTGAGACTGCGGTGAAAGGCAGAGGGGGTGTGGGTCCCAAAGCCACGGGCCCTGGCTTGAAGGCCAAGTGCGGGTCCCGGGACTGGCAGCAGTTGGGGCACCTGGGATCTATTAGCAAAAGAAAGGCAGGGAGGGAGGTGAGGGAGGGAGGTGAGGGAGGAAGGAAGGTGAGGGAGGAAGGAAGGTGAGGGAGGAAGGAAGGTGAGGGAGGAAGGAAGGTGAGGGAGGGAGGAGCGAGCCCAGAATGCAGCCACAGGTATCTGGACTCAAACACACGCCCCAGTGGTGGTGCTGCCCAGAGTGGTCAATGACTCAGCTGAGGAGGTGACGAGCCCTGTTGCCTGGCACGGTGGGTGCTCCGGCACAGCCCACAGCCCGCCAGCGACCAGTGGGCTCACTGCCCTTGGTGGGGACACGTCCTGGGGGTGAGGACACGTGGGGCAGAGATTGGGAACATGTGAAGACGCGCTTTCACACAGGTTTGTCAGTGGAGGTCCCGACAGGAGCCGGAGTCCCAGCCTCTTCCGCCGTCTTGTGCGCACACAGGTCCACCAGCCAGCGGGCTGGGCTGCGTGGGACCAATGCCGCTCAAGTCACGAAGGGAAGGGTCTGGCCCGGCAGTCACACACCGGAATTCCCTGAAGGACCCGAGGCCAGTGCAGAGCGAGCGGCAAGATCAATCTCCTGTACTGGGTTTTGCACGTGGCCCCTGCGAGACCAACGCACAGCCCCTCCACGAAGAGGGCCTGCTCTCCGCGGCCCCCGTGCAGCTCCGCCACTTTTTTCTCTTCCCCAGACGTTGAGAGGTGGAGTTTGGTAGCAATTGTATAGGCGATGGAGGAGGAATGTGGGGGGGCTTCACCGCTCCCTCAGATGCCTCTGCTCCTGCCCCTGTCCCCTTAGAAGCTGAAGGACCCACTCTTTTTCAAAGTTCATATTCCTTTGTTCTCAAGGGCAAGTCCCCAGCCTGCATGTTTAGCCTAATGAGGAAGGCAGACAAGTAAACAGGCAACTGCCATCAAGTTCCACGAATGCCAGTGGAGTGGGGGTCATGAAGATGGGGAGACATCCTGCCCAGAGGCTCAGAGATGCCACGGAGGGGGCATGCCTTTGTGGGTGTCCACCGGGTTTGTTTACGTGTGGCCTCCCCGGGTAGGGCCTGTGTGGTAGGTGGGGCCTGGATCCTCGCTGCCTAGCAATTCAGAAACCTTTCCTGACACGGCGGCTTAGATTACCACGGTGCAGCACACGAGCCCTCAAGGAGCCCCCGCCCGCCCCCGCCTCTGTGCACACCAGATAGCCTTCCCTCCCGCCCCCACCTTCCAGTTTCTGCGCTGCGCACCCGCTGACCGGCCAGAGCGACTAGAAGGACACCGCTCATCCCCATAGCTCCTCCTCAAGTGCAGGAGCCAGGGACTGCGTGGCTGACAATGCGCAGCTTTGGATTTTTTTTAAACTACTTTTCTTTCAAAATTTTTTATTTATTTACTTTGAGAGAGACAGCAGTGTACGGTTGCCTGTTGCGTACCCCACCACCAGGGACCTGGCCCACAACCCAGGCGTGTGCCCTGACTGGGAATCCAACCGGTGACCCTTTCATTTAAAGGCCAGCTCCCAACCCACTGAGCCACAGCAGCCGGGGCACAGTGTGCAGCTGGGAAACACAGTGAAGGTCTGAGAAAGCTGAGAGAAGTGTCACAGAGGACAATGCCTTGGCCCCCCAGTGGCCCGCATCTCAGAAGCACAAGAGCCTCCATCCACTCAGACTTGTTGTTGCTCAAGGCGGCGACTTCACACTCAGCAGACTCATAGACACCCATGTGTAAACAATCGTACAGCCGGTTTACTAATCTACCCTTTCAGCTACTATTTATGTCTGCTGTTCAGGGCATGCACTCCAATGCATAATTCAGGAACTCCTTCGCAAAGGATTTCATAAGCACCACGTGCTCATTATTTAGCAAACTGTGAGCACCTGCCTGGAGGAAATAATGCAGCCAGGTGAGGTGGAGAACCCAGAAAAGGCAGGTGGAATTGTGCAATGAACTTGGCGTCAAACAAGCAGGAGTTCAAACGCTGTCCACCATTTATCATGCAGGTGACTCTGGGACAATTACTTAACCTTCCCGAGTCTCTTTCCTCCCCTGTAAAATGGGTTTGACAGCACCCCTTCACATGATCATTACTAAACGAGGTCATCTAGGGAGATTGCCTAGCTTTGTGTTTATATTTATTTACCTGGAGAGGCTCTGGCACATGGGGTTAAGGGAACAGACTTTGGGATCACACAGACCTGGGTCTAAGGTCTAGCTCTGTCCCTTCACAGGTACATGATCTGGGGCAAAATGCTTGGGGTTTTTTGTTTTTTAAGATTGTATGTTTTTAGACTGAGAGGGAGAGAAACACCAATGTGTGGTTGCCTTTCATGCGCCCTCTACTGGGGACCTGCCCACAACCCAGGCATGTGCCCTGGCTGGGAATCGAAGGGACAACCTTTTGGTTCACAGGCCAGCACTCAATACTGAGCCACACCAGCCAGGACAGTACAAACTTTTAAAATAAAATTAAATATGAGGCCATTAACCATACAAAAAAAAACCCTAATTAATTTGTATTTGGTTATTTAAAACCTTTTCTGAGGCAGGCCTCTTACCTTAAACTAGTTTCATACTCGTATTTTCCAACAGAGTTTCTAAAATAATGTCATTTGCATGCGGTTGCATGCGGTCATGCAAAAACTCAACTGTTTCAATACCGCTAAGTCATGCTCGGAGGTGAACCGGAGACAACGTTTCTGGGACCCTCCTTTGCAGCTCGTGGACTGGACCCTGGCCTCAGGAAGCGTTCTGCGCGCCTTCTCTCAATTCTAGACCTCCCTTTCACTTACTCTCCCCACTAACGCTGCCAATTTTAAAATGGTTTTTAAAGCTTCTAAATCATGGAAGAGTAGTCTTGAACTTAATAAACCACTCTATCTTTCCATTCTAACCTCCATTCAAACTGCATTGGTGTGCTGGAGCCGGCAGTCCCTTGCCCACTTCATGCTGCCCTCCGCAGCCTTATTTTATCCAGACCCGGGCACCCTGGACACGAGGCCAGCGGCTCTGTTATCTGGCTCTTGTTTCACAGTGGAGCGCGTTTTCAAATTTCAGGATGGACTGTTGACTTTTTACTGTCGCAACGGGAATCTCTTACACAAAACTGTTCAATGAACGGGAGTTTCGGTAATCACGAGAACTAAAATAGGAGGCTCTTTCTAAATCGCACTCATGTTCAGGTGAATGGGAACACTTGCTTTGGGTTATACTTTGCCCATAAATCACAACTTATAAACTGGTGAAGCGACTGCAGGAACAGTCAACCCACCTAATCAGGTGTGTGGGCCAGGCTCCGGGGAAGAAGCGGCCTCACGAAGACTCAGTTAGGAGGACTGGGCAGGTCACGGTCGCCGCGGCCAGGCAGACCCGAGCCCGGAAGGTTAAAGGGCCTCCAAACTTCACCCTGTCGGTGCCCAGGACTAGGGAGGAAGGAGATAAAACTTCCCGTAGAGCGGACAACCCCAGGGGACGGAAAGGAGAGCGCTAACCCCCCCCCCCACACACACACACAAGGCAGCGCATCCGCCGCGAGAACTCGGACCGTCACACGCCAATAGGACAGGGACTCAACCGCCATCTTCCCCCCACCGGCCAAACCGACAAAGCGCGGCCGAGCCCCCACCAACTCCGCGGCGCTTCCTCTCTCGCGAGGCCGCGAAGGCCTCTGGGAAACGCGGGGGTGGGGAGGGCAGGTGAAGGAAGCAGGGACCCGGGGCTGGGGGCCGGGTGAGACGGCGAGCGAAGCCTCCGAAAGCAGAAGGGGCGGGGAAGGGTGCGATTGACGCGGGGTGGAGGCCAATGACAAGCGAGCTCCGGAGGACCTCCCTCCAATGGGCTGTGCTGCCTGGCGCGGGGGGCGGGCACCGGGGTCGAGGGTAGCTTGAGCGCGGCGGCGGCGTTGTTCAGTCAGAGCGAGAACATTCCAGAGGTGAGTCCGGCGGTGAGCTGGCGGCCCCGCGCCCCCTCCCCAGCCTTCCCCGCCCCCGCGATCCCCGCGGGCCGCTGGCTGGCGGGGAAGGCGCCCCGACGCCCGTGGCTCACGGCGCCATCTCTCCGCCGCAGGTCGCCAGGCCCCGGGCGCTGAAGGGTGTGGACCCCGGACGTCGCTGGGACAGCCCCTCCCCGCTGCTCGCCGGCGCCTGCCCGGCCGCTGCTCTTCTCCGCCGCCCCTCCTCGGACTCGGGTTCACGCGCGCCTCACTTCATCCCAGTCCCGGGCGAGCAGCGTTGGGTTTATGTCTTTATTTGACGAAAACGGTGAGTCGCGGGCGGAGCGGGCCGGCGGGGAGATGGCGGCCGCACAAGATGGCGGCGCGCCGCGTGACCCGGCGTGTGTGGCGCAGTTCGGGCGGCGGGCGCCCCCTCCGCGGGCCCGCGTCCCCGCCCCTCCGCACCCCGCCCCGCGGGAGCGCGCCGCGCGGCCGTAGCCCGGCCTCCGTGCTGCATTTGTGAGTCATGGCGCGGGGCGGGGCGGGGGCGGCGCCGGGCGCCCCGCCGCCGGTTTCGATTCCCCGGCCCCGCGCTGCCGCGGCCCGGCGCTCGGACGAGCGGGCCGCGGCCGGGGCCACCCGCCGCCCGGGAGAGGCCTCGCCACGTCGCGGCTCCGCGGCGTCCGGCGAGCGACGGCGGTCGCGGGGGTCCAGCGACTCTTCGAGCGGAGCGGGGCCCGGAGATCGGGGCCCGGGCGCGGCCTCGCGCCGGGCGCGCTCGTGCTGGGGCTGCGTGTCCGAGGTGTGGTGGGACTGTTTCTTTGAAGTAAGCATCAGAGCGGCGGGGCGAGGCAGGAAGAACAGGTCCCGCGTCCCCAAACGGGGGCCGAGGGGGAAGGAGGGGCGCACCGGGATTGGGGGACGGCGTTTCGGGTCCCTTCCTCCTCGGCGCTGGAAGTCGGGCTGGTCGCTGCCGGTCCCAGCGGGGCGGGCTCCCCGCGACCCAGTCGGGCGGGGTCGCACGGCAGCCCGGCGGCGCGGGGCCGGTCTCACCCGAGGCCCGCGGAGGCCGTTTCCGTTGCTGCGGGGTCCGGTGTCCGGGAACGCCCGTGTCCACGGGAACGCGGGTGCCTTCTGACCTCAGGACTCCGGGCGTGGTTACGGGGAGTGGGCGCGGGCACTCCCTACGGAGCCGAGTTAAATGGGGGGCATGTGTGTTCTCTCCCTGTCTCTTTCAGAGCTGTTGCGCAGCCATTGGTACCTGTATTGGGAAAACATAGCGTACAAGCAAGGAGCTTACAGCCTCAGTGGCGAAAACTTTTTCATGTCAGAGACCGAGAACTCTTGCAGTCGTTTATGTCATCCCTTCTTCTCCAGACAGAAGATACCAAAAAGTTGCAATCAAAGAGCTCTTCATCTTATTGATAAAGCTACTAATAAGCCAAAATGTCTGTCAACGTCAACCGCAGCGTGTCAGACCAGTTCTATCGCTACAAGATGCCCCGTCTGATTGCCAAGGTAACAACTCATCATCGTTTCGGCAGCAGGTCCTAGGCCTTTCTCGTGGATTTGTGAAAGATTGCCTCTGGGGTAGACAGTGAAAAATTAAATTCTTATTTCCTGTAGGTTGAGGGCAAAGGAAATGGAATCAAGACAGTTATAGTCAACATGGTTGACGTTGCAAAGGCGCTTAATCGGCCTCCAACGTGTAAGTAACGCCTCTTGGAGAAGTCGGCAGGGCAGAGTGTTGCTCAGTCGTGGCCGTCTGCCAATCGGGTGGGTTGCGTGCTGCTTAGCCTGAGGGTCAAGTGAGACCTTGGGTTTCAGACCAACCGATACATTAGTTGCCATTAGCACAGAAAATTACCCAGGCAACTTTTTTACATTGTTTTCTCACCTGAGGACATGTTTCTGTTGAAACTAGAGAATGGGAGGGAGAGCTACCTGGCCCGGCAACACATTTTTTTAATCCCCTCCCCCCAATTGTATAGAGGATAATTGTATAAACATGTCTGAGTAGATGAAGATTAATTTAGTTAACTGTGGTTAAACTTCCTTTTTCCTAAATAGATCCCACCAAATATTTTGGTTGTGAGCTGGGAGCACAGACCCAGTTTGATGTTAAGAATGACCGTTACATTGTCAATGGATCTCATGAGGCGAATAAGCTGCAAGACATGTTGGATGGTTTCATCAAGAAATTCGTTCTCTGTCCTGAGTGTGAGAACCCTGAAACGGAGCTGGTGAGTGCCTTGGGGGTTCTTGTTAGCGGAAGAAACGGAGTTTCGTACCTGCTTTTGTGATCAGTCCTTGGTAGCTCCAAGTAACGTTCTTGACAAGGCAGAGCACACTCAGTTGGGAATAAAGATTTTGAAGATGTTTACATACTGACTTTTTTTTTTCTTTTTTAAGTAGATCACTTCTAGAGAAACACTTTTGTGTGTTAAGGTGGTGTTTCAGTTAGATGTCTTCTGTTGGTCATTTTCACCCTTGTTCTTGCAGAATTCCTACCATGTGTTATGGATGACATACTTTTTTTTTTTTTTTTTTACCTTTTTTTGGCAGCATGTCAATCCAAAGAAGCAAACGATAGGTAATTCTTGTAAAGCCTGTGGTTACCGAGGCATGCTTGACACACACCATAAACTCTGCACGTTCATTCTCAAAAACCCGCCGGGTGAGTCGTCTTGGTGAACTTGTAAGATTTTTCCGTAGAGTAGCTGATTTTTGGAAATGGAAGTTTCATTGTTGTTATAAAACGAATATAAGGAATTTATGATTCTCTTGACGTTTTAGTGAAGATGTATGTTCTTAAGATGAGTGAATTAGGTGTTGTAAAGCAAATTGCGGTGGGTCATCACAAAGGCTCTCCTGAAATACTCTTTTATAAACGGGTGTGCTTAGCTCAGTAACCTTAAGTCACTTTAGGGCATTGCAAGCAACACTCTGTGGCAGATGATTGAAACCATCTGACACAATTTGAGCTTGCTATAGCAACAGAGTCTAACCTATTCCGGCACTCTCTTCTCCATGGGACAAGCCGTTATACAGACTTAGACAGTGTTCCAGCTGATGGTTGAAGGGCAGTTGTGCTGTGCCCTTCAGTCAAGTTCATGAATGATAGGAGAGGGTCATGAATGCCAACCTTCACTTTTGGGTCTTCGGAGTCGTCTTTTCATGTTACTCTTACCCAAAGTTAATGCCATTAATATTTGGGACTTCCCATTCTTAACCTAAGTTTCTTTAATGAAATACAGTAAACGAATTTGGTCTATGAATCCTCTTGGAATTTTAGGTAGCACCGTGTTTGGTTTTCTGAGAGGAGGGCTTTAAATGTTCACGACAGGAAATGAGGTACAAAATGAGCTGGGTACTAAAGTTCTCTCTGTTGTTTCCCCATAGAGAATAGTGATAGTGCTGCAGGAAAGAAAGAGAAGGAAAAGAAAAACAGGAAGGGCAAAGACAAGGAGAATGGCTCCGTGTCCAGCAGTGAGACGCCGCCACCACCACCGCCGCCAAGTGAAATGAGTCCCCCTCCACATGCTGACGTAAGTGCATGGCTGATGGTGTGGGAGGTGTCAGGGCTGTGTACAGTATGTTTGGTTACAGTGAGCAGAAATACCGAAACAGCATGTTGGGTTCCAGGTGCAAGTGATTGAATTTAGGTGAATCCAATTTTTAGTGGAAAATGCACTTGGTGTTATTTGCTTGACTAGAAATCAGAAACACCTTTTACGTTTTTAAGGCGTTTCACCAAGCACTTTGCCCTTGAAACAGGAGGAAGAAGAAGATGATGACTGGGGGGAGGACACAACTGAGGAAGCTCAAAGACGCAGGATGGATGAAATCAGTGACCACGCAAAAGTTCTGACACTCAGTGATGATTTGGAAAGGACTATTGAAGAACGGGTCAACATCCTGTTTGATTTTGTTAAGGTAAACGTTTGGTAAACATTTGCTTCAACCGAGGTGATCAATAAAATCAGCTTCAATCCAAGCTCAGGTGTTTGTTAGATGTTTATTACTTTGAGCAGATAGTTGGCAAGTAACTTTTTCATGCTTTTTTTTTTTTTTTTAAATATTTGAATGCAAGGCTTCCTTTTACTTTTTGTTTGTTTGTTCAAATACAGTTTCCAGCCAGTACTTTTGGCAGTTGTTGATCATTTGGAAATCTTATAACTGTCCAACTAGGGGAGACATTCATGAGAGTGGGGAACTAACAGGTATGTCTACAGCAAAATGTGACTCCATTTCACCAAAATGCTTCCTTTTATTTGCAGAAAAAGAAAGAAGAGGGCATTATTGACTCCTCTGACAAAGAAATTGTTGCCGAAGCAGAAAGACTAGATGTAAAAGCTATGGGCCCTCTTGTTTTGACAGAAGTTCTTTTTAATGAGAAGATTAGAGAACAGATTAAGAAATACAGGCGCCATTTTCTACGAGTAAGCAATTTCCGATTCATAAATGAGATTACAGCTGTGTGACCTTGGAAACATTACCTTCTCTTTCCCATTTGTTCTTTGTCATCCTGAAAACAGAGGTGACTGACTTACCTTACAGGCATGGCAGAATGTGAAGGCTGCACATGGTCTCTTATAGATAAAGTAATGCTGAACTTCTTGTGTGTCAGCCTTTTTGAACCATTTTTGTGGGGCTGTAACTTTAAGGAACAACCCCAAGGCATTGAAAATATATGCATATTATAATGGTCAGCTTAGGACATCTGTACAAGCTTGTTAATACAGAGATAAAATCTCTTTGCAGTTCTGTCACAACAACAAAAAAGCTCAGCGGTACCTTCTTCATGGTTTGGAGTGTGTGGTGGCAATGCATCAAGCTCAGCTCGTCTCCAAGATCCCACATATCTTAAAGGAGATGTACGACGCGGACCTTCTGGAGGAAGAGGTCATCATCAGCTGGTCGGAGAAGGTAGGGAATAGATAAAGGGCTCTTAAAGATCAAAAGATTTGGGATTTTTGTTTTTTGGAGTAAGTAACTTGTAATAGCTACTCTCTACATGAAAGCACAGTTGTGTGCTAGCCGGTGTGGTTCAGTGGATTGAGTACAGGTTATGAACCAAAAGGTCAGCAGGTTCAGTTCTCCATCAGGGCATGGCCGTCCTGAGTTGTGGGCCAGGTCCCTAGTTGGGCGTGTGGGAGGCAATTGATGTTTTTCTCTCTCATTTTCTCCCTTCCCTTCTTCCAAAATAAGTAAGTAGAATCTTTTAAAAATATACAGTTGCCCTGGCTGGTGTAGGGCCAACGGACCAAAGGGTCACTAGTTTGATTTCCAGTCAGGGCACGTGCCTGGGTTGCAGGCCAGGTCCCCAGTTGGGGGCATGTGAGGGGCAACCACACATTGATGTTTCTCTCCTTCTCTTTTCCTTTCTCACTCTCTAAAAAATAAATAAAATCTTTAAACAAACAGAGGGCAGTTGGTGTGCCTGACTAATGTAACTTGTAGGGGATTTCCCACCATGGCTGGCGGCTTGCTAGTAATAACAAGAAACTGTAGATTCTTCAACAATTTTTTTGTGGAATGGAAATAATTCTGGTGAGGATTCAAGGTTATATGGTGGCCCTGGCTGGTGTGGCTCAGTGGACTGAGAGGGGGCCTGCTAACCAGAGCGTCGACAGTTCAGTTCCCAGGCCAGGTCCCCATTTAAGCACATTTGAGTGGCAACCCACAGACGTTTCTCTCTCACATCAGTGTTTTCTCTCCCTCTCTTTCTCCCTCCCTTATTCTTTCTCCCCCCCAAAAAAAATCTTTTAAAAAAAAATTATGATCCAGTTTCCTCAAAGAGCTCAGTTTGAGCAACTGTACAAAGAACTCAAATTATTATTTTTTTTTTAAGATTTTATTTATTTATCTTTAGAGGGGAAGGGAAGGGGAGAGGGAGAGAAACATCAATCTATGGTTGCCTTTCATGCGTCCCCTGCTGGGAATTGGCCTGCAAGGAACTGGCCTGCAACCCAGGCATGTGCCCTGACTGGGAATCGAACCGCGACTGTCTGGTTCGCAGGCCCGTGCTCAATCCACTGAGCTACACCAGCCAGGGCTTCAAATTATTATTTTTTTAACTTTTCACATTAAAAATTGTTTCTAATGTTTTTTAGGCCTCAAAGAAATATGTCTCAAAAGAACTTGCCAAAGAGATTCGTGTCAAAGCAGAACCATTTATAAAGTGGTTGAAGGAAGCAGAGGAGGAATCCTCTGGTGGTGAAGAAGAAGATGAAGATGAGAACATTGAGGTAAGTACTGAGGGAAGGATTAAATTTGGTGCCAGTGATGGGCATTTGAGAATGGCCAACCTAGGCGATTCAGGCAATAAAACGCTGTCTCAGTGATTTGGAAGATGGTCCTTAATAAAAGGGTAGTGAAAATAATATCCTCAGACATGATTCCAAGTAAATATCTGAATTTCGAACGTAAGGTTTATTGAAATGATGCTGGTTACGTATTAGAGGTGCTATAAAAATTAACAACATACTGTTAAAAGGGGTTTTGTTGTCGTTGGGGATTTTGTTTTTTGCAAAAGTGATGGCTGCATCTAAATGGGTTGTGTTTGTTTTTTGTGTGTGTGTTGGGGGGTTTGGGTTTTTTTGGGGGGGGGGGTTGTTTTTGTTTTTTAGTTTAAAACATCTATTGATTTTTTTTTAGGATGAGGAACATTGATTTGTTGTTCCACTTATGTGCCCTGACTAGGAATTAAACCCACAACCCTGGTGTATTGGGACAATGCTGTACCCAACTGAGCTATTTGGCCAGGGCTAATTTTTCTTCGTTTTACCACTGACATAAAGGTGTGCATGCAACTTAAAAAGTTTTTTGTTTTGTTAGGTGGTGTATTCGAAGACTGCCAATGTGCCGAAAGTTGAAGCTGTGAAGTCTGATAACAAGGACGATGACATTGATATTGATGCCATTTAAAGGGGTGGGTGCAGCCCAGCTTAACTGTAATGCTGAGAATCTTTCTGCATCATCAGCCAGAAGTGCAACATGTATGTGCAAAAGCTTAAAAGGCTTAACATCATGCTACACTTTCTGCTAAAAAATGTGTTGCCGTGAGTGGTCTGTAATTAAGCCCAACAAGATATCTCGGGAGTCCATACACATATCAGTGAGCAGATGTAGTTTGCTTATTTATAGCATGTTTCTTTTTGAAAAATTAGTGGTGGACACATTTGGATCACATTTATACAGTTATAAAAATATTTGATTTCAGTCATTCTTAGGATTTTTTGGCTCTGAATGACTTAAGCTGAAACAATTAGCTCCTTTAAAAAGCATTGTACTATCATTTAACTGGATAGAGTTCTTGGAGCCTGTTAGAAACTGCTAGGTGCTGAGACGGTAAAGAGGTCTCTAGCAGAATGTAAACATACACTTACTTGTAATTACCTTATTCAGCTATTAAGAAATACAGGACTTTCTAATCTCGAGTCCCTCAAATTGGCATCTGGTAATGTACATTCTTACCTGCCAGGGTGGACAGTGCGACACCTTTATCTTACTAAGAGAGAAGGACCTCAGTGTCCTATAAATTTTAAGAGCAGGTTTTTAAAACTTGAAAAAAAAATATTTTTTTTTTCTGGTTTGCATATGCTTGCCCCAAATTGTAGTCTTTGAAGTCATGTGCATTGCAAGTTGGATGAGCCAGGGGAGTTACTCCATTAATAAATAAGTGTTTTATGTGTATGTGGCTGTTGCTTTGTGCTGAGAGAAAACTCTCAGCTTTGGGATATGATTAAACAGTAAATTCTATGATTTTATTTGGGGGAAGAAGTAAAGAGTGCACTTAATCCCTAGCAAAAACCATACTTTTTCAACTTTTATGCTTAATGGTTTAAATTACAATTTCAAAGTGTTTAGACATATTGTGTATTTTTGTTCAGTGTGGGTTTTTCCCAATCCTGGGGCTTATTCTTTAATGTCTTACATTTGAACACGTAGGTTTTTGTTGCTATCTTGCCGAAGTAAGTGTTGCTATGTCTCAAACTTGATTATTATAATTATTTTACAAAATGTCTTATTTAAAAAGAAAACTAAAATTGTACTTCTAAGTCAGCCTATAGTTTGGTGGGAGACTTGGGGTGTCTTTTGTTTCACATTGAATATAATCAGACACTCATGGAGTCTTGGTGATGGCCACTGAATACAGGTGACTAGGGCTTGGCCCAGCCCATCCTGAGCTTTAGATTTAGAAATAGCTTCCTTTTGAATTCTGCCCAATTAGCTGATCTGAACTTACTTGTAATAGATTCTGGCCATATCTTAGAAATCATTTTCAAAGTAAAAAATTGTTTCATTTATTCCTTTTCATTAAAAGTGCACTGTGGAAATCAAGAACCATGGGGGGGTAGTTTTAATTTGGGGCACAGGCTTACATCATTCACCTCTGTTTGTGATCAATCTCAGATTATAATGAGACCTTAACAAATGTATGTAAAAATTTTTCACATTGAAATTATACAAACATTTGATACAATAAAACCTTGTTAGCTTGGTATTTTAAGAAATTAAAATCTAGTGATTTTACTGGAGAGGTATGAATTGGTCTCCAGCTGTCTTTTGATCAATTTTGATGAGAGTGAAGCAGAAGCTGTATACCTGGAGGGAATGTGCTTTGTCACACCAAAGAAAAGAGGTTTTTGCAAATTCTCATCTCACCTAGGTTCTAAACTGTTTGCCACAGGCCAGTTTGCTCTCATTATTTGAAATTCTACAGGAGATGTTGGTGGCCTGGGTCAAGTTGTGTTCAATATACATAGTGGCAAGCTAATGAGGTTCTGTTATAGAAGTTGATTTCCTTTTTTTTTTTTTTTTTTAATCTGAAGGAAAGGCTGTTCAGGGCTTCTAAACATTAAAGAAAACTTTGACTTAGACCTGTGTTCAGTCTGGTGCCAAATTTCCAATAGATTTAAATCCACGTAAGAATTTTATTCACAGAGGCTATCCTCATAGAGTAATCCTTCACTTTGTTCCATTCAACTGTCTTAAAGTTTCCTGTTTCAAACAGCTACATTACTTGATTAAAACAATATTAAAATTATATTTTGTCTCTCCTTTAATGTTAAAATTAACCTGTTTTCCTAAGATACTGGAGTATTGGAGTCAGCCATGTTTTGTAGCTGTTGCTTTGGATTTGTGTTGAACTTTGCCTTCTGCAGTTGCTAGCCCTACTCACAAAACAGATGTTGCTTATTACCTGGGTTCAGTGGTTTTTCTGGGTTTGCGTTCCTATTGTGCAACTTGTATTGATTATAGACTACAAAGGTCTGCCTTAATCTGATTTTATGGAACCTTTATGGGTGCTTACTAGGAAATTCAGGCATCACGTATACAGAGGCATACCTGAGAGACTGCAGGTTTGGTTCAAGACCGCCCTAATAAAGCAAGTTGTGTAATCATTTTGCCGGTCAGTGGTCTTGCCTTAAATTTGTAACATAACATCTGTGAAGCGTGGTAAAAACAAGGTCTCCCTGTAGTTATGCAACTGGATATAACATATATCTGTAGTTGAAAAGGAGGAAAATGGGGGGAGATTGCCCTCTAAGCCAGTCTTTTCTGAAGTAGATGAACTTAGAAGGTGTCACTTGGGGTTCTGAAGGTTTGAAGGTAGAAAAGTGTTCTCTAATCAGTGCTCCCGGTGTGTGGGGATTGACCTCTGCCTGCTGTTAACTGCAGCACACCAAACACTGGCTTAGAGCCGTCTGCCCAGAGGTCACTCCAAAATGAAGCTGACTTCCCAGGAGAGTGGCAAATCCGGAAAGGTATTCTGATGGAATCTACTTAAACCACGAGTGAGACTTAAGTTCTGTAGTTCTGAGACTACAGCTCTGCAATCGATTCTTATGTAGTGGATTCTTCCTAATGGCTGTAGCATGCTCGGCCAGTTTTCAGGCATAATCCAGAAAGGCCCAGTTAACTCAGTCTGCACTGTCACTTGGGTCCGACTCGGGCCCGTCTGACCACTCCAGAGTTTCAGGAGCTCCATGCCAGGAACCATTGCACATTGTCTCTGCCTTCTCCAACTGTGATGTGGTATGTTCTGTTTTTCCCAAGAGGAAAGACAGTCTCCTCTGTCCCCGGTATTACTTCCCCTACCTCGACTCCTAAGAGCAGACAGGGGACTTGCCAGTTGTCTGGCTGGCTTGTAGGTGGCCTCCGGGGTCTGCTGTTGTGCACCTAGATGCACAGGAATGCAGGAGCGTGTGTTCTCTGCAGTGGGGCTCCGTGCTCTTGCCTTGGCTCCTGGCCAACAGAAGTCCTGAGGAATCTCACCTCTGGGTCACTGCCAGGAATATGAACCATTTCTGTGTGCTAGGATGTGGGAATGACGGCTCCAGAAAAGTTTAATTCTTTGCTGGGATCTCAAAGCAGATGTCAGGCTCTGAGTTGCCCCAAGTGCCCGCTGTTTCGTCGTCCATCCAGTGAGTGCTCTTTAAGGGAAACTGAACTGGGCTCTGGCCAGGGCCTCCCTGTGAAACTGGAAGACTGTCTTCCAGGCCTGCCCAACAGGAATGGTAACCCTGTGTACAACACCTCAACCCCCTAACGCTGCCATTGGGGGAGAAGCTGCCAGGCTGGGGCAGTGAGGCAGAACAGTTCTGTCTGGAAGGGCAGGCGGCATGCTGGGGCCTCCAGTCATCTTGGCTAGGGCTCAGGCTTGATGGGCAGCAGGCAGCTTAAAGGAAAACGCTCTCTTGCCTGGGGAACAGTTTCGGGGTGGCACAGTTCGTGCTTCACGCAGCCCTAACCTAATGTGCCAGAGTTGGTTGGCATGAACAGTGCTCATTCTGCAGTAATAATCAGGCCAGGGCAGGGACAAAGGACAGCCACTGACCCTTACTAAAGTATCATAACAGCAGCAAGTAGTACCCAGATTAGTAGCCAGCCCTGCCCTTGGCTTGTGCAACAGAGTGGGCTGAAGAGTTACACCAGCCCCCTGAGGCAGTGAGCTGGTGCTGGAGATGTTTTGTCCCCAGATGAGGAGGACTGATAGGTGCAAGGCCAATGGGTAAGGCAGGGCTGAGTCTGGTCCCTGGGTCCTAATGTACAGGGAAGGCAGGCTTCCAAAGCACACCGTGTGACTGGTGGCACAGGGATTTGGTAACACTAAATGGGGAAGAAAAGCCCAGAGGAGGAGACTGGACTGGACTGGCTCAAGGTCCAACAGCACACCCATGTGGGGGCTGCACCCTGGGGCTTCTACCTGTGTTAACACTTGGTTCTGTGGCAATAGGAAGGCCTTTCTGATCCTTAGTTGGGACGTGGGATAGCAGCTCTTAGGCATCCCAGCATGTTCTTGAGGGAAACTGCAACTGAGGAGGCTGGAGCAGGGTGCAACAGCCATTGTCAGGCTGAGAAACTGGGTCCCAGAGGAGCAGGGCATGCACACGCACCCCGTTCCCTGAGCTGCTGGTCTTCCACAGTCTGGGTGAGCTTGCATTTGCCCTTTGTCCCCGGCCTGCAGGGAATCCCAGACCAAAGCAGGCACAGGTGGAGGAGTGGAACTATAAAGGAAAGAAATTGGGGACTTTGCGGGCAGCTTTATGAAAGAGGCAGCACCTCATATAAGAGCTGGAATTTGCCCCAGGGTGGGAGTGTGAGGTGGGAGGGGGCGTGTCTGTAAATTAAACCCAGCAGTGAGTGCAGTGGGTAGCGGGAAGGGGGCAGCAGGACCTCATCCCTGGGCCTGAGACTGGACTGCATAAGTCTTGCAAGCTGCAGGAACAGTCAAACGTTCACATTGCCCTGCTGCTGGGGGGGGGGGGGGGGGGGGGCTCAGGAGGGGTGGGGCATCCCCTGACTGACAGCAGCTGTACTGAGGGCCACACCGGTCAGACAAGGATGCACTTCACTCTGGAAAGGTTAGGGCCCCCAGGCAGGCTTGGCTGCTGGGAGGGCGCAGTGTTCTGGGCTGGAGGGACTGGCAAGCTCATTTCCCTGTTCCCACAGGCAACAGACTCTTGTGCATTCGGGGTTAATGGAACCTTCCTTCTTGTATCTCCTGTTGGTTTGGGTGAAGGTCAGTACCCAGGAGGGTGTCCCTGGAGGTTCAGGGCCTGAGGATACATTCACAGTGTTCTGGTTTCCGGACCAGGGACAGCCCTCTGCAGTTTGGGGTTGGGGAATGCAGGCAGTGAAAGAAAGCATCATCCAGTATGACGTGGGCCTCACGTGTTAGTCTTAAGTTCTTAAGACGATGGGAAGTAACCCTAAGTTGTGGAGCCCATTGGAGGAGGAAGATGGTAACCTGGCCTTGAGAGGACCTGGGTATAGCAGGTACAGCCTTGTGGACACATGCGCTAACTAGGGCTCCAGGAATGTGGGCCAAAAGCATCCTTTTGGCACTGCTTGCCTGTCTGCTGCTCTGTGGGTCTCTACTTCCCACGGCCCATACCCTTCCTGGCCCTCCATGACGACGCTCGACTTTGGGATTTGGCTTTCTCTTGGTCCTGCATCCGGTCCCGTGTCTGTCAAGCCTTTCTTCCTGCTTCCTGACGGCCAGAGTTCCAGTTCCAGTTCCCTGGGAGGGTGTGTCTGTGTCTCCACTGGCACTCAGTATCCCCGTCAGGTGGCTTCCCGCCTCCAGGAGCTCCACGGGCAGCTCCTTAGGACTGTGGCTAAGGGGGGAGGGCGTTAGCGAGGGATTTGAAACGTGGTTGCCAAGGTTTGCCTTACGATAAGGGGTTTGTGATTGGGGCAGCAGAACCCTTGGCACTTGGAGACATCTAGGACAAGCGGCCATCCCTGGAACCTGTTTCCTCCCTGATGAGCAGTTCCTGAGGACATGTGCTCAGCCTCATAACCAGTCGACCAAAGCAAGTGACACCCACCCTTCCATGAGCAGCCACTCTGGGATCCATTGCCCTGTGTGGGAGGCAAGAGGGCAGTGACACCGGCCCTGCCACAAGGGTCTTGGTTGATAGGAGAGGCACAGTTTGCCTTGTGGGCGCCCTCAGAGATCCCTGACTGAGGGGGGCTGGGCGCGGCTGTGATTCAGGTTCCCTCGAGAGGCCATCAGGAAGGGTTTCCCCGGGGGTCTGCTGTGGAGTCACTGAGACAACACCCTCCGGGCCACAGGGAGCCACAAACAGAGGAGCCAGGCAGATGCACAGGGAGCCCTTTGTGGGAAGGGAGGTCAGGCTGTGGTGACCAGACTGCACAACACAAAGGACATCAGAGGGACAGTCCGCATGAAGGGAAGATGATTCGGCTTCGGGACCTGGTGGGTGTCAGGAGCCTTTGGCATATCCAGGCGGAGTGGTCCAGGAGGCGGCAGGGTATGAGCACCAAGCTGGGAGTCCTGCTCTGGGGGCCTCTGTCAAGGCAACAGCAGAGTCTGCTTCTGGGGAGTTTCTGCTGCTTCCCCATTGGCCGGCATCTCCAAGGGTGGGGACAGATGGGGCTTATCTGCACCCCAAGTTCCCAAAACCGGGCTTGCATATGGAGGAGGTACCCAGGAGATCGCCAAGTGCCCGGATAGATTAGAGGTGGAGAGATCTGTGGGTGGGTGGACGGGTAAATGACTAGGTATGTTGGTGGGTAGGCAGGTGGATAAATTTTATTTTTATTTTTAGAAAAGAGGGAAGGGAGGGAGAAAGGGAGAGAACATCAACTTGTGAAAGAAGTATCGGTTGGAGGTGGTTCAACCATGGTTCAGTTGGCTCAGTGGGTTAGGCAAACCCAAAGGTCACGGGTTCCATTCCCAGTCAGAGCACATGCCTGGGTTGCAGGCCAAGGTCCCCAGGTGGCAGGCATGTGGCAGGCGATTGTTCAGTGTCTCTCACACACAGGTGTTTGTCTCCTCCCCTGCCCCTCTCTCTAAAAAGTAAATGAAATCTTTGAAAAAGAAGGTTTGTGTAAAAACTGAATATTGTAGACTCCATTTGAGGTGTGTGTTGAACTCTTGGCTCAGAAGGCCCAACCACTAAAAATTGGTTTGTTTCTACAAAAATTAATTCAAATATGCTTGTAAAAGATTTTATTTATTCATTTTTAGAGGAAAAGGGAGGGAAAAAGAGGAAGAGAAACATCAATGTGTGAGATACGCATCAATTAGTTGCCTCTCACACACCCTCCACTGGAAACCTGGCCCACAACCCAGGCATGTGCCCTGACTGGGAATCGAACTTGTGACCTTTCAGTTCACAGGCCAGGATACTTTTAACGTGTTGCTTTACTCAGCAGTACTCTTTTTTATCAATGGGAAATGTGATAGGCGAATAGAGAAGACAGGAACTTAAACTTGAATGAAGACAGACCAGTGTGGTGCAAGCAAACTGAAAGACTGGGGTCCCTGAAAGTGAAAACCCGAGTCAGCACTGAGGTGCAGGGACTCAGCACTGGGCCTTCTGTGAAGTACTGGGGGATGAGCCTGGGGGTCTGGAGCAGACCCCATTTGGGATCGCCCTGGCGCCCTGCTGAAGTAGGCCTCCCGCCTTATCGCCTACCTATCCAACAGGATATGAGTTCAACAAACTATGAGTTTACCAGGCTCCTGTTTTGTTAGATAGAAATAAGTCTGTTAATAGAAAATTAGCAAACATAAGGACAAACCACCAGAAGTTAAAAGATGACAGGTTTAGATTATTATCCCCAACTTTAGGTACTCATCAGGTACATTATATTAAATAACTCAAGTATTTGTAGAAGTGATAGATTTAGAGGGAAAAAAAGCGATGAAAAAAGACAACCAGGAATGTCCATGTGTATATCAAAAGTTATATTGAAATTTAGGAAAACAACATACCAGTAATTGTGACTTCTGGCAAGGATTGTGGATTGAATCCAAACAGACACCAATCCCAAAACTGTATTGAAACATTTGTAAAGGGATAAACTTTCAAAGGATTCTGGGAAGAGTAGGAGTTACCAGGAATCTGTCTCCCCACCAACAGTTGCCCTGGCAGGATCTGTCTCATGTCAGTATTTGGGAACTCGAGTCTATCAGAGGCTTTCAACTTTCTTGGACAATAGAGTTGCAGTTCACTTTGGTTAATTCAGACTCTGGCACATCAGCAGCTACCCATTGTCCATCCCCGGCCTTGTGGCAAGCAGCTGTGCGCATGTGCAACTGGAGCAACAAGGGCACAGCGTTTAGGAACTAGTGTGGGCCATGAAGACCTGTCCTCCAGATACCAGGGGTCTGTGCCTTTTGCTGACATTGCTGCTTCTGACAACAGTGTAGATGAAGAGGGGGAAACCGTGGTCTCTTCACCACTCCCCGGTGTTGCAAGCCCTTCCTCCTCCACAGGCTGAAGTGACTTCCAGGAGATTTAAAGTCATGGTGCCCTACATCCTTCCTCTTCGTGTCTTTTCACGTTCACCTTTTGGGGGCCACACTCAAGACTAGGATGTTCAAAAGCAACTGGATGGACAAGAGAAATAAGAAACCACGCATGCCCAGGGACAGGCAAAGGCCCAGAAAAGATGTGAAAAGACCTTAAGTTTACACCTCAGGCTGACCCTTGCCACAAAGACAGCCTATAAAAATTAGTTACAAAACATAAAACCCAACTGCCCTGAGGAAAAGGGAGAATCTGACTTCCAGGGTTAACACATTATAGTCAAATATCCAGTGTAGAACAAAATGAAAAAATTACAAGGGATGCAATGTAATGGGAAAGTATAATTCATTAAAAAAATAAACAGAAACTGTCCCTAAAAATGATATGATAGCAGATTTCATAGACTTTAAAACCATCTTTTAAAAAAGACTAATTATTTTTAGAGGGGTTGGAAGGGAGGGAGAAAGAGAACAGAAACATCGACGTGTGAGAGATACATCAACCGGTTTCTCTCACGAGCCCCCAACCAGGGACCTGGCCCCTAACCCAGGCATGTGCCTTCACTGGGAAATGAACCGGCAACCCTTTGAAGATTTTATTTTTATTTTTTAAATATTTTATTTATTTATCTTTAGAGGGGAAGGGAAGGAGAGAGGAAGAGAAACATCAATGTATGGTTGCCTTTCGTGTGTCCCCTGCTGGGAACTGGCCTGCAGGGAACTGGTCTGCAACCCAGGCATGTGCCCTGACTGGGAATCGAACCGCGATAGTCTGGTTCGCAGGCCCTCGCTCAATCCACCGAGATACACCAGCTAGGGCTATTTTTATTTTTAAAAAGATTTTCTTTATCTTTAGAGGGGAAGGGAAGGAGAGAGGGAGAGAAATATCAATGTTTGGTTGCCTCTTGTGCATCCCCTGCTGGGAACTGGCCTGCAACCCAGGCATGTGCCCTGACTGGGAATCACACCATGGTTGTTTGGTTCCCAGGCCCGTGCTCAATCCACTGAGCTACAGCAGCCAGGGCTAAAACAACCACCTTAAAAATACTTAAAGAATGAAAGATGTAGAGAAAGTCAAGAAAACAACATCTGGAGAAAAATGGAAATGTCAATGAAGACTTAAAAAACCACCCCAAAGGAAATTCTGGAGCTGAAGGTGCAATAACTGAAATGAAAATTTCAGAGGGAATCAAAGGCAGAAGAAAAAAATCAGTGAACTTAAGAAAGGATGATGGGGGACTTCCAGACAAGATGGCTGCATAGGTAAAAATGGCTTACCTCCTGGCACAACCACATCAGTGTTACAGCTAAAATATTGAACAACCATCACTCAAAATGGTCGGAAATCAAGTTGAATGGAATTCTGACAACTATGGATAAATTCTATGGTTAAATTTTAAAATTAGAGACTTCTGGCCAAGATGGAGGTGTAGGTGGAAATACTGTACCTAGTCACACAACCAAATTTAAAGACAACAAAGATTTAGAAACAAAAACAGAACCAAAAAGGACAGAAAATTGAACTGTACTGAAGACCTACAACAGCGATCCACTCATTCAGATTGATAAGGCGGAGTTGGTAGCCATCTGAGAGGAGTCCCGGCAGGAAAAGGCAGTGGTTGGTGACCCAGATGAGCGCAGGAACAAAAATCCCGTAAAGCTCACAAGGCAGCTGGCTGACCACGGACACACATTTGAGCGCAGATAAACCAGGTGGATTTAAAAACCGGTCAGTGAGAAAGACCTAGCAACCCGGGGCTCCAGTAACAGGAAATAAAGCCTAAAACCACCAATGGGAAAAACTTTCAGGGGTTGAGGTGCTGAGAGAGGCTCCCAGCCTCACAGGAGAGTCCCTTGGGGGACTAGAACATACACAAGCCCACACAGCCAAGAATCAGCACCAGAAGGGCCCAATTTGCTTGAGGGAAGCAGCAGAGGGGACCGAAACCGGAGAGAGAAAGGAAAAAAACGCCATTGCTCCCTCTAACCCTACCCCCATATACAGCGTCACAACCCAGCGACTTGGGTTGCCCCACCTTGGGGAATGCCTAGGCTCCAATCCTCATACGTAACAGGCACTAACAGACCAAAACATTACGGCTCAAAACCTCAGAGTCAATGTTTTTAAGCAACCAAGAGTTAGCCGACCTATCAGATGCACAGTTCAAAACACTGGTGAGCAGGATGCTCAGAACTGGTTGATTTTAGTCACAAATTAGATGAAAAAAAGAAGCAAAATGCACAGGGAATCAATAATGATGGAAAGAAAACTGGGACTAAAATCAATCAAGTGGACCAGAAGGAAGGATTAAAAAACGACCAAACAGAAAAGAATGAAGAAACAAGAATTCAAAATAATTAGGAGAGGCTTAGGAACCTCCAGGACATCTTTAAATGTTCCAACGTCCAAATTATAGGAGTACCAGAAGGGGAAGAGGAACAGCAACAAGTGGAAAACTTATTTCAACAAATAATAAAGGAGAACTTCCCCAATCTGGCAAAGGAAATAGACTTCCAGGAAATCCAGGAAGCTCAGAGAGTCCCAAAGAATTTGGACCCAAGAATGAACACACCAAGGCACATCATCATTACATTAGCCAAGATGAAAATGAAAGAGAGAATCCTAGAAGCAGCAAGAGATAAGGGGACAGCCACCTACAAAGGAGTTCCCATCAGACTGTCAGCTGATTTCTCAAAAGATACTTTACAGGCAAGAAGGGGCTGGGAAGAAGTATTCCAAGTCATGAAATCCTAAGACCTACAACCAAGATTGCTCTATCCAGCAAAGCTTTCATTTAGAATGAAAGGACAGATAAAGTGCTTCTCAGAGAAGATCAAATTCAAGGAGTTCATCATCACCAAGCCCTTATTATATGAAATGTTAAAGGGACTTATCTAAGAGAAAGAAGATAAAAAAATATGAGCAGTGAAAGGACAGCAAGCTCACAGTTATTAATAACCACACCTAAAACAAAAGCAGACTAAGCAGACAGATCAGGAGTGGAGCCATAGAAATGGAGATCACATGGAGGATTAGCAACAGGGGAGTGGGAAGAGGACAAGGGGGGAGAAGGTACAGAGAATAAGTAGCATAGACGGTAGGTAGAAAATAGGGGGAGTGCAAGAGTACTGTGGGAAACGTAGAAGCTAAATAATTTGTGACACATGGACATGAACTAAAGGGGGGGATTGGGGGGAGGGGGTGTGCAGGGTGGAAGCGAATGAAGTGGAGGAAATGGGGTAACTGTAATGGCATAATCAATAAACTATTTTTAAAAATTATAAAATTAAACCACATCCATTCAGATTGCTATGAGGGACAGAAACGCAGAACAGGCTGGTCCCAGACCCACGTGTGGTGTATAAAAATTTGGGAGGGGGTATCTTGGGAGTGAGGAGTCCCAGCCCTCAAAAGAGGGCCCCCAGCCTAGGGGTCCAGTGCCAGGAAGATAAGTCCCCAGACTTCTGGTTGTAAAATCCAGTGGGGATTGAGTCAGTGGAAGAGACTTCTGGAGCCCCACGCAGTCCCCCTGAAAGAGCCTGCACACGGACTCACTCGGACCTGCTCCCCCTCAGCTCGAGCAGCGGAGGAGCAGCTCAGAGGCACCAGTGGCAAACGGAGGGACTGTAGAGTTTGGTGTCAAGGTGGGAGCCTGGGGACAGCTTTCTCCCAGACAGAAAGGTGGGCAGAGGCCACTGTCCCTTTTCTGAACCCTACCCCCACAGGACCACAGAGCCACAGAGCCTGCAGTCTGGTGCCGTATCCAAGACTCCATCAACCTGGCTAACACAGTTTGTCCCTCCCTGGAGATTCCCAGACCCCAGGCCCACCTAATTTACAAGCCCACCCAAGCTGTCAACCGTGACTTCTCCATATGAATGGCTGGTCTTGGCTCATGCTTCACAACTTCCTAAATCCAGCTGGACTCCATAAGCCTCCAGCCCTCACACTTCTTACAAAGTGTCCACAAGCCCAGCAGTAACAGCAGCCAGCCTAGATTCATAGCTTGGATTTGCTTGGGAATCTCCAAGCTCAGCACAAATAGCAGCCATCTCAGATTGCTTCACAGCTCGTGCAGGGCAGCTGTGGGCAGAACACAGGTGGGGGCAGACCTTGGCCTGTACCACGTGGGAAGTCCTAGAAGCTGCATATCCAGTGGACAGCTCCAGACCATATCAGAGCACCACCACCCTGCCCCTGCATAGCTGATCCTCCAGAAAGGTCACAGTCAGTCCTCCCAGCTGACTGGCCTGGGTAGATCCCTTCCACTAACCTGCTGACAGCTGTCAAGGCTTAACTACAAGGGTGGGTATACATAGCCCACAGCCGAAATGAGGAAACAAAGAAATGTGGCTCGAATGAAAGAACAGATCAAAATTCCAGAAAAAGAGCTAAAGGAAATGAAGAAAAGCCATCTCTCAGATGCAGAGTAAAAACACGGGTCATAAGGTCATAAGGACACTCAAGGAACTTAGTGAGGATCTCAACAGCATAAAAAAGGTCCAGTCAGAAATGAAAGATACACTAACTGAAATAACAATTTACAGATAGACAACAGTAGAGCGGATGGAGCTGAGAATGAAATCAATGATTTGATACATAAGGAAGCAAGAAATAGCCCTGGCTGGTGTAGCTCAGTGGACCGAGCACGGGCTTCTAACCAAAGGCTCGTTGGTTCAATTCCCAGGTAGGGTTGTAGGCTGGGTCCCCAGCGGGGGCCACATGAGAGACAACCACATATTGATGTTTCTCTCCCTCCCTTCCCTCTCTCTAAAAATGAATAAATGATATTTTTAAAAAAGGAAGCAAGAAACAACAAGAAGACAAAAGAGCTCAAAAAAAGGAGAGTATAAGCAGTCTCTGTGTCAGCTTCAAGAGGTCCAACACTCACATCACAGGGGTGCCAGAAGGAGAAGGAGAATAAGAAATCGGAAACCTATTTGAAAAAATAATGAAAGAAAACTTCCTTACTTTGGTGAAGGAAATAGACATGTAAGTCCAGGAAGCACAGAGAGTCCCAAACAAGATGGATGCAAAGAGGCCCACTCCAAGTTACATCATAATTAAAATGTGAAAGTTTAAAGATAAAGAGAGAATCTTACAGGCAGTAAGAGAAAAGAAGTTAGTTGCCTCCAGGGGAATTTCCATAAGCCTCTCAGCTGATTTGGTAAAGGAAACTTTGCGGGCTGAAAGGGATTGGCAAGGAATATTCAAAGTAATAAAAAGCAGGGACCTACAGCCAGGATTGCTCTACGCAGCAAAGCTGTCATTTAGAATCAAAGGGCAGATAAAGAGTTTCCCAGACAAGAAAAGACTAAAAGAGTTCATCATCACCAAACCACTATTATATGAAATGTTAAGAGGACTTATTCTAGGAAAAAATATCAAAACTATGAATGATAAAATGGCAAAAATACAAATCTATCTAAAAAACAAACTAAGCAAATAAGAACAGAGACAAAATCATGGATACGGAGAGTGTTTTGATGGATGCCAGATGGGAGGGGTGTTGGGGAATGGGGGGAGAGGGGAGGGGATTAAGAAGTACAAATAGGTACTAGCAGAACAGCCACGGGGATGCACAGTGCGGCACAGGAGATGGAGTGGCCAAAGGACTTACATGTATGAACCATGGACAGGAACAGTGGTGTGGGGATTGCCTGAGGGACTGGGGGTGCGGGGTGGAGGGCGGGGCAAAGGGGGAAATAGGGACAACTGTAACAGTATAATAAATTTCTGCTTTCATTTTCCCCTTTTTTATTTTCTTTGGATATACGGTGTTTTTTTCTAACTACGTAATATTAACACATAGCTCATTAAATTTTGGCTCCTCTTTTTTTTTCTTTTAAGATTTTATTTATTTATCTTTAGAGGGGAAGGGGGGAAGGAGAGAGGGAGAGAAACATCCATGTATGGTTGCCTTTTGTGTGTCCCCTGCTGGGAACTGGCCTGCAGGGAACCGGCCTGCAACCCAGGCATGTGCCCTGGCTGGGAACCGAACCTCGATCCTGCGGTTCGCAGGCCCTTGCTCAATCCACTGTGCTACACCAGTCAGGGCTCTTTTTTCTTATTTAAAATAAAGATTATAATTTTCTGTATACATGCCATTTTCATTGTATCCCACAAGTTTTGATGAGTAAAATTTTCATTACCATTCATTTCTACATTTTCCTTCTTGATTTCTTTGACCTACAAATTATCTGGGTGTGTGTAAATGTGTATAAGTTTCTGTTTTCTAGGGAAGTTTTGTTGTTTGTATGTTTGCTCACCCTGCCTTAGGTCCACATTAGAGAGTTTGACTTAACAGAGTCTCTCTTGGGCTTCCCTGGCTACAGAATCTGGCTCCTGCTTATTAATACGGAAGCACATCAGTTATTCATCTGAGCTTAGACACATTACGCACTCCGAGTCATCCGTGCCCTGCCCTCTTTGTCAAAGGAGGCTTTGAGCCCAGCAGCCCTGCGGGGAGGGCATGTAGGTGGGATTCAGGGCTGACTCAGAAGGCCAGCCCTGGACAGCTCACGTCTGAGGCTGCACCCACCGGAACAGGAGCTTGTTGTGACAACTCACAGGCTCCTGGCCGTCCCGCCCCGCGCTGCTCCTGAGCAGTCCACGTGAGGGCAGAGATTTATCAGGATGGGAGGCTAGACCTTTGAGGGTTTACCCTCCTTCAGTTCCACCCTCATCTTTGACCTGGAATTATACTGGCTGCAAATATTTTCCAAGTGCCGTCATGGCAGCTGCTCCCCCAGCTGATGTGTGCTGGGGGACACGATGAGCCGTCCAAATCACTGTGACCGGCAGGGAGGGCAGGGAGGGTCTTGGGTCAGGCCACTCAGACAGCCAGGGGCCAGGGCAGGCCGTCATCTTCCCACACGGGGTCCTTAATGAGGGACAGAAAGGGGGTGGGTCAGCCATTAATTATGCCCAAGTGCACTAACTTCAAGAGAAAATTAAGTGTATTACCAGCAAGTGAAGAATTATTCTCCTTTCCTTCAAAACCACAAAAATAGCCAATATAAACTGCCCATACGCAATGGCCAGACTTCCTTGGTCATCTTGTCACTTCAGGTTGGTGGCAAGTTAGTTGGGCGAGTTAGTTGGACCCAATAAGCCCGAGTATAGTGGGCTGAACAATGGCCCCCAAGAGACATCAGGTCCTGTCCCTGGAATCTGTGAACGTGACCTTGCAGATGGAGATCTTGCAGATGTGATTATTTTTAAAAAAATATTTTACTTATTTATTTTTTAGAGAGAGGGAAAGGGAAAGAGTGGGAGAGAAACACTAATGTGTGGCTGTCCCTTATGTGTCCCCCACTGGGGACCCGGCCCGCAACCCAGGCATGTGCCCTGACTGGGAATCGAACCGGCAACCCTTTGCTGGGCACAGACCTGTGCCCAATCCACTGAGCTACACCAGCCAGGGCTGGGTATGATTATTTTTTTAAAAGATTTTCTTTATTTATTTTTAGAGAGAGGGGAAGGGAGGGAAAAAGAGAGAAAGAGAAACATCAGTGTGTGGTTGCCTCTCATGTGGCCCCCACTGGGGACCTGGCCTGCAACCCAGGCATGTGCTCTGACTGGGAATCAAACTGGCAACCCTGTAGTTTGCAGCCCACGCTCAATCCCCTGCGCCACACCTGCTGGGGTAGATGTGATTCTTTAAGGCTCTTGAGATGCAGAGGCTACCCTGGATAATCTGAGTGGGCCCGAAGCGCCATAGGTGTCCTTACAAAGGAAAGACAGAGGGAAGTCAGACAATTACACAGACAGAAGAAGGGGTCGTGTCGTGATGTGACTGGAGAGGGAAGTGATGCTGCCACCAGAGACTGGAAGCGGGCGGGGACAGACGCTCCCCTAAACTCCCAGAGGGATGTGGCACCGCCGACCCCTTGATTTCAGTCTCTGACCTCCAGACGATAAGAATAAATGTAGGTTGTTTTAAGCCACAGTCTATGGTCATTTGTCACCGTGGCCGTAGGAAACTGATGTGCTGAGACCAGGGGAGGATGATGCCGTGGGGCGCCATGGAGACGCTGCACCCTGTTCCCCACGGAGAAGCCACAATCCCTGCTCTGTGGATGTGGCTGGTGGGATTCCGACCACTGAGACCCAGCTGGCACCCTGCCCTGGTGGCCTTTCAAATTCCTGCATCGTCAGAGCTGGAAATGATGCCAGGCCTCTTCAGTACCTCTGTCCCTGTCATGTCCCCAGCCTCAGCTTCCTCCTGGTCAGTTTGAGAGGTCGACCACTTGAGCACTCTGAGGCTTTTCCCAGCTTCAATGGGTAAGTCAGTCACTCGTCATTCAGTTTCATTTTCTCACTGCCCAGATTCGGGGGTACCAGATTCTTAAGTCTCCTTGAGCCCCCTGGTGCCTAGGGTCAGCTGGTGCTGGAAGTGTGATCTGAGACAGGAGACCCACCTTGCTGGTTGGCTCAGACACTCTCCAGACCCCACACAGACCTGTACCCGGACCCCAGGGTACAGAAGGTGCAGCTGTGGGCCTGTGGCCACTGCCGGTGTCAGCATTTACCGGCTGGGGGAGCTCAGCAAACATATGAACCTTTAGGAGTATCAGTTTTGTCATCTGTGAAATGGGAACGCACACACTGCAGGAGAGGCCGGGAATGTACAAGGGAAGCCAGGCCGGCCATTGGGCTTTCTCAGGCCCACAGACAGTTGAGGGAGGGCAAGGCTGGGATGCCCGTGGAGGGGACAAGCTGGGAGCTGTGTCCTCCGCATGTTGCAGAAGAGTTAGAGGGTGGAGTCTGGAGCAGACTTCACATTTCCTAGAGCCTCCAAGCTTCTGTGGCCTGCTTGGGGACACACTGGGCCCTGCCCAGATTCTTCACTGCCCTCAGGCCTGATGCCCCCAGGTCCTCAGTTATTACATCCCTTCTCTTCTCCGTCTCGGTGGCTTTGGTTCGGTGCCCGCTCTCTCTGTTCCCCATAAGTTACACAACAGCACACAGATACACACACTGAAGAATGGCTGCTGTGTCCCTGTAGTTCCCTGACAAGGGTGTTGTGCTTGTGGGTCTTTTGGTGCAGTGGCCAGCCCTGTGCAGACTGGACAAGACGCCAAGAGCTTGGGCTCCAAGGTGCAGTCTGGCCGCCCTGTACAATGGCCCCGGTTAGGAATGCCCTGGGCACAGGTCTGGGGCTGAGGAGGTCAGGGCCCCACGCCAGCTCTGTTGCTAACTGTGTGTGTCACTTCAGACAAGCACTTGGCCTCTGTGAGGCTCGGTCCCTCTTCTGTCCTGTCACAGCAAGGGTAGGGCTGCGTTGTCTTCAGCTTCTGCCCTCTCCGGCCCATCTTTCTTCTTGACATGACAGAGCATACTTATGCACACACTCAGCTTGGCATGTTTAGTTATGTCTCTTCAGTTTCAGGAGCCTGAGATAGAACCAATTTTAACAGGACAATAAGAAACAAGCAATATGAAAAAGGACAGAAGGCATCCAAGAATGATTTCCAGATTTTGCCCTTCCATTCCTTCCAGACAAATAGGTCTGTAGGTGGACATAATTCAGAGCCATAGAGGGTCCTTCAGATAGAACAGTACTTGGCATTTTCTTTTCTTCTTTTTCTCCTTCTGCTCCTCCTTTTTTTTTTTTTTTTTTTCATGTAACACACATACCTTGCCTCCCAATCTTGGCTCTTTATAGTAACATGTCATTTGATATAAGTGCAATGAAAATTTCAAAAGTGTTTCTTTAGTTTTCGCCTGTATGAGAACCAGAAGCACCTTGAGTGGAGATGTGTCAGCTTAATTTCCTACCTTTTGGCATTCACTGACTCATTTAACGTGTGGCTTCAGTTAGAAACCATTCGGGCGGAAACCTAACACCCAGTCCTGCCCAAAGCTGACACCCTTTTATGGGTCCTGTGGGTGTTTTCCAGTGACCTACTTGACACTCCTGTCTTTGGGATGCAGTACCAAGTGCCAAGCTGTAGCCAAACCTGGCCTGGCTCCTGCCTGCCCCTCCAGGTTCACCTTGCCCTCTGCATCCCTGTACAAGCCATCCGTCCGCTTGCATTGCCCTCCATCCCTCCTCACCTGGATAACTCTGTTCATGCCTTCAGACTCGGCACAACCACCTCACTTCAGGAACCCTCCCTGACCCACCCCAAGTCGGGCCAAATGCCCCTGCTGGGGCTCCCAAAATCTTGTGCTTCCCCCGTTTCAGTTGAAATGTATGACACACACATTTAACTAATAAGAATTCAACCATTTATGCTTGGCCAATAGGGAGAAAGACAATAAGATTAAAAAAATTTAATTTTAGCCCTGGCTGCTGTAGCTCAGTGGATTGAGCAGGTGGGCTTCAAACCGGAGGATCTTGTGATTCCCAGTCGGGGCACGTGCCTGGGTTGTGGGCCAGTTCCCGGTGGTGGGGGACACACGAGAGGCAACCATACATTGATGTTTTTCTCCCTCTCTCCTTCCCTTCTCCTCTAAAGATAAATAAATAATAAATTAAAAATGTATATTTAAAATTTTTAATTTTAGAGAGAGTGAGGGTGGAGAGACAGAAATGTCAATTTGTTGCCCTCCATCCCTCCTCACCTGGCTAACTCTGTTCATGCCTTCAGACTCGGCACAACCACCTCACTTCAGGAACCTTCCCTGACCCACCCCTGCACCACTTAGTTGTGCACTCATTGGTTGCTTCTTGTCTGTGCCCTTCCCTTAACTGCCGATTGAACCCGAAACCCTGGCATATTGGGGTGATGGTCCAACCCATTGAACTACCAGGCCAGGGTCCCCAATAACAATTTATAAGGCTGCCCTTGGACTGGTGAGCACTTGCCAGAGAGGGTGAGATGGAAGCCCTCCTGCACCTTAGTCCTCACATGTTTTTAAGTTGGGAGCATGTCCTCTCTGGGGGTGGTTCTGGTGTGGAAAGACATATGTGTTTTACAGAGCAGGAAGTGTCCCAGACATAGCAATACAGTTCACCTGCTAGGGGACAAAAGAGGAAAGAACAATACTAGAAAAAGGAAAAGCAGCACATACCCATTACGAAGACTTATCTGGTAGGGAAGTTTTAGGATATGTGGGTTTAAATCCCAGCTCCACAGTTAAACAACCTGGGTACTTTGGTCAAGTCACTGTACCCTGTTTGGACTTCAGATGTCCAGGTGTGCCTTTCCATCCTATAGGGTTACACTGAGGCTTAACGGAGGTTAACAAGTGTAATGGAACCACAAGGCAGTCTCTCCATAACAGTTCATGTTACTCCAACCCACACCGATCTCCTTCCTGAGAACCCTGCACCAGTGATGCCATCCCCCGCTGGCCAAGCTCTGGGCACAACCACAGGGCACACGCAGAGGAGAGTGGACAAGCCACGGTTCCAGAGGAGGAAGCATTTCCAGGGTCTCAGATTGCAAGCGTCCACTGAGCTCAGTCCCAGGCTGGGACCGGGGATGCTTCCAGTCCTCCAGCAGCTATACGCTGGTGTATTAGAAATCCCCTGCGGCATTTAGGAACCGGTGTGCGTGTGTATGTGTGTGTGTGGGGGGTAGTTTATAGAGCATTGCCTTGTCCCCCAACCCCGCCCCCGCCAACTCTCTTTTTAGCACTCTTCCGTCCGTTTGGCATTTAACCGGGTGCGGGTCCGTCTTCCTCATGACAGCGAGCTCCTCGAGGGCAGGATGCCGAGCCCAGCCCAGCTACCCAGAGCCGGGCAGGAAGGGTGACTGAGTCCTCGACTCCCGTTATGATGCAGGAGCTCGGCACCACCCTCTTCCCTGGCTCTGTGAGTGCTGCGGTGACTCGATTCTGTGCAGCGCGGTCCGGCGGACGCGACCTCAGCTTTTGCCCAGAGCAGGCACTCGATCAGCATTGTTAATGCCAACCCAGCAATGGGGCTCGGGCTGCTGCCCAGGGCCGTTTGCCGGCTCTTTTGGGGATGCCAGCGCACTCTGGACGCTGGGAACCGCTGCCCCCGCGGGCCGGGGCACCGGCCAACACCCGCCACCAGTTCCCAGCCTCGGGAGCCGCCCCCTGGGCCGGGGACAGGACCAAGTCGCCCCTAGCAACAGCAGCGGGTCCGGCTTCCTCGGCCGCGCCGATTGGCCGAACTCCGGGAGGGGCGGTTTCGTCACTTCCGTCACCGGAGGCAGCAGAGGAAGCCGTCGGGCGGCCATCTTGGGTCCGTGAGGCTCTGAGGTGCCGGGAGCGGCGGCGGCGGCGGCGGCCACCAGGCGGAGGCTGAGGCGGGGAGCAGGCGGGAGGGAGAGGAGCAGCCGGGCGCAGGCGCCGTCTCCGCAGCCCCCTCCATGGTCGGCGCCCGCAGCCCGCGGCGGCCTGTCTTGCGCTCTACCTCTCGCACATCCTCCTCCGCCTTCTCTTCAGGGGCCACCGGCGACGCTGTGTGGGGGCCCGGGCGCTGAAACCCGCGGAGCGGCGGGCGGAGGAGGAGGCGAGGGGGTCCGGGCCCGCGGGGCGCCCTGAGGCGCGGGGACGCGGGCGGGCCGACCCGCAGCCCGCCGCCGCCGGCCCGGCCCCGCCACCGCCGCCCGCGGGCCCCTGGCGCGGCCGCCGGGGCCGGGGAGCATGAGCCCCGGGACCCGCCGGGGGACGGCCCGGGCCCGGCCCGGGATCTAGACGGCCGTGGGGGAGGGGAGCCCCTCCCGCGGCGCCGCTCCAGAACCGCCGGCCCCTCGACGACGCCGTCGCCGGCCTCCGCGGCCGTGCCGTTTTGTTTCCCCTCGCGTCGTGCACAAGTGAAGTGAAGGAAAATGTCCACGAGGACTCCGTTGCCCACGGTGAATGAGCGGGACACCGAGAACGTAAGTAACGCGGCGTTCCCGCTGCTTCCCCGCCCGCAGCGGCCCGAGGACGGTGGACAGGCCCGGCGGGCGGTCCGCTTCCTGGGAGGACCCGGGAAGTGGCTCCGCGGTCGCGCGCGACGCGGTGTGTCCGGGGGCCGGTGGTCACGCGCCGGTCCCTGCGGCGGCGGCGCTTTTCGGGGCGGGGCGCCCTGAATGGGCTGCGGGGAGAGAGCGCGTCGGCGGGGCCGCCCGAAAGGAGCCGGCCGGGCCCGGGGGCTCGGGGGCGCGGGGAGGCCGGCCCGGCGCTTCGGGGAGTGACAGCCCGTCGTAGCGACCGCCCCGGGGAGGCGTGGACGCTGCGCGGGGCTCTCCGACGGCCCGGAGGAGGGCTCGCGGGGGAACTTCGCGGGGCTTCCGGGGAGAGCGCCCTCGCTCGCCTGTCCGCAGCGTCTCCGTCGCGTCCCGAGACGGGGCGGGCTGGGGGCCCAGCACCACTCGGGAGCCTGCAGAGCGCGCTCGGTCGCTCCGGCCGCCCGGGGCTTCCGCCGCTCGGCCGCAGGGCCCCGAAGCGTCCCGCGCCCGAGTGCGCTCGCTCGGCGAGAGTTGCGGCTCGGGCCCGCGGCGAGTCAGGGGCCCGCGGCACTTCCACGGGGCGGGGGGCGGCGCGCGGACTCCCCGGGCCGTGGGCTTCGACTCGGAGAAGTGCTCCGCACCCCTGAGTGACCCGAAGCCAGATGCCGCGGCGGGCGTGTGCCAGTGAGGAGGTCTCTCGGGCGTGTCCGCACCCCGGTTTCACCCCGGTTTCTGGTGGGTCACCGAGTTACGTTGTGACCTGCGCGTCGCCTGTGAACCTGTTCGTCGTGAACTGCTCGCTCGCAGTTTCGTGCCGTTCTTTACAGACGACGTGAGGTGTGGACAGAGCCCTTCTCCCCTGGGAGCGCGTCTGAGGTCGCAGCGACCACCGCGTTCCCGTCAGAGGTTCGCGGGCGCCCTGCGCTGGTGTACCGCGCGCCGCTCCGTTTTTACCTCCGTGTGGGTTGTTCTGGGCGGTGCGCGTGTGTCGGCGTTGCAGGTCCGGCAGACCCCAGACTGTTTGCCCACCGTTACCGCACTGCTGCCCCGGTCAGTTGCCTGCCCCCCGAGTGGGGGGGAGAGTGGAACGGGAATGGGCGATCTCCGTCTGCTGAGCAGGTCCTTAGCTGCGCGCAGTCAGGGCCATTGCGATGGGGCGTCCGCCCTTCCCGCAGCTGCGTGAGTTGTGACAGCTGTGTAGCCATGTAGCCACCAGCACGGTCAAGGCAGAACATTTCCGCTGCCCAGACAGGCCCCTTGTGGCCCTTCGCAGGGAGAGCCCCTCTCCCTGTTTCCTCAGGCCCTGGCAACTGTTCTTTGTCCCTACAGTTCGCACCTTTCCTAGAATGTTAAACACTTGGAGTCAGTATGTAATCTCGTGTCTGGCATCTCTCACTTTGAATACTTCTTTTGAGGTTGATTCGTGTGTGTGTGTGTGTGTGTGTGTGTTTTGGTGGTTCATTGTTTGGATGTACCAGTTTTTAAAGATCCATTCGCCAGTTGATGGGCATTTTAGTTATTATGGCTAGACCAGCAAAAGAGTTTCCATTTTGCTTACCTTGCAGATTTTATTTAAATATTTAATTAAGTGTACTCAGGTATCACTGGTTGATAACATTACATAAACTTCGGGATGCTGTACGCTCTCCTGCGTGCTCACCTCCGGAAGCCTAGACTCCTTCCATCACCAAATAGTTGATCCCCTTTACCCTCTGGGTTCTCCCCTCACCCCCTTCACCTCTGGTGACCACCTGTTCTGCTGTCTATTTCTATGAGTGAGTTTCTTTTGCTTGTTCATTTGTTGCTTTTTGTTTTCTGCCCCATGTGAGTGAAGTCATAGGATTCTTGTCCTTTTCTGTCTTATTTCACTTACCATAATACTCTCAAGATCCATCCATGTTGTGGCAAATTTATTTAAATTTTATTTTATTTTTTTAAAGATTTGATTTATTTTTAGAGAGGGGAAGGAAGGAGAAAGAGAGGCAGAGAAACATCAGTGTGCGTGTGGTTGCCTCTTGCTTGCACCCACACAGGGAACCTGGCCCACAACCCAGGCATGTGCCCTGACTGGGAATTGAACAGGCGACCCTTTGGTTCACAGGCCAGCACTCAGTCCACTGAGTCACACCAGCCAGGGCTATTTAAAGTTTAAATAATTACATATATTTTGATAAGAATGTTGCCTGTTGGTCAGAAATAATAAAAGGTAGGTAATTTGCTATGAGAACTTTTTCTGTTCTTGTCTAGTGTGTTTTCATTTATTTCCAAATGTGAATATCTACTTTTAGCTGATGGGTATATAAAACATTTTATAACTCAAAGCACTAGTCAGATAATCGGACATAATAAAATGCTGAGGCTCAGACAGGTGATGGGAGGTGCTTGTGACCACTGACTAGTAGCAGAACCTGTACTAGGTTCCAGTTGTCTAGCTCAGTCTCCTTTGCTTTTTGTGTATCAGGCGATTTCCAAAAATACTATGTAAAAGATTATTCACCTACAGAGATGTAGTTGTACCAATACAGAGTATGATTAAAATAAGACAAAAAAAAAGTCTTGTTGAAAATTTCAAGTGAATAAGAGAATTTTAATAAGTTGTCAGCCAGGGACAGTTTCGTCCTCCAGTGGACGGAGGTTTGACAGTGTCTGGAGACGTTTTTGGTTGTCACAAGTGAACAGGGTTGCTGCTGACCAGGAAGGCTGCTGACATTTTACAGTGCTCCGGACAGTGCCCCTTTTCCCCAATGAAAAACTCTGACCCAGAAGGTCAGTAGTGCCAGGATTGAGAAACCTGGTGTGTAGTTAGTCCCCCATACGCTCAACAGCATTAATAGCCAGTCTTAATTTCACTTGTTCTCGCCTCTAGAGGCAAATTCAGTACCTTTTATCATTTCATTCTAAAGCTTTTAGAAGAAATAAAGCTTTTTTTTCTAAAAAAAAAAAAAGTAAGCCTTTTATCATAATTTCTTAATATGGGATATCCAGTCAGTGTTGAAGTTTCCTCAATTGTCTACTTTGTAAACACCTCGTTGAAATTAGAATCCATCTCGGATCCATCTATTATAGTTGGATAGTATGTGAATTAAGATACTCATTTAATTAAATAAAAAGTGTGCATTTTAAGCCATGGCTAGTGTAGCTCAGTGGATTGAGTGCAGGATGCAAACCAAAGGGTTGCCAGTTCAATTCCCAGTCAGGGTACATGCCTGGGTTGCAGGCCAGGTCCCTGGGTGGGTGGGTGGGGGCTCATGAGAGGCAACCACACACTGATGTTTCTCTCCCTTTCTTTCTCCCTCCCTTCTCCTCTCTCTAAAAATAAATAAATAAATAAATTTCAAAAGTGTGCATTTTCATGTATGTTCTACTATTGACTTGGTATAGAGCCATGGACAAATCCTGTTTGTATACTGGTAAAAGTAGAAACATGTATTTCACTGAAGTTTCAAAGCTTATGGCACTTTGTAAGCCTGGTTATTTGCCAAAGTACCTCAAGGCTTTGCCAGTGAACTTAACAGCTGTTGGTGTGTGTGTGCACCATGTACTTAGTTAATGCAAACAGTCATCAGAATTTCTTACCTCTGTGAACTAGATAAACTGATGGTGTTATTGTGTAGCCAACTATTGGGTATATGATATTATTATTATCCTATTCAAATTTGAGTACCTACTGTGTGCGTGACACTGCGCCATAGAGGATATACCTAGGCACTGTATTGCTCTTGTTCTTTAGGACAAGTTCTATAGTTCCTGTACATCAGAGCAGCCTGAGCTAAGCTCTCAAACTGGAGCAAACTCCAGAATCACCTGGAGGGCCTCCAGACATTGATTCTACTGTTCAGCCCTTGAGTTTTTATTTTTCACAAGTTTCAGGTTACATAGATGCTGCAGGTCCAGGGATCCCACTTTAAGAATCACTGTCTTGCCCTGGCCAGGTGGCTCAGTTGGTTAGAGCATTGTTCCTCTATGCCCAGGTTGCAGGTTCAATCCCCAGTCAGGGCACATACAAGAATCAATCAGTGAATGCACGAATGGGTAGAACCACAAAATTGATGTTTCTCTCTGTACCTCCCTTTCTCTCTCTAAAATCAATAAATAAAAATAAAAAATAAACAGAAAATACAAATCATTGCTTTAGTGTTCAGTGAAGGTTTTCCAGTTAAACTTACATTCCTGTAACTTATATTGTGGCTATAGATGGGAGGTTTCCAATAGATTCAGTAAAATTTTCTGGTTCTGTGAGTTTTAAAAATTGGTTCTTTGTAAGAAAGTGTGGTTGTGGACAATAAAAATATTCACCCTTATTATGCTTACTGGACATCAGGCAGTAGTGCAAAGTACTTTATATAGTATCTCATTAAAGATGTGTGATATGATCTCATTTAATCTGCTCTTTTTTTTTTAAAGATCTTATTTATTTATCTTGAGAGGGGAAGGGAAGGAGTGAGGGAGAGAAATATCAATGTATGGTTGCCTCTCGTGTGTCCCCTGCTGGGAACTGGCCTGCAACCCAGGCATGTGCCCTGACTGGGAATTGAACCACGTCTTTTGGTTCACAGGCCCACGCTCAATCCACTGAGCTACACCAGCCAGGGCTAATCTGCTTTTTAACTTATACAATTATCAGTTTGACTCAAGCTGTTTGAGTCTTTATACAAGTTGGTGTGAAGAATTAAAAATTTTTAAAGACTTTATTTATTTATTTTTAGACAGAGGGAAAGGGAAGGAGAAAGAGAAGGAGAGAAACATTAACGTGAGGTTGCCTCTCATGCGGCCTCCACTGGGGACCTGGCCCGCAACCCAGGCATGTACCCTGACTGGGAATCAAATCAGTCACCCTTTGGTTTGCAGGTCAGCACTCAATTTGCTGAGCCACACCAGCCAGAGCAGAATTAATGTTTTTTATTTGGTTAAAGTGTTTGGGAAAATATCTTACAGACTTCAATTTGAGGGTTATTTTAATTTCTTCTGTTCATAAATTAGGTGAAGGTGAAAATTTATAGTGAGTAGAATATTATTTTGATTATTGATGTAGCACATGATTATATTGTAATTACTTACAGGAGACTTACACAGTTTAATATAAAATAGTACCTGTTATCCTTTAAAAAAAAGACTTTATTTATTTTTAAAGAGAGGGGAAGGCAGGGAGAAAGAGAGGGAGAGAAACATTAACGTGAGGTTGCCTCTCGTTCGGCCCCCACTGGGGACCTGGCCTACAACCCAGGCATGTGCCTTGACTGGGAATCGAACTGGTGACCCTTTGTTTTGCAGGCCCACAGTCAGTCCACTGAGCTACAACAGCCAGGGCCTTTTATCTTTTGTTTCAAAGAGAATTCTGTATGTAGTCAAATTTTATCTGGAATTTGTTCCCAAACTGGAATAAGGTTAGAGAATGCAGCAATCTCCTGATGAAGTCCACTGAGAGGACTAAAGCAGAAATTCACTTGTCTTTACGTCCATTTTAAACTGTCAGATTAAACCTGAAGGAGAAAACATCTCTTCCCTGGGAATCTCCCAGTTTGAATGTTGTCTTACACAAGAATTTAAAGCATGTGCGTGGAGTTGGTCTGCAAGTAGTAAGAGGCGTTTGTGCTGACCTGTGTGTACCTGTGTATATCCTAATTGGGAGGGCCCTGGAAGAAAGGGGCTCTTTGGGGGGAGGGGTCCAAACTTTTTCTTCAAACTAAAATTCCTAGCACTGAACTTGAGCCCCCCCCGAGCTGCTCAGCAGTGGATAGTCTTACATAGTCTTATGCAGACCAGGTAAAGCATCGTTTCTGTTGATCACATGGAGTCTGGGCCTTCGAAGTTGAAACTTGAACAGAGCAGCTCTTTTGTTTGTATTTCTTGCTAATAGGCAGTCACTTTGGGGTGGAAGTTAAATATTGTGGGTTTGTGTTACGAACATTTTACATGAAAATATGTATTGGTAGAATTTGTATGAAATTTGAATAAGATGAACCCAAAGATTTTTAATTCCAGAATTTTATGTAACCCTATTCTTTTTAAAAATATATTTATTTTATTTTTAGAGGGGAAGGGAAGGAGAAAGAAAGGGAGAGAAACATCAATATGCGGTTGCTTCTCATGTGGCCCCCACTGGGGACCTGGCCCATAACCCAGGCTTGTGCCCTGATCGGAAATCGAACCAGCAACCCTGTGGTTCATAGTCCATGCTCAATCCACTGAGCCACACCAGCCAGGGCATAACCCTATTCTTTATGCATACAGTCAGCACCTTTTTTTTTAAAAGATTTTATTTATTTATTTGTTTGTTTGTTTGTTTATTTATTAGAGAGAAGGGGAGGGAAGGAGTGAGGGAGAGAAACATCGATGTGGGGTTACCTCTTGAGTGCCTCCTGCTGGGAACCAGCCAGGGCAGCCAGTACCTTTATTACTTCATTGACTACAATAGCAGATTCTACAGTAGAATGAGAATCCTGGGTAGAAGTAGACCTAGAACCATTTCCTAGCTCAGCCTTTTGCCCTTAGACTTAATATTTATCCAGAAGAATAATTTAAATTGGGGCAAGCAGCGTTTGTTATTGAGGCATTGAGGTGTTTTGATGGCTTTCTGTACACATGCCAGCCCCGCCTCTTTCCGTGTCCTACTTCACTTGCCCTTGCTGACCTAGGGCCTGCCCTGGTGCGCCTGCCCATAGGCAGGTATGTGTGAGCTTCACTAGTGCAGTGGACTGAAGGAGTTTATGTTTTCTTCTCTTAAAAGAAGGATACCATTTCACTGTTAGAGATACTCAGTGATAAAGAACCATGGTAATGTATTCCAATTTTTTTCTTTTTTAAAGATTTTATTTATTTATTTATTTTTAAAGAGAAGGGAAGGGAAGGAGCAAGAGAGGGAGAGAAACGTCCGTGTGTGGCTGCTTCTCCCACTCCCCCAATGGGAGGTCTGGCTCGCAGTCCAGGCATGTGTCCTGATTGGTAGGTAATCCAACTGACGGTCCTTTGGTCCACATTCAGTCCACTGAGATACACCAGCTAGGGCTCAGCATTTTTCTCATTTCTGTTAATTTAGTTAAGTTCTTAACATTTATTTCCTGCTTATTAAATGGTTTTTCTACTTACAGTTGCTATGGAACAAACCATTCCACAACTTAGTAGTAGTGTAAAACAACAACCATTTTATTACGCTCACAGATTCCAGCAGGGATGGCTTATTTCTGTTCCTCTGTCTGGGACTTTGGGGGATTTTGAAAGAGGGGATATGAACAGTTGGGTTGGAAGGTTCACGTTCTTGACTTTTTCACTCATATATCTGGTACCTTGGCAGCCGGTATGGTTAGAAGGCTGGGCTCAGCCAAGACTCTTTTTTTTTAAAAAAGTTTTATTTAGTTAGTTTTAGAGAGGGGAAGGGAGGGAGAAAGAGGAAGAAAAACATCAGTGTGTGGTTGCCTCTTGTGGGCCCCCAACTGGGAACCAGGCCCACAACCCAGGCATGTGCCCTGACTGGGAATTGAACTGGTGACCTTTGGGTTCTTTGGTTACATCAAAGCCTGACTAATTTATAATTTAATATCGTACATACTACATAATCAAATTTTCACTCCTTCACAGCACATTAACAGTGTTGCTAGGAAAACTGGACTACCACAACAAAGATGTTACAGAGTGCACAAAATTCTGACAGGGGTATCTGAGATTAAGGAGCGGTTTTCTTTAGGAAACAGTTCTACCTAAACCATGAGAGGAGAAGTAATTAAAAATGTTCAAGATATAGTAAATGCACAACTGACTCCAAATTGCCATTTAGTATGCTTTGTATTATAGGATATATAAAATACCCCCATCTGTGGAATGTTTAGCTGACACCTAAGACAAAGCCTTCCATATTCAGTATCCCACTGTTTTCTGGTTGTACCAAAAAAATAAACAACCAGCAAATGATTTCACCTCTTTAAAAAATCACTTACACTTAAACAGGTGGGATGAGGTAGATTTCCCTTCTTCTTTTTTTAAAAAAAATATTTTATTTATTTTCAGAGAGAGGGGAAGGGAAGGAGAAAGAGAGGGAGAGAAACATCAGTGTGTGGTTGCCTCTCATGTGTCCCCCACTGGGAACTGGCCTGCAACCCAGGCATGTATGTGCCCTGACCGGGAATCGAATCGTGATCCTTTGCTTCACAGGCCCACACTCAATCCACTGAGCTACACCAGCCAGGGCCGATTTCCCTTCTTCTTAAAAATGTTTCTAGAGCTACTAAAAAACTTGCATTCACAAAATAGTTGATAAAAATAGTCCTCTGAATTGTACAAGAAGGGATCACTGATAAGTCATGATACATGATAATCAGACTTGGCTTCTTTTTTCTCCTGCTTCATTTGAGGCCTGACCCTCCTCATTTTTATTTTCTCCATTTTCTGCAGGTAGATCTTTCTTAGGTTCCTGGTTAGCCGCTTCAACCTGTTTTCTCTTTTCTCCTGTTTTTCCTTTCCTTTGCACTTTTTTGCCGATTTATCCTTTCCTGCCGCCTTTTTTGGCTTTGAAGCCTCTTTTGCAGGAGCAGGTTTAGCTGACAAGCCTCGGGGATCTCCTGTTGGGCTCCTCCTTCTCCGCCCCCTCACTGAAGCTGACTTTCCTCTCCGGCGGGCGTTGTGGCTGCAGGGCAGGTGTGTGCTGCATGTGTGCTGGGTGCGTGCAGGATGCCTGAGGGCCAAGACTTCCAGGGAACCTTTGCAAACCTGGACTTCCTGGCCGCTACAGCTTTTCCTCCTGTCCAAACTGGCCAGACCAGAGATGGGAATGGGGGCAGTCTGATTTCCTCTTAATATTAATTTGTATAGCTTTTATAGCATCACTCTATAAAACTGGACAATCTAAAATTTTTGGTTTAGTATTCAAAGTTTTTTCTTAGAATATATTTTTGATTGATTTTTAGAGAGAGAAAGGAAGAGTGAGAAACACTGATTTGTTGTTGCACTTAATTTATGCATTCATTGGTTGATTCTTGTATGTGTTCTGACAAGGGATTGAACCTGCAAACTTGGCATGTTGGAATGATGCTCTAAACAACTGAGCTACCCAGCCAGGGCCTAGTATTCAAAGTTCTTGACCCACTTTTCTGGCTTTGTTTCTTCTGACTGCTCACCTGTATAAACTTAATACTCTAGCCAGACAATTCTGCTTGGCTATTTGTTTACCCAGCAATTTCATACCTCCTGGTGCCAGGTCTACTAGAGTCAGAATACAAAAATGAGATGGTTCTTGCCCTCAAGAAGCTTATAGTCAGGGATTTTAGTGTGGGAATTAACTAAGCTAAGGGTTGGGGATTGTAGGTGAGAAAAAGGCAGAAAGATGGCCTCCTCAAGAATATAAAGATAAAAAATTGTCAGAAATCATGATATTGAGGAACTAAAGCTTTTTTTTAAGTGTTAGTATCACACGAATGAAATAAGTTGTGAGAGATAAAACTGGCTAGTCGTGTAAGTTAAGGGAGATCTTCTTGTCCCCCAAACTTTCTTAGCTTTCCTTGTGCCTAGTACCGGCTTGAAATGACCTTTATTTCCCAAAATAACTCTACTACTTACTTTTCAAAGGCTCTGTCTCTTCACCTCTAGGACACCTTTTTTTTTATCTCTCACACACGTGGTCATATCCTCTGAATGCCTACTGTGTTACCAGCACAATAGCTACCAGTCACGTGTGGCTGCTGAGTGCTTTAAATGTGCCTAGTCTGAATTAGAATGTTTTGTAAGTATGAAATTTATACTAGATTTCAAAGATAATTTGAAAACAAAGTGTAACATCTTAATCTTTGTATTTTATATATTGAAATATTTGGGGATATATTGAAGTAACTGAAATTAATTTATCTTGGTTTTTTTTTAGTGTTGCTACTAGAAAGTTAAAAAATACATATGTAGCTCATGTTGCGTTTGTCAGAGGCAGCACGTAGAGTATTCCCTCAGATTTTCTCGCAGTGCGGTTACTGTTCCCCACGTTACCTCCCCAGCTAGATGGTGAGTGACCTAAAGGTGTGGCACCACTCTTCTTTTTTATCCCCTTGTAGTGCTCAGCACGTAATAGGTGCTTAGCATACAGTTAACTGGTGAAAAGCTACTAAGTCAAAGTTTTATTTAAACACAATGTATTCCTTGTAGTTCTTATGTGGATTAGACAAGTAAATTGTTTTTCAATTTACTTGTTTTTCAGTTAATTATGATAGTTCACCTGCTATACTAATAAAAGTATTTTATTAAAAGTGAAACCAATTTGACTGAATTTATGGGTATGAGCAGTGATAGTTTCCCTTTGTATTTAAACTGTGCAACAAGTCACATTATTGTTGGTAAATAAGAGGCCATTTTTTGTTTCATTTATTTTTGTTAATTCCCATATGTCATTTCCCTTATCCCTTACCATTCTGACTTTTTTAATATGTTGTCATGTGTATATATCTCCGTGTTCTTACAATATGTATATTTGGTACTTTATGTAAATGTTGCATATGTCTCATCTACGTATCTAATCTGTTGCTTGTAACTGCTGCATATCACTCTGTTGTGCATCTACCACTCACATTTAGAATTATCTAGTTTTCTAATTTTTTGCCAGTCTAATTAAGGTGTTATATGAGACCTCATTGTTAGCTTGATCTAACTAGATAGTACAGAACCCACAAATAAAGGACTGACCATAAAATGAAATAAAAGTGAAGTAAACGTGGTCTGCTTCTCTGAAAATATCTTACTGTACTCTAGAGACATCCCTTAGAGGTAGCATAGATCTGGTTCCTACCATCACAGTCCAGCATGGTAGTGACGTGAGCCATGTGGATTGAGTCAGGTGAGTTCTTTGTTTTCCTAGCACACACCAAAGTTATGTTTACACTGTACTGTCTGCCGAGTGTGCAATAGCATTATGTCTAAAACAGCGTGCACACCTTAATTCAAAAATACTTTATTGTAAAAAAGCTAACCTTCATTTGAGCCTTCAGCAAATGTAATCTTTCTTTGGTGGGGAGTCTTGCCTCAATGTTGATGGCTGTAGACTGATCACAGTGGTGGTTGTGGCAGTTTCTTCAAATTAAGACAGCAGTGAAGTTTGCCACATTGACGAACTCTTCCTTTCATAAATGATTTCTTTGCGTAGCAGTGCTGTTTGTTTGTATTTTACCCACAATAAAATTTCAAAGTTGGAGTCAGTCTTCTCAAACCCTGCCCTGCTTTATCGACTAAGTTTGTCATGTTCTAAAACCTTTGTTGTCATTTCAGCGGTCGTCACAGCATCTTCACCAGGAGTACCTTCCATCTCAAGATAACACTTTCTGCCCTTGCGGGTGTGGCTCAGTGATTGAGTGCCGGCCTATGAACCCAAAGGTGGACTGTTCAATTCCTAGGCAGAGAGTCAACCAATTGGTGTTTTTCTCCCTCTTTCTCCCTCCCTTGCCCTCTCTCTAAAAATAAATAAAATCTTAAAAAAAAAACTTTACATGCTACTTTCTTTGCTCATCCATAAGAAGCTACTCTTTATTTAATCAAGTTTGATCATGAGATTGCAGCAGTTCTGTTACATCTTTAGGTTCCGGTTCTAGTTCTTCTATTATTTTCATCACATCTGTATTTACTTCCTCCATGGAGATCTTGAAGCCCTCAAAGTCATCCATGAGGATTAGAATCAACTTCTTCCAGACTTCTGTTAGTGTTGATATTTTGACCTCTTCCCATAGATCACAAATGTTTGTAATGATATTTAGTATTTTGAATCCTTTCCAGAAGGTTTTTAATTTATTTGCCCAGATCCATCAGAGGAACTACTTATGGCAGCTGTAGCCCACAAAATGTATTTCTTACATAATAAGATTTGAGAGTAAAATTACTTCTACTTCTTGATCTGTGGGTTATAGATTGGATATTGCGTTAGCAGGCATGAAAACAACATTAATCTCTTTGTACATCTCCATCAGAGCTCTTGGGTGACCGAGTGGATTGTCAGTGAGCAGTAACATTTTGAAAGGAATCTTTTTTCCCCTGCCTGAGAACTAGTCTCACCAGTGGGCTTAAAATATTCAGGAAACCTGGTTGTAAACAGATGTGCTGTCACCAGCTTTGTTGTCCCACTTAGGGCGCACAGGCAGAGTAGATTTAGCATCATTCATAAGAGTCCTAGGATTTTTGAAGTGGTAAGTGAGCATTGGTTTAAATTCACCAGCTGGATTAACACCTTACAAGAGAGTCAGCTTGTCCTTTCAGGCTTTGAGGCCAGGCTTTGACTCTCCTCCCTGTGTAGGAAAACCCTAGATGGCATCTTCTTCCAATAAAAGGCAGTTTCATCTATGCTGAAAATCTGTTGTAGCCACCTTCATGAATTACCTTAGCTAGATCTTCTGGAGGACTTGCTGTAGCCTCTGTGTACTTCAGCACTTGTGCTTCACCTTGTGCTTTTGTGTTACAGAGATGGCTCGTTTCCTTAAACCTCATCACCAACCTCTGCTGGCTTCAAACTTTTCTTCTACAATCTCCTCACCTTTCTGAGCCTTCACGGAATTTAGGAGAGTTAGGACCTTGCTCTGGATTAGGCTTTGGCCTAAAGGAATCTTGTGACTGGTTTGTGCTTTTATCCAGACCACTAAAACTTTATATCAGCAATAAGGCTGTTTCACTTTCTTATCGTTTGTATGTTCAGTGGAGTAATAATAGGGTGACTTGAGCCCTGCAGTAGTTGATAATCGAGGCAGCTACTAACTGCACCAGCAGCGCACACAGCGTGGAGACTCTGGGCAGAGGGGCGATGCACATCCTGGGTGGAACACAGCGGGTGGTGGAGATGGTGCACGATTTCATCATGCCGCTGCTCACAGTGGTACACGGTCTGACATTCATTTATTTTTTAGTAAGTTTTTTTTAAAAGATTTATTCATTTACTTTGGAGAGAGGGAGAGAAACGTTAATGGGTGAGAGATACATTGGTTGGTTGCTTCTCACATTTCCCCAACTGAAGACCTGGCCTACAACCTAGGCATGTGCCCTACTGGGAATCTTACTGGCAGCAGTTCACAGGCTGGCGTTCAATCCACTGAGCCATACCAGCCAGGGCAATGGTTTGTAATTTATGAGTTATATATTTGTGGAACCATGACTACTAAATCTGTAGGAAGTGAAACTGGATAAGAGGGGACTACTATATTATGAATGGTTACTTCTAATTAATTTTTGTGGTAGGTCATTACTGGTATGGAGGAATATTATAGGTTGATCTTGTACCTTGCTAAGCTGTCTCATGAGTTTCAATGGTATTTCTGATTCTTTTGCTTTGTGGGTAGATAATATCATCTAGAAATAATGACATTTTAATCTCTTTCCTTTGAACTTACATCTGAAAACTTTCTTACCTTAAAGTATTGGTCATACCTCTAGTGTTATGTTAAGCAGCTTCTTGTTTCTGATCTTAAATGATTCTGAAGTTTCTCCATTTAGTGTAATATTTGCCGAAAGTTTATGGTCTATGGTTTTTATCAAATTAAGGAAGTTTTATTCTGTTCCTAGTTTGCTAAGAGGTTTTTAAAGCACAAATTGTTGAATCTTATCATATTTTTTTCTGCAGTGAATGAAATAATGGCTCAGCTTCTTTGAAAAGTGGAATCTGATATTATCTCTAAATTACAAAATACTTGGGGATCAGCCCTTTATTGAAACAATTTGGCTTTGTAGATTTTTTCCCCCCAATGTTTGAAAAACTGCCCATGTGTTGAAGAGGTAGCTTGTTATTTTTAGGATTAGAAAGGATATTTGGGCACATGTCTTGTGTTTTAAGGAAGGGACCAAGCAAGCTCTGTTCTAGAAGAATTGAGACATAGTATAAAGTTATTGTAAACTTTTACACTTGATTTCTTAAGTAAGACTACATTTCAGTTCAGTGCCTTACCAGATAGCTACAAGAGCAAACCTGGAACCTTATTTATTATGTCAATAATAGTTTTGTGTGTGTCTAAGGCATACACTCTCATTTATACCTTCTGGTTGTGATGTTTTATATTCTATGGCTGTAGATGTGGACAGTTGTTTTTATGAGCTAATATGTATAACACAAAATGGAGTATATATCTCATTTATTTTCTTATTGCTTCTTACATTAGTATTGATATGGCCATGAGCCCTGTAACAGTAGTGCTTTCGCTGAGAGCAATACAGCCTAAGTAGGGGTTTGTTTTACTCACAAAAGAAATCTATAGTTTCTAGTTTTGATTCAGCAGTTCAATACTATTTGAGCTGGTGGTTTTAAAAATATATATATTTTTGTCTTTTTTTCCCCCAGAACCTTCTAGTAGATGTTCACTGATGAGGACTGGCCAGAACTAAGCCATACACTACTTCTAGCTGCAGGGAAGTTTGGGAAAATAAGAACTTAGCTGGCCACGTTACCTCCCAGCTGGATGTACTTATCCAGCGTCACTTGGAAATGAAGGAAGGAATGGATGTCGATTCGATAGCTATAACATTTTCTTTATTCCCTAATAATATTGGTAACTTAAATGTTTTTCACTAAAGAAAAGTTTTAACTTGAAAATGAATACTTTGTGAATTTGTTAATCTCCCATCTTTGTCTTTTTCTGCATTATTTTCTGTAGCAGTGTACATGTTCTAGTTTCCATGGTGGATGAAATGGCACTGACTCCATTTCATGGGAGGGAGATGGACTGAGACTCCTTTATATCTTTAGGAATTAAATTCGGCATTTCAGTATTTCTTACATGCTTAGTGCTGCCACAAGATATTGTAAAATGACTACAGAAGAATTATGTAACATTGTTGTGTCCTCAGGTTGTTCATTGGCTTTTTAGGAAGAAAAAAATCTCATGTGTGAAATAATTGATTAAGGGTACAAGAATTCAAAATTAGTTTAAAAAGTTTAGTATTGGCATTGAGTGCTATGATATAGGAATAGGAAACTTTTTCTTATTTAGGGCCAGTGGTGTGTACATGGAAAAAAATGAAGGCCATGTAGAAGCAAACAGCAATTTAATTTGCTTCTGTTTTGAAAGAGTTTTTTAAGTACATTAGATCTTTAAATTTATGGACTTTATGTAAGGAAACATCAAATTAAATATACTAAGTTTAACCCTATTACAATTTAATAAACATCAGCTATTTCATTCTGTTGTATGAATTTATAATCTGATGGGGCAATTCAGGTTTCATTTTGCTTTGCATCATGATTATTTATTTGCATAAGTATGTATTAGGTTAGGCAGGGTTACGCTGTGATATTACATGCGACTGAAATCTAGTGACCTAGCACAGTAAAAAACCCTTGTTTACACCAGGTTTGCTTGGGGGCTCATTGGCTCCATGAAAAAGGATCTTGTCTAGACTGATTTGGTCCTGTGGCCTCTGTCTTTGGACAGTGCTCAGAGCTCAGAAGAGCAGAAGACGGGTGGAGTTAAGCATTGGCAATTAAATGCCTCAGCATGGGAACAACATGTCACTTTCACATGTATCTCATTAGCCAAATTTAGGCATTCTGTTGTGCCTGACCTCAGGTGAGGAGAAGGCGTTTCTCCCTGCAGTCGGTGTCATCCTCCAGGAACTCTGCACAAGAGCCAGTCTGGTGGGTAATAAATAGTACTGGCAACAGAGTGGTGTGCTGGAGATGCAGGTACAGGCAGACAGCCTGCCAGCCCGCAGGAGAAGGAGGAAATTCTGATGGGCTGCAGAGAGAGTGCTGGAGGCTTCCTACATTGGCCGACAAATTATCCAAACATAAGAGAATAACGAGTAGGGTTTTCTTAGGTTTGAAGAGAAGAAAAGGCACTTGAACTAGGGAACCAGTATTGCACTAGAGAATAGCGGGTGGTATGGATCAGAGAGGGCCTTGAACTCCTTTCATAGTCACACAGCAGCAGTGCATTTCACAGCTACTGTGTGTCGGGCTCTGTTTCGATTTTGGGAATAGCTGGTAATGAACAAAACACAAAAATCTGGGTCCTCCCGGAAGTTACATGTAACTGACAGAGTTAGTCTTTTATTATAGATTAGGGAATAGGCAAAATACGAACTTTGGGTGCCTATGAATTTTAATTGTAATATTTGTCTGTACATAAAAGGTAGTTGATTTTCACAGAAGTAACTATTTTGTCTATTTAAGTGTTCTCTGGAAAACTTAAAAAATATATAGAAAGCAGAATTTATAAAATATGTAAATCAGAAATGTACAAAAGCTTTTTTAACTAAAATTTTGGATAGTAGTAGAATTTTGCTATTTTCATTGCCTAAATAGTAAAACCACTTGACACATGTACCTCCTGGGGTTAGGGATTTTGTGTTATCACTGGATCAATATTTGAATGAGTTGCATAGAAGGAAAAAATTCAAGTGATAGAAAAAATTTTTAATTTTATTTACTTATTTTCAGAGAGAGGGGAAGGGAAGGAGAAAGAGTGGGAAAGAAACATCAATGTGTGGTTGCCTCTCATGTGTCCCCTACTGGGGACCTGACCTGCAACTCAGGCATGTGCCCTGACTGGGAATTGAACCGGTGATCATTTGCTTCACGGGCCCGCACTCAATCCACTGAGCTACACCAGCCAGAGCTCTTTTTTAAAAAGATTTTAGTTATTTATTTTTAGAGCGAGGGGAAGGAAGTGAGAAAGGGGGTAAGTGAAACATCAGTGTGTGGTTGCCTCTTACACACCCTCTACTGGGGATATGGCCTGCGACCCAGGTATGTGCCCTGACTGGGAATCAAACCAGCAACACTTTGGTTCACAGGCCTGCACTCAATCTACTGAGCTACACCAGTCAGGGCCTGAGAAAAAAATTTTTTTTTTAGATTTTATTTATTTATCTTTAGAGGGGGAGAAGGAGAGAAATATCAGTGTATGGTTGTCTCTCGTGCGGCCCCCACTGGGGACCTGGCCTGCAACCCAGGCATGTGCCCTGACTGGGAATCAAACCGTGGTTGTTTGGTTCACAGGCCCATGCTCAATCCACTGAGCTACACCAGCCAGGGCCAGAAATTTCTTAATTTAACCATCTGAACACCACAGTGATTAGTGCTTTGATATTTATTTAGTTATTCTGATACTTATTAAATACCTGTTATGTGCCAATTATTATTCTAGAATCAAAAGAACAATAAATTACTGTCTAGTTTTTAATAAACTTAAATCTAGTTTGGAAATAAACATGAGCCCTGACTGGGCTCACTCGGTTCGTGGGGTGTCGTCCTGCAAAGCGAAAGGTCACTGGGTTGTATTTCTGGTCAGGACATATACCTGGGTCATGAGTTCAGCCCTCAAGTCAGGGCCTGTTTGAGAAGCAACCGATTGATGTTTCTCTCTCACTGGACCTTTCTCTTCTTTCTTTTTCCTTCCCTTCCTAAATAAATACATACATACATACATACATACATACATAATTTTAAGAAATGCATATCTTAAAATGGTCACCAATTTTCTTTTAAAGCCATACTCCAACTGATCTACGAAATTGCATTTACAATATTATGTCTTGTGTACAACAGGAAAACCAGCTTTCTGTAAAGCTTAGTGTTGTAACTTAGTTGGTGCTTTAATCTTTTCTTTTTTAATTTTTTTGTTACTGATTGGTTTGAGAGAGACAGAAACATCGATTTTGTTCCACTGTGTTACGCATTCATTGGTTGTTTCTTATATGTGCCCTGAGTGAGGAGCAAACCCACAATGTTGGCAGATTGGGAAAATGCTCTAACCAACTGCACTACCTGGCTAGGGCTTGCTTTAGTCTTTTCTTTGATCAGCAAGACCTCATTTATAGATAGGCCATTTCTTCTAAATTCTGATTTGGAAATTAGAATCCTTTTTGTTACAGAAACAATGTTACAAGCTTTAGATTTATAACTAGTTTGTAAAATCCTGTTTTACTACCTAAACATATATGTACAATAAAAACGTAGACATCATTTTTTGTAGTATTATGCGATAATTGAGTAAAACAGAAAAAAACCTATCTCAGAACCTGACATGTCAGGGAAAAATAGATGAATGTGAGAAAGTAGATGGAGATTAACATGGCAATTCTGAAAAGGATATTTTTTCCCTTACAGTATCATTCATTCATTTATTATTGTTCAAGTTCAGTTATCTCCATTCCCCTCTACCTTGTACTTTCCCCCACCCCAGCCATCCCCACTTTCCATTCTACCCCACTTTGGCTTTGTCCATATGTTCTTTATACATGTTCCTTGACAACCTTCCCTCTATTCCCAACATTATTCCCTCCCACCTCCCCTCTGGTTACTGTCAGTTCTTAATTTCAATATCTCTGGTTATATTTTGCTTGCCTGTTTGTTTTGATAATTAGGTTCTACTTAAAGGTGAGATCATACATATGGCATTTCTCTTTCGCCACCTGGCTTATTTTTCACTTAGCATAATGCTCTCTCTATTTGCATCTATGCTGTTGAAAAAGAAGGCTAGGAGCTCCTTCTTTCTTTCTGCTGTGTAGTATTCCATCGTGTAAACGTACCACAGTTTTTTGATCCACTCATTTACTGTTGGGCACTTAGGTTGCTTCCAGCACTTGGCTATTGTAAATTGTGCTGCTATGAACATTGGGGTGCATAGGTTCTTTTGAATTGGTGTTTCAGGATTCTTAGGGTATAGTTCCAGCAATAGAATTGCTGGGTCAAAAGGCAGTTTCATTTTCAGTTTTCTGAGGAAACTCCATAGTTTTCCACAATGCTGCCCCAGTCTGCATTCCCACCAACAGTGGGAAAGGGAACTAGGGCTCTCTTCTCCACAACCTTAAACTAGCACAGTCAGCACCAGTTTGTTGACTTGGCTGTGATGGCCATTCTGACAGCTGTGAAGTGGTATCTCATTTTGGTTTGTTTTGCATCTCTGTGATGGCCTGTATGTCTCCTTGGAGAAGTGTCTGTTCAGGTCCTTTGCCCATTTTTTAACTGGATTATTTGTCTTCTGGAGTTGAATCTTGTGAGTTCTTTATATGTTTTGGAGATCAAAACCTTGTCTGAGGTATCATTTGCAAATATATTTTCCCAGATGGTTGTTTCCCTTGAAAAGGATATTTTTGAGGACATCAGAAGTTTATGGCACAAATTCCTAAGCTTTTACTTTAAAACACTTGGTTTTTGTTTTACTTGATATTAACATATTAGAAAGTAGTTTCTGATGTTTATCAGCTACAATCAGGCTTGTTTTGACCTCTTGGTAGGGAGAGAACATTAGAAAGAAGGGGCATTTTCCTGGACAGAAAGTGAGAAAGAAGGAAGCAGATTGGAAGCATCTGTGTGAGCACTGGGAGAGGGAGACGCCTTGCTTGAGCAGGAGCTGGCAGCTGTGAGAGGGAGGTGGTGGGGCAGGCGTCTGTCCGCTGAGCACATGCTGGGAAGAAGGGAGCACTGGAACTGATGCTTGTCCCTGCAGAATTGTGCTGGTGTTTGTAACTCGAGTACTTTGATGTTCAGCACACTTATAGACATATATGATTTCTTTTACCTTTACAGAGTATACTACTTGATTCATCTGTTCAACAAATATTATCTTCTGGTCAATATGAAGAGTAGGTAGACATGGCTCATTTCTTTGCACAACCACACCAAAATTGCAACTAAAATATAGAACAACTGTCACTCAGAAATGTCAGAAATCAAGTGGAATGGAAGTCTGGCAACTATGGAATTAAAGAAACCACATTCATCCAGACTGGTAGGAGGGGCGCAGGTGCAGAATGGACTGGTCCTTCACGCATCTGTGGTGGATAAAATTTCGGGGGGGATATCTCAGGAGTGAGGAGTCCCAGCCCCATACCAGGCACCCCGCCCAGGGTTCCAGTGCCAGGAAGATAAGTCCCCACAACTTACGGGCTTAAAAATCAGTGGAAATTGACTCAGTAGAAGAAACTGCTGGAGCCCCAAGCAGTTTCTCTTAAAGAACCTGCACACGGACTCACCTGCTCAGACTGACTCCCTCTGAGCTCCAGCACCAGGGAGCAACTTGAAAGGCCCCAAAGGTATACAGGAGGAACTGAAGTATCTGACATCCAGGCAAGCAGAGGCCATTGTCTCTTCAGTAAACCCTCCCCTCACAGAGCCTGCAAGTTGGTATCATATCTGAGACTCCAGCAACCTGACTCACACTATGTGATCCCCTTTGGAGATTCCCAGACTCCACCCTACCCAGGTTCCAAGCTGCTTTTCCAAATGAATGGATGGTCTTGGCTCTTGCTTCACAACAGCCTAAATCCTCTCAAACAAGCAGCAGCTGGCCTCAGTGACCCCAGGCCTGGCACTAGCAGCAGCCAGCCTGGATGCACAGTTTGGCTCACCTGGGAATCTCCAAGCCCAGCACAAGTAGCAGCCATCTCAGATTGCTTTATAGCTCAGGCAGGGTGGCCCCAGGCAAAACACAGGTGGGAGCTGACCTTGACTTTGGCCTGCACCACCCAGGAAACCCCAGGGCCAGTGCACCCAGTGGACAGCAACAAACCACTTTGGAGAACCACCACCTTGCCCCTGCATGGCTGATCCTCCATGGAGGGCGGTGGTTGGTGGTCAGTGGTCACAGCCAGTCCTTGCAGCTGATTGGCCCGGGTAAACTTCTCCCATTGATCTGCCAACAGCAACCAAGACTCAACTACAAGAGGAAGGTGTATGCAGCCCACGGGAAGAGCACACCTCAAGTAGCCAGCTTGGGTGACAGGGGAGGCTGTGCCACTGGACCCTACAGGACACCTGCTACATTAGGCCACATGACCAAGACACGGAGTCAAAGCAGCTCTGCCTAATACACAGAAACAAACATGGGTCATAAGGATGCTCAAGGAACTTAGTGAGGACCTCAGCAGCATAAAAAAAGATCCAGTCAGAATGAAGGATTTACTAATTGAAATAAAAAACAATTTACAGGGAAATAACAGTAGAGCAGATGAAGCCAAGAATCTAGTCAACAATTTGGAATATAAGGAAGTAAACAGACTTCCGCCAAGATGGAGGCGTAGGTGGAAACACTATGCCTTCTCGCACAACCAAGTTTAAAGACAACAAAATTTTAATAACAAAAAACACAGCCAAAACGCAGAAAATTGAACTATACCAAAGTCGGACAACAAGGAACCCTTCAGCCAAACCAGTAAGAGGGGCAGAGCCAGCGACTGGAGGAGCGGGATTGCGCAGGAAAACTCGGTCAGACTGACCTAGGCGCGTGGGCAGTGGTTGGCGGATCCCAGGCGTGGGGTTGCACCAGGCAGACCCAATTTGAGGGCACAAGGCAGCAGGCTGACCGCAGTCAAACATTCGCGCACAGATAAACCAGCGAAGGAACGAGCAGTGAGGTGGACCATGCAGGCCCCAGCGGCAGGAAGCAGCTGAGGGGACCGCTATTGCCCCTCTTTGATCCCACCCCCACATACAGTGTCACAACCCAGCAATCTGAGCGGCTCCACCCTGGTGAACACCTAAGGCTCTGCCCCTCATACATAACAGGCGGGACCAGATCGTTATGGCTCAAGAAGAACAGCTCAGGGCAGCAACCAGAGGGGAGAGGGAAGGGAACTTAAGGGGAAAAAGGGGGAGGGATTTTGGGGAACAAGTATGAAGGACACAGGGATGAGGACTGGGGGGGGGAATGGGAGGGAGGGGGGAGACTGGGCGGGGGGGTGGGGTGGGATGGGAGAAATAGATAAAAAAAAAAAGTACTTGAAAAGTAACTAAATAAAATTAAAAAAAAAAAAAAGAAGAAGAACAGCTCAAAGCCCCAGAGCCAATACTTCTAAGCAACCAAGAGATAGCCAACCTATCGGATGCACAATTCAAGACACTGGTGATCAGGATGCTCACAGAACTGGTTGATTTTAGTCACAAATTAGATGAAAAAATGAAGGCTTCACTAAGTGAAATGAAGCAAAATGCACAGGGAACCAATGGTAATAGAAAGGAAACTGGGACTCAAATCAATCAAGTGGACCAGAAGGAAGAAAAAGTGACCAAACTGAAAACAATGAAGAAACAAGAATGCAAATAAATGAGGAGAGGCTTAGGAACCTCCAGGACATCTTTAAACGCTCCAACATCTGAATTATAGGGGTACCAGAAGGGGAAGAGGAACAGCCACAAGTGGAAAACTTATTTGAACAAATAATAAAGGAGAACTTCCCCAATCTGGCAAAGGAAATAGACTTCCAGGAAATCCAGGAAGCTCAGAGAGTCCCAAAGAAGTTGGACCCAAGAAGGAACACATGAAGGCACATCATCATTACATTAGCCAAGATTCAAATGAAGGAGAGAATCCTAGAAGCAGCAAGAGCTAAGGGGACAGTCACCTACAAAAGAGTTCCCACCAGACTGTCAGCTGATTTCTCAAAAGAGACTTTACAGGCAAGAAGGGGCTGGAAAGAAGTATTCCAAGTCATGAAATCCTAAGACCTACAACCAAGATTGCTCTATCCAGCAAAGCTTTCATTTAGAATGGAAGGACAGATAAAGTGCTTCTCAGAGAAGATCAAATTCAAGGAGTTCATCATCACCAAGCCCTTATTATATGAAATGTTAAAGGGACTTACTTACCTAAGAAAAAGAAGATAAAAAAGATGAACAGTGAAAGGACAGCAAACTCACAGTTATTAAGAACCACACCTAAAACAAAAGCAAACTAAGAGGACAGCTAGATCAGGAGCTGAACCATAGAAACGAAGATCTCATGGAGGGTTAGCAACAGGGGAGTGGGAGGAGGAGAAGGGGGGAGAAGGTACAGAAAATAAGTAGCATAGACAGTAGATAGAAAATAGATGGGGGGGGGGCAAGAACAGTATGGGAAATATAGAATCTAAAGAACTTGAGACACGTGGTCATAAACTAAAGGGGGGAAATGGTGGGGGAGGGGTGTTCAGGGTAGAGGGGAATGAAGGGGAGGAAGTAGAACAACTATAATGGCATAATCAATAAAATTTTTAAAAAATAAATGGGAAAAAGTGATATTTTAAAAAAGGAAGTAAACAACAACCAATCAGAACAACAAGAAGAAAAAAGAATTCCAAAAAATGAGGACAGTGTAAGCAGTCTCTGGGACAACTTTCAGAGGTCCAGCATTTGCATCATATGGGTGCCAGAAGGAGAAGAAGAAAGAACAAGAATTGGAAATCTATTGGAAAAAAACAGTGAAAGAAAAATTTACTAGTTTGAAGGAACTAGATATACAAGTCTAGGAAGCACAGAGAGTCCCAAACAAGATGGATGCGAAGAGGCCCACTCCAAGACACATCATAATTAAAATGTCAAAGTTTAAAGATTAAGAGAGAATCTTACAGGCAGTAAGAGAAGTTATTTGCTTCCAGGGGAATTTCCGTAAGACTCTCAGCTGATTTTGCAAAAGAAACTTGCGGGCTGAAAGGGATTGGCAAGAAATATTCAAAGTAATAAAAAGCAGGGACCTACAACCAAGATTGCTCTACCCAGCAAAGCAGTCATTTAGAATCAAAGGGCAGATAAAGGGGTTCCCAAACAAGAAAAGGCGAAAGGAGTTCATCATCACCATTATTATATGAAAAAAAAATTTTTTTAAATATTTTATTTATTTATTTTTCGAGAGAGGGGAAGGGAAGTAGAAAGAGTGGGAGAGAAGTATCAATGTATGGTTGCCTCTCATGCGTCCTCTGCTGGGAACTGGCCTGCAACCCAGGCATGTGCCCTGACTGGGAATCGAACCGCGATACTCTGGTTCGCAGGCCCGCGCTCAATCCACTGAGCTACACCAGCCAGGTGAAAAAAATTTTTAATTAAAATGTATTAGTTTTCCATTTTCTTTTTTTACGTATTTTTTATTTATTTATCTTTAGAGGGAAAGGAGAGGGGGAGAGAAATATCAGTGTACGGTGGTTGCCTCTCATGTGTCCCCTGCTGGGAACTGGCCTGCAACCCAGGCATGTGCCCTGACTGGGAATAGAACCATGATCCTCTGGTTCACCAGCCCAGGCTCAGTCCACTGAGCTATACTAGCCAGGGCTATATGAAATTTTAAAGGGAGTAACTTAAGAAAAAGATCGAAACCATGAACAGCAAAATGGCACCCCCCAAAAAAATTATCAGCAATGAATCTGAAAAACAAACTAAGCAAACTAGAACGGAGACAGAATCATGGATACAGAGAATATTTTGATGGTTACCAGATGGGAGGGGAGTGTTGGGGAATGGTTGAACAAGTGAGGGAATTAAGAAGTACTGATAAGTCCTCACAGAGCAGCCACGGGGATGTAAAGTACAATATAGGGATGGAGTGGCCAAAGAACTTACATGTATGAACCATGAACATGAACAACAGTTTAGGGATTTCTGAGGGAGTGTGTGGTTCTGGGTGGAGGAGGGGGCAAAGGGGGGAAAATCAGGGCAACTGTGATAGAATAAGCAATTAAAAAAAACACACAAGGGTCATACAGTCTGGCTCTTTATTTAAATACATTGTTTTGAATTATTGTTAGCAGCATAGTATAGAAGGAAATTGGGAATCCAGATTCTCTCTGGATTTCTCTCACTAGTGATGTGGCCGTGCGTCAATCACAGAAGTCCCCTCCTCTGGGAAGGTGATGTTAGCATGGTGTCTCTTTCACAAGGGTGTGGCATAGGGTCCTGTATGCCAAAGCATTTAATAGCACACGGAAAAGCTGGGTTTCTAATGACTGCTGGCAGGCTTGTTGCTTCTGTGTCATGTTACCGCTGGGTATATAAAGATCTCTCTTCAAGTACCTAGCCAAACTGCAATATTTGGTGCTGAGTATTTTTCCTCTCAGCACCCTTGTTTTCCTTGTAAATTTCTATCTTGTGGGCAACTTTCTTCAAAGTGTTAGATGCTCTAGGATTAAAATTAAAGCAGTAATGTTTTGTTTTTTTTTTCAGCTAGAGACCGTTACAGTTCCATAGGGTGCCGTGTGTTCTCACATCCTTACCTTTGTTGTGTGTTGTATTGTAGCACACGTCACATGGAGATGGGCGGCAAGAAGTGACCTCTCGCACTGGGCGCTCTGGAGCTCGGTGTAGAAACTCTATAGCTTCCTGTGCAGATGAACAGCCTCACATCGGAAACTACAGACTGTTGAAAACAATCGGCAAAGGGAATTTTGCAAAAGTGAAATTGGCAAGACACATCCTTACAGGCAGAGAGGTAAATGAGAATTATGCTAATTTCTGTTACTACATTTGTTCTTTTTAGCTCCATGTGAGAGGAACAGGAAGAGAATGTATAGATTTGGGCTCATTTCTAAGCTAATTAAACATTTTTAAATAAGCATTAATTATCTGGTGATTCTTTTGCTTTCTCATTCCTTTAAATGTTGTAAATATTACTTTGATTGTTTGAGTTATCTTTTGCCTTTAAAAATGGGTAGTGTTTTGTTCTTTTTTCATAGTATCTGCTACCATAGTAAAAATTGTTTTCAACTTCATGTATGAGCTCATGATACTTGCAAATCACTAGTGCTGTTTTTTTAAATGGGTTTATACTCACGAAGTTTCTTTATCTTCCCAAAGTACTCTTCTCATGGCTTATGTTTGATGGGTTGTTGTGGACGATGGCATGTACTTTTCTGCCTTGTGATAACCGGCTTTCTGCTCAAGCACTTTATGTAGTTATCAGAAATACTTCTATCAAAACTACTAAATTAACTGTCTCCTCATTTTCTACCCAGGCAGTATACATCGTGCTTTGTTTCTTGCATTTAGATTTTTGTTTGTTCCTCTGCCTGAAACACATTGCAGGCTTTTGTGGTCAATATCATTCCTGGGAAGTAGTTGTCGGACTCTCTTTCCCAGGCATGGGATTCATGTTAAAAATCCTGGTATTTCCTGCCCTGACTGGTGCGCCTCAGTTGGTTAGGCATTGATTACTGCAAAGAAAAAGGTCACTGGTTCAATTCCCAGTAAGGGCACAGGCTTGGGTGTGGGTTCAGTCCCAGTTGGGAGCCTGCAAGAGGCCCCAACTGATCCATGTTTCCATCTCTTTCCCTTTACCTCGCTCTAAAAATAAAACCTTTCTAAAAAAATCCTCATATTTCCTTAGATAATAAGTTTTTTATTTATTGAAGTTACTTGTTTACTTGTTTTCCCCCTCTAGTCTGTAGGGTAGGCGTCAGTGTTTGGCACATATCAGGTACTTGGTATTGTGGTCTGACTGGAATTATACTTTTGAGGGAAGCTTTATAAAGAAATGCTTTTCTTGTCCCAGATCCTCCTGGCGCACATGCCAAGATGGTGTTACAGGTCTGCCGAGGGACTGACCGGCAGCTCGTCACGCCCAGGGCTGCTGGGGCGGGGCTGGGCCTGTCGTTCCTGCCAGCCGGCAGCCTCTGTTCGCTGCCATGTGCCCTACAAATGTCCTCATCTTCTGGCACAACTAAAGACTTCCTTCTTCAAATTTCACGTCAATTTTAGTGACACATTCCTGGTTAGGACTCCTTGTTGTAATGCCTGGACTGTTTTGGGAATCAGTGAACAGCAAAGAGTGGGTAGAGTTTTTCTTGTTCTTGATCAAAGCTTTCTGAACTAAAGAAGAAAACTTCTGAATTTGGTTTCCACCAGTCCCAGGTGGTTATTCTGCCAATATCCTTGTGTGGGCGGAGAGGGGTGGGTGAGAAGAGGAGTGGGCAGACAGCCCTGTTCCCCTTTGCTTCACTCACATGGCTGGAGCCTGGCCTACTGGCTTTATATCTAGTAGGTTCTCTTTTCTTTTCCTTTTTTTTTGGGGGGGGTGGTTTTAGAGAGATTGGGAGGGAGAGACATCGATTTGTTTTTCCACTTTATGCATTCATTGGTTGATTCTTGAATGTGCTCTGACTGGAGATCAAACCCGCAACCTAGGTGTATTGGGACAGCACCCTCACCAACTGACTGGGGCCGTCTAGTCGGTTCTGTCTCCAGAAGTGCTTGCATCTGACTAGTCAGTGGCTAAATTTGTTTGTATTTGTACTTATGCATTGGAACGATGTTCCAACTAACTGAGCTACCTGGGCAGGGTTCATTATGGTTTTTAAAGTCATCGTTGACTTTTTTTTTAAATAAAGCCTTTATTGATGTATAACACATCCTAGAAAAGTGCTTAAAATCACCATGTATGCGAGTATAGCTTGATGAAAGATCACAGAGTAATTGTGTTTGCAGTGCTATGACCCAGGGAAAAAGTGGGCCATGATTTGGACCCAGAAGCCCTCCTTCTACCTCCTTTAATCACTTAACGGTTCTTCCTCCTCAAGGTAACCATTCTCTTGCCTTCTAACACCAGAGTTGTTTTTTTGAACACTATACTAATGAAATCGTTCAGTACATATTTTGTGCCTGCCTGTTTTATTCCACTTTTTTTATTCCACTGTATTTATTCCATAATGCTTGTGACATTATTCCGTGTTGTGTATGGTTAGGTTTTTCATTGGAAGTTTTATTTTGTACTACCCGTTTTAGTTGTTTGGCTTGGTCTTTATTGCAAGGGCTGAATTGTGTCCCCCAAAATTCATAAGTTGAAGACTTAACCCCCACCCTGGCTGGTGTAGCTCAGTGGATTGAGCGTGGGCCTATGAACCAAACAACCAGGGTTCGATTCCCAGTTAGGGCACGCGCCTGGGTTGCAGGCCAGTTCCCAGCAGGGGATGCACGAGAGGCAACCATACATTGATATTTCTCTCCCTCTCTCCTTCCTTTACCCTTTAAAGATAAATAAATAAAATATTTTTAAAAAAGACTTAGCCCCCAATATAACAGTTTTGGAGAATAGGGCCTTTATGGAAGTAATTGGGTTAAATCAGGTTATAAGTATAGGTTCTGATCCAGTAGGGTTTGTGTCCTTATAAGAGACAAACAAGAAAGAGCTTTCTGTCTCCACCATGTGAGGACACAGTAAGAAGGCTGCCATGTGCAAGCTCAGAGGAGAGTCCTCAACAGGAACTGACCATGCTGGCACCCTGATCTCAGCCTCCCAGCCCCCCAGACTGTGGGGGATACATTTCCTCTGTTTAAGCTGCCCAATGCTTTTTGTTATTTTAGCCCAAGCCAAGGAATAGGCCACTGTGTCCTAAAGGACTTGGGATCTTCTCATCTGCTCTTTCAGTCATGGTGGATGCCTTAACAGCTGTCTGGAGATGCATGTTAGGATATTTTGACTAGTAGGGAATTGCCAGAAAGTGGAAGATAGGATTTTCCTCCAGAGGGTGTGTGCTGTGGGCTTCTAGGTCCCTTTGGGTTGAGGAATGTTGTGAGGGAAGCCCTTGTCATGCATGAGTTCTCTTTATTCTTTTTTTAAATATATTTTATTGATTATGCCATTACAATTGTTCTATTCCCCCCTTCATTCTCCTCCACCCTGCACACCCCCAACCCCACCGTTCTCCCCCTTTAGTTTATGACCATGTATCTCAAGTTTTTTAGATTCTGTATTTCTCCTACTATTCTTGCCCTCCCCCCTATCTATTTTCTACCTACCATCTATGCTACTTATTTTCTGTACCTTCTCCCCCCTTCTCCTCCTCTCACTCCCCTGTTGCTAACCCTCCATGTGATCTTCATTTCTACGGTTCTGTTCCTGATTTAGCTGTCCTCTTAGTTTGCTTTTGTTTTAGGTGTGGTTCTTAATAACTGAGTTTGCTGTCCTTTCACTGTTCATCTTTTTTATCTTCTTTTTCTTAGGTAAGTAAGTCCCTTTAACATTTCATATAATAAGGGCTTGGTGATGATGAACTCCTTGAATTTGATTTTATCTGAGAAGCACTTTATCTGTCCTTCCATTCTAAATGAAAGCTTTGCTGGATAGAGCAATCTTGGTTGTAGGTCTTAGGATTTCATGACTTGGAATACTTCTTTCCAGCCCCTTCTTGCCTGTAAGGTCTCTTTTGAGAAATCAGCTGACAGTCTGATGGGAACTCTTTTGTAGGTGACTGTCCCCTTATCTCTTGCTGCTTCTAGGATTCTCTCTTTCATTTTCATCTTGGCTAATGTAATGATGATGTGCCTTCGTGTGTTCTTTCTTGGGTCCAACTTCTTTGGGACTCTCTGAGCTTCCTGGATTTCCTGGAAGTCTATTTCCTTTGCCAGATTGGGGAAGTTCTCCTTTATTATTTGTTCAAATAAGTTTTCCACTTGTGGCTGTTCCTCTTCCCCTTCTGGTACCCCTATAATTCGGGTGTTGGAACGTTTAAAGATGTCCTGGAGGTTCCTAAGCCTCTCCTCATGTATTTGAATTCTTGTTTCTTCATCCTTTTCTGTTTGGTCATTTTTTTCCTCTTTCTGGTCCACTGCTTTGATTTGAGTCCCAGTTTCCTTTCCATTACTATTGGTTTCCTGTGTATTTCCCTTCATTTCAATGAGTTTAGCTTCCTTATGTTCCTCTAATTTGTGACTAAAATCAACCAGTTCTGTGAGTATTCTGATCACCAGTGTTTTGAACTATGCATCTGAAAGTTTGGCTATTTCTTCATCAGTTAGATTTATCGGCTCTGGGGCTCTTGAGCCATGTTTTCATCTGTTTGTGCCTATTTCGTACGAGGAGCCTTAGATATTCACCAGGGCAGGGCCACCCAGGTTGCTGTTTTGTGACACTGTATGTGGGGGCCACCCAGGTCAGAGAGAGGCCACCAGGTCGCTGGTTTGTGACGCTGTAGGTGCCCGCGGGGTCGGAAAGGGACAGTGGTGATCCCCTCTGCCACTTCCCGCCACTGGGGCCTGCATGGTCTGTCTCACTGCTCCCTCCTTCACTGGTTTATCTGTGCGCGAATGTGTGACCACGGTCAGCCCTCAGTGGGTCCACCCTCTTCTCCACACCTGGGATCCGCCCACAGCTGCTGGCGCACCTGCGTCACGCGCCTGGGTCCGGTGGATCTTTCCTGCCCAACCCCTCTCTGCTGCTGGCTCTGCCCCTCTTACTGGTTTGGGTGAAGGGTTCCTTGTTGTCAGACTTTGGTATAGTTTAATTTTCTGTGGTTTTGGCTGCGTTTTTGTTGCTAAAACTTTGTTGTTTTTAAACTTGGTTGTGTGAGAAGGCACAGTGCTTCCACCTATGCCTCCATCTTGGCGGAAGTCCGAGTTCTCTTTATTCTTATTCTGTGATTTTCCACTGTGCTTCTTGACATTAGGGTAAATCAGTGGAATTTCCCAGAACTTCACGCAAGTGGCAGGGACACTCCTCTTTCCTTACCTAGTGAGCACTCTTTTGTTGTATATACTTTCTCTCCTGCATTGCCCACCCCTTGCAAAAAAACCCTCCACAAACTTGGGAATGGGTGGGTGGTCTTCTCTCCAGTCTCCATCTTCCCGAGGCAGTGTTGCACCAAACAGTTGCCTCCTGTTTGGTGACCTAGGTCTGAGCTGTCCTCCAGGCTCCAGCTCTGGGCCAAGGTTATTTTGGTAGTTGAGTCATCCGACAGGGAGCTGGAAGGAAGAGGGGATTAGGAACTTCCTCCTCAGACTTTAGTGACACACACACACACACACACACACACACACACACACACACACCATGTTAAATGAGTGTTACACTTTGAGGACAATTGCTTTTGATAAAATGACTTCTCCAGTTTGATTTAGTTGAGCACAACATATTTGAGCTCCTGTTTTTGCTTTAGGTACTAATTGAATAGCACTACTTGAAAATGAAAGTGTATAAGAGAATCAGAACAGACTCCTTAGAATAGAAGGCAGGTATTGAGCAGAACCAGAAGAAACCAGTGATCAAGAGTCCAGTCATGAGAAGGAACCAGGTCCCAGGAGATCAGAGGAGAAAGGAACTAGAAAGGCAGCATGTTGGATGTATCTGGCCATGAGAAGGAGGAAGAAAACAGAGTGATGGCCAGAAAAGCACAGCATTTCTTTGGGGTTTCTGTGGAATTTGGGAGGTCCAAGTGTTCCACCTAAAATCACTTATGAAAGTAAAGTTTAAAAAACAGTCATTCAACTTTGAAGTGATACCATTTTTTAAACTACCTTGGTATCTGTTAAAATACCAAAACCTTATTTCCTCACTGTTTCATCTCCATCTCCAAGGTTTATGCCATTACAGGTATAAGTGGTCTAGACCTTGGGTCAGCTGAGTGCTGCCCATGCACACGTTGTGTGTGAGGGCTGTGACAGTGGACAAGGTGTCTTCTCCCTGTTTGAGACAGTCCCAGGTAGGCCATTATTGGCATAGTCCAGCAGCCAGTATTTCCTCTCACTTTATTTGTATAGTTTCCATCAAGATAATTATGTTTTCCAAATACAGAATTAGAATCCTGACTTTGCTTTTTTCAGCTGCACACACTCTGCTCCTGCTCCGATTCTGATTTTGCATCCCCCAGGCAGGGATGAGGGGTGGTGGTTCCTTCCACTGCAGGACTGGGTTCCCCGGGTGCTGTACTGCAGCGTTTCCCTTCCTGTAGTCCCTCTGCTTTGGCAGATGGAGGCTTTAGACCAAGTTAAGCATTTTTTTTAAGCGTTAATATGAACAGTGCAGCCGGTCTCGAAGTAAGCATGGGGACTCTGTGGGTTTACTGAGACTGTTTTGGTAGGCCTGCAAAGTGGAAACAATTTTTGTAATACTGTAATACAATTTTCGTAATACAGTTTTTATAATACTGTTTGCTTTTTCCATTCTCACACGTGTAAAGTAGAATTTTCCAAAGGCTGTGTGATGTGTGATATCACAACAAATTGAATACAGAAGGGTGTGTGAGAATTTCGCTGAAATGTTACAGGTATGTACCCTGGAATTTCTAGGTCAGATGCTGATTCTTTTAAAAATATTTTTAGGAACTTTGCACTGTTTTCTACAGAGGCTATATTATTTTTGCATTCTTACCAACAGTGCATCCTCACCAAGCCTTACTTTGTGAATTGATCGATTCTTGGTAGTTTCTTGTGCAGTGCTGTTTTCTAGCTTTGATTTGAATTTCCCGAATGACAAGTGATGTTGAGCATCTTTTCCATGTGCTTATTGGCCTCTGTGTATCTTTGGAGAAATGTCTCTTGAAGTCCTTTACCCATTTTTGAATTGAGTTTTTGTTGTTGTTGAAGTTTTAGAAGTTCTGTATATATTCTGGATATTAATCTTCTATCAGATGTATGATTTGCAAATATTTTTCTCCCATTCTGTGGGTTGTCTTTTGACTCTGTTGATGTTATCTTTTTTAAAAAAATATTTATTTTTAGACAGAGAGGGAGGGAGAGAAGCATCAATGTGTGGTCGCCTCTTGTGTGTGCCGCCTAGTGGGGGAACCTGGCCTGCACCCCATACACGTGCCTTGATTGGGAATCGAACCAGTGACCCTTGGTTCACAGGCCAGCACTCAATCCACTGAGCCACAGCAGCCAGGGCTGTATTTATTTATTTTTTTTGATGTCTGATCTTATGTACTTTTCACCCTTAAAGATCTCATTTCTAACTGGATTCAGACTCAGAGGTGGAAACTTGGAGGGAGGACAGCCTATGTCTCTTGGCAGTCTGTTCCTGGTGCTTTCTTGGGGCCTCCTTCATCTTCTTAGCCAGAAATTTAGCATGTTCTGTGGCCTCTTCCTTATTTTTCTTCTTACTATTTCTTCAGAGCAATAAGCTGATGTTTGTGTTGAAGGGTACGTGGGGTGACAAGATGCCGAATCTTGGGTGCTTTGGCTTGAGGTTTCTTACCTTCCTGGTGCAGGGGTTTCCTCACCACGTATCGGTGGGTATCATCTTCCTTAGAAATTGAAAGGTTGTCAGTTCTGCTCGCTCTTTCAGGCCCCAGGCAGTGAGGGAGGGTGGTATCACTGAGACCAGGAATACCTTTCTTTCCTCCCCCCTGCCCCCCACAGTAACAAGGTTGAGAACACTAAGATTGGTGTCTACAATGCAAGCCCGAACAGATTTGCGCTTTTTCTCTTTAGCCTTCCTTGGTCTGTAACAGGAGTACCCCTTAGTAGCAGGTGGATGTAGCTATGGGTCAAGACACCCTGCTGTGTGGGGAAACCTTATTCGTCATTTCCACCACTGATATGAACCACATAACCCTTCCATTCTTCATCCAGAGCATCAACAGCAACTTCTTCGGCCATACGCTTCTCATAAAAGGTACAAAGTTTGGGTTTATTATCCACTTCAGGGAGTTTCTGGCAGGCAGTGTCTGAGAGAGGAGTGGTCAGCTGTATCCCAAAGCAGCCGACTGCCTCTGAGGAGCCATGATAAAGTGTTGCATGTTGCCTTTTGATGCAGTTTGGTGTCATATCCAAGTGATCATTGCCACATCCGATGTCATGAAGCTTTTGCCCTGTTTTCTTCTAAGAATGTCAGTTTTAGGCCTTACATTTAAGGTCATTGATCCTCTTTGAGCTAATTTTTTTATATGGTGTTAGGTAAAAGTCCATTTTCATACTTCTGCATGTATGAAATACATGGTTATCCAGTTTTTCCCAGCGCCATTTGTTGGATATTATTATTTTGGAATGAATTGTTCACTTGTTTTTACACTTGTTCAGTTTTCATTTGTAATAGGATAAATATCAATAGGTACAACTGACATTTGGTGTCATCAGTACTCTTCAGAGTGGCAAGGGGACTGAAATGTTTGAGAACCGTTGACATACAGACTCTGTGAGTGCCTTCTTTCCTCAAGCGTTGGCTGCAGCCTCTTCCTTCCCTGCCCTTCTTACTGGAGCTGCCAAGTGCACGCGTAGCAGGAAGCAAGCCTGGGCCCCAGTGCGGAGCCTACTCACTTACGTCCCCCAGTTCACAGCGGAGCCTTTCTCTTAGTTCCAGTTTCCTTCGGTCCTCTTTTGGCACTCTGTCTCCCCATTCCGGGTGTTTGTAGTTTCTGGAAATCACTTTTATGAGAGAGAATGGACAGACCAACCAGGAGAGGATTCGGGTCTGGACTCACTGATTAAGTGTGAGCAAAGCTGGTTTTGTTTTTGTTTTGTTTTGTTTTTCTTTGCTTTTTTTAAAGATAAGAAGTGCATGTAACTAGAAATTACAGGGTTTGGGGTTCTTTTGGGAGTTTCCGAGTGGCTTGTTTTTAGACTGTTTAGGGTACACTCACTCCTTTTGACCCAGTTTTTTGCCTCTGTATATGTTTCACTCAGTCTACAGATTAGTCTGGAATTAGTCCCTTTTCTTTCTTTAACTGCCTAAGGACTTTTCTGTCTTTTTTAAAAAATTAAACTATAGTTGGCGTACAGGTGTACAATGTAGTGATTCTACATTTATGTACCTGATAATGTGAATAGCACACTAAGTCTGGTACACTTATTGCACTGTTATCGACTGTATTTTCCTTAATTTTTTCCACCCACCCCTGCATTTCCCACCAACCCCTCACCCCAGCAACCATCAGTTCTTTGTTTCTAGGAATCTGGTTTTGTTTTCATTTGTTGTTTATTTGTTTTGTTTTTTTTTAATTCCACGTAGTGAAATTTATAGTATTTGTCTTTCTCTGTCTGACTCATCTCTATTTAGTGTGATATCTTATAGCTCCATCTATGCTGTTACAAATTTCACTCTTTTTATTGCCGAGTAATATTCTGTGTGTGTGTGTGTGGGTGTGTGGGTGTGTAAGTAATCACGTCTTAACCCATTCATCTACTGATGGACAACTAGATCGCTTCCATATTTTCACTATTGTAAATAATGCCACAGTGAACATAGGGGTGCATATATCTCTTCTATCTTTTTGAAAATAAAAGGCTTTTAAGGTTTGTAGATTCAACATTTATGTATTTGTTCATATATGTACTCAATTACCAAGTTCCCACTGTATGCAAAACACTCCAGGGGACATTCTGAGCTATAAACCTATCGAAACTGTGCTTCTTGCCCTTGGGTCTCAGAATCAGATGTGGTTAAAGGGTCAGTAGATAGTGAATAGATAGATTTGCTGCAGTGTGATGTTTTTAGAAGTGTTTTCATTGTTTAATCTCTCATTTTATTTTTTGGTTTGTGGGAGATAATATTGCCCTATGTCTACAGGTATCTTCATATAAAATGTTATAATACTACTCTTATTTGCACAAAGCCCCTCTTTTCAATTATAAAATATAAAATACTATTTAAAGTACTTGAGTTTTAGGTTTGAGGTTTACTTGCTTTTTAACAATACCACGTGTCTGGGCATTTACAAAATTTACTAGTTTGTAATTATCAAGTTCTTAAAATCCATAAATTTTTATTTATTTTTTTCTAGGTTGCAATAAAAATAATAGACAAAACTCAGTTGAATCCAACAAGTCTACAAAAGGTAAGGTTGGTCAGGTATCCAGTACTTTTTAAAATGATTTTCAGTGTTAATTGCCATATAATTTGCCTCTTAAATACTGTTATTTTTTATTTATTATGTTTAGTACAGTAAAGCTTTATATTCCTCAGAAGCATGCACCTTAAGTGTAGTATTATATAAATGTAGTGCTATAGTGTTGTTGGATTTTTTTTCAGTTGAAAATAATGCTTTTTAATGCTCTTAATAGCAAACAGAAGGCTATGCTTTTAAATTGAATGTTCTAAGTAATGATTAGAATAGAGTTTAAAAAAATAAGACAGAACAACCCGGGCTGGTGTAGCTCAGTGGATCAAGTGCCAGACTGCAGACTGGAAAGTCGCAGGTTTGATACCCGGTCAGGGCACATGCCTGGGTTGCAGGCCAGGTCCCCAGTTGGCAGTGTGTGAGAGGCAGCCAATCGATCTCGCACATGTTTCTCTCCCTCTCTTTCTCCTTCCCTTCCTCTCTCTCTAAAAATAAATAAATAAAGTCTTTTTTAAAAAGACAGAACAGCGTATTTTCATGTAATCAGTCTTAGCATTGTACTCCATCTAGTGAATACTAAGATCTTTAAGGTCAGTATTTTGGCTTCATAAATTGTCACACTAGGTTGAATTAAGGAGTACTGGTTAATTCATACAAATGGAAAACTGAGTGGTAGTTGGGAAAAAAAAACACATTTGTAATGCACTATTGTCATTCTTATCACCTAATGTAAGTCAGGAGTTCTTAAACCCCTGTATGTGAGAATCATCTGGGTCTTTTCAAATCCCCTGGTGACGGGCCTGTGGGGGAGATTTCATTGCTCAGGTAAGGCCTTAGCGTAGGTATTTCTCTGGTGCATCTGTAAATGACTAATGATCTTTAAAGATTTTATTTATTTGGAAGGGAGGGAGAAACATCATTGTGTGGAAATTAGCATGTAAAGAAGTTTACTGAGGATTCAAAGTCAGTATTCAAATGATATTGCAAATCCTCCATTGTTAAAGTATCCTTGAAGGCAATCCTAGCAGTTTTCTAGGAAGAATTTTATCATAATATTTTCTTGGGCTGGTTGTAATTTTTCCTTCTTCCTTAATTGCTTTTATTTTCATTATTTTTGGCCATAGGTTTTTTTGTTGGTTTGGTTTTTTTTTAATTGATTTGAGTAAGACAGACAGACAGACATTGACTTGTTGTCTCACTTAGTTACGCATTTATTGGTTGCCCTGACTGGGCCCTGAACCCACAACCTTGGTGTATCAGGATGATGATCTAACCAGCTGAGCTAAAGTAGGGCTAGCCTTAGATTTTCATTGCTGTTCTATTTTATTATTATTAAAAATTATTGTTTGTCATATTATTATCAGGTAGGTTGTCTGTTAACCCAATAGTATGATTATGCAGTTTGCATCAGTGTTAATTTTGGCACATAATGTGATAGATGAGACTTCGAGGTTGTCTGTCAAGTAGTTCCAGTATGAACCAGCCACAGAGACCTACCGTACAGCCAGCTTGCCCTGGCTGGTTGCTCAGTGGATTGAGCGTGGACCTATGAACTAATAGATCACGGTTCGATTCCCAGTCAGGGCACATGCCTGGGTTGCAGGCCAGATCCTAGCAGGGGATGCATGAGAGGAAACTATACATTGATGTTTCTCTCCCTCTCTCCTTCTCTTCCCCTCTAAAGATAAACAAATAAAATCTTTTAAAAAATTAAAAAAATAAAATTAAGTAAAAAAAAAATAAAAAATAAAGTGAAAAAATTAGGTGTATAAATTTGTATTCTTTTCTTTTTTAAATTTTTTAAATTTTATTATTTTCAACTACAGTATTCTGTCTTTTTTAAATATATTTTATTAATTATGCCATTACAGTTGTTCTATTTTCCCCTTCATTCCCCTCCACCCTGCATATCCCCTCCCCCACCATTCCTCCCTTTAGTTTATGACCACGTGTCTCAAATTCTTTAGATTCTATATTTCCCCTACTATTCTTGCCCTCCCCATCTATTTTCTACCTACCGTCTATGCTACTTATTTTCTGTACCTTCTCCCCCCTTCTCCTCCTCTCACTCCCCTGTTGCTAACCCTCCATGTGATCTTCATTTCTATGGTTCTGTTCCTGATTTAGCTGTCCTCTTAGTTTGCTTTTGTTTTAGGTGTGGTTCTTAATAACTGAGTTTGCTGTCCTTTCACTGTTCATCTTTTTTATCTTCTTTTTCTTAGGTAAGTAAGTCCCTTTAACATTTCATATAATAAGGGCTTGGTGATGATGAACTCCTTGAATTTGATCTTCTCTGAGAAGCACTTTATCTGTCCTTCCATTCTAAATGAAAGCTTTGCTGGATAGAGCAATCTTGGTTGTAGGTCTTAGGATTTCATGACTTGGAATACTTCTTTCCAGCCCCTTCTTGCCTGTAAAGTCTCTTTTGAGAAATCAGCTGACAGTCTGGTGGGAACTCTTTTGTAGGTGACTGTCCCCTTAGCTCTTGCTGCTTCTAGGATTCTCTCCTTCATTTGAATCTTGGCTAATGTAATGATGATGTGCCTTGGTGTGTTCCTTCTTGGGTCCAACTTCTTTGGGACTCTCTGAGCTTCCTGGATTTCCTGGAAGTCTATTTCCTTTGCCAGATTGGGGAAGTTCTCCTTTATTATTTGTTCAAATAAGTTTTCCACTTGTGGCTGTTCCTCTTCCCCTTCTGGTACCCCTATAATTCGGGTGTTGGAACGTTTAAAGATGTCCTGGAGGTTCCTAAGCCTCTCCTCATGTATTTGAATTCTTGTTTCTTCATCCTTTTCTGTTTGGTCATTTTTTTCCTCTTTCTGGTCCACTGCTTTGATTTGAGTCCCAGTTTCCTTTCCATTACTATTGGTTTCCTGTGTATTTCCCTTCATTTCAATGAGTTTAGCTTCCTTATGTTCCTCTAATTTGTGACTAAAATCAACCAGTTCTGTGAGTATCCTGATCACCAGTGTTTTGAACTATGCATCTGAAAGTTTGGCTATTTCTTCATCAGTTAGATTTATCGGCTATGGGGCTCTGAGTTGTTCTTGAGCTATGTTTTGATCTGTTTGTGCCTGTTACATATGAGGAGGGGAGCCTTAGTTGTTCACCAGGGCGGGGCCACCCAGGTCGCTGGTTTGTGAGGCTGTATGTAGGGGTGGGGTCAGAGAGGGACAATAGCTGTTCTCTCTGCCACTTCCCGCTGCTGGGGCCTGCTTGGTCCGTCTCACCACCGCTAGCTCCTTCACTGGTTTATCTGCACGCGAATGTGTGACCGTGGTGAGCCCTCAGTGGGTCCGCCCACTACTCCACACCTGGGATCCGCCCACAGCTACTGGCGCACCTGCGTCACGCGCCCGGGTCCAGTGGATCTTTCCTGCCCAACCCCTCTCTGCTGCTGGCTCTGCCCCTCTTACCAGTTTGGCTGAAGAATTCGTTGTTGTCAGACTTCTGTGTATTTCAATTTTCTATGGTTTGGCTGCAATTTTGTTGTTTTTAAACTTGGTTGTGTGAGAAGGCGAAGTGCTTCCACCTATGCCTCCATCTTGGCGGAAGTTACAGTATTCTGTCTTTTACTCCCATCCCAGCCCACCCCCCCTGTGTCTCCCACCTCTCTCCCCTTTCCACCCCCCTTAGTTGTTGTCCATGTGTCCTTTATACTAGTTCCTATAAATCCTTTCCTTTTTTCCCCTGAAATTCCCTCCCCTCTCCCCTCCAGTCCTGTCCCCCTCTTCTCGATTTCAGTGTCGTTTTTATTTTGCTTGCTTGGTTTTTTTGTTGTTTAGCTTCCTGTTAAAGGTGAGAGCATATGGTATTTGTCTTTCACTGCCTGGCTTATTTCACTCAGCATAATGCTTCCCAGTTCCATACATGCCGTTGCAAAGGGTAGGAGCTCCTTCTTTCTTTCTGCTGCGTAGAATTCCATTGCGTAAATGTACCATAGTTTTGGGATCCATTCATTTACTGACGGGCACCTAGGTTGCTTCCAGCTCTTGGATATTATAAATTGTGCTGCTATGAACATTGGGGTGTATAGGTTCTTTTGGATTGGTGTTTTAGGGTTCTTAGGATATAGTCCCAGCAATGGAATTGGTGGATCATAAGGCAGGTCCATTTTTAGTTTTCTTAGAAAATTCCATACTGTTTTCCATAGTGGTTGTACCAGTCTGCATTCCCACCAACAGTGAACTAGAGACCCCTTTTCCCCACAACCTCTCCAACATTTGTTGTGTATTCTTTTCTTACAAATTAGAAGCATTTTACTGAAATATTTTATTTATTTATTTTTAGAGATGGGGGAAGGGAGGGAGAAAGAGAGAAAAAGAAACACCCATGTGTGGTTGTTTCTCTCACACACTCAACTGGGGACCTGGCCCATAAACCAGGCATGTGTCCTGACTGGGAACCAAACCATTGTGACCTTTTGGATCCCAGGCTGTCACTCACTCCACTGAGCCACGTCAGCCAGGGATTCACCACGTAGGAATTCACCATCATTAGTGCCAGCCTGTGCCTCCTGTGGAACATGCTCTGTTTGTATTGTAATGTTAAGCCCTGGAGCTTGGAACACTACTTTAAAAGCCAACAGTCACTTTCAGGAACATTCTGGCATCAACAATATATAATTTTTTTGTATGGTAACTACCCAAAAATACGGACTGGCTTATTCAGGCAGTGTTTGAACAAATGTTAAAATCACATCCATTGCAAAGTGTTGATGATACTTAGGCTCACACATTGATTTAATAATATGAGATTCTAGTGAGAGTTATACAGGGTCTGGTACAAACAACACCCCCTTTTAGTGCAAAATCTTTTATTATAAAGTCATAAGCATATAATTCTGTAACATAACAATATCACACTTAAGCATACCATATCACATTTTCGGTGAAATGTTCAAATTAAAACTATCAGTTAGTACACTCATATTATTGCCCTACCAACCACACTGAAGCAGGTGTTACTTCTGCTGGACCCTGTATTTTTCTTCGTTGGAAATTTTCTGTTCATCAGTGTCTTTTTGATCAGCCTTTAAAGAGCTTTGTAATGTTGTATAACTCTGATTTTTTTAAAATAGCATGAATAATACGTTAGTCTTCTTCCTGATGTTTTTAAAGTCATTTTTAGCTTTAGCTCAAAGCTAAAGAGACCCAGGTAATCTTGCTGGGTCTTGTTTTATTAAATTTGAGTTTGTCATTAAGAAGTAAGCTATAGCTCTTTTTTTTTTAATGTGGATTACCTTTTAAAAAATACTGGACTTTAGTAAGATGTGCCAGTACACTAAGTGTAGCCCAACTTAAAGTTACTAACATTCTCTTCAGTCTTGGAGTAAGTAGACCTTTAACATAAAGAGAGGAAGTATAAGTAGTGTAGGAACATGGTAAAGCCAGGCTGCATGGATTCAAAGCCAGGCTTCCGCCCATCCTTGCTGTGGCAAGGCACTTAACCTCCCCGGGTCTTAGTTGTTTATTTTTATTTTTTATTTTTACTTTTTATTTTTAGGGAGGGAAAGGGTGAGAGAAAGAGAGGGAGAAAAACATCAACGTGTGGTTGCCTCTCTCATGTCCCCCTTACTGGGGACCTGACCTACAACCTAGGCATGTGCCCTGGCTGGGAATCAAACCAGAGATCCTTTGGTTCACAGGCTGGCATTCAGTCCACTGAGCCATACCAGCTAGGGCAGGGTCTTAGTTTTTTTATTTGTAAGGTGAGAATAATAACTACCTCCTAAGGGCTGTTGAGAGAATGAAATAAATTAACATTCAAAGTGTCTTGAAAGAGCTGAGAACAGTATCTGGCACATGGCAAGGTTGAGGTATTTGCCATTATTGTGCATCCTGTGGAAAATTAGGTTTTTGTTTGCTTGGTTTTACGGGGTGGGGGATGTTTTTGTTTACAATTTTTCCCTCACAGGAAATAAGTAGAGCTTAGGAACTGAATAGTAGGTTCTGACTAGGTCTCTTTTGTAGGGTTGAAGTGCCATAGACTACTTTCTTTTTATCGTTGTTCAAGTACAGTTGTCTCCATTTTAGACTACTTCTGATAACAAGTAATATTCTAGCATTTATTACATGCTAATCATGGTTTCAAGTGTATTACCCAGACCTACTCATTATATTAGTTTTTCAAGCTGCTGTAACAAACTGCCACAGATGGGCTGGCTGAAGCCATAGGTGTTTGTTTCACATAGTTGCAAAGGCTGAGTAGTCCCAGGTCAGGACCCAGCAGTGGGTTCTGGTGAGAGCTCTCCTCCCACTGCTGCCCCTGCTGGGGCTGGGGCTGGGGCTGGGGCTGGGGCTGGGGCTCGGGCTCGGGCTGGGGCTCGGGCTCGGGCTCGGGCTCGGGACTGCACAGCCTGGTGCCCTCGAGCTCACCCTGGTGTTTCCACTGAGAAGGGCACTGAGCCCATCATGAAGACCTGCCCTCATGACCTCATCCAAATCTAGTCAATTCCAATCTTGCCTTCTGGGTTTGGGCTTCAGCATGTGAATTTGGGGGGAACAGAACTGATTCTTAATAGTCATTTAATGTTTTCAGTTTCACGAGGTTGTAAAGTTCTGTTATTCAGGAAATAGATGCTAAGGAGATAAATTCACCTGCGCAAAGTCACCTAACTAGTAAGTGATGGGTGCTTGGGCAGTCATTCTTCAGTAGGTGTAGTTAGCAGTAACTCAGGCGTTGCTGAGTTCTCAGTGACACCGTTCGCCACAGTCAGAGGGCGGAGCGCTGGTGCTGAGCGCTGTTAGCGCGTAGGGATTCACTGTCCTTAGTGCCAGCCTGCGCCTCCCATGCTCTCACATGCAGGCCGTAAGCTTTTCCAGGTAGCTGCTCTGATAGGTCTCTCTTCTTCTTCAGGCTCTGTTACCTGAATCTTACTGCCATGTTGGTTTTCCAGTGAGGGGACAGACCGAGAAGTGGGTGTAGCCACTTCTCAGTCAGTGAGAGATGGAGCACGGATACAGGTATCGGTCTGTGCCTCTGAAATACAGGCTGTCTGCATCCTGTTATGCCACTTACTCTGATTAGTTAAGCTTCCCTCATTCAGGCTTTATGAAAATTTGGATGGGAACAAGCCTGAGGCTTTCCTTTCTATTAGCTATAAAGAAAGTGTCTAATAGTTGCAAGCTTGCAGGACTATTCCAAGTACTTTGTACCCCACCATTTCTTCCAAAAATTGCGTAAGCCATGTTTTTATGCAGGTTTGATGGTTTATTCACTCATTCATTTAGCAGACACTTCTTATTAAACACCTGCTGTATGCCAGACACTGTCCTAAGCACTGTGGATACAACACTGAGCCAAATGAAGTTCTTGCTATGCAGTGGACATCTGAAAAGGGTTCCCAGACCAAACCCAGTGCCAGCACATGTGTGGAGGCTTCCCCACTCTAACAGGCAATTTTCTGACTCCGGCAGGGTGTCTGAAAGTTCAACTGAATTGTGACACGATTTACCCAGAGTAGAGTTAGATTCCACAGGTAAGGGCTTCAGTCCCACAACACGGCCGTCCCCTTCAGGTGTCTGTGCTTCTGACCGACCAGCTGCAAAGTGTGGGTTCTAATGACCCTCTTCTTGGCTCACAGGACTCAAGAAAACCTATATACTCACTTGATTACTGATTTATCACAAAGTATAGTAACGGCTGTCCAGATTGACAGCCAGATGAAGAGATGCCTAGGGCGGTGGACTCTCAGTGAGCCCATGTGGTTGCTGTAAATTTTACTTCTTCCTTGAAGGATATAAATATTTTTCACCAAGGGACAAAGAATGGGAAGACCCTCTGTAGCTCTTACTGCAGTGTTGATGTGGGGGTTCTCGGTGTTGGTGCACACGTAGCCTGAGGGGTGGCAGTGGCCTGTGGGGTGTGGGGGCAGCCAGGGCCGTGTGCTGGACGAATATGTGCTGGACAGATAAGAGCTAGAGGTTTTGTCTTGGCCCGGCCAGGAGCATTGAAAGCCACAGCCCTTTTAAAGAACAGTCATCTCTGTAAAGAACTTTTCAGGGATTCCCTAACCTTCCCCAGGGTCCTTATTACTGAGATTTTGTTAGTCTGCTCACTGGCAGAAACTTAATTGTCACCATACTGTGACACCATTTATATCATAATATCTTTCTTACACTGGAACCACTTAATTAAAAACAAGAAATTTATAATATGCAGTGAAATAATTGATTTATTAAAATAATTTATTTTTCTTTTAGAGAGAAGGGAAGGAGAAAGAGGGAGAGAAACATCAATGTGTGCTTGCCTCTTACGTGCCCCCTACTGGGGACAACGTGGCCCACAACCCAGGCATGATCCCTGACTGGGAATCAAACCTGTGACCTTTTGGTTCACAGACCAGTTCTCCATCCACTGAGCTGCACCAGCCAGGGCGAAATAATTGATTTTAAGAAATGCACCTTTATGATAATTGGCTCATTAGCCAGCTTTAAACATATGCAGGTATGAATGCTGCTTCTTGCTCTTCCGTCTTGTTCCAGTGTCAGATGCTCTGGTTTTCAGGCTCTTCTTTTTCATTTGCTCTGGCCTCCATCTTCTAGAAACTTCAACAACACTGTTCTCTATTCTGCCATATGGAGCTACAGAGTTTAAATCTACTACTCTAAATATAGCCAGTTTATTTTGGGTCTTCTTGGTTCCATCTCCCTAGTAAATACTCAGCCTCTTGGGTCAGTCACAGGAATTGCCCTCAACACAGGCCTGCTTTGTTTCATGCCAACTGTCATTTCCCCCCCCCCTTACCTGAATTTATTTGATTCAGGTAAGAACTGCTAAAGAACTATTGGTTTTCTGCAGTAATTCCAGTCTGTTGGGGTATTTTTTTAAAAGATTTTATTTATTTATTTCTAGAGAGAGGGGAAGAAAAGGAGAAAGAAGAGGAAAGAACTATCAATATGTGGTTGCTCCTCACGTTCCCCATACTGGGGCCTGGCCTGAAACCCAGGCACATGCCCCAACTGGGAACCGAACCAGCAACCCTCTGGTTCGAAGCCCATGCTCAATCCACTGAGCCACACCAGCCAGGGCTGTGGGGGTATTTTTGAATAATGAGTCTTTATATGAGCTATTACTTCTAGTTCAATGCTACATAAATTGGATGAGGATTAATTTATCTACTTACAATATCCAACAAGGGCCTTTGGTGGATAATCCGTCCTTTAGTAGATCCTGCTGGCCTAATAGTAAGGCATTTTTTTAGTGAGGTTCAAGTGCCATTCTGAAGTCCATACTTCTAGAAGCAAGAGAGAAAGGGAAATCCCTGTATTTTAAAAGAAGACTAGACATCAAATTGATGTCTATGGTAAATATACAGTAGATTGCTGAATGATTACTGAAGCATGATTGACTCTAGATTCCTTTTATCAGATTTTTTAATAAAGAAATTCTACTCTGTCTTTTTTCTTTTTTAAGCTGGTGTTTGTTTTAGAGCCACTGTTAATGCTTAGAGCTCTGTAATAGTGGTGGCCTTTTTTTGGCATCTCAGTGAATTTTAGTCATAGGGCAGCAGATCAGGGAACTATGTAATTTGAGGTCAGAGAGGACCAGCTCATGCTTTACATGTGGTCTAGGATGAAATTACTGCCACCACCCTGGGTTATTTGGGGCACTTTTTGCTTCAGCCTCCTTAAACCAGTCATTTTCTACCCTTGCTGTGCATTAGAATTATCTGTGGAGTTTAAAAAACGAAAAAACATGGTTTCTTCAAAATGCCCACCGCACAACCCCCAGAGGTCCTGGTTTGACGGCTCTAGGGTGAGGCTGAGGGACCCCCAGTGCGCAGCCCAGGGGAGAATGGCTCCTAGACTTTCTTGGGTTCCCCTCAAAGTTTGTGATTTCTTTTCCCTTCCTGAAGCTAACCTCCCCAGTGTCCTAAGTCTCAGACTGCTGTCACTGCTGACTGTTTCCTGCTCTCTCCAGCTCTCCTGGGAATAACTCCATGCCCAGGGTTTTCATTGCTTTCCTTCCCCTTCTCCATCAGGCGAGGCACAAATCATTTTCATTGAACAACTTGGTTCATCTTTTCCTGTCCTGATACCTCCCTCTTTTCCTGTTGACTTGCAGCAGGCTAACAGTCTAGGCCTTTAACAGAAGTGGTCGGTTAGGGGGTCCTGGCTGTTGCTGACAGTCTGGCCTCTGCACTCACTTGCGCGTGATGGCTCTGGTCAGCTGACAGGAACAGACTGCGGGAAGTGAAAGCAAACGTGGCCCTTCTTGATTCTGTGTGTTTGACGTAGGGAGAATAAAAATGGATGTGTATTTCTTTATTGTGAGATTTCAAAAGCAGTAATAGAAATGGAATAAAATCCTGATTCCGTGTTGCTGCCACCTTATGGGAAACTTTTAAATTTGTTGTCAGACTTATTTTCTTTTTGGCAGGAATTAATGAGCTTGTTATTTAGAGTAAATTGAGAATTGATAGTATTACACTTTATTTTTAATTGTACCAGTTATTCATTGTGCTATTTTAAAGAGTTACTAAAGAACCAAATATTTTAAATTGGTTAAACTTAGAGCATACCATGGATCCATTTGCAGAAATAAAAAATTTCTGGGTGGTAGAAGAGGGTAAAGGGGGGATAAGTGGTGATGGAATGAGACTTGACTTTGGGTGTTGAACCCACAATACAGTATACAGATGACCTATTGTAGAATTGTACACCTGAAACCTGGGTAATTTTATCAACCAATGTCACTCCAATAAATTCAGTAAAAAGAAAGAAAGAAAGAAAGAAAGAAAGAAAGAAAGAAAGAAAGAAAGAAAGAAAGAAAGAAAGAAAGAAAGAAATACCATCAAAGGGAAATGAATAATATCTACCTTGAAAAAAACATGCTCCTCCACTGGAATATTATTCAGCCATTAAAAAAAAAAAAGGAAATCCTGCTGTTTGCCACAACATGGATGGACTTGAGGGCATTATTCTAAGTTAAGTCAAAGAAAGATAATACTACATATCATTTATGTACATGTAGAATCTTAATAGACTGAACTCATAAAAACAGGTGGTTGCCAGGTGGATTGGGGATGGGGAAGACAGGCGGTGGTTAAAGGGTACAGACAGAAGACGGGTGAGGTCTGGGACCTAAGGAACAGTGCGGGTGGTGGTAGTTAACAATCTGTATTGTATGCTTGAAGGCTGCTGTGAGAGTAGATTTTAAATGTCCTCACTGTAACAGTAACAACAGAATGGTAATTTGTAAGGTGAAGGATGTGCTAACTCACCTTATTATGGTAGATCTTACAAAATATATGTGTATCAAATTACCACATTATAAATGTGGAGCTTACATAATATTATATGTCAGTTATATCTCTTTAAAACTGGGGGGGTGGATTTTCTGAGAGGAAACAGTGTTCACCTAGAATTCTTTACCCAGCAAGCTGTCAATCAGATTTGAAGATGAAATCAGAACATTCTGAGTTAGGCAACAGCTCCTTCCTCAGGCGCTGTCTGCGGGTTACATTTCACTAACAACAAGAGAGAATATTAAGAGAGATAAGCAAAGAGTCCAGGAGAGAAAATCTAACACAGTGGACCTTGAGGACAGAACCAAGACCGTTAGAATATGAGTGTCAGTTGATACAAGGGGGAAAAAGTTAATTATTTGAAAATATTTGAGAGGAGATTTACATGTCTGTCAGAAATTTTAAGGATAAATTAGTAAAGTGACAGGTACATAGGAAGTTTAACAAAATAACCGAGCCAGGTATTATCTCCAAGGAAATAAAAGAACATGTAAATTTTTTAAAAAGATTTTATTTAATTATTCTTAGAGGGGAAGAGAGGAAGAGAAACATGGATGTTTCGGAGGCCGGCACTCAATCCACTGAGCTACACCAGCCAGGGCTAAATGTGGTTTAAAATATTTCTAATTTATTGATTTTAGAGAGAGACGAAGGGGGTTAGGGGAGAGACAGAGGAAAACATTGATTTGTTGTTCTACTTATTGATGCACTCATTGGTTGATTCTTGTATGTACCCTGACCAGGGATCAAACCCGCAACCTTGGCGTATGGGGAAGACGCTCTAACCAACTGAGCTACCTGGCTGGGGCAAAAACCATTTAAAAATAAATAAAATGAATGGAAATACATTTCTAACATGGTTATAAGTAATATTTATATAGTGTAAATGAGTAATTTAGACAAACATCGTGATAACTTATTAGGAGGAAGGAAGTAAGGGATATCGATTGGAGGACAGGATGTGAAAGCCAAATCATAACTGCCCATGTTAACAAAATAAATAGCCCAGGGACAGGGTTAAAAAGTCATTGAAGAGGAGCCTCACAAATGTGCTGTTAAGAAGTAAGGCAGCAAAAACCAGTTCTGAAAGTGCTTGCCCTTGTGAACAAGGATTGAGGGTAGGAGAGAGACAAATAGTCTGACTCCTTTTTTAATATTTTAAAGATTTTATTTATTTTTAGAGAGAGGGAGACAAACATCAATGTGTGGTTGCCTCTTGTGCGCCCCCTACTGGGGACCTGGCCTGCAACCTAGGAATGTGCTGTGACCATTCTAACCGGCGACCCTGTGGTTTGTAGGCTGAGCCACACCAGCCAGGGCAGTATATTCAAGCTTTTTAGAAATGTATAGGTGAACAGTAGATGAAATAACGAAGTTGAAAGCATAGCTCCTGCAAAGGCAGTAAAGAAAGGGGGGCCTAGTGGTTTTGGATTAGTACCCAACATTGTCAGCTGTGGTAGACGAAGGTCTTGTTTTCTCTTGCAGTTTACCCCTGAATAACACAGGTTTGAACTGTGTGGGTTCATTTCTATGTGTTATTTCTTTTTGATAAATAACTATACTCTTTCCCACCTGCAGTTGGGGGTCTGCAGATGCCAGTGGCTCACTGTATATATTGATCTACACCATTTTATAAAATGGACTTCGTATTCACAGGGGTCCTGGAACCAGTCCTCCACAGATACTGTGGGACACCTAAGTTTGGGGGGAGTCAAGAGTTACATGTGGATTTCTGACTCTGCAGGGGGTCAGCACCCCTGACCCTTTCACTTAAGAATCAAGTGTTTATAAAAAGGTCTTGTAAATTAATAAGAAACAGGAGTATATAATGTAATAAAAATCACCAGAAGATGCACTAGGCAGTTAATAGAACAGATAATGAATATTCAAGTAAAAGTGTTCACCACCCTAAAAGATACCAATCAGATCTGTAAAAAACCGACAGTCCATAGTGTTGACAGAAGTGCAGAGAAACGGAAAATCTCGTAATTTTGACTATAGAATAAATTTTAGTTTTAGAGTAATGTAGTAGAACAAAAGTTTTAAAATCACGTATGCCCTTGTCTCTCTGTCCCCAATTGATTTCTGGGCATCTACTCTGCCAATACAGTTGCGGGGATGTGTATACAAGGGTGATCACTGTAATGTTATAATAGCAAAACTTTAGCGCTAACTTACACGGTATCAGTAAAGTTCTAGTTAAGCACATTGCCGCACATCTGCACAAGTCCCGCCTCCACACGTCTGCAGGCAGTTTTCTCTGGGTGGGCGAGGTCGCTGTTTCTGGCTCATTGTGAACAAATGATCTTTAATGATGCTGTTAGTTATTGTATTCTCCTAGCATTTGTCAGCTTTCCTAGTCTGTTCTTTATTTTCGTGTTAAGGTGGTTCTGAGAGTGAGGATAATCTCTATTATGCCTTAACTTTTGCCTTACTGTTCTGGTTCCCATATTTGCTTGGTTTGAAACCCTTGTATGCCCTGGGAGATTTGCTAACCTTTCACCCCCAGCAGCTTTGACTCACATGATGTGAAGGAATAACCTCACTTCTTGCATAGTTACCAAAATACACTGATTTTCAGCTACTTAAAAAAATTTTTTTATCTTTATTTTTTTAAGATTTTTAATTTGTTTATCTTTAGAGGGGAAGGGAAGGAGAGAGGGAGAGAAACCTCAATGTATGGTTGCCTTTCATGCGTCCTCTGCTGGGAACTGGCCTGCAGGGAACCGGCCTGCAACCCTAGCATGTGCCCTGACTAGGAATCGAACCTCGATTGCCTGGTTCACAGGCCCGCGCTCAATCCACTGAGCTACACCAGCCAGGGCCTTTTTTTTTATCTTTAGAAGGTAAGGAAAGGAGAGAAGGAGAAAAATATCAAGGTGTGGTTGCTTCTGGTGTATCCCCTGCTGGGAACTGGCCCCTGCTGGGATCTAGCCTGCAACCCAGGCATGTGCCCTGATAGGGAATCGAACCTCAATATTTTGGTTTGCAGGCCCGTTCTCAATCCACTGAGCCACACCAGCCAGGGTTCAGCTACTTTTTCTTATTTAGGAATTTCTCTTTTAGCCAAAAACATCCTACTTTTATTTATTCTCAACCCCTTTTCTTAAAATTCAGATTAATTGAGAAAGGGAGATAGGTAATGCAATTATGTAAGTCAAGGTTCAAAGGCCACTAAGAAATGCAGAAGGAAGTATTCACCTGTCCCTTGACTTCCAGCCACCTAAGTCCCTGCCATTGGGATAGTTGGTGGCATCAGTTTCTGTCAGTCCTTCCAGAGATATTTCTTTGTGTAGAGAACCAAAGATACATATTTTTTCTTCTTTTACACCAGTGCATTTTCTTGACAGTTTTTTTCTCCATGAACCCTGAGCTTTGCCCAGCCTCTCTCCCCTGGTTTGTCTGAGAGGGTCTTGTATGCTTTCCATTCAGCAGAGGTGTGGTGACTGGTGTGGTCATCGAGACAAAGGGACAGATTTCCGTACAATGACGAGGGAAGGCAGGCGTGGCATCCTTCCTTGTTCAGGAAGCAACCAGAGGTGCTCCAGGATCTGAGAACTGTTTACAAACAGATTCCTGAGCCCATAGGTTGGTCTGCGGGGCTCCAGTGGCTGTACTTCATTCTCTCCCTGCCTGTTCTGACTGCATTGTGGACTCTTCACTCTAAAGTGTTTGTCTCTTGGTGGTTCTGTCTTTCCTTTTGTACATTTAGGCTGTGCCATTTCCTTTGAGGATGGCACCTCTATACTGGTAATCTCTAGCCCAGATTTCTGTCCCGAGCTTCAGACCCAATTACCAAATACAAGTTGTGCGTTCACTGTCCTTACTCAACTGCCCAGGCTCGGCCTGCCCCGCACCCATCTCCACAGGCGTGTGTCAGCGTCCACTTGGCCTGTACTCCCTTCCCCCCTCTGAATATTTCTTGATTGTGTCTCCCCCTTTTCATGCAAGGCTGCTGCTCTTTGTTTGTTAACCTTGAATTTATAATGCAGCTATTTCCTATTAAAGATGAGGATGGTCATTTTCTTCCTTCCAGTACTGCCTGCAGGTAAGTAATCATTCGTCTTGTCCTTCAGGCTCTCTGCATTCGGGCCTGTCCCTTCTGTCTCATACCTCTCTGTCTGGAGAAGGGGGTACTTCGTCATGGAGATTTATCGATCAGTCACTCTTTTGTGTCTGTAACCCCCTCACCCCTTCCCCATGCCCTCTGTTATATGCTCAGTTCATTTTTTTTCAAGATTTTATTTATTCGTTTTTACACAGAGGGAAAGGGAGGGGGAAAGAGAGGGAAACATCAATGTGTGGTTGCCTCTCCTGCGCCCCCTACTGGGGACCTGGCCCACAACCCAGGCGTGTGTCCTGACCAGGGAATCCAACCACTGAACCTTTGGTTCACAGGCTGGTGCTTAGTCCACAGGACCACACCAGGCAGGGCATATGCTCAGCTCATTTTTATACTGTTTTGTAAAATTTTCATTTTCCAGAGAAAGCTCCTGTACCTCCCTCGTTCTGGCTCCTGAGACACTGGTTTACTCTGTGGTGTGGTATTGTTAGTGTTCTTGGTGTTCTGGTCACCAGGATTCTGAACTTGTCTCTTGCAGGATGTTTGTTTGTCCTGCTCCTGTGCACCAGTTCCTAGAGGACAGGGGGATGTGATGGTGTGTGGAGGGTGCAGGTTGTCACTTCATGCACTTCCATGACTTTTTATTTTTATTATTTTTTTTAACTATTTACTTTTTTTATTGATTATGCTGTTACAGTTGTTCTATTCCCCCTTTATTCCCCTCCACCCTACCCCCCATCCCCACCATCACCCCCCCTTTAGTTTATGACCATGTGTCTCAAGTCCTTTAGATTCTATATTTCCCATGCTATTCTTGCCCCCCCATCTATTTTCTATCTACTGTCTAGACTACTTATTTTCTGTACCTTCTCCCCCCTTCTCCTCCTCCCACTCCCCTGTTGCTAACCCTCCTTGAGATCTTCATTTCTATGTTTCCACTCCTGATCTAGCTGTCCTTTTTGTTTGCTTTCGTTTTAGGTGTGGTTGTTAATAACTGTGAGTTTGTTGTCCTTTCACTGTTCATGTTTCTTTAACTTCTTTTTCTTAGATAAGTCCCTTTAACATTTCCTATAATAAGGGCTTGGTGATGATGAACTCCTTGAATTTGATCTTATCTGAGAAGCACCTTATCTGTCCTTCCATTTTAAATGAAAGTTTTGCTGGATAGAGCAATCTTGGTTGTAGGTCTTTAGATTTCATGACTTGGAATACCTCTTTCCAGCCCCTTCTTGCCTGTAAGGTCTCTTTTGAGAAATCCGCTGACAGTCTGATGGGGACTCCTTTGTAGGTGACTGTCCCCTTAGCTCTTGCTGCTTCTAGGATTCTCTCCTTCATTTGAATCTTGGCTAATGTAATTATGATGTGCCTTGGTGTGTTCCTTCTTGGGTCCAACTTCTTTGGGACTCTCTGAGCTTCCTGGATTTCCTGGAAGTCTATTTCCTTTGCCAGATTGGGGAAATTCTCCTTTATTATTTGTTCAAATAAGTTTTCCACTGGTGGCTGTGCCTTTCCCCCTTCTGGTACCCCTATAATTCGGATGTTGGAGCGTTTAAAGATGTCCTGGAGGTTCCTAAGACTCTCCTCATTTCTTTGAATTCTTGCTTCTTGACTCTTTTTGTTTGGCCATTATTTGCTTTCTTCTGATCCACTCCATTGATTTGAGTCCCAGTTTCCTTTTCATTGCTATTGGTGTCCTGTGCAATTCCATTCATTTCAATGAGTTTCGCCTTCATATATTTGTCTAATTTGTCCGTATAATCAACCAGTTCTGTGAGGATCCTGATCACCAATTTTTTAAACTGTGCGTCTGTGAGTTTTGCTATTTCTTCATCGCTTAGATTTATTTCTGGGGCTCTGAGATCCTCCTGCGCCATTCTTGGTCTGTTCGGGCCCTTTAAGTGTGAGAAGCGGCGGCTTGGATTCCCAGGTCGCTGGGTTGTGACGCTATATGTGGGGGCGTGGCCAGAGCGGGGAAATGGCGACCCCCTCTGCCGCTTCTCACAGCTGGGTGCGGAGGAGCAGTGCCTTAGGTGGTTCACCTGGGCCGGGCCACTCAGAGTTGCTGGGTTATGACGCTGTATGTGGAGGTGGGGTCAGAGCAGGGAAATGGCGGCGCCCTCCACTGCCGCTTGCCGTGGGGACCTGCCGGCCTGGTCCAACCGCCCACTTCCTCGCCTGTCCACCCTCGCACAAATGCGCGACCTCAGTCAACACGCAGCCCCGGCCCGGCTGTCTCCCCCGAGGTCGCTCGCCTGGTTGCTCGCTGGGTCGCTCACTAGGTCTGACCCTGCGTCTGGATTCCGCGGGCCTGAGTGTGTCTGGCCGAGTCCTCCTGTGCAACCCTGCTCCGCCAGCCGCTGGTTTCGCCCCTTACCGGTCAGGCTGAAGAATTTGTTGTTAACGGACTTCCGAAAAGTTCAATTTTCCGTGTTCTGGCTGTGTTTTCTGTTGCTAATATTTAGTTTTCTCTAATCTTGGTTGTGGGAGAAGGCACGGCACATCCACCTATGCCTCCATCTTGGCGGAAGTCCACTTCCATGACTTTTTAAAAAATTATTTATTTATTTACCTTTAGAAGGGAAGGGAAAGAGAGAGGGAGAGAAACATCAATGTATGGTTTTCTTTTGTGCGTCTCCTGCTGGGAACTGGCCTGCAGGGAACCGGCCTGCAACCCCAGTATGTGCCCTGACTGGGAATCGAACCACGATTGTCTGGTTTGCAGGCCTGAGCTCAGTCCACTGAGCTACACCAGCCAGGGCTCATTTCCATTACTTTTCACAGCTAGTGTCTACATAAGATTGAAAGCAGGTGTAGAAAAATAAGTTGAATTAAGATAGTAGAAATAGGTGAATCTGTCTTAAATGTTCTTTTACAATAACAAGATTTAAACAGTGTTTTTACAGTCCTAGTAGGGACTTTTAAACTTCATGTTTTCTTCTCAATAAATTATTTTTGTCCAAAGTTAATTATCCTAAACCATCAGGTTCACAGTTGATCTGAAATCCCTTGGATTTTTATCTCTTATATGAAAATTGTTGACTTTGTTTTAAAGTTCTGTGCCAGCCCACCTGTTGCTCTGAAGTTTTCTGTATTGGCAGCTTGTAATCTGTTGGTTAATTTCCTTGTAAATGTTGAAGGTGTCTGAGTGGAATCCTGGGATGCATGTGGACAGTGGAGTCAGACAACTCCAAGTCCTGGCTCTGGCAGCTCCTAGCTAGGGGGAGCCCTTGGACAAATTACTTAACTCTCAGTCATCCTTTCCTGGGTGCTGGAGATTAGTCACCTGACAGAGTTGGGAGACGTAAGTTAGACGTGATCATAGATGTGAAGCATCTGGCTCTGGGCTTCAGCCACAGTAGGCACGTGATAACTGCCAGCTTCTTGCTTCCCTCCCACCCTTCCCCGCCCCCTACCATTAACTGACTTGGTGTAGAGCAAGGGTGTCAAACTCATTTTCACCAGGGGCCACATCAACCTCTCGGTTCCCTTCAAAGGGCTGGAATAATTTTAGGACTGTAAGGAGTTGAAGTTACATTCGGCCCTTTGAAGGCAACTGCAAGGCTGATGTGGCCCCTGGTGAAAATGAGTTTGACACCCCTGATGTAGAGTTTATTCACTTGTTTCTACCTGATGCATGATTCTGCTAGTTGTTTTGGTAATATCCAGACACTGCCCTGCTGGGGAGTCTCCCACAGCACTCTCTGTCTGCACCGTGAAGGCCGTACTCCTGCTCCCAGCATCTTCCCTGTGTGTTTTCACAGCTCATCCCTTGGTGTGACTTCTGCTGTAACTCAGGGATTCTCCAATTTTTGTGTGTTGAGTGTGTTATCTACTGCTCTCTAACAAATTACTCCAAAACTTAGCAACTTAGACAAAACTTTATGTTATCTTGCTATCTCTGAGTCATGTTTGGGAGTGACTTAGCTGCACTGTTCTGACTCAGATGCTTTTGGGTAAGAGCCACAGCTGCAGGCATCTGAAGGCTTGGTTGGGGCTGGTGGGTCACTTCCAAATGGTTCTCTCACCTGGCTGCTGTCAAGAGATTACAGTTGCTCATCTGCTGTGAGCACTAGGCCTCCTTGCCATCTGGGCCTGTCCCTCTAAGAGCTCAGTGTCCTCCTGATGAAAGCCATTGATCTGTGAGAGCGGGAGGCTCTCAGATCACAGCACCTTTTATTGTCCAGGTCACTCTCCTGAGTGCCTTCCCTTTCCCCCACTGTTTCTGCCTTACTCCATTCCTTAGCAGAGCATCACTAAGTGCCCTACACTCAGAGAGAGATTCAGTTCTTCCTTTTGAGAGGAGGTTTGCTAAGGAGTCTGTGGACATACTTAAAAACTACCGCACTTTACTTTGTTGAAAAGTAAGGTTCTCGAGGCCCATTTCAGATCTAGTGACAGGAGGGGCTTAGAAACCTGCAGTTTGCGCCATTAGTTTACCCTAGTGATCCTGATGTAGGTGGCCTGGGGTCCACACTTTGGAAACATACTGCTCTACCAGATGGGTCACTTGGGCTTTCTTAAATAGTTCTCATTGGTCTCACCTCCATATCTTTGCCCACATAAACAGAGCATACATAACCCCTTTTCAACTGTGGACATCTTTTTTTAGGTCCTGCATAAGTCTAAATACCTCCATGGTGCCGCTAACGAACGTGTGAGCTCCCTGTCCCTTGAACTCCAGTAATAGTCCATCTTTTTCAGCTGTTTGGTTATAGTTACTTTGTTTCAGTGCTGTGCTACTAGTGGCAATTTTAAAAATGATTGTTGTTCTCTTGGCCTGCTCTTCTGCCAGCAGAACTGTGACAGGTCGGCAAGGAGCAGTGTGGCCATTAGCAGTGCACGCCAGGGGAGCAGCTCACACTCCAGTTCTTGGTATTTGTCAGGCATGTGAGTCCCTGCTGTGTGCCAGGCTCGGCTTCAGCTGCACCACAGTTGGAGGAGGCAGATGTGCTCCCAGTGGATGGTGAGGTGACAGTAAACGGGAAAAGTACCATCACATCTGGAACAACATTCTAGGGAAGGATGCTATAAAACGCAGGAGACCTACATGGACATGGTTTTCAGAGAATCTGCCTGAGACTGGAAGGATGAGAAGGAGAAATGACTCTCAGGAAGGAAGGAGCTTGGTGTTTGCTGATGCCTGAGAGGAATGGAGGGTGTGGAGGCCCGGGGCTGAGCTGAGTGGTAGGGAGACCAGAGGCGGCCATGGCCCTGGCTCTGTTCTGCATGCAGTGTCCTGAGCTGTGTTGGTGTGGTGTCCGACCTGGAGCTCCTCTAACTCAGCAGTTGTGGAAATAATGGGGAGAACCACGTGGTAGGTGCACATTCAACTCTGACAGGTTGGAAAAGAGGATTTCTGAGTTAGCTGAGCAGAGGGGAGAACAGGGAAAACTCAAACCTGAGTGGTTGTCAGGGAGACTGTCTTCTCATCTCAGGACATAAAGGTGGGGAGTGACCACAGTAGTACCTGGCGGGGTTTCTGTTGCCGAAAAACGCGATCCTGCCTTCAGAGGTGGTGTGGTGTTCCAGACAGAAAGTCCGTTCAGTGTTACCCATGTTTCTGAGCGCTGAGCTCAGTTTGTAGGTCAACTGCATCTATGTCTCTCTCTCTACCCTCAGTTGGTAGCTGCTGGCACACTTCTGGATTAGAAATGGTGGGGAAGGACGAGGACAGTGAGTGCCTTGTGATGTCTTGCCAGCTTTCCTTCTGTCTAGTCCACCAGTGCTCTTCCCAGCCCTCGTCTCCAGAAGGCTATAATGTGTGGGGTATGGGAGACCTGGTTCTGGCCAGACTCCCCATGGAGACTCCAGAGCTAGTGCTTTGGAAGGTCTTGTCCTCTCTTTTTCTGGTTTCCGCCTATTTGCAAGAGGGTTGGATGAGATGGACTCTAAATTTCCGCTATGTTCTGAGACCATCTCATATGAGCCTGGGTCATAACGCTGTGATCCACCTCTGAACTCAAACTATGAGTTCATGCAGCAGCAGTTACTGTTTCTCCTCCTTCTATGTGGTGGCTGGGCAGCTCTGCTTTCTCGCAGTCTCCCCTGGGTTTACTTGTTTGGCAGCATTCAGGTGGTGAGTTGGTGGGGGCTGCGCTCAGCTGGAACAATGGGTCTCTTCTGTGTACAGTCTTTCATCCTCAGAGGCTAGACCATCTTCTTCACATCACGGTGACATCATTCCAAGAAAGCAAGCCCTGCTGCGCATGCATTTTACCCAGCCTCTGCTTGCTTTGAATTTGATAATGTCCCATTGGCCAAAGCAAGGCACACAGCCAGTACCAAAGTGTGAACACATGAGGCAGTACTGATTAGAGCCACTAGTGTAAGTCTCTCACAGCTCCCATGCTAAATTACCTACCTCCAGTGAGGATTTCCTGTTGCTTTTATCAAAATCTTCTCATCGAATTAGTTGGAATTATAAATCTGATACACTCAGGAGGTAGATTATTGGGAGTATAGAAGTTTTGATTTGCAGAATTAGAACCCCAGGTTAGATCTTAAATGTTCCAGGTTACAAAATAGAGTTCAGATTGTGTTATTGTTCTCCTGGGACCTCTGCTTCTTCGACAAGGTAAAATCGAAGAATGTGGTATTGGGTTATAAAGCTACTTCATAGTTACACTGGACTTTATATCAGCCCTAGTGTGGACTACCAAACATTATCATCGAATCAGTTCTCAAAATCAAGATGTAAACTTATATTGCAAAAGTGGAATATGACATGTAGTAACCTGTGCCGGGGGGGGGGGTTGTGTGTTTGTTTTTTAGCTCTTCAGAGAAGTACGAATAATGAAGATTTTAAATCATCCAAACATAGGTACTTTTTGCTTTCTTAAATACTTCTGGGTCTAAATGCATTCTTGAAAGTATGTCATAAGGCTAAACTTGTATTCCAGGAGAGGTAGGTACACATTTAATAAAATATATATACAGATTGTTCATCATATGTATTAAATTTTTGAAATTACTAATAATGGGTTAAAACTTAGTTAAAAATAGTATAACATCTTCTTTACACAGTGATAGCTCCTACAATCTAAAAATATTACTTCGAAAGTGATGTAGCTCTTAAGACAGTTGTATTAGTTCATTATCAAAATCACTTCTAGGAAGTAAGAGAGGTAATATTTGATATTAAGGCTATCCTATTAATAGCCTATCCTATTCCTGAGGCACAAGAAGAGAATGGAGCCACAGGAGAGAAGCCGTTTCATCCAGTCTAAGCTACCATTATTTAAAAAACATTATTTTATGAACCACCAAGAAATAACAGTGCTACCAAGCCATCATCCCATTATCAGTGGTATTTTAAAATGTGAAAAAAATATTCATCTTAAAATCAGTAAAATATGTGGAAAAGAAAAATAACAAGGAATTTAATAATGGAAAGAAAATCTTTCTTCACTTTATTTTAACCTTTGGGGTTAGCCAGCCAATTCTGGATTTCAAATTCTAACTTTTCACCTAAAAATACTTTCTTACTATTGCCTAGAACTAGCTAACTCAAACATATTTATTTTTTAATTACATAAGTTATATATACCCTTACAGGCGTTTTCTCTGCTTATTACTAAATGACATCTTTGATGATAGATGTAAATGTCTAAAATTTTAAATTTCTTTAAATAGTTTTAAAATAGTTTTTCCAGGAGAGCTAATATTTGCATTGGGGTTTTTAGAAAGGTTTTATTTATATGTTGATGGTTTATTAGCATATATGTCTTAAATTTTTTCAGTGATTTTTTCTTAACAGCTTGAACATATATCATCTTAGAAATATGATAGTTTTATCAGTTCAAGAGAGATATATTAAATTCTGCATTGGGCACTTTATTTGATCTAATACTCTGTGTTAAAGCATTAGTAAATAGCCCAAAATATAAAAGATGACTACCCTTTCCTTCCTGTGGTAAATCCAATTTTAAAGCATGTATTACCAAAATAAAGTAGAATGCGAAATAGTGATTTGATAGCTTTAGAAATTTCAGTTTTATTTTAAAATGTATATATTTGATCGATTGTTGTATAGTTTTATGAATTAGCAGTAACAGGGATATTATTTCTGTCTGTAACAGGAACTGTTACAGCAAAGTTACACTGACCCATTGAAAATAATTATTTTCAGTTAATTATAGTACAATCCCCTCTTCTTCTTTCCATCTCTGTCTTCAGAATAGTAACGAAACAACCTTTTTTGGGGGGAATTGTAATGTTTCCCAAGCAACAAAAGTCTCAAGTGGAATTATATATATCCTTAAAGCCAGAACAACAAGTGAACGAACTTGCAGGAGTAGAGTAGGTCTGAGCAGTCCCTGCAGTTCGAATGGGAAATAAGAATGCTTTTCCTAAGGTGCAAAGGCTGCTGGGAGGGCAGCGAGCCAATGTGGCCGTACCAGACAGTGACAGAGGGATGGGGCCGGACACATTTTTCTGGACTGCTGAGTGCACGCTTCCACGGTCCCAGAACCCAGAAATCATCATTTTAATGGGATTCCATGCTTTACCAGCTCTTTTCTGTTCTTGAAATATCTGATAACTTTCCTAAAAGCAGTTTTTAGAGGGCCAGCCATTAAAATCTTAAACAGAAAAGGTTACTTTGTATAGTTACAGTTTATATGTACATGGTATATGCATACAAACATTTGTTACTTTTTCTCCTCTATCCTTTTACCTTGACCAGTGAAGTTATTTGAAGTCATCGAAACTGACAAAACACTCTACCTTATCATGGAGTATGCAAGTGGAGGTAAGATATTGGTGTTGTTTTTCTTTCTTCCCTTTAGAAGAGTACACATCCCTACTGTCCATTCAGGTAGTTGTTAAGGGTTCTTTAATACCCACAATCATAATACAATAAGAGGAGAATCAGAAAAGCTGACTGTTAGCATTTTGTAGGTTGCTGTTGTTTCACTATTAGCATTTTTAATTGACAGTATCTAAATACTTGGATTCTTTCATTGTACTAAAATATCCATAAGATAAAAGTTAGCATTTTAACTAACTTTTATCTTTTGGATAGTTCAGTGTCATTAAGTAATACAAATTGTTTGAGTGTCACCGCCACGTATCCACAAAACTCTCTTCATCTTGAAAAACTATAGCTCTGTCCACAGTAAACACAACCTGCCCCGCCCCCCAGCCCCTGATAACCAACCTTCTGCTCTCTCTTTCTCTCTAAGAATTTAACCACCCTAGGGACCTTATATGAGTGGAATCATACAATGTTTATCCTTTTGACTGCCTGTGTCACTTAGCATAATGTCCTGAAGGTTTATCCATATTGTACCATCGGACAGGATTTCCTTCCTTTTTAAGGCTGTATAATATTCCATTATTATATGTATGGTATGAGTACATATGCATGCCACATTTTGTTTGTTCTAAATGTAACACTACATTAGTCTGTTTGAAATAATTATGTACTGCATGTTGGATTGTTTCTCTGTATCAGATTGTAATGTTAAAGGTATCCATTTTTCCCAAGGCCAGATATAGTGGTTCTACTGCGTATGGTTAGATTTTCCTCAAAGATTAAGGACTAGTAATTATTTGCCTTCAAGTTTATATAAATGTTGACATTTTTTGATATGAATAAACAAGGTCTATCCAGAAAGTATCCAGCAATGTAATATTAAAAACAGAGGCACTTTTCGAAGAAAATACAAGGTTTGAGAAACATTGTATACAGGACAATGATGCCTCAGTTCCCTTCAACAGAGGCACCTTGGGACCTCACACAGTTCACCCAGTGTCACTCCCACTGTTCAGAACACTGTAAAATGCTTAGTTGGAATCACCATCAGCAGCCCCGTCGTATCTTCCTGAATCTCACTGATGGTCTGAAATCTCTTCCCTTTCAAAGGTGATTTTAGTTTTGGGGAAAGGCAGAAGTTGCAGGGCACCAAATCTGGGCTGTAGGAGGGCTGGGTCACCTGGGTGACTTGATGTTTCACCAGAAAACTCTGCACGAGACGTGATGCATGAATGAGCGGGTTGTTGTGATGAAGCTGCCAATCACCGGTCACCCACGGCTGCGGCCATTTTCATCGTATTGCACCTCTCAACTGACGAAGATCACAGGTAGTGCTGCTTATTAATTGTTTGGTCAGGAGGGGCGAGCAGACTCTTGATGGACAACACCTTCCCAACCAGAAAACACAGTTAACATGGTCCTGACCTTGTTGCAACTTTGCTACACCTTCTTTGGGCATGGAGAACCAGGTGACTGACTTCCATTGGGATGGCTGGGCCTTCCCGTCCTGGTCATACGCACCGCAGACCCGTGGTCAACTCCAGTCATGACCTTCTTGAGGAAACCAGTTCATTGGTAGCCGTCTGAATCAAGTCGTTGGGAACTGCAGCCTGATGTTCCTTCTGCTCTGGTAGCAGAAGCCACAGAATGAATTTTGCCACAAAACGTTTCATGCCAGGACCTTGCGTCAGAATCCCGGACACAGTCATTTCTGGAACCCCCAGCTCCACTTCCAGTCCTCACACTGTCGGCCGCCGATCTTTGTCGACTGCAGCCCGTCCACGTTCAACAGTCTTAGGTGATCTGCTTGTCGCAGGCCTTCCAGAGTGTGGATCACTTTCAACAGGTTCTCGATCGTCTCTGAAGCATGTGTCCCGCTTGTATTTGCGCTGCACTCATATCATGATCTCTGAAAGCCTCCAAATCATCCCAGTAGTTTCTACGGAATAGTGTTCAGGCTTAAAGCAAAATTTGACGTGGATTCGTTGCTCTGCTCACTCAGTCGTTTTGAATGCAGTGGCCGCACGGTGCACATGCTCACTCAGTGCCATCTACCACCCCCACTGACTAGTCAGTGAAGTCGTCATTGTTCACACATGAGCATTCTAGTCCACTCTCCGTGGCTGCCAGGTTACATCCAAAAAACTTGTGTAGACTGTTCTCATTATATTAACAATGGCTGGGCTTTTTCCAGACAGACCTTGTATATGGCTGTTGTCTTTTACGAAGATTCTCAATGTAGGGTTGAGGTTGGGGTAGGCTTGTAGTTTTTGAACCATGTGTGAGTTGGTCTGTGGAGCTCAGAAGCTTTGCTGCTTATTTTTTTGTTTCCTACCTCTAGCACAGTGTCTGGCAGATTCTCAACAAACAAGAATTGAACTGGATTTATGGAATGATAAACTCCTAGGAACATACTCTGACTCTATAGCTTAAATTGTTTGGGTTGGAGTTTTATTTTATCGTGAGCACTTTGATCCAGGTTGTAAAACAGAAAGTTGAATCACAGCCTCATTGTAGTGAGTTTACTATTAAATAAAAAATAAGAAGCCTGCTGAGAGCGAGAATAAGTTCTAGTAGGCATGCCTCTGATACCACTTATTCATACTCCTGATTTGTTATTAATTGTATGATTTGTTTTAAATGTGGTTGGAAAATTTGGTTGGGATTTTCCAACTGAATAGTAGTAGGAAGAGCTGGAGGTTAATTGCAGAACAAAAATCTGTATGGAGTCCTATACCTTCTACTCATCTTCCGGAGTGAAGTTCATTACCTTTTCATCTGCGTAGCCTATGCAGTGCACAAACGCCCTCCTTCTCTAACCTGATCTCTCCTTGACCGTCACAGTGACTCCATGATGTGGCCAGGCTCGCACCCTTGACAAGTAGAGTCTGGGACATCTCACTGCAGTCCCTTTGCCAGGTGTGGAGCGCAGCCTTCTGGCACCACATGCCCCTCCTGGTTGTGTTATTTGATCATGGCTTTCTGTGTCCATCTAGTTTAGGCACCAGGTTGTAGGGGTTGCTCTTACATAGGGCAAGACAAAAACATCTGAGAAGCATTCAGCTTTTTTTAAAGACTTTATTTCTTTATTTTAGAGGAAGGGAGGGAGAAAGGAAGCGAGGGAAACATTGATGTGTGAGAGAAACATCAATCAGTTGCCTCTAACACACCCTAGCTCACAGCCCAGGCATTCGCCCTGACTGGAATCGAACCATCGACCATTCCTTTTGCAGGATGACATCCAGTCCACTGAGCCACACCCGTCAGGGTAACATCCAGTTTTAGTAGAAAGAGGATGGGCTTTGGGAAAGAAAGGAGGGGTCAGTCTAGCCAGGGCCTCTCATGGGCAGTGCAGCCTGGTAAGTGCCGTACACATCTCCGAGTTTCTCAGGGACTTGCTAAGAGGGCCCTCCCTCGAGGAGCATTGTTAAAGCGCCCGTGGTGGTCTGTTGGCCTAGGCTGTTTGTTCTGACCACCTCAGCATAGCACTCTAGGTCTCCGGGACATCTCTTTCTGTGATTGTTTGTGTTTGCCATTTTGAATAACTAAAGTTTGTTTAAATTTACTACCTACTTCTCCCAAGCCTGATATGTTTCAGTTTAGTAGAATCATTAGACTTACTAGAATTGGAAGGAATCTCAGAAGTCATCCTAATTTTTGTAGATGAAACTAAATCCTTGAAAGGTGTTCTGTGCCAACAGTTTCATCAGTAGTGGCAGGACTTGAACCTGCACCCAAGGCCTTTCTGCACTGCCCTGTTCAGTGTCCTTCCATTAGCTGTCAGGTCACTGACCTGTTTGCTGTTGTTTCTCCAACAGATAGCCTTGAGAGGTTTTCAGGTTAGCTGCCTAGTCTGAGTGCTAAGTACATTTTTAGTAAAGGGAAAAGATATCTGGGTTGAATTCCTAATTGACAACTTAGTAATTGTGAGTATGACTTTATGGTTCCTAAATCTCTTCAGAGGTTTCTATTGTATTTGCATGTATGAAAGTATTTTAAAATTATGTTGACAAACTTGGACTTTGTCAGTGGGAGAAGAGAGACTATAAAATGACCTCTTACAAGGATCACTCTGGCTGCTGGATGGGGAGAGGGTCAGGGCCCAGAATAAGCTGTGCCCGGGTCCCTACCAAAGCCCACTGGACCCTTCAGGCCTTCGCCCTTCCTACCCATGCCTGTGCCCATCTGCCACCTCCCTTGCTGTGTGCTCTCAGCAGTCGGCAACATGCTTGCACACACAGACACACTGCCTGTTCCTTTCCCCATTGTTTTCTCTATAGCACTTCTCGTCATTTGACATACTGTGTATTCTTTTGTCTGTTTGTTGTTACCTGTCTCTCCCACTAGAATGTAAATGCCAAGAGGAAAGTGACTTGCTTTATTCACAGCTCTGTTTCTCTAGAGCCTGGGACAGTACCTGGCAGTCAGTAGGTACTCAATAAGTACTTGTGGAATGAATGAATATATCCAGGAAATGCTGCTTTGTCATAATCCTACAGTGAAGACATCCTCTTTTAACACAAATAACTTACCCAGTTTAACTCTCAATTTTTATTGCCAAGTTTATATTAAAACATAATCTTTAAAATAAAAGTTGTATAATTTAAACCTGAGAATTTAATTTCAAGGCTTTTCTGTAGCTTCAAGATTTTGTTGATGAACTTTGCCCGCAGTACACTTAAGGCTAACTTAGTATAAATTCCACATACTTCTGTTTATCTTCATACCTATATTTAAAAATAAAAATTAAGGCATTGCTAAAAATGAAACATCAATTTATGGGAAATTAATGCTCAGAAGTAGGACTTTTGCTTACTTTTATTTCTCTCAATTATAGGTGAAGTGTTTGACTATTTGGTTGCACATGGAAGAATGAAGGAAAAAGAAGCAAGAGCTAAATTTAGACAGGTATGGATTTATGTACCTTTAGTTTATTAATTTGATAAAGTTATCTAACTTGAACCCTGAAACAAACAAGTGTTTTCCCACATGAATGGTTACAGGGCCCATAGGGTGGAGCAGGGCTGGGCCGTTCGGTTCAGCACAGACACATGAAGTGCCTCTGGTGCCTGAAGCGCTGCCGTGGAGCTGTCCTTGGGCTCTTTCTGGGCTTGCAGTTGTCATTTCAGTCTCACTGTTACCCTTAGTTTTTGACAGTTGAGTCTTAAAAAAAAACTAGATTCTTTCATAATCATCTTCAAGTTTTTAGCAATGAGAATGCTAGAGTCCCAAAATTCATTATTAGTTTTGTCTTACAGAAGCCAAAACCAAACAGAACTGACTCTGTTAAATAACTACTTAACCTCCTTGTTTTGTCTTTATGCTGGTCTTTAAAGAGACGCAGGTTTTCAGCATAAAGGTGATTTAACTATCTTTATTAATAATAATTATAGTTTATTGATTGGTCATTACCTGCAGACCCTGGAATGGGTGCTTTACCTACATTAATATAATTCTTGCAGCAGCCTTGTGAGTTAAGGAGTATTATGCCTATTTGCTAAAAATAAGGAAACCAAGGCAGAAGCAGATTAAATAATTTACCCCAAATTTGTTGTCTGGCAAGTAAACCTTCCATTGATTCAGTCCCAGATCCTGTGACTCTGAAACTCAAATTTTTAATTGTTACGTTGTGCTATTTTGAGGCTAAGAATCAACAAGCTCTTTCTATGAAGGGCCACACAGTAAATGTTTTAGGCCTTGTGGGCCATACAGTCTCTGTGGCAACAAGTCAGCTCTGAGGGTGGGGGGCATGCAGCTGTAGGCCACCCATGCTCTCACCGATGCTCTCACCGTTGGTCCCCAACAAAGCTTCCTCCACCAAAACAAGTGGTGGACCAGGGTGGACCTGCAGGCCAGGGTGGCTCACCCTTGATTTAGAGGAAGGGAAGGAGCAGGTACTCGATTCCTTTTAAAATTGACTCTGTATTCCCATAATTGTAAGTTTTCTTAATTAAGTGGCAGAATAGCTTCATTTTTCTCAGAACTTTAAATTTTTTGTTTTATTCACTGATAATAAGGTTGTCGAGATAGAGATACAGACAGTAACTGAAGAGGCAGTTTTGGCTGATTTTCTTTTTTTTTTCTTTTTCTTTCTCATTGCCCTCACATGCCTTCAAGAGCCAGCCCTGTACTCGGGACGGCCCTCCTGGACTGAGAGGGAGGTTGCTGTGTGTCCTGCCGGACTCCCCTGTTACCCTGGGCACAGGCGGGCGGAGAAAGCATAGGCCAGGACGCAGTGTTAGCTGATTTTCAAGATTTCTCTTAACATTTGCCTCTCGATTTGCTTAGTCTAGAGTTTATAGTTAAGGACTTGCTTACGAGTTTCTTAACTTTTGCTGTTCCTCAAATTTAATTTTAAAAGTTTAAAAAATACTAATGGTACTTTAATCTATTAAGTATGAAAGTTGAAGCTAAATTTTGGCGCCCATTTAACTTCTCTGATCCTCAGTTCTAGTTATAAAAGAGGAAGTTATGATTGGTGAATTACGCAGTTTTTCTCAGTTCTTTTACTTTATCCTGTGGCCCATGGAAGGAAACTCCAGTTTTTCTTTATTACAAGACAAGTCTGTTTGGTCCTTTCCATAGCTGTACTCTTATTTTTTATAAATTGACCACCTAAAGTCAAGATCTTTTTTCCTCATAAAACTTCTCTTCTCACTCAGATGAAAGTTTCCGACTTGCGGACATTAGCGGACTGTGGTTTTACTGACTGAGGAGGAGGCTGGCAGCGGTGACGGCCCTGGGCCTGGACCCGCCCTGCGGGGCCTTTAGCACTTAGACCTTTAACTCTCTTTTCTGCCGTCTGTTCCCATTCCCCTGGTGGGACCTGGCTTGTCAGAAGGACTTAGACATTTACTAACCGGAATTCTGAGGCTGTCCTTGGGGCACCTTAACTGGTCCAGTGTGGTGAGCAGGGGGCATCCCTGGAACAGGTCACTCACACACACCGCGACCGTGCCAGTTCATGGGGGGAGACCTCCCCGGTGAGCCAGTAGAGTCATGTGCAGGTTACGTGGAGAGAGAGAGAGCTCACGCGACAGAAGCGAGCAGAGCGAGCATCTGGTGTCCTGTCCTGGTCACTGGCGGTGTCCACGGGTGGAGAGCCAGGTGTCGGTCTCAAGCGTGGGGCTGCAGTGGCAGCATGTGTCTGGCAAGGCTGAGAGCCTGACCTGAGGTGCCGCTGAGCTTGAGCAGTGGGTGGTCGAACAGTGAGTGCTAGGCCACCAGGGGCGGGGGTCCTGCTCATACCATTGTCCAGATGGGGGTCCTTATCCAAGTTGTGGTTTTAGACGTCCAGCCCCTCTGAGGCTGTTTCCATTGCACCCCACTACCTCAGTGTTGTCAGGGCTCGTCCTGACCCCACATTGAATTATCAGAAGTGTCCAAACAGTTCACTCTGCTCTTGCTCTGTACATTCAGGAATGGTAGTCTCTGTGCTTTGACAGCTAGTGACTTGGTATACAGCACTTAACAGCGCCTGTCACCCTGTCTCCTTGCCACACTAGTTCCGTAAGATGGCTCATTCAATCCTGGGAGGGTCGGGCGTGATGGTGCTGTTCCTGCGTTTCTCTGTTTCTCATTGCCATGCTCCCCAAATGTTCATAAGTCACCCTTCCTTTGATAGATAAAAAAGCTTTTCTTTTTATGACAAAGCAGAAGGTACACCACATACAAAGTCCACTGTGCATAATTGTTTGCTGTCAAAAATGAGCCCTTCTTCCCACAGTCATTGGCAGATGGGTTTTCCTTTTCCCCCTTCCTCACCACTCTCATTCTAGTTACTGCTTACACGGTTTTTGGCTGAGCTCTTGTTCTTTGAAAGAGAGACACTAGACTCCTGGTCCTGCCTTGTCTCTTCTCCTATCTTGGTGGGTTGGAGGCCCTACTGCTTCTGTCCTGTCTCATGTGACCAGAAGTGAATTGGGCTTGCCTTTCCATTCTGACCTGGGAAACACCTGGGTTCTCAGCCTTCTTTGGAAGTAACTGCTTCTAGCTTGAAAGCAGAATGCCAAAAAAAGGCAATAATTAATTGAATATTTTCACATTATTGTGGCATTATTTTAGTTCTGAGCTCTTTGGAGGTAAAAAGAAAATTCTTTAATCTCCTTGAGGAAAGTGAAGGAAATTGTTAAATCTGATTCAAAAGCAGAATGCGGAAACAACCTACTAGAGAAATACCAGTATGAGGGGGAAATCTGAGAGAAAATTAGATCAGGCGGAAGTGTGATCAAAGTTACCTGTGTTCTAGGCAGCAAGCCTGTGACTTTGGGAAAACAAAGTTGTTTCCGTTCCCAGTGCCCCTGCTGACAACACAGAAACAGCATTTCAGGTGCCAGCTGCTCTGAGCCCCACACGCTGGCCCTGGGGCTGGGGACCTGGTCAGCTGGGGGCGGTCAGGCCTCCTGAATAGTCACTTCGTCCTGAGCTGAAGTCTGCTGAGGGAGACCCTGGCTTGGTGCTCCCCCACCTTGACACAGCCCAGGTTCTCCTTGCTGCTTATTCCAAACCAAAACCGCACCTGACAGAACAGCCCTCTGAGTTTCGATGTCTAGTGTAGGTGAGTACACGTGGCCTCCAGTTCAAATTTGATAATGATCTGAACTGGAGAAACAAGTGGTATTTTCATTATAACCCCAGCTCTGTGTGTGTGTGTGTGTGTGTGTATGCACCGGGAAACATAGGGATGGGTTTGGTCCACCATCAGAGCACAAGCCTGGGTTGCAGGACAAGTCCCCAGTTGGGGGCGCATGAGAGGCAACTAACTGATTGATGTTTCTCTCATACATTGATGTTTCTCTCCCTTTCTTTCTCTCTCCTTTCCTCCTTTCTCTACAAATCAATTAAAAAAATTTTTTTTCAAAAAGAAAAAGACTAGAAGCAAATACACCAAAATAAGAGATGTTTTCTCTGTTTGGTGGTAATGCCAGAATGTATTTATATAAACTTTTCTGTATTCCTTAAAATTTCTATAATGGGCATATAAACTTTTATAATTAGAAAAAGAGACTTTTGAATTACTAGTAAATGTGAAATTTCCTCAAAACAATTGTTTCACAGTGTTAACCATAGGACTAATGAAAAACCAACTGCAAGCATACCATCTGCCAAGAGTGGGAGGGTCCTTACTGAGAGAGCAGCAATCATTTTCATGGTTTGTAGTTCATGTACATAATTTATTCTTCTACTTTTAAGAAAGAAGAAACTGATCCTCTGAGAAGGGAAGTAACTTTAGCTGTCCTTGAACCCATGTCAGCCAAAAGGAAGAGAGTGTTATAGGGAGCAGGTTGCTGGGAAGCATAGTAATTAACGGGAGAACCAACCTGGGTGAACAGCTGGCCATGGCCAGTCTAGAACTGCCAGTTTGGTTTATAGTTGATGACAGGGACCTGGTAAGTTTGCCCCAGAGCCATCTGGTCTCAGACCAGGGGACAGCTGGGTTTACCCAGATCCTCAAAAATACTGCGTATTAAGGGATAGGGCCCCACAAGAGGTGGCCATTCCAGTTAAACTAGAAAGAGCAAGAAGGACACCTGCACCCGCCTCTTTTTACCAACCCCCCCCCCCCGAACTTCTTCAAATTAAGAAGTTCAGAGCCTGAGAAAATGACGTTGGGAGATCCACACAGACACTCAGGTGCTCACTGAGTATTTAGCACATGTGAACAAAAGTGACTCGTTTTCATCTCATTTACGGCTCTGCACCAGTGATGACTGTTAATGTGGCGTCTCTCCTGTCCAGATAGTGTCTGCAGTCCAGTACTGCCACCAGAAGCGGATCGTTCACAGAGACCTCAAGGTGAGCCCGGCACCTTCCCAGGGGACTGTGCATAGCTGTCCACGCTGCCATGACACAGGAGGCATGGGTAGACTGCTTTTACGTGTGTTCAAATAAGTCCTGTAGTAATTGACTCTTAATCCACTTACAGTGAAGAGCATTAGAAATGAAAATGAGTTTGTTAGAAGTATTTTACATCACAGTCAACGTGGCTTGTAGTTGGTTTCTGGAGAAAAACCATCACACCAGCAGACAGATGGGGGCCTCCACGCTCCCACCCGGACAGCCTCCTCCGTGCCCCTGGCCCCCTTTCTGTTTCTCTCCGTCAACAGCAGTGGCATTTTGAGACGTCCTTCACAGTCCACTCTGCCCTCACTCTTGGCCTAGGGTAAGGTTTTCTGTTTCACAGAGAAAATGAAAACAGCAAGCAGAAATTGCCTCAGTTTCCTAGCAGGTCCTCACATAGCTGCATCCGACCCACCCTTCACCTCTCAGAACTGTCATCTTGTCACAGGACAGGGTGCTTCTGTGTCTGGGTCCCATCTCCCCCTAGGTGCTGCTGTGCTCTGTGTGTCTCCTGGCACGCTTTCCTGCTCTCAGTTGCACCCTCACCAGCAGCGTCCACCGAAGCTGCGTGAGTCTGCACCGTCCTTCACCAACACCCTTCCAGACCTGCCCTGGCCTCCTCCCTCTCATGGCCGTCTTTCCCTGAACACTGCCTCCGTGCTCCCCTAACTGGTTCTCACATGATTGTCATTGGCTCTCTGGTTCTTCTCTGCTCCCACCCTCGCTGCACTCAGCATCCGCTCTAGTAACTGCAGTGGCTGCCTGCATGTTCGTCACCCGAGTCCATTGCTGAGTCAGAGCACTCGCCCAGTGTCCAGCTCACAAAAGAACACTTTCACCTAAGCATCCTCGGGTACCTTGGGCTTCACAGGTTCACAGCATGAAGCTCTTCCTGTTTAAACTGAACATTCATTTCTTGTCTCAGGACCTCTTGTCTCCTTTGCTCTCCCATCTACTCAGTCCCCAGTGCTTTTGCTACTGTCCCCTAAAGGTCTCCTGACTGTGCTCTTTTCTGTACCCATGCCCACTGTCCTGGTTCAACCACCAGCGTCTTGGACTTGATGACCATGCTAGCGTCTCACCTGGTCTCCCCGGTTTCCTGTGTTGTCTCTCCCTCCCATGTGTTTCCCACACTACAACCCAAACAAATACAAATAAGATTGTTGTTTTCCTGCACAAATTTTGCAGTGGCTTCCCGTTGCCCTGAGGTTGGCCACTGAAACTTCCTGTTAGTCACTCTGCTGTGCTGGCCCTGAGTGAGTTAACTGTGGCCCTGTCCCCAGCCACCTCTCTCGCCTCTATTTGTCTCCCACATACTATCCTTGTTTTTGTTCACTTGATTTGGAGGCGAGGGAGAAATTTGATTTGTTATTCCACTTACGCTCTCATTGGTTGATTCTTGTATGTGTCCTGACCAGGGAGCCAACCCACACACTTAGTGTATCGGGACAATGCTCTAACCAACTGAGCTACCAGACTAGGGCCCTATCTCTGTTTCTTTCTTTTAAAAAAATTAATTTATTTATTTATTTTAAAAAGATTTTTTTTCTTTTTTTTTTTTTTTTTTAACATCAATGTATGGTTGCCTCTAGTGCTTCCCCTGCAGGGAACTAGCCTGCAACCCAGGTATGTGCCCTGACTGGGAATCAAACCGTGATCCTCTGGTTCGCAGGCCCACGCTCAATCCACTGAGCTACACCAGCCAGGGCTTAAAAAGGTTTTTAAAAAATTTGTTGATGGCGTGTGTGGCTCAGTGGATTGAGCACTGGCCTATGAACCAAGGGATGGCCAGTTTTCATTCCCAGTCAGGGCACATGCCTGGATTGCAGGCCAGGTCCTCAGTAGGGGGTGCACAAGAGGCAACAACACATAGATGTTTCTCTCAGTCTCTTCCTCCCTTCCCCCCTCTAAAAATAAATAAATAAAATCTTTAAAAAATAAAATATTTATTTATTATTAGAGGGGAAGGGAGGGAGAAAGGATGAGAAACATAGATTAGTTGCCTCTCTCATTCACCTCCAACCAGTGTCTGATCTTGAAGCACAGGCATGTGCCCTGACCGAGCATTGAGCTGGTGACCATGCCATTGGTGGGATGACACTCAACCAAGCCAGGCCAGTCAGGGCTGTCTGTTTCTTGAGCAAGACGTTCTCTCTTACCTTCTGGGTTTTCAGACTGTTTGTTCTGCTTGAAATATGTCTCATCTCTCACCAGCGTACCCACTGCTGTCAACTAAATCTCTAGGTAGCAGCTTCAACTCCACCCGCTCTGGGAACCCTGCCCTTCCAGAGCTGGCCCACAGCTCCCCACACCACCTCTGTCGCAGCACTCGTGTCCGGAGTGTAGCCACTTACGTTTCTGCTTCTCCCCTTTGAAACCATGAGCTTCTGGAGGGCAGAGACCCTCGTTTATCATTTTAGATCCAGGCGTTGACATAACGCCTGGTATGTAACTGCCACAGGTGATGTTTGTTGAAATGATTGAACTCACCGATCTGTGTCTTGAGTGAGGTTTAGAAATCTCCCCTCCCTTATAATCGCCCTTACACAGCTATGTGGTGTTTTATGGAAGATAGCCGTCTGTTTAAAGCAAATACTCATTTTTTAAAAGCCTCTTACTATCCTAATTGGAAAAACTATTTTAAAGTGTTTGGGGTTTTTTGTTTTTGTTTTTTTCATGGAGCATTTGTTCACTAAATTAGTGCTAGAATTCATTGGTACCTCATATTTTATTGGTTATTAAGGTTAAAAATTGAGATTCTGATTTATCTTCATCTTTTTCTGGAAATAATGTTTTCTTATTCGTTAAGATGTATTAATATATCATTGCAAAAGACTTTTATGAAGTGTCTAAATCTGTCACAGTGTTAATTCTCTATGTTGGTTAAATTTTATTTTTCTTGATGTTTTCCCTCTAGGCTGAAAATCTGTTGTTAGATGCTGATATGAACATTAAAATAGCTGACTTTGGTTTTAGCAATGAATTTACTGTGGGCAACAAACTGGACACGTTCTGTGGCAGCCCTCCATACGCAGCCCCGGAACTCTTCCAGGGCAAGAAGTACGATGGGCCGGAGGTGGACGTGTGGAGCCTCGGCGTCATTCTGTACACGCTGGTCAGCGGGTCGCTGCCCTTCGACGGGCAGAACCTGAAGGTATGAGAAGCGGTCACATCCAGGTCCTTCAGAAAGCTGCCAGAATTTTATAAAACCGCGAGTGTGAATAGTTTCATGTTATGTCCTGAAGGGGCCGTGGGGCTCTTCTGTAATCTCGAAGTTGACTCACTAGCTCTCTCTTCCCCCCGCCTCTCCAAAGGAGCTGAGAGAGAGGGTGCTGCGAGGGAAGTACAGAATCCCTTTCTACATGTCCACAGACTGCGAGAACCTCCTCAAACGCTTCCTGGTGCTGAACCCAGTGAAGCGAGGCACTCTGGAGGTAATTGCATGAGTGAAAATAAGGAACTACTTTGGAGGCTCTGTAAAGTATTTTTAGAACTTGGAGTGGTTTATGTAGCATATTGAAAACTATCCCAGGGCTTTTACAGTGGGAATTGAGACATTAAAAACATTTTTTTTAAGTTACCCTTTGAGCTGTAATTAATGAAATGTTGAAAGTAAATTTCCCTAAATACCGTGATTATCAGACTATTTTCTGCTACTAATGAATAGTTCACCTTTCAGCAAATCATGAAGGACCGGTGGATCAATGCAGGCCATGAGGAGGATGAACTTAAACCATTTGTTGAACCAGAACTAGACATCTCAGACCAGAAAAGAATAGGTAACCACTCTGGGTGCACATGCACATTTCTGTTTTGACTCGAACGCCTACAAATGAAGTCTTGGAAAGTTGAGCCTAAGTTATGTGAGTCCGCTTAGCTGTTTTGTCACGTTTAGGAACTTATGTGTAGTCCCTTGTGATGTAGCACTCAGTAACTCACAAATAAGCCAACTGCCTATTTGTGTTTGAAAAATGTGTGATCTAAGCCCTGGCTAGTGTGGCTCAGTGGATTCACTGCCAGCCTGCAAACTGAAAAATGTGTGATCTTTTGGGTCAAATAAAGGAATTTTTTAAGTTCTGTAATACAGTGGTTTCTTACCCAACAAAACACGTGAACTTATATTATGCCCTTCTTTTAGATATTATGGTGGGAATGGGATATTCCCAAGAAGAAATTCAAGAATCTCTTAGTAAAATGAAATATGATGAAATCACAGCTACATATTTGTTGTTGGGAAGAAAATCTTCAGAGGTAAGAGTAATCAGAGGAAAAAAACGGAAATATTCTTTATGTAAATTACCAGTTTACATAAACTGTTGGCTTAGGTTTTATTTTTTTAAGCGTGTGTAACACTTGCTATATTATTTTTTAGTGTATCCACAAATAAATCTTGACTCTTATTACCCGTATGTTAGGATAGTAACCTTAATGGTGATACTGTCACAGACTTGGTTTTCCTAAGTTAACCTATAGCTATGCATAGTTTAGAAATGAGGTAAAGCCCTGGCTGGTGTAGCTCAGTGGATTGAGCCCAGGCCTGCGGCGAACTGTGGGATCATGGTTCGATTCCCAGTCAGGGCACATGCCTGGGTTGCAGGCCTGCAGGCCAGTTCCCAGCGGGGGACACACGGGAAGCAACCACACACTGATGTTTCTCTCCCTCTCTCCTTCCCTTCCCCTCTAAAGATAAATGAATAAAATCTTTTAAAAAAGAGAGAGAAATGAGGTAAAGTATCAGATGCAGTGATTGGAGTGTTTAGGTTGATTCAAGAAGCCGAGAAGACCCTCCTGTCCTCTCTGGTGTCCATCCACCCCACCCCCCGCCGCCCCCAGCAGTCACAGCAGCACTGCTGCCTGGGCCCACGGGGGTCGCCATCTTTGTACGTGGTGCTGTGGCTTCTTTGGAAGGGAACTGTCGGGAGTTTGGTTGGTGTGTTCTGAGAGATTCAGTTTCCTGTTAAACCACTTGGTTCAGTGTGTGGTTCCCTCCGTCTTTCTTGTTTGCTCTCAGCTGGACGCCAGCGACTCCAGCTCCAGCAGCAACCTGTCACTCGCGAAGGTGAGGCCGAGCAGTGACCTCAACAACAGCACCGGCCAGTCCCCGCACCACAAGGTGCAGCGAAGTATCTCTTCAAGCCAGAAGCAGCGGCGGTACAGTGACCACGGTAAGTCCGGACTGTTCCCCAGTGCTCTCTGGGCGGCTCCTTCCTCCTCACATGGCGCAGGGCCTCCCAGGGCCAGACTGGGCTCGACTTCCGTGTCCTCTGGCTGCTGGCGAGGCCGTCTCAGGGCCTCGGCTCCTCAGCGCCTTCGTGGCCTTTGAAGGCGAGGCCTGGCTGGGTGGGCCCTACCCCACTCGTGCTCCATGACCCCCGCTTCAGCCTCTCCTTCTCAGCTCGTTCTCCCCCCGTCTCGGATGTCTGGTAGAACTTCTGCTGGGCTGGAACTGAACCACGTCTTTGCTGTCCAGGACATCAGCCACTAGCCACACGTGGCTGATGAGCACTTGAACCGAGGAAACGATTTTCAGTTCATTGGATTTACACAGCTGTGTCTGGACAGTGGCTGCCGCATTGGATGGCGCAACACTGAACAACGCAGAGCACCCTGGTTTTCCCTTCCTTGATTTACGGCTTGACCCGTGTCACTCTCAGCCCCACTCTCGTTGTTGGTGTGTCTAATGTAAGTCCAGCGTTGTAGGGCTCAGGGACCAACCCTATGCTGGCCTGGTCCTAACTTAAAAAACACATCCTCACGCAGAACATCCATCTCTCTCTTGGTCATTCCACTTTCCTTCTCTGGACATAGTCCACCTCCATTTTTTCACCTTGAGAGCTGGCACTTAGAACTGCACAGAGCAGTCCAGGTGTGGACAGCTTTAGTTTTGTACCAGAAGTGATGACACTTAGCTCAGTTCCCAGTTGTCCTCCTGCTGATGCCATCTGTCTATGTGGTTTGGGCTGAAGCAGCACATTGTACAGATTCTGTCAGTGAACTGCCTGTGCGGACGCTGTCCGGGGGAGAACTGAGACCTTGGACCCTGGCCTGGCTCCGGGCCCTGTGCTTGTGGCAGTTGTAGACCAAGTGTTCATCTGGGCCTCTCTCTCTTCTCTGTTCATATCAGTTGCTAATAGGAAGGGTTTTCAAGGCCTCTGCACTGCAGGGCAATTAGAAAAATACCTACATATTGCTCCAAGCCATCCAATTAAAAGGGACTTGTTCCTACCCTGGCTGGCGTGGCGTGGTTGGTTTGCATGTTGTCCTGTATACCAAAGATTGTAGGTTCCACTCCCAGTCAGGGTACACGCCTAGATGTGGGTTCAGTTCCCTGTGGGACTCGTGCCCCGCATGCGCGACGCGGCCGGTGGGTGTTTGTCTCTCCCTCCCTGCCTCTTGCTCTAAAATGAATAAATGTTTCCTCAGGCAAAGGGTAAATAAGTAAAAGGAATTGTTCCTAAGTCCTGGGGGAGCGCCGTTAATGGAGTTCTCTCATATATCCAGTGTCTCTTTTAATAAATTCATTCTTCCTTAAGCATGTGGATTCCATCTACTTTAGGAATACCTCTTTTCCCCAGCTCAGAAAATCTTAGAATTAAAAAGAACTTTAGACATGGTGTCATATGCTCACCAAATTGCCTTTTTATCGACAGGGAAACAGGCCAAGAAAGCTTACCGAGTCCCTTAGGAGGGTCACTTAGATGTAGGAACACCTAGGATAGACCCAGGACTTCCAGTCGTGCTCCTGTGACTGTCCACTAATGTGTGTTTCCTCTTGGAGTAGTCTTTTCATAATCATCAGTTTTCTTCCTTCTTGGGTCCTGTAATAGTCAAAAGAAATTCAGAAAATAACATTTCTAGAAATCCATCTACACATAGTCGTTGGCACAATTCCAAATTCTTTTTTTAATTTTTATGGGGGAGAAGGTAGTGTTCAGCAAAGGGAAGATTTAATTATGTTGCACTGTTCGTTCAGTGCTAAAGGAACAGTGTTCCTTTAGGTCCTGAAAGCCAGTGTGGTGACGACACATGCGCACTGAGACCCAGTGCAGACCGACGGGCCTGTTGCCGGGCTCCCATCGCCTCTCATCTGCCCGCTTCTGCACAGCCCCAACTTCATTGGTGTCTGTGGCTCTTAACTTGGGACCCACGTGTGAAGCACCTGTGCGTGTGCAAATATTTTTCTGGGAAGGGTGATAGTCATCAGATTTTCAAAGGGTTCTTTGTTTTGTTTAAAGAAAAAGATAAAGGCCCTGGCTGGTGTAGCTCAGTGGATTGAGTGCGGGCCTGCAAACCAAAGGATCACGGTTCGATTCCCAGTTAAGAACACATGCCTGGGTTGTGGGCCAGTTCCCAGCAGGGGACGCACAAGAGGCACATTGATACTTCTCTCCCCCTCTCCTCCCCATCCCCTCTAAAGATAAATAAATAAAATCTTTTTTAAAAAATGATAATAATAAAAGATAAAGAATCATCGTTTTTTCAGCAGTAAATGGTGTTGGGATACTGGGCAGTTTGGTAGTTACCGAGAAAAATAAATTTGCATTCATTTCTCACATCTTGTACAAGGGTAGATTCCAACGGGAAGGAAGATACGAATATGAAAATACAAGACTGCAGGTATAATGAAAGAAAATGGGAGATAATTTATTTTTTTACCTTAGACTAGAAAAGGCCTTTCTAACTATGGCTGCAAACACTAAAACCCATGAAAGAAAACATGACAAACTTGACTTCATAAAAAGTCAGACTTCGGTGTGATGCATTCATTCTGTGGAACACCGCTCCACATTAAAGGGGCCGGACTGTGGACACAACACGCGGGAGTCTCAGCGGTGTTGTGCTGGGTGGTGAAAAAAATCTTGAAGGGTTACATAGAGTTGATTCCATTCACGTAAGTTCTTGAAATAACTGAATTAGCGATGGAGACCAGGTTAGTGGTACAGGGTTTAGGGTAGGAGTGGGGTGGACGGTAGGTGGCTGGGAAAACAGACCACAAGACTCTTGAGGTGGCAGTGTTCTGTCTTGACTGCCACTGGTCACATGGCTCAGCACATGGGATTGAAGTGTGTAGAAGTACACAGATGTGATGCAAGGAGAGTGGGCGTCCTGATGAACGAGGTCAGTGTCTTATCAATGTCTGTTTCCATATGCAGTCTTAAAGCTTAAAAGATTCTATGTTTTCTAAATAGAAATATGGTAACAAAAGTTTCAGAGCAGATCAGTAGTAACACTAAAAGTTCAGTGTCAATTAGACAGCTCTGGTGGTGATGTGGAGAAAGATAACCATTAGCATAACACTCTCGTGTTCTCAGCTTGTGCCGGGTGAGGCAGTTCGTTCTCAGTGCTGTGTGTCTCACGTTACTGTGGTTAGTTACCTGTGCAGTAACTGGCCCTGAAGAGGCTACTGCAGACCCTGTTAGTAAACATTGTTAAACATTTACATGAAAGCTGGGGTCTAGTAAGTGAAATTCCAAAATTGATTTTATTACACAGGGTGAACATTATGCATAAATGGGAAACATCTTAGAGGATTTCACTGTCCTTTTTTTTTTTTTTTTTTTTGATAGCAATCTCGGGTCATTTTATAAAATATGTTTTCACAGAATGAAATATGAAAGTATATTCTGATTTTTAAAGAGTGATCTCTTTATTTTAGCTGGGCCAGCTATCCCTGCAGTCGTGGCGTATCCAAAAAGGAGTCAGACCAGCACGGCAGACAGTGACCTCAAAGAAGACAGTGCTCCCTCCCGGAGGTCGGGCAGCAGTGCGGCTGGAGGGAAGGGGATTGCGCCTGCCAGCCCCATGCTTGGGAATGCGAGCAATCCCAACAAGGCAGACATTCCTGAGCGCAAGACCAGCTCTGCTATCCCCAGCGTAAGTCCCGTTGACTTCTAGAGCCACCTGTGGGTTGTAGGACAAGAGGCTACCATGTGCTCTCCTGCCCATTTGATGACATCAGACCCCACTGTCCAAGGCAGTGTCTGGATATCCCCCAAACACTTGCTGAGCTTTAGGCTGTGTCAGAGGCTGCAAGGTGGAAAGACCTCACAACCTGACAAACCAGTTGATGGCAGCACGGACAGGTGGCCACACACTCAGGGCACTAGGGCTCTGACTGCCTGTGGGCCTGGGATGGGGATTCGTGCTGCACGTTCAGAGTGCTCAACAGTGAAGAGTTTCAACTGCCTCTTTACTGTGTGCCAGGGACCACGCTAGGTTCTTTTTCATGCATTAACTAAATTTTAAGGTGAAGAAGATGAAGAAAGGTGACTGCCTAAAATTACACTGCGGACCTGAATCTACCTCTTAATCCCTGCCCTTAACGAAATCTCCTGGTTTATAAATTGTATTTGTTAAAATGAATAGAATTTGTTCAGCTTCAGACACTTTTCCATTTGTTGAAATGTGGCCTATTCGGTCGAATGTAGTAATGCACTCTAGCACTCCTAACGTGATTTTCAGAAAGAAGTCGCAGAGCGTGAGCAGTCTTAAGGATCACACTCTCCCCTACAACCTGAACAGGGGCTCAGCCCTCCTGTGCCCCAGACAAACCCTGCAGCGAAGGCCAGGTGGGGCTCTGCTGCTCCCTTAGGGAGTCTTGTCTGTGCCCTCTAGGGTGGGGGCACATAACAGAGCCGGAGGGTTTTTGTCCGCTCAGCCTCTGACCTTGGGCTTTGTCTTGGCAGACCCTGTATGTTAAGACTTTTTTTTTTTTTTTTGGCTTCCTAATGCCGTAAAATTGGAATGTCATTCTTTAGCCCTGCAAGTTAAATTCAGCTTCCAGCTTTTGGTGACAGTTACCAGAGGATGGTAGAAACCCCGTTCTGTGCCTTCGGAGCTCTGTCCCTTGCTCGTCTGCACACCGCCCTTTTGAAAACACATCCACTCATTATCAGTCGCCTGTATGTGATTGTCCATAAAGGGAAAAGGTAATGTTACTGTAATTTCTCCCATAGTTTTGGGAGTTCCGTACGTGGTCTGCTCGCATTGTGTTAAAGGTGGCTGCTTTTATCTTTGTGTAAAAATTGTTCTTATCTGGTAGAATTCCTTAGTTACAACTTTCATTCCTTGCTTCTTAGGTCTGAAAGTATTAGTTCTTAAAAAATTGATGCGAAATTTACGTAACATGTACGTAACCGTTTTGAAGCATGCTGTTCAGTGGCATCTAGTATGTTCACAGTGTAGGACAACCACCCAGTCTCTCTGGTGCAGATTTCTACATGGACTTGGTTTTCATTTCTCTTGAGTTTATACCTAGGGATGAAATTGCAGGCTCATCAAGTTAATTCTTCTCTATCTACCTCTTTTGAGGCACTGCCTAGTAGTCTCCCACAGAGGTCCCACCATTGTGCATTCCTGTCATAGTGAGAGTCCCTCTTGCCCACATCCTTGCCAGTGGTCATCTTCGGGTTTTTAGGGCCCCCCTAATGGTGGGAAGTGGTACCTCACTGTGGTTTTGACTTGCATTTCCTTAGTGACCAGTGCTCTTCAGCACCTTTCCATCTGCTTCTTAGCCACTTACATGCCTTCTTGGGAGAACTATCTATTCAAGTCCTTTGCCCATTTCTAAATTGGGTTGTTTGTCATTTTGTGGTTGAGTTTTAAGATTTCTTGTCTAGTCTGGATATTTAGCCTTTATCACATACATGATTTGCAAAATTTTCTCTGGTGCTTCAGGTTCTTTTCACATTCCTTTTTCTTTTCTTACACAAAAGACCACATATTTATTATGTGATTCCATTTATAATATATGAAATGTCTAGAATGGGCAAATCTATAGGGACAAAATATACATTAGTGGTTACCCAGGGCTTGAAGGAATGGAGGATTAGGGTGGTGGAGCTAAAGGTTACAGTATTTCTTCTTGAGGTCATGAAAATATTCTAATAGCAATTGTGGGAATGGTGCCACAACTGTGTATCTAATGAAAACCATTGAATTAACACTTTATTTTTTTAATTTATTTTTAATGTTTTATTGATTATGCCATTACAGTTGTCCCATTTCCCCCACTTCATTCCCCTCCACCCTACACAACCACGCCCCCCGATCCCCCCTTCAGTTAATGTCCATGTGTCACAAGTTCTTTAGATTCTATATTTCCCCTACTATTCTTGCCCTCCCCCCTATTTTCTACCTACCATCTATGCTACTTAGTCTCTGTATCTTTTTCCCCCTTCTCCTCCTCCCACTCCCCTGTTGCTAATGCTCCATGTGATGTTCATTTCTATGATTGATTTGAGTCCCAGTTTCCTTTCCATTACTATTGGTTTCCTGTGTATTTTCATTCATTTCAATTCGTTTCGCCTTCATATATTTGTCTAATTTGTGACTAAAATCAACCAGTTCTGTGAGCATCCTGATCACCAGTGTTTTGAACTGTGCATCTGAAAGTTTGGCTATTTCTTCATCACTTAGATTTATCGGCTCTGAGGCTCTGAGTTGTTCTTGAGCCATGTTTTGATCTGTTCATGCCCATTATGTATGAGGAGCAGAGCCTTAGTTGTTCACCAGGGCGGGGCCACCCAGATCGCCGGTTTGTGACACTGTATGTGGGGACAGGGTCAGAGAGGGACAATGGCAGTTCCCTTTCTGGGGGAACTGCTTGCTGCATGGCGGGGGGGCGGTGCTGTGTGGTCCGTCTCACTGCTAGCTTCTTCACCAGTTTATCTGCATGCAAATGTGTGACCGAGATCACCCCTCAGTGGGACCACCACCTTGCGCCCTCAGTGGGTTCGCCCGCTGCTACTCCACACCTGGGATCGGCCCGTGGCTGCCTGCGCAGTTGGGTTGTGCACCTGGGTCGGTCTGGTGGATCTTTCCTGCCCAACCCTGCTCCACTGCTGGCCTTGCCCCCCTCTTAGTGGTCTGGCTGAAAGGTTTGTTATTGTCAGACTTCCGTATAGTTCAATTTTCTATGGTTTGGCTGTGTTTTTGTTGCTAAAACTTTGTTGTATTTAAAGTTGGTTGTGTGAGGAAGCAGTGTTTCCACCTATGCCTCCATCTTCTGATGCGCAGGTTTCTGATTTCGATAAAGACCTTACCAGTTCGTTGTTGTTACTCCTGCTTTTTGCGAGCCGTGTCTGTGACTCTCCTGCTAAGTGCAGGACTGTGCGGATCCGTTCACCCCTGTGTTTTTCCTAATAGTTTCATAGTTTTAACTGGACATCTGTGTGTATCGTATTTCATTTGTACATTCATAATACTTTTTAATTTTGTATTTCAAAAGTATAAGTTTTTAAATAGTGGATCTCTCCATGTCCCTGCTTTAGGTAACCCTCGAGTTACTTCCGTGTGGATCACTGTGGTCAGCCTTTCCCAGCCACTGGGCCGCCCTGCTGTCCTCTGCCTGGAGGAGGGGGCGCTGCTGCCTCTGCCTCTCTGGCCAGTGCTGTGGATGTGTTAGTGCAGGCTTCCTTAGGGACTGAGTGCTCGTGTTTACGTAGGCGAGTTATTTTTTTCTCATTGTAGTACTCTTACTAAATAGTATAAGACTAAAATGCTCTTTTTTTTTTAATAGAGTAACACAGCATCTGGTGGGATGACACGGCGAAATACCTACGTTTGCAGTGAAAGAACTACAGCTGACAGGCACTCAGTCGTTCAGAATGGCAAAGAAAACAGGTAGGAGCCTTGCCCTGTTGGCAAGAACTCTGTTTTTCCCAAGAGAAATGGAAGCATGTTGTTTACTTCTCAGTTTTTATAATTAAAATTCAAATAATAATGGTAAGTAGTCTGTTAACGGTAAGTTCATTTTGAGTATGAATTTTTAGTAAAATACTAGAATTGCAAATTCTTCTCATTGTCCAGAGTTTATCCTCTGGCCAGCCAGCTGTGTGTGATGATTAAAGGGGTTGAGTTAACCAGTGAGCTTCCCCAGAGGAGGTAGATGGTCAGCTATAGTTAATCGTAAAATAGTGAAGTCAGAACTGTGTTGTGCACATTAGTTGCTTGATCAAGGCTGAAAGGTAGGAAGAGAAGGACCTGGAGCAGGCAGAGCACAAGAAGGGTGGTTGAGCCCACAGCTCCATGTCGCAATGTGCCCAAGGGGCCAGGGGGACAAATATTAGCATGCTCTCCGCCTGAGAAGAGACCCCTGGAGAATCACAGAACTGGAGCGTGCCGTCTTCCGAACTACTGTAATCTGGTGGAGAGGCCAGTGCACGTGGGCCACTGCAACCTAAAATACCCAGTAACGTGTCAGTGAGGGGAGCATTGTCGCACAGCTTCCCGGGTTACAAAATAGGGCCGAGCCAGGACAGTGGGAGGAGAGGGTCTGGAGACCGGGGCGCAGGGTTGGTTTGGGGGGGCGAGGAGGATGAGTTTGTAGAGCAGTTAAACGTCGTCTCTGCACAACACAGTTCTCAGGCCGTGTGGGTTTTCTTCTTTCTTGTTGGAACAGTGACACATAGACTAAATTCAGTGAGGCAGGCGGGGAAGTTTGTGGGGCAGAAATGGAGAAAATCAGTTTGCACTGTCTGCACTGCCTGCATTGTCCCCGACCCCTTAACTCGGACGTTGCTGGTCGTGTCACGTTCCCACGTCTGGCATCGAAATGGGTTCTTTCTTTTTTCCCTGAAATACACTTTTCAAAATTGCACTGTAAGTTTTCTCTCTGTTGGATGTCACGTGTCACATAAAATGTGTGATCGCTGGTTGCCGTGGGCATCCGAGCAGAGGCCCCTCTTCCCCCGTCCCGTCATCCTTCAGCCCACACTGCTGCGTTTCGCCTTCTCTCCCACAGACCCAGCTCTGCGTCGGTGTGGGGGCAAACGCCTGTTGTGTAAGGCCGTGCACGTGTTCGCTCAGTTTCCAGGGATATTGACATTCCAGTGTTCTCTTATGTTTTCTTAATTTTTAAAAAATGTTTTAATTTTGGAGAGAGGGGGAAGTGGGGAGAAAGAGAGAGAGAAACATCAATGTGCGGGTTGCCTCTTGTGCTCCCCCAACTGGGGACCTGGCCCACAACCCACGCATGTGCCCTGACTGGGAATTGAACCGGTGACCCTTTGCTTCACAGGCCAGCACTCAAACCACTGAGCCACACCTGTCAGGGCTGTATTCTCTTCTGATTCATGTGTGTGTGTGTGTGTGTGTGTGTGTGTGTGCTTGTTAGAACATTGTCTTTTTCCTCATGATTAAACTCTATTAATAACATATAGCAACTAGGCTAGATAGCTTGTAAGTCCTGATTCATATATTTATTTCTTAATAATAGTCTGTTCTGGTAGATTTTATCACAGTTACATTCTCAAATCTATTAAATTTCTTCTAGTTCAGATTGATTTAATAGATGATGTCAGTGAAAGACTTAATTAGAAGTTTCTAAAATGTTACAGATTTTCGTCTGTGGGACTAGGAAAATGTTTTAGGCCCTTCCTCTTTTTATAATTCTTCTAAATTGTTGAACAGTGTATCAGACTTCTTTTGAAACCGAGAGTACACAACTCTCTGAGGTTTAGTCAGACTCTCTAAGAGGCCGTCAGGACCAGGACCCGCCCCCATTTGTATTTGTGCATGTGCCCTAAACTCCCCTTTCCTACAGCGATGCACTCCACTCTGGAACTGGTTCTAGTAATTCTTGAATGTCACTGGAGTCATCGCCTGTCTTTTCTGCCTGCAGATCCTGTCCTCGCGGGGGCTGACTCTTCCTCATCCTGATGGGGCCTCCTTGCTCCTGAAAGTGCTGTCTGTAACCAGACAGAGCCTCAGCACCACACCACACAAGATGGGGCCCATAGTGTTCATAGCATCTGGACTGTCCTTTTCTCTCTCACGAATGAATTGAAAGTGGGTTTCCAGTAATGTGGAAAATTATTGGAGGTTTGAGTGCCAAACTCTAGTGGTCCTATTTTTTACTTTTAGGTAAGGCAGTAAGTAAATGTGACAACTTTCTCACCCTTAGAATAGATGCATGAGTCAGAAATTAGACGCACCAAACCTTCTCGGCACACAAATGACTTTTTGGCAGATTTTCACTTGTTCTTCTCCCACATGGACATCTCACTCCTTGACTGAAATACTGGTGAGCTCCAGAATGCCTGGGTCTCTGCTAACACCTGAAAGGACGATGATCCCCAATTTTAGCCTTGAATATATAGGGCTTTTTTCTTATGTGTGAGTATGTGTACAGAATTCCGACATGGGAACGATGGTAGCTGATAAAAACTGTATGGAAATTTAAACCAAAGGGAATCGCATATCTGAGACAAGCTCTTTCTTCTTCAGCTGTCTTCAACATTCTGCTTTGAACATGGAATGATGTTTTAAATCCTCACCAAATGTATTTCCCTTGCCAACGCAATATGATTTAATATAGCTTATTTTCATTTTTAAATTAATTTTATTTATTGATTCTTACTAGTGCAACCTTTCTGTTTTATCAGCTTTACTGTTTGAAAAATAAAGCGAGATCATTGGTGTCTAGTGGGGAGACAGTATGTAGTGCATTGTTGCTTTAGCACAAGTCACGTGAGAAATGTTGAAGACTGTCATTTTGAAACCAGGCATGCTGAAGTCAGCCTGCTCTCGCTGTACCCATGGTGTGATGATTGACCTTCAGCTGTTGGTCTGTCAGTGGTGGCACGTTCCAGCACTGAGTCAGTGTAGCCCTGGCTGCTGTGGCTCAGTGGGTTTAGCATCAGCCTGCAAATCAAAAGGTTGCCGGTTCAATTCCTGGCCAAGGCACATGCTTGGGTTGCAGCCAGGCCCCCAGTTGCGGGCAGCCAATCAGTGTTTCTTTTCTTCTCTTTCTCCCTTCCCTCTGAAAATAAATAAGTAAAATATTTTTTAAAGATTTTATTTATTTTCAGAGAGAGGGGAACGGAAGGAAAAAGAGAGGGAGAGAAACATCAGTGTGTGGTTGCCCCTCACACGCCCCCTCCTGGGGACCTGGCCCACAACCCAGGCATGTGCCCTGACTGGGAATTGAACCAGTGACCCTCTGGTTCACAGGCCACTGCTCAATCCACTGAGCCCCAGCAGCCAGGGCAAATAAATAAAATCTTAAAAATTAAAAAAGAGTCCGTGTAAACCAGGCGTGAGGAGGTGGAGTCAGGTCTTCTCTGCATCATCGTTCTGTCAGGGTCCCGTGGGTTCACAGGGGTCTCCCACCACGCAGCACCGACCGACACTGTGCTCAGCAAGTGTCTCACGGTTGGCAATGAACTGTCCACGTGTAAATGAAAAGGGTTTTCTTAGTTTACACTGACTATGCACAGTCTCTCAGTTCAGTGGTATCGATGACCACACGCGCGTGTGCACACACAGCAAACACACACAGCAGGACACGCTGTCCTGCCCTCGTGTGCTGGGACAGCCCCAGGGGGCTGTTTCAAGTGTCTTTGTTGGAGGGCCCCCAAAGAACTAGTGTGGTGTCACTCATTGTAACAGAGCACGACAGACCCTTGCCACAGAAGTTGTAGTATTTGATATCATACATCAATTTTATAATTATCCAGCTGCTCTGGTGTTTTGTGCATTTATGCACTTGTCCTGCATCATGTCACAGGGACGGGCTGAGCAGAGAATGCTTGATCACAGTTACCATGTGTATCTTTTGGGTTATATATTTTAATTCTTCTTTTGCTCAGTCACTCCTATGCTTTGAGTCAGCAACCAAAACATTTCATATCAGAATGGGATAGATGTCATGTCAAGCAAATTGAAAATACTTATCCACTAGTAACCTTCAGTGGGTTAGAGTTTAAAATTAAAAATAAAATCAGACATAAAATACAGAGCACCTAGGAGGAGTGACAGGAACTTCATGCAATTTGAATTTTAAGAAACACATTGTTATTTCTATTAAAGTTTAAAAAATGGTCCTTCATAGACCCAGAACTACTAGCAATGTCATGTGGTCATGTCTTGCTTCTGTAGGTTTTTTGGGCTAGCCTACAAAATAGAACCATTATTTTTAATATTCTTTCTGAGGGAAGGTTTTTTTGTTTGTTTTAAGGTTTTTAAATTATTTATTTTTAGAGAGGGAAAGGGGGGGAGAGAGGGAGAGGAACAGCAGTGTGCTTACAGCACTGACTGGTGCCCCCCGCGCACCCCAGCCGGCCGTGACCCAGGTGCGGGGAAGGTGCCGTCCGGCGTTCACAACAACCAGCCCAGTGGATCTGTGCACTGTGCGGCTCCTTGTGGTGTTGGGGTTGTCAGTTGTGAATAGAATTGTCGTGAGTTCAATTGTATAAACTTAAAATTTAGCAAGCATTTACTGGGTGTACTGTTGTCTAAGTCAAAGTGTTAGGCCTACTGTAGAAATCAGAAAAACACATCCATTTATTATTACTTGTTTTTTTGCTTGCTTTGTGGTACAACGTGGATTAAATTTCTAAAGAAATAATTTGCTTGCCCTGGCTGCTGTAGCTCAGTGGATTGAGCATGGGCTGGGAACCAAAGGGTCACTAGTTCGATTCCCAGTTGAACACATTCCCAGGACACATGCCTGGTTTGCAGGCCAAGTCCCCAGTGGGGGCCATGTGGGAGGCAACCGCACACTGATGTTTTTCTTCCTCTCTGTCTCCCTTCCTTCACCTTTCTCTAAAATAAATAAAATCTTTTTTAGAAAGAAAGAAATCATTCACTTAATTGCCTTCAAGATTAGTATGTCAAAAACAGTAATTTATCATGAAAATACAATTTACACTTCTTTTTTGGGGAAGGTCTCTAACAAGGGTCCTTTTCGCTGCCAAGTGTAGACCTTGCCTGCACTGTTCATTCCCTGGCCCCGTGCCTCGGAAATAGCTGGAGCACGGGCTTGCTCGGTACCTGACCAAAAGCCTGTTTCTTCCCCAGAGGCTTTGGACCACGTATATTCTCCAGGGAAAAAGCCAAATAACTCCTACCTCCCCTTCTTGCCCTGACTACTTTAATGTGTCCATTGATCCCAGCTCTCAGTTTAGCCAAGTGTCAGCAGCTGGCAGGGGGGTAAAATGTGTTGACTCCACAGATGGCAGAGCCCAAAGAGATGAATTTATCTGTGACTTGTTAAAAATAAAATTAAGTCATATGTACATATGTTGATGTATGTCTGTATGTGTATATTGGGAACAAGCAAACATTCCTTCAAACTGTTGAGTCGGTTGGGTGGCAAGTAACAGAGCCTTGTACAAAAAAGCTAAAATGAAACAAGGCATCTGCGAGTTCCTAAAACTGGAAAGCCTAAGAGTAGAGCCAGGTGCAACTCCTTATTCTGTTCTGCTTCCTCTGTCGTGGGCCCTGCTTGGCACCGCAGCAGCAGATTTGCCATCTTCCCACACTCAGCTGTGCTCAGACAGGAGCATGGGGTGTCTCCTTCGTCCCTGTTGATCTGGCTCTGTGCCTGTCACTGGCCAGAGGGGCTGGGAATGTCTGGAGTGGAGCCAGCAACATCCAGGGGCCAGAAGCCTTCCCCCTCAAAGCAGGATTCAGGTGGTATTGCCACAAGGAAAGAGTGGGTGCTAAGTGGCAAAAACCCAAAACTGGATCTGTTTTATTTTTCCAAGGCATTTTTTTTTAGTAGTTCTATGACACTGGTAGAGCCACTCTCCCAAGTTCAAGGGCAGAATTCTCAAACAGAAGTTCAGGGAATAGCAGGCCTTCCTGAGCATTTGTTACAAAGGCCCGTCTCCCTCATACTGGGGCTGTCAGAACTCCAGTGGCTCATTGCAGTGACGTGCCTTCTCAGGTAGGAGAGTGCTTCCAGGGCACCTGCTCCGGCTGGGGCCCTCTGCTCACAAACGGGCGCCTTGGTGGGAGGGAGTGCAGGTCTGGCTTTCAGGGCGCCAAGCAGGGATGGGGGGATCCTGCAACACTGGTGGGGAGCAACGGGTGTGTGTACCACGTGCACTGAACAGAGTGAAAGTAGACATCAGCCTCCTGGGCCCAGATCTCCTATGCCCGTGTTTCGAGGTGATGCGTGACCAGGGGGTTACATAGTGTCAGGAGGACCAGGGAGAGTCCCAGGAAGTGACTTAGAAGGCAGAGCCTGGAGATGTGGCAGGATCCAGGCTGTGAGTACCTGAGGATGCGACCTGGGTGCCAGGGCGAGGAGTTGGAGCCTCATCCTAAAGACTGTGCTTTTTGAAAGGTTATGAGGGATGAGGTCCAGCCTGTATTTGAGGCAGCTCACAGCTATTCAGCAGACAGGTTGGAAGGTGTATGGGTGAAGGCCAGGGGTCCTTGGGGGAGAGTGGAGCAGTGGACAGGGCTGCTGTGGATGGTGGGGTGGGAGGGACAGAACCTGGTGGTCCCTGGGTTTCAGATACTGAAAAAGGATGGCCAGGATGCTGCATCCTGATTATCCTTAACGCAGAGACGCGGCCAAGGACATGATGACTGAGCTGGAATTGAAGCAGGACTAAACCAGGACAAAAGCAGACGTCGAGGTCCTGGTTTTGTCCTGCAGCTGCTGGTGTGAGGCCACTTTTGTCTGTCAGTCTATAAATGGTTCATTTGCTCGTTAATGCCACCTTGAAAAATGGGCTCCTTTGACCCCTTAGGAATTTGGACTTGTTTTTGAAGAAGTCTGTTGAGTGGGAAGATTCTCAGCTCTACTTAAACAGCATAACGAGGGTTAGTAACACTTGGTTCCTGTGCCTGTGATCTTACTGTCACTGTGCTGTGGGAGCTGGTCTGGACCGCGGCGTGTTCACGTCCCAGACTGACGCTGCCAGCTCGTGCGCGGGCACCTGTCTTTCAGGAGAGGCTTCCTGTTATGTGTAGCTCAGAAATCACTGTCCCCTCACATCAGTATCCAAACATGTAAGGTGTTTTCTTTAAAGCTAATAAACTTTTAAAACTACTGTTTGGAAAAACAGCTACAAGTTAGCCGTTACTCCAGAATCCCTAAAACCAGTCCAAGAGATTTTGGGTTTTGACAGAAATGAGATGGTGTGGGGAGGAAGGTGTGTGCCTTAAACCACGGGTTGCTCTTTCATCACTGGCCCATCATACTGTTGCTTCTGCCTCTGCCTGAACCCACACCCCTCCCAGCCTGACAGAAATGTCCACCTACGCAGCTAGCCCCTCCTAAATCTGTACCACACCTCCCATCTGTCCGCTGAGACATCAGAAGTCGATGTCCAGGTCAGCCTCTGGGCACCCCGAGGTGATGTTACCTCCAGTAAACAGTGCAAGAGATAACATCAAGGTTGTGTAAGAAACATGCACATTCCTTGCGGCACTAAAGTGTACTGACTGCTTGATTTTGTGCTATGGATTTTATAGTGCAAGGTTTCGGTAAAGTTGTCCACAAAGTGTCCTTCCTGTGGGTGGTTTTACTTCTGCACCTCCTGTCCGGTGGTGTCCTGGGTCGTCTGTGTGTGTCTTTGTGCCTCTGCGTACTACGTACGGAGAGAGTGAGAGCCCCTCCTCTCTAGGTGGCTTCCAGCGTGCGGAGCTTTACAAAAGTTTTGCCACATGTATGCTTCCAAAACTTTCCAGTTTCCTGTTCTTCCACTTCACTGGCACAGACTTTTATTTCTTTTGTATTGGCAAGGTTCTCTGCACAGGAGCAATCTGAGAGGGAGCAAAGGAAAAACGCTTGAGTTTCAAGCTGTTCTGTGTCCTAGAACTGCATTATCTTGTCCTTGGAACTATGTTTGCTGTCCCCTTAAATGCCAGGAGGCTTTGGTTCATTATATATGATTCTTCTGGTTCACTTCCCCATTTAACTTACCTTTTGCTCCTGAGTTCTGTGAAATACCCCTCAGGTCTGGATTTATTAAAACTGATTTTCTCTACTCTATATCAAAGGTATATTGTGACTGTAAATTTTTATGTGCATGTTTGCCACAAAGATGGGATGTGGTGAACAAGGCTGTAAGGCTCCGTATTTTCTGACCCCGTAGCACTGTTCCTGACCAGAGAACTCCAGTCGCCTCCACTCACAGTATTAGCAGTGCGGCCACCCCCGATCGGATCCGCTTCCCCAGAGGCACAGCCAGTCGCAGCACTTTCCACGGCCAACCCCGGGAACGGCGGACTGCCACGTACAACGGCCCGCCTGCCTCACCCAGCCTGTCCCATGAAGCCACACCATTGTCCCAGACTCGAAGCCGAGGCTCCACTAATCTTTTCAGTAAATTAACCTCAAAACTCACACGGAGGTAAGTGCCAGGTAGAACTGGTTGTTGGGAACAGAAGGAGACATCTTCTCTATGTGTGAAGCCACTGCCTGGCTACTGTTTATTTTGTCTTTAGCTTGTGCTTTTCTGGTTTCTATATCTAACTAGACTTTAAAACCTTTTAGCAGAGAAATCTCAGTGGAAGTTCTCCAGCACGTGGGAGGTGGTGGCTTTTAATCTCCGTTCCTTTGTATCACACATTTGTCTGCAGAGATCACTGGGGTGTAGCAGAGCCCCAACCCAAGTCAGGCAGGGCTGGCGCTCTGCGCCCTAACGTTCGCCAAGGAGGACGCTTTTCCTCTCCCTCATTTCATTTCGTCGTTACTGAGATGCACTAAGTTTCTTAGAGTCTGAATTGTGAAATTATGCTCTTTGTTGATCTAAGTGATAGTGAAAACTAGATAACTTTCTTAAATGGTATAGTTATGGAGATTAAATCCCTGGTTTATTCTCAGGAAGAAACTAGTATCTGGTTTTGTATAAAATCCTTCATGTGTCCAGTAGGCTGTTATTTGGGGTCTTGGGAAATCTCTGAAATCTCTCTGGGGCCCTTGAGTTATTTTACTTTATTTCCATGATCTAGCTAGAGGTTGCAAAAGCCTAGAAACATTGGCTGCTAGAAGAGGATAAAGAAAATGTGCCACTTTGTACCAGAAGCAAGTAGTCAAAGGCACCGTTAGCCAGGACCTCATCCAGGAAATCTGAGGACTCAGGGTTCCCAGAGGAGACTCAGAGGGAGCCTACCGGTGTGTCTCAGGGGCCTGCAGGTCTCTGCTCACCGGCCTCTCGTTCATCGTGTGTGTCGCTCATAGCACGGTGGGGCACCTTCCTGGCGTCTAGATGGCTGACGCCCTCCGGCTCCGGCTCTGTGCTCCTTCAGGCCCCTCAGCCTGCCGCTCAGGTAGTGCCACCTTCCTTTCTTAACCTGTGAGCTAAATACCACTTAGCAGTCTCCTTAATCCCTTCAGCAACTTTATTTTAGATCAGTCATCTAAAACTTAGATGGGCCACGTTAAACCGTGTCCCCAGAGGGTGTGTGTGTTGTCAGGACGTTGAATACCAGATTAGGGGCGACTTCTGATGTCCAGTGGCATCAGCTAGAGGCCAGAGCATTAGAAGGTTCCACTCTGGCCCCTTTGCTCTCTTCTTGGTCCTTTTGCTGAGACACCTTGCTCCAGATTGGGCACAAGAGCAGGTGTCTTAGGGTCTTGCCAGTCTTAGAATTCAGTCCAAGGAGTTCTGGCAACCTGCAGACTAACTCACTTTTTCCTTTCAGTGTCACCCCACTACCTAACCCAGGCCGTCCTGTCCCCCAGCGCCTTCCACAGGGACGAGGCTGAAATGGAGACTGCCTCTGACACGTGGGTGGAAGGTGAAGCCCGGGTGTCAGTCACCTGGCTGCTCACCTCCCTGACCCTGCCTACTCTCACTGGTGCTTCTCCCGCTGAGCCCTGAGCACAGAGGGGGGACAGCAGCCAGGTCTGGCTGAGGGCTAGTCGCAGCAGTCAGCTTGGTGTCCCTGCGCTTCTTCTGTAGTGGGCTCCTCATTAAAATCCTTGAATTTATTTGTCTCCTTTGCGCTCTTTTTTTTTTTTGTCATCTTAATACTCATCTTTATCACTGGTAAAAATAGTATCAGTTACCATTTACTGAGTGCTAGCTATGGGCTAAGATCAGTAGAGGTCTATAGAGTGTCTGTAGGTATAGATAACGCTCGTTTTACATGTGTGAACACACACGTTCTCACCCACTCATTTAATCTGCACAGCCTACCCTGGGAGTAGGTGCTCCCCAGTTTCGTGGGAGAACCTGGGGATGAGGTTCAGAGAGATGAGGGCATATGAACAAGTGAGTGCTGAGCCGTGCCTGTGACTCCAGAAAAGGCCCCCGAAGCCCCTCCATGGCGCGCCCACAGGAAACGCTGAAGCACTGTCGTGGGCAGGAGCCCTTGCCCTCCTGTCCTAATTAAATTTATTTCTTGTATCTGTATTGAAATTGGAGATTTGGGCTGCTTGTTTGAAAAATTCCAGGGGTGGATCATTTTATTTTATGTTTTCCACCCCCACATTTTTCAGATAGGTCTTCTATCTGGTCTTCTGTTTGTGCATGTTTGCAGGCTGAGGTCTGCAGTACTTAGGGTACTGTAGCATATGGAGCACCCTTCGTGTGTCCTTAGATGTAGTCAGTTTCTTCCTAATAACAGTCGTCGTTGCCACTGTCATCAGTGTCAGCTTCTGGTCCTCCCCTGACTGAGTGTGGTGTGGCGGTTGCAGCGCCCGAAAAGCTTAGGCGCTGGCACTCAGGATCTGCAAGGGAGACCACCCGGGGTGGTGGGCAGGGACTAGGGCTGCTCGTAGTGCTGCCCCGCGGGCTGAGGGGTTGGGAGAGCTGTGGGCCCACCACTTCGGGGGCCTATGGGGGCCCGCTCTTTACCCTGCAAGGGTCAGGGGAAGGAGAGGTTGGAGAAGCAGTCCTGTGGTCCCTGTCCTGTACCCTGACTTTCTTCAGGCAGAAAACTTGGAAGTGAAAATGTGTTTTAAAACCTTTTAATCAATTTTCAGCTAAAACAATCTTTTGAATGACACTGCCTTTATGTAGTGCTTAAGTATTTATAAAATGTTCTCAATGTGTGACCTTTCTCTCCTTGCTATGTACCATATTTAATCTGATTGTGAAGTGGTTGGTGTTCACTCAGAGTAGTTAGAGATTTTTTTAATTGGTCAGTATCTCGAGCAATGCCAAAGTTATCCCAGATTACAAAAAAATAAACCCAGGGGTTCATTAATTCAGTAAGTCAGCAAATACATACACGTGCCTCCTCTGTTCAGGAACGCAACTGGGGTTAGAGATAGTTTGACAGGTTCAGGTCACTCTTGCTTGGGAGTGCTCACAGTATGGTCACACAAGCCTGACCAGCCTGACCCGTAGGTTCAGATTTCCGTGGTCCAGTTCTGTTCAGTACACCCTAAACATCGTCCTGAAATTTTTAACAAGCAGTCACCTCTGTTAAATACCACTTTTCCAGTTTATTTCTGAAACATAAAAGTGAACCCCTACTGTTACCTTGTCATGTAATTTTCATTCATTTCCATATCTAAAACACAAGCCTGCTTATTTTAAGCCCTAGTGACTTATTTTTTGTTAAAAAGTAATTTATAACCGCTGTTAATGTTTAAACCATCCTCCTGAAGTAATGATTTTAATGGTTAAATATTTTATAACAAGCATTTAAAGTTTCTGTATAAGAATGTGAAATTTTGTTCATAAGATATTCTGAAGAAATTGACAAATGTTATTAGTTTATTGCAAATTACTTAAGTCATTATTTAAAACAAGTTGTTGACTTTCTTATCTTAATAGATCCTTAATAGAGCCATACACAAGTTTTGGTACAGCTGACGCCACTACGCAGTGCTCAGTGTTTGCTTGCCAGTGCAGGTTTTACAGATTTCTGCTCAAGATTATATACTCACTTACCTGTGATAACTTTACTTTCTCAACAAATGTCCCTGTTTCATTGTTCATTGGACAGAAGAGGGACCCTGTTTTCTTTGTTGTTTTTCTTTCTCTATTGACAAAGATCTATAATTGACAAGAGTTTATATTTCATTTGTGCAAAGTCATTTTTGTTAATTTTTTTTGGCTTAATTTCTTTTAGAAACATGTCATTCAGGTTTATCAAAAGGTAGGATTTATTTATACACATTTTTTTTTAATCCTCACCTCAAAATGGCTCCTGCAATTAACATCAGGTATGGCTTTCTAGCCCTCTCGTTGTTGTTTGTTTTTTGTTTGTTGTTGTATTTTTTTACTTAAAAAAACTAAATTCTGCTGAGAACTAAATACTTATTTCTTCGAAAAGAAACTGGAGAGAAATAGCTTAACTCTGTCAGGCTTTTTGAAAGCGCTGTGGCACACGTGTAACAAGAGGCCTGCGCATGCGCTGCGCACCGTCTGTCTTTGGTAGAGCTATTCAGCATCCCGTAATTCTGTCTTCACACTAATAACACTCAGCATGCTTCTGTTTGAGGAATGGACGTGCAGTAACATTAATGCACATTCATGGTTAGCCTCAGTGGGCAGAGGTAAGTGGTGGTGTGTGCACTGTCCATTTCCACTCCATGGGGCACTGAATTAACAAAAGGCTTCACAGTGACAGGAAGACGAGCTAATATTCTTATGCTGAAGACAAGCGTGATGTTCAAACCTCATGGCCTCATTGGGTTTGGATTTGGGCAGCCACATGGCAGAAATGTCTGAATGTTTTTAGAATTGAAGAGTAAATAGTATTCTATCCAAAGCCTGTTTCCACCAACCACCGAAGAAACCATGTCTCGTTTTTAATTAAAGCATTTACTGTAATAAATGGCATTCCTACTAGGTGACTGTTTTTTGATGCTGACAGTCAAGAGACCAAAACCGTTGCTCACTACCTTGGAGTGCACACAGGCAAGGCAGAAACGCTACCGCTGGGCCACGCTGGGCCTCGGCCTCCCGGCCAGCCTGCAGTCTCCCTGGCTGGCGAAACCGGCAGGCCTCTGAGAGGCTTTGCTGACCCAAGTCCTTGGCCACCCTGAGAAAGACTGCTTTCTTCCCAAGGGGAACACTGGTCCTGGTCCATGGTGGTTCTGAATTGATCTTCCCAGTCGCCTGGTTTTCCTTGGGCAGAAAATTTTGTCACTGAGTTCAGCTAAACCCAGTTCCTTTTTGTGGAAGCCCAGTGCACTTGGGGGAGCAATTTAAAGGGTCAGAAGGACACCTCCAGCCGAAGGCCAGGAGCCCGCAGCCAGGGAAGCCGGTGTGCAGCCCACTGCCAGTTCAGCCCACGGACCTGGAGAGGAGGGGTGCTGGCTGGGTCCCCACAGAGGGGGGAGAGTCCTGAACTCACCGATGACCTGGGGTTTGTCGGGGTTGCGGTGTTGTGTTTGTGCCGGCATCATGTGCTGCTGTGTAAGATCTCTTTTCTCTCTCCCACTTCTCTGCTTCTGCCTTCTGTTCCTTGAGGCTTCCGACTGAATATGAGAGGAACGGGAGATATGAGGGCTCCAGGTGAGGGAATCGATTTTTTAACTATATTTTATATTAAAGAATGGTAGCAGGGATGCTTTTTCCTGCTGTCTTGGTTGCTGGGTGGGTACGTACTCTTTAGTTGGGACACACAAGTGCCACCACTGTCCCCGTTGCCACCCTTGGGCTGGGCCAGTGCTGCACCACTCCCTGGCGCCACAGGAGGGCACCAGGGAGGAGCCTCCCAGTGCTGCCTGACCTGGGCTTTACCTGGGCCTCTGGGTGTTAAAACACACGTCCCAGGCCTGGGCCCTAATGACCCAAACTGAGGTCTGGGAGTTGGTGGGATTGTTCTGGACACCTTGATGACTTCTAGCATAGTTCTAATCTCAAGTCATGAAAGCAGAATAATGAGTAGGATTTTCATATTTCAAATTAGACTTTTAAAGGAATGATTATGTAGCTGAGCGTTTTGCCTTTAAATTTTGTATAGCTGTCATTCATCAGACTTGGACAGGGCATCGCCAGCTGGGCTCAGGACTCCATGTCTGTAGTCGGTCCCTCCCTTTGTCCCTCTTCGTAGTAGTTGCCACATGCCGTTTCAGGTCTACACTGATCCATCCTGCTCCCTTCCTGGTCTCACAGCTCTGATTATATGACTGAGTGGAAACCAGCAGTGGCCCCATTGTTTGACCCACCATGTCCTGTGAGGCCCTGTGTGGCCTCAGCAACACCTGCCAGTGCGGGCGGAGTGCTGGGTTGAGCGCGGGGCAGCAGTCCACTCGATTCCAGACTCAACTTTGTTCCCCATCCACGATCAGAAAGGAATGATAGGCCCTGCCTCTGGGTGTGGTGACTACAGTGGGCACACGTGCCCCCAGGCAGTCTGTGATAGCCCCAAACATTCTGTGCCTTCGGAGTCCCCTGGCCTCTGCCCATGCTCCCTGTGCACGAGCACAGGGACTCCTGCCCCACCTCTGTGATGTTGTTGAAATCTAGGAGCTCTTCAGAGCTCCTCCCAGATGCCCCGCTGCAGACAGGATTCTCTGCCTCTCCATCCTGCCTTTCCTTGGCACTCCTTCCATGAGGCGGGCCCAGCCTCTTTCCCATGACCCTCCAGCTGTTGCTGCCCCACACCTTCCCTGTGCAACTGCTGCTTCCTGGCATGGCAGGCCTCTCTCCCCCAACCCCAAATTTGTTTGAGAGCTTTTGCTCATTTTTATAGTCTATTCAGTATCTGACACAGCATCTCATACATAGGAAGCCTCCAACCAATTTTGATGGGTGTGAATGCAGTGGAATGTTCTGCTGGCAGGTTGGCAACAGGGAGAGCTGTATTCACAGCAAAACTGGCCTACCCTCAACTCTGATGAATTTGCCAGAAGATTAAGTGTATTAAATACCCCATGCTGGGTGTTCTTCATGCATAAGAGTGTTAGGTATTCACTGTCCTAACTGAGGCTTCCACATAGACACACAGGGAATGTCCACAACAGTTTGTGTCAGTAACAATCAAATGCCTCAGGCTGAGGTAGTAGAGGCCTGTTCTCCAGACCCCTGAGAGACCGTGCCTGGGCCCTCCCTGTAACAGCACCTCGCAGGTGTGGGGACCCCAGTTTGTACTCTGTGAGTCCATAGTTCGCATTCAGTTGGGTTGCTTTGGTGCTCAGCAGCAAACATGCCTTCAATTTCATTTTTCTGTTTCAGTGGTAAGACAGTGTCATCTAAGAATTCTTTTAAACTGAAACTAGATGTTTAAATTAGCAAAATAAAGAGAAGGAAAAATGCTGAGGTGTGGGTAGAGGGGGTTGAGAGAGTGGCCCACCCCCTACCCAGCTGTGCACTCAGCCTCTGGAACCCTTTGCAGGAAAAGTAGTTTGAACTGTGCCAGCCCACCAGTTACTCAGAATGACGGTTAGCAGCGGAGGCTGTGGGAGTTAAAGAGGAACATGGTAGACGAGCTGGGCTCAGCGCATGCACTGTCCCCCGTCCCCCCCTGCCATTCTCTGCTTTGCCTGATTTAACGAATGATTTTTTTCATATATTATATTTATTCATTTTTAGAGGAGAAGGGAGGGAGAAAGGGAGAGACACTGATGTGTGAGATATACATCAATTGGTTGCCTCTCACACACCCTCAACTGGGAACCTGAGCCACACCAGCCAGGGAAATAAACTTTTTTTTTTTTTATTTTAGTAAATCTCAGTAAGTCTGTAATTTTACTTTAGTCTCTACAATGACTGGTAGAGATTTTACAGCCAGGTAGATTTTCTGCATCATGTGGTTTTATGATTTTGGGGGAAGCAAGTGGATGAATACTTCTTAGAAAAGGAGCAGATAACCACACGTGAGCCTGTGCAGGAAAAGTGTGGGCATCGATTCTCACATTGTAGAAGAATCGATCGTGCAGTAGCTAGAGTAGAAAGGGCTGGCTTTCCTGTGCAAATAAAAATAAACCTGCCACTGTGCGTTTCAGTCGCAACGTATCTGCTGAACAAAAGGATGAAAACAAAGAAGCAAAACCTCGTTCCCTGCGCTTTACCTGGAGCATGAAAACCACTAGTTCTATGGACCCCAATGACATGATGCGGGAAATCCGCAAAGTCCTGGACGCCAACAACTGCGACTATGAGCAGAGAGAGCGCTTCCTACTCTTCTGTGTCCACGGGGATGGGCACGCCGAGAACCTCGTGCAGTGGGAGATGGAGGTGTGCAAGCTGCCAAGACTCTCTCTGAACGGGGTCCGGTTCAAGCGGATATCAGGGACATCCATAGCTTTCAAAAATATTGCTTCCAAAATTGCCAATGAGCTAAAGCTGTAACCCAGTAATTATGGTGTAAATTAAAGTAGCCGTCTACAGTTTTCTTGAACACTGATGGAAATGTATAGAATAATATTTAGGCAATAACGTCTGCATCTTCTAAATCATGATATTAAACACGAGGACGAGAGCACGCCAGGGAGCGCGAGCTGGCCTTTTCCTGCGAATGCACTACATTAAAGCTGTGTGACACGTGTGCCCTCTGTCTCATTTCCAGTGCCCGGACGGTCAGCGGGTGACCCCCACCTCCATGTGCCTCTGTGGGCGCGCATGGGCCGTGAGGGGGTAGTGCATACAGAAGCCTCTCCCTGCCCTGGCAGCCGGAGTTGTTCGCAGGACCTCTGTGAGAGATCATTTGGTGCTAAAACGTTAAAATTGCCAAGGAGGAAAATACTGAACTACTACTAAGAATTAACCTTAAGACTAGTTGATAATGAATACAGGTTTACAGTTCATGCCTGTGGTTTTGTGTTTGTTGTTTCGTGTTTTTTTAGTGCGAAAGGTTTAAATTTATAGTTGTGAACATTGCTTGTGTTTTTATAAGTAGATTCACAAGATAATTAAAAATTCACTTTTTCTCAGTAAAACCTCGCATTGTCTCCTAGTGCTGTATTTAAGATTCAGATTAAGGTAGAGACTAAAAGCACCTGTTTTTGCCTTCACCTGCAAGTTGAACAGAAGCAGTGGGAAAGTGTATGAGGCCTGGGGTCACTGTGTCCTTAGCGGGGACCCTGACATCTTGTGATTACGAGCATCCTTTTTCCCCAAAGGCCACAAAGGGAGAAGACGGCCCCCTGGTACCCGCGGAGGAGGGTGTCAGGAGGGGCTGACACCCTCGAGCGACTCCACGTGTCCGTGTGCAGAGTGGGTCTGGACGGCTCTGGATTTCTTCTCTGTGAAGTATGTACTTTTCTTGTTTTCTGTGAACTGTTACACGAACTCGACCAAGAGCTTTTTCCCAGCCCCCCTCTGGTTGTCTAAGGGGTGACGAGCTCATCAGTCAGTCTCATGCTTTACACTCACTGGGGAGCTGTCACAGTCGCTGGTCTGGGTGACTTGTTGGTCACACAGTAGGAAACTCTTCACAAGCACTCAATCACGACACTTACATCTGCCACCACAGGGCACTGTCCTGTGTTTGGGACACATCCACAAACAGAGATCCCTAATCTCTTAAAGCTTATGTTCTACTAGGATGGCAGTCCATCAGCAGTCAGAAGTGAAGTCCCTACTGTGGAACAAAGTGGTAAAAGCCATGAGCAGAATCACAGCACAGGGTAAGGCATTCCAGAGGTCCTAGGGCTCGGACAGGTGCTGTGTTCAATAGAGTGAGAGGTGGGGTGGGGTGCTTGAGTGGACATGGGACTTCAAGGGAAGCCCCCAGCAGAGGTGTGAGGCCGCTGCACGCCAGCCTGCTGGAGTGGAGCAGCAGGCAACGCCATCAGACCCCACCTGGGCCTTGTAGGCCATTCCCTGCGCATGTGTGGGCCTCGTGCGACGTGGGCCAGTGGGAGTTTCCAGCACGGGACCACGATAGCAGCTGTGTTACGACTTCCTTGTTGGGAGCAGAGAGAGCCCAGCAGGTTTGGAGGCTCTTGGCGGTAATTAGGAGGTGACACCCTGGTGGGATGGTGGGTGGGTTCCTGGTATGTTTCAAAATAAGAGTCGAATGCATTTGCTCTGGGGTTAGATACAGGTGAGTGAGAAAAGGACAAGGACTACTGTTCAATTTCTGGTGTGACCAGGAAAAAGAATGCGGCGTGGGGTGGGTCAGGGCAGATTGCTGTGGAGAGGTTTAGGCCGGGTGGGGGAGGAGGGCAGGTGGTCACACCAGGTGGAGACTGGAGAGACCCTGGAGGGCCAGGGTCTGGCTGCTTCCTGTTGAAAGCTGGGAAGGAGGTTCTCTGGAGAAGCGAAGAGGACCCGCCCTGAGCCCGAGCACCCTGTGGACAGGCATCCAGGGAGGGAAGTGGAGCCCGGGGGGTGGGGGGAGTGCTCTTTGACCAAGTGTGGAGCGTGTCATTTTCACCTTACCAGAACATTTCGAACCTTCTGTGTTACGTAAATAAATAGGTCCCCTCCCGACGGGCTTCTCTGACTGAGCTCCCCGTGCCTGGGCCCCTGTGCTGGTTTCCCTGCAGACGCTGCAAGATGCGGCTGAGCTCTGCCCAGCACAGGTGTGGCTGCAGCCTGCTCTTCCTGTCTGTGCACCTGGGACACATGTCAGATTGCTTTCCTTGCTCATGTCCTCAAGGACAAAGTGAACACTGTGAGTGAAACTCCTTTAAGAGAAGTTAGGTCACCACATGCCCTGATGAAGTGGCCACCGTGCAAAAGAAAAGTTGGTGTGGTTCTCTGTCATTGTCTGCATTCCGATACGGCCCTGATCTCGTGAGTGACTGGCATGTCTGAGAGACAAGGTCCATCCAGAGGCGTCGTCGGAGGCAGTCAGACAGCCAAGGGCTTTATTACTGACCGGTGAGGATTGGACTTGAGAGGCAGCAGGGTGTTTCCTGGACTGAGGATGAAACGTGAACTCTCCCCCATTCCTCAGGGGCCCAGCCCTTCCTCTAGATGCTGCCTTCTCTGTATACAGTGAATTTTGAAAAGGAATATTCTAGAGTGTTTAAAAGTCATTTAAGCAGCAAAGACAAGGCCCCACTTTTCCCTTGTTCACTTCCCTGGAATCGAGGTGAGGTGAGGTGAGGTGAGAGGGACCTGGCCGGCAGCACTGCTGGTGTCACGTACCCCACCCGCAGAGTGCTGTCCTGCTCCAGAATCCAGGTGCAAGTTTCAGCTGTGCTGACTTGCCTCTGGTTGGGGTCAGCACACGAGGACCCGAGGCACCGATCCCAAGTGGCATACAGGCTCCCGGACTGTCCTGGTCTCTGCACCTGGAGACCCACGCAGAGAGCTGCTGAGACGCGGAGGACGTGCGGAAGGAAGGGCGGCTGCGGTTGCGGCACAGAGGAGGTCTCTCCCGAAGCCTGGCAAGCAGCGGAGTTTCAGAGGAAAGCCTTCCCGCGTGTGCATTAGGAGCGAGGTGCTGCTGCTGTGGAAACCTCCCCCGAGACCCCTGTCGGGCAGTTCCTGCTCAGTGAGTGAGGCGCAGTGAGCTCGGGAAGCACAGGGGCCTGCGGCCGTCCCCTGGTCTGTGCAGCCCGCAGGAGCACTGGGACGTGTGTGGGCAGCCAGGGGTCAGGACGGGCCTGGGTCAACGCTTACAACTGTGCTTTGGTGGGGGTTTGTTATTGGTGGTTATTGATTCAGGGTTTGGGGTTTTTAAATTGGTAATCTACCATGAGATCATTTCATGGGGGTAAAATGGTTGGCCTTGAAGGGAGTCTTGTGAAGCAAATGACGCGTCTTTCAGGTGTCCTGACAATGTACAGAGGGACCCAGGTCTGACTCCCTGCGAGGGAGACCTAGGCGTCCTTGTGTTCAGGGAGAAGGACTGAGCCCAGCGGTGTTGTCGGTGGTCTCTGGTTTGCCGCTCTGAGGCACTGGAAACCAGGCAGAGGTGACACTTCCTCAGAGGTGGTGGCAGTATAGCAGATGGGTTCAGATGGGATTCAGGGTGAAGAGTGTCTTGGCAGCATTGCGGTCCTCGGGTCAGGAAGAGCTCGGGCCGGGCCTTGGAGCCGTCTTGTGTCCCCAGGAAAGGGAGATGACAGGATGAGGAGGAGCAGCGGGGGAGAGTAGATGGGGAAGGTTGGGGACAAGGAGAGTGGGGTGGGTGGGGCTGAGGCCTTTCTTCAGCCAGCGTGTCAGAGAGGAGAGTCGAGAGCAGAGTGGGTGATTCGTGCCAGGCAGTGTGCCCGGAGGAGCAGAGCTGCTGGGCCTGCCCCTTGGGTCCCTGCAGCTGGGTCTGTGTGGACACAAAGGCTGGCACAGGCTGGGTTTCCTTCCAAAGCAGAGCCTCTTAGAGGACTCAGTCCACCCAGAGGGCAGAGCCCTGTCTAAAGGTGCCTCGGGCAGTGCGGCCTCATGGTTGAGGTGTACACCCTTCACCCAGGCAGCCTGGTTTCCCGTAGAAAGTCAGCATGGTAGTCACATCTCCCTCTGGGGTGTCGGCAGGGTCCAGCAGACAGCAGGTGCAGGGCAGGGCACCCGGCAGGTATTGGTGAGGACAGCTACTCACACAGGTGCAGGACCACAGGCTGTCCCCCTCCCTGCCCCACCGCTCGCTCCCAGCTGGGGGAGGCACTGAGCCCTAGGGCAGCGGGCTCAGACTCTGGACTCTGCCCTTCCAGCCCAGGCGGAGAAGGAAACCCCACAGTTCCCTAAGCACAGGGCACTGGTCTCCCACAGAGCCTGCTGTTAAAAAGTTGACAGCCTGTGCCACTACCTTCCTTGACCCCATGCCTTTCGGCATCCCCAGGGGGCAGGAAGAGCGGTGAGCTGGTATAAGAGCACGGGCAGGGCCCAGAGAAGGTGGACTGCGCCCTCCGCCCCTGCAGGCGTGGCCCATGTCTCCCGAGAGAGGCCTGCTCTGGCCTGGTTTTCGACAGTCCCAGCCCTCCTATGGCACTAGCGGCCAGCACCCGTCACAGACTTGTCTCGTGTGTGCCTCCCACCCTTACTAGAACGTCAGCCCCACAAGGCAAAGATCCTCATCCCTTTTCCCATCTATATCCCAGGTACCCAGGGTAGTACCTGGTACATAGTACAAAGTAAGTATTCAAACGTAATAAAGCACAGGCAAGAGAGGCCTCAGAAGCACCAGGCAGCTTTAGTGGCTTCTGTCAGATCAGTTCTGAGGTCCTGGTGGCTCTGGCAGCCGTCATGCCCTTCCTGCATGACAGCCGAGGCTTGGGGTGCACCAAGGAACCCACAGAGTGGGGTTCCGAGGGTCCAGACGCCCCTCTTCCCCTGCACAGCTGATGCCGCCCTGTGTCCTTCAGCTCAGGCGGGTGCTATGGGTGGGCACAGGAGTGGGCCCTGCCTCAGATGACATTTGCCATCAGACAGGAACCGGCGTTAAAAGACTTGGCTCAGTGCCTTCATCTGTGTCCCTTACCACGGAGTCACACTGTCAGTGTGTTTGGGTTTCAACCTGGGACTTAGCGTCAGGGTGAGAGTCATGGTGTTAACAGTGGCTTTCGCCTCTGGACGCCATGTCTTGGGCTCCAGTCCCTCAGGGAGGTCTGCTGAGCAGGAGTCCTAGTTTGAGGATGTAGGGAAGCTGGTCCTCAGGGGTCACCGGGGGGTGGAGACTAGACCAGTGCCTGCTAAGATCTTGGGTCTGGGCCTCTGAGGGTGAAGGCCGAGAAACGGGGGCCACAGTGTGCCCTTCGGTTGCCATCAGCTTTGGTTTCGTGACTGGGCGGCTGCATCTGTGTTCTTGCTGCTGTTTGTGTGATGGGGCCGATTGGTTACAAGCTCTGAGGTTCTCATCTTTTTCCAGATCCCCAGACACTCAGTTGCTGTGGCTTCTGGCCATGGTGGGGCACCTTCACGCCCTGCGGGATGATGAATAGGGGCCGGCGTGGGGCATCACTGAGAAGAGAGGGGATCAGACTTCGGCTCTTCCCCCAGCCTGTGCCTTTCGTATTTCCTGCTCACGCTGTTCCTCCCACCCGTTTAGCCCACCTCTCCGTGTTATTTTAAGCATCTAGAATCCATCCCTCCGGTGGGTGGGGGGGGTTCAGTAGCTGGGCAGGAGTGCCGGCTGTCCCACCCTGGTGGCGCCTTCTGCGCTCCGGTCGAGCGAGACTCGGGTGTTTGGAGATAAACACTGTTCCATCCCTGAGGGTTGCTTCTCCAAGTCAAGCCCAGTTCTCAGGTGTTTCAGGAAGAGACCTGAAGACTTTCATCATTGTCCTCCATTCATTCACCCACGTATGTATTTGGGGCAGGCTAGGGTGGAGCAGCAGCTGCTCCAGAGGGCCCTGTGCTGAGCCGTGGGAATCCAGAAACAAACCAGGTAGAGCCCTGTCTTCTAGAAGCTCTTTCTCACAAGACAGCAGCACAGGTACGGTCTTGGAACCTGGTGCGGCCCATGCTGGGTGCAGGAATGTCAGGGCTCAAGGCTGAGCAGCAAGCAGGTCTGGGTGGGTTTGGCACGTACAGATGAACATCTGAGCGGGGGAGGAGCAGATGCGGAGGGCAGCGACTGGGCCAGACAGGCCGGTGCCGTCCAGGGCAGGCTCTGTCTTGTCTCCCAGTGCGGTGTGTCTCCGACAGCACACCTCTGTTCTGTGAAGGGGGCTTGGGCCCAACCCACCCCTCGGGAGTGACCCAGGAGGTTTCGGGGTGGACCTCTGCCGCCCCCAGACCAAAACAGACACCACTGCCCTGGGTGGGAAGCCAGGTCCCTGGGGACCAGAAAGGAAGCGTTTTGGTGTGGGGCACCTGGCACGCTGGCTCCTTCCAGAGTGAGCTTTGCACCAACTTGCCTCTGCCCTGCCCCCCCGAGGGAGTGCCAGCAGGCGGCAGAGATGCGGTCCCTTGTCAAAGCAGGCATGTTTTGCATGGAAATAAGCTGGGAAATAGCACACGTGTCATGTTCGTTTCATAAGGCACCGGGACTGCGCGCCCCCAGGCCCGAGCATACTGTGCACTCCGGGTGCCGTGGGGCAGGTTCCTCTGCTGGGCCCTCAGGCAGCTTCTGGCACCTCAGCACCCCGCTCAGCCGTACCTGCTGCTCCCCGTCCCAGGGGTTCTCACCCTCAGCCCCAGCTCAGCTGGCCTCTCTCCTCTGCCACCCTGTCCCTTGTCCCTGGGTCTCCTCTCAACGTACTCTGTTCTGCAGAATCCTGATGGGCTTGTCCTGAAGCACTTGGCCTGCAGTAGTGGTGGGAGTCCTGCCCCCCCCCCCAGAGGGCCTGCTGCACACCCTGTCCTGGGGTCTCTCAGTGTGCAGGTGCGTGGCCGGGCTGCGTGGCTCACCGTTGTGTCATTAGTAAGGGGTACTGAAACCCTGGAATTGGACTGGAGAAGAGAGTGGTGTCATCCTGTGTCCTTGAGGCTGGTCTCCAGGAGGAGTGAGGAGGAGGAGGCCCCCCACTGAGACAGGTGCTGCCGAGGTGACTTTTGTGCAGCAGTGCAGGTGGCCCCTCACGCACGGTGTCAGCAGTTCCAAGTGTGGGTGACCACATAAAGCCTTTATTAATTTCTTCCTGGAGCTGAAAAGCATTCGAAGTGCTGAGCAGTTTATGTATTTCTGGAATAATCTGAGCGTGTATGTATGTTAACACAGACCGCGTGTACCAGTAACCGAAGCAGACCAGTGGGCTGGGACCAGATGAGTGGGGGAAGACCCGGAGCCTGAGCCTCAGTCCGCACTCTCAGAGACCAAGACCCCAGGGACGCAGTGACATGACTGGGCAGCGTGACAGAGCGTCCCTCCCAAGGAGCACGGTGGGGGAGGGAGAGGTTTTCCCCAGGAGGAGGGCTGGGGCAGGTGGGTAGCAAAGGTGGGCCTTGGGCTTTGGGTGGGCAGGGCAGAGTGCGGACAGCAGAGAGAGACATGCAGGAGGGAGCCCCAGGTTAGACCGAAACGGCAAAGGCCTGAAGGTGGTGCCACCACCTCCATCAGGCACAGGCCCAGCGTGTGCCACCCTGACTGAACATGGACGTGGCGGGTGCCTGAGGGCACGCCGTTTCTGCAGCCGTTGGTCTCGGTTCTGACTAAATTCCTGGACAGTTGCACCTGCAAGCCCTGCAGGACCCTGAGCAAGCACCTAGCTGGGCCCCACCCTTCCAGGAGGGTTAGTGATGGCAGAGTGGGGTCCCAGCCCCAGTCCCAGCCCCCGAGTCAGGAGTGCTGGCCGTTGTTCGTGTGCACCAAGCTGAGGGCCTTTGTGTTATCATCCTAAGACAGCCACAGGGATGTTTTGTCCCACGGTGATGGCCTTGGAAACCTGCTGCTCCTGCTGGGTGGCTGCAGGCCAGGAGGAGGCTCAGGAGCAGGTTTTGTTAGGGAAGCAGAAGGGTAGGTAGGTGATTCCTGCGTGGCCAGCGACTGGCTACACGGATTCATCAGAAGTGGGAGGGGCTGGAGAGAGTGTGTAGCTTTTCTGGGTCTTCAGTTATTTATTGAAGTCAGGCCTTCACCTCTGACAAGCCCCAGCTCTGAGAAGTGAGTGGAAGTCAGGACCTCTGAGACCGAGCAGAACCGCACCTACAGAGACAGGCTCAGGGCAGCGCGAGGATAGGAGTCCTCGTGCTGCGCACGTCCTCTGGGCCCAGCCCGCCCGAGGGCACAGCAGACAGCTCTCTGTGGAGCCTCGCCTCTCCCGGCTGAGATGCTGTCCCTTGCTCCTGAAAACCTCAGCCAGAAACAGGACTTCCTGTCATCAAAAGATTGTCTCCCGCCCTGGCTGGTGTAGCTTAGTGGATTGAGCACAGGTCTGCGAACCAGAGTATCGCAGTTCGATTCCCAGTCAGGGCACATGCCTGGGTTGCAAGCAAGTTCCCTGCAGGCCAGTTCCCAGCAGGGTACGTTGATGTTTCTCTCCCTCTCTCCTTCCCCTCTAAAGACAAATAAATTAAATCTTAAAAAAAGATTGTATCCCTTTGTTACTTGTGGGGAAGGAGATTAACTCAGGAGCCTGGTAGGCCAGGGTGCAGCCCCCAGGGTGCTGTAGGAGGCTTTGGTGTCAGCTGGGTGCTCCAAATAGAAATGCAGAATGAGGAACCGTCAGGCAACCGCCGCCTCTTCAGCTCCTGCCCAGAGCAGCAGCTCTGCACGCCCGGGGCCGGGGCGCTGCGGGGCGTGTTGGGGCAGCGGGAGAGCCCAGGCTCGGGACCAGCGGTCAGCCTGCCCGCTCTCCTCTTCTGAGCCTCAGTTTCCCCGTTCCCAGTTTCCACCACAGGGTGGTGGTCTTTCGAGCAGAGCAGACAAGGGGTGGCAACAGCCTCAGTGGTCTCCCACAAATGTGACACATGGGGGCACTTTTTAAAAAGACACTTAAAAGAATTCGGCTCGGCTTATGTAACTAATGCATGTTCCTTGTGGGGAGTTTGGAAGTACTTTAAAGAAGGAAGTCACCTGTCAGCTCACCACCTACAGCTCACTGCTGTGCCTGGGTTTTTCCATACATGTTCCGTGTGGGATCCGAGGACAGGCTGTTTTGTAACCGACTTCCGAGTCAGCTTCCCGAAGCACGTGGGCCGCGCTCTCGCGGAGCTTTGCACACTGCTGTGGGTGCCTGCCTGGCAGCACGTCGGGGGAGGTGTCCTGGGTGTGTGACCCCCCCCTCTCAGTTGGCAGTCCCGACCCGTTCTCCCCTGTTCTGAGTAATTGTATCTCTTAACTGTTCCTGTAGGGCAGTGAGTGTTGGCAGGGGCAGTCTTGGTCCCCACGCTGCTGGCATCTAGAAGTTGAGGGCCGGCGGTGAGCCCCCACAGAGTAGTCCTGCCCGGATGTCCTTGGGGCCACAGCTGTGGGACCAGGCAGTGGGCTCCTTTCCCAGCCACAGCAGCAGTGCCTGGTCTGAACGCCGCCAGTGTGGCTGGCCGGTGTCCTCCACCCAAGACAGTGAATGAGCCAAGTGTGTTCCCTCTGTAGTGTATGTAGTGTTCCTTAGGCTTCCTGTGTCCGACCATAATCTCAAGGAAAATGAAACTCCCCCCTGTTTTAAAGGTCTCTGGAGTCCAGAGGAAAGGGAAGGTTGTGGGGCCCCAGCCAGAGGTCTGTATGTGGACTGCTGAGCACAGGCCTTGCCTGGAGGGGTAAGGCAGCCCAAGAGAGTGCGCTCCCACAGCAGGGCGAAGGCAGAGGCCCAGCAGGGCAGCCCTGGGGTCCAGCCAGGCGTGGCGGAGCCTGAGGCAGCCCCTGCTGCAGTGAGCCGGCTTGACCAGGTCCCGGAGGGCCCTGTGGAGAGGGCAGGGCTCCGCCACTCCAACCCCGGGGGAGGCGGCTGGAGTGGCTTCCCTGCCTGGGAAATGCTGAGCTCGGCCCTGCCACCCCCGGCCCTCGCAGAGAGGAGTGCCCAGTCTGACAGTGCAGGCAGTGAGACGCCATGTGCCGGCCCGGACAGGCCACCAGATGCCCATCGCCCCTCTCCTCGAGGAGGGGCAGAGACACATGGGCCGGGAACCTCCTGGTTCCTGTGTGGTCATTGCACAGCAGAGCCTTAACGGCAGCCTTATGGTGAGACTGGCTGAGGAGGGTGTCCCACTGCTGCTCCTGCCTTCTGCATGCAGTGCCTTCCAGCCCCCCTGGCCGGGGACACTGAGGCCAAGGAACGGGAGCCCTGTCTGACCGTGCCCCTGGCCTGACCCTTCCTGGCTGCGTAGCCCAGGGCCCAAAGTGTGGGTGCAGAGTGCCCCTCCCTGCCAGCCCTGTGCACCAGGGGGCCCGCCCCACCAGGTGTCCACTTGCAAAGGCTCCTGGGCACCGCCCACATGGGCCCCTCAGACTGGGCCAGCCCTCGGGCCTGTGTCCAGACACCCTGGCAACTCTGGCTCCACTGCTGCCCCCACAGCCCCACCTGTCCTGAGCCCCAGAGCCTGGGTTGGCAAGTTGCCCGACTCCCACCTGACTCAGGTAAGGAGCGCCCACCATCCTCAGTGGGCAAGACTGCCCAGCCCAGGACAGGGTGTGCGTAACCTTGGGAGGGTGAGGTCTGCCCAGACCAAGCTCAAGGAGTTGGGGAACTACAGACCCTGGAGGGGGCGGGGATGTAGCAGGCGGCCCTGGCCAGCAGGTGGCAGCAGAGACTGTTCTCAGGGCTGAAGGCTTAGAGAAGGAGCAGCCTGGGCCCTGGCTCACTGACCAGACCCACCTCTTGCTCCCCAAGCCCTGGCCGTCCCTCAGGGGGCCCAGGGTGCGGGGGCCCGAGTAAGAGACCCGTCAGGGACTGTGGCGGTTGGGGCATGGCTAGACAGCCCCAGTCCTCCTCCTGGCCAGGCATCCTGTGGACCCTGTGGTGGCACCTACTGTGGGAGGCCAAGGGGCTGGGGCACCTGAGGCTCCTAGAGAGGAGTTTGTGCCCTGGATGGGTGGCTCAGTTGGTTAGAGCATTGCCCTGATACACCAAGGTTGCGGGTTCAATTCCTGGTCAGCACACATACAAGCATCAACCAGTGAATGCATGAATAAGTGGAACAAGAAATTGATATTTATGTTTCAAATCAATAAATAAAATGTAAAAACTAGTAAAAAGGGGGGGCTGCTCCAAGGAGGAGGGAGACTTAAGGGCTCCAGGGCTTCCTGGAAGGAACTGGAGGGCTGGGCCTGGGACCACAGTGGGGCCAGTTCAGCCCAAGAGGAGAGAATGGAGCAGAGAGTAGGTGTTGGGGGGGGGATGGGATGGCGTATTGGGGGGAGATTTGTGGGCTCCTGCTCCCCTCCTCGCAGCATCCGCACTGCCCCCACTCCACAGATGGGGCTGAGCAAAGTGTCAAGCTCCACCCAGGCCCAGATGCTCTTAGATGCTCAGGTTGGGGCTCTGCCACCCCGGAGCTCCTCCCTCGCTTTGTGCCCCAACCCCAGGCCTGCAGGGCAGCCAGGTGGACAGGATGGCCTGGCCCTGAACAGACACAGCAGGGTGACCGCCTGCTGCTCACTGTTTCATCCTACAGAGAACGAGGCAGAAAGGGCAGATTTTGGGCAGACCAAAACCCTAGTTTATTTCAGCGTCAGCAACATCTCAGCCATCACAAAAATAAACTCTACCAAGGGCGACAGAAGTCTCTACAGCGAGGCTAAGGGCTCAGCCGCCAGGCGGCGAGCCTCGGGGCGCGTGGTGGGCACTGCCCGGGCAATAAGTTAGGAAGCAGCAGGGCTGGTGGCCGTGGCAGGTGTGGGCCGGGCCTTCACTTCTGGGCAGGCACGAGGTCATCGATGGCCTGGCCCTGCTCCAGCCGCTGCTCCATCTCGATGAGCAGCTTCACGCCGTCCACCACCATCTGCACCAGCTCCACCTCGGAGAAGCCCAGGCGGTCGGCATTGGAGATGTCAAAGACCCCGCCCACAGCGGCGGTGTCCACGCCCCCTGGGGAGACAACCCAACCCGGTAGGCAGGGCTGAAGCGGTGCCACCCCAGGGGGAGGGAACTGCTGGCGGACCCTGCCCTACGCACCTGTGCCTCGCTTCTGGAGCCGCAGCCTCTTGAGCACTTCCGGGAACTTCTCGTGCTTGCCCAGGTGGGGCAGCTTGATGTGCACACCTGCCCGCAGCCCTGTGCCCAGGTTGGACGGGCAGGTGAGGATGTAGCCCAGGTGAGGGTTCCACATGAACTCGAAGTTCTTAGACTTGAAGAGCGTTTCAATCTGGAGGTGGAGAAGACGGTGTGAGAGGCGAGGCCTGTGCAGGGAGACACCCCTCCCCTGAGGGACCAGCTGGGCCTGAACTCAGGGGCCTGGCCCTGCCCTCTCCCCGGCACCGAAGGCCCCCGAAGCCCCCCGAAGCCCAAGTCGTGCCAGCTCCAGTGCAGCGGGGGGGCCCCGCCCGACCTGGGTGAGGCCGTTGCAGAAGCGGGTGAACACTTCCTTCATGTTGCCCCCCTTCTGCATGGAGATGACCCGCAGGTGGTCCTCCTCGTTGATCCACACCAGGAAGGTCTTGTTGTCGTTATGCCTGGGGGAGGAGGCACATCACAGAGGAACACTCCAGGGGGTCCCCAGGCCTAAGGAGTCTCACAAGTCTCTGAGGTGTTCTTTGGGGGGGCCCAGTAGGGAGACCAGGATGCCTTGGGAAGGGTTCAGAAAGCCCTGAGCTGCCCCTGACCTGCCAGTCATGTTCCTGGGGGTGGCCGCTGAGGGGGGCAGGGTGCCCACCTAGGAGGTGAAGGCAGGCAGGAGGCTGTAAGCCTCCCCACCCCCACTGGCAGGCGGCTGCGTCATCCAGCACCTGACAGAGTCCCGGAGGAGGGGTCAGGAAGCGGGTGAGAAGGAAAACAAGAAGCTCCAGGTCCCAAGAGGCGGGTGGAAAGGAGAAGCCAGCACGATCTGTCCCCCACCTCCAAGATCCAGAGGAGGCGGCCTCCACCAGCCGCGCCGTGCGCTCACTTGGGCGTTCAAGGTCACCTGCGAGGAGGCCTGGGCCGCACCCACAGGCCCCAGAAGCGCGGCCCCTCCCTCTTCCTCAGAGGCGTCGGCGAGCGCGGGCGGAGCAGGGGGGAGGGGAGGCCCGAGGAGGGTGGGGAGGGCACGCACCAGATGCCGCGGGCGTCCGGCCAGTCCCGGGCCATGCCCGAGGCCAGCAGCAGGGGCGACACGGGCTTGTCGAAGAGGAAGTGGTCGTCGATGAGCTGCTGCTGCTCCGCCTCGGTCATGCTCCGGAGCGCGAAGTACCTGCCGGCCAGGTCGCCCTCCAGGCTGGACAGGGCTGCGGAGAGGCTCGCTCAGGGGTCCCGCCGCCGGCACGCGCCCGCCACCTCCCCGCGTGCGCCCAGCCCTGTGGGAAGCCTAGTCCACGCGCTCCTGGCGGCGGTCCGAGGTGGTGACCTCGCTGGGCTCCACGCCGCTATCAGTCCCTTGGGAAACCGGACCGCGTTTGCAGATAAGGGCGCGCGGCGGTTCGGGTGACCGGTAAACAAGGCAGGAGCCCGGGGCGGGGACCCCTACCTTCCACGGCGAGCTTCTCGATGGCGCGGCGCTCCCCGCGGCTGCAGTGCGGCGGAAGGCAGAAGCCGCGGATGCTCCGGCCGGTGCGCACCCGCGAGCTCAGCACGTAGTTGGGGTCCAGGTCATCGCCGCCCTGCGGGTGGAGTGGAGGTGAGCGCCGGGACACCCCCAGCCCAACCCGCCCCCGGGCCGCCCCGCACCTGCAGATTGTCAGGGTTGAGGTCGGTCTTGTGCTCGTCACTCGGCTTGTAGCCGCCATGTCGGTCCTCGATGATGGGGTCGAAGAGGTCCTTGAACACCTCGTACGACTCCTCGTCGCCCGCCACGCAGCCCACGGTCATGATGTACGGGTGGCCTGGGGGGGGGCAGAACGGGGACAGTGACGTCACTGCCAGGCCTGAGTCAACCGCTGAACACGATGCAGCTGCGCACAGAGAAGGGGCGCGGAGACCCCGGCCCCGGGGACGTCCTGCGGGTGAGGCGCTGGCACCCTGGCCCCGGGGCTGGGCCGCCCGTACCCGGGTTGTCCACTCCAGTCTGGATGACGTCGTCCAGTGTGAAGCCGCTCGGCGTGCTCTTGGCGCGCAGCTCGGCGTACAGCTCAGGGGTCAGCACCTTGGCCATGTGGTTGTTGTGGCTGCTGAGGTCGGGGAACTCGTCCTCCGCCGGGAAGCGCAGCTTCAGCGCGTTGTGGCTGTTGGAGAAGGGCATGGCGGCGGCGGGCTGCGGGAGACGCTGGCATCAGCAGGGCCCGGCTCACCAGGCCTCCCAAGGACCTGCAGACCACCAGCGCCCCGCGGCCCTGGCCCCCAATCAACCCAGGACGCGCGTCCAAGGCCAGTGTGGTCCGCGGCGCACGCGCAGGGGGCAACTGCACCGCCCAGGACCCCGGCCCTGCGGGCGCATCCACTCCGGCCGGCCCCCCACCCCTGTCGTGCCCAAAGCGCATGATGTCGCGGTCCCCACGCCCGTCTGTGCACCACGCCCCCGCCCGGGCACCCAACGCAGCTGCGGTCCCGGTCCTCGGGCCCACTCACCCGGCGACCAGTGGTGCAAGGAGCGCTCGTTCCTTCCACAGCTCTGGAGCGGCGCAGGAGAACAGCGGCTGCTCGGCGCTCCCGGGGCTCTTAAGGGACCCAACGCAGGCCGCCCATTGGCCGCTATTTATAGCCCATTCATTCCATTGGCCCGCGCTGCAGGGTGGTGTCGCCCCTTTGTCCGCCGCCCGTCGCCCCAGACCAACCCCCCCCTGGCCACCCACCTTAAGGACCCCGCTATTCGGGACCCAGCACAGTCCGCCTACCCCACCAGTCGCCAGCCTCTGGACCCCGTGGTAGGAACCTCAACCCCCTGGACATCCTGGAGTTCTCCCTGGCCCGCCTCTGGGCGGGAAACTGAGGCAGGAGAGCCACCGGGCACTTGAGGACTTAAGGATTCTCGGGCTGTTCTACATCCTGGATTCCCCCACTTCGCTCCTCCCGCCAGTCCCCACGGCGGCGGGGGGGGGGGGGTGCGGGGGGCGGGCTAGAGCGTCCTGGGCTGCCGCAGCAGTTCCTGACCCCACCCCCCTCCTCACACCCCAACTGGTTCCCAGAAGCCGACCTTCTTCAAGGTGCCCGCAGGCATCTCCTGGGCGATCTTGGTGCAGAGTGAAAGGCAACCAGAGGCGCAGTCTGGCTGTGGCCCAGCCCCAGGCACCCATGATGCCTTGACCTTGGGCAAGTCCCTGAGAGCTCTTGGGAGTCCGAGCCAGAGTTCCCCGGGCCGTGCTTCTGCTGGTATTTGCCGCCCAGAGAGGCTGCTGGTGAGTGCTCAGTCTCAGTCTGCAGACCCCCGCCCAGGGCCCTCTCCTCAGGGGACACGTTCAACCTCACCACCCCGCCCCCAAAGGCAGTCAGCCCAGACGCTGGCTAGCAAAACCTCGAGGAAACACAAACAAACAGTAAGTATGTGTGAGATTTGAAAACCACTGAAAGTAAGAATCACACAAATGTAAACGACAAGACTCCACCTTCCACTCCCCCCAACACGCCCAGATTATCCAAACTGAGAGAGATTGACAGCAGCCAGTGCTGGCTGTGGGTGGATGGGGGGGGGGGGCAGGCATCCGCCACTGTGGATTGCTACATCCTTTTTGGAAAGTGATTTGGCAGTATCTATTGGAATTTAGAATGTCTGCACTCCATGACCCTGTGATCCCACTTCTAGGAATTCAGCCTGTAGAAAGCATCTAGCCTCGAGTCTCTCTGCAGACAGACAGATGCACACCGGAAAACACTCGCACAAAACAGCACAGACATGACCCGATGCCCATCGCCTGGACACCAGCCAGGGGCAGGGAAGCCTGCTCCTAGTGTGGGATACTATACAGCTGTTTTTAAAAAGTGTCCCTTGGGTGGCTCAGTTGGTTGAGGATCACCATTTCCTGCACCAAAAGGTTGGGGGTTCAAAAAATTAAAAAAAGGAACCACATCGCTTCTGTGGTTCCTGTCCACCATACGTAGCTCTGAGAATAAAGCAAGAAAGGAGAGCCCTTATCTGCATGCATATGTAACAAAACCCTCCTGGGCCTGCACCGGGAGTGAGCGCTGCCTGCAGCAGGGTGAGCGCACAGTGGGCCTGCACGCAGCCCAGGGAACGACACACCAGTGGGAGGAGATGGCGGGGCTGGGAGCAGCGGGCAGGGCCGGGGAGCCCGGTGGGTCGGCCGGCACATCCCTCCCCTGCCCGTGTGGGCAGCAAAGGGTGTGGAGTCTTGTTCGCTGTCCCTGTGGTGACCGCAGAGGGCACTCCTGGCTCTCTCCCCCTGACCCCCGCTCCTTGGCAGGCTTTGGCCTGTCCCCAGTCAGCATTTTGGGTTTTCTTTACCCCCCCTTTTTTTTTTTTTTTTTTGTAAAAAGGCAAATGGTCCAGGCTAGTGGAACAGCAGGTGCCTTTAAGCCATGAATCCCTGCAGTCTGTGCCCCCGCAGCCCTTTCCCCCAATTTTAGAAATGTCTGCGGCCACCCTCCCCACCCCCGAAGGCCTGATGGGCTCAAGTTTCTGTTTCTGGGAACCGGAGCTGCTGGCTCCTGGGACTGACTTGACTTTCAGACCCCAACAGGGGCGGTCACTCAGAGCTTCCTCTTTGTCTTCAGCCTCTGGGCTTCTCAGAAGGCCGCCCCTCCACCCCCACCTTCAGGCCACCGAGGACCTGGCCGTGTTGGGGGCTGGGGAGAGGGAAGGTCCACACTGGAGAGGAGGGTCCGGAGGCCTGGGGCTGCCCTGGCCAAGGTCGGGCCCTGGGGATGTCCTGCCTGGGTCCTGGCACTCTCCTCAGCCTTCCGAGGTGGGTGTTTTGTCCCTGTTTTACAAATAAGCAAAGGGGAGATCAGAAAGTGGTGACGGGGGCCAGGTCAGAGGTGCAGCGATCTCTCAGGTTACCGCAGGCCCTGGAGTGGCTGGCCCTGGGGTAACCTGCCCGGGCCCACCCTGCAGACCTCTGGCAGGCCAACCGGGGCTGTACTCAGACTGACAGCAACGGTGGTCAACAGCTACGATGCAGGAAGCGGAGGAGGCCTTTGAGGCATGTAGACCCGAATGTCCTGGTGAGGCCCCGTCCCAGGCAGTGGCTGTCTGGGAGCCAGGGTGGTCCCAGAGCAGGGCAGCCAGGGGCCGGTGCCGGAAGGGTGCTTCTGGCTGGCCTGGCTGCCATCCGGACCCTCCATTTTCCCCGGGGCCCGCAGAAGCTGGTTTGGTGGCGTCTAGGAGAGAAGCTGGGTGACATCACCTGGCCAGTTTACGGTCCTCAGAAATCACACCTGCCCTGGAGAGGGAGGGGAGCCTCAAAGGAGTCCCTGGCCTTTCATCCGCCACTCAGCAGGGCTGGCAGAGGTGGGCTAGGTGCAAGGGCCGGGCTGGGGACCGGGGGCCACCCTTGGAGTCAGAGGCAGCTGCTGCTTCCTCCTTCTGCCCTGCCCTGAGCTCTGCAGACCCGGAGGGGAAGCTGGCTGTGGTCAGGAGGGCGGGGCTGCCTTGAAGTCCCCAAGCACAGTGCTAGGCTGGGCTGGCCAGAGAGGAGGGTCCTCATGTCACATGACCCCTGCCAGGGATGTGGGCAGGGCAGCCACCCCATGGGCATCCTGAGCTTCTCCTTTTCCTCCAGGGTGACCTTGACCGTTTCCTCTTGCTTGTTTCCACTTTCCTTCAAATCCTCCATTCGTCCTCTGCAGCCAAATTTACTGGTGTTTGTTTTTTGTTTTTAAGGTTTTACTTATTACTTAGAGAGAGGGCAAGGAGACAGGGAGAGAAACGAGGCCTGCCTCCCGGGCTCGTGCTCTGACCAGGAATTGGACCAGCGGCTTCATTTGTGGGACAACACCCATGCCAGCCAGGGCCAGGTTTACTGGCTTTAAATCCCAATTCCACTTTGGCCACATTGACTGTGTGACCTTAGGAAATGACTCAACCTCCCTGAGCCTTAGTTCTCCATCTGTAAAGTGGCCCCTCACAGGGCTGCGGACAGGAGTCCAGGCAGTGACACTCCGCGGGGCTCATGTGGCATCAGTCACTGTTAGGGGAGTCCCAAGACACAAACTGGGCCCTGGGCAATCAGCTGAGGCCTGGGGGAGGCCAGTGCAGATGGGCAGCTCTGGAAGGCTACCTGGAGGAGGGGGCAACAGAGGAGCTGGTCAGCCAGTAACTGCCAAAATGGGAAGTTGGAACCTCAGGAAACCACTGCGCAGTCATGCAGCCCTAATTTAGACTTCATGGGCGCCCTGCCTGGGCTCCACACCACAGCTGAGCGGCCGGGAAAAGAGGAACCCCGCACCTAGAGAAGTGGAAAATCAAGATCTCCCCAGGGAGCAATTAGGGGTGGTTCAGGCCCAGTGTCACCTGAGGGGGGGGGCTGGGTGAAGCCGAGTCTCCTGGAACAGAGGTTACAGAGGTGTGGATAGGGCTGGGTTGTCGCACATGTTGAGAGCAGGCGGCAGGGAGGCCATGCTACAGCCACCCAGGCATCTGGTGGCCGGAGTGCTGGCCCCACAGGTACATGAACCCACAGAGGGCAGGAGGCACCGAAAGCCTCTCACCTTCTGACCCCGGGGCTCCCAGACCCAGGCCCAGCTGGGCCAAGGGCACAGAAAGGCTGAGGTAAGGCACCTGGGTCTCCACCATGGACTCCCAGGCACCCATGGCAAGGGCCACAGACTGGCCAGTCCTGGCCCCAGGGGAGGGGCTGGCTCTGCAGAGGCCTGGCCACTCCCATTTTACCAGGCTGGAGCAGCTGGGCCTTCAAAGTGTGGTCTAGGGTCATTGCTAACTGGCCCTGAGTTAAGGTTGCAGGCTAAGCCCCAGGATAGCGGGGTGGACTGGCGCTTCTCTAATCGAGGTCTCCAGTCCCAGGGCTAACAGGACAAGCTCTGGCTGCAGAAAGCTGAGTGCCCCAGGCAGACAGTCTGGGGCCCCTCTCCCTGCACTCCGCCCCTCACTTCCCACAGGAGCCAGCTAGGAATCCGCCTTGCTGAGATACTCAGGAGAGCCTCACCTTCCCTTTTTCTGCCCCTCCCCCAGCCCCCGGCTCCATCCCCACTGAGCCCACAATGCGCCCAGGTCCCAGTTCATCCAGCTCTCCTTGCACCCTGGGCCCTAAGGGAACCCAGCGCCGCCTTCCTCCGGTAAGCAGCTTTCGCCCTCCGAGGCTGTGGCCCTGCGGGACAGGCCTGGGAGGAAGCCACTTCGCAGACGCCGCCAAACCCCTAATCTCCTGCGGCCTCGCTGACCCCAGCCAAAGCCTTCTGGGACGACCCTCTGCCCTGCGACCCTCTTCCATGTTCTGGAAGGCACCCCGGAGCCCAGTCAGGGGTGTTGTAGAGTGTTTTGCAGTGACAAAGCGTCCACGAAAAGGGTCCTCCTGGGGGCAGCAGGCGGCGGGCCGGCCGGCTGGCCCTTGGCTGCAGGGCTGCCCAGGTCCCTGCCTGGTCGCAGCTGCGGCGGTCGGCTCTGGAGATCGTGGGATGTCCTGCGGCTCTCCAAGAGGCTCTCCCAGCGGCTAGTGTCAACTCAGGAAAAGCACGCCTGCGACCTGGGGGGGGGGGGGGCCCGCGCGCGGCGAGGCGCCGTGACGTCATCAGTAGGCGCCGCGCCGGAGGCGGAAGAGCTGCAGCCGCGGTACCCCAGCCACGTGCGGAGCCTCCCCGGCTGTAGTTGGTCAGGCAGTGCAGGTGGGACTCCGGGGGGCCACGCGGCTGTGTGCGGGCCGGGGGCGCCCGGCGGACCTGGTGCGTCCCTCAGCCTCCCAGCCCGGTGCAAGCTTAGCCTGGCCTGCTCCCCCTCTGCACGGGTCGGGCCGGTGCATCAGTTTTAAGTCCGCCAGACGTCCCCACCCCTCGCCTCTCCTGCATCCCCCTGCCACCATCCGCCCAGAAGCCCGCCTTGGGGGAGGTTGGGGTGAGGAGTTTTCTTTTGAATCTAACCTGGAGCCGAGGTGGCTTCTCACGACCGGAGAATGGGTGCCAGGCCCCAGGAGAAGGGCGATGAGGGCGTCAGGTCCTGACTTTATGGGAAATCTTGCTGTTGCCTGACCCCCATCTCTCCATCTGTGATTTGGGCTGATGGCTTGTGCCTCATGACCCAGACCAAGAAGGGCTTCAAATGCCGATCCTGTTCAGCCCTACTAGGCTCCCCAGGTGGACTGAGCCAGGGCTTGAGCCAGCCACCCCACCCCCACCCCATGGCTCAGGATCTGAGAGCCACCAGGCACATCCCGCCTCCCGGCTCCTCCACATGCTCATGACCCTCTACCTCCTCCCAAGGCCTCGGCACCACCGGACAGCAGCACCATGAGCTTCGTGGCTTACGAAGAGCTGATCAAAGAGGGCGACACGGCCATCTTGTCGCTGGGCCACGGGGCAATGATGGCGGTGCGAGTGCAGCGTGGGGCACAGACCCAAACCCGGCACGGTGTCCTGCGGCACTCAGTGGACCTCATCGGCCGCCCTTTTGGCTCCAAGGTGACCTGTGGCCGAGGCGGCTGGGTATACGTGCTGCACCCCACGCCTGAGCTCTGGACACTGAACCTGCCGCACCGCACCCAGATCCTCTACTCCACAGACATCGCCCTGCTCACCATGATGCTGGAGCTGCGGCCCGGCTCTGTGGTCTGTGAGTCCGGTGAGTTCCTCGGTGCTGCCTTGGAAGTTGACAGGAAGGCGGAGGTCAGCCCCAGTGTTCGGGCAAGGTCCAGCAGGCCCTTCCTGAAGACAGGCATGCTACTCGGTCTCTGTTTTAACGGGACTATTTTGGGGAGCTCACTGCAGGGACGGAGGGCAGAATTAAGGAAGCCGGTCAGGTGGCTGGCGCTGTAATCTGAGAGTCGATGGGATCTGACCAAGGATGGGTCCGAACGAGGTGACCCTGGCTGGGGCCACTGTGTTGCTTGGTGCTGACCGCCATTCCCTAGCCCTGTGATGCAGGCAGAGGGTGGCTGGCCCAGTGTCACAGACTGCTGCGAGAGGGGGCCCCAGGCCAGGGCTACTTGGAGGTGCTCAGGGTGCACGGGGAGCCTGCCCCATGCACATCCCCAACCAGTGCCAGTGTCACGGAGCCCAGGCACTGGGATGGTCGAGGGTGGACGCTGCAGCCTGGCCAAGAACAGCCCAGGCTTAGTCGCCCCAGCTTCCCAGATGTTCCTTATGGGCAGACAGCTGGGGTCAGGAGTCGCGAGGAGTCCCCAGCGCCACTGCTGCCAGCTTTCCAAGGGCCAGCGGCCACCCTGTCCCTCTCTGGACCGCATTCTCTCCATGTGGATGGTTGGATGGTCCTTGCTGCCCAGCCAAACACTTCAAACGGGAAAGAGTCAGACGCAGGCCGAGGCTTTGGGCCAGGAGTGGGTGGGCTGGGCACAGGCCAAGTCCTCAGCATGAGGGCCCAGGGTGCCGGTGGCAGGTGGGCAGCAGAGCACAGGCGGTTCCAGCCCATCCCCTGCTGCGCCTACAGTCAGTGGGCACGCTCTGGGCCCCTCTGGTGCGCTGGCTCTCCTCTAGGGACCGGAGGCACAGCCCTGGACAAGACAGACCCGATTTCTGCTTCTCGGTGGGACTGTTTCTGCTTGAGGCTCGGGAGACAGGGTTGTGCGTTTGGGGCACTCAGAGCAGGGTCCCTGCAGCTCTGGCGGTCAGGGGAGACCTGTCTGCAGAGGGACACTGAATTGGAGATGAGAAGGAGGAGGTATCTGTCAAGAGCCAAAGGTGAATGTCACCCTGAGGGGAAGCACATGGAGGCCCCTGGTGAGGGGCACACAGAGGCCAGCATGGCAGGAGGGAGCCTCGAGGCCGGGGAGGGAGCGGCCCGGGCTCAGAGCATCATTAGGAGTCTGACTCCACTCCTCGTGGAGAGGGAACTCGGCCGGGTTGTGCGGAGAGAGCCAGCCTGGTCCGATGGGGCTGTGGGGGCGATTGCAGAGTCAGGAGGGAGGGGCCCAGGCGGACTTGGCAGGCAGGTGGGGACAAGACAAGTCGTGGGTCCCAGAGAGATGTGGAAGAAGTTCCTGGTGGATCAGATGTGGGTGGGAGAGGAGAGAGTCTAGGGCGCCTCACAGCGTCTGCTGAGCAGTGGGTGTGGTGGGTGGGGTTGGGGAAGGCTTGGCAGGGAGTGGACTTGCCGTCAAATCTGGCCGCGCTGTGCACTGAGCTATGCACTTGTCAGTGCCGAGCTCTGGGTGTCGCAGGGAGGTGGCGAGTGTGCAGGGGGTGCTGGGTAGGAGTCAAGTGGAGGAATGTGGCTCTGGGGAGTCGCCATGAAGTAGGCGGCAGCTACGGCTGTAGGGTGAGGGGAGGTCAGGGGGTGGGTGGGGGACCCAGGCCCCAGCCAGGCGCTGCAGGACAGGGAGCCCAGCAGAGGGGCAGCTGTGCGGCAAGGAGAGGAGCTCCGTGACAAGCTGGTGTCATGGTGCCCGGAGGGGCAGCAAGGCAAGGGCAGAGGAGGCTGGGGGACAGAGAGATGGACCAGCCTGAGTGGGCATGAGCTCAGAGACTTGGGGACGAGCCTCCGTGTGGAAGGCGATGGGACAGACCCAGGCCACTTTGCTCTGAGCAGACACTGTGGAGCCTTGGGCCAGTCCCAGCCTCTGGCAGAACCCAGTCTCCAGGTCCGCGCAGTGGGGTTTGCTCTCGTGCTGGTTCTGGGCAGGGCAGACACGTGGTCAACTCCTGCTTGCCCACCCCAGCCCAAGGCCAGAGGGCAGCCAGGCTGAGCGGTGGCACTGGTACCCAGGGCTGGCTGGCCCTGCGGGCTCTCTGTGGGTCACTCGGGGCTCTCAGGGTTGTTTCCTGGGTGGACCCAGGAGTCCTGCCCGACACCCGTCCTGTCCCCCAGGCACTGGCAGTGGTTCCGTGTCCCACGCCATCATCCGCACCATCGCGCCCACGGGCCACCTGCACACGGTGGAGTTCCACCAGCAGCGGGCAGAGAAGGCTCGGGAGGAGTTCCAGGAGCACCGCGTGGGCCGCTGGGTGACTGTTCACAACCAGGATGTGTGCCGAAGCGGCTTCGGCGTGAGCCACGAGGCTGACGCTGTCTTCCTGGACATCCCGTCGCCTTGGGAGGCCGTGGGCCACGCCTGGGACGCCCTCAAGGTTGAAGGTGAGTGGGATTCTGGAGGGGGCGTGCCCTGGGCCCTGAGCCGGACCTGGCCGCACGGCATGGGGCCCGAGCAAGGGGTCCCATGGGCTGGCTGGGCAGCCTCGGGGGGAGCCAGTGGGGGCTGCCAGTGGGGGCTAGAGGAAGCAGTTATGTGAGAACGGGGCCCCAGCTGGGCGCCTGCTGGGTGGGAATGTCTGGAGCCCTGGGGAGTGTGGCAGCCCCTCCTGTGGGGGAGGCAGCCCTGTGTAGCAGGGTGTGCCAGAGGCCAGAGGTCAGCCCCTGACCCCAGCAGTTCCCTGCAGAGTCGCCCCTCCCCCCAGCCAGGAGCCAGGCAAGCTGGCCCCTTTTAGGGAAGAAGTTGGTGCAGAGGCGGAAAGCGGGCTCGGAGCCAGCAAGGCACTGGCTGGGCTCTGGGTCTTTCCCTTTTCTGGAGAAGGAGCCGATCGGGCAGCAGCCCCCTCCCAGCAGCTGGGCCTGCACTCAGGCGGGGTGGGGAGGGGCTGCCCTTTGGAGAGGCAGATGCCCGGTGGCTCCTACAGCAAGGCAGTGGCCAGCGGGTCCCCTGCCAGCTGTCTCAGGCTCGCTCTGGCCTCCCAGGTCTCTGGGCTCTGCCGAGGGGGCCGGGGAAGGGGTAGCCCTGACTCCCCCGCATCTCCGCCCTCCCCAGCTTTGCCCTGATACCAGTGCCCCTCCCTGCCCACTGCTCTGTGGACACTGGCGGGTGCAGGTCCCAGTTCCAGAGAGGCCAGAGCTGGCTGCCCAGCGTCCCCCTGCTGTGCACTGAGACTCCCCCCTGCTGAGACCCCACACTGGTCGCTGGCTGTGGTGCCGTGTGTCTGCTGTGCCCATCCTCCTTGTCCCTTTCAGCCCCTGCTCTGGGCCCTTTTTCCCTCTGGATCTGCTTGTTCTGGCCCCAGAGATTCTTGACTCACTCTCTCGTGGGGCCGGCGTCTCCCAGCAGTTTCCAGCAGCCCCCCCCCCCCCCGCTGCTGCACGAGCCCAGCCTAGTGAGGTGCGGTTTCTCCTCTCTGGACCTCGGGCTGGCCAGCAGCCTCAGACCCTTGCCTGCTGGGGCCTCAGTTTCCCTGGCAAGGTACACAGGGGCAGGGTCCCCCCTCTTGAGGGTGACACCGTCTCCTCTCTGGGCTGGTGTCCAGCTACACAGGCCTCCTCTGAGCCCAGACCACCCTGCATCCCTGGCGGGTCAGGGCTGCGGTGACCTCACCTCACAGGCCCTCGAGGGCTTGCCGGGTCACACCCCTTCCTTGCCCTGGTGTCCCAAACTTTCCCTGCCAATGTCGGGACCTGGGCTGGCTCTGGACAAGGCTGAGGGGCATGGTGGGCACCCCCACTTCGTCGCTCTCAGCCTTGGGGCCCAGCTCAGAGCAGGCACCTCCAGTTCTAGGAGCCGGTGACAGCCTCTAATTTCCCTGTGACGGCAGTGCCCCCACCCCGCCCCCGCCTGTGCCTGCGTGTGTGGTTAGAGACACGTGGTGAGGGATCTGTGTGGCAAAAGCTGTTGTGGGCCCAGCATGCCTGCGGCTGCCACGTCAAGACCCCACCTGACCCCAACCCAGCTTTTGCCCTGACCCCTGACCCCAGCTCTCTGTGGCTGAGTGAGCCCACTGCCAGCCCCAGGGCCTGGCCCAGCATCCACTGTCCTCACTCTCACTGGGTTTGTTTTTTCACCAGCACCCCCACCTAGAAGGGTGGAGGGGTGCACCTCCCGGCCACACACACCCGTCCCGAGGAGGCCGCCCCGCAGGCCAGGTGCTGGCAGGCTCCCTGCCCTGACGCCCTGCCCCGCCCCCTGCAGGTGGGCGCTTCTGCTCCTTCTCGCCCTGCATCGAGCAGGTGCAGCGCACGTGCCAGGCGCTGGCGGCCCGAGGCTTCCTGGAGCTGAGCACGCTGGAGGTGCTGCCGCAGCTGTACAACGTGCGCACAGTCAGCCTGCCGGCGCCGGACCTGGGGGCCGCCCCCGGCCCCGACGCCGGCCCCTTCCGCAGCGGCACGCCCATGAAGGAGGCGGTGGGCCACACTGGCTACCTGACCTTTGCCACCAAGACCCCTGACTAGTGGGCTACGCACCAGGAGACCCAGGCAGGAAGGCGCAGCCTGCCGCAGGCCACCTTGTGTGGGCAGTGGACGCCGCCGCACCCATGTGTCGACGGGCAGTGGGGTGGGGCGGGGCGGGGGCTGGAGGCCTCCTAGGTGGCTGAAGGGGGTAGCCGGCCCCAGGCCTCCGGTCCCCAGGGAGGGAGGCCTCTGCCCCGTCTCCTCTCCTGCTCATTGCCATGTGAAGTCCCCACGACCATAAGGTTTTCCAAGTGCTGAAGCCCAGGGGTGCGGGTGGTGGGGCCCAGGTCTCACCCCTTCCCAGGTGGCCCCGCACAGGGAGGGAGGTGGGGGAGCAAAGACTCAAGGAAGAGGGCGGGGGGTTGGTGCTGCCATGGTCCCCAGACCCCCAAGGCCCAGCTGCCACACCAGTTCTGTAGACCAGCCCGTCTCCGGGTCAGCCCTGCCCTGGCCTCTCCGCCACCATCCCAGGTGCTGGCGGGGCCAGGCTGGCCCAGCGCCCAGGGAGAGGGGACCCTGCTACGCTCCCTGCTGCCCAACCTGCTCCTGAGGGGGAGGGCGGCTGCCTTCCCTCCAGTCCAAGGAGCGGCCCTGCCTACCTGCCTCATGTGCCCCCCCCCTCCTGCTCTGTGCTGTGGGGCTGGGGTCCCTGCCCGCCACTGTGCATGAAGGGCCTCTGCCTCCCCACATAGGCCGGGAAGCCCAGGGCACGGTGCCTGCGAGGGGTTGGCCCTGACTGTGCCTGGTGCAGAAATAAACACTGTGGCCCTGCGTGCCGACTGGTTTCTGGGGTCCCAAGAGGCTAGAGCCCCGCCCCAATTGCCGCACCCAGGCAGGACCCTGGTGTGCACAGCCCTCCTGCCGCTGGTCCTCTGGTCCCACGACAAGCGCCCCAGGGCTCCAGACTGCAGGGCCAGGTCTTAGCCACCCGGAACAAAGGAGCAAGTGTGTGGCCACCCCCATCAGGCTGCAAAAAGGGCCACTTGTCCCTGGGGTGGGTGAGGGAGAAGGGAGCAAGTGGAGTGTGGCCCTTGGGCCCCAGAGCTCTGGGTGCCCTGCTGCCTCCCGCGTCCCCTGACGGGCCCCAAGACCTGTTACTCTGGCCCGCGGCCACCCCGGGGTGTTGTTGGTCCTTGGAGAGGTGCCAAGCGAGGCAGGCCTGCGGGAGGCCCCGTCTCCCTGTGTCAGTGTCCCCAGGCTAGGTGGCTTCCCTGCTCCCCTCCCCTGTGCAGCCTCCTGGGAAGACCTTTGTCCACTTTTGTTCCCTCAGGGTCTCTCAGAGTCCCTGGAACCAGTAGTCCTGCCCCAGGGCTCCCACCCCCACTTTCAGGGCCTGCCCTGACCGTGGACCAAATGGCTGGCCTAGGGGACGGAGGAGGGATTTGGCCTCGCCCTGGCCTTTGGGCGAGGCCTGCGGCGTGTCCGCTGCTGGCAGGCTTTCCAGGGCCTACAGAGCACCAGGCCGGCCCCCCGTGCACCCTTCAGGGCCCCTCTCAACCTTGTCTCCGCACCGCCCACTCCGGGGCAGGGGCATCCTGCTCTGTACCCACAGGCCTCGGGCTGGCTCACGGGGCTGCCAGCCTGCAGGCTGAGGAGGGGGCCCAGCTATACCCAGTTCTGCAGGTGGAGCCTGATGCCCGGAGAGGCAGAGCCAGTGAGTGACCAGTTGTCACACCAGTCACCGAATCAACCCCCTGGGGCTGGTCACAGGGCAAGGACTCAGCCGGCAACTCCCCTGCCTGTCCAGACACTCGGAGGCCCTCAGTTTTCCCTTGGAAATCCCCACACCCTGCCCTGTGCCGCCCCGCCCCCTCCCTGCCCCTGCTGAATAGCCGAGGCATGTGGTGCAACTCTCTGGGGCCCTCGGGGCCCCAGGCCAGGGTCCCACCCCAGCGCCTGGCTTGAAGTCCAGGACACCAGCTCCCGCCACCTCCCCCAGGAAGCCCCACCCAGCCTGGCCTGTCTTCCTCAGCCCTGGTGCTGGATGCTGGTCCTCCCTGATCTGAGCCTGTCTGTCATCCAGGCCGCGTGCCTGCTGCCTCTGGCTGGTGGGCAGATGGGCTCCTACCCCACCCGAGTCCACTGCACAGGTGGGGAGACAGGCCCAGAGGAGGTTCCGCTACGGGTCCAGGCCGCCACACCCCCGCCCACCCAGACCTCCCAGATCAGAGGCCCCTGCCCAGCATGTCCCCCTAGGGTGTGGCCCAGGCCAGAACGGGGAGAGATTCCTGCTGTCACGTAGGTAGGCTCAGAAGAGGGTGCTATGCAGGGCCCGGAGGGGATTGTGGACGGTGGAAGAGGGTGAGCAGGCCTTCGGAGGCCGGGGCAGGCAGGCGGCAGAGACCGACAGGCGGCAGAGACCTCGGACCAGCAGGAGAAGCCCCCGCCGCCTGCCCTGCTTGCAAGGCCACGAAGCACAGGCTGGTCACCGGGCCCAGGGCTGCCCTGCCCAGGGGCCATTAGGCTTACTGCCAGCCAGATCATGTCCTTGTTTCCCCTCGGGGCTCCCGATGCACTCCAGGGGAAGTGTGCTGTTGGGGTCTGGATGTGCCTAGTCCTCCGGACTCGGGCAGTGGGAGTGAGACGAGCACCCTAAATGCCTGAGCCCCTGCACCCTGGGTCCGGCAGGTCAGGGCAGCCTTGGCTGAGGGGCTCCCCGGGACCAGGCAGTCAGGTGGGAGCAGCGCAGGGGAGGGGTCGGGCCCTGGGCCTGGAGGGGTTACAGACAGTCAGGGAGGCCTCCTCACCAGGAGGTGGCCCCTGCAGTCACAAGAGGAGGGTGACAGCCAGGCCACACTCTGCCCTGGGGGGGGGGGGCAGGATGTGAGCCAGTGAGGGCCTTGGGCCTGCCTGGGTCACTGCTCCCCTCTGGCAGGGTTGGGCCAGAGAGAGATGAAGTGCCACATCAGTCACAGGCGTGCTCACGGGCTGTCCCCAGTTGTCACCTTTAGTGGGGCTGCTGCCACCTGCTCCTCAGGAGCCCCTCACTCTGCATAGCAGATTCCAAGGCCAGAATTTGGGGGCCGCTTCTGGGTCCATCTGACACTGCCTTTTGTGCTTTGAGGCACTTGAATAGCTTTTTGCCTCGGGTGTTTGAATAGCTCATGGGGAGAGAGGACCGGATGTGGGGACTTCTGGCAAACGCAGGTCATCTGGTCACTGTGTTTAGTTAATTGCATAATAAAGCCACGAACGGGGAGCCTCCGGCTGCGGGGGGGGGCGCTGTGGCTGACCTCCACAGCTCCCGGGGCTCTGCGTCTGCGCGCCCTCCCCACAGACGTGCTGCATAACAAGCACCCCCCCCCCACTTCCGAAAATCATCTCAGACGCCTGAGGCAGCCGCCGGCTCCTCTGGGGCCTGTGGCCTGGCGGCTCTTGGCCGACCTCAGCCAAGCCCGTTCACAAGTGGGGATAGAGATGAAGTGTTCCCCTCCAGAGAGTCGGGCACACCCTCTCATGTTCTCCACACGCCAAGGGTGAGGCCGGTCATGGGGCCATTTTCAAGCCGTTGCTCACATGGCCCAACCTCGAGGCAGGGCCTGGGGAGACCTGAGGTTTTAGGGCGGGGCCCGTGGCCATAGGCACAGGGGCGGGGCGCAGTGGCAGCGAGTGAGGTGCAGAGCGGGTCCCCAGCAGGAGGGAAGGGACTGCAGGGCCCGGCCGGCCGGCCAGCCTGGCCGCCGTCCCTGGGCTGCGTCTCTGTGCCCAGCTGAGGGCATTTCAAAGTCAGGCTGCCTGCGGAGGGCGGCATCAGCCGGAGGGAATTACTCAGCTCCCACCAGGCCAAGAATAGCTCGGAACTGGGTCACTCTAACCAAGCGTTCTGGTCACAGCCTCCAGCCTTTGAGGATAATCGGCTTCCTCCCCGACATCTGTCCCTTTAAAGAGGGGCAGGCCAGGAGTGGGCACAGTGTCCCCATGTTGGAGACAGGGACAGGGAGGGGAGTGTGTTTCACCGCTGTCCTTCCGTCCCTCCTCCTGCTTCCTTTGTTCTCCTGCCCCTGCCCGGCAGGCACCCCCCGTCCTGCCCGCCTGGCTCACTGGGACCACCAGCCCCCACACATGGGCCAGGTGGGGTCGCGCCCCAGGAGGTGAGGCGAGCTGGCCTGCCTCAGCCCGGACGGTGGAGCGCCCTCCCACCAACGCCCCCCTCCGACCTTGCCCTCCATGTGCCCTCCACATGCCCTCCAACACCCCAGGCCCCCTCCTCTGAGTCCCTCCTGCGTGCTCCTTCCTCTGAGGGCAGATCGAGGCGGTGGTGGGAGTGGGCCAGCCTGCCTCTCCGAGGCCCCCCCCCCCTCCGGACCCGAAGCCCTGTTGCCAGGCCGCCTCTCCTTCCCACACCGACCACACGGGGAGTTGCGGCCCTTCCCTCCCCACAATGTCTCCCGTGGGTCCGCCCCAGCGCTGGGCACAGGGCAACCCTGTTGGTCCTGCCCTCGGCCCTGGGACCCTTCTGGCAGCCCGCCCCACACGGCCAGCAGGACTGAGGGTCCAGAGCCCCAGGACAGAAAGCCTGCGTCCTGGGACTCAATGTGGAGCCGGGTCCCTGGCTGCCTGACCTCAGACACTTGCGTTCGGAGGAGAAGAGATGCTCTGGCCTTTTGACAGGATCCAAAGCTCCGCCTCCCCCACTTCCTGTCTCCATAGCAACATCACAGTGCACCCTCCCCTGTGCGCGGTTTGCCAAGCCGGCGGCAGGCAGCAGGCGGTTCTCTGTCCTGGCCTTGAGGCCTCTGCTGGCCACCCTCGTGGCCCACGGTGCAGCCCCAGATGTGACCCCGGCTGGGTGCTGCCAGGTGCCCGCCCTGCACAGGGTTCTTGGTGCCGCAGTAATGGGACAGCTCACCTGCCGGCTTCTCTCCCTCCCAGGGACCTGAGAGCTGTACTTGGGTGGGGTCCCTGGATGGCGGTGCCCCCTTTCCAGGGGGCTACTTAGGAGGCAGAACCTGGGCCCCCTCCCAGACCTCCTGATCAGAAAGTGCATGTTAAGTGCATTCTCCCAGAGGGCTCGAGCATCAAAGTGAGAAGCAGAGAAAGGCCTGGTCAGCTGGTCTGTGTCCATCTCCACCACTCGAAAGCCCGGAGCAGCTGCCGCCTGTTAGGAGTGTCCCTGTCATTCCCTGCTGCTCTTTCCTGATGTCTTACCCCCCAGGTAGCCTGAGGGGGTGATGTCACGGGTCCTTGCAGCCCACTTGACCTTGTCACCTGGGTACACTGCTACCAAGTGGCCCATCAGGATGCCAAAGCCATGCTTTCGACAGTGTAGCGGCCACCACCCACCCAGCGGCGTCGTCTCTGCCACACTTGTCCCAGGAGCTGTTTGGGGCTCTTTGATCTTTACAAACCCAGAACTGTTCCAGGTGACAGACCGACCCACTCCTCAGCCTTCTCCACAGGCACATTCATGACGGGCGGGCTCTGCAAATGGGTCACCTGGCTGCCCAGTGACATGTGGTTCTCTGCCCCAGAGCAGCTGATTTGGCGCCTGGGGGTGGGGCAGCCCCGCGGTCACCGCCAGGGGGACCAGAGCCTCTCAGGTGTCTTCTTTCCTTCCTTTGATTTCATGAAACAAAACACACCTTTATGAACTCAAGCGGCTCGGTCGGGACTCTGGGAACCTGCGGCACTATCTGTGCTGTTGTTCATCAGAACTGAAACCCCCTCCGTTTGGTGGTGGCCTTTGCTGGGGTCCCCCCGCCCCTCTCTCAAGGAGCCATTGTGTCCCCTGGGGGGCTCCATCTCACAGGTGCCCAGGACCCAGGTCTCGAGCAAGCCAAGGTGCTGGGCCCTGATCTGAGCACACACCACATGTTTTCTTCGAGAACCTGGGACAGTACAGACACGAATGGGTTTGCTGAGGGCCCGTCGGGTGGGCAGAGAGGCGGCCTGGGAGCACCTATGTGACCTTTTAAAGGGTAGAAGGGTGTTGACTTGCTCAAAGGGAAAATGCCCGAGGCCACTGCAATAGTGGCTCTTCGGGGAAGCAGTCAGTCAGAAATCCCTGCCCTGCCTGGCGGGGGGGTCACTTCTCCAGCCTCCCCCCGCTAGGGCACCGGGCACCCTGGGGCGGGGCCGGGTGTGTCCGGTTCTCTGGCTGGGTACGAGGGGCAGCAGGTTCTGAGGGGCAGGTGGCCTGTCCTGGCCCTCCACGGGTGCAACAGTCAGCCGGCCAGTCGCTGCTCCCCCAGGCACGATGGCCACCGACTCGGGGGCGTTGGCCTCAGTGGAGGACGGGCCTCCAAGGTGCCCCCAGGACCCCAGTTTTGGGAGGCAGCCCCTCTTCTGGACTCTGCACTCCAGACAGCCACCCTGTCTTCGTTTTGCAGACCCTCCTGGCAGCCCTGTCGCCACCCTTGCCCTGCCGACCCCCGCAGGCTGTCCTGGCCCAGCGCCTCCGAAAAACAGCTCCAACTCCGTCCACTGCCGTTTAACTCGCGGACAGCGCGGTCTGGCAGGCGCGGCCTGGCAGGCGCGGAGCCCGCCGCCCTTCCCAGTCCCTGCCCCGCAGGCCCCAGGCTGCCTCCGGCGCCTGCTCTTCCGCCTGCGGAGAGGGCATATCAGGCAGGGGCGTGGGGCACGGACGGCGCCCGGCCGAACGCAGGCTCCGCCCGGGGACCCGACCCAGAGCCCGACGGCACCAGCGGACGCGGCGGGCGGGGCGCGGGTGGTGCCCGGAATGCCACGTGGGGGGCGGCCGGCTGCGGCCACCCAGGCTTGTTGCTAGGCTACCAGCACAATGGCCCTTCCCGGCAGCAGGCAGGCGGAGGGAGCCGCGTCTCGGCCGGGAGGAGGGGCCCAGGCTGCCCAGCCCCCACCCTGGGACACCCGGGGCCCTGCCCTCCCCAACGGCCTATCCGCCTGCCTGGCCTCGCTGCGTCCAGCTCCCTCGACTCCCGCGCAAAGCGCGGGGCTCTCAGGGGCCGGGCAGAGCGGGGAGGTTGGGCGGGATTCCAGCCCTCCGCTACCCCCGCCCCGCAGGCCCCAGCCCCGCGCCTTCCGTGTCCAGCCTGGCCTGTTTGTCTGGGACCAGTGCCCCACTTCCTCGCTCTGCGGAAAGACTGCCAGGGCGGCCGCTGGCGGGGGAGGGCTCAGGGCTGGCGTTCCCGCCCCCCCCAGACCGTCACCAGGCCTTTGCCCTGCCCCCTTCCATGGCCCCCTACCCTGACGAGGCCTCCCTCACTGGGGTGTTCGAAGCACCCCCACAGCCCTGAGCATCCCCCCGCCCCCGAGGCCTGTCTCTGACCTCACCACGGTGAGGACCCTCACCGCAGTGCCCAGGGTCCCAGCTAAACTCCATGTTCTTTTCCACCAGGAACGTATCCAAACCCACTCCGTCCGGGGCGGAGCCAGCAGGTGCTGGTCTGTGCAGCCAGGGAAGCAGCACAGCCCCCAGGCCCCGCTGCGCCCCCTCCGTCCCCCAATGCAGGGCTTACAGCCCTGGGGGCTCCGACCCCCGCTGGGCTGGCCTGTTCCAGCGTGGGCCCTGCAGCCGGAGGCAGGTGCTGGCCTGACTGCTCCAGGGGGAAGGTTAGGAAAGCGGGGGGCTGCGCCTTTCTCACAGCCCCACCGCTGCAGCCCGGGGCTTTGGGGAAAGGACCTGTCCTCCCTGAGCCTCAGGCCCCCAACCCCGAGGAACAGGGCACCCACAGGGCTCGTGCCCCAGCTGGGCTCGTGCAAGGAGAAGTGCGTGGGGACACCTCACGGAACTCTCAACCCCCGACAAAGTGGGTGCTGCTGCCCAATTCATAGACAGTGGCCCAGAGAAAAGCCGGTGGGCAGCTGGCTTGGCCGAGGCCCCCAGCACCGCCCCCGCAGCACAGGCAGGGACACGCAGGCACACAGAGCACAGGAACACGAGTCCTGGGTCCAGGCAGACTCTAGTTTCAGCAGCTGACTCTGCAGCCCCCCTTCTCCTTCCCGTGGCCCCCACTTGCTTTCCTACCCCGGGTACCCAGACAACTGCACACAGACCCCCCCATGGGATGAGCCCTCACGGGGGCCCTGGGCCCAACGCAGGCTCTGGTGTGGGATCAGTCTGCCCCTCAGCAGGGACCGTCACTCATGAGGAGCAAGGCCAGAAAGGGGGGTGGCCCGTCCCCTCCCCCACTCCTCCCACTGTGGGGAAGGGGCCAGGGTTTCTCCTGGGCTGGAGAAGGAGGACAAAGAGGCAGCTGCCAGCGGGGCGGGGTGGGGGCCCGGGCCTTTGTGTGCCCAGCAGTGGACGGTGACCTCATCGCCCGCCAGAGAAGGGCCCTTTCTTCCCGAAGGCGGCCAGCCGTTGGGAATCCGCTTGGGGACAAAGCCACTGCCACTCGGGGGACCAGCATGTGGCCACCCCCTCACGGCATAAATTAGGGGGGGCTGTGGAGGGGGAGGGGTGGGTAGCTGCGTCTGGTGGGGGGGGGGCACACACGCACCTCAGTGACCCCCAGCCCCCACTCTCGGGGGCTGCTGCCCCTCCCCCTGCCTGGGCCACTCATTCATACACCCCGACTCCTTCACGCGTCCCTCACATGGGCCCTGGGCGCAGAGGGCCTGGCCGGTGAAGGAGCCAGCAGTTGGGTGTAGGGCGGGCGCTACCCTCTGGAGGGAAATGGGGACAGATGTGGGGGGGTCGCCACAACCCCCGGGCTCCAGGGTTGGGCTGGGCAAGGCGAGGGCGACTCAGCTGGCGGAGCGGGCTCTCCGACGCCCCAGTCTGTCCCCGTGGGGACCCCGAGGCCCAGCAGGAGCCCAGGCCTGAGCTCACACAGCAGCCCGGTGTGCTCCCCAGGTGCAGGCAGGAAGACATTTGGTTATCGAGCACGGTGTCAGGTGACAGCCACCCATGGGGCTAAGGACTTCCTGTGCGTCCCCAGGGCCCGGCGCTCCACAAAGGGTCCTCACAGCCTTGCTGGCCCTCAGCCCTCCCTCCTCAGGGAGCCTGCACCTAGGTGACCCCACATTAGACCCTCCCCGTCGGGGCAGCCCCGGGCGGCCAGTGGCAGCAGGGCCACATGGACATCACAGGTCCCCCAGAGACCTTGGAGCTGCCCCACAAATGTACCCGTCCCGTCCGGCGGCTTGCTCAGCCTCCCACTGGAGTCGAGGGTCTCTCTCCCCGGGGCCCTGGGCCGGGCAGGCTTCCTGCAGGAGGAGGCAGTGAGTGGGGAGCTGGTCCGCGCGGGCAGGCCAGGTCCATCTGGGAGACAGGCCCAGTGAGCCCAGGGGCCTTAGTGTCGGGCCCAAGGGGTCTCCTCCACAGAGTGGTTGTCTCCCAGCCCCGGCCAGGCCGATGACAGAGGCGAGAGGGTGTCCTGTGTGAAGAGCCCCCTGCCGTGGGCCCTGTTTCTTGAGGGGCTGTGCGGTCGGCTCAGGCTCCGTCCTCAGTGACCAGCCACCCTTGCCACCGGACTCTGTCCTGACTTGGGGGCTTTGGTCTGAGGCCTTTGGGTCACAGGTCCCTGTGGGTTACAGGGACTTCCAAGGCTTGCAGTCACCCAAGCAGCACAGAGAGCCCCAAGATTTCTGGGGTTGGAGACATCCACGGTGCCTGCCCGCTGGGTGCCAGGCATCTCTGCACCCCCTTTACGACTGAGGAAACACTCTCCGGGGCCTGGGCCAGCAACCTGGGTTGCAGGGGACCAGGAGGAGGCCCCAAGCTTGCAGGACACTAAGCCCCAAAGGCCAGGGCATGTGGGCCCAAAGAAGCCCAAAGGCCCTGCCCCCCGCCCACAGCAGGGAGCCGGGCCGGGGGCAGGGGTGTGTGTGTGTGTGTGTGTGTGTGTGTGTGTGTGTGGAGTAAGTAGGCCAGGGCTCTGTGCTGCGTTGCTATGGCCCCGCCAGCGCTGCTCTGCGGGCTTCCTCCCGGGCCTCGTTCCCAGGACGCCTGAGCACATGCCAGGCGTCCCCCCCACCCTGCTGGCCCCGTCCCCATCGGGGGCTGCTCCCAGGCTCCCAGCCCTTCGCTCCCCCAGGCCCCTTGCCCACCCACAGGCTAGCCAGGCATCACAGCAGGGCGTGTCCGTTTCACGTTGCCACACGCACACATACATGTGCATGCAGACACAACACACGTACACATTCATTCACACGTGCACACACACATGCACAGTATGCATGCACACCATATGTGGTGCTGGGTGAAGCTGCAGGAGCCCCTGCATTTCGTGTCTCCGAGGGCTTCCCGGACACCCTCCGGGGCGGAGGAGGGAGAGCAGGGGGAGGGGAGGTGCAGCCTGGAGCCGGCCTCAGAGGCCTGGGCCAGGACCGCCCAGCTGCTTTGTCTGTTTGCTGACTACAGGGAGAAGGCGGCTGCTCTGCAGGCCTGGGGTTTAGGGTCCGCACGGGCCTACAGGGAAGAGGTGAGGGTTCCCCTCTAGGAGGTGGGGGCCCCGCTGGCTGCTGCCACCCCCACCCCCAGGCTCCCTGTGCATCTCACTGAACTCAGTCTCACCACAAAGCTCGCTGCCCACGTCACAGATGGGGCCCAGAGACATGCTGGTGGGGAGTGACCATGGGGCTCACCCGAGTCTGGCCCTAGACTGATATCAAAGGGTGGAGCCTGAGCACTGGGGAGGGAGCTGCTGGAGAGCAGCGGTGAGCCCCCCCCCCCAGCTGTGCCCTGGGCTGCGCTGCTGGGCCCCAGGAGAGGAGGCTCAGCCATGGGCACCAGTGCCACCACCCCACCCCCATCCCACTCAGCTGCGGGGGCGGTGTGGGGCCAGCCTCCAGAGGCCTCCAGACGTGTCAGGGGCACCTCAGCTGTCCCCTGAGCTGTCCTGGCGCTGTGGACCCCTCTGTACAGTGTGGGGGCCCTGTCGGCCGGGGTGGGCCCTGGGAGGACTCTTAGAGGGACACTGAGGCTCAGAGAAGGACAGGACCTGGCAGGCTCCTTGAGCCCCAGGAGCAGCAGGGCAGCCACAGCCTCCCACCCACTGCCCACAGCAGCCTTCCTGCCCCGAGGGTCCAGGCTGCCCACATGCTGGGGCCCTGCCTTCTCTCCAGCTTCCCTAACTTTCTCAGCCCTGCTGCCCCAGACCCCAAAACATGGCAGCCCTAGGGGGCCCAGGGGCGGAGCATGGTCAGCCAGAGGGTCTGTCTAAGTCCAGAGCACCACAGAGCCTGCGGGTGCACTCCAGGCGGTGGCACTGGCAGTGATGTCGAATTTGGTGTGGGCGTGAGGTCGGGGGTCAGTTACCCAGGGGTGGGGATGAGGCTCCCTGGAGTTGGGGCCCAGCGCCCAGACCTCCCGGCCCCAGCCCATGCTTGTCACCCCACGTGGGCTGAGCTGGCCAGGGCCTGAGACTGGCCTGCTGGACACCAGGGCCAGGAGGGGCGAATTGGAATCTGTGACACCCACAGGGTTCACAGGGACTTCGGATTGTGGGCCGGCCCAGCAGAAGCGCACGCGCCGCTCCCGGGCAGGAGGTGCAGCCAGACCGCCGCGGCCACCTGGCCACCCTTGCGAAGCAGGTGCGCCCGGCAGGGGCCCAGGCGCGACAACTGCGCGTAGGCAGCCTGCCAGCTCCGAACTGCGCACTCCTCGCCCGGAGCTCCGCCAAGCCGGGCCGTGGGTGCCTCCTGGCGGCCGCTCGGAGACCCTGCAGACGGGCGGGGCGCAACCAGCCTGGAGACTTCAAGGTGGAGGTGCTTCGTGCTGAGGGCCCGCCCTCTCCCCGCTGGCGGGCAGGCCCCCCAACGCACTGAAACTCAGACAAGCCTCTTGGGGTCTCGTCTGGAGGGACTCCCTGGGGTACTCTGGGACGCTGGGGTACAGGCCTAGCACCTGGCCGACATCCAGGGCCAAAGTCACCAGGCCAGGCTTGCTAGGGCTGCTCGGGCCGGGGGAGGGGCTCCCCCAGGAGTGCCCGGTTCCAAAGGCCAGCGGACCCTGGCTCTCTGTTCTGGGGGTCTCTGGCCCAGCAACTCTGCCTCCCCAGGCGCCCAAAGCTCCTCCCGCAGCCAACGTGGCCCCGTGGCATCCTGCCCTCCGGCGGCAGAGTCAGGCTGGACACTTTCTGCAGACCACGTGGCCCCCCCATCGCAGGGCCGCCCCAATTGCCTTGTGGGTCCTAGAGCGCCTGCCCTTCCTTTGAGTGGCTGGGTCAGGGGTGAGGGGGCGGGACAGGAACCAGGGCTTCCCCGGGGAAGTGAGGCAGGCGGACCCAGCTGGCCTCTGAGCCCTGACTGTGAGAGGACAGCAGTGGGGTAGGGCTCAGGAGCCGAAAGGTCCTTCTGCCGATGACCCAGCCACTCACCATGACCTTGGGACGAGGACAAGATGGAGGCAAATTGTGTTTGTCAGACAGGGAGGGAGCCAGGGGCCTGGGGCCGGGGTGCTGGGTCAAGACCACCCCCACCATGAGGACTAGCTGGAGGACCCACTTCCCAGTTGTAATTCAAGACAGACTCGGGGCAGAGAAAGACGCTGGTGCAAGGCAGCCTTTCTGCTTCCCGTGAAAAGCGGTCCTGCCCTTTGGAGCTCAGGCCGCATTGATTCCATGAGGCCACAGCCTTTGCCTTGGGTGTGAAGGACCCCGTGTCAGCAGACAGAGCAGGGCCAGGCAGACCCCAGCCCAGGGGCTGCGGGGCTTAGGCCCGAGCTGTCTGCTGCTGTGCAGGCCCATGAGGGGCCTTCACGGGTTCCGGGCCTGGACTGCGCGGGAGGCGCTGGTGGCCGGGGGTCCCGTGTGGAAGCCGGGCTGGGTGGGGTTCGGCGCTCTCTGCGGCAGAGGACTCATCGACACAGGCTCCCGCCCAATCTCCACTACAAAGGGCAGCTGAAGGGTTTTAAAATTTCATTAAGTAATTCAGGTTATGCTAACATGTACATTCCTGAATGATCCTGAATATTTAAGACATACTATTAGGATAGCAACATGGTCAGTACAGAGGGGACAGGAACCAACATGCTGGAGTGACATGCCTTTGGCACACACCAGATTCGATGGCGACTATGTCTCCAGTTATTGTAAGTGCCCGATGAGTCAAAAGCGGAAAAGCTTTGCTTAAAAAAACCGTATGTAGAGGGTCAGTTTAGACCCTTAAAAACCAGGGGGAAATTGGCAGATGGATCAACCGAGGAAACCGGCGGAACTTCAACGTGCGGAATCATTGCGGAGGAACAGAGCACGGAAGTGAGCTTGGCTGACAATGCTGATTGCGTTTATTTTTCGGATGGCAACAGGCTGTCTGCTGTGGCTGGGCCGATGGGGGCGGGGCAAGAGCAGACACCCTCAGCTGGGCTCTGCACAAATATGGATGACACTGCCGAAGGCTGGCCACGCATTCTTAGGGGGCAGGTTTTACTTCTAATACAGGTTCTCACGTCAGATCACAAATGCACAGCACGTGAGAAGCCCGACTTAAAGAGGACTCGGCACGGACGGGGGTCAGGAATGTGTCACGAGGGCTCATTATGGGAAAGTGTAGTACAAGGAACTTGGACAGACCACACGGGAGCCCCACACCATGACGACCCTCAAGGCTGGTCTGTTCTGGTGACTCACAGTACAGCCAGGGGACAGTGGCCGGGTTCCACACCCCACCCCCACACGCTCCTGGGGAGCCGGCTCTCCACAGCCTGCAGGAAGCCTGAGAAATGAACAGCAGGCAGAGCTGTTAGTGAAGAATGATGCTTCTGAAGGAGACAGGGCCCCATGACCTTCGGCTGTGAAGTTGAAGTTCGGCTGAGGCAGGTGCCTGGGGTGCCTCACAGGGAAGGCCCAGCGCCCCAGCTCAGCTGCTTGTGCGGACCCTCCAGTTACGACCCAGAGTAGTGATCCCACGGTGACTTTAGCCAAAGTGAACCGCCAATTAACTCATACTGAGACAGCGCACTCGGTTGCTGGGAGCTGGGTGTGCAAATGGGAGGGGCTCCCTTCCTGGGGACCTTGACAGGCCAGCAAACCCCTGTGCTAGCAGGAAGGAACCAGTGAGGGCTTTGGAAGGCCAGGCAGATGCAGAGTGGTCTGCCCAGGGACACGCTTTTGTCACCTCACAAAAGGTGCGGTGGGGAAACACGGGGCTGTTCGTCGACCTGCCCTATATTTAGCTGTTTGCACGAAGTTACGAAATTACTGAGAGGTGACAGAAGCCTGGAGTTCCAAAGATGAAGTGCAATGTGGGCACCCTGTGAAAGGCAATCTCAGAAAGGGTGGCCTGGAAGTGTGACCCTGGCTGCATCGCCTTGTCAAGGCACTTCTGGGGACTCCGAGGTTCATCGCCGGCAACCCGGGGCCTCAGGAAGAACTTACGGGAATACGTGCCCTGTGGCAGCAGCAGTAGAACTCCACACACTGACAGGCTGTCTTGGCTCTTTCCCACCCGGGGAGAAGCCCCGAGCCAGTCACATGAGCAGAGGGGGCCCGGCAGGCATGCGGAGCCCTGTCCCCAACCTGGGCCCTGGAGTGCTACACTGAAGGTGCCAGAAGCTGATGGCCAACAGCCTCACCAGCAGCACAGGTCTGGTCCTGCGGCTGCAGATGGCGCCCGCTCCACCTGGCTGGCCATGGCTCATGAGCACGCCCGTGCACAGCATGAATGGCGGAAGCAGCTGTCAGATGCCACCTATGCAGGATGCCGGCCACTCGTCCTGTCCTCGTGGTCCCGCCTCATGGAAGGGTGGTCCTTTTCTCAAGGTCCCTCGACTTCATCAAAATGCTCCCATCCTTGTGAGTTACTAAGGAAAACTAAGTTTTTACAAAAAACAACTTGAAAGTAGTTCTAAGTTGTGGGTGTTTGGTCCCCTGCACAGCAGTCTCAAAGGTTTCTTTGCTATGGATTCTCATCATTTCTCCTGTCACACGCACAAAAAACTGCCCCCCCCCCACCAAGCAGAGTATGGGGAGAAATACACTTTTCAGACAAACCTTGTGAAAGAACAGACCATTCTGAAAAAAGCAGCCCCGCCCAGTTTGACTGGGCGGGACCCGTTGGGCTTTATAAACAGGAAGTCCCTGGGCTTCACTCTGGCTGGCGAAGTGCAGAAGCTCGGCTGGGGGCTCAGAGCTGGCACATGACCAACCCCCCCCCCCCACCAAGGCACCTGCTCGCTGGGGCTGTTTCCAGATTCTGGAACATGCATTTTTTTGCTTCTGCACAACCTAGTTAAAAATGACAGAAGGTGCCCCTATTCCATTTTCAGATGGAAAAACAAAACACAACATGCAGATAATCCAAATGAAAAAAATCAGTGTGCTGTAATGACATTTGTTTTGCAACATCGGAAGCAGCAGATACTGAATATAATTTGCTTAAATCATAAATACTGAGACTGAAATATGCACGCGTCAGTCACACGCAGGCCCGACGACCCGGAAGCGCCCCGCGCGCACGCGCGCGCCTGTGCAAAGTGCAGACCCGGAAGCGGGCCCGGCGGCCTCAGTACTCCCACTCGTCGGACTTGAGGTCCAGGTAGCTGAGGATGCTCTGCGCCAGCTTCACGGCCTGCTTGCGGGCGGCCTTGCACTTCTCCTCGCCCTGCGGGTCCACGGCGTCCAGGGCCAGCAGCTGCTTGGTGAGCAGTTCCTCCAGCCGGATGTAGTTCTTGTCGGTTCGGTTCCCATCAAAGGACAGCACTTCCCCCAAGATCTCGGACAGGTGGCCCAGGATGTTCCAGACGGCTCTGTGAGACGGGTGCTCCTCGCCCGTGAACGACTTCCTCTTCTCCAGGGCCTCCTTCAGGTCTATGTGCGTGATGAGCGTCTGTACCGCGATCACCGCTCTCCTCCTGGCCTCGCGGATGCACGGGTTCCTCTCCAAGCTCACCTGGTCCAGCTGGCCGATGAGGCCCTGCAGCTCTGTCTTGGAGCTCAGGTACAGCTCAGGGGGGCTCTGGGCTTGCAGCAGCTCGTTTTTAATTTCCCGCATTCTTGTGAGGACCTTTTCTATTTCTATGATGGAGTGATTCTGCCCCAGGTCAAAGGCGCGGGCGGCGTCTGCCTCGTCCTCTAGGTCCAGGTACTTTAGTAGCTTGTTGATGTCCTCCACGACCTCTCTTCGGTAGTTCCGGACGTCGGTGCGCCCGCAAACGTCCAAAGCATCCAGGTCCGCTGTTAGCCCAGAGAGCACGCAGGATAAATGCCTGCAGGTCTCGTCGCTGCTCACGCCCATGAGCAGTGCGATCAGGGTGCCTCTGGCCTTATTCACCTCGCACATGACCGCATTGATCCTGGCCACTGAAGGGTGCGCATCCTCGGGGAGCGGCAGGGATGCCTGCTTCCTCGTGCAGTCCTCGATGATCTCCTGCACCGCACAGATCTTGGCGAGGGTGTGGTACCGCGCCTTCCGCAAGGAAATCTTCCCACCCGTCTTCACATGCGTCAGCCGCAGAATGATGTCCTGGATGCCTTCCTCAAACTCCACGGTCTCACAGGTGCCGCCACTGTAGAACGGCACGATCTTCTCCTCCACCAGGGACTGGGCTTCTTGGAAGATGTTCTGTATTTCCATCCGGTGCGGGTGGCTTGCGTTCTGCTCTAGCTCCTTGAGGAGCCGCTCTGTCTCTTGAGCCGCCCTCTTCCGGGCTTGCTGGACATCTCCTCTCCCCTCCGTATCAACAGAGTCTATTTCAAAAAGCTGTTTCATTAGCATCCTCTCCAAGTTCTTGTAACTCTTGTCATTTGGCAGGCCGCTGAAGCCGACGACTTGCTGTTCCATACTCTTCACTTCCTTCTGGATTTCCTGCAGCCTGTGGATGGAAGGGTGTTGGTTTCCCATGTCCATGCTTTGGGAGGGTTCGGTTTCACAAGCACTGAAAGAGGACGAGAGCCACAGCTTATTACACGACAGAATCTCTGCCGAATGGCAGCCACGTATTAATTAATGGATTCTAAAATGCTTGTTTTGAAAAGCTATGTTCAAAAGGGCCGGTCACTACTGCAGTCCAGGAACAGCGGGCACAGGGGCAGGAAGAAGGGACTCACTGACTCCTGCTCCTGAGAACCCTCACCGCCTGGTGCCCCAGACCAGTGGGTGACTGTGGTCTGCGAGCTGCAGCTCCGGGCCCAGTGCGCCAGTCCCTCCAGGGGCCCCTGGAGCAGTAGGGCGCTCTTGCTGCGTGGGGCCTGAACGTGTCTGACCTCTCAGCCCGGACGGCGCAGGCATCCTTAGTCTAACACTGGACACTGCTGGTCGGCACTGGCAGGGCCGGTTTGTGGAATGTAAACTAGCCACTCCGCGGCCTTCGAGGCTGACCAGCCTATCTCGGCTTCCATCTGGCCAAAAGCTATCTATGTCCGAGTTTCCGGAAAAAGTAATTCTAAGAGAAACATACACCCGCAGTTCCCAGACGCCCCTGAAGGGCCGTTTCCAGGGTCCTCTGTTCCCTCGACCCTGCCAGCACCTCACAGACCTTCCCCGCGGGATGTGAAATTCCCTAGGGAGGGAAGGGCGCGGGGTTATGCCAAAGGGCACCATCTTGGGCTTTGGAAGCCTCGTACCTCCCCGGCCCTATCATGCTCCCCTCCCCTCCCCCCCAAAATGTGACAACTAAATAACGAGTTCACTAGCCTCCCGTCATGCTCCTGGGTTTCTAGGAAACAGCTCACTGGAAAGAAATAGATAATCGATGGAAACCAGTCCCTCGCGGGTGTCCGAGCCGCGAACACGCCTCTTGGAGGCCACGAAGGGCAGGCTGCCCGCCTTCTTTCCTCCGCGTTCCGCTTCCCGCCCGGCACTTTACCCAGAAGAGAGCTAACTGGTTTGGTCTTGGCTTCCCGTAGGTGAGTGGCGAGGTGGAAGATCAGCCCTTTACGGGGTGCGGCACCGGCCCTGGGCCCCAAGCTGCATCCCTCTCGCCCCTCCCGGCTAGGTCTGAACCGGGCAGCGGGTGAAGGGGCCGGCGGTGGCGGTGGCAGGTACTAGCCCTGGCGGCCGCTCCGGGCGTGTCGCCCGGGCCCCGGACGCGCTCTCCAGCCTGACCTCACAATGGCCCGCGGAGGTGGGGGCGGCAGCGTTCCGCCCGCCCATGGAGCAGGAGGGAGGAGATGCGAGTCCCACTCGGAGATCCGGCTCCGCCCCGCCCGCGGCTGATCCAGAGGCCTCGGCTGCACTGAGCTCCGCGAGCGCCGGGCAGGAGCGGTCCTCCGGGTCCGCGCCTGGGGTGGGGGGTGCGCACAGCCGGAGAAGGAGGAAGCTGGCGCTGCCGGCGCGCCGCGCTCACCTGGGCCGCGTGCGCCATCGCGCGCGCTTGCGCCTTCCCGCGTACCGCCGCCGACTCCGTCTGACTCTGTGGCTCCGACAGTCGCCCGCCCAGCAGCCCCGCCCCGGGCCAAACGCCCACGATCCTGGGAAAACGTCCTCCGCCGTCAGGTCGCGCTCCGCGCGGAGTCCGCTTCTAGTTGCCGTGTCCTGCAGCCTGGAGTGGCCGCCGCTAAGAAGCGGCTGCCGGGGTCGCCCACGCCGTCCCGCCGCCCCCGCAGTCCATCCGACACGGGGAACAAGCACAGTCGGCCCACAGCTCCCCGCCCTCTGGCTTTGCGACGCGTCGTAAGGCAGCCGGGCGCGCCGTCGCGACTGCGCTGTGGGAGCTGGTGGGGGACGCGGGCCATGGCCGCCTGGCGGGCCTTGGGAAAGAGCCGTCACGCTCCTCTGAGCCGCGCCTTCGCCGGCAGCAGCTGTCGGCTCCTCCCGGAGCGCGGCGCCGAGTGCAGGGATGCGGCGCCCAGCCGGGTGAGCGGGGTTCCCGGAGGGGTTGGGCCGGGAGGGGTGCCCGCTCAGGCCGCGCCCCTGGAACACCTGTGCCTCCGGCAACCTGAGCGCCCTACTGCGGCGGCCGCCGCTGAGCCCCGGGGTCCGGGGTCCGCCCCTTGGCCTGGGGAGCTGAGGCTACGCGCCCGCGCAGGTGATGGACTTGCTGCTGTCGTAGGGCCAGCTGGCGGTTGGTACGTGCCTCGTTCCTCCTCGAGGGTGACTTCCTTAAAGAACTCGTGAGGCGCACAGCTCGTTTTTTGTTTGTTTGTTTGTATTTTGATTTTGTTGAGATTTTTAGTATCAAGAAAAAGACCGTTAGTGCTTTTCCTCAAGCGCTGGCAAACTTCGTCATCGTATTTTGTAGGACTTCACGCTGACCCCTTTTTCTTCTTTGGAAACCGCGCACGTGCGTGTATTCCTGACCAGAGAGCCGCCAAGGCTTGTGTCCGGCAGGCAGGTTCTGTGAGTTGCACTTCTCCGGGGAAGTATGTTGTGTTTCGGGGAGTCGGAGGCCTTTATTCCAGCAGCCACGTGAAGTGTTGACTAATGGAATAGTTAAACAAAGCACCCAAACATCAGGTTTGCTGACGGGCTAACGAGGGGGGCTGGAAAGCCTGGTTGCAACAGTCATTAAATAAGGGGACAAAAGAGCCTGTTTGAAGAATTCGAAAATGTGTCTGCCTGTGAGTTTTCGTGCCTTTTGGTCTGTTGTTACTAACATTCTTTTGTAAATGTGGCTTTGGAAGTCTGTCTAGGTGACAGTTTAGAGGAGTTAACCAGGGCAACGGGTCCCCCAGAGGCTGGGCCCCTGGCTGGGCCCCTGATACAGGATGGCAGCTCTGACCTCGATTCACATACGCTGTCATCCCACTCACCCCACCCAGCACCCCACTCCTGGCGCAGAGAGGTTTTGAGCAGGTACTGGGAGTGCTCTGGCGGGGCAGGCAGCACCGCCCCCCAGGGGTGCGGACCCCCAGGAGGGCCCCCTTCTGCCCTCTGCTGTGGCAGTCCAGTGCTGAGCACCTGTTGGGCCACAGCCCTGTGGAGGTGGAGTTGGCGACCTGTGCGAAAGACCCTGCCCGAGAGACCCTGCCCGGCTTCAGCACGACGATGGCACCGGTGATGTTTTTTGGGTGGGGCACCTTATCCTAGATGCAGCAGGGGCAGAAAAAGGCCGTTTTCACCTGGGGCCGCTGGTGTTGCGTTTCTGTCCCATCTTTGTGTACCTCCTGCCGGGTTCTAGTTCCTGCTAGGAAAGTGTCGCAGAACCTGGGCTTGGGCGCTCCAAAGAAGTGGTCTTGAGCTGCTTCCTGCCTGCTGACTCCTCATCTGTGTAGCTTAATGTCATTGTTTAACTTGTCTGCACATCGTGATCGTGGAGAAGACTGAAAACCACAGCGCGCCCTGGCTGCTGTGGCTCAGTGGACTGAGCGCCCACCTGTGAAGTGGGGGGTCGCTGGTTGATCCCCCGTCGGGCACATGCCTGGTGTGGGCCAGGTCCCCAGTTGGGGGGCTTGTGTTTCTCTCCCTTTCTTTCTCCCTCTCTTCCCTTCTCTCTAAACATAAATATAATCTATTTTTATTTAAAAACATCGAATCAGTTGGTTGCCTTTCACACTCCCCCAGTGGGCTGGGTTCGCTGGCCTTTGTGGCGATGGTTAATGTTCATTGAGCGCCTGCAAGTGCTGTTCCGAGAGTCCTACGTGGTTTGACTTACGGCCCCTCAGAGTTTACGCAGTCGTTGCTCTTGCCACCCCCGTTTCACAGGTGAGGCAACTCGGGGACTGGGAGACTGAGTGCCTGTCCCGAGATCGTCACATCTGCACACGGCAAGTGTGTGTGCTTGCGGTGGTTACATCCAGAAGAGAGGGAATGAGCTTTTTCTTCTAGTGATTTTTGCATCAGAAGGAACAAAGAAGCTGGCCCTCTGTGTGGACGGGTAGCACTTATAGGTAACAAAGAATGGAAGTCTGATCTCATGGTTTGCTTAGATTTTCAGTACAGAGAATGCTCTGCAAACCCCGAAGTGTAGAATAAACATTCTAAGGAGGAAGTTGAAACTCAAAGTAGATGAGACACCAGTGAGAGGTCTCATGGGATATTAAAGTTAACGTGGCATTGCTAGTACAAAGGGTTTCAGCAGTTAGTTGAAAAAATTAAAGCTGGAGGGGAAGACTTCAAAAACCATGCTCCGCTCCATTGTCATAAGGGTGAGGAATTTAGAACCCAGAGCGGTCGGGTGACGTGCCTGGTGATGTGCCGTGGAGGCCAGCTCCCGCCCGGTTTTCTGCTCTCTCAGCCCAGGGTTCTCATGTCGCTGTAACAGGGCCCCCCATGCCCTAGGAAGTGGGGGAGGCATTTGCTCTGCGCAGGGGTGACTGGAGACGTGGCCCCTTGCTGAACATGGCGGCTGGGAGAGGGACACTGGCCCTCGTAGGTTGGAGGGCCGGACACACCCACTGGCTTGGGGGCGCATGGAATTCTGGGAGAGGACTTCTGAAACTGAGCGCCAGGGCGCAGGAGGGCGGGTGGTTCCATCCCCTTTGTGGGGGCGGTGTCAGTGGTGGCCAGTGGAGCCTGTGCTGCGGCCTGGGGCAGCGGCTCCTGAAAGATGCCGAGCTGGACAGCGACGAGTCCTGCTTGGCCACCCACGTTCACAGCACCTGGGTGGGAGAAGGGCTTCCCGGCGCAACCTTGGACTGTGCTGGCCGAGGTGACAGGGTGGCTTCTCTCTGGGTGTCTTGGAGGGACGGCTGTGAGGCAGATGCTTGCCGTTGTTCCCAAAGCCCTGGTGACGGCAGCCAGCGCTGGGAGCGGGAGTTTGTTCCCCGTATGGTCTCGGTTCCTGAACCTGAACCTCTGCACGCGCTGTGATGCAGATCTTTGAGCGGCTGTTCCTGATGCGTCCTTGGACTGACTTCTCTGCCCCAACTGTCGTCACCCAGCTGTTTTAGGCAGAAACTTGCCATTAAGTAAAAGATCTTTTCCACCCAATTCTGTCTTCGGAGGTTTGCCGGGTAGGTGGTGAGCAGCAGCTCCGCCCCCCACGGTTGGCCTTGGTGACTTTACCAAATGCTTTTCTTCACCCAGTGGAGTGGCCCGAGTCACCCCTCTCTTTCCGCGCGGAATCACCCTGGCTCACTGACTCGGTTCCTGTGCTCAGGACCCTTTGAAAGTGCGTGTGGAGAGCGACAAAGACAAGGCGTCATCGCTCTGTGTCCAGTACCCACTGCTACACTGGCCTGTTGGTCACTGTTCGTCTCGTCCTGACCCCCATCCCGCACCCCACCCCGGTCCCCGGTAATTCAGTGGCAGTCATCAGACATTGAACTTCATCTGCAATTATTTCAGTACCTTTGAGAGATGAGGCCTTAAAAAAAGATACGTAAACAGAAGACCATTGTCACACCTAAAAATATGATAATGATTCCTTAACTCCAGTAAATGGCAATGCTTGGGTTTTTTTAGATTGTCTCAGAAATGTCAGGAATGGCTGTTCTTTAAAGGATTATGTTATTCTCATTTAAGAGAGAGACAAGCATCAATGTGAGAGAAACATAGATCGGTTGCCTCCACATGTGTCCCAACTGGGGATCAAACTGACAACCCAGACCTGTGCCCTGACCGGGAATCGAACCAGTGACCTTTCGGTGTACAAGGCGACCCTCAACCTGCTGAGCCGCACTGGCCAGGGCAGGACTGTTTTCTTCTACAGTTTGTTTTTGTCAGGGTGGAAGGAGGTCTACGTGTTATGATTGGTTGATGTGCTTTTATTTCTCTTAATGTCTAGGTTTTGACTCCATCCCTTTCCTTTCCTTTTTTTTTTTTTTTAAAGAAAAGCAGTTTATTTGGGGCAGGGAAAGGATGTGATGTGCCCATTCAAAGTCCCTGCCACCTGGATCTTTCTGGTCCCGTCCCCATGGTGTGACTTAACATGACCATGCGTCTCCTGTGAATTGACAGCTGTGTCCTGGAGCCTCATCCTCATTCATACTCGACTTTTTTCTTTTTCTGAGAAGACTGCTCCTTGGTGGTGTGTTGCTCCATCGGGATTGATTGCTTTTCTGATGTTAAACCAGCCTTGCGCCCCTGGTATCCAGTCATCTTGGTCCCGAGGTGCCGGCCCTTTGCCCGGATGTGCTGGTTTGTCTGGGCGTCTCCAACCCTCTAGAGGAAAAAGGGGGCTTTTGGCTCCCCTCTCAGAGGAGGCGAGACGGGAACCAGGGACCAGGGACGCCCTCGAACACTCCGGCTGCCGGTCCCGCTCCTCTCACCCTCGCCTGTTGCTGGGACTCAGGTGCTCCGCATGCTGTCCTTGGGAGCCTGTGGGGAAGAGGGTGCTGGGACAGGTCCCCACCCTGAGTCCTGGCTTCTGGAAGGGGAGGCCCCAGGGTGGGTGTGTGCTGCGGGCCTCTGGAGCCTATGGGGGAGCAGAGAGCTGGAGCCTGGCGGCTGGTGGCTGCACCGGAGAAGCTGGCAGGTTACAGGGAGGGACAGATGCTGGAAGCTCTGCTCGCAGGCGCAGCCCTGCAGGGGCCCTCAGGCAGGTGAGGGCACGCACCACCCCACCCATGGGGCCCGGGGATGGGGGGGGGAGGCCAGGGCTGTCAGGTCGCAGCAGGTCTTCCGGCCCCTCCCGTCCCCTCCTCTGGGGAAGCTTGTGCTGCAAGAACTGTAAATTACAGTAATTATTCACTTCAAAGCGACGTTTCCTTTTACAAAGGACTTTCTCCCTCGTCCCACAAGTCCCTTGTCCCTTTGAAATAGCAGTTCTTGGGGAACAGAGGCAGGCGAGATGTTTGTGGGGAGCCCAGAGGAACAGCCCTCCCAGCTTGTAAGGGAAGCGGAGGATGGTGTCATGCTTGCTCGGGTGACTTGCCGGGAGCCTGGAGAGGCTGGGAGAGGCCAGAAGAGGCCAGCACCACTGGGGTGGCTCCTGTAACCCTTCCTGGTGGGGAACTTTGAGGGGTGGGGGCTGGGGGCGGCCTGGGAAGGTGGAAACCAGGTGATCAGCACTGTTGGGGTGGGGGGAACTCTTCCCTTCTGCTCCTTGCTGCTGGCAGAGCAGACTTGTTAGGGGGCGGGTGCAGGGCAGGAGCCCTGCCCTGCCGGGACCTCTGCCTCTGCCCGCTGGGGGCCTCTGTGGGCATTGCCTTCAGTTTCTGAGAAGGGCCTGGGGGGAGAAGGTCCAGAAAAAGTTGCAGAGAGTGGTTTCTAAAAGCTCTTTTTTCGTTTCACAAGCCAATAGGCAGCTGTGATTGGACGCCATTCTTTGACGGTGGATGGTGACGTGCGGACCCACAGAGGCCAGTCCTGCCTGCGCCTCTTGAACGGGGTGCTCAGCCCGGAGCCGACTGGACCGGTCCGGTCCGACCTGCGGGTCTGAGGTGCTCCAGGTCTGAGCGGGCAGTGGCTCTGCCACCAGGGGCCCTGTCACTCTCTCTCAGGGAGGGTGCCCTCCTTCCTGCCCGTGTGGCTGTGCCAGCCCTTCGTCTGGAACCTTCCACTTGGGCTGTGCCTCTTAGGGGCCCAGTGTTACTTCTCAGTGACACCGGGAGAGGCCTGCGGAGCTACCAGACCGAGGTGGCGATGGCCTGCAGTGACGTTGAGTCTGCAGGAAGGGCGGAGCGGAAACAGATACTCACCAAAGACCAGCAGCTATGGAAGGGCACTCGTTCGTTCAAGGGTTTTATCTACTTTCAGACAGAGGGGAAGGGAGGCAGAAAGAGAGGGAGAGAAACATCAGTGTGTGCTTGCCTCTCACACACCCCCTACTGGGGACCTGGCCCGCAACCCAGGCGTGTGCCCTGACTGGGGTTCAAACTGGTGACCCTTTGGGTTTGCAGACAGCACTCGACCCTCTGAGCCACAGCACTCCTGACGGTGGGGAATTCTGGCTCGCTCAGAACTCCTGGGCGTTCTGAGGCTAGTTTGTCAGTAATTGGCATATCTGTAAACTTGACATCTCTGTCCACCAAATCATTTATCTAAATCAAAATTTTGAAGATGATGTGCATTTAATTGTCTTTGTCAAGGTGTGATTTATATGCAGTAAAATGAATATACCCGCTGTGAGGGTGCATTTGGTGCGTTCTGACAGGTGTGTGAATCTTTGCAGACCCCACCCCGGTGAGATCAAGATGGTGCCTCCAGGCCCCCTCTCCCCACCCCAGGCAACCGCTGGTCTGGGTACTTGTCCCAGAATGTCACATAGGTGGAGCCACCTGGTCTGCCCTCACTGGTGCCTGGTTCTCTGTTGTTTTGGGACCTCCACATGCTGTGTGTGGGTCCGCGGCTCGCCCCTGTCTGGTGCTGTGGAGGGAGGGTTCTTCCTGGAGGGAGGGCTCGGGGCAGAATCCTGGTCCCCCCAGTGCTCTGCAGGGCTTGCTTGTTAGAAAACCAGGTGTAGAGACTTCCGACTGGAGTTGTGTGTTCCCCTATGAACTTCGGTTACATCGATCCTTCAAAAGACCAATGGAAAGGCAGTCCTTGGATTAACTGAATAACTTTTTAATTTTAGTATCAGCCCTGGCTGGTGTGGCTCAGTGGACTGAGCAGCAGCCTGTGAACCAAGGGGTCACAGGTTCAATTCCCAGTTAGGGCACATGCTTGGGTTGTGGGCCAGGTCCCAGGTTGGGAGGCTCATGAGAAGTGACCGACTGATGCTTCTCTCCTCTGTCTTCCCTCCTCCTCTCTCTAAAAATAAATAAAATTGAAAAAATAATTTAAAAATCAGGCTTGTTGAAATCCAGTTTCCATTCACTAAAATTCACCCTGACAAACATGCGCACCACAGTCCGTGGAACATTTTCATGGCCCTGGAGATCCCTCTGTACCTGCCCAGCCCCTCCGTCCTCACTGGCGGAGGGTCACGCGGACGCTGGATGGCGGTTGCTTGCGTGGCGCAGTGCGCCTGCCTCCCTGGGCCGCCTGAGGCTCTCCGTGGCCGGGCGGTGTGCTCATGCGCACACGTCACTTACTGGAGGAGGGGTGTTGGGCTGCTCCCAGGTTTGGGTGGTCATGAAGAAAGCCTCACATACAGGCTTTTGTGAGAACTCTTGCCTTGGATAAAGACATGGGGCGGGGGGGCGGGGTGCTGGACTGCGTGCGGGGGGGGGGGGGGGGCCGGTGTTTTCTCCCGGCCTGCGGGTTGTCCTCACTGGCTTCGCTGTGTTCGTTGGAGAGCGGACACCTCCTCCCGGCGCCGCCCAGTCCCCTGGACTGTTTTTCGTGTTGAGAAAATCGGGGCTTCACCCCAGATCGTGCCGTCTTCCCCTGCGGCTCCCAGGTTTTACAGAGCGGGTCTCGCACTCAGGTCTGGGGTCCGCCGGGAGGACACCTTTGCATGTGGTGCGAGGCCCGGGCTGAGGGTCCGGTGCACGCGTTGAATCCCTTTGCCGTGGTGGGAATGTGCGCATTGGTCACAGTCCTGCAGGAGGAGGAGGACGCCCCCCAGGACCTCCCGTCGGCCCGGACTGCGCGTTCCGACGCCGGAGGTCCGTCTGGCTGACTGTGCGTTTCCTTGCAGGCCTCGGGGTTCCGCCCCCCTAGCCATTCTCACCGGGACTGGATTGGACCACCAGACAAGCTTTCCAACCTGCGGCCCGTCCACTTTTACATCCCCAAAGACGAATCGGCAGCGGAACAGAAGCTCAGAGAATTAAGACAAGAAACCCAGGAGTGGAACCAGCGGTTCTGGGCGAACCAGAACGTGACCTTTCTTAAGGTGAGGGTCTGTCCCCTGGGGAGGAGCAGTGACACGGGCGGCCACTTGGGGGCGCTAAGTCTTCAGTGTTTGCTTTGTCTCTCAGTTACCGCAGGTTCTTGGAAAGCCCGTGGTTCCTTCCGCGCTCTGGGCATTTAAGTCTTGTTTATGTCAGGCGACCTGCAAAACCGGTATGGTCGCGTGTTGCTGGTTTCCAAGAACCTGTCGATGCCCGTGTCTCAGCCTGGCCTCCCCCACACGCCTGTGCGTGTGTAGATGTATGGGTGGGCTTTGTACTATTTTTGTCAAGGCTGAGATTTCCTTTTTTAAAGATTGTATTTATTTATTTTTAGGCAGAGGGGGAGGGAGAAAGGGAAGAAGCGAAACATCAGTGTGTGGTTGCCTCACATGTACCCCCTACTGGGGACCCAGCCTGCAACCCAGGCGTGTGCCCTGACTGGGGATCAAACCTGCGACTCTCCAGTTTGCAGGCTGGTGCTCAGTTTACTGAGCCACACCAGCCAGGGCTGCATATACTTTTTAAAACAACACGTAGCTGTACCTAGAACGTATCAATCAGTCACGGGGTCACAAATCCTGAGACTTTGGAGGAGGGGAAGGGAGAAGCAGAACCAAAACACGGCCGTCAAGGTTCCTGAGATGGGGCTTCTGTGGCGTGTGCTCGTCCCTTCTGGGTGTGCAGACCCCCCGGCAGCACACTCGTGAACAAGCTGCGTGGGAAACAAGCACAGCTGCCCTCGTCCAGCAGGAGCACATCCAGGTTTCCTAGGTCCATCCGCCTCGGTGGGCTGCGTGGGGCGGGGCGGGCGCATCTCGTCCTGTGCTCCGTGGACAGTGCCCCCAGAGTGTGCTGATAGCTCGCTTTCAAGTCCCGTCTCAAGCAGGAGACCTGCGACCACTCAGAAGGTGGACCAGAGGCTTCGAGAGGCCGTTTCCCCGGAAACCCGTGCCCGGGCCTCCCAACAGCTCTGCGTCCTGGCTGGAGAGGCGGGAGACGGAAGGGCCCTTCCATGTTGTCTTCTTTCAGGAAAAAGAAGAGTTTATCCACTCGAGACTGAGAGCTAAAGGCCCGGGACTGAGAGCCAAGTCAGGTCAGTCCACTGGGTCGGTTTCTTGGGCGAGTGACTGCATGAGGCGGTGAAAACGGGAGGGGCCGGTCAGGGTCCCCCACTCTGTGCAACAGCTGTCTGCCCGCCCCCCTCTGGTGACCCTGGGTCATTTCTGACCTCCCCCAAAAAACTTTCTGATGAGAAGTCCAAAACCATGGACCCCAAAAGCCAAGTCTGTTCCTGGGCCAAGGCACCGGCCCTTCCTCAGCCTCGCCCGGGCCCCTCTAGAGCGAAGGGCAGGGGCGTGGAGTGACCCCGAGCTGGGCTCCGTCGCTGGCCTGGCCCCTCGAGTTGGGGTGGGGGGCGGCTCAGCTTCCAGTTCCAGCTGTGCCGGGCCCTTCGCCTGTGTGTCTGTTTTCCTTTCCGAGTGACCCGCAAGGTGGGTGCTGTTCCTTTTACATTCACGGGTGAGGGTGGGTCATTTAACGAGAGCTGCGGTGGTCGAGTACAAGGCCCTCGGCTCTGACCTGTGCGGTCGGGTCCCGAGGACGGCCCCAGCGGTTCTCAGCTCGCCTGGGCTGCTGTTCTGGCCGAGCTGAGGAGCAAGGCCTCCAGCCGCCTGGGCCACGAACCCGCGTGGACCAGGGCCAAGGTCGGAGGGTGCCAGCCCCCTAAGTCTGTCGACGGGGTCAGGTGGGGTCTGTGGGGGCTGCTTTGGAGACAAACCACCCTTCGTGGCGCGGGAGGGGGCGTTTCGAGTCCCGTCCATGGTGTCAAGGTGTTCCTACCGAGGGCAAGGTGTTCACTGAGAGTTAAAGGTTCACTGGGTAAAGCAGGAGAGGCTGCGGGAGAGGGAGGTGTCATCAGCCGTCTGATGGCGACCGGACGGGGAGGTGGGGGGCAGGCTGTCCCCCCCAGTGGGCAGAGGACACAGTGGGTCGGGCCCGCAGACTCCAGGGAGGGTATGTTCAGTAAATGACGTGGTAGAAACCAGTTACTTTGGTCCAGAAGAACTCACTTGGTTTCCTGTCCCCTGTGATACAAATATACCCCAAACAAGTCAAAGCTAATTATTGAAAGTCAGTTGTTTATGGATTAAAAGTTCAGACACGTAGCCCCCAGCTGTAGAGAGTCTAACAGACCAAGCTGACCGTTCTCTGGGGGAGCGGCGTGCTGGTGAGGATGCCCTCTGACCTGTCTGTGGCTCCGACCCAGGACCCTGCACCCCCAGCCTGGCGGCCCAGAGGGAACCCGGGACCCCCACCCTCCTGTCCCAGTTCCTCTGACCCCGCTGCTCAGCCTGCTCTGCTTCCCTCTCGGTTCATTGCTCTCCAGTGTGAGGAGGCAGCCCGAGGCCCCAGGGGTCAGGCCGTGCCCTGGAAGCAGAGGCCTGGGGGGCTTGCAAGGACGGCACCTGGCAAACCCGAGGGCTGAGGGCCAAACTGTCGTGTCCGGGAGACGAGTTAGGTGTGAACAGCATGCTGGTGGGGGTGTGCAGCCGAGGCGAAGGGCAGCTGGACTTCACAGAAAGCCGAGCGCAGGTGTAGACGTGACCACACACCGGTGGACGGTGCTGTGACCACCAGGAGGGAGTTGCTGGCCCCGAGTCGTACACCGTGAGTCAGAGCCGGCCAGGCCTGGTTCTCTGCGTCTGGCCCTCCCAGGGGCGCGGCCTGTTTCCTGTCACCGAGGCCCAGCAGCGCCCGGCGCCATGCACAGGTGTGGGGTGTGGGCCGGTGTTCACGGTGCTTCTGCTTGATGGCCAGCATCAGACTGTGACCTGTGTGCGGAACCTGGGCCTCTGCTGTCCTGCCTGCTGCTGGGACGTGGGGTGTCTGGGCCGGCCCAGCGGGGGCTCGGCTGCCCCTCAGGAGGTGCACCATGGGGACCCAGGTCCACCCCATGCCCTGCTCCCCAGCACTGAAGCCCTCGGGCCCGCGGCCCGGGTGCCCTTCCTCGGGCCCGCCTCCCACTCTGGCTCGGCCGGCCCCTCCACCGGTTCACCTGCCTGCGTCTTAGGCCTGTGCCGGTTCATAGCCCCTGATAGTTTTTGCCCGATTCTGTGCCTTGCGGGACCCTGGTCGTTCTTGGGGACCCAGCTGAGACGTCACCTTCCGAGGCCCTGGGCTCCCGTGGCTCCTCGGGCAGCAGGTCTTTCCTTTTCCTCCCGGCCTCCGTCTGCCTGGTCACTTGAGGTGTTGGCCGGGCGGCCGGGCCTCCCCTGTGAGGAGTGGACGTGCCGACCTGGGGCTGCGCCGCCCGCAGACCAGCCACAGCGGGTCCTCGGGTCCACGAGTGGGGCCTCACCCCGCCCGCGGGCCGGGCTCCGCTCCCTCTCAGATCAGTCCCGAGTCCTTTGTTCTGTCTGGTGCTCTCGTCAATAGAATTGTTTTTTTAACCTTGTTTCCAAATTGTTTATTGCTGGTGTGTAGAAACACAGCTGGGCCCTGGCTGGTGAGGCTCAGTGGATTTAGTGCTGGCCTGCGAACCAAAGGGTCACCGGTTCGATTCCCAGTCAGGGCACATGCTTGGGTCGTAGGGCAGGTCCCCAGTCGGGGCCACATGAGAGGCAGCCACACACTGATGTTTCTCTCCCTCTCTTTCTCCCTCCCTTTCCCTCTCTCTAAAAATAGATAAAGTCTTTAAAAACAAAGAAACAGAGTTGGGTGTCCTGCAACCTTGTAAGCTTTTTTTTTTTTTTTTTAATTTTTAAAGAAGATTTTATTCATTTTTGTCCAGAGGGAAAATGAAGGAGAAAGAGAGGTAGAGAAACATCAGTATGAGGTTGCCTCTTATGTGGCCCCTACTGGGGACCTGGCCTGCAACCCAGGCATGTGCCCTGACTGGGAATGGAACCGGCGACCCTTTGGTTTGCAGCCTGAGCTCAATCCACTGAGCTACACCAGCCAGGGCCTACACTCATTTGTTAGATTGATAGTCTTGTGTGGGTTCCTTTCCCTTAAGTATTAATGCTGAAGTTGACATTTATTTTCAGGTCAAAAGTTGACATTGAGTGCTGAAGAAATGGCTGACTTTTACAAGGAGTTTTTAAGTAAAAATTTTCAGAAGCATATGTATTATAACAGGTAGGTGTTTTTTCTTTCTCCTAAAGGTTGTAGTACTGTGTCTGTACTGGGTAGGATTTTTTTAACCTGAATTTGATGACCTTCATGCCGAAGGTGGAAGTCGCCGTAAACTCAGATTCGCACTTTCAGAGAAGGTCGACGCTGAAAGTGACTGGCCGGCCGCCCTGCGGTGCCTGGACGCCCCTCCAAGCGGAGCTGGCTCGGGGGAGGGGCAGCCCCGGAGGAGCCCAGGACTCTTGGGTCTGAGAGCAAGGAGGCCCCGGGGCCACGTGGCCCCACACGGGGCTCCCTCAGGCCAGAGATGCTGCCGAAGAAACTGCCCTCGGTGGATGAGAAATATATGAAACATCTCTGCAACCACGATGACACCGACAGGCGTGGGGGCACCTCTGGGGACCATGAGGCAGTCAGCTCTCTTCTGAAGATTGACAAAGGGAGGAAGGTGGGGGGGACCCGAGAGCACCTGGCCGTCCAGGGTCCCTGTGCCGAGCAACGGGCACGGCCTCTGGAAGAGGCAGAAGCTGGAGCAGGAGTGCAGGGCCCAGAGAGCCACCTGTCCCCGCAGAGGAAATGGGCCTGGGCACTGGTCCTCCCTCGTGGCTGCTGGGACGCGCGGGCAGGGGAGCTGACGGGGACTTCGGAGCGGACCGCCCTGCACCCGGGGATCCCTGGGCCGTGTCTCTGAGGTGCGGGCGGAGGGCCGAGCACCACGGGGGCCAAGTCAGGCCCCCCAGCCTCCGGAACACCAGTTCTCAGGAGGACAGTGAAAGGACGTGTTGAGGGGTGAGGGGTTCACGGAGGACTGTGTCAGGACGACAGTCTGAGGCTGCAGCCCCCCGAGGGTGGGGAATTCTGCAGGACAGAGGATTCAGTTCCAACAAATAACTAGGATTGTGGGGAAAGAGGTTCCCCTGTGACTGCGGGCAGAGGGCCTGTGCGGGGGGCGGGGGGGGTCCTGGGTGGCCCTGGTCGGCTGCAGGCTCTGTCAGGTGCTGTGCTGGCGCTGTGGCCGTCTCTAGGAAAGGTGGGACGTACTCTGCATGCGTGTTTCCCTGTGAAATGGGCCTGATGCCGGAGGTTAGCTTGGGACGGGCGGTGGCAGTGTTGAGTTGAGAGCTTGGTGGCCAAGGTCAGGTGAGCCCCCCAGGGCAACAGGTGCTGGTGCCCTCGCTTGTGACTCTGAGCTGCTGGGGGGTGGGGGCAGGGGGACCCGGTTCTGTGCCTCCTGGGTTCTCTGAACCTCACGTCCTCCCGGGTGGCACTTGGGACAGGACCAGCCTCAGCCACAGTCCCCGGCACTGGAGCCTCTGTCCTGCCCCCCTGTGGACACAGGAGGCGCTGCGTCTCCACGCCCCCTGCCCCGCCCCCGGCCCCGCCCCTGTCCTGTGAGGTCGCCTGTGTGGGCGGAGCAGCATCTCTTCTGAAGGCGAGGACGTTGGTCTCGGCGGGATGCGGCTTCATTTGTCTTTCCTGGGAGCCTTTCTCTCTGCCCCACCCCCAGAGGTTTCATTTATTTACTTTTAGAGAGAGGGGAAGGGAGAGAAACATCGATTTGTGAGAGTCACTCTCCTTGCTCCCCTTCCTCTGGGGGCCTGGCCCGAAGCCGGGCTGCGCCCTGACTGGGGATTGAACCAGCGACCTCTCGGTGCACAGGCCGGCGCCCAGTCCACTGAGCTGCACCAGCCAGGGCTCCTGGCTGCCTCGCTCCTTCGTTCAGGGCACCGCTTCCCACCTGCAGTGTCAGTGACGGGAACACAGGGTGGTTCTCCCGTGGAGGGCTTCCTACCCCACCAGGCGGAGGCTGCAGAAGAGGCCTCCCTGCCTCTGGCCGCGGCCCCACCTCAGTAACTGAGTCTCTCCAGGCCCCTGGGCTTCTGGAGCCTTTTAGCAAAAACCAGCGGTGATGGTACAGCCGGCGGGATCTGTGTGGCTCGGGCACCCCCAGGTGGGGCCTCCTCAGCCTGGTGACGTTCCGGTGCAGCGGGTGGCTTCCCGAGGGGGGAAAGGAGGGCGCCGGGTCCCAGTGCCCCGAGGCTGGCGGCACGTCCAGCGGGTGACTGTGCCGCCCTGCTTCCCCATAGGGGCTGGTACAGGCGTAACTTCGCCATCACCTTCTTCATGGGCCGCGTGGCGCTGCAGCGTGTGTGGAACAAGCTGGGCCTGGGGCAGAAGACGGCCGGCGGGTAGTGCCCGCCCTGGGAGGCACCCAGGCCTCCCCGAGAAGCTGCGGCGGGACCTGAAAGCCTGTGAGTGCCCTGAGTCCCACCCCTTCCTCCTGGGGCCCTGGGCTCACGTCACCACAGGGCGCCCTGGGAGGAGGCGGGGCCTGGTGCACCCAGGCCACAAGGCTCGTCCTGCCTGGACTCCCAGCCGGCTCTTGGCTGCAGAAGGGCTACGATACCAATTTGAGGTAGAGGAAACGAAGACATTAAATAAAATGTCACCTGAAAAGTTTGACTCCTTAAACAACACTGATTGGGACGCTGCTGTGGGGCCACCTGCCCTCGGTGACAGGAGGGGACACCTGCCTCCGCAGCTGGGCCACGTTGGCAAGCGTGTTCTTGGTAGGTGTGTGGCCTGGTAGTTGCCAAGCTACTTGGCAAACAGCTTTTATTCCAAAATGAGGCAACAGAGTAGGAAGACTGGTTTTTTTCTGTGGTTTGTGAAGTTCAGCCACCGAAGGTGATACCCAGGGAGAAATGGCAGGAACCGGAGGGAGTGTGTCACCCCTGGGTGCTCTGTAAGGGCGGTGCCTGGCGGTGTGGGAGGCTTGTCGGCCCAGCGCCCAGGAGCACGCGTGTCTGTTCACCAGGGAGTGGGGTCACGCACCAGGCAGCATGGAGCTCGGCTCCACGGAAGTAACAGTGAATTCTCCCCCCTCTGCTGCCACTCGCTGCAGGTCCTGGGCCTGTCACCACCGCGCGTGACAGACGCCATGTCTGCCCAGTGATGAGGGACAGTGGCCTCGGCAGGGGGAAGGTCCCTGTGGGCTGGGAGGCAGGAGTTGTTTCTTAGATTTTAATCCCTGCTGTTAGCTCCTCCAGTTCACGGACTGCTGTCAAGGTCACTGAGGTGGTCCTCTCCTTGGGTAAAGCGACGCTGGAATAAATAGCTGCTTCTGGTCCTGTCGATTCTCATTCATTTTGCCCGTCAATTCTTAAGAGGTTTTAACGACTTTCCCTCCTCACAGCAAAGCCAAGTGCACGGTCACTTGGAAGGAAGTTCGTTCCGGGAAAGTGAACTCCGAGTTGGTGGGGCAGGTGTGCCTGCTGCACTGTTTCCGACACTAAAGGTGTCTCAGGGGATTCACGCCACCACCTGCCGGGCAGCGGGAGGGCGTGCAGAGTGCGATGTGTCTGTGACCCCTGGGACGGCGGCACACCCACGTGCTGCGTGTGAACGAGGGCCTTTGCCAACCCTGGGTGTACCGACCCACTCGGAGGCACGGGGACCTCGTGGCCCAGGCTGTGGGCCGGCACCCAGAGCGCTTGCTCCCCGACACTTGGGCTCGTGGGCTCATCGCAGGACGCACGACCAGAGCCAGAGGCCCTTTCCTTCCCGGCAGCTTCCCAACTTCCTTGCTTAGACCCCGAGGCTCCTAGAAGCAGCCTCTGCAGGTTGCAGGGGGCAGAAACTCACTCAAATGAGTTCTGGTCGAGGGCAGTGGGGGGTGGGCAGGCAGCCGGGAGCAGCTAGAGCTCCTCAGAAGCTGAGCCGTGAACAGCAGCCCTCACAGTGGGAAGGCGGCTGTCTCCCTTCTGGTGGGGGGTGGGGGCGGGACAGTGTGGCCTAGGGTCCCAGGCCACGCCCACCAGAGCCCTCAGATCTGAGGCCACAGACCTGCTGCCGTCCAGGGCCCACGGACACTTTGAAGGGTGGCTTCCCTGCCTGGCGCGGCCCAGTGGATTGAGCGCTGGCCTGTGAACCAAAGGATCGTGGTTCGATTCCCAGTCAGGATACATGTCTGGGTTGTAGGCCAGGTCCCCAGTAGGGGGCAAGAGAGAGGCAAGCACACATTGTTATTTCTCCCACTCTCTCCCTTCTTTCCCCTTTCTCAAAAAATAAAATCTTTTTTTTCTCTCTGCAAGGCTCCCTAGTTTCTTACTTATTTATTTTTAAAATTATTTTCAACTACAGTATTTCTTTTACTCCCTTCCCAGCCCCCCCCCCCCGTGCTCATTTCCACCCCCTTAGTCGTTGTCCGTGTGCCCTTCATGTTAGTTCCTGTAAAAAATAAATAAAATCCAAAAAAAAGCTAATGTTCGTTTTGTGTTCGGAGGCAGGGCCCCACGGTGGGTGACCCGGCGCCCTGGGCGGCCGGATGGGCTCCGAGTCCTGGAGGTGCCCGCACGGACCGAGGCTCCGGCCGTTCTCGGTCGTCTCCGCCCTGTCGCTCACGCCTGGGGGCTGGCGGAGGGTCTGAGCACCTCGGGTCGGGACGCGGGGCCGTTGGACGCCAGTGGCCTGCACGCTGCCCTTGGGTGAGAACAGCTTCCCGCCGGACCGTTAGCCCGAGGCCGCGCTGGCTGCGTGGTGACCCTCAGGTGGGCTGAGTGGATTCCCAGATGCCAGTGCCATTTTCTTCTTGGGATCTTAACCCTGCGAGACCCCGTGCTTGTGGGAAGTACTGCTTTGTCACAAACGAGCACAAATACATTGTGATTGGGGGCACTTCCACCCTCGAATTTGTACACCCAGCTCACCAAGTACTGGGCTGTTCCAGCCTGACTCCCCGCCCCCGCCACACTCACTCGAAGCGTTTCTGGGGGCGTCTGAGTGATCACAGAGTCAAGGCCGTCAGCCACGCGTGTCCTCTGCTGCCCCAGGAAGCCTCCGTGATACAATCAAGTGCTTGTGTTTTCCGAACTAAAAGGTGAAATCAAGTCTCTTCCCTGTGTATTGGGTGCTGTGGTTTGTGGACATTGGTTTTTCAATTGCTCCTATTCACTTAAAAAAGGAGAATCTGGGTGTGGCCATCAGCAGTGCAGTGGCTGGCTCAGGACACGGGCCGCCGGTGTTTTGCCGTACCCTCAACACCGAGTGGGACTGGGCTGGCCATCTGCCCGCGTCTCGGCTTGCTGGGTTGTGGCACACACCTGGCCAAGCCCTGGCAGGGGCCCGTGGCTGCCAGGCACAGGCTCTGCACAAATGCTGGACTGAAGTGACCGATGGTCTCGTTCCAGGGCTGGCCCCTGAGTGTGGAGGCCTCAGCCGGGAAGGCGATGGAAGCCGGCCCACCGGGGGTCGGAGCAGAGCCTCCACACAGCCAGGGAGGAGGAGGAGGCTAGCCTTCGGTGTCCTCCTGCCTGCCCCCAGCTGTTGGACATGGTGGATTTGGGAGTTACGGACAGAGTGCTGGGGGTCTGTTGTCCACCTCCGCAAGTGTTCGCACTGGCTCTGGGCCGGTGGCCTCATGGCCACCTGTTCCAAGAAAACAGTTGTACCTGGTCACAGAGAGACCTGCGTTCTGATGCCAGGCCGGGTTGTATGGCCTCAGCCTCCAAGGTTCCTCATCAGCCCCCCAGGGTGCGGCTTCGCCTGCCAGCCTCTGAGGGGCAGCGGCGGTCTGTGTCCCGGGCCTCCGCTGGAGCCGGGCCTGCACACCCCCCCCCCCCCCGCCCCGCCAACTCCAGAGACTGGGGCAGGAAGGAAAGTGCAAGTAACCGTCTTCCGAGGATGTTTCTAAGGATGCATCGGTCAGAACAGGGAGGCGGGGGCAGGCGCGAGGACCAGCTCCCCTCCGGAGAACGGGCCTTCCTGGGGAGGCGGGCGTTTGGCTTGTGGGTGCTTCCCTCCCACAGTTGGGCCAGTGGCGGGGCTGCTGGGTCCTGTGAGCTGGGGGCCCTCTCGGCCGTCACTCCACAGAGTTCTGTCTCCCAGCGATCGCTCAGCTGCACACAAGCCTTCCTGCCTCCCCATCGGGTTTCCATTGTGCCCGGAGTGTTTCGTGAGTGTCAGCAGGCCATCCTTCATCCCGTAGCTGGGGAGCCCGTGGGAGCAGCGTCTGCCTGGGGGTTCGCTTCTCGTGGGCCCCCCTCGGGCCCCGGCCTCCCCCCTCTGGCCAGCTGCACAGAAGGAAGTGAAAACCTGTGAGTGCCTGTTTGTACCGCGTGTCCTGGACGCCTGCTCTGCTGGGCACGGGCCGCGACGTGGACGCCTCCTTGTTGCTTATGTTCTTACCTCCGACAGCAGAAGCCCCTCGTTCCTGACCCGCTGCAGCACCATCCAGTGTGCGCTGGTCCACAAAAGCGGTTTCTAGCTGGCGTCACAAAGAAAAGAACCCCGTTGGGTGGACAGCCGGCTTTCGAAGCCCAGGCTTTCCCGAGTGGAGACCCTGACGACCGTGTGGGCCCTTCCTGGGCCCCGTCCCCCACAGCTGCCTTCTGGCCCCCCATGCCTCAGCCCTGTGCCGGCACCTGCAGCCAGCAGCTCGCTGTCCGCAGGGCCCGTACCCCAGAGAAGCTGGCCAGGCCTTGCATGGGCTGGCACTGTCCTGGGGACTCTGCTGTCCGCTGGCTGTTGAGTGGCCCAGGGCCCCAGGGCACTGCCCTCCCAGCCTGTGGAAAGCGTGGGTGCCCGCGGGGCCCCGAGTGGCTGCACCCCTCACCTCCCAGGGGAGCACACCCGTGCCTGAGTATGGGCGGTGCAGGGGGTCCCCAGGTTGCCAGTAGGGGCCCGTCCACTGTGAAGGGAGGAGGAGGTGTGGGTGCTGGGGGAGGGCTTGCAGGGAGACCTGCTTCCTCGTGTGGGTGAGCCTCCCCTCGGGGACACTATGAGGCCCGGAGGCCGCAGGGATGGGAGACCGACCGTGCGCGCGTGTCTGTGTGTGAAGATGTGCGTTAATCCCGCCATTTCTGAGTTTGCAGCTCGGCAGCATGAGGCAGCCTTGCACGGCCGTGCAGCCGTTCCCACTGTTCTCCCTGGGCTGTCCTCATCCTCCCAGACTGAGCTGCTGTCCCTGGCACAAACCAGCTCCCTGCTCCCCTCCCCCCGCCTCCAGCCCCACTGTCCGCCTCTGTGTCCGAACCTGTCTGCTCCAGGGTCTCGTGTGAGTGGGTCATGTGGCGCCTGTGCTTTCCTGACCGGAGTGTGACGTCCCCGGGTCCTCCCAGCTGTGGCCCACCAGGCCCTGAGTCCCAGGTTGGCTCTTGCCCTGGAGCCCTCCGAGCCTCAAAGGCCACTGCAGACAAGGGTGCGGCCCCGCAGCCCGAGGAAGCTTGGGTCCTCGCCCTGCACTCGCTGAACAGACACACTCCGGAGCACTGCCCTCGGCGGCTGACTGACAGACGCGGGCCCTCGAGGGCCACCCTGCTGTCTCGTGCCCCCAGGGCCTGTGCCCACCTGGAGTGCTGGGCAGGGTCCCGGCTTTCCCATTCTGCTTGCCTCGCTGGGGAAAGGAATTTCTTTCCTGCTGGTGAAAGGAATCGATTGATGTTCCCAAACCTTCGGGCTGTTTCCAGCTACATCTGTAACTCCTCCCTATTGATTCGCATTAGCTACTGTCCTCCTCTGTCCTGAGTCATCTCTCGGGTGGAAAAGTACAGGCAGGGTTTCTGGGGAAGGGGACGAGGTGGACAGGCATCCAGATGCTTTCTGTTCAGGCCTTTGGGCTTATCACCTCCCCTGGACCCCCTCCTGCCCCCGCTTCCCAGCACACGCACCTGAAGACCAGCTCGCCATCAGAACACCCGACTGCGTGTTAACAGGCCCTTTCACCGCCTTCCTTCTTCAGTTCCTCAGGCTGTTCAAAGCCGTGGGGGCTCACATTGGTCGCCTCGGGCTGGGCTGCTGCCGGGTGGGTTCCAGCCCCAGGGGGCTGCCGTGTCCAGGCACAAGGGGGCAGGGACAGGCGGGGCAGTGACTGGCCCGTGTTGGGGGACCCCCGCACAGCATCTGCCTGGCCAAGCCAAGGGCGGTTTCATGCCTCCTCCCTCCGAGTCCACAGGCCTTGAGAACGGAACTGTGGTTCATCTGTGTGTGTGGCTTCAGTGCGTCATTTGCCGCAAACAAAGGGCACCTGCCATCTGCTCCCTGCAGCAGGTGGACCGGCTGGTTCGCAGAAGGGACCAGCCGTACCGGCTCCCGAAAGATGTGTCCACACCCTGACCCCTCAAACCTGGGGTGGTGACCTCTTTTGGAAACTGGGACTTGCAGAGGTAACCACGTTTAGGATGCCATGGTGAGGTCACCCTGGGGTTAGGGTGACCCTTCACTCAAAGGGAAGGACGGCCTCGTGGGCGTGGGGGCCGTCACGGGTCTTTAAGCCAAGGAACTCTCGGAGCCACTAGACGCTGGGGACAGGCTGGGACAGGCGCTCGGAGCCACTGGGGGGTCAGCCCCGCCCACAGCTTGGCTTCTCCACTGCTGGGCCCCAGAACGGTGAGAGAGCAAGTGTCTGCAGGTGAGCCCCCTGGCGTGTTCCCGAGGCCACAGGGACACTCTGCTGGGAGAGTGGGAGGAGCTGAGTGCTCTGTGGAGTGAGATGGGGCCGGCGGGCCGTCCTGGGAAAGAACAAGATTCACGTCTGATGGATCAGCGGCCTGCAGAGTGGATCGATGCAGGCAACTTTCCCAGAGCCCTGCTGAGAGCCTCTTCCCGGATCCGCCCTCCAGAGCCAGGATGGGGGAAGCTCCGGCCAATTTACTGCGGTGAGGCGGGTGCCGGGGTGGAGTCCGATGGCTTCGTCTGGGTGAGGGAGGCCCGGCCGTCAGTTCCACCCGTGCAGCCTCGGTTTGCCCCTGTGTAAAATGGGCAGGGCCTGGGAAACAGGTGGGAGGTGCTTTGTGCCAACCCGAGGGACGAGGTTGGCCTGTGGTCACCCGGTGTCTGCAGACGGGGTGGCAGGTGCGGCCCGGTCGAGGTGGGTGGACCTGCGGAGTCCGGAAGGCTGGCTTTTTCCACTTCCAGCCCCTGGTGGTGACATAGCCTCGCATCCGTTTCCTCAGTCAGGCAGGCCTGCCTTCTGCATCTTGTCCTGCGGAGCTGAGCTGAGCCTGGCACAGCCCGGTGCTCGGTCGGGACTGGACGCTGGCGGGGCCCAGAGCCCTTCCTGTGGGCAGGTGGCCACTCTGCCGGCGCCTCGGTCTCCTCGTGCCTGGCTCTCCCCTGCACAGTGGCCCAGTGGCTGTCCCAGTGGCTGGGAGTCTGCTGCTCCTGGGGGACCCTCCAAGTCCACCTCGGCTGCCTCCCACCCACAGGTGCCCTTTCTCAGGGGCAGCTCCGGAGTCATGTGGTCCAGGCTGGGCCAACACGGAGGCAGTTCTGGCAGGAGGGGCGGAGTGACCGAAACCTGACTGTGAACCACCCGATCACAGAGGGACCAAGAGATCCGCCACGGGAGATCTCTGGTGTGACCACGGTCCACAATGGCACTTCCTACCTGGCAGGTGTGTCTGCAGGTCCAGGAGAAAAGTGGGCAGGACACAGGGCCAGGGAGGTTTGACAAGCCTCATCCGTGAGCCAGGCCAGCATTGGCCTGGCAGTAGCTCCCCAGGCCCTCACCCCAGGCTGCTGCACGAGGGAGCAGGGCAGAGCGCGGGGAGGAGCAGACGAGGACCAGGATTCTGTCCGCACCAGCAACATCCAGCACCTGGGCGGATGGGGACTGTCCCCTGTGACTGGCTGATTCCTTCCTTCCTCTCTTCCTTCCTTCCTTCCTTCCTCCCTCCCTCCCTCCCTCCCTCCCTCCCTCCCTCCCTCCCTTCCTCCCTTCCTTCCTCCCTCCCTGTTGGCCCCCCTTGATTGAGAGCCACTCTATTCAGGAACCTGATTGTGGTCCGAGGTCCGTGGGCAGGAGGAAGGGGCAGGAGCTACCACAGGCACTCAGGTGGGGTCTGGGCCCCGGAGACTCAGGACAGGGGTGAGAGGAGTCTGGTCTTATGGAGAGAGCAGGGCAGACCGGGTGCTGCGCAGGCGCCTGAGCTGAGCGGGTGGCACCTGGCTCCAGGTAGGTGTGGCCCAGGGCTGGGAGCGGCCGGTGCTGACCCCGGCAGACCTGGCACCTGTGTGGCTCGTTTTGTGCAAAACCGGGAGAACTGTCTGTCTGCTGGTCTGAAGTGGCCATTGTCTGTGTCCTTGGACAAGTCTGAGCCCTTGACCGGGGGCGGCCAAGACACCTTGGCCTTGGGACATGGAGTTCTCTGCACAGCAGTCAGTTACACAGGCAGGAGCATTTTTTAACTTTCATTTTTTTCCACGTTTTCACTGGCTTTTATTTTTTTATTATATTTTATTGATTATGCTGTTACAGTTGTCCTGATTTTCCCCCTTTGCCCAGCTCCACCCAGTAACCCCCACTCCCTCAAGCAATGCCCCCACTGTTGTTCATGTTCATGGTTCATACGTGTAAGTTCTTTGGCCACTCCATCCCTATACTGTACTTTACATCCCCGTGGCTGTTCTGTGAGGACTTATCAGTACTTCTTAATTCCCCCACCTCTTCCCCCATCCCCCCAAACTCCCCGTCCATCTGGCATCCATCAAAACACTCCATATCCATGATTCTGTCTCTGTTCTTGTTTGTTTCATTTGTTTTTCAGATTCAATTGTTGATAACTAGTTTTGCCATTTTATTGTTCATGGTTTTGATCTGTTTCTTAAATGTAGCAAAGGCAACTATAAATTGTGCAGGGCGGGGCAGCCCGCCTCGCCACTCGGAGGCTCTGCTGGTGTGGGGGGCACAGAGGGAACGCCACCACTGCCTGGCCTCTGGGGGCGCCGGTGCGCGCCCCGCCTCCAGTCGCTTTACCCACCTCCTGTCTGTGACTGGCGCTCCCCCCATCTGCTGCCCTGGAGTTTGTGTGGGTCCTTTAAGTGGTGAACCCTGGCAGGTTCTTGCACCCCCACAATCCCCGCTGGTTTTTAAAGCCAGAGGTTGTGGGGGTTTTTCTTCCCAGCCTGGAACCCTGGGGTGCGGGGCCCGGTCTGGGGCTGGGACTCCTCAATCCCAAGATATTGCTTCTGAATTTTTCTTTTAAATATTTTTTAATATTTTATTTATTTATTTAGAGAGAGGGGAAGGGAGAGAAGGAGAGGGAGAGGAACGTCACTGTGTGGTTTCCTCCCACGCGGCCCCCACTGGGGACCTGGCCCACAACCCAGGCTGTGCCCTGACTGGGAATCAAACCAGTGACCCTTTGGTTCCCAGGCTGGCGCTCAGCCCACTGAGCCACACCAGCCAGGGCTCCTTCCAAATTTTTACCCATCACACATGGGTGAGGGACCAGTCCACTCTCTGTCTCTGGGTTGAGTCGGTAGAAGAACTGCTGGAGCCCCAAGCAGTTCCTCTTAAAGAACCTGCACACGGACTCACCTGCTCAGACGGACTCCCTCTGGGCTCCAGCACAGGGAGCAACTTGAAAGGCCCCAAAGGTATACAGGAGGAACTGAAGTGTCTGACATCCAGGCAAGCAGAGGCCATTGTCTCTTCAGTAAACCCTCCCCTCACAGAGCCTGCAAGTTGGTATCATATCTGAGATTCCAGCAACCTGGCTCACACTGTGTGATCCCCTTTGGAGATTCCCAGATTCCACCCCACCCAGTTTCCAAGCTGCTTTTCCAAATGAATGGATGGTCTTGGCTCCTGCTTCCTACCTTCCTAAATCCTCTCAAACAAGCAGCAGCTGGCCTCAGTGACCCCAGGCCTGGCACTAGCAGCAGCCAGCCTGGATGCACAGTTTGGCTCACCTGGGAATCTCCAAGCCCAGCACAAGTAGCAGCCATCTCAGATTGCTTTATAGCTCAGGCAGGGCGGCCCCAGGCAAAACACAGGTGGGAGCTGACCTTGACCTTGGCCTGCACCACCCAGGAAACCCCAGGGCCAGTGCACCCAGTGGACAGCAACAAACCACTTTGGAGAACCACCACCCTGCCCGTGCACGGCTGATCCTCCATGGAGGGCAGTGGTTAGTGGTCAGTGGTCACAGCCAGTCCTTGCAGCTGATTGGCCCGGGTAAATTTCTCCTATTGATCTGCCAACAGCAACCAAGGCTCAACTACAAGAGGAAGGTGTATGCAGCCCACGTGAAGGGCGCACCTCAAGTAGCCAGCTTGGGTGACGGGGAGGCTGTGCCACTGGACCCTACAGGACACCTGCTACATTAGGCCACACGACCAAGACACGGAGTCAAAGCAGCTCTGCCTAATACACAGAAACAGACACAGGGAGGCCGCCAAAACAAGGAGACAAAGAAACATGGCCCGGATGAAAGAACAGATCAAAACTCCAGAAAAAGAGCTAAAGGAAATGGAGATAGTCAACCTATCAGATGCAGAGTTCAAAACACTGGTCATAAGGACACTCAAGGAACTTAGTGAAGATCTCAAGAGTATAAAAAAGATCCAGGCAGAAGCCAAGGGTTCAGCTCTGGCTGAATGGCTCAGTGGATTGAGTGCTGGCCTGTGAACCAAAGGGTCGCCAGTTTGATTCCCAGTCAGGGCACATGCCTGGGTTGTGGGCCAGGTCCCCATTAGGGGGTGTGTGAGAGGCAGCCACACATTGATGTTTCTCTCCCTCTCTTTCTCCCTCCTTTCCCCTTTCCCTAAAATAAATAAATAAAATCTTTAAAAAGAAGAACTCTTTAGAAACCAAGGAATTACTAATTGAAATAAAAAACAATTTACAGGGAAACAACAGTGCAGTGGGTAAAGCCAAGAATCTAGTCAACAATTTGGAATATAAGGAAGCAAACAACAACCAATCAGAACAACAAGAAGAAAAAAGAATTCCGAAAAATGAGGATAGTGTAAGCAGTCTCTGCAACAACTTTCAGAGGTCCAGCATTTGCATCATAGGGGCGCCAGAAGGAGAAGAAGAAGAGCAAGAATTGGAAATCTATTTGAAAAAACAGTGAAAGAAAATTTGTATAATTTGGTGTAGGAAATAGACATACAAGTCCAGGAAGCACAGAGAGTCCCAATTACGATGGATGCAAAGAGGCCCACTGCAAGACACATCACAATTAAAATTCCAAAGGTTAAAGATAAAGAGAATTTTTTAAAAAATATATTTTATTAATTATGCCATTACAGTTGTTCTATTTCCCCCCTCATTCCCCTTCACCCTGCACACCCCTCCCCCACCATTCCCCCTTTAGTTTATGACCATGTGTCTCAAGTTCTTTAGATTCTATATTTCCCCTACTATTCTCACCCTCCCCCTATCTATTTTCTATCTACTGTCTATGCTACTTTTCTGTACCTTCTCCCCCCTTCTCCTCCCACTCCCCTGTTGCTAACCCTCCATGTGATCTTCATTTCTATGGTTCTGCTCCTGATCTAGCTGTCCTCTTAGTTTGCTTTTGTTTTAGGTGTGGTTCTTAATAACTGTGAGTTTGCTGTCCTTTCACTGTTCATATTCTTTATCTTCTTTTTCTTAAATGTTAAATCCCTTTAACATTTCATATAATAAGGGCTTGGTGATGATGAACTCCTTGCATTTGATCTTATCTGAGAAGCACTTTATCTGCCCTTCCATTCTAAATGAAAGCTTTGGCGGATAGATCAATCTTGGATGTAGGTCTTTGGCTTTCATGACTTAGAATACTTCTTTCCAGCCCCTTCTTGCCTGGAAGGTCTCTTTTGAGAAATCCGCTGACAGTCTGATAGGAACTCCTTTGTAGGTGACTGTCCCCTTATGTCTTGCTGCTTCTAGAATTCTCTCCTTCATTTTAATATTGGCCAGTATAATGATGATGTGCCTTGGTGTTTTTATTCTTGGGTCCAACTTCTTTGGGACTCTCTGAGCTTCCTGGATTTCCTGGAAGTCTATTTCCTTTGCCAGATTGGGGAAGTTCTCCTTTATTATTTGTTCAAATAAGTTTTCCACTCGTGGCTGTTCCTCTTCCCCTTCTGGTACCCCTATAATTTGGATGTTGGAACATTTAAAGATGTCCTGGAGGTTCCTAAGCCTCTCCTCATTTTTTTGAATTCTTGTTTCTTCATCCTTTTCTGTTTGGTCATTTTTTTTTTCTCCTTCTGGTCCACTGCTTTGATTTGAGTCCCAGTTTTTTTTCCATTACTATTGGTTTCCTGTGTATTTCCCTTCATTTCAATTAGTTTAGCTTCCATATGTTCCTCTAATTTGTGACTAAAATCAACCAGTTCTGTGAGGATCCTGATCACGAGTGTTTTGATCTGTGCATCTGAAAGTTTGGCTATTTCTTCATCAGTTAGATTTATCGGCTCTGGGGCTCTGAGTTTTTCTTGAGCCATGTTTTGATCTGTTTGTGCCTGTTGCATAAGAGGAGAGGCGCCTTAGATGTTCACTAGGGCGGGGCCACCAGGTCGCTGGTTTGTGACGCTGTATGTGGGGGCGGGGTCAGAGAGGGACAATGGCGGTCCCCTCTGCTGCCTCCCGCTGCTGGGGCCTTCGAGGTCCGGTCCATCTCACTGCTTCCTCCTTCACCAGTTTATCTATGCGCTAATGTGTGACCGCGGTCAGCCCTTAGTGGGTCCGCCACCTTGTGCCCTCAGTGGGTCCGCCCACTTCTCCACACCTGGGATCGGCCCGCGGCTGCCGGTGCACCTGGGTCGAGTGCCCGGGTCGGTCTGGTGGATCTTTCCTGCCCGACTCCACTGTGCTGCTGGCTCTGCCCCTCTTACTGGTTTGGGTGAAGGGTTCCTTGTTGTCAGACTTCCGTGTAGTTCAATTTTCTGTGGTTTGGCTGCATTTTTGTTGCTAAAACTTTGTTGTTTTTAAACTTGGTTGTGTGAGAAGGTAGTGCTGCCACCTACGCCTCCGTCTTGGCGGAAGCCCTTAAGAGAGAATCTTAAAAGCAGCATGAGCTCTGGCTGGTGTAGTTCAGTGTATTGAATGTGGACTGTGAACCAAAGGGTCACCGATTCAATTCCCAGTCACTTGTCTGGATTTCGGGCCAGGTCCCGGGTAGGGGGCGCACAAGAGGCAACTACACATCAATGTTTCTCTCTCCTTTCATTCCCCCCGGCTAAAAATAAAATAAAATCTTTAAAAAAATAAGTAGCATGAGAAAAGAAGTTAGTTACTTACAGGGAGTTCCTATAAAACTGTCAGCTGATTGCTCAAAAGAGACCTTGAAGTCAAGAAGGGGCTGGAAGGAAGTATTAGAAGTCTTGAAAGGCAAGGACCTATATCCAAGATTGCTCTACCCAGCAAAGCTATCCTTTAGAATGGAAGGGCAGATAAAGTAATTTCCAGACAAGAAAAAAACTAAAGGAGTTCATCACTACTCAGCCCTTATTATATGAAATGTTCAAGGGATTTATTTAAGGAAAAGATCAAAACCACGAACAGTAAAATGACAGGAAATTCACAACTGTCGCAACTGAATCTAAAAACAAATACAAACTATGCAAACAATTAGAACAGAAACAGAATCACAGAAATGGAGATCACATGGAAGGGTATCAGCGGGGAGGGGGAAGAAGGAGAGTGGGGGGAGAAGGTGCAGGGATTAAGTACAAATCGGTAGGTACAGAATAGACAGAGGGCTGTAACATACAGGGTAGGAAATGGAGACGCCAAAGAACTCAAGCAGGACCCATGGATCGAAACTAAGGGCTGGGATTGCCTGATGGACTGGGGGTACCAGGTGGAGGGGAGTAAAGGGGGAAAAGCTGGGACAACTGTAACAGCATAATAAATAAAATAGACTTAAGAAAAAAAGATGTGTGCCTTTCATATTGTGTGAATTTTTTCTAAAAATGAACAAATACTCAACTCTGTTAATGACATGCATGCTAACTAAGTGTCTGGGGGTGACGTGTACTGATGTTGGCAACTTCAAAACACACCCAATGAGAGAGGAAACAGATGGACTCACGAGTTGAGGGACCGAGCCGGCGTGGGTGCCTGGGCGTCCGTGCCGTCAACTTTGCCGTGTGTTTGAATACTTTCATAATAAAAGGTCGAGGGCAGAGTCCCAGTGCAGAACGTCAGTCTCCCTGGACAGGTCCCTGGTCGCAGGCCCCCAGGCCCCTTCCTTTTCTCTGTCACAGTGTCACATGCCACACTGACACCCTTTCAGTGAGGATCTCCTCTCGGACCCCCTCCCAGCCGGGCCCACCCTGTTCCAACAGCTGAGCACCGGACACGGGTCGGTCCCCACGCACGTGTTAGGGGAAGCCCAGCACTTTTTCTTCCATATTGCACAATTCCTTGAAGGGACGTGACCCTCTTTCTTCCACTGCTGAGACCCCTGTGCCCTTGCTGCCTGCAGTTGAGCTTCAGTCCTCATCTGTGGACACCTGGTCCCACTGATAGCTCTGTGAGCTGGGCTGGGTCGTCCAGCGTGGCTTCCCTTACCGTCTGGCAGCCCCAGGGGACGCTGGAAGGCAGGGCTGGAGCCAGGATGGCTGGGCATCGGCAGCCAGGAGCTGTCCTTCGTACATGGCAGCTCTGGTCCCCAAAGCACAAACGTGAAAGCTTCCAGGCTCAGGCCTGGGACTGGCCCCACTCCAGCCGTGCTCAGGAATCAGATGAGCCAGTGATGTGTGCAAGGGGCTGCTCAGGAATGTGGGGGACCCCTCGCCCAGCAGGACCAGGCCTCTATTCCCAGGGAGCCAGGGGGCTTCCCCTGCAGCTTCCACTCCCTCACCCGTCTGTGGGACCCGGAGCCCTGCCTCTGCCTCTCTGTCTGAGGAAGCGGCTGGTGGAGCTCTTTGCAGGAGAGACGCCATGGGCCCAGAGAACGAGCTGAGGCTGGAGAGCAGACAGGGCGGGGCCTACAGCAGCCTTGACCCGGTCCTGATTCCATTGGGGCGCCAGGCGCAGGCTTCACACAGGCCCAGCGGTGCCCGGTGGGGGGAGGGGGGCAGCGGCGGTGCCCAGGCTGGGGGTGGAAGTGGGTCTGGGAGGGGCGAGCATATAGGCTACCGCCTGGCTCCCCCCCCTTCCTTCCCCCTCCCCACTCTGGCACTGCTGGACAGGGGGCGGGGCGCCCACTGGATGCAGACCCTCAGATGCAAGGGAAATCCCAGCGCCTTCGTCTCCCTCCTGCAGAGCTGCCCCGACAGATCCAGGAACACTGGCCGCAGGAGGACTCCACTCTCCACTGGAGACCGGTGCTGCTGTGTGGTTTATTTGTGTCCAGCCTGTGCTTTTGTTTCCTGCCGCTCCTCCCCTTGGACCTTTATCCGCAGGGTCCTTCAGACCTGCCATGTGAATGTCCCTCTTCCGCAGTCCCCTGATCCCTGGGGGACCGAGAGGTTTTCCCTCAGCACCTGACCCCGGGCTCCCGGCTGCGCTGCACAGGCTGCGGGCCGCCAAGGCGCGGCACCTCGCACTCCCGTTGTGCAGTCCGGCACCTGCCGTGGGGATGCTCAGTAAACACTGGGAGCAGCATGAACGGGAGGCTGTGCTGGGCTTCCTCGCCAATGCCGGGCGGCCGGCGGCAGGACTTTCACTCTGCCGGAGCGGGGACCTCGCCGCTGCTGTGTCCCGTTTCAGCTTCATCTGGGCCTCTGGCTGCTCCAAACCTACGCAGCACAGCCTCCAGACCGGCAGGCTGCCCGCTGCCCTGGAATTGGGGAGTGACGGGGGGCGGGGGCGGTGGAGGGAGGGACACAGAGTAGGTGGAGCATCCATCCCCGTGCGGGGAAAGCAGAAGGATGGAGACAGAGGCAGGCAGGGAGAAGGGCGGGGGCTGCTCCCACCAGACCTTCTCCGGAACGGAGGGGCGCTCCCCAGGGAGCAGGAAGGAAGCCCACTGCCCTGCTCCTGGGCCTGCTGGAGGAACCCGTAGGCCGGCTGCAGGGGTTGGGGTGCAGGGCAGGCCCTGGCCAACGGCTCTGAGCTGCGCCGTCAGGCACTGCCGGGACAGGCCCCTGGCTGACCCAGCAGGCTGTTGGCCGCTGAGGTGCTTGGAGGCCTTGGGATGTGCAGGCCGGTGTTTGCTTCCTGGGGCCCTGGTCTTCCAGGCTCCTGTGGAACCGACGACGGGTTTGCCGCCCCGAGGGGCGCAGCTGAGGCTCCCGCACGGGAGGCATCACCCCCGCAGTGTCTGCCTCAGGGGCGGGGCTCTCTGCTGGTTCCTAAAGCCAGGCGACCACCTCCGGGAAGCAGCAAGCAGACCCCGCCCCCAGCGCGATCCCCCGCGGCAGCACCTGTGACAGGAAGGCGGCCCCTCTCAGAGCCGAGGTGCAGATCGGGGGGCTGAAAGGCACTGAGGGCGTGCAGGGCGGCCCAGCCAACGTGGCGTCTCTAGGCTCAGAGTGCACGGGGGGGGGGGGGGGGGGGGGGTGGCGGCTCAGGCGGCCCGCGTGGCGGCTCCACTGCGCCCTTCCCAGGTTCGGGGGTCGTGGGTGCAGCGGATGAACTGGCCTTTCCCCCAGGACTCCAGACCCACTCCTGCCTCAGGGCTTGGGAAAAAGATTGCTTATTTTTAGAGAGAGGAGAAGGGAGGGAGAAAGAAAGGAGAGAAACATCCGTGTGTGAGAAAGACAGTGATTGGCTGCCTTTCCTACATGCCCCGACCTGGGACCAAACTTGCAACCCAGGCCTATGCTCTGATGGGGAATCGAACTTGTGACCCTTCGCTTTGAGGGCGAGGCGACGCCCAACCCACTGAGCCACATGGACCGGGGCCTGGGGACTTTTGCCCGGAGTGCTTATTTCCGGCTTTGCTCAGTGGGCTGCTTCCTATCTTTGAGGGTTCTGCCGACACGCCTGCCTCACAGTCCCCCCGCCCCCCGCTCCATCTGTCATATCATCTCACCCCCATTCTGTGTGGCCCTGGAAGCGCACGGGTCTTACTATCCCGGTGACCGACGTACCTTCGCTTTTATCACGGGGACCACTGCAGCTCAAGGCACATTTGTTGAGAGAATAGAAGGAGGTACTAAGGCCTAAGCAGAGTGGGGATGGAGAGCGGATGGGCTAAACCAACCTAAGGAAGCTCAGACGTTTGGCCACCCATCGGAAGAGGGCATAGGCATCTCAGGTTTCTGGCGTGGGGACAGTTCCAGAGCCCAGAGTGACAAGTGGAGAAAGGCTCGCGCGGCCTGCCGCTCCCTTCTGCGGAGCACCTTGGATGCGGCCGCCACGCCCGCCCCGCCCCGAGACGCTCCAGAGGAGCCGGTGTCGGCCAAACCGCAGGCTGGCTGAGTCACTGGGGGGGTTGTTTGACTGAGTCACCGCCCCTCCCGCAGCCCGGTAACTGCTGTGTCGCCGCAGAGATCCCCTTTTCAGCAGACCTTTGCATTTTTAAATGAAGGCCAAGTCACTGGACCTCCCTGTGGAAACCGCGCAGCAGCGCCTGTTTCCAGGTGTCCGCGCAAGGGCAGGGTGAACCGACAGCAGGTGTGGGCGACTTTTGTCGAGGGCGGCCCGTTGGAAAGCAAGTGGGGCTGGGGGACTAGCGAACGAACCCCCCCCGTGGTCAGCAATGCCACGGGGCCCTGCTCTGGGGACTCGTGCAGGCAGTTGGGGGGAGGGGTCCCAACGTGGTGGCAGACAAAGAGAGCCGCGCCCCGCGGGCTGAACCCACGCGTGTCTTCCTGGCTGGCTGCTGAGTCAGCCCGCGGAGCCGGCGGTGCCGCAGGATGGGGCCCGGGGCTCCCTGGCCGGGAAGCGCCGCCCTTCCCCGGGCTGGAGGTCGCGGCCCTGCGGCCAGGGGTGCGTAGGGGCGACGGCTGCCGCGGGGGGCAGCACGGGGCGGCACGGCGGCTCGGCCGGGCCCGCCAGCCTTCGGAGACGGGAGAGGGGCCCGGGATCGCCTGGCCCCTCAGGACGCTCCCTCTGCTTGCGGTGGAAGCCCCCCGGCAGTTTTGGGGAGACACGACAGCAGAAACCCGGGACCAGCGCGCGGCGCACCGCATGGGGCCTGACAGCCAGGTGACCGCGCCCCCTCCGCCCACCACGTCGGCGGGGTCGGTGACGTCACGCGGCGCGCGGCATTGTGGGGCGGGGCCGAGTCGGGGGAGGGGCGCCGAGACGCCATTTTCCGCGGCGGGGCTGGAGCCGGCGGGTCTTGGGGCGGCGGCTGTGAGGGAGCAGCGGGGACAGCGCGCGCGGACGGCGGAGGATGCTGCGGGGCGGTCGCGCCGGCGCTCCTCGCTCGTGATAGCGGCGCCGCTTCTGAGGCGGCCGAGGCGGCGTGTCCCGTGCTGTCCCGCGACGCGCACGCGCCCGCGGCCTCCCGAGCTGACAGCGCCAGCGCGCGGCCCGCGGGAGCAGCACGGTGAGTGCGCCGGCCCCAGCCTCACCCGCGTCCATTCCCTGCCCTTCCCGTCCCCGGTCGCCGCCGCACCCACGTCCCCTGCAGGTTCGTGTTTCTTCGTTCCCGCATCCCCGGCTTCACGTTCTCCTCTGGGCCCGGCTTCCCCAGCTCAGTCCCGCTGCGGGCGGGGGCGGCCGTTCCAGGAACAGCTGCGGCCGGGGGAGCAGCGCAGGGGGAGGCCGCCGCCCCCGGGAACGCGGCGCGCGGGGCGGGCGAAGCCGGGAGGGGCTCCCGGCTGCTTTGCTTTGTCCGATTCCTCCGTTTCCTTCCGGCCGCCGCCCTCTCCCGCGGCGCCGCCCAGGGCTCGCCCCTGTCGGGCTCGCCCCTGTCATGCTCGCGGGGGACGCGCGGCCGGGCGGGCGGGCAGCGCGCAGGGTCCCGCCCGCGGGGCCGCCGGAGCTCGCTGTCCTCGGAGATCCCTTTCTCATCCCTTTAGTAACCGGACTGGAGACCCGTCGCCCACAGCGCCCGCCACCGCTGGTGTGGCTCCTGCCCACAGCAGCCGCCCTGGAATGCAGGGCGGTCGGATTGGGTGCACCCTGTTCTTTAAAATCGTTAAAATAAAGCATCACAAGAGGGAAATCAGTGCCCGGTGGACTGGGTGGTTTTTTATAACGAGGTCTGGAGATCGGGTAATTTTGTGTCAGAAATTGTGTATTGTAGCTTATTGTTTTATTATTTAAACAACACATTCATACATGAAGCGTTTGATGAGGAGGACTTGCAAAACGACGTATTTAAAAAGTGTGAGAACCACGGAAAATCTGAGATACACCATTTAAAGTGCCGGGTAAAGCCAGTTGGTTTTGATTGTTTGCATTGTTTAATTCCAAGGCCTTTTGGCCCCCTTGCTTTTTCCCCAAGGCTAAAATTTTGTACAGCCATTGATCAGAATCATTAGCTCAAAATATATTGTAACAACCTCCTTAAATCTCATGATATTATCAGAGCTCTGGGTTGACCTCTTCCAGGAACTGGCCACAGCCGAGACTGGGAAAGTGGATTCATTGTTCCGTTGCGGAGTGTCTGCCAGACGCCAGCAGCACTGTGTTAACATTCTGGACTCGAGGGTCGGCCTCCTAAGAGCCGGTTTCCCGTCCTCTAGGGCACGACATCCTAGTGCAGCGGCCCGGAGCTGCTGCGGGCCGGAGGGCGCAGGGGGGCGCAGGCCTTGCTGGGGCCGGCTCCCTCAGCCGCTGGGCCGCGGCCCCTAAAAACACTGGATGCCGCATAGTGAGCGTGGAGAGATAGATGCTCAGGGGACTCGGACAGGGACGACTTGCAGTGAGATGGCGGGAGGAGGTGCCGCTGGGAGGGGCACGGCCTTAAATAAGTGACAGGTTCTAAAGCGGGTTCGTAGTGTTGAAAGTAGAAAAGCTTCCCGCATAGGCCTGCAAACTGTCTTTCAATAATTGTGTAAAAAAACCCTAGAGATAGAAACATCAAAAGTTGAATAAAATGTGGGATTTGTATAATCTGAAGACAAGTGGAGTATGATAAGATACCAGAACTTCATGTAGCAAAGTCATCAGTAATACCTAAGGAGAAGAACAGGAAGGTGGTTTTTTTTTTCCATTTTACTTTTATTGACACTATTACAGATGTACGGGGAAGTTTTAAGTGTCAAATTTTGGGCATAAAATAGATGTGATTTGCACATCAAGGTTGTGGAAATGTGGTTTGATAAACGTCTACGGAGAACCAGCTGGATGGCAGGTGATGTGCTGATGGCAGGTGGTGACGCAGAGATAAGAGCCCCTGGCTGTCCCGCAGCAGCTCCCGGTCTGGGCAGGGGGAAGACAGGAAACGGAGCCCTGGTGGATTGGGGTGACCCCTGCCTGGGGTCCTGAGGAGGTGACTCCCAGTGGGGGGTGCTGGAGGCAGCTGCAGGTTCTGGAGGACCTAAGGCCTCAGGGGCTGCAGTGAGGGGAGTGTCGGGGTGGGTGAGATGGTCCAATGAAATCAGGACTGGCTTGAGCAAGGTGCCTGCGGGGGAGGGGGGGTTGCTTTAGTCCCCAGTGTAGGACGGAAGCTTGGAGGATGCAGGGAGTGAGTTGACACTTTAGAAGGAGTTTCAGGTCGTGTGGCAGGTGCATTGAGCTGAGCTAAGACTAGTTAGGAAGCCATTAATCCCCGGTGGGGATGGAGAGCTTCTGAGTTAGGGCAGTGCTGGGAGGAGGCCAAGAGCAGATGGGTCAGAGTGGCCTTGGTTTGGGTGGAGTAGACTGGGTGAGGGTGGGGCTGCACTGGCAGCCGGCAGCGTGCACTGCGGGGCAGCCGTCAGCGGGACCAGCCACCCCTCTGCTCCGTGCTGGCCCGTGTCTGTGAGTGCCCTGCCCTCCACTGCCCTCCCCTTCCTCCTCGCCCTCTCCGAGAGGCGCCTCTCCCTGGATACAAAAGTCTTCTCGTGTTGTCTCTTTCGACTCTGCTGTGCAGTCTACTTAATATTTTTTTCCTTAGTTGCTATCTGTCCCTCCACTTCCCTCCCTCATCGCCCTGAGGGTGGGGTTTGTACCTTCTGTGTCCACTGTCTGCCCGGCAGGGGAAGCACCTAGTGCCCATTTATTGCAGGACGCTCCTAGAGCGTCTCCCTTGGCTGGCCGGCCGATTGCTACCTTGGGTGACGTGCTGGCTGGTGAGGAGGGGGGAGACTTGGAGCCTGACTCTGGGGGTTCCGTCCGAGGTGTTGATGGGTGGCCAGGTGTGGAGCACTTGGAGATTCAGGGCTGAAGGTAAAGATCTGAGAGACCTCCTGTGGAAAGCCAGCCACGTGTCCCCGGAGACCGCTGTGGCCCTGAAGGGCAGGAGCGAGCCTTGGGCAGAGGGAAGGGCAGGTCAGTGTCAAACTGGCAGAGAGGTCGGGGAGAGCTGGGCGGAGAGCCTGTTGGATTTGGCGTCTCCCAGGTTACTAATGACCTTAGAGCCTCCTCCGGAGGCACCCTTGTGTCCTGCCTTGTAGAAGGCAGAAGGTTGGTGGGCTCTCCAGGTGAAGATGAACTGCGTTTTATTTAACCAGCTTTTGGGGGGTAGTGAAAGCAGTTTGGAGCTATGCTTCTGCACATGCTCAGTGCGCTGCCTGTGCTTCAGTAGTAAAGCAGACGAGTGTGTGTCAGTGAGCACATGCTTAAAGTGAGTTAAGTACATGTGTAAGCAGAGGCTATGACTTCGGTTCTAAAATGTCCAGTCACCCTGTGTAGTGCTGGACCCTCCCCTGACAGACGGCGCGGTGTGGGAGTTGATGCCCAGCCTCTGGAGTTCACTGTGCCCCCAGGTCACTGCCGAGACCTGGCACAGCGAGGCTGGCACTGTGCCCAGTACAATTGGTGCTGCAGCCGCCTGCATCCCACTGTCGAGGGAAGTTCGGGGTCGAGAAGGCAAGGCACTTAGACCAGAGGTGCCGTGGGGCGTGAGGCCGGCCCGACTCCAGTCGGTTTGCTGGCAGGTCTGAGCTTGGAGCCGCTACACTCAGTCCTCGGGCTGCTCCCACCGGGAGGCCCTTGTTCCGGCCCTGCAGTGGCAAAGCCCAGGTGACGTGGGTCTTGCCCTGACTCCCTGCAGTCGCTGGCCTCTGTGGAGCGTCCCGGGTGCCTTCTTAGCCAGGCTGAGTTTCCGTTCCTCATGGAGCCTGGATAGAACAGGTGCTTAGTATTGAGTTTTTCTTCCTTTTTTAGAGGTTTTATTTATTTATTTTTAGAGAGAGGGGAGAGGAATGAGAGGGAGAGAAACATCAATGTGCAATTGCCTCTTGTGCGCCCCCTACTGGGGACCTGGCTAAGGCACATGCCCTGACCAGGAATCGAACTGCTGACCCTTCAGGTCCTGGGACAACGCCCAACCCACTGAGCCACACCGGTGGGGGCTGGTTCTTTATTCTTATGGTGAATACAGGCAGCGTGTTTCCTCTCAAATTCACTTATTCCACCTGTTGCCAAAGGGTTAGTAGTGTTGACCAGATGGGGAAAATACATTCAGATAACCTCTGATCCTTTTAAATTGAGGTAAAAACACAACATTTGCTGTGGTAGCCATTTTCGAGTGCACAGTTCACTGGTCTTAAGCACATCGCACTTGTGCGGCAGGGCCCTCAGACTTTCTCATGCAGCACAGCTGAGACTCTGCGCCCGTTACACAGCAGCTCCCGTGCCCCACTCCTGGCAGCACCACTCTGCCTTCTGTCCCTGCAAATTGGGAAAGGAGCCCCCACACAGCTATCAATCTAAAAAATGAGTTTAGGCCCTGGCTGGTGTGGCTCAGTGCACTGAGCGCCGGCCTGTGAACCAAAAGGTCCCCAGTTCGATTCCTAGTCAGGGCACATGCCTGGGTTGTGGGCCAGGTCCCCAGTAGGGGTCGCACAAGAGGCAACCACACATTGATGTTTCCCTCTCTCCTTCTCTTCCCTTCTCTCTAAAAATACATAAATTAAATATTTTTTAAAAATTTTAAGAACAGTTCTAAAGCTGTTTTGGTGTGATATTTACATCAGTTTTCTGTTTATAACGTTACTCCAAACAGTGGTTTAGAACAATCACCTGTCTTCCAGTGTCCGTAGGTGAGTGGTAGGTGAGGGGGTGCCGTGTGGCCTGTCCGGACCCTGGGGAGCTCAGGGTTCGCATGCCACTGTCATGTGGGCTGTGAGGGGCATTTCTCCTCCAGAGCTGGAGGGAGCAAAATTCAGGTCTTTTTTTTTTTTTTTTTTAAAGATTTTATCTATTTATTTAGAGAGGGGAAGGGAGGGACAAAGACAGGGAGAGAAACACCAATCAGGTGCATCTCATGTGCCCCCTACTGGGGACCTGGCCTGTAACCCAGGCATGTGCCCTGACTGGGCGTCCAACCAGTGGCCGGACTCAGCCCCCTGAGCCACACCAGCCAGGTTGTGGGACTGGTGTTCTGGACCCCTTGCCGCCTTGCTGTCCGCCTGCTCTGGGTTCTGAGCGGTGGCCGCCCCCATCTCCTGAGCCCTGTTCCTCCCCCTCTGAGCCTCTGACTTCTAGACCCGGGTGTGCAGGGCTCCCGTGACCAGGCCTGGCCCAGTGGGGTCCCTGTCCTGAAGGTCACTGATCTGGGGCTATCATCACACCCGCAGAACCCCTGGACTGCAGCTCCGAGATTGGCGTTGCTCGAATCACTGGGAGAAGGTGAGGGTGTCCCAGGGGCCAGGGGCCTTGGAGGGGGCGTCTTGCTCTGCCTGTCGCAGCTCAACTCAGGTGTTCTCAAAACAAGAGCTTTCGTCACCATCTGTCAGTTAGTGCTAGGGTGAAAGTTTCTGAGCACATACAGCATGGAATGGTAGGGAAATCTGCGTTGAAAAAACTGATGTGTAATTTGCATACAGTGAAGTAGTAAGATTTTAAATATACTGTTTTTTTCATTTTTTTAACAACAAAATTTAAAAGATTTTACTTATTTATCTTTAGAGGGGAAGGGAAGGAGAGAGAAATATCGATATGTGGTTGCCTCTTGTGAGTCCCCTGCTGGGAACTGGCCTGCAACCCAGGCATGTGCCCTGACTGGGAATCGAACCGCGACCCTTTGGTTCACAGGCCTGTACTCAATCCACTGAGCTACACCAGCCAGGGCCATTTTTTAACAAATTTTATTTATTGATTTTAGAGAGGAAGGAAGAAAGAAACTGATTTCTGGTTCCACTTATTTATGCGTTCCTCAGTTGATTCTTGTATGTGCCCTGACTGGGGATTGAACCTGCATCCCTGGCAGATTGGGACACGGTTCTAACCAACGGAGCCAGAGGAAGGGCTGTTCGTCCAGTTTTGAGGAAGGCCTATCAAAGCAGCCCGGAAAGCTGTTTCCTGCCCCTCGCCAGGCATCTGTCATCTCCCTCAGGCGACACTGTTCTGGTCTCTGGCCGCAGGTCCCTTCTACTTGGGCTGGAGCTTCAGTGAACGAGACTAAAGGAGTCCGTGCCCCAGCTCTGATCACTGTGCACAGCACTGGAAATCGCCACATTGTCTTGCGCGCCTGTGGCGTTTGTCCCTTCTCATTCTCGAACAGGGTCTGCTGTATGGGCAGCCGCTTTTCTCCAGAGGCGCTTCTGGGGGGCGGGGGCTCTCGTTCTCATCCAAGCTGCGTGGGGGCCAAGTTCCTAGCAGTGCAAGGCCAGCGTGTAAGACCCTGTGCTGTTGCGTGGTGGTTGTGCACGTTTACACTCCCAGCAGCGTGAGCATGTGTCCGTGCACTCCGCTCCTCTCCTGTTCTCGGGCTGTGCGTGCCCCCTGGCACGTCTGCAAGGTTTCCCTGGCACCACCCGGCCGAAAGCTCCCTCAGGCGCCCGTGCCCCTCCGCGGACCTGCGTCTCTGGGCCGTCTGTCCAGAGTGTTCTGCCCGTTTGAATGCTGGGCTCCCTGGCCTTTCCCACTGAGTGCTGGTCTTTTGCTGGATACATAGGCTGCAAATAAATGTTTGTTCCCAATCTCTGGTTTAACTATCTTTAGAGGGTACCTTTTAAAAATTTTTTAAAGGAAATCAGAGGATTTATTCATTTAATCAAAGCTTGTCCCATCTTCTCCTTTATTTTTTCTTTTCTGTTGTGTGTTTTACTGAATTTGGTCGATAAGAAGCTACCAGTGTCAGGTGCGCGGGTCTATGATGCGCTGTCTGCGTGGTGGGTGGGCACCGAGGCTCCTTCCTCGACCTTCTGTCCCCTCCGCCCCTCACCCAGTAGTTTCCAGCTTTGATGAAGTTCAGTCTAGCGATCCTTTTCTTTCATGGTTTCTGTTTTCTACTGCCCTTTCTGTTCACGTTTTTAGATAATTCAAACGTGTCCTCTCGGGAGAACTCGTGATTCGGAGAAATGTGGGCATGTGAGTGAGGGTGTGCCCCTCCCCCGCCTCTGCGGGGAGAGCGAGGGTGTGCAGAAGGGCTCCTGTCCTTGCCCTTCTGCAGTCAGTGCCGTGGTCACCACCTTCCTACGGAAGTGTGGTCCTGGGCGGCCTGGGGTGCTCTGCTGACGCTGTCCGTGCGGAAGTAGATACGCTCTTCCGACCGCAGAGTGAGCAGTGGTCTGACTTGTGCTCTTCGCTTCAGGCTTCGTCGCAACGCCCTGAGTGCTTCCTCTTAGTCAACCGAGGACTTGTACCAGAGACACCGCGTCGCCGGGCTTGTTCCACCCTGTGTTCGGGAGAAGCATGTGTGTGCGTGTTTGCATGCACACCCTTCCCTGTAGTCTCTCCTGTTTCAAACCTGCACCTGAAAAGCTGGGCCCGTGGCCTCGGAAACTGTAGGACCTTGGGGCCCTGCCCAGCCGTGGCTGGCACGGGGACTTCCTGGGGTGCGTGCGCACCTCAGAGCAGGTGGTCTGGGCAGGTACAATGGAGGCAGAGGACCTGCAGACCCAGAGGAGCTGACTTCAAAGCAGAATTGTGCAGGGTCTCCTGGGCAGGGCGTAGGGGGGCCCATTGCTGGCAGCCTCTGTCCCCTGGCTCTGCGCTGCAATCTGCAGGGGACTTGCAGGGAGCGTGGGATGGGCAAAGCCCGGCTTTTATTTGACCCTGGGCTTGCAGTTTCCGATGGAAACTGATTCAGAGTGGAGGCTGGAATTACGGAGTCTTCGTTCTAACACATTCACTTTATGTGTTTCTCTGACTTTTATTAGGCCAGCATGATTTGTTCATTCATTTCTTTTTTTTGTTTGATTCCATCTGTATTGTGTTTTTCCAATTACCATTTGGTTTCCTGTGCCCCTCCCTGTTCACTCATTTCAGGGAACTTCTGAGCGGAGGAGAGGAGGGGCTTAGAGCAGACTAGTGAAGCAGTGAGTCTTGGCCCTCCTTCCCCAAGGGCAGCTCTGGGTGGTCCCTCTCTGTGGGGCTCCCGCCCAGAGGGAGGAGCCACGCCCAGAGGGAGGAGTCACGGGGAGCCTGGCCTCCCAGAGTGGCCAGGGCTTCTCAGTTGGAGAAGGTAGGCAGGGTGCAGCCGGGCAGCAGAGACTTCACGTGGTGCTGTGGCGCTCTGCTCCGGAAATAAAAGATCTGACTGATTGGAACTCCAGAGTGTGTGATATTTGTACCTTTATCCAAAGATGTCACGGTTTGAGACAGATCAAGACTCTCCAGGGGGAGACTGTTTGGGTTTTGGTCAAATACGAATCTTCACTTTGTTCTGTAGACAGGGGTTGGGGGTGGGGGGTGTCTCCCCTTCTCCCCACTGCTTGCCCTGTCCTGCCCCCACCGCAACAAAAACCAGCATCTCCTGAAAATCCAGGAATCACTGTTTTTATTTCTATTGATCTGAGAGAGAGGGAAACATGGACTTGCCGGTCCACGGACCGACGTGCTCCCTGGCTGCCCTGCGAGCACCGGCCCAGCCTGCTGAGCTGGCACAGGGCAGGGTCACCGCCGTCCCCTCTCCTCAGGCAAGTGGTGTTTCCCTTTGGTTCTTCACTGTGTAACTTCTGTTCTGAAATTTCAGAACCAAAAAATATGTACAATTTTGCTATTAATATTTCCACTGTTTGCTTTTTAGTTATAGTAGTTTAGTTGAAATATATTAATGTATTTGGTTATTTCCAAGTTCGTTGAAGAAGGCTTGACGCCCTGGCTGGTGTGGCTCAGTGGATTGGGCTCTGGCCTGTGAACCAAAGGGTTGCCGGTTCAATTCCCAGTCAGGGCACATGTCTGGGTTTCAGGCCAGGCCACCAGTAGGGGGCGCATGAGAGGCAACCACACATAGATGTTCCTCTCTTCTCTGTCTCCCTCCCTTCCCCTCTCTAAGAATAAACTCTTTAAAAATATTCTGTATATGTTTTACTGAGATACGATTCACGTGTGAAAAAAATGACAGCGCTGTGCGAGCTTCTAGTCCTCGAGCATTTCCATCAACTGAAAACGGAACCTCTGCCCTTCAGCCGCCCTTCCCCTTCCCCCCGTCCCTCGGCAGCTGCTCACCTGCTTGCTGTTTCTGCGGACCCTCGTGTGAGTGGAGTTATGCGCTGTGTGGCTCCATTGAGGTCCACGGCGCCGGCCACGTTGCGGCAGGGTCTGCATCTCCTTCCTTTTCACCCCACACGGTGCACCCCAGCGTGGGGCTGCCCCGCCTTGTTTGCCCGTCTGTCAGCTGGACGGCTTCCGGGTGTTCCTTCACGTGGCCGTTCCGGTAACACCAGGGTACTGGTGGGCGCGCTGACCTTCACCGCCGTTTCATTTTGGGGACTTTTAGTAAGTTTAAAGAAATACATTTTATTAATTATGCTATTGCAGTTGTCCCAATTTTCCCCCCTTTGCCCCCCTCCGCCCAGTACCCCCCTTCCCTCCAGCAGTCCCCCCCGCCCGGTTCGTGGCCACGCGTCGTACATTAGTCCTTCGCCTTCTCCATTTCCTGTACTGTTCTTAACCTCTCCCTGTCTATTTTCTACCTGCCATTTATGCTCCTTATTCCCTGTACCTTTTCTGCCATTCTCCCTCCTCCCCTTCTCCACTGATAACCGCCCGTGTGATCTCCATTTCTGTGGTTCTGTTCCTGTTCTAGTTGTTTGTTTTTGTTTAGGTTTGGTTGTTAATAAGTGTTGAGTTTGTTGTCATTTTACTGTTCATATTTTTGATCTTTTAACCCTTTAACATTTCATATAATAAGGGTTGGGTGATGATGAACTCCTTTAACTTGACCTTACCTGGGAAGCACTTTATCTGCCCTTCCATTCTAAATGATGGCTTTGCTGGATAGATCAATCTTGGGTGTAGGTTCTTGCCTTTCATGACTTGGAATACTTCTTTCCAGCCTCTTCTTGCCTGCAAGGTTTCTTTTGAGAAATCAACTGACAGTCTTATGAGAACTCCTTTACTGGTAACTGTCCCCTTTTCTTTTGCTGTTTTAAGATTCTCTCCTGACTTCCGCCAAGATGGAGGCGTAGGTGGAAACACCTGGTGTCCACGCACAACCAAATCTAAAAACAAAGTTTTAACAATAATAAACACAACCAAACCACACAGAAAATCGACAATACGGAGTCCGAAGACAACGAAATGCTCGGCTAAACCAGTAAGAGGAGCGAAGCCAGCAGCGGAGCAGGTTGGCAAAAAAAGATCCCTGACCGGGTGGTGCGTGAGCAGCCGAAGGCGCAGATCCCAGGTGCCGGCTAGCTACGGCGGACACAGGGAAGAGGCGTGGCTGGCTGGCTGCGGTCGGGGGAGTATTTGCGAGCAGATAAACCAGTGAAGAGGCGAGCATTGAGACCGCACAGCGCTGGGCAGCAGGCTCGCACATTTCCACTGGGATAAACAGGCCAGGGCAGTGAGATGGACTTGCCAGCAGAGAGGACCGCCATTGCTCCCTCTCTGACCCCGCCCCCACATACAGCATCACAAACCAGCGACCTGAGTGGCCCTGCCCTGGTAAACAACTAAGGCTCCCCTCCTCATACTTACCCGGCACGAACAGACCAAAAATGGATCAAGAACAATTCAGAGCCCCAGAGCCAATAAATCTAAGTGATGAAGAAATAGCCAATCTTTCAGATGCACAGTTCAAAACACTGGTGATCAGGATCCTCACAGAACTGGTTGATTTTAGTCACAAATTAGAGAAACATATGAAAGCTAAACTAGTTGAAATGAATGGTAATGCACAGGAAACCAACAGTAATGGAAAGGAGACTGGGACTGAAATCAAGGGAGTAGACCAGAAGGAAGGAAAAAATGACCAAACAGAAAAGAATGAAGAAACAAGAATTCAAAAAAATGAGGAGAGGCTTAGGAACCTCCAGGACATCTTTAAACGTTCCAACATCTGAATTATAGGGGTACCAGAAGGGGAAGAGGAACAGTCACGAGTGGAAACCTTATTTGAACAAATAATAAAGGAGAACTTCCCTATTCTGGCAAAGGAAATAGACTTCCAGGAAATGCAGGAAGCTCAGAGAGTCCCAAAGAAGTTGGACCCAAGAAGAAACACACCAAGGCACATCATCATTACATTAGCCAAGATTAAAATGAAGGAGAGAATCCTAGAAGCAGCAAGAGATAAGGGGACTGTCACCTACAAAGGAGTTCCCATCAGACTGTCAGCTGATTTCTCAAAAGAGACCTTCCAGGCAAGAAGGGGCTGGAAAGAGGTATTCCAAGTCATGAAAACCAAAGACCTACAACCAAGATTGCTCTATCCAGCAAAGCTTTCATTTAGAATGGAAGGACAGATAAAGTGCTTCTCAGATAAGACCAAATTCAAGGAGTTCATCATCACCAAGCCCTTATTATATGAAATGTTAAAGGGACTTACCTAAGAAAAAGAAGATAAAAAAAGATGAGCAGTGAAAGGACAGCAAACTCACAGTTATCAACAACCACACCTAAAACAAAAGCAAACTAAGAGGACAGCTAGATCAGGAGTGAACCATAGAAATGAAGATCCCGTGGAGGATTAGCAACAGGGAAGTGGGAGAAGGAGAAGGGGGGAGAAGGTACAGAAAATAAGTAGCACAGACAGTAGATAGAAAATAGATAGGGGGGAGGGTAAGAATAGTAGGGGAAATACAGAATCTAAAGAACTTGAGACACATGTTCATGAACTAAAGAGGGGGAAATGGTGGGGGAGGGGTGTGCAGGGTGGAGGGGAAAGGAGGGGGGAATAGAACAAATGTAATGGCATAATCAATTAAAAAATGTTAAAAAGATTCCTCTTTTTTTAAAAAAATATTTTATTTATTTATTTTTATAGAGAGGGAATGGGAAGGAGAAAGAGTGGGAGAGAAACATCAGTGTGTGGTTCCCTCTCATATGCCCCCGACTGGGGACCTGGCCTGCAACCCAGGCATGTGCCCTGACTGGGAACCGAACCAGTGACCCTTTGCTTTACAGGCCCGTGCTTAATCCACTGAGCCACACCAGCCAGGGCTCTCTCCTTATCTTGAATCTTGGCTAATGTAATTCTGATGTGCCTTGGTGTGTGCTTCCTTGGGTCCAACTTGTTTGGGACTCTCTGAGCTTCCTGGACTTCCTGTAAGTCTATTTTTTTTGCCAGGTTGGGGAAGTTTTCATTTGGTATTTGTTCAAATAAGTTTTCAGTTTTCTGATCTTGTTCTTCTCCCTCTGGCTCCCCTATGATTCGGATGTTGAAACGTTTAAAGTTGTCCCAGAGGTTCCTAAGCCTCTCCTCATTTTTTGAATTCTTCTTTCTTCTTGTTGTTATGATTGCTTTTTTCTTCCTTATGTTCCAAATCGTTGATTTGAATTCCGGCTTTTTCTCCCATACAATTGGTTCCCTGTAGATTTTTCTTCATTTCCCTTACTGTAACTTTTATTCCTTCCTCTATGCTGTTGCTGTGCACAGTGAGTTCTGTGAACATCCTGATGGCCAGTGTTCTGAACTCTGCAACTGATAGGTGCTTATCTCCATTTTGTTTTGTTCTTTTCCTGGAGTTCTGTTCTGTTCATTTGGGCCATGTTTCTTTGTGTCCTGAATTCAGCAGCCTCCCTCTGTTTGCTTTGCGTATTGGGTAGAGTTGCTTTGATTCCCTGTCTGGCACCCCTACGTTGTGTGGGGTGGGGCAACCCGCTTCACCAGCCTTGTGGCTCCAAGTGGGCCCACCACTGCAGACAGCCTGGTGAGGGCCACCGCTGTCTCTCTGGTGAACTGTGAGGGGCTCAGGGTGTGTGGGGGCGTGGTTACTGACTCCTGTTTCTGTCCTGGGGAAGGGAGCAGGGGGACACCAGCGGAGCAGGCTCTTTTGTGAGTTCCTAACCTGCGCTGCGGCCACACCCCTTGGTTTTTGTCCCTGTGGGTGCACGTGCACTGTCTGATCTTTCTCATGGTTATACTTGGCTTTGTCTGATCTTTCTCGTGGTTACACTTGGGTTGTGGGTTTTGGGAGGAAGACAGCCGGGCCCCGTTTTGGTTTCTAAAACCATTCTACCATTAAAGAGACCAGGGCTCCTGGAGTTCATGGTGACACTGGCCAGGCCTGGGCAAGGAGAAGCCAGAAAGAGCCTGGAGCTTTTTGTGCTAGAAAGTAAGGACGGTGGTGGGAGGGGGGGAGGAATATGGATCTGTAGTTCCGCTTGCTCATGCACTCACTGGTCGACCCCTGTATGTGCCCCGACCAGGATCGACCCCACAGCCTTGGTGCGTTGGGACAGCGCTCTAGGCAGTTGAGCTGCCTGGCCGGGGCCTTAAGCAGCTCTTATGTTGGATGTGTGCATCCCGGTAACATTTCCATTTGTTGTTCTCGTCCCTGTGACTGTGGTTCCAGAGTTCTTAAGGACCTGAAATGGGTTTCTTTAAACTCATTTGACTAATCGAAACATGCCCTCAAAGTGATGGTCTTTCTCATTTTGCTTTGATTTTTTTTCTGCACTGAAGGCCTTCTTTGGTTTTCCCACTGCTATTTAACCCTTCTGCCCCTCCCCCTTCTCCCCTTTCTAAAACAGGACTGCCCGCCCGCTGGCGTGGCTCAGTGGCCTGCAAACCAAAGGGTCGTCACTTGGATTCCCAGTCAGGGCACAGGCCTGGGTTGCGGGCCAGGTCCCCAGTAGGGGGCACAAGAGAGGCAACCACACATGGATATTTCTCTCCCTCTCTTTCTCCCTCCCTTCCCCTCTGTCTAAAAATAAATAAGTAAAATCTTTTTTTTTAAAGATTTTATTTATGTATGTTTAGAGGGGAAGGGAAGGAGAGAGGGAGAGAAACATCAATATATGGTTGCCTCTCGTGTCCCCTGCTGGGGACCTGGCCCGCAACCCAGGCCTGTGCCCTGACTGGGAATCGAACTGCAATCCTCTGGTTTGCAGGCCTGTGCTCAGTCCAGTGAGCTACACCAGCCAGGGCATATGTAAAATCTTTACAAAGGAAAAAGAAGAGCTGCCCTTTCTTCCCTTCCTCTCAGCCACCACTGTCACCATACAACTGACACTGACCTTCGTTGTGCCTGGACAGGACTTCCTCTCATGTAGCTGTGACTTAGGCCTGTTCGTGCCCCGAGAGCTTTGCTTTTCCAGGCTGGTTCGAGTGATGAAGTTGCTGTCATTTCTTATTTGGTCTGGGGACTCGGCTTTCCTTGGCCCCGGTTGGTGTCACTGGGAGAGACTCCGAGGAGCTGCTGACTGGGCCTTCGACTTTCTCAGGAGAGGCTTGGGGATCGAGTGCCAAGACAAGGTGCCTGTGGCTTTGCCACCGAGGCCCCCTGGCCTTCCCCGATCGTGTCCCGCCCTCTGACCTTACCCCCGAGTGCAGGTGTCCTGTGCCCTTCCCCCCTCTCCTCTAGTCTTGTCACTGTGCCAGGCCCCCCCCCCCACGACAAGGCACAGTTGCTCAGAAGCCATGGGCACTCACCGCTTCCACCTCGGCCCCTGTTGCCCCCTCGGCTGTGTCCCCCTGCAGGGGCGGTGTCTGCTGTCCCCCAGTGGGGAGGCCCTGTGCCGTAAGCACCTGGTGCACATAGTATCTTAGCCTTGTCCTGCTGGCCTGCGTGTCCCAGACCAGGAGACTGTCCTGTCTGCTTTGGGGGAGGAAAGGCTCGAGGCGGTGTCCCTGGGTCTGCTGTGTGGGGGTGCTCTGCCAGTAGAGGGGAGAAGGGGGCCTGCGGTGTCACGTCCTCCCTTCCCTGGGACCCTGGCCCTGAGCCCCTCCTCTCCAGCAGGGGCTGGTGGCCGTGCTCGGTCCACCGCTGGAACCTCCTGGTGCCGAGTCCTGCTCCCTGGGCACTGGTCCTCTAGTTGGTGCCTGTGTGTTTAGCAGGGGCAGCGTGACAGTCACAGTGTCATGTGGAGTAGGACACACGGGGCCCTGCTCTCCTGTCTGTGCAGCTCGGGGCGTCTATGCGTGTCGCCCCTCTCCTGCAGAGTTCAGCTGCCCTGGTCCTCCCCCTGCGCCTCAGTCTGTCCCTGCTGCCCCTCAGTCTGTCCCTGCGCTCCTGTGCTGTCTTCTCCTGGGACCCGTCTCTGGGCATTGTTGTAAAGAGGCCACAAAGAGTTCACTGTCCCTCCTGCGTGTCACCCAGGAAAGCCACGGCCTGCAGACGTTCAGAGACAGCTCTGTTCACGGAGGCTGTGTTTTGGAAATGCCGTTTGGATGTTTTGTTGCTTTTAATCTTTGACGTTAATTTCAGTTGCTGTCATTCTTTCCAAAAAGCAGTTCGGACCTAAGCCAGAGAAGTGATTAAGTTGGCCCGTGCAGGAAAACCAGAAATGGTGTGGGAGACAGTCTGCCAGGGCAGGGAGGCAGACACGCGCGGTCATCTGCCTGCTCCCAGCAGCTCGGAGGGCTCACCTGCGTGCGCGGGCACGGCGAGAGCGGGCCTCGCGGCAAGGTGCCTGATGTTTTCTTGTTGCAGGATGCACGACAACATGTCCACCATGGTGTGCGCAAAGGAGGACAGGTTGGAGAAGCTGACGCAGGACGAGATCATTTCCAAGACAAAGCAAGTGATCCAGGGGTTGGAGGCTCTGAAGAACGAGCACAACTCCATCTTGCAAAGTTTGCTGGAGACACTGAAGTGTCTGAAGAAAGATGAGGAGAGCAACCTGGTGGAGGAGAAGTCGAGCATGATCCGGAAGTCCCTGGAGATGCTGGAGCTCGGCCTGAGCGAGGCACAGGTGGGAGGGCGGGGCGGTCTGGGACCAGACACAGTGGCTCTGGCAGCAGAGACCAGGCACAGCTGACCGTGGGTAGGCTGTCCCAGGTGGGCGCCTCCTGGACTGAGACAGGGCGCTAGCCGCAGCCACGTCACCTCATCCTGGGACGGAAGGGACAGGAAGGGCGTGCAGGCCTCCTTCCTTCACTTCCTGCCCCTGTGCGTAGCTCTCTGCTTACACTGCTTGGGGCAGAACTTGGTTGCACGGCCCCACCTAGCGTGGGGAGACTGGGCCGTGCCACCCTACCCACTGAGGGTGCTGTGTTCTGGAGCCCGAGGGAGGCCAGAGAGCCCGTGTCGGCTGGGGCTCTCCGCGCGCCCCAGCCAGGCTGCGGTGTGGATTCCACCGAGCCTCTGCTTCCATCAGGCCGACCAGGAGGCCGAGCCTGGACACGTCTAGGTGTCCCCCTTGCCCTGTGTGTTTGGGTTCTGCCAACATATTTTAGGTAAAATCAAACACGCCAAACATTGGCTCTTTTCCTCCTTAGTTCTCTCTCTGTGAGTGAGGGAGCGAAGCGGCAGTGGGCTGCGCCATCCGCTCCTGCCTTAGGGAGGAGCCCCGTCGGCACCAGAGCGGCCGCACTGCACAACCCTGTGCCTCGCCGCACACCCGCTGCTGCGCACGTCCTGTCGTGGAGAAGCAGTAGGGGCGGGAGCATCCTCTTCTGTCTCCCAGACGACGGGGTTAAGAAAGGAAGAGAAGCCCCACTACTGGAGGCTCAGGTGTGACTGGGAGGTTAAGGAAGAGGCAGGCCAGGTGTGAGGTCGAAGGAGACCGGCCGAGCCTGCTACCCCAGCTCCTGCTTCTGCCCTGTCCCCAGGACCGGGCGGCAGGCAGGGTCCCGTGGCTGTGGGCCCTATGCCGACGAGAGCATTGCAGCCCTGTGACCCTCAGCATAGCTGCAAAGGCTTTCCCTGTGTGTGACCCGCCTGCCCTGCCTTGCTCAGCGCTGCTCCGGCCCCCAGCAGAGCGGCCTGCACGCAGCACACACTCGTGGGCGTGCACACGTGCGGGGGACTGGGTGGGGGGGAGCTGTCTCGTTGGACAGTGGAACACGGCGTCTCCAGGCAAGTGGCCGTGTGGCCTCAGTCCCGTGGCGACACTTGCACATGCTCCTGTGAGTCCATGTCCCATGGCTGCTCTGAGAGGGTCACGTTCTCCACCGTGTCTCTCGGGGAGTGTCTCTGGGAGGTGTCTCTCAGGGCCTTGGGGCGGGCGTGCAGCGCCGTGTGTCTCCCCACAGGTCATGATGGCCCTGTCCAATCACCTGAATGCCGTGGAGTCGGAGAAGCAGAAGCTGCGGGCGCAGGTGCGCCGCCTGTGCCAGGAGAACCAGTGGCTGCGGGACGAGCTGGCGGGCACACAGCAGCGGCTGCAGCGCAGTGAGCAGGCCGTGGCCCAGCTGGAGGAGGAGAAGAAGCACCTGGAGTTCATGAACCAGCTGAAGAAGTACGACGACGACCTCTCTCCGTCCGTGAGTGCTTCTGCAGGCGTCTGTCTTGGGTTCCCTGTGACCTCTCCTCGCCCCTGCCGTGTCGCCCGAGCAAGGTCAAGGTTGTGGTCTTGGGCGCGCATCCCTGGGCAGGTCACAGATGTTCTCTGTGCCTCGTTCTTGTCACGTGACTTTTCTGGAGCAGTGGTCAGAAGAGCGGAAATGCCCTGTGGACAGAAGGTCCACTGCAGGGCCGGGTGCCAGTCAGTGAGCTCCAGGCTCCCTGTGGTGCAGCGCTTCCCCGGCCCCGCTGCATGCTGGGCGCCCCAGCACGGCCCTTCAGGCCTTTCCCTCACTCTGCGCATGGTCCAGCTCTGGATCAGATGCTGGACGAGGCTGTTGTGTCCCCTCCATCTGGAGCAGGTCCTCTGGTCCTCCAGGAGGAAAGGAGCCTGCCTTTGATGACAGTGAGACCCCTGGGCAGTGCAGCCCAGCTCTTGCCCTCCGTGTGGTGGGTGTATCTGAATGTCTTGAAGATTCTGCTGGGGTCACAAACCTGGGCTTGGTGTGCCTCCCAGGTGACCCCTGCTGGGGGTGGACGGCCAGCTCCCCCATGTGGCCACTGGTTTAACCTGTGTCATGGCTCACAGTCACAGGTCTCAGAGTGCCCCGGGGCCCCGGGGGAGGGTGGCAGGCCCTCCGGTGTGGTGCGCAGAGAGTGCCATCTCCAGAGATTCACACGCGTGGATTTCAAGTGAAAACCCCAGGGAGGGTCTCCCGCTCTGTGTGCGTGTCCTCAGAACCAGGCAGAGTCTGAGGCCTGGGGAGGCCGTCGCCGTCTGCCCAGCAGCCTGGCCCTGGTTTGTAATCTGAGTTCTGGTCCAGCAAGGAGAAGTCAGGTTGTAGGTGATCCTGTATTTGATTTAAAAATGGACCATCTTTTCTAAGGTTTAAAAACGTTGGAGGTTTTTTTTGAATTTTTTGATTTTAGAGAAGGGTGGGGAGCGAGAGAGAAACATCCATTTCTTGTTCCCCCCGTTGAAGTGTTCACTGGTTGAGTCCTGTGTGTGCCCTGACTGGGGATCAGAGCCACAACCTGGGTGTGTCCGGACGGCTCCCCAACCAACTGAGCTCCCCAGCCATAGCCTAACGTTTCTAACTAAAATTAGGTGGACGCCAAGCAGCACAGGTAAGACTGAGATTGTTCTCATTGGTTTCCAGGAGGACAAAGACACTGATTCCACCAAAGAGCCTCTGGATGACCTTTTCCCAAATGACGATGATGACCCCGGCCAAGGAAGTGAGTGGGGGTTGGCCGTCTGCTGCAGGCAGATGGGGGCGGCGTGGGCAGGGGCGTCTCACCGTGGCGATCCGTGGGCGCCCTCATGCTCACGGCGCAGACTGTCCTGGGCCGCCTGTCTCCCCAGAGACTTGTGACCTGTGTTTGCTGGGATGTGAGGCTCCTGGGCACGGGCCGCACGGGCAGCTCCATGTGACCCTGGTCCTTCCGGAGCGAGAGAGGCAGAGCTTGTTCTCCCGGGGACGACAGTGGTCTGGCTGCCCTGCGTGTGTGGTGGGTGGGGCATGGGGGAGCGTTGTGTCAGCCCCGGGGGCTGGTGGTCCCAGCCTGCCCAGGGAGTGCAGGACGGGTTGGCAGGGCCGGCGGGGGCGGGGGCGTGTCCTTCTGACGAGGCCGCCTCTGCAGTCCAGCAGCAGCACAGCAGCGCCGCGGCCGCCGCCCAGCAGGGGGGCTACGAGATCCCTGCCCGGCTGCGCACCCTGCACAACCTGGTCATCCAGTACGCCTCGCAGGGGCGCTACGAGGTGGCCGTGCCACTCTGCAAGCAGGCCCTGGAGGACCTGGAGAAGACGTCGGGCCATGACCACCCGGACGTGGCCACCATGCTCAACATCCTGGCGCTGGTGTACAGGCGAGTAGCCCTCCCGCCCCTCGGCCGGGGCCTGCAGCGCACACTCTCCATCGGCCGGCTCTTCAGATGCGCTGGTGCACGCCCGCCCAGGCCACTTCCCGGCCTCCCTCTCTCCACACACAGCCCGGGCTCACCGTGAAAATCCTCCGCAGGCTCTGGTGCAGGGCAGGGCAGGACGCCCAGTCCAGCCCCTCCAGGGCAGCCACGTGCGCCCTGCCCCCGGCCACACTGGACTCTTTGTTGTCCGCACAAGACTGTGCCCTGGGTGTCTGTGCTGGAACAGCCTCCCTGTGCCTGCCCATCTCCTCCCTGCTCCTTGCCTGTGTCCCACCCTGACCCTGTGTCCCTGCCTCTCTCAGGCCACTCGTGTACCAGGGTCTTTGGGGTCTGTCCTCCGTGCTATCCAAGCTTTGGCGCATTGGCGCCTTGCGTCCTCAGGGGCCATTGGAGCCTGCTTCCTGGTGTGCAAGCCCTTGGCCAGCACGTCAGGTGGAGCTAGTCTGCTCTGTGGCCCAGGGGCCCGGGGCCCCTGTCTGCTCAGGTCTTAGTCACACTGACCTGAGGTAGAGCAGGTCAGAGGTCAGGTGGGCACAGGAACCTGAGGGGGGTGATGAAGGCCGGCAGGGCCGGTTTGCTGTGTGTGTTCCGGTCACAGGTCTGTCACCGGCTTCCTCTTCCTTCCCTGGTTTGGTGGTTCCAGTTCAACAGTTTTGAGACCCGTGTCTGTGGAAGACTTCAGGCTGGGGCCCTGTGGGTGGATGCACACTTCCTGGTCTCAAGGGAACTTCAGCTCCTCTCCCTACCCAGTGGCCATGGGACAGAGGACGGGGGCTGGAGACGTGACTTCCCTGAGGCCCCGTTCCATGCCTCCTATCGCAAGCGGAGGTGGTGATGGCACCACTCAGATGGCCGGGAAAGGGCTGGGGGTGGCACTGCCCGGCAGAGGTGGGACACTCACGCGCGTTTACTTTCAGGGACCAGAACAAATACAAAGATGCAGCAAACCTGCTGAACGACGCCCTGGCCATCCGTGAGAAGACTCTGGGCAAAGACCACCCTGCGGTGTGTGCGCCCGCTTCTCTAACGTGTTTGCATGTCCTCCCTGGCGTTCCTCACTACTGAACCCGTTGTTCTGTTGAACTCAACAGGGCAGAGCTCAGAGCTGCCTGACCACTAGATGGCGCAGGTAGGGCCCCTGCTGCAGAGGCAGGAGCGCCGGCCAGTGCGCAAGCCCCCGTGCCGGGGCTCTGGGTCTCACGCCAAATCGCATGCACGCCTGTAAATTCCTCCTGAAGAATTCATGCTCCTTTTTTATTAAAATCTGGTCAGACTTGCATCCAGATTCATTTCGGTTGGTTTGGCGGTTTCCAGTGAAATTCGTGGAAAACAATCAAGACCCTGTTGATTTGGTTCCGGCCCCTGCAGCGCGCCCTGGCTGTGATGGGCTCCCAGGCCTGGCTGCCCAGAGCTGGTCCTTGCCACACTCACCCTCTGTGCGGTGCCCTGTGTCGCAGGTGGCAGCGACTCTGAACAACCTCGCGGTGCTGTATGGCAAGAGAGGGAAGTACAAGGAGGCGGAGCCGCTGTGTAAGAGAGCCCTGGAGATCCGGGAGAAGGTGCGTGGGGGCGCCCGGCAGGCGCAGGGCTGGGCCCCGGGGGCGTGCGTCCACTGTGTCTGTGTGCCCGGCCCCCTGCAGGGGCCTGGAGGTGATGTGGATTGAGGACTTTCTCTGGACTGGCAGCTCCTTTGACAGCAAGGCATGTGCCTGCCAGTAAGAGAATAAGTCGTCACATGTGCTTAAAAAGCATCAAAAAGTGAGGTAGTTGTTTTCAGAACGGAGATGAGCTCAGTTGAGGATGGGGGGCCATGCGCTGCCGCTGCTCCCACTCACGGCTCTCGGGTGCTGAGCGCCGGCGCCTGGTCGTCTCAGTGGCGTCCAGCGCGACTGAACACTTGGGTGTTGGTCTGTGCTGGGGCAGCCCAGGGCGTCATTGTCACTGGGAACGTCTGTGTGGTCACTCACCAGTGACACCGAGAGCGCAACCATTCAACATGGGGCCACACAGCAAGGAGCTGGGGACGGGGGAGGGGGGCCGATCTTACACCCCGCAGGCAAGCCCTCCTCGGGCCGCCCTCTGCGTAGGAAGAAGTCCAGTGAGGCAGTCTAATCGCCCGGAGCCGGGGTGAGGATTCAGAGAGAGCACCAGGTGACGTGAAGTGTCACAACCCCTTCCTGTGGTCGGCCTCGTCCGGTCCCATGGGTTTGCTCTTTTATTCACTCTGGAAACGTTTGTTGAAGACTTGGGGGCCTTGCGTTGTTGGAGTTGGTGACTTCAAGTCAGAGACACGGCCCCTCCCTGGAGCTCAGTGCACTGGACAGAGTCTGGCAGGCAGGGGGCGCCGGCCTCCTGGATGGAGCTGGGGGAGTTGAGGGCCAAGGCTCTTCCAAGTCCAGGTCTGGGGGCCTGGGGGCCCAGGGACTGAGGTCAGAATTGCCCATGAGGATGGGAGGCCACACGCCTCCTGGGGGCGCCCAGGTGGAGGCGTGGAGCTGAGAGAAGGACCTCTGGCTGCAGGTACCGGGGAGAACAGTGTCCTTCCCCTGTCGGGGGTTGCGTGAGGAGGATGAACCTGCACTCCAGGGCTCACACTTTCTGGGTGAGGGGTGGGTCATGAACCACGGGACAGGTCAGGCGGTCTCCTGTGGTGGCACTTGCGGAGAAAGCAGGCAACTGGGGGACGTGCCTGTGAGCTGACTGGGGGCACCCTGAGGTGCTCCCTGACTTGTAGAGAGGGAGTCCCGTCTAAGGGGCCTGAAGAGGGCCCTGAAGGGTAGGTGGTGGCGGGGCGGTGGGTAGAGGGGTGTCAGCACATGGGATGGTGAGGTTACAGGGCCCTGCAGGTGTGTTTGACACGTGATGGAGGTGCTGTGGGGTGACCGCAGACCCCCCTGGTCAGGGCTGCCTGGGATGGCGAGTGTCGGCCCGGTGTGCACCTGGGGGCTTCCTTTGGAGGCCTGCGAGTTCAGGAGGGAGTCGGACAGGTCCGGCCCGAACTCGGCAGCCGCGCTCTCAAGTCTTTAAAGAGGCTGCCTTCCTGCTCTTCAGAGTACAACGATGATATGCCCTGCGTGTCGATCTGTGAGATTTAAAGAAATTGTGTGTAAAGGAAGTCAGCATCCCCCCCACCCCGGGAGTTAAGAGTTCAGCACATTGCGGCTGAGTTATTTTTAGGTTTGCTGGGCAGGATTAGCCATTTAAGGGCCGTGAGCCTGGCAGTGAGGCACCTTTGTGTTTCTGCTTAGAAGGACCCTTCTTGTGCTGGGGAGCTGAGTGGATGGGGGCGCAGTGAGGGGTGGGTGTCCTAGCACGGCCTTCTGTCCTCAGGTTTTGGGGAAGGACCACCCCGACGTGGCCAAGCAGCTGAACAACCTGGCGCTGCTGTGCCAGAACCAGGGCAAGTACGAGGAGGTGGAGCACTACTACCAGAGGGCCCTGGAGATCTACCAGAGCCGGCTGGGGCCCGACGACCCCAACGTGGCCAAGACGAAGAACAACCTGGTGCGTGGGCCGGGCGGGCGCACACCCTCTGTCTCTCTCTCTCGCTGTCTGTCTCTGTAGCATTTTATCATCTGTGCTGTCACGGCTGTCCGAGCTGCCCCGTCCCCCTTGGGTTGCCTTCTCTGAGGCTGAACTGTGTGCGGTTCAGCCTCGCGGGAAGACTGCCTCGCCCGCGCAGGGGGCACACTGAGCACTGTGTTCGTTGGCAGGCCTCCTGCTACCTGAAGCAAGGCAAGTTCAAGCAGGCAGAGACGCTGTACAAGGAGATCCTCACCCGTGCGCACGAGCGGGAGTTTGGGTCTGTCGATGGTAAGGAGAGGACCCCGTCCCCAAGTGGGCGCCATGGTGGGGCGCCATGGTGGGGCGCCATGCCCCTGTGACCCGCCTGCTGCTGCCTGTGCCCCCCCTCCATCCTCGTCGTCCCGGGGGTTCGGGGTGCCATGCATTAGACCTTCACAAACCCCTTCCCACGTGACACTTCGAGGGCAGGTTGTGGCCCAGCCGAGGGCTCGTCGGCTCACCTGTGCATCCTCTGGGGGCCAGGGTGACGGCTGTGCCCTCACCCCACATCTCTGCGCCCTGGGTCGCGGCCATGTGCCAAGGGGTGGTGTCTGCCCGCCACCCAGCTCTCCACACTGCCTTCTGCAAGGCCCACACTTGTTTCAGCCACAGCCTGGATGCGCCGTTCTAGAAAACCTCCCAGAATCCTTCAGGCTTCCCAGAATGTTTTGTAATCCGGTGGTTCTCAACGTGCTGGCAGGGGCCTGGCAGAAACATGCACTCACCACTCACCCCGGGCCTGCTGGGTCGACGTCTCTTTTCTGCCCCTGAAGTGCCGCGAGTGCTCACACAGGGCTTCGGTGCATGGGGCACGGGCTCCAGCTGCTCGACAGGCACCGTGTGTGTCACGCAGGCGTTTGCTTCTCCTGCAGCTGGTGTCGTGTGGGCCTCAGGGAGGGGACAGCGGTTTCCGGTGCAGCAGGCGTGGGCGGGGGGGGGGGGGCGCTGCTCGCTCTCGTCTGATGCAGGGGCTTTGTGGGGACCCAGGCCACCTCCTAAGGCTTCTTGTCTGTGGGAACCCTGGTTTCTTGGTGATTTGCTGATTTTTAATGCTAAAAATGGTCCAGTCAGCGGGGCTCTAGTCAGAGGCAGGTTTCTGATACTTGGACTTACCTTCCACGTGAATGTTAAAAGGGGGCAGAAAGCATGTGTCCCGTGTCCTGCTTTGCCCAGGGCACGCCCCACACTGGCTTCATGGCCTGGTTTGTCGTCGGCTGCCGGGGGTGTGGGGGCTGGTGACACAGTGCGCACACCTGCAGAGCCAGCGGCCTAGACGGGATTGTCAGGACTCAGCCCTCTCCCTTGGGCCTGCACGTGAACAAACCTGCCTGCAAGGAAGCATGGTGCGCTCTGGGGTCAGTCTCGAGGGGCAGCCCCCCACCCCTGCTCCCGAGACCGCCTGGACCAGAGCACAACAGAAACCGGTTGTTTAACACGTCTCACTTTCCTCCTGAGATGAGCTCCATCCAGCCTGTCTGTTCAGTGGTTGACATGTGAATGCGCCTTCGATTTTCTCAAGGGCCTGTGCTGTGGGTCCCACATCACCCACCCCAGGGCCAGGACGCCCAGGGCCAGGCAGCCGGCGGGTGGTTGGACTGGGTGGGCGTGTGGCCTCCCCCAGAACCCCTCGTAGGTGCTTGTGTGGGAACCTCAGGAACTCACGCAGAGGTGGGGTGTGCAGCCCCCACCGTTCGTCACCCGCGCCCCCCGCTCGGGTTGTCGGCGTCTCCTCCCGTGTCTCTCGGTGTCCGGGATGGAAGCCACGCTCCGTGCCGTGGGCATGTGAGTCATCTAAGAACTTTGGACGGGTGGTGTGTGTGAGCATTCTCAGAAGTTAAGGAGACCTTATTTACGCATTTTTTGAAGAATTTATTTATTTACTTTTAGAGAGAAGGGAAGAGAGAGAGAGAAGCATCAATGTATTAGACATACTTCAGTTGCCTCTCATGTGCCCTGGCCTACAACCCAGGCACGTACCCTGACTGGGAATCGAACCAGCAGCCCTTCAGTTTGCAGGTCGGCACTCAGTCCACTAAGCCACCCCAGCCAGGGCGAGTTAAAGAGATTTTACAAGAACATTGATGTATATCTCCCAATACTTACCCCTTCTCATTATACTTCTGTTTAATGCTGGGTCTCTCAGGTGTCAGAGCCCAAATGTCATGTGCAGCTTCTAGTGTTGTGCAGGTGTCGTGGTGGGGACCTGCCCGCGCCCTGTGTGCTGGCGTTGCCCACCAGGTCCGGTACACAGGATTCTGCATCTTCTGAGCACCGAGTGCGTGAGACAGCTCCCGCCTGCGTGCTGTGCTCTGGGTGGGGCGTCCTCCCAGGCAGTGTCCTCCCTGTGAGCATCCCCGCCCAGCAGTGAGCAGTCAGGTCTGAGGCGGGTTGTGGGAAACAGCAGGACCTTGCGGCCACTGCAGCGCGCTAGCCCCTGCTCACGGGGCTGTGCTTCCTTCCGCAGATGAGAACAAGCCCATCTGGATGCATGCGGAAGAGAGAGAGGAGTGCAAAGTAAGAGCATGCTGTCCCGAGGGTCTTCCCAGTGCAGGGGGAGGGGTGCTTCCGGAGACCCGCTCACCTGCAGCCCCCTGTTCTGACTCAGGGGAAGCAGAAGGACGGGCCGTCGTTCGGGGAGTACGGTGGCTGGTACAAAGCCTGCAAAGTCGACAGGTACCTCTGTCCCCTGATACACGGCCGGCCGGGGACGCTGCTGGCACTGTGTTGGGCAGGCACAGCTGACCTCGGGATGCGCGGAGGCCCCCAGGTGGTGCGCTTGCACCGTCCGGTTTCCCCAAATTCCAGTAAAAGACGCTGAGGACGGCCACCACAGTGTGGGTGAAATGTGGCTTCTGTCCCTGCACACTGCTGTATACAAGGCTACCTCCCAAGAGGTGGGACAGGGGCCCAGTCTGAGGCGGCCGCGGAGCACTCAGGCCCGCAGACCTGAGAGAGCCAGCGTGTCCTAAACGCACAGAGCTACGCCCTGGGGAGACCCTAAGCCACACCCCCTGGGGAAAGGGCTGGATTCTCACCTGGACCCGCCAGTTTGCAGAGTGAGGGGTGTGCCCGGTCGGGGCTTGCCTGGCCTCGGTGCCTGCAGAGGGCGCTGTGAGCCCTGCGGGCTGCCCTGGGAGCCGCTGACACCTGTGTGCTCCTTCCTGTCTGGATGCCGAGTCTGAGTCCCCCCCTGTGAGGCTTTGTGTGCCATCGCGCCTCAGAGGGGCTTTCTGACCCCCGCCTGGGTGCCCCATGGCACTTAACAAACATGTCAGAGTCACAGGCGGCACAGGTGTCCCACCCCCACCCCCAGGCGTGCCTGGGCCTCCGCATCAGAGGCCGTGTGCGGTCATTGGACGTGCCCGTGCCAGAGCGAACAGGCCCCCACTTGTCTGCAGTGCGGTTGCCTGTGGGGAGTGTGGGGGCGGCGGGGGCCCTGCCGCACTCCCTGCTCCGTCGACGCTGAGGCTTGGGTTCGCTCTGTCCCCTCCATGTCCTCCGGACACTAATGCACCCTCGCTCCAGGAGGCATAGTGGCCACCAGTCAGCCCCACAGACATTCCCACTGATGGGGCGGCTGTGGTCTGAGCAGCCGCCGTTGCCGCCAGTGCAGGGCCCCTGCGGTGGCCTCGCCCACACAGCCCTGGTGGACAGGGTGTGCGGGAGACAGGGGGGCTGTGGTTTTGCGTAGAGAAAAGTGCCGTAGAAATTTAAAGGGTTTTTAGCCAAATGTAAGCTCCTCGCCCTCCAGATGAAGCGCTGGGGACAGCGGCCTCTCCGAGACCCTCTCAGCCGTCTGCCTGTGCTGTCTTGCAGCCCCACGGTCACCACCACCCTGAAGAACCTCGGGGCTCTGTACCGGCGCCAGGGCAAGTTCGAGGCTGCGGAGACGCTGGAGGAAGCAGCCATGCGGTCCCGTAAACAGGTCAGTCCGAAGCTGCTGCTCTGGCCCCCCCCACCCCAACTCTGAGGCTCCCAGTGCTTTTCTGTGACTCCTAAAGCCCCAGTGGAGGGAGAGGAGACCTTCATTGGTTCAGTTTGCACAGGAGACACTGCGTCATGTTGTGTCAACACTGTAACCGCAACTCCACGCGCACGAGTAGCAGGGGAAGACCTCCATCGGCTCGCCTCACTGCTGTCGGAGGCACGTGGGCCCACGAAGGTGCCCACGGGACGGGCGGAACGTGGAACTCCATGTCCGATGTGGGTCTTGTGTGCGGAAGGGATGGAGTTGGAAGGACCGCGCAGAGGCCCAGAGCAGAGGGAGGTCTCTGTGAAGGCGACCGACACACCTGCCCACACTCGGGGGGGGGGGGCGCAGAGGCCAAGCACGAAGCAGGAGGTAACTGAGGACCCTCGTGTGCTGCTGGTGGGCAGCTGTGGGGGAATGGTCTGGCAGTCTGCCAGACGGACGCCGAGTCCCACTCCCAGGTGGACCCTCGAGAGAACTGAACACAGGCGCTCAAAACAGATGCCGCTGGTGCTAGCGGCTCGCTGGGGTTCCAGCCCATGCAGGCGCGGTGGACGTGTGCTAGCAGCTTCTCCTGTGGAGTCCCTGTGAGCCACTGGTCACGCTGTGGCCTTGTGTATTTCTGTGTAAAGACACCTCACTAAGCGTTAGCTCCAGATTCCTGGCCAGTAGCGCTGGAGCCCAGGTCTGCAGGAAGCCAGCCCCCAGACTCAGCTGCTCGCCCCACCCGCATGTGGCCAGGCCTTACACACATGGGGTGGCCTCTCAGCTTGGGGTCCCGGCAAGAGGAGAGACGGACAGGGGAGGGCACTCGGCAGGTGGAGCAGGGCCTCAGCGGGGCCGTGCACATCGGTGACAGGTGACTGCGAGAGCCCTCGGGTGCGGGGGGAGGGGCAAGGGCAGGACCTCAAATCCACTCCAGCAAGTCGGAGAGACCGCAGCCCGGCCCTGGGGCAGTGCGGGCCGGCAGTGCTATCCCACACAGGTTCGTGGCGGCAGTTGCGCCTCCCCCCGTGGGCTGGACGTGGGAGTGTCCTGCGTGCCAGGAGTGGAGTTCGGCAGGAAAGAGCTTTGAGCTCCTGAGGCACCTTCTCTGTTGATCAGGATCAGGAGGGGCTAGTCACGCCGAAGTACAAATTATAAAGAAAACTCGGGGAAAGGGCTGGATTCTTGCCCGGAGCAGCCAGTTTGCAGAGTGAGGGGTGGGCCCGGGACACGTGGCCGGTCGGGGCTTGTGGCTCCAGAGAACGGGGCAAATGGGCACAGGTGTGGCGTTCGCAAGAGCCTGTGTCGGAGACACAGGTGTGGGAGCCCATGGGGACCCGGAAGCCTGTTGCTTCTCAGCCACCAGGTGGACCGAAGTAATAGGACATTGCTGCTGTGTGTGACCGCAGGTGCGGGGGCAGCGGTCTGAAGGGACGAGGCGTGGCCATGTGCTGTGGCCTGGCCCCTGCTGGGATCGGCGGCTGGTGTTCCGAGTGCTGTGCTGAGAACACGGCTGCCCGTGGGTCTCTGGCCCTGTCTGTATGCTGGGCGTGTGGGCCACCAGAGAGAGCGCCAAGGCCTCTGCGCTGGGCATGTCCCCAGGACCTCACCACAGAACTTTGTGAAATGTGGGGACCTTGAGGAGACGGGGGCTCATGGACCCACCACCTGGGCCCCATCACGCTCAGGTCTCCTCGCACTTGGCCTGTGTGCGCGGCGTTTCCAGCGTGTGGGCCTCCGTGCGCTTCACCCGGGCCGGGTCTCGTCCACTGACACTGGGGGGTGGGCGCACGTCCCCCAGGCCATTTCCGCCAGGGCGTGAGGACCCCTGCTGTTCCTGGTGCGAGCACTCCCAAGCCCCGGTGCTGACGCCACCCCTCCCCATCCGACCGCAGGGCCTGGACACGGCGCACAAGCAGAGAGTGGCCGAGGTGCTGGGCGACCCCGAGAGCTCGGAGAAGCGCCGGAGCCGGGAGAGCCTGACCGCGGACTCGGTCAAGTACGAGAGCGGCCCTGACGGAGGGGAGGAAGTGAGTATGGGCGTAGAGTGGAGCGGGGTAAGTACAGTGCGCGCCCCCCCCAGCCCTGTCTGCCGTGGGCCCGCCCCCTCCAACTCGCCCCAGCCCAGCTTGTGCACGTCCTCGCCTCCTGCCCACGCTGGGGCCTGTCCCCTGTCCGCCTGGCCGTGTCCTCAGCTCCACTGCAAGCGCCAAATGCTGATTGAGTGTCCTGGTGGTCGGGCTTCCTGGGAACCAGGGGCTAGCGTGGCAGATAACCAGCCTGCTTTTCTAACTCACCGATGTCCTCACTGACCTAGTGCCCTGACCGCACTGACCAGGCTGCTGCAGGGTTTGTAGAGTCGACCTAAACACCCTAAATGGGGGCAGTTTCAGACGAGCCCGTCTTCAGAAAGGGACAGGTCAGGAGCAGGGACACCTGGTGGTGGCTCCCCAGGTCCCACTGTGGTCCTGAGCCCCCGGGGTCCAGGGCTTCACTGCTCTCACCGTCCCCTGCCCCAGGTTTTCGGGCCCAGGACACATCCCCGTGTTGGAGACTCGTGGGCTCCTGGTTGGCTTCTGGGCTTCACTGTGGCTTCCTGGAGCTCTCACCACGGTGTGCCCGGTGGGCACCGGAGAGCGCGGCACCCTCAGGCACTGTCCTCCTGGAGCTGGTCAGGGTCCCTCGGGCCACACGCCAGGGAGCGAGTGTGCCCCCAGGGTACCGTCTGTGTGGCTTGAAGCCGCAGGATTGCGCTGAGTTGCAGGTGTGCAGGTGTTTTGCTTGATAGTTCTGGGCTTTCTCATCTGTGTTTCCAAGTCTGTCTCGTTCTCTCTGCAGCTACAGCTGCTGAAGATTTGCCTGCGGAGCAGACGTTTTGTTGCATGTCCAGGGTGCCAGGGAGAGCGCCTTTGGGGCCGTCTGTGCAGCAGCTTCCTTGCTTTGGTTTTTCCTGTGCCAGGACAACTAGTCAGCATCTGCTGGGACTGCTCCCCCTTGGGTAGCGGTCCCCACTCCTGTCCCCGAGGGCCTGGCATGCGCTGTGCTGCCCGGGGTGCTCCTGTCTGCATGCTTCCCGCAGGGCAGGTCCCTTGGTGGTCCTGAGCCTGCAGGTGCAGCCCTTCCCTCGTGGCCTCGAGGGAAGTTCTGCAGGAACTTCTCCTGAGACAGTATTTCTGGGTCAGCCTGCCTGTGAAGTCCCGTGGTCACATGGTCACTGACACCTGTCATCAAGACTGAGACTTGGGACAGGGTGCCTTTACTCCCCCCCCTGCACATGTTGCCCCATGGGGCGTCATCTGCTGGGCCTCAGACACCTTCGTGCTGGGCGTCGAGACGCTGGTGGCTCTCTGTCTTGGACACAGTTTGTCCCCGGGCACAGGGCTCAGCCAGTGCCTGGTGCAGGGGCTCCTGAGCGGAGTCAGGGAGAGCAGCGAGTGAACCGAGGGTCCCCTGCTGTGCTGGGGCGGGGCTCGCATCCCCGTCACCGAGGCCACTGCTCAGACTCAGCCCCGTCCCCTCATGGGAGGGCCTCGGCTCCTGGACTGGCTTCCCTGAGGCTCTGAAGTCCCAGGAAGGCGGTGCTGGGCTCCCCCAAACTGGGCACAGAGTCCATCTCTAAAGCGGCTTGTTACCTGGGGTGAGGCGGTTGAGGCAGTAGACACACCCCGGTGGCCTTGAAGTCGCCTGGGACCAGGTGCAGTCATGTGCAGCCCCTTCTAAGGGTCACGTTTGCTGAGACATGGACATGCCACCTCCGTCCTCGGCCGACGAGACCGGCGCGATCGCCGTGTCGGTGGGGTTGCCGTTCCCGTGTGTGCGGTGCTTTCCCGGTGTGTGGTCAGGGCGAGGTGCAGCCCGGAGCCTGGGGCCAGGGAGACATGAGGACAGACCCCGAGGGTGGCAGTGGAGCAGCTGGCTGTCCCCTTCCTGGGCGCCTGCATCATCCTCGGGCTCGTGACTCGTTTCTAGTGAGAGAGTGCTGTTAGGGTTTATTTTACACCGGGTTCTGCTTCAAGTTGCTGCCGGTGGGGCCACGGCAGGACCCCTCCCCGTGGGCAGGCGGGGTCCTCGCACAGGAAGCAGGGCCTCGTGGCGAGGTGGTGTCGCCGTCCCTGCAGGAGCCGGTCACCGGGCTCGGCCCAGAGCCGAGCTCCTTGTGGGCTGTTAATTTCGAACACAAGGAAAGGAAGGTGCCGGGCCTGCCAGGAACGGGCGTGGAGGTTTCGCCTGGGTTTGTGACGCGGTGGGTGGCGTGTTCAGGAAAGCCCGCTCCGGGCCTCGCCCGCCCGTTAGGTCCGCGGCAGTTGGTGCAGGTCCAGGAGGGTTGGCTTCCTTGCACGCACGGCAGATCCGAGTGGCACTGTCGAGCGTGTTTGCGCCTGTTCTCTCGCGCGTTCGCGCCTCTGGCGACGCAGTACTGTGTGCAGAGGGCTCCTCTCTGGGTGAGCCTGGGTCCCTGTGTCCTTGCCCACCTGGCTTCCGCCGGTGGCCAGTCCGTGTGGGAGCCGCGTGGGAGCCGCGGCCTGCGATGCTCTGGGGTGCTTGTGTTTGCAGCTGCCCGTCAGTCAGAAACGGATCACTCTTTATTTAAGAGCTATTAGGAGGACAACTAGAACACACGTAAAAAAGACCCCAAGTCTCCTCAAGCCCAAGACCGTGGCCCCCACCTTGTGCTCTCAGCCAGAGCAGCGGGCTGTTCGTCTCCGAGAGGCGCTTGCCGTGGTTTGGCGGCGCCGCCGCTGGCTCTGAGTGCCCCCGGCCTCGAAACCAGTACGGATGGAAATTGTCTGGCTCATGCGGGTTTGGGGCCGCCCTTCCCACTGGGTCTCACAGAGTCGAGGGGTGAGTGCGAGGGGTGAGTGTGAGGGGTGAGCGGACCCCTGCACTGGCCCCAGGAGCTGGTGCCACCCCGTGGCCAGGGTGGGGGCAGGAGTCTCGTTGGACTGCCCCCCACTTGGCTGCAGTCCCGGGGACCGCAGTTAGCACCACGTGTGGAGAAGCATTGCTGTTCTCGGAATTACGTTAACATCGAACGTCCTTTTTCTGAAGAGAAGCCAGAACTAATGTGTTCTTGTCCTCCCAGCATTCATTGGGGTTGGTAACAAGTTTTATTTTTCCATTTTAAAGATGAGAAAGATGAAGCTCGGGCTGGTTAAGTGACTTGCTCAGCGTCCATGGTGAGTCAGACTGGGCGGGGGCTCAGCTCCCTGCGTCTGGGGCTGCAGGTCGTGAGGCCTCTGTCCACCAGGACCCAAGGCATGTGGCTGCCTGTGGGAACCTGTTTCCTGAAATGAACTTGGCTTTGGATTATCAAGTACATGTTTAGAATGTGCAAGGCCTGCAGTTCCTGCACTGTGTAAATGTTAGTTTTTAGGAGAAAGCCCCCCAGCCCCGATTTGGAGAGCTCATGGCTGAGAGGTGGGAGAGGGTTTAACGCTCGTGCACTCTGTGCCTGCGAGCAGCCTCTCTCTCCTGGTCGCTGTGGTGGTTTCCGTGGCCGAACCTCCTTCCTGGGAATCTGGTTCCTAGGCGGTATCAAGGAGGTTCCGGGCCCGGTGCCGACACGCATTTCCAGTGGTGTCAGGAGTGCCCAGGCCAGGTGACAGCGGGGAGTGTAGGGCCCGGTGCTGTGGCTGCCGGCGGCAGGCGGGCCCCCCAGGGCCACAGCCACGGCAGTGCTGTGCGGCGGTGCGGCCTGGAAATGCTGGGAGCCGTGCGGCGCGGCGAGGGTGCGGCCGTCCCCCGAGTCTCACCTGGGCTTTCTCTCGTTTCTGTCCGACAGGCCTAGCCGCCCTGTGGGGCCCACTGTCTCCTGCAGGACGGCGGCGCCCGCGGCTCTCGCCTCTCTCCGTGCTGGCTGCCGTGCTTAGCGACCTAGGACTCTGTCAGAGCCGCGCCTCTGTGACTGGCCCTCCCTCTCAGCGCTGCTGTCCTTTCGGGGGTCCCTGTCCCTGTGTACACGTAGCTTTGCCAGATGTGTCCTCAGTAACATAAACTGTATCGATAAGAACATGTGCTGTGTGACGTGCGAGCTTAACGGTTCAGAGCGACGAGCAAGCCGCTCAGTCGGTGAAGGTAGTTAGACGCGGCCGTGGGTGTCGCGGAGTGCATGACTGCGACCCTGCCTCGCACCAGGCCTGGCGGGGCCCCGCCCCCGGCCCCTCCCCCGCAGCCTCGGCTGTGTCCTCTGTGAACACTGGGCAGTTCTGCTTTTCTCTACTAATCCCCCTGTCGAGTGGCCTGTGTACCTGTGTCTCTCTAACCCTAATAAACTCACTCCAGCTGACTGGTGTCTGGTGTCTGTCTGCTCGGACCCTGCCGCTTCTCCCGGGACGAAGGGGCGCGTGGCTCCCAGTGGGGGAGGGCCGCTGGTCCCTGGGCAGCCACGGAGGCTCTTGCCCCGCCCTGGGGGTTGACCACACCCTGCCGGACGTGCCCCTGGACCGTTGTCGGGGCAGAAGGGGGCGGTCTCCCTTGCTTTCTGCAAGGTTCTGAGGGGTTTGGGTATTTGTACAGGATGAGCACTTTATGGAACTCTCTGACCACATTTATAATCGACATTAGCCAAAACTCTGCTGAAATCCACCGAGGAAGCGGTGCATCCACGTGCTGCGTTGGGTGACACCGTTTCCCAGGCAGCCCTGGCGGACCTGTGTGCCCAGGGCCCTGTGTGTGGAATGGGAGCTGGATTTCAGTGCTGTCCCTGGGGACCACCTCTGTTTTCTTGAGACCTGGCGTACAGCAATGTCATTGATTTCCTGTGGGGCTGTCACTTTGGTATGAGCTGCTCTGTGTTCAGAGGTTTCCCCGGTCAGTAGATTGTTGACACGCACTTCAGAACGGATGGATTTCCATTAAAACCGACTCATGCACAGCCAGATGGTCGGTGCTGCAGGGTCCCATTGCCGGGCCAAAGGGGCCCAGGCCGCGTGCCGGCAGTCACTCAGCTCTGCCTGCGGTGGGGAGAGCGGCCGTCTGCAGCTTCGTGTCCGTCCCCGTGTCTTTCAGGACGGCACTGGAGCTTTGCGACGCAGCGGCTCCTTCAGCAAACTTCGGGCCTCCATTCGGCGCAGCAGCGAGAAGCTGGTGAGGAAGCTGAAGGGCGGCAGCTCCCGGGAGGCGGAGTGCAAGGACCCCGGGTAACTGTCCCTGCCCGCCCCACGTCCCGCAGCGTTGCTCCCACGCCGACTGTCACGCTGCCTTTGTCCCAGGTGCTGAGGCCTCGGGCCAGGGCCCGTCTGGGGGCTGCACCAGGTCAGGGGCGGAGACGGCGGGGCTTGGGCTCGTGGGTTTACCCGAGAGGCGCGTGACTTGCTGACACTCAGTATTTGTTTAGGTCCTTTTAAGTTTTAATTAAAAGACTAGTTTTAATCTAGTAAGACGAAAAGCTAGCCGTGACAACATTGGACTTCGTGCGGGCGCCAGTACACGCAGGGAAGGGTCATGTGCCCGGGCTTGATCGTGAGGGGTTTGCCCAGGAGGCCTCGTGTCCAGGCAGCTTCGGTCATGGTTGCGGAGCCTGTGCGGACACTTGAGGGCACCGCCTGGGAGTCGGGGTCTGAGGGACCCTGTGTTGAGGGCCGGTGGAGGTTGGCTCTCGTCCTGTGCTCAGTGTTATCGCGTCTCGGCTGGTGCAGGCAGCCCCCCGCGGAGGCACTTCTCACGGAAACGCGGTTTCGTCAGCCATTCTGTGGAGTCTTTCAGAACAGCACCTGCTTCTGACGGGCTGTCAGACTCGGTTCTAAAAGCGATTCCGCCTCGAGTTCTGGGGGCAGGAGCCCTCATCCCTTGGGATGGCGAGGCCAGGTTCCTCGGACAGTGTCCTGGAGGCAGGGGGGCCTCTCTCTGCCACGTCCAGGTGCTGCAGGCTCAGCCCCCGCCTCGTGGGTGGGGGTGCTCTGCCCCGCGCCCACCTGCCTCTGCCTGTGGGCGGTCTCGCGGGTGTGGGCCTGGGCCACGGGGCCCTGCACTGCCTCTGGAACGGCGGTGACGGCTGCGCACAGCTTGGTGGTCGGGGTCTGCAGAGAGGACGCGCGTCTCTGAGGCCCACCGAGTTTCCGCTCCTGTGGGGCCGTGGCGTCTGCCCAGGCCCTGGTGCCCTCCCGAGTTGTGCCTGTCCCGAAGGTTTTCCGTGCAGAGTCCAGTTCTGCCTTGGTGTCTCGTCGCTGGGCCTTCCGCCCTGGTGACGGCCCAGAGTTTGCTCCCTTTCTGCTGCCTCTCCCGGGAGGGGGCGCCGTGTGGGCTCAGCCTGACCTGGAGTGAGAGGAGCCGGCCGCCTGCTGGCATGCGCCGCCTTCCTGTGCGGTCTCACTGGAGACGACACTCAGCGAGCTCTTTAAAAACCGACTGAACTTAGAAACGTCATCTCATGAAATTCTTCCTGCAGTGCAGTGATCTTTGCAGGTAGGAGGTGCGGTGGGCATTCACTGACCCAGTGGCTTTCAGAGCTGAGCACACGTCTTGGGTGTTTGTGACGCGCCTGCTGCTGGGCTTGGCCTTGGTCCCCGGTGCAGGGCGGCCACCCGCTGCAGCAGGAGTCAGGCTGGGGGCCCACCACCTCGGCTCTGGGAGCAGCGTGGCCGTGGGTGTGATCCCAGTGAGTCAGGTGCCACCTGAGGCTCAAGCACCTTGGGCTTCGAAGGACGTGTGGGTGCCGGGAAGTGGGGGAGGGTTAGGGGCGGGAGTCTGTCCTTCTGTCTCGTTGGGAACAGGGGTTTGGGGAGGGAGGGTGTGCAGCTTCCTTAGGAAAAGCTCATTGGCCGATCGAGCGGCTGGATGATCACAGACGCTGGTGCGCGTTGTGCGTCCCCGATCACGAACCTCTGTCTCTCGGGAAGGCTGTGTGAACAGCGATGTGGCGGGAGATGGTCCTGCTTCCCGTCAGAGGTGCAGCGATGTACAGGTGTCTGCCCGAGAGGGTGTCAGCTCGGGAACTGGAGTTTTGCTCAACAGCCGAGATGTGTTTTTCCAGGAACGTCTTGGTCAAGAACCGAATAGTGGGAGCCCGGAGGCGTGGAGAGCAGAGGTGGGGCTGGACTGGGACTGGGCGTGGACGCGGCTGCCCCTCTGTTCCCCGGCGTCCGGTACAGACGGGCTCAGAGCCCCGGCAGCACTGGGTGGGGTGCCTCAGTGCCGGGCATCCTGTCTGGACGTCGGGGAGGGAGTTTGACTCGGGGTGAATTTCCTCGCCTCTGGTGTAGTAGTCCGTCCCGTGAGCGCTCCGTGTCTGCTGCGGGCCAGGCCCTGTGCGTGCCCTGGCTCTGACCCTCTGCCTCTGTTGGGTCCTGCTAACCCTGCAGCCGACGCCCTGGCCTCAGGGCTGCGCCCCTGCGGGTCGGTGCTGCTTGTGTGGCAGCCTGGACTCAGGACTTTGCGTGTCCCCGTCTGCAGGGTCACAGGCCTTTCGTTTGGTGCCCTGTCCAGCGGCACAGTGAGGACAGTAGGCAGTTAATTGCATGGTTGTCTGCAGTTTATGTTCGAGTTATAGGTAGTTTGCACGGTATTTTGTTAGTGCTTTAAAGGTATCAGTGGGAGAAAGCTTGTATCTGTTGAGTCACTGTATTTAAATACAGAGTCGTGACATCTGTTTCCAATTTTGATTTATAAGCAGAATTTACTAATGAAAAAATTTTGTTTTCCTACTTTTTAAAAAAGATTTTATTTATCTTTAGAGGGGAAGGGAAGGAGAGAGGGAGAGAAACATCAATGTGTGGTTGCTTCTTGTGCATCCCCTGCTGAGACCTGGCCTGCATCCCAGGCATGTGCCCTGACTGGGAATCGAACTGCAATACTCTGGTTCACAGGCCCGCACTCAATCCACTGAGCTACACCAGCCAGGTTTTTCCTACTTTTAATGTAGAAAAGTACACAAATACAGAACATATATTCACACATTTGGTCTCATCAGCAAGTTTCAAGTGTGTGTCTTTACAAGGCTTACTCAGGCTAACATGTCCCACACGAGTCCTTGAGGCCCCTTCCCGAAACCCCCCGGCGACCCGGGGACCCAGGGACTCGGTGCTGCGGAGCCTCTTGGCCCCTGTGGAAGCAGGTGTCGGGCAGTGAGCCCGCACAACACAGGACGCACCTGCGGTGTCTCGGGACAGTCTCCTGGTTCTGCACGCAGGTCTGGGTGTCCGCGGTGAGGGCCAGGGGGCGGGCGGCCCTGCCGGGTGAGAGAAGGCAGGGTCATCGGCTCCAGGGTGGCTTTGCTGTGTCCCTGTTCCTGGCTGACTGTGTGCTGACGTTTGTCCTTGCATGTCCATGTCCTGGTCGCAGCATGAAACGTGCCAGCTCTCTGAACGTCCTAAACGTGGGCGGCAAGGCAGCCGGAGACCGTTTCCAAGTAAGGAGCCTGGCCCCTCCCGCCCCCACGACCGGTGCCGGCCCGCGGCCCTCGCATGCTCCCGTCGGGCACCACGGCGACATTAGTCTGCCGCAACTTGGCCGGGGACTGTGGGAAAGTGGACGGCGTCTGTGTTCTAGGGGAAGCGACCAGTGACCTTGAGAACTTCTGACTGACCTACTTGAAGGGAAATATTCTGACAAGTGTCAAAACTTGGCAAGTTATTAACAATCTGTATTGTCAATCTGTGTAATTTCAGCCTCTAACGAGCTTACGACTAATTACTGTCTAGTGAAGCTGGTGTTCAGTGTTTAAACTGTTTAAACTCCACTGACGGACTGGGAGGCTGTCACTCTGACACCACGGCCTGAGCACCTTGTCCCTGTCTCCCATGAGTGTGTCACCTTCACACCAAAGACCACGAGTATCTATTTGCCATCGGAAATGGCCTTTTTATTTTCTGTCATTTTTGTTAATGTCTGGAGTGACCGTTGGGCACAGTAGGCCCCGTAGTGCCTGGTGCCGAGCGACCCCAGGAATGTCTGGGGTGCAGCTGCCGCTTGTGCCCAGCCCCCAGACCCCTGCTGAGTGAAACTTCCCCAGTTGTCCCCGTCCATCTGATATACTGACATGCACCGAATGGCAGGCCTGCCCAGGGGTGCTGTCCACCAGGCCTTGCAGTGGAAGCTGCAGGGCGTCCCCACCGCCGCCGGGGGCAGCGCTGGCTCGGGGTCTGCAGTGGGCACAGCCTGGCCCGCCCGGGGCTTGGTCTTTGCACCTGAGTGTGGGGCACGTGGGGCTGTCGCTGTGGTCGCAGGCCCTGAGGCCGGTGTCCCTGGGTGTGCCGGTCACGCCCTTTCCCATCTGTTTTCTCACACAGGAACGAAATAGCCGTCTAGCGGACTCGAGAGCTGTGAGTGCCAGCCACACAGACTTGGCCCGCTGCGGGCCCAGGCCCAGCTAGACGGGCCCCGGGGCCCTGCCCTGCCAGGCCCCTGCCCATGTGCCCGGAGGGGAGGCCCTGCCCGGTCCCCGTGACTGAGAGCTGTGCGACCCCCGAGGTGCGGTGGCGCAGGGCGCCCACGGGGCCTGGCAGCGGCTTCAGCGCGGACTCAGCCGCTGCTCCCAGACCCGCACGCTTTCTGCAGGACTCCGACGTCTGGCTTAGGCTCTGCATCACTAACGCAACGCCTGACGGGCTGTAGACAGGAGCCTGGGACCCTAAACCACCCTCGGACCGTACCCAGCTCCTGTGTGGGGCCTGCCCACTGCCCTGCCCCAAATGTCCACCTCGGACCCCCGTCCACACGGTGCCCGTGGAGGCGCACGCTTCATTTCCGAAAAGCTCTTTCCCCCGGGCTGTGCAGCACAGGGCGGGCCTGGCAGGAATGTCCTCAGATCTACCCTGAGGGCTGCTGCTCCGGGTCTGCGAGCCCCCGGAAATGCCGAATAAATGACCGATTCCCCGTGACGTCGGGTGTATGCAAGAGGCACGTCCCTGCCCGAGGCTTGGGGGGCCACCCTGCACTTGAAGCTCTGAAAGGCTGGCATCCTCGTGAGGGCGGCTGGCGGAAGCAGGTTTATTCTGAGGAGTGCACCTGGCAGCGGCCCCGCAGAGGCCCAGCCCGTTGATCCCGCGGGGTTTCCGCACGGGCAGCACTGAGCAGGGGGGGGGGGAACTCCCTAGGTTCACTGTGAGGTGCCCAGAGCTCGAGTGTGGACCTGGGGGTTTGTCACAGTGAGGCTGACCCTGAAACTTCCTGTCGAAGTTCTCTCTAGTGTAAGGGTGTCCCTGGGGCGCGGGTGCTTCTGGGTGACTCTGCTCCCTCGGGGCTGGCCTCAGTTCACGGCCCCTGCGGCTACCCGGCCCCGCAGCCCACTTCCCTGGGCACACTGCTATTTGGCTCTGGACTCCAGTTAGGTTGGGGGGTCTGGGTGGGTGAGGACTGGCTTCCCAGATTACAGCAGAGCTCCGGGCAGTGGGAACCCCTCGGAGAGCCGCATCCCTGAAGGTCGTCGAGGTGGCAGCGTTGCCTGGCGCCATGTCCCGCTGTGGTCAGGAGGCAGCCAGGAGCTGTCCGTCCCTGGGCCTCCTTCACTCTGCCTGGGTTTGCTTCTCCGATGCTGGCTCAGTGCCTGTGAAACCCGCCATTTCGCTGGGGACCACTGCCTCGGGGACGGGGCTCAGAGCAGAACCGAAGTCGGGGGCTGGCAACCTTGATCGTGCAAGGCCCCGCACAGGGCCTCTTGGGGATGTGGTGCTTTTGCAGGTTGTGCCGAGTGTTTTGGGGGAGAGGCTAGGGGGTCTGAAGCCAGCGGTGGCAGCTTCCATGTTCAGGGGATGTGTGGGTGTCGGCAGCTTGAGTGGAATTTGTCTGGAAACCGAAGGGCTGGTCTGATCTGCTTTCTGGTCTGTCTGCACCTGCTCAGTGCTTCCCTCTGCTGGTGAGGGGACCCTGCAGGAGCCAGGCTGTTGGTCCAAGTCCCTGGGGGCACTCCCGGCAGTGGAGGGTCTTCCCTCGCCCGGGCAGCAGGCTCCCTAGCCGGTGGTCCTTTCGGTCTTGGAGGGGTGCAGTGTCTCTTTTCTGGACTCGAGGAGCTGCCTGGAGCACCGCGTAACGACACAGCGCCTCCAGTGAAGTGTCAGGTCACTCTGGACGTGCAGGTCAGAGCGGGTCACACGGGCCCGGCAAGCCTGACCGACGAGGCCGACAGCGCCGTCCCTGCACCCAGGTGACATGTCCACGCACACCCTGTCCTGAGTGTCCCAAGTGTGATGGTGTGGCACTGACCCTCGGCAGGATGGGCAGTCGGGCAGGTGGCCCAAGGGGCCGGGGGCTGAGCACTGGGTCTGTTGAATGTCTGGTCTTGCAGCTGCAGGCGTTTTGTTGTCTTTGTTGACTTGATCAGGAAAGCACTTGGAATTGCTTATATTTAATTACAAAAATAAAGTGTCCTATTTCCTGTCACAGAGTCCCCTGTACTTTTGCAGAAAGGCTCCGTAAAGCTCCAGCCCCTTCCTAGTTCACACCAGCCATTCTCCCCTCTTTGGGGTCACAGGCCACTTTGGAAGTATTACAAATGGGTCACCCTGCCCAGAACAGTGTCCGAACAGGAGGCTGCTGGCCAATGAGAGATGTCCAGCCCCTCCCCCAGAGCTGGCAGCAGCCCAGGGTCGGCCGTGCCCCAGTTGGAGGAGGGCAGCCAAGTCCCCGGCTCTCTGGTGCCTCCATCGCTCTGGGGGCTGGGAGGGCAGGGCCCGTCTCCACGGGCCAAGAGCAGGTCACCGGTGGACGGGTCCAGGGGCCACTGCTGTGCTGATGGCTTGTCTGTCCGAGACGCCCCTCACATCACAGGAGGTCCAGACCGGGTCGGGTGGGGAGGGACAGGTGTGAAGACAGGTGGCTCTGCTCACACGCACACACACGCAGAGGCCTGTCCTCTGCACGGGGCCTGCTGTCCCTACAACCAGAGGCTCCGCATCCACCGAGCTGGGGGCCAGTTGCAGCAGGGCCCATGCTGACGGGAGGTCTGTTCTCATCCGGAAGAAAAGCTCCTGCCAGGCGTCCTGCCATGTCCCTGTCTGGGTAGACACCCCGCCAGGCCGGGGCTGATGTGCCAATCGCCCAGGCCAGGCCCGGGGAGGCGCCTCGGACAGGCGGGACAGCAGTCTCATCTGCCCAGAACGGGTCCTCTTAGCAGACAGGCCAGCCTCCCACACACCAGCGCCAGTGGCGGGGGCGGGGGGGCTGGGCCAGAGGCGTGCGTAGGGAGAGGGCTCTGCTCCCTGGGGTGCCGGGCTCCCAGACACAGTGGGTGACCTGTGGGGCCCGCACGGCAGTGGGGGGCGTGTCTGAGCCGGCACCCTCACAGAGACCCCGACCCAGGGCTCCACACTGACTGGGCCCCGGAGCCCTGGAGCCCTGCCGAGACGGGCTTCCTGGGCGTCAGCCGGACTGCGTCCCGGGCGTCCCACGCACGCCCTCCGGGTTGACGGTGTAGGAACAGGACGAGGGAGGCAGGTGGGGGGCGAAGACCACCCTGAGGGTGCGGGCGGGTGGGCCCAGCCCAGCTTCCTCGGGGCGTCGCCGGTCAGCCATCAGTCTCAGGAGCAGCTGGTTGGCCCAGGCGATGCCCAGGGCGGGAGCCAGGCGCTGCCCCGGGGCCCTGAGGGGAGATGCGTGTCACTCCAACACCGGGCCCCAGGCCTGCCCCCATCCCCCAGGGCCCTGCTCACCCCAGCAGTCCCGGTGCCACGTCCTCCTCCAGGGCCTCTGTCACCTGGAGGTCAGACAAGGGTCAGCGGCAGAGCCCCGCCCTGCAGGGCGGGCAGGCGGGAGGGGCGGGCGGCTGACCTGGTTGATGCAGAGCACCGGGCTCCGGGAGGCCTGGCTGAGCCTGCGCAGCGTGGCTCCCAGTGCCTGCAGCGCCCGGGCCCTGCGTGCTGAGGCCGGCCCGTCGAACTCACAGCGAAACGGGGCTGCCACAGAGTCGATGACCACCAGGCGGGCCGCGCCTCTCGACAGCAGTGCGGGCAGCTTCTTGCGCACACATTCCAGCAGCGTGTCCTGCAAGCCCGGGGGTGGGGGGCCGTCACTGCCCCCACTGCCCCTCCCGTGTGCCAGAGACCCCTCACGCCCTCCCCATCTTATGTCCCAAGTCCCAGTGGGGGCCCCTCACTCTCCTCAGGGCCATGGTGGAACCTCTGTGGCTTCATGCCTGGTTCTGACCACCTGGGCCTGTGGCTGTCCCCCGTACTGGACCTCTGTCATTTGCCCCTAAGTTGGCCCTGAGCCTGGCAGGGGCAGGGGGGAGGCGTCAGGGCTGGGGTCCCAGTCAGTCCCACACCCAGCCCTGCCTGGGACATGAGACCCCAGGCTGTGGCCAGGTGACACAGTGGGACAGGCGCGGGGCCAGGGTGGGACCACAGGTGCCCTGAGCTGGTCCCACCCACCCTCCAAGGCCCTGCCCTTCCAGTACTGGGTGTGTGGGGGGGCACAGACTCTGGCTGCCCCATCAGAGCTCCTGAGAGCTGTCCTGTGTGGTTCCTCGTCCTGAAGTGCAACTCCGCCCTGTGCTCCGTCCCCAGGGCCTGTGCGGGAGAGTCCCCGGGGCAGGACGGCGGTGGCAATGGGCTAGAGGACGCCGTCAACGTGAGTCCTGCTCCCCAGCCCCGCGGGTGGCTCTGGGCACCAGGGGTGGGTGGGCAGGTGGGGGCCAGGACACCAAGGGGCCCAGCAGGGAGTCGGGCCCCTGGCATCCAGGTAGATGCTGGGTGGGAGGGGGAGGCCTGCTCCCCCCGGAGCTGGGTCCAGGGCAAAGCATAGAAAGGCCACTGGGTCTTGGTGGCCTGACCCTGACCTGCCGCCTTCTCCCGAAGTGAAGCCGCATCGCCCCAGAGAACGCAGGACCACGCTGCTCCTGTGAGGCCACAGCCGGCCCTGTGACAGCAGGGCCCAGGTGCTGCGGCCGAGGGCCCCGGAGCGTGGGCACCACAGCACTGACCTCCTCCCGCCCTCGGCCCTGCCCCGGCTGCGCTGCCACACTGACCGCCACGCTGCTCGCAGGCCCGACGGTGGCAGCTCCGGGAGGCCCCGCCTCCACTCCCTGGTCCTTCCCTGCTTGTGATGATGTATTTTATTGTAAATTCTTTTTTAATTAAAAGTTTATACGCCTTTACTTGACGGTCTTTTTGTGACAGCTCTTCAGGCCAAGGAAGCCCGGCTGCAGAGAGGCTGTCCCCACGCTCCCTTCGGGCTCAGGGCCAGCCTCCCACGCCCCCCACCTGCTTGCAGCCCCCCCCCACTAGGCCCTGCTGCTGGCCAGGCCAGGGGCAGCCAGGTGGCCAGCAGGCGGAGGGTGGTGCCCCCCGCCGCCTGTGTGCAGGGTTGACCGAGAATGTCCGGGACGCCCAGCGCAGCCCGAGCCACGTCCAGGCAGAGAACTACGTTGCCTTGACGGGGGGCCCAGGGGTCACCGCACTGGCGAGGGCAGCGAGTGGGCCCCCAGACACCTACCACCGTGGCCGCGTGCTCAATGAAGATGCGGTCCCCGAACGGCAGCTTGTCCACCAAGTCCCCTGGGGCGTCTGTCCGCAGGCGCGGCTGCAGCGTGATCAGCTGCTGCAGCCGCTTGTTGGGGAACGTGTCTTCGGTGCAGATGTACACGGCTCCTGGGGACCACAGGGCCCAGGGCCTTTGGAGATGTCCGCTCAGGGCACCAGCAGCCCCTCCTCCCCAGGGGCTCAGCCCTGCAGTGACACTGTCTGGGCCGCACGCACAGGTGGCACCAGCAGCTGAGGCCCCAGGGCTGTCCCCGTGACGTGGCCGGCACTGGTTTCGGCAGTCCCTGGGACAGTGTGACGGGGAAGGAGTCTGTCCAGCAGAGGGTGCCTGCAGCGGGGGCCCAGCCTCACACCTGGACACACTCTGGGACCAGAGCAGAGCGGACCAGCGAGAGGCCCGGAGCTGGGAGACACGGCAGGTCCGTGGCCTGGGTCAGGTTGTGGGTCCCCAGATGCGGCAGTGTCCACACAGACACTCCTGCTTTCAAGGGTCCCGTCAAGACGGAGGGACACCCACTGAGAGAAAATGCCACAGAGCAGGCCCCTGGTGTGGGTCCAGTCTCCACGTCACACCGGCCTCAGCTCAGCACCCGGACTTTGGAACCGGCCGAGGGGTCAGACACTGCTCCAGAGGGTTCAGATTCATGCCCAGCAAGTCCCAGGAGGGGCTGGCCATGGGCAGGGTCAAGGTCATCTCCTGGGAGCTCAAAATTTTTTTAACACTCACTCCAGGACATTTTTTCATTGTTTCTACAGAGAGGAGGGGAGACACACACTGACTGGCTGCCTCCCTTACTCACCCTGACCGGGGATTGAACCTACCACCTTTTGGTTTGTGGGACGATGCTCCAACCACCTGAGCCACCTGGCCAGGCTTGTGGCAGCTCCTTGGGGGGGTGAACGGACAGCTGTCAACGTCCACCCACCCAGGCACCAGGCAGGCGTGGATGGCACTGCACAGAGTGCCAGGCGCCCGTCGCCCAGGCCCTCCTCGGTCAGGAGACCCCACACCAAAGCCTCGCGGCTGGAGTGCCCGGCAGGTGCCGATGCCGGGGCTTCTCAGGAGGCACAGGCCCTGCTCTCACGGCGACCCCACCCAACGCCCCACCGGGGCCCCAGCTGTGACGGGGACAGGTGAGGGTCGGCGACAGGCAGGTCTGACAGTGAGCGGGGTGTGGGGCAGGCACGGCCGCGGGCCCTCGGGTGCTGGGCCCTGTGTCCTGTGCGACTTCGGAGCCCCGTGGCAGCCACGTGTCAATGCCGTGGACTTCCAGGGAGGCCTAGAGCTACTCGGGGGCTTTCCCAGGCAGCAGACACACCGGACTTTCTAACCCCAAGGACCCAAAAGCCTTGAAAATGCGCTCGCCCCGTATACCCAGGCCCAGGCCCAAGCCCCCTCCGCACAAGGAAGAAGTGGGTGCCCTTCGGCCTGCGTCTCTGCGTCTGGCCAGCCGGCCTGCAGGAGGGGTGCGAGCGGCCACCTGTGTGGCAAGGGTGCGGGGGCTGCAGGCCGGCCCACAGCCAGGGGACCTCAAGCTCCACATGGGGCGGGGGCTGGCCACTCTCCCCAGGGAGAGATCTCAGAGCCGTGTGGAGAGAGAGATGCCAAGTACAGGAGGTGGCCGGTCCCGATGGGCAGCGGCCAAGAACACACCCGTGACCCAGAAAGCCGACTGGACTAGACGTCCCCCCCGGCCCCCACCGAAGGGGAGGTCACTCACCAGCCTCCAGGCCTCCATACTGCCGCGGGAACTGCACAGCCAGGCAGAGCTGCAGTGCCAGCTGGGTCTTCCCCGCTGAGCTGCGGCCCGCCAGCTCGGTGATGCCGTCCAGGGGCAGCCCGCCGCCCAGGAGCCTGTCCAGCACTGGGCAGCCCAGGCTCAGGCGCTGGTGCTGCTCTGGGAAGCGGTCCCTCTGCAGGTGCAGGTCCAGTGCTGGGTGGGGGGGCAGAGTCAGGCCTGCCTCCTGGCCGCTGCGCTGGGCGTGCACGTGGGCAGGGAGCCAGGGGACAACCAGGTGGCCGCTGCCAGGACCCCAGCAGGTCCCTCTGGCCAGGAGGCCCCTCCCCGCTGCAGGGCTCTGCCCGAAGCCTGCTCACTCCTGCTGCCTGCGCTGCTTGTCCTTGGCCCTGCTCCTCTGGCCCCGAAACCGACCCCGGGAGTGAGGGTCCCGTCCGCTGTGCCCCACAGCCACTCCTCAGCGGAGGCTGTGCCCTTGGCCCCCCACAGGGAGCGGAGCTGTGGTGACAGGGAGGGGGACCCGCAAAGCCCCGGGCACAGCATGGCTGCGCTGCCCACCTGTGAGGACGCCGCTTCCCCGCAGGTGGGAGGAGACCGTCCGCAGCACGTGCCGCACGTCTGGGCCCGAGAGGCCGGTCAGCCTCTGCAGGTCTGGGCCGGAGACGCACAGCACCTCCCGCAAGGACCGCAGTCGGGCTGAAACCACACAGACACGTCGTGGGCAGACCGCACCGGGGAGCGGCGCCAGCTCCACAGCAGGGGCTCGAGGGGCCACGTCTCCAGTCCGGGGACCCGGCGGCAGGAGCCCGATGCACCTGCTCGCCGAGCCGTGAGTCCTGGGCGCTGTGTTGCTATGTGACAGAGAAGGGACCAGAGGGAAGGGCCCGGGGGCTGCCCCCCTCCCCCGAGGCAGCTGCCACCCAGTTGCCACCAGGAAGCCACACCTGAGGGGTGGCGCCGGAAGGAAGGCTGCCCGGTCCCCACAGACGCCCTTGTGCCGTCGGCCAGGGCGGCTGTGGGTGTGGTGGGTGGCAGGGATGGGTAGTGGGGGGCACGAGGAACACGGCACACGGGTGCCAGGGTGTCAGTGGGCCCCCGCAGGGTGGGGAGGGCTTTGGGGTGACCTGTCCAAAGGGTCTGGTCACTCGGGGGTCCAGTGAACAAGCTGCATTGGGCTCAGGTCAATGCAGACTCATGGAAAGAGAGAGAGCGCTGGCCTCGGGCACAGCGGTGCGCGTCCTGTGCACTGAAAGGTTGCAGGGTCAGGCCCGGTCCGGGTGTGCAGGTGGCAACCGGTGGGTATTTCTCACATCAGTAAACACATCCTCAGGTGAGGACTTAAAGAAATGAAAGAATGAGAAATACACTAAAATATACCCAGCCAACCGGGAGGAAGCAGAAAGAAAACAAAATTGAAACGGGACAAAGAGCACAGGGAGCACTGGCCCAAACGTATCAGGAACCACCTCGAACTCACCCTGAGCGCTCCTGTCAGGACCCGCAGGGTCGGGCTGCGCAGAAGGGAAGGCAGAGCTGCCAACGTGCTCTCCCCAAAACCAGGTCACGGGGGTGCAGCACTGGGGGCCTGCCCCTCGCAGGGCACAAGCTCCGTGGTGGCCAGACCCCCAGCCCACGTGGGCTCCCTACTAGGCGATTGTCCAGCGTCCCCAACAGAGACGACGGAGGCGGGGCGTGAAAGGGGTCCCAAGATGCCACGGGCAGAGCTGGGGGTGCTCGCCCAGGACAGACAGGTTGGCGAGCCCTGCGCCCCCTGGAGCATTTGGGAAGGAGCCTGCGCCTGCGGGACCCACAGGAAGGGGTGCAGGTGCAGTGGGAGGGGCACGGGGGGTGCAGCGCGTGAGGAAAGGGGGCAGCTACTAACTTTGACGGAAAAACTAAAGACGGTACAAGAAAGCACACAGTCGTTCCCGCCCCTGGTTCTGTGGTGGCCCTTCTGTCCCCATGCTCAGTCCTTCAAGCTGGTGGGACCAGGCTGTGCCAGCTGGGAGGCAGTGGGGCGCCCGCCTGCATCACCTGCAGGACGTCTGTGTGACTACTGCCCCCACCGCTGGCCAGGGGTCGTGGGCTCGGCCTTCGGGGCCCGGAGGTAAATACCAAACCACTAAAGACTCATGACATGCTTGCTGCTTCGATGACAATAAAATGAACTTTCAGAAAGTGCTTTCAGTTAAACACACACACAAGCCCAGAAAGCCCGTGTTCCAGCACCGGCGCCTGATCCCACGCAGTCCCCTGGGAAGAGTGCGAGGGGAGGGCCGGGGGCGGGCGGGCCAGGTCCACCACGGTGCCTGTTCACACAAAGCTCACATGCGGTGGGCAAAGGCAGGTTCGCAATCGTAACACAGACGAGCAGGACGATAATTAGCGATGACACAGGAGTCGATGCGCAAACTCAGCTGTAAACCTGCTCCAGTCGGCCCTGCACGCCCACACTTCACACACACGAGCGTACCTTTCCTCATCGCGGCGACAATTCTGGGGTTCAGCTCCAAGTGATCCAAATCCATCTCTTCGGGGGCCACAAAGACGAACAACTTCCAGGGACACAAACTCCACTCCGACCGCCAGGGAGGCACGAGGGGCAGTGGTGGCGGCCAGGTGAGCGTCCCAGGTCTGCTTCACTCTGCAGGGACACCCCTGGGGTAAGGCTACAGTCAGGGCCGCTGTTCGGGGGCTGGGAGAGAGCCCAGCCCCCCACCCCTTCGGGCCGCGGGGCGGGGACCCATGGCACTGGGCGCAGGTGCAGTGTCTCCGCACCCTCCACTTTAATTCTCCTCCCACGTGTCTCTGTGGGGAACCTGGACAGAGTGTGTTTGGGGCCTCACAGGATGCTCGGGGACTCGGTCCCACCAAGCAGGATCATGCAGACTGTGTCTGGCCAGCACGAGGGTGGCCGCCTCCCAGAAGGGCAACGGAAGCCCAGCCTCGGGGCTGCCACACACACAGCCCGAGATCCCCAGGGAGCTCTCCTGCTAGCCTCTCTGTCTTCCTCCTGAGGCCCCCAAAACAGCAGGATGTGTGCGGACGCCAAGGCCAGTGCCATTCAGGCCAAAGCGGTGGGCTCTGTCTGCCAGTATGGCAGGGGCTCCCGCTGGCTCACCAGGTCCCAGCACTGCGGGTGGGGGCGGCTACACAGTCTGGCACTGCACTGACTTGGACATTAGGTTGGATTTTGAAGCTTCTGGGACTGGGCCACACACACACGCACAGCCCAGTCAGGGAGCCACAGAGCTGGCCCGGGGACCAATGGCATGAGCTGGGGCCGCTTGGGCTGACACCTGGGAGGCAGCTGCAGGGCAGGAGGAAGCTGGGACTCGGAGTGCGGGCCTCCTGCCCCGGCACGAGCCTCCGGAGCCCCAGACAGGGCATTTCCAGGCTAGCAGGCTGGTCCCATGTTCCACCTGAAGCAGGGGGATGGGGGACTCCAGGGTCGGCTGTTCAGGGCATAGCTGCATGTCCTAAGCATGTGACCAGTATCGGCCTGCCCCCAGCTTTCCTGGCCTGCTTGTGAGCAGTCCAGCGGGGCTGCTCATCCCAGACTCAGCAAAACCTAGCCATCCAGGCCACCCTGCCCAGGGTGTGCAGCCCTGCTGGGAGCGGCCCCCTCTCCAGACTGGCGCGAGGGAGCGGGGCGAGGGGTGGGGGCTCTTTCACCCTGCGGCTGCTGGAAGGGCGCTTTCACCAGCGACCCGGGTGGCCGCCCCGTCCGTCCTCTCCGTTCCCCTTCAGTCCCCAATCCCTCTAGTCCCATAGCTCTGAGCACACCCTCCCCCAGAGGCTCCCCTGATCCGGGTGACTGGCCTGGGCTTCCGGGACCGGCCGCGCAGCGCTGCGCGCCCACCTTCCCACCACACACCTGCCCTTCTCACGGCGCAGTCCGTCTCCGTGGTTGTCCACCCACCACCTCGACCCCGCCTGTCTCCTCTACAACACCCCGGCCTCGCACGATCCGGGCGCACTTGCCCCCCGCAGCCCCCGGGCTGCCGTCCTGAACAGGTCGGGACTGCGGCGGGCGGCTTCCCTCACCCTTGCTGGATGACAGAGCCGACAACAGCCTTCTCCCCGCTCGCGAGTCCTGCCGCGCCAGCCTGGGCTCCTTCCCACCGCCGGGGCCCCGCCGGGCCGGTGCCCAGCTGTCCCTCTGCCGTTCTCCGGGCTTCGCCCCCCGCCCCCCACGAGCCGCGGCCCACCTCCGTCCGGCAGGCCAGCGGCTCCTACCTGGCGCGTGCTCCAAGGTTCGCGCCGTCCCGCCTTGCAGCCTCCTCTTCCAATGAGCGCCAGGCGCCCCCGCGCAGGCTACTCCAATCAGAGAGGAAGCATCGTTACGTCAAAGTCAGACTGGCCAATCCAAAGTCTCAATAGTCTTGACAGAGGCGGAGCGTGCCTGGGCCGGCCCTCACTGACGATTGGTGACTGACTGTAGGGTGGTAGGGGAGGTGCCCGTGCGCAGATTGGACAGCGCAACCACAGGGCGTATTCAGGACTCCCATTGGTCTGAGCTCCAGTACGGACGTGCCTATTGGAAGCCGGAGCTGTCAGCCACGCGGTCGGGGCGGGGCTATTGGAGGGGCGAGGGCCGAGTGAGAGCGGTGGGCGAGCGCTGCGGCGGCGTCATGTCCTCCGAGGTGGCCGCCCGCCGCGATGCCAAGAAGCTGGTGCGTTCACCCAGCGGCCTGCGCATGGTGCCCGAGCACCGCGCCTTCGGCAGTCCATTCGGTCTGGAGGAGCCGCCGTGGGTCCCGGACAAAGAGGTAGGTCACGGCCGCCCGCCAGCCCCCTGTCCGCGTCTGGGCGCCCCAGACCCGGGTCCGCATGCTGGACTGGAGTCCGCGCCTCAGAGCCCCGTCCGCGTCCCCGCGCCGCAGTCCTCACCTCGGATCCCAGTGTGCACACCTCAGACGTTCCCCGCGCCCGCCTCGTCTCCTGGACGCCCCTCCTCTGGCCCCTGCCGCCCTCCCTGTTCCCTCGGGGCCGCACTCGGGCACACTGCCTCGCGCCCCTGGGTGGCCCCTGCGCTCCGCTGACCGCGCGCTCCACCCCTCCCCGGGCCTTGGGCACTCCGTCTTCTGCCTGGTTCTCTCTGTCGGGACGCTCAGAGTCCCCTTCCCCCCTGCCCCCGCCGTGAAGTTTCGGTGTCCCTCATACGGCCCTCCTTTCCTGATGTGTCCCGGGCTTTGCCCACCGGAGGTCATCTGTGAATTCCACGACGTCGGTTGAGCTTCTGGGGTGGGACGATGGAAGCCCAGTTGCAGCCCCTTACCCCCGGGGAGTGGAGCCCTGAAGTATTTCTCTGGCGGGGCGCGGGGCGCGAGGGGCGTTTGCGCCCAGTCTCCAGCTGGGGAGCAGGAGCGCGTCGTGCCCGGAGAGCTGCGCCTGCTCGGCGGCTGCAGGGCTTTGGGCGGGGAGCCTGGAGCTGCCCTGCTGGCGGGTGGGTGCGGCACCTTCCGAAGGCCCTTTGGCGTGTGTGGCGCCAGGGGTTTGGACACTAGCCCATCTGCCAGTCATCTGCCAGCGATGAGGCCGGGCAGAGGGTTGCGGGCAGAAGGACCGGACGCGTTCCTGTAAATCAGACGTGGCCAGGAGACATCAAAGTGCCTTGGCTTTTTCAAGTTAAAGGTGTTGGGGTAGCATCGGTTGAGAACGTTGTGTACATTCCCGCGTACAGCTGTGTAAGAGGACTCTCCCTAAGCCACTGCGTGCTCACCTCCAAAGTCTAGTCCCCTTTCTGCATCCCCACGTGAATTTGACCCCCTGTACCCTCTCTGGCCGCACCCACCCCGATGTGCTGGTATTGAGGAGTTCTGTGTGTGCGTCTTTCCGAGTTGCTTGCTGTTTATCATCCCACACGTGATTGAAACCATCAGAGGGAGGAGACCTTGGAGCGGTCTCGAGGGCTTTCTGCAGAGGAATGAAATCAGGTGCTTTTAAAGCAGCGGGCGGTAAAGTGGGGGCAGCTGGTGGGGGCAGGGCTGCCTCAGGTCACCTCCCTCCCTCTCTCTTGCTGCCTGAAGTCCTGGTAGTAGGTGGCAGTTGCTGTTTTCAGAGTTGAGAGGCCAGTGCACAGGGAGGAGGGGAGCGACTCCAGGCCACCAGGGTGATGATGGGGAGTGAGTGGTCACTGACCCAGCCAGGCCACTGGCTTCCTGGTCACCCTGGTGTGCCCTTTCTTGCCTGCGTTTCTGCCCCTGGCACCTGTGCTCTGAACTCACAGAACGTGCCTTTCCTCGAATGCCTGCCTGGTTCGCGCTGGTAAAGGACAATTAAAGGGAAAAATGGCAAACGTGACTCTGTTGTCATGAGTACATGTCCTAGAGTTCACCTGACAGCCACAGGGAGGGAGCGGGCAGATGTCACTTATCAAAATACCACCAAGTGCCGTGGGCGGAGGCCGGTGAGTGACTGTGCAGATGGAGGCCAACTGGTCTCTTCCACCGTGGGGGAGGGGCTGCAACCTCAGCAGGGACAGATGGGCGTCACCGGGGGCGTGTCCTACAGGCTAGGCCAGTGTGTTGGCGTATTCTCAGCCCCCAACCCCCAGGAGCCTCTCCAGACTGCGGGTCCTTGCGTTTGTGTGGGAGTGCGGGTCCCCCGTGAGGGTCCCAGCGCTGACTGCGCTCACTCCTTCCGCCCGCCCTGCTGGGTCCCTGCCTTCCTGGTGGAAGTCGTCGCTGGGGCGAGGCGTGGCTGGAGTCCTGCCCGGTCTGTCTGGAGAACTCTTGCGAAACTGTTTGTTGGGTTGAAGTCCTTGGATCAGTGTGGTGCGCCCCTCCCCCCCAGAGTTTCACTCCCGTCTGAAGGAAGGATGGGGGCCCTTCCAGAGAGGGGGCTGTGGGGCACGTGCTGCGTGCCCGCCCCGCCCTCGCGCCCAGCTGCACACACCCGACGTCCTCCGCGCTTCTTCAGTGTTTGGGGGACGTCAGGGCCAGGTGTGCGGGGAGAGGGCCCCGCATGGAGACGCCCACTCGGGAGAAGTCGATTGTCTGTGGTGGTGCGGACTGGGCGGTGGGGTTAGGTGGCAGGAGGGGCACAGACCAGTGTCCCTGTCAGAGCTTCACGCTCGCTCCCCCATTTGTCACATGGCTCTGCCTTCCTGGGCCAGTCCGGGGCCAGGTGTGCCACAAGGCATCTGACCCTGGGCCAGGTCATTGGCTTGGGCCCATGGGGACATCCCTGAAAGTGTTGGGAATTTTGGGGGTGTGTCTGCATGAATCCAGAGTGAAACTGTAGGGTAACCAACTGCAGGGCCCTGCTGCCTGTCACCTCAGATGAAAAACCGAGACAGGGACTAAATTTTCTTTTTTAAGATTTTATTTATTTATTTTTAGAGACAGAGGAAGAAAGAGAGGGAAACATCAATGTGTGGTTGCCTCTTGTGCGCCCCCCACTGAGGACCTGGCCTGCAACCCCCAGGCGGTGCCCTGACCTCCAATCAAACCAGTGACTCTGGTTTGCAGGCCGGCGCTCAATCCACTGAGCCACCCCAGCCAGGGTGGGGACCAGATTCTAACTGCGCTTTTATTAATCTGAGGGACCAGCAGTCTGAGAAGGCAGCGGTCTCTCAGGGAAAACTTGACGCCCACCCTCCCTCGAGCCTTCAGAAGCAAGTTGCATAGAGGAAACTCGGGGATTTGCAGGGGACATACACCCCCAGGGGAGTACGGAAGTGCTGTTTCTCTGGGGAGTTTGGGGAGGGGGCCTGACAGGGGGTCAGGCGGCCCGGTTCCGGCTGCGCACCAGTCCTGTGCATCGGTGTCCTTTTCTTCCCAGACACTGTGGCTCATGGCCAGGGAGGCTGTGTGTTCCGTGGTCAGGGGGAGAGGCGTCAACCATTTGCTCTCAGTGTCCCCGGTCAGGGCAGATGAGGTCTCATGGTTCCCCAGCTGGCTGTCCGTTGCTCAGGCTGTTGGCTGTTTAATTTTCTTGTCTGTTTCCTGTTCCACTCGCCCCCAAATTTTCCCGGCTTCTTACTGTCCTGTCTCAACAGCTTTCAGCTTGAGGTGCTCCCTCGCCGGAAGGCACTGGGGGTCACTTCTCTAGTGTGTGCCCAGAGGGGTATGTGGTCTGTCCCCATAGGCGCTTGTGCAGCAGGGAGGCCGCCAGTTCGATTCCTGGTCAGGGCACGTGCCTGGGCAGAAGGAGCCTGGGAATGCTCTGGGGGCTGTGAGATAGACCGACATCAAAGCAGCCACGGGGCCGCTGTCTGCACACGTGCCCTGAGGACTGGACACAAGCAGCCAAAACACTGTTGTCCTCAAAACCTACCCACGCAGCTGTGCGCCCCTTTTCTTCCTGTTCTCCACACTGGGCATCTCCCACAACGACAGGGCGGTGCAGAGCTGGGGGAAGAGTGTGCAAGTGCATCATAAACAGCAAATCCAGACGACAGGGTGGGTTTCATTTCCCAGGCTCCTTGCAGGGGCCAGGTGGGGGGTGGTGCCCACCGCTGCAGGGAGGGGGGGCACTGCCTCCCTGACCTGCAAGGGCTCCAAGGTCACACACAGGAGAGTGAGTGGGGGTGCCCTGACAGCGGATCAGGGCCTGCATGGTCCCCACCCAGGTCAGCATCTCGGGCCAAGGTGGTCACAGCTCAGGGGCATGGAGCCAGGAGCTAACTGGAGCCTGGTGAGCCGGGTGCCTGGGGACTCAGCACAGCCAGGCAGAGAGGGGGAGTCTGTCTGGCCCTGTCCTAGGTGCAGAGTGGCATCTACGAGTCTCACCCAAGTCACGCGGAAAGGGGGTTCTTTAAAGCACACTTCCCAGAACACTAAAGGGGGATCTCAGATCACAGGCGAGTTCACATCCTGAGGGGCCCCACAGTCCTCTGCTGCCCAGGAGCTGCTGCCGAGAGGTCACAGCAGGGGCCTGGGGTCCCCACCGAGTTCCTGGGATGTGGTGGTCTCCAGGGTCTGCCGCTGCTGTGCTCCGAGCCGTGTGGTGCCTGCACTTGGTGAAGAGCTGACTGACACAGACACTGACCCGGACGCTGCCAGGTCCCGGGGGGCTGGGTTTCCGACACCCCAGTGGGCTCCTCAGTGATTACTCGGGAGCAAAGTCTCATTTTGTGTTTTTCAGAGTCGTGCTTTTACTCTTTAAAAATAACTGTTTTTCAGTAAAGATATATCAACCCACGTATTTAAAAAAACTAACTTTTATGACTTAGGACATTTAATTTTGAGGAACCTAAGAAACGGTCTAGTGTGGGAACTGGGGACCGGCCAGTGGGAGGGCGTCCTTTGTCACACTGCAGCCTTGAAGGAGGGCGGCAGCAGCTGTGCCTGAGGCTGGTGGGGACGCCGCAGGTGGTTCTGGAGGGGCCGGGAGGGCCAGACCCCGGCCCACGTTCAGAACTGAGCAGCCGAGGAGCAGAGAAAGGATAGGACATGGGTCACGGTACCTTGCGAAGCTCAGACTGGGTGCCTGGTGCTGGACTGTGGGGCGAGGCCTGACGAGGCCCAGCCTGACAGCTGTCCTTCCGCCAGGTCGCCCCGCCAGCCGCCCGCAGGGGGCGCACGCCCATCGGCTCCCTTGGACTCCAGCGTGGGCCCACTAGGAGCAGGGCCGCTGGCCCGAAGGCCAGCATCTGCAGTGTGGGTTCTGACGCTTGACCCTCTCTTCTAGTGCCCAAGATGTATGCAGTGCGATGCCAAGTTTGACTTTCTCACCAGAAAGGTGAGCTGAGGCCGTCGGCGGGAGGGCCCAGAAGGACACCCACTCTTCCGGGGGCCTAAGCGCTCAGGAGCCAGAGGGCAGCCTGGGCACCCACGACCCTGCCGGGTGCTGGCCGGTCAGTGCCCTGGGGGCGTCCTGCTTTGAGCAAGGCTGGGTTGCCGTGCAGAGGTGGGCATCCTGGCCCCCAGCAGCAGGCCCCAGGCCCCTGTGGAGAGGTGTGCGTGTGTCCCCCCGCTCACTGCCTGCCCGCCCCCCAGCACCACTGCCGCCGCTGTGGGAAGTGCTTCTGCGACAAGTGCTGCGGCCAGAAGGTGGCGTTGCCGCGCATGTGCTTCGTGGACCCCGTGCGGCAGTGCGCTGCCTGTGCCCTGGTGTCCCGCAAGGAGGCTGAGTTCTACGACAAGCAGCTCCGAGTGCTGCAGAATGGTAAGCGGCCTGCTGGGCGGCGGTGATGCAGGCCCTGGCCAGCTGTGTCTGTGGCCATCTCTCCATGAGACTGGCTCTCCCTCCACCTCCTGGGCAACTGCAGGAGCAGGTGTGGGGCCACTAGCTTGGACGTCCACTGAGTGGGGACCCGCAGGCCTGCATGGGGTCCCGGGGCCCTGGGCAGCTGGCCTTCCTGGCCTGCAGTTCCTCCTGGCGGAGGGTGGGTGTGTGCCCGCCCCTATACTCGGGTCTCGGCCTGGCCGTCCTGCAGTGCGTGGGTGCAAGGTCGGCACTCTGAGCCAGGCCTCTGGGATGGTGCCCCCTGCGCCTTTCTCTGAAGTACCTGGTGACTGGTACTTCCAAGGCGAGCCTCTGACACGGGGCCCTCCCACCCCAGTGAGGGGCCCTGGAGCCCGCTGTCACGCCCCTTGCTCTGGGCCAGGCGGGAGCAGCGACTGGGGAAGGAGTGGGCTGTGTTCTCATGCTGGTGCTTGTGCCCCAAGGAGCCACCTTCCTGGTGACATTTGGAAACTCAGAGAAGTCAGAAACGATGGTTTGTCGTCTCTCCAGCAACCAGAGGTAAGAGGCCAAGTCCGCCTGGCCCCGGCAGCTTATCCCCTGGGGTCTGCGGGTAATGTGCACGGGCGCCTCTGTCTGACAGGTTCCTGCTGCTGGACGGAGATGGCCACCACGAGATCGAGATCGCTCACATCTCAACTGTGCAGACCTTTGCGGAAGGCTCCCCACCTGCAGGTGAGCGCCCCTGCCCTGGACTGAACAGGAGGCCAGGAGCCGGCCCCCCTGGGCAGGGTGCTTGGCCTGTCATCCTCGGTGGGCTGGCTGCGCTACGTGGCTTTAGGAGCTCGCCAGCTGGACAGGGGACCTTACATGTACATACACTGAGGAAGGTTCACCTGCACAGGTCGTACAGGGGCTCTCCCATGTGCGGCTGGCACCCCTGGGGCTGCCGAAGGGGCTGGAGTGTAGCTGGGAGGCCCTCCCAGCCCCGGTCAGGGGCCTGTGCCAGCTTCCAGAGCTCTGAGCCCAGCGTGCATCTTTCCAACTAAACTTCTGTGCCTCTGTGGCCGTCCTTCCACGGGAAACCCACGGGACTTACCTGTCTTGCCTCCTGGTTTCTGATGGGCTTTGACTGTCCTTTTCTCCTGCCCGCCTGCCTTCCTGACTAGAGGACACTCACTCTCACACCAGCCTCCTGGGGAGCCTGCCCACCTCCGAAGGTCAGCCTCGCTCTTTGCAGCATGCTGTGGGCCCTGCACCCCCTTCTCGGCTTCTGCTAGGGGTGGGGGGTTCCCACCAGGGGACTTTGGGTTGGTTTGAGAGGACTGGGTCTGAGACGCAGGCATCCAATGTGAGAGGAGACCCCAGTGGAAGACGGGTTTGTCATGTCACTGACCGAAGGGGCAGTGTCTTCTCTGTGCTGCTGTCTCCAAGCAGCAAGCCCGGGGTGTCAGGGAGCAGGGCATAGGTGGCCCTCACAGCATGCTCCCGCCCTGAGGCCGCGCCCCGCACTCCTCCAGATCTGCGGCCTCTGGGGCTCCCCAACTGCCTAGGGGTGGCAGCCGGCCAGGCCAGCATTCTGGCATCTCTGTCCCCTCAACTGCCCGTGCAGGCTGGCAGTTGGAGAGGCCCTGATGCAGAGGCTGGGGTCAGCCCAGGTGGCCCTCTGCCTGCCCCCTTGGAGCCCGAGGCCAGGGAGGTGGCCAGGTCACCCCCCTGGCCGGCCTCTAGAAGCCTCCGCTCTTTTCCTGGCAGGACCCTGGGCAGGAGCTTCTAGCGTCCCACAGCCCCTCGTGGTGCTTTAGGGAGCCCGGTGGGCCGTGTTCTGCCAAAAATTTTCATAGAACCGTAAACCCCACCACGAAATCCCCATGGGGTTGGGGCGCAGAAACAGTTCCCTGAGCTGAAGACAGCCAGGGGAGTGGCCCACTGGCCCGTCGAGGGCCAGGTACTAACTGTATTCGACTTCGCTGGCCAGATGGGCTGTTGCAAGTGTGGAAGCGGTGGGAGGAGACAAGCCATGTGTCAGTAAACCTTACGAGTGGGCAGAGCATGGGCAACTCCTGCATGGAGCCCAGTCAGGGACAAGCCAGCTTGACGGAGGCAGCAGTGAGGCTGGGGCTGGGAGTTCAGGAGGGCCCAGGGGACGGTACTTCACAGTTGTGGTGGCTTCGCGTTGGGCAGGCCTCAGCCAGAGTGTGCTCCCCCCACTGGTCTGTGGCACCAAGTGATTCCTGCTCACAATGTCCTCCTGTCACCAAGCCAACATGTGGACCTGCTCTCCACGAGGCTTTCCTGACCACTGCTGCCCTCTGACCTGAGCAGGGGCTCTTAGAACCAGTGTTGGAAGTGTGCCGTCATTGAGCACCGGGTCCCGGCTGAGATGGGCGGTGTCCCAGCAGGCCCAGCCCCCATGTGGCACCTTGGTGGGAGCTGAGTGTCTGCGTTGACGGCCAGCCCCCTGGGTTGGTGACCTGGATGGTGGCACTTCTTCTGTGGTGCTAAGCCTCCTGCGTGCATGGTTAGGCCCCTCGGCTGTGCCCTTGGTTCTCGGTGTAGGTGGCAGTGACCGCCTGGCCTCTGCCCAGGTGCGTGCAGGTGGGGCTGGAGTCCAGAGCCGCCTTGGTGGCCTTTCTGGGGGTGGGAACCCCATGCCCAGGAGGTGCAGCCGCCTTTCTCTCTTGGCTCTTGGTGGCATAACGTGACTTGTTTGTTCCAGGGCCCCCAGGCCAGGAGACTGCCTTTCCCATCCTGTGAACTTGCTGTTGGGCATCTACCAGGAGGCCCGATGAGCTCATGTTCACTGGGTGGCTCCGGAGCACGGGCCCTGCCCCCACACCCGGGCTGGTGGCCGCTGAGCCTGTTTACCCCTTTTCTTCCTCAGGAGGCAACACTCGGGCCACAGGCATGTCCCTGCAGTACTCAACACCAGGGTCAGAGGGCATGACGCAGCTGAAGCTGACCGCAGGGGAAGACGCAAATGCCAGCAGGGGACAGTCCATGGCGTGGCTGGCGGCCATGCACAAGGTACTGAGGCTCCTGAGTAGGCAGGAGGCTGGACCCTCCGGCTGAGAGCAGGCCCGCCTTCCCCAGGGTGAGCCCTGCCTCCCACCCAGCTAGGGGGATGTCCCCCTCAGCTCCAACGGGGCACAGGGCCAACTGCATTTCTCTGTTTCTGGTTACCCTGCAGGCCACCAAGCTCCTCTACGAGTCTCGGGACCAGTAACTGCACGCGGGCTGGCCCGTCTGCTCAGAATGGCAGAGCCACCTCCGTGCTCCCCGACGCCCCACGTGCTGGGAAGACAGTGCGACGTTGGAGAAAACCTGTTCGCTCACCTAGTGCAATACGTACAGTTTATTAACGCTCCGAACAGCTTCCCGCTTTAAAAACCTGTCTTTTCTTGTTGACACTTAATTGGGGTGGGAGAGACCCGGCTACACTACTGCTGAACTGTTTTTAGCATAACCTCTACCATGTTTCTGTGAGTGCCAGGTTTACTAGCAGGTTCTGGCCCCCATCTCACTAACCGTCCACAGGGGGCATCTGCTCTGCAGCTGGCCCAGCCCGGGCCACCAACTTGTTCCCACGGCACTACTTCGGGGCCATGGACAAACCTTTGATACGTCACCATCCCACCGGGGAAGCAGCCAGCTTTGTGGTTGCTATTTTTCACTTACCATTCACTTTATTAAAATACTTGTACAACAGTTTGTATATACAGCTTGAGTAAAACCTATTTTGAAAACACGAATCAGGCCTCGCCTCCCTGTGTCCAGACCACTGGTGTCCCTGCTGCAGAACACACACTTGGTCGGGGCCGCGGTGGGAGGCAGCGGTTTACTGCGCGCACTCCCGCCGTCACGTGTGCAGTCAGTGCTGGAGGGAGCCGACTGCAGCGGCAGCTCCACACACACACTTACACTAAGTGCACAGACACGTATGTGGGAAACAGCCTACAGGCCTGGACATGAATGAGAAGAGTCACCTCCAATGTCATCTGGTTGTCTCAAGTGGCCTAGTCAGAAATACTTCTGGTGTATAAAAGCCCATACGTACAACCAACGTCAGGGGGCCTTCCTTACTCTGAGTACGGAACGGAGTCAGAGGTCACTGCATCCCACCTGGCCCAGGCTGGGGAGGCTGAGCCCCACCCTTGTGCCCCACAGCTGCCCCTCCTGACGTGCAGCAGGAGCCCCCACGTCTGCACCACCCCGAATGCCCGTGGGCCACAGGGTCTGCCTGCGCTCGGGACAGGGTCGGCCCTGTACCTGGTTGAGAATCGCGGGGGCAGCAGAGAAGGCAGCTGTGAGCACAGGAGGGAACAGTGCTGTGCTGAGGCTCCTGGCTAGAGGTCGCTTGGTCCTAAGGGCTCTCGTGCCCAGGGACGTGGAAGTCCAGCCCAGCACCACCAGCCGGAACAGGAAGTGGAGCCCCTGCACCAGGACCACCACTGGACAGGAGTTTCCCTACAGGCCTCTGGCAATGGAAGGGAGAAACTTGGGTGGGGAGGGGACAGGACGGCAGGTTTCTGTGACGTGCAGTAACAGACGGCAGGGTTCCTGTGGGGGGGTGACCCCAGGGCAGCTGCACAGTCTCACTATTGGGCAAGTGATGTGGAGAAAGAGGGGCAGCCATGGGACGAGTCTTCATTGGCAACCAACCAGGGGTTAACTCCAGGGCTTCTACTGGCAGCGGGGACAGTTTAGAAAGCTGGGCATTTATTTGGATTTACAGTAACTGGAGAAATTCGGTCCTTGGAAGTGACCGTGCAGACCCAGCCTCATCTAGAGCCTGCAGGGCTTCACAGTGTGGGGCCGTCTGCTGCCATGAACACCACGGGAGCCCCTGCAGCCCCTGCCTCCCCGGCAGTGGCTCCTCTGCAACGGCCGGCCCTGCGGTGCGCCAACGGGAGGCTCAGGCGAGCGTTCGCTGTCGGGGTTTGATCCGTGGATATAGCTGGGAAGCCAGGAGAACGAGTTAGGACGAGGAGAGGACACACTGAGCACCCTGGTGCCAGCGCACTGTCCACCCAAGACCTGCCCTGACTCCTTAACAGCTGCAACACCCTCACCCCAGCCCGCACCCCTTCCTCTCTCAGCACTAGGTGCCACCTGTACAGCGCTTGTCACAGTCTGTCCCCCCAGGCAGGTGCCTGGCCAGGTACGGTGTTCGCATTTCTGGAGTGACGGCTTTGCCAGCCTCGCCGAGGCAGTGGCGGCTGCAGGACTGGTGTGGGCCCAGACCCACACCCCTCCCCGCCCAAAGACACTTCTGGGCTTCAGAGCGTTGTGACTGGGGCAAGACAGCAGCCAGGGACTGCAGCCAACTCAGCAAACACACAAATCTGCAGAAGCGCGGAGCAGGGCGGTCCCCTGCCCAGGCCCCCCAGTAGGATGTGGCCCCACACTGCCTGGGGTGCTGATTGGGGGTGCAGAGGCAGGAGTGAAGCAGCAGCAGACTCAGATCCGGGAGAGCGAGAAAGGGTACTCACCCCCAGCAGGTTTTTGGGCACGTAACCCTCTCGGTCCCCCAGCCGAGCCCACCACCACTCGGTTTCATTTTCGTCCTTGCGCCTCAGGATGGTGATGGCGTCTCCTTCGTGGAAGGACAGCTCGTCACTGTTCTGGGCCTCGTAGTCCCAGAGAGCATACACCACGCCCTTGTTCATCACGCCCAGCTTCTCCTGCACCCCTGGGGCGAGACAGTGCACGGTCAGGTCTCCAGGGGTGCGACTGACGAGAGCCCCACGGTGCGACCAGACCGACATGCTGCTGTGTTCTGGCGGCCCAACGAGACTGAGGGCCGAGAGGCTGGAAGCCAGGCCCAGCAGGACAGCACTGACACTGAGGTTCTGAGTCCAGAGGCAAAGGGACATTGTTCCCAAAGGCACTTCTGAGGGTGAAACAGCCCCCACCTAGAACAAACTTCCCCCAGCCAGCGACGAGAGAAGTGGCTCCCAGAGGGCAGGGAGCGCCCATGCACGGCAGTAAAAAGGTCAGTCCACACCCGGGGGCCACTGTGGGAATTCCATGGAAGGCCAGACATGCTGGTGACCCGGGTACTGCCCCTCTCCTGATGTGGCAGCCACTGCCCCCCACACAGGCCTCCCCAAGCTTCTGCCGCCTCTGTGCTCACAGCTGGAGCCGAGGGGCGGTGCCTGTTCTGGGGTCTAACCTGAGGGCCGGGCGCACAGGTTCCTGCCCTGTGTGGGGTAACAGTCTCAGCCCAGACAGCCGCTCCAGCCCCCAAGTGGCTGAGCCGACTGCAGCAGCCTCGCTAAGACCTGATGGACCCCATTCACGATGGTCACCACCCTGGCCTGACCCTGGACGCCCTTGGCCCCCGCCGAAGATCCTGGGAGCCTCCCAGGGGAGGCATGTGGATGGCGCTGCCTGCCGCCTGTGCACCCTGCTCTGAGGCCCAGAGGGGCAGCCTCTGCACAGAGACAGGGAAGGGGCTTCTGCCAACTCGGGTTTTCAGACTCGCTGCCTCAGGAAGGTGCCTGAGGACAGTGCAACCTCATCTGCCTGACCGACTGGGATGCCCGTGAAGTTAGGCTCGGGCACGCCCGGCCCGGCCCGGCCCAGCCCAGCTGCAGTGCGGTTCACGTCACACTGCAGCTGGGAGGCCCAGGGCCCACGTACCGTACAGGAACTGGGAACACTGGATGTAGCCCTCCTCCATCTCCTCGCATTTGTCCGCGGCAGTCTCAATGTCGCTGATGGTCGAGGCAAAGATGGCAGCACCGCTCTCTACCAGCTGTTTGCAGAGGTGGACACTGTTGCAGGAGGCGGCGCAGTGCAGCGGTGTCCTGCAAGGGGCGGAAGGTTGTCTCGCTATGGGTGTGACTTCCACTAACGAACTGTCCTGAGCTCCTGTAAGCTCCTGAGGTGGGCGTGGTGTGGCCTGCGGAAGGGCCCGTAAAGCAGGCGCTCACAGCACTGCAGTGTGAAGGGACTGCCCACTGCTGATGCGCACCTTCCAGTGGCTGATGGTAAGAGTTACGAGCATTTTACCAGCGAGAGACCCAGGTGTTCCAACACAGCAGAGCAGACAGCTGCCTGAAGTTGGCAATAGCCCCTCCAGGTGGCCACAGCCTACACAGGAGCACAGGACCCCGCAGTGGCCCACACAGGCCTAATGCCAACCACGGATGACCCAGCTGTTTACAAACAGCCATCAGTTGTGGCCGCAGCACACTCTACTACTCTACCATGTTAACAGTTGGCCACCAGAGCAAACCACAGCTGTGTCCTGTGGTCTAGACTCTGCATTTCCCTTCTGCACAGTGGGTGGGGCTCACCAGCCATCACTGTCCGCGGCGTTCACGTTGACACCGAAGTCCAGCAGGAACCTCACGATGTGGTGGTGGCCAGCGCAAACGGCATTGTGCAGGGGGGTGATCCCTTCGTCATTGGGCTTGCTGGGGTCTTCCACCTGGGAACAAGGGTGTGTGAGCCCCGCCCTGCAGATGGGGGGCTGGGGGGAGTGCAGGGCGGCAGCTTCTCCCAGCTCACCTCGTAGATGATCCTCTGCACCAAGTCGAACTCTCCTTCCAGGGAGGCGTCCAGGAGCAGCGCCAGTGGGCTGAAGCGGACACGCAGCCCCCGGCCTGTGCGCTCTGAGTTAGGCTTCTTCAGGTTGGTCCGTTTGCTCTATAAAGAGGAAGCAGACTTTTGATTTAAAGGTGACTCACCCAAGAGCCCTCCATGCGGAGAAGGGCTGGGCCAGAAGCCCCCACCCCTCTGGAGCAGCAGGGAGAGCAGGGAGCCAGGTGGGCGACATCCAGGCTTTGTGACTACATCCAGCCCGAGATGGGCAGCTCTTCCCCACCAGTTGTGAGGGACTCCCAACCCCTTTCTGCTCCATCAACACTGACCTCCCACCACAGGCCTCTATCTAGAAGGTTCTCCCCCTCACTGACTCCTCCCAGGTTCCAGCAGCAGCTTCCCTTCCTCGGGAAAGCCTTCTCGGGGCTCCCTGGCTGAGCCCTGCAGCCTGAGCCTCGCAGCCCTGCACTGCCCCTCAGAGCCCCTTGGTGTGAAGCACTGTTCTAGGCCTGACGCATGAGGGTGGGGACCAGTCTGCCAAGACCCCCACACCCAGCACACGGCTAACACAGGCAGGTCCTCCACAGGCACTGGGTGGACATCGCCGAGGACCACACCCACCGTAGAAGCGGCCGGCCGGGGCACGACAGGGGGAAGTGAAGGAGGGACTTGCTCTTCCCCTGGGGATGGGGTCTCCGGCCCAGGGCTGGGGACCTGCTCCGTGGAAGGGGCTGTGGCCACGTTGTTGTTGTCGTCCTCGGCAGGCTCGGCTGTTTGGCGGGTGGTCTGGGGACAGGTGAGCCCCTCTGGCTCAGGGGACGGGAGCTGGTTGTCGTTGGCATCTGAAGCGGGAGCAGACTCAATGGGGAGGGGGACCGTGGGCTGGGCGGGGCTGGCTTCTCCCAGGTTCCCGTTGGCGCTGGTATTCCCATTGTCCACGTCGGCCAGCGTGCCCGTGAAGTCCTGTGAGGGGCTGGGCTGGTAGAAGGGGGTGCCCTCCATGCCACCGGCCAGGGTGTTGAAGCGCTGGTAGAGCAGCTTCTGGATGTTGGGCCCACTGGGGCCCTCGGGCTCCGTGATGGAGCTGCGCTTCTTCAGGGGCCGGGGCGCGTTGGCCAGCTTCCTGCGCAGAGCCTCCAGGTCGGCGTCACTCTGGTAGCGCAGGGGGGAGTGCACAATGGGCGTGAGCTTGGTGGGACTGAGCGGACGGGGCAGGCTCTCCATGGTGCCCGCGGTGCCATCCCCAGGGGGCGCCGGGCTGTCCTGCTCAGGCTCCTTCTCAGCACTTTCTGCGGGCGGCTGGGGCTGTGATGAGCTTGTGGTAAGAGAACCATGAAGAAACGGCAGCGGGGACGGGGACGTGGAGCCAGACGGTAAGACGGGCTTTCCGTACACTGCAAGGGACACAGAGGACAGAAATGTGAGCGCCCCGCTGGTCCTGGGGTCTCATCACTGAGCACTCCTGGTGACATGAGAGATGACCTGGCTGGTGAGCCCTGACTTACACCCCAAACAAGCCCTCTGCTCCGAGGAGCCTCAGTGACCCTTTGGGAAGATGGATGTCTACTTCCGCTGCTTCTGCACTGGGGCTTCCCGAATCAGGGCTTCCACAAAGGGAAACTCGAAAAGGCCGTGGACCTGGGCCCCTTGCCCCAAACCCAGCCTCCTTGTTTTCTGGCCGAGGAAAACAGTGTCCCCTCTGGACATGGACCTGACCCTCGGACCTAGTGGAACAGTATGAAACACAGGCCGAGTCAGACAGCAGCGTCCGCCTGGTGGCCCAGGGGCTCTAGAGAAGGGTTCCAGCTCTCCAGCACGGGCCAGAGCCCAGTCTACGGGCTTCTAGGCACTGGGTGGCCAGGCACCTGCAGGAACCCCTGGACTAGGAGTCTGGAAGCTGTGGCAAGTGCCCGGGAGTGTCTGAGGAAGCCCAGTCCACACCCGACAGGCAGGCCCCACTGTCTGGGCCAGAAGCACCGCTGACCTCGGCAGGTGCGGAACCCGGCCCTGTTCTCCGACCTGCCTTCCTGGAGCACCTTGGCCGCCAGGGTCCATTTCCCTCACCCAATCAGGGCTGTTCTCCCTTGCGGGCTCCAGTGGAGATGCCCAAGCAGCAGACACCCCTGTGCATGGTCATCAGGGGTCTGGCTCAGCTATGGCAGGTTCAGGCAGAGCCCCCCACCAGCTCCTGCACAAGTCACCATGAAGCAGCAGAAAGAGGCTGCTCCAAAGGCCAGCCCTGCCTGGAGCTGGAGCTGGAGCTCCTGGGTGCGTGGACAGGAGATCAGAGCTGCAGCCGCCTAGTGGCACAGGCACTCTGTACCCTCCTCCACCACCCCTCTCCACGACAACTGCGGCGGCCACACCTTGCATAAGAATCCAGTTTAAACCTGGATAGTGTGTGGCCCACGTGTGAGGACACAGACTGGCATTTTCTTAAGTAAAAGTTCAACTTCCTGGCCCCAAGAGGAGAGCACAAGCCCACCGTACCTGCTTTAACTGACTTATTTACGGCGCTGTGCGCGGCTGGCTGGTAATTCTTAGGCGGTGTGGCTTGCTGGAGGTACACAGAGTATATGGAACTTGAATTCACTGTCTGGGGTCCTTTCCTGGGGGACTGTGGCCTTGACCCTTTATCAGCCAGAAAGGGCCTAATGGCCACAGTCAGCGGGAGTTCAGGTTTGCCATCTCCGGCCGGAAATGCGGGTGGCCCCGCTGGTGGGTACGTGGGGCTTGGAGGCACAGAAATCCTCTGCTGAATCTGCTGGGAGGAGCCCAGCTGGTGGGTGCTGCCCACGGCGGGCAGTGGGCCAGGTTTCTGCCGAGCGGGTAGGCCTGCGCTGGGCCTGGGCAAGCTGCTCTCCTTCCTCCTTTCCAAGGAGTTTGTTGACCCTGGACCCATGGGGGTGGGACTCGGGTACGTCCCGTAGCTTGGAGGCAGTGGCTTGCTGACACCAGGAGGTGGGGGCGGCATTTTACCCATCTCGAGACCCTAAATGTAGACATTAAGGAGAAAAATAAAGTTATCCTTTGAAAAGTTAAGTATATTTCCATCCAGTCACAGAGAATGCAAAGTAGGACTTGTCACCCTTCAAACTGGCTTGTGACCAGGCACAGGGCACACTGGGGATAAAAAGCAGCAGGGCTGTCACCTGTCCCCAACAGGACAGCCCTGACCAAAAGGCCTTTGCGCTGGCACACTGCCTGGTGCTTAGGGCCCACTCGCGCCTTCCGAGTGGGTCTAGTTTGGACACGAGGGGGGTGCTCTGCCTCATCGCCCCTCCCCTCCAGGAAGACGAGCGCGAACAGGGACGTGGCTGGGGGCGTGTGTCACAGGGGTCACAACAGCGGCCTACCAGCTTCTCCGGGGCTCCCAGAGCTGACAAGGGCACAGGCTGGCTAGAGACGGTCCCCTGTTGGAGCGTGCCCTCTGTGCTGGAGTCCGTCCGGCCCACACCGGTGGTCTGCGTCACTCTCGCAGCAGGGCTGACGCTTTGTTTCAGCGCTGGCCAGTTTCCGTCGCTCGCTTGAAAAGAACACAGAATTTGAGAGACCCTGTCCTGACCTCAGAGGGGCCGCCCTAAGAGCAGCCCTGGCAGAAAGGAGAATCGCCTCTTGGACAGGGTGTTCTGACGGGGTGGCACCGCCTAGACACTGACCACCCTCCCTGGGCACCCGCGTGCCAGGCAGAACTGAGGGCCTCTGCGGGCAAGGCCCCATCAGTGCCCACCTGGCTCTCTGTGTGGCCTGCAGCGATGCCTGGGCCGGCGGGGGGTCGAGGGGTGGGGGTGGGGGGGCCGGGGGGCCGGGCTAAGTCCAGGTCGGACCCGTCACATCAACACTGGTGAGTAAAATCAGCCCTGGCACTTGAAGCTCAAACACTACCTACACTTCCATACAACAATAAAGGGTTTCTTTTGACTTAGTAACAGGTTTGATCTGTACCCCTCCCAGTATTGAAAGGAAAGTTTAACTTTTAAGCTGATAGAAATCTCTGTCCTCTATAATAACACATGATCACAGAAGACTGTACCAGGTCCCCTGACTGGAGAGGCAGGCTACATTCTGCTGCAGGGATCGGAAAGCCAGTCAGCCCTGCATTTTCAGGAAGGTTGCTGAGAAGCTACATTTTTATAGAGCACCTTCCAAACTGAAAAAGAGTGACAAAGCGCACTGGCACCCAGCTTGTTCACAGCCGGCAGGCCAGGCGCCAGCCCTGACTCACGCTGTCTCTTCTCTGCAGCAGGCTCAAGGGCTGGGTGACATGGTGAGCACCCAGCCACCAGCCACACAGGGCAGCAAGAAATCCAGGGGGACTGTCTCGACCCTGACGGGAACAGCATGTCCCGGGTCCCTGTCCCTCCTGCCACACTGGGGAGCCACAGAGAACTCTTCCTGGCCACAGCAGCATGCAGGCCCAAGTCTATGATCTACAGACGGGATGGAGACTCCTTCATGCACTCTGGGCATGACCAGAGAGGCCACAGCGCACGCAGGACAAGCAGAGCCTCTGAGAGTACCTGGCTGGGCCTTGGCGGCAGCAGCAGCCGCACCAGCACACTCTGAGGCCACATGCGCCCTCTGCAGCAGCAATGCAAGCCCTGCGTCTGCTGTGATGCTGCTGAGTCGCTGCACTGCTGAAAGCCATCCAGGCTCCAGGCAGCCACAAGGCCCTGCTGAGTCCGGGGCCCCAGTCCATTCGTCACCTGCTCAGTGTGGCCCATCAACCCATTTGAGGCCAGAGGTGCTTTTCCCTTGTGTCCCTTCCAACTGAGACTGCACATCGTGGGCCAGAATGACAGGCGCGCCCAGGCGTACCAAGGTGGAGACTCAGGCTGATGGGGAGACAGAACCTGCTGCAGCCTCGCGGTGGCTTTCCCGCGCACACTGTCAGTGTCCCAGGGAGCATGGCCACCCAGTGGCTCCGGAAATCCCGTGTAAATAGAGGTTTTATGGGAATTAGCCACAGAAGGACCAAGAAGGGACCAGGAATTCTCTTCAGGATGAGACAGGAAGTATAGGAGAAAGATCATTTATTTTTATTATGAAAGGACAATTATCTTTAGGTATGGAGATGTTTGTACTGAAGATAAAATTAAAAGCCTCACAATGAACTCAGGAAATCATCTGAATTTGGGAGAAAGAAAACCAAAACCAACTCCCTGTGCCAGCACAGCTCAGACCCCGCCCTGTCTGATGAAGGGACACATCTGCACGGGAGGGGCAGGGCTCTCTCGGCTTAGAGAGCAGCCGGCTGCTGACTGCGTGGTGCTGAAGTAGACCGCAGCTGCGCGCCAGGCCCGCCCACAGCACACGGCGCTCCTTCAGGACCGCGCACACCGGCACCACGCGGGGCCCCAAGGCTCGTCATACTGTGTGTGTCGGTGGGCCACGGCCGCCACGACGGTCTGTGGACTTTCTGATGGACAAGGACAAGCTGAGTGGGGAAAGGGGCGACCAGCCACAGTGCTCGGTCTATAGGATGGTCACGGTGGTAGTGCACAGCTCCCAAAGGTGCCCAGAGGACACGGTGCCTCAGGGGAGACTGAGTGTGCTCGAGGGACCCTCCAAGGTCCCGCCCCACAGCTCCCCTTCCTGCTCCTTTCCCAGGAAGAGGGTCTGGCCACTTACCAGGTTTGGACCTTCCGTGGGTGGCCCCAGTGAGAGACTGGGGCTTTACGGGGTCCCCTGGGGCTGAGTAGCTGCCAGCGCTGGGGACCTGGATGTAAGGCCCTACTGCGGCAACCCTGCCGGGGGCGCTCAGCGGAGACTGCGGCGATGATGTGCCGTTCACACGGCTCAGCTACAAAACGGGAAGAAATGAGAGTTAACATCCCCAGTCTGAGCCGCTCACTCACTGACCTGCACGGAGGTGGCTCCATCTGCCCGGAAGACGGGTGTCTAAACAGGGCGTCAAGAAGGGCCTCACCCTGTGGTCCAGTGGGTGACGCTCTCTGACCACCCCTGTCCTGTGGCGGCTGCACACACACCAGGTCTGCTCCCCAGGACACCCCCACCTGGGGAGCCCTCTCCCCACGGGGAAGTCTCCTCCTGCAGAAGCAGCAGGCAAAGCCAGGGCCCGGAGCCTGGCTCCAAACCTGCTCTGCCACGTACTTGCTGTGCAGCCCTGAGCAGGTGCCCTGACCTCCCTGAACCTCTGTGACCACTTCTGGGAAGTCGGGATAAGGCCTGTTGTGAGGCCTGAGGGGCAGGTCCTAGGACCAGGTGAGGCTCCGGCCAGTTCCCTGAGGGCAGCTGTGCTGTTCATGCTCAGCAAGGACACCGACCACGGCCAGTGATGCTGTCCCACAACAGCCCTCTGCAGGGACAGAGTGTGCCGGGCGATGCAACTGGAGAACTACTGGGGACCCCCTCAGGGGTCCCCTCGAGAAACCTTGAACCTCCTACGACTGCTTTCAAAGTTCTGCGTGCTGGAGCATGTCATTCTGGGGAGAGGGTCCGTGCTTTGACAGATGCTGAGAGTTGCCTGGGACCTATGGGTAGTGACAGGTCTGCAGGAGCACCACTTCTTTCAGGAGAGAGCCCTGGAGGCATCGAGTGGAAAATGACATTTATCTAGCTGTTTGTGATGGCGACGGTTGATTTTCTGAGTTACCGTGGCTAGACCACACAGCATCCCGACATTTGGACAAACACATCTAGATAAATGTTGCTGTGAGAATATTAACGAACGAGATGAACATTTAAATCAACAGACTCTAAAGCAGACTGCCCTCCCTGGTGTGGGTGGGCCGCATCCAATCAGTTGAGGGCCTGAGGAGAAAAAGCCTGACATGAGTTTTCGCCAAAGCAAGAACAAGTAAAAACAGCCCAGGCCCAGTGGGCAGAGGCCAGAGTGCTGTGCTGTGCACGCAAAGGATGCCGGCTTGACCCCTGTCAGGGTGCGAATGTTTTTCTCTCTCTCCCCCTCCTCTCTAAAATCAATCAACATATCTTCAAGTGAAGATTAAAAAAATAAGTAACAATAAAAGCTTGACTTGTGCACTAAAAACCAGGAGCAGTGCGGCCCCTGAGGAAGAGGGAGCGCTGCCTGTGGCGTCGGGCCCTGGGGCGTCAGCAGCCGCCTCCACACCGCGCGGTCCCCTTCCCTGGAGTCAGTCCATCAGTCTCTTCCCCAACACAAACGCCCACTGGCTCTTTTTTCCTTTTTAATCCTCACCTGTAGACATGCTTATTGATTTCAGACACAGAGGGAGGGAAACATCACGTGAAAGAGAAACAATAGTTGATTGCCCCATGTGCGCACTCCAACCAGGGACCGAACCCACAGCCCAGGCAAGTGCCCCGACTGGGAACTGAACCTGCGACCTCTCAGTTTACAGCCTGAAACTCCAACCAACTGAGCCACATTGGCCAGGGCCATCCATTGGTTCTGCTCCCACGGAGAACCCGCTGGATACACCAGAGCAGAATAATGCCACACCAGCAGGCACGGAGATCGTGCCAGTGTCCTCTCAAGGCCTCTGTGCTGCTCATCAAGATCGAGAGGAAAACCGTGACCTGTGATCACAGAGTTATATAGATTAACCACTGACCTTTGAGCTCGTTGGTTAAAAAAACCAGAGATTTGTAAATAAGAGACTTTCCACCCGAGACCACCAACTACCACAGCCCCAGAACTGGCAGTTCCCTTCCTTCTCTAGCACCTTCCCGCCCCACCCCACCAGGCAAAGGCCCAGAGGCCGACGCCTCCCCTCCTGAGAGCCGCCTTCAGAGCAGCAGGAGCTGACAAGGACACTTGTCAAACCACAAAACCCACTTGCTGAGTGTGGACAGGAGACCTGGGGAGCCCTGTCCCAGCTAGCCAGGTGGCCTGCTCCATGCTCCACCCCCAACAGCAGACTGCCAACCAGCCCTGGCTCAGGCATCGCTTCCCTCCAACCCTGAGCACCAGCCATGGAGGAAAGGGGGAGAACCACATCCAGCCAAAGCGCACAGTAGTCCCCGACTAACCTTGCACAAGCTCTCAGCCTTGCATGTGTGCACAGAAGCACGGAGAGCAACAGCAAGACTTGGGGATACCTGCTCGACAGCAGGGCTGGGCAATGGGGCCACAGGCCTCGGACATGGGGTATTAAACACAAGTGCCAAAAGAGATGAAGCAATGACCTAGAAAGATACCTGGGCTGCAGTTAAAGAAAAGGCTAGGTTCAGAACAGTAAGAATGATGTAACTCCTACAATTCCATTTCAATGAAAAATTAAATACCTCCTGTCTGTATTAAGCAAAAGACTGGAACAATGAATAACTATCATCCCTCAAAAAAGAACACAGGGTGTAAGGGACTTTCACATTTTTCTTTAAATATCTCTGTACTGTTTTAAGTTTTTTTCAATGAGTACTTATTACCTTTGAAATTCAAAGTACCAAATAAAGATTTTTTTTTTAAGTGCTAACCACTTTAAATAGAACTCTGCTCAAAAGTTTACAAAGCCCACCCTGGCTAATGTGGCTCTGTGGATTGAGTGCCGGCCTGTGAACCAAAGGGTCGCCAGTTCAATTCCCAGTCAGGGCACATGTGTGGGTTGTGGGCCAGGTTCCCAGTAGGGGGCGCATGATGGGCAACCACACATTGATGTTTCTCTCCCTGTCTTTCTGCCTTCCTTTCCCTCTCTAAAAATAAATAAATAAAATCTTTTGAGTTTACAAAGCTGATTCCTGGGCAGGTAAGACAAATCATTTTCTGGTAAGGACACGAGGCCATACGAGGTTAAGGAATTTCCCCCGAGACCCAGCTTAAAATGGCTTAACATGGCCAAGTGCTGTGACTCCAGAGCCACGGCGAGTGGAGGGCTGGGAGCCGCCCCTGGGAGTGGCCCTGATTCCAGACGGTAGAAAACAAACGTCCAAGAGCACTGTCTCCTACTGCGTCCGGTGTTTTCAGGGTCAGGGCCAATTTACGTTCTGCCATCTGGGCAGACGGGGAAAATGCCATTGCAGTGAAGACATGCGCTTTGGGGTAGAAGCAACTGCGAGAGCTCATCTCACAGAAACACTCGGTCCCCGACGTGCCTGGATTTTCTTGCCGTAGAGACGCTCGCGCAGCTCGCTGATGCGCTTGTCCATCATGGCCACCTCCATGTTCCGCTTATTTAAAAGTTCCTTCTGCTGCTGCAGTTTTGAATTCTGTTCCTGGTTAAGTTGGTTACGAATCTACAAAACAGAAAATACAACTTTTATGATTTGCATTAATTAAACAGTCAAATTCTCGTTACCAGGGAAACACTGAAAAAGAGAAGAAAGAACTGAGTTGTCACATGCGTTTACACACACCCACTGTGAACATTTATGGGTGCAGCACAGATGAAACCAAAACACGTTTCTGATGGAACCAAAAGAGGGTGCACATTTGCAAATGCATGTCCTTTTCTAGGCGTATGGAATGACGGGCACCAATGGCTCTGGGGACCATGACCGCTGGACTGGGGCGTGGACTTAGATGAGGTTGTGAAGATGGGACCCCATGGCAGGCTCTTCTTGTAAGTGCCCTATCAGAAGAGGAAGAGAGACCAGAGCTATGAAGCACAGTGAGGAGGTGGCCATCTACAAGCCAGGAAGCAGATGCCCCAGAACCGAACCTGCCAGCACCCTGATCTTGACCCCCAGCCTGCAGAGCCGGGGGAGCTGAGTGTCTGTGGTGGAGCCTCCGTCTGCTCTGTCACAGCTCCTGCTGAGCCAAGGACTTAACAATGGGCACCTGCTCATCGAAGCAGTTTGCACAGACACCTTAATATCACCCAAAGCTTAATACTTCACTAGCTCACTATATTGCCAATCAAATTCTGTGTTGAATCTCTGAACTGAAAACGCCCAGTAAATAAGCCAGGCACAAAGAACTCCACATGGCACAGCCCACACACCGAAAATGTCCAGAGAGCAGATCTGTAGACCCAGGAAAAGATTTGTAATTGCTTAGGGGCCCCGGGTGGAGTCTGAGGGGACAGCTAAGAGATGTGGGCTTTATCTGGGGGTGATGAGATGGTCTAAAATCGACTGTAGTGGTAGATGGGGAACTCTGGGAAGACAGTAAAACCACTACTTTGTACTTCATGTGGTTAAATTGTACGCGATGTGAATTACATCTCAGAGCTATTTTAAACACTCCTTTGTACTGACTACATCTGGTGCCCCCATCACACCTGAGTCCACTAGTTCCCCTCCAGCCCCTGGTTCCCAGTGCCCACTGGGAAACAGCTGGGAGGCCAGGCCCAGCGGGAGTTACCTGCAGCTCCTGGTATAGTCTCTTTAACTCCACAGCAGCCGGCCCCGCCAGCTTGCCATTGTAGGGCTGGAACCCGTTCAGCTTCCCCTTCTTCAGGTCTTCCAGCTGCTGGCTGAGCTGGTCAACTCTCAGAATCGCCGTCTGCACTTCCTGCTTCTTCTCCTGGAACATGGCGCTGAACCTCTCTATCTCAGCAGCTGCGATACCAAAGGAGAAAACCACCTCACTCAGCTGGTATTTCTTTGTCATGCAGTTTTGTTAGTTTTTGGTTGATATCTTCATCATGTCCACACATCGAACTCCATTCCAGCACCATCCCCTGGTGAGCCTGGGAGGGAAGACTGTGATGTGCACGACCCTACACACCAGAACATGCGACAAACAATCGTGTTTGCACTCATGAGTGAGACTTCTGTAACCCAGGCAATCAGTCCTAAAGCAGGCCGGGTCCAGCCACTTGGGAGTCTCACTGCAGCAAGAGGCCAGGCTCTGTCACCACTGTCACACCAAGCAGGCACCGACCGGGTCAACAACAAAAACAAAAAGGGAGCATCTGCACGGCTTATCTCAACCACAGACCACATTCGGGGCTGTGTGATCCCCACAGCCCCGAACGACGAGGTGAGCTGCGACACCACGGCGGCCGTCACAGACATAGCCAGGCCCCCTCCTATCACACCGCTGGGGGACCTTCTGCGATCACCTGCGCTAACCCAGCTCCCGTGCCCTGCAGGGGATGCACCCAGCCTCCGGGCACTTTCTGTACCAGATCTGACCCTGTGTACGACTGGGGGCTGGGCTCCGTGTCACCTCTTCCACATGTGGCTACGAGTGGGCTGTGGCGCTTACACAGGCTGCCATTCATGATTTTGCTGTAGTCCACTTGTCCTCTCATGGCACGGATTTTCTTCAGCTTATTCTCCTGGGCTTCCACGCGCTCCTTTAGCTTCTGGAGCTTCTCACTTTCAGAAACAGACTGCTGCTGATGCCGCTCCTGCTGCTTCAGGAAATGCAGACGCTGCTCCTGATGAAAGAGGGAACAGCTCACTTTGAAAACTGAAGTGGACGGCCCTGGGGCTCAGTGGACTGAGCGCTGGCCTGCAAACCAAAGGGTTGCCAGTTTGATTCCCAGTCAGGGCACATGCCTGGGTTGCAGGCAGGGTCCCCAGTAGAGGGCGTGTGAAAGGCAATCACACACTGATGTTTCTCTCCCTTTCTTTCTCCCCCTTCCCCTCTGTCTAAAAATAAATAAATACAATCTTAAAATAAAAAGGAAAGAACAGCTACAGATTTCCCTTCATATGGAACATAAAAAACAATAAACGAACAAACTTGACAGAAACAAACTCCCAAGATACAGAGAACAGACTGACGGCCAGGTTAAGAGGGACTGGGGGGCCAGTGGAAAGGGGAAGAGGTTAAGAAGCACAAATTGCCAGTCATAAAAGCAGACACAGGGATGTAAAGTACAGCACAGGGAATACAGTCAGTAATACTGTAGTAACTATGGGGCCAGGTGGGCCCCACGCTTTTTGGAGAGATCACTTCATAGGTTGTACATAGTGCACACCAGAAACTGATGTCATATTGCACATCAATGGTAACTGGAAAAAAAAAGAAATTAAAAAAAAATCTGTCTTAAAAAAAGTCAGTGAGAGCCCAGACAGTGACGTTCACATGCTCTCATTACAGTGGCTTCAGGGCGGTTCAGGTCATTACAACCTGGAATCATTTCCAGAAGGCGTGGATGATGGGGGTTATCTGTTATGTTTAATCCTTGATGAAACCATGATTTAGGAAGATTTGAATCTTGCAGTTACAGAGATTCAACAACAGATGCAGAACTTGTCTACAGAGTGTCTAACTACGTCCCACCATAACACACCAGACAAGGGCCTTGCCAGGCGGCATCAAGGGAAGCCTGACAAGTCAGCGTCACTGGCTCTGGGGCCTGCAACTGGCACCTTCAGCATGGCTGGCTGGCTTCCTCTAGGACACAAAGGAGCTGACGCCACCAACTGAGGACACCCACAGAGAAAAGGAGATGACAGGAAAAACGTCCTTTCTGCACGGTTCATCTACGTGGGGTAAGGCCGACCACCTCCTGGTGTGCGTGTGTGTGTGTGTGTGTGTGTGTGTGTGAGCACAGAAGTGGGGCAGAGGCCCTTGCTCTGACACATCCCCACGTCAGGAGTGGCAGCACACTGCACAGTTACTATTTTGAAGGAGATGAAAGGGATGTGGTGCTCCCGACTCCTGTGGCGTGGGCTTACTGACAAGTGTTACCCAAGAACGTACTCACCCCAACCTAAAGTAATGGCTGGAGACCTTCTTTCTGAACGCTTCTCCACTCTGCTTTTAAAACTTACCTTGGCAACCAACATCTGCTGTTGATTTTCAATCTGCTGCTGCTGCCTGGCTGCCATATCCTGGAGCTCTGAGAGGGTCAGTTCGACACGTGGATGCCCAACCTGCAGAGATGAGATCACACTCAGGCTGGGTGCCTCTGTCTGCACAACTGACTTCCCTGACATTGCACACATGCAGAGATCTTAAATAGGTTCCCAGGGCCCTGGTGGGGTAGCTCAGTTGGTCAGAGTGTTTTCTCAACATGCCAAGGTTGTGGGTTTGACCCCTAGTTAAGGCACATAAAAGAATGAAGCAGTAAATGTGCCAGTAAGTGGAACAACAAATCAATGTGTTCTCTCTCCTCTTCCTCTCCCTCGCTCAAGAAAAAAAAATGAATAGGCTCTGTAGAAGTCAGGAGAGTACATGTTAGTCTGTTTTCTCATGAGAACTTCCCTAAGTGTTGAGTGATTTTATTAAACATAAGTAACAGTTCTGCTACTTGACCTCACATTTCGTAAGAGGCGCAGCACCATGCAAAGCTTCGAAAACGTGTGTCGAGGCAGCGGCCCTCTTTGCGCTGCTGGTTAACCAGTGCACCCGAGTAACTGGGATGTCCCATGTTCAAGGATAAACAAATCTCAGAACAAATGTTATGTCATGCCACCTCGTCTCGAGAAACTAAACACACAAAGATTATAAAACACAAGTGCCTCATTAAAACACACACACGGTCTACACCAAGGACTGACCCAGGACTGATGAATGATATACGGAACATGAGCACAGCAAGCGGGGCGGTAACGGGGGGAGTTTGGCAGCATCCCCCATTCTCTGTTGATGACAACCAAACGGAGCATTTTCACTGTGCGTGTCCCGTGCTCTGCACAGAACTCTGTGCTTTCCGCTCATGAACTTACTGAAGCCCCCTAACAGCACTGTCAGGCGGGTGCTGTCACATGCCCCCCCCACAGATGAGAGAACGCGCATAGAAGCTCAGACAGCTCACGCGGCAGGGCAGCAAGCAGAGTCCTGGTTCTACACCACCCCGCACGCACACGCTTCACTACGCACGCCCTGCACACACGCACTGCTGTGCTAACGTGTTTACGCATGTGTCGCATCTTCCTAGCAGATCTGTGTGTGGAAGGGAAGGGACGTGCCAGGGGCCCGGAGCTGAGCACAGAAGAGACTCCAGCTCCAGTCAGGCCTGTGCTCCTCCACCCACTTCCGTGCTGCTCACCACGCAGGCGCATGGCCCCTCCTCAGGCCTCTGCTCCCTACTTCTGGGAGCGTCGGTGCTCGTACCTCCCGCCCTCCTACCGCCCTATTATACTTGTAACAGAGGTCCAACCCTGCCCCCGACTCGACAGTGTTCAAGTGCACTCTTGACTCCTGGAAAACGGGATCAGACTTTGTGCGACAGTCTTAATGGGAACCCCCACTCTGTGTACCTAAGATCCTGAGCAAGCAGTATGGACCCAGCATTGGAAATAGCCAAGTTACAGAAACTTCCATTTGAAAGAAATTTGTTTACTCTACAAAAAAATGCCAGACAGAACTATCAGAAACTCCCAAAGTTTCTGTTTTTACATTTATAATAAAGGGTTGCTAATTTCCACCTGAGATGTTCCAATCATAATGAAAGGCATTTTTTTGAACTCTTCAGAACTTCTACTCCTTAAAAACTATGTCCATTCAACAAATCTTTCCATTTACATTAATTTCATAATGGTACAACATAAAAAAGATATCTGTTTGGTCCCCCTCCCCACCAATGGCTTAGAGTAACAGTGTGGACAGGACAGGAGAGAAACCCCGCAGTCTGACGCGTGTGCCTGTGAACGAGACAGAGCTCTGTGCGCCACGTCGTCTGTGCGTTTCTAAGTACGAAACTGGGGTACACCACGCTGTCCTAAGGAACGTGGTACTACATCTTATACACGTAATAAAGTTTTATTTGCAAGTAGGTCTGACGTACAGAAAACTGTATAAATCATAGTGTATAGTTCAATGAATTATCTCCAAGTAAACACACTTATGTAATTAATTGTATTTTAAGTGGCTTATAAAAACACAAGCAACCATAAACTAGTAAGTCAACAAATATGCAACATGTTAGTACATATTCCCTTAACTGTTTGATGTGAAAATGTAGCAAAAAGCGCCTTTCGGAGTTTAAGTAAACAAAAACCTTCTGCAAATCCGACCCTCTCACCACGGCCTACCATGCATTCTCCTCGTGGAGACTCCCCCCTGCTTCAACAATCTTCGATTCTCAACATGACCCAAATATGTTTGAACACACAGATGACTAAATTCCTTGCTCATTTCTTTTCATTGCATCTAATAAGAAAAAATCAAATCCTTTTCCCTTGGGCACATCAAGGTCCCTCATCATAGGAGAGTTACCTGATGAGTTCAAGTCCAGGTCACAGGGAGAACAAGCCACTTCCAGGACGAGTGAATTAGTAGAGAAGTTCTCTTGGTGACAGCCGGCAGGCTTGTGTGAACACTTCTCCAGCCCTCCATGGGCTCTGACCTTCCTCCTGCAGGGCTCAGGGCTCCTTCTCAGGCCAGTGTTCTTGACCTCTGGGTCCCAGCAAGAGGCCTGCTGCTCTCCAGCCTAACCATGAGAGCACCCGGGTCTCCATGACAAACATGGCCCACCCTACCCCAGGTCTCACCAACTCCCCACCTTCCCAGACAGAGAAAACAGGAGCCCCACTGCCCACACACAGTGATCACTTCTCTGGTCCTATTGCCCCCTTCTTTCTCCAAACTTCCACAAATCTACTGGAAGAAACAATAAGAGACTCGATATCTCTAACATACAACACTTTTACATGCAAAATATCGATACTAACCTAACAAAAACTTACACGTCAGGGACTCTCTAGCTAATAAGACTTCCAGACTCTGCAGGTCCTAGACTCACAACCTCCAATCAATGATCACGATCAACAAGTGTCGAATGGATTTACAAGTGACTCAATACTTACTTATCTTCCCGCCACGCCTAACCACACTCTGTGGGTAGTAGCATCTTTCCCAGCTCAGTGCAGCCCCCACCCCAGGTGAGACAAAATATTTCCATCCTCCCAGAGAGTGCCCTACTGTGCACACCCCTCCCCCAACCACTGGCCTGTCCGGGGCTGTTGGTGAGCAGGACAGCCCAGCTCCGACTGCTCTGGGATTTCACGCCGGAGGGACCCTGCAGAGTGGACTTTTGTGTCTGGCTTCTTTCACAGCACTGGCACTCCCCACTTCCTACTGCTGAGAGACACTCAGGGGTGCAGACAGACCACATTTTGCTTATCCATTCATCTGCTGAAGGGCATTCGGGTGGGAGTCATGTGGACAAATGTCTGGTTTCTCTAGGGCGGCCCACGGGGGAATAGTTGGCTGTGCGGTAGGGGCATGGAGATGGCCAGACTGTCTACCGACGGGGCCAGGCATCTCACACTCCCACGAGCAACGTGACAGTCCTAGCTTCTCCACATCATTGCCAAGACTTGCTCAAATTTTGGTCATTCTCTTTTTAAATAATATGTTAACCTCTTGGCAAAGAAAGAGTTCCACAGAAATGGTATTTTAATAAGTAATGAAAAAAAGTAAGCATAAAAATTAAGCTATCAATCCCACACGCACTTTGAGTAGGTTTTCAATAAATAAGCTAAGCCCACAATTTGCCAAAAGTTAGAAATGAAAAGGAAGCCTATTTCCCAGGTTAATGTCTCATTTGCATTAATGATGTGCACAAGTCATAAAGCTGTGAAAATACAGCATGTTTGAAACACGGTATAAGAACTAGACTTTTAAGAGACGCTAAGAAACTACTACAACCCACCTGACAATACAGTTGGAATCTTTAGAACACAAGCCAGTCAATGACACGGCTTTAATCAAACGTACTTTTGTCTCCTTGGGTAATGTTTTAAATATAATTTTGAAATTGGTATTACAGCATCTCAGTTATTAAAAACATATAATAAAGTGTCTCAAAACAAACCACTGTAGACAATTCCACAATATACACGTCTTCCATCCTAAGCCACTAGTGATATATTTTTGTTGGTTTTTATTCTTTCCAAATATTAGTAAGGAGAGTCGGCTGTACACCCATCTAAGGTGCTATTGAAACACTCTGCCAACACACACCCAGTGCATTTCCCAGTACCCGCCACAGTCTAACAAGGGTTTCCACCCGTGCAAACAAACAGATTCACCCCCTGGCACAGTATCTGTTCGGTTAATGACTCTTTGTTACTGTGGTTCTTGAAAAATCATGCCCCTTTCCAGACAACTTTTCTTTGGTATAATGACTCATTCAGAAACACATTAAATAATAATGCTCTATAAAGAGTGGTATTTAGACATTACAGTTTCAGGCAAATGAACAGTCACTGGTTCACACAATGCAAGTGCCCCTCACACACGGCGCAGCTCTGAGTGTGCCCCACACTTGAACAGGTGCAGATGGTGTGCTTTGAGCAGATGTGCCCAGGGACGAGGCGAGGACGTCTTCTATAGCCCTCTGATCACTGTGCACACAGGTCACCTCTGCCTGTTTCGAAGTGCTCTCTTGCTTAGCTTTTATTACCCTAAAAAAGCGTTGCTGTCCTACAACTTTGAGTGTAATCTCCTTCAAAGTGGAAAAAGCAGTGAATGATGCCAAAGTAAAAATCCACCTTTCAGAGCCACCCCAAAGAACTGCTGCACTGCATCCCCTCCACCACCCACATCCACTGAGAAGCCTTCTTTCCCTCCTTCGGCAACGTGGAACGAGCGTTCGTTACATGACGTGGGGTTTTCCAGCAGTACTATGTGTTGTTCATTATGCACACCAGCACGTCCTCATGGTTTAATTCGCGTATTTTGTATCTGTGGCGATGATTTGGGCAACAGCAGCCTCTCACGTACATGTATCAGTTTTCTATGCTGAGTAACAGATCACACAAAACTGAGCAGTTTAAAACAACAGCAAATGTTCATTCTGGCTCACAGCTTCTGTGGGTGAAAGATTTGGGAGCAGCTCGGCCAGGCAGTCTCAGCTTGAGATTTCTGGTGGGGTGAGCCCAATGTGAGCCTGCCCTGCAGTCGCCTGAAGTCCGGTGGGCTGGAGGACCTGCCTCCAAGGTGGTGCACTCCCACGGCCACCCAGCCGCTGTGGAGGGGCTCATGGCCTTCCCACTCGTGCATTTCTGCAGCATGGCAGCAGTTTCCCTCACAGCAAGCGACCCAAGAAAAAGAGCACGAGGGACACAGGGAGACCCCCATCTTTCCTGAGAACTAGCCTCAGAAGTCCCCTGGGGGTCACCTTCTTGGTTAGGAGCCAGGTCACCAAGCCTGGGAGAGGTGGGAGCAGGCTCCGCCTTCTGAAGGGAGGCGTGTTAGAGAACCGGTGGACACTTACTGTGAAGTCTCACAGAGACTCAACATGCATCTAGCCGGCTACTGCTCACTACTCACGGCAGCTGGTTGTCACCCCCAACAGCACAGAGACAATCCAAAGAGAAGAAAGTGTTTATGGATGCTGAAGACTCTGTTTCAGAATGCTTGGTCATACTGCAATCAAGAGAGATTTCAGCTACGAATGTTGTTTTTCCCCTCAATGCCTAACATACACTCCTTGGTAGTCAGTTAATAGAAAAAGACTAGTGGCTTTGTCAACAATAAACAATGACTGGGGAAGAACAGGTCACTTCAGATGTCAGCCCTTCTCCAGATAACGCTGATTTTAATACGCAACCAAGTAACCTCGCCTTTGGTGACAGCAGACCAGAAAGTTGCTGTGATGTTACTTGGGAAAAGAATAAATGTCCTATGCTTGTCGTGTCAAGGAGATGACATACTCTAGTTCAACAGTTCGTCCTCCCCCCTGGTACTCAGTGTCCATGGAGAGCACCCCTGACCACGGGCGAGCCGCGCCACTCTGGTCTCTCTCCGAGGGAGTCCTAGGTCCAGTTCCTATGGCCAAGTTCTCATCTAGTTAGGATGCCCTGCCTGCATGACTTCAACCTCAACATGGCTAAAACCAAACTCCTCCCTTTCCTTCTGCCCTTGGCCTCCGCCCTAAATTCCCCACTGCTACTCAGGGCTCTACCGTCGTCTTTGACTGGAGCCCACCTTGCCTCCAACACCATCAGCTGTAGCTCAGGGCACTTTCTGACAGCTCACACTTCTGGGCTGGCCTCTCCCTTCCAGAGCCAGCACTTCCCACCTCCACATTTTTGCTCACATTTTCCCCTCTGTCTGCGCTGCCCATCCCCTGCTCTCTAAACTCCGCCCATCCTGCAGATCTAGCCACAGTGTCATCTGCTTCCTGAAGTTTTTCCTGCTTCTTTAAGGAATCTCTCATACAACTGTTCTGACACTCAGGACCTGGCATCACTTCCAGAGATGGGAATCTCAGGGTTTTTAAGAAATTCTGAGTTTTAGAGAGTCAACATATTATGGGCACTTGCTACACAATATCAGCCTCTTACAGATACCCGAGTTCATGGTTTCCTTAGCTGATGCTCACAAAACGCTGTGAGGAGCACAGCTTGTTTTACAGAGGAGAGGGCTGAGTCCCTGCCGGGTCGGCAGCAGAGGAAGGACCTTACGTCGCTCCACTGACGGCAGCAGGCTGGACAATCTCCACCGCAAGAAGGTCTGCCCTCCCCGACTTTTCTCACTAGAGGCACACATTATATCAGGCTGTCGACCCTGACTGACAGCCATGTATCGTGTCACTATCAAAAAAGTGAACACATGCTGGGTTACTGCTAGTCCGAATCCCGTGGAAATGCTGTTTCTGTGGATCAAAAGTGATCCAATGTCAATAATTTCATATGGGCCAACTAATCTTCCCCATCTAGAAACACAGAAGCTAACGATAATTTGGTTCTAGCATACATAATAAAGAAATACAACGAAGAGAATGAGAAATCTAGGTAGCTGTTTTTGGATGCTTACAAGAAACCACAAGAGACCGAAGTCACCTGCTCAGCAGCACCAAAGGCTTCCTGAGGAGACCCACCCCCACAGATCTGAGCATTTTTCTTGAGAGGAATTTCTCTTCTTGGATAGTAACACTGTTCTCATATAAAGTAAAAAGTAAGATTTCTGTGAAGAAAGATCAGTCTGTCAGCTAATAATGATTTCTCTTGCCATGTTGTCATCTCAAGTGACGGTTCTTTTAAACTGTGGTTTGTAGATAAATGGGATGCCTTTTAAGCTTGTATTCATGTCCAAGTATCTTCTTTGAAAGTGCGTCTCTCGGAGGTTCGAGCGCACAGCTGGGGCTCTGCCGCGCACCCAGCGACGGCCTCGCACGGCTCCCCGTCCCTGGTCTCCCTCCATCCCCAGACCCTCCTCACACAATGGCACCAAGAGGTCTTTCTCCTGCTTAACGCCCTACGAGGTTAAGCCTGGGCTCGCAGCACGGTGAAGGTCCATCAGCTCAGCAGTCCTTCCTCCTGAGCGTCACCCCCGCCTTCCCGGCCCGGCTTTCCCTGCCCACCGTTACCAGTGCATTCACAGCTCTGCCGCCAGAGTGCCAGGCTCCTCCTCTGAGCGGACCTCCACCTCAGTGAGTGACTCGGACCTGGTCCCGTTGCTCCAGGGCCTCCTTCCACTCCCACCACACTCGTCACCCTGTACTGCGATGTGGCTGCTCCTACGCCTACCCGGAACCCCCTCTCCCTATGCAATTTGAGGGAGACTTCAAATAGCTGCCACCGAACACCTGGTTTTTACAGCGTCTTCGGTCGGTCTCATCAAAATGAACTGGGGAGGGCTGTTTTCAAAAGAATAAAAGGAGAAGCCCTGGCTGGTGTAGCTCAGTGGATTGAGCGCGGGCCTGCGAACCATAGTATCGCAGTTCAATTCCCAGTCAGGGCACATGCTTGGGTTGCAGGCCAGTTCCCAGGAGGGGATGCATGAGAGGCAACCATACATTGATATTTCTCTCCCTCTCTCTTTCCCTTCCCCTCTAAAGATAAATAAATAAAAATTAAAAAAAAGAATAAAGGGAGAGCGTCCAAGCGAGATGGCTCCACCAGAGTTCCAAAAGAAAACAGAAAGCATGTGGAAGAACACCTGTGGAGATGGTAGAGGATTTTCAAGAATTTGTAAGAGATACCAATCCTCAGAACCAGTAACTTCAACAATTCTCAACAGGAGAAAGTAAAAGAAACCCACCCCTCATTCTACTCCAAATGGAGAGTGAATACTAATTTCATTAAATAGCAAAACCCCACTAGAGGACAGCAAAGGGACTTTCAGCATCAGACACCACAAAACCACAGAACAGGAGTAACAGGAGGGAGACAACAACGGCAACGTGTTACATGAAGGGGAGTGGATGGGAGGTAACTCATCTGGCAGATCTGACACAAGCCTTGAGCCAGAAAGAGCAACAGTGGACAGAACCTGTCCAGTCCCGTCCCAGAACACCCACGAGGCTAACAACCACTGACACCCTGGTGTGACTCTGGGAAGGGACAGCAAGTAAAGGGCACCTTGCACAGGGAGAGCACAGGACAGTCTTGGAAGATGCAGTGGGGTCTGGATGGCCTCTCCCCAACCCTGGAGGGAGTCTAGAAGCTGTTCTCTAGACAACCAAACCGTTACCTGGCCCGGGAGGTGATCAGTAGCCAGCTGAATCCTCACTACCATATGGACAACAGGGGGACTGAGTGACCACATTAATAAATGCTTCCAGAAACAGCACTCACAGTTATGGTCAACTGCTTGAACAAAGGGGCCCAGACAATTCAATGGGGAGTGAACAGTCCTTCCACTGAGTGGTGCTGGGATAACCGGATACTTACATGCAACAGAATGAAGTTGGACTCCGCTTCACACCATACACAAAAAATAACTCAAAGTGGATCAGAGGCCTGAATGTAGGAGCTCAAACGATAGAGCTCTTAGAAGAAAGTCAGAGGCAGGATCAACTGACCTTGGCAACTTACTGGATGTACAGGATTAAACCAGAAAGTGACTCAGGTTTCGGCCTGGCTGGCTGGGGAAAATGTTTCCAGAACCTCTAAGAGAGATGGTGTCCCTGAGACCACTGTGCGGACAGGCCTGCACGCAGGACTGGCTCTGGCTGCTGCGGGACTTCTGCTGGGAGGGCTCCCACTGTTCCTTAAACTATTAAGAGTAGCTCACCGCACCCAGACTGTCTGTGCAGATAATACGATGTGTTGAGCACCTGCCTTCCTTCTGGGAATCTGGAAGTCTGGTACTTCCTGGGTAGAGGCTGCCTACGTGAGTAGCTCCCAGCAGAAACCGTGGGCACTGGGCCTCCAGCGAGCTTCCCTGGTGACACTGTTTCACATGTGTTGTCACTGTGTGTTGCTGGAGGAAATAAGTGTCCTGTGTGTCTCCACTGGGAGAGGACTCTAGGAGCCTGGGACCCTTTCCTGTGGATGTCGCTCCTGTGCCTTCTCCAGTGCTCATCTTGCTCTGTGTCCTGGCACTGGAGTAAGTCACAGCCAGAGGACAACTAATCCTGAGTCCATTCAGTCCTCCTAGTGAATCAGTGACACTGGGGGTGGTCTCCGACACCCCAACACAGGCATACAGAGTGAGAACCAGTCAATTTGCCTTCACAGCACAGTCACACCAGATCTTCAGAATTCTATTGGACAAATAAGTTTTTTTTCTTTTTTCTTTTTTAGTTTTTTTTAATTTTTTTATTGATTATGCTGTTACAGTTGTTCTATTCCCCCTTTCATTCCCCTCCACCCTACCCCCCATCCCCACCATCACCCCCCCTTTAGTTTATGACCATGTGTCTCAAGTCCTTTAGATTCTATATTTCCCATGCTATTCTTGCCCCCCCCTTCTATTTTCTATCTACTGTCTATGCTACTTATTTTCTGTACCTTCTCCCCCCTTCTCCTCCTCCCACTCCCCTGTTGCTAACCCTCCTTGAGATCTTCATTTCTATGTTTCCACTCTTGATCTAGCTGTCCTTTTAGTTTGCTTTCGTTTTAGGTGTGGTTGTTAATAACTGTGAGTTTGTTGTCCTTTCACTGTTCATGCTTTTTTAACTTCTTTTTCTTAGGTAAGTCCCTTTAACATTTCATATAATAAGGGCTTGGTGATGATGAACTCCTTGAATTTGGTCTTATCTGAGAAGCACTTTATCTGTCCTTCCATTCTAAATGAAAGTTTTGCTGGATAGAGCAATCTTGGTTATAGGTCTTTGGATTTCATGACTTGGAATACCTCTTTCCAGCCCCTTCTTGCCTGGAAGGTCTCTTTTGAGAAATCTGCTGACAGTCTGATGGGGACTCCTTTGTAGGTGACTGTCCCCTTATGTCTTGCTGCTTCTAGGATTCTCTCCTTCATTTTAATCTTGGCTAATGTAATGATGATGTGCCTTGGTGTGTTCCTTCTTGGGTCCAACTTCTTTGGGACTCTCTGAGCTTCCTGGATTTCCTGGAAGTCTATTTCCTTTGCCAGATTGGGGAAATTCTCCTTTATTATTTGTTCAAATAAGTTTTCCACTGGTGGCTGTGCCTTTCCCCCTTCTGGTACCCCTATAATTCGGATGTTGGAGCGTTTAAAGATGTCCTGGAGGTTCCTAAGACTCTCCTCATTTCTTTGAGTTCTTGATTCTTGACTCTTTTCTGTTTGGCCATTATTTGCTTTCTTCTGGTCCACTCCATTGATTTGAGTCCCAGTTTCCTTTTCATTGCTATTGGTGTCCTGTGCAATTCCATTCACTTCAATTAGTTTCGCCTTCATATATTTGTCTAATTTGTGGCTATAATCAACCAGTTCTGTGAGGATCCTGATCACCAGTGTTTTAAACTGTGCGTCTGAGAGTTTTGCTATTTCTTCATTGCTTAGATCTATAGGTTGTGGGGCTTTGAGATCTTCTTGCACCATTTTTGGTCTGTTCGCGCCCTTTAAGTGTGAGGAGTGGCGCCTTGGACTCCCAGGTCGCTGGGTTGTGATGCTGTATGTGGGGGCGTGGTCAGAGCGGGGAAATGGCGGTGCCCTCTGCTGTTTCTCACAGCTGGGTGAGGAGCAGCACCTTAGGTGGTTCACCTGGGCCGAGCCACTCAGGTCACTGGGTTATGACGCTGTATGTGGAGATGGGGTCAGAGCAGGGAAATGGCGGCGCCCTCCACTGCCGCTTGCCGCGGGGACCCCCCGGGCCCCGGTCCAATCGCCCACTCCCTCGCCTGTCCACCCGCGCACAAATGCGCGACCACAGTCAACACGCAGCACCGCTCCCCCGCTGTCTCCCCCGCGGTCGCTCGCCTGGTCGCTCGCTGGGTCGCTCACTAGGTCCAACCCTGTGCCTGGATTCCGCGCCTGAGTCCGGCTGACTGAGACCTCCTGTGCAACCCCGCTTCACCAGCCGCTGGTTTCGCCCCTTACCGGTCAGGCTGAAGAATTTGTTGTTAACGTACTTCCGAAAAGTTCAATTTTCCGTATTCTGGCTGTGTTTTCTGTTGCTAATATTTAGTTGTCTCTAAACTTGGTTGTGTGAGAAGGCACGGCACATCCACCTATCCCTCCATCTTGGCGGAAGTCTCTGGACAAATAAGTTTTGAAAGCGTATGACATGCACATGTGGCCTGGGGTTCCCAAACCCAGAAGGAAAAGAGAGTCCTAAGGAGAATATTCCAGACCCACCCCAGACTTCTGCGGAGCCCTGGGCATTTACCTCCCAGGCGGCTGGACTCACTGACCTGCAGTTTTCAGAGAGCAGAGCTTCCCCAGCCTCTCTCCTCAGCAGCCCACACACCCAGCCCTGCAGCTGCTGCTCGGCCGCTGCCGGCCGCTGCCCACCCACAAGGCTGCCAGGTTCCATGCACCATCACTCCACCGCCAGGGCATGCTCAAAACCATTTTTGGAGAAAGAGGTTTTTAATATCATATTAGCTTTAAAATTGCACAAAGAAGTGTTTTTTGACAATGAAGTGCTTTACAAAGGTAATATATTATTAGGCTTAAAAGGCAGGTGTGTGTGCCATAAAACGCAGCAACACCTTTGATGTAATGCTTCCAGCACGAGGTTGTGCCTCTGGACTAGCTCTCTACCTGCCTCTAATTACAAGTCGCATAAAGGCTACAAACACATTTAATTTTGGTATCTTAAAATATAAACACTGTCTCCATTTTTATGAGAAACAACTCCATTGGGAAGAAAAGGCCACAAGCTTGTCAGCTCAGGCCTCAGAGCTCCCTGGGTCCCCCCCCCCAACCCTGCTCCTCCAGGCCCCTTCCCTTTATCACCCACGTGCACACCCCTCAACACAAAACCCACTTGATGTGTTTATTTCACCTTCCTTGAAGTTCAGCTCCTGGGAAACCTTATAACTCAAGAGAATCTGCCCAATTTAGTTGGACAGGTGAGTTCGGATGCTTGTGGCACTGTGGCCTGGGGTTCTCACCCCCGGCAAGGCAAGAGAGCCCTATGGGGGAACGCCAGACCAAATGATGGAAGTCCCACCAAAAGCATCTGGGTCTTTCTATCTCAAGACTTATTGAAGCAGATACGCCTGGCAGAACCCCACAGAGGCTCTGGATTTGGAGTGGACAAGTTTGTCAGATGGTGGGAGAAGAGGACTTGAGAAATGACCTTAAGAAACTGGAGGGTAGAAGAGAATCTATAACCCTGACATTGGCAACAGTTCTCCTGAGTGGCACAAGGATCAGGACATTGGAACCAGAGAAAAGGAAATATAACCTAGTATGTCACTTGGCTCTGCAGTAGATAGCTGCAAAATCTAAAGTAATAAACACCATTACACGGTTTAAACTTTATAGCCAACCTACAAAGTACAAAAGGCTTAATTGTAGTGAGATAACAGTGCACACATATTACCAGCCTCGGCAACACAGAAGTATGGCTGAAAGAGCTGGGGGGTGGCGAGATGGGGGCGGGGGAGCTGTTAAATACCCTCATCTTAGAGGGAGGAGGATCCAGAGATATGATTTAATCGGTAGAACAGAGAAACAGAGATTTACGTGTATCATTTAAAGTCACAACGGTACCCAATAAAGTAACTAAAATAGCAACTCAGTAATAGTAAGCTGGAAAGTAGAGAGGCGATGTAACTTGGTCCACCTTCTGGGCCCTCCACACTCCAGAACGGTTCTTCGCCAGTGTCTGGCTGTGCCAAGCACTGTGCAAAGGAAGAAGATTACATACCTAGGTGGTGGCAGAACCAGAAAAGAAACTAATTTTCTAGCGTTAAAATTATCTGGAAAAGTTATTACTAAAATTTCCAGGCCATGCTGGAAAACTTCCCTCATGCTCTTTCTTTAAGACACACCAGCATTTCTTAAAGAGAACCCTCCTCACTTCCACACCTGTAACCGGTGCTGGCCCTGTCTCCGACGTGACACCCTGGGACAAAGGGCACGCTCCATCCTGCACACAGCTGTAAGGAGGGCATCGGCCCTCTGGCCAGGTGTCTTTCAAAGCGGGACAGAAAAGTTAAGACACCAACATGGAAGATACAAAACCAGTCTGCCTGCTCACCTCAGCCTAGAAGCTGAATCCACCAGCTGCCAGGGGACGGTCCAGGGCCACACACATGGAGGTGTCAGGCTGCTGCTCCAGGACGCACATGGAGGGCCCAGCTCTGTGTGAGGCCACCCAATGCGCAGACTGAGCGTGGACCAATGAGCCCACTCAGTGACCACCTCTTCACAACTTCACAAGAATTTTTAGTCAACAGAAATGATCATTTCTAGTAAAAAATAATTCTTTAAAAATAAAATGTAACCAAAACTAGTACTTGTAAAAAGCATTTAAATAATTTCAACATAATTTGACTAGCAGCCAGGGTGGAGGCATAGGTAGCCACACTGCGGCTCCTCGCACAACCAAAAGGACAACAAATTTAAAAACAAAAAACAACTAGAACTGCCAGAAAATGAACTGTATGCAAGTCCGACAACCAAGGAGTTATACAAGAAACATTCATCTAGACCGGTAGGAGGAACTGGAAAGGGAAATGGGGGTGGGGGAGTAGGGGGGCCAGGACTCATAACAAGGTGGCAGCTGGTGGGCAGTCCCACATCTGTGTGCAGATCAACCAGGAGGAATAACTGGGGAGTGAGACAGACCACTCAACCCAGGGTTCCAGCATGGGGAAATAAAGCCTCAGAACCTCTTGCCGTAAAAACCTGTGGGGGTTGCAGTGGTGGGAGAAACTCGAGCCTCACAGGACAGTTCATGGGAAGGACCCATGGGTTCCTAGAACATACACAAATCCATTCACCCAGGAATCAGCACCAGAAGAGCCCAATTTGCTTCTGGGTAGTGGTGCCAGGCCACTGACAGCCATCAAGAGCCAAGCAAGCAGGACTGTTCCCCCTCAGACCCTCCCCACCACACAGCACCACAATGCAGTGACATCAGTTGCCCTGCGAATATCTAAGGCTCTGCCCCTTACAACGTAACAGGTGTGCTGAGAGAAATAAACATGGCCCAAATGAAAGAACAAAACTCCAGAAAAAGAGCTAAGCAATAAGGAGACAGACAACCTACTAGATGCAGTGTTCAAAACACTGGTAATCAGGATGCTTACAGAAATGACTGAGTACAGATGCAAAATAGAGGAAGAAGTGAAAGCTATGCAAAGTGAAATAAAGAAAAATATACAGGGAACCAACAGTGAAGGGAAGGAAACTGGGACTCAAATCAATGTTTTGGAACAGAAGAATGAAACAAACATTCAACTAGAACAGAATGAAGAAACAAGAATTCAAAAAGTGAGGAGAGCCCGGGCAGGTGTAGCTGGGTGGACTGAGTATGGGCCTGCGAACCAGAGGATCGTGGTTCCATTCCCAGTTGGGGCACATGCCTGGGATGCAGGTCAGTTCCCAGTTGGGGACACATGGGAGGCAACCATACATTGATGTTTCTCTCCCTCTCTCCTTCCCTTCCCCTCTAAACATAAATAAATAAAATCTTTTTTTAAAAAGTGAGGACAGGCTTAGGAATCTCTAAGACTAAACATTTCAACATCCGAATCATAGGGGTGCCAGAAGGAGAAGAGGAAGAACAAGAAATTGAAAACTTATTTGAAAAAATAACGAAAGAAAACTTCCCCAATCTGGCAAAGGCAACAGACTTCCAGAAAGTCCAGGAGGCTCAGAGAGTCCCAAAGATATCGGATCCAAGGAAGAACACATTAAGGCACATAATTATATTACCCAAGATTCAAAATAAGGAGAGAATCTTTTTCTTAAATATTTGATTTATTTTTAGAGAGAGGGGAAGGGAGGGAGAAAAAGAGGGAGAGAAACATCAGTGTGTGGTTGCCTCTTGAGTGCTCCCCACTGGGGACCTGGACAGCAACCCAGGAATGTTCCTGACTGGGAATTGAACCTGCAACTTGAGAATCTTAAAAGCATCAAGAGGAAAGCAGACAGTTACCTACAAAGCAGTTCCCATAAGACTATCAGCTGATTTCTCAAAAGAAATCTTGCAGGCAGGAAGGGGCTGGGAAGAAGTATTCAGAGTCATGAAAGGCAAGGACCTACATCCAAGATGACTATTCAGCAAAGCTATCATTTATAATAGAAGGGCAGATAAAGTGCTTCCCAGCAAGGTAAAGTTAAAGGAGTTCATCATTACCAAGACCTTATAATATGGAATGTTAAAGGGACTTATCTAGGAAAAAGAAGATCAAAACTATGAACAGTAAAATGAAAACAAACTCAACTACCAAATGAACATAAAAAACAAAAGCAAAGCAAACAACTTGAACAGGAACAGAATCACAGAAATAGAGACCATGTGGAGGGTTATCAGGGGTAGTGAGGGAAGAATGGGAGGAAAGGCACAGGGAATAAGAAGCATAATTTGTAGGTACAAAATAGGCAGGGGGAGCCCTGGCTGGTGTGGCTCAGTGGACTGAGTGCCGGCCTGTGAACCAAGGGGTCACTGATTTGATTCCTAGTCAGGGCACATGCCTGTGTTGTGGGCCAGGTCCCCAGTAGGGGGCAAGTGAGAGGCAACCACACATTGATGTTTCTCTCCCTCTGTCTCCCCTCTCTCTAAAAATAAAGAAATAAAACCTTAAAAAAGAAAAAAGACAGGGGGAGGTCAAGCATAGTATAGGAAAAGGAGAAGCTGAAGAACTTATACTTACAACCCATGGACATGAACTAAGGGGTGGGGGGCGAACACTGATAGGAGAGGGGGTGCAGCATAGGGGGTGTAAAGGGGAGAAAAAAACGGGACAACTGTAATAGCATAATCATTAAAATATACTGAAGTCTATGAAAATTTCAGTGTAATTTACTGTTGCTTACCCCATTTTCAGCACGTTTTTCCCCAGGTACATTTATTATATTTCTCTGGGTCCTTTGCTCTTGGGTCTGACGGCCACCTAAGAAAATGAGAAGACCAAAGTTACTGAAAGACATACTATTTTTTACCCATTTTTTCACTTACTCGAATACTTATTGAACACAAGTATAACCACCAGTATGAACAATTCAAGACTCAGTACAGCTGAAGAATGTTTCACAATTAATCTGTGTGTGTATATATGTATATATGAACAGTTGCTTAAATAAAATTTTTTCATCTAACACTCTATTTCAGAATCTTAAAACTGACTTATATCTACAGGTTTCTAACACTTAAAAATGGTCAAAATGGTAAATTTTATGCTCTGTGTATTTTACCACATGAAATTTGTTATTAAAATTTTTAAAGGGTTTTTATGTGTTGGAAGACTAAAATAGAACTTGACATCCATAATGAAAAACCTAATGCACAAAAGTGATCCTTACTAGCATTTTTTTAAAAAGGGGGTTCACATTAGCCCTGGCTGGTATGGCTCAGTGGATTGGGTGCTGGCCTGTGAACCCAGGAGACACTGGTTCGATTCCCAGTCAGGGCACATGCCAGGGTTGCAGGCCAGGTCCCCAGCAGGAGGCGTGCAGGATGGGATCGCACATGGATGTTTCTCTCCCTCTCCTCCTCCCTTTCCTTCTCTAGAAAGAAATAAAATCTTTAAAAATGGCTTCACATTAAACTAAAAAAAGTTCTCTGCATGTCCTGTCATATTTTCACAAAAAGGTACCAGGTGGGTCTGCAGTCGCAGGCACGACTGTCAACGGGCATCAAAGGCCTGCACCCCTCCTCTCGCCTCCCCAGCTTTTCTGCGATGCCACTCTGAGAACTGTGGCACTCGCCCACGCCAGCTTTATTACCTAGAGCACGTGACTTCCAAGGGCCATGAGCCCAGTGCTGAAGCCAGACAGGCGCGCACACTGTTTCTACGTCCTCCTGCTGCTTTGAAAAACCTGAAGGAAGATGGTGCCGTGGACGTGCCGTCTCCCTGGAACCGCGCGTTCTCAGAGAGTGATGGTGCCCCAAGGGGCACGGGCCGGTTCTTGGGAGACGAAACACCATTCTTTGTGCACAAAGCAAAGGCACACACAGTGCATAAACAGGTGTACAGTGAACTGGCAGCAGAAGATGGAGGGACAAGAACAGAGTCCCCCAGAAACAGGGTCACGGGGGGGGGGGGATAATGAAAATATACAACTGATTGATGCTTCTCTTGCACAGCGATATTTTACTCCTTTTGTTCCTTCCCCTCTAAGAATAAAAAACCCTTTTTTAAATTGAATTCTTTATTTTTTTAAATATTTTTTAATTTTATTGATTATGCCATTATATTTGTTCTATTTCCCCCCTTCATTCCCCCCTGCACACCCCTCCCCCACCATTCCCCCATTTAGTTCATGAACACGTGTCTCAAGTTCTGTATTTCCCCTACTATTCTTACTCTCCCCCTATCTATTTTCTACCTACTGTCTATGCTACTTATTTTCTGCACCTTCTCCCCCCTTCTCCCTCTCCCACTCCCCTGTTGCTAACCCTCCATGTGATCTTCATTTTGATGGTTCACTCCTGATCTAGCTGTCCTCTTAGTTTGCTTTTGTTTTAGGTGTGGTTGTTAATACCTGTGAGTTTGCTGTCCTTTCACTGTTCATATTCCTTATCTTCTTTTTCTTAGGTAAGTCCCTTTAACATTTCATATAATAAGGGCTTGGTGATGATGAACTCCTTGAATTTGGTCTTATCTGAGAAGCACTTTATCTGTCCTTCCATTCTAAATGAAAGCTTTGCTGGATAGAGCAATCTTGGTTGTAGGTCTTTGGTTTTCATGACTTGGAATACTTCTTTCCAGCCCCTTCTTGCCTGGAAGGTCTCTTTTGAGAAATCAGCTGACAGTCTGATAGGAACTCCTTTGTAGGTGACTGTCCCCTTATGTCTTGCTGCTTCTAGAATTCTTTCCTTCATTTTAATCTTGGCTACTGTAATGATGATGTGCCTTGGTGTGTTCCTTCTTGGGTCCAACTTCTTTGGGACTCTCTGAACTTCCTGGATTTCCTGGAAGTCTATTTCCTTTGCCAGAATGGGGAAGTTCTCTTTTATTATTTGTTCAAATAAGGTTTCTACTTGTGACTATTCCTCTTCCCCTTCTGGTACCCCTATAATTCGGATGTTGGAACATTTAAAGATGTCCTGGAGGTTCCTAAGACTTTCCTCATTTTATTGAATTCTTGTTTCTTCATATTTTTGTTTGGTCATTTTTTCCTTCCTTCTGGTCTGCTCCCTTGGTTTGAGTCCCAGTTTCCTTTCCATTACTATTGGTTTCCTGTGCATTACCATTCATTTCAATTAGTTCAGCCTTCATATGTTCCTCTAATTTGTGACTAAAATCAACCAGTTCTGTGAGCTTCCTGATCACCAGTGTTTTGAACTATGCATCTGAAAGTTTGGCTATTTCTTCATTGCTTAGATTTATTGGCTCTGGGGCTCTGAGTTGTTCTTGAGCCATGTTTTGATCTGTTTGTGCCTGTTAAGTATGAGGAGAGGTGCCTTAAGTGTTCACCAGGGTGGGGCCACCCAGGTCGCTGGTTTGTGACGCTATATGTGGGGGCGGGGTCAGAGTGGGAACAATGGCGGTCCTCTCTGCTCGCCCAGTCTGCTCACCGCTAGCCACCGCTCGCCCCCGCCTGTTTATCTGAGCGCAAATGTGCGAGCCCGCCTTGCGCCACCAGGGCCTGCACGATCTGTCTCAATGCTTGCCTCTTCACTGGTTTATCTGCACGCAAATGCGCGACCGACCGCAGACAGCCAGCCATGCCCTGCCTTCCCTGGGTTCTGCCCGTAGCTACCCCACACCTGGGATCCTCGCCCTCAGCTGCCTGCGCACAGCCCGGGTCGGGGGATTTTTTTTGCCCGACCCGCTCCACTGCTGGCTTCGCCCCTCTCACTGGTTTAGCTGAGCGGTTCATTGTTTTTGGACTCCATATTGTTAGATTTTCTGTATGGTTTGGTCGCGTTTATTACTGTTAAAACTTTGTTTTTAGATTTGATTGTACAAGGACGCAAAGTGTTTCCACCTACACCTCCATCTTGGTGGAAGTCCAAATAAAACCTTTTAACAAAAGAATGTGCATAAGCACAGGGAGAGAGGCGGAGCAGAGGGCAGAGCATCACAGGTGGGGACGCGTTCTGAGTCAGGGCAGGAGAGAGTGACTACAAAAGGGAGGTTGTGGTGTGAGAGGGAGAAGGAACAACCACCCCCCACCTGCCAGCAGGGCTGCCACCGATGACCCAGCAAGCGCGAGTGAAGATGCAGGGAAGGAGCTCTTGTGCAGGCTGGTGGGCGTGCAGAGCAGTGTGGAGCATCCTCCAAAAATAAAAAACGGAACTGTCCTATGGCCCAGCAATGTCCACTTCTAGGTATTTATCCAAAGAAATCCAAAACACTAATTTGAAAGAACACAAGCATGCCTATGTTCACTGCAGTGTTATTTACAATAACGAAGATCTGGAAGCAACCTACGTGTCCATCAGTAGATGAGTTGAAAAAGAAAATGTGGTCCATATGTACAATGGAATATCACTTAGCCACATGAAAACTGAAACCTTATCATTTGCAACAGCATGGGTGAACTTAGAGAGTATTATGCTAAGTAAAGTAAGTCAAAGAAAAACAAATACCATGTGATTTCACTTATATGTAGAATCTAAAGAACAAAATAAATGAACCAGAAATACACCCCTCAGAAACAGACTCATAGACACAGAGAACCATCTGAAGGCTGCCAGATGGGAAGGGGGTTAGGAGGCTGGGTGAAAGACAGAAGGGATTAAGTAGTGCAAATCACCGGTTACAAAACAGTCAGAGCATAGGGAATATGGCCAATAATACTGCAGTCACTATATATGGTGCCAGGTGGGTACTAGAAGATAGCTTCGTAAATTACATACTTGCGTTATGACTCCAGACAGGTCTCTTAAGTATCCCTATCACTTCTAAACTTCATGAAGTGAGATCAAAAAACCCTTCCCCACCCCCCACCACAGGACATTAGGGTTATGTCACACATTATACTGATAAAACTGAAAGCACAACTACACACAGCTAGGGAAGGGAGGCCAAACACATTGGGAGAGCTCAGCAGGGAGGTAACAGATTCTTAGCACAAGAGCAGCATGTTAGGGTCGGCCAGTGAATCCTTGGCAGAGGATTTGGTGCAGAGGCAGGGAAGGCCCTTGTCAAAGGTGCTCGTGGATGAAGAGCTGGACCTGGAGACGTGGTCTCCTGACCCCGGGTGACCAGCAGCCAGAGGAATAAAAGCCAGAAGAGACAGTGTGCTGTAAACACACAGCACTATGACAGGAATGGCGGCTGTGGAGATGATCTCAAAGTAGAGAATGACTCATCCTAGGGGCAGAAAGTCCTTTAATAGAAAATACAAATAAAGAGAGATAACTTGCATAAAGAAATTTTTTACAGCCCTGGCTGGTGTGGCTCAGTGGATTGTGTGCCGGCCTGTGAACCAAAGGGTCACCAGTTCAATTCACAAACAGGGCACACGCCCAGGTTGTGGGCCAGGTCCCCAGTAGGGGGCGCGTGAGAGGCCACCACACACTGCTGCTTCTCTACCTCTCTTTCTCCCTCCCTTCCACTCTAAAAACAAAGAAAATCTTTATTTAAAAAAATCTCTTTTACAGAAGAATATCCTTTCGTTGTTTATTTTTTTAAATACCAGAAGTAAGCCACAACCACTGTTATATAACAAATTAAGGGTCTCTCCACTGTACAGCATATATGCTTTAGAAAAAAAGATGTTTTGTTTAAATTTTAATTTAAAAAGAGGCAGTATATTCCCATGGTTCAAAATGCGAAAGGCACAAACAGATGCACAATACGCAGCTCTCCCTTCCTTCCTGGTCTGGCAGCGCCCCACTCCCACTCACAATGGTACCAGCGCCTCAGTCTCCAAAGATGCTGCATCCATGACCAGCCAACACGGACATACACAGTCCCCCTTTCGTCCCTGTCGCACAGACAGTAGCAGGTATGCATACTGTTCCCCACAGTGCTTATTCACGCAGCGTGTCCGGGAGGTGGTCAGGGCACAGAGCTGCTTCTCTGCGGCTGCAGAGCAGCCCACTGTTTGATGCACCACGGGAGCCCAACGCCCCGGCAGGCAGGTAGGCTGCCCCTGTCAGAAATGCTGCCCGAGTAACACTGCGTCCACGCCAGCCTGTGTGTGTAGGCACAGCTTCAGGGTAAGTTCTCAAAAGTGAGCTGGCTGGGTGAAAGGTTTCATGCGTTTGTAAGCAGAACGGATATTACCAAATCGCCCTCTGCAAAAGCTGCCGACTGGCACTCCCACGGCCGCGTGGATGCATGCCTGTCACTCAGCTTCCTTGTGGACAGTTATTAAATGCTCTCTCTCGTTTTGCCAGTGTGGCAGGTGGAGTAGAGGATCAGTGTTTTCTTTATTAGGAGTAAGGCTGAACATCTTTTCATGCAACCTACGGCTACGGATACTTCCTTTTCTGAGAACTGCATATTTGTACAGGGTTTTTTCGTTTTGTTTTTTTTTTTTACTGGTTCTTTTCTGTGTGTGTGTGCGTGTGTGAATTTTTAGGAACCCTTTACAGTGGTACCTAGGTACTCCTCGTTATTGGTTCCAGAACTTGTGTCGAGTGCCAAAACCAATGAGTGGCAAATGATGAAGCATTTTTCTCTTGTGGGGCAGCGTTGTGACTAATGTGAGTTCTACCGAGTGTCATGAGTCCCAAGCAAGCACTGAGTGTGGAAACATTTTTTTCTCATCAAAATGCAACGACTACAGGGTTTGATGAGTCCTGAAGCCAACGAGTACCAAAGTATGACTGCTCATATAACAGAAATGAGCCCTTGGCTAATGTGCTATAAATGCTGTTTCCCAGTTTATCATTTACGTTTTGAAATTGCTTAGGGTGGACACTGCCATGCACACAGTTGTTTTTTTTTTAAATAATTTGGTTTGTCTTATCTTTTATGGCTTAGCATTATACTTAGAAAGGTCTTGTGCACCATAAAAATTTTTTTAAAAGACTACTTCTCAAAATTCTAATCTTTTCATGATTTTATTTACTTATTTATTTATTTTAAATACAAAGCCCAGCCCTAGGCTCTGGGATGGAGTTTTGCTTTGTCTTTTTTTTTTATAACTACTATTTTTTATTTTTAAGGTTTTATTTACTCATTTTTAGAGAGAGGGAAAGAGAAGTATCAATGTGTGGTTGCCTCTCACACATCCCATACTGGGTACCTGGCCTGCAACCCAGGCATGTGCCCTGACTGGGAATCGAACTACGATACTCTGGTTCGTAGGCCTGCGCTCAATCCACTGAGCTACACCAGCCAGGGCGGTTTTATTTATTCTTTAAAAAATTGTTTTCTTTATTAATTTGAGAGACAGAGAGGAAAAAATGGCAACTTGTCGTTCCAAATGTTCATGCATCATTGGTTGACTCTTCTATGTGCCCCGACTGAGGACTGAACCACCAACCACGGTGTCTCAAGACAGTGCTCTGACCAATGAGCTACCCAGACAGAGCATGGCTGTATTGATTCTTACAGTCTAGGTATCTGACCCATCTGGTAGTTGTTGAAAGTGATCCCTTTAAAGAGCAAGTGCCCTCACACGGGTCTGAGTGCATCACTGAACAGATCACAGGCCTGAGGAGGGAGTGGGGGCCGATGCCCAAGGAGCAGGAGGCCACTGTTGGCCGCAGTGACAGTGAGACACCAACTCTCCTGCTCACCACTGTGAGTAAAGGGAGAAAGAGCATCAATACTTTAATACTTACTCCTACTTTTTAAAGTTAACTTTTACAGCAGAAATGAACACATGGGGGAAAAGCACTTATCTACCTTGTTCACTGCTCTCAGTTGGGGAATCCTCATGTCGAAGAAAGAATTTCACTTCTTCCCTCCGTGGCCCCCACTTCTGCAGGTGTTCATACATCATATGATCGAAGGGTATGGGACGCTCTAGAAAAAAACACAACTCGTTTCTTCAGAAACAAACCAACTACTTTTACCAAGAGTAAAAATAAATTTAAATATACACATTTACTAGAATCCAGGAACACTACAAGCACGAATTCTAACTTGAATGAAGTAAAAGCAGGAGTCTGAATGGGAAGTGACTCAGGCGACCACTACACAGAAGTAAACATAAAAGCAACTGTCCAGCATCACACAGGAAACACTGAGAAACGCCCTTCACAGCACTTCTCCTGGAGCGGTGAGCCTCCCCACTGTTCCAAGGGACACAGCGACAAATCAGTCCGCCCCCGCTGTTCGTTAAAATGCTACACGTGGTAACAGCACATGGAAAGGAAGAATGGCACATTCGGTGAGTCCACACAGACACTTGAACGTTTGCAGCAGCATCATTCATAGTGGCCAATAAGTTCAGCCCTAATGTCCAGTAGCTGATGAATGAGGGAATAAGATGTGGTGTATCAGACAATGGCTATTATTCAGCCAAGAAGCAGGAATTAAGTACTAATACATTCTTACAGCATGGATGAAGCTTGAAAACGTTATTCTAGATGAAAGAAGCTAGACGAAAGAGGCCCCTGAGTGTACGATCCCATTCCTGTGAGGCACCTAGAATACCAACTATGTAAAGCCAGAAAGTAATACGGCAGCTGCCTGGCTCTGGGGGAGGCAGGAATGGGGAGGTACAGAGATTGGTAATGGCTGCACAACACTGTGAATGTCCTAAAAACCACTTAATTTAGACTTTAAAATGGTGATTTTTATGTTGTGTGAATTTTATCTCAAAGGGGGAAAAAAAGGGAAATCTTGAAATATTCCCCCTACTGTGTTTGGAACTGAGGAAGGACCCCTGACTGACATGGCTTAGTGGGATGGGCAATGTCCTGCAAACCAAAAGGTCACCAGTTCAGTTCCCGGTCAGGGCACGTGCCTGGGTTGCGGGCCAGGTCCCAGGCTGGGGGACGGTGAGGGGCAACAATCGATGTTTCTCTCCCTCCCTTCCCTTCTCTCTAAAAATAAATAATAAAATCTTTTCAAAAATTAAAAAAAGAAAATGAGGAAGGATTATCAGCAAACCCTGAAGCTTCTAGAAGTGTCTGGGAGTGGCAGCACAGAACTGAACACTATCTTTTCTCCCTTCTGCTCACTCTGACAACTTGACTTTCATTCAAGAGAAAGAACTTGGTGAGTGCAGTCCTATCATACATTCAAGATGTCCTAGGTAAGTTCAAGGTCTCCACAACAAGGAAAACCCTATTGTTCGCAGACACGCAAACCCCGTATGCTGTGCGGGCAGGTCTGAGGGCACATGAGCGCGAGGACGGACATGGTCGCGCCTCTGCTGAACATGACAGATGAAGAGATGAAGAAGGCAGGGTATATGTTACAACAGAATATTACTTGGCAATAAAAAAAAGAAACCCATCCATGTTGTAACAACATGGATGAACCTAGAGGTTGTTATACTAAGTGAAATAAGTGAGATAAAGACAAATACCATATGATTTCACTTATGTGTGGAATCTAAAAAACAAAATAAATGAACAAAACAGAAATACACTCAGATACAGAGACTAAACTGAGGGTTGCCAGATGGGAGGGGCTTGGGGGCTGGGAGAAGACGGTGAAGGGACTGAACGGACAGATGGCCAGGTACACAATTAGCCCCAGGGACGTGAGGTTCAGTGTGGAAATGCAGTCAGTGCCACCGTAACAACCATATGTGGAGCCGGGCAGGCACTGGACGCGCCGTGACCACTCTGTAAGGAATGAAGTGTCTAATCACCATGTCACATGCCGAAAACCAGTATCATATTGTATGTCAACTATGGTTAAAGCAAATTTTAAGAAGCCGTCACTTGGGCAGTAGACACACTAAAACTAGGACAAGACAGAGCAGGCCGGCACGGCCCCGTGTGAGACGACACTCTAACAGGGAAGTGTCTGCGCTTCTTACCGCATGTTTAATGTGTGCTCAAAGAGTAGATCTAAACAGTTCTCATCACAAGAAGAACAACTCTGTAGCTGGGTGTGGTGATGAATGTGAGCCAGACTTACAGTGGTGGTCATTTTGCAACACAGACAAATATCGAACCATGTTGTACACCTGAAACTAACACAATGTTGTCAACCCTACCTCAATTTGAGAAACAAAGAAAGTAAAAGTCAGGTTTCACAGACCATCCCTAAGTGCCCTTGCACCCGTCCATCTGGATGCTCACCTGTTTCATCACCACCTCAGACTCCCAGTGCTGCTGCTTGTCTCTCCCTGCCCCCAACACCGGCCCACGCGGGCTGCACGGTCACCTCTCGCCGTGTCGAGGCTGCTGGCTGCCAAAGCTGCAGGCCTTGCGGGAGCTGGTCTGGTCCCTACCCTGCTGCCTCCCTCCCCTCAACACTGTCTCGGGAGCACACACACATTCTCTTGTCCTCCCTTCACACTGCTCCCCTTGCTTAGTATATCCTATTCCATCTAAAGTCAGCCCCTCCTTTAAGAGTCCAAATTATGTGGCAGAATTTTCTGTATTCACTAGTCATATTGGCTACGCTGCCCAGCTAGCAGACAGAGTCCTTAAATGTAGCACCAGCATTTACTCTTCCCACTTTAGTAAGTACGTATTTATGGAAGGCCTACAATTTAAAGACTTTCATACACAGGGAAACGATGTCTCTGCCTTCATGATGTTATTACTGGTAAAAGAAGAGCAGATGAACGACTCAACCTGTGACTGACACGACACTGTGAGGTTTTAGGGACAGGGATCTTGTCCCTTCAGATGGCTACAATGAGGGTCAAAGCACATGACATACCTGTTCATGACCAGCGTCCGTAAAATCCTGTCCCTATCTAATACCATACCAGTTTTATTTTAATCACCCAATTCCTTATTACCACAGGTAATTAAGAACCAGGAAAAATGTTGTGCAATTGATCAACAGTAAATGTTATGTCCTCAGTGACCTTCACAGGGTCCCGCACATACCATTTCCCCTCCACACTTCAGCTAAATGGCAACCGCCTTCTCCAGGTTCCTTGCAAAATTCCACAACATCTCGACATGTTGTTTCTGGTGTTATAGGAACTTCTGTTAAAATCTGTTCATTGTTGCTCAAGAACACGGTTAATATCATCTGTAAGAGAAAAGATTAAATTAAAGCTGTAACTTAGAGTCATTGTCATGAAGAGATTAATCTGTAAACTGAAAGTGATCCCCCACCCCCCACAACCACTGCCACCCACCTCTGCCCACCCCGTCCCTGCTCCCATCAAAAGTCTACAGGATCAGTTTTGGGAAATACAGAGGATTTTTTAGCCATACAAAAGATTCCTAAAATTGTTAACAAAAAACCAAAAATCTAATTTATTTTAAAAATTTGGCTAAGAAAATAATGTATCATAGTAAAAGAAAAGCAAGTGGCCCTGAAATATAAAAATACAACACAATGTATTTGAAAAAATTGAAAATAAAAATTTTCCAGCATTTTTTAACCTTTAAAACATCCTAACAATTTGATCTAAGATTTGAAGGGGTCACATTGGAAGGGATTTTAAAAATCCCCCTCCAAAACACATAACTCTTAAATTACTGTTTAAACCAAAGGTTTGCTTTTTCTCAGACAGCATTATAGAGCATTGCTGTTCAATGTTTGATCAAAATCAGCAAATAAAAATTATCCCCTAACTTTTCATCTTAAAATGCTTTTCCTTAGAAGAGCCCTAAATTCCTAAGTTTTGAGACTGAACATCTTTGTATCGATGGTCAGATTTTACTTATCAAAAACTGACCCCAGTTATGCACTGGTCTCACCCCACAGGATCCCTCCCCACTTCAGGGTGACCAGCCCCATCATGTGAAGCCAGTGACGCCACTCCCTCCCAGAAGTGCAGGTGTTCAGGAGCTCCGCACTGCTAACAGAAGCCCTTTCCCAAGACATTTTCTTCTGGAGCATAAACAAGAAACAGGTCTCTGCCGAGCACTCAGAGGCTAAGGCTGTCCTGTGCACAGACCCTGTCCTGCCTGACTCTGGGGCTCGGATTCCCACAGCACACTCTCTGAGGACACCTGGCCTGCAGGAGAAACCGCCAACTCCCTTCCTCCCTCACAGCCCCCCAGCCTTCAGTCCCAGTGTCTGCCCACACGGGACCTTGACCCCTCAGTTCCAATCCCGGTCTCCCAGGCTGTCCCTCTGCCCCCTTCCTGTTGGCCAGTAAACTCCTATTCACCCTTCAAAACACAGCTCATACGCTGCCACCTTTGCTAACCCTCCCTTCACCACCTCTCACGAGGGAGGACACTGTCTCTTCTTCTGTGACTAAGAATCTTCACGTGTGTCTTTATGACATCAGAGCATGAACACGTCTCCCGCCCCTCACTAGGCTCTCTGCTCCTTCAAGCAGCTCAGTCCCGAATCTTCCACTTCCCACCACCTCACCGACGTCTAGTGCACGGCAGGCACAAGACAGCCTGGTGTCTCCGTGAAGAACACAAAAACAAAGCCTCCGCCACACCACGGAACTGAGGGATTCTGCAGGAGCCTAAGTGACACACCGCCAGCCCGCTCAACAAACATGCACTTTTCCTTCTGTTCTTCTTAGATGCCATAAACACATTTCTATTTTATAAGAAATTAAAATTATTTCTGCTCACTAACCTATAAGAGAAACCTATATTTAAAAAAAACACGGGGCATTTGAGTATTGAAACAAACGGCCTGGAATCTGTAGAACTGGTAATGAAACAGGTAATTCCTGGATTCAGTGTGAACAAGTCCAGACTGAAAAGGCCTTCATGCTCGAAGCCCCACCAAAACGCCTGGAACACGTTTTTATTCTTGTTCACACAGTTATTTTATACTTCTTATGGCGACTATCTTCACATGTGAGCCCACAGCCTAGCTGTCCAAGACCTTGTACTTCCTCCCTTGCACCGCGCTTTCTACATCAGAAGCCCGGGAAACCACCGGAGCCCCTCCTGTACATGCATCACCTCCACTCCCTGGGCTCGCTCTGCATTCACTGCGGACCCTTGCTCCCCACCCCTGTGCCTGCTGCAGCACCGTGGCCTGTTCTCCGAACGAATGACCAGCTAGTGAGTGTCACACAATCACTTGCTTCTGGAACACCAGGCTCTGGCCAGAACCGGGCCTCACATGCTCACTCCCCGACAGGCACACAGCAGCCCTTCTTTAACACTCAGAAGGGCTCAGCTTGCACTTTCTTGTTCAGGAAAGCAGAGTTCTTCATGAACTTGCTGTCAGAATGAACAATGCATGACACTATTTTGGGGGCACTTTTTGAATTAACAAGATTTTTCAGCTCATGAAATAACTTGTCATGAATCAACATGACAGGGGAGGGAGAGAAGAAGGAGATTAGCATAGTTGTGAATCTGAACACTGATTTTTTTAAAGGTTTTTAAAAATTGACTGATTTTTTGAGTCAGGGAGAGAAATGGGGGAGGGGAGGGAGCAGAGGGAGGGAGAGGGAAACATCTAACCATCTTCTACTTATTTACACTGGGCTGGCCAAAAAGTCTGTTACATATTTTTACATCTAATGGCTCCAGCAGTGTTCAGTGTATTTAACTTCATTCAAAACAATTTGTTAGACTGCATTGTTACAGCTGTCATATCAGTGCGTATTTTTTAAAAACTTACCAAAATTGGTGAATTTTGTGCAACCATTTTAATACTGAAGATGGAAGACATGCAAAGCCTTCAGCATATCATGCTTTATTATTTCAAGAAAGGGAAAAAAGCAACTGAAATGCAAGAAAAGATTGTGCAGTGTATGGAGAAGGTGCTGTGACTGATCAAAAGTGTCAAAGTGGTTTGTGAAGTTTCTTGCTACTATTGACATTTTGGCCGAATAATTCTTTGCTGTGGAGCTGTCTTATGCATTGGAAGATGTTTAGCAGCACCCCTGGCCTCTCCCCACTAGAAGCCAATAGCCGGGGGTGGGGGGCACATAGCCGACATACTCAAAATATCCAAATCAATAGTTATTGGTGAAAGTGAAAAATGTGTCTTTTATTTTATGGAAAAAAACATATGGACTTTTTGGCCAACCCAACACATTCATTGGTTGATTCTTATCCCTGACTAGGAATCGAACCCACAACCCTCGTGTACTGAGACAACGGACTAGCTAACTGAACTACTCAGCAAGAGCACAGACACTGATTTTTAAAAACTAAGAACACCCAGAAAACTTATGCAAAGATCACTAAAACATTACTTTTTAATTCTATTCTATAGTTTTTAGTAAACCTATCTTTCCTACTCTTAGTAAAATTCATTTCCCCCAATCTCTATTATTCAACCAAAGCTAATTTCATTATAATCATGATAGATTTAAAAGCTTGAGATAAATTAAGCTGGTATTGACCTGGACAGTAGATACTTCCCTAAAGCTGGAAAGGCATGTGACTGCTACTGTTATTATAGCAAGATTTCCTTAGCTTAAAAGAAACCTGAAGAATCTCCAACACAAATATCATACAATATTGATTCTAGAAGAAGTCTGTTTATATTGTAACATCACTGAAATCATACTATATCTTACAACTGATAGCATGTCACAATTTAATGAGTAGCAGGTTTTTTCTTTCTTAATAGGACATATGAAATGGAGATGAAGCCCAACAGGGGTAAGGATTAAGTGAACTAAAAAAACAACAGAAAAGAAGTTAATGTTTAACTTTCCTAGAAGATTAATATGTTGAAAAGAAAAGATTTGTTTAACTGCAGTTAGAAAAACTGGCAGAGTTACACAATGTGCTGTAACAAGCACGTCCTGTTTATGTCTTTTCTCAGACTGCCCCCTCTGTCCTGCCCCTGCTCCTCCTCCATAATCCCCAACGCCCACCTCCTCTCAGGGCTGTTCCCTGGGGCCCTGGCTGGATAGCGCAGTTGGTTAAATTGCTGCCCCAATATACCAAGGTGGCAGGCAGGTTCAATTCCTGGTGGGGGCACATACAAGAAACAAGCAATGAATGCATCAATAAACAATAAATGAACACACAAAAAGAAGTCCTTCCTGACCCTACTGTCTACGCATCCTGGCCCGGTCAAGACAGAGGATCTTCTTCCACTCTCCTGTGATGACAGAGGGTGGCTATTTTTAGTACAACATTCTCACACTGAACTAGTAGGGCTTCTCAAGAGTGCATCCTCTCCTGGAACAGAGTTTGTGACTCATGGAAGGGAGTTGTGACCGCGTCTTGAAATCAGCTAGGTGTGTCTCCAGCTGCACATATTTTTACTTTTTAAAAAAGCCAGAAACACCCTGAATGACCATAATGCCTCCGTGGGCAGGACATGTGTTCTCTAACTCAGCACTGGAGTAAAAGGCTGGACACTCGAGGGGCAGCTCAGGAAATGAGGGGTGGGGGCTGCAGGAGGTGGCTGCATCACCGGATCAGGTAACTCCGGAGGCCACCTTATCTTTACTTCCAAGGATGTCTGAGCTATCACTCATTTAAATAATCTACATAGAGCCTTTAAAATGTTTACAACTTGGTATTGAAAGAATGTTTTTAGTCAAAGGAAATCAAAGCAAAGCAGGACGTAGGGATGCATAAGCCACTAAAAAGTAGGAACTATCTGCAAACAGAGCGGCACCGAATCGTGATGCTGCACACAATGCTATACAGAGTCATATGCCAATCACACAATGGCCCAGTGTTACATGTCAATTATCTCTCAATAAAGCTGGGGGAAAAACACCCAAAACCAAGACAAGAAAAGGAGCTATACTATTATTCAAAAATAGCAAGTGTTGATGAGGAAGAAAATATAAAATGCTACAGCCATTCCGAAAAACTGTTCAGCAGTTTCTTGAAAGGTTAAACACAGATTTACCATATAACACAGCAATTCCACTCCTAGGTACCTGCCCAAGAGAAAAAAATATCTATGTCCACACAGTCTCCTATGCAAATGTTTATGGCACCAATATTCATGGTAGCCAAAAAATGCAAACAACCAAAATGTCCATCAACTGATGAATACATGATAAAATGTGGTCTATCATACAACAGAATATTCAGCCATGAAAAGAAACAGTTCTAACACACGCTACAAACATGCATGGGCCTTGAAAACATTATGCTGGGAGAAAGTGACCACACACAAAAGACCACAGAGTATATGATTCTCTTTACATGAAATGTCTGTATCAGGAAAAGTTCACAGAGACATAAGTAGATGAAATGGTGAGTGACTGCATACGGGCACAAAATTTGCTTTTGGGAGTGACAGAATTGTTCTAAAATTAGACTGTGGTGATAGCTGCACACCTCTGCAAATTTACTGAAGATCACTGAGTGGTTCACCTAAAATGAGTGAATTTTAGCCCTGGCAGGTGTGGCTTGGTGGACTGAGTGCCAGTCTGTGAACAAAAGGTCTCGGGTGTGATCCCCATTCAGGGCACACACCTGGGTTGCAGGCAAGGTTCCCAGTAGGGGGTGGGTAAGAGGCAAGCATGCGCAGATGTTTCCCTCCCTTTCTTCCTCCCTTCCCTCTGTCTAAAAATGAATAAGTATTTTTTTCATTATTTTATTTAATTATTTTTTAGGTTGCCTTTTCATTTTTTAATTTAAATTATTTTATTGTTCAATTACAGTTGTCCATATTTTCTCCCCACCTCTCCCCCTAAAAATGAATAAATCTTTTTTAAAAAGAGTGGATTTTGTAGTATATAAATTATACCCCAAATAAAGCTGATTTTAAAAAGTAAACTTCTAGAAAAGACTCTAAGAAACTGTACTGATGTGGCACAAAGAAACTGAACTAGAAACTCAATGAACACACAACGCAACATACAGATGATGTATTACAGGATTGTACACCTGAAACCTATATAATTTTATTAACTAACATGACCCCAGTAAATTCAGTAAAAATTTAAAAAAGAAAGGAACTCAAGTTCTATCCTTGGCTCTGCCACTGATTCTGCCGAGACTGCGTGGGGACGCTGCTCCCAGGGCCAGCTGCGTCTGGCCCTCTCATCAGGAGCTCAGCAGACAACAGGGATGGGACACCCATAAGGACAACATCTCTTGACTTTCCTGGTAAAGGTATCAGACCCTTCAGCTCTCTAATTCCCACTACTTCCACTTTTAAATTTTTTTAATATTTTTTATTTATTTTTAGAGAGGATGGGAGGGAGAAAGTGAGGGAGAGAAACATCAGTGTATGGCTGCCTCTCACCTGCCCCCTACCAGGGGAGGGGCCGTCCACAATCTAGGCATGCACCCTGGCCGGGAATCAAACTAGCAAACCCTTGGTTTGCAGGCTGGCACTCACTCCACCAAACCACACCAGTCAGGGCTACACTACTTTCACTTTTTAATGGAAAAGGAACTCAGGGAAAACAAAAAATAATTGAGGAGAAATAAGATAATAAAAGCCAAAGCAGATTTTAGTAACTCATAATATTTACCTGGTAGCTTATGAGTAAACAGCACATAAGAGCCATAGCAAGGATCATTTGAGGTGGGAATAGGGGGACATCAGAAGACCCTTTCAGCCCTGTGGACTGCTCAGTTGGTTAGGGCACTGTCCTGATACACAAAGGTTGCTGGTTCAATTCCCACTTAGCATATACAAGCATCAACCAATGAATGCATCAACTAGTATAACAACAAATAGATAGTTCTCTCTCTCTCTCATCCCCCCCCCTTATCCCTCACCCCTCTTCTTTCCTCTCTCACTCTAAAATCAATAAATAAAAATTTATGCCCTGGCTGGTGTGGCTCAATGGTTGAGTGCCGGCCCGTGAACCAAAGGGTCGCTGGTTTGATTCACCCGGTAGGGGACCCGTGAGAGGCAACCACACACCGATGTTTCCCTCCCTCTCTTTCTTCCTCCCTTCCCCTCTCTCTAGAAATACATAAACAAAATCTTTTTAAAAAATTTAAAAGAAAAAGACCCTTTCAGCTTTCAGTGGGCCACCTGTCCCAACACGAGAATCAACACGAATCTCCCCTGTGGCCTTCACGTGCTACAACACTGCTCATCACTACAGAACCTCAGCAACACTGGGGCTGTAAGGACAACTAAATCTCAGACAATCTCCTTAAATGCCTCATCTCACGTCCCTGAACCTGCCTCTCTTAAAAATGGAAAAGCACAGATTCACACAGAGCAAGGAGCACAAATCACACAGACTCGAGAGGTCCCTTCTCTTTCATACTCCACAAACCATGTGCTAGCAACACTATCAACCCTAATTCGCAAGAACACAGAACCTGAGAGCTCTTTCCACTGCTACTCCCCTGGCCCAGGCCACCACGCACACCTCTCAGAAGGGGCAACCAAATCCGTTGTTTCCACTCTTGCCCTTCAGATACATCGCTTCACTCAAAACCCTCCCATGGTTTCCTTACTTACTCTGTCAGAATAAATTCCGAAGTCCTGAGTCCTGTCTACAAGGTCCCACATAACTGGCATCACAGGCACACCTCTAACTGTACCTCCCACAGCACCTCCATCACTTCCCTGCTCCAGTCCCAATGGCATTTTCACTGTTCTCCCAACAGGGTGAGCCAAGGCCCCGCCTCCAGGCCCTGGGGCGCATGCTGTTCTCACCAGGACCATCTCCCCTCCGCAGCTGACATGCCCACATTTTACTCTCTTAGTTCAGGCCTCTGCTCATGGAAGCCTTCCTGACCGAATCTGTTCAATAACCCTGCTCTATCCCTCTCTAACCTCTCACCCAGCTTCATTCTTTCCTCCTAGCACTTCCCACTACCCGGTCTACGTCTCACATGTATTTGTGTGTCCTCCATCTCCTCTCACTGGAACACAGGCTCCATGACAGCAGGAACTGCAGCTGGCTCACTGCCGCTCCCCAGGGCCTGGAGTGCTGCCTGGCACGCGGCAGGCACTCAACGAGCTCCCCCAGTTAGACAGAAAGTTCCCTTTGACAACAGGTTGAGACATGAAGGGTAGGAGCCTGCCTTCTCATCTTCAAGATCTCTACAGAAAAAGAGTAAGAGGATGGGGGCATGGGTGGGGAGAAAGAGAAACAGTGATGTGAGAGGAACACTGATCAGTTGCCTCCCATACACACGGCAACCAAGGATCAAACCCACAACCTAGGTATGTGCCCTGACCAGGAATCAAATCCCCAATCTTTGGTGTATGGGACAATGCTCCAACCAATCGAGCCACCTGGCCAGGGCAAAATAAAATCTTTTAAAAAATGTTAGTGTATGCCCTGGCTGGTATGCTCAGTGGATTGAATGCTAGCCTGCAAACCAAAAGGTCGCCGGTTTGATTCCCAGTCAGGGCACGTGCCTGCTTTGCAGGTCAGGTCCCCCACCTGGGGATGTGTGAGAGGCAACCAATCGATGTATCTCTCACACATCGATGTTTTTTCGCTCTCTTTCTCTCTCCTTTCTCCTTTCTCTAAAAATAAATAAATAAAATCTTTAAAAAATGTTAGTGTGAATGTCAGGCGCCTGCGCACACCTATGTGACATTTGTCAGAACTCACTCGAACCCAGACACCACGGACATGCCTTGTTAAAGAATTCCCTTTTCCCGCAAGGTGCTGCTGTAAGGTACTGGAGTGAGTTCCCCACCCCCCCCACTGTAAATTTTTTGAGAAAAGAATGAAGTCTAAAGAAAATAAAGAAAGAGCTGACTGGTATGGCTCATTTGGTTGGGTGCTGCCTCACAAAGCGAAAGGTCGCCAGTTTGATTCCAGGGCAGAGCACATGCCTGGGTTGAGGGTACAGTCCCTGATTGGTCCCCAGTTGGGAAATGCACAAGAGTGCCAACAAGAAAAGGGTAGTATTGACTCTGACCCCTGCTGATCCTTATTTTGGAAATAGAACACTGATTCTCAAACCACAGGTTGTAACCTACCAGTGGGCTACAAAATCAAGTGCCTCAGGACTAGTTTTGTTTTCTAACAGAACAGAATAGAGGAATATAAAACTATTTAAAAAAACAAAAAAGCAAGACCCAAATTGGGAGAAAACATAAAGCACTTACACTTTTAATATACACAGAACTCGTAAGACTCAATAATAAGAAAAGAAAGAACCCAATTAAATAAAGAGAACTCGTCAAAGACAGGCAGAAGGCAAATAAGGACGTGAAAAGATGCACAACATCATATGTCATTAGGAAACTGAATGTTAAACAACGAGACACCCTCTCTCCCATCAGGACAACCGGAACCCAGAACACTGACACCACCACATGCTGGTGCGGGTGCGGGGTACTAGGAACTTTCTGGTGGGGATGCGAACGGCGCAGCCACCGGACAACAGTCCGGCAGTTTCTTACAAAGCTAAACATACTCCCACTATAGGATCTAGTGATTGAAATCCTTGGTATTTACTCAAATGAGCCGAAAACTTACATATACATAAAAACCTACACACAAATATCTGTAGGAGCTTTATTCCTAAATGTTAAAAGTTGAAGCCACTAGGACATCCTTCAGCAGGTGACGGATAAACAAAATGTCCATGCAGACAGTGGAATATTATTCAGTGACACAGAGAAATGAGCTATGGAGGCTGTCAGACGGATGTGGAGGAATCTTAAATGCCTACTGGTAAGTGGAAGAAGTCTGAAAAAACTGCATACTCTTTGATTCCAGTCATATGACACTCTGTAAAAGGCAAAACTACGGAGACAAAGAAGTCAGTGGTTGCCAGAGGCTGGGTAGGGAGGAGCATGGGAGTGCAGAGGGTTTCAGGGCAGTGGAACTACACTGTACGACACTCTAATGGTGAAAACACGACAGGACGTATGTTAAAACCCACAGAACTGTGCAACATAATGAACCTCTATGTAAACCATGGGCTTTTTTAAAAAATTAATGTTCATCAAGTGTAACAGATGGACCACACTAATGCAAGATGTTAATAATAATAATAGAGTAAATGGTGAGGCTCAATTTTTGTGTAAACCTAAAACTGCTAAAAAATAAAGTCTATTAATTTAAATTAAAAATAAAGTAGTCCATCACACATGGTCAGTGTTATCTCCTGAAAGTCTGACTATACACAGGGGTGGACAAAAGGAGGCTTACGGTTGTAATAAAACAGACAACATGACAGTTAATAACAACACAAGCGTGAACTCCATGCTTCGCGTACTCACAGCTGCAACCCTACTGCCACCCCACCCTGTGCACCCAAACACAGAGAGGCGTGACCGTGGGTATGTGTGTTTGACTGAGTCACCTGTAAAAGGGCTTCCTAGTGTGGGTCATGGCTCCAGAGTTTGAAAGACACCCCTCCCCTCCCAGGGCCTTGGGAACCCCTGGGACTCCTCCTGCTGGGGAGGAAAGCACTCCCACCCCGCTCACCAGGGCTCAGTATCAGGCACCACGATGCATGCCTCACACCCACTGGGTTCACACCAGCTGTGTGCCAGACACGGCCCTTCATCTCACAGGTCAGGGGCGGAGGCCTGGAGAGGCCAAGTCACTCTTCAAAGTCACTGAGCTGATAAGCATGAGCGGTATCAAACCCTGGTCTGACTCCAAAGCTATGAGCTGAACCGACACTTTAAACTGCTTCAAAATAAACAAGGAAAGATAGCAAAAGTTTTAATAAATACCTTGCTATGTACGATATACTCTCTATTATTTAATAACCTTTCAAATTAACTGGTTTATCTCGTTTTTATAGCTGAAAATATCTAAAATGCAAAGTTAATCACTAGACAAGGGCACCAGAACAAAGAAAGAATCATGTTTTTCTAAATAATCAACTATAAAGATTATCTCACCAAAACTATATAAATGTTTTAATTAAAATTTTCTTTTCTTTTAAAAAAATTCTTACCTGAGGATTTATTTATTTATTTTTGTGAGAGAGAAACATTAATTAATTGCCTCCCATCTGTGTCCCAACCAGGGATCTAACACACAATCTACGTATGTGCCCTGACTGGGAGTCGAACCCACAACCTTTTGCTGTATGGGATGATGTTCCAACCAACTGAGCCACCCAGTCAGGGCTAAATTTTCTTGACCTTTCAAAAATTTAACTTAGGTGTACCAACAATTCTCAAAATAAGACTTTCTCTTTCTACATATTTTTTGTAAAAATCAAGATAACATAGTCCTATATGCAGTTTTTTAAAAATCTATTCCTTGATACATACCTAAGAGAATTAAAACATGTCTACATAAAAACTTGAAGACTAATATTTATGGAGGCATTATCCATAATAGCCAAAAAGTGGAAACAGCACCAGCTGATGAATGGATGAACAAAATGTGATCTGTCTATTCAGTGGACTATTACTTGGTCAAAAAAGGACCGAAGTCCTGGCTGGTATAGCTCGGTGGATTGAGTGCGGGTCTGCGAACCAGACAATCGTGGTTCGATTCCCAGTCAGGGCACATGCCCGGGTTGCAGGCTGGTTCCCTGCAGGCCAGTTCCCAGCAGGGGACGCATGGGAGGCAGCCATACACTGATGTTTCTCTCCCTCTCTCCTTCCCCCCTTCCCCTCTAAAGATAAATTAATAAAATCTAAAGAAAAAAAAAGGACTGAAGTAAATGCTACAACACGGATGATCCTGAGACTATGAATTACACTCCAATGAAGCTGCTGTTTTTAAAACTGAGCTGTGCCAATCATTCGACCTATGTAATCATCACATCATTTCCTTGTATATATTTTTTCTCAAGTAATAAACATTTATAGTTGTACAAATCTTATTTTATCATATCTGTTAATACCAAAAGTTGAACACTAATCCTTTTTCCAGCAAAAAACAAAGCTTAAAACGACAAAGATAATTAGCAAAACTATGTCTCTGAAGAACACCTGATACAGTGATTTTCATCATTTTTCATCTCATGGTACACAAAAAATTATTAATAAAATCTTGCAGCACACCAAAAACTGTATTTTTGACCAATCTGAGAAAAAATAGGTAAAATTTCGGTTTATTCACACTGGATGGCTATTGTCTTGGCTGTTGTCATTTTTATTTATTTGACAATCTAAGGGAAAAGAGGTCAGTGTCCCTGACTAAATAGTCAGGTATTAAAAAAATTTTTTAATAAAAAAAATAGGTATTGCATGTTTTAGAAACTCTGCAGCCCATTAATTGAAAATCACTACCTTAATATAATCATGTGCATAGATTCACCACAGTAAATACTATTTGATACAAAATCAGAATGCAATTTACAAAGGAAAAGTAAGTCCAATAGTACCCCAATCTTTTTACAAATGATTCTGTCCATTTTCTCTGTCAGATTTGAGCCAGCTCTTGGAAAGCAAGATGCTACCTTGAATTTGCTTATAATACTCTGAGTTACCATTTTCAAAATGTCTCTCATTGTTAGAAAACTAAGCAAAAACTCAAATGTGGAAAACAAAAGTCCCAGGGCCTGGAGCTTACTTACGCTGTCTACAAAGGAAAAACACTTGAACAGAAGTCCCTTAGGCCTTGTGGAATCTAAATTCAGGCATAATGACATGCACCATGATAAGACATACTCATGAAACAAGACAGACCGCCACTGTCACGGCAGAGTGATGGGGTGGATGAAGTGCCACCTCATCACGTGAGTCCCACAGAAGAAACTGTCCAGTGTGCCCACTGTTCACTGAGAACTGTAAGCAGGATCTGAAAGCCATGTGAGAAAGAACACTAAACACTAATTTACTAATCTCCTATGAAACCTATTATAAAAAAGGACTTGCCTAAGCTTTGTTGTCAACTTAAAAAAGTAAAACCTCAAAGCTTTTAAAAAGTTTTCACCATAGATACCTTATTTCTATTCTATGCTTAGGAAAATTGCTTGTTGGCATAAGGTACCCACATACAGAGCTGCACACTTTTCGTTTTTCAAATTCTGCCAGTGCTGACGTAGTTTAAATGTCCACAGTCACAGTGAAGTTTGTAACAGGACACTCAGTGTCACGGGACTCTCACGATCAGCTGGTTCTGTCTCAGCGCTCGCTGTGCTCATGGAGGGGCCTCTGTCCGCCAGCACCATGTCCCTGACCCCCAACAGGCCTGCAAGTGAGGTGCTAGGGTGACCTTGTCCCTGTAGACAGACTGAGGAATGCCCAAGGTCACATGACTAAGAAGTGCCATAGTGTCTGACCCAACAGTGTCTGACTCCAAAGCTTGAATTTCTACTCCAATAGCTCAGGAACAAAACAGTGCTTAAACTGATGATCACTTAAAACAACAAACAAACAAAAAAAACAAACAGCTATCAAAGTTCTTCAACTTTACATATAAAACTGTAAGAAACAATTTTTACCCAAAGTGTCAGGCAGAAACACCAAGTCAAACTATTTTTTACAGTGAGAGAGCCTACTTTATACATACAATGTACATATACCTTTGAAAAGTGAAACATTTTAAGTATGAATATAAAGGAGTAAATTAGTAAAAATTCAATATAAAATCAAAAGATGAATGTACTTAGCCTAGACTGCTTGTGGGCAAAAAAAAAAGTCTTATTAAAGAGAAGCTAAAATGGAAACTGATGCCTTCCACTCATGAATTTATCTCTTTTTTGACCTGGCTGGGGCCCTGAGGCTTGGGTATGCTCAGATACCAAGAGCCTTTGCACAATTTGCAGAATTTCAACACCATTTCTTCTGAAGAGAGAATTACATATTTCATCATTTATTAAAACATTAGGCTGCATATGAGGTTTCCTATTACTATATGACCGTATTTCTTACCTTTCCAAACAACAGCCTCTGTTATGGGGAGTGACTGAATTTCTGTATGCTAATATTGTCAAGAAGTTACACATTTCTGAAAGGGAAAAGAATGGGCGTTTTCTCAGCACGCCAGACAAGCACGCACCAGCTGACTCAGTCTTCACAGCTCAGAGACCCCGGAGGGCGGCTCCCTCCCTGCCTCTCCCGCGCCAGGGGTCACACGTATTTCACAGGCCCACCTCTCTCGCCTTGCTGACTCGACTCAGGGAGACACCTGACACAAAACGGCCTTCATCCCACTAGCCTTCATCCCACTAGTCTTTGCGGAGGGCCTGCGCTGTGCCAGGCCCTGGAGAGGCAGTGCTGACAACACACAGGGTTCTTCCCTCGGGGAGTTTTGTTTTGATTACAGTCTGGGAAAAGCAACAAAGCAGGCAGAACATACAGTATGATGGGTGGTGATACAGAAAAACAAAGCAGGCAAAGGACCCTGGGGACAGGACACTTTTTAAAAATTTTTATTTATTTATCTTTAGGGGGGAGGGGAAGGGAAGGAGAGAGGGAGAAAAATATCAATGTATGGTTGCCTCTTGTGTGTCCCCTGCTGGGACCTGGCCTGCAACCCAGGCATGTGCCCTGACTGGGAATCAAACCGCAATACTCTGGTTCGTAAGCCCGTGCTCAATCCACTGAGCTACACCAGCCAGGGCCAGGACAGGACACTTTTAATTTTAAATAAGGCACTTAGAAAAGGCCTCACTGGCCCTGGCCAGGTAGCTAAGTCAGTTAAGAGCATCATCCTGATATGCCAATATTGCAGGTTCGATCCCTGTTCAGGGCACATACAGGAAGCAACAATGAAGACACAAATAAGTGGAGGAATAAATAGACGTTTCTATCATCAATTTTAAAAAGAAAGAAAAGAAAAGGCCTCGGCCCTGGCTGGTGTGGCTCAGTGGTTGAGTGACGGTCACCAGTTCCATTCCCAGTCAGAGCTCCTGCCCGGGTTGCAGGCCAGGTCCCACTGAATGTCTGGTAAGATTCAGAATCCACAAGCAGTCAGTTTGGATGGAGCACCAAAGTCAATGGGGGAAGAGTAGGAGACGAGAGGGAAAATACTACTTGGGCTTCTGCTCAGAGAAAGACTGGAAGCACTCAGAGGGCCCTGAGCTGAGAAGCGGCACGATTCAGCAATGGTTCATAGGCTCTCTCTGGCTGCTCTGTGCAGAAGAGAGGGAGAGGCAAGAGCACAGACACAGAAAGAGTCCTTGGGAGACTGACAGAAGTGTCCAGGAGGGAGTGAGTCCTGCGGGTCACGCGGAATGGAAGCTGAGCAGACAGAGAAGAAGCTGACGGGCCTTGCTGATGGAGTGCGCGTGGACTCAAAGGGAAAGAGGTTTACTAGGCAGAGCAGGTCAGCCACACCGCTGATGAGGTTCCCAGAGCTGCCCCAGTTCCTGCTCCATCTGAGGATTCTGTTATTCAGCTTTCCTTCCAGTGTCCTTCTAATAAAGCCCCCCACCTTTTCTAAGAGGTTAGAAAATAAGAGTTGATTTCTGCCACTTGCAACCAAAATGAACTCAAGTACTAACACTGTCATTTTACGAGAAACCTGAGGGATAAAAGAAAGGTCCAGCAGTCATCAAGGCATTGATGTTCCTGGGTAGCTGAGCTCAGACATGAAGAGTTTGCGATGGAAGGCTGTGCCTGTTCCATCACAACACACTGCCTCCCAGACCTAGAGAGCTTACAATGGAAACAAAACCCAAAGGGGGCGAAGGCAGGCAGTAAAGATCAGCAAGAACACCAGCTTCAGTCCCTGCAATTCCACAGGAGGCATGAGAAGCAGGAACTGTCCTGCTTTCCCTGCACTCCAAGGAGTCAAGAGCCTCCACAACTCTGTTCTGCAAAGACAGGGCACTCCCCATCCTGTGCCAAGTTGAAAGTTCTTGTTGTTCCCATCCAGAAAAGGAGAGAAAATGGGGCTCAGACTGGCAGATCACCTTTCCCCTGCTCTTGTCTTGCTACAGTGCCAAAAAGTTCTCTTTCCCCACTGGTCTCAAAAATGCTTAACCTATTATTGTTGGCTCAGCACTCAGGAACTTCTCATTAAGATCTATATTTTATTTATTTATTTATTTATAGAGAGAGGGGAAGGGAGGGAGAAAGAGAGGGAGCGAAACACCAATGTGTGCTTGCCTCTTGCGTGCCCCCTACTGGGGACCTGACCCACAACCCAGGCAAGTGCCCTGACTGGGAATCAAACCAGTGGCCTTTCGGTTTGCAGGCTGCTGCTCAATCCATTGAGCCCCACTAGTCAGGGCAAGATCTGTATTTTAACACAGAAATAAAATATTTTGTTCCCTAAGGTAACATTTATACTAGTCCTATTAATACCATCAAATTTGAGAGCACAACATATAGGTGTCTCAATTTTCCCCCAAATAGTCACTAAAGTTGTTTGGGGAAAAAAATAAAGTAAAATATTTTTTGGTAATTTGACTCATTTTAGAGTAAATTTGAGCTTCTTATATCTTAGAGTAGATTAAGCTTCTTAACCCTTTTGTAAGTATTCAATTCAATGAAAAGAAATGTGAGAGTTTCAAATGAAGGCCATCACAAAGATCAGCCATCAAATCTCAGAGCCAGAAGGAACCTAATCCAACCACCACTCCTTCCCCATTTCACAGATGAGGAAGCAGAAGCCCAGAGGAGGAAATAATCTGTCAAGGTTGATAAATCTGTTTAGTAACAAAACCAAGACAGAAATCAGGTCTGTGGATTCTCGGCCTGGCAGGCTGCTTCCCTCTCAGCAGTTTATTTAGTTACCTTGTTTACTTAATATTAAATGAGAAGGTCTGTAAAGTGTCTAGCAAGGAATCTGACATACAACATGCTCTCAGATCTAATTTCCTTTCTCTCTTATTTATTTAAATACCTGACAACAATTGTGGACACTGGAAAAGTTAGGAAAAACCCCAGGACTGTTAAAATTATAAAAATGAACTGAAATTAAGTCATGAAAGAGAACCATGAGGTCTTAGCTTGGGAAGCTCAGTTGGTTCGAGTGTCATCCCAATGCACCAAGGTTGCGGGTTTGATCCCCAGTCGGGGGCACATACAAGAATCAACCAATTGCCCTGGCTGGTGTGGCTCAGTGGATTGAGCTCGGGCTGCGAACCGAGGGGTCGCCAGTTCGGTTCCCAGTCAGAGTACATGCCTGGTTGCAGGCTGGGTCCCCAGTGTAGGCCATGTGGGAGGCAACCACACGTTGATGTTTCTCTAACTCTCTCCCTCCCTTTCCCTATCTAAAAATGAATAAAATCTTTTAAAAATGCATCAATAAGTAGAACAACAAACTGATCTCCATCTCTCTCTTTTCTCCACCCCTAAAATCAATTCTAAAAAAAGAGAGAGAGCCCTGGCTGATGTGGCTCAGTGGATTGAGCACCGAACTGCAAAACAAAAGGTCGCTGGTTGATTTCCCATCACAGCACCTGCCTGGGTTGTGGGCTAACTCCCTGGTCGGGGGTGCATGAGAGGTAACCACACACTGATGTTTCTCTCCCTTTCCTTCTTCCTCCCTTCCTCTCTCTTTAGAAAGAAAAAAATAAAATCTTCAAAAAACATAAGATAAAAAATAAAAACAGAACCATCAAACAAAATTGACACGGGAACATGTAATCAAGTGTAAATTATAAACGATGGCAGATCATAAAATAGACCTGTAATATACCTTGAAAATATTCTATAAGGGCTCCATAAATATCAATGGGACCCTGGAAAATTTAAGCTAACTGACACCTTTTTGTTAATAATAAATCAGTGAAAGGCATTCAACTGGGATATAGGAATTGAGGTGACTATATAATTGATTAAAAGCAAACATGGCTGCTTTGAGTGGAAAAGGAGCTACCTGATAAGACTGCCAGGACAACAGGCAAAAATCAAGACTCCCCTTGCATACCCAAAATAAATCATGCCTATGGGAAATTACACCATTTCCTCCATAAGAAAACACTCTCCAAGATGAGTACACAAAGCAATGACTATTTTAAAAATCAGGTCTAAAGAGAAAACAAAACCCCACAGAATAGATTGTTACATGAAGATTCATTATGACTATCTACTTTACCAGCAGATGAAAGGCAAGCCCTGTAAGATAACCCATCAATACAACCCCCCACCCCACCCCCAAAATTCTCCCCAATCCCCTTATCCAACAGAACAAGGAAAAGAGCCAGTTAGGATATGCAAGTGGAAGAGGAAGGCACATCATCCCCAGTTTATAGAGGAAAAAGCAGGGTCAGGAGAAATCCGGTGGAGGGCTTTTGGTTTTTTAAAACTATTTCCTTTATTATTTTTGGGATGGCAAATTAAAATACACATATATTTTTTTAACAGAGGCTAATGTAACAATAGAGAAAATTTTAAATAGTCCCTTTAATGATCCATACTTTAAAAAGCTGGTATATGAAGTCTGTCCAGAAGAAGTCCAGCCATTGTTAATATAATGAGAACAGTCTGCATGACATGGATGTAACCTGGCAGCCACAGAGAGTGGACTGGAATGCTCATGCGTGAACAATGACGACTTCACTGACTAGTCAGTGGGGGTAGTAGATGGCACTGAGTGAGCATGTGCACTGTGCGGCCACGGCATTCAAACCGACTGAGTGAGCAGAGCAACGAATCCACGTCAAATTTTGCTTTAAGCCTGAACACTATTCCGTAGAAACTACTGGGATGATTCAGACGCTTTCAGAGATGATGATATGAGAGCAGCGCAAATACAAGCGGGACACAGATGCTTCAGAGACGATCGAGAACCTGTTGAAAGTGATCCACACTCTGGAAGGCCTGCGACAAGCAGATCACCTGAGACTGTTGAACGTGGACGGGCTGCAGTCGACAAAGATCGGCGGCCGACAGTGTGAGGACTGGAAGTGGAGCTGGGGGTTCCAGAAACAACTGTGTCCGAGATTCTGATGCAAGATCCTGGCATGAAACGTTTTGTGGCAAAATTCATTCTGTGGCTTCTGCTACCAGAGCAGAAGGAACATCATGCTGCAGTTCCCAACGACTTGATTCAGACGGCTACCAATGAACTGGGTTTCCTCAAGAAGGTCATGACTGGAGTTGACCATGGATCTGCGGTGCGTATGACCAGGACGGGAAGGCCCAGAAGGGTCTTCCTGGTTCTCCATGCCCGAAGAAGGTGTGGCAAAGTGGCAGCAAGGTCAGGACCATGTTAACTGTGTTTTCTGGTTGGGAAGGTGCTGTCCATCAAGAGTCTGCTCGCCCCTCCTGACCAAACAATTAATAAGCAGCACTACCTGTGATCTTCGTCGGTTGAGAGGTGCAATACGATGAAAATGGCCGCAGCCGTGGGCGACCGGTGATTGGCAGCTTCATCACAACAACCTGCTCATTCATGCATCACATCTCATGCAGAGTTTTCTGGTGAAACATCAAGTCACCCAGGTGACCCAGCCCTCCTACAGCCCAGATTTGGTGCCCTGCAACTTCTGCCTTTCCCCAAAACTAAAATCACCTTTGAAAGGAAAGAGATTTCAGACCACCAATGACATATAGGAAAATATGATGGGGCAGTTGATGGCGATTCCAACAAAGGATTTTGCAGAGTTTTTTGTATAATGGAAGAGACACTGGGAGAACTGTATGAGGTCCCAAAGTGCCTCAGTCCTTTAAAGAAGACTGAGACCTCACTGTCCTGTGTACAATGTTTCTTGTATTTTCTTCAATAAATGTATATTTTTCATAGTGAACAGCTGGATACTTTCTGGACAGACCATGTACAACCTTGCAGACTTTTTATCTGCACCACAAACTCTTTTCTTCTTATAATGAGACCATATTAAGTAGCATGTTTTTTAGCCAACACTGTATTTTGGACACTTTTCCATGAGAACACACAGTTCTACTTCACTTTCTCTTAAGCTATATAATATTTTCTTATATGGCCACACCATAACTCATTCAGAGATGGGCGTTGTTACTTTCATTTTACAGATGAGGAGATAGGCTCCAACAGGTTATGTAACTTGTCTAAGGTTACACAGCTAGTCAATGACAGGGCCCAGGTTGACTCCAGGCCTTCCTGGCTCCGAAGTCTGAGGTCTCATCTCAAACAGTCCTGTCCCACAATGCACTTATTTTGCATGTTTCCATCAACTAGCCTATGAAATCCTTGAAGGCAGCAATTATAGTGCCTTCGGTCTCCAGTGTCTGGCACTGTAAAAGTTAGCACACGGCTGTTGTGCAAATACCTGCTGAGTGTCACCCTTTCTGTACTACACTCATCTTCTCTACAACGCCATCCACAGTTTCCATGATGCACACTGTGGGGGCACAAGCATATCTACTGCAACTACAAATCCAACACAGTGCACGGAACTGCCTCCCCTGCAAGCCTCCTCTTGGCTTCTCTCAATCTCAGAACCCTGCAGCTGAAACTCAGAGCCCATCTGCTTCTCCACGAGCTTCCCTAACAGAGGGCTTTGGCATGGAGGTCCCTCTATTCAGCTCTAACACAACATCATGAGAAGTCAGCACTAGCACTAGCCCTAGCCGGGTAGGTCAGCTGGTTAGGGCACTGTCTCAATACGCCACAGTTGTGGGTTTGATCCCCAGTCAAGGCACATAAAAGAATCAACAAATGAGTGTATAAATAAGTGGAACAGATCAATAAATCAATGTTTGTTTCTTTCTCTTTCTCCCTCTCTCCCCCTTCTCTCTTTTGTTCTAAAAAAAGGGTTAGCACTAGGAAGGATCTTAATTATTTGGCCCCCTCCTCATTTTGTAGTAATAGAGATTGCAATTCACAGTTTTATGACAAACAACTGAGACTTCCACCCACAAGACTTCCAAACTTTTGTTTGTTTTGGCAATTAGACATAGACTGAGTACTATCTGGGGAGGGGGCAGGATACGAGGGCAGAGAGATTTTGCACACAGCCAACAAGACAGGTCCCACGTGTGCCCCCTCCGGACCAGGAGCTGAGAGAAGAGATGCCAGGGAACTACAGTGAGAAGCTGCGAGGTGCCATGAGGCCCCACAGACGGCTGCCCAACCCTGATGCCAGTGCTGGGGGAGACTTCCCAGAGGAACCAACACGTGGGCTGAGACAGGATGAGACGAAAGGAGTCAGCCATGGGGGGTGGAGACTCTGTCTAGGAGCCAAGGGTAGGCAGATTAGGCTGGGCAGTTGGGTGAGGTCGCCAATCGATGACACATGAAAATAGTCATGATTAAATACTGACCCCAATTAGGCACTGCTTTCTTCTGTGCCAAAAACCTGATGTTGAAATAACGCACTGTAACTTGACTGTGCTTCCAGCCATGCTCCCCTCTGGAAGGCAGTGGACCGCCTCTTAAATGTTCTCCACTTGATAAACAGGGATCTTTTTATATTTTGTTTTTATTTTTGATACTTTTCTACTCTACAAATAATACCAGAAGGTGAAAATATCAAAATAAGCCACTTGTGTTAGAATATACTGATGGAAAAAAGACTGGGTAGTCTCCCCAGACACAGTAGGACCGATGAAATATTTGAGAGCCATTTAATTATAACAGCACTAGTAATTAAGTGTTGATAAAATCATTCTTTCAAATATTCCCTAATTTTAATTATAATCCTAAATCCTTTAATTATTAATTATACTGTTTCTGTGGTGGTAAAACAGCCTCAGTGTTGCAGCAAACAAGAAAATTAATTACCCAAAGACATCAACTATAAAGTATCCTCACAATATTATAATTTAACATTTTTTTACCTGTGTAAACTTGTTCAATGCATATGTGAAATTAAGCAGTCTCCAAAGCAAGAATGACTTTAAAATGTATTACTGACACAAAATCATCTAACATTTTGGAAGAAGAAATACTTGGGGGATAACGGCACATATCTGTAGTGCTTGATATATGCCAGCAACTGCGGTAGGTTCTTTAGAGTATGACAGAGCCGCTGGCCACACAGGGCTGAGAACGTTAAGTGCGGCTAGTGCAAAGCGAAATGTGTTCTGTGTATAAAATAAGTTCTAGAATTTGAAAGCCTTAGTATGAAAAAATGTTAAAATAGCTAATTAATAATGTTTTAATATTATCTACCTGTTTGAATAATACTTTGGGGATAGTGAGTTAAATAAAACATTATTAAAATTAATTTCGCTTCTTTTTCACTTATGTGGCTGGTATTATGCTTCTCTTGGACAGAGCTCATCTAAAATGTATCTCTAGCTGCTGTCTACATTACTGATATTGTTTACTCTTTCTTGTGACTCAGTCATCATGAAGAACTTCACCGCCCTGTGTGTAGTCTGGAATTGTGATCTCTTTGGTGTTGACCTAGGCCAGGCTGTCCACCCTCAGACCTCAGACCCGAACTCAGGCTGTGCTGAAAGCTGTGTGTTTCTGTGGTTCCCAGCGGTCTGTCTGCCCACAGCTACACCCTCCTAGTAACCTCAGATTTAGAGTCTAAAGATTTAGACGCTCAGTAAACTAGAAATGCGACATGCAAGTATAAAGGTTAAGCGAGGGCTAAAGAGAGTCTACAAACTAGCTTCAGTGCCAGCATCTCTGATAACATTCTGACTGCTCAGGGACCCTTCTCTGCCTTGACTGCCCTAAGACTCCTCTTCTCGACTCCAGACACCTGGCTTCGACTTTAACTTAGATCGGAGCACTTCACAACTCAGCGTAAAACCCTTCAACAGTAGTTTCACTGTGAGGAGATGAAAATCATCTGGAGATAGATGGTGGTGATGATTGCTGAACAATGTGAATGTACTTGATGTTGCAGAACTGTATGCTTAAAATAGTTCAAAGGGGCCGTAGCTGGTGTGGCTCAGTGGACTGAGTACCAGCCTGCACACCGAAAGGTCACTGGTTCGAGTCAGGGCATGTGCCTGGGTTGTGGGCCAGGTCCCAGTTGGCCGATGCATGTTTCTCTTCATACATCAATGTTTCTCTCCCTCTTTCTCCCTATCTTCCCCTTTCTCTAAAAATAAATACATAAAAATAATTATGAATAAAATTATTTATAAAAATAGTTAAAATAGTAAATTTCATGTTGTTTATATTTTACCACGATTTAAAAAGCAGCCTTCAACAGTCTCATGTCTTTCTCAGGACTAACCGTGCCCTCAGAACCTGACCTTGACCTGCCTTTCTTGCCCCCCCTTTGCTTCATTTGGCCTCACGTTCCAGCACCGTCCCGCAGCAATCAGACCTGATGTCCTGCGCATGTTAAACTCTGCACCTCAAAACCCTTCCCTATCACCTCCACCCACTTTCCTCACCCCTGACCTTCAGCGTCAACTCCTCAGTGAAAATTCCCCTGACATCACAAGCAGACTCCTGTCTCCACTGTGCCCCAACTGTGCCTTGCCACTCAAGCAACCCTTATCTTTCAGAATGACATTTTTTGTTCAAGTGACTGTTCCCTACTGTGAGCTCATGGAGAGCGGGGACTGTTGCCCAGCCCCAACGCACACACAGCACGTAAGTGATGCGCCCTGAATGTGCGCAGAGGCCACTCAGTAAGCGAGTACCTGCTGGAGGCCTAGGCACTGGGCATAACACCGTGGGAAGAGGAGACGAAGCCCTGTTTCCATGGCACTTCCGCCAGTAACTGTCAGGTGAATGGAAGTACCACGGAGAGAAATGAAGCACAGTGAGGGGAGGGGCACTTCGTACAAGGTCACCTGGAAGGTGTCATCTAGTTAGAGACCAGAAAGAGGAGAGTGAGTTTTTCAGCTCAAAGGTACCACAGTGAGTGGTTCTGTAAGTGACAAACCACTTCTTTCAGTTCTGAGCTGTGGTCTGCACAACAGAAGGTACTAGAAAGGTAAACCTCCAATTCTAAGACTAGCAAGCCATTCCCTCTCCATCCTGTCAACTCAACAGATGTGCAACCCCCAGCAGGCTCTCCAGCGTGAAGAACGAACACATGCCCTCGGTGGGTAAGGTGCACGCGCAGCCTGCCCGCCTGAATCCTGTCCACCACGAAGCCTCATGGTTGCTGGACAGAGCTCGAGAATTGTGAACATTTACTGAGTCCTTGCTTATTCTGTGTCTCCACAGAATGCTCTAAGTACTTCACGACCTTCACAACACCCTTTAAAAATACACCATTATTAAACCCTTTTTAGATAGGAAAATAAGGCACAGAGAGGTTAAACAATTTTTCCAAGGTCACAGAACTAGTAAGTGTTATAAAGCTAGAATTTGAAACCAAGCAGCTCTGGCTCCAGAGCCTGAGCTGACACCCACTATGTCACACCATTTCATGTCTTATGTCGTATCAGAAAATACTCTTTATTCCTACTGTAGGGTTTTTTCCTGTTAGTCCTGAAATTGTCCAATTTTATTTAATCTGTCTTCACATTTTGACCAAACTTCCCCTCTCATTTCTAGTTCTGTCAGAAAAATCTGTCTATACCCGGGTTTATAGCACTTGTGAGGTTAACTATTATTTACTGACATTACCTCCAAGACAGCCTTTAGAGAGAAATATAAACATGCAACAGAGCAAAAAGCAGAACACGAATTATCAACACACAGACACAGATTACACAGTTATAAACAGTGTGCACACAGGGGTGGGCAAAGATATGAGTGGCATTCTTTTGAGTTAAGCTATTGTAATAATCATAACTTACATGTCTTTTTCCATATGAACACCTGTAAACCTGCTTTTGCCCACCCCTCACTAACTGTGCCGGTGCTGGGAGCACAGAGCTGGGGGAGACCCAGGGCAGACACTGCCCCAGGAAGCTTGGACTGGGTTCAGGGCCAAGTGGGGGTTCAGGGTGGGGCTGATAGGCCAGTTGACAAGTGCAAAGGATGACAAGTGTGGTGTGCCACAGATGCCAGGCAGCAATCTGAAATGCCAAAACACACTGAAAACCACTTAACACATAGCAAATGATATTTTTAATTGCTATATATTTAAGTAAAGATTTAACACTGAAATAGAGAACAAGTGGGCAGCGACCAGAGGGGAGAGGAAAGGGAATTTAAGGGGAAAAATGAGGAGGGATTTTGAGGAACAAGTATGAAAGACACAGGGATGAGGACTGGGGGGAGGGGACTGGGAGGGAGGGGGGAGACGGGGCAGGGGGGGCTGGGTTGGGAGAAATGGACAAAAAAACTGTACTTGAAAAATAACTAAATAAAAAAATGTTTATTAAAAAAAAAAGTAAAGATTTAAGATTAAGATTTAAGAGTAGCCCTGGCTGGTGTGGCTCCGTGGATTGAGTGCCGGCCTGGGAACCAAAGGGTCGCCAGTTCAACTCTTGGTCAGGGCACATGCCTGGGTTGCGAGCCGAGAGGCAACCCATCAGTGTTTCTCTCCCTCTCATTCTCCCTTCCACACTCTGTAAAACTAAATAAATAAAATCTTTAAAAAAAGAAAAGATTTAATGTCTTTGTGGATCTAGCAGACACCCAAGCTCAACACAGCCTAAATAAAACTTGCTCTTCCCCACAGAGCCCTCCAAGCCTATTATTCCTTCTCAAGTGTTCTCCGCCTTAAAGGAAAAACAACCTGGCTGCTGAAGCAATGAACTTGTTATCCTCAACTCCAGCCACTGTACTTCCTTCCTCTCTACCACAAACACGCTTACATGTGGGTACACATGCTCACATGCGCGCACGCATGCAAGCAAACATACTGACTTGAACGCACACTCACTTTTCGCTCACACTCACTGCGTCAGGTCTATGTCACCTCCTTCTGACCGGATCTCTCTCTCCTCCTGGAGGTCAGGTCAAGCCTGCACCAACTGGTCTCCTCACTGCTTGTCCTGCTTCCTTTCCATCCCCTACACCGTACTTTCTCCTCCCCTGGGGCCAGAATTCTCTCTCATACAAGTCTGGCTGTATCACTCTACTTTTTAAAAATGTTTGGTGGTTTCTGATCACCGACAGGATCAAGTGAGAACTGCAGCGCATACACAACTCTTCACAACTGGGTCCGACCTTACCTTCCATAACACACCTTCTTCATACAACAAATCAGGGAACACCAACTACGTGCTGGTCACTGGGACAGGCCCTGGTGGTAAATAGCAACTAAAGAGAGGCAGCTCCTGGCCTCAAAAAAATTACAGTGAGGACAAGAACCAGACATTGATCAGTCACACAAGCCGGTATTTAAGACTGCAACTATGCCAAGTACTGCAAAGACATGCAAGGCAAGTATCTGAAAGCAGACAGTGGCGACATACACAACCTTGTTCCTACTCGAGAAATGGCTGGATTATATCCAATTAAAAGGTGCATTTTATGGTATGTGAGGTTTTTTTCTTAAAGACGCACCAGGTTCGATGCCTCTATTGGTGGGTTTGGCCAAGGGAAAGATCACGAAAACCTTCCAGAGGAAATGAAACTCCATACAAATAACTAACACTTACTGAGCACTTACTACACAGCAGGCGCCTTTCCTTGTAATAATCCACCTGAACATCCTAACCCCCCATAAGGTTACCATTACTATCCTCAGCTTGGAGACAAGGAACTGAGGGGTCAAGTAACTTTACCCACAGCCACAGAGCCAATAAAGGGTGATGCCAGAATCCACACATAAGCCAAGTGACTCTTTCATGCTACAGTGAAATCACCTAGGCACGCCTGCTACTCATTCCTGGTTACAATACAGTAGGTAAACAGCAGCGTTTCATTTCTGCCTATAAAAAATGTCTCTCTGCATCCTTTGTCTTCACCATAGTCTGTAAGGCCCTGCCAGAGCCGACACCCCCTTTCTGACTGAATCTCCTCCAGGACACCCCCTCACATACACTGTTGGCTCCGGCCACACAGGCCTCCTGTGTGTCTCCAGTGAGCTCAGCAAGCTCTGGCCACGGGGCCTTGCATTTGCTTGAGCTTCGATCACAGTCACAACGTAGGTTGTAAATCATGATTCTGCCCAAATGTCGGTTAGTGTGTGCTCCAAGTACACTAACAAGCTACTAGCAAGATTCTGTACTGAAATGTACACTTCATTTCTTAATTTTCATCAAAACTACCTCATTTTACTAGTCTTTTATTGTTCTGCATGAAATCACAATGCAAAGATTTTCATTTTACAAAATCCAGTAACAGCAGGTTCTGCTCACCAATTACTGAATAGTATGAACAGTCAGACAGAACAGCTAGCTACTTTTGCAGCAAAATACTGGGTTGGCCAAAAAGTCCATATGGTTTTTTCCATAAAATGAAAAACATCTTTTTCATTTTCACCAATAACTTTATTGATTTGGGTATTATGAGTATGTTAGGTATCTCCTGCTATTGGCTTCTAGTGGGGAGAGGCCAGGGGCGCTGCTAAACACCTTCCCACGCATAAGACAGCCACACAGCTAGGAATTACTTGGCCAAAATGTCAACAGTACCGAGAAACTTCGCACACCACTTCTGACACATTTGGTCAGTCACAGCACCTTCTCCATATACTGCACAAATCTTTTTTTTGCATTTCAGTTGTACTTTTACCTACCTTTCTTGAAATAATAAAGCATAATATGCTGAAAATGTTACATACCTTCTTCTACCTTCAATATTAAAATGACTGCACAAAAATTCACCAATTTTGTTAAGTTTTTTTTCAATGCATGCTGATATGACAGCTATCACAATACAATCTGACAAAATTGTTTCAAATGAAATTAAAGACAACTAAGCCCTGCTGGAGCCATCATACGAAAAAAAAAAAAAAACTGAATGAACTGTCTGGCCAACCTAATAAAACAAAGCAATCAAAGCAAGAAAGTGTTCCAACAGAACGTGATCACCCCTTTCCCTCCTGGAGCCCCAGTCTGTGAGAGAGCTGTGCCAAGGGCACTTCAAGGCACCAATCCCACCAAACTTTCACAGAGAAACTACTGCCCATCCATGCAGACACACACACAAAAATGCATGCTGAAGACCAGTTATATAACTTTGACATAATAACCTGGCAATAGTTCTAGTTCCTATCCTCCTAAAAATCCTAAGTATCTCTTAAGCACATATACTGGCATACACTATTCAAAGTAGGATGCTGAAAAGGAAAAATATATTTAACATATTTACATTTAAAATAGTTTTCCCTCAAAATGGTGAAAACTCACTTTTTATGAAAATGATTCACCTTGGGGTTCTTTTGAAGAGTAAGCATCACGTGAGCTGAGCGTAAGGGGGGAAACTGAGCCAAACTCACTTTATTAGCACTGCGAGGGAACTCCCTTCAATGACTGGCACACGGGCCAGGAGCAAAGGCTCTTGAGACAGTTTGCAAACCTTGATTCACCACCGACCAGCTGGGGGGCCTGAGCCACAGTTCCTGACCTCCTGACCTCAGTCTCCACAAAAATGGAGATACCACCACAAAACCTATGACACAGTGCTCAGCACATTGATGACACATGCTATTTGCTGAATGATCGCTATTACTAAATTGCATTGTAAGAAGTTAAATAGCTGCAAAACTTTATGGTTGTACTTAATACCGTAGCCTTTAGAAGAGTTATCCATGCAGACTATTTTTAAGTCCAATAAAACTAATAATAAAAGCTTTTATATACACACCTTTGTATGTTCAAGGCTTTGCTTTTTCCTTATGAACTTCTGGGCAATCCAAAGGCTAGAAACAGTTTTATTATTTTAAGTGGTGATTTCATATTTGTCATTTTTGTTTTAAAAAATAGACTATTAAGAAAAATTTCTCCAGCCCTGGCTGGTGTAGTTCAGTGGATTGAGCGTGGGCCTGCGAACTAAGAGACTGTGGTTCGATTCCCAGTCAGGGCACATGCCTGAGTTGCAGGCCAGTTCCCAGCAGGGGACGCATGAGAGGCAACCATACATTTATTTCTCTCCCTCTCTCCTTCCCTTCCCCTCTAAAGATAAATCAATAAAATCTTTAAAAAAAGAAAAAATTATCCAGCCTTTGTGTTGTTTACTGAATTAGGCTATACGTTAAGCCCACCGAGGGATGCAATCATTAATTAACAACAATAGTGAACATCTACTCAGCGCTTCCTACCTGCTCTATCGCACGAAGACACTCCGGCAGCTTACCTGTGACAGGCTGCCGGAATAAACCAAGCATGTCAGCCTCAAGCTCTGATGTACCCCATATGAGTATTGCTGACCTTCATGAAAGTACCTGCTGTAAAGCAAAACCATACTACTGGGTAATTACTAGGACCAGCTCATTATACAGATGCGAAACCCAGGCCCACAGAGTGTAAGTCCAAAGGTCACACACTTACTAACAAGAGAGGACTAGAAGTCTCCCTACTTCCAGTTTGTTGTTTCATCAATTACATGACAGCTGTTTAAAAGAGAAAGACCTATTTCAATAATGCCAAATGTTTCAACATAGTTGGTAAGACAGTGAACACCTGAAATAGGTGAATGTTAGTCTAATGTGAGTTAAATATTGGGTTGGCCAAAAAGTCCATTATGTTTCTTTTCCGTGGCTCCAGCAGGGCTTAGTTGTCTTTAATTTCATTGGAAACCATTTTGTTAGACTGTACTGTGACAGCTATCACAGCAGCACCCATTTAAAAAAAGTTATTAAAATCGGTGAATTTTTGTGCAGCCATTTTAATATTGAAGGTAGAAGAAGGCATGCAACATTTTTGGCGTATTGTGCTTTATTATTTCAAGAAAGACAAAACCACAACTGAAATGAAAAAAAAGGTTTGTGCAGTGTAGGGAGAAGGTGCTGTGACTGGCTGAATGTGTCAAAAGTGGTTTGTGGCCCTGGCTGGTGTAGCTCAGTGGATTGAGCACGGGCCTGCGAACCAGACAATCGCAGTTCGATTCCCAGCCAGGGCACATGCCTGGGTTGCAGACCAGTTTCCTGCAGGCCAGTTCCCAGCAGGGGACAGACAAAAGGCAACCATACATTGATGTTTCTCTCCCTCTCTCCTTTCCTTCCCCTCTAAAGATAAATAAATAAAATATTTTTTTTAAAAAGTGGTTTGTGAAGTTTTTTGGCACTACTGACATTTTGGCCAATAATTCCTTGCTGTGAGGCTGTCTTATGTGTGGGAAGGTGTTCAGCAGCGCCCCTAGCCTCTCCCCACTGCAAGCCAATAGTGGGAGATACCTAACCTACTCAAAACATCCAAATCAAGGAAATGACAAAGGTGTCTTTTACTCTATAGGAAAAACTAAACAGACTTCATGGCCAACCCAATAGTCAGCACAAAGCAATGAAAGCCAGAGCCCACAGTGGGAAGGATGAATGGGCTCTCAGGACAGCAGTGAGTAGCATCGGTGAGGCACACTGTGTGATGACGTCTCCGGGGGGGTACAGAGTGCCGCTGCTAGCACAACCAGAACACTGTCACCAGAGCCTTTCTTACAAATGAGACACACTTCAGGGCCATACGACTTCCTTTACTGAAGCAGACATACCTTCGGAAGAGGAAAAGTGTCCTTAGTGACATTGCCCAGATACGCACAAAAGCGTGCCCGCAGAGGCCCGCTAGCGTGGTGGGCTAGAACACCACCTCCGTCTGCGAGGGCGTGGGTCCCGGTCGGAGAGCTTACAAGAACCAACCTAAATGAGTGAGATGACAGACCAACGTCTTTCTCTCTCTGCCTCACTCCTTCCTTGCTCTCTCTAAAATAGATAAATTTAAAAAAATATATAGCCCATTTGTTTCTTGAGAAATAATTTTCAAAATGTCATCCACTGACAAAAAGTGAACAACTACAGATACTACCACACAAAACTATTTTGATAAGGGAAAATTCTAAACTATAACTGTTTAAAAGCAGACAGTCACGGAACTCTACTTAGGGGCGAACTGAAGACTCCTACAAAGCTTTAATGTGTCTGATGAGAACAGAGTCAGATACTGTCTCATTGATTCCTACCTGAGAGCCTGGGTGCTGCAGTAAAAACCACGTGACCAATGCAAAGGCACCACAGACACTGCACACTAACTGCCAATTCTCAAATTAAAATACAGGATCTGGCACAAAAAACACACCCTCCCCCCTTAATTTTTCTAAAAATTTTATTTATTTATTTTTAGAGAAAGGAGGGAAACATCAATGTGTGGTTGCCTCTCATGGGCCCTGCACTGGGGACCTGGCCCACAATCCAGGCATATGCCCTGACTAGGAATTGAACCAGTGACCCTGTGGCTCATAGGCTGGAGCTCAATCCACTGAGCTACACCAGCCAGGGCAACCCCTTTCATTACAAAATCATAAGCATGCAATTCTGTAACATAGCAACATCACACTCAAGCGTACCCTATGACATTTTAGGTGCACTGTTCAGATTAAAACTATACATTATTACCCCCATATTATTACCCTACCAACCGCATTCGAGCAGGCCTGACTCCTGCCAAACCTGTCTACTCTGCCAGGGTGTCCGACCTTCTGGCATCTCTAGGCCACACTGGAGGAAGAGGTGTCTTGGGTCACACATTAAACACACAAACACCAAACAAAAACTAATGAGCAAAAAAAAGTTTTAAATAAGTGTATGATTTTGTGTTGGGCTGCATGCGGCCCATGGGCCACCCTGGGGTTGCCACTGAACACATATGACTACTGAGCAGCTGAAATGCGCTGGTCTGAACTGAGATGTGCTGTAAGAGTAAAACTTCAGCAATTCACACTGGATTCACACTGAATTTCAATGATTTAGTACAAAATAGTAAAATATCACATTAGCAAATGTGTCATATTGAGTATGTGTGAAAATGAGAGTATTTTTTTATGAGTTAATAAAAGATATTTTAAAATGCCACCTTTCATAGGTAGTTACTAGAAAACTTAAAGTTGAGTTTGTGTGGCTCACGGGACATCCCTACTGGAAGTGCTGCTCTCCGCAAACTGCGGTCCAGTTTTGCTTTGACGATTCACCAGTATGGGAAACACAAAATATACAACAAAGGAAGAAAACCTTATTTCTATCTCGCATATGCAGTTTAAAATAGTATCAAGTAAGAATCACATGTTACTTAAGCTTCTATCAAATTTACAATCAACCCTGCCAGTGTTAGCAGAGGAAGGAGTCAATCCTACAAGTAGTATTTTTAGGGGTCAAGAAGGAAACACAAAGTTAAAGGCCCCAAAGAGGGACTAAGAGAAATACCATCTGTTTCTAGAAGGCATTTTAAAACAAAAGCAGTGCACTTTAAATAGTTAACATGCTGTATGTTTTTTAAAGGCAGTATTTGATTATTTTGACTATCGTGAAGAAATTACCCAAATGCTAGATAAGCAAAGTCCTGTAAAAAGGAAGCCTGGTGAGGCGGGGACTAGAAACGCTAACCATATGGTATAGAGGTAAAATCTGAATGTACCATATGGAAAATATAACCAAGTCTTTTTTAACAGTATTCAGATTTAAACATTACATAACGATAAAAGCAGTCAGAACTTTGTAAATACCCTTCAACATTATTGCGGTATCAACATAACACATCAGTCCCCTATTACAGGTCTAACTGAAACTGCTTTCAGAATACAGCCGGTGAGACCGGGGCAGGAAGTTTCCAAGCACCTTATCTCGCAGAGGTTAAAACAGGAGTTGACACTTCAGGGCCACGCTGGCAAGAAGAAGCATCTGCGTGGCACTCGGTTTGACAGGCCCCTCGGGACACATCACCCTGTCTGACTGCAGGGACCGCCCAGGGCCACCATCACGTTTCCATCCCCACGGAACTCCTGCTGGGAGGCCTTGCCTCGTTCAAGGTCACCAGAGCTAAAAAGGAGCAGAACCAGTACTGACTCCGAATCTTCTGATGCGCATCCAGTTCCTCTCCACGACAAGAGCTCGCGGAAAACCAAGGGTCCAGGGACACAACCCAGCCTGAGGCCGAAGAAGCACCTAAGGCTCAGCCAGGTGAGACCCTAAGGGGCGGCGCACAGGATGCGCCGGAATCCGCTCGGAGGGGCGAGGAGGTCGCCCAGGGAGGAAAGGACTCGGGGGCAGCCAGCCTCAGCGTCCTCTGGCGCCGCACGGCGGAACACTGCGCCGGCAGAACGCGCTCGAGCTTCTCCCCGCAGAGTCTGCGGGTTAAAGGACGACTGCGTTGCTATTCACTACAAATGCGTCTGAGAATTTTGCTCGGTGCACCGGCTCTCGGAAGGCCCGCCCGTCCCTCCGGGCAGCACCCGCGCCGCATTTTTCCCAGGGTCCCCGCATTTAGCTCACAGAGGCCGGACCCGAACAGTATCACTCGGCGACGCGGCTTGCAGAGGACGGCGGGCGGACGGACGTCCGGGGTCTCGCGCCTGGCGGGGCGCCCGCACCCCGGGGGCCGGACAAAGGCGGCGCCGGGAGCCCCCCTCCGCCCCCGCGCACCGCAGACGCGGGACCCGGCGCTCCCGGCGGCTCTGCAGCCCCATCCCCGAGCCGGCTCACGGCAGGGCTGCGGGCTGCGGGCAGCGGCGGCTCCGGGGCGCGAACACCACACAGGGGCCCGAGCCACCGAGAGCCGGAATGCGTGCCCAGCGAACCGCAGGCGAGGGCGCCCGCGTCGCCCGCCGCGGACCCGGCGAGCACCACGCGCCCACGGCCTCGCGGCTCCCACCCGCCTGGACGGACGGAAAATGAGGGGCTCCGATTTCACGCTCTGCCGCCCCTCCCCGGCAGGAAGGGCTGCGGCCGACGGAGCGCCGGCCGGGGTCCGCGCGGCGCGGGGCGGCCCGCCCGCGTCCCCGCCCCCTCCCGGACCTCGGACCCCCGCCCCCCGCGCGACCCGCGCTGACAGCCCGGCGCGCCCCCACCTGCCCGCCCGGGGGTCGTCGGGCCCGGCGCGCCCGCCAGGCTACTTCCTTCCCCGCCCGCCCGGCCGGCCTTGCGCCGGGCCCCAGGCGGAGAGCGCGGGAGGAAGGAGGCTTGGCCGGCGGCCCGCGGAGGAAGCCGTGCCCGCCCGCACTCACCGGCATCATCGCGACGCGGGTCCGCGACGCCCTCCGCCGCCTGACAGGACGCTCGGCGCCGCGCCCGCCGCTCCGGCCGCCCTCACAGGCCGCGCGCCGCCGCCGCACTCTTGGGCCCTCAGCGGCGAGGCGGCGGCTGCGGCGGGCTGCGGAGCCTGGCCGGCCTGTCGGAGCCGACGGCGCGCTGCGTCGCTGCTCTGAGACCCACCGCCGCCGCCGCCGCCGCCTCCGCCCGAACACCTCCCGCCGCCCGCCTGCCCGCCCGCGGGCTCTCTCCTCAGCCCCTGCTGGCCCCGCCCCCAGCGCGTCGCCCCGCACGGGGCCATCCGCCCCCTCCGATTGGCCCGACGGGGTGGGGGTGGGGCGGAGTCTTTAGGCCACGCCCATCTAAGCTCGCTCTCGGCGGCGGCCAGGTGCGAGCGCGCTCGTGAGCGTCCGCGCTCCCGCGGGGGAGGGACGGAAACTTGGCCCGTGCCACGCCGGGCGTGTCGGCCTGTGGGCCGGGGTCCGCGCAGGACAGAGACCCCGGACTCTCTGAAGCCCTGAGCATGGGAAAACAGAGGCCCAGAGAGGGAAGGGCCCGGCCGGGACCCCGCAGCAAATCACACCAAGGCCAGGACTCGAACCGCGGGCTCCAAAAGGCTGGGGTGGGCGGGACCCACCGCGCCTGACAGCGGCCTGACCCCGCTTCTCCCCGCGCCGGGTGGGGCTGCGGGCGAGGGGCGTGGGTGCTCCCGGTACCGTCCGAGTTATCCGGCGCCGCAATGCTCAGGATGTACCCACGAACGCGCCTGGCGCTCCGGCCCCAGGACAGCTGACTTCCCCCAACCCCGGGTCTTCTTGGGCCTCCCCGCGCCTTGCTCCTTAGGCCAGAGGGCCTTCCAGGACCCGTCTCCGCTCTTCAATTCAGCCTTGGCATCTCACCTAGGCGCACTTGCGCCCGACCTAGACTGCCTGTGTCCACCCGTGCCAGTAACCTTCGTGGCTCCAGCGTCCCAGGGCAGGGTCCAGCCCTCCTCTTCAGGCTCCAGGTCTGTCCTTACAGCCTTGTCTCTGGTGACACCCTTTCCTCTGGCCTGCATGCCTGAGTGACGGAGCGCTGGGCAGGATCGCCCCTGTGTCCAGAGCCTAGCGCGTGGCATGGAGCAGGCCCTAGGAAAGGCTGACCAGCGGGCAGACATCCCTCTGTGCCCTCCACACTGTACCAGTCACTCAGAAACCTCAGAAAGATGAGTCTGTGCCCTGTGTACTCCACGGTACCACTGACACGTCCGCAAGCACCCAGAACGCGGAGGTCTGTGTATGGTCCCAAACACCAAAGGGCCATGAACCACCTTGGAAAGGGCCCTGCTCCTGGGAGAGGAACAGGTGGTGGTCAGGGTTCCTCTGTAGCCCGTCAGCCCCTCCCTGAGGGTCCAGGCTGCTGGATGGAGCTGGGAGCAAAGAGGGAGGAGGCCAGGCAGAAGCCACTGTCCTCGAAAGCCCCTCGTCTTCAGGGCTGTGGTGTGTGTGCACGCGTGCGTGTTAGTGGCTGAGAGTGTAGACTTTCTGGTGAGACATACCCTCACCGTATGACCTTAGACCAGCTACACCGTGCGTATCTCACTCTGCCATCTGGGTAATAGTAGTGCCTGCCTCCTGGGATTTGGGGATCACAGGAGTGACGTATGAAAATCTCCTAGCACAGCATAGTAGCTGCCCCATTAATAGCAGTTTTCTGTAGTTGTGCAGCCATGAGTAAGCAGGCTGCGAGTACAGGTGTGCCTGGGGGAAGGGCCACCCAGGGATTCTTGAATTCCTGTGCTCAGGGCACCGGCTGCTAACACCATCCCTTCTGCGAGCAGGGTTTGGACAGCAGAAGCCGTAGGTGACAGGAGACCCTAGGCAGGAGCCCAGAGGCCCAGGCTCTGGGTCCAGCTCTGCTTCTGACTCCCTATGTGGCCCTAGGGACTTGCACCCCTTCTTGGGTCTCAGCTTCCCCATCTGTAACCAGAGAAGGGTTGGATTCTCTGACCCCCAGGAGAGTGTTCAAGCTCTGACATGTTCATGTTCATGAGGCCTGTAAGAGGCCCACTAAGTGGTGAAGGGGCTCCTGTCTGTCACCACCCCACTAAGCCAGGCAAGTGTCAGGAAGCTGCAGAGAAATGCCACGTGGGGTGAAGTGATCAAAATGAGCCCTCTCTCCTTGGCCATTGGGTCCTACCTTTGCCTGTAGGACTCGTGCTCACAGACGGTGGCAGCTGCCCCCCCTCACATCACGATCCCCTCTGCTCTCCAGGCAAGCACCCATTTGAGACCAGGCTGATCCGAGGCTCCCCCGGAGGCTCTCCCGTCGGGCCTGCTCCTCCCTGTCACCCTGCTGCAAACACCTGGCAGCAGGCCCTATCTGCTGGTATCTAGACCAAGGTGGTGTTTGTAAGTGCCCTGCCTGCTCTGACCTCCTCCACGCCCAAACCGCCCCACACACAGCCATAATTAGGTCACACATACATACTCCTGCCCTGCAAAGCTTCCCGGTGCCTCCCTATCCCCCAGACTACAGCTCACAAGGGGCCCTTCAGGAGGCACCATCGATGGGGGCCTAGGAACGTAGGGTGCTGGGAGACGCCCGCATTGTTCAGAGATCCATGTGTGCCTGTTTAGGTGTCTGGAATCTACTTTAAACAGCTCGGCAAAGGGAGAGAGTGTGAGTCAGGGAGAGCGTGCCAAAGTGCGTGCAGCAGAATCTCGACAGTCGTTAAACATGGGTGACGGGTGTGAGGTACATTGTGTTTTTCCCTCCACTTCGTATATTTGAACTATTCTATATTAAAATTTATTTCCTTTATGTTTAAAGGAAAAATAGAAGGCCATTTCAGGAGAAAAATCTGTACAGATTCATGTTTGCGTAAAGGAATTCTTGAAGGGTCCACAGACTACTAATAAAGCAATGACTAGAGGCAGGAATAAAAGCTGTGTAGATAAGAGACAGAATCTGGAATGCTACTTTGCAATATTCTTAAAAATGAACCTTATTTTTAGAACCATTTTTAGATTTACAGAAAAACTGCAAAGATGATACAGAGTTCCAATATTACCTGTCCCTGCCCTGTTCCCTATTACTGACATGGTATATTCATTACAACTAAAGAACACCGAATCATTGTCATTGTGTTGGCCAAAAAGTCCAATACACTTTTTCTGTAAAATAAAAAACACATTTTTCATTTCCACCAGTAACTTTATTGATCTGGATATTCTGATTATGTCGGCTCTCTCCTTCCAGCAGGGAGAGGCCAGGGGCGCTGCTGAACACCTTCCCATGCATGAGACTGCCCCACAGCAAAGGATTATTTGGCCGAAATGTCAATAGTATCAAAAAACTTCACAAACCACTTCTGACATGTTCAATCAGTAGCAGAACCTTCTCCCTACACTGCACAACTTTTTAAATGCATTTCAGTTGCGTTTTTACCTTTCTCGAAATAATAAAGCACAATACACCAAAAATGTTGCATGCTTTCTTCCACCTTCAATATTAAAATGGCTGCACAAAAATTCACCAATAACTTTTTTTAAATGCGTGCTGCTGTGACAGCTGTCACAATACAGTCTAACAAAATGGTTTCCAAGAAATTAAAGACAACTAAGCCCTGCTGGAGCCATGGAAAAGAAACATAATGGACTTTGGGGCCAGCCCAATATGAAGTCCAGTTGACAGTTTACTCAGACTTCCATACCTTTCCTCAGTGTCCTTTGTTCCCGGGCCCCACCTGGGATGTGACAGTACATTCGGCGGCCGGGCCCCTTCCGCTCCTCTGGGCCGTACCAGCGTCCCAGGTTTTCCCTGGTTTCTCCGACCCGGACAGCTCTGAGGAGGACTCCAGGCGTTTTGTACAACGTTCCTCACTTGAGACTTATCCCATGGTTTTGTCGGGATTAAGGCGGTGGGTTGTTCAGTTTCATTTCGTTTTTGGGATACAACAGAGAAAAACGCTACCTTCATCACATCCCACGAAGGGTGCACTCAACCTGATGTATCGCCGTTGCTGTTGACCATGATCACCTGGTCATTCTTACCTCCTACGTTTGATTTTGAACCGGGTGAATATACTATCTGAAGTTAAAACATAAAAAACGTAAGAACTATGTTAATTTTCTAGGGCTGCCAAAACACAAGAGATTAAAGACTGGGCAGCTTCAACAACAGAGTTTATTTTCTCAGAACTCTGGAGGCTGGAAGTCCCAGGACAAGGTGCCAGCAGTCCTGGGTTCCTCTGCGGCCTCTCTCCTTGGTTTGAGGGTGGTCGCCCTCTTGCAGGTTCTTCATGGGGTCTTTTCTCCACACGCACCTCCCTTGTGTCCATCTCTCTTTATAAGAACACCAGGCACACTGGCGTAAGGCACACCTGTAAGACCTTTGTCCAACCTCAGTTACCTCTTTAGAGGTCCTACTTCCAAATGCAGTCACTTTCGGAGGTACAGTAGGGGGTTAGGACTTCCACATATGGATCTTGGAGGGGACACAATTCAGTCCCTAACAAGACCCTTTTTAGCGGGGGACCCAATCTACCTTTTCAAGTTCATCACCCATGCCCCCAGCACCCCACACCTAGATCTTATACCCCAGTCATCCAAAACCCTGGCCACTCCCTCGTCCTTGTCACTCTCCTCCCTGTGCCTGAAAGAGCACTGTCATCTTCCTCAAGAAGTACTACCCTGTTCTTGTCCCAATTCACATCCTTCCTCTTCTTTAAGGGTATCCCAGATCCCCCCAGGACTCATCTCTACTGCCTTCTTCCAGGCTGAGTCCTGGGTCACTTGTCACAACCTGCCACCTTAGACCTGGCAACACACCTGTTCCCCTAGGGGCCAGCAAGCCTGCTCAGGGAACAAGTGTTGACTGAGTTTCTCCTGTGTCTCCGGCACCGGCCCAGGCCCTGGCCACACGACTTCAAACAACGCAGACAAGGTCCCTGTGCTCTTGGAGCTTGCATTCTGGTCAGGGAAAAAGGTGATAAAACACAAAGAAAGTAACTTCAGACAGTGGTGTGTGTACTAAAAAAATAATAGAGCCATACAATATGACAGAGACAGCTGCTTTTGCCAAAGGGTAACATTGGAGTTGGAACCGCATACCTAGCAGCCAGGTGCACCCATGCTTGTGTGTTGGGGGAGGGGGAGGGACAGTGGGCTCACAGGCAGGGCAGGGAGAGAGTGCAGGGAAGCGAGGCCTGGGCTGGGTGTGTGCGCACCACGATCGGTCTGGGTTTTACTTTGGCGGTTTTCCAGGGGAGTGGAGAGAGCTGACCTGTTTTCCAGTGCCCAGTGGGCACTGTGGGGAGGCTGGCTGGCATGGGGAGGAAGAAGGGAGGCCCTTTAGGAGTGGAGGTGGTGAGTGTGGGGAAGGGATCCCATTTAGGTTGTGCTTTGAGGAGTGAGACTCGGGGAGAAGAGAAAGGAAAAACCCAGAATGGCCCCCAGGATTCTGCCCAGGGCTGGGGGAGGGAGGTGTGGCCCAGGCTGCTGGGCATCCACAGAGCCCCCAGCATGCCTAGTGAGCTAGGGACATGCCCAGTGTGGCTGTCCTGCTGTGCCTGGCCTGCCTCCAGAGGGACAGGACCCCCTTTCACAGTCCAGTCTGGGCCCCTGCCCCATCCTGCTGTCCATCATCCAGCACTGAGGCCAGACGCTGGCCACACCCAGGGCCTCTCTGCCCACCACCCCCAGCTGCTTCTCCTCCTGCTCCTCCCCAGCCAGCGTCACCTTGGTCACTCTAGTTCCCTACAGACTGAAGGACCTTTCTAAAGTGAAAATCGGACATGGCCATGGCCCTAGTGGGACCCCTACGTGGCTCCCCACAGCTCTCAGGGGCCAGGGGGCCAGGTAGTTAGACCCCTGGGGCTTAGGCCTCTTGCTCCCCAGCCCCGGGCCTCCCATCCCTGCCAGACAGCCCTCCACCCCACAATCCCGATGCTCCCATTTCCCTGAGTGTGGGGGTGGGGCCAGTGGGGACGCGGGCTCCTGTTCCGCCCCCGCAGTTCCCGGGAAACCTGTTTCCCCAAGCGTTGGCTGCGAACCAGTTGCGGTTCCATTAGCTCCTCCGGGGCATTAAGTAATAATGTTGGACTCAAGGTTGGAGAACTGGGTGTGAGTGAACACAGCCAGCGATCTGCTCTTTGGGTTCTGGTTGGCCGCGCCGCCCTGGGTCCCCGGCGGCCCGCACGCAATCGTGGCAGAAGGACGCTCGCTGAGCGCTGACTCTGTGCCGCCACCGGAGGAAATGCAGCTGAAAACCGAGCGACCCACACGGGCCTGGGGCGGCGGGCGCAGGGTCGCAGCCCCGGGATGCGTGCGGCCTGTGGAGGAGGGGCGGCGTGGCCTGGACGCAGCAGGGCTCAGCTCACCCTGCGGGGACGCCCTGAGGCAGTTCTCTGCAGCCCAGCTAGGTCTCATCACGTGCCCCGGCCTTCGCTCCACGGCCAGGACTCGAACCTAGTGGACCAGGTCATTGGCCGCGGTGGTGGTGCCAAGCGAGCTCCTCCCTGTCCCGAGGCGTCCTGCAGGCTCCCGGGATCCCCGGCTCCGCCCTTTTGGGCGGGGCGTCGGGCGTGGGGGCGGGGCCTATAGCCTTGGGAGAATCTGTGGTGCACGCAGAGCGGATTCTGGCCTGCGGCCTAAAACCTCAGGCTCCCTTCCTCCGAGGATCCGCCCTGGGGCCTGGGGGCGGGGTGGGGGGAGGGCGTGGAGACCCACCTGTGCTGGGTCCGGACGCGCATTGATTCGCCCATTTCTGACCTTTACTGTGACCGTGGTGCCAGACTTGGAGGTCGCAGACCCTGCCCGGGGAGGCTTGTTGGAGGTGGTGGCAGAACGCGACTTGGCCCCAGGTCGTTTGTCCTCCCCAAGCCTCCCACCTCGGGCACCTCCTTCCGGCGCTCCGCTGTAGCGCGTCTTCGAGACCATCCCGCGCAGCTGCAGTGCTGGTCCGGATCAGCCCTCCCTCCCCCAGCGCTCGGACACTTCAGGTGCTTCCAGTTTCCGCCATTATTCATGCCACTGTCACATCATTCAGGGTCCCGTGGGAAAACAGATGGCTTCCGCAAATTAGGGAAATTCCAGGAGGGTTATTTTCAAAGCAGGACTGCCTACAGAGGGGGCGGGATGGGGGCAGGGGAGCCGCAGAGAGAGCACAAGACTCCAGGGCCAGCACAGGTGACAGCTACCACCACCAGGGCTGGAAGCAGGTGAGAGAGGAAGTCTCTGACAAACGATAGAAGAGTCACCAAGAGGTGGCCCGACCCCGACAGCGTTAACTTTCGGTTAGGTGACACAGGCTGTCCAAGGCCACCCCACAGGGAGAAGCCAGATCTGTCTTCTGACCTCCCACAGGGCACTTCTCTGTGCAAAGCCCCCGGGGTGCGGAGGACTGGGAAGTGTGGAGGCAGTGAGGGGACAGGGGCCTGCGCAGGTGCAGAGGCAAGATTCGGACAGTTGTGACTCTGCACACGTCTTGCTTTATTTATGAGTTCAGCATCCATTCTGCAATAGCTAATTGCATATTTTGTAACTAGAAGTTAACAGAATGTGCTTCCACATAGCATTGCACCTGGGACCGTGGGCTGTGGAGCTAGACCACCTGCTACTTAGTTCTAGAGCCTGGGTAATTTGGGGCAAGTTACACAACTTGTCTCAGTCTGCTCATCTGTCTTATGGGGGTATTTACAGGGCCCGCCTCAAAAGATTTTTGTCTGGATGGTATAAAATGATAGGTTGGTACACACTGAATGCCACGTAGCCCTGTTACCCTGCACTGGGTGAGACACTGCTGCCAGGTGGGGAGGGTCCCCGGTCTCCAGAGACACTGTGGTCACCAGATGACCTGCAGCCAGGTGCCCCGGCAGGCCAGCCTGCCCTTGAAACTCCCCTCCCGCTGAAGAGCGGCGCGTCCTCTCTCTGGCTCATCCCCCTCATCCTCCTCCGCACAGATGCACAGGCAGGGACACGAGCTGGAACAGGGAGATCTGTTCTTCTTGCTGAAAACAAAGGAGGCAGCTGGTGGGGGGGCCCCTCTTGGTGCTCAGAGATAGTGTAACTGCTGCTGTTTGTCCTGGGGTGCCTGAGACGCTTCTGGACAAATCCAGGGCACTGCTCCCAAGTGAAGGAGGACGATGCTGGACCTGCCTCCGAGGGACTCTGAAGGGAAATCGTCCATCTCTAAGCTTGCCTGCTTAACCAGGCAGGCGGCTCAGCGGAATGAGTGGGAAGAAGCCGCCCAGGCCATCTGGAGCCCGCGGGGGGATGCTGGTCTGGACCACGGGTCTGTCTGGGCCAGAAGGGGGGGTTCACACGCGGTCACACTCTCACACACCACCTGGTGCGGATGGCAGTGCAGCACTTGCTTCTGGTCCCCTTGGGACTGGCTTCTACTCTTTGTGTGTGACGTAGTGATGGGTGGGAGTCAGCAAGGCCCGCTCCACATTCCGTCTCAACCAAACGTGCAAAAACAACCCTGTACAGACAGAGTGCCTGGCTTTCTCCGTGTTTAAAATCCATTCTCGTTTTTATCAAAATCACCCACAGACTTGATTTTTATCCAGACAAACAGTATGCAAAGGCTTCTGATGAGGCAGCAGGCCCAGGCCCGTCCCCGAGTCACACCCTGGGGCCCGTCCCTTTCAGTTTCTGCTGTGGTGTGGTGCGCGTGCGTGTGTCACCTTCCTCTTTGTAAGTGGTGCCTTACACTGCTGTGTCTTGAGTTTTCAACTCGAGACATCATGACTGATGGTAGCAGCCTTACGCGCCCTCTCCCGACACATCTTTTCCCTTTTCACGCACACTCACGTCTATGTTTGGTCTGGACAGTGTGTAGGACCCATTGTTGTGTACGTGTGAACACGGCTCACTGCTGAGCCAAGGAGTGTGCAAGACTAGTCTGCTGTAGCAGGTGTGTTATGAGCGAGAACAAGCTCCCAGGTGGCTGGTAGGCAGGGGTGAGCTGGCAATGTAACCCAGAAGTCAAATTATTCGTGACAGTCTTCTCCGGACGGACTTCCGATTCATGATTGGAAGCCATCGGAAAAAGCAGTCCCACTGTTAAAAAGAGGGCTTTCACGATACATGAAGGCCTTAAAAATAGGCTCAAAAGTCCCACGGAAAAGCGTCCCCTCAGGGCGAGGGTGGCGTGGTGTCAAACCACTCCCTCCCACCAACCCCGTTCAGTCCTCCCGGGCAAGCTGAGCCTGCAGATGAGGAAACCGCAAAGAATTCCCTCAGATTAGGACAATTCGCTTGCTTTTTATTGTGTCGTCAGGGAAGGCTCCCTCTAGACTGTGCTTCTGCTGTTGACAAGACCGGTCTCTTTCAGAGGTGAGTCTCTCCGAGGGTCACCCTCTCCCTGGAGGAAGCAAAAGCCTGAAGGCCAAGTCTGCCAAGGAGGGACCCGCCGTGACTGTAGGTGCTAGTGTCCGAGGGGAAGTGCCTGTTGGCACCTGTGTTAGAATCTTTGTTGTTTTCGGTCAGTCTCTGGGTGCAACGCTCTAAGGTGCAAGACACGACGATCTCATAAAGGACTTGCATCCAGAATATGTAAAGAGCTCTTATAACTCAACAGTAAGACAAACAACCTAATAAAAATGAGCAGAAGGCTTGAAGAGACACTTCAGCAAACACATGGATGGATGACATATGAGCACAGGAAAGGGGCAGTGGTCATCATCAGCAAGACGGCATCACACACCTGCTTAAGGGCTAGCGTGGAGAAGGCTGCGGTGTCCCGCGGTGTCCTGCGCTGCCCTGCGCTGCCCGGGAGGCGGGGCACCCGGAAGTCCTGCCCCACTGGTGACAGTCCACCCTGGCTCAGCCCCTTTGGGATGCAATTTGGTATTTTCTTTTTCTACTTTTTTAAAACTTTTTTTAAATTGTTGTTCAAGTACAGTTTTCTGCCTTTTCCCTGCACCCCTCCCCCCTTTTTTTTACTTTTTAAAAAACCAACAATTTTGAGAGAGAGAGAGGAAGGGGGGCAAAGAAACTCGGATGCGAAAGAGAAGCATTCATCAGTTGCTGCCTGCATGTGCCCTGACCGGGAAACAAACCCGCAACCTTTCGGTGATGCTTCAGCCAACTAAGCCACACCAGCCAGGGCTCTGGGAGTTTTTCCTAAAATTCTCTTTGATAACGTAATGTCTTCTGTTTTCTATTGTTTTGTTTCTGCAGAGTCCCTGGCATTCAGATGTCGGGCCTCCATTCAGTCTCTCAACTCCCCCCCCCCCCCTCTCTCTCTCTGTGTCTGAAAGATTTCCTTGGTTTGGGGAAACGACCACAAGACAACCTGATCCACGTCCACGTTTTAAACGCTGGTTATGCATCCACGGGCCCCAACGCCACATCGCCAGCCTGGATTTGCCCCCTGAATCCATGTCCCCCTATCCGGCCACCTTCTCAGCATGTCCGCCACCAAACCCCTGGTTTCTAACTCCCTGGGTCACAGCCCCTAAAAGATAACCACACCCGAATCCGCAGAACCTACGGCTGTTACCTTGTACGGCAAAAAAAGACTTGCAGGTGTGATAGGTTAAGGGGGTTGAGACGGGAGCCAAGTCTAAATTATCCAGGTGGCTTCTACAGGTAATCACAAGTCCTTACGAAAGGTAGGCCAGCCCTGGCTGGTGTGGTTCAGTGGCCTGAGCTCCAGCCTGTGGACCCAAGGGGCTCCGGTTCAGTTCCCAGTCAGGGCACATGCCCGGGTTGCCGGCCAGGTTCTCGGTTGGCTGATACCTGTCTCTCTTCCCACATCCGACGTCTCTCTCCCTGTGGTCCTCCCTTCCTTCCCCTCTCTCTATAAGCCAATAGATAAAATCTTAAAAAATAAAATAAAATCAGTAAGATTATTTCTCTCTCTTCAGACACTCTCCCTGGCTCCCCACCTGCCTGTGTGGCCAGGAAGGGGGCACACAGAAAGGGCCCTCACAGGCCCACTTGAGGTAACCCCCCGGGGCAGCCTTTTGAAGCAAGTCACACCCACCCTCGGGGGAGCACGTCCTGCCCCCTGTCCTGCGATCCATGCCCGCTGTGCTTTTCCCACCTCCCGGTGGTCTTCCTTGCCTCCCTCCGTCACTGCAGTGGAATGAAAGGGGCTGCAAGCTGTTATTCTGCAGGCACTTGAGCGCTTGCTCCTTCACCTGCCATTGCTGAGGCTGTCCCTCCCTGCGCCCAACCCGGCCCACTATTTGCCCGGCCCACTATGTGCCAGCTTCAATGTTCCCTGCAGCACTCCAGATGGTGTTCCACACGGGTTTGGTGTGTGTGTGTTTTTTTAAGTACATTTATTAGAGCTGGGGGCTGTGAAACCAGGAAGGGTTGGGGCAGAATCGGCAGCAGGAGAGCCCAGGCGGGGCTGCCCTGTCTGCCTGGGAAATCAGAGAAAAGGGGCCTTGGGGACAGGTCAAGGGATTAGCTCCGGAGGAGCCTCCTCTGCCCACTGCGCCCCCGGTTGCAAGTCCTATGGGGTCCCTTGGAGTTTAGGAGATGCGTGCCTGTGGGGGACAGGGGGAGGGAAAGGCGGGGCGTGCTTTGGGGAGAGGGAGCACCTACTCAGACTTTAAAGTCTGTCCCTTACTGCCAGAGCAGGCGCTCCGTGAGGGAGAAATCTCCCCAGTGACCAGCACATGGTAGGTGCCTAAGGAGCACACTGGGTGGACAGGTGGACGAGGGAGTGAGCAGGTGAGCGAGGGACGACTGGCTTTCTTCCTCGGACCCGGCATCTCCTCCTCCTGCTGCCTGTCACCTTCAAAACCGGTGCCAGAAGTGGGTGCGCTTGGGCTCTCTGCTGCCCTGTCCCCTTGCTGCCAGCCCCGCACTGCAGCCGCAGCCACCAGCTGCCGCCCGCCCAGCCGGCGCCTTCCATTTCCTGGCCCCCTTCCTCCTTCCTGGCACTTTTCAACTCAGGGAGTCTGGGACCCTCGGACGAAGGGACTGCAACTGCCACTCCTACTTTTAGGTGAGTGAGTAGAGTCAGAGAGGTTGAGCATCTTGCCCAAGACCACACAGCTGCTGAGCGCAGGGCAAGGCCTTGAACCTGAGTTGCGTGGCTCTAGCAGCTCTCGTGCCCCTGGCTGGGTGGGCGTCCAGGTCCCAGAAGGCTGAGGGGGAGCTCGGAGTTGTTTCTGGGACCAGGCTGTAGGGCGGGCTGAGCCGAGAGCCAAGTGCTTCGGGGGCTGTGACTGGGACGCGCTGTCCTTCCTGGGGCTTCCAGACCCTTGGCCTCCAGCTGGGCAGAGGCCTCACAGGCACCTGGGCAGCAGTACAGGCCCTGGGAGAGGGGCAGTGCAGGGACCTTCATCCCGGAAGGTGACAGGCCATACTTAGCAGTGACAGGTGCCGGCCATTCAGGTTCCAATAGCCAGGACCACCTGGCAGGGCTCTGAGGAGGGGCTGGGCTAGACCTGGCGGAGTGGCGAGGGGCTCAGTGCTGGAGAGACACCGGGAGGGGCCCTGCCTGGCGGAGGCCTTCCCGACAACTCCTGCTGCCCCCTGACCTCCCCGAAGGTCACGTGTGGACTTGCCCGTAGCGAGGAGCTGCAGCCAGTCTAGGCCCAGCCCTCTGGGGCGCTTCTACACATAGAAGCTTAACCTCTGCACAGCCTCTGGCAACGGAGTGCGGCCGTCATCCCACTTGGAGGACGAGGAAACTGAGGCCCAGAGAGGACTGACGACCTCAGCAGGCTGGGTGGGGCGGCGCCCTCAGCCCCCACGGGCAGCTCAGCTGTGTCTGCTGTCCCACCATCCACGAGCCCTTTCCTGAGGCCCAGCCCCAGGAGTGGCTGCAGTGCCAGGTGGGAGGCGGGGCTGCAGACAGCAGTCTCGCCGGGGCCTGTTGGCCTGGAACACAATCCACCTGGTTAGTTGTTGGACTCAGATTTCTCATCTCCGAGGCCGGGTGTCTCCTGCGCTGGCCAGCTGGGGGGAGTCCATGGAGCCGGCTCCTGGGGACCCCCCTGCAGTGGCGCCCCTGGGCCCCGCCCGCGGCCTTCCTAGCTGGAGGCCACGGACGAAGCTCACTCCTGGGGGGCAGCAGTGCTGTGCCGGGGGCCAGCCTTGCAGGCAAACAGAAGCGGGGCCTCCTTGGTGCCCCTCCAGAAGTGCCCTGCTGGTGACCTGAGAGGTCCCGTGTACGAAAGGGGTCGGGGTCCCTGCTCCCTACTGCCCCCGGCTCCTGATTCCCTAGGTCCATTCTAGCTCCTCAGGACTGACCCTGCCCCTCAGGCCTCTCCCGGTCACCCTTTCTCCCACCTCCCTACCAGGTGCCTTTACTCCTGGCACCTGACCCCAGGGTGCCCTTGGCTCCATCTTTGGTTAGAACTTCTGGTTTTCAAGGCCCAGCTCGGATACTCCCTCCTCTGCCCTGGTCCCTGAACCTTCTCATTTTGTCTACTGCAGGCACTGAGCCGCCCACTTCCCAGCCTTTATCTCCTGGAATCCCATCAACAACCAGACACAGCCTCGGGGAGCTCAGCTTTGCCTCCACTTCCTGCTCCCAAACCCTGGGCAGGCCACCGAGAAGGGCGTGGGCTGGGCCCTGCTCCTCTCTCCTGGGAGGCCGCCCAGAGCTTCACCGCGCAGTCTCTCTTGGACTGGCTCCCCAGGGATGCAGGGAGGGGTCCTGGGCACTCTGCCCCTTCCCAGTCCCCGGGGGCACACTCCCGTCCCACCCAGGCTTGGGCCACCCTGCATGGCTGCTCTCTGACAGTGAGTGACTTGCACCACTCTGACCTTCCTCCTTCTCCTCTCTGAACTGACGATGACAGGACTTACCTGAAGGCCCAGGTGTTGCAATGAGTCAGGCCTTTGTAACTTAATAGGCTTCATACCTACAGGTAGGTAGTTACCAGTAGCTGCTCCTAATGATAACCGATCTGTTCAACAACCAGGCGGTGGGCGAGCCCAGTGATGGCCTGGGGATGAGGGAGGTGAGGCAGCGTCACCACCCTGCCCTCTCCTTCCCTCTTCCCTGTCGACTGTCCCCTACACCACCTTCCTAGCACGCATTTGTCCCTCCACGGGGCCTGCACTCTTCTGTGACCCTACCACTCCATAAGGGCCTGGTACCCAGAAGGGCACGGGGTGGGGTTAGGGCGAGGAAGGGTCTCGGAAATCTTCCACTCGCTCTCACTTTACGGACGGAAAGCCGAGGCCCTGGGAAGTCGGCTGCAGGCCCCAGGACACAGTGAAGTGGGGCAGCACCAGGCGGCCACAAGCCAAGCCAGGGACCTTAAACCAGGTCTTCGGTTTGATCTCAGGCGGGGATCTGGGTTCCGGAAGGCTCCAAGGGCTGCAGTTACAGGCCAGTTTTCAGGCCAGTGTGCAGGGCATCCTGGGGACACAGCCGCACGCTGGCCTGCGCCTGCCCCGACCAGAGCTTGGGTGTCTGGGTGTCCACAGCACCCTGGGCAGCTAGGGTGCCGGGTTGGGTGAGCCACACTCCAGAAAGGGATTTTGGGAAAGTGCTCTGCTGGGTCTCCAAGGAAAGGGACAGGGTCCCAAATGGCTATAGTGGCACGAGTCATCCCCAGGCATCCTGGGGCGAGCACTGGAGGCCCTCCCCAGCCCCCAGTCCCACTGCTGCAGCCCCTCAGTCCCTGCCCACTCAGCCATAATCCTTTCCACAGCCCAGGATGTCCCTCACTGGGCTACCTGTCCCCAACTGCTGTCTTCCTGGGTGTTCACAGAGCAGACGCTGAAACCCAGGGCGGACCCTTCTTGCCCCCAGTGTCTGCAGGGTAAAGTCCCACACCTGTTGGTGATGTTCAAGGCCTTCCATCTCTACCTTCGAGTCTGCACTGCCCTTAAGTGGGGAGATAGGGAGTGTCCCCCAGGAGGAGGGGGCCAGCTGCCCTGAGCGGCTGGGCCGTGCACAGTTTTCCTGGCTGAGGTTGGGTGTGTGTGAGGGCACCTGCATGTGCTGTGGGTGTGATGTGGCAAGTCTGGTGAGAGCACTGAGCTGCTCTGGGATATTCCCAAGAGCTCCTGCTGCTGGGCCACATCTGGGACCAGCTTCTCTTCCGCCCCCTCATAGCACCCGGGCTTCTCGGGCTCCGCCTTCCACTCTCCCCAGGCCCAAGCCTCAGAGAGCTGGGCAGGAAGTATCCGGCCTTGGTCAGGACGGTAGGGGGGCCCACGACTGGGCTTTCCACGCAGGTGGAGTCTCAGGTCTAGCCAACTCCCCACCCCCAGATGGCTGAAGCCACCGAACCGGGCTTTCGCCTGCCCCACCCCCAGCTCCAGCCCCGCACTGGGGGCCGAGCCAGAGTCGAGGCTTGCAGTCTAGAGGCAGAGCCCTTGTAAGGTCCACTCCACCTAAGGGCTCCCACCCCTGATTCTGTCCTCGCTCTGGCCACTGTCCAAGAGATTCTTCGGGCTGCAGCCTTGTTCTTGGTCCCACCCCCTAGTCACCCACTGCCAGCTGGACCAAGGACACATAGGAGGGTTCCTATGCCTGTTGCTGGCTCTGACCACTTGCTGGGTGGGCCCTGGCACCATCTTCCCTGGGCTCGGCCTCTGGATACTGGCTGCTCAGGGGGAATCACCCACTAATAAAGCAGTGGCCCCCAGGTGTGTGCAGGTCAGCAGGCAGCCCCTGTGATGGCTGTGGCTGGTGTCCATGTCCCTTGTCTGGGCTCCGAGGAGAAGCCCAGGTGGCGCCAGCTCCTTGAATGGAGGGACCTGACCGGCACAGCCGTCTGCTGGGGCGGAGGTGCCTCACAGAGCCGCAGGTGCGCAGGCCTGAGCCCTCCTCAGGCCTGTCCTGCGGGCCGTCACACTTTGGCTCCAGGATTAGACAAGGTCCAGCCGGCAGGCCCCTCCACGCCCCGGTGACTGTTCCAGGTGGGGAGATCAGGTAGCGGGCCAGCGGCATCTGGGCGCCACGCTGGCTCTGAGGACAGCCCCGCGAGAGGGGGCGCGCACACCTGGTGAGGACCCCAAGGCTGGCGCGGAGCACCAGCGGGGGGCGTGGTCTCGGGGGGCGGGGGCGGGGCCTGCTGAAAAGCTGGGCGCTGCGGGCGGCTGGTGGCTTTCGAGGGCGCCCCTGCCGGCCACACTTCCTTCCCGTTTGGGGTCTTCTGTCTCGCCAGGCGTGGTCCCGCGGGGGCCCTCCATGCCCGTATCCCGCCCTCATCCCGCCCCCCCACCTCTGATCCAGCGACCTGGACGTGGCGACAATGACAGTGTGAACAATAAGGGACGCTTTGGCTCTCCCCGCGGCACCTTCCGCCTTTCCCAGGCCCCCGCCCTGGGAGCGTTCCCAGCAGACATCCCGCCCGAGTCTCCAGGCTTCCGCCTCCGTCCAGGACCTCCTACCAGCCACTGACACCCCTGGCTCAGCCCTCCTCGCCGGCCAGTCCCTCCTCAAAAGCGCCTTTTCCCAAGAGGACCCGGTCCTCCACCTCCTTCTAAACACAGCCCGCGACCTCCGCGCAGGGGGCCTCCGCGCAGGGGAGGCGCCAAGGCCCGAAGGCGAGGCAGCGGGCAGGCCAGGCAGATGTGCTGCCGCTGAGGGACAGAGCTGGGCCGCTTCCACAATGACCACCAGCAGCGTGGCTCAACGTGGCCATGAGACCCGGCCGAGCCCCTTCCTGAGGACGCAGTGGTGTGGCGTGTCCCTGAGCGGCCGGCAACCCGAGAAGGGGGCCATTCCCCCCAGCAGCGAGGGGCCCACAGGAGGCAGGGCCACGTCTCATTTCTGGGTGTTCCCCTCCACCCAAACCACTCCTGGGGGGCCCTGGGTTTTTTAAGGGAAGAAGGTTTCTGTAGCCACAGCCTGGTTAGCAAAATGGCCCCCCAGGGAGAGGCCCCAGCACCTCTCTCACAGTGGGCTTGGGGTCCACCCACGAGAGAAAGATGAAGCCCTGGGGTGCTCATAGCTGGCCTGGCCAGGCCAGGGGTCCCCGGTGCAGTCCGTGCCTGTGCGTGAAGCTCACAGAAAGCAGCCGGCGTGGACACCAGCCCTGCTCTGTGTGCCAGGGCCGGTCGGCACTGTCTCACCCACAGGCCCCGGGGCGGGTCTTTGGCCCACAGCTGCTTCCCCAGGGCCGAGAACCCTGTCTGACTTGTACCCAGGGAGCAGGAAGCTCTTGTCTGACCCCCCAGGAGCATTACCTGGTGGTCGTTTTTCCCACTCACATAGGCGGATGAGGGGGGCCCAGTGCAGTCCCTGCCCGAGGCTGAGCCCTGTTGGAGATGCAGCCCGGCACCCGGGCCGGGGGTGCCGTGGGGCCCCAGCTCATCCTGGAGGCCAGGGTGTCTGCCAGAGTCCCTGAAAACAGTGTCTGCAGAGGGCGTCTGGGGACGCTGTGCCGTCTTTACTGGTGGTGGCGCCATGCCAACCCCCTTCCCCCAGCTGGGCGATTTGGCCTGCGGACCACCCAGGTTCTCCAGGTCTCAGCTGCCCTGGCTCCCAGGCCGTTTGTTCAAGGGTCCTCCTCACAGTCTCCCCAAAACAGAAAGTCTCCCTTGGTGCTCTCAAGGGTGACCTTTGCCCAACACTTCTGACCCCATGTGCTCCCTGCTGGGTTACAGGTCAGTCTGGTCCTCGCAGTGGGTGTCCCCTGAGGGCAAGTCCCAAGGGGCCGAATCCAAGGGAGCACCTTCAAGGAGTGGATGGAGGGATGGAGGGATGGATGGATGGATGGGTGGATAAATGGATGGATGGGTGGGTGGAGAAAGAGAGGAAGGAAGGAAGGAGAGAAGAGAAGGGGGCGGTGAATAGACAGGTGGGTGGGGGATGGGCAGGTGGCTGGAGAGGTGGGTGGGGGGTGGACAGGTGGGTGGGGGGGATGCGCAGGTGGATGGGGGGCATGTCCCCAACAGAGGCCAGCAGAACATCCTTGCTCCCCGCACCCCTGAAGTACTCCAGGACGTCAGCCCAGCAGAGCCCAGAGGCTGCCCACACAATGTCTGAGCAGGTGAAGTGTAACCTGCGGGAGGCGGGGTTCGGGGGGCAGGAGAGCTGCCTTTGCTGTTGAGGGCTTTCCCTGGGAGAAGGCGAGGACGCCTCCTTCTGCCCTGTGACCAGGGGTGACCGAGGACTGGTGGCTGAAGCGGCAGGGAGGTGATTGGTGCCTCGAGACAAGGCAGCGGCCAGTGTGCACGCCTCTCTTGCTCACATGTAAAAAGCAGCCAATTGTCCTGCTAACTCACAATTTCCGTTCTGAGACGGACGGCGACCCCAAGCATTTTGTAACTGACAAAGGGCCTTCTTCATGCAAGCCACCCACAGTCACACCGAGTCCCTCGGAGGTACTACTGGCACAAAGCTGAGCTGTGCCCCCACTCCCCCCGTTCCCCCCACCCCAGGTGGGTCTCCCATCTCCGAGAGCTGCGCTCCCCTCACAGTTGCCCCGGCAGCTCTGCAGGACACGTCTGCCTTGTGTCGCTGATGTGGCAGGTTTCAGTCCTCGATGTGAAAGGGGGACATTTAACTGCCTTGCCCTCCTACCTTCCGTGTTTGTGTGATAGCTTTTGTTTCTCGCACTGCTTTTTTGGTGACTTTAAATGGCCTTCCTTCCGTCATACAATCCAGCAACTCCACTGCTGGGTGGACACCTAAGGGGTGGAGACGTGTCCACACAGGAACCCGGGTGTGGGTGTGTGTCGGCACCATCATTCACAGCTGCCGAAAGGTGGAAACAGCCCGGCGGTCCACCAGCTGATGAGCGGACCAGTGTGGTCTGCCCGCGCCCCAGAGTGCTCTTCAGCCGTCAGGGGACACGAGATGTGGAGTGAAAGGAGCCAGATACACAAACCGCGTGGATCGTCCACAGAAGGCAGCTCCCTGGTCGCCAGAGGCTGGCTGCTGATGCGGAAAGGGTTTCTTCCCGGGGTGGGGAGAATGGCGGGGTCAGATGGCGGGGGTGGGGTACAGCTGAGTGTATGAGAACCCCAACGGCACGCTTTGGAGGGTACATTTTACGGTAGGCAAATTGCAGATCGATAGAACTGTTACACAGCATAGATATGTACAGATATATAAATATGCTTTCACGCTGGCTGCTGACCCCCCTCCTGAAGACGAGGTCCCTGGTGCTTCGGGCTGTGCCCCCGCCGTCAGCCCCCAGCAGCAGGGAGCAGGAGGCGGAGGTCAGAGGACCTTGCAAAGGAGCAGAGTCCTGTTGTCATCGTAATTGTGACCAAGACGGTGGCTGCCTGTGGGGCACGCCCTGTGCTGAGGTGACAGGGTTGGGTGTCTTCCATGTGTCCTCTCCTTCAGCGTCAGGACGACCTTGAGGCCAGGTTCCTCAACCCCACTTTACTGCCTGGGAAACTGAGGCCGGGAGACGTCCTGTGGCAGCCGGAAAGCGGCAGAGCTGGGGCTGGAGCCGAGGCCTCTCGAATGTACCTCCAAAGCTCTCCACCACCGGGGAGCACGGCCCGCATTTGCTTTCTGTAGCCCAACAGGGATTTTCTTACACTGGCGCCAGGACACCCATTCGTTTCTCAGGGTTGAAGCTCTTGGAGAAAGGCAGGCCCCTCCCCGAGGGCTGCCCCTCGGTGCAGAGGAGGCATTAGAGGCAGAGCCCTGCCCAGCCCCTCTCGGGCGGGCACCAGGAGGCTCCGACCCCCCTGGGACCTCCATCCCGACTTCAGGTGTGTGTAACCGGTACCGTGACCTTGACCTGCTGAGCGACGGACAATGGGAGCCTGTTTGCCGACTGGAGCGCCTGGATTAGACAATACCGAGCTTTGCTTGGAAGGAGGAGTGTTCCCCCTCCCCCGCTGGGCGGCCGGTCACTGAGCTCCCACCGATCTCTTCTCTCTGAGGCCGATTTTACAGGTTAATCATTAACAGGCACTTTTGGCCTTAGGTTGCAGGTTGGAATTTGGGAGCTGCGCCCAGGACCCATTATCTCAGACACATTATTTTGTGTAAAATCACTTTTAGCTGCCATTAGCTGATAAAGCTGAAATAAAGAGGGGTCTATTAACCAGGACTGGTCTCTTGGCATGGGGGCTCCATGGGGGGGGGATAACTGAGAGACCTGCTGTTTGGGGGCTGGGAGACAGCTTCTAGAGAGTTCGCCTGGGAGCGGGCCCGGCTGTGGCCCCTCCTGTGGTTTCGGGGGTTGGGCAGGTCCAGCAGAGACTGGAACGTTGGTGTCCACCTGGGCCGTTGGTTCTATGGTCTCTGGTCCCTGCGTGAGAAGCCGCTGGGATACACAGCTCCCCGACCCTCCTGGCCCTGGGAGGAGGGGCTGTCCCCCAGGAGGAGCAGCGAGCTCTGAGTCCCTGCAGGAGTGAGCACCCTGATCCAGTGTGGATTCCAGCTCGGCCATCGGTCAAAGCTGGACGTCGCCTCCTGGCCCTGACCCCTGTGCCAGCAGGCCCGATGCCCCCCCCATTCTTGTGCCCTCTCCTTAGAACAGCCCCCACAGGCACAGGGGCCTCCCACCCGCCAGCCCCCCTGCCGCCTTTCTGCTGCCTTGGCATTTTGGGGGCGGCTGGGGGAAGGGGTGCTGGTTTAGAGAGGCCCACCGCGGAGGCTGGGGCCCTCCCCATCCCCCTCACAGGACCCTCAAGCCCAGCCCCAGGCTTCATCTCCAGAGTCCCCGGAGTTCCTGCCCTGGTGGCTCTCCCTCTCCACACCCTCGCTGCCCAGTTGCCCCTCTGGGTACACACAGACCACCGCCTGGACTGAAGTGCTGCCTACCCGAGGGTCACGGTCACAGTGCCCATTGAGGCATCAAGACCGTCTGGGTGTCCCCGACCCTCTGCCCGCTTGTGCCAGGCACCTGAGACCTGAAGCCCCCAAACCCACCCCTGGCCACAGCTCCCCTCAGGTGCCACCAAGCTCTGCCTGTCTCATCCCCCACCACAGTGGCACGCCTGGCAGGCTGGTCGCCTTGGTCCTGCTCAGAGATGACACACGGCCGCACAGCCTCAGCCATGTGCCCTTGTGAGCTGAGGGGCCACAGGCTCTCAGACTGAGAAGGGCCAGATGGGTGGGTGCCAGCCGGAGCCTGGGAGCAGCCATGGCCACCGTCTGTTTTCCCCAAACTGTCCTGCCTCCCCAGGGGGCTGTGCTCCACAGCCCTGGTCCCCACTGTCCGGCGGGGCGTTTGGGCCTGCCTGCCCCTAGCTCCAGCGGGCCAGACACTCCCAGAGGCTCTGCAGGCAGGCTGTGTGCCGGCCTTGCCCGGCACCGGAAGGCTGACCGGGGCTACAGGATGGGCACACCCATTCGGGGCTTGTCCACGGCCTCCCTGGGAGCTTTCCTGGAATCCAGGAAGTAAAGGGGGGCAGGGCCAGAGCCCCCAGGGGTTTGCCCCCCAGACCCGGCTGCCGAGAGCAGGGGTCCCAAAGAAGGCTAGCAGGCTCACGGGGAGCGAGCCCTCCACGCCCCTTCCGCCTGTCCCCACCTTTGCACCCCTGTGGCCTCCAGGCCGCCAGGCCCGCTCCCTGCTTCATGTTTGCTGTGACCCGGTCTGCATGCCCCCATTTCTCAAAGTAGAGTCTTTCGATCAGTCTCTGTTATTTTCAGGACCCAGTCTTTAAAGACCTTGACCCACAAGGCAGCTAGCTACGCAGACAGGACAGGCCACTCTGCCGATGGCCTTCGCAGGAAGCAGGTTGTTATTCAGCAGCCTGGCTTCACGGAGGCGCCTCCAGACTGCGGAGGCGGAAATGTCAACTCCGGGGCAGGGACAGTGTTGTCCTGGGGCCTTCGCAGAGGGGCGTCCTCACCCAGGGCTGGGCCCGGCCGCCTGCTCCCCGCCAGGCATCCTGTGAAAACAGTTCAGTGAGAAGGCAGCACCGGCGGCCCCTCCTGCCCGGGCCCCATGGGGGCAGAAGGTGCACCCCCCCAACAGACAGGCTGTGTAAGCCGGGGCACGGGAGTGGGGGTGGATACTTTCCAGATGTTTGGGGAGCGGCCTCCTGTCCCTGCCCGCCCAGGCCTCTCCTGCTGAGAGCCCTGAGTACCTGCCAAATGATAGCGCTTGGGCCCTGGGGCAGGAGGGGCGGCAGGGAGGTTGCAGGCCTGGGCAGGGTCACACGGGCCCTGGTAGCCCCCACGGTGTGGCCCTGTGAGGACCAACGCTGGGGGTCTTGGCCTGGCCTCACCCGCCCCCTGCCGGGCTGGGGCACAGGCCCCGGCCACAACCCACTCTGACTGTGTGCCAAGTGGGACAGGCGGGGCGGGGCGGCTGCCTGTGAGCAGGAGGCCTGGCAGAGGGACCGGGCCGGCCCCTCCCTGCATACCTGACACTTCCTGGCTGCGGCCCCAGAGCGTTTGTCTCCAGAGGCCAAGCCCGGAAGCCCCTGCGCACAGGCTGCTGTGATAAGGGTGACGTGTCTCTGCAGGCAACACTCACTGACTGGCAGGCCACTCGCTTCCTGAGTCTCCGTCTCCTCATCTGTGACATGGGTGGGGGCCGGGGGTGCATCGTGGTGCTGCCTCAGCGGGGTCCTCTGGAGGAGACCAGAGGCAGACTCAGCGGGCTCGCAGTTAGGGTGTGGGCGAGGCCCCAGGGTGCAGACCAGGGTGCGCGGGGCTCACCATGGGGACAGGGCACCCCGGCGAGGGCCCCCGATGGCTGGAAGCTTTGAGACCCGAGCACACCTGTGTGCTCAGAGGCTGCGCACACAGCCTCCCGGCACGAGAGGCCGAGCCGAGAGGCCGCGCAGGGGGCCAGCAGAGCCTGGCTGCGGAGAGAGGTGGCCAGCCCCCACTGTCCGCCGGGCCTCAGGACAGCCCAGAATTCAGGACTCCCACGTTGCCCCAGAGGGGCCTCCGTGAGTGCCATCGGCCAGGGTTCAGGGAGCGCGAGCTGCAGAATCCGGCCGAGTCCCTGGAGTCCCCGCGCCCTTCTGCTTCCCCAGCGACACTGTGAGGGTGGCTGGCTGTTTCTTTACATAAGAGGACAACCAGGCTCAGACTGCGCCACCGCCGGGAACCTGAGGCACCGAAGAAGGCCGTGCGTGGCCAGTAAGGAGGACCCACCCTGTACTGTCTCCCAAACTCCTTTGGCCCCAAGAGCCCCACCCCAGTATCAGGGTGGGTGTGGCGGAGGCCTCACTCTGGTGGTCCCTCCTGCAGAGGACTGGGAGCTCGGGGGGCAGCCACAGTCACAGTGGCCTCTGTCGGGCTGCTCTGCGGGCACCAGGTTGGGGGGTGGGGCAGAGGGCAGCCTCCCCCTATTTGCCCACCCAGGTCCCCTCTGTGGAGGCTGCTGACCGTCCACCTGTGACGTTCACATTCGAGAGTGTGGATACTGGACAAAGCCCAGTGCTGAGGAGTAAGGGTCTGGCGGAGCCCCTACAGGAATAAACCAGACACGGGGACTGCCTGCGCGGCCCCACCATTCCCTTACATGGGGAGCCAGGGTCCCCCAACGTGGGCCCCCTGACTCTAGCTGACCAATCAGAATCTTCCACCTGGAAATCAGACTTCGTATTGGCCCTGGGTAAGCCTTTTCCATAAATAAATATTAAAATTGTCCTGGCTGGGGTGGCTCAGTATATTGAGTGCCAGCCTGCGAACCAAAATGTCACGGGTTTGATTCCCGGTCAGGGCACAGGCCTGAGTTACGAGCCAGGTCCCCAGTAGGGGGCGTGCGAGAGACAACCACACACTGATGTTTCTCTCCCTCTCTCCCTCCCTTCCCCTCTCTCTAAAAATAAGTTAATAAATACAATCTTGAAAAAATATATCAAAAATTGCGCTTCACAACTACGTTGGCATAACTATGAGTATACTCATATTACACACAGAGACTTTTTCCTTTCTGATTTTAGAAGAAACAAAATCATTTTGGGGGGCCCTGGCACTGGGCCTGCTGTGCCCTTGGAGACGGCAGAGCTCGCTGGTCCAGCACCTTGTCAATGGGGAGATGTCCGCTCCTCCTGGTGGGTCCCCTTGCCTCCTGGGGAGTCCAGCACTGGCGTCTCGGTGCTGGTGGTGAGAGAAGTAAGGGCCTCTCCCCGACCCCACTGTGGCCTGGACCCTGGGCGTGGCGGCGTCCATCACCGCGGCAGCCTCCTTTCCAGGTGAGGACCCTGAGACCTGGGAGCTGACCGCCCTGCGCGGGCCCAGACACAGGACCCACAGCCGGGGTCAGAGAATTCACGTGCAGGTCGTCCCTTCGAAAGAAATCAGTTTCTCCTGCTGCTGCTTCTCTGCCTCCTCAGGGCCCTCTGCATTTGCTCTCGGGCCAGGCCACGGCGGGCGACGGGGGCAGTGGACGGGACGTACTCCCCAGGGGGGCAGGGGGCACTCCGGACCCCTCCGAGCACCCCTCCGGGCTTGAGCCCAGCTCCTCCCACATGGCCCCACCACCCTGTGTGTTCCTGGCAGGAAAGCGCCCTGCTGGAGGTCGCCCTGCCAGGGGAGGGCCCCTCTGGGAGATGCGCATTCCAGGGTCCTGCCCAGACAGCAGGCCGAGGCTCGGCTCACTCAGAAGAGAGGTGCCGCCCGGCTGCCTCTGGCTCCTTGAAGAAGCCCCGGGGCCCCTTGGAGCTGCACCAGCCTCTCCCTGGAACGGGAAATGCACTGGGAAGTGTGGATGTAAAAATAGAAGCTCCAGCCAGTCCGGGCAGGCCTGGAGCCTTCCAAAGGCTGAATTGGGCATGCCGAGCATCAGGCTGGTGCCCGCCTGCTGGGCCCCCCTTCCTCCTGGGCCCCCAGTACCAGCGTGGACACAGATGGGGCCACCAAGGCCTCCGGGCTGGACACTGTGGTGGGGGCACTGTGACGTACAGGGGGGCTGGCCAGGGCCCCACAGGGCAGAGTCAGACTGCACAGTCCCTCCGGTGGCTGGCCCCGTGGAGGCACCGGGGAAGGGGGATGGGCATCGGCGTTTGGGGACGAAGGGGTTGGGGCCTCCCGCAACCTCCCCAACCAGAAGAGCTCGCCCCCCACCCCCGTGACAGCAGCGCCTTTCCAGGGTTGTCGTGAGGCTGGGGCCAACACGCACAGCACATGGCTGTGGGCACTCGAGGCCCCCTGCCGCCATGCGTCTGGCAGTGCGGGGCTGTCCTCACCTCTGCCCAGCCTGTGGCCCAGACAGGCGGACCCCTCCCAAGCTGCCTCTGACCTCTCACCTTTCCCACACAGGTTATGTGGAAGGCGCAAGGGCGAGCGGGCACTGGGCTCTCAGGGAGGGACCCAGGCTCTCCTGCCTCCGCTCTGGGAGCAGGGGATCAGGCCTGGCGCTGGGGTTCAGGCTGGAGCCAGCCCTGGGTGCTGTCTGGTGCAGCTGGAAGGCCCTGGGTGCTGCTCAGAGGCCTGCCTCCCACTCATCCCACACCCTCCCGGGGCAGTCGGAGTCCCGGGAGCCTGTGCCCTCAGCCACGCGGAACCCCAGGCTCTGCCCTGGCACCTTGAGCACTGGGGGGCTGGCAAGTGTGGACTTCAAAGTGTAGGAATCAGGGCTCCCCTCTGGGGCCACAGCACCTCAGCTCCTGCGGGCCACCCCCAACCCCATTTTCCTCCGGACCTCGGGTCCCCACGTCACCGGCCATCTCCCAGTCACACACAGACGAAGGTGAGTTGGGCACGAGTCACAGGAGCAGAAGGAAGTGGGTTACAACCAGACTGTCTCTCTGAGAAGCCACGAGAGCGAGGGTGACCTCACAGCCAGGGTGACCTGACCCGCAGGGGCAGGGGGTTCCCGCCTGAGCCCCTCCAGAGGCCGTGCGCCATCCAGGCTGTTGGGGCCTGGAGCCGAGGGCAGGGCCCCGGGGGGCAGGAGGTGGCCTGTGCCCAGAGCCGTCCTCACGGAGGCCTCGACTGTAAGTCAGCCCACTCCAGAGGGAGCCGGGCACGTGTGCCCTTGGAGTGAGCACCCCCCAAAGTGGCACTCTGGGCACCTCACCCCCACACCTGGTCGTGGCCCTGCAAGCTTCTCTGTGCTCACGGGGGAAACTGAGGCCCAGCAGCCTTCTGACCAGACCAGGTCGGGAGTGTGGCTCAGTGTCCCCCTCCCACCCCCAGCAGGGCAACGTCCAAAGCAGGCTGTCCATCCCAGCAGGAAGCAGCGTCCTCCTCCCGGACGCAGAGCAGGGCGGAGGGGCCCAGTCGCTCAGGACATTGAGGGCACAGCATGGCCGCCAGCCAGGGGGTGGCGGGTGGGGGCTGGGCCCTGCAGCTCAGCGGCCCCTCCAGGCCTGGCCGCCTGCTGGTGGCACCAGTGCCCATCGCTGGGCAGCTCCCAAGCTCCTCCCCGACTTCTCACTCTGTTTTCTCTTTTCCTTTCTTTTTTCTAATTTAAATGATATTTTATCGATTCTGCTATCACAGGTGTCCCAGTTGTTGCCCCTTTGTCTCCTTCCGCCCAGAACCCCCTGTTCCCTCGGGCCGCCCCCACACCATTGTTCACATCCGTGGGTCACACATGCAGGTTCTCTGGCTGCTCTGTTCCCCACGCTGCACTTTCCGCCCCATGACTGTTCCATAACCGCCACTTTGGACTGTTGCTGCGTTCTGATGACCAAGCAGTACGTGCTGGGGACGAGACCTCTGAGCACCAAGTGGGCGGCACTATTACCGGGTTCCCGAGGGGAGGTGGTGCGCCCCATCACAGTTCATCAGCATCAGCAGCAGGCGACAAAAAGGATTTAGTCAACATCCCTGGGGACACGTCCCCAGCGGGGCAGGGCTGCTGGCTGGCAGATGGAGTCTGCACCCCGGCCTCTCCATCCTAAATTTGACCGAAAATACGGGTATTTTCTGCACCCTGCTGGTGAGGCAGGGGCTGGTGTGGGGGGCACAGAGCAGGTGGGCAAGGGCACAAGACTCCCCTCAGAGGGATTCCGAGCTGTGACTGGTTCTGTGGCCCTGATTTGGGCTGAGCTCCTCCCCCACCCCCATGAGAAACACAGGTCACTCGAGTTCATGCCCATGCAGTTTCACCATCAGCTGCTGATGTGACATTACAACCCCATTTTACAGACAACTAAACCGAGGCCTGGGGCAAAGTTCACGTGTTCCAAGTCACACATTACTAAGCGGCTGACTTTGACGTGAACCTGCTGTGCTCAGACAACAGGAGCCCTGCAGGCAGTGGGGCCAGGCAGGCGGGTCCGTGGCTGTGGGGTGAGAGGTGGCGGCGGCTGGCAGCCCGCCCACACCTCCCAGCGGTGCCCTGGGGTGAGCCGTGCAGCCCGGTGCTGAGAGCAAGGGCTCTGGCCTCATGCCACCCGGGTCTGAACCTGGGCTCTGCTGCACACTGACTGTGCGCCCTCGGACAGCTTCCTCGCTGGCCCGGAGCCTCAGCTCCTCGTCTGGAAAGCAGATTTGAAGACCATCCTGCCTCATGAGCTGTATGTTGTGAGGGTGAACTGAGGCTGCACGGAGCGTGGGTCTGTGCCCGCTGGCCGTGATTGGGAGCAGGTGGCGCTGGTTCGGAGCACATACCTTCGAGAGAGACCTTGGCCTGCTGGCGGAGGCCGCCCTTCCTGGCCTGCGTCCTGCAGAAGCTCTGAGCTTGGTGCCCAGCCCAGAGCCCAGCCCAGAGCCCAGCCCACAGCAGCAACTCATGGGCGGTGACAGAGGCCCCCTCGATGGCCCGAAAGCCACGTCTGCCCCAAACCTGTCAGAAGGAGTCTCAGCGGCCGAACGCCCACCATGACTCCAGGAGTGTCGGGCCTGAGCAGGGTCGGCGGTGGATGCAGGGTTCTTCCCACCCCGGCAGGGCTCCTGCTCTTTCTTTTCCTGGTCAGGCCTCAGCCAGGACGCTGTGGCCCCACTGTGTGCCAGGGAACTTCCCTGGGCCTGGCACCTCCTGCCCTGTGCCCACCCACTCCTGCCTGCCAGGGCAGCTTCCTCCCCTGCCCCTTACAGCCCCATGCCCAGCTCCTGGCCCACATGCAGCTCTCCAGGCCTTGACCCTAGGACAGGATGCTGCTGCCTGCCAGGGAGCAGGGGCTCCCAGAGCCCAGCGGTCACCAGGCAGCAGGTGTGACCTCCCGGAAGGCTGACCTTAGCACTTGTTCTTGCCTGGTGCCCTCAAGGGGACAGCATCCCACCAGGCCTGGCACACATCTCTCTCAGGCCTTGGTGTTCAGGCCGAGGCAGCCTGGGCCGGGGGACCCTCGGAGCCCCTGGGGGGAGCTGGGACCCCGGGCTTGTGTCTGGATGCTGAGAAGGGGGAGCAGTGCGGAACGCCAGCTCCAAGTTCCTAGCAGGGGCGTTGCAGGTGCTGGAGAGTCCGAGACACCTGTTTTCTGCTCCTTCGAGGTGCTCACCGTGTGTTTTTCTGTTTGGTTAATTAGTTAAGAATACATCCACAGATGTTCGGCCTGAAAAACACTAGTGCTGGATTTTCCAGCACCTTCAAATATTTAGGAGATGCTTGTTGAAGAGAGGCTGGGCGTGACGTCCCCCTTCTGGTCCAGCCTGCTGCAGTGTCCGCCCGCCTCTGACCCACAGTCCGGCCCGAGGCTGTCATGGAGGCGGTGGCAGCGCGTGCTTGTTGAGTGAATGCGTGACCTGGATGGGGGAGTGCTCCTTGAATGGAGGGGCCGACAGGCGGAGAGGAGCAGGGGCAGGAGGGTGAGGCTGCATTAGGCTCTTAGGGTGTAACTTTCCCACACCCTTGCAAGAAGGATGTAATTTAAAATTGTATTTATTTAGTCCTGGCTGGTGTGACTCAGTGGACTGAGCACTGGCCTGTGAGCTGAAGGGTGGCCAGTTCATTGCCCGGTTAGGGCACAGGCCTGAGTTGCAGGCCAGGTCCCCATTTGGGGGTGTGTGAGAGGCAATCACACATGGATGTTTCTCTCCTTCTCTTTCTCCCTTCCTTCCCCTCTCTCCAAAGATAAATAAATAAAGCCTTTAAAAAAGAAAAAAGAAAGAACACTTTACTGATTTGAGCACTACAGTAATTCTTGAATGCGGTCGCACAAAAACTAAAGCATTGCCAATAAGCCCCCAGCCCACCTGGGTCAATCCCCTTTCACCTCGCCCCCCCTCGGCGCTCTCGCTGCTCCGTTTCACCGGGCCTTCTCGGGACATCCGGTGTGTTGCTCACACGCCAGCACGTGCCCGTGTCACCGCGTGGTCTGAGCTTCGTGCCTGTGTGTGTGTCTTCAAACCCACACGGGGTCGCTCTGTAGGTGTGGACCTAAGTTGCCCCCTTAAGCAACCTAAACCTCGGCGATCTCGCCCCCTCCCCCATGCAGAGACTCCACCTAATGACCTGTGGGGAGGTGGCCAGCAGCCTCATGTTACAGATGAGGAAGTTGAGGCTCAGAGAGGTCACCTGATTCCGCCAGGGTTCTGGCCGGAGGGAGGATCAGGGTCTGGCAGAGACGGAGGGGGCAGGCGTGACGGGTGAGTGTGTGGCAGGAGAAGGGGGACTAAGGCCAGAGTTCAGATGCTGGAGGGAGGAGACTGGGGCCCGCAGGGGATCCGGCTATAATTTGGCTGTAACTCCAGCATTTGCTGAGTGCTCCAGCCAGACACGGAGGGCTCACACAGGCACCGTCCTCCTCCAGGCCTTGACTCCACTGGTCCTTGGTGGCCCGGGCTAGGAAATGACTGGACTGAGCGGGTCCTGCCTTCCAGGACAGGGTCTGAGCCCCCTTGGGTGCCAGGTAGGCTCAGGTGCAGGGCCAGGCCCTGCCGCGTCCTCACCCACGGAGAGTGGCCAGCTCTGGGACTCCCCCACTGTGACTCCAGCTCTGGGTGGCCTCTGCCGGGCACCGTCCCTTAGGACTTGGGTCACAGTGAGGCACTCGTGGGAAAGGCCAGCCCACCTAGGCCGGCTCAGGGTGTGTGACCGGCTGTGAGGCCCAGAGGGCCCTAACTAGGTCAGCTTCCTCAGGAGGAGGAAGCTCAGAGGAAGCCGCCTTCAGACTCCTCAGTGTTTCCCCCTGACTCACCGCTGGCCCGCCCACGGGCTGGTGGGAAGTCACCAAGCCACCAGAAGCTTAGGGGCGCCTGACGGTTCATGGGCCTTGCCCCATTCTTCCCAGTTGGGCCTCAGTTGACACACCTCCCAGGCCGTGGCAGAGAAGCCAGGGCAGGCCCCAGGTGGGGCTGGAGGTGGGGATGGGGAGGGTGTGGCCTGGGTGCGGTTCCTGGTGCCCTCACATGGTTCTTGGCTTGGTTTCCCCAGGGCTGCGCCCACCTCATCGCTTTGCGCCCATCTCCTTGGAGGCCTCCGGCTTATTCACAAGGCCACTTGTGCCCCGCAGCTAAAGGGCACGGCTGCCAGCAGGTTCTGCTCCCTGCTTCTGCCCCAAAGAGTCCCGGGGAGGAGCGTCAGACCCCACAGGGCCTTGCGGGCTTGGTCTGCAGGCTTCGTGCTCCCGGTCCACCTGCTCTGCAGCCCGGACAGGTTTTGGGACCTGCGCAGTGTCACCTGGATCAGACGGAAGCCACCAGCGCTGCTGGGCGCAGCTGCTGCCCTGGGGGGCAGGGGTGCCCCTGCTTTCTGAGCCTGCAGCAGGCCAGAGCCCCGGCCTGACTTCCGCTGGACTCACTGTTGGGGTTCTCACCCCGGCTGCAGGGCGCAGTCTCGAGGGTGGGGAGCATTTGAATGTGCATGATGTCAAACACGCCCCTGTTTCCGAGGTCAGCCTCTTCACGGAGGTCACCTGGGCCTACGTGGGACCTCCGCCCTCCTCGTCCCAACTCCGGGGGTCCGCTGGTGCCCACCGGGTTCCCCCTTCAGAGGCCGGTTTGAATCAACCTGAAGAAATTGTTTGTGTGTGTGTTTAAGTACAAGTGCCAGACTCTCTCGCCCCGGAATTCAACTCAGCCACCCAGCTGGGACCTGGAAAAGGTGTTCCAGTAGGGAGGCGTTTCGGGGTGGGGCGGGCACGCTCCGAGCTGGCGGGCCTGTGGCGCCCCCTGCAGGAGGCCTTGGGTGACGGCTCCAGGGCGGCCTGGAGTTCCGGGGAAGGCGGAGACCACCCTAAGCCCGCATCCCCCGGGCCCCCGCCCCGCCTCCCGGGTTGCGGGGCCCAGGGGATTGCGCCCAGCCGGGCCTGGCGAGGGTGAGGCTGGGGCAGGCGGAGTCCGCCACAAAGGGCGCTTTGTCCACCGGTTAAAGCAGGCGCTTCCCCCGGGTATTTACTCCCGGAGCAAGTGTAATGCAGGGTGTAAGTTACCCTTTAACAGGCGACTTGATCCGGCCGCCGAGCTCCCCTGAGCTCATTCCCCGGAATAGGGGCGCCCCTGCCGCCAGGTGTGCATCAACCTCCCGTGTCATGTCAGTCGAGGAGAAGCTGGCGTTTCTGTCACTGGGACCCGAGGGTCCTGGGCCCCCTCCCCAGCCCCCCTCTGCGGAGCGACAGTGGAGGCTCACGGCTGTTTCCTCAGCCGGCCGTGGCGAGAACCGTCTGTTCAGTTCCCTGGGCTCCCGCTGGGGACGGGGCTGTCCTGCACCCAAGGTCCAGCACCAGCTCACAGACAGCACAACCGCCCGAGACCTGCCCTTCTGGGACAGGGTCGCTGGACCGACAGACCCTGGTGTGCCCACCTATAAGGTTAAATAAAACTTCACGAACTTGGGGCTTTACCGGCTCCACAGTCTGCTCTGGTCCCGCCGACACATCAGGTGGTGGACACCTGGCTGGCTGGCAGCTGGTGTTCAGGCCGGCCTTGACCTACAGCTGGCTGCAAACGGCCAGCTGGGCCGATCCATGTCTCCTCAGAACCTGGACCTGAACAGAGGAGGGGAGGTGGCCGCGGCAGGAGGTGGTGTGGCTAAAGGTCAAGTGGGAGACACAGGGGTCCCACTGGGCATCGTGACAGGAGGGAGGCGAGACTGGGGCGGGGCCAGAGGGACAGGCACCAGGAAGAAAGGCTGGCAGGGGGCGGCCAGAGGCCCCAGAGGGACTCAGAGAGCCTCCGTCTCTTAGACCCAACTCTGGGCTCCGGGAGAACTGTTTGTCCTGCCCGGGCTGACGGAGTGGACGAGCCGAGTGTGAACACCTCAGGGTGGACGTCTGTGGAACCCGGGTGTACTGTCCCTCCAGCCTGCTCCAGCGCACAGGCAGAGCAGGAGACGGGAGGGACCCCAGTGAAGTCGGAGAGGTCACGTGCAAGAGACAAGGGTGGCTCTGAGTGATGAGTCTCGTGTGGGTCGAATGTCTGCCTCCTGGTAAACGGAGGCCAGCATGCCCTGGTTCACAGGCTGGGACGCTGGGGCCTGGCTGCTGGTTGGCCCACAGGTGGGCGGCAGTTGGGGGGAGCCTGGCTCCTAGAGAGTGTGCCCCTTGTGTGTGAGGGGCCTGGTGACAGTGGGGACAGCCCAGCTGGGATAGGCCCAGCTGGTCAGAGCTGACATTAACTACATCTTTGTGGATACATACATTTGGCTACAACTGTGGATCGGAACAGAACCCACCTGGAGAGGGCATAGCACCAGGCAGAAAGGTGGGGGACCCTGAGGCCCCCAGCCCGATGCCCAACTCAGGCTGGAGAACAGTGGACAAGCCCAGCCTGCTGGCTGGACCCCTGGGTGTCCTCGGGGGAGCTGACCCTGAGCCAGGCCTCCCCGCTGTGACCTTGGGCGGTGGGGGGGCGGGGCTCCGCTAGTGCCCCCAGCCCTAATCAGAGGGCTGCAAGTTCCCAAGCAGTTTCCTGGGGAGGTCTGGAGGCGTTGCTCTCTGAAGGAGCGCAACTGTGCAGCTGCGTGGGAGGGACACCTGCTGTGCCCACTGACCCACTGACGGTGGAACTGCGGGAGGCTGACCGTTCTGCAGAAGGCTTGCTCCAGGCTTCCTTGGAAGGCAGAGCCTTCCTGGCTGGTGGGTCCTGAACCTGGGTGTGATCGGAATCTCCTGAAAGCAAAGGCCCTGGGCCCCACACGCAGCAGCTGCTGCGGCCCCAGACCCCACTTTGGGCACCGCGTCCGGCTCAGCTGGAACTAGGCAGGCAGACCTTTGTCCTCAGATGGAGCCGTGCCTGGGACTGACTACCCGTGAGCGGTCCCGCTGGACAGTGCGTGGGCTCTGGAAGGGTCTGTGCTGGGAGCTGAGCCCCGCCCTCTTCTGCAGTTGGGGCGGAGCTGTCCTGTGGAGGGGGGGTCTTGGCAGGGCACTCAGGGTCTGGGGACCTTGCCTCTGATGGCAGGCAGACGCTTGGTAGCCAGTGACACCTCCACACACAGGGTGGACTCTGCTGCTGCTCAGGCCCCTGGGTGGGTGCCCAGGAGGCCACAGGCTGGTTTCACTGGAAGAGCCGCTTGGTTTCAGGCCGGAGGCAAGATACAGACACCAGGCTCCTGTCTGCTCCTTTCAAAGGAGGGACAGCCTGCCCTTTAGTCAAGGTGCCTGCCTGCCATTGTGCACCATGGGGAGGCCGTCCCCACACTTGGCCCTTTGTGGGGTGGCAGTGGGCCTCCTGCCGGTCCCTGGGATACTCCAGCACCCTGCTAGGCCCACCGTGATGGGTGGGTCACGAGTTGTGGGGACCGAGACTCACCTGAGGGAGGTGCTGGCAAGGCAGGTGTGGTGGCGAGCTGAGGAAGTGACGGGGGTGGGGGGGGAGATGGGCACAGGCACCCCTACAGCGTGTGCTGCCCACGCTGTGGGGACACGCTCGCAGCCTGTCCTCGTACTCTGCTCCGGGGTGGGGGCGGGGCGCCATGCACAGCCGTTCCTACCAAGGGGGTCCCACTCCAAAGCAGATGACCGGATTTTGAACGCTGGCTCTTCATTACCTGGCTTGTTTGGTCCCCGGCTAGTTATCCTGTCTGGGCCCCCACTTCTCATCTGGGAAATGGGCGTCAGCAGGGGCTCACAGGGCGGGGCGGGTCCAGTGGATGTAAGCAAACTGGGGCCTGGCACGGGGGATCTGGGACCCGCTGGCTGGGGGTGGCAGGAGCCACACCCTCCGGGGTCTCCAACTGGGGCACAGGCACCCCTGGGACAGTGACAAGAGGCTCCTGTGAGCTGAGTTAAAGCACAGGATTCAAGGCGCACCCTCAGAGGGCAGAGCCCTGCTGTCTTCCCTCCTGGGAGCTGGATGTGGGATGGGAGGAGTGTGCGGTTTAGGACAAGCCTGCTCGACGTCCTGCCTGCAGGTGAAGTCGAGGCTCCCTCTCGGTTGCTGCAGCAACCCGCCAGGTGCTCCTCTGAATGGGGACCCCTCTCTGCCCAGCGCCCAACAGTTCCAGGCAGTCAACAGGGTCAAGCTGTCACACTGGCGCCACCTACAGGCCACCCAGGATGCATCCTGCTTGTTCCCAAAGTCCGAGAACTGGGGGTGTGGGTGCGTTCTGAGGAGGAGAAAGCCCTTGGTGCAGCTTTTCCAGGAGGGGCTGATTCAGGGCCAACTTTCCAGGGGTGGGTGGGTCCATCTCTCACGTCCTCCAGCTGCCCTGTGTCACTACCTACCAACCGCTGCTGCGGCCACCAGACAGATCCCCCTTCCAGAGGGAGCCCTCCGTCTCGGCTAAGTGCCTGACCTTGGTGGGCGAGAGGCATCTTTATTTATTTATTCCAGAGAGGGGGAGGCAGAGCGAGAGAAGCACGGATTTGCTGTTCCACTTATTCGCGCATTCACCCATTGGCTGGCGCTTGTATGTGCCCTGACGGGACGGAATCCGCAACCCTGGGGTATTGGGAAGACGCCGGCCTGGGGCCATAGCATTTTTATTATAGCAATTTTTTCTCTTACCCAGAAGATTACAACTGAACAAACCCACAGGTAATAAAGGGGCATGCTCTTGGGGTCAGCACACCAGCCCTTCTGTCCCCTTGCAGGGCCACTTCCCTTGGTCCTAACCCTCCCTGTCACTGCCATCAAATGGCCCCCAAACCACGCCCAACGTCACCGAGCACGCAGCACCTGACGTCCCGTCCTCCACTCCGCTCTCATCTTGGCTGAGTGGCCACGTGGACGGCTGACCCAGCACCCAAGGTTGAGAGGCCCTGGATCTGCGGGACTGGCCCCTCTGCCCCTTTGGCGTTCCCTCCCTTTTAGGGTCACAGGCTGAGACCTGGCCGTGTCCCATCTGGAACTGCTCCGTCTCCGACCACCCTCACCTCCCACCTGGTCCCAGCCTCCTGCCCCTTTGGGAGCCGGCTGCTGCCAGCCCCCCGAGAGTTGGGTCTCACAGAGCACCCCCTTCAGCCTCACCGCTCCTCCCTCGGCCGCCTGCATGTGTCCCTGCAGGCTCTCGACCGCGTCCACAGCTGACATGTGGGAGGCCAAGCTCAGGACTGTGGAATGACTGTTAGCAGGTGCAGCTCCTTTAGTCATTTTACTAAGTACAAACTTTTCACTGTGTCTGGATTTTGGCACCCACTGGTCGAAGATGAAATGCACACCTTTCGTTTATGTGAAGAACAGAAGTGATTTTGTGCGAAGGGTCAGACCCTCCCTGCTTCAGCAGAATTCGGGTGGCCGAAGGACTTTGTATGCCTCTCCATCAGCTTTTACACTGGCAGCTTAGGTGGCCTTGCCTTTTGGAACAAGAGAAGGGTCTTCTCGTTCGGCACATCCGCAGGGCAAGGAAGGGCTCGCCAACAGAGAGCTGCAGGCCCCATGAGGCCCCATGCTCCCTGACGTGGTTTATTAGGCCGGCTGGGAGGACCAGCTGGTGGGCAGGCATGTGGCTCGCGGCTTTAAAGGCGACATCCTCGGTCCACAGACACTTATTTCAGTAGCTGGTCATTCACTCTGGGCCTTTCAGTCGACTTCCAGCCTCTGCAATTGCTCCCTTGTGGAGCAAAACCTCCTGGTCGGAGACTTGCTTCTGCAGCTACTAGTAACACTGATCGCTTTCAGGTATGTTTCACGAAACTGCCTTCCAAGATGAAGTGGACTCGCCAAGCCCAGACCCAGTAAGAACCAGGAGACGAGGTCGAGGGGACTCGGCAGGATCTGGCTACGAGGAAGGCTGATGGCCAACCACCGTGCGGTCGCAGGCGGGCTGCCTGATGTCTCCCCAGGTCTGTGGGCTGTGTGGCCCTGGCTGCACCGCCCAACGGTGTCCGGTGTCCGGAGAAGGAGCTCATTCCTCCTGCCCGCCTACCCGCAGGGGGTGCTTGCCTGGAGGTCTGTGCTGCTCCACAGAGGCTCCAGGCCACGTCTTTTGAGTGACAGGTTCCATTATGTCCAAGGTCAGGTTTCTTCAGGGCACAAGGAGAAGAGCCTCAAACCAGGGTCTCTGCTGCCCCTGCAGAGCAAAGATCCCACTGGCTCCGCAATGAGGAGCTCGCACACGACTCTCCCGGTTCTGCAGGAGGTGAAGCAGACGGAAGCTACCAGTAACCTTCTCTGCGAATATTTTGAGATTTCAGAAACTTGTCGTTGGCCATGCCCGCAACTCTCTGGACGCACGTTTTTTAGGTCGGCAAACACACCTCCTGCTGAAAGAGCACACTCCTCAATGCCGTCCGTTTCAAAGATGTCCCCGCAGCGAAACTCCCATCATGCCCGTGAAGGCCTGGCCACCGCAGCTCCTTCACAACGCACACACCACTCCTTACCGCCGCCGGGCAGGGCCGTGTTCTCCGCGGCCACGGGAGTCAGTACCTGAGGATGCGAATGGTCAGCTTACTTTAACTCCCACCCAAAGGTACCTCCCCTCCCCCGAATTCTCCACAGGAAGCCGCAGGGCGGTGAGGAGCCCCAGACGATCGGCAGAGCGAGCGGTTCTGTGTTCTACGAGCGGCTTTCTCCTTCTGACCAGAGCACCCACAGCACCGCAGCTTGGGCTCCAACAGAACCACAGAACGAAGGATCGCGGTGATTCTGACGGTCTGGCAAGTAACAATGGCAGACAAATAGTAAGACGTTTTGTTTCTTCTACGGGGTTGAAAGGTCTCCCTAAAACTGCCTCCACCTGCGACTCTGCCTGTCTGTACTCCTTCCCATCTAGAACTGACCAGGTGTCCTGGAGCCCAAGGCCCAGGCCTGGCCAGGTGACCTTCGGCACATCACTGCACCCCCAGCTTCAGTTTCCTCCTCTGTACCTGGGCCTGTAGGTCCCACCGTGTTTGGTTCTAAAAACCACCTTTCCGAGACGCCCAGCTCTGGCGTTGGGGGTGCCCCGGGGAGCTGTGGGGTGCGCCTGAGGGTCCTGCTCTCTGTATGGTCAGCGGTTTCCCGGGCGGCGTCCCTGAGACAGACGGTGTCTCGGGCGCTGCCCAGACCATGAGTGGGCAGGGCCAGTCTGGCCAGCACGTTACTGGCCCCCAGGTGACACAGACCAAGTGCAGGTTTGAGACCCTCCGGCCGGTGAGTAACTTCTGAGACAAGATCTTTCTAAACCGCAGGGCCCACTTACTCTGGAGGCCCCACAAACACCCCCCGGAGAAGACAGTGTCCCAGCAGGACGGACCCCTCCCCCCTCCAGCGGTGTCCCCCGAGGCCGCCCAGTGCCTTCCTGCCAGGTGCTCCCCGGGCTGAGTGCACAAGGCAGCGTGAGGCACGGGGCACACCCGCTCCCCAAACAAAACAGAGGCCCAGACACCCCCAGGAAGGGGCGGTCATCAGGCAGACACTGACCATGGGCCGGCCCGGCACGATGCACTGGAGACACACAGCCAGACCCCTAGTGACCAGCAAAGAGCCAGGTCTCAAACTGGTCTCATCTGCTGGCAAGCTTACTGCTCAGAATGGTTTTTAACACACACATGTCTAGGGATCTGGTCATTGCTGTGGTTGGTGATGAGTCCCATGCAGCATCAGTTGTTATTAGCCAAACTGAAGGACTATCAGTTGACCTTGGACTTCCTGAGGAAGTCTCCCGGAGCGTGCACCGCCCCCATCCCCACCGAGGGGTCTGAGTGGCCCCCCCAGAAAGAAAGCATGTTAGCTGAAACATCGTGCTTGTCCACGACCCCCGCCCGTTTTCGCGACCCTGGTTAGACTGTACACGTCACTGTCTCCACTTTCCATGGAGATAACAGAGGCTCGGGGGTCACCAGGGCGAGGAGGAGGACCCCCGAGTAAAAATATTTACTGACACTGAGCATCTGGTGGGTGAGCACCCAGACCAGACCCCGCTGCTACGGTAACCAAAGTGTCGGTGCCCCAGCCCCTCGGGATGGGTAAGGACGGGCGGGTGGGCCGGCCAGCGAGAGTCCGACCCCGCCTGCTGTGCACAAGGGCGCCTCGGGTGGACAGGCACACGGCACGGCGGAGGAACACCGAGCAGACCGGGGTGTCTCACAGGTGCATTTATTCAGCCAGCACGGAAGTGGAGCTCCCACAACGCAGCGTGCCCGTGTCTAACAGCTCCGACACACAGCCCGGTGACGCTCCGCCCGCTGCACACTCGGGTCCTGCTGCTTAGTGGTGCCCGTGGGCAGGCGCGGGACTCGAACCTTTGGAAAGAAGCGAAACAGAGACCGGGCTTAGGATGAACAGACCAGCAGAGCCGGGTCGCCGTGAGCACCAGCGGGGCACGGGGGGGGGGGGGGGGGGCAGTGCTCACTGGTCTGAAGAAGTTTACAGAGCTGCCTCCACCCGGGCCCTGGGGAGCCGGAGGGTGGAGGGGGTGGTGGCGGGGAAACGCCGCCCCCCAACGGTGAGGGGCAGCTCGGGGTGAGCGGGCTCAGACAGCCAGTTTCCCGGTCACCCGGGGAACAGGGGGAAGAGCCGTCCAGCGCTGCTTCTCCACCACCACCCCGGGCTGCCCCACCCACGGCCTCGCTGCCGACTGACCGATCCCTAGCTCGCCTGCAAGCAGGGCTCCCACTCGGCCTACGGGGGTGAGCGGTGGCTTTCAACATCCAGGCCACAAGCAGCAGAACTTCACGCTCAGAAATATCACCACTGCGCCTTCTACTGGGTTGGCCAAAAAGCCTTCAGTTTTCCCATCAAATAAGAGACACCTTTGTCATTTTCACCAATAACTTTATCGATATGGATGTTTTGAGCATGTCGGCTCTCTCCCGCTACTGGCTTCTAGTGGGGAGGGGCTGGAGGTGCTGCTAAACACCTTCCTGCGCACAGACAGCCCCACGGCCAGGAATTACTTGGCCAAAATGTCAACAGCACCGAGAAACTTTGTAAACCGCTTGTGACACGTTTGATCAGTCCCAGCACCTTCTTCCCTACGCTTAAAAAAATTTTTGCGTTTCAGTTATGTTTTTACCTTTCTTCAAATAATAAAGCATAATGTGTTGGAAATGTTGCATTATCTTCTTCCATCTTTACTATTAAAATGGCTATATGAAAATTCACCAATTTTGGTAACTTTTTTTTTTTTTTTAACGAGAGATGGGAAGAGAAGGAGAAAGGGAGAGAAACATCGATCAATTGGCTGCCTCTCGCATGCGCCCACTAGAGACCCAGCCTGCAACGAGACATGTGCCTTGACTGGGAATCAAACTGGCGACCCTTTGGTTTGCAGGCTGGTGCTCAGTCCACTGAGCCACACCACCCAGGGTGAATTTTTTTTTAAAATGCACACTGATATGACAGCTGTCACAACACAGTCTAACAAAATTGTTTTGAATGAAGCTGAAAACAGCCGAGTGCCACGAGAGCTGTTGTGTGGAAAGGCCCTACCGGACCTTCGGGCCAGCCCAGCGCACTGACTGCATCGGAGTGGGCGCCCATTCAGGGCACTGACCTGCCTGCATCAGTGCGACGGTGTTTTCCCTCCCCACCCACTTAAAAAGCAAAAACCTTACCTTTCAAGGCTTTACTTCTTTTATCTAAAATACAAAGAAAGGAAAATTGGTCACATCAGTCCTTTATAAAAAGCCCTCAGACAGCCCACTGTGGAAGTCAGCTCCTGGCAGGGAAGCTCCCGGCTGCTACAGGAAGCTTTCAGAAAACAGGGCTTCCTACGTCTCATGGCCAAGAGGTCAAATTTCTACCACACATGTTCCGTGAGCAGCTAAACAGTTTCCCCACATCGGAAAGGCCCTCTACTCCCCACCACACCCCAGAGTCCAGGGGTGCGATTCAAAGTCTCCTTTCTCTCCTCTTTTTGGCCAATTGCTTATTCATACAGGATTGGGCCCCATCTCTGCTCCACTGAGAACCAAATGGCCACCCTGCTGCAACTTTCAATACAACTGCTTCCAGCGTTCAGCAAGGCGGAAGAGGAACAGTAAAACAACGGGCGTCCCAGGAGTGTCCATGTGTCCTTGCCATGGCTTCACCCCCAGAGTCTAGTCTGCAGCTCTTAAAACTAAGCACAGCTGCTATGCTTCTGAAATAACCACTGTCACACCCAGGAAAAGCCACAATTCCCCGACCCTCCAGTCTTCCCCCAATCTCCCCAGCGGCCTCCTAACGTCTCCCGGCTGGCGTGTGCCCCCACCGTCTCAGCGATGCACCAGACTCCTGCCGAAAGGACTCACTCCCTCCCTGGCCTCCAGTGGGTCAGGCGCGGGACTCACCAGCGCTCCTGATTTTGTAAATGATGAGGCTCATCAGCCCCATTCCCACCCAGATCTCCTGGTAAACCTGGGTGTAGTAGGGCTTCATGGGGACCCAGACATTTTTCACGAGGCTCTGAAACATCTGCAAAGGAACACAGCAATCAACATTAACACAACTGTGGCTTTACACTGAACTGGAGGGGACGCCCCTGTTCATTAAGTTCACCTGATCCCCCCCGACTGCGCTGCAGGGACCCGCTGACACCAGATATGACTCCGACACCTGCACCCACACGGGGCCCCTGCTTGTGGCTCTGCGAGTGCCACCCCCTCTCGATGCCCCCACCTTGGCCACCACAGCACTCAATCAACCCTCGCTTCTCAAGCCTGCGCCACCCTGCAGTGCAAGGAACCTCGCACCCCCGAGGGCTGCCCTCCACTGATGGTGCCCCAGGTCACTCTCACAGCATTTAAGCTGAGACCTCGTCTGTCCTGCTTAAACGGACAGACGGACATTTCTATCCACCACCCTGCTAGGGGCTGTCGGCATGGCATTTAAAGCTGGAAAAGAGCAGGGCCAGGGCGTGGGGGTTCCCTGTGGGCTGAGGCGCAGGCTCGGCTGCACCTTGGTGCTGCTTTGAACCTCAGCCCTACTGAGGCTGGACCACATGTAAAAGTGTGATGTGCTGAAAGTGTGCGTTGTGGTGGGGACTTTGTGCAGGTGTGTGCTGTGAAGGGATCCGCCCTGTGTGGCAATCGACACGCCCACTACCCCACCGCCCGTCTCTCGGTGATAGGACACAGCACAGGCCGTTAACCGCAGTCGCCACGTTTCACGCATGCACCCCAGCCTACAAGCCCACTACCAAACATGGCACAGCGGCAGGCGCCAAGGCTCGCCACACAGCTTATTTCGTGAATAAAAATGTTTACCGATCACTGAGCTTGACCAGTAAAAGCCGTCAATTTCTGCACTTCCGGTTCACCTTTACGTGCAGGTCTCAAAGCAATGCTTTCTTCACGCTCATGATTTACTACCAGCTCTAAGGGGCACACACCCACCTTCATCTCCTCGAGCCTCACAGCACCAGGTCTGCCCCCTACAGCCATTCCAACTGCTGTCAGGAGTCCTGGGTCCGCGGCCTCCCCATTTTGCATGAAAACACCCCTGTGCTTCCCTGGTGATGCAGCCTCACACCTTCGTGAGTTCTGGCCCCCCAACCAACCATGGAAGCCCGGGTCCTGCCTTCACTGCTCGTTCGTTCAGCAGCAGTGACCTGAGCCTGCACTAGGCAGCGGCCCACACACCGGGACACTGGGGTCAGAGTGCATGTGGAGGGTGGGGGCGTCAGGAAGAAGGCTGGGACCTGCCCAGACCCTAGCTCCAGCTCTGCCACTCCCCAGCTAAGTTAAGCTGTCTCAGGTTCCACATCTGCAAATAGAGCCCCAAACAGTGCCCGCCTCAAAGGGCTGTTGGGAAGATGGGTTCCTCCACGCCCAGTGTTCAGTGTTTGGCGTCCTCTGTTGTGCGCTTCTTACATAAAATGCCACGGCTGCACTAGGGAAGGGGAGGCGGGCCAGGCTACTGAGGGCCTTGGAGGGCACAGTCAAGACTCAAGATCCCAGCTCTTACTCTAAGAACGCCATGTAGATTTGCCAGCATTCACAAAGTGCTTCCTACCCTTTGCCTCCTGCACTGCTTCCCACCCCTACAAGTAAGAACTCGGAGCAGGTTGTCTGCCATCACCCACACTGCTCTTTGAGAATCAGCCCCCAGGCCTGGCTTCCAGCTCTTCCCAGGAGAGCTTGGAGCTTTACCCTTGCAGGAGGTGGCCCTGTCCTCCTCCCGGAAGCCCACAGTCCCTGTCCTCAGATGGAACCCAGATGCTCTGCCAGCATGAGGCTCCAAGAGACCAACAACCTTCTTGAGAAGGAGCCTGAGGGGATCCTAACAGGACCGAGGCCGCATGTGGAAGCCTGGGAAGGGCGGAGCTCAGAGGCTCAGAGTGCAGGCCTCCTCCTGCTCCCACCCAGCAGTGAGTGGGGAGGGAGGTGCTCCAGGAAACCAAGGGGCCAGAAGCCTGGAATCCTGGGCTGTGTTGGAACCAGGTCTGCCTGCTCTGCTCTCGACCTTGGGCAAGTTCCTGAAGCTGTGGTTTCAAAAGTTTTCCTTTCTATGAAAAAGGGCTGCCTCCTCCTAGGTATCAAACCCAGCCTAGTGCCTGGCATGGAGTGAGAAGTCAGTAAATAATCAGAGCGGTCCTTTATGGAGCTGAGCTCAACAAATCTGATTACAATAGGAGGGCGTAGAGAAGCAGCTCTCAGAGAGGCTGGAGTGGAGGCGTGGGGGCCCTCTGAGGGAGGCCCGGTGCTGATCTGGAGGGTGCAGAGAAGGTGGGCAAGAAGGGACCAAAGACACGCCCACTGTCCTGGAGTTTTGCTCAGGACCAGGGGCCCTGGCATCGTCCACTCACCTACAGTCATCCTGACTGCTATCCCTATACTGCAAACTTACCTTTCCCTGGGGCCTTTCCTTTTAACTAAAGCTGCCGTACTGGACTGAACAAGTGACATGTTCTCAACGTCTAACACAGTGAGGCCCCTATTTTCCCCGTCTAAGTCCCCTCTGGCCCACATTTCCCGGCTCTGTGTGCGGGTTTTACAGCACCACAAGCCCATTCTACTCAAAGACCAACCGGGTGTGTGTCTGTTTCAGTCTGCAGAGGTTTTGGTACCTTAACAGCAAACCGCTCTCTGACTGACTTCACTGGAGGGGACGTCTGACCCCTTGCATCCCAGGCCGGGGCTCACAAGCCAAGTTCGACCCCGTTTCGGTCGTTTCCCCTCCCCGATGGCATACACACAGTTCCACCAGGACACAAATGTGTTGCGGGGACTTAAGAGACTCGGCGGGGGGTGGTGGGCCGGGGAAGGTGCTAAACGCGAGTAACGGTTCGTGCTTGGACTCTGGCTCCTCACTGGCCGTGGCGTGACCTCGGCTCGGCGGCTCCCCATCAAAGGGGGACGGGGGCAGCTGCCGCCCACTAACCCTAACCCCTGGACCGGCTTCTGCAGTTTCGCGAGCCGGGGCGGAAAAATTTGCGCAGGCAGCGGAGGGGCTGGGCCCCAAGGTCAGCGGGGCGGGGGGCTTCCGTACTGCTGGGGAGGGTCCCGCTCGCCGCCGGCTCTCTCGGCGGACACAATCAGGCCCAGGCCTCCACCAGCCATTGTCCCATCCCCCACCGTCCCCGATGCCGGAACCGAGCACCGGCCCGATTCCGGCACTCACCTCGTCGGAGGACCAACGGCCCAGGTTGCTCCAACCAGTACAAGCAACGAGCCGGGAAGGTCACCGAATGCGCAGGCGCCGCGCAGGGCCTGCCGGGAAGGCGGAAGGAGGGGCGGGTGCCCAGAGCCGAAACACTTCCCAGGCCGCGGCTGCGCACTACAGCGCCCCCAGCGGCCGTTCTGATGCCGCATGCTTGAAGGCTGACCGCCGGGAAGGGGCTTGGGTGGCTGTAAGAAAATAGTAACAAGCCCTCGGGGTTTGGGGATTTGTCTGGGACGCGGGAGTTTCAGTGCTGAAACCGGAAAGGGCCTGGATAAAGCGGATGAGTAGGTCAACCTGAAAAAGGGACTGTCTTTACTTGCTCAGCTAAAGCTTGAGAAATTGAGTCCTCCATCTCTGTGGTTTTCTTGCCATTTCTCTTTGGACTATTAACATTTTAAAAACATTTTATTGATTATGCCATTACCATTGTCCTATTTCCCCCTTCATTCCCCTCCCCCCTGCACACCCCCTCCCCCACCATTCCCCCCTTTAGTTTATGACCATGTCTCAAGCTCTTTAGATTCTATATTTTCCATACTATTCTTGCCCTCCCCCCTATCTATTTTCTGTGTACCATCTATGCTTCTTATTTTCTGTACCTTCTCCCCCCTTCTCCTCCTCCCACTCCCCTGTTGCTAACTCTCCATGAGATCTTCATTTCTATGGTTCCACTCCTGATCTAGCTGTCCTCTTCGTTTGCTTTTGTTTTAGGTGTGGTTGTTAATAACTGTGAGTTTGCTGTCCTTTCACTGTTCATATTCTTTATCTTCTTTTTCTTAGATAAGTCCCTTTAACATTTCATATAATAAGGGCTTGGTGATGATGAACACCTTGAATCTGATCTTCTCTGAGAAGCACTTTATCTGCCCTTCCGTTCTAAATGAAAGCTTTGCTGGATAGATCAATCTTGGTTGTAGTCTTTGGATCATGACTTGGAATACTTCTTTCCAGCCCCTTCTTGCCTGGAAGGTCTCTTTTGAGAAATCAGCTGACAGTCTGATGGGAACTCCTTTGTAGGTGACTGTCCCCTTATCTCTTGCTGCTTCTAGGATTCTCTCCTTCATTTTAATCTTGGCTAATATAATGAATGATGTGCCCTGGTGTTTTCATTCTTGGGTCCAACTTCTTTGGGACTCTCTGAGCTTCCTAGATTTCCTGGAAGTCTATTTCCTTTGCCAGATTGGGGAAGTTCTCCTTTATTATTTGTTCAAATAAGTTTTCCACTGGTGGCTGTTCCTCTTACCCTTCTGGTACCCGTATAATTCAGATGTTGAAGCGTTTAAAGATGTCCTGGAGGTTCCTAAGCCTCTCCTCATTTTTTGAATTCTTGTTTCTTCATATTTTTCTGTTTGGTCATTTTTTTTCTTCCTTCTAGTCCACTCCCTTGATTTGAGTCCCAGTTTCCTTTCCATTACTATTGGTTTCCTGTGCATTACCATTCATTTCAATTAGTTTAGCCTTCATATGTTCCTCTAATTTGTGACTAAAACCAACCAGTTCTGTGAGCATCTGATCACCAGTGTTTTGAACTGTGCATCTGAAAGTTTGGCTATTTCTTTGTCACTTAGAGTTATGGGCTCTGGGACTTTGAGTTCTTCTTAAGCCATGTTTGGTCTGTTCATGCCCGTTAAGTATGAGGAGTGGAGCCTTAGGGGCGGGGCGGGGCCTTCAGGGCGGGGTCGCTGGGTTGTGACGCTATATGTAGGGGCGGGGGCAGAGTGGGGCAGTAGCAATCCTCTCTGCTGCTTCCTGCTGCTGGGGCCTGCTTGATCTGTCTCACTGCTCGCTCCTTCACTGGTTTATCTGCACTTGAATGTGTGGCCACAGTCAGCCTGCCGCCTTGCCCCCTCACTGGGTCTGCCCGCCTCAGCCCCACACCTGGGGATTCGCCAACTGCATCTGGCTGAGTCTTCCTGCACAACCCCCCTCTGCCGGCCTCTGATTCCTCCCCTCTTACTGGTCTGGCTGAAGGGTTCCTTGTTGTCGGGCTTCAGTAGTTTAATTTTCTGTGTTATGGCTGCGTGTTTGTTTTACTAAAACTTTGCTGTCTTTAAACTCGGTTGTGTGAGGAGGGACAGTATTTCCACCTATGCCTCCGTCTTGGCGGAAGTCCCCTGGACTATTAACATTTTTGTTGCATGTTTTAATGCATCTATTCCGTGCCTAGTAATTCTACTCAATAACCAATATAAAACTTTCCACAGGGGCTCCTGACACTGGATCCAACACACACAGGCTTTAAGAACAACTGTGCCCTGGCTGGTGTGACTCTGGATTGAGTGCTGGCCTATGAATCCAAGGGTTGCTGGTTTGATTCCCAGTGAGGGCACAAGTGTGGGTGTGGACCAGGTCCCTGGTAGGGGGCACGTGAGAGGCAACCACACACCGATGTTTCTCTTCCTCTCTTTTTCTCTCCCTTTCCTTCTCTCTAAAAATAAATAAAAATAAAAAAATAAATCTTTTAAAAATATATTTTATTGATTATGCCATTACAGTTGTCCCATTTTACCCCTTCATTCCCCTCCATCCTGCACACCCCCTCCCTCCACATTCCCCCCTTTAGTTCATTTCCGTGTGTCACAACTTCTTTAGATTCTATATTTCCCATACTATTCTTGCCCTCCCCCTATTTTCTACCTACCATTTATGCTACTTGTTCTCTGTACCTTCTCCCCCCTTCTCCTCCTTCCCACTCCCGTTGCTAACCCTCCATGTGACCTCCATTTCTGTGGTTCTGCTCATGATCTACCTGTCTTCTTAGTTTGCTTTTGTTTTAGGTGTGGTTTTTAATAACTGTGAGTTTGCTGTCCTTTCACTGTTCATATTCTTTATCTTCTTTTTCTTAGATAAGTCCCTTTAACATTTCATATAGGAAGGGCTTGGTGACGATGAACTCCTTGAACTTGACCTTATCTGAGAAGTGCTTTATGTGCCCCTGCATTCTAAATGATGGCTTTGCTGGATAGAACAATCTTAAATGTAGGTCTTTGGATTTCATGACTTGGAATACTTCTTTCCAGCCCCTTCTTGCCTGTAAGGCCTTTTTTGAGAAAACAGCTGACAGTCTGATGGGAACTCCTTTGTAGATGACTGTCCCCTTATCTCAGAAAGAAATCTTAAAATAATGGCCAATCTAGAATTCATTGTGTATGGAAATTGACATTCAGTGAAGAAAGTGAAATGACATTTCAGACAAACTGGGACTGGGAATAATCACCACTGGATCTGCAAGGGGAAAGAAAGAGAAGGAAAGAAAGGCATTCATTATTCAGGCAGAAGGAAAGGAGCTGAGATGGAAGGGTGGAGATGGGGGAGGGGAGATCCGTGGACACAGCCCCGCTCCTGAGAGAAAAGGGCTTGCTGTCCATTGAAGCTGTATGCGAAACTTGGAAGGCTTGCTCGCCACTTCAGGACAGTGGTTCTCAAAGCGTGGTTTGGGGGGTTTCCAACTCCCCGAGGAATTGAAAATTATTTTCCTAATAATGGTAAGATGTTAATTGTCTTTTTCACTAAAATTTCCCACAAGTGTATGGTGGACTTTTCCAGAGGCTATGTGACTCATTGTGTCCCAATATAGTGAGTCCAGAAGTAGGTACGAGAACCCAGCTGTCCTCCAGGAAGGTGGACGTTAAGACTTTAACAATGTAAAAGTGTTACCTCTTCTCACACAGAAAAACACATTTTACTTATGTTTTTAGATTTTCTTTATTTTTAGAGGGAGGGGAAGGGATGGAGAAAAAAAAATGTTGATGTGCAGGAAACAACCATAGGTTGCCCCCACAAGTTGGGGGTTGCACGCCCCCAACCAGGGACCTGGCCCCTAATCCAGGAATGTCCCTGACTGGGAATAGAACTGGTGACTGTTAGGTTCACAGGCTGGTGCTCAATCCACTGAGCCACAACGGCCAGGGCAAAAAAATTTTTTATTTTAATTTTTTAAATTATTTTTTAAAGATTTAATTAATTTACTTATTACACCTTTTTTGTTTTTAAAAAAAGACTTTATTTATTTACTTTCAGAGAGAGGGGAAGGGAAGGAGAAAGAGAGGAAGAGAAACATCGATGTGTGGTTGCCTCGCACATATCCCCACTGGGGACCCTGCCCACTATCCAGGCAGGTACCGGGACTGGGAATTGAATCAGCAACCCTTTGGTTCACAGGCCAGTGCTCAGTCCACTGAGTCACACCAGCCAGGGCAAAATTTTTAAAAATATAGTTACTTTTCATAAAAATATTCTCTTTAACATCATATAACTGTATTATTTTAAAATAAATTTAAAAGTTAAAAAAAACCCCTGTAATCCCTAAAAAGGTAGCTGTAATGCACATAAACAAAAATTCTTCGGGGTCTTCAATTATTTTAAAGAGTATAAAGGGGTGTAAAACTTCACGAACCACTTTGGACATGTTTGATCAGTTGCAGTACCTTCCCCATATACGACACAATTTTTTTTTGCATTTCAGTTGTGTTTTTTATCCCTCTTGAAATAATAAAGTATAATATGCTGAAAATGCTGTGCATTTTCATTTCCAACATTAAAATGGCTACACAAAAATCACCAATTTTGATAAATCAAAAAAAAGTATGCTATGACAGCTGTCACAATACAATCTAATAAAATTGTTTTGAATGAAGTTAAAGACAACTAAGTGCTACTAGAGCCGTCCTACAGTAAAAAACAAGCATTTTGGCCAACCCAATACACATTAGTGGTGAGGCTGGGATTTGGACCTGAGACTCCCTGCGTAGCGCCATGCTGGGCTCTTCTTTTTTCGGTGAGACACCAGTAGGTCAAGCCTGCCTAGTCTGACTATGCTGCAGTTTCTTGAGCTAATCTATTTGAGCATTTTGGGGGCATATTCCAGTCCTTAATTGATCGGACTTCACACCGTTGGTCCTCCTACTTTCACGCGGCTCTTTCCTGAGAGCCCCCCACCCCCACCACATGGGGTCAGATGCTGCCCTGGACACTGACAGTATGGGGGGTGGGCAGTCTAGTTGTCATTCTGCTGCCCCTCCCTGTCCTATTCCTTCCTTTGTACACCTTTGCTGGATTTTCCCTTTGCTTCTCCCTTCAGGCTGTTTCCTAGGGTTCTGTCCTCCACGTCCCTTCACTCATCTAGAGTTTGTCTGGACTATTTCCGCAGCTTTGGGGTTTTAACCACCGTCCGTTTGCTGACAACCTTTAAATCTGTGCCTCTCACTACCTGCCTAGCTGTGGGTAGGGCAGTGCACCTGAGACACACTCCCTGAGATTTAGGGAGAAGGATGATGAATTAAGTTTGTTTATGACATAAATTTTATGCTCTGGCCTCAGAGAACTTCTTCCAGATCCTCAACTCAGCCATGAAGGCTGTCAGTGTCCAGAACTCCGCCCACGTGCTCCTCTCCGGTGCTTTCCTCTGAGTCCTTCCTGTTTTGATTCCTCCCCTCCTTGGTTGTCCCGCAGGTATCCACTTAGGTGTCATTTTCTCCAAGAGGCCTTCCCTGATCTCCTTGCTCCTCTCCCCCAAACTAGGTGCAAGGTGTTCCAGTTTTGCAGCCACAACAGGACAAGCACAAATCCCTTCCCGGGTTTGCTTTCTGCCTCCGCACCCCGAGCTCCATCATCCCACGGCCCTGTGCAACCCAGGAATACAGGCGGTGCTCCATAAATGCTGTGTACCAACCTCCAGGGGGAGAGGGCGGAAACCCAAGCCCAGTCTCAAACCTCGGCTTCTGCAGACACCTTGCCCAAGCCCAGAAAGCGCAGGAACCTCCTACGCTGCCCCTTGGGACCACAGACCCTTGGCCCAGGACTCTTTGATGGGGCGGGGCGAGCCAACTCCACCCCCACCCTGCCCCGCCGAGCAAGCAGCACGTGGCACTGGCGCGCTCTGATTGGAGGGCCTGTAGTAGGGCGGGGCTGCAAGCGCGTCCACGTCCACGCTGCGTGGCGTTCCCGCCACGCCGGGGCCGGCCGACGCCAGTTTCCACCACTTGGTGCGGCGGTTGAGGTGGCTCCAAGTCCAGGCTGCGATCATGCTGCGCAAGCTCACGGTGGACCAGATCAACGACTGGTTCACCATCGGCAAGACCGTGACCGATGTGGAGCTGCTGGGCCTGCCGCCTGCCCTCCCGGCGGAGACGGCCAGGGACGAGGCCCAGCGTCATGATGGGGTCCCCGGGGCCCACCCCGCAGCCTCGGACCCTGCCCAGGCCCAGGGTCAAGCGCCCCAGGCGGCGTCCGGGAGGTAGGAGGTCAGGGGAGGCCGAGGGTGGGTGTGGGGCCTGGACCCCTGGACTGGGGCCCCGTGGCACTTCACTGGCCCCCGACGCCTGGGTGCGCGAGCTGTCTGCGGATGAGTCCTATCTATCCGGCCACCTACACCAGGCTCTTCTCTCCCGACCAGAAGCGGAGCTTGACCGAGTTTTTTTAAATTAGTGGAGTATTTCTTAGAGCCGTTTAGGGTTCCCGAAGATCTGAGGGGAGAGTACCGAGTGCCGCGCACCCCCCTCCCCCAACATTTCCTCTGGTTGTTAGCATTTGCTGTAGTTTGTTACAGTTGGTGAACCGGTGCTGATGCATCATCAGTAACTAAAATCCATGGTTAAGATGAGGCCTCACTGTTGGTGTTGGTACGACCTGTGCCCGCCATTGCCCTAAAAATCCTTCTGCTCTGCCTCCGGCCACCCCGGGTCTTTTTAAATAGCTCTGACCACAGGTACACAGCCTTTTCACACAGGGGGCTCTCACTTGGCAACAGGCGTTTAAGGTTCCTCTGCGTCTTTTCATGACCTGGTAGCTATTGAGTTGGCCAACATTCCGTTATTTTTTCGGTACAGTGGCTCTAGTAGTGCTTGGCTGTCTTTAATTTCGTTTGAAACAGTTTTGTTAGATTGTATTATAACAGCTGTCATATTGTTGTCCCTTAAAAAGAAACCCATCAAAATTGGTGGGTTTTTGTGCAACTATTTTAATATTGAAGATGGAAGAAGATATGCAACATTTCTGGTGTATTATGCAAAAAAAGATTTGCACAGTGTGTGGAGAAGGTGCTGTGACTGATCAAACGTGTCAGAAGTGGTTTGTGAAGTTTCTTGGTACTGTTGACATTTTGGCCAAGTAATTCCTTGCTGTGGGGCTGTCTATGCATTGGAAGGTGTTGAGCAGCACCCCTGGCCTCTGCCCACTAGAAGCCAACAGTGGGAGAGAGTAGACATACTCAAAACATCCAAATCGATAAAGTGATTGGTAAAAATGAAAAGTGTGACTTTTATTTTATGGAAAAAACATAACGGGCTCTTTGGCCAACCCAGTACTTTTTTCTTTAAGCGCCCAATACTATTCCGGGTCTGGATCTACCACAGACTACTTACCCTCCCCCTGAGGGTAAGAAGCTGAAGTGGGTGGCTTCCAGGTCGAGGTGGTTAGGAACCGGCCGCTGGGAGCGTCCGTGTGCAGGTGTGCTGTGCGGTCGTAAGTTTTCAGCGCAGTTGGCTAAATACCGAGGTGTGCGGGTGCTGGACTGTCCGTCTTATTAGTGCCCCACCCCTCGCCGGTTCTGGACTTGAGCACAGAAGCTGCTGTCATTTAAGCTGGTGGTGGGGTTTCGGTGGAAACAACAAAGCCAGAGGATGCCTTGTTTCTAGAAAACCCAGATCCCTGGGGCAGAAGCCCCGCTCCCTCGGGGAAGGCCAGTGGGGAGCGCGTCGGGCCGGGGCCCTGCTCCGCCCCTCTCCCTCAAGCTGGGTGCCCTGTACTGTGGAGGGAGTGGGTTTTGTTAGTTTTGTAAGCTGATCTTGTTTGCTGCTCTGTCTGACCTCTGGGTCAGGTTTTCATGGCTCCTTTCAAGCCTTCGCAGAGTCAGGCGCAACTTGGGATCGTGGGTGAATTTGTTTCCTGGAGGCTGGGAGGGGACAAAGAGACCCTTGTGCCCTGAGAGTGGCTGTTGAGTCCATGTTTTGGACACTGTTTCCTCTGCTCCTCTGCTGGCGGTCCAGGCTGCCCTGCTTCCTGCCTGGGACAGGACCGCTCTGCGACTGGGAGCAGGGCCGGGATGGTGCTGCCTTTGAAGAGCCTGTTGTGATGTCGGAAGTGAGTTTTACCCACCTTGTCGGAGATGGGAAAGATAGACTTAAATGTCCTTCTAACTACTAATGACCACTTTTTAAAATTTTCTGCTCTTTGTGGACTGAAACTTTTGTAAAATCAATGAAAATTATTTTTCAGAGTAATGAAAAGACAAAATACAAGCTGTTTAAAAAACCACTACAATCAGCATGGGCAAAGTTACTCCATAACCCTGCCGTAAGAGTTTCAACCTCCGCAGTTAAGTAGGGGCAGGCAAACAGCCTGGGCGTGCTTCATCTCTGAGCAGTTCTCCTGGAAGTGGTGTCCTGGACTCCTGATGTGGCGGTGGCCCGTGACCTGGGCTGTGAAAGGATTCACAGGAGAAGGGAAGGCAGAGAGCAGAGTTTTATTTTTACTTCCTCAAGAGAGGGAAGGGGCTGGGTGCGGAGACGTGCACCAGCCCTGGGGTGTGGGGGCTGTGAGTTTTCTTTGGATCAAACAAGGGGTGGGGTTGCAGCAGGGTAGTCCAGGCCAGGCCAGTGGTTGTGAATCGGGGTTTCAGGCTGGTCGTGCAGCATCAGGTTGTTTGCTGTTACCCGTGGGCCCAGGGTCTGGGAGCTCGGTTCTGGCCTGGCCCTGTGCATGTGCAAGCACCTGCGTGGGCCAGGCGCCCTTCCCAGTCCTGAGGACGGGCTCCGAGATGCATCACTGTGCCCGGCAGGCTCAAGGGGAGGCCCCGAGAGGGGCTCTCTTTCCTTCCACCTCTCGTGTGCACCTGCGGTGCCAGGGACTCTGACATGTGGCAGGCAGGTGGTCTGCTGCAGCAGCGCGCTCTGTCATCGAAACAGCCCCTTAGGTCGACGGCTTTTTGATTAGAGCTGAGACAAAAGACCTGGGTGGCAGAGTGGCCCACTCAGATGTCCCTGGAGCTTGTGGACGTGTGACAGGGCCCAGGGACTTTGCAGATGTGACTGAGGCTACAGACCCTGCAGTGGGGAGCTTACCTGACTGTCTGACCACGGGCACCGTTTGGGGCAGAGGCCTGATCCCAGGGCTCAGGGGTTCGGGGCTCCAGCGGGCCCTACTGGCCACCGTTAGAGGGGTGGCGGGGGGCGTGGGCACCACAGGGGAGACCAACCCGGCCGAGGGCTGCTGGGAAGCAAGGAAGCGGGGCCTGCGGCCTGTGGCTTCAAGACAGTGAGCCTGGCCAGCAGTGCAAATGGTTTTCTGCAGGGAAGGCGGCCCTGCCAGCTCCTGGGTTTTGGCCTTTGGGGCACTAAGCAGAAGACTCAGGTTGAGCTTATCTGGATTTCTGAGTTTCAGAAACTGAGATAAAAACTTCTGTTTTTTTAAAAAAAATCCTTCCCTAAGGACATGCTTATTGACCTTAGAGAGAAGAGAAGGGAGGGAGAAAGAGAGGGAGAGAAACATCACTGTGTGGTTGACTCTCGTGAACCCCCCACTGGGGACCTGGCCTGCAACCCAGGCATGTGCCCTCAGTAGGAATTGAACCAGCTACCCTTTGGTTTGCAGGCCGGCACTCAGTCCACTGAGCCACACCAGTCAGGACTGATTGGTTGCCTCTGGCAAACGCCCCAAGTGGGGATTGAACGTGCAGCTTTTTCGGTTTATGGGATGACGCTCCAACCTACTGAGCTACGCCAGCCCTGTGAGCTTTTTGTTAGAAGTTACTTAAAAAAAGTGACTGTGTCCCTGTGTGGCTGGGGAGGAGGACGGCACGGTCACTTCTGCTGTTCCTGGCAGCTGGAGGCATCTTAGAGGGAGAAGGGAGTGTGAGGGCTCCTCCTGGTGCCCGCTTCCTGATGGACATTGGGGGGGCCAGGTCTCACTCTGCAGGTGACGCTGTTGAGACTCGTGTTTGCTGTATCCCCTTTGTGCTGCATGGTGAGGGGTCCTGCCCGTGGGGCCCCACGCCTCTCCCACAGTGCTGTCCACTCGTGCTCTCTCAGCGCAGACCCACGGGGAGGCGGGGTCACGGGGACTGAAGGACAGGGACGGGAGCGAGCGCTCCTCACCAGGCCCTGGCCAGCTCTGCACCACCCGGCACAGGGTTCGCGCTGAAGGCCTTGTGCCGCCCACTCGCAGGGAGACTGAGGCAGGCTTTCTGGGAGCGGGCGTCTCGTTCCAGTCTCGGCTTTTCCCTCTTCAGATGAAACCCCACCCCCCACATCTCCAGATAGAAAGGTCCAGACACTAGGTTCCTTGAGAATGACCTGTAAGAGTGGTAAAGCTCTAGCACTTTATCATGAAAATAAACACGACTAGGGAAGTGTCCTACTTGAATGAAATTTGAGATGTTAACTTAGGTGTTAAATATTTTGTTACTTTAAGTGAACACAATGCTGTTCGGACGTGCACAGCGGCATTGCCTTCTTTGGCAGCGGCAGCTACGGGGTCAGGCCGGCGCCTTCCTACTGACGCAGCTCCAGGGCGGCTCCCACGCCCTCCCTCAGTTCAGCCGAGACTGAGTGTGAGTGTCGGGGCGGAGCTTTGTCTTCAGTGGGTCCGCCTGGCGCTGTCCCCCTGCCTGCCTGCTGTGGGGCCACTCGGGGCCACCGTGGGTCAGAGGAGAGTGGGTTCCCATCACACGTCAGTTTTGTCCTCTGCACGATTCCCTTTTAAGATCAGAGTCAAGGTTCATGTCCACGTCTCACCCTGAATTCGTCAAATTCTACCCTAAAGCAATGCCTTAGTTCCTGTGACGTGCTTTGAGGTATGAGAAGATATTTCAGAAACTTTTTTGAAGTATTTAGGAAACATTTGAGTTGTTAAGAAACACTGCAGTTTTGCAGAGGTTCAGAAAGAAGCCCCATTGAAGAGAGAGGGCACCGCCACGGGAGGTTTGACTTCTGACCTGGGTGGCGTCGTGTTGCTGTTCTCATTCCCGATGTCGCGCACCCTGACCCGGAGGTGGGCCTCGGAACGCCTCTGGTCCCAGCAGCTCGACTGGGTGGGGTCACACGGCAGGTCCCGTGCCCTGCGTGTGGGCGCGCGGAGCCTGCCCTCCCTGTTTCTGGCCACGTAGCTGGAAACGTGGGAATCTCACCCCTGTCCGCGCTCCGGGCGCGGTCCCCTGGGCAGGCAGGCGGGCTGGGGCCCCTCGGCTGCCCACCCCTCCTACCCAGGGCGTCCTCCGAAACCTGCTTGAAGAGGCAGACCATTTCCCAGGGCAGCACATCGTTCCCTGCCAACACCTCTCGGAACCTAGAGGGAGAGCAGCAGGGAGGGCGCAGTTCAGACGTTTTGGTGGCCGTTTCCCTTGCTCTACAGTGCGGCCTGTGTGGGGCTGTGGAGCGGCCTGGAGCGGGGTTCGAAGGCATCTCCCAGCCAGGGAGGTGACCACAGGCATTTCTGTCTGGCCTCCCGTTAGGCATGTTGGGTGCTGGGGATGTAAGAATTTAATACGTACAATTAAAGAGTTTATATGATGGCCCTTGCTGGTGTGACTCAGTGGACTGAGCACCCAGCTGGTGAACCAAAGGGTTGCAGGTTCGATTCCCAGTCAGGGCACACGCCTGGGTTGCAGGGCAGGCCCCCAGCAGGGGATGCATGCAAAGCAACTGCACGTTGATGTTTCTCTCCATTTCTCCTTCCCTCCCCCCTCTCTAAAAGTAACCAAAATCTTTTTTAAAAATAAAGAGTTTATAGGATAGAATGCAGTGTCTAGTCTGAATGGGTGAGGCGCTAGGACCTGACGGTGCAGGAATCGCAGGGAAGGTCAGCCGTCACCTGCTGAGGATGGCCCCGGTTTGGCGAGCCTGCACTTGGGAGCAGAGCGCTTCAAGCTGTCTCTGTTCGGCAGCCGGGATGCTTGTGGGGGGGACCTGGTAGTTTCTCAGCCGGCGGCAGCCCACGCCTGTGCCTCTCCCCCGGCCCGTTTTCCACCTCCTGGAGTTGCCCTCTCGCGCTCCTCCAGCTGCCACTGCAGCTCCCGGAGCAGCATCCTTGCCACCCCATCGGGGCTGGGGCAGGGGGTGGGTCTGTGGGGTCGGGCTGTGGCCGTTTCGTCCAGCCAAAGAGGGGCATTGTAGCCTGTGGAGAAGTTCTCACTCACTTATTTGCGTGAAGCATTACGGTTCTGATGAGCAGATACTCGTTCCTTAGTAACGTGACGAGTGGGTGAGTTTCTCACTGGTCAGGTGTGCAGGTCAAAGACTAGGTCATGGACTGAAGTCTTCTAGTTTCTAACTGGGTGGGTACCAGAAACCACCTTTGAAAAGGCTTTTATGTAGCTAGGCAGGAAGGAAATGTACAAAGTTAGAGATAACCTGCAGACTAAACATTTCCTGCAAGTACCACTTGCTGTTAGAAGTAACACTCGTATTACAAGTTCTTGTTATTAAAGCACATTTACCGGGTTCATGTCAAGTGCCACCTAGAGACGCACTCCCACTTAGGTTTGAACAGAAAGGGCTGCAAGCGCACCTGTTAGGTTGGTGGGCCTGCTGCGGCCTCGCCGCCAGACGCCCTGAGTCGGTGGGGGCGCTGCGGCTCTGGCAGGCCTGCCGCTCGGGGCTGGGTCCCCTGCTGCGGGAGTGAAGCCGGCTGGTCTCCCCACTGAAGCCAGTTTGACGAGCACAGCTGATGTGTGAGAGCGCTCACTGCAGGGCAGACAGGCCCCTCATGACATCCCTGCTGGCCTGCCCTTTGGGGGCAGCGCAGTCACCTGCAGACACGCGGCTGCTGCGGCTCGGGCCTCTGTGCACTCGGATGCGCTGAGCGTGTGTCTGGTGGGGGCGGTGAAGTGACACGTCTGCGCTCGCCTCGGGAGGACGGTCCCTGGCTGCGTCGCCTGCCGTGCACTGCCCTGCGGGCCTGGACTCGGAATAGCCCTGCCACCCTGCTTCTTCGGCCCGACCTCCAGGCCGTGTAGAAGCCGGTCGCTGTCCGTCCAGTGAGAGCAGGAGGAGGACACGCCCGGACCTGCTGGCAAACGCATATTCCGAGGGGCCGGGCGGGGGTGCGGTGTCGGTGTCCTTGGCTGCCAGGTGAACGTGACACCCTGCTTGTCTTTCTCACCAGCAGGCGGTGGCAGCGTGGTCGGAGCAGGCTCTGGTCCGGGAGGGCGTCACGTGGGTGTCGGCATAGCGGTGAGGTGCGCGTGTGATCTCTTCAGGAACAGGGTGTGAAGCCGCAACAGGTCAGGGCCGGGAAAGACGAGTTAGGCGCATGGAATTGGGTGCAGGAAATCGCTGCCTCCGTGGGCGGGTGCTGCCGCACTGCGGGCCGCTGTCCGGGCCGGGTGGACGCCCTGCTGAGGAGCGGCGGGCCTTGCACACGTGGCCCCGGGCCTCCCGACTGTGCAGTGGCTTCCCATCGCCGCCGCCGTAGACCGTTTCTCTCCTGCCCGCCCCCCCCCCACCCCGTGCGCCGGGGAGGGCAGACAGGGCTCCGGCAGCCCTGCGTGTCGCGCGTGAGAAGCCGTGCTCCGTGCGGCCGACACAGCCCCTGCTGCTCCGGGGGGTGGGGGGGAGCGACGGACGTCAGGCTGCCTCACCGTCAGTGGGGACACTGTCACATCACATGGCCCGTGGCTCCGAAAACTCACCCTGAGACCTGTCTGGTCAGGTTTGTGGCCGCAGAGGGACGGGCGCTGCCGCTTCTCCTTCTGAACGGCCTCGGTGGTCGCTGTGGTGGTCCCCCCGCCCCCCGCCGCTGGCCTCAGCAGGTGGCCTCTCGAACGTGCTCCGAGTGGAGCACCATGGGGGCCTCAGACTCTGCAGTCCTGCCCGGCTCCTCGTGTGCGGCCCTGGCGGCGTTTGTCCCAGCCTGACCTCCTGGCAGGTGCCGTGCCCCTCTGTCCCTGCTCCAGCACCCCTTGCCGCAGCCCCTCCGGCTGTGTCCCCTGAGACCCTTGTCTCTGTCGTACCCACGGACCCACCTGGCGACCTCTCCTCCAGCGCCTCGGTCACCGTCTCCTCCTGTCTGCGGAGGACGCCACCGTTGTTCCCTCGTGGTCCCCTTTACCTCTGGCTCATGTCTCTCTGCTCTCACACTCAGGGAGTCACTGGTCTGCATTTCTCTTCTCGCTCCGTTTTCCGGTCCTTTCCGACGTGCTGTTCACTGGGACAGCCAGCTTCCCAGCTCCCAGCACATGTCCCTTGTTTGTGCCTTGGCCCGGACACTGTGAGGGTGGGGGTGCAGCAGGGACCAGCACCAGTGCAGGGTCACCCAGCAAGGGGGTCAGAGTGTCTGCAGCCGTCCGGCACTCGGGCCCCGCCCACTAGACGTGGAGTTGGGTGGGCGCTCTGGGCCCGGACGTCCGTTGGTCAGTGTGCTGCAGTGTGGGAGCTCCCTGAAGACTGTCCCTCCTGCGCTTGACCTGCTCGCCCCTCTCTCCAGAGTCTGCTTGTGCCTGACTTTGCGGAGCGGCCTTCACCTGGGCCTGCGTTTGGAGCGCCTTCCTCTGCCCTCACTCGGGTCTGTCAAGGTCTGGTGTGAGGTGCTCCTTGTGCGGCTGCACCTTCTGGGCTTTGTTCTGTGTCCTGAGATGCTGGGTCGGTGCAGAGCCCGTGGGCCATTCCCTGACCCCGGGTTTCCTGCCGCCGGTGGGGACACGGGTGTGTGCAGGTGAGGAGGGGCACCGATCCTTCCCGTGCAGCAGGGCATGGCCCGATCAACCCTGGGTGTTTATCAGGCGTGTCAGTGAGTGGAAGGCGTGCGTTGTTGCTAGTGAAGTGCGGCCCCGTCCAGGCCTGTCGTGCGGAGCACACGCAGCTGAGGCTGTGGAGCGAGCGGCACAGCTCTCTGGTCCTCGTCGTGGTTGGGTCTGTGCATCAGCTGAGTCGTGCAGTTTTACAGGTGCGACGTGAAACAGGACCGTGTCATTTGTCACGTGTGAGAGTATGCACGCGTGTGAAGTTGCAGGGTGTGTCAGGAAGTACGTAAGAGGACCTGTCTGGGAAGATGGAGTCGTGGGGTCTCGGAGGGCAGGCCGGGAGCCAGGGCCACTGTTCTGGGCTTGCCGTGGGGGCCTCCGCCCCGTGTGGGGTCTTGGCACTTGAAGGCAGCCTCGGTGCCTGGAGACGGGCATCTTTCTGCCTCCCCCTTGGCTTCTAGACGGAGGACCCTGGGTCGTGGTCCTTCATTTCTGGCTGTTGGAGACCCAGCTGACGTCATTAGACGTTCGTCCCCCCACCCCTCCCAGAACGACTTCCTCTCCGGACTCATCAGTCAGCGCACACGTGGGGTCCAGCCCGTCTGGTCGGGCCGCGTGCTCCCCACGCAGGGCTTGCCGTGCCAGGTGCACAGGTGCCTCCCCGCCCGTGAGTTTCGTGCTGCCCAGACGGCATCCGTGAGTTTTAGATGGTAGTTTCAGCACGCTAGTCCTTTCCTTTTTGACGGTCCCTTTTGTGTATTCTTGTGTGAGAAGGCCTTCTCTGCTCTTTAAAGTTACAGCACACGGGAGGAGATTAGCTTTCTAGGCTTAAAAATGTAGGTGCCTGGGTGTCGGCCGGGAGCCGACTCTCGGTTGGGGTGGGGTTGCGGTGAGGTGTGGCGGTTGGACCCATGTCCCCAGATTGGGTGCCCAGTAGGCAAAGTGTGTGTGCGTTGCTTCAGCCGGAGGCCCGCCTGGCCCTCGTGGTGACTGGTGTGTCCTAGGCACTGGGAGCTGCAGTGGGGTGCAGTGGGCCAGCCCAGTTCAGGTTCAGGCCCCGGTCAGCCTCTGGGCTGTGGGTCAGGTCCCCAGGCTCCAGAGTCTTTGCAGTGCCCCTGGGCTGTCCTGCATGAGCCACCCACGGAGCCCCCTGGGGCTCCCAGCAGCCGACCCGGCTGGCCTGGCCCTGGGCGGGCCCCAGGGTCTGTGGGTTCCTGACACTGGGCCTTTGTTGCCCTGCTCAGCCCTGTACTTTCTGCACCTGCTCTGCCCACATGCCTCCTGGGTGCTGCAGGGGGAGGGCGGGGGGCTGGTCCTGTCTCCCAGCTCCTGCTGCCCTGGAGGGTGGAGAAGGCAGGAAAAAAACCCAAAGTGGGGGCCGCCCCGTTTTGTGCATCTGGAGCTGCTTCCCTGCTCATGAGGTGTGGGGGTGCAGGCCACGGCCAAGGGCGGCCACCTCACAGCTGGCTGCTGGTGCCTGCCTCTTGTTCCCCGGGCCGGCCTGTCGTGTGGACTTTCCAAGCCGTCTGTCCTGGGCCACACCTCGTTCTGTGGGCACACAGGCGCGTGTCTGGGGTTGCTGGACCCGGGACCTTGTGGTCAGTCCTGACCCTCACTCTGCTTTTCCTGCCCCGGTCTGAAGCGCCCATGCAGTCTGGGGGCACCACCGCACAGCTGCCACGCTCACCCACGCTGCCTGGGCCCTCCCCGTCACCAGCACCCTGGAGGCGGTTCCTGCCTGTGCTGTCGGTGCCCATCACCCCACCCCTCGCCAGTCGGAGCCATCTGTCACCATAGGAACCAGACCGACCTCTCTCTCTGCCCAGACCGTCTCGCTGTGTGCAGAGGCCGTCGTCCTTACTGTCGGTCCCTGCCCGAGCCTGGCCTCTCCCGGTGCCCCTCACCCCCCCCCCCCCGTGCCCTTCAGGCCCCCACTGCCGGCACCGGCACGGGGGCAGGCGTTGCGGAGAGGCTGCCAGGCCCGAGTCCCCGCCCTCCCCTGTGAGTGGGGAGCTGCTTATTTTTGCCAGTTTGGAGGACAGTTTGATGAGACAGTGGTTTCTCATCATTTTAATTTGCATCTACTTGGTAAATGACTGTGAATTTGAGTGGATTTTTATTTACTTATTGACCATTTGCATTTCTTCTGTGACTTAATGTAAAAATAGTTGAGAATTCCTCCAGCACAGCGATTTTCAACCTTTTCATCTCATGGCGCATGCAAACTAATTACTACAATTCTGTGGCACTCCAGAACATTTCTTTCTTGCTGATCTGACAAAAACTAGGTATAACTTTTATTCATTTCATACCGGACGGCCATTGTTGTGTTGGCCGTTGTTGTTTTTTCCAATTTGCCAGTCTAAGGGAAAAGCCCCGACCAGGTAGTCAGGGATCACGTGCTTTAAGAACTCTTGCAGCGCACCTGTTGGAAACCACTGCTCAGCCTTGGCTGGGGGCCGGGTTGGTTAGAGCGTCGCCCCTGGACTCCACGGTGCGGGGCCCGACCCGGTCAGGGCGCCTGCAGGAGGTGGCCAGGAGGCACAGTCAGAAGTGGGACAACAGATCAGTGTTTCACTGTCTCTTTCTCTGCCCCCTTCCTCTGTCTCTCTCTCAGATCAATCAGCAAAAAAATGGAAAAAATCTTTTCCGTAGCGCAGGGGGCTCCGTGGCTTTGCAGAAGCCACATGTTGACTCTCGATGTTCTTCGCAGGCCCGTCAGCCAGACGTCCGCGGAGCTGGAGTACATCGACAGGTACAGGCAGCTGGAGGCCCAGGAGCTCCACATGCGCGGCGCGGACGTCCCCGGCAGCCGGCCAGGTAGCGTGCGGCGGCGCTCGGGGGCGGACTTGTGAGCTGTCCGAGCACCCGAAGGCCCCCTTCCTCCTTCCAGACTGAGTGCATGGGAGTGGCGTCGGTTAGCGCCGCCACACGGGCTTCGGGGGACAGTTCTCTCACATGTCACGTACGCGTCGTGTGTGTCCAGTCTCCCAAAACATCAAGTTCTTAAAAGTGCAAGAGAGAGACGTAGTGTTTGGTCAATATAGAATTCATACAACTTGTTAATTTACATTTTGGGGAGCTAAATGGATTCTTTTCCCTTTTAAATATAGTTCCCAAATAGTCTGTTCTTTGGAAGACTAATAATGGTCCTGTTAACTAGGAATTTATTTTAAAATTACCACAGCTTTTAGCCCTGGCTGTTGTAGCTCAGTGCATTGAGTGCTGGCTTGAGAACCGAAGGGTCACCGGTTCGATTCCCAGTCAGGGCACATGCCTGGGTTGCAGGTCAGGTTCTCGGGGTGGGGGGGCGTGTGAGAGGCAACCACACATTGATGTTTCTCTCCCTCTCTTTATGCCTGCCTTCCATTCTAAGAATAAATAAGTAAATCTTTTAAAAAAGTAAAACTTATTACAGTTTAAAAAAAAATAAAACAGAATTTTAGGCAATATATAAACATATAAAAGAAAAAGTAGAAGGTCCTTTTTCACCCCCGCCCACAAGTGTATATTCTGAGTTTGGACGGAACTACTTCCTGTGAGTGTGCAGTTTTTTCTGAGCTGATTATATCTTTTTTGAAAAACATTTTGCTTATTTATTTTTAGAGAGAGAGGGGAAAGGAGGGGGAGGAACATGGACCAGTTGGTTTCTGAAGGTCCCCACAACCAGGCACGCGCCCCAACTGGGGATCGAACTGGTGACCTTCCAGTCCGCAGGCTGGCGCTCAGTCCCCTGAGCCGCAGCCGCCAGGCCGAACCGACTGCATCTGCCCGTCCGTGAGTCGGCCTCCGGCTCCGAGCTCGGGGAAGGGTTACGCGCAGACTGCCCACCTGTGCAGCCAGGCGGCGCCTCCGCACTACTGCTCCCTGCGGCCCAGCCCGGGGCGGGGGGCGGTGAGTGGCAGCGTCCTCTCCCTCCTGTGCCCTGCGTGCCGTGGACAGCGGTGCCCCCTCTCTTCCCCGGCTTCCTGACGGCGGAGCCGCTGGCAGCTCTGTGTCCGCTGTCACTGAGCCGCGTGGTTTGGGGTTTCTGTCACCGTGCTCAGGTCAGTTTGTCCCTGTCTGTCCCCCACCTCTGCCTCCCCCCTGCATTCTCGCCTGCTGCAGGCCTCGGCCTGGTGTCTCCTCGCTGCCTCTCAGCCCTTTGGTCTCGTCAGGCAGTGCCTGTGTGGTTTGTCCAGTGTCTCTGGTGCCCTGGAGGAGGAACGAGGGGCAGAAGCGCCGCACATGCTGTCCCCAGGCGTGGCAGTTCAGAGTGCGTGCCTCCTTGGAGCAGCCCTCGCGTGTCCAGCAAGAGTCCGGTTTGTGGCCTCGGTGCTTCTCTGTGGGAAGCCGTGGACGTCTCTTAGGTGTCCGTGGGCTGGCGAGTCACCTGCACGGGAGGACAGGCGAGGACAGGCAGCTTTAGGAGCAGCATGGAGCAGCCGTGTGTGATGTGTGTTGTGGGAAGACACTGTCGTCCAGCACCTCTGGGGAAGCACACTGGGACCCCCGTGTGCTGTGGCCCAGGCACCCACCCAGCCGTAGTGCTGCGGCGGTGCCTGCAGGGTCCTGGCTGGGGAGGGAGCCAGGCCACCGGTGAACACTGCGGCTCCAGGGATCGCTCGTGCCACTCGACTTGGTGTCACGTGACATCGCTGTTTGCTCCCTTGGCCCCTGCGTCCGGGGGCGTGTGGGCTTCACGCTGGGCAGGGCCCCAGCCAGACCACAGATACGCTCGCTCGGAGGAATCCCTGTGCCGCAGTGTTTGCCACGGCTGTGCCAGGGCCGCGTCAGGCAGCGGGCGCGGCGTGTGGGGAAGCCCACCCTCTGGCGGAGGTGGCCGTCCCCGCTGCAGTCCGTGGCACCTGCTTGTGTGGACAGGTCTGGAAGGTGGTCCTGTGAGACACAGCCTCTTGGGTGCCGCAATGCACAGTGACTCAGCTGATTTTCTGTAGCACACAGGGTCCAGATTTCAAGATATAAAATGTTACTGTGTCGCGGTTAAAATTCACCCCATCCTGTTTGGACCCCTCATCACTGACTTTCCCGGTTTGACCTGCACAGTGGGGCAGCCTCAGGGACAGAGCCAAGCGTGTCCCGTGGCTCCAGGTCTCCTGGCCGTGGAAGGCAGTTTGATGTTGATGGCGGAGGACGGAGAGGCAGCAGGCTGCTGACCCGCGCGCTCTGAGGCCGAGCCTGCCTCGAGTCACCGGGGACCTGGCTGGGCCTCCCCTGGGGCACGTGGCACCTGCCTCTGACGTGTCGCCAGCGCCCAGACGAGGCTGCACAGCTGCGGGCAGCCCCGGGTGTCCCGCTGTCCCCCTGGCGCAGGCCTGGAGGCGGGCTCCATCAGTGGTGACCTGGAAATGTCACCCTGCCTCTGCGCGAGGTGGACGGGGAGGGCTGCGGTTCAGTCAGCACGGTCAGGGCTTCTGGCTCTTCTTGGTGTAATGTCGGTCTTTCAGCCACAGCCCTCACAGTGCACGTGCCCAGGGAGTCAGCCCCTCAGCACTGTCAGAGGGGCTGGGCCTGGACCAGGTTTGAGTCTCAGTGAGAGCACCGCCGCTGACTTGTGTCTTCCTGCACGTCTCGGCCCGCAGCTCTCCCCGAGAGCAGCCGCCCCCTGAGCCACCTGCTGCACTCGGTGCCCACACTCGCCTGTCCCTCCGTCTTCGGCAGAGCCCTCCCCACCCCCTCCCCAGGTGCCCTTGCTCATGGGGCCTGCCTCCTCCTGTGTAGTGTGTGGAAGGCCTGCTGTCGGTTGAGACACCTGCAGCATCAAAAGTGGGAGGCGTGAGTCAGTTCTTAACCCTGGGTTGGCGAGGACACCCAGCCTCTGTGCAGAGCTCCCCAGAGTTCAGTGACACACTGGAGCCCTTCTAAGTCAGCAGCTGTTCGCATGTGGGATGTTGCTCACGCTCAGTGCTTTGGAGGCGGAGTGGTTAGTTCGAAGGCTGTTTCAGTGAGCGTGCTCCTGGAAGGGGGCCTGGGCGGAGGCACCACCTGGGGAGCAGTCGCGGGAGGAAAGTGAGGCGTGGCCCTGGGAGCAAGTGCTGTCTGAGCGGCAGGCTGCCTGGGGCAGGTCGCAGACAGACCCCCGGGGGCAGTGGCTCTGATGCCCCAGGAGGGCACTTAGTCGCAGAGAAGTGGCTTCTGCTCGGAGAGGTCTGGCTCTCCTCTTTGTAAAACTCAGAACACGTGTTGCTCACCCTGGTTCAGACGTAGGCAAGTGGCCCTAGTTAGTTGCTCATTATTAGACCAGCCGGCGTGCTGCAGGCGCGGGGAGGGAGCAAGCACAGAGAGCAAAGAAGAGCTTGGTGTGTCAGGCTGCGGGGGTGACAGCAAGGCAGAGGGGGCAGCAGACCAAGGGCTGGAGGAAAGGGTGGTGGGCCCAGAACCGGCGTCTGGGGAAGGGACTGAACCTGGGCCTAAACTTGGGAGGGGGGAGCGGATGGGTTTACTCGGAAGTGAAAGCATCTCCCAGTGAAAGGTCGGACACCACGAGGGTTACTGCTGTGTCAGCCTGCCAAGTGGCGTCCGTCCAGAGGTCTAGCATGACAGGAGGACTTCGGGCAGATGGCAAGCCAGTAAGCCAGGCTGAGTGCCGCTGTGTGTGTCCATCAGGGTGGGGCTGCCCCTTTCCAGGCTGCCTGCACTTCGTAAGTTGGGTGGGGCCCGCTGCTGCCGCTTTATTGTGGGAGCAAGGAGTGGACAGGAACCCTGCGCAGAGCGGTGTGGTCTGTGGCAGCGCTGCTTCTGTAAGCTCACCCTCCGAGTACCATCTTTGAGTGACGAGAACTCTCTCTCCCAGGTCTTGTCTTGGAAGGTGGTGCTGAGCCTGCAGCATCCGTGGGTGTGACGGAGGAGTGGGGGGTGCCCTCTGGCAGGAATGGTGGGTGGTGGGACCAGGGCACCAGCCAAAACACCCTGCTCCCGGGGTCAGCCTGTGGAGCGTGCGTTCGGTGTTTGTGTGTGCCACTGAGCACATGGCATGCGTACAGTTCAGAAAGGACACTGGGTTGTTCGCCTCGTCTTTTTTCAAATGAGAAGTAGCACTGTGTTTGTTGTGTCTGAATCCAGGTCCAAGGCCAGCGCTGGCTAGATTAAGCAATGCCATGTGCATCCCAGAGACGACTTACAGATACCCCGACCTGCCCATAAACCGATGTAAGGAAGAGGTAAGAGCGTCCCTGTCCTGGCGCAGGCTTGCTGTCCCAGCAACTTCCGAGCCCCGGCACTTGTGGCTGAGAGTCCAGGTGCCGGGCGGGCGCCCTGGGCCCTTCGAGGCTGTGGCCACAGGGGAGGGGTGTGGACGGCAGGCAGGAGGTGGCTTGTGTGGTCCTCACGCCAGCGGCTTGGCTTGTTCAGCCTCCGAGCTGGTCATCTGACATTTGTTTGGTGTCGAGCCGCCCCCCCCCCCCCAGGAGCTCTGAGTAAACCCTGGTCCCCAGAGAGCGTCTCACTGACGGAGCCTCGCTGCCCGTCTTTCTAGTGCGAGTGCAGCGCTGGTCCCGCCCGCGTCCCCGAGGCTTTTCCTCACGCTTTGTCCTGGAGTGCACGCCTGCCTCCCGCCCGTTGGGGCGTGTCACTGAGCAGGACCGGGCCAGACTCCGGCGGACACCTGCACTCCCACCCGCACCGCTCTCCCTGCCTTACGGCCTCGGGCACGGCTGCCGGGGCCTCTGCTCACTGTGCTGCTGGGGAGGCGGCCCCGGTGAGTCTGAATGCGCCTGGTTTTTCTTCCACTCCAGCGCGTGGGTGGCGGGCACCGGGCCCTCAGGCCGGATGCGGCCGGGGGCAGCTCCTAGTTGAAGAGTAGCTACGTTTATACAGCCCTAAAGTTACATTCGGTGCTTTGAAGGCAGCTGGGGGCTGACGTGGCCCCCGGTGGAAAGGAGTTTGGTGCCCCTGCTCTAGCCGGACTCGCGCCGTGGCGGTGGCGCGGTGGCACAGATGCCCTGCACTGGGGTCAGAGGCAGCACTAGCTGGGGGCGTCCCTGTCCCGAGGGTAGCCTGGCGGGCGCTGAGAGCCCACACGGGTCCAGGCTGACGCGGGACGGTGGCGGGCGGGTCTGGGGCCGCGGAAGTCGGCCGTCCAGATGTGTCTGAGGAGTTTCCAGTGGGAATGTAAAGCCACTTGGGTGCAGCGACAGCTGTGTTTTCATGGACTTCTCAGTAGCGTTTCGTTTTTCTCAGTAGAATTACCTAAAAACTTTAAAATAATGGAAATTTAGACTCCCGAGGGTGTGGAGAGCCTGGCCCGGTGTCTGTGTGTTTCTGTGGGGAAGCTGAGGCGCAGAGTGGAGCCAGCCCGGCCCCCGCGGCTCGCCCGTCAGCGCCCTCGGGCCTTGCTGCTGCCCACGCGGCGGTCCTGTGGCCCCTCGCTGCCTTTGGTTCGTGGGTCACTCGGTGTCGCCGTTCATTCTGCAGCAAGTTTGAAAGGTGACTCTTTCAACCCCAGGTCGTCTCTCTGATCGAGAGTAACTCTGTCGTCATTATCCACGGCGCCACGGGCAGCGGCAAGAGCACGCAGCTGCCGCAGTACGTCCTGGACCACTGCGTCCAGCGCGGCGCCTGCTGCCACATCGCCGTCACGCAGCCGCGCAAGATCGGGGCCAGCAGCGTGGCCAGGTGGATCAGCAGGGAGCGCGCCTGGGCCCTGGGGGGCCTGGTGGGCTACCAGGTGAGCTTGGCCGGGGGAGGGCCGCTTGCCCTGGTCTGGTGGTTTTCTGCCGGAAATGGTTCTGCTTACACAGCAGAACTGGGGCAAGAGGTGTGCGTTTACTTATTTACGTGTTGGTTACCCTCACCTGAGGACATTTCTTCATGGCTTTTTAGAGAGGAGAGGAGAGAGAGACACTGTGAGAGAGGATTGACTGGTTGCCTCCCATACGTGTCCAGACCAGAGACCGCACGTGCCCTGGCCGGGGACCGAACCTGCGACCTTTCAGTAACAGGATGATGCTCCAGCCAGCTGAGCCACACCGTCCAGGGCAGAGCTGTGGCATAATGCAAGCATAATGAAACTCGGAATTTCTTGAAAATAGCTCTAGCCCTGGCTGGTGTGGCTCAGTAGACTGGCGACTCACAAACTGAAAGGTCGCCAGTTTGACTCTTGGTCAGGCACGTGCCTGGGTTGCGGGCCAGGTCCCTAGTTGGGTGCGTGTGAGAGGCAACCAGTTGATGCATCTCACAGACTGATGTTTCCCTCCCTTTCTCTCTCTCTAAAAGTAAATAAGTACATTCTTAAAAAACATAAAGAAGATGGCTTTAAACTCTTTTTCAGTTGAAAAGTAAAGAAGCGAGAATTCTCAGATTCGTGGTTTTTATGATTTTAACCTTTTAATTATATTTCTGTATGTAGACATCTTCATACGTAATTGTCTCACTGTAAAAATGAAGTAGGCAGTGTGACTAGATAAGCCAGAGCCCCTCCCACTCAAACGGAAAAATCGACTGAACCGGAGCCTCGGTTTGACCGTGCCTTCTCTCCCCCGTGATGAAGTGGGCACGGCCTTGAGGGGCGTTAAGCGCAGCCGCGGGACCCTAAAAACACCCTCCTTTCCTGCCCCGACCTGCAGGTAGGTCTGGAGAGAATCGCCACGGAGGACACCCGGCTGGTTTACATGACGACCGGCGTCCTGCTGCAGAAGGTCGTCCGCGCCAAGAGTCTGACGGAGTTCACGCACATCTTCATCGACGAGGTGGGTGCCTCGGGCCCAGTATTGGCTGCAGGAGGAGGCAGTGACAGCGCCGGGACCCGGGTCAGGAGGGGCGGGGCTGGGTTGTGTGAGGTCGGAACTCATCTGTCCAGAGCATGGAGTCGGCACCTGAGCACCGAGGAGTGTCTGCCTCTCTAGTCCCCGTGCGACTCCGGGGGTCCGTGTTGGGGGTCTGCTCTACGTGGCGGAGAGGAGTTTGTGAGAGCGTTCTTAGGGTGTCTCCGGCGGCCCTGACTCGGGGATGCCGCACGCCCTCTGCCGCTGGGGTTCCCGCCTTTCCTCCGGTCCCTTCCCCACGCCTCCACTCCTGGGCCTCAGGGCGGCAGCGGGGCCCAGAGGCGGCCCTGACTCCGTCACCGGGCCGGTCACACCAGGAAAAGAGGCGTCCTGCAGTAGAATTACTGTCCCCTGTGTGTCCAGGTGTCCTGACTGACAGGAAAGTAGATCCCTGTTTCAGACCTCCCTGTCGGCCGGCTCTGGGGCGGGCAGGCCAGGTGGCCAGAGGGGCCGGGTGACCCTAAGTCCTAGGGTTGGCTCAGCCTGGAAGGCCCCTGCGTGAGGAAGGCCGCAGGGCACCCGCCGTCCCCGAGGGTTCTTCAGCTCTCCCGACTAAGCCGGCTCCTCCAGGGCTGGCCCTCCCCCTAGACCTGCAGCCCCCGAGACCTGGGATGTGCCCCGCCAGGCAGGGCACTGCTGCCCGGCACAGCTTCCGCCCGGCACAGCTTCCGCCCGCACTCACTGGCAGAAGTAGCAGGGCAGCTCGTGGCCTGCAGAGGAGTGATGCTGGTCAGCGGCTCTCTGTGCTGGGGACGGGAGGGGAGGGCTTTGGTCGTCACGGCGACCTGGGGCACTGTTGGCACTGAGTGGGCAGGGCCCACAGTGCTAAATATCACTTTTCCCAAATGCCGGTAAGGCCCCAGAGAGAAGTGCTGGGGGGACAGGGGCCCCCACAGCCTCTTTTGGGCCTCTGGTCTGCGGGTCCACGACCCGCTGCAGGAGCAGCCCCAGTCCCTGAGGAAGCCGTTAGCAGAGAGCGCCGACCCGGCACCGACACCCGTCCCACTCGTCCGTGGCGGCGTGAGCGCTGCTCGAGCCGGCGGGCGCCCCTGCGTCCTCTGCAGGTGCACGAGCGGACGGAGGAGATGGACTTCCTGCTGCTGGTGGTCCGCAAACTTCTGAGGACAAACTCACGTTTCGTGAAGGTGAGTCTGATTTTGTGAGTGACGGGTCGTTCACTTCTGCGTCTCCTCGTTTCAGCACAGACGGGGGGGCGGGGGCTCTGAGAGCTCACGGCCGTGGGCAGCGCTCCGGGTGCACGTGAGGTGGGGGCTCCCGGCGTCCAGGCCTCTCGTTTGCGGTGGGAGTGTCCCTGGGGGCTGCTCTGACACCTCAGAGCGGGTCCTGGTCGCTGTGGTTTTCAGCCTCGGTGCCGAAGTGCAGGGAAGTGCAGGTGCTCTGTGCCCTGGGCCTGTGGACGGTGCCCGCGCCTTCCTTTCCACGGAGGCTGCACAACCGAACCCTGCTGCCCGGTGCCCAGGGCTGTGCTCACCCCTGCTGGGCGTTCGGAGACTGGAGAGTCCTGTGGACCCTGCACCACGGGCTGCAGGGCCCCCAGGATGTCACTGTCCCCCCCCCCCCCCGCCCCGCACACACACACACACACTTGCTTTTGGCCAGACCAAGTTCCGCAGCCCGCCGGGTCTCGGTGGGCTCCTCTCGGCTGCCGCACCGCGGCCTCCCTCTTGGCGGCTCTACTTCCGCCTGTTTCTGCAATGTGCCATCCAGCTGCCTGCGCTCGTCTGCACTTTGGTTTCCAATACAAAGCTCCCTTTAGAGCAGCGGGCGTAGTTCTGTGGGGGTCGCACAGTTCCTCCCTGGGTCAGCTGAAAGCAGTAGAAGTTTGCATCTCCGAGCGCCTTCGAACTGCAGGAACCTGCGTCTCGCTGGGGGCTCGCTTGGGTGTTCTGTTCGACTCTCAGAAGTGCCTGCGGCAGAAGAAACGCCGGGGCTCTGACAAGCGGTCCACCCCAGTCCTCGCCTTCCTGGTCCCTCCGCAGGTCATCCTCATGTCAGCCACCATCAACTGCAAGGAGTTTGCAGACTACTTCGCCGTCCCCGTGCAGAACCAGCTGAGCCCCGCGCGCGTGTTCGAGGTGCCCGGGCAGCCCCACGCGATCGAGGAGCACTACCTGGACGACCTGCAGCACCTGCCTCACGGCAAGGTAGGCCCGGCCGGCTCTCCCCAGGGCGTCCTGGTGGCGAGGGCGTGGTCCTGCTGGGCCCTGCCACCTGTCCAGGGGAGTCGCCTCACTTTAGAGACACCTGCGAGGTTGGAGTGATGTCGGCTCTGCTGTGTGGGGTGGGGCAGGGGGCGGGGCTGACGGGGCTTTGCCTAATGTGGGCAGTTGTATGAGGGGCACCCCAAAACTAGAGTTGACTCCTCGAAGGCGGCCCTTGTCGTCCAGGCTTCCCCCCAGGCGAGTGTCTCAGGAGCCCACCTGTCTCGGTGCACCAGCTGGCGTAGCTGTGAGAGGCGGCATTCGGCCTCCGCAGATTTTTCCAGACTTTCAGTGCATCTGCGCATTGCATGATGGATGGTTCACAAGCGCACCTGCCCACACCCGCTGAGGGTTCAGCACTCTTTGACCAGACGTGGCAGGACCCTTGTGCCCACCTCCCTATTCCCCCGATCCCGCCCTGAGTGACCTCTGTCCCCTGGACGGAGAGAGTCCTGCAGGGAGATGTGCTGCTGACGTGAGGGAGGAGCTGGAACCGAAAGACACCAAAGTCGAGGGTTCAGAAACGGTCGTGAGCAGGGAAGAGGCTCAGTGGGTGCAGTGCGTCAAATGGAGAGGACTTTGAAGGGGGCTGAAGTTTAACTATGTAAGAATTAGGTACACGTTTTTTATGAATAAATCCCATTTTGGGAGGTTCCCCCACCGTATTTTGTCAGACTACCTGAGAGGAAAGCCAGTGATGGCCTTTAAAAAGTGCTTTTTCAAGTTGTAAAGTCAGTCATCCAGAGCAGCGGCGGAGTCGGAAGAACCCCGCAGGCAGGCTTTGCGCGTGTGTCGCCCAGGCCCCGCAGCGCAGTCTGCATGTGCCACGCCTGGGCGCACGTCAGTGCCCGCGCCACCCTGTGTCTGCGCGCCCTGGTTTCCCCGACGTCTGCCCTCCGTGCCAGGGCCCCACAGCCCCATGGGCTTGTGGGTGGTGGGCTCGCTCTGACCACTCTCACTTCAGGTGACAGTGAGGGCTCCACTGGGGCTGCCCGGTGTCCTCGGACGGCAGGACGTCCTCTGTGGGGACCAGCCCGAGGCCGTCCTCCTGGTCAGAGTGGGCGATGGGTTTGGGGAGGAACCGCAGAGGGCAGGTGCTGCTTAGTCCCTTCAGTTCTCCTCGGACTCCTCACGGGCACTGTTGGCCTTGACCCCCCACCCCTCCTGTTTGTCAGGCTCCTCCCCCACGGAGACCGCGGTCAGCCCCCTGGCTGTAAACTGTCTCTGGAGGGACATGTCTGTCCCTTCCTAACCGTCTCCTGTGGAAGCCAGTCCCTGGTGCACTGCTTCTTTGCAGGGGGCACTTGGATGTTCCCAGTTTTTGACCCTTGGCATGGGGGGGCTCACCAACCCCCCCATCCCAGGACCAGTGCGCGCACAGTGTGTGTCACTGCCGTGGGCGTGCATGGGGCGGGCCCGGCCTGGGGCTCGTGCCAGCGGACCGGAGACGGTGCGTCCTCTCTCCGGCAGCTGCCAGGTGCTCCGTACGTTTTCCAGCGAATGGGTGTTCGAGCCTCAACTGCATATTTATTTGGAGCCTCACAAAAACCGTGTGGTGTGGATTCCGTGGTACCGGCTTCTGGCGTCAGCAGAGCTCTGTTGAGACCCCCGCTTTGTGCTGGTTCCCACCCGCGTCACTGCCCAGGCGCGCTCTCTGCTGCTGCCAGGACGCGAGGCCTGCCCTCTGGACACTGGCCTTTCTGCGTTTCACCTGCCAGCCCGCCTCCTCCTTGGACGGGAGGCCCCCTCCCAGGAGACTGTGTCTGTCTGTCCCCTGCGCCGTCACTGCGAGGGCACCTCTGCGCTCCTTTCCTGTTCACCGCGCGTGTTTCGTTCTTAAAAGCACCGGATAGGGCCCGTGTTTCGGGGTAGCTTTTACCAAACCGTCTGCACTCCCAGTGTCTGCCCCGCTCCCCTCTCAGCCAGCCTGCACAGACCTCTGCGGCCCCCAGCTCCCGCCCAGAGCGTGCCCTTGTCCGCCCTTCTCAACAGTCCGTGTGGGTGGCCCCTTGAGTCTCACTGACGGTCACGCTGCCCGCCTGGTGTCCCCGGTGCCTCCTGGTCTTTCTGGCACCCGCCCTGGCTGTCCTCTCAGCCCTTAGGAGCCTCTTTCACCCTTTGTTCTCACCTCCTCTCATTTCAAGGAGTCGTCCTCAGACACGAGTGTGGGCCGTCACGCTGCGCGGTGGCCCAGCCCTTGCGTTCTGCGCGCCGCCGCTCCCCACTGCCACCCTCTGCTGGTCGCGGACTTTTCACTTGGGGCGTCTCTTGCCCTCCTCTCAGACGAGGGCGCGCCTGGTGTGCTCATCTCACCGGGGTGGCCGCGTGCCGGGTACCAGCCCGGGGCTCCGGACGGGGGCCCTGGCGTGTCTGCCCCTTTCTGCCGATGCCGGGCCCGCCCTTCCCTTCCTGGCTCTGCTCTCCTGCTGCGTCTGGTCAGTGTGGCCGTCACTCGTCTGCCTGCCTGTCCTCTCCTGCCTGCTGGGTTTCCTCCTCCTGATCCCCGCGTACAGAAGGGGCTGTGCCCGGTGCGTGTCCTCTGTCACCTGCGTCGAGGCAGCGTGCAGGCGTCGGCTTGTTCTGTGTCCTGGCAGCGTGTCCGCAGTGTTCTCCAGGCTCAGATTCTCCAGGGGGGTCACGCTGCCTGGGGATCTTGTTGGAAAGCAGTTCCAAGTGCCTCCGATTGCCACGGGGGAGTTTGTGAAGACTACCTTTTAAAAAGTTGTTTGGGCAAAGCAGAAAGTTAAGGTAGAGGTAGACCTTCGAAAATGAACTTATTAGGCTTGCTTCAAAAATACTGATTCAATGGAATTTTTTCGTCCTTACATTAGTGGAAGTGCAATAAAAGGGGTCAGTGGATTATTTGAACATGAACTGACTTGACGCTTATGTAAAAGCTGTAAAATGTCCTTCGCGGCCCCTTGTGGTTCTTCTGAAGCGTCCTTGGCAGAGTCAGCCGAGGTGTCTCGTGCAGGGCGTGGGGCGTGAAGCTGTGTGGCAGTTTTCTGGCTGCGGGTGGGGACACTCGGACTTGGAGGCGTCGTCCTGGGCATTGCAGGGACGCTGGCCTGCTGGGGCCTCTGCGTGAGCGCAGTCGCTGCCCCACGCCGCTGTTGTGGGGGCAGGGCCGCCAGCATGCCCAAGTCCCTGTGTGCTGAGTGGGGCTGCGGGAGCCGGCCGTGACGCACGCAGTCAGAGCAGGGCCCGTGACGGCCCCCCAGCCAGGGCCGCGTGCAGCAGTGCTGTCGCTGCGGGCTGGCAAGCACTTGGGAGCTGTGTCCCTTTCCGGGAGCTGTGGTTTCGGAGGACCCCTTCCCTCGGGTGGTGAGGCTGATGTGGGGGGGGGGCTCCTGGGGGTGTGGGTTTCACGGGAGGCAGCGCCCGGACTCCCCTGGCCGGGTTCCACAGGTGTTGGGAGCCACTCGCTCTGTCTTTCAAGGGGGCGCCCTGCCTGTCACTCGCTGCTGTGCCTGACCCCACCCACCCTTGCCTTAGGGAGGGGGTTGCCCCAGCACCTTCTGTGCGAGCTGGCGCTTGTGTCGTGCGTGACAGTTAGCGAGGTGCGTGCTTAGGTGCGGCTGCGAATGCTGCGGCTTCTCCTTGGGGTGTTTGTCACAGTTTGGCCCCCCACGGAAGGGGGCCGCCCACCCAGCACCACTTCCCTCCTGGCCCGCTTGGCACACAGCTGCCGCTCCTGCTGTTTCAGCTTTCCCCGCACGTCCTGGAGGAGCCGGTGATCACAAAGGACATGTACGAAGTCGCCGTCTCCCTGATCCAGACGTTCGATGACATGGACGTGAGAGAGAGTGGGTAAGTGCCTCGGGCTGCCCCTCAGATCACGCACCTCCACGCTGCCTGTGTCTTCAGGACACTAAGATTGACGGTACAGGCCTCTCAGTAGTCACTCTGCACATCTGAAGGTGAAGTCAGGGTCTCGCAAGTTTGTCACTGGAAATTTCCGCTTTAAAGCACTTAAATCCTCGCCAAGGACCGACAGTTCTGAAAGCTTGGAGACGCAGCCCGAGGGCGTGCTGCCCTGCAGGCCTCTCCGAGCTCCTGTTGTCCGGAGTCCACGAGCCCAGAGCGGCCTTGGGGGCCGAGAACAGGTGTCCCGTGGGACCAGGCCTCAGTTGTACGTGGCGGTCAGTCTGCAGTTGCTGTTCAAAGGCGTCCTCACCCTGGGACGTGTTCATGGGTTCGAGAGAGAGGAAGGGGGCTGGACAGAGCGACCTCGGTTGCCTCCTGTGCGTGCCCTGACCAGGGATCAAACCCGCAGCCTTTTGGTGCACGGGGCTCCGCTCCAGCCCCCGAACCCCCTGCCCGGGCAGACTCTGCCGTGCGCGGAAGGGGCACCGTCTCCTGAGCCTCCCTGCGCTGGCTCCGCAGGGCAGAGCATGGTGAGCGTGTGTGTCTCATCTGCTGGGGCGGGGGCCTGGCGCTGTGGGTGTGGGGATGTGCCAAGTGTCCCTTCCGGCCGTCACCGCTGTGAAAGGGGGACAGGGCGGGGCGTGCAGTGACTCGCCTTGGACAGAGCTGGGGCCGGGCCACGCTCGGCCCCCCTCCAGCCCTCTAGCAGCTGGCTCCACTCTGTTTTCAAGCCCCTGTGAGCCCCCGATGCCTCTCACGTCACTGGTCGGGGTGCTGAGGTGCCCCTGGATGGCACTGCTCCTTCACTCGCCGCTCCGCCCTGGGTCCCGGGCGCCCCCATGTCCATGTCCTCCAGCGGGTCCCTCAGCAGCTGCTGTAATGAAGAGCGTGGGCGGATACTTCTTGTTGCTCGTGTAGCGGGAACCGCCCTCGTTTGGTTCTCGTTCCTGAAATGCAGTTGCTTTAGTGTGAGTCGGTTGCTGTGTAATTCTCTCGCACTCCTACTTTTTCTGATCTCATGTGCAGCTTTACTGTGCTGTGACCTACGTACGTCGCACACACTTGTCCTGCTGTCTTACTGGGCCCTGGTGGTGACTTCCCGTAACCGTCGGAGGGCGGGACGGCCTCCCGGGCTGTGCCGCTGGCCGCTGGGGAAAGCCGGGGCCACAGTTTCTCTTCCTGCCCCGTGGGACTCGTGGGGTCTGATGTGGGCACTGCTCCCTGACAGCCGTCCATCTGATCTCTTTCACAGACGCGCGTGGGCACGGCGGGCCCAGGCCTCGCATTCGTGTGGGTGGCTCTGAGTTCGTCTCCTGCTCCCGTCCACTCCCCCAGGTTGTTCCCCAGAGAGGAGTCTTCCCTTCGTCACTCCGCCTCGCTCCTCTTCCTCACTCTCTGTGTTCAGTGCTACGATGGGCTCGTGGGGGTTTCCCTTTAAACAGAACTTATTTTCAGAGCAGAATCAGGTTCCCAGCAGCACTGAACAGAAACCACAGCAGGTTTCCCTGCCCCCATGCGACCTCCCCTCTGCCAGAGTCTTGCCCCAGAGCGGCGTCGGCCCCCCGCACCCACAGCTGACACACGGGTCCCTCCGGGTGCTGGACGTGCCTCAGGCTTGACAAGCGAGCCCTGCCCCGTCACCCCTGGCAGCCACTGGGCATTTTGTCGTCACCAGGTTGGCCTTCCCCGGAGTCCCACGGAGTCGGACTCACACAGTGTGTGGCCTTTTCAGAGTGGCTCTGTCACTTGGCGATATGCGTCCAAGGCTCCTGCGTGTCTCATTTCTTTCTAGTGCTGAGTGACGCTCCACTGTCCAAACGGGGCCTCGTCGTCCAGCACTTGCTGCGGGACAAGCTCGGTGGCTTCCAGGTTCTGGCAGTTACGAGTAAAATTGTTGTAAACATTCGTGTGCAGGGTTTTTTTTTTAAAGCTTTTATTTACTTATTTTCAGAGAGAGCAAGGAGAAAGAGGGAGAAAAACATCAATGTGAGAGAGAAACATCTGTCAGTTGCCTCTCACGCGTGCCCCGGCTGGGGACCTGGCCGGCACAGTCCAGGCGTGCGCCCCAACCGGGAATCGAACCGCGACCTTGTGCTTTGCAGGACTGCGCAACCCGCTGGGCCGCACTGGCCAGGGCTCCCTGTGCGGGCTCCGTGTGGAAGGGGCGCAGTCGCGGGGCCTGGTCGGGGGTGGGCTTCTTCTGGGAGGGACCCGCCGACCGCCTTCCGGAGCAGCGGCCGTGCCAGGGGCCGGGGCGTGTGCCCCGCGGCTCGGCGTCCTCCCAGCAGACGGACTCGCCGCCCTGATGGCCGTGTGCTGGTGCTGTGTCACTGTGATCGACAGCCTGGCTGGCACGGGGTGGGGAGCGCCTCTCTCAGGGTCGTCTGTCACCTCTGCGTCCCCCCCGCTGACGGCCGTCAGGGCCTTTGCCTCTCACCGCACGTCCTTTCCGGCCGCCGAGCCCCGAGCTCCGTGTGCCCCGGCGCCGTCCTTCCTCGCTGCCCGCAGAGGGCTCTGCCCGCGCCTCGTTGCCTGCGGTCTTGAGGGAGTGTTGAGGTTGCAGTCCGAGTTCTTTTTCGACGGTCAGTCACCCAGAACCTGGCCCAGTGGGAGCCCGTCTAGCCTGGCTCCCACGCGCTGCGCTTCCTGCGCCCACCTCGCTGTCCTGGGCTCTTCACCTCGTCTCCTCTGCCGTAGGCCGGGGGTCAGTTTTGTGGATCTTTCCAAAGAGCCGGGTTTGGGTGTGGTGGGGGCGTGGGGGGGCCTGAAGTCTTGCCCCGGGACTGTGCTTCCTGCTAGGAGTTGGGGCTCCTCAGGGCGCATTTGCAGTGTTCTGCATTTGGGGTTTTTGATTTAGTAACTGAGTTTCAAGGAGCACTTTCTCAGACCCCCTTGTAGGAGGAAATAATGGGAATCGAGTCGCCCGGGGCCCCAAGGAGCCTTGGGGCGCATCCTCGGGGCTCTGCGTCTCCTCAAGTAGCAGAAGGAAGGGCGCTCCCGTGGCCCGTGTGCCTGCCGCAGCCGGGCGCTGGCGCATCAGGGTCCTGGGAGGCAGCGCTGTCCCGGCCTGGCTGACGTCTGTGCCCTCCTGTCCTTCACAGGAGCAAGACCGGGCCGGGGGCCCAGGTGGCCTGGGAGCGGAGCAGCGTGCTGGTGTTCCTGCCAGGTGAGTGCCCACCCTTGGGACCGGCACGGGGGTGCCCGGGTGAGGTGCGGCCTGTGCCGGTGCACGGTATGCAGAGTGGTTTCAGACCCTGAGAACACGAACATTGGGGACTGTCCTTGACCTGTTACTGCAACCTTCCTGTTGCTAAAAGAGTGGGTAGCAAAAAGTTTAGTTTTTGAAAGTGGTCTGACCTGTGGGGGCAACTTTGCCCACAAGTCCCCCCGTCCACCACGGATGAAAGTAAACACTCCCAAGACATGATCTGCTTGGGGAGGAGAGGTGGCCAGTTTCTCAGGAAAGAAGCCAGGAGTCCCTTCCTCCAGGGCCTTTTATCTGGTTGTAATACACAGGAATACAGGGCAGCAAGGATCAAACAGTAGATAACACTTCAAAGAAATCTGAGGGCTTGTCTGAGTCAGTGTCTGTCAGGAAAGGGGGTTGCAGAAACTTTGGGAGACATTTCTTGCTGGGACCATAATTATATGAATGAAAGCACTCTTAACAAAGCAGGCTTCACAGGATTTTTAGGAATTCTTTTTTATGCCGGATCACCCTAGAACCCACTCTGGCCAGCAAAGGGCTACACCACCTTCCCCATCATAGGTTTTCAGGCTTAAGTGGATTAGAGCCAGAAAGTGCTTCTCCCAGAGGACATGGGGACTCGGGCTCTGTCAGAATAGCCGGGGGGGCGAGGGTCCATCGCTCTCTCTTTGTTGCAGCCCCCTGAGTCCTTCCTTGAGGGCCTCCTCAGTGATCGTGTCTGGCTTAGGTTGCCCCTCCTCTGAGGGGTCTTACTGGTCATCAACTATTGACTATGCACTGGGGGGGTGGGCAGGGGAGTAAGTCGAGGCAGCATTCGCTACCAGAGACAAGCTTTGTCTCCTTAGTGGCTCGCATTCCGGAGGTCGCTCACTCAGCCTTGGCCGTGGGGGGCAGTTACAACTGCTAAAACCAGGCAGAGCGGTTCCCAACACTAACCACCATGAGAATTTTCAGTGAAATACCCTACTTTGTTAGATCAGTTTGTTACATGTGTGTGGTTAGGAACGTGAGACAGTCGTTATCAGTCCGTGTGTAAAGCTCATTCGATAGCAGTAAATGTTCGGAAGTCGTGCTGGTGGTGTCATGACGAGAATCCTCAGGCTGGTCCCTGAGTTTCTTTTTCAGCATCTGAGAAAATAGGCGCTTCAAACACCCGAAAGAGCAGTTTGTGTGTAGTTGTCCTTCTTCGAAGTGCCGTTTCTGATGCTCGAACGAAGTGGAATGGCTCGGGGAAGCCTGGTGACAGCCATCCAGCGGGCGCAACTCGGTGGGTGGTGGCTTCGAGTGTCAGGCGCTGCCACCCTTGCGCTGGCTGCTGTGGCTGGCGTTGCACCCAGGAGACGCCGTGGCCAGCAGTGGGGTGGAGTCACGTTGGCCTCAGAAAGCGTTCATCGAAAACGCGCGTGTGTGTGTGTGTGTGGAAGTTTGTGTTAAGGGAGGACATGACCAGGCAGGGCCTGACCCCGAGCACACGGTGAACGCTCTCTGGCTGCTGAGTGCTGCCCGACCCCTGTTGATGGGAGATGCCTTCCAGCTCCACGAGCTGCCCTCTGTCCGTGTGCCTGAGAGCGCGCCCGCTCCCCGAGCTGGTGTGCAGGGCTCTGCGTTCCTGCTCCAGGGCCGCTGGGACCCAGGGCCTCGGGCTGCAGGGCCCGAGACAATGGGAGCTGCTCTCTCCCTGCTCTGGGGGCTGCGCTCTTTCCCCCGAGGCTTGGGCCGTGGTGCAGGGTGCGTCACTCTGTCCCTGACACCAGTGCCTGTCTCTCCTCTTCTGGAGTGTTCTAAGGTCTAATGGCACTGCTGCTTCCTAGTAACAGTATCTGATACTTTCCAAGTGTCTGTCTTTGGTGGTGAAATTGTTCGTGCTCACTGCAGGTCAGAGGATGCCAGCAGGGAGGGCACTGCCGGGCGGCCACCTGGTGGAGAGGACAGCGTGGGAGCGTGCGGGGACTGCCGTCCTGGCGCAGGGGAGCGTTGCGCGTTTCCACTTGTCACTCTGATACCACGAGCGGAGGGCGTGGGAAGCAGAGGAAGGCGGGCCCCTTCGAGAAAGGAGCGTCTTCATTTGAAGGCTGGTGTTTTAGGCCCTGGCTGGGCAGCTCAGTTGGTGGGGCATCGTTCTGATGCAGCACGGTTGCCAGTTCAGTGCCCAGTCGGGGTGCGTGCAGGCACCGACCAGCGAGTGCGTCAGTCAGTGGAACAGTAAGTCGGCGTCTGTCTGTCTCTCAGAAGGGAGGGAGGGAGGAGGGAAGGAGGTTCTTAGCAATAGGACACGTTTTCTTTCCCACCTTTTTTTCTCCCCTAGGTTTGAGTGAGATAAACTACATGCACGAACTCCTCACAAACGTGACTCAGAAAAGGTGTGTGTACGTGATGCTGCTGTGCTGCCCTTCTCCTGGGGATGGACTGTGTCAGGTGACGCTGCCCCGCAGTCACACCGGCCTCCTCCGGTGCTGACGCCGCCACGCGCTTACTCACAGGCGGGCCCACCGTTGGTGTCCGAGCCGACTAATGACCTCCGCGAGCGGCCCCCTGCCCGCTGCGCCCCCCGTGTCCCTGCCTCACCGGGGCCGCGTCCCTTCCCTCTGCCTCCCAGGCTGCAGGTCTACCCGCTGCACTCGAGCGTGATTCTGGAGGAGCAGAGCAACGTGTTCCTGAGCCCCGTCCCCGGCTACAGGAAGGTAGGAGATGGCACCAGGCAGACGCTGGCCTCGTGGGCCGGGGCTCCATTAGTTTTGTCTGAGCTCTGAGTCCATTTGCCAGAGGCTTTTATTTCCTTTGATTCCTCAAAGTGTGGGGCTGCTCTGGTGACTTTTAAATTTCCTTTAGTGTTTAGAGGGAAGGGGAGGGAGGGAGGAAGAGGCAGAGAAACATGGGTCGGTTGCCTCTCACACGCCCCCAGTCGGGGGCCGGGCCTGCCGCCCAGGTGTGCGCCCTGACTGGGAGTCGGACCTGCTGCCTTCGGGTTCTTGGCTGGTGCTCAAGCCACTGGGCCACAGCTGCCGGGCCAGGAGGGGTCCTTTCAACTCTGGCCACACAGGAACAACAGGGCCGTCTCGTCACAGCCCCTCTAGCGTTGCTCGAAGCGCTCAGGGACCCCTGACTCCAGCAGGAGCTCTGAGCCCCTGGACAGCCTGGCCCCTGCTGGCTCCCAGGGCAGCTGCAGCCTCAGCCCTGCCTTGGCTTCCAGCCTGGCCGCGCCTTTTGCCCCTGAACGTGACCCCCCACCTGGGGGAGGCAGTGGTGCCACACTGAGGTGCAGGCCGGGGGCACGTGGGGCTGGGCAGGCGACGCGGGTCTCTCCCCTGCAGCCGCGTGACTTGGAGCAGATCAGTGCCCTGGGACGCAGTTGCGCCGTCGGAAGGCCGGTCAGCAGGGCCGCCAGGGCGGCACGGGCCGCGCGTGGTGCCGGGCGCCGCTCAGGTGTCCAGGAAGGGCTGCCGCGCCACTGGCGTGGCTGCTGGTCACCGGATGCTGGCTCCTGCCAGGAGCAGGTCTAAGCACTTGGCACTTACCACCTCGTAGGACCCTTGGCACAGCCCCCGAGGGCGGGGCCCTCCCTCCGGTGTGCAGTGAGGGAGACGGGGGTGGTGGGCCCTGGGCCCGCGCGGCCCAGCAGAGCTGGGCTTCAAGGCAGATTTGCCTGCCGAGGCCACGCTGCGCTGACCTCTCCGCCTGACCACCCCTGCCCCGCCCCCGCCAGGACCCTTGGTCAGCTGGGGACACAGTGATAAAGTGACGAATTTCAAATGGAGTCCACGTGTTTCTGCCGAGAAGCTTTTAAGTAATTTTTGAGTTTGAGGTTTCTTAACGTTGCCTAGTGATTTCCGTGTGCAGAGAGGACAGCGGGCTCTCTGCTTGCATTTGGCAGATCATCTTGTCCACCAACATCGCAGAGAGCTCTGTCACAGTCCCGGACGTCAAGTACGGTAAGACGCCACTCTGTCCTTGCGCAGCGCCCCCGGGAGGTGTGGGGGCGTCCCTGGGGAGGCAACACGGGGACAGGTTTTGGGTGGCAGAGCAGTGGCCACGGGAAGGTGTGGCTCTGGTGCAGGGACCTGTCTGAGGAGCAGTGGGCAGGTGGGTGTGTCTGGGACGGATGGGCAGGGGCTGCGGGGCTTGTCCTTGGGCCAGGGGTGACCAGGGTACTCGGCCACGGAGCAGTGACAGAGGTCCGTGCCCTGCTGAGATGGCCAGCCTGGGGACGGGAGAGCGAGATGGGGTGAGACACACACACGATGGGCTGTGAGCTGCAGTGGTGAGCGGGGGTGTAGGGAGCGTAGGCCAGGCTTGGGGACGGACTCGGAGGTTCACTGTGCTGGGTGCTGCGACAGAATGGGACCCTTCAGCCTTGGTGCGTGACGGGTCCTGAGGCTGGGAGCCCTGCAGTGGCAAGACCGTGACATGCAGGAGAGGTGCAGGGACGGTGGGACCCGCGGCTCTCGGGCTCCACCCGGGCGTGTGGGAGAGCCCCCGGTGCCTGCCGCAGGGCAGCTTCTGCGGCCAGGACGGATGGCTCTGCCCAGAGCAGTGACGGGGCTGCTGTCCGCCGGGGGCACCGGCGGGGACACAGAGGCCGGGGAGGCCCAGCGGCTGGGCCCTAACCCTCCCGCCCTGGCTGCTGCTCTCCCCTGCCCAGGGACCAGGGACCACGGGTGGCAGGTGCAGCCGGGGGCTCACCCTGGGACACGCCGGGTCCTGCAGGGCTCTGTCCTCTGTGCTTGGAGCCCCCGCCGTCCCCAGGGGTGCAACCAGGGTCACAGCCGCCTGGGCTGGGCCGCAAGTTCTGCGGCTCCTGGGTTTTGTCTGTCACTGTGTATTGCAATCGTCACACCGGTGTCTCCTGTCAGCAGTCTGCTCACGTTCTTGTTTTAATGACAGTTATAGACTTTTGTTTGACTAGAACTCTGGTTTGCGATGAAGACACCAACTACCAGAGTCTGCGCTTGAGCTGGGCGTCAAAAACCAGCTGCAACCAGAGGAAAGGTAGGTCGGGGACCCCCACTCGGGTGTGGTTCTCAGACGTGCACCTGTCCACGCTTCCCGGCGCACTTCCTCACTGGGGCCGGATTCCAGGGTCAGGCAGCAGTGCATCTTGTTGAAAGACTCCCCACTTTCCCTCGTGGCCTCCCCTTGTCCGGCAAATGAGGGGCGGTCTGTGTCCGTGTGTCGTGGACAGCAGTGTGACACCCGCTGCCGCTGTCCCCGGTGAGCTGGCACGCGTGTGGCGGCAGCTCTGGAGGCCACGTGGCCCCCATGTAAGTTTTGGTCGCCCTCCTCTGACTTCCCTCCAAGTGTTGCTCTCTTTGAGCTGGCTGCACAGAGGGGTCCACCTTTGCTGGGACGTGCCCATGTGTCCCTGCGGCGATGGAGGTGGGGCTCTTTGTTGGGGGCCCGGCTGCAGGGACGTGCGCTCGGTGTGGGCTGAGGCTGTGCTGCCCTCGAGCCTTTGGGGAGGGCGGGCGCGGGACACCTCGTCCGGCAGAGAGGAGCACCCCTGACTGGTGTCCGCCGTGCGCAGGTGCGACTCTGGGTGTTCCCTGTGTCCTTAGTCCCCATGCCGTCTGCGAGGCGGAGCCGCAGCACTGCCCAGGCTGCTCCGGGAGGTGGCGGGACTGCAGTTGGAACTCAGGCTCCTGGGCTGGACCACCCAGAGGCAGTTCAGGGAGACCGTTAGGTAGCAGTGCAGGAGGGAGGGCCTCAGGCCGCCCCTCACTGTGGGAAACCTCATGTCCAGTAAGTAATGTGAGTGCAAACAGGACATTCAACTAGAGTCACCTCACTGCTTACCTTCCCCCCTCAGCCCCTAGAACAAAGAGCCACAGGCAGAGAAAGTGGCTGGAAGTAGGCGCACACGTGTGTTAGAGGCCATTATCTCTGGGGCCGCCTGGGCACCGCAGGAGTTCCAGTCTCCTCCCCTTTGTGCGTGCGAAGCCCGTGTGATGAGAAGAGCTCTCCCGCACAGGGAGCTGCAGAAACAGCCCCTCGAGCCATCCCCCCACCCCCTCCCCCCGGCGTGCGAGCGGTGACGCTGCCCCTGCGCACCGCCTCTGCCCTTCGGAGCTGCTGGGTGTGCCCGAGGGCCCTGCAGCCCGCGCTGCCCGAGCCTGTGGAGACGGCCCCGCAGGGCTGCCCCGGGGGTTGCGCCTGCCGGTCCTCCTTCCTGGTCACTGCGGGGTGGCCCTGTGCTGCGATGCCCTGGTCACTGCGGGGTGGCCCTGTGCTGCGATGCCCTGGTCACTGCGGGGTGGCCCTGTGCGTGGCGGTGCTCGACACAGCCCGTGCAAAGTGACGTTTGTGTGGACGCGAGTCGCGGGCTGCCCTTGCCAGTCGTGTGTAAGCCTGTGTGTCGTGCGCAGGACACAGCCACTGCCGTCCCTGGCGTGTGGCCCGTCCCCTCCTTGGCCGCCAGCATTGGCTTCGCTCGGTGTTCTGCTGTGGCCTCTCTGCAAGGTTCGCAGTCACACCTTGCTGAGCTTCGAGCTTGGGTGTCCTTGATGGCTGATGGGCTCCTGTCCTTGCCTCTGTTTCCTGTCATCTGCTGCGCCTCGGTGATGTGTCTGCGTGTCTGGGGCCCACTCCCCACCCGGGCTGGCGGCATTCTCGTGGCTCTGAGAGCTCCTTGTGTAACCGAGAGCCCCGCTCTGCCAGGTGGGGCGCGCAGACACCCGCTCCTGCTCCGTGCTGAAGGCTGCTCATCCTCTCGTGGCATCTGCCACGGAGCAGCTTTCGGTCCAGAGGAGGCCCCAGACTCCCGTGTGTGAGGGCGACTCCCGACATTGATGTGCCAAGTGACCTGGTCTGCGGGAAGATGCAGGGGTTCGGTTGTTCTTACACACGCACCTGTGCTAACGTTGGAGCAGTTGATGCCACGCAGCCTCCGCACCTTTCTCCCACGAAGGCCGTGCCGGACGGGTGTCGAAAGGCTACTGTTACCGCCTGGTGCACAGGGACTTCTGGGACAGCGCCATCCCCGACAACGTCGTTCCGGAGATGCTGGTAACAGTTCGGGTCCCTGTCGGAGTCCGTGCTTCCTGGGCCACTCTGCCGCACAGTCCGAGTGACGTCACTTCAAGGGCTTGTGGTTTAGATTCCAGGAAACTCCCTGGCCGGCGGTCAGCCCAGCAGCCTTGAGTTGCGTAGTGGCTCACCCACCGAGCCCCGGAAGCCCAGCGGGCTTCACTCGGCCCACCTGCGGTGGAAGCCCCGGGTCTTCAGCTCAGATGCTCTGCCCTCCCTCATCCCCAGGGCTTGGGAGGGGACGCGGGGCTGGCCTTTTCCTCTTTCCTGCTCTCCCTGTCTTCTCCGCACCCCCGGCCTTCTCTCCCCTTGTCTGTGTCTTCCTCTCTCCCCACCTTTCCTCCCACTTTCTCCTCCCTCTCGTCTCTCCCCTTCCCTTTTCCTGACCCCACCTCCCCTTCCCTTTCCTGTTTTTCCCTTGCTTTTCTCTCCTCCCCTTGCTACCGCCCCCTCTCTGGAGGGCGAGTGGGGAGACTGAGTGTTCGATCTCGAGATGGTGCTGTGTCTGATGGAACCTCTGTCCCCCCAGCGCTGCCCCCTGGGGAGCACGGTGCTGAAGGTGAAGCTGCTGGACATGGGCGAGCCCAGGGCTCTGCTGGCCACAGCCCTCTCCCCGCCGCGCCTGGGCGACATCGGGCGCACTGTGCTGCTGCTGAAGGAGGTGGGCCATCTCGTGCTCCTGGGTGTGCGGGGCGGGGCTTTCGTGGTCGGTTTGAGACGCCCGTGTGATGACTGTGACCTCAGCTTCTGCGCGTGCGCGGACCGCCGTCCCCGCCCTCCCCCCCAGAGTCCAGGGGTTGGGACCGGACGGCACGGACAACACGTGATGGTTCGAGATGCATCTTGATGCCGATGCAGTAGTGATTGATGTCAAAGGGCTGGTGAATGTCGTCCCTCCAACCCCCTCCCCACGTGAAGACTGACCGGGCCACGCACGTCTGAGGCTGCAGTGACCGCCCGATGCACAGGGTTCTGGGGCAGCCGTCCCTGTCGGCCTGCCCAGACCCCCAGTCCTGCCACTCAGCCTCTCCCTAGCTTCCGCCTACCGTGGCTGCAGACTCCGCCCCTGGCTTCGGATGATTTGACCCCACAAGGGGCTCAGGCTCCGCCCTTGCCCCTCGCCCTCGCTGCCAGGGCCTCAGGCTGGTGCTGTGCCTGCTCTTTGTTGGGGCTCCGCCTCCAATCGGGCGGTGCCTCTGGTGTGTCACCCTTATTTTTCCTGTCTGCTTGGGTTTCTGTGAAACACACTCAAGTCCTGGGAGTTGTTTCAGTGCACAGTTTGTTGTGTTGAGAGATCAGCGTGAGGATGCACAGGTTGGGTCTTCGCTCAGCATCGAGCAGGCCTCGAGCTTACACTGGGAGTTAGGTGGGTGCTGGTGGGACCGCTGCACGCGTCGCCTGCCGGTCTGTCCTCTCGGAAACGAGGACGGGACGTGCTCACTCACTCTTGAGTCACTGTGGGTGTCTGTGCAGAGCCCGTTCTCCGGGGCCTCTGTCCTGTGGTTGCTCATGGCGCTCTGTCATTGGCCAAGGTCGGCGCACTGGCCGTCAGCGGGCAGGGAGAGGACGAGAACCCGCACGACGGCGAGCTGACCTTCCTGGGCCGAGTGCTGGCCCAGCTCCCCGTCAGCCAGCAGCTGGGCAAGCTCATTGTGCTGGGCCACGTGTTCGGGTGTCTGGACGAGTGTCTCATCATAGGTGGGTGCGGGGGGCGGGGGGTGTGCCCCAGGACCCCCCCATGCCGTTCCCGCCCGCTCTGCCCTCTCACGCTCTCTGTGGTCCCCTCGGCAGCGGCAGCTCTGTCTCTGAAGAACTTCTTCACGATGCCTTTCAGGCAGCACCTGGATGGATACAGGTATTGTGCGCTCCTGTCTTAGAGCCGCTTTGTGGTGCTGGCCCCCGGTGACCCTGCCTGCCGTCCCCTTACAGGAACAAGGTGTTCTTCTCGGGCAACAGCAAGAGCGACTGCATCGCCCTGGTCGAGGCCTTCAGGGTGGGTCCTGCAAGGACGGCGCCGCCTGCCATCCCTGTGCCCCGCCCAGAGTGGAAGTGCGGGCACTGAGGACGCCGGTGTTGGCAGCAGTGGGTGGGGGTGGGAGTCCAGTTTCATGACGTTGACTGGGAAATTAGGTTTGTGAGTTTTCTGCACTTCAGCTGTGTTGAACTTGGACTTTAAAGACATGTAGAGTCACCAGTGAAGACCTTGAACTCCGGTCGTCTCTTTCAGACCTGGCAGGCCTGCAGACAGCGCGGGGAGCTGCGGCGTCCGAAGGCAGGTCCCTGCAGTCGCCCCGGGCGGGGCTGCCCTGCGGCTGCTCGAGCCGCGTGAGGGGCCCGGGGGGTGTGAGGGCCCCGTCTGGACTCAGGTCACTGCCTGACCGTGTCCGCCTGCCCCCTGCTGCGGGTGCTTCCCTGGGGCAGCCGTGCCCCTCCGCTGTGCGTGGCCACGGCAGCTTGTGCGCACTGCCCTGCTTGCTCCACTCCCAGCACCGGAGGCCTTTCCTGTGGCTGCTCTCAGCTAATGGCTGTGTAAGCAGCTCAGTCTGTGAGCTCCCTGCCCGAGTTTGGGTCAGGCTTGTTCTGAGCTGATGAGGTGGAGACACTGGTCGGCAGGCCTGTCTGGTGGGGCCCGTCCCCTGCAGGGCTGCCTCCCAGCACGTTGGCCGTGCGCTGGTTCGGTTGGCGTGTGTGCCTCTTGCTGTGTCTTTTTGGACGAGTTGTTGTACATGTTACAGCAGCCAGCGCAGCTCTGACTTGCTACGTTGTACTGAGTGTGGTGCTTCTATGTACTTAAAGGATGAACTTGACTGGGGACGGTTAAATTACATTCAGATCAAGAGGATTAGAGAGGTGAGTTGCAACGCCTGGGGAGCGGTGAGTATGCTGGGAAGTGTGTCCTGTTTGCGGCCTCGGCAGCACTTGAGTGTGTGCTGCGCTTACACGGTAACTTACAAACACGAGTGTTGACGCAGGACAGTACGTACTCCAGACAACTCCCGTGCAGTTACTTGTTTGCGTAGCACCGAGCACAGTCACACACCCTTATAATTAGGAGCCCCGGAATTTCGAATGTTTTAAGGGCCCTCTTTCTCATTCTGAGGGTTGGGTGCTCATGGCCCTTTTATCAGATGTGTGTGCTGGGAGGTGTCCTGAGAGCAGCCCCCTGGGTCCAGCGATTGGCTGGAAAGACCCACAGAACTCGGCGGAGCCGCTGTCCTTGTGCTGTGGGCCAGTGTAGCTACAGGATGCGGAGCCCCAGCAGCCCAGGGAAAGGCCTGTGGGGAGGAGTCGGGGGGGGGGGGCCGGGGGACAGGGCCCCGCTGTCTCCTCCCAGCGGGTCCCGTGGCTCCACACGCTCTCCCAGCCCCGGTGTGTCAACAGAGCCACCTGCTGCCGACCGGGCCTTGGGGTCCGGCTTGTGTGGGTGGGTTCTGTGGCTTCAGTTACTCAGTTTGTAGCCCCTCCAGAGGTCACCCGGAGGCTGCATGGCCCAAGGCCCGCAGCCTCCGTAGGTGACACGGTCGTGTCCTGGGCCGCTCCCAGACAGAGACACTCTGAGGAGGCAGGACACCCCAGAGCCCTGGGCAGTGCAGGGGGACAGCCTGGCCGCCGGGTCAGTCCTGCACCCCCTGCACCCGCACTCCCCGGGGGCCTGGGCTGTTTGTTGCGTTTTCAGAGGCTTTCTCTTGGTTTGACTTCACTCTGCAGGTTTTTGGGGGAGGGGAAAGGTAGAAATTTTTAATTGAGTTTTGCTTTTTATTGGTTCAGTGTTCTGCGTGAAGCCGCGGGTGCGCTGTGCGCGCCTGGGCCCCGCGGGCGGGCTCGTGTGAGCGGCCCGGCCGTAGCCTCTGCAGCGTCTCACCCTCCTCTGTGCCAGGCGCTTCAGAAGAGCGTCTGAGTCCCCAGGGAGAGAGACCTGCTTTGAGATGTTTTATTTTGTTGTTGGTTCTGTTGCTGCTGTATTTGGTCAGAGTAAGGGACTTGCACAGGGACTTGAGGGTCCCCTTGGTTTCTCCCTGGAGGGCACGCATGCCTGCAGCCGCGGGGGGCTCTGTGGCCTCCCCCCACCGCCCCTCCCCCCACCCCACCTCCCTGTCTCTGGCGCTGGTCCCAGCAGCAGTGGTTGCTCATGAGGTTTGATTGTGTTACTCCGTGTAGTTTATCGAGGGGCTTTGCAGACACTGCACTGACGGCCAGCAGCCGCAGCGTGTTCTGTGTGTGCACCTGGGTGCCGGGCGGTGTTTGTGGAGCAGCTGCACTGCGGCGAGGGACTCCCGTGCTGGGACCGTGGGGCCCCCTGGGTGCTGCTGGCCGCTTCGTCAGTGGGCGCTCGCAGTGGAAGTTTTGACCCGGTTGGGGGCGCAGAGCAGAGGACTTGGCCACGGCTCCTGTCCCCGGCCCCGCCCCTCCCCTGCCCCCTCCCCCGCCCCTCCCCCTGCGCGTGGGCTGTGCTCGTTTCTGTGCATTGGGGCCCTGGGACCGTGGCGTGGAGAGAGCGTGTGTCCCGCGTGCTCCGCCCACACTGTCCTGCGCCAGTCTTTCGTTCTCTCATCAGGCGGGCTCCCGGGAAGTGGCTGTAAGCCCAGCAACACCCCCCAGGAGGAGCGGTGCACGGTGTCCGCCCGGCTCTGAGCGCACGGGTGCTCTGAGCCACCACCTGCCCTGTGTCTGCCTCAGGTGGCCGAGCTCTACGAGGAGCTGAAGAGTCGGGTCTCACAGTTCAACATGAACGTCGGCTCCCAGCGGCCCGTCCTGGACCAGGAGTTCACGTACAAGCAGCGGTTCATCCTGCAGGTGTGTGCGCGCCGTCTGTGTGTCGGCGCGGCCGTGCACGGGGCCCGCCGCCTCCCTCCCAGTGCCGCTGTGCAGTGGTAGTGGAGACACTCAGGACCGAGCCTTCGGTGTGGCTTCTCCGGTAGTGAACAGGCTCCCAGTCTCACTCGGCGGAGAGTGCGGGAGGCAGCTGCTGCCCTCAGAGCCGTGCCACTGCAGGGGCCGAGGACCGGGGGCAGGCGGGGGGACTCGCAGGGACTGGTCGAGGGAAGTGCGTCCTGAAGGGTCCTCGAGGACATCTGCGTGCCCAGGCACCGTGGCAGCGGTGGCCGGAGCCGTGTCCGGGCGACCTGGACATCAGACCGCCTTTGGACCGGCCTGCGCTTCGGGGGCACGTGGTTACTGAAGGAGGGGCCCTGTGCAGACCCAGGTGCCCGGTCCAGCCCTGGGCAAGGGCCGCAGGGAAGCAGGAGTCCCCACTGCCCGCAGGGCCCCACTGTGGGTGCGGCAGCCAAGCCCCTCGAGGAGAGCTCAGGCCAGCGTGTGTCTGCTGTGGAAGAGTGACCAGAACCGTGACTCTGCTGGAGGGGGAGCAGGCCTGGTGCCCGAACACAAACACACTTTCCATAATCTACGCTCCGTCCCCCCGGGAAGCAGCGACAAGGTGGCGCGGTTGCTTCATGAATAGTCTTTCTCCTCTAGGTTGTACTGGCAGGCGCTTTCTACCCCAACTACTTCACGTTTGGGCAGCCAGACGAGGAGATGGCAGTGAGGGAGCTGGCCGGCAAGGACCCCAAGACGACCATCGTGGTAGGTGGGGGCAGGCCACCCGTGCCCGGAGGGCCCCGACCCCACTCGCCCCTCACCTGCCCTCATGGGCCTGGCCGGGAGCCCCAAGGAGCGGTGCGCTCGTGGCGCCACAGCCGGATGCCGCGTGCGGCTTTGCAGGGGGCGGGTGTTTTCCGTGGGTCTGGGCCCGTTTTGCAGACCCACCACAGTGCCTCACGCAAAGTGGATGGGCTGGGTGGCCATCAGGCCCCGCAGTCCACACGCAGCCCCAGACCAGAGTGCCACTCACACTCGGGGCCCAGTTTTGAATGAGTAGGTGTGGCCTGGAAACAGCACTTAACCAGCGCGGGTGCTGGGTGACTCTGCTGGTCGGCCTGCAGGAGAGCTGTGCCCACGGCCACCGTGGGGTGCACAGCTGGGGACTGGACTTCCTGGGCCCCTGGTTCTGGGATGAGCCTCCCTCTGCTGAGGGGCTGTGGGGGGCTTGGTCTAGTTCCTGGCACGACGTGAATGTGCAGGCCCTGCCAGCTCTTCCTGTCGCCATTGCCACCACCGCTGGCAGGAGGCAGCGGAGCCGATGAGGGGATGGCTGCTGAGAGAGCGTGGCCCGGGGGCTTGGGGCAGGGACAGGAGCTGGGGCCTCATCCATCAGGACCTTCCGGGTGGTCGTGGGGGGCCAGCCTTTGGCCTGGCCTGGTCCCTCACCTGGGCACTGCGGGGTGCTGGCCTCTTGTATCCTCATGCCCACTGCAGCCCCTGGTCACTACCGACAGGGTGCATTCTGGGAGCCAGAGGCATCCAGAATCTCCCCAGCACTGGCTGAGCAGCCCTGGGCCAGGTGCTCAGTGTTGATGCCTGAGCCCCACACTGACCTCCGTGTGGGGACTCACTGTCCCCCCACTCTGTTTTGTGGCTTCTGAGTGGGAGGGTGACCCCCTAACCTGCCTCCGGACCCTCAGCAGGACGGGGTTTGCACTCAGGCCCCTGGCCTCACTCTGGCTGCAGTGGGTCTGTGAGGGTTGGGCCCTGGTCCAGGGGCGGGGCTCCTGTTCAGGCCGGAGCTTGGAACCCGAACTGCAGAGGTGGGAGTGGCGGGGGAGGGGGGACAGGATGCACTCACCTGCTCAGGTGGGCCGGTGGGGGGAGGGTTTCCTTCTGGCCTCCCTGGGCAAGTGCTGATCTCTCTGGACTGGACTTTTGGGCAGTTTTAATGGGAGCATTAGGCTTTGTGTAACACATGTTTACTGTTAAATCTAATTCTGATGTAGAAGTTCCCAGTCTCTGCGCCCCATACCCCCAGATCGGCCCCCAGGTCAGCGTGGCCCGCGTGGCCTGAGTGGCGGGCGCTCTGACGGCCGCCCTGTTCTGCAGCTGAAGCGTGTCCCGCCCTACGGCTTCCTCTACCACAAGCAGCTGCAGTCCTTCTTCAGGCAGTGCGGCCAGGTCAAGTCCATCGTGTTCGAGGGGGCGAAGTAAGTGGCACATTTCTGCGCCCAGCCACAAGCGCAGAAGCTGGAGAGCGGTTTCCACGGTTATGGGAGCGCCCCGAAAGCCCAGCGCGTGTGGGCGTGGCCTGCCTGTGGGCTGCCGTCCGCAGTCCCCTCTGGGAGCCGGGCCTCTCCGCTGCCAGCGGCAGTCGCTCTCGTTCAGCTGCCGACCCTCTGGAGGGGCAGCTGGGGCTGCTGGTCTGGCGCCTGGAGGGCTCTGGGATGGCCGCCCCAGGCTGACGCGGGGGTCGCACGCTTCCTGACAGTCTGGCTTGGGGAGCTGACGTTCTGACCCAGGGGCGCTGGACACTCAGAGACGAACTGGGGTGAGCTTGGGGAGGGTGGAGGGGCCGGCGATCAGCCCCGCTCAGACAGACCCGGTGTTTGGAGGTCACGGAAGAGATCGCCCAGGGCTCCTGTGGGCAGTTTCCTCTTACTGCGTTTTGTTTTACAATGAAACAGAAAGAAAATCACAAAACCTGCCATTCTGTTCTCATTGTGACAGTGAAGATTTCTTAACAGACAATCCCGTTCGAACTCAGTTTACTCTTCAGGTCACGTAGAATGATGCTTTGTAAAAAGGTTTCATGTATTTATTTTTAGAGAGGGGGAAGGCAGGGAGAAAGAGACAAACATCCATATGTGGTTGCGTCTCATGCGCCCCCAACTGGGGACCTGGTCTGCAACCCAGGCATGTGCCCTGACTGGGAATTGAACCGGTGACCCTTTGGTTTGCAAGATGATGCCCAACTCACTGAGCCACACTAGTCAGGGTGAAGAACTATACCTGATAGTAGTTTAAATGATACGACGTGACAATTTTTATTTCTTTGAGTGAATTGAGAGTACTGATGTTTTCAGGAGAGGTGCGAGTGAGCATTTCTAATCTTGAGAGAATTTAGTACGTACTTAGTTCTTTTTTTGGGTGCTTGCTAACTGTGTACCGGACTTGTGTTGCGGGCAGAGCCTTCGTGGAGTTTTCCCGGAACCCGACAGAGAGATTCAAGACTCTTCCTGCCGTGCACCTGGCCATCAAGATGTCTCAGCTCAAAGTGCCGCTTGAACTGAGTGTGCACTCGGCAGAGGAGATCGAAGGCAGGCTGCTCGGGGGGGCCGCCGCGAGGCTCCGGAGCACCAGGTATTTCGGAGGGAGGCGGGCTGGGGCCGTGCCGCTGCCTCCTCGCGCTCAGCGTTTTCAAGCCACCGACCTCGCTTCGGCCGAGAGCCCTGGCTGTGAGGCCGGGCGGTGCCGTCTTTGAGCCTGGCGGCCCGTCCCCTCGGTCCGTGTGCTTGGGCACGCTGCTCGTTCACGCCCCGCCCCGGGTTTCCTGAGAACGCCTCCCTGTGTGCGTGCGGCGCGCCGCTTTGGCGCGCGTGTGCCGTCAGGTGGTTACCGTGAGAGGCTTGCTGACACCCGGCCTCCTGGATGCCGGGGGGGTGGGGGGGGTGGGGGGAGAGGAACAGACTTTACTCCCTGGGATTGGAGCTCTTGGGACAGATCCTCAGGCCTGGCCTGCGCCTGCTGCAGTGCTGCTGAGGTCCCTGCGTGGGGACCTAGGGTCTTGGGGACTGTGTGTTGGTGTCTCCTCGGCACTTCCTCCACTTCCCCCTGTGCCCCCCCCCAAGCCCCGTCTCTCCCCCCACGAGTCCGGTTTTCTGTCTGCCCTGTCTCCGACCCCACGCGTGCTGAGTGGGGTCCCCTGGCACTCACCCGCCCTGCTCTGTGCTGCTCCACACAGCACGCGGCCTTCACAGCCGTCCACGCACCCAGTGGCAGGGCCCCTCGTGTTTCCGGGGTGGAGTAGCACGCGTGCAGCACGGCTCCCTTCCCCGTGCACCTGTTGACGTGCACCTGGGCTGCGTCCCTGCCTTGACGGCGTGAACGTGGGGCTGTGGAAACCGCTTCCAATTAGTGTTTCCACTTCCTTTGGCTAAACACCCAGCAGACGGACTGCTGGGTCATAGGTCGCTCCGTTCCAAAGTTTCGAGGGCCCGCCACACTGCCACCCCTCTGGCTGCACCAGTTTATTCTGCCTTCTCCCCGCATCCTCGTGGCCCTTCCGACGGGTGTGGTGTGACGGTTCCTCGTGGGTGTGGGTGCCTGCCCGGACGACGGGGCTGTGGAGCACGCTCTCGTCTGCCCGGTGGTCTCCGGAGGCGTTGGCGGAAGAGACTGGTTCTTGCTGACACGTGTAAAATCACAGATCAGCACAGGTGTTAGCGTGTAGTCCGTTTGTCAGTGGCCTGTTCCCACGGAAGAGAACAGGACTCAGCAGAGTGGGTGGTGAAAGCCAGGGTTTCAGGGCAAAGCAGGGTGGCAAAAGCCAGAGCAGCTGAAGGCCAGGGTGGCCAGCCCCTGGGCAGCCTGAGGCCGGGTGGCCCTAGGCCCAGTGGCCGCAGAGCCAGGAGCGCCCGAGAGAGAGGGAGAAGCGCACGAGTCCTTTGTTCTGAAGACTCAGAGTTGGAGGGATAGGAGGGAAGAGTTACGTACTGATTAACGGGTAAATGCGGTGGGTGCCAGCTTTCCTGGGGGAAAGCGACGCCCCAGACTCAGGTGTGCGTGGGGTCCGTCAGCCCAAATTCTTACCTTGCTCCAGGCCCCATTTGTTCATCTTGCTGTAAAACAGACACGTGACAGGAGGCAGTTAATCAAAACTGGGGCACTTTCCAGGGTTATTGATGGGCTCTTTCTGTGAGCATCAGGGACTCCGTCGGAAAACAGGTAGTGACCAGAGGTGGGCAGTTAACCAAAGCTGATTCATGGGCTCCTTCTTTGGGCACCGGGGACCCTCTCCCGCACTCAGGCCCTGGGATGAAATCACAGTTTCAAGGCCTTCTTTCGCAGACAGTGGAAACGCTACACAGAATTTCAAGGGCTCCCTCCTTTCTTGCTAACACAGTGTTTCTTGTGATGTTGGAACACCGGCGATATTATCACACCAGGCTCGGGACTGCCGAGGTCGCGTGTGAGTCCTGTCTCCTTCCTCCTCCCTGCCTGGTTTGCTATTTATTTATTCTACTTGAGCAGTAAAAGGCGTTTGCTGGCAACCAGGAGCCAGACACTGGCCAGTATCGGCAGTGCGGCCTCAGAGCACACCCTGCGCTGTCCCCTGCCTCGGGGACGTCTGTCCGGGTCCCCCGCACGTGCTGAGCCGCCTCGGTGCAGCAGAGCCGGCCTGTTGCACTGGGCAGCCGAGAGGGCCTTGGGTCCCCTCCTCCTCCCCCCGATGGCTGTCCCTGTCCCCCTCCTGGGCAAACAGATGAGCTCTGTCCGCAGACGGGGGCGGGCAGTGGGGTGCGTGGCAGCCCCTGGCTGCTGCCTGCACAGGCCCGCCCTTCCCTGGCCCCCGTCGGGGTGAGGGGTGCGCCTGCTGCCGGGTGTGGGCGCCCGACTGGGGCCCTGGTCACCTGGCAGCTGCCGTCAGGTGCAGAGTTTCTTCCTTGGGACCAGATCACATCACCCTTCAGTTTCGTCCCTTTGCCTTTCGGTCCTGTTCTCACACTGTCGCAGGCAGGGGTCTCCCCTGTCCTTTCCTCTTTGAGATGCGTTTGAGCTGCGAGACAGCTGGGCAGCCTGCCCAGGTCACTCCCGCCTCATGAACCCCCGGGGAAGTGGGGGCAGAGCAGGGCCCGGATCCTCGTTGTACTTCCTCCCCTTCCTGTTGGAGTAGGAGCGGCAGGAAGGGGAACTCTCATTTCCACCAAACTTGGGTTTTGTGTTCTTGGACTTGAGCAGTCACTCTCACTGCTTGAGAGGATGAGCGTTGTTTCGTGGGCTTTTTAGAAAGTCGTGTGTGTGTTTTCTAGTAACATTGAACCTGATGTGGTAACGAGAACCAGGTGTGGGTTCTTGTAGTTTTCCAAGCATCAGAGTCACTCACCTCCGGAACCACGAGTCAGAAAACATTGCTGATTGTAGATATAGAATTTGTACCCTCGAAAATAGAGATCTGTCAGTGTCTTGACCAGAATACGTTCCTGGAGAGTGTGGGACTGTTGGGTGCATCTCAGGAAGCCCCCAGAAACTCGGGTATGAAATGAGATCCAAGTTGCCGCCCCCGGTGTGGGCGTTTGAGTAGAAGGTTCCTGTCTCAGAGGGATGGTGGGGCTCCCAGGCAGTTCACACACGTGAACGTGTTTTCTTCGCAACACTAGACTTTCACTCTTTTCCCCAAAACCACGTCACACAGAGTGAGTGTGGACTTCCAGAAGCAGACTGTGGACCCTGTCCAAGTGTCATTCAACGCACTAGACAGGCCCCTGGTTTCAGACCTCCTGCTGACCGTCGACGTCACTGAGGTAGGAGGCTGAGCCGGCGCTGCGGCTCCTGGGGTCCTGCGTGGGTGCGGGTCAGCGAGGGGGGGCGGGCACCGCTGTGCTGGGGAGGGGGTGCAGCTGGGACGCCAGGGGAAGCACAGGTATTCACTCTGGATTCGGGGTTGAAGTCTGGAATTGTTAGGTCGTTTAAAACACCAAGAATCAGTTTTAGTCACAGATGTGTGTAAAAATATTAATTGGCATAATAGCATATGCCTGTATAATTCAATTTGTGTCCACAAAATTAGCATTGGCTCCATTCTTCTTTAGGGTATAAAGGAAATAAACATTTGTTAAAGACTTTATTTACTTCTGGAGAGAGGGGAAGGGATGGAGGAGGAGAAGGAGAGAAGCATCAGTGTGTGGTTGTCTGGCCTGCAGCCCGGGCCTGTGCCCTGACCGGGAATCGAGCTGGGGACCCTCTGGTTTGCAGGCCAGCGCTCAGCCTGCCGGCCCAGCCAGGGCTGGTGAGGCGACGTGTCAGCCGAAGTGCAGTTGTGCTTCCTGTGAATCTGCGGCTGCACGTCAGCGGGAGCCGCCCCGTGGAGAGCTGGGGTCTGGGACCCTGGAAGCCCCAGCCTGCTCTGCACTGTTCCTCCTGCCCCTCCCAGGCACCACCTCCGGGGAGGGTCAGGCGCACCTGTTAAGAGCCCTGGGGGCTGGTTGAAGAGTGGGTGGCTGTGGGGGTTGGGGCGGTGCCTTCACCTCTGCCGCCCCCTCCTCTCTAGGTGGTTGAAGTGGGGCACTTCTGGGGGTACAGGATGGACGAGAAGAACGCAGCGATTCTGAAGAAGCTCAGTGCTGAGATAAACCGCCTGAAGCTGATGCCCTTGGCCGTCCACCCGCACCCAGACCTGGTCTGCCTGGCGCCCTTCACTGACGCTGACGAGCCGTGCTACTTCCGAGCACAGATCCTCTACGTGTCTGGGGGCTCTGCCGAGGTGCGCCTGCCCACCGTGCCTCGGGCCGGACGGGCCAGCACAGGCCACGCAGGGCCCTCCCTAACTTGAAGTGGAAATTAAATATGGCGCAGACTCGGTCAGAAAAGCTGTCGGGGCGAGGAGATCCGTCCTGCAGTGGCGGCCTGCGTCCACTGACCTGGGCCCTGTCTCCGCCCGCTAGGTGTTTTTTGTAGACTACGGGAACAAGTCCCACGTGGCCCTGGACCTTCTGATGGAGATCCCCTGCCACCTCCTGGGGCTCCCGTTCCAGGTGTGGTGGGTGGGCTCCTGTGCGGGGCAGCGCTGGCTGGTCCTGGCGGGGGGGGGGGGGCACCTGTTTATCATGCTCGCCATGTTGGGTTTGCACTCTTTCTCAAAACTTGCACTGCTGGACGTACTTCCGCCAGCGTGGTTTTGGGGTGAGTGGGAACCCATGGGGGGCTGCGCACGCCCTGAGAGGTGTCTGGGCCCGTGGAAGCAGACAGAGTCTGGGTGGGTTGGAGCCTCATGGCCGCGGAGCCTCCCTGCGGGGCGCGGACGGGGCAGGGTTGCTGGGCACAGCGGCAGGTGCCCCGCCTGAGCTCTGCCAGCCCGGGTGGGTCGATCGCGGTGGGGGGCTCACTGGGAAGCGCAGGGCGGCCCTGGCTGTGGCTCCTGCACAACTGGTGGGCCCTGCCCTCTGCCTGCAGGCGCTGGAGTTCAGAGTCTGCAGGCTGCGCCCCTCTGCCCAGTCGCTGGTGTGCGGGGAGCACTGGAGCAACCGGGCGGGCCGGCGCTTCGCCGCCCTGGTCCGCGGCCGCGTGCTGCTCGTCAAGGTCTTCTCCGTGGTGCACGGTGTCCTGCATGTGGACGTCTACCTGTCCTCGGGGCCTCAGGACGTCACCAACGTCAGGGACGTGCTCATCGCCGAGGGCCACGCCGAGCTGGCGGAGGAGTGCTACGAGTCCCGGGTGCGTGGGGACGGGGCCCTGGCTCGGGTGGGGGCGGGATGGTGGGGCAGGCGTGAGTGCGGGTTTGCTGCCAGGAAGCTGTTTTTCCCTGCGGTGGAGACTCTGTGTGAAAACCTCTCCGTTTGGGGAGGCCTTTCTGACGCGTTTTCAGCTCGTCTCCCCAGCGTAGTAGGTGCTTAATACAAGGTTTGTCATTGGCGCTTCAGATGTTTGGAAACGTCTTCGAGCCCTTGCTTTCAGAATCACCTCTGCAGCGGTTTTTCTTGGTCCGGGCTCTGAGATGTCCCTGTGGAGGCCGCTGGGCTCGGCGGGTGGCCAGACGAGTGGGGGAGCTGCGCACTTCTGGGTCCGGGGCACAGTCCTCAGGTGCAGCCAGGGCATGTTTACGAAGGTCCCTAAGGACGTTCCTCACTCTCGGTCCCCGATGGCTGAGTGGGGCTGAAGGCAGTGCAGGGAGCCCTTAGGAAGCCCGCTGGACTCTGGTTTGCGTTTCGGATGTGCTTGGTACACTCATCTCCTGCTATATCTAAGTCACCGGAGGTCAGCTAAGGAAGAGGTCACGCCTGAGAATTACTTCCGTTACTTTGGAATAAAGGGCTTTTAGTACAGACTTTAAGTCTTCATCGTATTATTTCCCGTTACCATTTAGTCCTCCTGCCCCCCCCCCCCCCCGCAGTCCCCGCACTGTTGTCCGAGTCCGTGAGTCCTTCCTCCTTCCTGCTCGGTCCCTCCGTGCCCCGCCCTGCCCTCCGTCGGCGCTGGGACAGCTGTCACCTGCCCTCCGTCTGCAGGCTTGTCTGCGTTTTGCTCGTCACTTCAGTTTGTTCGTTAGCTCCCACACGGGAGGGAGACCACGTGGCATCTGTCTTTCCCCGACCGGCTCATCTCTCTCAGCCGCGTGTTCTCCGGGCCCTTCCGTGCTGTTGCAGAGTAAAACTTGTCTTTTTGTGGTTGAGCGACGCCCCGTTGTGCAGATATTCCATAGTTGTCTCATCCACTCCTCTACTGACGAACGCTCGGGGAGGCCCGGTTTTGTTTTGTTTTGCTTTTTTTAGTGAAAGGAACTTTTCTCCCTTTCTTCAGCAAAGCCATGAAGTGCTCACGAGCCTCTTTTCCAAAGCGGCAGGAAGCGTGACAGACGTGTGCACGCCGTCCCCGGGGACGGACGAGGAGAAGCACCTGATCCGGGTCTTGCTGGACAGCTTCTCGTCCAATAAGCTGGGGGCCCCGAGCCACAAGGTACCGACCTCGGCTCACTCTGCCCGTGCCCCGTGCGGGCCGCGCTCACGCCTGGCCTCCCGGTCTCTGTGCTGGGGTTCACCGTGGAGAGGCGCCGGGACAGGTGGCTCGTGTCTCGGAGATAGAGGCAGTGGAGGGCTGGCTGGCGCGTCCCCCAGAGGCTGGTCGGGGACCACGGTGGTAAACAGACTCTGGGGAGCGTGTGTGGGGGGAGAGGCTGGTGGGGCCGTTGATTCCAGAGAAGCCCCTTCTTCGAGGCACCGCTTCCTTGCCGACTCCAAGGCTGACAGCTGAGGTGTAGCTTTTTCCCGTTTTGAGCGTAGCAGCCGACTGGGTTTTCGAATGAGTGTTGAGTGGTGCTTGTGCCCCCCCCCGGCCCCCTGTGATGCCCGGTGTTTGTGTGGACAGGTGGTGCTGCACGGACCTTTCAACCCCTACGAGCTGAAGTGCCACAGCCTGACCAGGGTCTCCAAGTTCAGGTACAGCCCACACGGGCTCCCAGGGCACGCAGCTCGTCAGAAACCAGACTCACTCTTGGACCTGTGGGCGCGTGCTGCCTTTTCCAGCTGCTTCCGGCTTCTCCCCTAGTTCAGATCTGAGGCTCAGGGGCTCACTCTCCCCCTCCCGTCCGACAGCCATCACCTTTCTTCCCAGACCCTTCTCTGTTGTTGTGACCATCACTAGTCCCTCAGCGCCCTGGGCTGCCTGCCGTGCCCGGCACACGGCCTGGGGGTCAGCAGGAAGCAGCGTGCTGTTGGGGTCCTCCCGGGGGTTGGGGGTCCAGCGTGGCGTTTGCAAGAGGAAGTGGTAACGACCCAGTTGGCGGGCAAGAGTCTTGACGGGGCCACAGGGCGCTGTGACAGCCCCAGGGAGGCCTGCGACCACCCTCACTGGGGCTTCCCAGACACGTGGAGGCCTGGAGGATGCAGGGGAGGCGGTGGGGGCCAGGTGGCAGTGGCCCACCTGGCCGCTCCGGGAGGTGTCGTGGATGGCAGAGGGTCGGGTGGGGGCACAGAGGCTGCGGAGCTGGTGCCGGGGGCGGGGGCGCCACTAAGGGGTTAGGGGAGCGACTTGCCGTGTGTGCTGGACTGTGGTCCCTTCAGCGGCAGGGCAGCGCCTGGCCTCCCCGTGCTCTGGGACCAGCAGATGGGGGGTTCCTGGCTAGAAACACAGCGCTCTGGCTGCCGAGACCGGACCGAGGAGAGCCTGCATTCCCACAGCTCTCGGGGTCTGTAGCTCGTCAGCATTCGCACTGGATGTTGGGGTACAAGGGTCTCGGGAGGGAGCACCCCTCAGAGGCTATTGCGCACCAAGTCCAGGGTTGGGGACGCAGAGGCTGGTGAGGCTGTCCCACAGCTTTGGGGCGTGGCGTCCCCGTGGGGCTAAGGGGGTGCAGGGTGGGGCTCAGGGCCTGGGCAGAGAGGTGTGGGGTCCGCCCACTTGGGTTTCCTCTGCAGGCCCTGGGTCAGCCTGCCTGGGATGCGGGCGTGGCCACCACATGCTGGGAGCAGGGACAGAGTCTGGGGAGGGGTGGAGCTTGGGGCCTTGTCAGGTGGGTGGGGCTTGCAGTCAGGGAGTGGCAGGCCTCCCAAGGGCACGGGTGGGAGGGGCCCTTGGGGCAGCTGCAGGACTCTGGGGTGGAGGGGTGGCGGGCTGTCCAGGAGGGGAAGGGTGCAGAGGACGTGGATGGTTGTGTTTCCCCTGCTGGCTGCCGCCTTTGCGCCAGCGACTGCATCTCTGAAGCGGATCTGCCGCGGGGCAGGCGGCACACGCAGCCTGCGGGACTGCAGCGCTCTCTGCGGCACCTTGCAGACGTGTTTGGATCGAGAAGGAGAGCATCAACTCGGTGGCCATCAGCGACACCCCGGAGGACCTCCACCAGAGGGTGCTGGTGGCCGCGTTCCTCTCTGTCAACGCAACTGGTGAGTGGGGCTGTTTGTCCACACAGGCTCTTGCACCCCTCCACGCCCCGCCTCAGTCACTGGGCGCCCTCTGTCCTGCAGTTCTGGACGGGCTCCCGTAGGACTGGCAGGGGCAGGTGTGAGGAAGGGAGCCCCGCCACCCCCCCTTTACAAGGGTGCTCCCTTGTGCCCTCGCTCCACCGTTTGGGGCTACAAAGAGATGAGCCCAAGTTCTTGGTCCTGGTCAGACCAGGCAGCCGAGAGACGGGCTTGAGCTTAAGCGTGGTGATGAGGCCTCTGTCTGCAGGGCATTGTGGGAATGGACATCAGGGGTTGCCTTGCAGTTGGGCCGTGGGGGGACCAGGCCAGCGGAGGAGGGGTCATGGGGCGGGGTGGGGGGCCTGCGCAGTGTGAGCTGCCCACAGGCCTTGAGTCCCCTCCCATCCGACAGGGTCCACCCTGCTGCTGAGAGAGACCTCCCTGCTGCCGCACATCCCCGGGCTGCCGGCCCTGCTCAGCATGCTGTTTGCCCCGGTGATGGAGCTACGGTGCGCACTGGCAGGCGTCGTCGTGAGATGGGGACCAGTGGGGGCGGCCATGCAGCCCTGACTGCTGACGGGCCCTGCCCTGTGCTGGGGGGCCGTCGGGGCCTCTGCGAGTGTCGGTGCTCGGACCCCCTCAGAGGCTTGGGGAGCTCGTGAGGGGACACGCAGGGTCCCATGGGAGCTCATGGGGGCCGTGGTGAAGGAGACAGGAAACGGGGCATCGCTGCTGTAGGTGTGGCTCTCAGTTTTTTTTCTTTTTTTTCTAATATATTTTATTGATTGTGCCAATAAAGTCCCATTCCCCTTTCTTCATTCCCCTTTACCCTGCGCACCCCACCCACCCACCTCCCCCCCTTTAGTTTATGACCACGTGTCTCAAGTTTTTTAGATTCTGTATTTCCCATGCTATTCTTTCCCTCCCCCTTCTATTTTCTACCTACCGTCTATGCTACCGTCTATGCTACTTATTTTCTGCACCTTCTCCCCCCTTCTCCCTCTCCCACTCCCCTGTTGCTAACCCTCCATGTGATCTTCATTTCTGTGTCTCTGCTCCTGATCTAGCTGTCCTCTTAGTTTGCTTTTGTTTTAGGTGGGTTGTTAATAACTGTGAGTTTGCTATCTATTCACTGTTTATATTTTTTACCTTCTTTTTTTTAGATAAGTCTCTTCAACATTTCATATAGTAAAGGCTTGGTGATAATGAACTCCTTGAACTTGACCTGATCTGAGAAGCACTTTATCTGTCCTTTTATTCTAAATGAAAGCTTTGCTGGATAGAGCAATCTTGGATGTAGGTCTTTGGATTTCACTGGAATACTTATTTCTAGCCCCTTCTTGCCTGTAAGTTCTCTTTTGAGAAATCAGCTGACAGTCTGATGGGAAGTCCTTTGTGTAGGTGACTGTCCCCTTATCTCTTGCTGCTTCTAGGATTCTCTCCTTCATTTTAATTTTGGCTAATGTAATGATGATGTGCCTTGGTGTGTTCCTCCTTGGGTCTAACTTCTTTGGGACTCTCTGAGCTTCCTGGACTCCCTGGAAGTCTATTTCCTTTGCCAGATTGGGGAAGTTCTCCTTTATTATTTGTTCAAATAAGTTTTCCACTTGTTGCTGTTCCTCTTCCCCTTCTGGTACCCCTATAATTCAGATGTTGGAGCGTTTAAAGATGTCCTGGAGGTTCCTAAGCCTCTCCTCATTTTTTTGAATTCTTGTTTCTTCATATTTTTCTGTGTGGTCATTTTTTTCTTCCTTCTGGTCCACTTCCTTGATTTGAGTCCCAGTTTCCTTTCCATCACTATTGGTTCCCTGTGCATTTTCCTTCATTTCACTTAGTGTAGCCTTCATTTCTTCATCTAATTTGTGACTAAATTCAACCAGTTCTATGAGCATCCTGATCACCAGGATGCGCTTTGAACTGTGCATCTGATAGGTTGGCTATCTCTTGATTGCTTACAAGTATTGGCTCTAGGGCTTTGATTTGTTCTTGTGATTGAGCCATTTTTGGTTAGGTCACACCTATTATGTATGAGGGGCGGGGCCTTAGGTGTTCACCAGGGCAGGTCAACTCAGTTGCTGGGTTGTGACACTATGTGGGGCAGGGGTCGGAGAGGGAACAATGGCCCTTGCTGCCCTCTCTCCCAGATTTCTGTCCCCTCTGCTGCTTCCCACAAGCAAACTGGGCCTTTCTGGTGCTGGTTCCCGGATGGGCGGGCTTGTGTACGTGCGAGGACCCTGTGGGTCTCTCCAGCGAACTCTCCTGTGAGGCTGGGAGTCTACTGGCACCTCCACCCCCACAAGTTTTTGTGTTCAGTTGGCGCTTTTAGGGTTTATTTCCTGCTGCTGGGGCTCCGGGTTCGTGGGTCTGTCTCGTTGACCCTTTTTCAACCTGCTGGTTTATCTGTGTAGAATGTGTGACCGCGGTCGGCCAGCGCCTTGCGAGTCTCACTGGGTTTGCTCGATTCCTCCCCACGTCTGGTTCTTCTCACCACCGCCTCTCCCCGCCCTGCCCGCTCCCTGCCGGCCTCCGACTCCGCCCCTCCTTCCGGTCTGGGTGGACGGTTCGTTGTTGTTGGACTTCGGTTCAGTCCAGTTTCCTGTTGGGTTGGGTTCTGTTTCTACGTCTTTGTCCTTAAACTTGGTCGTGCGAGGAGGCCTCCATCTTGGCCTTCAGTTTCCTTTCCGAACAAACAAACATGGTCACTTTTTAAACGCTTAGTATATTTATTTTCATTGTCTTTATACGTGTGTGTTTTATTTCCTTCTTAGATTTTTGTCTCGCCGTATCCTTTTTCACAGGCACAGGGGTTTCTTACTCTTACTGCCTCTTCGTCAAAGTCCGTTTAAGGTGCACAGGACACGGACGGCCTGTGTGGACGGGCCCGGCCCCGACCCACCCTTCCCGGCTCCGGCCTCCGGGGTCTGGCTTCTCCGGCTGTGCCACAGTGGCGTGACCCACACCTCCGAGAACACGGGCTCCCGAGCCCTCCCGGAGACGGCGGTGCAGGCCAGTCTCTGTGCGCGGTCCTCTCCTAGCTGGTGTCGCCCAGGGTGGAGGGGGCACGTGCAGACTGCTCACTGGTGGCCCCGACAGCCGCTGGCCGCTTCTAGCAAACCCAGCTCCTGCCGTAGCTTCTCTTCTTTCAGACGCTTCTTGAGGGCAGGAGTGCGTCCTCCCTAAGTCTCTGAGGTGCAGCCAGTTCAGTTGTAGACACGGCAGCAGTTCTGGGGTAGCTGGTGCTTAGTAACGCCATCTTCCAAGAAGAAGAGCTTCGTAGGGACAGTGACGGCTTGAAGAGCCAGCGCAGACAGCTCGCGGGAGGCATCAGCGGGCCCGTGGGCCTGTGGGTCTTCGCCCAGACTCGGCCTCCCCTTCACTGTGTGGGGTTTTTAATGTGCGGGGTCAGTAGCAACCGTGTTTGAGGCTCGGGGGGTGAAGAGGTGTTAGATGCGGGGTGAGCACCTTCCTTTCACCCAGGCGCCTCCTGCGGCCAGCGGTGCAGACGGGGCCCGGGCCGGTCACGGGGCAGGTGCGGTTGCAGAGGCTGCAGGCCTGTCCCTGTGAGCTCGCAGCGCCCTGCGCATGGGCCCCACCTCTTGGTGCCGCCTGCAAGGTGGAGGCCTGCGGTGGGAGGCTGCCCGGGCCCCGTGTGTCACCATCCTGTCCCAGTCGGTGGCAGCTTGGGAACTCCCAGAGAGGAAGGAAGGATCAGTGAGGGTTGAAGGTGAACGTTCTGTCAACATTGACGACGCAGGAGGGGATCCGCATGACCCTCTGCGGAGACCGTGGTCCCTGCCCAGCCGGGCGCCCCCGCTTCTGTGTGTGACTTCCTGAGCTTCCCAGCGAGGCGCGGACACCCAGCCTCCCTCCACACTCTGCTCGTCACCTCAGTCCCTCCCACCCGACCCCAGCCTGCTGTTCTGTGCTGGCCACCGTCCCACCCTGCTCTCACAGTCCGTGTTGGGCCCGCATCAGAGCCCGAGGGGATCGTCCCTGTGGGAGGGGCGTGCAGAGAGCAGCGGGGCCAGGGAGGTGCCCACAGGGGCCTGGCGCAGCCTCAGAAAGTGGGCGACCCGCGGGCTTGGATCTTTCAGAGCACAGAGGTCCTATCAGACAGGATGGTTAAAAATGAAGTGAGTGGATTCGAAGGGGATCTTCACCGTCGCTGTGGCTGCCTGGCGGTCACCCTCAGCAGCCCTTTGTCACGCTGTGGGTAGAAGACGGGCCCGGCGGCCGAGTCGGGCTGGAGCCTCAGTGTCCCCCACCCCAGGGGTGTCCCCAGCCTCCTTCTGCATGGGCCCTGTGTGCTTCCCCCTGCCTGGTGGCGGGGGTCCTGAGAGTTAGCCCGCTGGAGGCCGTGTTGCCTGTCAGGGCCAGCCCCTGAGGCGCACGCCTTGCGATCAGCGTGGTGTTGGCCCCTCCCGGGCTCCGGGTGCAGGGCCGCAGCTCCTGCTTCTCCCCCGGAAGTGTCCGCCTCCCCTGGAGGGATAGCGGGCAGGGTGGGGGCTACCGGTGTCGCTCTCTTTGTCTCTGTCTTTGGAGGCTGCCATTGGCTCCCCCTGTGCTGATTCCCGGTCTGAGCCATTTGTGGGTGTTTACATCTTGGTGTTGCAGCAGGACGTGTCTTGATGTGTGTGCCACGTTCTCACAGAGCAGAGGGACTCGGGGGTCCTTTCAGGTAGTGGGAGGGTCCAGCACGTTAAGAAAGGGACACTCAAGCCTGGGGGGCAGGCGGCGGCAGCAGATGGGCGTGGGCCCGTGCTCGGCCCGCTGTGTCCTCCCGGACCTGAGGCCCTTCTGTGGACAAGGCTGTCCCCATCTCAGGACAGCCGGGGACGCCGGGCATCATGGCAGGAGAGCCCTTGGCATGTGCCAGCGGCTCGGGGCACCGAGGGGGCCGAGCAGCGGTCTTTGCAGGTGGCCTGAGGGTGTGGCAGCATCGTGACGTCCTGACAGCTCCTGCCGCTGGGCACCCTGCTGATGGACGCTGCCCACAGGCCCCAAGCAGCTTCCTGCCCCTCGACGGGCGCGCCTTTGGCAGACTCGGGTTTTTTGCTTGCTCATCTGGGCAGGTCTAGAACATCAGGTTGCAGGGCAAGCCCCTGTCCTGTCATCCGCGTTCTAAACCCCCGGGTCTGGAGCACTCAGCCTTCCGGACAGCGGGGCGGGCCTGGTGTGTGGGCCCCGCCCCAGCCCGGTGGGTTCCCAGGAGTGGGTGGTCCTGCCCCGCTCGAGGTCCCTGCAGTGTCCGGTGCAGGCAGGCGGTGTGCATCGTGAGGGAGACCGGACGTTTCCGTGGCTGCGATGAGTGTCCCAGGTTCACGTGAGAACCCCCAGAAGGGCACCAATGCCGTGCTCTGGTCGCTGTCACCCTGCCCTAGTGTGGGTTGGTTCTGGGCCGGGCCTCCCGGGGGTGGGGGGCGGCGCGTTTTTGACCACGGAGAGCCCAGGCCACCGCTGTGCCTCGGACCGGTTCCCGGCTGTGTGAGGGAAATGGTGCCTCACGCCTGGTCAGAGACGGGGCGGCAGGGGTGTCGCTGCCTAAAGAGCCGCCGGGGCCGCCTGGTGAGGAGACTGCCCCCCGCCCCGCCGAACCGAGTGTGCACATCCCGTCCCGAGTCTGCTCTCAGAGCGGAGGCAGCGTGGGGTCCCCCCAGTCCCCATCTCAGAAAACAGCCTGTCTGTGCGTCTCTGGGACTGAGAAGGAGACTGGTTCTGCCCAGACTGTTCCATTGAAATGTTACCATCTGGGCGACGGGAGAAGGTCTCAGCTGATCGATTAAGAGTCAGAGAAAATGAGCAGAGTCTTTTCAGAGGTGTTCAGCATTGACATCTCTCTCCTCATCTTGCAGTGACTGGTTGAGCCCGTGACGGGCTGCGGCACGGCCACTTGAACTCGTGCCAGGACACAGGAAGGGCTGGGGTGGAGCGGTTTCCACAGGGGAGCCGGGGGCACAAGCACGGGCTCGAGACCACGTGGGGGAGCCGGCGGAGGCCCGGCCTCGGCTTGTAGGGCCTGGCGTGCGAAAGGCCAGAGTTGGCCACAGACGCCCCTGAGCAAGGAGCAAGGTGGAGGGTGTGGGGGAGCTGCCCCTCGCTGTGTGGAGTGGGCGGGGGAACTCGGGAGGAGGTGGGACGTGCTGGAGAGAGAGGGGCAGGCGCCGGCGCTCCGTGTGCCTGCAGCTGTGCGCACTTGTTCCAGGCGGCACGGTGTGCGAATGCCACGTGAGCTCTCTCTGAGTGCCGGGCTCCTTGCACGAGTCACGAGTGCGTGCGGACTCTTGTCCAGGCGTCGCACTAAGGCAGCCGTGGGGAGAGCTCAGAGGTGGGCAGAGAACCACACCACCCAGAAGAAACACGCCTGCTGCCGCCACAGTTAGGACCCTAGAGAGCGGATCAGCAGAAACATTTACTTTGTAACTGTGCAGACTCTGTTCTAATATAAAACCGGCAGAGAAAACAAAAAACAGGATGAGTTGCTGTTGTAGGGCCGCAGAGCTCGGGCCCTGCCCCTTTGCAGCGGTGGCGGCCGACTCTGGCGTGGCAGCTCTCCTCCAACTCTCCGTTTAGGGTCGATCGTGCCGGGAAGTGCTACACAGGGGTCCTCTGCGGCCTGGGGTGGAACCCCGCCACCGGCGCCCCCGTCCTGCCGGAGCACGACATGGAGCTCCCGTTCGACGTGCAGTTCAGCGTGGAGGACGTCGTGGAGGTGAGGCCGCCGTGCCCCCGGGTGGCAGGTGCTCCCCGCTCCTGGTTTGGGGGTGCCGCCTGGACACCCCTCCTCCCACGAGCACGCGTGTGCCCAGCGCCTGGACGTCTGTGGGTCTCTTCACCCGGTCTCCCGAGGCAGGCCTGCGGCGCGTGTTGCTGGCTCACGTCAGGGAGGCAGGGCCGGGTCCTGCCCCGCCGTCCTCCAGGGCAGAGCACAGGTGGGCCGGCCGAGCCGAGGGCGGTGCGAACGGCCCTGCTGCCCGAGGCCCGCGCTGCTGGGGAGGGAGGCCTCAGAACCGGCAGCGGGAGCACTGGCGTCTCACAGCTCGAAGCCGACAGCGAGGCACTCGGGCTTCTGCTCTGTGGCACTGGGAAGCTTCGTTTAGCTGACCCTCACCACACATGGTGTGACGAGTGCTGCTCCAGGGCGCCTCTGCCTTCCCCCAGGTCCCCGGAGGTGCTGTCCCTGCACGGAGGGGGCTGCAGCACTGGGGGAGGTGCCTGACCGCACAGGGCCGTCCCGTGGGGCCGGGTCCTGTTGACTTGAGCCGACTGCTCTTCCACGTGCGGAAGAGCTTCAGGCTTCAAAGTGCTCCTTGGGTACCAGACCCAGTGGCAAAGTGTGAGCTGTAGGACTTCCAGAAGTGCGAGCAGGAGAAGGTCCGTGTGACCTTGGACTTGACGGTGCACTTGTGGGTGTGGCAGCGAAAGCTCGGTCTGTGAGAGAGACCGGGCGAGTCGGGCTCGGTTGGACTTAAGAACGGTCCCTCCGTGGGGGGCCGGAGGGCGGGGCGGTGGGCTGCGCCAGGGGGGGCCTTTGCCACCTGCGGGTCTGACAGAGGCCTTGCGCCCGCGACTGCCAGGAACTCCAGGGCTCCGCGTGTGAGACGGGCGGCTAAATAGAGCGCAGTGGCAGTGAGCGCCTGACGGTGCACAAGGTCACACGTTGCTGGAAAGAGGCCACCGAAACCCTCTCGACCCCTGTGCACACCTGTGAGAGCCGCTGAACCCCAGACGGTGACAGCGAGCAGTGCCGGGGGCGCAGAGCGGGCGGGCGAGCGTCAACACACACCTGCCGCGCGACCCTGCCAGTGTTGGTCCACGCGAAACCTGTGTGTGGCTGCACACGATCAAATTGGGCCCTTCTGTTGCTGACTTCCGGGTGGTGGTTTGTGTACATTCTAGAACTCTCCTGTGAGGCTGGGAGTTTCTCCCCCCGCCGCCTCCACCCCCACAGGTGTGTTCAGTCAGAGTTCTGAGGCTTTATTTCCCCGCTGGGACCCTGGGTTGTGCAGTCTCTCCCCAGTTGTTCCTCCCGGTGTATCCGCACGCGAATGTGGGACCGCCCAGTCCTGCAGCCACCACTTTGCCACGAGTCCTCTCTGCCCCTCCTGCCTGTTTGGATGAGTGTTTCTTCTTTAACTCCTTGGTTGTAGGACTGCCACATAGTTTGATTTGGGGACAGTTCTGGTTGTGTTTTGTTTTTAAATTTGTTGTTCTCCTTTTGGTTGTGCGAGGAGGCACAGTGTGTGTCCCTACGCCTCTGCCGTGGCCGGAAGTCCCAGACTGGTTTCTGGTAGGCTTGCTCAGCAAAGGGGAGCAGGCTCCTGGAGTTCGTGGTGATGCTGGCCGGGCCTGGGCAGGGAGAAGCCAGGGTGAGCCTGGAGCTTCTCGTGCCAGAAAGTGAGGACGGGCTCAGAAGCCGGGGCAGGGCGAGTCCCAGGGAGACATCAGGGAGCACTCTGGCTGCAGCCAGGATGCAGTGAAAGCCAGTCAGTGGGGCTGCAGCTGTAGTAGGAGTGACGTCCATGTGTCCATAGGTTGTAAACAGCTGGATGAGCAAGTAGGAGGCGGAGACCTGTCTCCACACAGAATTCTCAGTGGTGCTTGCAGGCGCCTGCCCCGAGGACGGACCAGGCTTGGGGACAAGTGGGGGAGGGAGGAGAGGCTTCCCGGTGGGGCAGCTGGGCAGGGCTAACCCCAACCCCCCGACCCCCCACGATCCTGACATGCTGAGCATGCGCTGCACCTCAGTGGGGCCCTTCCCAGACCCTGTCACCCCCACCTGGTCGGGAGAAGAACCTCACACAAACCCAAACACCTGGCCCGAACTCAGAACAAGGCGGGAAGCTGCCCACAGGCAGCGGCAGAGCAGAGGAGACGAGAGATGCGACACCAGGGGGTGCCCACCCCAGATGGGGTCCTGGGACGGAAGGGCAGGCACGAAACCGGGGGCCATCGCTTGTGACGCTCCCGGTCGGAGCCTGGGTGCGGCAGGTGCGCCGTGGGAATGGAGTGCAGGTAGCACGGGGCAGTGCCAGGGTCCGTCTGTGCGTCTGTCTGTGCTGCTCTTCTGGGAAGGCCGTGTCCAGAACAGGTGTGGCAAGCCCTGGGGTGATGTGCTGCTCGGGCCCCTGCAGGCATCACGCAGCGACAGGGGTGAGGGAGGTCTGGGTGGACCGGAGGGGGTCCGCCCGCAGTGCACCAGGCTGAAGTTTAAGGGAGAGGTTCGTTCAGGAAGGGTGCTGGCTCCAAAGCTAGAAACTGTCTTGTTTTCAACTTTCCCTTTGTTACTGTCCCCGAAGTTACACTGGCGGTGGACGTGACTTGTGTTGTCTCCGTGATCTGCCCAGAGGCCACACCGCTGGCGCCGTGAACCCCAGCTGCCCCTGAGCTGCTCAGTGGCGGGGTGGCGTGCGGTCCAGTGGGCCCTGACTGCGTGTCTGTCGCATCTGCTACAGATCAACATTCTCAGGGCCGCCATCAACAAGCTTGTGTGCAGCGACCCCAACGGGTCCAGGTGCCTTGGGCCGGAGCGCGTGGCGCAGCTGCAGGACCGCGCCCGGCAGAAACTTCTGGGGTGAGTGCGCGATGCCTGGCGTCCCTCCGCCCCCCATGCCCCGGAGGCCCCAGCTCCGGCCGCTGCAGCGGCCGCTCCTGCCCCGTGTGCCCTAGGCCCGGGCAGGCGCTCGTGGGCACCCTCACGTGGGCTCGTTCGAGGAAAACGGGACAAAGGGACCCTTGAGAGGGCACGGCAGGGCCTCGGGGAGCCTGGTTCCCGCAGTTAGGGGCTGGGGAGGGAGGGACCTGCCGGCTGGGAGCCTGACCTTCCCAGGAAGGAGGATGAGAGTGAGCATCTTGACCCTGCGACCTGGCTGGACCCCCCACGGCCAGGCTCAGCTGCTGGCTCAGAGGAGGTGGGGAGGGCCCGTGGTCTGGAGAACAGGGGCTCTGAGGTCCCCCAGGCCGCCTCGCAGCTCCCTGTGGCGGCTCCTTCCCCAGCCCAGGTCCTGAGCTGCAGTGACCTGAGCTGCGTGACCAGAGGTGGTGCCGACGTCAGGGCGACTTTCTGCTCTGCTCTGGGCGGGCGTCGCAGTGCTGTGGGCACTGGGGGAAGGCGTTCAGGGTGCGCCGCCATCCTGGCGCCGTGGGAAGGGCTCCTTTAGTTTACTCTCCCCGCTGTCCTCCGTGCAAGTGCTTCTGCGTGGACCCGTGTGGACCCCGTGCGCGGGGTGGGCGGTCCCGGGCCTGTCGGTGCCCCCGGGACCAGGGCCTCCGGGCGGCTGAGGGGGAGCCGCACCCTCCCTGCAGTGTCTGCGTCCAAGGGAGTGGGGAGGGGGACTCAGGGCGGCTGCAGCTGAGTGCGGGGTCCACATTTCCGGAAGGACCACGGCGACGCTTTCGGTCGCTGACCTGTCACTAGGATGACTTAATTCTCTTTCTCGAAACTGTAGTTTGTTCTGTCGGTTGAAGCCGAGAGAGAGGATCGTCCCCAGGTGGCACGAGAGGCCGTACGAGTGGGACCAGGTGAGCGAGCAGCTGGCGGCAGGGGGCAGGAGGGAGGGAGGCATGGTGCACGGGCCAGGCAGGCTGCTGTGGACAGTGTCCCCACGTAGCGCAGTCCGGGGGCCGGCGTGGTTGGGTTCTGGTGCGGACCCTGCTCCCGGTGGGTGGAGGGCCACCGCCCTGCTGTGTGGCGAGGAGAAAAAACCCCCACGTCTTCCTCTTGTGAGGGTGCACAGCCTTGCCAGGCCCTGGTCCCCTCCTGGCAGCGCCGCAGGGGGCCTGGAGCCTCAGCATGTGCGCCCGGGGGCATGGTTCAGCCCCCAGCAGTGTGGCCCGGGCCCTTCCCGGGTGCCAACATGCACCCGCTCTGCGAGGCCGGAAAGCTGAATGAACTGTGGCTGCGGGGACTGGGGCGGCGGTTGGGGGGGCGCACTTACGCTTTAATTCTAGAGATGGAACGTTCTCGGAAATGAAGCTGCTGGTGGGCTGCCTCCTCCTCCCGCTGTTCAGTGTGTGTGTCCTCCCAGACCGGGTGGCAGGCTGCCCACGCTCTGTGCCCAGGGCCAGCTCTCCTCCTCGGCGCCCTCGGGACCCATCCTGGGGCCAGCTTGGTGGCCGCGGGGCAGAGCCGGCGCCCTGTCCTGCAGGCTCTGCTGTTTGAAGCTAAGAGCAGGACTGCGTTCGGAGGCTGATGGGCTAGAAAACCTGCAGGGGTTGCAGGGGCATCCAGTGAGTGCAGAGGCGACCAGTCAGATCTGAAGGGTCAAGTGCTGGGAGAGCAGAGAGGTGTCCTGCAGACAGTGTGCAATAGGAACACTCAACTCTGTCTGCACCCAGCTTTCTGTGTCCGTGTTGTCTCTCTCTGTGTCCGGGCGCCGAGCCTGACGTGCCCTCTGTCCCCTAGGTGGACCCGAAGCTGGTCATGGAGCCCTCGGAGCCGGAGGGCGGCCGAGGGAAGAGCACCCCGCTGTACCAGCTGCACAGGCCGGTCCTCCTCAGCCCCTAGCGCTGCGCGGCCCTGCCTGCGGAGTTCGGCCTGTGCCCGGTCCCTGCCTGGCACTCCTGCAGCGCCCGGCGCTCTGGCAGGGGCTGGACAGAAGGCTTTCTTCTGTGGGAGGGGCTGGCAGGCCGAGTCTGTTCCAGGACAGAAGGTCCCTGTGTCAAGTGCCTGGGGGCCGCTCCAAACGACCTGAGCCGAGAGCCACACCTGCCGCGAGCTTGCCGGGGCGCCTGTGTGTGGCGCACTCTGTCATAGCGACTTCGCTTACCACCCGCTTGCCACACGGGCGCAGCTTTGGCAGAACCACGTGGGCTTCTTCAGTTCTCTCGTGAGGGAAGGAGCCTGGTTTTGGTCAAACTAAGTTCAGTTTTGTACACTTTAGGTTTTTACTTGTTAAAATTCTTAGTCCGCAATTTGGAAACCAGAAAGGTTACCTGGCAACTGGGACACCTGTTGAGATAATAAAAGCATTAGACAGTGAGAGTGGTAAGAGCGAAAGTTCCTGCTTCTGACCGTGTTCAGTCGGGAGGCTGAAGTGCATTCACCCCGAAAGGCCAGACCTGCAGGCCTGACGCAGGGGCACGGCCCTCTCTTCAACGCTCCTGTCAGGAGAGCGGACCCGGAGCCACGGTGACGGGAGGGCCAAGCCGGTGAGGAAGCCCTCGCAGCAGACGGGCTCTGGGTCCCCGAGACCGCTCCGGCCTCGGGGCTGCCCGGGGGCTCAGTGGGCGTAGGCCCCACCAAGGGGGTGGAGTGTGGCCAGCTGCCCATGGCCGGTCAGCAACCTGCGGGGAGGGTCGGGGCAGGGACACGCTGCCAGGGGGCCTCCCTGTGACCCACGCAGCAGGCCCAGGTGGCTGGCGTTCCGGCCCTGGCTCAGCGTGAACGACACTGCGTGAACAGTTCGGGCCTGAGGAGCCCCCGATGCCCGCTGAGGGCAGCCTCGGAGTGGGCCTGCTGCTCCCTCGTCTGCACAGCCTCAGGGACCTTCTGCCCGGATGGGGCGCAGTGGACCCCGAGCAGCACGGGTGGGACCTGCACCGGCCGCAGACCTGCAGGTTTTGCATGAACACTGGCACCTGTTCTCCACCTGTGGTTGGAAGTCTGTGCACACTGCCGCAGCCTGAGGATGCGGGGGTTTCGGGTCCCACGGGGGTGGGGAGTGGGGTGGGGTCTCAGCAGCCCTTTGCTCAGAGACCGAGGGTCAACTAGGGCTCGGTGTGAAAACCACACGCAGGTGTGCGGCTGCGTGTGCGGGGTCAGTGCCCCCGCCCGTGCCCACCTGCTGGACTTTGACAGGGCTCCTGGGTACGAGCCGAAGGGACAAAGCCACCGCCGTTCTCCAGTGTGGCCGCAGGGACCCGGGACACATTCCGCCTGGTGACGGGCGTTCCCAAGGGAGGGTGTGGGGCTGCGTCTGCCTGGGGAGCGTCCCCCCAGATGCAGGCGGGTCAGGTCACCGTGCGGATGAATGCGGTTCCACTCCGGGCCCAGGGAGGCGTCGTTCTGGGACTGCGTGAAAATGCTGGGAATGTGCGTGACGGGTGAACGCCCACAGCCCAGGGTCCGTGGCCGTCGGCCGTTCACGCGGACTGGCAGCGGGCGCTGTGCGCTTGCAGACACGGACTTAGAACTGCAGAGCATTTCTTACCCGACCGTCTTCCTGCGCAAACCTTTCAGGACGAGCTCCTCGAGACAGTGCAGGTGCGGGGAGACCTGGGCGGCGGAGACACACTGCCACCTAGCGGGCGTCCCTGGGAACTGCAGGGTTCGCCTCCGGGGCAAAACCCAGTTTGCTCCTGCAGCTTGCAAACCACCGATTGTAGGGAAGACTTTATACTTGGGGGGGGGGGGGGGTGGAAATATTGAGAAATGTTGACAGCACAACTCAGATCTTTGTAGAAGCACTTCAGTAAACAAGCTGGGGAGTCGTTACGTGAGTGTTTGCACGTTACTGGTTGGCAGTTTATTCCAGAGCAACTTTCAGTTTAATGTAAAACAGAGACGTCAGCGGGTCCCCTCCTTTTTCATGCAGCTCCAAATCGGGGGTTCTCGCCCCCTTCTCAGGTTGCCTGAGGTCTAGGTGACACACAAGTCCGCACCGCAGCTCGGTGGACCCCGGCGCACCCAGGCCGCGCAGCCGCCTCTGTGGGCCCGTGTCCGTGGGCACGGCAGTTCCCTCCAGGCGCCCGCATCCGGTCCGGTGCCCGGCTGACTCGTGCGGGCTGCCGCACAGGCTCATGGGAACGGGGTCCGGCAGCCCGGCCCTTCCCCGGCTGCTCTCGCCGCATGCCTGGGTTTCTTCGTTCCCACTCCGCTCTCCTGCTGAAGGGCTTCGCAGGAGCCCTCCGTCGGGTGCCCTGTGAACAGAGCGGCTGCGAGCAAGTCTGGACAGATGCGTTTCCACTAGTCAGCACCCGAGAGGCGGGACTTCTGGGTCCCCCAGCGGGGGGCGGTGCATCTTCATAGGAAACGAGCTCATCTTCCGAAGTGACGGGAAGCGCGCTGCCTGGTAGTTGGAGCCTGGCCCCGTACCCCCAGCCCACCCTGTGCCGCCCCAGGTCACGCTGAGCCTGCAGACTCCACTGCGTCCCCAAGGGTGCAACGCCCGGCCTTGCCGGCAGAGGGCACTGCAGAAGGGCGGGGGTCCCCCATGTTCACTCCTTGGCATACCTGTTCTGTGGACAGTTTTTCCTCGTCCATCTTGCCTATTGCGGGAAAACACAGAATTTACCATCTTAAACATTTTTAAGTGTTCTTTTCACTATGTTGTGTCGTTGGATGCACAAAATTCAAAAGTTTGCCCGGCTGGCATAGCTCAGTGGATTGAGTGGGCTGTGAATCAGAGTCGCTGGTTCGATTCCCAGTCAGGGCACGTGCCTGGATTGCAGGCCAGGTCCTCGGTGGGGGCGCACAAGAGGCAACCACACAGTGGTGTTTCTCTCCCTCTTTCTCCTTGCTGTCCCTTCTCTAAAAATAAATAAAATCTTAAATAAATAAATGAAAGTTTGACGACGTCCCAGTTGTCTACTTTTGTTTATATTGCCTGTGCTCCTGGTGCTACACCCAGTAAATCATCGCCAAGTCCCGTGTGGGAGCCCTGGGCACGGCCGGCTGCAAACCGATGCATTCAGAGCAGAGCCCGAAGTGGCCCTGTGGAGACGCCAAACCCACCCCCGGCTCTCGCAGTTTGACGGCGGAAACCAGTGAAGTGAGCGGCCGCTTCTAGGCACAGGAGTCCGCCAGCTGCGGGCGGCCAGTGGGGTGTTTGGGGGCAGCTGGCAAAGAGGAATGGTGGCCGGGGCCAGGCCCGCGCTGGGGCCCTCGGGGAGAAGACGGGGCTCGGGGACAGACACAGGCAGCAGAGCCGGACAGTGGCTGAGCTTGCAGACAGACCGATGGGGCGGGAGGGCTGAGTTGTGTCCCCCCAAGTCACCTGCTGCGACCCTGGCCCCAGCACTCCGGATGCCACTGGGCTTGGAGATGAGGTTCACACGAGTGAGTCCGATTCTGGCCTGGCGGTGACCTTGGAAGACAAGATTTAGCCAGACACGGGGGTCCCGTGCAGAGGTAGGGCGGCCTGCGGGGACCCCAAGGAGAGAGGCCTCAGGAGGCGCTGGGCCTACCCGCACTGGACCTCGGATGTCCCGCCCAAGGACGGGACTGTTGGATAAGCAGCTGGTCTGCAATCTCGTTGCTGTGGCCCCTGGAAACTAGCACAGGGTCCCCCGCCCCCCATGGGACAGACGCAATTCTCCTGGGAGCAGAAAAGCCTCACTGTGTGGCCAGTGCCAAAGCCACTTGCATGGAGTCAAAGCCAGATGAAGGGTGGCCCTTTCTGCACGTGATGTCAGTCTCCAGAGCACGTCGCCCCCACAAGGTCCCCCTGTGGCCTTGGGGCCTGGCGCCCAGACAGGGACACAGGGTCCGGGTCCGTCCACACTGAACCTGTTGGGGGGCTTTCTTCCTGGGCTCTCGCCCTGCAGGTCTGGGCCCTGCGGAACGGGGCGCAGGGGGCCGCTTGGGGCCTCTGCCCACCCTCGGCCGCCCCAAGGAGTGGACACTGACGCCCAGCGGCAGCGCTGGCTCTGCCGGGAGGCCGGCGTCTGAACCTGGAAGCCAAGGGCGGCCCACCCCGGTTGAGATGCCAGGCACGCGGTCCTGGCGCCCTCGTTTCGGACCCTCCAACACCCGGAGGGCGCCACAGACCGCCGGAGGCTCAGGCCCCGCCCCGCCCTCGCCCCCTTAGGTGTCCCCTCCCCACGGCAGGTGCCTCCGCAGCGCCGCCCCACACGGGTCTCCACCGGCGCTTCCCCCAGGCAGGCCCCGCCCACCCTGGCTGCCCTCCGCCCTCCTCTCCGCCTCCCTTCAGTCCCCAGAGTCCCCTGGGGTCCCCGCACCCCTCCCAGCGCCCGCAGCCTTCCCTGGTCCCCGTGGTCCCCGTGGCCCCCTGGCCCGGCATGGCGCGTGCAGAGGGGCCGGAGCGGCGGCTCCTGGCCATCTACACGGGCGGCACCATCGGAATGCGGAGCCAGTGCGGCGGTGAGTCGGCCTCCGGCCTGGGCTCCTTGGCCCTCTCGCCGTCCGGCCTCCCTGAGGCCGCCAGCCTCTCCCGGAGCAGTCTGGCGGGGGACAGGCGACCGTCCCTGGAGAGCAGGGCGTGTCCCGGGGGGCTGCGAGCCCTGGGGCCAGCACTGAGAACCCAGGGAGTTGGGGCCGGCGCCCCCCGCCCAGCACCCGCCCCGGACCAACACGTGGGCAGGCGTTTGGGGGCCACCAGCCCCTCACAAGGACCGCGGAGCGCCTGTGATGTGACCCAGCCACCCAGCGCCTGTTCCCAGCGCCGGGCTCGGGCCCTGACGGCTGTGACCCCTCTGGGGCCAAGTCCCCGTTCCCGTGCAGGTGGCTTTGGGGCACTGTGGCGCTTAGTCTTGTCTGCCTTTGTGGCACTGGCCTGACAGGAGCCAGCAAGGGGCGACTGCTCTGTGCGGGTCGGGGTCTGGGCGAGGTGCCGCCTCCAGGGAGGGACTCAGTTTGGGGGCCTGGGGCCCGCGGGAGTGGGAGGAGCTTCCAGAATGCCCCAGCGCCCCCAGGTCAGCGGGAACCTGTCTGCACCTCCCCAGCTGGGCCTGCACACAGCCTCTGAGCCCCTCTTCTGCTGTCTGCACACTAACTCCCCCTCAGGAGCCCCGTTTCCCACGGGTGCTGGTCCTTCTCCGCCACCTTCTTCCTCCCTGGCTCCTTCTGCCGCCCTGGGGTGTCCTCCCACCGGGAGCCCCAGCTCCCCTTCCCAGCCACCAGCCCCGGCCCCTCCAACCCTCAGACCCAGCTCAGCTCCTGCCCCATGAGGCCGTAACAGAGGACTTCTCCTTTGTCCTTGCCACTGCAAGGACCCCTTCCCGCTCCTTCCTGCTTCCTCAAAACTCAACTCCTTTCCACTGAAGCGGGGCTCACACACCCTCCAACCTCCACGGTGGCTGCTCTGGGCCCGGCCCCTGCCCCTCCATCTCCTGCCCCGGGGCAGCTCACAGATGTCCCTGGGGCAGCACTTCGTGCCGGGCCCCAGGGCTCAAAGCTTAGTGTAGCCCCATCCTGGCGGGGCTCTGGGGACGGGGGTGCTCACATCCCCCCAGTGGCTGCCCCGGGGCTGCCGACTGCTGCTGTGTCCTTCACAGCTCCGATCTGGACAGCTGGCCAGCGGGTGAATGCCTGGGGGGGCCTGAGGGGCACTGTACCAACAGGGTCTGCCGGTCACTCGGTGTGGCCCTGGCAGGGGGGAGGGGACGGCCATAAACAGCATCTGCACGGCAAAAAAGAGCCGGTCACGGTCACGGGGCAGCCTGCTTCGGGGCCGCAGGACCACTCGCACCTGACAGCCGTACGGGCCGGGAGAGGAGAGCTGCCCCCGCACCGGCCGGCCTGCCCACTCAGTCCAGGGCCCTGTCCACCCTGTCGGCCCCTCCAGGCTCGTCACGGTCCACCTGCAGTTCCACTGGGCTCAGCCAGCGCCCCTGAGGGTCTGGGAGACAGGAGAAGGCGGGCTCTGGCCCTGCTCCCACCACAACTTGTTGTGTCCCCAGTGTGCTCCTGCCCCTGGGCCCCGAGTGCTCGTGGTGGCGGCCCTGTGGCACTGCCTTTCCCTGAGAGGCACGAAGGCCGCGGGTCTGGAAGGCGACCCAGAAAGCGGGCCCACGGGACAGAGTCTTCAGGCCACTGGGGTCAGCAGGGCCTGCCCAGCGGCGGCCAGCGTGACCCTGGGAGGCAGGGGCCTGACCGTCGGGCTCACAGCGGCCAGCCTGCCGGGTGGAGGGGACACTGGTGCCCTGAGCACTGGGGTCTGGGAGGAGGCGGCGCTCCCGGCCTCGGCACTGCGAGTGGACTCCTAGCCCCCACTGCCGTCCGGCAGCACCTCCCCGCTCCTGGAGGAGGGAGGGCTCTGCTTCCAGAAGGAGCCGGCCCCTCGGCGCCAGGCCTGCCTGTGAGCAGACCCCACTGCCAGAGCCTCCCCACTGCAGGAAGGTGGCCCGGGCTTCGGCCCCAGGGAGGGAGAGAGAAAGAGGCCCGAGGCTGCCCCGGGAAGAGCAGAGCCTGGGAGCCCGGGTGCCAGAGCTGCGTGACCCCAACCACGAGGGACACCAGGGCCGGCCCTCGGACCTGCTCGGAGGTGTGTCTGGCACTCAGTCTTCAGGGACATTGAGTGACCTTTCTGCATCCAGGGACAAGGGCACCACCCAGGCCAGAAAGAGGCAAGAGGGGGCTGGACTCCGGAGCCAGGCCCGGGGGCCACGGGGAGCCCCTGCCCCTTCCAGCCCCATGGGGGGGTCAATGAACTCAGGGCCACGGGCCGTCCGTGTCAATGATTAATGCGTGGTGGCCCCGGGGGCAGGAGTGACGCAGGGAGCGAGGTGGCCGGGCCACCGCAAAGCTGTCGGACTGACACCTGGAGGGCGTTTCTGCACCTGCTGGTGACACCTTCGCGGCCGCACGGCGAGGGCAGGGCGGAGGGTGGCAGCCGGGGCTCAGCCCCTCCCCGAGTCCATCGAAGCTGTCACGGGGCAAGTAGCGTCGTGACAGTGGCAGGCGGGGCAGCGTCTGGGCCCAGGAACCTGGAGGCTCCTGGCCCGGAGGCTGCAGGAGGCCCAGCAGCCGACTGTGGTCCCGAGACGCCGGGCCTCGGTCGCCGCCTGGCCCTCCTCCTCGAACACGGCCCCACTCGCACCCAGGTTCACGTTCCTGCCGCTGAAGCTGCAGGCAGTCCCAGGAGACCGGACGCACTGGGGCCACCGGTCGCTGCCGGAGGGCATGTTCCACTGGACTTGGCTCCCCTGGGGCAAGGCCCTGGGCCCAGGCAGGGGGGCCTCTGGTTTTGCCCAAAGCCTGGGGGGGGCCCTGGTTAAGAAAAATGATACAATTTTGCCCGGGCTGGTGTGGCAGCTCAGTTGGTTGGAGTGTTGTCCCATTAACCAGCGGGTTGCGGGTTCGACTCCCAGTCAGGACAAGTGCCTGGGTTGGTGTTCAGTCCCCCTTTGGGGTGTGTACTGGAGGCAACCTCTGGATGTTTCTCTCCCCTCCCTCCTCCTCTCTACAGTCAGTGAACATGGCCTCAGGATAAAAAGCGAATACAATTTACAAAACTCAGAATTAGGTGCGAACATGAGTATTTATTTAGAAGGGTGGGGGACGTCACTTAAAGCCAGAAAGTTGTTTGAAATGAGCATATGTGATACATCCGCATGGAGGGACCCCGCACACACCGTAGTTGGGACCCCGAGCAGGAGACGTCCGGAGACACAAGGGAAGGAGGCCGTCGTCCTGAGCTGGGGGCAGGGGAGGCCCCTTGGGGGCTTCAAAGGGCCTGTCAGCGCGAGGAGAAGAGCAGGTGTGTGGTAAACAGCAGGGGGTCCCGCCCTGCAGGCGGGTCCAGCGGTGACCCCTTCGTAAGGGCCCGAACTGAACTTCCTGGCCGTCAAGGGGGGGCGGGCGTCTCTCTGTGCAGCAACCCGCATTACCACAGAGGCACATCGGGGGGGGGGCCTTTCTGAACCCCCACAGTTCTCTGGAAGAGTCACCTTCCAGGAGCAGGCTGGCGGCTGGGTCCGCAGGGCGTGACGCCGCCCGGCCCCGAGGCGGCCCCCTTCAGGGCCAGCTGGGCCCCCCTCCGGGGGGGAGGGCTGGGCAGCAGGACTCAAGTCTGTCCTACTCTGTTCTACTCTCTGGTCTTGGGCACTGCTCCCCTATTTGATTTTTTTGGTCTCTTAAAAGAAATCTTTCAAGGAAGCTACTTTGAGACTTCTCACCCTTTTGTCAGTTCCGCCGCCGGTGGCAGTGGCTGTCGATGACTCAAGGTGCAGCCTCGGAAAAAGTCTCTGAGAGTTTATTTGAGCCAGACTGATGGCAGCTGCCAGGAAGCAGAATCTCAACAGACCGAGAAAACTTTCCCGAGAACAGTGATTTTGCGCCCGATTCTGTACATTAGAATCGAAGGAGGAGACATAAGGGGGCGTGACAAGAGTCCACGGGTGGCAGATGAGGGGGCAGGAGAAAGCGAAGTGGGGAATCTCCGGGGTTGGATGAGGAGCGAAGCAGACAGACCGGCCCTTCCTCTGCGTGGGTGGGTCCAGGACAGGGGGCACTCACAGCCCACAGCGGTGGGGGGGACCAGGGTGGGCTCCGGTGCAGGCCGGTGAGCCCTGGGGGCTGGGAGAGGGGACCAGGCCGACGTTTCAAAGGTCTGTCACCCCAGATGCGAGGACCGACCGGCTCGGTCAGGGCAAAGCCTGACCTTTTGTCAAGGGAGCCACCTGCCCAGACGGGCCGGCAGGAGGAGGTTTTCCCGTCAGTCCAGTGTGGCCGCTTTCGGCCCGAGTCCGTAGGGCCACCCAAGCTTGTCCGGCTCCGCGTGGGCCCCTGTCTGTCCCCACAGCCACCTCACTCTGTCCCCTCAGTCCAGGAGCCAGGACTCCCAAGTGCACCTTTTAAATGATTTCATCTAAACGGACCATTTCTCGTAACTGCCACTGTATTGTAGGTTGTGGCAGCACCCAGTAGGGTCGCAGCCCGCTGGCACCCCAAGAGCTGGGAGCCAGCAATGGAGGCGCCTTCAGCAGCCCGGCCGTCACTAAGCAGCCAGGGGCTGCCGCGCCCGCCCACTCCGAGGCTGGGAGCAAGCCCCTTGCCCAGGAGTGACCACTGACCCCGGTCCTGAAGGTCTTACAGGATCCGGCGGAAGATGCTTCTCGACCGCAGGGGTGGGGGGCCTTCTTGTCCTCACTGGGCACCGTATCCAGGTGGGAGCACCTCTGGGAGACGCCCACCAGACCCTCGGGGAGCAGTCGGCTCCCCCTCACGGTGCCTGTGGGGAGCCTCGTGGGGCCAAGGCCGGGACCCCAGGCAGCGACCCTCCAGGGAGCCAGTGCCCAGGAGCCACGAGTTCCCCGGAGACACCCCTGCGACCTTTTAGGGTTTGCTGAGAGCCACAGACACCCGGGCCTCTGCAGAGGACGTTTCTGGGGCCTGGAGGGGTCGCACACAGTCCAGTGAGGGAGCGAGTAGGGCGTGTGGGGAGGGCGCGAGGGCCTGGACATTAAGGAGGGCTTCCTGGAGGCGGTGCCCTGAGCTGGGGTGAGGCGCCTGACCAGCCAGAAGAGGGCAGGGGTAGAGGATGTCCTGGAACAGCCAGCAGCCTGTCTGTGGGCGTTCTGAGCGGTGGGGGATGACGGGGCACGTGAGGAAGGGCTGCAGAGGACAGGCCCGAGCCTCGGTTGGGGGCGTGGGCTCCCCTGGGGACGCGGCCCTGCGGTGGCAGCTGCCGGCCCCGCGCCGGGCCTCGGACTTCCCTGAGGGCTGGAGCCCTCCCCCCACCCCTGCCAGGCCTGCCCTGCCCAGGCCCCTCAGTGCCCAGCGTGGCATGAGGGCCGGCGGCTGCAGGAGCCGGGGTGGCCGCTAGTCCCTGACCCCCGTCCCCGCCCACAGTGCTGGTGCCCGGCCAGGGCCTGGCCGCCGTGCTGAGGACGCTGCCCATGTTCCACGACGAGGCCCACGCCCGGGCCCGCGGCCTCCCCGAGGACACCCTGGTGCTGCCGTGAGTGCCCCGGGTCTGGGCGGGGACGAGGGCCCACTGTCAGGGGGACGGGCCGTCGGGCAGGCTCCCCGGCGAGTCCTGTGCAGGAGGCCAGCTCTTGTGTCCACTCCATGGCTTTAGAGTGGACCAAAGCCCCCTTTCAAGGGGGCCTTAGCGCCCTGCTCCTCGATCCCAGCGCCGGCCACCTGCTGCCCCTCCCTGCCAGCGGCTGCGTGAGGGGCCGCCCTCCGGGTCACTGGCCCCTCCTGCCAGCCCCGCTCCTCCCAGGCCGTCCCCGACTCATCCACGCTGGGCCCAGCCTCCCTCAGAGCTGGTGGTGGGCAGGTGACTGGGCCTCTCCTTGGCCCTTCTCAGCCACCACAGTCCCTGTTCCTGGGGACTCCTGCTGGTGGAAGGCAGGCCGAGCCCTCTGATCAGGATGCCCAGAATGTGGGGTGTGCGGACCCAGGGACACAGGACCCTGGGTGGGGGGGCCCGGCTGGGCAGAGGGGAACCGGGAGGCGGGGTCGGAGTGGGAGCCGCCCCTCCACCCCCCCCACCCCCCACAGGCCAGCCAGTCCTGACCAGAGGGTCCTGTACACGGTGCTGGAGTGCCAGCCCCTCTTCGACTCCAGCGACATGACCATCAGCGAGTGGGTTCAGATCGCCCAGACCATTGAGGTAGAGGGGGTGTGGGCGGGGCTCAGGGGCAGCGCGGGCACTGGGTCACCCCTCCTCCGCTGCAGGGCCGAGGCCCCGTTTCAGAACAAGGGGAGGGCAGGCAGCAGGGGCGGGTCCTTTCCGGGGAGAGGAGCCCGCCCGCCCAGACAGCGGTGATGCGCGGTTTGACCACACAGCTGGTTTGTCCTGGTCAGTGTGGCAGGCTGAGAAGCCGGGCACCTGGCCCTTCCCCTCTGTCCCTCCCACCCGCTCCCCCGCGGAGCCTTGGCCTGAGTGGCTGTAGGACCCAGGAAGGGCGCAGGAGGTGCCCACAGCGCCGAGCGTGCCCGCCTTTCCTGCCACCAGAGGGTCCCCCACCCTCCAGGCCCATTTCTCACCGGCTCCCAGAGGCTCACCCCACCCGCTCCCTTCCCGGGCCCCCAGCCACACCCTGGCCTCCTTCTCCCTGAGACCGAGCCTCCGTCTCCTTGGGTGTCACCACACCACTCGCTGTGAGCGTCCCGGACAGCGTGTGGCTCTGGGCCTGGCCCCTCGTCCCTGAACAGGGCCACGGGCTGCCAGCAGGCCGTCTGGGAACAGTCCCCTCTGCGAGGGACGGGGCGCTTTGCTGAGCTTGCACGTCTGCGGTCCTGGCTGCGGGCTCAGCTGCGTGGACGCAGGAGCGGTGGGCCGAGCCCTGTGTGGCCAGCGGGTGGCGCCCCAGCCCGCCCCCACTTGCTGGTCTCCCGAGGTCAGTCCCCACAGGAGTGGCGGGGCCCCTCGCAGCCACATGGAGGCCTGGTCTCGGACGTGGGACGTCCATGCAGCCACCCTCACTCCTGTAGGGCAGGTGGTCAGCTGGGGGGGCTGTGCCAGAAAGGACCCTCCCCAGCTTACCACCAGCACCCTGCCCGCCTGCCCCGGTCTCCGGCTGGCCCCCAGCACTAGCCATGCCTCCTGTGCACAGCTGTGCCCACGCCTGGCCCACCCACTGGACCCCCCTGGCTCTCGGGCTCGCTCTCCCCAGGGCCTCTGCTGTCCTGGGGTGCTGCCGTTCCATGGGGGCTCTCTGGACCCCTGAGCTGAGGTCTGGCTGGTCCCCCACTGACCGGTGCTCTTGGGAGTCCTGGCCTGTCCTTGGGACCGCCCACAGGCCCCCGCCCCCACGGCGGGCTCACACCGGGAGTCGGAAGGAGGCCCTCTTCTTCCCTTTCCTGCCCTGGAGGGCCAGGCCCGGTGCCCGTCCTGAGCGCCCCCGCCCCCTCCTGCGCAGACACACTACGCGCAGTATGACGGCTTCGTGGTCATCCACGGCACCGACACCATGGCCTTCGCTGCCTCTGTGCTCGCCTTCGTGCTGGAGAACCTGCGGAAGACCGTCATCCTCACCGGGGCCCAGGTGACGCCCAGGCCGGCCGAGGGGCCTAGGCGCCACGGGGCAGGCCTTCCTGCTCCGACAGGGTGGCGGCCGGGGGCCGCAGGGCTCTGGCTCAGTCCCGGGAGGTCTTTGTGGCCGCCCACCTGCTGGCCCTGCTGGGTCGTGGGCGTGGCCAGGAGCTGGTTTCCGCAGCAGTGGGGCCCCCTAGTGGGGGTTGGTGGTAGGAGGCCCTGTGGTGAGTTCCTCCCCATGTGGGGGCCGCGGGAGGAGCAGAGGGGGTGGGGGGGCCGCAGACCCCTCTCCTGCCGGGCCCAGCCTGCCCCCACCCTCCCCCGCAGGTGCCCATCCACGCCCTGTGGAACGACGGCCGGGAGAACCTGCTGGGCGCCCTGCTCCTGGCCGGCCAGTACGTGCTCCCCGAGGTACCGCCCGGCCTGAGGGCCCCAGAGGTCTGCCCTTTGCCCTGTAAGGGACACACGCGTCCCGGAGAACAGAACTGGGCGCAGAAAGCAGGAGGGCACAGCTCCCCTCCCGCAGCACAGCCAGTCCGTGGCGTCCCCCAGATCACACGTGGTTCCGTGATGCGTGTGCGTGTCCACGGCACCGGGCGGCTCCGCACCATCCTGAGCCTGCCTTTTCCCTCCTCCGCACCTGTCCCCACACAAGGCTCCCCGATCAGACGCCCGGCCCTCACGGGGCACGGCCAGGCATGCCAGCGGCCTCACGCCTGGCCCCCCCTGTCCCCCACCCGCAGGTCTGCCTGTTCTTCCAGAACCAGCTGTTCCGGGGCACCCGTGTGACTAAGGTGGACACGCGCAGGTTTTCGGCCTTCTGCTCCCCCAACCTGCCACCTCTGGCTGTCATGGGCGCTGACGTCACCAGTAAGCTGGTGGGAGGGGCCGGCGGCGAGGCACCTGCTGCACAGCTGGGCCCTGCCCCGGGCACAGAGAGGACAGGCTGCTGGGACGGGGTGGGAGGCCCCAGGGGCGAGCCCTGCTCGGGCCGGGGATGGCCGCAGAGGAGGAGTGGGTTTGGGGAGTTGCCCCCGTGTGTCACGTCGGGCCACGCAGCCCCCCCACTGAGGAGTCCACCCCGGTGACTGTGCCACATGCTTGGTCCCGGGGACACAGTTCCTGCAGTGGGACCTGCTCTCTCTGTCTCCTGGGCCTGGCGGGCAACCCAGCGCCCTGTGTCTCTAGCAGGTCAGACGTCCTGAGGCCACTCTGGACGTCACCCCGTCTTGCCCTGAGTGTGGAGCTGCTTCCGGCCAGGCTGCTGGGCCCCAGGCCTCCTCTGATCCAGGGTCACCCCTATGTCTGTACTCAGTGGTGTCCCCCACTGTCTCCTGGCTGCTCCCTGCCCCCCCATCTGAAGTGGGCGTGGCCAGCTCCTCCGACTCCACCCAGCACCGCAGCCCCTCCCTGGGTCCCAGGGGGCCATCTGTGGGCTCCTGTGACACCTTGGCTCCCTCCAGTGGCCATGCCGTCCACCCAGCCCGGTGTGTGAAGGACGGCCCGAAGCGTGGCCTGTGTCTTTTCCTGCCTGAGCCGGGCACCCTGTGGGTCCCTGGCACAGCGTCTGGGGTTGGTGGAAGTGGTGGCCAGGCTGGCCGAGCCGGCCTTCCTTCAGGGAGTCTGGGGCCCTGAAGCCCAGCGCAGGGGGGGCTGCTGCTGGGGGACGCACAGGACCCAGGCGGCTCGCCGGGCTGGGCCGTCAGGGTGGCCGCACGCCCACCTGGACTTTTGCTGGGGCCGAGGGGAGCCTGAAGGGGTCTGGGGGGCCATGAGGAGCCTCTGGAGGCCCTGGGGTGCGGCAGGTGGAGGGGCAGGCTCGTCCCTGGCAGGGTGGGCTGGTCACGTGACTGCGAAAGCCCTCGGAGCCTTTGGGTCCCACAGTCAGGACCCCCAGCTGTGGGGTCAAGGCCAGTGACAGGCTGGGCCTTCTGGCTGCCTGGGTCCTGCGAGGGTGTTGTGGGGCCGAGGTGGCCAGGGCAGGGGAGACCCCAGGGTGGGAACCAGGGAGAGGGGAGGGGCCACACGGGGAGTGGTTGCTGGGCCCTGAGCCCTGACTCCCATTCCCGTGCTGTGACCCTGTGCTCCCAACCCTGGCCCCGCCCACCCAGCCTGTTTCCTGGGTGCCTTCCAGGGGGTGTGAGGCCTCACGTGAGCGTGGCACACCCAGGGCTCCCAGGGGCCCGGGCGGCATACACCTGCTCGCTGGGGGCCAGAGCAGTCCAGGAGGCTTCCTGGAGGAGGTGGCACCTGTGCTGGTGTTGGCAGATGGCTTGGCTTCCCTACGCGTGCTGATGGCGCTCAGCCCCTCCTGCCCCGTGCGGGCCCCTCCAGGCCCCTCCAGGCCAGCCCTGGAAGTGGGAGCGGCCCCTCCCCCATGGGGACTGAGTCACATGTATCTGAGGCTCTGGGTGGAGCTATGGGGCACTTGCTGTGGGGTGCGGAGGAGTTCGCTGGGTCCCAGGGCCTCTGTGGCTGCGTCTCGCCAAGCCCAGGCAGGTCACGGGCACAGGGACTCGCTCTGCCTGGCCCAGTTGCTTGGCGGGCGCCAGGCCGAGGCTGGCCGGAGGGAAGAGACACCCCGGGCCCCAGGCCCCAGATGGCTTTTTGCTGGCCGGGGTGCCGTGAGGGTGTGAGAACCCGGCCCACCCACCCAGGCCCGGCAGGTTCTGCAGCTGGTGTTGAGAAACAGCAGGGTGGGGCCGCGGGGGCTGGGGGCTCCGGCTTGGCAGAGCGAGGCAGCCCGGGGCTATGCTGCCGGTGGGACCTCATCTCCCGGGCCTTCTTCGGTTTTCACTGCCCCTCCCCACCCCGAGGCGCCCAGACAGAGGGCACATGGCCCCGCCCCTGCCTGGCGGACTTGGGGTCCACACCAGGCCTCGGGGGACTGCGTGCCCTCTTTGGAAGACCCAGCCTCGAGCTCCTGCTACTGTCCCCTCCCCTCACTTGGACAGCCAGCTCCTGGCTGGGCGGACAGCTGGGTTCCAGGGGCTCTCGGGGGTGGGCCCACCGTGGGGGTGGGGCCTCCTGGTCTCCGTTGTAAACCTTCTGCAGCCAGAAGTCCCTGCGGTGTCAGCTGCTCCACCCGACACCGTCTTACGTGCAGGCTCAGCTGGCCTTGGACTACAGGCCGTCTTGTTGACACCCGGCCCAGGGGGTCTCCTGACCTTGGCCGGCAGCACTCCTCCCTGCGGCCCATCCCCCAGCGCCCGGTCCCCACGGACTTCCAGAGAGAGGGCAGCGTCCTGGGATGTTCCTCAGTTTATTGTTAAGTGTGAATTGCTCTGGCAGGCACAGCAGGAGGCGTACAGGCCTCCACCCCCACGGGGTAGCAGAGGAGGCCTGAGCCCCGGGCCCCTCCTGCCTCTGTGCCTGCCTCTCTGCACAGCCGTGGGCTGTTCTCCTCGGGGCCTCAGCTTCCCTGGGATGGACGGGGCCCACACCTGCAACAGGCTGGAACAGGGGCCGGTGCCAGTGGGGTCGCCCCCGGACCTCTGCTGATCTGGGGCTGAGAGGAGGGCCGGGGGCCGGGCTCCTGAGATTTGCAGGCCGGACCTGCTGCCTGCCCTCCATGCGTCGAGGTGGCTGGGTGCTGGCCGAGCAGGGCCATCACACCCTGAGACTGACCCTCTGGGAGCCCTCCACACCGCGGGCTGGAGGGGCCCTGGCCTCAACTGTTCCTCTCCGTCCACGGGCTGGGACCCGCTGCTACCACCCGGTGTGGGAGGCGGGTGGGCACAGGTTAGCCTCTGAGACTTTGGGTGGATCGTTTGGAGGCTTTCTCTTCCCAAACGTGAGGGGTGTGGGGGGCTTGCTCTCTCGTTTATCCATCCACTGGCTGGGCTGTGGCCCAGGGCGTACCTGGGGAGGGGCAGGAGAGGCCGCCTGGTCTGAGAGGGCCACCGCCTCTCCCTCCCGGTGAGGGGGCGTGCCTCCTGGGGGGCCTGGCCGCATGTGGCGTTGGGGCTGCTGGTCCAGGCCTCACTGGAGTCCGCATCTGCTGTGCGTCCCTGCCCCAGGCCGGACTCCAACCCCTCTGAGCCCTGAGCCCCCCAGAGGGCCAGGCAGGAGCCCAGGGCTGGGGGTAGGGAGGGGCAGTGGCCTGGTGGGTCTGGGGTGTCGCCCCAAGTTGGCTGCTGGGTCCCACCGGGTCCCTCTGTCCTCACAGTCAACTGGGAGCTGGTGCGGAAGGTCCGAGGGAAGGACCCGCTGCTGGTGCACAGCAGCGTGGAGCGGGACGTGGGCCTGCTGCGCCTCTACCCCGGGATCCCTGCCTCCCTGGTAGGCCCCGCCCCCACCAGGGTGCCCTCCCGGCTCCGGTGCCAGCCTTTCTCTCCTGCCCCTTCTGCACCCCCATTAGCTCAAGGCCACCTCAGGCCCAGGCTCAAGGAGATCCACGCCCCACGTGCCTGGAACCTCCGCCTGTCACGGGGCCGGGGGACCACACCGTCTCCCCTGCCTCCTTGGAGGCTGAGGGGCCCGGTCTCACCTTTTCTGTGACGTGGGCCCGTAACGGGGGAGCCCTGTGTGCGGGTCTGGCTGCCAGGAGCGTTTGCTGTGCGGGGGACGGGTGGGCCGGGGGCAGGGGAGGGTGGGGGGCAGCCGTGTCCACGACCTCCTGCGACCTGTCTCCACGGTGTTCAGATCACTTCCACCCCAGCCACGGCCTCAGACACTTAGAAGGGCCCAGGAGTTCCACGGGGAGGACTTGGGGTAGGGCTGGAGCAGCCCCTCAGAGCCTTCCACGCTGCTCCCTGGAAGCGGGGGAGCCTGGGAGCGCGGTGGGCCCCGCCCTGCTGCCTCTGGCCAACGCAGGGGTGCAGACCCTGCTGGGCCGTTGCGGGAGCAGGAAGGCAATACCCTCTGCGTCCTGTCCTGGCCCCTCAGGTTCGGGCCTTCCTGCAGCCCCCCCTGAAGGGCGTGGTCATGGAGACCTTCGGCTCGGGGAACGGGCCCACCAAGCCCGACCTGCTCTGGGAGCTTCGGGCTGCAGCCGAGCGAGGCCTCATCATTCTCAACTGCACGCACTGCCTGCAGGGCCCCGTGACCTCGGACTACGCTGCCGGCATGGTGGGGACTGGGCACCGGGGCCCAGGGAGGGATGGGCCCTCTGGGGGCGCAGGGCCCGCCGGGCTGGGAGGACCTGCACCCTGCTGAGCCCTGGGCCCTGGGTCCTCAGGCCACGGCGGGCACCGGCATCGTCTCGGGCTTCGACATGACCTCCGAGGCGGCCCTGGCCAAGCTGTCCTATGTGCTGGGCCAGCCCGGCCTGAGCCTGGAAGGGCGGAAGGAGGTATGAGCCCCTGAGGCTGTGGGTGCGGGCAAGGGGGGTCCCGAGGGCATGTGGGGGGTGGCGTGGGCCGGCAGTGGGGACCAGTGTGGGGGTGCGCCTGGTGTGGAAAGGGCCGGGGCACGGGGCCCGCCGGGCTGCAAAGCCCCAGTTTCTGCACCCCCGGCCGGTCCCAAGTGCAGGCCCCACTTGCCCTTTTGCCTCTTTGGGGTGCCCAGGTCTGGCCCAGGCCCTGGCCCCTCAGAAAGCCTGTCTTTCCCTGCACTTCCCAGGCCGGCCTGAGACACACACGGCCCTGGGTTCTGAGTGGGCAGAGGCCCGAGGAGCCCGGGGTCCCTGAGCTGCCAGGGTGTGGACACTGGGGCTGGCCAGAGGGGCCTCGTCCAGAGGGCACCCAGGCCTGAAGGACGGGGCAGAGCCGGGGAGTTCGGGGCCCAGGGCTGCCCTCACCTTGTGCCTGCTGGGGGCCTGGTCGCATGGGGGGTTGGGGCTGCTGGGTCACAGCCAACGGGTTGGGTAGAGCCCTGGCTCCCCTGTGTTTCCTTCCAGCTGCTGGCTAGGGACCTTCGGGGAGAGATGACGCTGCCCAGGACTCAGGAGCACCGGCCCTCCCTCCGCAGTGGCACTCGGGGCCTTGGGGTGACCCAGCTCCTCAGACTGAGCCAGGTACTGCCCAGTGCGGAGCAGAACCCACGGGTGTGCCACGGCCATTGTCACTCCAGGGCATGAGCAGGAAACCACCAGGCCAGCTGAGTCCTGGGTCCCAGGCCCCAGGCCCAGGGCCAGCTGGTTCTGGGCGGGGCCACAACCGGGGGGTTTGCAGGGGTTCATGCAGCAGTGGGCAGGGAAGGCGGGGAAGTCTACAGGGGCCTTTGTCATGTGTCCATGGGGGGCAGATCACAGCCAGTCACTTGGGGGCCAGCGGGGGACCGTGTTGGGCTGGCCATTAGTACCCACCCCAGCCCTGGGTGAGGGCTGCCCTGTGAGGTGGGGTGCTGAGGGCCTGGGTGCTGGATGGAGGGTCTGCCTGCTCAGGGGTCTACCAGACTCTGAGCTCCAGGGCTTTCTGGGTTGAGGGGGGTGGGCCTCAGGCCCCACAGCCTCCCCAGCCTCGAGCCCCCTCCCCCTTCTCAGCCAGGCTGCCCCAAACAGGCTTCAGGGTCTGGGGTTGGGGGTTCAGGCTGGACCGTGCCTTCGGGGAGCTTGGGCTGCATGTCCCAGGGCCCCGCCTCGCACCCAGCCTGGCCCCCGGGCAAAGCACGCAGGCCTGGCCCCCGGGCACCACGTCTGGGGGGCCCAGGTCACACCCCACACCTCTCTTTCCCCTCAGCATAGCAGGGGTGGGGTGGTGGGGTTCACTGTGCCCCACGGGCCAGAGGCAGGCTGCCTGCAGGGCCTCTTGGAGACCCCGGCCCACCTCAGGGGGCTCTGAGTCAGCCCCCACGTCCCTGGTGCTGGGGGACTGAGAGGCACGTGTGTGGAGGGGGCTCTTCGGGAGGCCTGGCATTCCCTCCCGTGGCCCCCAAGGCGGTGCCTTGCGGTGACTGCATCCCAGCGTCCTTGAAGGTGGGCAGACAGACCTCGAAATGGGACTCAGGGGCAGGGGGCAAGCCCTGGTCACACAGCCGCTGGGGCAGAGCCAGACGTTGGCCTCGTGCCTGGACCTTGTTCTGAGGGTGCTGAGGAGCCCAGGGAGAGGCAGGGTGCCAGGTGCCGCCCTTCCCGCTCAGGAGACCGATGCTGTTCGGGATGCCCTGACCCCGGGGCTGGCCTGTGCTGCCGCCCACGCTGGCGACACGGAGGCCCTCCAGGCCCTTGCAGAGCTGGTGAGTGACCATTGCCTTGGGGACCCACCCCAGCCACGCCAGGCTTGGGGGCGGGCAGGGCTTTCCCTGGGGCCCCCAACCCCCCTGTGCCCAGGTCCACAGGCTGGGCAGCCAGCCGTGGGGCCTCTTGGCAGCGGAGGGGCACAGTGGCCATGAGGAGCCCCCCCCCCCCGTGCACCCTGGTCCTTCCTGTCTCTTCCCCATGGTCTCCCCGACACTGCCCAGCCCTACCTCGGTGGGGGACACATCCCTGTGTCACTCCAGGGCAGTGACCTGAGCCTGCAGGACTTCAGTGGTCAAACTCCGTTGCATGTGGCAGCCCGGAGGGGCCATGCCGGTGTGGTCACCATGCTGCTGCAGAGAGGGGTGGATGTGAATGCCCGCGATGAGGACGGCCTCAGCCCACTGCTGTTGGCTGTGAGGGGCAGGTACTGGGGCCCATGGTGGACTCCTGGGCAGGGCTGACCCGTGGGGCCGGCTGGACTGAGCTGCCTAGAGGGGTTGGGGGTGAGCTGCCTTCCGTCCTGCAGTGTCCTGGAGCAGAGCTGCTGAGGCCCAGACACCCGCCTCCTTGCCCAGTGCAGCCTGGGGAGGGGAGGGCCTTCTGGAGGAGGTGACCTGCGGCTGAGCCAGGCTGGCCCAGGAAGACTCTGGAAAACACGTGAACAGAGCCTGAGAGTCTCCAGTGTGCCCCCCGATGAGCACCTGTGGGGCTGGGGCTGGGGCAGGGCAAGGGGAGATGCCCCGGCCGGCTGCGGGGCGGGTCAGGTGTGAAGCAGGCTGTAGGGTGCTGGATGTTGGGCCAGGTGGGCACGAGGACACCTCCGCTTGCACGGCACTGGGAGGGGGACCCCCAAGCTGGCCCCTCTTCTGCTTCTTGCAGGCGAGGCTCCAGCGTGGGGTGTGTCAGGGCCCGTGGTGTCTCATAGAGCTGAGACAGGGTGGGCAGAAGATGCTGGACAGAGAGGCAGAGGGGGGTCCTGTCCTGCCCCCGGGCAGCTGGAAGCCTCTGGGGGGGTCTTCTCCATGGGCATGTGCCTGCCGGGGCGAGGGTGCTGCGCCTGCGGAAGCGTGAGGACTGATGTGAAATAAAACACCCACGCACTGGCATCGGCCAACCAGGAGCTGCCCAGTTCTGCCCCCAGCCCCCAGGACGCCCGCATGCCCTCTGCCCTCCCCCGCACCCTGGCCCTGGCCTGTATCCCGAGGGCCGGCAGCACCTGCTCTGACAGACAGTCCCCACTCAGAGGGGTGACCATGCGGTACTCCGGGCCTGCGGGGACTCGGCCGCGCTCCAGCTGCCAGGGAACTTTCTGGGAAGGCCTTCCACGCGGGGTGGGCAGCCCGCTGGTGCCCTTGGCCCAGCGCCTTGTGCGTGTGCCCAGAGCAACATCACACGCAGAGCTGGGCACGGGCACAAGTGGACCCGTGTGTGTGTGTGTGTGGGGGGGGCTGGGACTGCAGCTTTGCCCTTTGTCCAGTCCCCAAAGGCAGAGATCATCTTGCAAAGCCTGTGCCTGGCCCCGCCTCCTCTCTGCACTTCCGGGGGGTGTGGGCGGAGTCGGGGGCGTGGCCCTCAGGACCCCGGGCTCTTTCCCGGAGGGTGCTCTGGAGTCTCCAGGCAACAGGCCTGGCTGCAGACTGTCCAGGCCCAGCCTTGGTGCTCATACGCCGGAGCCTGGGCGGGGTGCATGGCCCTTGGAGAAGGGGGACGGGCCCGCACCGTCCTTCCCAGGTCCCCATGAGCACACGGTGGGTGGGGGCGAGGGGCCCTGTGGGGTGTGCCCAGCACCCAGATGACCTGGCTGGCTGGGGGTGGCAGGCCTTGGGCCCTGGGGCGTGGGCGGGTGGCTTGATGAGCTCACCCCACCTAGGACCCGCCCCCACCCCCGCCTGCTGTCACCCCCCAAACCGGTCTCCGGTCTCATTCCCCGCCTGGGCCTTGGAGCCCTGGAGCGGCAAGCAGGGCTCTTGGGGTGGCCGGTAGGGAGCAAGGCCTGGGGTCCCTGTTTCCTCAGCCTCCATGAAGATGAGGAAGCAGTGAAACATGGGGTCCAGCCTGCCCCCCGACCCGGTGGGGAAAGGGGGTCAGGTAGTGGGTCTGCGTGGGCCATTGCAGTGTGGCCGAGGCCTCACCAAGCCCCGCCCTCACCCCACTGCCGCTGTGGCCCGCTCACCCCCGCAAGGCCCGGTGAGGCTGCCCCAAGACGCCTGCAGACAGCAGGACCCGAGCACACGTCTGTCTGCCTGTGTCCGGGCCGCCCCCCCCCCCCCGGAGGGCAGGGTCCGGCCCTATGGACTCAGTTTCGCCAGGCCTAGCCCTGGCCAGGGTGGCCGTGTGAGAGGGCAGACTGTCTTCCAGAAGAGCTGTCCCCAGGTCCTTACGCAAGTGCCACAGCCCCTGGGGTGGGCTGACACCCAGAGTGGGCCTGGGTGCTGGGTGCCCCACATGGGGCCTCCTTGCAGAACCAGGGTGTCCTGGGCACGCAGGGGGTGCGCAGCTCGGGTCTGGGCCCAGTGGGCTGCTTGCTGGTCCTGGGTGGGCGCAGGACCTGAGGCTGCCCTGCTGGGTCCGAGCAGAGGTTGCAAGGCAGACGGTCAGCGTGCCCTCTCCCGCCGCAGGCATCTGGGTGTCGTTGGGCTCCTGCGGGCAGCCGGGGCCTGCCTGTCCCCCCCGGAGCTGGAGGACGCTGGGACAGAGCTGTGCCGGTGAGGGCCGCAGTCCTGTCTGCTCTTCCGGGAACCTGGGGCTGGGGCTCCAGAAGGGCAGCAGGGAGAGGTGGCTGGCTGGGGCGGGGGCTTCAAGGGCACAGCTGCCTGTGGCCACCATAACCCTAACATCACAGCTGCCCCAGGTGAGCGCCCGCAGGCCTTGGGGGACAGGCATGGGGCGGGAGGCCCTGGAGGTCCCGGGGAGGGTGCAGGCCGAGTGCAGGCCAGGCAGGGCGGTAGAGCCCCTCCTCTCCCTCCGTTCCCGGGGCCCCTCCCCACAGAGGGGCAGCCTGAGCTGCCCCCAGGCCAGTCTGAGGGCGGTGGGGGTGGAGGGAGGGCAGGGGCCTGTCTGGCGTGGCTGGGGTTGGGGTGCCAGAAGTGGCCAGCGTGGGCGTTCCTGAAACCAGAGCCCCCAGGTCCAGGGAGTAGCTGCCCACGCCAGGATCTCAGGCTGACTGGCTGGGGTGAGGAGGGGCTGGCCGCCTGCTCACGGGAAGAAGACCCCAGAGCTCTGACCGGGCCCTCATCCCACCCCCCGTGGCCCTGGAGGCCCCAGACTCTCCCCTCCAGCTCTGGTCTTCCCCGTCCCTGGGAGTCGAACCCTGCCTCAGGCCTGCCTTGTTTCTCAGAGAAGACAGGGCAAAGGGCCCTAGCAGGTGGGAGGGGAGTGGGCCCAGGAGGGAGGGGCTGGCCAAAGCCCTGGGGCCCACTTGCATCACTGGTCTCGCCCTTGAAGGGGCTTCTGGTTCAGGACTGCACCCCCGTGGGCCCCGCTGACTTTGGTGACAGATGGGGAAACTGAGGCAGAGAGCGTTTGGGTCTGCTAAGTCCCATGGGAGCTGCTTGGCTGGATTCAGGAGGCCCTGGGCCGACCCTTCCCAGCCCCCCATGTGTGTGGGAGGCAGCAGGAGCTGGAGGGGCTGCTGGTTCCCCCCAGTAGGACTCGCCCCAGGAATCTCCCGGTGCCACCATGGTGACTGCGTCTGCCACTCCTGCCGTGGGTCTGCTAAGGCCGCTTTGGGGGATCCCCCCCAGCTAGCACACCTTTGCTGGGCTCTTCCCCAGCCAGTTCCCAGGAGGGGGTGGCAGGTTGAGGATGACTCTGGTACGCGTTTGGGAGGTGCTCTTCGCCCCCTGGCCACCTTCTCTCTAAGGCAGGCAGGCCCAGCCCCTCCCCAGCCCCTGCCCTTGGTGGCCCCTCCCAGCCAGAGCCCGTTGTGAAAGCCGAAACTGGCACCCAGCTGTCAGCGTGCCGTGTCTGCGTGTGTCAGTGCATGCATGCCGTGTGCTGCTGGTGTGTGCATGCTCCTGCGTGTGCCTGCGTGTGCGCACCCTCGACCTGAGTCACTGGCACCCCCGCTGGGTGAAACTCCAGGCTGCCCCGCGCCTCTTGCCCCAGGGCCCAGTGCTGCTGGGTCAGCTGTTTGGGGCCGGCTTTGTGAGGACACCGAAGGTGCCCAGGGCCAGCAGGTGGGCAGGCAGGCTGGACGGGTGCCTGGCTGGCTCCGGTAGCTCTCCCTCCTCCGCTTGCTCCCAGGCTGGCCTCCAGGGCAGACGGCAGAGGCCTGCGGGCGTGGTGGCAGGCAGGGGCCGACCTGGGACAGCCGGGCTATGATGGGCGCAGCGCCCTGCTTGTTGTGAGTACTCCCAGTGCCCCGCTGCCCTCCCCAAGACTGGCCTCCTCCAGGAAGGCCTCCCTGACTGCTCCATAAGCTCCCCTCCTTTGTCTCTCCTGCAAGTGCTCACATGCTTCACATCTGGGAGCCCAGGCAGGACTGTCCCCCTGCCAGTCCCGGCCCCTCCCTGGGCCCAGAGCTATGGAAACAGAGAGTAGAGACCGGGGTCCTGTGTGCTCAGGTGGGAGGAGGCAGGGAGGGGGTCCAGATGGGGAAGGTGGGGCAGAGGCCAGGCTGCTGGTCAGCGACTTTGGGCTCCTCCCTCGGCTCCTCCCACAGGCAGAAGCTGCTGGGAATCTGGAGGTGGTGACCCTTCTGCAGAGTCTGCAGCGTGGGGCTGGTGTCCTGGCCCCCGGTCCAGTACGTGCCCGCGGGCAGGGCTGACTGCTCCCAGCCTATGGCTTGAGCCCCCATCCTGTCCCCGCTCAGGGAATCTGTCCTGGGCTGGTCCCTGGAGGAGGCTGCGGTGGGCAGGCACACACTGCAGGGGCGCTGAAGGTGCTGGAGGCAGACGGGCGCAGTCAGGAGGGCTCCCTGGAGGAAGGGCCACCTCAGACCCCCTGGACTCTGTCCTGTCAGCTGCCCCTTGACGTACCCGACCCAGAACTGCAGGGCCCCAGCCATAGCCTAGAAGGTCCTCGGGCCTGGGCGTGGCTCAGATGCTGTGCGTCCTGTTCTCCCGCCCCGCCCTCCCTGGGATCCTTCGGGCTGGGTGCCCCGCCTGCTTCCAGGGCCCCAGCTGACACTGCACCCCAACTCCATCCTCTGGCCCTCTGGAAGATTCTCCAGGCTAGCTGGATTTGTTTGGTCCCTGGGCCCCTCCCCCGTGGAAGGCTTGGCCCCACCGACAGGTGCCTGGGCTTGTCTGTCTGCCCTGGGCCTCAGGAGACCTCTTCTTTCAGGAAGTGCTGCCTGGTGTCTGACCGGGAGCTGTCTTGTGGTGTCAGCCACCCCTTCCTACTGCGACCTGCTGGAGGGGCCACGGGCGCCCCGCCCCCGGGCCTCCAGCTGAGCACCCTTCCTGCTTCCACTGCTGCTTTCCACTCTGCTGTGGAGACACAGCCCAAAGGTCTTTGTTGGGCACCGTGACAATAAAGTCTCTCTGGGGCCACTCCCTCCCTGGGTCCCCAAAGAGCCTTATTCCACTGGGTCTGTCAGGGTCCCAGGACCTTGGGGATGGGGGTGGGCGGAGTCTGGCTAAGGCTCTGGTTCAAAGGTTGGTGACTTCAGTACCTCGGGGGTGCGGGACACTCAGCCAGTCTGCCCCAGGCGGTGTGAGAATGTGACCCAGGACCTGTGGGGGAGGGCAAGTGCTCCCTGCTCCCCCCACCCATCTCTGCCTGCCCAAGCTGGTCCCTCCTCCAGATAATCTCTGCCCCGTGTCCTCTGTCCCAGTCTTGAAGCTCGTAGTCACCGCCTCCAGGCAGCCCGCCACCCACACCTTCTCCTGTGTAAGTGTCCTGCCAGGGACCATCTCTCTGTCCTCACAGTCCCTCCCTGCTGCTGTCCGGTTTTCAGCAGGTCTCACTCCAGCCCTCCATCTGCCGAAGGCCCTGACCCCCTACCCCTGTGGGCCAGGCCCATCCAGGCCACTTGCCTGGTCAGCCAGAGAGGGCGTGACTGTGCCTGTGGGTGGGGGGTGGGCCTGCCTCGGGGGGTGTCAGATGAGCAGGCCAGGCCCAGGGCAGCGGAATGGTCTCTCCAAGGCCACTGGGCAGCTATGGCCTTGCCGGAGGCCCAGTGGGACTGAAATTAGGTGTTTGGTATCCTAGCCAGCTCCCTGTCCCGAGTGTCAGCAGCACTGTGGGGACGGGCTGTCCCCCGGGCTCAGCCCCCCTCCCATTCCCTCACCTGTCCTTGCTGGGCCCGAGGAGCAGGGGCGGGGACAACGCCTCCTTCCAGGTCCCCCCGGCCGCTCAGTACCTCTAACCGCCCATGTGAGGGTTCTTGTCCGTCTGTCCACCTGTCGGTCTGCCCACTGGGCTGAGGCCTGCGCCCTGTAGATACTGGGCACTAGCGTGAACCCAGAGCTCACCCCTGGCACCCACCATGCAGATGGGGCCTCTCCTGGGTGGGCCAGGCCGGGGGCGGCCCCACCTGCTCTTCTTAGCCTGGTTCCCAGGCCCCGGCTGGCAGCCCTCCAGACTCTCAGCCAGGCTTGGGTGTGCCAGGGCCTTGCGTAACCGGGGGACACTGCATGAGCATGGCAGGTCCCTGGAGCCTCGGCCTCACACCTGACGAGAGGGGCGGGGGTGGCAGGGCGGGGGGAGCAGGGGTCAGATGCCACAGCAGGGCTCAAGGGCCCCAGCGGGTTGGGAAAGCTGCTCTTGTCACTGTCGCAGCAGGCGCCAGCCTGCCGGCGCGGAGCGCTGTGTCCGGGGGCAGCTTCCTGCCCATCTGGAAACGCCCACTGGGCCCAGGGTTCCCCTCAGAGCAAACACTGTTGAGTTGGCCTTTCCCCAAGTGGGTCACTGGGTGACCCCAGCAGCAGGCAGATTGGGGGCACCCCCCATGCTCGGGCCCCCATGCACTGGGGAGGCAGAGTCCTGGACCCACCCGAGTCTGGGAAGTTCCTCCGGGCCTTTGCACGCTCCTGGGGGGAGGTCAGGCTGGCACTTGGGGCTCTGAGGACACCGACCGGGTAAGGTGGGACAGACCCCCCAGGTCACAGTGCCCTGTGCACTTCCCGGCTCATCCCACTGGACAGCCGAGGGGATGAGGGCCCAGTCTGTGCCCAGGGCTCCCGCTGGGGTAGCCTCCTCGCCTCTTGAAGGTGGTGCCACCTGGAGACACGTTTCGGGGCTGCGAAACCCTGGGCCCCTCGGGTGCACTCGGGGCCAGACTCCCCCAGGAGCCCACACCCGGCAATTTTGGGCTGGGTGGGGCTTTGCCCCATCTTGACGGCCCATCTCGACTCACGGCGGTCCCGGGGTTATCGCTGGGAAATCTCTCTCCCCCCAGGACACTCTGTACGGGCTGCCCAGCGCCTTCCATCTGAAATTCTGCTCGCCAGGCCCTGCCCCCCGGCCACCCCACCTGGCTACAGACGTCCAGTCTCTCCTTCGTGCTAGGAAGCCCCCCTCTGGTCACACCTCAGTCTCTCCTGCTGCAGACACGTGTCCCGCCGTCCTCCTCTGGGGTTGGAGGCAGTGACCGTGTGCTGGGGTCCCCCTTGGACTGGGCTGCAGGGCTTCGATGTGGGGACAGGGGAGGTGGGCTCCTCGGCCCAGGAGGAGAGGATGTGGGGGGTCTTCTTCTCGGTCATGCATCTCTGTGGCCACCATATACCACTCCCCCACCCTGTCCCTGCCCCTCCCCCACACGGACACTCGGACCTTTGGACCAGGGAGGGCAAGGGCCCAGCTCTACCACCGGGCCTTGACCACCGGGCCATCACTGCCCCTCTCTGAGCCTCAGTTTCCCCAATTGCGGTCGCCCTGGCCTCAGGCGAGTGCTTATGACCCCATGGCCCACCAGCACCCCACGAGGACTTCAGGGGCCGCCTCCCTTCCAACGTCCTCTTTCCAGAAGCTCGGACCCGGCCTCACTAGCCTCGTGTGCCTGCCAGGGACAGCTCGGCTGTGACAGTATCCCTGGGCCCGCTGGCCAGGCCCCAACTCCTCCAGGTGACCCAGCGGCCAGGCCAGAGGGCGTGGGGCGGGCGCGGGGCTGCTGCCCGGTGTGTGTGTGCGCGTGGGGCGGTCAAGAGTGGGCCCGCCGTGGGGAAAAGGGGGCGCCGTCCAGTGCGGTCGGGGGCTGGGGCTTCGGCCGCCCAACCGCCCCGCCTCCTGGGAATCTCTGGGGCTGAGACGGAAAACCTGCAGGACGCGTTCGCTCCCAGCCCCAGTTTCACTTTCTCTTTGTTCCCCCTCCCACGAGGTTCCCTTTGAAGCCACAGGGACAGGGCAGGGCGTGAGCAGCCCCGGCGCCCCCCACCCCCAGGCGGATTCCTCCCCCGCCCCAGCCTCTCCTGGCACCGGCTCTGCGGGTGTCACCCCGCCCCCCGCGGCGAGCCCGGGCGTCCGGTCCCAGGCCAGGAGTGCGGGCGTCACCCCCAGACCTGGAGCGGGACCCCGGGGACGCCAGGTGCGCTGGGCGGGGCCGCGAGGCCGGTGAGTCAGGGCCACCCCCGCAGGGGCGCGCCGCGTAGGTCCCGGGCTGCGGAGCACCCGCCGCGGGACCCGCGGGGCCGGGAGCCGCCCGCCCGGAAGAACCGGTCGGGCCGGCGCGGCGCGGGCGCATTCCGGCGGCGGGGGCAGGCGGCCGGAGGCTTAAAAGGCGCCGCGCACGGGCTGCGGCCGCACGGACACCGCGCCGGCCACGAGGAGCCGCGAGGGGACGCGCAGCGGGACGCCGCCGACCTCGGGGCCGGGCCGGGGCGGCGGGCTTTTCTCCCCACAGCGCGGCGGCCGCGGACTCGCGCGTCGGGTCCAGTGGTTCTTAACAGTTCAACAGTTCTGTAGCGCAATTGTGAAATGTTTAGGACCACTAGACCCGGCGGGCCTGGCGGCGGCGGCGACGACCTCCGCGACGCGACTGGCGTCCCAGGTGCGGGTCCAGCTTAAGGCCGGGGGCAGCGGCGCGCGGGGCCCTTTCGGGAGGAGTGTGCGCGCTCCCCGGCCCGTCCGCGCCCCGAGCTCTGCGCGCTGCGCCGGCGGACCCGGGCCAAGTACTGCACGCTGCCGGGAGGTGGTCTGACTCCCGGGTGCCGAGCGCCGGGCACCTTCCCAGCCGCCCCCCCCCCATGCTCCTAGCGAGTCACGGGCCCGGAGACGCCACCGCTGCCCTCCTGCGCCCGCAGGGCCCCACCCTTCCCGACACTCCGCCGAATTCCCAGCCCGGACCTGGAGGGGAGAGGGCGCGCCCCGCGGCGTCGACTTTCTGGGGTTGAGGGTGCGCAGCCCAGACTCCCGGCCCGGAGCGGGCCTTCGCGGAGACATGGCCGGGAGTGGCACCGCGTGCGGCCGCACTCCCCGGGGCGCGTGGGGGCGAGCGCAGGGGTGGGAGAGCGTGAGGAAGGAGCGAGGAGTCCCAGGGACAGAAGCTGGGGGCGCGGACTGCCTGAAACCCTCAGCTCCCAGTCGGTGAGTCCGGAGGCCCGGTGGGAGCCGGCGGGAGCCTGGGTGTGTGCCCTGGGACCTGCTGGCTCAGCAAGTGTCATTTCATTCCCACCTCCCACCAGGGCGAGGTCGCTCACGCCTGCGGCGTCAGCCTGACCTGCCTTGGGCCTGTCAGGTGCACTGGACTGGCCGCACCCTCTACGGAGAAGGGGTCCCCTCGGGTCCTGGCCCCCTTGCCCAGGGCTTAGGGGAGCTGCAGGACAGCCTGGGTGTGGGTGAGATGGGCCCACCAGGGCACTGCCCCTCTGGGTGACCTTGGCCAGGCACCTGTCCGGCCTGAGCCCCAGGCTGGGGTGAGGACAGGAGGGGTGGTGTGAGGAGCAGAACGGCATCAGCTGCGCCCCTTGCTGCCCAGCCCGGGCCGGGGGCTGTGCTCCCCGGAGGAGGGTCAACCCTTGGTGGGAACCTTCCCCTTTTCCCGGCAAACCCCACCTCCGTCCTTGGGAGCTCAGGGGGTCTGGCTGGCTTCGTGCCTGTCGCTGGGGACTTCCTTCCATGGGGCCCCCGAACCGTTGCTCCGAGGCTCCTTGAGAGGGGTGTTGGCTGGGAGTCCTGGTGTCCCCTGTCCTGGGCCGGGCCATGTTATCTCCTGTGGGTGTGCACATTACGGCTCATGGAAATAAACGCCTGTTCCAACACTCGACTGTGTCCTGGGCTGCTGTCCTTCCTCCCCTAGGTGGCATTGCCACTGCAGTCTCTCCCCAGGAGGGGACGTGGGCCAGCTCAGCCCTGCCTCTGGCACTGTGGTCCCCAGGAGGCCCCCACCCCCACCACTGGGGTCCCCTCCCTGGGAAGGGCTCTAGGACTGAGCAGACCCTCTCCCACTTCCCCAACATGGGCCCTTGGGTCCCTGCCATCCCTTCTGCCTGAAGGGAGCAGGTGGGGAGGCGACCTGGTCCCCGGGCCCATCAGCTTGCTCCACCCAGCTTGCATCTAGTGACTGGCTGCTACCCTCGTCCAGCTGGAGGCCCTGGTTCCCAGAATGGATGAGGTCGGAGTGATGGCGGACCCTCCTGTGCAGATATGCTGACAGCAGGTCACCCTGAGGCGTGACACTCCCTTACCCTGAGCTGTGATACAGACCGAGAGTCAGCGGGTTCAAAGCCTGGCCCCACTGCCGATAAGCAGGTGGCCTGGGCAAGCCCCTCAGCCCTTCAGGGCACCCGTCTCTCTCTGGCAGAGCACCTGTCTCTCCTGGCTCCCCGGGAGGCCCGCTGAGGTGGTGCAGCCACCCCGAGATGCAGGCGGGGGGCTCTGCCTGGGCCGCTGAACAGAGAGGCAGCTGTGACCTCGGGCCTGCACCTGCCCCTGCTGTGGAGCCGCCAGGGAGCGGAGCCCACGCTGGCTGGGCAGCCGAAGGCCACGAGGATGAGGCCAAGTGACTCACTCTGCCGAGGACTTTCTCGTGTCCTGGGAACCCCTCTGTCCTGGGCAGACCGGGACAGTGGGCCACCCCACCCTGAGCAGCCCAGGGACACGCTGCCCTAGCTCCTTGGACCCCTGTCTTTTCCCCAGGAGAGTAAACCTCTGTCTTCTCCAAGCCGCTGTTATTTCGGTCTCGACCGAAGCGGCCAAACCAGTATTCTGAGTCAGTGCTTCTCCAGCGTGGGGTTGAGTCACCAAGGGCGGGTGAGGGGCCTGGAGGCCGGGCTCAGGGGAGTCGGACGGGCCGGGATCTGCGTTCAGCGCCACCCAACGGAGGCCTGAGGCTGGGGCCCGCTGCCTGCAGCCGAGACCTCAGCCAGGGACAAGGGCTGGAGGAAGGGGGGATGTGCCCTGACCTAGGGCTTTGGGAGGTGTCCGGGTCCCCCAGCATCCCTGCCTGAGCCCCCACCGCATGCACGGGCCACCCTCAAGGGCTTAGGCCAGGCCACTGCCACTGTCACCCCGGACCCCTCTGTGTGAGAAGGTCCCTACTCCCTGCACAGCCTCATCGCCTAGGTGAGCCCCCGACGAATCAGCTGTGCCTGGGGTGCCCTGGGGCCGGCTGCCCGGGTGTCCGCTGTGACTCTGAGAGCTTCGGGAGGGCACGGTGGGGAGACGCGTCCCAGCAAGCTTTCCTCGAGCCTGCCCGTTTGAGGACCACAGCCGCTCCTCAGTGTGCGGCGGTGTAGGGGACACACAGCGAGGCGTGCATGCACAGATGGCAGCGGACGTGGGCACGCAGCCGTGAAGCCGTCAGGCTGTCAGAAGCCAGCAGGCTTCCGGGCGCTCCAGAGCCCTGGTCCGGGGTTAGTCTGGCTCTGCGCGGCCCCTCCCCCCTCCCCAAGTCCCTGCCCCTGCCCCTGCCCCAGACTTTTCTTTGCTGGAGGCGGCAACTGCAAACTCAGCATCTTCGACCCCGAGCGGCAGACTTAGTGGTCAGAGGGGCAGCAGCCTGTGGTGTGTCTCTCTTTCTGCCCCCGCCTAAAAATAAGTAAATAAATAAATAAAGTCTTCAAAAAAGAGATTTGGCATCTTTTATACACGTGGGACTACTCGGGCTATTTATTTTTTCTCAGGTGAGTTTTAGCAGTTTGTATATTTCAAGAAATTTGTTTACTTAATCTAAGTTGTCAGATTTTTGGTGTAAAGTTATGCATAACGCTATTATGATTCTCTTAATACCTGTTGACTGTAGCAGTGTTACATTTCTTACTCTTTTAAAAATCTTTTTATTGGTTTTAGAGAGAGAGAGAAACATTGACATGTTCTTCCACTTATTTATGGACTCATTGGCAGATTCCTGCACACGCCCTGACAGGGGATCGAACCCGCAACCTTGGTGCATCAGGGTGATGTTCCAACCGATTGAGCCACGGCAACCGGGGTTTCCACCTCTTGTTCTTAACGTCGATGATTTGTGTTTTCTCAGCCTGACTAGAAGCTTATTTCCACCGATTGTCTGAAGGGACCAGCTTTTCTCTATTTTTCCGTTTTCTGTTTCATTGATTTCCGCTCTGGTCTCTTCCCCTCTCCTGGGGTCTTGCTCGCCCCACTTCCTCAGCGGCCTGGGCAGCGTGGGTGGGGCCGCTGAGGCTGACCCACAGCGGACCAAGCACTGCGCTCAGCGTACGGTCTTGTGCTTTCCGAGAATTCCGCCTCCGGTTCTCCTGCGCTGTCCAAGTCGCTGTCAATGCTCTCAGTGGAATTTTCCTCCTGGACGTGGCGTTTTCCGTCTGCGGAAGTTTGATGGGGCCTGTTTCACAGTTTCTAGACCTTAACGGACGCGAACTTCCCTATGTCCGTCTTCTGGCGCCTGCGGCCCGCAGTCGCAGAACCGGCGTCTGCGCCCTCGTCGCCACCCGGGCCTGTCGGCTGCCCCCTCCCCTACTGAGTCGGCGTCTGTTTGGCGAGTGCGAGGGGGTTGGGGGCTGTCTGCCACGTGTCCTGACTTGAACGTCGGTCGGCAATCCTGCGTCCTGTGAACTTCCGTGGCCTCGTCCTGGGACGCGGCGCGGCCTCTGGGGCCGAGCCCGGGTTGCGTTTCGCTATGTCGGGCAGGGCGAGCCCGACTTCGGCCTTTCCGTCTTCCCTGCGGCGAGGCGGCCCTTCGAGCGAGCGCCTCCTCCACGCTGTGGCCGTGAGGCGCCCCCTTCTGGTTGGGGGGGGACACACCGCTCCAGCACGTGAGACTTCTTTAACTGTGGGAACACGCAGCGAATCAAACCTGCTGCTGATCGTCACACGAGCTCGTGGCCGTGACCCCAGTCACCGCTGTCCGTGTCCAGAACTGTTTTCACCGGGCGGAGGCTCTGCCCCTTGTCGCTCCGCACAAATCTCGTCCCCGGCCCCGCCCCCCCCCCCCATTTCCCGTCCGTGAGTTTGTCTCCGCAGAGGCCCCCGGTGTGTGGAATCGCAGGGTCGGACCCTGGGTGTCTGGCTTGTTTCACTCCGCCGGTGTCCCCAGGTTCATCCGAATTGCAGCCGGCGTCGAGTGTCCTTCCTTTTCAAGGCTGAATCACATTCCCTGGAGTGGAGGGTCCAGGGTTTGTGTGTCCATCATCCGCTGTGGACACTTGGTCACTTCCGCCTCTGGCTGCTGTGGGTGATGTCACCATGGCCGTGGGTGTGCACGTGCCCAGCAGAGCCCAAAGCGACCTGAGCCGCTTCCTGCCTCGGGGGCGCCATCTCTGGGCTCCGGAGCCTCCTCCCCCTGCATCTGCAGCGGAGACCTGCACTCAGCTGTCGGCAGAGGCGCCCTGGTCCAGGGCGGCTCTTCTCCCTCTGCCCCCTCTGCCCTGCAGCCCCAGCCAGCTTGGCGTCCTCAGGGTCCCAGAGTGTCTTCTCTGCCCAGGGACACCTGAGAGCGCCCCCTGGATGCCCTCCCCGAGCCACACTGTGCCTCTCTCCTCCGGGCGGTGGGCTGGGGCTCGCCACACTGACTTCCACGCTCGCTGGGATTCCTGTCCTGTCCTGCCCACGCTCCAGTCCGTGAACTGTTGGCTCAAATGTCTTGTCCAGTTTCTAAGTTCTTTCCATGGGAGTTTGGATCCGGTCCCTGTCACTCTGTCGGTCCCGCTGTCAACCAGCCCGACCCTCCATGGCCAACTGTTGAGACTCTTCTGCCACATTCCTTCCCCGGAGACATTTCTCGATGTCCCCAAGGTGCACCGGCGTCGCCCTGGTGCCCTGGTGCACCCTCACTCAGAGTGCGGCCTCTGCGGGGCTCCTTCTGTGCGGCCCGTGGCCCAGTCTCCCGGGCAGTCCGAGGGACCACCTGGCTCAGGGGTGGGCGAGTGGGCTTCCCTCGCAGCCCACTGTGTCCAGTGGCAGGACCTGAAGCACACACAGAGGCAGCCGCCTTCTGGAGTGGCTCCTTGGTGACGTCTAAGTGGCAGAGACAGCTCTGTCCCTTCTGAGGGGGTTTTCCAGGCTGAGTCTGCCCCAAACCCCTCGTGCCCGAGTGGTGTCTTAGGAAGCCACCTAGCTCGGGCCGGGGCCGCACTTGGTCGAACTCTCCGCAGAGTCTGGCGCATTTGGTCCTAACTCTTCCTTGTTTTCCAGTAAACGCACAGGAGGACCTCACGCCCCTCGGGGCCACCCTGGCTTCAGCCTGCGGGTGCAGACGCTCTCGCCATTTCTGCCGGGTCTTTCTCAAGGAGCAGGTCAGAGGAATGTGTTCACTTTCATTTACAGAAGGAGACAAACACTTTTAAAGCAAAACTTAATCATGTACATAATCTTAAAAGTCAGGTAATAATTGCACAGCTTGCTAAGAAGCACGGGAGTCTCCGGCCCTGAGCGTCCTCATCCCAAGTCAGAGCGGTCACAGCCCCTTTCTGGTTCGGCGTCTTAATAATAAATTGTTGCCATGTTTTACCATTTGCGTAGTTTTCTAATACTTGTGAATAACTCCACATTCTTCTCAACATGTCAAAATACATAAAGTAACCTACCTCCTCCCCTCCTCCCCGAAGGCCCCCACCCCCATCTGCACCCGACACCCTCAAACCTCCGTCCAGCCCCCGCCTTGGAACTGCCCTCAGTCTCCTTCCTGGGTTGGGTCCCCTCTTCCTGACCCCATGCCCTCTTTCCTTGGTTTATCTCCTTGTTTGGGGGGGCCTGTCTGCCAGGCGCTTTGAGAAGGGGAACAGGCCACATTGTTCATCTGTGTCCCATTCCTACACTCAGGTGGCAGTATGGCTGGGCGTGGGACCCCCGCAGGGGGCCAGTGCCCTCGGTCCTGGGGACTTCGCTCCACTGGCCACTATCACCTGTGGTTTCTGCTGGGAGTCGGCCGAGTCTGCTCTTTGCTTGACAAGTCGGCCCTGAGCTGCAGTGTCTTCTGTTTGCTCCTGGTCTCGGTTTAAATTTCCACAAAGACATCATTTAAAGAAATTCTGCCGGACACTGACTCTGGCTGGTGTGGCTCAGTATCTGAGCACCGGCCTGGGAACCAAAGGGTCGCTGGTTTGATTCCCAGTCAGGGCACATGCCCGGGTTTCAGGCCAGATCCCAGCAAGGGGTGTGTGAAAGGCAACCACATTGATGCTTCTCTCCCTTTCTCCCTCTCTTCTCCATCGCCCTAAAAATAAACAAATAAAATCTTTAAAAAACATTCTGCCAGGCATCAAAGACCCTGTCATTACTTCTGGTGGTTATTTTTTTGCACGATTTCCTCACATTTTTTTCACTCTCTTTTCCCAGAAGTCCTATTATTCCAACATTAAACCTCCTACCTTAACCTTGTAATTCTCTTTTCTTTCCCCTCTATTTTTTGGGAGATTTCCTTGACTTTATCTTTCAACCCTTCTTTATAATTTTATTTCTATATTTTTATTTTCCAAGCGCTTTTCTTATTCTCTGGCTTGCATCAGTACCTAAGTTCGCAGAACTCATCATCTCCCCTCCTTTTTCTGTGGAACCTCTATGGCCACGCACGAGGGGAGCGTGGCGAGGCCAGTGCCTGCGGACACTCGGGCTGGAGGGGCTGGAGGTGAGCGGCTGCTCCAGACGCCGCTGGAGGCGCTACCCGCCCCTCCCCCGCCCCCAACCCCTCCTCATTCACCCGGGGGACTGGCCAACACTGGGACCCTTCTCTGTGTGGCACCGCAGCCACACATAGGTGCACACCTGCTGATATCCACAAAGCCACCTGTGTACGGGGCTCCGATCTCCGCGGACCCCGAGCTGAGCCGGACCCCGCTCCTGCCCCGGACGGCGGTGGGCGTGTTTTGCATGAAAAATCCGCCCAGAAGGCTCCTTGGGAGGCCCGGAGGCCATTTCTGGCGCAGGGATGCGGCTGCCCTGAAGGCTTCTCCAGAGCGGTCCAGATCACCCCCGCCCGCACCGGGCCTGGGACTCCGTGGAGCGGCCCCGAGCGCCCCTCCGCCCGCGCCAGGCCCGTCCTCGGGCAGGAGGCTGGGCCGGGACTGAGACGTGAGGCCGCAGAGGGGGCGGCAGGAGGAAACGGGGAAGGAGGTCAGGCCTGTGGGGTGGGGTGGCAGGGCCTCTTGGCACTCCCCTCGCTCCCAGGGGTCTAAGAGGAGCCCCGTCCCGCCCCGCGCCTCAGTTTCCCCATCTGCACCAGAGGGAAACCGAGCCAGGTGATCTCAAAAAGTTTTCCTTTGACCGTGGCCAAGGCACGCCACCTGCTGGCCGCAGTTGGAAGTGTCCCCATTCCAGATGGCTCCCCAGAGCCCTGGCTCACCCTTCTGACCCTGGGCGGTTGGGGAGGAGGGGTCTGCTCCTGTTACCTGTCCACCCCCTGCCCAGGACCAGGCCACGAGTGGCAGGAGTGCCAGGATGGGGCTGGGAGCCTTCCCGGAAGGGGCGGCGCCTGGCCAGCTCTGAGGGAGAAGTCTCGGCAAAGAGGACACGCAGCCTGCAAGGGTTTGGGTGTTGGGGGCCTGGACAGGAGTTCAGGCAGCGGGACCCTCGCATGGGAGGGGGTGGGGGGCCATGTGCCCAGGGAGCAGGGGATCTGCACCCCAGGCCTCACAGGCTGGCTGAGGGCTGTGGCTTTAGGCTCAGAAGTTCTCCTTGGGGCTGGGCGCCCCCTGGGACCAGTGCCAGGGTCTGCCCTGTCACAGTGAAGGGGTTTGGGGGGGTAACCCAGTGCCGCACACTTCCCTTCTGACCATCTGGGAAGACACAGATTGAGCAGGAACAGCCATGTGGGCCAGGACGTGTCCTCGGGCGGGCCAGCTGCCCGGCCTGACCTGGGCTGGGCCGGCTGGGCCTGGCGGAGTCACCCCAGGGTCAGGGCCTGGCGCGGTGGCCCTGCTCTGGGGGGTGGGAGGGAGCAGCCAGCACAGAGACCTGAGCTGGGGGGATGCGCAGGCAGGGGACAGAGGGCAGGGGTCCCTGCAGTGGGAGCCCACACAGGAGCACCAGGGACACGCGTGCCTGGGCCCACTTTCCTTTTTCAACTAGTACCCGTGGGTTCTGGGGACACAGCGCATGCTCTGACCGGGACGGCAGGGGAGGGAATGTGAGGTGAGTCCCTAATAGGCCCCAGGGAGGAGGCCAAACGCCTGGAGGGGGAGGGCTGGGGAACGCCGTGGGGGCGGGGCGTGTAGGTAGGGTGGTGGGACGGCTTCGCTGAGGGGCCTTCTGGAAGAAGAGGACGTAGAAGACGTCGGGATGTCTGGGGAGCGGCACCCCGCAGAGGGGCTGCTGGGCAGGTTTAGGGACACCTTCCCAGGCCGTGCAGCGGTCAGGCAGCCTTGCCCAGCCCTGGGCTCAGCAGCTCCGGGCACCCGCCCGGACTGGGAAGCACAGGAGCCCAGCAGAGCCAGGGACCGACCTCTCCGCCTTCTCAGGTTTGGCCCTGGCTGCAGTGCGGCGACCAGCATGGGAGTGAGGCGAGGGGGTTGTGGCGGAGGCCCAGCTCCCGGGTGGGGCTGCTGCTCCCCGGCAGGGTTGGTGGCTGAGACGGGTGTGAGCCATGCAGGCTGTGCAAAGAGCTCCGACTCTGGACACACAAGAAGGGACGGGGCACAGGAGGTGCTGACGCGTGGAATCCGGGGGGTGGCGACAGCGAGCAGGAGCCAGGACGCCTCCAGGGCGATGGAGCCAAGCGGATGAAAGCCCCGTCCGGAACTGGTCCCACCGGGTCGAGGAGGGACGACGGAGGGCGCTGGCCGAGGTGCTGAAACCACGGTGCCCCTGGTGCTCTAGAGCTCGGCCTGGGGCAGCTCCTGGAATGCGGGCGGGCAGAGGCCAGGAGGGCCGGCTTGGTGACCGGCCCACGGAGGGACGGCCGGCCCTCCAGACTCTCTCGCCACTTGACAAGCCCTAATCCTGCTGCCGGCTGTGGGGCTGTTCTGCCCTCCACAGCAGCAGCCCTGTGGCTAAAGGGATGGGGATGATGCAGAGCGGAGTGGTCACCAGCACAGACTGGACGCAGACGCCTGGGGTGAATTCTGGCAAGTCACTTCACCCCTCTGTGCCTCAGTTTCCTCATCAGTAAAATGGGGGTCATGCAATGCCCCTCCTGGTGTGGTTGTGAGGGTTAAGTGAATTCTGTCGAGTGGGTGAAATGGAGCCCAGTCCATAGTAAATGTTCGTGGGTGCTGCCCTGGCAGATGGGCCCCCACCCCCAGCAGCAGACACCCCCGAAGAAGGATGGGTGTAGGCACAGCAACCCCCTCCCACCTGAAGCCTGCCCTCAGAGCCAGGGCGAGGGCGCAGCCAGAGTGGGAGGGGCTGGTTGGGATCAGGGTGGGCTTCCCTCTCAGACAGGCTGGGCTCCTAGGCGCCCTGCCCCCACCCAGCCCCAGCCCACTTCTGGGAGTGGGGCAACCGGGCGGCGGGAGGAGCTGACCAGACCCGAGGGAGTGTGGGCAGCCCCAGCCCTCTGGAGCTGAGAGCAGGGTCTCGTCCCCTCCCACCCTTGGAAGGGGCGGGAGGTCCGCCCCAAGCCAACTGTGGTCCTAGTGGGTGGGCTGCTTAGGCACCCGAGCCTTCCGATGGCCTTGCGGACAGTCCCACGACAGGCAGAGCCACGCAGGAAGATGCAGCGTGGAAGTGAAGCCCCTCCCTGAGCCCACCCCTCCTCTCCCCAGAGGGGACAACCCTCACCTGTGTCCCTGCAGCCCCTGGAAAGTTCTGGGCCTTCTGGGAACAGCCGTCTGCTGCAAACACAAGCCCCACGGTCCTGGGCCTGGGGTCCGGGGAGACTTTCCAGGAGCCCTCCGTTTTTGACCTGTGTCCACCGAGGACAGAGTGTGAAGATTGGTTGTCCCCTTCCCTTGTGGTCCAGTCTCTGTCCTCACAGCAATGACCGCTGCCCAGTGCTCACCTCCCACCTGCGCTGTGGCGCACGTGCAGGGCGCCTTCCCGGCTTCCCAGTTTGCTGGCTGCAAGGACTGGCCGCTTCCTGGGAGTGCTGGCTGGGGCAGGCCCAGGAGGGACTGGACTGCGTGTGGGGTCCCCAGTGTCCCCAGCAGGTGGGGGTGACGTGGTGGTATAAGGACTCAGGTATCCCCATGCCTGGTGCAGGAAAGCTGACTGCTCCAGCACAGTGTCCCCCTCCTTCATGAAACACTGCCCCCCACTCCGCATCTGATTGGAAGCGGAGTCCAGCGATTAATCCTGTCTGAGTTGCACTTTGCGAGAGCCTCTCCGTGGTGCTCCCTTGGCCTAGATTTCCCTGGGGACAGCGCTGACCACCGCCGTGGGCCTGGAAGATTAAATGTGAAAAAATCTCCACCATGACTTTAATCAACCCGCTGAGACGGGGAATGGCCTGCACCCAGGAGAGCCTGGTCAACCCTAGGAAGCCCCTCCCCGAGGCCCCAGGTCCTGGAGGAGAGGAGGGAGGGTCAGGACAGAGCTCCAGGGGAGCCCGTGGTGCAGGAGGGAGGGGGTGGGGGCCCCCGGGCGGGCCTCCTGGAGCCTAGCTCCTCCCAATCCGGCTGCAGGGACCTGGAGGAGGGGGCTGGAAAGGGACAGGGAAAGGAAGGGACTGGGGGGACTCTGGGTTCCCCTCACGGCTTGACCGGTCTCTGGCCCAGATCAGCAGCAGCTGAGGGGCAGCTCCACTCAGGGTCTTTCCTGACCTGAGGCCTAGGTGGGGACCCTGTGGCCCGAAGATGTGTTTATGATGGAGGTGGGGGGCAGGAGGCAGGTGGGTGGAGACAGTCCTTTCGGCTGCCGTTTGGGGGAGTCAGGAGAGCAGCCCGGTGAGTGGGGGTGGGGTGGAGAGGTTCTCCGGTCCTTCCCAGGGGACAGAAAGGGCGCAGGGCTGGCCCCCAACCTGGCACCCCTGCCGAGCCGTCACCATCCTGCCCTCTGTTCACTGCGCATGCGGCGCTGACCTCCAGGCCGCCCTTCTCCAGACTTGTCCTCGCCTTGACGTTTACCTTTTAGGGCCCGTTCAAGGCCCCGTTCCCCTGGGCAGTGCTCCCTGACACCCCCTTAACCTCCCAAGCCCCCGTGGGCCTCGGTTATTTAGGGTGACCCTGACTGTCTGCTCCCGTCTCCCCAGGCAGGGGGCGCCCGCCAGCACAGGAGACCCAGGGCCGCGCACAGCAAGAGCGCGGGATCCGGGTCTGAGTTGGTATCCGGTAAGAACGCCCCCATCCCAGATTCCTACCGAGATTTGGCAGCGCCAGGAGACTAGCCCGAATCCTCCAGCGGCGGAGAGTTACTGAAACGACCGGAAGGAGTCCCGGGCAGGGGCAGAGAAGGCCGCGGGTGGCGGTGGAATCCGGGTTTTGGAGTGGTGGCACAGAGAGGGGCAGAGGTCCCCTGCAAAGCTCTGGGGTCCTGGTGGGCCTTGGGGGTCCACAGGCTGAGGCTGGGGCGTCAGATGGGGGCTAGCGAGGAGCTCCCTGGAGCATGGGCAGAATTTGGAGTTCAAGGTCACTGTGCTCTGTACACGTGTTCAGGGACTGGGACCCCAAAGCGCAGAGTCCTCTGGACCGACTGCAAGGGGGGGGGCTCGACACGGCCCCTGCCGGTAGAGGTTTCTCGGGGTCCAGCTCAGCGGCTCAGACCCCTCCATGTGCCTCCAGGCCAGAGCACCAGGCAGAGCACGCGAGGCAGGGGAGTGACGACCCGCAGCTAGTGGGGCCCTTGTCCCCTTCCGCCGCACCTCCTCCCCGCCGCGTGTCGGGGTGTCTGACTCGCCGCCGGAGCGAAGGGGGCGCTGTCGATGCAGACGGGCGGGGCCGGAGAGCGGGAGCGCGCGGCGCAAAGCGAGCGCAGGTGCCGCGGGCACGGGCCGCGGAGGATTGGGGGCCTGGCGGGCAGCCGTGCGCCGTGCGGATCGCGGCGGCGGCGGGCACGCGGCCAGTGAGCGCGCGGGCGGGGAGGCGGCGGTGGCGGCGGAGGAGCTCAGAGCCGCTCCCCGCTCTTCCATGGCGCTGCCCGGGTCGCCGGAGCCGCCCCACGGCGCGCCCCGCAAGGCGCCCAGCCTGCTGGAGATGGGGGCGCTCTGCCTGGATTCGGAGATCATCCTGGGCTTCACCAGCCACCTCCTGCGGCGGCGAGCGAAGGTGAGGGCCGGGCGGCGGGACGCGGCTGGTGGCAGAGGCGCTGTCCCGCGACTTTGCGGTGCGTCTCCTGCAGCTCAGGGAAGGAAGAGCAGGTTCTGAGCAGAGTCCCACAGCCCAGGCCGTAGACTCGTTGGTTCACTTTCCCCCACGCGTGCTACTCCATCTCCTTCTCCCCCAAAGGCTGCGTCCTAGGAGGAGAGCGCAGCGCCCAGACCCCGGGTCCCACCACTGCGCCGTGCTGGGGTGGGCGAGGCAAGAAGTCGAGGTCTGGTGGCTGAGCCCGAGTCCCTGAGGTGACTCCAGTTCCCGTGCCTGCAGGGCTGTGTCCCGGCCCCCTTTGGGGACCCGGGTGTGTGGTGTGAGCGTGTGGTCTTCGAAGTGTCGCAGTGGTGAGGACTACCTAAGTTGCGGGTGTGGCTGGCCCTGGGCGTAAGACCGTGGCTCCGCGCCAGCGTTTCTGGGAGCGCATGTGGGTAGTGAGTGTGTGTGGCAGAGCGCCGCGATCCCGGGCCCAGTGTGTGCCTGTGTGTGGCCCGAAGCAGTTGAGGGGCTGGGCCAGTGCTGTCTTGCAGGCGATGGGGGTGGCGGCGCCGGTGGTGTCCTGAGGTACCTAGACCCAGAGTGGTCCTTCCTAAGGCTGCGACGAGACAGGAGATGGGAAGTGGGTGGAAAGGGGCTGGAGGCTGGGGGACCGCAGAGTGAGACTGGGGAGCCCTTGCCCACTTTATACCCCTAACCTCGCCACATGGCCGGTCAGAAACGACTCGGAAAGCCAAGGGCAGATGATCCGCCCCTCTTTTGGGGGGAGTTCGTACACGGGTGGGGGGGGGCTTTCCAAATAAAAGGGAGTTGAGCAAAGAAGGTAGTTTTGAAGGGCTCGGGAGGTGCGGGGAGCGATTCGAATCTGTATGAGGGTCTCGTGTGTGTGCGGGGAGCCGCAGGTCGCGCTCTCCGCCTGGACCACAGCCCGCCAGCGAGCCCTGCTCCGACTCGGCTCCTTCTGGTGCTCGGGGCGCGCCTACTCGCCTGGGACGCGTGGCGCCAGGTCTCTCTCCAGGCCCCTGGTGCGCGGTGGCCAGCAGGGGTCGCTCGCGTCACGGGAAGGCAGGCGGCCGCGCCCTCACAGCCTGACCCCGGTTTCGAGCTGACCCGGAATGGGGATCCAGAATCACCCGCTGCCTTGGTTAGCTGCGATACTTAGGGCTGGGTTGGAGCGGGAGCAACTGGTCGCCGGAGAGGCGGGGGCGACCTCCCAGTCGGAGACAAACAGGCAATTAATTCCGGAGCTGAGTTCCCATCTGCCAGGCCGGCCAACAGGTCCCGCGCACACCCCCGGGGCCGGCCGCGCCGCCTTCTCCCGCTTCCCGGGCCCAGAGCGCGCACACCCACTTTTTCCGCACACGCGCGGTTGCACAGACACGCGTGCCGCCCGCAGACACGCCTAGACGCAGATCCACGGCCAGGGGCACTGCACGGTCCGGGGCCAGACGGCGGAGTCACTCAACCCCGCGCGACAGTTATACTCAAAGGGTGGCCAGAGACACACGGAATGCACTGGATTTGTAGGGGAAAGAAACTGGGGTCCGGGGGCTGGGGTTCGGCCCCTTCCTCGCCCCCCCACGATGTGGGCTTTGGGCGAGACCTTCCCCGCCGGGGCCTCAGTTTCTCGCGTGTGAAGTGAAAAGTGGATTGGTGACTCCCAGGAGACGCGCAGACCCCAGTGTCCCGGCACAAGAGCAGGAAGGCGCATGCGCGAGCGCGTACCTTGTTTTAAAGGGGCCCCCTGCGCCCCTCCCTGGGGCTGTGACTGGCTTAACAAGTTGGGGTCCTGGGAGTGGGAGGGGCCGCGCCGCTGGGCTGGATCCCTTCCCCCAAGCACTGCGGAGCGGAAGGCTCGGGCGGGACGGTCCCCCGGCGCCCCGCCCCCACCGGCCCGGGCCCCGCCCCCCCCCCCGAACGCGCTGGCCGTCGCCTGCGCGAGCTCTCTGTCACTCGCCCGCCCGCGTCGCCAACTTCGGAGCGGACAGTGGGGCCATGGGGGCGCACCCGGGACGTATCACGTAGCCGCGGCATCCTCGGACCGCCCGCGCGGCTCCAAGCTCCCGCCCAGCTCTTCCTGCGTCTGGGCCATGGGCAGCCACGGCGCCCCCATGTGCGCGGCGCACCCCGCGGTACGCACGGTCGGGCCCGGAGAAGGAGCCCGGCGGCGGGCGCCGCGGAACGGGGCTCATAACGCCGAGACTGGCGAGGGGTGCGCGGCGCCCCCTAGGGGCCGGGCCTGGAGGGAGCGCGGGGCCAGCCGGGTCTCCGGCCGGGTCTCCGACCCGGAGGGACTTGAGCCTAACCTCCCTGGATTGAAGCAGAGGGCGGGCGGCGGGTCCTCGCCCAGCGCTCCTAACTTTGTGAGAGTGCGCCAACTCCGGGGCCTGTGGCCAGCTGAGGTCTGGAGCCCCCGGTGCTGGGCCTCGGGATGGTGCCGCAGAGGCTTAGGCTCACTGTCCTCTTCTGCACCTACTTCCTGCAGGTGGCCGAGGGTGGCCTGGCCCGGGAGCCGCTGCAGCTCCTGGAGGTACCGCCCCGCAAGAGGCTGCCGGTCGGGCCCGAGCAGGACCCTTGTGGCAGCCGCCCTGCTCCTGAGGGCGCTGGGGCAGGCTCAGAGCAGGGCCACTCTGCCGGTGGAGGCAGCTGGTGCCGCCACTGCCACACGAAGCTCGCCGAGCTCAAGCGACAGGCGTGGAAGCTGGTCAGCGGGTCCGGGACACCGCTTCGGGTAAGTGAGTGACCTTTCCCTGGGCTGCCCCTCTGGGCAGGGCCCATGTTGAGACTTGGCAGACCGTGGGTCCCCGAGGGAGGCGAGGTTTCACCGAGTGGCTTTAGCCAGTCCCTTCGCCTCTCCGGGCCTCAGTTTCCCCATCTGTAAATGTGTATGAGTTGGGGGGTGAAGTGGGGCGGCTGGAGAGGGGTTGGGTGGGCGTTTCTGCGAGAGTGCGGAAGTCCTGCAGCTGGACCCGCGGTCTGTGTTCAGGAGGGGAGGGACAGAGGGAGGTCCCCGGCGGGGACCCCACCCAAGGCAGGACAGTGCCTGTCGTGCTGGAGGCAAGGGTTACTTGGTCTGTTGTTGCCCTTGGGCCACCTGGGACTGCAGCCAGGTGTCTGGAAATTGTGCAGCTGGAGGGCTTGGAGACCAGAGGGTGGGCCCCGCCCCCCCTATCCTATCTTTGTGCAGTGGGGCCCAGGCGGTCCAGATCTGCCACTGTGGGCGGCGAGCAACCCATCTGGGAGTTGTGCGGCCAGGCCCCTGGGCTCCTGGGTGTCCCTCCCAGCTGCCAAGGTGTTGCCAGGGCGGGGGCGCCCTGCAGCCCGTGGGCTGGCCTGGGCCTGGGAAGGAGCAGGGGCCATTGTTGAGGAACAATGTGCCTGGAAGTCAGCGAGGCTGCGGAGGCGGGGTCTGCAGAGGAAGCCCTTCCCGCCCGACCTTCAGCCTTTCTGAAGGCGTTCCTGGAAGTCCGAATAATCCCTGCCGAATCTAAATATAGCTCTCCAAGGAGGCCCTGCGGCCGGAGGGTGGGGGGACCCTGGGCTCCTGGGGTCCCACCGCTCCCTGCCCAGAGCAGGCAGGGTGGTGGGAGTCTGGTTTCTGTCCTGGGTACTCTAGGGGGCAGAGGGAGGGGACACGGGGCCTGTCCTGTCCTGTGGTGTGGCTGGACCCTCTGCCCTGCCTGCTGTCTGCCCAGCCCCCGCCCCATCCGCCGGAGTCTGGTCGAGCAGACACCCAGGCCCTTGGGCCCTCAGGAGGATGTGGCTGGGGACGGACTCAAGGGCCTCTCAGTTGCAGGGCCATCTTGCCCCATCAGGCGAGACCGAGGTCAGAGAGCAGAGGGACTTCGTGACTGAGCTGGGCTTTGCCTTGTGGCACCAGGCCCGTGACCAGCTGGTTGCAGGTGGGCAGGGGATCCTGATGGAGGGAGCTGCAGGTCACACCCGTTGCTGGTGAATTCCAGAGCCCCTCTAGGGGGTCTGGTGGTCTCTTCCGGTAGCCAGCTCGTCAGGGAAGCCCCGGACCACTCCCCTCCCACCTCCCCTGGCCTTTCCCGGGTTTGCTGTTTGACCGTGCATACCCCCTGTGCCCGGTGGGGGCTCACCCCCTTCCCCTGCCTTTCCTGGCGCCCTGTGGCCGAGCAGCCCAGCAGGCCGGGTGTCCCCCTCTTCTTCCACCTTCAGTGGGTGTGGCCGCTTCGGGGCTGGGCTGGGGTGCTGTCCAGTGTGCAGGGCACTGAGTGAGCCGAGGGAGGGGAGGTTCACATCCACCGTTGGTCTAGAGGAGGTGGAAACAGAGCCGTGGGGACTTGGGGGTTGGACCTGCCACCCTGGGACCCTGGCGGGCGTCCCAGCCAACCTGAAGCCTGCCCCCCGAGCTGCCTGCAGGGAAGGCAGGGAAGGCAGGGAGGTGGCATTGGACCTCACGCAGCTGCTTCTGCTTTGGGTCTGGGAGGGAGGGGGGGCTTCGTGGGGCAGCAGGGGTGGGGCTGCTGTTCTGGACGCTCCCTGGGGGCCTTTACCCGTTCTCCTCGCGAGATGAGTTTCGGGGGGACGGCACCTCACGCTTACAGAGGAGGGTGCCTGTGTTTCCCCCCTTAGACCTGGGGGCTTGCTGGGTGCTGAGGCTGGGGAGGGGGTGGAGCTGGGGCCCTCCTGCCAGCAGACAGCTCCCTGCATGGGGCCCTGGGCAGATCTGCTGAGAGCCGGCCTCAGGGGTCACGGCTGTAACACTCCTTCAGTGGCCGGGGGGCAGGGGAAGTGGCCGTCCAGTGGCCTGAGTGCGAAGCCATGTCGCCCTGCACCTTCTCCTCCCTGCCTCGGTCCCCCTCTGGGCAGCGTGGGCGGCTGCGGTCCCTGCCCAGGGCCCTGTTCACATGAGGGTCGTGCCCCACCCCCTTTCTGAGCCTTGCCGCCCTGGCATGGGGGAGGGGCATGTGCTCTGCCCCCCGGGTTGGGGTCTGGGACACTGTCCTTCCTGAGCTGAGCAGGACTTGGGCGGGGGGCAGACACCCAGGCTGAGCGCCCTCTCCGGGCCCCCCACTGTGCCACCCTCTGCTCTTGCCAGGGTCCAGCGACCCCTTTAGAGCCCTCATAAGGCCTGGAGCCAGGCCCTCTGGACCGGCCTCCTGTGGCCTCCATGGGCCACTGTCCTGGGTGCTGCAGCAGACGTCCTGCCTCCCTGGAGCCCCGGCTGCCGCAGGCGATGCGGCCGGTGCCTGCCCCCTGCTCTGCGTGCCTCTGGCAAGTCTCTGCTGGTGCGTGTGGGGACCAGGGCCAGGCCTCCCCCTTCAGCGGCACCTGAGTGCCCAGCTTAGCCCGGCCCCTCCGCCCTCCGGCAGAGCCCGCAGACCCTCTCACTGTGTGCTGACCTGGCCCCTGGCCCCTGGCCCTGCCCAGCCGGCCAGGTAAGGGCTCCGTTCTGTCACCTCTTCCTACAGTGGTTTGTCACAAGTGCCCCTTTTTTGGAAGCCCAGGCCCCTGTCCCTCCCGTGTGCATCTGGCAGGACCTCGGCTGGGCCAGCTGATGCCCAGTGCGAGGGCGCCTGTGCGGCTGACCGCGCAGGGGACACAGGCCCCGCTGACCTGCGCGCTGTGAGTTCTCGGCACAGGGCTCTGGCGGCGCCCACCTGCATCCCGGTCCCCCCCTTCCCATCTCACCCCAACCCCCTCTGGGCGGCCCTCCCGGCCCTTTTCACTGGCCTCGGCCACTGTGTGGAGTCGGTGTCCAGTGTCCTGCCCCCAGGGATGTTTGTGAACGATGCAGTGGCCAGGCTCTTCCTTCCTTGCCCGCTGTGTCCCCCACGACTGCTGGGCTGATCCGGCTCCCCGACCCCCCCCACGGGGGGGTGGCCCCAAGGAGGATGCCGTCCCTGCTCCTGGCAGCAGCGGGGTAGGGGGTCCAGCTGCCACCGACGCGTCGACTTCTCCAGAGATCCGTGACGTTGTGACATTCGACTTTCTTTCGAGGTGTCAATACAGGTGCTGAATTGATTAGCGGGGGACGTGATCGATTCTCATTTGGCTGTTGCAGACCTCTGCCCCCCACACAGGGGTCTTGTCCTCCCTGCCCCTTCGATGGCCCCTCCCACCGTGAGGCCCACGCACCCGCGATGGGCCCGGCCCTGGGGCTGGAGGCCTGTGGGCCCTCTGCCCGTCTCTGGGGCCTGGCTGGGGGTGGCAGTCCCCCAGGGAGCCTTCCCAGCCCTCGGCGTCCACGGCTCTGGTGTGTGACGGTCCTGGCTCTGTCCCGTGACCCAGGGTGGCAGGGCTCAGCCCAGCCGGTGGGGGCCAGGTGTGGCCTGGGGTCAGAATCCCTGGGCCCAAGCGCCACCAGCTGCGGGGACCACCCAGCGGCAGGGCCAGGGTGGCTGCCTTGGGGCTCCTCAGCCAACCCCCAGCTGGGCCGGGTGCTGGCAGCTGCAGTGGCAGCCGGGGGGTGCGAAAGGGGGGGCACGCCTGGGGCTGGCTGCTGGGCAGCCTCCCAGCTGGCAGGGGACCCGATGACTCAGCTGGGAAGGGACCTGTCATCTGCCGGGCTTCCAGGCTCCCGGCCACTCTGGGCACTGAACCCAGCTGGGCAGAGGCAGCCGGTCAGGCCTGGCCTCCCACTCAGCCTCGGGGACCGTAGCTGCCCCCCCGCCCCGCCTCCCGAAGTGGATGGCAGGCTAGTCAGTGCCCTTGTTCCCTTGTGTCTAGTGACGAAAGTGAAGGCCTCTTGGGCTCGCCTTGTGTCTGCGTCGGTTTGGGTTCAGGCGTGGGAGTGGGCGGGGGGATGGGACGGAGCAGGAGGAGCCTGTGGGCCCCGTGGGAACGGAGGTGGGGCGTGTCGGCTGCTCTGGTTCTGGGTCCCGGAGCACTGGCAGGGCGGGGCCTGCATTGGGACTGACTAGCTTCACTTGCTGAGTGGTGGGGGTCAGGGAGGGGGAGGCTGCAGGGCACCCCCAAACCTCAGGCTCTTCACAGCCTGGCAGGGGTGGGGGGCGAGGGTGTGGGAGGATTGAGGGCATCGGCCTGGGCCCCTCTTAAGCGTGCCTCTGGCCCCCGCCAGTGTCCTGACAGGATCTCATGCTCGGGACCCTTTTCTGAAATGGCAAAGTCTAGTCTCCACTGTCCTTGGCCAGCGGCAGGCAAGCCCATGGCTCCCTGCTCCCGCTAAGCACTCGGGTCTCCTCGCGTGTCTCGTGGGAACCAGTCACTGCATCTCTGGGCACCGGGCTCTGTCTTTGATTCACGCCGCAGGTTCCTGGGAGCCACCGCGCCGGCTCTGGGCGGGAAGGCATGGGCAGCAGCCAGTGAACGGGGTAAGAAGTGGCCGTTCGGCCCCTGGTGTCTGGCCAAGAGCTTCTCTCTGTGTAGCAGAAGGCAGTGGCCCTCGGGGCCCGGCCGCCCCTTGTCAGGTTCCTGGTGCAACCAGGAGGGGTGGCTGGGCTCTTGTGGGCCCCTGAGTGCCTCTCAAGGTCCTCCCTTCCCTGCAGGTGACCGTGCCTGGTGAGCGGGCCTCCTGGGCTGGGGGGCAGTGCCCTGCCTTTCCTTTTCAGGGCCTTGGGCTCCCCATCTGTGAACAGGGACCTCAGGCTCACCGAGTTGCTGTCCTTGCTCCTCCAGGGCGGGGACACTCTCCCTGTTGGCCTCGCGGGCTGTGACGGGGCCCCGACGGGGCCAGGCGGCCTCAGCACTGCCCACGGGCTCCTGGTGCTCCGTGGGGGGCCCCGGTAGCGTCCCAGGCTTCCACTGCGGGGCAGGGTGGGTGGGCTCAGCCGGGCACCCAGGCTGGTGGGTTGTGGTGTGCGCCCGTGCTCAGGTGGCCGGCCCTGCACTGCCACCCGAGTGCCCCTCTGACCCCCGCCTCATGTCCTGGTGGGGGCGGGTGGGCCGCAGGGCTGGCCCTTCCCTAAATGTCCTGCCCTGGGCCACCCTATCCCAGTCCTCCTCCTCCCCCTCGGCCTCCTGGATTCCCCACCAGCCCCCTACACTCGGCCTGTTCCAGACCCAAGGGACTGCTGGGCAGCCATCCTGGCTTGGCCGGCTCGACCGCTGCCTTTTGCTCCACCACAGGCCCCTGGTCTGTCTCCGGAGCCCCCTCTGCTCAGCACCCCCACGCCTGTGCCTTCCCCACCTGGAGCCCCGCCTCTGCAGCTCCTGCTGAGTGGCCTGAGCCCGGCGCCTCGGCCTCTCTGAGCCTCAGTCTGTGAGGCGGGCAGGCTCATGGCAGCCAGCACCTAAGGTGGCCCCTGGGGGTGGGCGTCTGGAGACGGTGGTCCTGGTACTCTGAGGGGCTTGCCCAGCCAACACAGGGGCTGAGGGAGCCTGGGGGTGCCTGGTGGTGGTGAGTCTGGGTGTCGGGTCTCGGGATGGTGCCAGGGGCCCCTTTTGCCCGATGTCTGTCTGTCTTCTCTGCTGGCTGACCGGTGTCCTCCCACCCTGGCAGGGGGACCTGCTATAGCCCATGATCCTATGAGGAGGCTGAGGTCCCCCCCGGGGGGCCGCAGCCCACACCCACAGAGCTGGGCTGAAGTGTGTCTGGGGGAGGCCCAGCCCCCCTCTGAGTGGCAGGTGCCCTGTTGGAGCTGCCTCCCGGCCACCCCCCAGCCAGGGCCACCCTGCTGGTCTGGCCTTCAGTCCCCCCGGGGGCCCTCCAGTGGCACTGGGTCCAGGACAGGGAGGCCATTGAGGAGGGGAGGCCTCAGTGAGCTGCTGTCCGCCCTGAGCTGCCCAGCCGGCTGGCGCCTGGCACGGACCCTGGGGACCGGCGCTGGACGGTGCGGGTGGGCTGGGCCCCCGCTCCCCGCCCCCTCCACTGACAGAGAAGGGAGCCCGAGTCAGCGCGAGCCCTCAGACCCGGGGGCCGGACGGTCCCCAGAGTCCTGGCTGGTGGGGCTCTGACTGTGGGTCTGCAGGTCCTTCTCGTGGGACCAGAGGACTGGGGTGGGGGTGAGGCCTTGGGCTGGGTGGGCACTGGGGTCCTGGGCAGCCCAGTGGCCTGCCACAGCCTGGTGGTTTCTAGGCTGGAAAACTGAGCCCTGACCCCTGGCCTCCTCGACCCACGGCCCCCGTCCCGCCAGGCTGCACGCGACGTGGGAATGTCCCTGTCCCGGATGGCGGAGCCCGAGAGGCGGTGTCTGGGGGCCCTTCCTGGACCTGTTGCCAACTCCGGAAACAGCGGCTGCTCAGGGTCACGGCCTGCATGCTCCATGTGGCGGGGGAGGGGAGCCCTGGGCTCAGGCGTCGCCCCCCCCCCGCAGCACTGCCAGTGGGTGCTGGAGCCCCCTTTCTAAAGATGGGGTGATGGGGGGCCCAGGGAGGGTCCTCGCACAGCCCTGAGTCTTGGGGCTCCCCTAGTTGAGGAGAAGACTCCTCCCAGCCCTCTTGCGTTGGCCTCACTTGTGGGGGTCTGGTCGGCTCCTGTCCCGGCTGCAGGGCTGGGCCCTCGGGCCTGGGCTCGGGAGGGTCTCCTGGCAGAGCCGACGGCCGCTCGTGTCCGGCAAAGCCCTTCAGGGCCCTCGGTGCAGGGAAAATGGAAGGATTTTTTAAGGCCGCTTAGAGGCCCCGGAAATGCCATGAAGAATGGGACGTCACTTTCGAGGTGGGGGCTCTCCAGACCCCACGGTGGCACACTGGGCAGGCGCTGAGCAGTGCTGAACTGAGTCAAATTAAGAAAAACATTTTCCAGGTGCAAGTACAATATCTGTTCCATTAGCCCGTACAGAAGAAATTAAAAGCAGTCCTTTGCAGGGGCATAATTACTTTCGAAGGTGCTGGGCTCTGGGGGGAGAGGTGGGCGATGGGCCAGGTGGGGCTGAACTTTCAGGACCTGATGTAGCTGAGGCCAGGGCTGTGACCCCAGGGGGCTGGGACCTGTGGACCACTCCCCCCCCCCCCCCCCCACGGCTGGGAGAGACCAGGCCCCTGGGAACCGGTGGGGAAGGGCCGGAGGCCCGGCGCCTCCCCCGTGGGCAGTGCTGAGGCCCTGTGGGAGGCACCTCATGCCCCCCCCCCCGCCCTAGTGGGGTCAGTGCCAGCCCCTGGGGGAAAGCCCCGCCCTGAGAGCTGGGCTGTGGTGCTGGGTGGAGAGCCCCGCTGTCGCTGTCGGTCTGTCCAGCCCACAGATTGCTGGTCCCCCGGCTGGCGGCTCCGAGAGACTCCTGTGCAGTGAGGAGCCCGTGCCCCCCGGGGCCTGCTCCAGCCTGTGCTGCCAGCCTGCGGGGGGCTCAGGCAGGCCCCTCCTCTCCGGCCTCTGCTGTGTCGGGTGTGTGGGGGGGTCTCCTGGTGTGGGGTGGGGGCCCTGGCTTATCTGGGTGGGGCCTTCTGCAGCTTGTGAAGCCGGACCCAGTACCCCCGGTGGCTGTCGGGGAGGAGGGCTGGGGGCTGTGAGCGTGAACCCCCCCGGAGCAGGTGACCAGGCAGCCTTCGGCTTGTCTTTCTGTGACAGGGTGGGGGATGGGTGGTGGTGGGGATGGTGGTTTTGACCATCAGTGCCCCAGGCCTGGGTGGCCAGGCCTCCCTGGCAGCTGCTGTCTCAATTCCTGGGGACACAGATGGGGGGGGCTGCGCTGCTTCCCTGCCCCTCCCCCAGCCTCTGTGCCTGTGGCTGTGTCGGGTGGGGGTCTGGTGGGCTTCCAGGCCAGCCCCTCTTCCTGCCTCCCCCGGTGCAGCCCGAGTGGTGGGGCCGGGCACCCCAGAGGTCCGAGGTCCCCAGAGATGGGCGGATGCCCCAGAACAATGGGCTGTGGGGGCAGGGTCCCCGCCCTCCAAGTCGGCTAATGGCTCCGGCAGGCACTTCCTGCCCCTAGCAGGCCACCGTGCTCGGCCTCCCGCTGAGTGGAAAGACCGGAGTAATCAGAGCCGGGGCCTGGAAACCGGGGAGGGGAGGGAGGGACGGCGTCTGGATTCCATCTGTGGCCCGACTGCCAACCCCGTGGAGGTTCCGGAGCCCTTCCAGGGGCCTGTCCCCGCAGGGCTGTCAAGGGAGGGGTGTTCGCTGACTCGAACCAGGCGCTGGGCTTTGAGGGGGGGGCTCCAGCCTGGGCCCGAGGAAACCCAGGCCTCCCCACGCGGCCCCCATCTGGTGGCTTGGTCTGCTTGGCCCGGGGGGTGGGGGGGCCGTGAACAGGCCTGTGGCTTATGCTACCTGGAGTGTGGGGTGGTGCTGGGGACCTGGGCACAAGAAGGGACAGCAGGCTTGAGCTGTCCTGACGGTGTCCCCTCACAGCAAGGCTGCCCTGCTCAGTGGTCATGCACGCCAGCCTTCCCAGGTGCCTGTGGACTGGGGTCGGCCACCACCAGGCAGGCTTGGGGCACCAGGGTGGGTGCAGAAGATTCGCCCCCTCATCTGAGAACTGGTCGCATGGGGGTTTGGGGGCCCAAGGCCCTTGGTGGTCAGCAGGGCAGCTGGATCCCAGCAGGCCGACTCCTGGGTGGTGTGTCGGTGGCGAGCAGGCAGCCAGGGAGGGAGGGCGGGCTCTGCTCCATCTGCAGCAGGTTCAGACTGGGGGCAGGGGGTGGGGGCGGCCGGCCAGGCAACCGGCTGGCCGACGTGGAGATGCAGGCTGGAGTGTGCAGTCTGTTCTGTTGGGGGGCCCTGAGCGAGTCCTGGGTGGTCGTGGCGGTAGCTGGCTGGGCTGGTGCTCCGCCCCGGTGGTGCCCCGGCGGTGCCCCGGCGGGTGGTGCAGCAGAGTCGGTGGCGGGAGGGACGGGACGTGGACCCTCCAGTGAGGCTCCTCCAGAGCCGTCCCTTCCTCCAGGAAGCCCTCCTTACCCTCTGTGGGCACCAGGCTCTCGGGTGGGGAGACCCGTGGTCCCCAGAACAGGGCAGGTGCCGGGCTGCAGGGGTGGGCAGCCGTCAGCGCAGCCTCTGCGCCCTGTCTGTGCCCACGTTGACGGAGTGTGGCAGGTCCAAGCCGGGCCTCCTGCCTCCCTGCCGGCCAGCACAGGGGGCCCCAGGCCTGCGAGGTCACATGGCAGAGTCACCGCACGGGTCTCCTGCCGCCCAGCCCGCCTCGGCCGGGCCACACAGGGCGGCTCTGGAGGCTTTTCCCCAGGCCCTGGGGTGCTGAGCGAACCCCGCCCTGTGGGAGGCGGGCGTCAGGTCCCATTCCTCTCACCCCCCACCCCCTCCGCACCCTCGCAGCTTGCGGCCTGGCCGTCGGGCAGCGTGCAGGTGTCTCGTCAGCCGCGGCGAGTGGCGATGGTGGGCAGGCAGCAGAGTCAAGGCCGCCGTGGGCCCTGCCATTCAGCTCCAACGATTGCTCTCCTGTCGGGCACGTGCAGTGGAACCGCGGGGCCGGGTTAATCGTTCTGGGCTGGGGGGCGGGAGCGGGCGGCGGGTCCAGGCGTCCAGGCTCTGACCGCCTCTGTCCCTTGCTCCCCCAGGACCCCTGCCTCTCCTCGCTGCTGCTGGACCAGCTCCCGGCACCCGGCTCCTTGTCCTCACACCGCCCGGAGGGCGGGCACCGCTGCAGCGTCTGTGCCGCTCACCTGCACCAGCTCACGCGGGAGGCCCTGCGGCTGCTGCAGGCCCCCGCCAGCCGGGGGGACCCCGACGCCCACCCTGGAGGCCCGGGCCTGGCGCCCTCCGGCCCCGGTGCCACAGACAGCCCTCGGGATGTGCCAGTGGTGTTGGGCCTGGCTGGCAGGCAGCCAGGCCAGGCGGCACCGGACGGGAGGAAGGCGCTGGCCTGGCCCTCCAGGCCCAGCGTCCAGGTGTCTGTGGCGCCTGCCGGCCTGGGCGGGGCGCTGAGCACGGTCACCATCCAGGCCCAGCAGTGCCTGGAGGGCATGTGGAGTGTCTCTAGGGTTGGCGGCCTCCTGCCCGCCTCCTGCCTGGTGAGTGTCCTGAGTGGGCTGGCGGCCGCCTCCTGGATGCCGGGCGGGGTGTGGGCAGCATGGCCGAGGGGGTCCCCTCCTGGAGGTGCATGTCCACCTGTCATTGGCCATGTGGGGGCTGTGGGCATCGGAGGGCGCCCCCAGACAGTCCTCAGGCCCACGTCCAGTTCTCTGCAAGGTCACTGGTGGGCCGTGTCCTCTCCTGTCTCCCAGGGCACTGCACCCACCCCATGCCCACCCAGCACCGGCAGGTGTGGTCTGGTGGGGCGGTCTCTCCCATTTCCTGGACCCCTTGTGGCACTGGGGTCCCGTGGGCTCCTGGGGCGAGGTCTGATCTTCGTCATCGGGAGCACTTCCTGGTGGGGAAGACCCCAGTTGCCCCTCCCCCTCCGAGTTCCCCCGTCCACAGTGCAAAGCTGCCCCTCGGGGGACCCAGGCTGCCCCACCAAGGCCGCCCCTCTGGCCCAGCAGGTGGTCGTCACAGCATGGCCTCTGTGGGGCCAGCCCTGGGCAGCAGTGGGTGCTGTGGGTGCTGTGGGCACCACAGGCCAGGGGCCCAAGCCGGCCTTTCCCCTAGTCCAGAGTGAAGCCAGCTCTGGAGGGGAGGTTTGCTTGTGGGGGCCTCTCCCAAGTGTCTGCTGTGTCCCCCAGTCTGCCGTCCAGGAGAGGGGGTTTCCTGGGGCACCGGGGCGATAACATGGGCAAACAGCTCGGGAGCGCTGGGCAGCTTCCTGAAGAAGGTGGCATGGATCTGGGCCTGCAGGGAGGCACCAGGGATGGCGTGCCTGGTGTGGGGCATGGTGGGGACAGCGGAGGCCCCTGGAGAGAGACAGAGGCTCCCAACCTGGGGCAGGAGCCAAGGGCACGTCTTGCAGGGGTCTTGAATGCCAGGTGGGAAGGGTCAGGCCTTCAACCGGGGGTGCTGGGGTGGGGGAGGGACGAGGGGGGCGGCGGGATGCAGGCCGTTTGCTGGGGGGGCCCTGCAGGTGGCCCACACGCGTGGGGGATTGAGGCTCCTTCTCCGTGCTGTGGGTCGGCTGATAGTGTTCCGGCAGCTGGGAGAGGGTTTGTGACTGGACGGCAGCCCTGGAGATCGACCGGGAGATTGTTAGAGCCCTGGGCAGAACCCCAGGATTCGGATGCGGTGACTTCCCCGAACCCGTGCTCCGGTCCTTAGCAGAGGCCCTGGAGTGTCTCAGCGCTGGGAGTCGGGCCTCGGAACTGGAGGCTTCTGTGGGGACCTCGAGTCTCCTACTGCCCATCAGCGGCCCTGGGCACGTGGTCTCCAGGCAAATGTGGGTGTGGGCCTCGGGCTGGCGGCCCACCTGGTCCAGGTCAGGGAGAGGAGGGGCCAGACGGGAGGGCGCCGGCCCTGCCACGGGGGTGGCCTGTGGAGGTGGGACCAGGATCCCAGTGGCTGGGAGCCAGCGCTGTGGCCTGCCAGCGGCATGCTGGGGGCCGGTCTCTGGGGGAGGCAGCCCTCAGCCAGCTGCAGCCCAGTTCCCGAGACACAGAGGGTGGCCCTTTCCAGAGTGTTCTCCTCCCCAGTGCCTGGTGAGCCCTCCTGGGGCTGTGGGACCGCCCAGCGGGGCACCCCGCTCTCGCCTTCCAGACTGGGTCAGGTGCCCGTGGGAGCCGGGCGCTGGGCAGTGGCCATGGGACGCCCCGCAGGTCCCCTGCCTGGCTCCTTTCCCTGGGGCATGGCTGTGAGCCTCGGGGTGTCTCCCCCCCACCAACAGGGGGCCAGTCCATTGCTCATTGGACAGCCAGATGTCCTGGGACCGGGGCCCCAGCCTCCTGACCCCACAGTAAGCTGGAGGCGGCTCCGGCTGGGGCAGCTGGCCTGGGCCAGTGGTATTGTGCTGCCGCCAGGGCCAGGCCGGTGGGGCCTGTGACAGTCCTCCTGAGTCCTGTGGGCACGGGCCAGGCCCTGCCCGGGGCTCACAGTCCGGGGAGGACCCAGAGCAGGGGGCCTCTGCCGGCGCTGGGGGCTGGGCCATGGAGGCCCAGCCTGGAAGGGAAGGGTGGAGGGCTTCCTGGAGGGGGTGCTGCCTGCCACTTTGACGTGCAGAGTGGGAGGTGAGGTCCTTTCTGTGGAGGCCCAAGGCTTCCTCTGTCCCCAGAAGTTGGGTGGCACAGGCTTGGGGATGTTGCTCCTGCTGCCCCCCCCACGCCGGCCCCGCCTCCCTGCAGGCGTGGGCTGTGTCCCTGGTGGGTGCCTGCCGGGCCTCGGGTGAGGCTGGGACGGTGGGGGATGGGGAACACTGTGCTTGGGTTCTGGCCGGGTCTCTAACGCGACCCATGCTGCTGCCCCCTCTGGACTCAGTTTCCCCACAGTGGAGTGGAGGTGGGATAGGATGGCCCCTCTCCTGAGTGAGGCTGCAGCAAAGCTGCTTCTGTGACGGGGCTGGGATGAGGCACCTGCAGGCGCAGCACCTTCCTGGCTGGGGCCCCCGGGTCACCAGGCGGAACTCAGAGGGGTGGCTGGCTCTGCTTCCCTGGGGCCCTGGGGCCTGACGCATGACCGCCGGGCACTGCCCCCTGGGCCCCACGCAAGGCTGAGGTGGAGTCTGCAAGATGCCACTGGGCCGCCCCTCCCCCCTTCCCCTCCACTTCCCCCGCCCCCGTCCTGGCATGAATTGCCCGCAGGGCGGGGTCTCTCCTGAGGCTCTGATTCCCGCTGCCCTTCCCGCCCCAGAATCCAGCCCACCAGGGCTTCAGGCCTGGAGGGTCCCTAGGAGATGGGCTAGTGTGCTGCTGCCCCCCTCCTCCCCTGCCGTGGGCGTCCGTGAGACCAGGGCGTGGGCCCAGCAGACGCCTCTGCCAGGCAGGCCCCCCGGGTTGCGCCTCACGCTCTCCTCTTGCTTTTCTTTCGTTGCTGCCCTGGCACCTCCATCACATGTTCTGTTTGGCCACCCGCCCCCCCATCTCCTATCCCCATGTCGTGGTCATCCCCCCACGCCGCTCCCCCCGCCCTTCGGCTTCTTCTGGCGCGGGTCTGCTTCTGGCAGGAGTCCGCAGCGGCCGTCCTGGTGGCCGGAGCCGCGGCTCGGCAGCAAGTGGGACGGTGGAGCCGAGGCGCGTGCTGGACGCCCAGCACAGGTCAGTGTGGGCGCTCGGCCGCCGGCTCGCGGGGTGGCTGGTGCTGTCGCGGCTGCAGGCGGAGGTGTCTGCCTGAGCAGGCGGGTGGCTGGGCCTGGCGGGCACCGGGCCGTGGGTGGGGCACAGCCCTCCCCGCCGGTGGCAGGCGTGGCCGGACGCGGATCTGCTGCGCCTGCTGCAGGGCTGCCCCGGGTCGGAGCCGGCGTGGGCCGCAGGGCCTCGGCCGGGCGGTGGGCTGCGCACGGCGGGTCTCACTATGCCCTGTGCTGCCCTGCAGTGCAGGCCCCGGTGGTGACATCAACGTGACGTCACCGTAAGGCCCCTCCTGCACCGCTCTGCTGGACAGAAGAGCAGAGAGCGTTGCAGGGAGCAGCTGTTGGGTGGTGGAAAGGGAACTCGCTTCCGGGTCTCGTTGCCCAGGTCTGGGCCGGGCTGACCCTCCTTCCAGAACGTTCCCCGTGAGTTGCACCCCACTCTGCTCCCTCAGCCCCATGCCCCTCGGTGTGGGGCCCACCTCCCAGCTGCGGCTGGCTCTGTCTCAGGCCTGTGTCCCCACCAGGCCCTGGCCCCTGGAGGGCATGTTTATGGGACACTGGTATGTGCCAGGCAAGCTGCCAGGCATGGGGACCCTGCCCCGCCCTGCCCCAGGCACCAGAGAAAGCAGGTGGAACAGGAGCCTGGGGGCTGACGCATCCAGCACCTTGCTCTGGGTGAAACGGGAGCCGAGAGGGGCCGGGGGGCCCGCAGGAGGCGGTGGGGGGCAGACAGGGCTCCTTGGGCGAGTCTGGGGAAGGCCGGGAGGAGAGGCCGTGGCTCCGAGGGAGCCCCTGGGCAGGGGCCAGGCTGGCGTGCCGGTACAACTCCCAGTGAGGGCCTGGCCGCTACCTGCCTTCTGGAAGCCCGGGGGGCTCGGCTGGTGCCCTGGGGGGCGCTTGGCTTCCATCCAGACTAAGGTTAGGGGGCGTCTGTGGACATTCCTTGGCAGACATGTTGTTTTCTGTGTCTTGAGAGGAGTTTGGAAGCGGATGCTGACCACAGGCTGGGGGGCCCCTGCACTGTGGTGAGGAGTGGTGCCCCCCCGAGGTGCAGGGCCTGCTTCCAGAACATTCCTCCTGGGGTCTCTGTGACTTGTTCTGCTGATGTGCCCCCGGAACCTGTCACTAGGCCCAGAGGAGGCCGGACCCCCCCGGACAGGGCTGCCCCTGGGCTCCTCACCGCAGGCCCCCTGCCAGGTCCTCCTGAGGGCGTCCTGGGCAGTGGCTGTGGCCAGCATTTGGGGCTGGCCCGTGGTGCCCGGGGAGCTGGGGACGCACAGGGCCCTCGGGGCGGGCGCGGGGGTGGCCTGGCTGAGGCCTGGGGTCCGGGGCGCAGACGCATGACTTGCGGCGGCCGCTGTGCCGCTGGCTGGCGCCGTCCGGAGCGCGTAATCTCGTTTGAGCTCCTTAGGAGGCTGCCCTCCTCTCTGGGATTTACTTCGGCTAATTAGTGGGAAATGCCAGGATAGCATTTCAGACGCGGGCAGGTCGTGCGTTACATACTCGGGGTGATTAGCGCTTGTGACAAATATTTATTGTGGTTTCTTCCCTCATTATGTCTCAGGTCCTCCCGGGGGACAGCCCAGGGAGGGGCATGGGGTCCCTGTCCATCTGTCCTGACCAGCGTGGCCACTGCGTTTCTGGGGCTGGATGGGGGGGGGGGGCAGAGTTGGGCGGCAGGCATTTCTTACCCCGGGGCAGAGCGCCCGGCCCCCAGCTGCAGGGTCCTCTGCGCCCAGGACAGCGGGCCCCTGTCTGTCGCTCACACGGTTCCCTCCTTCCCTGCAGGCAGAAGCAGCGGTGGCCGCGGTAGCGGTGGCAGACACGGTCCGAGATGGCCCTCCCGCCCTGGGCCCTGACGGTGTGTCCAAGATGTGGGGTCGCGGCGGGGCCTGCACGACCGCCCTGGTCTCCCCGGTCCCGGGCACCCCGGCCGGGGGCTCCACTGGCCCGTCGGCCGCAGCCTCCTTCTTCATCAGGTACGAGCCCCCGAGCCTGTGAGCAGGGCCCGTGCCTGGCTCCGGGCAGCTGGGGCGAGGACGTCTGTGGGGACCCCGGCTCCTGGGCCTGGGGGCCTCCCTGGGAGAGCCGGGACCTTGCCGCTGCCGAGTTGGTGGAAGGAAGGCCGTGGGGGCCGTGCTGGGCTCCAGGGCACCCTGGTGATGGCAGGATCCGGCAGAGGCCTCGCACCCCAAGAGCGGGGTGTAACCCAGCCACTGGTCGCTGTCCCACGGGCAGCCCCTCGGCGCAAATAGGCTTGTCTGTGAATCGTGCCTGGTGGCGGGACTGGCAGCTGCAGGGGCCGCGTGGCCTGGCTGCGTGATGGGGGCGTTGTCAGGTGCAGGGCTGGGGAGCGGCTTGCAGGCAGAGCTTGCTGCCCCCATCAGGTGCTGGGATTCCGCTGGGACTGATTGCGGGGCTGGTGAAGGGCCTGTCTGGGCAGCCTAGGAGCCGGGTGCCGGGGGTGGGTCCGGCAGGGACCCAGCAGCTGAGAACACCCCTCCCAGCTGGTCTCTGCCCTGGCTGCCCACAGCGGCCACGCTCCGTCTGGCCCCAGCTGCCCCACTGTCCCTGCCTGAGACCCTCTGCAAAGGCAGCCGGCCAGGGCCCCAGGTTCAGGGGCCACCGCGGCTCAGCTGCAGCCCCGTGGCCCCACAGGGCAAGCACGCCTTTTGTCCTGAGCCCGACAAGGTTGCGCTGGCCTTGGGAAGTTACCATAGAAACAGGCACACGGGCCAGGACTGGGAGGCAGGTTCTCCGGGCGTCTGCCGGGAGGGCGATGCTGGCTGCCGTTCCTTCCATTCTGTTGGACGCCCCCGAATCGCAGCAGCTTCCTGAAGGGCTGTGGGCCCAGTGCAGGGGGCAGGCGTCCCAGCCGGGAATGCTGTGTGTCCCCAGCTCCGACCTGACGTGGGCCCGGGGCGCTGCTCTTGGGGTTGCGGCCCTTGGTCAGCAGGTAAAATGGGGCACTCTGCAGCTGACCCTTCCCATGTTTTGTGGGGGCCGCCGCTCAGAGAGGGAACTGGCTTGTCCAGAGTCCCCAGGAGACCTGGAGCTGCTGGGCCCCGCCCGGAGTGCCTCAGGTACCCCCCCCAGTTGTGCTCCATGACATGCTGGTGGGGGAGGGGTCTGGGCAGGTGGCCTGATGGCTGCAGGGCGGGGTCATGAGGCCAGTGCTGTCCTCGGTGCTGGGCTCCAGGAGGGGGGCTTTGAAGGGTGAGTAGGAGTCTGCCAGGGGAGGCAGAGTGGTGTGCGGTTAGGAGTTGGGTTCCCTGCAGGCCCTCCACGCCGGGAGACCGAGGAGGGGTGTGTTCCCTGGGCGCTCCGGTGCCGGGGGCCTCGTGGGCACCCGTGGGGGCCAGACGGAGCCCAGAAGGGAGGCGGTGCCCTGTGTGCACCACTCGGCTGAGTCTGCCCAGGAGCTCGGCACTGCGGCCACAGGCTCAGCTGAGAGTGCGGTGCCCTGGCCCTGAGCAGAGTCCTGGAGAGTGTGGCCCTGGTGGGCCAGGCGCCTGAAATAACATCTTCCCCAGAGGTTCTGGGGACCTTGACCTCCCCTCTCCTGAATGCTCCTGCTCCCGCCCTGGTGCCTCGGGCCTTCCTGCCCCTGCGGCCGCATCTGCTCCCCGACGCCTCCCTCAGCCCTCTCTCCCGCCTGCCCCTCTGGGTCGTTCTGGGGGTCACTGCTCTGCATCTAGACGCCCCAGCAGGTGTGGGGCAGGGGCGCTGCTCTCCTAGGCCCCCTCCCCGCCCCAGCACAGCCTCGGTGGGCCCCTCCCTGGTGTCTGCCTGGACGGTGGGCCTGGCACCTAGCCGAGGTCCAGAGCTGGAATGGGTGCTGCCCAGAGGCGTGTGGGCAGCTCTAGCTGGGCACCCAGGGCAGGAGGGCATCGCTCCCCCGCGAGGTGGGGCTGAGAGGCCCTCCCCACCTCTGGGTGACGTGGGAAACGCCAGCTGTGGCAGGCCAGGCTCCGGGATGCTGGGGCCTGGTCCCTGGCTTCAGCAGAGCCCACGAGTCTGAACAGGCCCGAGTCTCCTCAGGGCCATCAGGGCAGGCGCCTGGACGTCCCGTCTGGTTCTGGAAGAGGCAGTGTGTCTGTGTGTGAAGAGTAAAACATGTCTCTTCCCTTTTCCATGAATCAGTGACCAGGGCTGGCGAGCGGGGAAAGGCCGCTGGGATTGACCTGAGGTTCCGGTGGGCGGCCTGGGGGCCCACTTGTGTGATCACCCGCTCACGGCCGGGTCCCATCTCCCCGGGGCCCAGGCCTGGCTGGGCAAACGCCTGTCCTCCAGAGTCCCTGCCGGGGGTCCTGGAGGGCAGGGCCTTGTGAACCAGGTCTCAGGACTGTGGTGCGGGCGGGTTCCTGCCGTATGTAGTAGGGGTTATGGGGTCCGGGGAAGCCCTGCATGGGGCATCAGGGCAGGCTTCCCGGAGGAGGTGTTCTCTGAGAGTGAGGAGGGCTCTGCATGCAAGTGAGCTCCTGCTTTCCCAAGTGCTCTTTTCAGAGGCAGACGCTCAGGCCGGCCCGGGCCCCAGCTCGTGTCTCTGCTCCCCGCACTCCGCACCTCCGCGGGTCCGCCGCCGCGAACCCCCTCTCCCCAGCGTGCAGCGGGCAGTCGTGGGCCCCGGAATGGCATCGCGTGGCCTTCCAGTTTCTGGGAGGCCTGGTGCCACTGCCGCCTCCACCTCCATCCACCCCCACTGCTCGGAAACGGGGTCTGTGCCCCCAGAAGGCTGGGGCCCCCCAGGACAGCACTGGCCCGCCCACCACAGGCCCCCAGAAGCCCCACCAGGCTGGGCCAGAAACTAAAAGACCACACGGCACCAGGTGGCTGGAGGGTCTGTCCCAGCTCCCGGGGGCCTGGGTTCCGTCAGCCGGGAGGGTGCCTGGGAGCCGCCCCCATCGGGTGAGCCTGTGGGGGCAGGGCCCCGGGGGCCAGGCCCAGGACGGGACAGGGTGGGGAGCAGAGGCGCCCTGAGTTAGGTCAGACCTCGGGGCGGAGACGGCTGGCTGCTGAGATTCCAGACCCTGGGGCCAGCCTGACCTCAGAGGACTGGGCTGGAGTCCACCCAAGTGGGACTGGGCGTGTCCAGCACCCTCCCTGCCTGTGTCCACGGGGCGTGGCCCACCCTCTGGTCTTGGCTTCTGCAGAATGGAGGCTCCAAACGGTGTCACTTGGCACCTTTCCCCGGCCCACCCCTCGCCTCCCCCATCAGCCCAGGCCCCGTGTGCCCTGAGGCTTGGGGGTGTGGGTTCAGGATGCTTTGCCTCCCACAGCCTCAGGGTCCCTGGCCGACCCCGTGCAACTTGGGGGACAGGGAGCCAGCTTTGGGGCTGGGGGCACACCTCCGCCGTGGCTGCTGCTGATTTCTACTGTAGACCCAAGGCTGAGCCGACGCCCTCCAGCTCTGGCTGGTGCGCCCCCAAACCCCAGGACCAGGTCCTGCTTCTGGCTCACAGGCGGGGCTCCTTGGCCTTTGCAGGCCAAGGTCAGGCCCAGGCCCCTCTTCCTTCCCTAGCTGCCCTGCCCCATCCCAGTAGGTGCCCCCCACCCCACCCTGAGCAGAGCCCCCCAGAGCGGGTGGGGCCACCCTCTGGACTCAGCTGTCCTGCAAGTCGGGCCACAGCCCCTCCCCCCGGGGGTTGGTGGAGGCTCCCTGAAGCCCACAGGGGCTGGGCCCGGGGTGGGGGGCGGGGGCCAGGGCAGGCTCTGAGACAACAGCCTGGCCTCCTCGGTCCGGCCCCGCCCTGCTGGCTGCCCCCAACCCCCGCTGCTGTCACTCATCACGTGGTGGTTGAGTTTGGCCCTGCCCTGCCCGCCCCAGAGCTGGCCCTGTGCCAGGGCGTGGACCCCAGCAGAGTGGGCAGCAGAGGGGGATGAGTGGGGACAAGGGGCTCTTCTGTGCGGGGAGTGCAGGCAGGCATCGGGTCGGCACCCACTGTGGCCAAGGGTGCCCCGTGCTGTCCGGGCCCCTCCTGGGTGCTGGCTTGCAGGGTTTCGCTTGGGGACTGCACCCCACCCCGCCTGCCCGGCCCCAGTAGCGTTGCCGCCACTGCTGCCATTCTATTAAGTACCCACCACGTGTCGTAGATTACTTTTATTTTCCACGATGACACCTCACCAGGAGGAGAACCGTCCCTGGGGTCCCTTAAAAGACACGTCCTATTAAAGATGAAAGAACTTAAATAAGACGCTGGCTGTAGATCTCACCGCGTGGGAGGCGGCGCCAGGCGGGTCAGCCCTCCCGTGGCCCTGGCCAGAGGGCAGTGTGGGCTGAGGACTGGGGCTTTGGGGGGGCAGCAAGCCCTGCGGGTGCAGGGAGGGGGGAGCCTGGCCGGCAGGTTCCCTTTCCCTCCCCCAGGGCTGAGCTCCTTCCCTCCAGCCCTTTCCTGGCGGGGCTGTGGGGGCATCGGGGGCTGCACCCGTGTGGAGGGGCCCCGGGTGGTCAGGTCAGCCCGTGTCACGGGAAGGGGAGGCACAGAGCAGCTGTGTCAGCACGCCTGGGTCACACAGCCTGTGAGCAGCTGGCGTGTCCTGCTCCCCACAGGAGCTGCAGGGTTGGGGACCCAGGGCAGAGGGAGGCGCTCTGTGGCTGTCTGTCCCCTGGCTGCCGTCGGGACCCCCACCTCACCAGGGGAGGAGCGACGCTGGGGCTGCGCGGCTGGGGACGGGCAGGGACAGCCCTGAGCCCCGTCCGCCCTCCCCCCACCCCCTCCCCAGGGCTGTCCAGAAGCTCAGCCTGGCCTCCAAGCGCAAGAAGCCCCACCCTCCACCAGCCCCTGCCAGCCGGGGTACCTCCACCTACCCCACGGACTTCAGTGGGGCCCTGCAGCTGTGGCCGCCCCCTGTGCCCCCCTGCCTGCTCAGGGCCTCTGCCAAGGCCAAGGACAACCTCAGCAGTGTTGGAAAGGTAGGCCCAGGCCTGATTTGAGGACGGCCCCTCTGGGGTGGGGGAACGAGGCCAGGGGTGTTTGAGCAGGTGCGGGGGTGGGTACACAAGACAGAAGACCCTTGCTTCCTTCCTCCGGGTTGGATGAGGTGGTCAGCAGGGCTGCAGGTGGGGAGACTGAGCCCAGCCAACCTTGGTGGCTCAAGGTGGCCGCAGGGAGCCTGGGAGACTGGGGCGGGGGTCCCGGGGCTGGGTGCTGGTCTCAGGGTGGGCTGGGACAGCCAGGGGCTTCCTGGGACTAGGTGTTGGGGTCTTACCCAAGGACCCCTCTCTGCCTCACCTCTGCGGGCATGCGCCCTCAGGTGGGGCTGGGGGCAAGGGCGGGACCCTTGGCTCTCCAGAGAGCAGGCAGACCCCAGCCGCAGGTCACCCCGGGAAGAAGGGGGAACGGGAGTTGGTTCAGATGGGGAAACCGAGGCCCACAGGGACCGAGGGCCTCACCCAGTCTGGGGACAGCCTGGCTGGGTCCGGGCCACCCTGGCTCTGGCCCCCACCGCCTGCCTCCAAGGCTGCGTTTCATCCTCGCTCTGAGTTGGGTGCTGGTAACTATTCCGAAACCTGGGTCAGGGCCCCGGTGTGTGTGGGCCCGTCTCGGGCTGGGCTCTTCGTGCCCACGGAGGCCTCTCGTCGGTGCCCCCAGGAGCTTGCTGCGGGCGGTGGGGACCTCCGCTCTGCCCCGGCCAGAGGGGGAAGCTGCCAACAGGACAGGGCGACTGGCTCTGGGGAGTGGCTTTCGACAGCTGCGGGCCTGGCTTTGACCTTGGCCTGGTCACTTGGCCTGCCGGTGTCGTCTGGGCTTCACCTGCAGGCGGTGGGGACAGGGCGGGCTGGTGTCCGGGGTCGGTGGCTGGACGGCTGTGCACTGCAACCCACACTCGGGTTCTCGCAGGGGGACTTGGGGTGCGGGTGGGCCCTCACCCAGGGTGGGGTGCTGCCTTCCTGTGGGAGACGCTCCCTCCGCCCCGGGCCACCAGTCAGTCCTGTCCCCACCCACCCAGGGCCCCTCTCTGCCTGCTGTTTGCAGCAACGTCACAGGCAGACATGCCTCCTGAGAGGCACGTAACATTGTCACAGAAAGGAAGTCAGATCACGCTCGGTTCCTGACACGAATGTGCTGCTTAGAGTAATTCATCATCTTGCCGTCTTAAAAGACCCCGTGTGGTGGGCGAGGGTGCCCCTCCCCCGGCGCCTGGGCCGCCTCTTAGGAGTGGAAGCCCTTTTTTCATGCAAAATATGTCTTTTCCTAACCAGCAGCTGTTCAGTGGGGCTTTGCGACATCTGAACAGTGACAGGGCGGGGAGACTGCTGAGACTGTCTCGTTCGAGGACTGGTTTCCCTGAGGCCAGGGCAGGACTCGCGCAGACAATGGCCTGTGCATTCGGCGCGGGCGGTGCAAGGGGCAGGCTGGCCCGGGACATCCCCACAGCGGCTGCTTTTCCTGCCAGCAGCTCCCCGCTCTTGCATCCGCAGGGCCCATTGGGCTCCTGAAGTGGCCGAGAGTTCACGCAGAAAACAATAGCCCCACATGAGCGGCCAGGACGCACGCCGTGAGCGTGGCCACGGTGTTTGGACATGAAGTCGTTTTGCTCGGGCTTCGGGGAAGAAAAGAACCGACTCGGGGCAGTGGAGCCAGCGGGTGGGGGGCGAGGTCGGGAAGTGCTCTCCGCGCCCCGGGGGCCCACGGCGTGCTGCCCCCGGTGAACCGATCCTGCGGGTGTGATGTACCTGCCACCTGAGTGGGTTCTGTGAAACTGAGTCTGTGAAAGTCAGTGGCTCTGAGACGGGTTACGCGGTTCACACGGGGGACTCGGGGCCGGACAGAGGGGCCCAGCCCGGAGCCACGGCTGCTCCCAGGAGGACTCTCCCCACGGCCCTGCTGCTTACAGGAGCCGCTGTCTCGGGTCGTTTCGATGCAGCTTTGGGGGCGTCTTGGTTCCTGGTCCCCTGGTCCCCTGGTCCCCTGCCTCCCGCAGCCTCCTGTCCTCATGGCCCCAGGCAGTGGGGGTGGGGGACCGGACTCCAGGAAGCTGAACCTGGGGGGGGGAGCACATTTCTGTGTCTGTTTCTGTGTTTTGTGGAAGTGAGAGCAGAGCCGCCTGTTGGCTGACTCAGACGCCCCCTCCTGCCGGGCTCTGTCTCTGCCCCTGCCCCGCGCCCCGGCCGTCCTGGCCCCCGTGGCCTCCCGGCCTCTCCCCGGCCTGTCCTACCGGAGGCCTGGAGTCTCTTCTCAGGCAGGACGATCATCTCCCTCCGCCTGTCTTTCCGGCTCCCCAGGCCCAGGACCCTGGCGTCTCCTGGGGTTGGGGACTTGCTCTCCTGGGGTGTCAGGCCCCAGCCTGGCCCCCTCTGGGCCTCTGTTTCCTGCTGCCCGCCCCCCCCCCCAGCCGGGTTGCGGTGGCAGCTGTGCTCTGGCCCTGAGTGTCCCTCTGCCGTTGGGTCCGCGTCCCTGCCCCAGCCCGGGGACGCCCCTCCCCGAGCCCAGCTGCACTTGGTTCACTGCGCTGGAGGGGCCCAGGGTGGTCAGGGGGCCTGCCTTTGGGGGGTCTGGCTATTCCCTCTGTTGGCCCCCGCCCCTCCTCGCCCTGCCCTCAGATTCGGGGTGTGGGGCTTCAGGAGACCGCCTCAGGCCGGGCGACCTCTCTGACCACATTTCCTGTGGGCGGTGGACCTGGGGGAGGGGCGGCTGTGTGGCCACTCCACCTGGGAAGATGGCAGAACTGTGACTGCCCTGGAATGTTCCATGCCCCTGGGGTCCACTCCCTGTGTCGCCCCCTCCCGCCGCCTCCAGGTGAAAGTTGTGCTGCGCGTCTGGCCGGCCCAGGGGGCCCCATGCTCGGCCGAATCGCCACCGTCCTTCTTGAAGGTGGACCCACGGAAGAAGCAGGTGACCCTTTATGACCGGGCCACTGGGCCCCCGGGCGGCACAGGTTCCCGGCTCGCAGTGACCCCCGCAGTCCCTAAGATGTTTGCCTTCGATGCCGTTTTCCCCCCGGACTCGGAGCAGGTGAGGGTGAGGGGGCCTTGGGGACACAGGTGGCGGGGGCAGGTGCAGCCCTCGGACGGGGGGCGGGGACGGGGGCTGGGAGTCTCCCTCCCTCACGCTCCTCCGCCCGCCCTTGGGGCGGCTGCTTGGGCCACAGCCTGGTTCTCAGGTCGCCTTTGGGGCGGGAGGAGCTTCCGCCCAGAGGGGCACTGGCTTCAGGAAAGTCCTCTGCATCGTCCTGTGGGAGCTGGGGCCACGCGTGTCCTGTGCTTGGGGCCCCTGGGCATCCGTGACAGTAGTGTGTGACTCGTGTGTGTGCTGCATGTGCCATCAACGTGTGTCTGGCTGGTTCATGCATGTGTTGTGCACATCCGTGTCCTGTCCATGCGTGTTCCGTGTGCACACAGAGGGAGGTCTCTTTGTGTCCTTGGTCCTGGCTACCCTGTGAGCCGACCTGCTTACCCCTCCTTGACCCTGGTGCGGGCCTGGCTCTGTCCCCCCCCAGGCTGAGGTCTGCTCGGGGACGGTGGCTGATGTGCTGCAGTCAGTGGTCAGCGGGACCGACGGCTGCATCTTTTCCTTCGGCCCCACAAGCCTGGGTGAGTACCCTCCATCGTCCGCTCTGCGGTTCCTGGGCCCCGCGTCCGAGTGGGGGGGGACGCGGGCATGTCCCTCCCCGGCAGTGGGTGGGAAGCTGGAGCCCTGCTGGCCTGGCAGCCAGGGGTCCTCAGAGCAGGTCCGAGCTGGGGCCTGGGGGCGCCCAGTTGGCTCTGAGAGCCCCGGCTGGGCCAGCGAGGCGGCGGTCGGGTCAGGAGCTCCGTGGCATTTATGGTGAGCGTGGGGCCTGACCGCGCTGCGGCCCTCAGGGACATCTCACACCATGATCGGGAAGGACAGCTCGCCCCACAGCCTGGGCGTCACCCCCTGTGCCATCTCCTGGCTCTTCCGGCTCATCGGGGAGCGCAGGCAGCGGACAGGCACCCGATTCTCCGTCCGCGTCTCCGCCGTGGAGGTGTGCAGCCGGGACCAGAGCCTGCGCGACCTGCTGGCCGAGGTGGCTGCCGCCAGCCTCCAGGATGCCCGGTCTCCCGGTGTGTGCCTGCGGGAGGACCCCGTCTGTGGGACGCAGGTACGCCCACACCTCCGCCTGGCCTCTGCGTGGTGGGGAGCCGGGGCTGCGGGGGTTGCTGGGAGGCTGCGGGGGCCGCGGCTCGGCCTGACCACTGAGGCACCGCTGTCCCCTCTGCCGGCCCAGCTCCAGAACCAGAGTGAGCTGCGGGCGCCCACGGCGGAGAAGGCAGCCTTCTACCTGGACGCCGCCCTGGCGGCCCGCAGCCCCAGCCCAGCCAGCTCCCACCTGCTCTTCACACTGCACGTGTACCAGTACCGCGTGGAGAAGTGCGGCAGCGGGGGAAGTAGGTGACCCGTGGCCTGCGGCTGGGGGCGGGGGCTGGGCCGTGGTCCTGGGGCGAAGCCTCACCCGCCCGTCCTGTGCTTGCAGTGTCTGGAGGCCGCAGCCGCCTGCACCTCCTTGACCTGGGTGGCTGCGAGGGGGCTCCTGGCGGCCCCCTGGGCCTGTCCCTGTCTGCCTTGGGCGCTGTCATATTGGCCCTGCTCAGCGGAGCCAAGCACGTGCCCCACAGGTAAGCGGTGGGTGTCTCGGGGGGACCAGCAAGTGCAGGTTGGGCAGGTCCCGTGTGTTGCCCTGGACTCTTCCTTCCTCATTGTCCCTCCACCTCACCCCCCAAGGCCTGGCTGGGCAGTGAGACAGGCGCTGTGTCTGGGGAGGGGCCCACGCCCTCCCTGCAGCCCAGCCTTGCGCCCTGACCCCCACCCCCACCCCCAGGGACCACAGGCTCACCCTGCTGCTGCGGGAGGCCCTGGCCGCCGCCACCTGCCACACCACCATGATCGTGCATGTCTCCGACGCGCCCGCCCACCACGCCGAGACACTCAGCGCCGCACAGCTGGCCGCTCGCGTCCACCGCCTGCGAAGGAAGAAGGTCAAGGTGGGTTCCCTCCTCCGCCTGCCCTGCCCGCCCCGAGGCCCAGGGGCTTGTGTTCGCCAGGCTTCTGCCCTGCGCTTGGGGTGAGCCCAGACTCCCCGAGCCCTGCCCCGCCCTCCCGGCCCCGCCCAGAGCAGGTGGGCGGCTGTGTCCGAGGCCACCTGCTGTCCCAGCAGGACCGGAGTAGCTCACGGGGCCTTTCCATAGCCTGGCCTCCACCTGCCTGGCCCAAAGGGGAGGCGGTGGGTGGGGGCTCAGAGGGGCTTGGTGGGGCCCCCAGGGCTGGGACGTTTACCTGGAAGCTGCCCGGACCTGAGAGGCGGGGCGGGCGGGGGCGCTGGGGGGACCGACGCTCACCCCGGGCCTGCTCTGCCCTCAGTGCGCCTCCAGCTCCTCCGGCGGTGACAGCTCCTGTGAGGAGGGCTGCGCCCGCCCCGCCGCCGCCCCGCCTCTCTTCCACCCCCGCCCCGGGGCCCGCCTGGCCCCCAGCCCGCCCCGAGACCCCGACTACTCATCCAGCAGTGAGCAGTCCTGCGACACGGTTGTTTACGTGGGGCCCGGCGGGGCAGCGCTGTCGGACCGCGAGCTCACGGACGGGGAGGGCCCGCCGGACTCTGTGCCCATCGTCCCTGCGCTGAGCCGCCGCCGGCCCTCCGGGGGCCCTCGGGACGCGGACCACTTCCGCTGTGGCACCTTCGCGGAGCTGCAGGAGCGGCTGGACTGCATTGACGGCAGCGAGGGCCCCTCGGGAGCCCTGGCCAGCCCTGCCCGAGGCAGCAGGAAGCCCTCCCCACCCGAGGCTGCTGCCCCCAGGGTGGCTGCGGACGCCCCACTGGCTGTCAACGCACCTCACCCCAGCCCCGGCCCAGACGCCCACCGGGCTGCCCCAGAGCCGGATAGCGGCGCCGGACCTGAGCTGCTTGGGCTGGACAAGGCCCCGGGCGGTGGTGGCAGGAGGCCGCTTCCCAGCCCAGCCCCTCCGCCCCCTGGACAGTGGGATGGGGGCCAAGCCCCCACTGAGCCCGAGGGCAGGGGTGCTGATCCCGCAGTCCGGACGCCCCCGGTGGGCATGAGTGGGGTGGGGGGCTGCTCCCGTTTGCCCACGAGGGGCCGTCTGGAGCGGGGCCTGCTGACCACCACAGTGACCCTGCAGCAGCCCGTGGAGCTGAACGGTGAGGACGAGCTGGTGTTCACGCTGGTGGAGGAGCTGGCCCTGGGCGGCCGCCCCGCCAGCCTGGCCAGCTTCAGCAGCGACTGCTCGCTGCAGGCCCTGGCCTCGGGCTCGAGGCCGGTGAGCATCATCAGCAGCATCAACGACGAGTTCGACGCCTACACCTCGCAGGCTGCCGGCTCCTCCGGGAGCTCCAGTCTCTGCGAGGTCGGCGCCTGCACCGCCGACAGCCCCCGCCCCGCGCCGCAGCCGTGCTCACGGGCCAGCCCGGACCCCCTCCGCCCCGACTCCCCAGCGGGGCCCAGCCCTCTGCGCCCCCGGATCCCGGACAGCTCCCCGGGGCACAACTCACCAGACGGCCTTGGCGCTGTGGCTGTGGCAGCCACCGCCCGAGTGGGCAGGGAGCCCCAGGCCACGTCCCCACGCAGGGCAGCCCCTTTGCAGACCATCCACTCCAGCCTCCCCCGGAAATCCAGGACCACTGCGGCGGCCAGTTGCCCAGGCGGCCCTCACCTGGCCCTGATCCCACCTGGCCCTGCGGGGCAGTTCGAGGACCCCTGGCTTCTCCAGGCAGATGGCCGTGGCCCCCTCCAGGTGACCTCTGCCAGCAGGTCCCCCAGCCCGGCCCCGGTGCTGGCTTGTGCCCAGAGGGTGGTGGATGGCTGTGAGGTGGCAGCCAGGGCGGCCCCCGCGCCGGAGGCTGTGGCCCAGGTCCCAGTGCTGCGAAGGGGGGCCACCACACTGGGGGTGACCACGGGGGCCGCGCCCTGCGGGCATGTCCCAGTTGAGTCAGAGGCCTGCTTGGGTGGCCCGAGGGCCACCTCCAGCAGCAAGAGGAGTGTGGGCCCCCGGGGGGGTTTGCTCCTGAGGCCTGGCGGGTCGGCGCCCCCAGCCCCGCCCGTGCGCAAGTCCAGCCTGGAGCACAAGACCGGCCCGTCGCCCACGCCTCCTCCCCCCGGGGGTCTAGCCTGGCCCGGGGCTGCTGCCCCCGTCCTTGGGGAGGAGGAGGCCAGGCCCAGCGGTCGGGCCGATCACTCCGTCTCCAAGGCCACGTCCAGCCTGAAGGCCCGAGCAGGGAAGGCGGAGGCCGCGTACCGGCCTGCCGCCCACGGCTCTCTGGAGCGGGGCGAGGGCCTGGCCCCCGGCAGCGGCAGGGCCAGGGAAGCCGGTGGAAGGCCCACCCGGGCTGTGCCTAGGTTGGGAGTGCCACCCTCCAGCCCTGCACCCGGGCCTGCTCCCGCCTACAGGGGCAGCCCTGCCAGGGGTGTGGGGGCCCCTAAGCCCCCAGCTGGTGGGGGCAAGGGCCGTAGCCTGGTGGGTGGCGGGTCAAGGGCTCTGGGCCCTTCTGCAAAGCCTCTGGCCCCTGCGGCAGGCCGGACACCCAGCGGTCCTGCAGCGGGTCCCAGGGCAGCACCTCGGGCCAACCCTGGCATCGGGGCCAAGGTCAGCCGGGGCACCATCATGGGCACCAAGCAGGCCCTCCGGGCCGCCCACAGCCGCGTGGACGAGCTGGCGGCCGGGGGCGCCCGGGGCAGAGGCGGCCCCTCCTGGGGCTCGGCCGACTCGGACAGTGGCAACGACAGCGGCGTGAATGTGGGCGAGGAGCGGCCCCCGGCCGGCCCCCTGCTGCCCTCGCCCTACAGCAAGGTGACAGCCCCACGGCGTCCCCAGCGCTACAGCAGCGGCCACGGCAGCGACAACAGCAGCGTGCTGAGTGGGGAGCTGCCCCCGGCCATGGGCCGCACGGCGTTGTTCTACCACAGCGGCGGCAGCAGCGGCTACGAGAGCATGATGCGTGACAGCGAGGCCACTGGCAGCGCCTCCTCCGCCCCCGACTCCATGAGCGACAGTGGAGCCGCGTCCCCGGGCTCCCGCGCCCGCAGCCTCAAGTCCCCCAAGAAGAGGGCCACAGGTGGGTGGGGCTGCCTCCCTGGACACACCCTCCGCAGCTCGCAGCTCGGAGGTGCCTGGTGGCTGGGCGTGACCTTGGGCAGTCCTGTCGGTGCACCCCCCATGGTTCATAAACATGCCCTGGGTGCACCCCTCTGCCGGAGAGGCTGGTCTCCATCCCCGCAGGGTGGACAGGCCAGGGCTGGGGGCCAGGGACCAGCTGCCTGGAAGCCCCCTGCCTTCATTCCCTGAACCTCCTGTCTCTGGGACCGGGCGGGGTGGGCTCATCCTTCATGCCGTGTGTGGTTGTGAGGCCCCGGCCGTGGGCTGATGTGCAGGGAGGGGCTGGCACACTGTTGGGCGGAGCTAGGGTGGGGTTGCAAGCGGGGAGGTGGGGGCCAGGCTGAGGAGTCTGCCCCCGCCAGGGGCTGGGAGTGAGGGTTGGTGGGCTCCACGGGGCAGTCGTGGTTCGGAGCCCGTGCCCTTTCCCCCGTCCGGACCCCGTCATCCAGCGCCCGGCTCTGCTCAGGTCTGCAGCGGAGACGGCTGATCCCAGCCCCGCTGCCCGACGCTGCCACCCTGAGCCGCAAGCCCAACCTTCCTGGGCAGTGGGTAGACCTGCCCCCGCCCCTGGGAGCCTCGCTGAAGGAGCCCTTCGAGATCAAGGTGTACGAGATCGACGACGTGCAGCGCCTGCAGCGACACCGGCCGCCTCCTCGGGCAGAGCTGGAGGTCAGCGAGGGGGGCAGGTGTGGGGGGGGGCCCTGGCAGGGCAGGGGCTGCCCTGGGGGTGTGGCCGGGCAGGCCTCCGAGCTCACCCTCCCCCCTTGTCCACAGCCCTCCCAGGACGTGGAGAAGGTAGGGACTGGCCCTGCACCCGCGGTGACCCCGATGCTCCCCTTGGGCAGAGAGCGGGCGGTGGAGAGGTCCTGAGGCCGCCCCTGTTCCCCGGAGTCCCACTTGGGGGAGTTCCCACCACTGTGCCCACCCATCCTGGGCCCAGGTTCCACACTGTCGGGGTGCTCGGGAGCCCCACCTGGTGCTGCACAGCCTGTGGGGCCCGGCGCCCACTCCTGCCCACCTTCGAGGCCCCCTGCGTGTCTGCCCAAGCCAGTAGGGTGGAGGGGCTCCCGGGCAAGGCCAGGGGTGGCGGGAGCCGCTGGGAGTCCTCCATGCCTGGGGCCCGCGTGCCGTCCCCCATCCCCAGGGCCCAGTGTGCGCCAGCGTGAAGGTGCGGCTGGCGGAGCGTCAGCAGCAGAAGCTCCGAGATGTGCGGGCCAAGCGGGAGCTGCTCTGTGCGGAGCTGGCTGCGACCCAGGGCCGGCTGATGCTGGAGCCCGGCCGCTGGCGGGCACAGTGTGAGTCCCCCACCCACAGGCCCCCTGCCCCCCTGCCCCTGCCCGCCCTGCACCCGGAGCCCGGGGCTCCAGGCCGCCGGGCCTGACCAGCGGTCGCGGTCCCTCCCCAGTCGAGGTGGACCCCACGCTGGAGCCCGAGTCCGTGGAGCACCTGGAGGCCCTGGAGCGCGCAACGGCCGCCCTGGAGCGGCACGTGAACCTGTGCAAGGCCCACGTCATGATGGTCACCTGCTTCGACATCAGCGTCACCACGCCAGCCGCCACCCCGGGGCCACGGGAGGTGGACGTCTGAGGCTGGGGACTTGGGGAGGGGATGTGTGGGGCGGGAGGATGGCAGGTGAGATGGACGGTGGATGTGTCGGGGGCTGGAGGGACGTGGACGCAGAGGCCCCGGCGCAGAGCCGGGCGCTCGGAGTGGCCGGGACATGAGGGAGCGGCGTGGATGGAGGGTGAGTGAGCGGGAGGCGAGGGGACTGTCCCCACCCAGACAGCGACGCAAGTGCCTTTGACCTGGACGAGGACTTCTCTTCCTTGTTCGTTTGGTGCTGAGAACACGAGCCACCAGCAGCTGGAGGCCGGCCTCGTTCCTCGGGGTCCAGGCATCTGACACAGCAGGTCTGGGCAGCTGCGGCCGGGCCCCCGGCCCCTTTCCACCCCCAGGATGGCTTTCCTGGGCACGGGATGCCCCGACCTGCTCGGTCCCCAGGACACGGGAGGGCAGTGCCCGGGGCTGAGCCCAAGCCACACAGCGCCTTCTTCTGCGGCAGGAACTCTTACCAAAACCACGCGCAGAAACGAGAACTGACACACAGGAGGGGTTGCAGGTTTTGGCAGGTCTTGTCGGGTGTGTATTTTTATACTATTTTGCCTACAAGTGCGGCATTTGCAGCGGGAGTTTGAAAACAAACGGTTTATGTTTCTACAGTTTTCTACGGAAGGTGTCCCTCCGCTCTTTCTGGGGGACGCCCTGGGCGGGAACCAAAGGGGAGCCTGCTGACGCTCCGTGTTCCCGCCTCGGCAGGCTCTTTTCGACCACTGTGCGTTTTTTGGGGGCGTCTGCATTTTTGTACAGACGTGCGGACGACATCCTGCCGTGGCTCTTACTTGTGAATAAACGGTGCATCGATCGTCCTGTGGCTCTGAGTCGCCGGCCACTCTGCCCTCCTCTGAGGGTCCCGAGGGAGGGGGTGGTCCGGGTGCCCTCAGGGATCCTCCGGCTCCCCCTTCGCCCCCCAACCGCCTTTTGCAAGAGGTAGGTGTGTGCACACCGCAGGCGCTTCAGGCTTCGGGTCCCGGAGCCAGCGGCAGGCCGCCCGGCACGGCTGGCCTCTGCTGGGGGCTGGGCCCTCTGGGGGTCCACCGGGGTCCTGGACCCTGGTGTCCCTCACCTGGCGTGGGTAGCCTTCTCGTCTCCGATGGCTGCCGTGGGCCCTTGTGATCGGCGTGACCCAGCAGCTCCACTCAGCCTCTCCGCAAGTCCGGGTCCCTGCTCCTGCCCCACCTGGTCCGAACACCGCACCCGGGCGCCCTCCCCGCCCCGTCCTCCTCTGGCCACAGGCTGCTCTGACGTTGGCCTGGCCCTGGGCACCACGATGCTGCCCACGGCCCGTCTGAGTCCTGTCCCCAGGCTCCAGGCCCCTCAGGGACCCCCAGCCCCTTCCGGGCAGTGAGTGTGGGACTGCTCCTTGGTGGCCCTGCTGCCCCCTCCACCTGGCGGCCACACCTTGTGCGGTCTAGCCCATCCCCCACCCGATGGGGCGCTGGGAGGTGGGGCGAGGTCTGAGTCGGCACTGCACCCCGACGTGGGCCGCGGGGCTGGGCACCAGCGATGGCTCTGGTGAAGAAGGAAGGGGGGAGGGAGGGAGGGGGGAAGGGGCGAAGGACCGAGTCTTCGCCAGGGGGCTCCCAGCCGCGGGCCGAAGCAGCTCCGGGACCCTGGGCACCGATTTCGCGCTGCCTTCCTGGACACCCCTTGTCATCCTCAGATGGGCCTGGTGGCCCCGTGGCCCCCCGTGGCTCAGGCCACAGCCACCAGTGCCGTGTCACCAGCCCCAGGCTGCCTCCTCGCTCTGCTGCCGATGGCACTTGGGCCCCCAGCCTGTGAGACTGGGTGGCATGTCAGCTGGTCTCTGGGAGGACCCTCACGCCCCCAGCTGTCCCTCCCTTGCTGTTCCGAGGCCAGATGCCACCCCCGCCAGATTTGGGGTGGGATGGAGAGATGGATTCTATGTGGGGACATCAGACGTTGGGAACAGGACTCGACATCTGAGCGGAGGGTCTGGGAAGCCCACTTCGTCCAGCCTGCTGTGACCCAGCGTCTGGCTAGGGCCGTGCAGGGGGCTGTGGAGGCCCCTGTGAGCCCGGCTTCGCTGTGAGGGCTGTGACCTTGCTCTCGGCGAGCCCCACGCCGCCTCACTGGGCCTCGTGGGGGCTGGTGTGGGGGCTGACTGGGTGGTCTCTTCCTTCACAGGGAACATCCCCTGCTCCCTCCTGGGCCCCTCAGTCGGTCACTGGCGGGCCCAGAGCCTGCGCCTCCCTGGGGGCCTTCTCCGGCACTGTCCTAGTCTGGCCTCTTGGGGCAGCCGCTGGCCGATCGGGGCCAGACCAACGGGGCTGGCTCCCCACCCTCAGGCACCGGTGCAGGGGTGGCGGGTCTGCTTCTCTGGATGGGAACCCTGCCCCGCGGTGGCCGGGAGCCTGCGCTGCCTTTCACCTGGGACATCAGAGCCCTCAGCCGCATCGTGCAGGCCGGGGCCCCGAGGGGAGCGGCCTAGATGCCCGTGGATGGGAAAGGTGCGGGCCCAGCTGTGGGCTGGGAGGGACCCAGGCCGTCCCACTCGGGGCCGCCTCCTGCTGGCTAAGGTCTGAGAAAACAGCCCCAGAGTGGCTCTGTGGGGCCCTTCTCCTTGGGACCCCGGTGGGGCCGGGGTCAGCCCAGGCCTGGGGGCAGGGGTGGGAGCCGCGGCCTGGGAGCCGGAGGGAGGAACCTTCCCTGGGCGATGGGGGGACCAGGTCCACACTGGCCCGGTGGTGTCTCTCACAGCCGGCCTGCTCCTTGGCAAGGTGCCCTCCCTGTCTCACTCTGCGCGTCTGGCCCACCCCCGCCCTGTGCCCCTGGAGGCCATGTGGGGAGGCAGCGTCCAGCCGGGGTCAGGCCGGGCTGGGTGAGCAGGGGCAGGGCACACGGGGCCCAGGAGGTGTCTGGGACCAGGCGGGCACCATGCGCTTGCCCTGCGGGACTAGAGTTGCCCCGCCGGCTGGCTCCCAGGTGCCCACCTGTCCTGGGTCTGGTGTCCTTCAGGGCCCTGGGGAGCAGCATGGAGCTTTCTGAGTAGGGGGTTTGGGCCCCCTCCCGTGGTCACTGCCACACAGGCTGGGGAGGGGCTGGCAGCCATGACCCTGGAGACGGTGATGTCTGTGTAGTGTGGAGACCCTGGTGTCGGGGACGGGGCACAGAGGCAGTGGGCCTGGCAGGCAGCCTGGGGACCCTGGAGGCTGATCCACACCTCCTCCCTCCTGGGCGCGGGCCTCTCCTGACCCATGTCCCCCGGGGAAGTCAGGTGGGGCTCCCTCTGGGCCTGAGCCCTGCAGGCGTGGGGGCGGGGAAGCCTGGGGAGGCCGAGGTGAAGGGTCCTAAACGAACAGAGGGTCCAGCACCAGTGCCCACCCGCCCTGCCCCCCTCAGGACACCTGGCACTCCCTGAGGTCTGGGGCAGGGGGCCCAGGAGTGCAGTGGCCTCGTTTCCTCCTCTGTCCCAGCCCCAGTCTTCCCCCAGTGCCCCTGGGAGTGCTGTCCTGCTGTCTCAGGGCCCCAGCCCCAGGGTCCCAGGGGAGTCTGGGGCCCTCGGGACCTCCCTGCAGCCCTGGGGTGGGGACCCTGCTCCTAGACGCAGCCCCTGACCGCCACCCCTCACCCCAGCGGGGCACCAAGGGGCCCTGGGGGTGGGGCTGGGCCCTGGAGCCTGCGCCCAGCAAACAGGAAGCTGGAGGGTGACTTCTCCAGACATTGTGCTGCCCGGCGGGACCCAGGCCCCACGTCCACACAGGAAGGGCAGGGCGGGGTGGGCGGGCCCCCCTGGCTGGGCAGGAAGCGCTTCCTCTGGCTGGGCCGGCAGCGGGGGGTGGGGCGGGGGTCCGTGCAGACCCGGAGTCCTTGCACCCCCACTTTATGGTGTGGCTGGGGACACTGAGGCCCAGTTGGGGGACGATCTGTCCACCAGACGGGACAGGGCAATGCTGTGTCCCCTCCCCAGAGTCCCTTGTGGTCTGGCATGAGGGCGGGTGAGGGCACGGGGTTGTGTGAGGTCTCGGGAAGGGCCTTATGGGAGGGGTGGGAACAGAGGGGGGAGCCCGTGGGGAGGGGCCGCCAGAGCCTTTCCGACCAGGCTGAACCCACAGGTGCCCTCCTGGGCCTTCTCCACACAGGCCGGCTCTCAGTGCCACTGGGAAGCCCTCGGGCAGGTCTTCCTCCTTCCCCTCCCCTCCCCCCCTCACCTTCCAAAGGGCCCCCACCCGGAGAAGCAGGGTCAGCAGGCAGCCACCCCCGGCCGCGCCGCGGTGACTGTGTCTATTTCACGGCCGTCTGTCGAAAGCGACTCTTAGGTGGACGGGAAGCTTGTGCACCCCAGGCGGGGGTCCTCAGTCGCCTTGTCCCACGCGAGTGCGGGTGGAGGCCTGTGGTCAGTCAGAGGCCTGCGTTGGGTCCCTCTCATGAGCTGAAGCCCAGGCTGTTCCCGTGTCCCCTCGGCCCGTCCACTGGCTGGCGTCTCGCTCAGGCCTGCCCCCGCCTCCCGTGGCCAACGCCCCCGCCGGCCTGGACTCCTGGGCAGCTGCCGGGCAGCAGGGGTGTAACTTGATACCTCGGAACCGGGGAACGGCGTTACCGCGTTACCGTGGCTGCTGGCGGCCCTTGCAGCTGGCTGGAGTGGAGTTCAAGTCCTGTCCGTCCAGCACAGAGGTGCCTGCCCAGGGCGGCCCAGCCCAGACGAGGTGCCCGCTTCCTGGCCTGGCCCTTCCGCTGTACATGGCTATTCCCTGCCCTCTGGGCTCCCCCTGGACATCAAGCCGCCCTGCGCCTGGGCCTCCTGCGCTGGAGAGTGTGGCCTCAGGGCAGCCGGCCTGGGCCTGTCCCGAGGGGGCTCGGGGCACAGGAACCCCTCATCTCTGAGTAACACCCCCTAGAGGCTGGGGTCTGAGGCCGAGCAGGTCCCCTCGTGGTCACAGACCTCGTAGTCACAGGCCTCGTGCTACCTGAAGGGGAATGTGGGTACAGGAGGTGGCCGCAGTGCTGACAATGTCACAGTAATTGCCAGCATGACCTGGCAGCCTGGCCCAGCCCCGGGGCCAGAGCAGGGGCAGTGACGTCCGAAGAAGCCACAGGGCGGTTCCCGAATGAGGTCACCCCGTACCTGCCTTCACACTGTCATCACCTGGGAAATGCTAGGTCAGCGGGGACACGCCACCTGCCTCCCGGCAGCCAGGCCCCTCTCCTGCCGCCCTGCCACCCTCCTGTCTCCAGGGACGGCCTTCTGCTCAGCCCCAGCAGCTACCACTTCTCCCCGCTGTCCGGGAGGGAAGACGGGGTCCAGGTTAATAACCTGCTTTACCTGCCTCTGAAGCGGCCCCTCTCCTGCCACGGGACCCCTGCACAGCTGGGGGCAGGGACCAGGGTTCTGGGGGCAGGGGGTCGTGCTGGACCCCTGGGGGTGGGTCCTGAGCAGGCCCCCGTCCTGCATCTGATGTCCCCTCCTGCAGAAGGGGGCTCGGCCTGGCTGCCTCTGCCTTGGCCCCAGACGTGGGGGCTGGGCCTCTCTGGTCCCCAGTGAATCCCTCCTGCTCCCCCCACAGTGCAGAGACCAGGCCGTATTTCTTGCTGCCTCTGGGGCGGTGGGAGAGTGGGCCCTCCTGGCAGAGGGGTGATGCTCTAAATCCAGCGCCAACACTGATTTGTGGGCCTGCCCGTGCCGGCGCCGGGCTTGCTGGCATCTTTATGACGCAGGCTGAGCCTCGGCCGCTGCTGGGATGGTGTGGGAGTGATCTACAGCCTGCCCGCCCGCCCGGAGCCAGGCCCGACTCAGGACACGGCTTCTGTTGCTCCAGGAGCCTTAAGATGTAGCTTCAGGGAGGAGTTTTCAGGGGACACATTCATCCGTGGGGGCGTCCCAGCTCCCTGTGTCCAGTGCTGGGCTTAGCCAAGGGGCACAGATGAGAGAGACCCAGGCTTCCTGGGTGTAGGAGGTGATGCCTGTTGGCTGCAGCAGGTGGGCTCGGGGCGCTGGCCTGTGGTCGTTCCACACTGGGATGCTTTTTTCTTTTTTAAATTTTTAGAGAGGGGAAGAGAGGAAAAGAAACATCAGTGTGTGGTTGCTTCTCAAGCGCCCCTTATTGGGGACCTGGCCCACAATGTGGGCATGTGCCCTGACTGGGAATCGAACTGGTGACCTTTCGGTTCTCAGGCTGGTGCTTGATCCACTGAGCTGCACCAGCCAGGCCTCACACTGTGCTTCTGAAAGCAGCTGCCGGGTCCAGCTCCAGTCTGCCTAGGTTCGAATCCTGGCTCTGCCTGCTCACCCAGGAAGGTGTGGCACTGAGGCAACTGGGCGGGGTCGCTGTGCGTGTCTCGTGTTTGGTGGGCACTGCCTCCGTTTCAGTGTCAGGAGCACCATGAGACCCTGCCCCTCCAGGGCGTGCAGGCGCCTCAGTCCTGAGGGTCAAGGCTCAGCCAGGAGCAGGCGGGGCCCAGGGCCCAGTGTGGCCAGCAGGCCGGGCGGGAGGGTGGCGCTCCCGGGCCTGATTTGCTGCACATCACGCTGGTCTGGGGGAGGCTCCGTCCTGGGAAGACTCCAGTGAGGCCTGCGGTTGCTGACGAGCCACGAAGGACAGACCTCGGCAGGAAGCGTGCCTCTCCCAGAAGGCCAGGCACACCCACACCCAGGATCCATGCACACGCACAGACGTGCACACCGTGTATGTGCTCACATGGGTGCACTCACGCATCCACACACACGTGCACATAGGTGCCTCCGGGCACTTGGTGCCCTGGCCCTTTGTCCCCAGAGCAGCTCCGTGCCTGAAGCTGGGCCGGCCAGAGCACCTGGGCCCGGGGGTCAGGGAGCGACTGGGGAGGCAGCTTGAGGTGGGGGAGGGCCAGGTACGGAGGGAGAGAAGGGGGTGGTGGAGGTGGGGAGAGAGGTCCGCCCACCCCACTCCTGCAGGAAATCCCGAGCCACACTCCGGCCTAGGCCCCTGCCCCGCCTTCCTGCCTGACCGCGGGGCTGCCCTGGGTGTCCCCCAGGGCCTGGAGGGAGCTGGGACAACCTCCAGTGCTGAAGGGGGGTGAGGGGCCTTCCTTCAGGTGAAGGAAGGTGTGAGCTCGGAGATGGCAGCTCGCCCAGATGGCAGGCATCCTGCTCTTGGTGCCAATGTATGGGGCGCGAAGGTGGCGCGGGGGCAGGGTGCTTAGACGGTGCAGATGGGCCCACCGCCCGCCTGTGCCGGGCTGCAGGAGGGGGTGGACCGGGTGCTCTCCCCGCTGCCGGGAAGGTGGCCTCCTGCTGCCCCCCTGGAGTCCGGGGCCCGCCCCCTCCCTTCTCCTCCTGTCCGGAAGCCCCTTAGCACCCCCCCAGGCCCGTCCCGCCCCAGGTGTCCCTGCTCTGTTCCTCCGGTGGCCCTCTTCCCTCTACACTCTCCCTCAGGACCACCTCCTTCCTGCTGGCTATTCATGGCCACTCGGGATGCTGGGGCCCCCACACCCCAGATCTTTGGTTCCATCGGCACTTCCATCAGGTCCCTGGACTCCCCAGACCTGCGGGGTCAAGGTGAGGGCCCCCTCTTCCCTGCACACCCTCTCTCACTATGAGACCTTCCCCCATGGTCCCCCCTTCCCCTGCCGACTGGGCCCCACCCCCAGGCTCTCAGCCTCTCTGTCCTGGGGAGGGAAGAGTGGAAGGGTGTCCCTCCGAGGCGTTCAGGCCAGGTGCCCCCTTGTTCACAGAGAACTTTGTCTCGTGAGCCCTGCCTGCTCCTTTCAGCTGGTTCCGGGCCAACACTGTCTGCCTGCTGACCTGCCTCTGACATGGGCCAGCACGATCCCGGGGTGAAGGCCGTGTCTCTGCGTCTCCCACCGGCCACTCTGCCTGGTGTGGACCCCCCCACTTATGGACTGCCTGGCCACAGCCCAGACCCGGTGTCCAGGGTGGGGAGCGAGGAGGTGGGCGAAGCGGGAGGCTGGACTGTGGGGCTGCCAGCCGTGTTTGGGGCTTCAGGTGGCCCAGGGGACATGGATGGCCATAGGCGGACACTGTGGGTGGAGCCGGGAATCTGTCCTTCACTCGGTGGGCCCGGAGGTGCGGAGGTGGGGGCTGTGCTGGGAGCTGCCCCTCCCCAAGCAGGAGTGGCCGAGTTTGCGGGGCCTCTTGTGAGCTGTTGTGAAGCACACTTGTCCTGAAACGCCGTACGTAGAAGAAGGCGACCCGGTTCTGTCCGCTTCCGGGTGCAACAGGCTGAGGGGACCCCAGCCCAAGGGGCTGACTGAAGGGGCTCCTGGCGAGTGAGTAAAATGGCCCCCGGTTCGCCCCGGGGCGAGAGAGACGGGGCAGCAGTGGCCACACCCAGACTCTGTCCTCATCTGCCCAGTGTCCCGGATGGCGGCTGCGGTGTGGGCGGTGCACCCTCCAGGGGCGACCCTGCAGGGCTTAGTGTCGATGTGCTCTGGTGTGACTTGCGTGCACGTCCCTGGCAGTGGTGTTACAGCAGACCGTGTGTGTGTGCTGTTCCTCTTCACCAACGCATCTTGGGCCAGGCGGGAGGAAGAGAGAAGATGGGGTGGGGGGTGGCTAATCAGGGACAGAACTTGCCAAGGAGAAGGGCCAAGAGGTGGGGGAGCAGGCGGGGAGCCAGGGCCCTGGAGCTGGGCAGCGGTGGCATTTCCTGTGTGGACAGAGTGGGGCTTGCTCTGTCCGGTTTCCCTCCAGGCCATCTCTGTCCATCCCTCATCCTTTGGTGTGACAGGGGACAGCCACCAGGACCCCTTTATGGGCACCTGCCCCCCAACAGGCTGCCTGCCTTTGCCTGTCCCCACCGGGCCAGGCACCCCCACTGGGCACCCTGCGAGGAGTGGGCGTCTGGCGTGAGCGTCCTCTGCACAGCTATAACCCGCGTGTCAGTGTGGAGCGGGCAGCACCCAAGGGCTCTGACTCTGGGGGTCACACAGGCCCCCGCTCGCCTGGAGTCGGGTACCTGGAGGGCGAGCGAGGTGTGCGAGGCGTCACACTGTGGCGGAGCCCCCGGGGCACCAAGGGGAACCTGAGCCACAGGAGGGGGGCAAACAGACAGGCAGGGCAGGGCCGGGCGTCGCTGTCCGGGCGGGTAACACAGGCCGGGTGCTGGCCCTGCGCCTGGTGGGGCTCCGCCTCTACCGCGCTGGAAGGGCCGCAGGGCCGAGCTGGGAGCCTTCTGTCCTTCCCTTGCCGAAGAGAGGGCGCGGCTGCTGTTTCCATGCCTGCCTTTCATTCATTCATTCATTCATTCATTCATTTGCTGGTGCGACCCTTGCCCTCCTGGGGCCACGCCCCCGCCCGGTGCCCGCCCACCTAGCCGCCCTCGCTTCCCCTCCGGGGTCCACAGACACCCAGTCGGACTCTCCTGCTTCCTACCCGCGCAGCTCTGCGCCCTGCAGCCTGCCGCGACTCGCCTCATCCCCACTTGTCCCTGCAGCCATTGGCTCAGTGAGCCTTCCGTCCTGTCCTCCGGTCCTTCCGTCACCCACCAGCCGACTCACTCCCCCATCAGTGTATTCATTCACCCACCCGTTCACCCCCTACCCCACTCCCGTCTCACCTGACGGCACTTAGAGCTACTTGGCGCTGGGGCTGGACTGGGCTGCGCCCCGGTGTGAGGCATCCCGGCCCTTGGAGCCCCTTGGCCCACCGGAGGAGCGTGTGTGGGAAGGGTGATCGCAGGGTCTGCGTGGACCACAAGGTGCTCAGGCCTCCTGTGCGCACGGAGCAGGGTTGGGCTCTGCCCCCCCCCCACCTCACCGCACCGCAAGGAGAAGCAGGGGTGAGTCCCCAGTGGGTGGTGACTGTGGCTTCCTGTGTGGTCAGCTGAGGCTGCATTTGAGGGGGTCCCGGCCCGAAGCCCGCCTGCCAGCTGCCCAGCTGGCCGGGCAGGCCCAGGGGGAGGACCAGCCCAAGGCCACTCAGAGAGCCGGGCCCTGGGTGCCACCCTCTGCCCAGAAGGCCAAGAGCTGGCTGCCACTTTCTACTCAGAACAGATGTCCCTGGTCCCTGAAGGAGCCTGACGTGGTGACTGTGTCCTGGGCTCCCTGCCAGGTCCTGGAGGCCTGGCACTGAGTCAGCCTCCCCTACGCGGAGGCCGGGCGCTCAGAGCGGCTGGGTCAGCCGCAGAGGGGCTGCCAGCGTGGGCGACCCTGGGCCTGGCTCTGCCACCTGGTGTGTGACCTTGGGCGAGTCCCCCAACCTCCCTGAGTCCCGGTTTGCTCACCTGTCCCGTGGGGGTGGTGACCACGGGTTTGTGTGCTCACGGGTTTGTGACTCTGTGTGTGTGTGTGTGTGTGTGTGTGTGTGTGTGTGCGCGAGCTGGCGGCTGCCCTCCGGCCTGCGGGACCAGAGTCCATGGGCGGGGCCGGCCAGGCAGTCGGGCACAGTGGCCTGGCCGCAGGCTGAGCTGGCTGGGGCACCGGCAACCTGGCCCCGCGCGGGGTCCCGCCTGCCCTCGCAGGGCCTGCGGAGGGGGGGTGGGAGCCCGGCGCCATCTGTCTCCCTGTGATTTGTTGGGAAGCCGCCGTGTAACTGGTCCTGAATCATGTCCGGGTGTCACGCACGCGTCTTGAACAGACTTCTTCCTAAATTATCTTTTGTGATCCCCGGTGACTTGGCGGCGGGGGCGTGTGTGCCCACCCTCCTCGGCGGTGTGCGGCGGCGGGCGAGGCGTCAATTATTGACACACGGCCCCCTCCTCGCCGCCTCCCGTGGACACTCACGGTCCAGCCCCTCGGCAAACATTGATTCTGACCCGAGTTGCTGCCTCCCCTTAACGTCACTATAATGAGGGATAAAAATCCAATTGCCGCTGCCGAAACTCAATCATTCTTGTGCTCGTTCCTCATCGATCTTTCTGTCCCCAGGTTTTACCATAAATTATTCTATTCAATTAAGTAAACTCGCACATAATGGCGTTTCGCAAACTGAATAATTTATTGACTGTGTTTGGCAAAAGGCTGGTTTGGGGTGGGCTGGGGAAGGGGGGGATTTGTCTGGGCAGAGGCGGGGGGCACGGTTGCCTCTGTCCCGGCTCCCCCCAGGGGCTCCAGGGCGGTGGGGGCAGAGCACGGAGCACGGAGGGGGAGGAAGCTTTGGGGGCTGGGCCCAGGTGGGTTTCTGGAGGCGAGGGGGGCAGCGGGAGGGAGGGGCCGTTTGGACCGAAGGCCTGGGGTGGGGTTCTGGCAGCAGGCTGAGGAGCCCGGAGCCTGACCGCCTTACTCCTCGGTACAGGGCGTCGGCGTGGTTGGCTCGTCACTGCGACCGTGCCCAGACCCGTCGGCTCAGACAGCAGGCGTGTGCCCTGCGCAGCAGAGGCTGGAAGTTGGGGATGGTGGTGCCGGCGGGGTGGACCGCCCTGTCCTTCTGTCCGTGGCCTGTGCACGTGACCCCTGGTGCCTCTCTGTTCAGACCTCCTCCCTCAGAGCCTCCCAGGGGCGGGGCCCCGGCTCTGCCGCACCCCAGGGCTGTCGTCACCTGTTTCTCTCCTTGAGATGGAATTGGGGGTCCCCCCCTCAAGAGCACAAGGCCGGAGGAGGGTGTGGGAGGGCCCTGAGGTGCAGAAAGTGCTGGAAGGCGTGGAGGTGTGTGGGGCGTGGCAGCCCCATGTGGTTGGTGGGTGGGGGGTGGAGCGGTTGGGGGTCTATCGAAGGGCAGGGTGGTGCTTCAGCCTTTCTGGGAGGTGCCTTCCCTGCCCCCCTTTTCTACCGAGAGAGTCCAGCCCCACAAGACAGGCCATCTGAGGCCAGAGAGGACAGGGACCTGCGGAACCCAGGCAGCGAACCAGGCCCCTGCTGCAGCCGGTAGGCGGGGAAGGCGGCGGGGCGGGGGGACGCCTGCAGCCCTGCCTGTCTCCTCCTGGGAGGGGGATAATTAGGGTTAATCGCTCCTGGACCAGCCCTGCCCAGGCCCTCAGCAAGGCTGCTGGTGCTAATCATGGACATGATGTGCCTGGGCTGGTGCGTCTCCGGCCTGGGGGGCTGCCCTGCACCTCCCCACACAGACGGAGCCCCTGCAGGGAGGAGTGTGCAGGGGGGACCTGTCGCTGCCCGTGGGAGGGTCGAAGGAGCCGAGTGAGTGTGTGACGAGGCCTGGGGGGGGGGGAGATCCCACTGGGCTGTGGGCGGGGTAGGGGAAGGGGCCGTCCCCTCCTGCAGGCAGAGGCCCCCGCTCTGTGCCGCGGGGCAGCTCCAGTCCTGGCCCCCTTGGGCCCTGTGCCCAGGCCGCCGGGGGCCGGGGACTCGGCGAGCTTCCCGAGCACACGTTCAGGGGCACGTGCCGTGCCACAAGCCGCTCAGGCTGACAGACGTCGGTGAGACGCTAATTACGCAAACATGGGGTCCTGGGACCGCGCTTCTCCCAGACGCAAACAGGTGACGGGAGTGAAGCTCCCTCTCTGGGGCCCCGCTCGGCCCGCGGCCCCCTCCCCGTGCGGTTCCCAGACAATCGCTGGCCACGGCGAGTGTGCAGGTGGCCCTTCCCGACCTGTGTGTGGCCGTCCCCACCCTGGCTCCCTGTGTGGCCCCAGCCAGAAGGGTCCCGCGCTGTCTTTTGCGTTGTCACCTACTGCTGGGACAGATGTCCCTGTGGCCACCGGCTCTGCTCTGGAGTGAGTGGGGCGGGGCCAGTTCCCGCCCTTTGCGTACAGTGCCGTGTGGCTGGGCCGTGGCCCGTTGTCTCACTGTGTAGGATGCAGCCCGGGTCCCGGGTGCCAGGCCCACGGGGGGGGGGGGTTAGGGGCCCAGGGACGCGGATGTCTGCCGCTGTTTCTGTATTGGTTGGGTTTTCCACAAGGGCCTCCAGCTGTTTAGAAGCAGACAAAAACAACTTAAAATACCCAAGTGTAAGGAATCACATCTCAGGATTGGATTTGTAGGAGGTTTTGTCTCTGACGCCCGGGAACCTGGCCGTGGGTGCAGGGCCGGCGGGGGCAGCCCCCAGACCCTGGTGGGCAGCCGTGGCTACAAGCCCCACTCTGGCCTCAGACCTGAAGCCACAGGTGGACGACGGACGGACACAGGGTGCCGTGAGGGGCTGGGTGGTGACCAGGCTGGAAGGGCCAGCTGCCAGGCGCTGAGATGGCCGCATACCTGCTGACCCGAGGAGTGGTCTGCGCCCCCAGCCCTGCCGACCCTCAGGTCAGCTCGGGAACACCGCACTGGGACGGCGTGTCTGTGACGGTGTATTAAGTGGAGCGGGGGCCCCGACACCCACCGCCCGGCGTGGAGAGGCGAGCCAGTGCTGCCGATGCCGACGTCCAGCTCTTCCTTCGTGGACTCAATCACACGGCAGACTCAGGCCCACGGATGCAGCACCGGGCAGGCTGGCCTCGTCCCTGGGCTTTGCAGGAGCAAACACTCCTGGTGTCCCCGGTGCAGGGGGCACAGGGGCAAAGCCCGGGCTGCTCAGGGGTGGGGGTGCTCCACGCACCCCAGCCTCTGCCTTCCTCTGGGTACGGGCCAAGGAGGCAAATTCCTGGGGAAGTGTTTGTTTTAGGCGTGCAAAGGCTGTCTGGGAGGGGTGGCCCTGACGGGCATCACCTGGCTCAACCTGGCCCGTGATGCCGGGGCTGGGGGAGCTGAGAGACATTCCTGGTTCTGAGCTGGCTGGGTGGAAGGCCGGGGCCCCAGCATGGAGAGCGGGGCTCAGCGAGGGGGCGCTGGGCGTGGACTCCTGTGGAGATGGAGGCCCAAAGGCAGTGGGCTTATGGGGCGATGATCTGAGAGTCAGGGGTCTGAGCCGGGCAGGGGCCCTGGTGTGGGGGAGCCAGGCCGGTGGACAGAGCAGGAAGCCACAGATTCTGGAATTCTGTCTCCTCCCTTTGCAACTTAGGAGGAAGGGGCTTAGGGACCAGTGGGCCAGACCACAGCCATCGTCAGGGGTGAGGTAAGCAGGCCGGTGTCAGCCGCGGTAACCAGGGCAACAGGCAGAGGACGGGTGAGGGCTGGCCCCTACGTCACAGACCCCCTGGGTGTGTGGCCAGCCCGCAGGTCAGCATGCCAGCCTCCCAGCGGGCAGGCAGCTGCATTGTGCCCGGCTGGTCGCTCCTGGGCCTGGAGCTGGGGGGCGGTCTCCAGAGAGCACCAGGATGGACTTCCAGGGCAAAAGATTAAGTCGTTCATGGCCATCTAGCCCCGGCAAAGCCGTTAAGTGAATTTTACTGGGGGATCAATTGCCTAATAGCTTCTGGGCTGGCTGGTGGCCCAGCCATTCTCCCCACGCCCCCCACGGGGGCCCCTGCTGTGTGGCTTTTGTTCCACGGGAGGGAGGGGTCTCGGGGGCCGCAGCCCAGGAGGTGATTCAAGGGGACCTCCTGGCCGGAAAGATCATTAAAGAAAAATGGGTCTTGGGCCATCTTTTGGTTTTTCCATTAAATCCTGTTGGTTTCCATTTCAGGAAATGGCTTTCTAATCCTATTTGACATGCCTGTAAGCCCCAGATAAAACCAGGACATTTGCATGGGGGGGGGGTAGTGCCGAGCAGCAGCCCCAAGAAGATAACACTGGGCTCTGAGTGCGCCCCTGCTTCCGAGTCGCGGCTCTCACACGGGGGCTTCAATACTCAGAACCAGGTAGGGCTCCCCTCTCCGCCGACTTGCACAGACCGGCTGCAGTTAGCGAGATTGAATTTGTCAGCTTGTCTCCGCATTAATGGAGGATCAATTATGCGTGCGAAGAGGGACGGGTGGCCTTTGTCTGGCCGAGCGAGGCCGTTGGGGCGGCAGTGGACGCAATTAACAGGTTAACATCACGCTTGGCCCACGGCTCCGGCTGCCCGTTAGCTCAGGGACGCCGACTTTGGGGGCGCACGGGACCGTGGCCCACGGAGCTGCCGGGCAAGGCAGGGGGTGCTCGGTCCCCATGCTCCCTCAGTCCGTGTGGGGACCCTGCATGGGGGGGACACGTGCAGGTCACACGGGGGGTCAGGGTGGGGCCGGCCCAGGGTGTTGACCCGGGGCTCTGTCTCCTGTGTACCCTGGAAAGCCGGGTGTCGACGGGCCGCTCTCAGAACCTGAGGCCGAGCTGGGGCCACCAAGCTGGTGGCAGTAGCTGCTGGCAGGTGGGGTTGGGAGCCCCCGGGCTCCCAGGCTGTGCCCAGGCCTCGGGGAGCTGGGCCCTGTGAGCCAGGTGGGCCCCGGTGACCAGTCAGCGCCTGGTCTGCACCCAGCTCACTCTCCCCACAGCATCCTGGGGCGCCTGGTGGCCCCGCCCCACGTGGAGGCAGGGTGTCTGTTCCTGCTGGGGCTGGGTGGGGGTGTCGGTGTGGGGGTGACCTCAGAGGGATGCGTCTCTGCCCCGAGAGACTGGGCCCTGGGCAGGGGCACCCGGGATGGAGAAAGTTCTAGAAACAGTAAGGAAGGCACTTGGCAAAGAAGGCACACATGCGCCCCAGGGTCTCCTGTCCTTGGTTCCCTCCTGGCCTCTTGGCAGAGGCTGGGACTCTCGCCCCTCGGTGGCCCCCACGCCCCGCCCACCAGATGGTCACCCAGGGGCTGGAGGGCCCCAGAGTGTGGCCAGGCAGAGGGAGGGTCTGCGGCCGCAGGGGCACAGCCGGCCGGGTGCCGGGATCCACACCGACCACAGCGGGGCCTGGCATGCGGCCGGGTCACCAGACACCCAGACACCTGGGGTGGCACTGGGGTTGGGGCTCTCCTCGGTCCCCCAGAGAGCAGCTGGGACGATGGCACCGGACAGTGAAGCCGGGCTCAGAGGTCGGCTGGTGGCTGGACGCCGCGGGGGGGCAGCGAGAAGGCCGTGCAGACCCGCCTGGTTCCCATCTCCTCGCCTCCCCTGCGGGGCGCGTGCGGGCCCTGCCCTGGGCCGTGGCACCACAGGGCACTGTCTTCTCGGGCCTCTGCCCCTCAGAGCCCTCTATCAGTCCGTCTGCCGGGCCCTTTACGGTGGCCCAGCCTGCTCTGTGTGGGGAAGGTGGGGGGCTGTGAGCAGCGCCGGTCCCACCAGGTTGGGGGTCGGAGACCCCCCGGAGGCCTGGGAGGGGCCCTGGGGGCGGCGAGGCTGGACCTCCACCCCTGGAAAGCTGACCAGCCCAGTAGCCGGTCTGCCCGCCCCGGCTCAGTGGGGCCCCCGCCGGCCGCCCCTCCTCTGTCCACAGCCCGACAGAGACGGTGGGGACCGTGAGCCTCCTCCTGTTCCGACTGAAGCGATCTCCATAGAAACCCAGTGAGGTCTAATTAGACACAAGCAAGTGCTTCCCAAACGCATTTTAATTACAGCTCTGCTGAAAGGGGTGTCAGACTGAGGGCTCGACGGCTGTGGGCGCCTCTGCCTCCCAGCAGCCCCCTCGTCCCTGGCGCTGTCCTGTGCGCTGGACCCGTTGGGACCTCAGAAACTCACGGGGAGGGTTCCCCTTCTGCCCACAGGGGCCGGGGCCCTGGGGCTCAGGGAGCAGGGGTGGGGCCCTGGGGTGTGCAGAGCAGAGTCTTGATTCTAGGAAGCAGGGTTTGCAGGGGTGCCGGGCAAGGACCCCAGGAAATGCCAGGGCCAAGTGGCTGGGCACCCGTGGGGTGGGTCCGGGCTACCTGGTCAGAGCCTGGTGGCCGGCCAGGTGGCCAGCCTGCATGGGGCCAGAGGCCTGCACTCTCCTGAGGCTGGTCTCCTTCCTGCGTGGGGTCTCCAGGGCGTCACTGGAGAAATGACCCCCTCAGTTCATGCCCAGGGTCCCTTCCCTGCAGGCGGGGTGCCCAGTCCCCAGGCCTGGGGGTGGCTCCCCGCGCCGCCGTGATGCCCACTGTCCCGGCTGGGGTCCCGGGGAGAGCAGGCCCTGTGGGAGGCAGAGTGCACTGTGGAGAGACGGCTCAGAAACGCCATCGGCTTGGCAGTCGCCTTTCCAGGGCCCAGATCCCAGGCTCCGCCTCCCCGGTGCGCCTGGCCCCTGCTGCCTCGGCTGGCGGACAGGACGTGCTGGGCTGCCCTCCGGGCCCCGGCGGAACCCAGGCGGACTTCCACTTCGTGACCCTCAGCGAGATCACGTCTGCACAGGCCCTTTTACCGCAAGTCACGCCCTCCAGTTTGGGGCGGGGGCCGCCACCCAGCTTTGGGGCCACTGTGTCCCCCCGAAAGACGGTGCGATTTCCCTTCCGGTCTCTGCGGGAGCTCGGAGTCCCAGTCCCCCCTTTCTCTGTGAACGACCCCTGTCCCGACGAGGTCCTCGGCTGGGACTTTCCAGCACATTCTCCGGCCTGTTTGGCTGGAGGTCGCGCTCCCCTGCCTGCCGGTGCCATTCTCTCCTGCTGGTTGAACCCGGCCAGTGCAGTGGCCAGTACGTACCTGTGGGCAGCTCTGTCCCAGGAGTGTGTGGGCGTGGCCCTGAGGTGTGGTGGTTTGTGGCCACGGCGCTGGGGGCGGGGCAGAGGGTTCATGGAAACGCTACGTCCCAGCCTTCCGCGCCCCTCCTGCTGGGCTGCCTCTGGACGCCTCCTCGGAATGAACCGGGGAAGGGGGCTGGTACTCCCGCCCCCAGTGCGGGGGCCACAGGATAAGGGGCGGAGTGGGCTGCCAGCGGCACCCCATCTCGGTCAGCGGGCTCACGGGGCCTGAGTTAGCTGTGGCACAGTGGATGGAGGGGCACTGCTCTCCTGGTCCCTGGGGGGCCCAGCTCTGCCTCCGAAGCCCCCTGCACTAGGCTAACCAGGGCTGGGGCGGGGGAGGGAGGTGGGAATGGGTGGGGACCAGCTTGGACCTGCTGGGTCAGTGACGACTTGGGAGAGTGGGGGGCGGGGCAAGGCCAAGGCCGGGAGGGGGCGAGAGGGGGGTGCTGCCCATCTCCTTCCGGCCGCCCCCGTGGGCCTCACCGCTCTGACCACTGAGCCCGGGCAAGAGCCTGGGCTCTCTGCAGGGCGGAGCCGCCCAGGGCAGCTCACTGAGGGTGTGCCGCTGTGTGCAGTCACTCAGCCCCGGCCTCCCTGGCAGCCGAGGGGCCGAAGGGCCTGTCGTGGGGGCCCTTCCAGCGCAGGACCCGGAGTCAGGGGCGGGCAGCAAGACCCTTGTCTTTCTTGCTTCCAGGCCCTGGGGGGGGGTGGAGAGATGCCGCCAGCCAGCCTGCCCCCCGACCGTCAGCCCCATGACTCACATCTGCAGCCCTGCTGGGCCCCACATTGCGGTGACCCCTGACTGAATACACAGGGAGGCTGGGGACCCGGGGAGCCCCCAGAGCCCTGTGCTTCTCTGGGGAGGTGTTGGCCCCTCTCCCTCCTGCCTGGGTCCCTGCCGCCCTGAGGGCCTGTTCCACCCCGAGGAGGCACCCACCCCGCTGTGGTTCATGTGGTGGGGACCCCACTGTCCCACCCTGGTGGCGGGACAGAGGCCCCCATGCCCTGGCCCCCCTCAGTCAGGGAGCGTGCCTCCCTGGCCCCGTGGGCAGGGCCCGGTCTGTCCTGACCCTTGGGAGAGCCCCGGACTCGGTCCCCACACCTTGTACCCTGTCACCATCGGGGTGTCTGCTGGGAAATGGGCCGGCCATGGCGGCTTCGATGTGGACGGGACATCCTGGCCGGGACGGCTGTGTGTGGATGCCGCAGGTCTGTGGGAAGCCACCTTGAAAGGCTTCCTACAGAGTCTCTCTGCGGTGAAGGGTGGCAGGAGGCACCAAGTCCTGGGGGGTCACCCTGCGGGGGCCTGCGGTCCAGCAGGTGCTGGTCTGCAAACCGGCCGGTCTCAGCCAGGAGCGGAGGTGGGGGTGGCGGGTCAGACGCCGGCTGGTCTGTCTGTGGGGGACACGGCACAAGCACAGCAGGTGCCCGGGGCCGCCTTCGGGGATACCCCGGGCTGTCGGAACGTTCCAGAAAGGGCCTTCCTGCTGCCCTAACGGTCCCACCTTCCTGTCTCACCTTCTCAAGGGCTGGAGAGCCCTTCCCACCCATTGGGAGGACTTCCCAGTCCTTGACAATCGGACCATGACTGTCCCTTCCTCTTTAACTCCGCTCTTTGAGGTCGCACGGGGTTCGAGGGGTGGGGGCAGAGCAGGCTCGTGCTGTGAGCTCGAGAAACAGCTCATTTCCGTAGCGTTGTTTGTTAGGTACAGACCCCCGCAAAACAACGTGTGCCGCTCCCCGCCCCCCCGTCCATGTCGCCACTGAGCCGTGGACATTTGCTGGGCAAACTGTTTTAAGGTAAAAACCAAAAAGTCATTCCTGACTGGTGTGGCTCAGTGGATTGAGTGCTGGCCTGTGAGCCACAAGGTCTCTGGTTCGATTCCCAGTCAGGGCACATGCTTGGGTTGCAGGCCAGGTCCCCAGTAGGGGGCGTGCAAGGGGCAACCACACATCGATGTTTCTCTCCCTCTTTCTCCCTCCCTTGCCCTGTCTAAAAATAAAATCTTTGAAAGACGTCAAATGCTTCCATTGAAAATAAATAACAGTGAGACGGCCGCAGGCAGCAAAGCCATAATTCAGAGCCCGGCGAGTGGGGTCTGTGTCCCTGGAGGTGGCCCCCTGGCGATGCCAGGCCTGCCCTCGTTATCTCAGCCCTGCCCGGGAAGGTCAGTGCCCGATCTGCACACCGCTTTTATCAATATTTAATGACAGGCTGCAGGACGCTGTCGGTGGCAAATCCGTCCACTGCCCCTTCTAATGTGACAGCCACAGAGGTCTCGGCAGGTGCCGGAGCTCCCCGGTCACCCCCTCGCTGCCGCCATGGCGGCCAGCGATTGGCCAGGCCAGCATCTGGCCCCGAGTCTCGGAGCAGGGAGCGTGGTGATGAATTCTAACAAAGCAGCGGGCTGGTGGCCAGCACTCAGGGCCCTGCAGTGTCTGGGCGGCCGTGGCCGGGGGGCTGGGCAGGGCCGGCAGCCGGGTGCCGGCTGGAGAGGCTCCCCCGCCCCCCGACCCCGGGGAGCACTTGGCGGGAGGAGGGTCCCCACGGCCCCCGGGCTCTGGGCGAGGCTCTGCCGGAAGGAGCACTTTCTCTGGCCAGGCCCCCCACCCCGGGCCCTGGCACACACCAGGGCTGCACACAGGTCCCTTTGCAGGCGTCCCCACATGGGGACCGCCCTGTAGACCCCCCCAAACACAGCCCCTCCCGGTCACATCCTGTGCAGGGGGCCAAAGCTGGAGACCCAGGGCTGTCGTGGATGAGGCTCCGGATCAGGGACAAACGTCAGCATCCGCATCGGGCCTCATCCTGGGTGAACCTGGGTGATGCCTGCCTCCTGGCTCCAGTGGGTGTCGGCCCCTCGGGTGGTGGGGGAGCCCCTCCCTTGAGCCCTCCACCTGGTCCACTGCCCTGGCGCCCCTGTTCTCAGACCCCCCAGGAGGAAGTTGGATGAAGCTGAGGCTGATGGTTCACTGCACCGATGGGTCTCCACGGACTGGGGGAGCGGCTACGCCGCAGGGGCCCAGCGGGGGCTGCACGCCTCGTCTCCCCTCCAGGAGCGAAGGCCCCTGGGACTCGAAGTCACTTCATAATGAAGCTGCAGTTATGCCGCACGTGAACCCCGAAGGCCGTGGGGACAGCCTCAGGCGCACATGTGCACAGGCTGAGGTCCCCTTCCTGGGGCCCGGGCTCCCTCCCCCGCCTGCCAGCACCCCTCTGCCCCAGGGGAGGCATGGAGGCCGGGTGAGGACCAGTCCTGGCTCCGGGTGCGAGCTGTAGAGTCCCCCCTGGTCGCTGAGTGACCCAGCCCTGCCTTGCCAGGTGCACGTTTGACCTGGAAACGCTGGGATCCCCACCAGGCAGGAGGCAGGAGCAGGCTTGGGCAGGCCCTTGGGGCCCAGGTGTCCCGCCCACCCCTTCCCCATGGGGCCCACTGGGGGCACTTCAGGGAGGGGTCTGAGAAGCCGGAGGGGTCTGCAGATGGCTGAGGGGGTCCCTGGTGAAATCACCCCTCCCCAGACCCCTCCCCCACCCCAGCCTGGGGAGGAGGACACTTGAGGCCCCGGTCAGTCTGACCTTGCTGTGTGACCTTGAGCAAGGCTCCAGACCTTCCTTGACCGAGTAGGGCTGAGGGGGAAGTCACCTGACCTTCACCGATGGACAGCAGTGTGCAGCTTCCCTGGGGGCCTCTGCCCACCATCATCCTGGCTCGGTTCCCCCTGGGACCAGGGCTCTGTGGCCGCTGGGCAGGCGGCTTCAGACGCTCGTCTGAGCCTCGGTCTCCTCACCTGGGAACTGGGTTAATGCTCATGATTCAGGGCCATGGTGGGGTCACACGGGATCCCCCCAAACTTCACATCCCATCGATGTGTCCTCAACACCACTGTTGTCGTGGGCAACCCGGGTGCTCATGTCCCTGCGACCTCTGTACCACCTCCCCGGGGCACCCCCGCAGGCTGCCCCGTGACCACACAGTGACTTACCGTGTCCCAGGCTGCCTCCCCGAATGCAGACGGCCCTTGTCCTGTTGACTCGTTCGCTCTGCAGGGCTGGTGCGTCCCAGGGGGGTGAGGGAAACTTCTCCCGTTCGGTGCGGTGGCAGGAGCCCAGGTGAGCAGGGTGCTTCGTGCCAGTGGTGACAGGCGCCGGGCGGGGTCCTTGGCTTCTTCCCAGACCAGGGGAGGCGGCCTTTGTGCAGGCCCCTCAGGGTGCCCGGGCAGGGGTCTGACGGGAGGTCCCGTAGGGCTGAGGCAGACACAGCTGTGCTCATCTGGTCCTTGCAAACGACATGTTTCTGTTAGAACAGGCCTGCTCACTGTTCGGTGAGAACCGACCCACTGCCGCCATTGCTGCCTGCAGTCTCCACACCTGAGAGTGCGGGTTCCCCGCAAAGGGAGGCCAGGACCCCAGGGACCCCGATGGGGACCTCGATGGGGACCGTGCGTCTCCTGTGTGCTGGGTGCCAGGCTGGGAGACAGTGCTGAGACCCTGGGGACGCCTGTGGCTGGGTCCCGTGAGGCCCAAAGCTTCTGCAATTTGGCTGGGGGCAGGGGGCGTTCAGGAAAAGAAAAGACACATTAGTTCCAGGGCCTGGCGAGAACCTGTGTGAGTGAAGGGCGGGGTGGACCACCCTGCAGGGCTGTCTGCCCGGAAGGGCCCTTGAAGTCCATCCTGAGGGACAAGGACAGAAGCGCTCACGGTGGCCGGAGCTGAGGGATTTCCTGAACCGGACCTGAGCACCGCGCGGGACCCGAGGGTGGCAGGGTCCCTGGACCAGAAGTTCCTGAAGTCCCCAAGGCCCTGGCTCCATCCCCTTGCCATGGGCAGGGGCCAGGCCTGGGGGTTCAGCCAGCTAGTGGAGACCGGCCTTGGCAGCCACCGTGTGCAGGCACCGTGCCAGGCCTCCCGAGTGTGAAACCCCCACCCACCATAAGGGCGGCGCTGTTTGTTCCTTTATGGAGGATTAAACAGAGGTCGCTGGGTTCCAGTTCCTGGCAGAAGTTCTTGCCCTGAACAGACAGAGCTGGGACTAGAACCAGCTCTGTCTTCTCCCGAGCCCGGCCTCTGCCCCTGGTGCTGCCCTGACCTGCCCCTGGTGCCTGGAGATTCTCGTTCCAGGACTTTGACTGGGGGCCCTCGAAGAGGCAGCAAGCAGGTCAGGCCCACGATGACACTGAGACAAGGCAGGGGCAGCGGCCCGGGGGGGGACCAGGGGGCCCTCGTCTGTGGGGACAGCCCGCAGCCATGGGTGGGCCGCTGTGGGGCTGCAGGGACGAGACAGGTGGCAGGGTGCTGGGGAGACGTGGCCGACACCCTTCCAGGTGCCGTCCTGGGGCCTCCACGGTGCTGCCGTGCACAGACCCTCCGACTGCAGCCACTGTGAGGGGGGCCCGGCCACCCTCACCCTGACCCTGGGCAGGAGCCGCCCCTGGCCTGGGCCTCCGGCTCGCTCCTCAGTGCCCGGCTGGCCAGGTGTAGTCCATGGGGTGCTGAGGGCTCCCGCTGAGCCCGAGACCACAGTTAGAGTGGACCGTGCAGGGGGCCGTCCTCTGGCACACTGAGGGGGACAATGGGACACATGGGGAGGTGGTGGGCTGTCCTGGGATGGACCTCGTGCTTGCTAAAGGGGGATCGGCCCTGTCCCTGTGGGGTGTGTCCCCACGGAGCCCCGCCCTGCCGGTTGGGGTCCTTGCTTTCTCTCCCACCTCGGCCTGTTAGTCGGCCGATGCCTCCACGGGGATCTGACTGTGTTTCACGGGGGAGGTGGGGGGACCCGGCTCTGGGTTCTGTGGGGCTGCTACTCGCTCACCGGGTGGCGAGGGAGTTGCAGTCCCGGCTGCCTGGTATGTGTGGTACCGGATGGACTTCCAGCTTGCGGCGGGGCCCAGAGCCGGGGCGAGGTGCTCTGTGCAGGCCGCGGGCGGCACCCATTGGCCCTGAACTCCATGGTGGCCTGCAGGGGCACCTCCAGGTGGAGGGGGCCTGCCAGCCCGGTCCCTGGGGCTGTGACAGTGTGTCTGTCAGTGTGACATCTTCCGTGTTACAGGGCTGGAAGCAGTGTCTCCTGTGGACATGGATGAAGGTGGCCATGCCGGCTGTCCTGGGGGCCAGTCATAGGCCCTTCAAGTCGGTCTGTCCTCCTGCTCACAGCAGCCCGTGAGGCAGGTGTCCGATGGGCAACCGTGGCACAGGGGGCCGGGGACCCACCCCAGGGGCCTGGCCTGGGACGCCCCGCTGCCTTTTCCTCAGCCCTTACAGTGGAAGGTCATGGCTTTGCACTTGGGTGGCCCCCTCCTCTCTGCCCCTTTGTGTGTCTGTGACGAGGGAGCCACCTTCTAGGAGCCTAATGGGGCTTTTGTTCCCAGCCTGGAGATCTGATCGTGGTGATTCCACGGTTGCATGTCTCTGTTTACCCCCAGTTCAGCCGCCAATGGGCGAGGCGGACGGTCAGCGCCAGGCTTGATAAATGGGACAAGGGGCCAAAAGGGGAGAGAAACGCTGTGCCTGTTACTGCAGACAAAGCCGGTGGGCGGCAGCCCCTCCCTGCGACGCGGCCTCGCTGCAGTCAGGGCCTTTCAAAAGGCCCCCAGCTACTGGGGCGGAGGGGCCCCCAGGAGCTCGCTGGCCACAGGAGAGAGTGGACAGGTGTCAGAGGCGAGGGGGGAGAAGAGGTGATCAATGGGGTCGATCGACTTGCTCCGGAGCAATGAGGGGATGAGGCTGGAGAGGATGTGGGGCCCCGGGAACAGAGGCTTAGCAGGTCTTTTGTGTCTGGGGGCCGGGGCGGGAGTGAGCGCCTGGCTCTGTCGGGCAGGCGAGCTGGTCGGTATTAGAAATGCTAATAAGCGGGTGGGGCGGGGTGGGAGGGAGGCCTTACCCACCGCAGGGCTTGCTGGCTGTCCCAGGAGGGTGCGGGGCGAGGCCTGGCCCGAGCTCTCTGTGGGCCTGGAAGTCTGGCAGGCGCAAGGGACAGGAGCCATGAGGCCGCCCAAGCACCTCCCGGCTGCCCGTCAGGTCAGCTCAGACTATCACTGAGGCGGTCAGGGTGACGCCACTGCTGACTGGCACTGTCACTGTCACTGATGGGTAGTGGCCTCTGCCAGGCACTCGGGCCCGGGGCCCACTTGCCTCCCCGTCGAACTGGCCCCATGGGAGTGCACACCAGAGCGTGTCCTAGGGCCTGTCCCTTGGTGACCGTGAAATGGCTTTCACCTCTCTGCACGGCTGTGACAACCGAATGAGCAATGCATCGCAGGTGCCTAGCATGCAGTTGGTGCCTAATAAAGGATGGCCATCATTATCGCCATCATCAGAATTGGCATTTTCTTCAGCATCACTGTCACCACCACCATCCTCACCACTACTACCATAGCTGTGGTCATCATCATCGTCATCACTTGGCAGGTGACCCCTTGTGAGGAAGGAGCGTGGAGAGGTGGAGGCCACACTGAAGACCCGTTGGGAGGAGGCGAGTGTGGAGGGAACTGTGTGTGGGTGGATGGAACGGGGGGGGGGCAGTCGCGGGGGCAGATGGGGAGCCAGCCAGGCGGGGGTCGCTGCTCCTGCGACTCAGAGGCCGTCTGTGAGTGGCGGTGACACCCCCCGCCAGCCGATAGGGAAGTGTGTCGGAGGAGGGTGGGTGGGGGCTCAGGCTCGGGGGCTCCTGTCAGGCAAAGGAAATGCTTTTTAATGTTCAGATTAATTCTCGATCAGCTCAGCATATGCCCAGTTGCTGCTCCTGATCAGCCGACGCGGGGTTCCGCTGGGGGCCCTGGCGGAGCAGTGGCGCTCCTGGGGTGGCAGCGACACCCCATTAGTCACCCTTTCTCTGTGCGTGCGGGAGGCGGGCTCAGACTCCTAGCACAGGCGCTGACCTGGCGGCTGTCCCCACGGAGGGGGGGTCCTCGGGGGTCCCTGACGCCAGCCGGCTTGATGGCCGAGGCCGGAGCCAGGCCAGGCCCGAAACATGGGGGATGATGGCCTGAGCCCTGGTGGCTGCGGCCGGCCAGCCCTCTCAGCCAGAAGCGATGGGGCCCAGAACGGTGACCCTGGCTGGCGCCGTGGGCCGTGAGCGAGGCAGAATAAACCAGACCACAAAACAATGTGCCGTCTTCTTATGTCTCACGCTTGTTTTACTGAGAGACGTCGTGCGTGCCACGCAGAAACGCACCCTCACCACCGTGCCCAGGAGACAGAGGGACTAGAAAGTCCTGGAACACGCGGCCGTCCCCTGAGCCAGAGCCCGAGTGACTTTGAAGCTCCTCCCTGTCCCGCCGCTGGTTTCTTGCCTCTCCTGAGATTGGGTCTAGTAGTTCAACCCTCCCAGATGGATTTGCGATTTTATGCTTTAAAGAGGGTGGTTCGGGTGGGGCGAGGTGGGTGCAGACCGCAGGCTCCGGGCCTTGAGGGACCTCTGCCCCATCCCCTGGCCAAGGGGCCCCCTGCCGCCTGCCTCTGGCTGCTGGGTCTGCAGCGCGGCTGCTGTGGCCCCTCAGGGAACGGGGAAGCAGGCTTCCGACAAGCAGGGCAGAGCTGAGCAGGAAGGTGTGAACGGCCACGGGGACAGCCTTGTGACCCTGCATTCCAGGGAGCAGGCCAGCTGCTGGGCCTGTCGGAATCCGGGTTTACGGGGCGCCTGTGCCTCACAGGCATCCCCGCAGGCCCGCCAGGTGGCCCCGAGTGGGGAAAACGTGAGTTCACGGGTGTGCACCTGCTGCCACACGCAGCTGGCAGCCCTTGTGTTTTCCCTGGAGCCACGAGGAGCCCTTACCTGACCCAGGTTCCGGCCCAGGCCACTGGCGCTGTGGGTCCTCGGGGCACCACGTCCCTGCTGTGTGTCTCTGGGCTCGGGCAGGTGGAGGGGGGCCCAAGGGAGAGGTGGGTGGAGGCAGCAGACACTGTGCGGGCTTGGGGTCTGCCCGGCTGTGGGATGTGATGGGGGCCTCTCTGGGCTGAGATGCAGCCGTCACCCTCCCCGAGGGGTGAGGCTGGCCGCTGCCCCACCCAGTGTGGGAGGTGAACGGACCACCAGGTGGTGGGTGTGGGCGCCCTGCCCCTCCCCCACAGGACAGTGGCTGTGGCCCAGGACTGCGGGGGTCACGGAAAACACCACCCTCGCCTGGAGCTGGCGCTTCCTCCTTGTCGCCTGAGGCAGAGCAGGGCCTGGGGTGCCAGGGCCATGGGGGGGGGCCGTGAGCATCGCCGGCTGCAGGCTGGGAGGGCACCCCCCTACTGGTGTTTCCACTGTGCCCTGGCGGTTGGGCCAGACCAGCTCAGTCTGCGGGCTCCCTGGGCTCCGCACCCCTGCTCCGCACTGTCCTTGTGGGTTCTGGCCTCGGGGACAGAGAACGTGGACATGGCAACAGCAGCAGTGAAGCCCCCCAAGCTCCCACTCTGCCCACAGAGCCGCCCACCCGCCGGGGCAGCTGTCACTTTGGTCCCAGTCTTGGGAGGAGGCGAGGAGGCTGGGGGTTTCAGCCAAGGCCTGGGCTTTCACACAGAGCAGGGCGGGGACTGAGCACCCCCTCTGCCTGGGACCGTCAGGGACACCACGTCCGCCCACCGAGTGGGCGGGCTGCTGCCCGAGCTGCCTTCCCTCCTGGCCCAGACCCTTTCCGCAGGACTGTGGTGCGTTCAGGTGTCGTGTGGGGGTGCGGAGCGTACTGGGGTCCAAGCCCTGGGCCAGACAAGTGGCAGGTGCCAGCTGCTGGAAAAGTGGCAAGATCAGGGAAACACCCTGTTTCACGGGGAGCAACCGAGGTCGTGGACACTCGGCTCGCCAGGCTTCCGGCTCCTGGCCCGGCCCTCGGCCTGGAGCCCCTGTGGTCACTCGCTGTTCAGAGGCCCGGCTGGAGCCCCGTCTCCGTCCCACCCTCACTAGGTGGGGGCCGCCGGAGTGCAGGGCCTGACCCCGCGTGGGCCTTGGTGTGGGACTCGGGGACCGGGCCGGCCAGACCAGTGTGTCCACGCCCTCCAAGGAAAGACCCCGCGGCAGGTGCCTGACCGCTCACCTGGGGGTGTGTTCCCCTCCCAGGGGGACCCCCGGCCTGACCAGGGCGGGGGCCCCGTCAGTGCTGAGCCCGGACCCTCTCGCAGACAGCCACAGGCCGCCCCGGCTCGGGGACTGCTGAGGCCACACAGGGATCAGATAGAGCAGCGAGTGTGGGGGACGCCGGACGTCGGTCCTCTTCATCCGGGGGCCCTTCACAGGCCTGCCCCTGCCTGGGGCATGGGGACACGGGGCAAGAGGGAGGGGGCTGGACCGGCCCTCCCTCAAAGTCACCAGGGTGCAGAGCTGAAGGTGGAGAGCAGGTGGCCTTCATGGTGCTGGCGGGGGTGACCGTCCTGGATGGCTGGAGGAGAGGGGGCGGTGGCCCTGGTTCGGCCGAAGGTGGGTGTGCTGACAGGTCCCTCCTTGGGGGGGGGCAGTGACACAGCCTGGGAGCGTCTGTGGGCTTCTCTGGGCTCCGTCCTCCCCGAGGCCTCCTGGCCAGGCCGGGGCCGGGGCCGGGGCCGGGGCTGCCGGCGGGTCCTGGGTGTCCCCGGCCGGCTCTCGCTGGACTCCCAGCTCCAGGCCAGGACCCATCCAGCTGCCCCACAGCCCCGCCCCCGCCCCCGCTCCGAACAAAGGTTGGGAGGGGGACTCCACCGGCCTGGTTTGCGTGTGATTTGTTCTTTTGTGGAAGCGCCTTAAAAGGCCCAGTAAATGCCCGGGAGGGAAGATGACAGAGCCAGACAGGGAATCAATAACCCCGCCTCCCTTTTCCGTGTGCGCTAGTGGGACCCCCTGGCTGTGCGGGCAATTTGGATGTCATTGAAATCTGAGCTCGGGAGGTGGCCGACCCGGCTCCGCCACAGGTGCGGTGGGCCTGTCCCACAGAGCGCGTAGAGAGGGGGGCGTGGGGGGCCCGGAGCAGTGCAGCCCCTGGCAGGGTGGGGGTGGGGGGGCCACTGAGGTTGCCCAGGGCGGAGGTGGAGGTGACATCCTGCTGGTTGCCCTCATCCTGGGAGACGCCCGTTCTGTGGAGAGACAGGGACCAGTGGGGCTTGTCTGTGACAGGGATAGAGGACAGGCAGCAAAGCTTTGACAGAGCCTGGAGCCTGGGATGGGCCGGCTCCCCGCTCAGGGCGCCCTTTGTCCCTCCCTGGTGCCCCTCTCTCGGGTCTGAGGATGGCCAGGGCCTCCAGGAGCCCGTCTAGCTCCCGGCAATCGGGTGGGGCAGGGGCGGTGCCACTGGGACCAAACACCACTTCGGGGTCCTGACGTCCTGGAGCAGGTGTGGCAGGCCGGCCCTCCCAGGCCTCGCTCCTGGGCGTGGGGACAGCCACCTCCTCTGGGTCCTCGTGGGGTCGTCCCCCCCGTGTCCCTGTGCCAGATTCCTCTTCTGAGGACGCCAAGCGCCTGGGTCAGAATTCGCCCCAAAGACCTCGTTTTGCCTTGATCATCTCTGTGACCGCAGACCGTACCCACAAATACGGCCACATCCTGGGACCTGGACGGGGCTGTGTGTGGGGAGGGGTGGGGCCTGGCCGGCCCCGGCCCCCACCAGCAGGAGGGCTGCCGGCTTCCTGGCTCACTGCCCACCCCAGCCCCGCCATCGAGGGGAGCCTGAGGGGACGTGGTTAATGACCTGCACTGCCCCCCGTTTGGCCAAGTGACCGTCGGGCTGAACTGTGGACAGGGTTTTGTGAACTTGAGTGAAACGTGCAGAAAGGCGTGTGCTTCGAGGACGTGACATTCTGGAAATGACGTGGGGCCCTCCGCCCATCGGCACCTCCGCCTCCTCTCCCAAGCCCAAGGGGCCGGGTCTGAGGTGGGTGTCATGGGCCCGGGGGCCTCTGTGCCTCCGGACCTGGCGACAGCAGCGAAGACCCTGCCCTCAGGGGGCTCCGCCTGCCCCCCTCTCGGGGCTGCTTCTTGGGGGGTTGGGGGACAGAGGGAGCTGCCCACCTTTCCACGGCCCGGCGGGGCACCTGCCCGGCACCAGGTGCACCACAGGGCCTTCGCCGGCCTGTTTCGGTGGGAAGCCGAGGCTCAGAGGGGGAAGGGAGCTTGGCCCTGGGAGCCAGCAGGACGGTGGTGGGCTGGGGTTGGGGCCCGGCCAGCCCCACACTCTGCCTCCTTCCTTGTTCTCACTGCCCAGCTCCCTTGTGAAGGTTGGGGGCCGACAGGAGGGCCTGTGGATTTGGGGAGCACGTGGCCTGGGGCCAGGAGGGCAAGGCGTGGAGGCAGCAGGGCATGGGGTGCTGGGGACCTGAGGGGTGGCCGGGGGCTGAGGCCTGGCAGCGGGCAGCTGGGGTAGGGGAAGGTGAGGGCGGGAGTGGGAAGCGTGGCCCGGGGTGGACACGCATAACCCCACCCGGGCAGCGGCAGTGGCCCAGAGTGTGTGGCCCGACAGTGTCCTTGTTGATCCAGAGATGAGAGGCCTGGACTGACCTTGAGGGCCGGTGTGGGGGGCGGGCGGGGGCACTCAGGGCCTCGGTACAGCTGCAGGGGAGCCAGGGGCTGCACCCCAGGGCAGGCCGGGGGGTCTGGGCGAGGGGTGGGGCAGCAAGCGGGGGATGGGGAGGGGCTGGGCAGAGGGGCCCCTGCTCTGGGAGGAGGGTTGGAATTGGGGGTCCAGAGGGGCTTCCCAGCCTCCACCTGGTAAGGCAGCTCATCCTCCATCCATCCGCCCACCATCCATCCATCCCTTATCCCTCCCTTCCTCCCCTCCCCCTCCCCACTGTTCGAGAGGGCTCTGTGAAGATGCCCCCACCCCCATCTCTGATGGGGGGCTGTGGCTGTGGGTGAGGGCCCTCTCCTCAGGCCCCACCCCGCCCTCCAGAACAGCTGCGCCAGGGCCGTGCTGGGCTCTGGGCTGCAGCTACTTATCCCCAGAGCGCTGGGTGGGGGCGGGGCTCCCTCAAGCCCACTCGAGGCTGAGCAGTGGTGTGCGGGGGTCCCCAGGCCCCTCCGCACCCTTTGTTCGCAGGCATCCCAGCTGCTTCCCGGCCCCCTCTGCTCTCTCCTCCTCCATGCAGGCCCTGCCCCCCAGACGCCTGGGAGTGGGGCCTCGTGATCACAGCCCACAGTGGCCGGCCCGGCCTGCCCTCGATTTTCAGGCAGCCCTTTGTCTGGCCCTTTGTCCAGCCGCTGACTGTGGTGGCTGGCGGCGCCGAGCCTTGGGGAGCTGAGAAGATGGCCAGCGTGGCGCGTGGCCTGCACTCTGGGCCCTCATTAGGTGGCTGTCGATGGCAGCAGCCGTGTGTGGCTACTCAGCTGGTGGGCTGGTGGGCAGCAGGGGTGGGCCCCCCAGCACCCACCTCATGCACCTGCCTGGCCCCCCAAAGTGAGGGTGCTGGGGCAGGGGTGCCTGGGACCCCAGGTTCCAGTGGCTCTCCAGCCTCTCCCAGACCCTGTGGTGGGCAGCACAGGCCCCTCACCCCAAAAGCTGCTGTTCCCACTGCTGGCTGCATCCTGGGTGCGGCCGTGCTCCTGAGCAGCGAGGCCAGCACGGACCACCTGCCCCCTACTGGTGGGTGGCAGGGAAGGGAGGTGGTGGAACGGGCCAGAGGGCCCAGAGCACCGCCCCGGCCTCGGCTTTCCGCCTGCACGGAGCACAGACACCCGGGCGGATGGAGCCTGCCTTTCCATGTGGGGCCGCCCCCTTCCTGCCTCTCCCACAACTTTGCCAGAGGCTGGGTCCCCTCCCCCGACTCAGGCCTCTCGACTGACCAGGCCAGCCCAGCCTCTGCCGTCTCCACACCCGCTGGGCACCACTGGTCTCCCTGGGCCCAGCCTCATTCTGAGAGGGGACTCCCAGCAGGCCCCTCCCCCTGGACAGAGGGTCTGCATCCTGGGGCTGTGAACTGGCAGGCTTGTGGGACAGGTGGGGCCCGGAGCAGGTGGGGCTGCGGTGGAGCCAGGCCCTGCAAAGCAGGCAGCCACCTTCCTGGGGGCGGTGACAGTGCCCATCAGGATGCCGAGACAGGTGCACCGTCTCCAGCCACGGTGCAGGGCCCAGGGGGTGTGAGGAGACGTGTGTGCAGGGAGTGCAGACAGGTGCCCTCCAGGGGTGCCGGGGGGAGGGGCCCTGAAGAGAGGGTCCCCTGGGAGGGGCTGCAGGTGTGAGCTTGGCGCGGGGATCTCAGTCTTAATTGCCGCAGACCCCCTCCAAAGAGGAATGTGCTCACCGGCTGGGGGAGGGGCCTGCTTGCTGGCTTTGGGCCGAAGGGCCGAGCTCCAGGGGCTCCAGAGCAGCTGCCCTGGGAAAACCCGGCAAACCCACAGCCGCGGCCAGAACTTCGCACCTCTCTCCCACACACTGCCCCACACGTTGACAGAAAATGGGAAAGGCTGCCGCGGGCTGGACGAGCAGGAGCGGCGGACGCCAGCGTGTTTCTCCCACCGACAGTGGGGTGGCCCTCTCTTCTGGCGCCTGCGGAACATCTGACGCTTTGGGGAATCTCCGGTTCAGGAGCCGCCCCCCCTTGCCGTCCCCTCTGGCTCTGGGGCCCATAGCTCCAGGGGAGAGGACAGGCCTGGCCCTGTGAGCCCCACTGCTGTCCTTGTGGGGCGGGGACAGTGCCAGGGCCAGGCAGGCGTGGCCCGCACTCAGGGACTGCGAGGAGAGTGGCTGCCTGTAGGACCAGCTGCAGCCTCACAGCGGGAGGGCGGCCGCCTTCGGGGGCAGCCGCCTGGTGGGAGACTGTCCCACAGTCTGGGGGCGGCGAGCGTGGCCGGGCCAGCGGGGTGGGTGGGTGAGCCTGGAGCGTGGCCGGGCTGGGGGCGAGGGCCCAGCAGCCATGTCCTCCCTGGGGGCTGGTGGCCTGCCTCTGTGCGTCCCGCACTCAGAACGACCGGTGGCCTCTCCTTGCTTTGTCCGGTCTGTCCCTTGGGCCAGATTGAGCAAACCCATAAAAACCAAATGAGGACTCTGACTGCAGAGGACGGTCCACGGCCCAGGTACGCAGGACTCGGGAGGCCGAGTAGATAAAAATGTAATAAGTTCCAGCAGCAGATACATTTTATGACAGGTGCGGCGTGGCCGTGTGGAACTACGCTGACAATTAATTAACTGTTGGCGCCGTTGGTTAAGCTCCATTATTTATGAGGTGGACGCAGCACCGTCGGGCAAAGTCACAGCAGCGAAAACCCGGTGGAGTTGGGCACGAGGTGGCCGGGGCGCGTGACCCCAGGTGGCCCTGCGTGGCCGTGGCCGCGACCTCCGCCGAGCAGCTGCAGGCATCGTCAGCTCCTTCCTGGTGTGATTGGAAGTAACGGTGTTTGTGGTTGCACAGAAACCCTGCAACACACTGAGTTTTCAGTTACGCCGGGAGGCGATGGGGCGGGAGGCTGAGGGGAAGCGCTTCTCCTCTGAGCGGCCCTGAGCTGGCGTGGGGCGCACGGGCCTCGGTGGGGAGCCCGGCAGGCCCGTGACCTTGAGCCGGTCGTGGTCTCAGGCCTGCGAGCTACAAGTGCCCTCAGGTGCCGGTGTTTGTCCAGCCGGGCCCAGGTGGGGGAAGGGCCGTGCCGGGGGGCCCTGGCCTGACTGTGGCTTGTCCCCACTCTGGAGTCTGTGGTCGAAGGAGGGCACCCCTTACAGCCCAAACACTGCAACACCTTCTCCTGAGCGTCGGGCCTGTGCTCTGCCCCGAGGTCAGCACAAGCTGGCACCCCTCAGAGCCCCCGGGGACACGTGCCACCCGTGTGAGGGCCCCGAGGTTGGCACTCTCTGCCAGCCCGCTCCTGGCGTCACCCCCCTAGGGTCCTGCCCACGGTGACCACCCTCCCGGGGCTCTTGTCTTCATTCCCACTGGAAACTTGAGTCTTGGTGACTGGGTCCCCTCCTCCAGGTTCTCCCAGGGACTCTCTGTCCTGTCCATCCCCCTCCGTCCCCTACTTTGTGGGACCTTGTTCAGGGTGTGGTCTCACTGGGGTTGCGGGCAAGGTGGGGATGGGGCGGGCAGGGTGGGGCCAGAGCCCTGGCAGCCCCTCTGGTGCCCAGCGGGGCCTGTTGTCCCTGCAGGTGGCTCATGCTCCTGCCGCCCTGGGCCCTCCCTTCCGCAGCGCAGATGGACAGATGGACGGGTGACTGGAGGATGGACAGGCAGATGGGTGGATGGGTGGACAGACAGATGAGGCTGAGGTATGGCCTCATCTTTCAAGGAGGCCAGGGGAAGGCCCAGGTGTCCCTTTCTGTCCTCCAGGGCCCCTTATAGACGTCACCCTGAGGGTGCGTGGCTGCCACATTGTCAGGGTTTCTAGGGGCCCCGGAGGCCTTGCCAGCCGATGGGACCCAGGGCTCCCACGGCTCCCGGTGCTTCCGGTTGACCTTCTCTGTCTTCCGGGCCCCCCCCCCGCCAAAGGCCGGGAGCCCTAAGCTCCAGGGGCCTGACCCAGCCCTTCCCCTCCATCTCAGGGGATGTCAGTCAGTCACCTGGGCCGCACCAAGCAGCACGTTCTGCAGGGCGCGCAGGGGCTGCCTGACACTTCCCTGCGCCAGGGCGGGGGGCCAGGGGGTGAGAAGCACCCCCTATGGAGAGCAGGGCTGGGCCTGTCCTCTGGCCTGGGACGCAGGACCTACCCCACCTCAGCAGTCGTGGGGTGGCCTGTGGTGTATGGGCCAGGGCAGACCCAGCTGGGGCTCGGGGCAGGAAGAAGGGCACCACTGGGGGGAGGGTGCCCCTAACTTGCCCTGTACTTGCCCCATCCTGTCTGTCTACCCCTGTAGGCCAAGAGGGTAAACTGAGGCCTAGGGAGGAAGGGATGTGCCCAAGGGCACATGGCAGGGGGCCTGCAGCCTGGAGCTGGTGGAGGGCAGAGTCCCGGGCAGGACAGACGCCACGCGCTCCAGGCCCTGTTCACCCGCGTGGCTGAGCGTGTCAGCCGAGCTCGCAAATCACCGCGCAGAAGAAGAATTTAATTTCCTCTCGTCCGCCAGGCGTGCCCGGGGCTGCGTGAATCCGCGCTGTTTATGGCCCCCCTCGGCTCTTCCGCGATGGCCGATAATGGCCGAGTAAGTGGCAGGGACGATGAATCCTGCAGCCGATTTCACACAAACGCACACGCGGGGCCGTAAATAACTCTAAGCAGAGCCGGAGTGGGCAGCATCTTGCGGTCACCCTGGAGAGCCCCCGCGGGCCCCCCTGGGAGGGGACCAGCGCTGGGGGGTCTGGGCTCCCCACTGGGAGGTGGGAGTGCGTGGGGGGAGGGCCCGTTCCTACGGGGTCTTAGTCACAGGGCGGAGACCACTGGGCTGGCCTGCACACGTGTGCATGTGCATGTGCATCTGTGAACAGGTGTGTGCACACATGCATGTGTATTGTGAATGGGGTGGACACATGTGTACACCTGTGAGCAGGCGTGTGTGTGCATGTGCGTGTGTGCGCAGAGATGCGGGGAACGAGCCCATGGAGACCCAGAGCCCAGAGGCAGTGCCGGGGCTGCAGCGTGAGCAGCCACACAGGACCTGTCCCGGCGCTCAGCCATCCCCGGACCCTGTTCCACAGCTGAAGGGGGCTGGGGCTGGACCCTGCCTGCTGTGCTCCCCACCCTACACCCCCAAGGGCACTCCCAGGCTGCTGCCCTTCGCCTGGACCCACCAAGCTGAGCTACCAGCTACTGAGGTTCCCCTACTCTGATGTCCAGGCTCTGTGGACCCAGCTGGGGAGACCGGACCAGGCTGCGAGGGAAGATCCTACAAAAAACCTTGGGACGGGAAACAGGGGGTCCCCCAGGGTGTGGGGGTGGGCTGGGGCGGAGGCTGGACTGCAGACCAGGAGCCCCTGGGTCAGGCTGCATTGGAGAGACTGGGTGGGAGGGGCCGGCAGCTCCTCTCGCATCCAGGCCCCTCCCACCCACCTTCACAAACAACAAACAGGGTGGGGCTCACTCACACACACACTCATTTACCTGCTTGTGTGCACACATGCACCCCAAACGTAGGGTCCCCCAGACGGTCACCGCTGGTTTGTCTGAGGTCTGCCGGAGTCTCCGAGACAGTCCCAGACCTCGGCGCCCCTTCTCCCGGGGGCCGGGACCCCACGCCCAGCATTGTTTGGTTTCTGCTAAAACTTGCTCTGCCCGGCGTGGGGCTGGAGCAAGTGTCCCCACAAAGCCGTAAATGTAATTGATATGCTCAGCATTTTGAGAAAAAATGCAAGTATTAAAGATACACAGTACACCTCATAAAATTCTCTCATATTTCTTCTTTATGGTGGGCTCCAAAATTGGCAAAACAAATTCCCTAAGACCCACTGCACTTAACGCTGAGTGGGTTTCGGAGGCGGGAGCCGCTTTCCCAGGAACCCAGACAAACCGGGACCGGCGGTCACCTGGGGACAGTCTGACCTCACTGGACACTGGGCAGGTGCGCTCCCAGCGCTGCGGAGTTTCTGTCTTCCCCCCAGAGAACGAGATGCCCTGCGCCACCTCCAGGCTGATCCCTGTGTTTGTGACCCATGGGGTCGGTTTCTCTAGGGGCACAGGTGTTGGCTCCAGGGCCGGCCTGTGGGGCAGGTAAGGGAACTTCCAGTGCCCCTTCCACGTGCCTGCACTCCCGAGGGCTTCTCGGCTGCTCTTGGAGCGCCTCCTTACGTTCAGGAACCGCAAGGTGCTGTAGGCGGCCACTGCCCAGAACCAGCATCTCTCCAGGGGGCTGGTCCCTGTTGCTGGGGAATCGTGTTAGAGCCAAACTCCGGCCTTGATGCCTCGAGGCCCCCACCTGCCCCCAGCAGACGGAGCAAGGAGGTGTGGGGTGTAGAGTGCTCAGGTGTGGTCAGCATCCAGCCAGTGATGCGAGATGGCGTGCCCTCTTTACATGACCGTCTGTGGCAGCAGCCAGGGCTCTGCAGGGGAGCAGCGACAGGGTGCACACACGGCAGCACCTTTGTCGTGGGAAACTCCTCGTGTGACCGGGAGCTGAGAGGTCCCACGATCGGCCGCCTTCCCGCTGGAGACCAGCGGGGCTGGTGCTGGGATTCCGTCCGAGCCCGAAGCTCCGAGGCCCAGGAAGCTGAGGGCGGAAGAAGATGAGATGAGATGCCCTAGCTCAACACGGAGACAGGAAAACGGGGGGAAATCCTGCACCTCCTGTTCTATTCAGGCCCTCGACGGATCGGGTGAGGCCCAGCACCCTGGGGAGGGCAGTCTGCGTTCCTGAGCCCACTGGTTCATGTGCTGACCCACCTGGGACCTGCCTCACAGACACGCCAGGGCAACGCTCGCTCTGGGCACCGGCGGCCCATCCAGTTGACTCACAAATGAACCAGCACAGCCTCTGGGTCTATGTTGGGCTAAACAGGGGTTCACACCGACGGCCCCACCTCCCACCCACCACCTCCCGGTCACTCTGGCCTGCCCCTTGCTGGTCTGTAACCCCCTCCCAACAGTGAAACCAGCCCCCACCCACCGGCCTCTCACTCACTCCTTCAGTTCCTGGGTAGGGACCTGCACACCGCAGCAGCCCCGGGGGAGCCCCTAGCTGCCCCCGCTTGCAGCCCTGGGTCTCCGGACCCCACTGGTTTCTGCAGAGACCTGAGCCAACACCTTCCCTCCCCCACTTCAGCCAGGTTGGTGCCTACGCTCGGCCCCAGTCGGGTCCTTCTGCCTCAGTCCCTGCTGCCTCCCGGGTACCTCCGCACCGACACACACAAGTAGAAACAACTTCTATGCGTTAGGGATCGCTGCTTTCGCTGGAGAGCTTCACAGTGGCCACCAGTGCGCCCTGTGCTGCGTCCGCCGTCACGCGCCACACCCAACAGCTTGGCTGCCCTAAAAACCCAGTGCCGCACCCATCCACCCACCCCGTCTGCCCTGGAGTCCGGCCACCACGGGCCTGTTCACGTGCCCGCAGCGTGGCCTCCCCCAGAGCACCGCGCCATTGGAATCATACACGTGCAGCCTCTTCCGACTGACTTCTCTCGCTTAGCGACGTGCGTGCATCCCAAGCCCTTCCGAGCCTTTGGGCGGCTGATGGCGGGTTCATGTTTGTCCCTGGGTAGTATTCCGCCTTCCAGACGGTGGACCCCTGCTTGCTGATCCTCCTGAGGGATGTCTGGGTGGCTCCCGGTTCTTGGCACTTTTGAATGAAGCTGCTAGAAACATTTGCACACAGGCTTTGTGGGAACATACGTTTTCAGCTCAGTTGGGTAAACACCTAGGAACTGAACTGTTGGATCATATGGCGAGTCTATGTTTAGCTCCGTGGGTAACCGCCAGACTGTCTTCCCAAGTGGGTGCAGCGCCACGCGTCCCCACCAGCAGTGACAGCGGGCTCCCGGGCTGCGGGGAGCACCTCGTGGCCCCGCCCCTGGCCCCGCCCCGGCCCCGCCCTCCTGGCTCCCGAGGCCCCGCCCCGGCCCTGCCAGCAGTCAGCGTGTAGCATTGCTGACCCCTGGGACGTCAGCCGTCGTAACAGGTGCGCAGTGGCCTTTCCTCCGCATTTCCCTGGAGACCAGTGACGGTGAGTGTCGTCCTGTGTGCTCATTGGCTTTTGTTCCTGTTTTTACTGAGGCGTTTGGTGGGGCCTCGTCCCCATCTGTGAACTGGGCTGTGGTGGTCAAGTTTTAAGAATTCTTTGACTTCTTTGGCTACAAATCCTTGATCTGATTTGTGTGTTGTAAAGCTTTTCCCCCAGCCTGGGGCTGGTCTCTTCGTTCCTTAACAACGTCTTTTGCAGGGAAGACATTTTTAATAAAAAAATATATAACATCAACTTTTTCTTTTGTGCTTTTGTTTTTGGAATAAAAACTCATCATCGAAACATAGATCCTGCCCTGACTGGTGTGGCTCAGTGGACTGAGTGCCGGCCTGTGAACCAAAGGGTCGCCAGTTCGATTCCCAGTCAGGGCACATGCCTGGGTTGTGGGCAGGTCCCCAGTGGGGGCAGGTGAGAGGCAACCACACACTGATGTTTCTCTCCCTCTCTTTCTCCCTCCCTTCCCCTCTCTCTAAAAATAAATAAATAAAATCTTAAAAAAACATAGTGTCTATGCTTTCTTCTAGAAGTTGCATAGTTTCCAGGTTTCCATTAAGTCTATGATCCATTTGAAGTAGTTTTTGTGAAAAATGCCCTGACCGTGCCTGGAAAACTTTGTGCCTGGATGTCCCGGTGTCCCAGCACCGTCCGTGGGAGGGCCTCTCTGCTCCGTCTGCGGAGGAGGAGGCCGGGGACAGCGTGGGTGTGGGTCTGCTGTGGCGTCTCCGCTCTCCCCGGCCACCCGTTGGCCCCTTCGGGGGCTGCGTGGTCCTGAGTTTGCCACCGCAAGGCCAGGTCTGAAGGGAGCGGCGGGCGCCCTCCAGCGCTCTCTGCAGGGCTGTGCGGGCGTCCTGGGCCTTCGACTTTCTGCACAGACTTCGGGGCAGGGCGGCGACCTGCGCGCAGTGGCTGCGGGCAGGTGGGCTGGGGCCGAGGGCGCTGCAGGTCGGCTGGGCAGCACCGACCCCCTGGCGTTGCTGAGTCCTCCGGGTCACGAGCGGGGGCTGCGTCTCCATTTACTGAGAACTTTCAGAAAACCTATCACCGGAGTTTTATGGTTTTCTGCCTAGAGAGCCTGTGTGTGTTGTTAGGTTTATAACTAAGTATTTCGTTTGGGGGCTTCTGCTGTGACTGGATTGCTTTCTTAGTTTCGGATTCCAACTGGCGCACAGGAAGGCACTGGGTTTTTCTGCACCGACCGTGTCCCCGGGGACCTGGCTCATCCGCTCCAGGAGCTGGGACACAACACGGGTTGGTGTTCTGACGTGGAAGTGCACTCGCAGAGAATCCCGTGTGCTCACAGCGTGTTACTCTTGTTACACGCGGTTGGCTCAGCTCGGATGACGCCTTGATCGTGGACGAGCACCTGATTCTCGAGGGTTCCTGAGTTGACCTTCCCTCTCGGCTCTGCTGCTGGTGGTGCCGGCCTCACAGGACGGCTCCTCTCAGCCGGCACCTTCTGTCCTTTACGTTTTTGGTGGGATCACCAGGGAAGCCGTCTGGGCCGCCAGCCCTGCTCCTGGGTCGTTTATCGGTGTGGTCCTGTGGGCGTGTTCTTGGTCTGCGCCTGTCAAACAGTCGGCCCCTTTCATCTGAGGTTTCAAACTTGTGGCCGGGGGGAGGGGGGGGGTCCTCGTCTCTGACGGCCCCTGGAGGGCCCTGGGTCTGGGCGAGGCCCCCTCGTTCACTGCTGATACCCGCCATTTGCGTCCTCTCACTTCTCTCCTGATAAGCCCGGCTAGGGACGTATGGATGTCAGCGATCTTTTCGAAGAACCAGACTTTGTTTTTACTACTTTTTCTGTGTTTTCCCACCTTCAGCTCCGTCGATCTGTGCTCTGACTTTTGGGATTTCTCCTCTTGTACTCGCTTCTTCAAGAGAAGCGCAGACAGAAACAGGGCAGCAAACAGCGCCGAGGGAAGCTGCTGTTTCTTTTCTTTCTTTTTTTTTTTTAAGATTTTATTTATTTATCTTTAGAGGGGAAGGGGGGAAGGAGAGAGGGAGACAAATATCAATGTATGGTTGCCTCTCATGCGTCCCCTGCTGGAAACCAGCCTGCAACTCAGGCATGTGCCCTGACTGAGAACAAACCGCGATCCTGTGGTTCGCAGGCCCGCGCTCAATCCACTGAGCTACACCAGCCAGGGCTAAGGCTGCTATTTCTTACCTGAGCAGGAAGAGCAGACACCGGGAGTGGTTTGCTCCAGCAGAGGCCACTTGGGCTCAGCCCGGTGGCGAGTTGATGTCGCCGGCCACCATCTGAATAGGCGAAGGCACGGCAGCTCGGCAGGTCTCCCTGCAGGTGAACTTCCACAGGCAGGGGACGGCCGGTGTCCCAGGCAACAGCTGGAGTCCAGACGAGCCAGGAGGGGTCGGGCCGCCAGCCCAGGTCCGCAGGGACCGTGACAGCATGGGGCTGGGGCTGGGCGCCAGCTTCCTGAGGACAGGAAGCAGGACTGGAGAGATGGGGGCACCCCATGAAGGACATGTTTCTTGTCCCCTTCAGATGTGGCCAGGACGGGTGACGAGAAAGAAAGGCTCCCTGGGCTTGAGCCTGAGGCGGCCTGGGTGGGACAGGGGGGAAACTCTCAGGGGCCGTGCGGCGGGGGAGGAAGGCGCGTGTTTGGGAAGGCCCACCACCCTCTCACGTAAGGGATCACACTCTGCGCTCCTCCAGCCCTGGTCCGAACGCAGAGCAGCAGCCGGGTTTGTGCCACATCCCAGCAGAACCTTCGCAGCGGGTGCGGCGTGGGTCGGCCACGCTCTCTTCCCTGGGAATGACCTGACCGGAGAAGGTGCGATCGTCGGCCTGGGTCCCTCGGGGGAGGAGGTGTGTGCAGCCAGTCGCAGCTGGCCGGTGGCCTGCAGGTCGGAAACCCGGCTTTGCGGCAGCGTGAGGCGCTGAGATCGGGGCGTTTGTTACTGCGGCATCGTGGGGCGTCCGCAGACTGATGCTGTCCCCACCTGTCCATGGGAGGTGAGCTGTGACCTCAGATTGACAAGGACAGTGGGCCCTGCCTACTGTCCTCCCTGTGCTCCCTTGAGCGGGTCTTTCACATCTGCGCCCCCTCTGTCCCCTTCACGGGGGCTCTTGCCCACCCTGCTCCTGTCTGGCATCTTTTTTCACGGGGAGAGAGGACAGGGCAGCAGGTGTTGGGGCCGACAGCGCCTGGGTCCTTCCTGCGTGGACAGAGGCCTGGCCCAGGCAGCCTGGGTGACTCGGGCAGCCCTCCCGGGACTCCAGGGACCCAGGGTTTTTGGCAACCCCCCCAACCCAGAGTCTTTGGTTGGAAGTTTTCTGCTGCCATTTGAATATGCACCTTTTCAAGCACTTTACAAATTTGAGGGCTCCTCACGTATCATTTCAACCCTCCAGCTATGGGAGCAACGGAGTGCGTGCAGTTAAGGAGAAGCGACTTGGGGCAGGGAAGAGCGGGGACCAGACTCGCGTCTGCGCACACGGCTTCGGTGAGGCGCGCAGTGAGGCAGCAGCTGACATTTCAGGAGGGTCTGATCGGCGCTGGCTCCCAGCACCGCCTCGGTGAGCGGCAGAGCGAGAATCACATCCAAATCAGGGTTAAATATAGTTCCCGGGAAAGCGTGCCCGATTTAAATTGCCTAATTATTTGGGGGAAAATCTGTTCTCCGATAATTAGGAGAATGAGGATGTTTGGCTTGTCGCAGGGAGACAAGAGAGAGCTCAGAAATGTGCATTTCCCGCTGGGAGACCAGGGGGCGCTGTCTGGGGACGGGGGGTACTGGGAAGTTGTGGACAGCCCATCCGTGGGCCTGCGTCTGGTGGGCGACCGTGCTCAGGGGCCTGGAGCAACCTTGCCAGGCGGACCTGCAGCCTCGCCGAACCCCGGGCAGGCGGCGCCAGCTTTCCTTGGCGGGCTGGCGGCATTCGGCAGCACCCGGCTGTGGCCGGACGCCAGGAGGGGGTTGGCAGAGCCTCGAGCCAGCCATCTTTTAATTAGGTGATATTTCTTAAAAGTCGTGTGGGGGAGGCTTTGTGGCTGTCTGCCTTCAGGAAAAACTTCAGAGCGTAGCGGTCCCTCCCACCGAGCCAAGGAAATGGGGGTTTGGAGGGGCCCCGGGGATAGGAAACACAGCAGGCCCACAGAGGCGGCCCCCAGTTCCCCCTGCAGGGCAGCCAGGCTCGGAGGCCACCTGGGATGTGAGGGCTCTGGGCTGCACGGAGGAACACACCTGCCCCCGCAGCACTGCTGTGTGACTTTGGGCGGGTGGCTCAACCTCTCTGAGCCTCAGATTTCCCCCTGGGAAACCAGGACAGCACCTTGCAGGCTGCTGGGGGGGGGTCCCTAACTAGCTACTGTTTCCCTAATGAGAGGTTGGCACATCTGGCAGGCAGCGGGCACCTTGCTTGTCACCCACAAATAGTTACCGAGCCCCAGTGATGGGCGGGAACCCGCCCAGGTGCCAGGCGTTTCCAACACCCCCCTCCCCTGGGGGCCCGATGCCAGTGCCACCCCTGCACCGGCCCTGCTCGGCACACACCAGGGCCTGTGGGTGCACGTGTCCCCACGGCAGCCCTCGTCCAGGCGGACCAGGCGGACCAGGCGGTGGGGCCGGGGCACAGAGCAGGCCCCGCCTGCGAGCTGCCGACCTGCTCATTCCGAGTTTTGGGCTCGTCCAGTGCAGTCCCAGGAATTGCCTGTCCACCTTCCTGTCATTCCAGTCCAGCGAGGGCCTGGCCTGGGCGTCCCGGGTCCCAGGAAAAGGCTCGGGAAGGGACCTGGGCCTCCTCCCTCAGGCCCTTCTGCCCTCGGGGGGTAGTGGCAGGGGGGGGTGTGTTGGAGAGACACACAGCGGCTGGTGTGGGGTCCCACCTGGGTGTCAGCCTGCCTGCTGGGGTCCACGGGTCTGAGACCCCGGAGGGTGATCGAGCCTGGGCTGGGGTCCTTCTCGGGGGTGTGAATGTGGGCACCGGAGCAGACTTGGGCTATGGCTTCCTGTCCCCAGCCGGCCTCCAGAAGGGCTGAGCTTCTGCTGGGGCTGTGCAGGGGCGTGGACGCCAGGACCGGCTCCTGGGACCGGCTGAGGGAGGGGCAGGCTGCCCAGCCCCCACCCAGGCCTGTGGAAGCTGGCTCACTCCATAGGCGGGTGGGCAGCCACTGGGCCGCTGCTGCTCACACATCCAGGGACTGACCCTGTGCTGGTGTGGAAGTGCCACGGTCACTCGGACCCTGTGCCCCGGTCAGTGGAGGAGGAGGCGCCGACGTCACAGACCGTCCAGACGTGGGACCGTGAGGACAGAGCTCAGCTGGGGTGGCAGCCCCGAGGGCATGTTGCCCTTAGGGGCCTCTGGGCTCGCGGTCGCTCTGTGGACAGGGGCCCAGAGGAGGGTGACGCCGATGGTGACGTGCTCTTGCCTGGCTCAGAGATGTGGAGTGTCGTGCCCCGGGCCGCCCAGCGCCCTGTGTGGACCCCCGGGAGGAGTGCTCCGCGGGAGTGTCAGCCTCCTGGATCCGCAGCCCAGCCTCCCCGCTGAGCTGTCTCGGGCACAGCGTCGACCGCTCCTCGAACCTGGCTCTTACCCGAGGGTCGGGGGTGGTAAGCCATTTAGTTGCCCAAGGTGTCGAGTTAGAAGCTAGTTAAAGAAGTTATCTGCAGTGCCCCGCTGTACGAGCCTCATAGAACTCCAACCTCATTTGTTCCACTCGCTTCTCGTGTGCCCAACGCCCCGTAAAAGGCCGAGTGCAGGCCACTGTCTGTGTGGCCGGCCTCAGGGCCCAGCGGCCCCGGAGAGGGCATCCTGCAGGGGGGGCACTCAGTGGACTGGGCCAGCAGGGACACCACCGTTTGGGCCCTAATGATCGGGGTGAAGCGGGGGGCAGGGGCCAGTGCCCCACCCAGGAAGAGAAGGAAACCTGGTGTGGGCAGGCAGAGGCCGTGCGGGCCCACAGTAGGTCAGCTCCCTCGGCTGGGGGCCTTACGAGGAGGGGTCAGGTGCGGAGCCCCCCGCAGGCAGGGCCCCAGCACATGGACTAGGGGTGTGGCGGGGTTGGGCTCACAGAGCTGCAGGACGGGGCTGCTGCCCACGGGCTCAGAGAGGAACGTGGAAGCCGGAGGCTCGGCCACACTGGTGTTGGCTGTGCACCTACTGTGTGCCGATCTGTGGCAGATGACTCATCCAGGTCTGCTCATGCTGGCCGCCCTTGCTCGGTGGCCAGCGGCTCCTGTCTGGTCACAGCAGAAGACGGCTGGGGCTCAGACCAGTGCGTTTGCGCAGGTTACCTTCGCATCCCAGGCACGAGGCCGCGGCCTCCGGAGCAGATGCTGGCTTTCCTCCGGGCTGTTGCCTCTGCGTGCGGGCTGAGCCTTCATCTGTCCGTGCCTCAGTTTCCTCTCCTGCGAGATGGGGTTACCCTGGTGGTGGCTCCGATGGGCCATTGGGAGGACATAGGAGCGTGTGGCGTGCCTGGCCGTGGAGCACGGGCTCCCCGGGGCCAGGGAGGACAGCCCGCCCGGCGGATCCCTGTTCCGGAGCTCTGTGTCCGGCCCATGAGCCCCAGGAGCACCGGCACCTCGGCCCCGTTTAAGGATGGGATACAGGGCAGTGGGGACCCAGTCGTTAGCCTGTGGCCACAGGACAAGGTTCTCGGAAACGCCCCTCGGCTCCCAGAAGGACGGGCGGTCCCCAAGGCCCATCGCAGTCTCATGAAGCCTGGGCCTGCCCCACTCCCCTGGGTGACAGGGGACCGTGAGGGCACGTGTGGACCCCGACCCTAGGGAGGAGGACAAACCAGAGGCCCGGACCCTCTTCTGGACGGTCACCCTGGAGGGCTGACCTTGGCAGGGGAGATGGCCGCTCTTACCCTCAGCCACCCTCAGGCGGGGGGGCGCGTCCTGGGCCGTGGGGGCAGGGCAGGCGGGCTGTGCCGGGCGGGGGACCAGCCGAGCCCCCCAAGGCAGGCCCGGTGCCCAGGCCGCTCTGCCGCTCCGAGGCCAGGCCAGGCTGTGATTGGTGGCCTGCCCAGGCTTCTCTGGGTCCCCTAGTCCCGCAGTGAGCGCGGCCCCTGGGGAGGGAGCGGGCTCTGTCTGGGATAATGGGGACAGGCACACAATGAGGGCTTGTGTGAGCCTGCAAGCCGTAATTCGATATCATCTCAGCAAATAAAGGGGTGGCCGCCGTCCTGTGCGGGAGGGGACAGTGTCATCAGGCACTGGGGTCTTTGTCTGCTGCTGTCGCTGCAGATTGATTTTCTGTTTCCCTTTTCGTCGCGTTGTCTGAACGTGATGGGGACTGGGGGGGGGGGCGGTGAGGGTGAGCCCGCTGGGAAGCCTGCTTTAGGTCCCAGACCAGGGGCTGTCCCCGGCTCTGGGTGCGGCTGGGAGGCGGGGTCTGTGCCCGGGGCCTGGCGGGCCATGTGGCCCCGGGTGGCCCAGGGATGAAGGCGCCGAGACCTGCGGGACGGTGGGAAGCGGTGGGTGAGAGGCAGTCTGCACCTGCAGGTTGGGGGAGGGGAGCAGAAGAAGGATGGGACGCCGGTCCCCGGAACCACGTGGTGGACGAGCGGGCCATTCGTGGGGGACGAATCGGTGGACACGGGGTCTCGGTCATGGCGGCGGCAGTGAACGGGCCAGAGGCTCGGTCCCCGACTCGGCGTGGGTCCCCCTGGCAGGGGTGACTCGGGGCAGGGCTCACTCTGGCTGTCCGCGTCCCGTGGGAGGACGGCGTGGGCCAGCCGACAGGCCGTCACTCTGTTCTGCGGTCAACTGGCCGCACACAGCACACGGGCAAGGCCGGACGGGGACAGAGCCCTTCTCTGGCTGCTGCAGACCCGCTCAGGGTGCGAGGGGCCCGAGGGGCATCGGACGTTCTCCCCTCTTTCACGGTGGTTGGTCACCTCTTCTCTGAAGACGGATTTTGTTCTATCCAGTCTCTGTGGCTTTTGACGAATTCTGAAATATTTAATAAATATTTGACTTCCCGTTTCAAAATGTTCTGTGCTTTTTAGGTTTCCTGTGGGAGGGATGAGGCTGTTTTTTACCTTGACTCCCAGGAGCCTGAGCCGTGGTGGGTGGGGGGCACCGGGCCCCCTCAGCCCTAAATGGCCTGGCCGCCCAGGGTCCCGAGGGCCCAGGGAGCTGGGCCTGGGGACAGACGGTCAGTCTGCTGCTGGGTTTCCTTTGAAAAACACACCGGTGCTTTACTTTGATCCTTTTAGCAGAGAGGAGCTGGGATGGGCTCCAGAAATGGCCAGGGCGATCTGTCAGGTCACTGACCACGTTCCCACCACGTGAGCGTTGCCGAGGAGACGAGAAATAAGGCCAGAGCGGCCCGTTGAGTCTCCCAGCCCTTCTGTGGTCGGCTTCTAACAGTCGGGGCCCCACAGAGAGTCGTGAGCTTGGCGGTGTGGGAGGTGGGTGGGCCATCGAGGGGCCTCACTGTCTATGGCTTGTAAAGAGGCTCCAGACACCCAGGGGGCCTTGGAGAAACGAGGTGTTTGTGTGGGGGACCCCATGGGGGAGGTGGCCCGCCCCAGGCCTGGGGCCGGCACAGCAGTCCTCTCCTCTCTCCCAAGGCAGACAGAGAAGCAGCATGGGTGGGGGCGAATCACAGCACCCCCTCCAGACGGCTGAGGGTGGGGTCACCCAGGGCCGCCACGGGGAGTGGGCCCACAGGGAGGGAGACCTGGCTGGCTGCCTGAACGCAGGGCCAGGGAGGGACCCCAGGAACCCGGCCCGCCGCCCTCCTCCCTCCGTCCCGCCTGGTCCCGGAGGCCTGCGGTTGAGGGGGGAGCCCGCTGAGGGTCTCGGCTTCGAGTCCTAGCAGCTGTGGCTCAGGACCAGAGACGCCACCTGCCCTTTCAGGGAGGGGCCTGCGGGGACATCCGGGGCTGCATCTGCAGTGGCACCAGGAGCGGAGGGGGTTCTGCTCCTGGGAGTCCCCTCCAGGGTGGGGACCGGCCAGCGAGCGGTTAAAGCAGGAAGCGTCTGTCCGGAGTGAGTTAAGAAAATGATGTTCTGCTGTTTGACGTCATTTTAATTCCATTTCGAGGGCATTTAATCTCATTTACGGATGACTGATCCCCAGCAGTGAATGAATTAAGGCATGGCCCCTCCTCCCAGGGGAAGCAGGACTCTTAACAGAGACATTGCGTCATCGTGTCCCCCCGGCCCCCCGGGCAGCCTCTGGGTGGGATGGCGGTGAGGCCTGACTGCTGGGCTTGGTATTTACTCAGCACTTGGAACTTTCCAGAAGCCTGTGCCTGCCCTTCCTCTATAGCCTCACATCAGAGGGACAGAGGCCCCAGGGGGCCAGCTCTTCGAGGCGGATTCAGGGTCCTGTACCAGCATGTGTCAGTGTCAAGGGTTGTGTGACTCCATCCACCATCCACTCATCCATCCACCATCCACCATCCATCATCCATCTATCATCCACCCACCTTCCACCCACGCATTCACCAAACGTGTATGGGGACCCCTCTGTTCTCCTGAACTCGGACCCAGGGGCAGCCTGTTGTCCTCGGCAACTTGGGCTGTGACAGAGGGTAGTTTGGGGGTGGCCCTGGCAGTTCAGAGGAGATCCCTGGCCCCGGATTGCTAAAAATGATCATCCTTTCAAGGAAGTCACCGTGAAATATGTGATGACACCCGGTAATCACACATTTGTGAGACGTTTCAGGAGAGTAAAGTGGTGACCTAAACAGTAACTCTGCCAGAATCCGTTTGGGTCTGAAAAACAGAGTCTGCGCAGCTCTCAGAGTTTCTTCGCGGATCCCTCGGAAGTTCTGCCCCTCCGCACTGGGCCCTGCACACGGGGCAGAAACAGGGTCGGCGAGAGTCCCACACCAGCAGCGATTCAACAAACCCAGGGCGGATCTGAGGCACGTGGTCCCCGAGGTCTGCGACGCCCGACAACGGCAGAGCCCGGAGTGCTGGGCTGTGTCCTCCAGCTGCTCCCCTCTCAGCTGTGTGATGTCAGGGGAGTGCCTTGACCTCTCTGAGGCTCACATTCCTCCTTGGCCACACGGGGTGGGTGCTCATTCTGCTGTCTCCTCTCAGGTGCCTGGGCCCAAAGGTGCATGTCTTCAGTGGGTGCAAAGGCCTCGCCTCCTGCCCCTACCCCGGGGGCCACATCTCAGGGGCCCCTGGGTCCTGGTGGGCCTGCGGGACTAGGCAGGGTGGAGGCTTTGGGCCCCGCCCCCTGTTTTCCCTGAATGACCTCATCTGCAAACAACAAAGGTCCACCACGGGAGGCCTGGCCCACGCCCCTTCCCCCCACCCAGCACGCAGACGCCCTCTGCCCTTTCATTCCGGCAACCGCGGCGCCAGTGGGCGTGTAGGACCACGGCCTGTGCGCTGTGAGTGTGTCACCTTCTCCCGTCATCGCCGTCCTGAGCCCACTGCTGCCACCACCGGGGCAGTGGGAAGCCAAAGACTTCGATTCCAAGGCCACCGAGGGGCAGCTCTGACCTTTCGAGTTGATGGCCGACCTGGTGAAGGGGCCGCTGTGACAGCCGGGACCCACGTGCCCTGTCTTTGCAGCCACTGTGCCGAAGTTGTGAATATTTACTGTTCCCCACGAGCAGCCGCCCCCAGACCCAACTGGCCAGTGCAGAGCGGGGCACTGCCCCCAGGGTGGCCTGTCTCCTGGCCTGTGGAGTGCACACCCGGCCTGAGGTGGAGGGCTGGGCGCATGCAGGTGCTGTGCAAACAGGAGGAGACGCAGAGGGTCTGGAGATGGCGCGTTGTCAGGAGGAAGGGTGGGGCAGGGGTGGAGCTGGGGCGGGGCGGGAAGCGGGTCAGATGGCTCCCCCTGAGCCCAGCACGGGAGGCAGGTTCCAGGGGAGGGACTGGTGCCCATCGCTGATCTCTCCGGGCAGCTGTTACTTTACTTCGGCTAGCGATTCCACACCACTGCCATTAACTTCTATCGCCTCTGCTGCTACTGGTATTCCTGCCGCCGGAAAAAGCATCGTAACCACACTAACATCTACAGGGCTTTCTAAGCCCCAGAGGCTGACATCACCCCCTCTCTGTGCCGCTGTGAGGTGGGGTCCCGCCTCCACTTTACCGAGGGGGCGGCTGCCCGGGGGGCATTAGGGCCGGTGTCCGAGGCCACAGGGCAAGGACTGGCAGCTGGAGTCTGCCAGGGCCTGGGCTCCTCCAGGGAGCTGATACTCAGAGCCTGCCTGCTGGGGCCAGGCCCCCCCCAGGTGGAATGAGGCCCCGTGGGGTGGGGGTGCCCAGTCCAGGGCCTGGCTGGGTCTCCAAAGAAAGACGGTGTCCTGTGCCCATGGGAGAAACGCACGCCGGCCCTGAGCACACTGCTGACACCCCCAGACACCAACCCTCATAGCGGATGCCACCAGATGTTCCAGGGGCTCATTTCTGGCCCGTGGCCTGCGGCACTGCGGCTCTGCCCTGGGCAGGCGGGCCTGGTGTCTCTCTGCAGGTGGGGCACCTGGGCAGGTGTGCCTGACTGCAGAACCTGCGGCCCGAGCGCCAGCCCGGGCTCCCCCACCTCCGGGCTGCCTGCCCCCCAACCCCGCCTCGTGCTGGCCAGCAGCCCGGCTGGACCCTACCTACGAGGACACTTTGCCTACAGAGTCTTGTTCCTTTCTGTGAAGCTGCTTCTGCCTTTTATGCGGCAAGTGGAGAGACCAGGGCAGGGCGGTAGGTCCCTCAGGGGTGAGGCCCGCCAGACAGCCTTGTCTTGGGCGAGGGCGCGGGGGAGGCAGAAGTGGGTCCACATTGCCAGCTGGCACCCTGCTGAACCTGGCAAGGGTCCCAGGGTCCAGCCGAGGGACAGCATTGGTTAATAGCAGACTGTGGACCCAGATACTGGGGCCTAAGTCCCAGCCCACCTTTGCCCGCTGTTTGGCCTCAGGCACATCGCTCACCCTCTCTGGGCTGCCGTCTGCTCACCCACGAGGTGGGAAAATGGCAGCACCTCTTCCTGAGGCTGGTGCGAGGTTCCGAGCGCTGAAGCACCGGACAGCCCAGGGCAGGCGTCCCGCCACCTGTGCGCTCCTGCAGACCAGTGGCCAGGACGCAACCCGGACGCTGACTCCGCAGGCAGCTCAGCTGTCCAGAGCCCGGAACACCTAGGGCCCCCGGAAAAGCAATAATGTGCTGCTGTCAGGGGTTGCTAATGACAATGCTGAAGGTCACAGAACCTGCTGTGCCCCTGAGAGTGCCTCGGTTGTAGAGGGACCCTGTGCCATGCGGTTCTGCCTCCCTTTGCCGACTCAGCCACTTCTGGTCCTGGCTCGGGGCACCGGGGGTCCCAGCTTGTGTTCGCCCTGCCCCGGGAGGCCTTCCCTCAGGCAGATCCTGGGAACCCCAGGTTCAGCTGGGACCACAGGAGGGGCCCAGGGTCCGGACTGGAGGCCCAGGTCTCTGAGCGCCAGCGTGAGGGGCTGAGCCTGGGGCCTGGGGGAAAGGTGGCAAGCACAGTAGGAGCTGGGGAGACCCCAGCACACCCCTAGGGGAGACCCTTCTCCGCTCAGCAGCCAGGCACTGCCAGCCTCAGTGGGCGGTTGTCTCCACGGCAGGCTTTGCGGCTGCGGATGCCGCCCCACCCCCCATGCATGGGGCACCCTGGGGGCTGCGGCCTGAGCGGACAGGGTGGGGGAGGGGCTGCTCTCCCCACGGTGGGCACCCGCCCTGGGTGGTCTCTGGACACCTCCCTGCGGACACCCCCGAGTGGCCCCTGACCCCTGGTTTTTCCCTCCGGCCGCTCCCTGGCTTCCCGCCCTTCCTCGGCCTATCAGGGCCTGTTTATCCAGCTGCGGCTGGAAACGGCCGGGCGCTGACCGGCAGGAGGGGCCATCCGCCAGGGCGGAAGCCGGAAGTCGCCCAGCGCTGGAGGTCTGGGCGGAGAGGTGCAGGCGTGCAGGCGACCGGCCGGGCGCTTCCAGTGACCACTGCCACCGCCCGGGCACCGGGCCCACTGGGGCCGGCACTGGGGCTGCCTCTTGCCCCGACGCCCGCTGACCTTCCCAGAGCCACCGGGTGCTCTCGCTGCAGCCCTGGGGCCACTCGTACCCTGGGGGGGACACGGCCCCTGGAGGGTGAGTGGAGAGTGGGACCCCAGCCCACCTGGGCGGCACTGGGGGTGGACATTTGTGGGGATCTCGAAGGGGAGGTGGAAGCTTGCCACTTTGGGATTGGACCGGTGCTGGCCTGAGCAGAGAGCAGGCCCACTAACAGGGGTGCCCCTGGCACTCAGGACACTCCCTGGGAAGGGCTCCTGCCACGCCCGGGGCTCACTGTCACTCACGGTCATGGGGCCTCCAGAGACATCTCCCAGGTGGCGCTGGCCTGCCTCAGGCTGACCTGGCCACTGCCCTCAGCAAGGCCCCCGGCCTGGGCCTACCGTCCTGCCCTGGGGATGCAGGGTCACAGGGGGACAGCGCCTCATGGTCACGAAGGCCACGTCCGGGCCACGTCCGGGCCACGTCCCAGCCACGTGGCAGCCTGCACGCCTCCAGGACGGGCACTCACAACAAGGCTCGGGGTCCCCCTTGGCCACCCACCAGATGAGAGCGGACAGGCTGGTGCTGCCATCGCACCCAAGGCCCGGGCACCCCCGCAGCTGTGCTCCTCACCACCGCAGGCCCCCACCCCACAGCAAGGGTGCACAGGGCCCGAGCGGCCCTGGAAAACTGCCATCAGACCATTGGGTGCCTCTCCCATGTGGAGAGACGGTTTGCTACCTGATATGTGGCATTGCCACATCCCTATTGCTGGGCAGGGGCCAGCGGGGACGGCCATGGACTTGGGGGACCCCCATAGCTCTAAGGGTCCCCAACAGCTGGTATGGGGGCACCCACTACAGCCAGAGAGGCCTGGGCTTCCCCAAACCCCCACATTCCTGCTCAGAGCCCCCACGGCTGGGCTCTGGCCAGGCCCCGGGCTTATTCCCGCAGCCCCTGGGCTGCCAGCTCTCGGCCCCTCAGGCATTTTCTCACCTCAGGGACCCCTTCTCCTCCTCGTGCCCCCCCCACGGCTGTGGCCTGTGGGAGGTGGGAGGAGGCTGCCAGACAGGTAGGCAGGGCTCCTCACCTGTAGGAGCTCTGAGCAGCCACCGGTGCCACTGGTCCCTGCAGCCGGAGCCTTGGTGGTCAGGAACCGGCTGCAGCCACGCGCCCCCTTCTTCACCGCCACAGGGGAGTCTGATGTGCAGGCCCGGGGGCCACTAGTCACTGACACCAGTCCCTCAGGGACCGAGCTCGTCCCCCGGCCCCAGAGCACTCGCTCGCTGGCTCCTGCCCCCTGCTGGGTATCTATGTGCCCCCACACTCAGCTGGGAGTGGATGCTCACCCCCGGCCTGGAACCAGAGGCCTTCGGGCTGCCTGGGGGAGGGCCCAACGTGACGCTGATGGGGTCGGAGCCGGCCTGTCCGGGTGGCCACCCGTTCTCCTGCGGACGTGGAATGGCCCAGCCAGGCCGCGGCACCCACCCCGACGGTTTACTTGGGAAGCCCTGTCGAGGGCTCAGCACCAGTGTTCTTGATGACAAAAATTAATCCCTAATTGAATTTTCCTAGAGAAAAACATCGTGCAGACATTTAATTAAGGAAGCAAAAACCAGGTTCTTAAAAATAGATATATATGGTTTTTAAATCAGGGTTATTTGCAAAGCAAATTACAAAATAAAGAGAACAACTCTGAGGAGCAGGTTGGATGTGGACCAGAGGCTCGGAGAGATGGGGTGGGGGTGGGGGAGTGGGCAGGGCAGGGGTGGGGCAGGGGCGGGGTGGGCCCAGCCCTCCCCCACCCCCAGCACCACCCACCCCCTGCCCCCACACCCAGCACCCGCCCCCTGGGTGCTGGGGGCGGTAGGTGCAGAGCTGGAGTCAGAACCAGGGAGTTCTGCCGGCTGGTCTGCTCTTCAAGCTTTGGACTCAGACAGGGGCCTCCGGCTGCCCCAGGCAGCCCAGAATCGAAGCCCCAAGCCGGGCAGGCCCCTGCTGGGGCCCCTCACCAGACTGCAGGCCGGGCCCCTGCTCTGGGCGTCCCCCTTTCTTTTGTTCTGCGATCCAACTTAAAAGGAAACCTGGTCCAGTGCTGGCCTCAGGCCCAGGACATCTCTGCGACAGAGCCACCTTTGCCCACCGTCCTGGCCGCCTCGGAGCTGTGGCCTGGCCCCCCTGCCCCCCACCAACATTTGGCCCGGATGTTGAAGCCAATGACACCATGGTCACCAGAGGCTCAGAAAGGCTTGTCCCTCACAGGGTGACACTTTCTGGGGTGAGCAGGTGCTGGAGACTCAGGGTGACAGTTGACTTTGGGGTTCACGGTGCAGGTGAGTTCGTCTGCTGAGGGTCCCCGATGCTGGCCTGGCTCCTGTGCTTGAATGTCCGTGGTTCCCAGGGAGGGGCTCCCGGACACCCCAGGTGGCTCAGACTCAGCCCCGCTCGCCTCGCCTCCACAGGGGTGGAACCCGACCCCAACCCGAGGGCGGCCTCCCCAAACCCTGTCTGCCTGTCCCCCCCCAGCAGCTGCTCTTCACGGAGCGCGTGCTGGACAGGACAGGGGTCAGCAGAGGGCTCTGCCAGCCAGACAGCCACGGTCAGGAGGCCCTGCCCGACCTTGGGTCTCGCCAAGGACACCGGCCTCTGCGGTGCATGGCTGACAGCAGCCGCCTTTGTTCTCTGGCTCCGGGTTTGTAGCCACGCATGGCCGGGAGGCCGCGGGCCCTGTGGCGTGTCGGGAGACAGACTTCAAGGTCGACGGGGCCGCAGCTCAGGCCCTGGGTGACAGCCCAGGTAATGAGACCTGACAGGTGCGCGTGGGGGCGCGGGGAGGGGGCGGGCAGGTGTCTGTGGGAAGGCCGCCAGCCGGCTGAGGCTGCCCGGGCCCCTCGGTGCCAGCTCACCCAGCTTCTGCTGCTCTGGAAATTCAGGGCCCAGAGCGAGAGTGGCGGGGGCTGGACTCCTGCGTCCCCCCCATCCCTCCCGGGGCCTTGGGGGGGGCTGACGGCACCCCGGCCTGACTCCCAGCCTGGCCCCTGAGGCAGGCCTGCGTCCCCCAGGCGGAGCTTCCTGGAGAGGGGTCCTGGGGTCGTGATGGGGAGGGTCCCACCTGCCCCCCCACCGACCTCCCAGCCCCAGCCGCCCCCTCCCCCCGCCCCCTTTGTCCTCAGATCATGGGGAGCAGGAAGTCTTTGTTTCTGAGGACAGCGAAGTGTGTGGTGATTGACAGGTTTTCGTGGTGACCTCAGAGGGCCGTCTGGGCACGTCGAACGCTTACTTGTCGAAGGGGCGGACGGTTAACCACACGTCCGGCGTTGCTGTGCACCTCAGCCCTCGAGGGGGATGCATGAGGTACAGGCAGTTTCTGGGGACCCTTTCCCGGAGGTGAGCGGGTGGCCTGTCTGGAGCTGGGACCCCGCCTGCCTGGGCAGCTGCCCTTTTTGGGGTGTGAGGTGGCCCCCAGCCCAGACTGTCCCCAAGTCAGTGGCCTCACTCACTTGGCACTGAGAGGGGCGCCAGGAGGGTGAGGGTTCTGGTGTCCTGGCCTCCCTGATGCCTGGGCCGTGCAGCAAGGGGACGCGGAGGACTCGGGAGCCTGGTGGGTGGGCCACCTGCCACCCGGGCCCCTGCTGCCCGGCTGATGTTCCCTCCAGCCTCGGTGGGCATGGGCGGGTTCTGGGGGGGTGTCCCTGCTGAACCAGGGAAGCAGCGAGGCTGTGGTCCCCAAGGCAGGGCACTCTCTGAGGCCCCCACCCTGTGCCTGGAGGCCTCGGCTGGAACCGGCTGGGCCCTGGGCCGTGCCGGGTGGGGCCCTGGGCACCGCCATTCCCGGCCTCCCAGCCCCATCACGACCTGCCTCCTCGGCTGATTAGTGAGCACAGGGTCGAAGGTTTACCCCCAGGGCCCCCTCTCAGACTGGCTCAGGGTGGCCATATTCGGGCACATGGCTGATGCGCCTCCTGGGACGCCCAGCGGTGCACAGACTGGTCCCCAGTGAACCAGGCTTCTGCTGGGAAGAGAGATGGGGGCCAGGAGGCCAGGCACCCCTCACTCCTCCGGCCCACTCTGCACCCCCGAGGCCTCTCCTGGCTTCTAAGAACGACTCCTTCCCTGCAGGTGAGAGAGGGTCTCGGCCCTTTTCCCTGCACAGTCCCAGGAGAAGGGTGTCGTGAAGGTCCTGGAACTTCTGGTCTGAAACTGCCCCCAGACCTACCCTGCACCCCCTTGGCCCCCCAGCAGATGTGGGTCTTCAGACTTCATCACCCCCGCACTTCGAAATGCACAGAAATGTGGGTTTCCCATCAGCGAAGCCCTTTTTACAGATAACCTTGGGGAGGGCGCTCTGTGATCACACAGAACTCGGGAGGAACCGCGCGGAGCCGGCGGTGCAGAGGGCCTTCTGCCGCCCCACCGCATGTTGGGCCCACAGGGCAGAGTGACCTGCCTCCGTCCTTCTGGTGGCTCCTCCGCAGCTGCACACCTGGCCTCCACCCCCCACAGGTCCTCCTTCCCGCCCGCCCCGGGCCACATCCTCAGGAGCAGAGTGCCAGAACATGGGAGGTGACAGACTACAGGTGGGGGTGGGGGGTGCTCAGAGGGAGGTGCGGGCTGGGCACCGCCCACATCCAGCTGGGGACCGAGGGGGAGAGGACGCCGGCCATGGGGCCCCTCAGGCAGAGCCCTGGCAGGGGACTGATTGGTCCCTGGTAGGGAGTGAGCTCCCTGCCACCAGAGGTACGCAAGCAGAGGTGCTGGGCTTCCTGGTGGGGCTACTTTCCAGGGTCCCAGGCAGGTGCTGGCCAGCAGCAGGAGGAGGCTCTCGGGCGGGCGGTGCCCGCTGAGCCGTGGCCGCTTTGCGCAGCCTGCTGCAGCGGCGCCGCCGCCTCCTAAAACGTGGTAATTAAAATCCTCTCTGCGCACCGCCGTAAATCTGGGCGGCACAGCTTTCTTGTAAAAACGACACTGCGAGATGTTTCCAGATGCAGGTCTCATCCGCATCACACTCGGACAGCCCCAGACACGCGGCCTCGGCTCCCTGCTGGCGCCGCTGCGGCTTCTGGGGGTGGGGGAGCACCTCACGCAGCCCCCGGCCCCCCGTCCTTCCCGGACGCTGGCATTGCCACCTCTGCCGGGCGCCCCCCTCCTGGGAGCCTGGTCATGGGCCTCGGGCTGCCACCCCGCCCTGGCCACCCCCACTGACTGCTGACCTGCTCAGAGCTCCCCGCCCAGCGCCGGGCCCCCCCGGGACTTGGGAGCAAGACGGCCCTCAGATGGGGGTTTTGGGGGGTCACACCCACTGGTCTTGTCCTGCGGTGGGCACGGGGTACATGTCCTGTCTACTCTGCTGGGAATTGATGGTGCGGCTCATCCTGCCCTTGTGGGGACGCTGACAGCTGCCATCCAGTGTCACCAGGAAGGGTAGGGTGTGACTGTCCCCCATAACGCCCGTGGTGACGGTGGTCCCTCTCCTTGGGACAGGCGCTGCCGGGCCTGAGCTCCCAGCAGCCCTCTGAGTGGGACAGTGAGGAAACTGAGGCTGGGCTAGGTTACAGCTGCCTCCAGGGGCAGAGTGCACCATGCAGGGTCAGGGCAATCTGGGAGGTCACGGCTGGATCCCCTCCCCTGCTCCTGTGTCCCCTGGCTCGGTGCTGCGAAGGCCTGTGCTGAAGGTTCCCTCCCCAGGTGCAGGGGGGGCAGGGAGGGGCTGGGAGGGGGTGAGAAGTCCACAAGCTCTGTCCATGCACCCCTCCCCCACCGACAGGCCTCCCCTCTGCACCCTGAAACCTGTCCTTAAACACAGCTTTGTTTACATAAAATAATTCATGTACCATGAAGTTCACATACCTCACAGTCACCCGCTGAAGGTGCAGCTCGACAGTGCTCAGCAGGTTCACAGGCAGACGCCTCCGTCACCAGCTCACGCCGGTCCTTGCCGTCCCCTTGAAAAGAGCCCCCCGCACCCCGGTCCCCCACGCCCCGTGCCCAGCCCTGCACCCCGGCCGCTGCGCCCCCACGGACCTGCCCCCACTGGGCTTCCGCGGCCTCTTCAGTTCGAGCGGCTGCAGCCTCCTGTCTGTGGCGGCCACATGACCCTCCTGGCGTGGGCGCTGGGCCAGCTGTGCAGCCCTGCTCAGGGACACGCAATGGATGCTCAGCGTTGTGATAGGGACAGTTGTGTGGTGGCCCGTGCATGTGTGTGCATGTGCACGGGTTACGTGTACACGTGTGTGTGCCTTCCTCCCGGGGACCCCAGGTGGGGCCACTGCGGCGTGGGTCTCCTTCGGCTCCTCCTCTGGGGACGCGCCCCCTGCCGTGCGCCCAGGGGCCAGGCTCACGGGGGGTCCCAGCCAAGAGCCACGTCTGGGGCCACATGTTCCCCTTCTGTCCCTTTGTGTTCTCGCCTGGGGAGCAGGCACGGGCCTCTCAAGTGGATTGAAAAAGCGCTAAGTTTAATGCGTTACAGGAATGTAATTGTATTTTTATTGCTCATTACGTTTCGAGTTAATTACATAGCAACCAGGCTTGCGCTTCACCGCATCTCAGCCGAGTCAGGTGCTGCCTCTGGTGCAGTGACTTCCGACCCCGGCTCAGGCTCCGCCCGCAGCAGCGTCTGGAACACCCGCTCTGGTCCCCAAGGCGTCCTCGTCTCGTCAGGACGGGTCCCCCATCTGGGCGGGGGGCGGGCAGTGCCAGGGGCTCCACCTGCCGTGTCGTTCCAGAAGCTTCTGCCAGCTTTGCCCCTGCCCAGACTCCCCTGCCAGGCCCTGACGTGGGGTCTCTCCCTGATGGGACCGCCAGGGCCGACCAGGCCAGGTGACCGGGCCAGCTGGGCTCAGCTCCACTACCTGCGGGAAAACAGGTGGGGCAGGCAGTGGGGGGGCGTTCAGGCAGCAGCGGGCACACGCCCCAGAGCTCCGTGCTGAGGGCCCCCCACCCGTGTAATTGTTGGGACCCTCCAGCCACTGGGACCACGTGCCTTTCCGTGCGTGGGGCTGCCTCCGGAGCCCCTCCTTGGAGAGAGATGTGACGGGAAATCCTGCCGAATTTATCCTGGGGCACGGATCGGAAAAACAGGCCAAGCGCGTTTCCAAGGGTGCTGCTCTGCTGTGCGAGTGTGCATGAGTGTGAGTGCACGGGCGACTGTGTGTGCTTCCAGGGAGGAAGTACCCCCAGAGACGCCGCCGTGTGCCCGTGGGGGTCCCCCGGGCCCTCCCCAACCTCCGCACTGTGCTCGGTGCAGACCAGCTGTGCTGACCCGGCAGAACCCCTGGGACCTGCAGGGGCTGAGCCTCGCTCGGAGCCTGGCCCGCGGGGCCCCCTGGGGCACGTCACGGAATCGGCACCAGCTGCTGGGCTAGAACCTTCCAGAACTCGGGCCCCGGGTCTCTTCATCCTCCTTCGTGGGTGGCAGCCTCGGCGGCCATGCCCCACGGGGAGGGTGGCGGGCGCAGCACCTGGGCCCAGCACTGCAGAGGGTCTGCGTAGAGATGCAGTCTCCTGTGTGGAGACTCCCATGGCCTCAAGCCTGAGGCCAGTGTGTCCGAAGCGGCTTCACGCCGAAAACAGTGCCGTCTCGTGGCTCGGTCACCCTGTCACGAGGCCGGGTTTGCTTTGCCCACACACCAGGCTCCCCAGCGCCCCCAGAGCCATCTCAGCCCCAGTTGCTCCTTGTTTAAACTCCTCAAATGTCCTTGAAGGGACAAGGAGCCTCTCCAAACACGAGCTGGACACCATTCCCACACCATAAACTACAAACAATGTCCCCTGCCGTCCCGGACCCGATGCCCCGACCGCCCACCCCTGGGCTCCGCTGGACCAGGAGAAGCCCCAGCATCTGGCTGAGGTGTTGACGGCCATTTCCACGGCTTTCTCATCGGGTGTCGGTGTGTGGGAGAAAGGCGGAGCCTTGGCCTGCAGAGTTTGCCCGTTGGGCCAGAAAGTGCCGTCTGCCCTGTTCTGCTGCCGCCCCCTGCCCTCAGGTTTGTTTCCTGAACCAGCCGCAGCCTGTGGGGCCTCGGCAGAGCCTCGGCGGGCCTCCCACACCGCCCGCTCCCTCCACGGGGACCTAGGACTCGTCGCTGGGCTGCCCTGGCCGATCTCCCACAAAGGAGTTACCTTGACAACAGTTCAGTTGCCTTGACAAACAGGGCCTGGGAGGAAGAGGCGGACTGGGATTCCTTCCGACAGAGCAGCCACGCAGCCAGGAGGCGGGGCTCGGCTGCTCCGAGGGCGGGCTCCCGGGCGGTGCGGGCTCCGCTGCGCGGCCCTCACCTGTGCGCACCTGCCCGCACAGACAGGGCCCGGGTTTCAGGGGTGACTAGGCCGCCTTCGGCCGCGGGACTCCCGATGGCCGTCCCTGCAGTCATGTGACGGCCACAGGTGCCAGACTGGTTCTGCGCAAGGCCCGAGCTGGCCGCACCTCCCAGGCTCCTTTCCATGGAAAATGGTGTTTCGTGACCGTGCCTAGGAGCAAAGGGGCCGTGGCTACGGAGTGCGTCGCTGCATCTCACCTTTCCGGGCCGAGGCTGGGAGCTGGCACTCTTTCCTGCCGAGGAAAGACGGTGCGGTCACTTGGACATTTTCCGGTTAAACCCGAGTCGGGGCGGACGCGCCCAGGGCTTTGATTCTGCGCTCGCTCCTGTCTCTCGCCGCCTGTGTGGCGAACCGTGGTCCCGATGACCTGAGCACGGTGACACACCGGCTCTGCCTCGGTCGGTGTGCGGGTCTGTGTGGTGCTCATGCACGCATGGGGGAGACTCAGTATGGACACTTTTCTGCTGTGTCCCCAACCAGAGGGAGAGACCCATGTCCCATATTGTGAGGCTGGGCTGGGCTCGTGGCAGGTCTGACCGAGGAAATGTGAGGGGACCCCCACGGCAAGCCTTGGAGAGCGCTCCCAGCCTCTGCCTCTCAAAGCTGGGTGCCCCAAACTGTGAAGGGGCCTCCACTGAAAAGCCACATGGGGCGCAGACTGGAGGTCCCAGCCACCCAAGGGCCGCCGGTGCCCGGCCGGTGCCGCACTGAGCACAGGGTGAGAGCCCAGGGAGGTCGGCAGGGCATCCGGCACCGACCCGCAGCCTGCGAGGCAGCCGCACCGCTGCACGGGCTGCCAGAGCGTTCGGGGCAGTGTGCTCTGCAGCCGCCAGTGCAGGGGCAGACGTGCCCAAGTCCCTGCCACGTGCGACCTTGGCACCAGAGTGGGTGGCGGCTGGGAAGGTGTGGACGCACTGCCGGAGGCAGGAGAAAGGGTGGCCCTCATCCTGTAGGTGTGAGTGAGGAACTGTCACCTGTGGTGATGAGGAAGGTAGAAGATGGAGCGGACGCCCTGTTGGAGGGCGGAATGCCGGAGGGGCCGCTGGCGGCAGAGGATGAGGTGGGGGCAGGGGGCGAGCCGGAGAAGGAGCCGAGTGATTGACACAGACCTTAAAGCCGGGGCCGGGACTGCCCCTCATTCCGGCGTCTCCACCTGGCAAGAACGCGCAAAGGGAAGCAGGCTTGAGCCGAAGGCGAAGCCCAGGCCGTGCTTGTGAGAAGCCTCGTAGGACCCTCGCAGGGTTTCGGGACGAGAGAGCCCCTCGGTCCTCAGGGTCCGTTCCGAGGGGGCGGCTGGGGGGCGGGCTTCATCGAACCGAGTCCCCTCTGAGTGGCCAGGCCACTGGGTGGGTGCACATTTGCCTCTGGTGCGTCTTGCTGAGTCTTAGAGAAACCTTCTGTCACACCGATACACTCGGCACAAACTGTGATTTAGTGAGTTGGCATGTCGTTATTTCGTTCGTTTTAAAAATTAACAGACATTGTAAAAGTGCAGTTTTAGGTCCACAAATTACCTGGGCGTTGCAGGGTCCCCGCACACCACGCCCCTCCCTGCCTCCCCTGCCATCGCATGTGCAGTTGTGGGGGTCACTGGTTGCAGGCGGCGAGCCCAGGGCCCCCCTGGAGCTGACGAGCGGACGGCGCCCGTCATCCCAGGGCCAGACCTGTCCCCGCCTCAGACGCTCTGCTCTGTCTCTTCCTCTGCCCTCCCCCACCCCCACTGTCTGGGAGGTTCCGCCTTCTCCAGGGCGGCACAGCGCCGGGGACACAGAGCCCGGCCTCCGCAGACCTCGCTTCTGGTCCCGGACCCCAGCCTCCGCCTCTGCGGGAGGTCCGCACCCCCGCGTGCTGCCCCCCCCCCCCCGCTGCACTTTTGAGGTGGATTCCTTTGGGAGGGCGATGCACCTGGGGCCTGGTTAGATCTTGTCGGCCTCCCCCATTGCGTCCCCTCCGGCTTCGCCCCCAGCCCCTCACCAGCAAAGCTTGTCCGACTGGACGCCCCGGTCTGAGGGTGGGAAGTGCGCGGCGTCTGGCCCCCATGTGCACGCCTGTTGTCCCGGGAAGTCGGCCCATTGGCCTTCTGTCTGTGAGCCCTGTGCTCGGACGCAGCCGGAGCTTAAACCCAAAAGTCATATGAAGGTGAAAAGCGCCCTCCAACCCCAGTGCCGGGCCTCCCACAATTCAGGGAGACAGTCCTGCCTTTGGGGGGCCCGGGGAGTCTGCATGGCCCGGGAGGAGCTGCGGGTGGGCGGGGTGGGGGTGCCGCCAAGGGGCCCCTCCAGCGTTCTGTCTGCAGGTCTCGGCAGCCGCCCTCCACCAGAGCGTCCGCTCCATCTTCTACCTTCCTCATCACCACAGGTGACTGGGCAAGTGGGGCGCCAGCTCTCCTCTGAGGGCAGTTTTGTCGAATGAGAGAAATATCGGCGAGCCCTCGAGGGCAGAGGGACGCCAGGGCTCAGCGGGCAGGCGGGGGCTGGGGGCCGGCACCCGGGTCCAGGCAGGGCGGCGGGGTGGGCGGCCGCATCTCCGCAGGCTGAAGAGGCACCGAGAAGAAGGGGGGAGGGTGGCTGGGCCGGCACCGCCCCCCAGACGCCCAGCCCTTCCCCATTCGCTGCCCCTCCCTCCGGAGGCCCCGCCTTCCCCACGGAAGACCCCTGGTGGGTCAGCACTGGATTAAGGATTTCACGGTGGTCCCCAGAGGGGCCCGGGTGCTGCTGACTGTCCCCAGTGCACCAGGCAGACGCAAGGGCACAGGGGCGGGGGCAGCGACGGAAATGGCGCCCCGCACGCCCTCCGTGCGCCGGGAGGCTCTGTTTGCTTTGTTTTGTGTTTTCATTGTCTGTGCTGGACACTCACTTGTAAGGGGAAGTTCAGAGGGGGCAGGACTTTGCTTGAAGCCCAGGGTCCCCAATTGACATTGGCACCCGTCGTCAGACCGAGGACAGCAGAGGATGCGCTCCGGGCTAACTGGCGTGTGGTGCTCAGGGAGGACCCGCACAGCAGAGAGCGCCGCGTGAGCGTGTCGTGCTAAAAAACTCGAAGGCAGACGGTTTCCATCGGTCCAGGTTCCATGTGACGTGGACGTGAAGGCCCTGAAGCCTCCTGGGGAAGGTCAGCTTCCTCGCCTCTCTGACCAGCCCAGCGCTGTTCCTCGCTTCCTTCCCCATCCCAGCTGGCGTGCCGCCCACGGCTGGCCCACCCGGGACCCCAGGACGGCGGTGTCCCCAGGGGCCACCTGTCTCTCTCTCTGGGCGATTCTTGGCCGGTGGGCAGGGTGCGCCAGGTGCCGGCCTCTGGGGCTGTTCAGACAGGGCCCCGGCTGGCCCGCCCGCGGCAGCCCCCAGTCCGAGGACAGGTCTGGGTCAGGCGGCAAGATGCCGAGTGACGCGTTCTCTCCGCGAAGGCGCAGCCAGGCAGAGCCCGGCCGCTGTAATTGGACCATTCAGAAGTAAATTACCTGCAGCTGGAAACAAGACTCTGCCTCTTAACTCGGGCATTACGAGGTCAGGGCTGGAGACATCACGGGGAAAGCGGTTATTGAAAAGCGAGGGGGAAAATGAAATTTAAAATTCAAAGCTGCGCGTGCCGGGTGGGGGTGGGGTGGCTGGAGGTCCCAGGAGGGGTCAGCGGGTTTATTTGCATCTTTATTTTGCTGTTGCCGGGAGCACCGAGTGAAGTGACTATGCCACCAATCTGACAGAAAATAAATCCTGGAGCAGGCAGGCCGGTGCTCTCGGGAAGGGGCCGCTCGTGGATGGAACCTCCCGGCCCAGCCACGGGCTCCAGGCCAGACCGCGAGGCTCCTCCCTCCACGGGTGGTCTCGCCCCACTTCACGCCCCAGACCCGAGTCTCCCCTGCCACGTTGGTTTGCCCCTGGGCTCAGGGCCCCCGGCTCCGGGTGCCCTCCCTGCCCACCTTGCCCACGGTGCTGGGGACCTCCCAGCTTCTCCAGGGACTGCGCCCTGCGGGGCCCTTGGAGGCCAGCAGACTGTGCGTCCTGCCGGCACACAGGCTCAGAGGCCGCCCAGCAGGAGGCAGCCAGGCGGTGTGCCGGTGACGGCGGGGCCGCTCACAGCAAACAGCCCTGGGCTCTTGAGTGCCGGGCCACTCCCCTTGGTCCCCATGGTCCCCTTCCTGCGTCTGGCACAGAGCCTGGGTAGGGGGCACTTTGGGGCTGGAAAGGGTGACGTCCACGTCCCAGGCTTGCAGTACAGAAGGGGGCCCAGGCCCCTGACAGGCAGGCACAGTGCGAGCCGGAGGCCACAGGAGCCCCCACCCCCAGCCCTGCTCCGAATGCCCCCAGCCCAGGCTCACGCCCGGGGGCCTCTGCCACCGACCGGAGGTGGGCAAGTGCCTCAGCTCCCACGCAGAACGTGGGTGGCTGAGCAGGCAGAACGGAGTCTGACCGGGGCCACCCAGAGGGTGATCTCGGGAACCTGAGGCCAGAGCAGCTGGGCTTGGGTCTTTGGTGGCCTTCCATTCCCAGACTCCAGGGTGGCTGAGTGAGACACACCTTCATATGTCCACCGTGTCCCAGACATGTCCTCCCGTCGTCCACTGCCTCCGGGTGGACGTTTGGAACAGGGGGGGAAAGGATCCGCCTGGAGAGGAACAGAGCTGCTCACATGCAGCCCGGGGCACAGGGTGTGAATGCCCAGCAGGCCGCATACCTTCCCCGGGACTCGGTTTCCCCTTGTGATAAAGGGGGCGTGTGCTCAGCTTCTCTGGAAACTCAGTAGCCCTCAGCTGTCAGCACCCAGACGATGGAGACAGGCCCTTCCTCCTTCTGCTTTGTTTTTTGGATATTTTTCTACTGCATCCCGCTCCTGGATCAAATTAGGATTAGGCTTGGCTGGATATCTCGGAAAGCCCACAAATAATATGAATTCAGCGTAATGTAATTATATTTCTCTTTATGTTCCTGGAGCCCAAAAGGGTCAGCCTAGAACTATCGTGATGCACTGGAGTGAGGACCCTGGATCCCTCTGCGTGGTAGCTCTTGGTCAGGTGTGACTTTCATCCCTGAGGTCACAGCATGGCCCAAGATGGCTGCTGGTGCTCCAGCCATTGCCTCACATCCCAACCAACAGCAGGGAAGGAGAGACCAAGAAGGACACGCCTCCCATTTCCCTAGTAGGAACACCGCCTCGGAGCTGCACACACAGATTCCTCCTGTGTCTCCCTGCAAGAGGAACACGCCTGTACTACGTTGAAGCAGTCTTTATTTCCAGTGGCCACGTTCCCAGCTGGAAACAGGATCTTATTGCTCAAGAAGAAGGGGAGCGCAGATATCAGGGGTAACTAAGAATCTTTGCAGGCCCTTAGTACACCTGAGAAAAAAATTGCTTAAAGACCTGAAATGAATAAGGATATTTTCAGCTAACCGCAGCAAGAGTGTGTCAACAGCCAACCCCGTTTTGAGAGAAGGACGATGATCCAGGAGGAAGCTCTGCAGCAAGAGAAGGCAGCCCAGCACGTGGGGGAGTGCGGGTGCACTGACGAAGTGACGCACAGACCGAGACGTGACGTTTGGGGCTGGAAGAGCAGGACAGAGGTCAGGTGCTTGGGAACAATTCCACATGGACGGGGACTTGTTTCTTGTTTTCTCTCCCTGCCCCTCTGTCTAAAAATAAATAAATAAAATCTTTAAAAAAAAAAAAGAAAGAGGGAGAGAAACCTCAGTGTGTGGTTGCTTCTCGCACACCCCTACTGGGGGCCTGGCCCGCAACCCAGGCCTGTGCCCTGACTGGGAATCGAACAGGCGACCCTTTGGTTCACAGGCTGGCACTCGATCCATTGAGTCACACCAGCCGGGGCAAAATGAAATCTCTTTTTAAGCACGGGCTGCTAATTTCTGATCACATTCCCTTCCTCACGCCTCTCCCCCTGCCCCCCGCTTCAGGCAATGCTCACCCGAGTTCCACTGCTTCTCAGACTTTAAGTGAGGAGTTTGTGTCTCGCTCCTTCCATTTACTATAACGATGCAGTCCATCCATCTTCATGCACGGAAGTGTCACCCAAGTCTACACTGCGTTTGGTGTGCTGGCAGGTGTGTGTGTGTATGTGTGTATGTGTGTGTGTGTGAACGGATCCCCAGCTGTTTATCAGCCAGGACCATGGGGGACACTCCCGCTGTCCCCAAGCATAGCCTCTCCCGGTTCTGGTAAAGACACGCCGGGGCAGAGCGCCAGGGGCACAGGCGCCAGCCGCTCTCTGGGTGAATCCGCTCGGTGCCGTGGCTGGGCTGCAGGTGGGTCGGAGTGAGGGCGCCCTCTGCCTCCTGGGCCCCAGAGTCACCTGCCTGAGGTGACCACTGCCTGAGGCGCCAGATGTTCCTGGGAAGACCTCAGGTTGCTTTGCCGCCCCCCTCGCCAACCCAGGGCTCATCTTTCTCCAGACGCTGAGGCAGTTACGGCTTGATCGTATGCTTTTCCGCTTCCAGAATCTTGTTTTTTGTCTCGGGTTCTGTTCTTGTCTTCCGTAATGGCTTATGTCATAAAAATTCTCATTATCACAGCTTCGGTGGGGGTTTGGAGGGGAAGTAATGACATGCAAAAGCTCAGCCCGTGATCCGAGAGACTCCCCACAGGGTACAAAGCAGCTGGTGAGCTGCGCTTTCTCCACCGCCCGCCAGCCTGCCCGGCTCCTCTTCCCGGAGACGCTTGCCTGCAGGTCCTGCCGCTTTCTCCGCGGGACCATTGGCCTCCTCTTGCTGACCCCTTGGTGTCCCCTACAGACTTTGCACGTCACCTCTCGCTTGGTGGATGCTCCTTTGGCATTTGGTCCCCGTCTGCGGCTTCCGTTTTCACCTTATGTTTTCCTGTAAAGCATAGAATTTCTTAATTTGAATGAAGTGGAATTTGTCGACCTTTCCCTCTGTGGTCCGCTCCTGCGTGTCCGGTGGAGAAGTCATGTCTCTCCTACAGCCATTTCGGTCACACATGTCCTTGTTCGTCTTTGATCACTTAAGATTTATCTCTAAGCACAGTGTGAGGTAGGGACTCATTGATATTGATGTATGGAAATGCAACCGGGTTTGGGATATTGATTTTTGTATCCAGCAAATTTGCTAGATTTCTTAAATATATGTGTAAATATACATAGAAAGAAACTTGATGTCTATTTTACTTATATGCAAAAGGAAATGTTTCTTCTTTATATATAGATCTAGACAGAGACATGCGTACTGGTGGTATTTCCTCTTCATTCCTTAGGCATTAATTCATCTTCTTTCTTTACTAGACGGATGGGAACTTGGTGAGCCCTTTAAAAATCGTGGTAGAACACACGTAGCCGAAATCTGCCTTTACTGTCCAGGGCACGGCTGGCGGCGTGAAGCGTGCACTGTTGCGCAGCCGCCGCCACTCTCCAGAAGTCCCAGGTCGACCCGAGACTCTGTCCCCACCGCACAGGAACCTCCGCCCGCCCCCCGCCCGGGCGCCCCCACCCGCTGTCCGTCCCAGGACACGCGGGGTCGCTCCTCCTTCCGACCAGCTGCCGGCTTCGTTTGTGAGCGTATGGAACGCGCGTAATCAACAGAAGACTGTAAATAGTATGTAACAGCCGAACCAGCAGAGGAGGAAAACTAAGAAATTTTAAAAGCTGAATCCACACGAAGGCTAAAAAGGAAGACGAAAAACGAATAGAAGAGAAATACAACCAGGCACGAGGAGGGAGAAATCAGGGGCGGGGCCTGCGCCTAGCCCCGGCCGGGACTGCCCGCAGCGCCCCCTGTAGGCTGGAGGAGCGCATGGCACCACATCTCCCCCAGCTCAGGGCCTTGGAGCCCGGGGTCCCAGCTCCGGGGCTCAGGATGACTGCGAGACCCCTCAGGGGCCTCGCCCTCCGCGCGACGCAGGGTCCAGGCCTGGATGCGCTGCCCACCTGCGGCGGACTCTGACAAGGATGCCGAGGGGGCAGGGGTCCAGTCGTAAAGCAACATGAGACGCTATAAAAAGTTTAATCGTGTGCACGTGGCCAACATTGCATGTAATTTATCGCTCTGCAGAATGAAAGCCGTTCTGGGGTTTGCCATCACTCATGCCGCGTGGAGTTATTTATTGGACGCGTTTGGAGCTGAGGGGATTCGAAATTCGGGTCAGGGAAAGTCAAGTTTCACCAAGGCCCCCGAGTCCCCAGGGCCCCCAGATGGGGACCACGCTCCTGTGTCACGTGCTACAGCAGCACGGAGGGGAGAGGCTTCTGGGCTCGCCTTCTCCCCGTGGGAAATCAGGCTCCGTGGGGGCGTCTGGGCCACTGGCTCGCCCGTGTCCCCTGCCCAGCCCCTAAGAGGGCTGCCGGCTGCCTCCTGCCTCTTGCCTCCTGCCTCCTACACCTGCCCTGAGACAGGCACCCAGGGGCCAGTGCTTGAAACGCCTGCCCCCACCCTGCCCAGCCCGCGGGGAAGGCCAGATCTGCCCCACAGGCAGGCTCGGAGACCAGCCGCCTGGCGCTGTCCACGCCGGAGGTGCTGAATCTCTGACTGCCCAGACCTGGAGGCAGTTGCTCCCTCCCTTCGGCCAGGGGGTGGGGGGGGGACCAGTGTGGGCCTCTCTTGGAGAAAGGACGGAAGCTGGTCTGAAACATGCCTGGGCCATCCCTCCGGCAGACCCCACGGACACTTCTTTCAAAGCAGTCGTCCAAGGACTGATGCGGGGAAGGGCTCTGGCCAGGCCCCTGGGCTCTAATTAGCCAGGTAATAAGGCTGTTTGTGTCGATTTGCTGCGGACCACCAAACAGCTGCCCCTCGGCTGCCTAACGAGGTGGGGAGCTGGGGACGAGCAGCGGGCGAGGCCCATTGGCTCACCGATGGGCCGCGGCCGCCCCTCGCATTCCAGTCTGCAGGCCCGAGAGAGGTACGTGGAGGGCAGGGGAGGCCAAGGCGGGCCGCCTGTGGGGGTCGTGCGCTCAGACTAGCAAGTCGCCCCTCCCAGTGGATGCCACCCCTGGGGCAGAGCCTGTCGGGGTGCCCTGCCTCTGGGTCCAGGGCACATACCGGGCCCTTCATGCTGAGAGGGGAGGGAAGGGAAAGGGAGGCAGTTGGTGAGTGGAGCTGAGGGCAAGGCCCACATGCTGGCGCCCTTCCCTGCACCCTCTCATTCCGGCTCTCCCACCTCCCCAACACACCTTCCGGAAGAATCAGCAGGGTCCGGAAGAGGGGAGCTGGCTCCGTCTGGCTGCCTCGAAGAGGGAAGACGGTGTGAATTCGGGCTTGGCCCCAGGGCTTGCGTGTGGTTGCAGGTGGGGGCCTCCCCTCTCTGGGCCTGCGTGGCCCCCCGGAGTGATCTGGGGCCTGAGCTCTGCCCCCAGAGACGGCGTGCTGCGTGGTCCTGGACCCCCATGAGGGGGGAGGAAGCCTGGCAAAGGGGGGAATTGCCGTGTTCCCACGTGCAGTCCTGTTTTCTCTGGCCTCTGCCACACCCCCTGTTCCTAGGAAGCCCCCTCCCGACAAGCCGAGCCAAACAAGGGAACCCTGGGGCCAGCCCACAGAAAGACTCACACCTCTCCTTTCTCGCACACTTGCTCGGGGCAGGTGTGTGGTGGGGGGCCTGAGCCCTGAGGGGTGGGGTGGGGGGCAGACGTCCAGCAACCAGCCCTGCGCAGCACCTCCCCAGGCTTCGGGCCAGGCCTGCAGGGCAAGGCGGTTGCCTCTGCGGGTCGGCCAGCCTCCCCCGTGAGGCTGCAGTCCGCTGCGGGCCCCGGGCCAGCCAGGCCGCCGCCTCTCTCTCGGTCTACACACACCTCGTGCCAGCTGGCACCTGCCCTCACGTCTGCATCCCCCCCCCCCCGTCCCCATCTCTGTGCAGCTCCCAGCCTCCTCAACCCCGGGTTCCTGCAGGGTCGCTCCCTCACCCCCAGTTTGCAATGATTTTGTAGAGTCTTCCATGATTGCTAGGCCTGGGTCCACCCTTGGCGACGGAGGTGGTCCTGCCGTGGGTTAGGAACAGGGTACCGTGGACAAAGTCGTGCGTCAGTAGGTCCTCCACTTCCCGTTGCAGCCCCCCACTCGACGACCCCAGAATGCTCACTCCTGCCTGTACACCAGGGGACGGTGGGCAAATGGAAGCTGGATGCCTTTTCTTAGACCCCTCAGAGAACGGAGGTCTGGTCCCCTCCCTAGCAGCCCTGCCAAGCCTCCCCATGTCCCCGTTCCCATCTCCTCTCCGGGACTGAAGCCCGAGCTACGGGCTGGCACCTGTGACCTGGGCCACAGGGCCTAGCCTGAGGGTCTGCCTGGAGGCAGAGGCCCACAGATGCCCTGCCCAGGTGGGCTGCCTCTGGTCTGTGATCTTTGCTGAGGTCCTGATGTGCTGACTGGGCAGTGGGGACTGTGGTCGGGCCTTAGCCCAGCTGGAGCTGGGCTGTGTCTACCGAGGGTCACGGCTGCAGGAGCCGTGTGCCCAGTTCCTGGGCAGCCAAGGCGCTGACTCTGTGGGGTCCCTTGTTACCGCCCTGTCGGGGCTGGAGGCCTGCTGTCCTCGGTACCAGGAAGTGCCGACCTGAGTCGGCAGGATGCCGGGGGCCTGGGTGGGGTCTGCCTGGCCGCTGCAGCTTGGGTGGCCCCCTGGCCTGTCCAGGACCTGGCCTGGAAGCTCCCAGGAATGACTCTGTGCGGCTCTGGAGGAATCCTGTGACACGTGGTACCCGGGAAATTCATGGTTACTGCCGCCCACCGAATGTCAAGTGAACCAGTAATGGTGGCGGAGCTGAGCTCAAATATTACTGTTTCCAATGACTTGGGGGTCACTGAAACCACAGGCCGGCGGGAGAGGCGGGCAGAGATGGAGCCTCTGCCAGGTGGGGGGGCCACCGCGGGTCTGTGCCTGTGACTCCGAGCAGGGGCGGGGCTGCGAGGACAGGCCCGCGCAGGTGGCGGGCGGGGCGTCCGCCCGCCTTCCAGAAACCTCGGCTGTGTCCCGGCACAGGGAGGCCAGGGCTCATCCCACACCCCCACCTCCCAGCCTGGTCAGTGGGGCACAGGCAACGGCTCCCACTCTCCCCCACCCCCCGCAGAGGTGCGCACGTGTGTGTGCCTGCGTGTTCATGCCTGTGTGATGTCACACTGTCCTCTGGAAAGCAAATTCCCCCCAGTGACACAGTTGGAGAGTCCCTGGTGGAATGAGGGACAGGACTCGGGGGGACAGATCCCGGGATGGCGTCCTCTGGGGGAAGCTGGGCCGGGGCAGGGTCCCGGGAGCGGGGGGGCTGTCTGCTCCCACCCCTCCCCCCCGCCAAGGCCCGTCAGGGTGGCCGAGCCGAGTTGTAAATCTCACGGGGTCTTCCCCTCAGGAGGCGGCCTGAGTCTTGGAGCTGCCCTGCCCCCCCACAGGGACGAGGGCGGCCCAGGGTACGTCCTGCCTGGCTGCTCTGGTCTCCCAGGTGAGGTTTGCAAGCTCCACGGCTCGTGTTAAACTCGTTAAACTCCTCGGGACAGGGAGGCGCGAACTTGGAGGAGAGACACGCGGGAGCTCGGGGAGAAACGCCTGCGCGTCGAGGTCAGCCGCCCGCCGTCTGCGTGGGGCTCCGTCTGACTTTGCGCGTCGTTTCCACGGTTCCTGGAGCAGCCCACGGATGGCGGCCCACCTGCTGCTCTCGGGGCTGCCGGGGCCGCCGGTAACGGAGCCGCAGAATCGAGGGGCAGAGGCCGTGTCACTCTGCCACCAGGCCGGCTGCCTACCGAGGCCAGGGCCCCACTGGGTGCCCCACCCACCCTCACGGCTGGTGGGTCACCCAGGGATCCCAGAGGGGGGCCCAGGGACCCTCCAGGCCCACGCCGCAGCCCCCCGCCCCCACCCAGCTGTCCCGTCACGGGTGAGGCCGCTCGTGAGCCGCCCCCCTCCTCATGCTGCTTTAATTTACACACCTGGACGCCCCAGAACAGCTGCTTTATTGAGATTCATCCATCACCAGGCTTAATTAAAAGAACGCTGAGCAGCTAACTCAGCGTGGATCACCAGTGCAAATGTTTGTTTTGCTGCTGTCAATTAAGGCGGCACGTGGGGGGCGGCGCCCCCGCAGGCAGCCCTGAGACTCGGAGCCCTGGGACTCGGAGTTGGGGTCGCTGGGCATGTTTCCCAGCCAGTGTGGGGCAGGGTGTGGAGGGTGGGGGGAGGGTGGGCCCAGGACTGGGGCCGACACAGGCCTGGCAGTGAGAGGGACACAGGTGACCACCAGGCCTGTGTGCCCCCGAAGGAAGCGGCCTGGACAGGGTGGGGCTGAGGTGACACTGGGATGATGACAATGACGGGGACAGTCTGGCTGAGGGGACACGGTGCTGGTGGATGTGGCGGGTGCAGAAGGTGTGCACTGCCCGGGGGCCCGAGGCTGGGGGTCTGCTGTGCATCCAGGGCCCAGCTGCCCGTTCTGAGTCCAGCAGGAGAACCAGGTCAGCAGAGAACCCCTCACCGCTGCAGGGCGGGCAGGGAGGGCGGGGCTCAGGGGCTGAGTTTGCCGGGGGGGCCCCACCACCATCCGCAGGGAGCTGAGCCTGGAGCAGCCCCCCGGGGCCGAGGGAGGCAGCCATGGGAGGGAGCCCCTCTTAAGACCAGCGGATGGGTGCAGGAGGACGGAAGGGCCCCCTTCCTGCACAGGGAGACGGGGTGCGCAGGAGCCTGGGGTCCCCTATAGGGCGGGGGGCAGGGTTTGGCAGCAGCTGGACCAGTGGGATCAAGGAGGCCAAAGGGCATGTGGACTTGGGGACCAGAACCCCAAGGGCTGCCAGGAGCTGGAGACAAAGCCTTTCTGATGTCACCTTCATTTATGTTAATGACTCTCCTTTGATTGGCTGGATCGATAAATTGCCGGGATGTAGTTGGATTATTCCAGTGGCTGGTGAGACGTGGCTGTGATTCCGGGTGCTGGCCCCTCTCCCCTGCCATTAGGCCCCGATCCCACAGGGTGGCGGCTTTGGGGCCAGTCCTGTGTGAACACAGGGCTCCTGTTCCGCCCCTTCTCCCGGCCACCACCCAGCCTGGACGTCTGGCTGCAGGGGCTCCTGACCCTGGTTTCACCTTGACCACGTCCTTCTCCCCGCCGCAGCCAGACCCTCTGTCAAACACGGCTTTGACGATGTTTGTCCATGTGGCCCCTGTCCCCTGGGGGGGCCCCTGTGGCCCTCCTCCTGCCGCACCACAGGGAGACACCCCCGCCTCCTCTTGCTTCCCCTGCAGGTTCAGAGGCAGGTGACTTGGGTGTGTGCCTGTCCTTGGGGCCACCGTGTTCTCTCTGAGGCAGGGGACAGGGCACACCGCGTCCTCCTGTGACCCCAGCTTTCCCGCCCTCTGGCCAGGCCCTCTGCCCGGCGCTGCAGACCCTTTCAGCCGTGGCTGCCACGGAGCCCAAAGCCGGGCCCCAGGACCCACTGGGCGGCTCTCTGCACAGGAACAGCCGCCCTCCGGGCCCTTGGGAGTCACTGAGGGGCCCCCGGCAGCTGTGGGGGAAATGGGGGCTCTCAGGCCATCCCAGTAAACTGGGGTGCTTGAGCTGACCCTGTCGGGGCCTTGGGGGTGCCTGTCCTCTGCCAGCCGGTGGGGGCCTCCTTGTTCTCAGCCCTGAGACTGTGCCCAGCACATCTACCTCCCGGCCTCGCCCCACGCCAGCCCCGCCCCCTTCCCACGGCTGCCACAAGGTCGCGGTGACCTCTCCTTCCTCCGTGTGCCTGGACCCTCCTGTGGACCCTCCACCTGGGCCGGGCACCTGACTCGGCAGCTGGTGATGACATCATGAGGGGTACCGGTCAACTGGCCTCTGCGGTCAGAGTGGCTCTGTGGTTTGTTGCTCGTGCCGATTTCTCCAAATGCCAGGCCTCAGAGCTCAGTGGGCCCCAGAGAAGACAGGGAGGTCCCGCCGGGCTCGTGCTGACCCCTCAACTCTGCCCTCTGACGGGACACTTTCTCCAGTGACTGTCACATCCCACTGACCCCATCTTCTCTTCCTGTCTACCTTGGGGCCGCCGAGGGTGACATGGCACACTAGTCGCAGCTGAACCACAGTCCCAGAGTCTGTTATGGTGCATGGCAGACAAAGGAGTCGCCCATGTCACCTGCGGCCTTTTTGGCTTGAAGACCAAAGCCCAGAGTCGAAGCCCCTCAGGGGCCGTGGAGGGTCCCAGGATGGGCGGATCCGACGTCAGTGTGTCAGCCTCTGGCTGAGCCCAAAACACGCCCCAGCCGGGCCAGCTCCAGACGGGCCAGCCCCCAAAACCCGGCCTGCGCTCGAGTCCCGCCCAAGAGGAAGATTTTCCAGTTTGAGTCCCACCAGTCAGCCGTCTGTCCCAACCGTGGAAACCGCAGCGGTTCCCCTGCGTTTGTGACGTCGGGGACGCAGCCCCGATCCCCCGGCCTTCGAGGGGACCAAAAACGTGGCCCATCCGCGGATTTTAAAGCTGCTGTTGTTATCGTGGCCAATGGAATAAAAGAAAACTTGCTCTTTTTTTAAATAAAATATTTTATTTACTTATTTTCGGAGAAAGGAGAAGGGAGGGAGAAAGAGAGGGAGTCAAACATCAATGTGCGGTTGCTTCTCTCACCTCCCCAGCCGGGGACCTGGCCCCCAACCAGGCCTGCGCCCAGCCTGGGAATCGAACCAGTGACCTTACAGTCCACAGGCCAGCGCTCAAGCCATGGAGCCACACCAGCCAGGGCAGAAAATACGTTCCTGATGATCGAGTAGGTTGCGTATGGCTGTGGGAAAGAGCCTGATAGAAATGGAGATCTGAAAAATGTAAATCGGAGATCGGAGGCCCACTGGGTGGGTGTCTCGGGAGGAAGGACACGCAGAGAAAGAGGCGGTGACCCGGCAGAGAGAGCGACGCAGGCCCCCCGGGTCGCGGAGGGGGGAGAAGGACATAAAACCAGGCAGACAGTGAGCTTTGCAGAAGCCCCGCCGTGTGCCGTCCCAGTTCTGGGAGGGTCAGAGAGAGAAGGCAGCGCAGGAGTTTAAAACCCGCCGTCATTTTTAAAAGAAAGTATGAATAAATTACCTGCACTTGATGGAAGGCATCGACCGACAGATCGATCACAAGAGCTCCGAAAACCCAGTCGCCGTAAATACGGGAAAACCGCGCCCAGGTGCGACCCTGCCAAATGAAAGGCAACCTCGGCGGGGAGGAAAGTGTGAGCGGCCCAGGGAGTCCCCACGCCACGCACGGGGCGAGGGTCCGGGCAGGCGCTCGCTCCGCGTGGTCAGTGAAGAGGCCGGGGGCTGGGGAATGTCTTCAATGTCCCGAAAGAAAACCACCCAGTGAAGAGAAAAAAACGTTCTTAGGGATGAAGGTGGAAGACATTTTCACGTAGAACGAGGAGGGTTGCTCGCTGTCGGACACGGTGGAGCCCCTCGGAGGGTTGGGCACCGACAGAGGACGGCCCGGACTGCAGCGCCCGGGCAGAGGGCCACGCTTGGCGGGCGGGCAGATGGGGTGAAGGGGCAGGACGGACCCCGACTCTCCCTCGAGTCCCCCTGCAGCGCAAGGCCGGAGGGCACTGACCGCTCTTGCTGCCGGGCCCACAGCTGATGTCTCCTTCTCGAAACGTCCTGGGGGGAGGGGGGAGGGGGAGGCCGAGCCCTGGGCCCACCCCAGGGCCCACTCAGGACCCCTGAGGTCAGGCCTGAGGCCAGCTCCGGGGAGCTGCAGGACCAGGGGCTGCCCAGCCCGAGGCCGCTGTGGGCTTTGGGGCCAAAGCCCTGTCTCCCCTGCTGGGTTGGAGGGTCCTGCTCTGCCCTCTCCCACCTTCCCCGCTGTGACCGGTTCTCGGGTGGGTCTGTGGGGCCCTGGGAGCCTGGGCTCCATGCTCTGGCCTCAGCTGCTCCCCACACAGCAGCTCCACTTTGCAGGCAGCTCCCACTGTGAGCAGAGGCGCTCCCTCAAGGGCACACCTGTAAGCCCCTTCCCCATCTGTGCTGGGGGGGGGCGTTGTCTGGGTGACCCTTCCTTTCCCTCTGTAACTCCTGGCAAATTCAGATGGAACTCCCCACCAGTGGGGGGCCAGCGTGAGGGCTCCTGGGTGGGGCACATTCCCCACCCCACCAGCAGTGAGTCCGCAGGGCAGAACACTCAGCGCCCTGCCCGCAGGCCACGCCAGCAGCTGGGCCCAGGCCCTCCTGCCCCGGGACTGCACTGGGTTCTGGCCCTGGGCCACCGGGAGCAAAGCCTTCCTCTGCAGGAAGGGAGTGGGGGGGACACGGGACGCCAGGCCTGGTGGCCCCGGACTGGGGGGGCGTGGGGGGGCCTCCCTGCTCACTCCCCAGGCAAGGCCTCCTCCCCCCAGCTCGTGAATATGGATTTGTGCCTACGGACAGGAGGTGGCAGGCTCGTCCCTAATTAGTGCTGCCGACTGCCTCCCGCCCCCCTGAGATCTGGGGGGGCATCAAAAGGGCGCAGCCGCTAATCCCCCTCTTCCAGGGCAGCACCTGCCTCCCCCCTCCCCCGGCACCCTTCTCTGACAGCAGGCTGCCAGCATCTCGGCTATTTAATTAGGATGGGAAGTTCCCCCAACCCTGGGAAATGATTTAATTTCAATATTTCCTCTGCTGAGCGCCAGCCCCTCCCCCCAGGCCTCAAAGGCCTTTCATCTGCAGCTCAGCCCCTCCCCCCCAGGCCTGCGCCCTCCCTTCTCATTCCGGGCTAGTGTTCCTTTGGTGTCTGAGGGACCACACGGGAAGGCGGGGGGCGGGGGAACCGGAGCATCCCTGCCAGGGCCCACCCCTGGCGGCTGGTGACCAGCTGCCTGCCCGCCCACCAGCCTGGCCTCCTGCCCTGAAGTTCTCAGTCCCACCCTGGACAGAGCCCTGGGCCATCAGTTTCTTCTCTGTCGCCCGCCCCCGGGAAGCTGACCGGGCCCCTGCCGGTGACCAGGCCCCCACAATGCTGCTCCATCCTGCCCTGGACGTCACACTAGGGACTCCGACCCGGCCTTGTGCTCCCAGTGTGTGCACATGCGTGTGAGTGTGACCCTGGGTGAGCGTGTGCAGGGACATATGCGGTGCATATGCACACCTGTGAGTGCGTGTGCACAGGCAACCGTGTGCACACGTGTGCATAGGAGTGGGCCAATGTGCCGTGTTTGCACGCGTGTGTGAGTTGCAGGCACATGTATATGTGCAACAGTGTGTGTTTGTGTGTTCACACGTCCACCTGTATGGTTGTGTGTGTGCGCACATGCATGAGCCTGCGTGTGAGCCAGAGAGCCCCCTGAGGCCCCAGCCTGGCTCCTCCCACTTCTCTTCCAGCCCCCCGGGTCCAGGACTGACCGGCCCCCGGGCAGGTGCTGGGCAAGTGCTGCCCCACAGTGGGCTTGGCCCCGGGGCTCAGGCAGCCCTCAGCTTCTCCTGACTCAGTTTCCTCCTTGGCACAAAGGGCCGGGCCGCTGCAGTCAGCACCCAGGCCCAGCCTGAAGGGCGGAGTTTAATTTGCCGTGACCTCAGGAGGCAGCCCTGGCCCCGCCCCCCGACCTGGTTGGAGGGCCCCGTGGGCAGCGGCCACCCCTCCTGGGTGTGCTCGGCACCCTCACTCCCCAGCTGCTCCCCATCTTCCTCCACTTAGGCCACCGCCAGGGGCCCTCCAGCCACCGGGCAGCTAATGAGGAGCATCGGCTGGTGGCCCTTCCAGGGCACGCACCGCCCCGAGTGGCTCTTTAGAAGGAACGGCCTAACCTTCGGAGGCCTCTGAACTTGTGGAGAATGAACGGGAGCAGGCGAGGCAGCTCCTGGGCTCGGCTCGGGAGGAGCTGGAGATTAGAGGCAAGATTGATCTCCCGGCCTCCGGGCTCCGGGCTCTGGAGGAGCTGTTCATCACGCCTGTCCTGGCCTCGAGGTGGGGCCGGGCCTAACAAACCGCGATCCTCCTTATTCTCCCTCCCCTGCCCATCCCCCACGCCAGATTTATGCCTTTTCCAGACAAAAACTTGCTTTGCAGACAGGCTCCCGTGCCGTCTTCACAGCGTTGAGAGTATCGGCGGAATCGATCTCCACTGCCCACAGGGCGATGCGTCCAGGGCCCGGGGGCCGGGCCTGGCAAGCCCCCAGCTCAGGCGCCCTGCGGCCCCTGCCCCCCACCGGGTACCTACTCCTCCCTCAGCCGTCCTGGGAGGCCCCAGGTGGTCACTGAGCAGACACCTGATGCAAGAGCGAGAGAGCGAATGAATGAGGGAAAGGACGAACGCGTGTATAACTAGAGAGAAAACCAGGCACACCCCCAGCTGCTGGAAGACAGACTGATCCTCGGGGCTGCAGCCCCCCACTTCAGGGCTTCCGCTCTCGGCCCCCATCCAGCGCTGCCCAGGAAGGCCTTGGGGTCCCCGGAGGCGCTGACTCCCCTGCCCAGGGGGGCTGCTGTCTTGCGGCTGAGACCCCAGGAAGCAAATATGGGCAGAACTTTGTGAATTGCGTTCTGTCCTGTCTGATGAAACACTTCTCAAACTGCCTGCGCATTGCTCTCCTGAGGGACAGAGGGAGCAAAGTAGCAATTAAACAGTCCTGTCATCCACTTCGTTCAGGCGGTTCTGTTGCTCAGTCTTGCATAAAAAGTCACAAGTTACTGCGGAGCAGCACCTGGACCCAAGGCCGTGGCTGTAACCCCCTGGTGACGCTCGCTCCCACCCAGGCTGTCCGGTGGGGTCCGGCGTGGGCCTCTGCCCACAGTGGTCCCGGTTATACCGAGGGCAGCCAGCCTCAGATGTAACCAGCATGGGGCACGTCCCAGGGCAGAGAGCGTGGCCACAGTGTCTGGGCCACGCCGGAGCACCAGCAGCCGCCCCCAAGCCCCGCTGGTCCCGGGCAGCGCCCAGGGTCACAGCCTCGAATTTTCCAGGTGAGGAATGGGGCCCCCGGGACGTCCTCTCCTGGCCCTGGCCGATGTCCCCGCAGGCCGGCCCCTCCCCTGCTGCAGGGGCGCCAGGCCTTGTCCTCACTCTGTGTCCTCGTTTTATGGCATCTCAGGCTGTGAGAGTCACCCCCACACCCCGCCCAGCTACAAGAGGTTCATCTCTTTTGACATGTGCGGTTTAGTTTCAATTATTCATCGTAACACTGGAGAGGCCCCGATAAAAGCATCTGAGTGTGTGTGACCAAGGCTGGGTGGAAGCGGCAGGTGGGGCGGGCCCTCCGCCTGGGAGGGGGCCACGGAGGGCAGGAGGGGGCAGGAGCAGGAGAGGGTGGGCCAGCCGGCTGCCCCCACGGACAGGGACAGGGACAAAGGCACGGTTCTCCCCGCACTCAGAAGTGACGCCTGGTCTCGGGCCGTCTGCTAAGCGGGGCGGACCCCCACAGCCGGTGACGTGGTTCTCGGAGACCAGGGCTTTCTTTCCGCCAGTAGCTGCAGCTTTTAAATGAGCCAGAGCCTGAGCAGGGGTGGCCGGCTCCCTGGAGGCCGAGGTGCCGGGCCTCCTAACCCACCTGGCCAGCCGTCTCCTGCACTGGCTCATCTGTCCGTCACCTCCTGTCCCCTGCTTGCCCACCAGCCTGTCCACCTGTCCACTGGGACACTGTCCAGTGTCCCTCCACTCGGGACACTGCTCTGCAGCTGATGGCAGGCTGGAGATGCAGAAGCACATGGGACCAGGCGCCACCCTGGGGGAGAGACGGGCTCTGTTAACAAAGTGACTGCTAGTTCTAGAACCTTCTGCGCCAGAACATGTTGGGGCCCCTGGACCAGATGGCGAAGCGATGACGACTTCTCCCCAGTTGACCACTGTGGGCGGGAGGCCCGAGGGGCTGCACACCTGGGAGACAGAGCCCCTGGGACCCGCAGCCCAGCCACCTGGCCCCAGCAGCTGGCCAGGCCCGTGGCCGCCTCTGTCCCTGGTGTGGCCTGGGCGCTGGGAACCCACTGCCCTCCTCGGACTATCGGTGGCCACCCCAGCAGAAGCCGAGATGAGCGCTCCCCAGAAAGCGCTTTGCAGTCTACAGGAAACAGCCACATCCCCGCCAACTGCCCAAGGTGGCCCCTGCCTGTCCCTTAGCAACTCGGCTGCGGCCTGATTTCTGATGAAAAGAGGCAGCCCGGGGCCCCGGGCCCGGCTCCCTCCGCTGGGCCCGGCGGGTCGGCGCACCCAGCCCGCCATGGCCGCCCACCACCGGAGTGTGGCTTCTAGGCATAAGAGGTGTAGTCTCAGCGGCTTCGGGGCAACAGAACATGGAAGCCGTGCCAGCCCTGCGCGGCCCGCCCCGCTCCTCATTACGCCGGCTGTGCCGGGGAGGCTCCTGGGAGGCTCATTGAGACTTTAATTAAACTGGCTTTCCCAAACAATTTGCAATAAATTAGCGACAACCAGGGCTTGCAGCATCCAAGCCAGAGGCAGCCCAGGCTCTGAGGACTTCGCCTGGCTCTCACCTGGGGGCACCTATGCTCCAGGTCGTCCGCACCTCCGCACAGGTGGGGGCAGGATCCAGGCCAATCTGACTCTCCAAGCCCAGGGCCCCTGCACAGCACAGGTGGGAAGGCCACCCACCCAAAAACCCGTCAGGGGAACTGCAGGTGGCCAAGAGGGGGGACCCCCTCTGTGCTGCCAAGCGCAGCCCTCCTGAGGCCTCCGTCTGTGGGGGAGCCCCCTGGGCAGGGGGGAGGCCCAGGCTGCAGCCGGAGGGTTCCTGAGTGCCCTCCGCCATCCACCAGAGCCCAGGACACCTGCCTGAATGAGGTCGAGCTGGCTTTTGCCCAGGCAGGTTCCAAACGTGTGGCTTTGAAACCCAGAAGCAGGAAGCAGGGTGGCTACGCGGGGAGGGGCCCGGGGGTGAGACGTGAAATAGCACAGCCCCTGGGACGCACCGGCGGCACACAGCGCTGTGGGCCGAGTGCCTCCTCGCCGCGCCCGCGCCCGTGCCAACAGTGACCTGTCAGGTGGCTTTGCTGGTGAGGAGTCACGGTCTGCTGATTTTACGGCCGCCTCCCGGAGGTTACTGCCCTCGTGGGGGAAGGACAGATGTTCCGTTCACACCGCATGCTGAGTAGCGGGGCGGCCGCTCCTAACAAGCACCTCAGTGCGCACCGAGAGCCAGCCGGTCTCCAGCTCGGCTGCTGCTGTGGAAGGCGGCAGTGAAGCGCCCTTCCCGCCGGCCGTGCGCCTGCCTGTGCTGGGGGTGGCTTGCTGGCCCCCGGGGCAACTTCCTGGAGTGATCCAGCAGGGTGAAGAGCCCCTGGAGATGCCGGAAAGGCACCCTGGGTGGAGGACAGTGGGGGCAGTGGCCCTGGGCCTCAGCCAGGGTGGGGCATGGGGGCCAAAGGACAGACACGGCCCCTGAGTGGAGCCGCCTTCCCGGGCGCAGAGCTGGGCGGGTTCCGGAGCATTGTGCACCCCACCGCCCCTCCTGCAGGCCAGGCTCGGCCGGCACTTGGCAGTGAAGGGGGCGAACACACACCCCTCCGGCGGCAGCAGGCCTCTGGTGGGATTCGGCCCAAAAAGGAAGGGGGCTGGGTGACAGGGGACCCCATCCTCACAGGCAGGTGCTGCAGCCGAGCCAGAGCTTGCCGTCCACACTGTCCTGTCCCCGCCTGCCCGGCCGAGGGGGGACGAGCCCTCTGCGGAGAAAGGGCTGGGCCTTGGTCCCCGGAGGGTCCAGGAAACGCTGGCGTCGGAAATCTGCGGGCACACTCCGCCTTCCAGGCTGCCACGCCGACTCCGGGGAACTGTGTGTGGGCCGACAAGATGAACAGATACAACGTCCTCACGAGCCAGAGCTCACTGGAAACATGCTCATTCCTCGTGGGAAAAGAGGGGTTCGTGTCTGAACGGTGTGGAAAGGAACAGGAAACAGCCTGCCCAGGAACGGCAGAGCCGTGGACCTGGGAATTATGCGGGGGACCCCGAGGGGCCTGTGCTCTCCCAGCGAGGGTCTGGCTGGGGCCCACAGGGAAGGCCCCCAGAAGGTAGAAAAGACCCTGAAACAATGGGGCAGAAGGCCCGGCCTGGCGGGGGGGCCATCTCACCCGGCCGGGCAGCAGGCCGATTTGAAGGTGCGAACGACGGAAGGAACTCCTGTCGGCTCAGCTGCTGGGACCGAGAGCTAAAGGAAAATATCTTTTTTTTATAAAATAAAACCCAGAACAGGCTTAAGTAGAGAACAGTAAAACCACACGGTGCCCAGCCAGCTTGGGAAACAACTGGGGGACAGAGACGCGTCCTGGGAGGGGGCCTCGCCTGCAGCGGGGGCCAGCGGAGGAGACGGCACGGAGACAGGGTCAGCGTGAGGGTCGGGGCGACGGGAGCGAGGCAAGCAAGGCCGAGAAGCACAGTTCGGGGGCATTAGGGACCCGGGCGGGCACGGGAAGCTGACGAGGACAGAGAACCCATGCACGGTTGGCGGCTCACGCAGGGGACCGCACAGACGGGAAAGGAAAACAACTGGATGAGTCCGGAGCGTTTTACGAAGAAAGGACCCAGCACGCAGCCTGGAGGGCGCACGGAGTCCCTGCCAGGAGCCCGTTGTCACAGGGGGGCTGTGAGGAGGGCGGCGGGACCGGGGGACAAGGCCGGCCTCCCGGCAGGACAGGCAGGCGACTTGGCTTCTCCGTGGCAGGTGACAGAATCCTCGGGGCACGAAGTCTGAGCCCAGAGCTTCTCTGTGTTGGCACAAGACTTTGTGACTGCGATTCTGATTCAGCCGTGAAAAGCGTTTCTAAAAATATCGGTGAATCGAGGGAGGGAGTCTGCCCAAGCGCTTTTTAGAGAAACTAGCAGATGACAGGTTTTCCTCAGCCATGAGGTGGATGAAGACACTTCACGCAGGAGGGTGACAGCAGGGGCCCAGGTCCGGAGGACGGGGTGGGGGGCCGTGCCTCACACTGGGGCGGAGTGGCCGTGACAGTCCCCGGGAGACCGCCTACCACAGGGCCAATTCTTCTCCCCACGCTGAAGGCGGGGACATCGCTGGTGAAGGAGGGGGCCGATGGGGTGTCCTGAGAGATGGGGGAGCTTCTGCGCTCACTGTCTCGGGGGTCCGCTTTGGTGTCAGGCCAGGTGGGAGCACCCGCCCCGCACCATCAGGGCCTGAGCCGCCCGCCCCCGCCGGCGCCCAGGTGCAGCCGTGCCCCCCAGGAACTCGCTTCTCACTCGGGGTGTCGGGGTGCGATGCTGTAACACACGAGTGTGAAGACACGCAGAGGCTCAGCCCTCAGCCTGCAGTGTCCTCACCCCGCTGCTCCGGCCGATCGCCGCTCCGGTGACGCTCCTGTCACAGCCTTGGGGTCCTGTTCGTTGCAGGTGCCCTTCATCCGTCTCCCAGGCAACAGGGGAGTCTGCAGGGGGCCCAGCCCAGCCCGGTGGGGGCCAGCTGCTGTCACATGTCCCCACGTCCGTCAGAGGACAAGGCTTCTTCTCATCTGAAGGATTCTACCGCCATCATTCACCCTAATGACGGCCGGAGGGACAGCTGTCACTGCTGCTAAGGGAGGGGCCGTCATAGGAGGGGCTGTGACAGCTGACGCTGCCACCAAGAATTCCACAAGCAGCCTGGGTGCCACCTGGACACAGAGAGAAAGCAAGCCACCGCAGACCTCGGAACGACAAAGGGGTCCCCACAACGCTGTCCCCACAGGGGAAGCCACACCTTTAAAAGCTCCCGTCGCTGAACAAGCAGAAGCAGGCGGTGCTTCTTCTGAGACCAGCACCGGGGGCTCTGCGGTGGCGGAGGGGACGGCAGGGGGAATCAGCTCGGAGAAGAGACCAGCGGGAATTAGTGTCAACGAAAAAGTTAACTCCGGGGAAGCTCCCGCAGGGCAAACGCCGGCCATTCGTTACCGCGCAGTGGAAGGGGCTTAGATAAAACTTTAATCCCATAAAAAGTGAATAGACACGCAGACCATTTTTTAAATGACCAAGAATTACTTTTCATGGTTGTTCAACCTGAAGGGTAGCAACGAAGGAAAAACTCTCTCTCTCTGGTTTCAAAACTTGCCAGAAAGCTGCAGGAGTTAAGACAGGGTTCTGCTATGAAAGGAGACAAATTACTCACTGGGACAAAACAGCATCACCAAATAGATCCACACTTGCAGATCAATTGATTTTTGAACAACATACACCAGCAATTCAATGTGGACAGGAAATATCGATGATCGGCAAATGGCGCTGAGCGGCCCGGACAAACACCCACAGGCAGAGAGGCTCCGCCCGCACCCAGTGGCCCACAGGCCGCCTGGCCCTGAGAGGGGTCTCGCTGCCCACGGCCCCTGGCCGCTCTCTGCCCTCCCATCCCCACCCTGCCTGCAGGCGAGCCACTCACCCTGCCCCTGCCTCAGCTTTGCTCCTCCTCCAGCTGCCCAAGAATTTGGACCCGGTGCCCCCCAAGCCCAGGACCTGTATCTGCATCCAGAACAAGGGTGGGGTGAGTAGCTTGTCATCTGAGGAAGCCCTTGCTCCCACCTGTTGCAGGTAGGGGTGGGAGAGCAGGGTGAGGGCTGCCCCCAGGGCGGCTGGACAATGCCTGCCCTCCTGCAGCCCAAGTGCCCGCCCCCCTGCTAGCCTGCGGGGCCTCCTCGGCCTTCCGGGGACCTCCACTGTCTTGGGGGGTCAGGAAAGTGGACACAGAAACATGGGGAGCAACTTGGGGCTCCACTTTTCATGAAGGGACTGTTTAAAAAATTTAAATATATTTTAGTGATTATGCTATTACAGTTGTCCCATTTTTTTCTCCCCTTTACTCCCCTCCACCCTTGTATCCCCTTTCACCCGCATTCCTCCCCTTAGTTCATGCCCATGTGTCTGTCATACATGTTACTTCTTTGGCTTCTCCATTTCCTATACTATTCTTATCCCCCGCCCCCCCCCTCCGTCTATCTTCTACCTACTATCTATGCTACTTATTCCCTGTACCTTTTCCCCCTCTCTCCCTGTCCCCCTCCCCACTGATAACCCTCCATGTGATCTCCATTTCTGTGATTCTGTTCCTACTCTAGTTGTTTGCTTAGTTTGTTTTGGTTTTTTTTAGGTTCAGTTGTTAATAACTGTGAGTTTGCTGTCCTTTCACTGTTCATCTTTTTTGTCTTCTTTTTCTTAGATAAGTCCCTTTAACACTTCATACAATAAGGGCTTGGTGATGATGAACTCCTTGAACTTGACCTTATCTGAGAAGCACTTTATCTGCCCTTCCATTCTAAATGAAAGCTTTGCTGGATAGAGCAATCTTGGATGTAGATCCTTGCCTTTCATGACTTGGAATACTTCTTTCCAGCCCCTTCTTGCCTGTAAGGTCTCTTTTGAGAAATCTGCTGACAGTCTGATGGGGACTCCTTTGTAGGTGACTGTCCCCTTAGCTCTTGCTGCTTCTAGGATTCTCTCCTTCATTTTAATTTTGGCTAATGTAATGATGATGTGCCTTGGTGTGTTCCTTTTTGGGTCCAACTTCTTTGGGACTCTCTGAGCTTCCTGGATTTCCTGGAAGTCTATTTCCTTTGCCAGACTGAGGAAGTTTTTTTTTTATTATTTGTTCAAATAACTTTTCCACTTGTTGCTCTTCCTCTTTCCCTTCTGGCACTCCTATGATTCAGATGTTGAAACATTTAAAGATGTCCTGGAAGTTCCTAAGCCTCTGCTCATTTATTTGAATTCTTGTTTCTTCATTCTGTTCCAGTTGAATGTTCATTTCTTCCTTCTGGTCCACTCCATTTATTTAAGTCCATTTTTTTCCCATCACTGTTGGCTCCCTATACATTTTCCTTTATTTCACTTTTCATAGCCTTCACTTTTTTCTCTATTTTGCCACCTTTCTGCGAGCATCCTGATCACCAGTGTTTTGAACAGTGCATCTGATGAGTTGGCTCTTTGTCATTTTGTTGTATTTTATCTGGAGCTTTGATCTGTTCTTTCATTTGGGACATTTTTTTTTGTTGTCTCCTTGGGGCGGAGCCTTGAGTATTTGCCAGGGCGGGGCAACCCACGTGGCTGCGTTTGGGCGCTGTGCGTGGGGGAGGGGTCCAAAAGGGAACAATGGCTCTTGCTCTGCCCTCGGTGGCTTTCAGTCCCTCCGTCCAGTTCCTGCAAGCAAATTGGGCCCTTCTGGTGCTGATGCCCAGGTGAGCGGTTTGTGTATGTTCTAGGATCCTGTGGGTCTCTCCAGCAAACTCTCCTGTGCAGCTGGGAGTCTCTCCCACCACGGCCTCAACCCCCACAGGTGTTTTCAGAGGTTTGAGGCTTTATTTCCCTGTCCCGGAGCCCAGGGTTGTGGGTCTGTCTTGCTCCCCTGTTGTTCCTCCCGGTTTATCTGAATGCAAACGTGGGACCACCTGGTCCGCCAGCCGCCACCTCGCCGCCAAGCATCCTCTCTGCCCTGCTGCCCGCCTCCGCCCCTCCTACCAGTCTGGGTGAGTGTTTCTTCTTTAACTCCTTCATTGTTGGATTTCCATACAGTTCCATTTTCTGGCAGACCTGGTTGTTTTTAAATCTGTTGTCCTTTGGGTTGTGCGAGGCGACACCGTGCATCTACTTACGCCTCTGTCTTGGCCAGAAGTCCTTCCTAAGGGGACTTTTGAGTTGCAGAGAGACCAGGGTTGTGAGTCCAGGCTGCCCCTGGCCATACCCACTGGTTGCGGGCAGGGTCCTGGGTGTTCTGGGCTGGGCTCTGTGAGACCCCAGGGGGCCCCACGGCAGGTCCTGCAGAGTGGTCTGGTCTCAGCCCTGGGCCCGGAGCCGAGGCAGCAGGAGGGTGGCCGTGAGGACAGCAGCCAACACTGGGAAGCGCCTGCCAGACCCAGGACACAGCGGGGCTGGCAGGGATTCCCTTGCTCCCTGGGCTTCGGCTAAAACCCACGAGGCTGCCTGAGGGACAGCCCCACGCTGGACCCCGCTTACAGGGCAAGTGGCTGGGCAGCCAGGGCCAAGCTGGGGTCTGAGGCACAGAGTTCCCTGACAGCGGGGACCCCCCAGCCTGCCTTGGTGCTCCCAGGGGCTTCTGGAAGGTGGGGAGTGAGTGCTGGGAGTAGGTAGAGAATGTCAGTAGGGACGCGGTGACTCGGCAGCGTCCACAGGCCTGGAGCCGGGCGGCGTCAGTGCTGGGTGGAGGCTCAGGCCCCCAGCCCTGCTGCTCCCTTGCCCCCAGGTGCACGGCGCCCAACCCCCAAGTACCGGCCTGCACCTGCGGGACAGCAGGGACGATGGCCCGGGACAGTGTCGGCAGCAGAGGCCTGCAGCAGCACTGGTGTCCCCTGAGACGGGCCAGGCAGCTCTCTGCAGGGCTGCCCCCAAGTTCCTGGGTGGGAGGCTGAGAGGGGCGTCTCTGAGCCGCACGGGGGTTTCGGGTTGGGCAGCGGGAGCAGGCGCGCCCCTGTGGTATCCGACACCCATCGCTGTTTCTGCGCCCAGGACGCTGGGGAGGACACGCTTGCTGCCGTGGCTCCTGGCCCCAGAGCCCGCTGGACTCCCCTGGGGCTCCCCGAGTCTGGGGCCAGGCAGGTCACATGCCTGGGCCCGTGATGCTCAGCGGGCCCAACGGCTCCCGCTCACCCCCTGCCTCCTCACCTCGAGCCCCCAAGCACCCTACCACTGGGTCCAGATCCCCCTGACTCTGGCCCACCTGGGCCCCTGGTGGCCCCGTCCTGATTGGGACACTTGATTCCATGCCACAACTCTGTTAAAAGCGTCACTGGGCAGTGGCATTTGTACCCATAGGACACTTCTCCACCTTGTCCCCCTCCACCCACCGGCCTCTCTGCTCTCTGACCTGCGGTCCCCAAATTAAGACCGATCAGCACAGAGAGCCCCACATGCAGCTGCCCCAGGGGACCCTCACTTTTCCAGGCAGGGAAGCCGTTTAATTGCCATTTTGTGGGGATGTGGAGTGGAACTGTCTCTGGGAGCCAGCTCCGCTCCACGGTCCCGCGGTGGCTGTCAGGATGCTGGTCGAGACTCGTCTGATTGCTTAATTGCTGACGGCCGGCTGGGCTGGCGCTGGGCCACCTGGCGCTGGGCTGGGACCGGCCCGGAGCTCCGGCCCCCGGGTGGGGTTTGGCTGGGGCAGTGGTTCCTGAGCTCAGAAGGTTCGTCAAAAGGCACAGGAGTAGCCCTCTCGGGTGGCCCACTGGGTTGGGGTGTCGTTCGTGTGCCAAAAAGTTGGGAGTTTGATCCCAGTTGGAATGCGGACGGGAGGCAGCCTACCAGTGTCTCTCACATCAGTAAACATACCCTCGGACGCAGATTTGAAAAAAGATAAGGCCCTGGGCAGACGTCCTCTTGAGGGCCCACTTCACCCCCTGCAGAGCAAGGCCAGGCCATGGGGCCAGCAACGGGCTGGTGGAGCCCACGACCAGGGGCGGGGGAGACAACCCGGGCGCAGCGCCCTTTGCTTTGACGCGGGGTGTCCGCCGCTCAGCGTTGCGTGACTGCGTTTCCTGTACCTCACAGGGCCCGCTCACCCCACACAGACAGACCACTGTCTGTGGCCAGCAGGTCTGCCCTCAGCACACAGCGTGAGCGGCCGTCTGCTCACGCTTGGGCCTGCGTCTCCCCGACCTGGAGACAAAAGGCCCGGAGCTGACCTTCTGTGCCCCTTGGAAAGCAGCCTGAGGGCCAAGGGACTCTGGGTGTGCTGGGCTGTGCTGGCCACATGGCCCTGCTCCCCGCGCGCACCCCCCCCCACTGACCGTCCTCAGCACCCCTGCCTGTGGGGAAAGTCCACAGGAACTGTGGCCCCGCCCTCAGCCGTGGCCAGCCTGTGGCCTTGCCTTCGCTCAGGCAAAACTCGCCTGTGGGACACGCAGGGGGGCCACACCAGCCCCCAAGTGCCTTGCCCCTGACGCCCCTGTAGCCACAGTCTCGGGTCCAGGGACCCCGGATGCTGCAGGTCCCCCCATAACAGGACCCCTGCGGTCCTGACACTGAGTTCAGGGCTTCACCTTCAGGGGCAGTGCCGGCGGGCTCTGTGGCCTGGGGTGGGGGGCAGAGAGCACCCACGTGTGCCCCAGGGGCTGGTCCTGCCGTGGGCCAGCAGGTGACCAGGACCTGCAGGGCTGACGGGGCCTCCAGCAGGAGCTGGGCTGCACGGTGCCAGGATTGAAGCCAAGAAACGTGGGTGCCCCTCGGTGCTGAGAGGGAGCGCCAGGCCGGCCCGCCCTCTGCCACGCGGGCCCTGCTCTCTGGGGGCAGCAAGAAGGAGCAGGGCCCATCCGGGGAGCCCACAGTGGCCAGCAGGCCACAGACACCCGGGGCCAGGACAGAGCCGAAGCACCAGGAGTCACAGGGCCACAGAGAGTTGGCCCTGCCGATGTCCCCAGAAGCACATTCCCACTGGCCACTCGCCCAGCAGCAGGGAAGCCAGGCCTGGAGAGGAACGAGGCTTTGCCTGAACGTCTGTCCTCTGTCCCTCTGGTCCCTGAGGGTGCGGCCGCAGGGAGGGCACCTCTGGGCCAGTCCCCTGCCTGCTGCCTCTCTCTCTACCGGTGTCACCCTCACCCCGAGGTGGCCCTGCGAAAGACACCTTGACCATGAGCTTCTGGCCTCAGGGCCGGAGGTTCTGACGTCCAGTGTGCAGTCTGAGGGACTCGGGCCACAGTCTCCTGGCAGCGCACCAGGCCTGCGGCAGGTGGGGCTCCCAGCAGCCTGTTCTGGGACCTGCCCTGCCAACCCTGCTCTCTGAATGCACAGGCCGCGGGGTGCATGGGGAAGCGGAGGCCTTGAGATGGGGGGGACTGGCTCCCCACCCCCGCAGGTCTGGGGGGGTCTTGGGTCTGAGGCCTGGCCCCCTGGTGTGCTCTGGAACCCCCATCCTTCCTTCCAGCTCCATCATGAGGGTGCCTCCCACTTTACAGATGGAGGGACTGAGTCTCAGGGTCACCTGGTGGCTGACACAGGGGAGGGAGAGGCAGCCAGGCCCCTGCCAGGGTGGACACCTCGGACAGTGGGCCCAGGAGATGCAGCAGGGCAGCATCGGAGAGGGCCCAGGAATGGAGCAGCCAGGAAGGCTTCCTGGAAGAGGGTGCTTTGGCTGGGCTGCAGGCTGGGCGGCACTTTGAGAGCACAGGCGGAATGGTCTAGGAGCGGGGGCCTGACAACACCCCCCGCCCCCTTCCCCCCACCATCTGCAGGCCTGCGGTCTGCATGCAGCACCGACCCCCACCCTGCTCAGCACCGGATTCACCGGACGGATGCCTGAGGCCGCTCGCTCGGGTTTTTAATTACAGAACACAAAGCACATTATCAACAACCTGTTTCACATGAAAAAGGAGGCCGTTGGCGGCCGGTCCAGACCAGCCGGCCCTGAGTGCCGGGGGCGCCTCTCCCCGGCTGAACGCAGCCTTTCTGCCCCGACAAAGCGAGCGGCCGGCCTCCAGGCAGCTCTTTCCATCCCTGCCCTCTCGGGAGGCCAGCCCGCCTCCTTCCGTGAGAAGTGGTGATTTTGTTAAATGCAAAGCGGCCTCGCTTGTTAGGGGGACCGCAGGATGCGGCCCCCACTCCCTTCTGCCCCTCCCCACCCCCTCCAGTCCCCAACCCTTTCCAGTGGAAATCCAGGAGGGAAACCTGCCTCAGCCCCGGGCCGGGCGCCTCACCCACACGTGTCTCCTGTGGTCGGCCCGGCACCCCCACGGGGCCCGGGGGCGGGGACACGGCCCAGAGTGCGCACCCTGTTTGCCAGTCTCCACGACCGGAGTGCTGGACTTGAGGCCCAAGGTCATTCATTCCAGGGGGTGAGGGAATGGGTCTGGTCCCAGACAGACCTCGACGGGGCTGAGCCGCTCCAGCGAAGGTCAAGGGGCAGCGGGGCAGGAGCCAGGCCGGCCCCTCCCACAGGGCCTGGGGAAGGGCTGGGGTGCGGGTGGGGCGGCCAGGCTCTTCTTGGGGCAGGTAAAGAGGGCCCGTGTGGTGGGGTGGTGACGGGCCAGGCCCTGGGTCCCCGCTCCCAGGGCTGCGTCCCTGGCGGCAGAGAGCCTCCGGCGCGTTTCGCTGTGCCCCTCAGCACCGGGGTCCACACTGGAGGGACCGCGGCTATTGCTCGGCCCTCCTGCCGTTGGAGCTGAGAAAGCACCTTCGCTTGCTCACTCCTGGGCAGGTGGGCAGTGCACACCCATGGTGCGTGCACGCTGGCTGTGGGGAAGTGAGCGGGGAAGAAGCTCCTGCTTTCTGGAGAATTAGCCCTGAAATAGAGGGGCCGGGCCCCCCGGCGGGAAGCCAGCAAGCCGGCCGGTCCGAGGGCCAGCTGCCTCCCTCCCAGCACATCAGAGGGACTGTGTTCATAAAATATTGATTGGTTTGCACAAGCCCTGGGTTGTCAGGGAGGAGGGATGCGGACACTTCTGCATGTAAATTAGGTTTGTTCGGCACGGCATCCTTAACCCTTTCCTGCCCGGCACCTCGGACTCCTCCTTGGGTCTCCAGGAAGTGGGCAGGAGGCACAGGTGGGCGCGGGGAGTCCGGGGCACGGAGCCGGCTGCGTCCTGTGTCTCAACTCCGGTGTGGCCATGCTGGGCGGAGGCCGCCCGGCCCCTGTTTGTCTGGATGCAGGGACAGCACCACCGCAGTGTCCCCAGCCCCAGGGCCGGGCAGTGCCAGGCTTGATCTCAGCAGCGGATGTAGGCTCCTGGGCTGCGGGCCAGGCCTCAGCACCACGTCACCTGGAAAGGAGCTGCTTCGGAGGCTGCCAAGAGCTTCCGTCTCGACTTTTAAATGCCACGATCCCACCTTGCTCATCAGGCTGGGATCAGGGGACACTGGGGTCTTCAGGTCCGGCTCCAGCCACCTGGGCTCTGGACACCACCGAAGCGGGGGCAGAGGGGAGCCAGGCGCCACTGCCCTCGGCTCCCACCCTTGCAGAATGATGGGGTGGTCGTGGCGGCTCTCACACGGTGGTCAGAGCAGAGTCGTCATAGGTAGCCAGCAGGGACGACCCCTCATCTCTCCGCTCTGTGCAGAGGGAGGGAGAAGAAAGAAAGAAAGAAAGAAAGAAAGAAAGAAAGAAAGAAAGGAAGGAAGGAAGGAAGGAAGGAAGGAAGGAAGGAAGGAAGGAAGGAAGGAAGGAAGGAAGGAAAGAGAGAGAGAGAGAGAAAGAGAGAAAGAAAAGAAAGAAAGAAAGAAAGAAAGAAAGAAAGAAAGAAAGAAAGAAAGAAAGAAAGAAAGAAAGAAAAGAAAAGAAAGAAAAAAGAAAGAAAAAAGAAAGAAAGAAAGAAAGGGTTCTGCAGGTCCTCGCAGTTCTGCCGGCTCTCACATCACTGCCCCACGGGCCCTTGACCTCCAGGAAGCTGCGACCCCCAGCGGCTCCGGGGCCTTTGGACTGCCTGGGGTCCCTGCAGGTGCACGTCCACTCCAGCCCCTGAGCCCCCCGCCCCGCCTGTGCCCCGTGCTCTGCTCGGCGCCCTCTCACAGGCCTGCACCTCCCTCGACCCCCTTCCCTCCTCGGGCCCCTCCCCAGCCCAGGCCCCTCTGACCCTTCAGAGGCCTCATTTCAATGGCAAGTGGCCTCGCGATGCTGCTCCCAGGGACAGTGACCCCCCACTCAGTGGCACGGAACCCGCTAGTCACTGGGGGAGTAGGCAGCGCCCTGGTTTCAAAAGTTCACTCCCACCCTGACCTGCCACCACCGTGCAGGGCATGGGGCCCTGGGTGTCCCAGCTGGGGGCGTGCCAGCGTCCTCCCAGACGTCTGTCCACCTACCCACCCGCTCATCCACCCATCTACTCCACAAATGCGGAAGGGGTCCTGCAGGTAACTTGGGTTGTGGACAGTGGGGTCCCTCGGAGGGCCTTGTTCGGCACGGGACGCTAACGAGCTGGGGTTAGAGCCACACCAGCCACGGCTCTGGGTTTATTCCCCTGTGAGCAAGGACGAGGGAGTCTGTCAGGGCACAGCTGCATTCCAGGATACAAATGACATCGGAACCCGCCCTGTTCAGTCATGAATCCTGCAGTCTCCCCCGTAGGCACTGGGGGGGCAGCCCTGCCCCTGACAGACAGGTGCCTTTGTTCTCCTCTGTCTGGGTCCCGAGCTCCGGCTGGTGCGGAAGCTCTCTTGGGCCCCTGCCCTGTCTCACCACGCCCGCTGGTCTCCAGGGGTGCCGGCCGTCCGGCCTGGGGCCCGGAGCTCCCCAAAGGGGCCCAGAGTGAGGCCATGACATGCTGTAGAACAAAACACACACAAACACACACTCCTGTGGGTGTGCACACGTGGGCACACAGGCACACACACATGCACACTTGTGCCCTGCTCTGACTGACTCACCCCTTTGCTGTCTGTGGGCCTGGCCAGTGCCCTTCCTTCTGGGGTGGAGCTTCGAGGAAGCCCTGCACGGGGCTCCAGCCTTCGGCCTTCCCTTTGCACGTGACCTTTGTGAGTGACCCGGACCCCACCCCCACTCAGGGGTTCACTGTTCCCAGATGGAGAACCGAGGAAATGGGCCCCAGGAGGCTCCCCAGCCCGCCAGCTGGGACACACCTGCACCGTAGTGGCTGCTCACCTTGTGCTTCAGGTGCCGCCGCAGGTGGCAGGTGAGGACTAGCGGTTACCCCAGGAAGCACTCAGAGGGCAAAGGGAGGTCCGGACTGTGTCGGTGGCCTCTGGGAACAGGACCCAGAGGGCCTCCAGGTGCCAATGAGGGTCACTTCCTCTGAACTCCCTGATGGGCTGCACCTGCTCCCCCCTCACCTCTCTGGTGCTGCGCCCTGGACCTGCCTGGGGAGCAACGCCCCCCCCACACCCCACAGCTCCTCCCCCGTCACTCCTCTTCATGCCCCTTGTCCCAGGGAGTGCTGGACCACAGCCCAAGCCTCTGCCTCCCCATCCCTTCTTTTGGGACAGAGAGGCATGGCTCACCCTATAAAGGGTGAGAGAACACAGCTGCCCTGCCATGGCTGGCCTGGCCCCTGCCTCCTGACCCACAGGCCTGTGGCTGCACCCTGACCTTTACCCTGACCTTCACGTTGCAGGGGTTGACACGTTTGGCTCTGCTTCATAAATATCACTAACCCTTCCTGCTTTGCCTCTTTGCTAATTTTTACATTGAAAGCGGATAGATGGCATTTCGATACAATGTAGAGATAGATCACAGGGCACACTCCTTTCAGCTCTCACAGAGGAATGCTCTACTCAACTAACTAGCCGAGTGAAATAGTATATAAAGTATATAAAGCAACGGTGGGCTTGAAATGGGCGGTGCAGGAGGGGCGGCGGCACTCTGGTGGACTGCCTGGAGGCAGTGTCTGGGCCGCAGCATGGAGTCCCAGGCTCCAGGGCATGAGGGGACTGGACTGCGAGTTTGGAGAGGACGTGGGCAGAGTCTGCAGAGTGGAGCGTCTCTGTGGACAGGAGTGTGGGGCAGGCCAAGAGCGGTGCCGGAAGGGCTCCAGAGGGTGACGAGCCCCAGAAGATGAAGCAGAGGAACCTACCTCACAGCTAACAGGCCTAGTTTCATGGGCCTACCGTTGCGATGTGGCTTAGGGACAGACAGACAAACCATGGTGCTGGAGAGAGAGCCGGGACCAGACCCGCCGTGCATGTGAGCTCCGTGCAGGACGGAGGGACGTGGCCCCCCCCCGGGAGGGCGGCATTCACACAGAAAAAGGGACCTCCCGTCATGAAGAAAAAAGAAAGAATTACAGGTGGGAAAGAGCCTCCGTGTCAAAATGCAGAACCGCCAGACACAACACAGGATTTCCCACCGACATCACAGGACATGGGCGCAAGTTTCATGTAGCGGGTGCATTAAAATTTAAAATTCTGTTCGGCAAAAGATACCATCAATAAAGCAAGAAATACCAGCCTCCACCCCGGGGGGATGTATTTGCAGCCCGAGTGAACAATAACGAATGGCTCCCCAGATCCGTAAATAATTCCCGAGAATCAACGAGACAGAAAAGCCAGCCACCAATAGGGATGGGGAGGGGCGGGGCCCCGCGAGCACGGGCGGAACGACGCACCGTAAATCCGGGGGAAGATGCTCGACTCCGCTGCCAACACCAGAAACACAAATTAGAGCAACGAGATGCCGTTTTTCACCCATTAGAGGGTAAAATATTAACAAGCCGGACGCGCGCGCTCTAGGCCGTGAATCTCCCACGATAACGCTCTGTCGCTGTGTGCGGGCGGGTGTGAATCGGCGAGACGCTCCCCTCACCCGGAGACTTGCCAATAATCAATAAGGGCGATAATGACGCAGTGACGCTTGGTGAGCACTCAGGACGTGCCCTCCGCTCAGAAGCACGTGGAGTCTGGCACAGGGGCTGCTCAGGGGCTGCAGGGACTGCAGTTGATGAGGGTGGGAGCCACACCCTCCCGTCCCACTCCCACCGCGGAACAGCCCCCTGGGGTCGGAAGAAAGTCAGCGTTAACATCAGTCAACGTGGACAAATTTCAGAGGCTTGGTGTGGGGTAAAAACGCCCTGCGTATTTTACCATTTACGTAACTTTATGACGCACAAATATTGTTTGTGGAGACAAACTAATAAAAGTAGGTCTCTGGGTCATAGACATCGGTATAAAGTCTGAACGTGCAGGTGGTGCTTCCCAACAGCCCTGCCCGCAGCTCCAGCCTCCTCGTGGAAGCGCCTTCAGGCCACCTGGGCAGCCAGCTGGGCAACCACCTGGGCACGCGGCTGGGAGCCACCTGGGCGGACACTGGGGTAGCTGCCCCTCATCTGCAGGACCCAGCGTTTCCAGCAAAGGTAACACGCACTCCAGGACACAGAAGCTGCCCTTGAGGGGCGGGAACCTGGAGGAAGAGGCTTCTAGCGCATTCCACGTGTGAAAGCACTAATGTAACTCGTCATTCATCAGAGCGGAAGAAACACGGCTCAGACTCCAACTTGCCACAGATGCAGGAGTTAGGGTAAAGACTCTTCACAGGCTGGAGAGGCAGGTCCCACTCCTTGGGACGTTGGAGGTGCTTGTCACAACGTGGAGGAAGACGGGGGCCATGCACTCATCCACGAGCATGTCCGTCCCATGTCTCAGGCCCACGCTGGACAGAGCACTGTGACTGCAAAGAGCTGCAAAGAGGCAGAGACTCGGTTTGCCAGCACTGTGATGCAGTGTCGAGACGCCAAGGAAAACAGCGCGGACGAGCATTCGGTGAGACCCCGGAGGCCAGCCCTCCTGCAAGTTCACGGCTGCCCCGCCCACGGCTGCCCCTCAAGCGCCATCAGAGAGGAGCTGGCACAGCTGCAGCGGCTGGAAAACTGTAAGACGCCCTGCAGGGAACCCCAGAGACACCCACGGGACCTGCTCGAGGAAGACGGACGCCGCTGGCAGACCCGGGAAAACCCACGTGGGCGGGAGAGCGGCCTGCTCCGATGTGTGAACACCGAGGTGGCAGACGTGCCCGGGTCGCCCCGCCCCAGGGACCCGCATACGGCAGGGCCCTGACCCAGTGGGATCGATGCGTGGACTGAGACCTGCCTGCGGGCGTCCTCTCTGCGTGTGCTTGTCCGCAGGAAGGGCGCAGTCAGACGCCCCCCAGACCCAGCCACGGTCAGGGGGCCCGGGGGATGGCTTTGCCCCATGCGCAGCGAGAGCTCAAATGTCCCCGCCCTGTGCTCCTCGTCTAGTGTGGGCAGATGCCGGCGAGTCCCTGGGGGCCACACACGCACGCACGCAGGTGTGGGTGCTGCCAACATGGAGCTCATCCCGAAGCCACGAGCACTCAAGGACAACCTGGACCGTCCCACTATGGGGCCGGTGACACTGGTGATCTGGGACAATGACCGCAGGGCAGCTCGTGTGTGTAAAGCTGAATTTTCAAATTGGGTTTGGGGCAGAATGTGGGTCTGAGTTGAAAATAAACAGGAAGAAACACTTCTGTCCACACGCGGGCGCATCTGCCCACTTTGGGGGCTCCAGGAACGGGGATGCGTGGTCAGCGTGGCCCTCCAGAGAGTGGACCCGAACAGGGACCCCGTGGGGCTCCACCCCCAGGCCCAGGCCCAGGCCCACCCTGAGCAGCACCAGGGCGGGTCCCACTGAAACAAAGGGGGGGTCCTTCCCATCAGAGCCCCTGACGAGCATGTGGGGGGTCAGTCTGGGCTTCCTCCCCAGAAAAGTAATTAGAATTCAGCGTCACCTCCGTGGGGTGCCTCACGACTCTAGTACCAGTAAACTCCCCATAAATATTAGATGTGGTGAGGAAATATTAGTTAAATTATCACACTAATAGGATCTGCTTTCTCTAGGATAAAATGTGATAAATGGGTTTTAATAAACTAAGGAGAATTATACGCGTCCTATTCGTGGCTCCTGTCAGTTTTATTTAGAGTGAAATGCCATTGGGATAATTAGTTGGGTTTTACCGGGTTCATTAAAAGCTTTTCTAACAACTGCTTGGAGGGAAAAGTAAAATTAATTTCTTTTTTGAACATCAGAGGGTTTATCAAACAAACAAAATGCAAAGTCAGGGCCCGTCTGAGAGGGGCTGGGCCCAGTGGGTGCGCCCGTCCCATCTACCCCGGCAGGGACGCCGCCCCAAAATGCGGGTGGGGGGCGCAGGCCCAGGTGGGAGCCTGGCTGTCCCTGTCAGCTACCACCGAGCTGGGACAGGAAGGCCAACTCCTCCAGGCAGCCTTCCTGGACTGTTCCAACCTCAGGGTGGGGCCATGGGCTGTGCTGGACGAGTGCAGTCCAGTGCCCACTGGTCGCACGGCTCAGAGAATCCCCGGTGAAGGAACACTCCCTTCTGCACCTGGCCCGGCTCCCCGCTGAGGGGGGCCCTGCAGCCCATCGGGTGCTGTGTTTGCGGTTACGCTGGCACACAGCGGTGTTTGGGCACCTGGTTTTTAAAAAGGCATCTCCTGTGCAAGCCCGAGAAACACGGCTGGCTCTGGGCTGTGTGTCCGCGTGTTCCCAAACTTGCAGGTTGGACCCTGGCCCCCAGCGAGGTGCTGTGAGGCTGTGGGGCCTTTGGGAGGTGGTGAGGTCCGGGTGGGGCCCCCCTGAGTGGGACAGGTGCCCTGGTAGAAGGGGCTCCAGAGGGCTCCCTGGCCATAACCACGTGAGGCCACAGCACAGGGAGTCCCTGGACGCTGAGTCTAGGGCACCTTGACCTTGCACTTCCTGCCCCCAGGACCATGGGAGTCAGCACTACCATGTGCCAGCCACTGCCCCCCCCGGCTGTGGGGTTGGTCAAGCTGCTCCAATGGATAAGGATGGGGACACACACACCCCTCCCCAGAGGGACACTGACCGCTAACAGGAAAGCCCTTCGCCAGTGGGCATTTGCAGACGAGTCCCTGGCTGGGGCCAGGGGACAGTTGGCTGTGTCATGGCCGCAGAGCCTGGGCAGGACCAGGGCCCCCGACCGCCTGGGCACAGCGAGTGTTGAAGGGAGGTCTCCACGGGCAACACGTTTGCCGAGGGCGACTCCGAGCACGGACATTCAAAGCCGCCCTCGCCGTCGAGCAGGGAGAGGACAGGCGTGGGCGGCTGCACAGCGGGGAGGGGGCCGTGGGCAGCCCGGCCAGGGAACAGGTACGTGGAGAGAGGTCCCCACGCAGCGAGTCAATCGGGGCCCTAATGGGAAGCAGGAATACAGAGTGATTGCGTTTAATACATAATTTAGACCATTCCCCGCTGATGCCTCCCACGTAGGTGTGGGGAGCAAGTTATTTATCAGCAGGCAGGCAGGGTTTCATTTTCTTTTACAATATGATGCTGGCCGATGGACTTGAATCAGGGCCGACTGTTAAATCGGACTGTGCTGGGCAGACCCGGCACCCCTGTGCTGATTTCCGACAGGCCACCCCCACCCCAGAGTGGGGTCTCTGTCCCACCCCCGGGCCTGTCTCTCATCCGCTGGCTCCACGGGGGGTGGTTTGGCTCCTAACTCCTTTTTTTTAAAGGAGGAGACAGTAAGACTTTGAGGAGACTTTTTCTTTTTGAAAATGGTCCCGTGGCGGCAAATGCTTGCTCGTGTTAAATACAAGAAGGGGCTTAGAGAGCCGTCCTGTTCTCCCGGTGGGGCATCTGCATGTGGGCGGTCAGCTGATTGCACTGGCTCAGGGGTCCCATGACGCCAGGGCCCCCGGTTCACCCACTTTCCCTGGGGGCACAGGCGGGATCCCAGCCAGCGCCCACCTATGTGGCCTGGGGCAGGGCCGGTCTGGTGACCCCTGCTCCAGGCCTTAGGTTCCAAATCTGCAGGCAAGAACCTTGACTGGGGCGAGGAAATGGGCCTCGCTGTCTGCCACGGGTCCTGCCGGGCTCTCACCAGACCTGAGGCCGCTTGGGCCCCTCACCTTGCGCCCCACCCACCCACTGTGGGGAGACAGAAAGCAGGCGATTGGGGAGCAGGAGGACCCCGCCCTGCCCTGGTGATCACAGAGCTGTGGCCTTATGGGGTCCCTGCCTGGCTGTAAGGGGGGCCATGGTGACTCCCCAGGGCCGTTGCTGCTGTTGGCCGGCTGTGAGGGCCCATCAGGCACCCGGCTCCCCCTGGGGTCTCTGCGAGAGGGGCACCTGTCCTGGGCACCTCAGGCAGTGCCGGGTCATTGCCGGCACTTGGGTTGCTCCTGGCACCAAAACAGGGTGAATAGGACCCCACGTGCCGGGCTGGGGGACCTCAGGGCCCCTCCCGGCAGGACTTGGAGCCCAGAGAGGAGGGAAAGGATGCGGGAGAGGGCCCGTCCGACCGTCTCCGTCCGACCGTCTGAGGGGCGTCCCCGCACCTGTCCCCGCATGTCCAGCCCAACGTCCAGCGCAATGTGCTTGCGGCAACGGGCTTGCCTGGCGTGGTGGCCACTGGCCACACGGGCCTCGGAGCCCTCCCTGCGAGGCCCACTCAGGGTCAGCTCTCCATGGAAGGGCAGCCTCTGTGTCCACGGCTCCGGGGCCAGCGGAAGAACTTGTGTACAAACTGTCCTCGGAAATTTCAGCCACCACCACTGGCCTCGGGCCTCGCCCGCCAGGCCACGCTGGCCAGAGGCTGATGTGCGGAGGCCTCCTGGGCCTGCTGGTCTGCGCCCGTGAGCCGCTCACGCCGGCCCCTCCTGGGGGCAGACGGAGACCCGTACTTCACTGTGACAATGTAATCACGCAGCCACATTAAACGGTCATTATTGTTTAGGGTGCAGCGTGGTTTGAAAGACACTATAAAATTCAACAGCCTTTGTAAATTACCGACAGGTTTGCGATCCTGGGGGCCGGGACTGAGACGGGGGACTTGCCACCACACCGATCCTGCGTTGATGGGGGGGGGGGGGTCAGGGAGCCATCAGAGAGGAAGCCCTCGGCGTCGGTGGCAGACGACGAGGAAGGAAATGTGCGACCTCAGGTGTCCCTGCTGCCCCGACCCCCGGGTCAGCCTCGGGGACGTTTTCAGAGCAGTGTAGAGTGGGGTCGTCTGGAAGGCCGGGAAGCACGATTGTTTCTCCATTTGTCTGCTTGTTGGCGCCTCCCGGAGGGACTGTGGAGGTGTCCCCGGGGAGGGGCACTACCCAAGCGCTCAGGACCGCTCACCGCAAAACTCCGACCAAGTGCCCGCTTTGCCCTCTGTGTTGGTCTGACCCCACAGTTCCATCGGCACACAAGCCAGTCGCTCGCTGGCCGAGGCACAGGCTAGATCGGGACCACTGCCTTGGTTTACTGAGAGCTGAGCACGCGGCCGGCAGCTAGACCGTGGGGCTCTCGGGCAGCCGGTGGAAGCCGGAACCCACACAAATGGGCTGCTCCTGGGGGACCAGCTCAGGGTGGGGTGCCACAGTCCCGACCCCAGCCCACAGCCTGCCCGCAGCAGCGGCGTCCCCGGAACGAGTGGAAATTTCTAGACGTCTTTTGTGCGTCTGTCCCCTCGGAAGCTCCCGGAGCACACGGCTCGGGGCAGGGTGCGGACTGCGGAGGAGAAAGTGGTTCCGTGAGTTCGTGCGTGTTTCCCGGAGGCACAGGGCACCTGCACACCTCTCAGCCCTGCGATGTGCGTGGGGAGCTGGCCTGCATCCGCCGGGGGGGCCTTCGCAGTGGCCCCCACACCCCTGCTGCTCCTGGCCACGTGGCCGCTGCACAGAGGGCGAAACTGGGAAACTGGGCCTGGGACTGCGCTGGATCGAAGGGGCGTCGAGTCAGGGCAGACCGAACACGAATCGGGAAGGGACAACCTCGCCTGCGAACCCGTGCAATCGAGTCGAGGTGGAAGCGGATTAAAATCGCACGGAACCACAATCCAAGCCCCCGGGCGGGTGGGGGAGAGGCCGGCGGAGCCCCACCTCACTGCAGAGACAGAATGAGGAGGTGACTGTCCTCAGTGTGGGAACCGAGTTTTCTCAGAGCGGGACGAGCCAGCGGTGCAATTTCTGGGGTGATCGGCTCCTGCCAGGGCGTGGAGAGGGCCGCAGAGTTGTGAGCCCTGCAGGCGGCGGAAGACAACCTGCCAGGCGCCTGCAGATGGACAAACCGCCACCTCTCTGCGCCCTGGGGACAAGCATGGAGACTGGCCATCCCAGGGACCAGCCCAAACGTTCACCCCCCCAGTCCCACCCCTGATGGAACCACGTGCAGGTGCGGCAGCCCCGCCAGCCGGCGCCCCCGGGCCTCAAACTCCAGGGCAGTGCACCAGGGTCGGACCCCCGGGCCTGCCTAGGGAGCAGAGGGCAGAGGTCAGTGCCTGAGACCACGCCCAGGGCAGGGCGTGGAGGTGAAGGGGCCGCCCGAGGGGCAGGGCTCCAAGGAGGAGCTGCCCCAGCCTGGACTGCCCAGGCCCCAGGCCAGCGGGGAGCAGAGAAAAAGAGGCTGACGGGGGTCCACGGGTGGGGGGCATGGCCAGGGACCTTCCAGTCTGCTTTCACCCCTGAGTGGGCTTCTAGGAGGCTGCAGCCCAGGAACGGGCCCGGTCTGGGGAGCTGAGCGGAGGCCAGGACTAGGAAGAGGTCCCAGGGTCTGGAGCGCAGGTGGGGCCACAGGGAGGCCAGGAGACACTGCGGCCTCAGCGGCCAAGGGGAGGGAGCCCTCCCCCCAGCAACAGGAATACTTAGAACTTGTGCTCCCTGCGGGTCCAGGGCCTGCCCTCTGCCCCTAGGAGCTTGCAACCCTGGTCCTGAGGCCAGATGGGAGGGAGCGCGATCCAGGAAGCAGCCCCCCGCCCTGCACAGGCCCCTCCACAGGTGCCCCAGAGCAGCCTCTATCTGGAGGAGGGCGACCAGGAGTCTCCGTGGGGGTGATCTGTAAAGAAAAAGGTCCGACCAGAAGTCCCCAGTTTCCTGCAGGTGTCCTCTCAGGCCAGCTGTTCCCTGAGTCCAGGTGTCCCTCAGGCCAGGTGTCCAGACCTGAGGCCCAGCAGCCTTCCCTGTGGGAGGGAGACCAGCAGAGCTGCGGACTCCGCAGGCAGTGGACGGGCGGAGTGGGCGAGGCTCAGTGTCGGTGGCGCAGCCCCTGGGAACCGCGGGGTGTGCCCAGGCCAGCCCACCGTGCCCTCACAGACACGGTCTGTCCGTCTGCACAAGGGCACCTCGGTGGGTCGCGGCGCAGGACGACTGCCCCATGGCCCGTTGGAGCACTGGAACCGCGGCCACCACGCATGGGTGCGCCAGGCGTGTTTGACGGTCGCTCGGTGCTGTAATTAGACATTAAAGCGCTTGCTGCGCCATCGTAAAAGAACACGGATCGAATAATAAAAAATCACAGTTACAAAGTCATCAAAATGTAATAAATGCTATTATTACAAAAGTTTAAAATTTAATGATGGTTTTTTAGTGTCACTTATTACTTAATTAAAGTTTAAAAATAAGAGAGGCTGATTCAAATGGAGACTGGAAGCTTGGCAGAGGGTCCCAGCTCCACCCTGATGGGGACCGCGGCCACGGGCAGGGGTCTGGCCCCTGGGTCTGGGCCAACCTGCGGGCGGGGGCTCCGGAGGCCCAGGACTGGGGCTGGTGGGGCCCACCCGTGTCCCCTCGGCACACCCTGGAGTGCTCACTGCCAGTGGCCATGTTTCTTTGCCAGACGCCCCGGGCTTCCTGCTGCCCCCGCCAAGGGCCGGAGGTGCCTGGAGGATCCCACCCCCAGTCAGGCTCTGGCCTCGGCCAGGGCTCCCGGATGCGACTCTCCCAGCTCCCTGGCTCCGTGGGGCCCCTCTGCGGCCCCCAGATGGCACAGGGGGGCTTCGGCTCCTCCCCAGGCCCGGCCCCACAGTGTCCCTACCTTCTCCCTCCTATGGTCAGCTGGAGCCCCTCTGGGCCCTGCCCTCGGGCTGGTGAGCGGCTGCAGCTGCACCCACGCCCTGTGTTCTAGAACGTGAGAGCTCGCTCCCTGGTCCCCTTGCCCTGGCCCCTTCCAGCTCCCCCGCAACCAAGCCGTCTGTCTGTCTCAGGGTTCTAGACTGCAGACGTCTGTCTGTGGGCCACTGGTTTGAGTGGAAGAGGTGGCCAGTGCCCCAGTGACTAGGGATGAATCCCTGCAGTGTGGCTCTGGTGAGGGAGGGCTCACCTTTGCTGCCCCCCGGGGGGACGGGGCATCAGCCCGGATGGGGTCTGCCAAGGCCCTGGCACACCTGTGGCTGCGGAGCCGGGAGGCGCGCTCTCTGGGAAGAGCGGCCGACTCCTCACTGTGGATGGTCCTTGAAACCGAACCAGGGACACCCGGTGCCTCTCTGCAGCCCGCAAACCTGGGGAGGAGGGCGCTGTGCTCCGAGAACTCGGCTTCTGAATTCAAACGGCTGGTCTGGTCGGCGAATCGGTCGGGAGGCTGAGGCCGGTGTGTGGCGGGAAAAGCCGTGTGAAGGCCTAACCAAGAGGTCGGGGAGCTGCCGCCTGCTGCCGCGCCCACCAGTGTCCCCTCCGGTCCCCACTGTGCCGCAGTGTGACCCAGGGTCTGAGTGAGGGTCACACGCGGTTTCTGCTGATCCGGAGCCACGCAGCGCCCGTGGGCGTTAGAACCTGTGGGACACCATCCGCGGGAGAGGGACGTGCTCTGGGGTCAGCAGTGGAAAGAGGCGAGAACGTGGAACCGGGGCCAGCCCGCACCCTCTGCACAGGGCCAGGCGGCCTCCGCTGGGGCTGCGAGTCCAGGACCCTCAGCCCCACGGGCCTGCTGCGGCCAGCGCGCCCTGAGCCCTAACGAGGGCCGCGGGTGCTCCCGGGGCGTCCGGTCCCGTGGGTGGGGCGCCCGCCATCCCCGCTGCCCCTCCAGTTGGAGCTCCTGTGTCCTGTTCCCCTCGCTCTGCCCGTGTCCCCCGTGAGCCCGAGCGTCCAGAACCTGTTTGTAACCAGCGCTCGGGTGACCCCGTCTGCCTTTGTCGGCGTCACCCGCGTTTCGGGGTCTGCGTCTATGAACTGACTCGTCTCCTGTTTGCCTGCCACCCGCCCCATGTCTTGCTGGTCCCTGACTTCAGTGGGTGCTGGACACGACACCGGGTGTCACCCCCTGTGGTCTGCGGATTCTATTACGTCCCTTCGAAGAGTGTGGTAAGTCCTGAAGTCCCCTCAGTCCCCTCTGGTCTTGGAGGCTTGTTCGATGTTGGGGGCCCGGTCTGGGCAGCCTTCCCACCGGGATCAGCTCGGCCCGCAACCAAGGCAGGAGCTGCCCGGTGCCCTGTGTGTGGCGAGTTCTCCCCACCCCAGCTGGAGGGAACGTCCGAGGTGCCTGGCCCGTGTGAGCCCTGGAAACTGGTCACCTGGCAGCCATCTGACAATGTCACCCTGGAGTTTCACCACACGCACGGGGCCTCGAACTCAGGGAAGGACTCTGGGCAGAATTCTGGAGCTCTCCTGGCCGGGCTGCCCGGTGGGTTGGAGAGTCCTCCCGGAACCGAACAGTTGCAGGTTCGATTCCCAGTACAAGAGGCAAGCAACTGATGCTTCTCTCGTGCATCAATGGTCCCGAGCACAGCGGGGACTGTGTTGACTGGGTGTCTCAGTCAGTAATGGGCCCCGGGCACGAGGGACCCCCCGCACTGCTGACGGCTGGCAGGGGACTCGCAGGGGCACAGCCTGGACCCCCACCATGGCCACCCCGACAGGGAGAAGGCGACGCCTGCGTGGGGGTGGGCTGTCAGGGCCGCAGCCCCACCCTCAGGCCACACCTGACCTTGAGTCCTGGGGAGTCTGGCAGACGTCCCCCACCACCCCCAGTTTTACCTGCAAGGTCACGGCCCCTCCTTTGGGGGACAATCTGAAACCCCAGGATGGGACACAAGGAGCTGAGACTCTGAGCGCACACCTCCTGGGCGCCCCCCCATGGTCTGCTCACCCCCACACGCCCCCACTGGCCCTCCCCTGCCCACTGCCCCGGACCTCAACCCTGTCAAAGGTGCTCTGCCCTTGGTCACCTCTCTTTCCTCTCCCCGTGACCCGTGGTGGCCATGTCCCCCCAGCCCCAGCCCCTGGACTCAGGCCCTTCGCTGTTCCCTCTCTGCCCCGCCCAGGGGTGGTCTGTGCCGCACCCTCCTGTACTTTCCCCGGGGACCCACCCAGTCTCTGGCTCCCAGCACTGTCGGACCCTGACCACTCTGGAGCATGTCCCCTCCAGACCCCTCCCTGGACCCCAGACTCATCAAGTCGCCTTGGAAGTACCCGTCACAGAGCCCAGGGGTGGCCGTCCCCAGTGTAGGCCCCAGTGTAGGCCCGTTTCAGCCTGTCCCCTCCCCCACCCCAGCCAGGACAGCCTCTCTTGCACACGCGGCAACCCACCCCCTGGGAGCAAACACGGGCGTGTTTCCAGACGCCGGTGCACCTGCAGTCCAACTGCACGAGGAACTGCAACGAAGGGAAACCAGAGCGACGACCAGAGGTGGTCGGAAGGGAGGGGCTTCCGCCGGGAGGTAAGGGGAGGGGGGGACTGGCATGGTGACCACGCCCACGGGGGTGGGGGGGCGGGGACGCGGCTGGGGGGTCCCTAAACGCTGTGGGCACGAGTGGAAGGCCCCTCTTTGTAGCCGAGAGAGGGGCCACCATTTTGCAATAAATTAAGTGGAATCGTTCTGCTGCAAGGACCTTAAACTTGCGCGGTGCTGCGTGTCCGTCACCTCGCGGCAAAGCTCAGAGAAAACGACCAGAGACCCAACCACGAGCTGCAAGACCCAGGCAGGTGCTTCGGAGGGAGACGCAGGGAGGGGCGGGGCCTGCCCCCATCCCCCCCCCCCCCCCGGCACAGTGTCGAACCCTCCGGGTGGCAGGTCCGGCTCCCTCGGCGCCCTGCCCCCACCGCCTTCACCCGTTGCCCGCAGGCCTCCGAGCAGACGAGGGTGCACAGGCAATTTTCTCCCCCAGAGAATGGAGAGAAATCGCTCTAACTGGGGAGCAGCGTCTGTTTCGAGCTAATTTCCACATAATAGAACCAAATGACTTCCCTTTCCTGTCTGCTGGCTCCTCTGAATAATTTGACGAATTGTAAAAGCGCTTTTATTGTGGCTCAAACTCGAGATTCTTCCCTTTGGTCACAGACAAATGGCAGGGGCTGTGGGGGTGGGCACTGAGCAGAGGGTCCTCCGCCCCAGGGAGGGGACACTCGGGGGTCCCTGAGGCTGCTCCCCAGCCGACCCCCAGGAGCAGGGGCCCTGCCCCACATTCCAATGCCGTCTCCGCCGGGAGCGGGGCCCCTGTGGCAAGCTGCCGTCCACGTGCTCGGCAGGCAATGTGTCCCGTGGGGCGTGCCAGGGGCTCCTGGCTCAGAGCTGGCGCCTGGCACCGCCAGCCCCGCGCCCAGCCAAGACTTCAGCAGGCACCGGTGCTGCCAACCGAGCCGCGCGGCAGGAAGCAGCCCGGCGGCCAACGGAGGCAGCCGGCGCTCAGCTCCCGCCCAGCCTGTGCCCAGCCCACGTCCTCACACGGACCCCGAGTTCCCCTGGCATCCCGCAGGGCACTGGGAGCACCCCCCAAAGGCAGCCCACCGCTGCCTGGCACCTGGGGCATGCCTGCTGCTGGTGGTGGTCGGGTCAGCAAATGCATGTGTGTGGCTGGGCTGGGGGACCGCACACGGGCGTGCAAGGCACAGAGCACCGGGGACTGGCGAGGACGCCTGAAGGGACTTTGCTTAGGGGAAGGTGTTGCTTTTAAATTAAGGTTATGTTTGCTTTCACAATGTGTGGTTTTGAATGACACAGACCACAGGCCGTTCCCACCCGAGCATGTCCCCGCCCCACGCCCTCCCAGGGGCCTCGCCGGCTTCAGCGAGTAGATGCCGCGTCCGGGACAACGGAGACCAGGGGCAGCGGACACGGGGAGAACCCACTGTTTCCCCCACACGGGCTCTGGGTGCTGGGGACTGTCAGGGCCCCAAAGAGCAGAAAGGGCCCCGCCCAGGGCTGGACAGGCTGGAGGCCCTGACAGCGGGGTGGGCGGAGTGGGGCGGGGCCTCGGTGGAGGCTGGGCCAGGGGCCGCAGGGCCCCAGCTGGGGCAGCTTCCACACCCTCCAGGTCCCGGCGCCAGGGCCGCACTGTGGGAGGGGACAGCTCGGCCACCATCCGGTGACAGACACATTCCGGAGGCTGCCCTGTGCTTGGGGGCACAAGTTGATTGGAACGTTGGCCGGAGAGAAGCCTCCTGGAGAAGGTGCGTCTGCTGCCCAAACTTCGACCTCGGCTCAAAGCCAGAAACGTGGGGGATGGGGACTGGCGGCCTCTGCGCTCACTCTGACCCTCCAGGACGGCTGCCTGGGTGTGCGCGTGGCGCGCGCTTGTTTGGTCGTTATTGCCACAGGCACCTTGACCCCCTGCCAGGCCCGGGGTCGGGGGGCAGCGGAAGAAAACCCTCTCAGTCCTCCATGCCTCACGTGAAGAGCAAGCACCCTGCACACGGAGCCCAAGGTCGCTCAGGCCAAGGAGGAATGTTCCGGAAGGCCTCCTGGGGGACGAAGGGCTAGTGCCACCTTTCAGGAGAGGAAGGAGGGGCACCTCGGTGGGGCGGGAGCCCAGCCCCGAAGGCCACCCTGAAACCCAGCCAGTCGACCCCCCACCGGCCCCCTCCCCCGCCCACCTGCACCAGGACCGGGAGTCAGGACTGGAGGTGGGGAGGGAAACTTCGCTCCCCCGGCCGACAAGGGTTAACTCAGCCCTGTGTTGCTGGTGACAGCCCTGTAAATGATTTATTGATTTTTTAAAAATAAAATATGTCATTTCTCTGGAGTGGGCATAGTCCAATGGCGTGCCCGGCCAGCTGGATGGGAGCCTCGTGGTTTTTAGCAGATGCCAGCCTAGACCCGCTGCCAGGTGGGCAGGGCGCTCAGCCTGCCTGCGCTGTGTGTGCTCGCTGTCGGCCTCCAGGCCTCGCTGGTCCGGGAGCCACTGCCGTGCCGGGCGCCCGCTCGAGGCCTCAGTCTGGGAGCGAAGCTGGGCTTCCACGGGGCCTTCGGCCAGTTTGGTGGCGGGGACCGCATGGCTGAGAGAAAGGCAGGAGGCATCCTAGGAGGTGACTTTCAGACGGGGATTCAGAGGCTGAGCCGATCTCGTCAGAGAAACGCTGGGCCGAGCCGACATGTGGGCGACGGGGACGGCACCGAGGTCAGTGACTTACAGAAATGGGAAGGCGGCCAGCTGTGCGCGGGGCCCAGGAGGACAGGCTGAGGGGCTGTGGGGGGCCCTGGGGTCCCGGAGCTGCGCCACCCAGAGCCCTGTTGGTCTTGCTAAGCCTGGGAAGGTCTGAAGCAGAGAGAAGTCACCAGGAGCTGTTTGGGACAAATGTCTGTCAACGGGAGACTGAGTCCCCGATCACGGCCCCCCACACCATGGAGAGCGGCTCAGCCACGAGGAGGGAGGAAGTTCTGCCGTATCAGAGCCACGAGCTGGGAGGAAGGAGCCGGACACGGAAGATTCCACAGCCTGCGGTTCCACCGCCGCAGGAGGTGCCGGCAGCTCCGCCGAGACGCAGGGAGTGAGGTTCCGGGGCCCGCAGGGCGGGGCGCCGATGCTGCCTCAGAGCCGGGGGTGTGGGGGCCTCCTGGCATTGTGAATGCATGAAACGACGGTGGGGGGGACACGGGGAGGGCAGCTCCAAGAGGAGCAGCAGGACGGGCACGAGGACCTTCCCGGACGTTGGGGCGGAAACAGTGACCCCCACAAAGAAACAGAGGAGCAAGGGAAACGCAGACACGGCCTGTCCGGGAACCCAGGCAGAGGTTTCCGCACGGGGTCCGGGGTGGGGGGCCGGCGCGGTGCCCAGGGAGGCTGGTGACAGAGGGCAGGGTATGTGGTGTCGAGAGTTGGCACCCCCGGGCATATTCGACTATGGGGGCCGCAGAGCAGGACAGGGCCAAGAGCAGTGGGGACAGCCTGGGGGACAGGGCCCTCGACCTGTGGGGTCCGTCTGGCAGCGCCGGGCAGTGCCGGAGCTGAACTCACGCGTGACAGAGCGTGGGAGGCCCACACGCGTTCTCCAGGCGGGAGGCGCCCGTCCCAGACCCCCCTCGGTTTCGAGGACCTTGGCAACCTGGAGAGTCTTGGTTCTCTGTCTTACGCGTATTTTATTACATTAGTCCTAGCTGTGTTTGTTTCTGTGTTTACGTATTTTATTGCTCCCATACAGAAACAATGCATGAATATCTTCGGTGACCCGCCATATTAGCCTTTAGCGGTCAGGGCCGCTCTGTCTTCAGAGCCCGTGGTCTGTGCGGACGCCGTGGCGAGTTTTCCTGTCTGGCCCACGGGGGTTCGTGCCTCCGCAGACGGGGGCCTGACCCGTCCGGCCGTGGGGCGGTGACAACAGTGAACAGACACTTCGGCTCGTGGCTTCGAAGGCCGAGCTCGTGGTGTCTCCTGGTTCGCGGAACCGCGTTGGCTTTGTTAGGTAATATTCTCACCGCTGTTAGATAAAAGGATTTTCAGGTAAACACTTACCGGAGTCTGGGTTTTTTTGTTCCAGGACAAACTTTGTTTTGTTGTTTGTTTTCCTGTTTTGGTGACTCCCAGTGATCCGTTCTGCGGGCTCCTCGCTCCCGAGACGACCCCCCCCCCAATCTCCACCCACCAGCGAGGCTGTGGGGCCGGCCGTTCCGAGTCTCCATCCCGCCCACCAGACTGAACAGACGTGGTTTCTTTATTTCCGTAGGTGTTGGACTTCCATTCAGCTCGACTTCTGCCGGCTCTGACTGACGGTGGTTCTGTGTTCTCGCTGCAACTTTGATGCGGTTGCGCCAGGAGGCCAGCCGTGTCCCCCGGCAGCGCCGTCTCCACCGGACGTCCCCAAATCCATTTCTGATGAGTGTCCTCTCTTTGTTCCGCTGTAACAGGGGCCGAGCACAGTGGTGGGTGGGTCTGGTCCTCCCTGCGGTTCTGCTCGTGTCTGTTTCACTGTTGCAAAGCGCAATCGTAACCATTCAGAACTGTTACATCTTCCGGATTAACACACAGTGCAGTGACCCCCTGCCACCTGCCTGGCACTACCCTTTGTCCTGAAACTCGCTTCGTGGCTCTGGCCATGTCAGTTTGTTTTTGACTGGTGTTAGTGTGCACATCTTTCTTCCCTCTAATTTAAATGTTCGCGTGTCCACCCAGGCCAGTGGCTCAGATGGTTGGAGCATTGTCCTGTGCACCAGAAAAGTGCGGGTTCGATTCCCGGTCAGATGCGTACCAGAGGTGATTTGCGTCTGTCCCTTCCTTTCTCTCTAAAATCAATCAACACATCTGCAAGTGAGGATTAAACATGAATAAATGTCCCCGTCTCCCTATGTTAATGTCCTTCCCCTCAGGCAGCCTTCTAGTGGTCTTGCTGCCCCGTCTGATCTGAATGCATCCGTCCCCCCCCCGTGGACGGGCTGTTCCGAGGAGGTTTCAGCTGTGCCGACGTCAGCTCTGCGGGTGACGGCCCAAACCTGGAACGGCCGAAAGGTGCCCACAGGGAGGGAGGGGGTCATTCGCCGTCCACGCCGGGGCCAAGACTCAGCGGTAGAACAAAGGGCTGTTGGGAGTCGCTTCGACGGGCACAGCTCAGAATAACCGTCCTCAGTGGACGACCACAGGCCCCAGAGAGACCTGTTTCATGATTCCACCGCGGCCAACTGCAGAACACGCCAACGCATCCGTGGTGACAGAAAGGAGGTCAGTGTTTCCCTGGGGTGGGAGCGGGGGACAGACAGGAACCGGGGTGGTGACGAGGGACAGGAGTCGCCCGCGAGACGGGTTTGCGCGTATTAACTGGCGGTGGTCTCGCAAGTGCGCACATGTGTCAAAATTCGCCCGACTGCCCCCGTCCAGCGTGTACGTTTTATTGTGTGTGCGTTCTACTCAATAAAGCTGTTCCGGAGCGATATTTCAGGCTTGGAACTTGCCACAGGGAAAACACAAATAAGACCCAGCCTTTCCAAAACACTAGAGAAAATAGAATAGTAAACAGCTCACGAAGCCAGAGACAGGGAAGCTGCGTAAGTAGCAGATGTACCGACAATCGTGCGTGTTGGGACAATAAGCACCGTTTAACGAAAACAGCCAAACAGGCGTTCGCTGGGCCAGGCACACCTGGGGAACGACTCCACGGCCCGCGAGGCCCCGGCGGGGGAGCCGCGGTCTGGCGGACCCTGACCGGGGTGGCGGCGTCCCCAGCGCCGCCTGACAGCCCCTCCGGCTGCTCAGCACCGAACACGCGCCCGGGCACCCACATCTTCAGGGCCGGGAGAGACACCAGGGCAAGAACGCCCGCACGTCATCCTCTGTGTCCCGCCCTGAGCTGGTGCCTGGCCTGCCCCCGGAAATGTCGGGGTCCCTCCTGGGACCTGAGAGTCCCAGGGGCCACCTCTTCGCGCTGCCCCGGCCCAGGGCCCCTGCCCAGGGAGGCCGCCTCCACGTGAGGGTCCAGCTGCACGGCCGCGGCTGACGAGTCCACACAAGCCCCGAGGCAGAAACAAGGCAGACTCCTGGTTTCTCCCACAGCCCACGCGTGTCAGCTGGCTCACGGGGCCCGGGCGGTGGGCAGGGGCGGCGGCTCAGAAGGTCCAGCGCCCGCCTCCTTGACTGGGACCCCCGCCCGGGCAGCACCCCTGCCTCATTTCCTGGCCACCCCCACCCCTGCCCGGCCGCTCCCTGGGCTGACCCGCCCTCCCTGCAGCAGCTCCTGGGGCCGCTCCCTGCCGGGCAGACCAGTGCAGCGGGCGGCAGCGACCTGGCCCCCACTCCCGGACAGGTGCTGGACGCTGCAGGAGCGTGTGCTGTCCTCTCCCCCCACTGGGGGGGCCGACCCTGGGAGCAGCCAGGGAGCCTGGCCGAGGTCCCCAGGGCTGTGGAGCCAGGACGCAGCGCGGGCCTCTCCGGAGGGCCCACATGGGGGGGGGCGGCGGTTAGGCAGGCAGATTCCTGAACGTTCCAGCAGCGTCCCCAGGCCCCGCAGCAGCTGCCCCATCTGGCTCTGAGTCCCCCCAGGTTCAAGTACAACAGGCCAGCTTGAGTCAGGGTGTGTGTGTGTGTGTGTGTGTGTGTTCGCCTGTCAGCGGGACCTCAGTCAGCAGGGCACTGAGGTCCCTGTCCACCCCCATGTGGCCACCACCTCCCTCTGAGGGGGAGGCACTCTGCCCTGGTGCCCCCCACAAGGTGCCCCGCAGGCCCACCCCCCTGAGCTATCCCCCCACAGCAGACCAGGCCCTGCAGCCCTGTCCCTCCCACCCTCCCCGAGCTGGAGGGACGCCTCCTCCTGAGGCTGGGGGCGGGGAGGTGAGTTTGAAGTGTTAAGTGTGGCTTTGGAACAAGTTGGCTCTCGATGACAACATGCCTTGTTCCAGATGGTTCCTGTGCGGTCCCCTCGTTAGCATGCTAATTTATTCTGACTCATCCCCGCGCGGCTGGGGTGGGCCGGCGGCAGCACACCTCCAGCCAGAGCGCAGGGGTTGAGGCTGGCACGGGCCTCGCCCTGGGGCTGTCACCCACGAAGGGGGTGAAGGGGACGCTTGCAGGCGTGACTTCAGGGGCAGCCGGAGCAGGGTGTAATCCCCACCCCACCCTGGCCACCCAGCATCACCACGAGACTCAGCTGTGACAGGACCAGCAGAGCAAGGTCAGAGCCAGGGGCTCTGGGGACATCCGAGCTGGGACTTCCAGGAAGAGCCCAGGGCGTGAAAACCTGCGTGGTAGCCGCGGCAACAAAGCCCAGAAGGGGAGGCCGGAGCAGGGAGCCAGGCTCCCCGAGTGCGTGCGGGCCCAGACCTCGCTGCATGTCACTCCAGCCCCACCGGTCCAAGGCCACCCGTCCAGGGTGGTGACAACTAGGAGGTGACCATGAGCAAGCGCTCTCTGCCTGTCCCTCGGACCCTCACCCCAGCTGCTGGGCTCACCTCCAGAGGAGAGATGTGCCCCTCCCCGTCCCACCCCCACAGCTTCCAGAGACCCCACCTGCACAGGGGGCCTCTGTCTCATCCTCCAGGACAAAACTTGCGATGCGGCTGCCCTGACGGCCTGGGAGCCCAGAGACAGGAAGGCCACTGGGCCAAGGCTGCCCGGTGACGTCGGCCGCCGCTGGGGCCCCTGTCAGAAGGGAGCTTCAAAAAAAGAGGAGCCACACCTCAAATCCCTGCATTCTCTGCCAAAAGCGCAGGCCGAGCCCCCGATGCTTGCTGGGACCAGCCCCACAAGACACAGGGACACTGGCCAGAGCCACCCTCCATGGTGACACCGTCAGGTTTTGAGGCCAGCTATGGGGCGCAGAGCCTGGGAGGGGCTGCGAGGCAGGGCAGCCCCCCAGAAAGTGGGAGTTTCTACAATTCGGGGAGGGGCACTGAATGCCACTGTGGCGCCCAAATCCCCGAGGGGGCCCAGGGACCCGGGGCAGGCGCGGTGTCTCCCGTCCTCCCCTGGGCCCCGGATCCGTGGGCTGGGCTCAGGGCGAGCGGCCTCATCCGGTCCGAGGGAGCCCAGGGAACAAGAGACAGAGCCGGGCCCCGAGCTCCCCTGACCACCGAGCTGGCACCTGGGCCTCCCCCTGCCCTCCCTGCCCCGGGCCCCCAGCTTGCAGACGACAGACCACAGGGCCTCGGAGCCGCCCTGCTGAACCAGCCCGTCCGGGTCATTGATCTGATCGTCGCTTCCTTGTGGCTGGAGAGCCCAGACCGGTCTGCCCCCAGCAATGCCCCTGCTGCCCGGCTCTCTCCCGAGTCCACCACAGGCCCCGGGGAGTCAGGAAGGGTGTAGCTGCCAAAGGGACCCCAGTGCCATCCCCCCTGCGTCCTGGGGCACACAGGGCCGAGCCCCAGTGTCCTGACCAGGAGGGGCTGGCACCCTGGGGTCCTGCACCCTCATCAGAACACCCTACCACCCCAGTCATCCTGGCCCACGCCGGCGGGTCACCTCCGCGAGCCCCGAGGGGTCGGTCACCAGTCTGGGACCCACTGCCCCTCTCTGGTCTGCACCCCCCACGCCCTTCATGTCACCCAGGCCTGTGGGACCCCAAGAGCCTCTAAGGGCAACAAACGAGATCGTCAGAAGCCAGTTTAAAGCGCGTGGTAATTAATTCCAGAGGGTTTTATGGCCCCGAAGAGTGGGGTGGCCACGCCCCCCCATCCAGGGAGGCGATATTTCACCACCAAGGACTTGACCCTGGGTGTTTACAGACGGTAATGAGACTGTCCACTGCTCGATGCTTCCATAAATAAGAGCGAAAACTGCTGAGTCCCATGCAGTTCCCCCTGATTGCCTGGAAGGCGTCATTATTTTAATAAAAAACTAATCAGCCAGCCTCCCCAGCAGCTCCGACTCTGTTAATTACAGAGCGACATCCTGACTGGCGGGGGCGGGGGTGGGGGCATCTTTTATGTTAAAAGCAGGATTTAAAAGAAGAGGAGTTTCCTCACCTTCGAAATAAAACTGGTGTTACAGGGAGTCTGCCTATCCCGAAGGACAGACTCGACGACCTTCCCGTCATGCCCCGGCCTGGAGTCTGGACCCGAAGCTGCTTCCCCGTCCACGGCAGCATCTTCCTCTGCAGGCACCTGGCTCAGGTCCCCTCAGGTCCCCACGCCCCATGCGGCGTGGTTTGGAAGACACTGTGGAAGTGAAGTGCTGGGCTTTCCCGAAAGTACCCGAAAACGGGGAAGAGTCAGCCGTTAGGCTTTCATCCCTCTTTCAGTATCTTTTGTCCTCTGTCCTGCCCTTTCTTCCTGCCTGGAACACAGATGTGATGCTGGAGGTGCTGCAGCCACCTTGTGCCCATGAGGCTATCGGCAAAAGGCCAAGAGCAACATCAGCAGTCTGCCTATTTCCCAGGATCCTACTTTACTCCAGACTCCTTGTTACACAAGAAGCACGAAACCTTTTTTGTGAGTCAATTATAAGTTGGGTTTCACATATATAAAGTTGAGTATATCCCTCAACAATGTGTCCAAAAATAATTGCTACTAACAACAAAATCAAATAAATTCACACACATGCCCTGGCTGGTGTGGCTCAGGAGACTGAGCACCGGCCTGCAAACCAAAAGGTTGCCGGTTCAATTCCCAGTCAGGACACATGCCTGGGTTGCAGGCCAGGTCCCCAGTCGGGGGCGCGTGAGAGGCAACCACTCATTGACGTTTCCCCTCTATCTCTTTCTCTCTCCCTGCCCCTCTCTACAAATAAATAAATGAAATTTCTTTTGAAAACTTAAAAAAATAAAACTAAAAAGTGATTGAAAGAGGTTTTTTTTTCTAAGGAGAGTGATGCTCTCGTTATCACTTTTCCCGCCACAGCCCATCGGTGGCGGGGGCCCAGCCGCTGCTGGCTGGCCTCCACCCACGAACGCCCCTCCCCTTGGACGAGCCCTTCCTCCCCCTCCTCACCCATGGTCTTTCCTCCCAGCCCCAGAGGACACCAGCAGCTGCCACGTGAGGGGCTCCTCCTGCCGTGGGACGGTCCCCACGTGTCCCACTGGCCACACTCCCCGCCGAGGTTGGTGTCTCCCGCGTCCTAACCAGGGCCCCAGCACTGGGCCGGTCAGGCCGGGAAGTAGTGAGGTCAGCAGTGGGGCCCGGCCCAGCTGAGCCCGGTCCTCCGTGGGGGCTCCCCCGATGCCCTTCCGCACCCCCACTTCGTCCCCTGTCCTCTCACTGTCACACTGTAAGCTCGTGTCCCCCGGGGCCCCTCCCCTCCCGGGCACCAGGACACACTGCCCGTTCCTGCCGAGAATGGAGGTCCAGCGGCCAGTCCTCTCTGGCAAATGCCACAGCCCCAGGGTTGGGGCCCCGTGCAGCGTGCAGGGGCCTCCGGACCGCTAGTGCCCCATCAGGGTCCGGGGCGGGGCGGGGTGGGTGCCTGTCCCACAAACGCCGAGTCCTCAGGGGGACGTGCACCCCTGTCCCCCCACCCGCGGTCCGGGGCTGCCGCTGCCCTGTCCAGCCTCCTCCAGGCCGAGGGCTGCCCTTGAAGGGCCGGTGGGTGCAGCAGGGCGGTCAAGGGGCCGGCCGTGGGAAAGTCTCTGTAGCGAAACTGTTCATGAAAGTGAAGTGTGCTTTAGAGGCTCCGTCTCCGCAGGAATTGGTTTTTATGTCCCTGTGGGTCTTGCAGAAGCAGGCACCTCTAGGCCCACCCGCGGTGCTGGCACCCCGCGTCAGTCCCTGGTGCTGCATGGGCCCTGCCCTGGTTAGAGGAAGCCCTTCCGAGCTGAGAGGCAACCCCAGCGGAAGGGGGCCACCTCTGTCCTGCTACTCCGGGGGCCTGTGAGCCCCACACTCTGTTCCTGCACCTCGACTGTGCCCCCACCGGCCCTGCAGCCCCCTTGGGCAGCCTCCTCCCACCTCCCTCCTCAGGGCCCGCGTGGGGCCTGGAGGCCCTGACTCTGGGTCAGGCTACAGAGCTGGACGCTGGCAGACCCCCATCCCCACCCGCCCAGGGGGCCAGGCGGGGGCCCAGGGCTCTGGTTTCTGAATTGCCGGCACCCCACTGGTCCCCTGCCCCGACACGTCTCCTGTCCCTACACGAGAGGACCTCCCCGGGAGAAGGAACCTGAGGGCTTGTCCACCTGGACTGAGCGACACTCTAGCACAGGGGTGGCTCCGTCTGGGCCTCAGAGAAGGTCGTCCTGCCACCAGCCCAGGGAGCCCAGGGTGATGGCCGCTGTCTCGGAGGGCGGCTGGGGGGGCGGGAAGCTGAGCATCCAGAGAGGGATGTCTCTACGTTCCTGCCTTCCCCCAGGGCCTGCAGCCCCTCGGCACAGGTGAGCAAGCTGGGCCTGGTGCTGGACAGGGCAGAGCCTGGGGCCACCGCTGCCTCAAACCCCAGGGACATGCGGGCCCAGGCCAGCGGGGTCCCCAGCCGCCGTCCTCTGTCCTCACAGTGGAAGCGGGAAAGATGCACCTGTGGGCAGGTGAGTGGCGGCCGGGAACCCTCGTCTGCACCCGGCCTTCCTGAGTTCGTCCTGGACCAGGGTGCTCGTCCACCCGCAGGCCTGTCTGTCAGGCGGACCGGACCCCTCCCTGAAGCCCGTCACCTGGCACTGAGTGCACCTGCCTCCACCTCCCAGCCGGTCCGCCGGGCGACTCCTCAACCGCACTGTAATTTACAAGGCAGCTGGAGCGCAGGGTATTTTAATAAAAATTAGGTACAAGCAGATAGAGGGGATTAATAGTTATATTATGATTTTATAGTTCTCACACACAGCGGCACGGAGAGACAATCAGAGCACAGCCATTTCAGGCAGATAAAATGGGGCATTTATTTTTAATGGAAAGAGAATTTCAGGGCTCACCCAGCCGTGGAGAGAGCTGCTGAGGGCCGTGCTGGACAAAGCAGTGGCTGGAGATGGGGCACCCGAAAGGAGACCCCCAGCATCAGGGCGGTGCCCTGGGCTCTCCCGGAGGGAGTCACAGCAGGGGGGGCACCGTCAGCCAAAAACCAGAGTGGCGTGAGGTGTACCTGAGAGAGGGGCCTGGGGCGGAGCCTGGGCGGGGCTCTCTGGGCCTCGGCCTCGCCACCTGCCCAGCGAGGGCCGGGTGAGCTTTTAGGCACAGCAGACGCCCATCAGAGCCCGGGGAGCAGTGACCGGAAGCCGTGGCCCACAGGCCTCCTCGGGTCTTCCCTGAGGAGCCGGCATTCACCATCACCTACCACGGCCAGCCCAGCTGGCTGGCGGCGGCCACCCTGGGCCTACCTCGCCCGTGCCTGGCTGGGGGCGGCCCTCCCCGGGCTCCCAGGACCCGCCAGGCTGCCACCAGAAGCTCAGGACTCAGATACCCTCCTGGGGTGGAGGGAGAGCCAGGCGGCCTGGTGTTCAAGCCTCGGGGCAGCTGGGAGCCCGCTGGCATTGCCTAGGGGGCGCAGACCTGCGGCGGGGGGAATAGCAGGGGGCAGGCTTTGGAGATTTGGGGGGCCAGGGGGTGCCAAGGCAACACCTGCCTGCATTGCACCTGGGCTCCTGACTCCAGGGCAGCCCTCCGGCCCCAAGCCCCTGAGCATTGTCCCCTCGTCCCACCTGTGGCCTGAGCAGGCGTCCCCCTGCCTGTCCCAGCTCCCTGCCTCATGGGCGCTCAGCAGGGCCAGGCTGGGCCTCGGTAAACAGGGCGCCCCAACCTGCCGCCCAGGGAAAGGGGCCAGGTGTTTCCTGAAGGGGCTCCCAGCCTGAGCTCAGCACCAAGAAAGTCCAAATTATGGACTTTCAAATCATAGTCAAGGCCCGGGGAGCTGGGCAGGGGGGCAAGCAGGTGCAGGAGGTGGAGAGGGGGGACCGGGAGGGCTGGTGGGTCCCAGGAGCTCTGGGCTCAGCCTGCCATGACCATTGCCCCCAGCCCAGGCAGGGCCACGGCCTTGGTGACCACCCGGGAGGTGGGCCCAGCAGGAAACGGTCACTACGTCCAGGCTGGTCACTCCCCCCGGAGAGGAGTCTCTCTGACCTGGCCCAGCCCCAGCTCCCCCAGAATCTTCCGGAACCGTGGGAAAACACAAGCCCCTCGTCCTCGGTTGCCAGTCCTGAACCTGCCAGGAGGCTGCAGGGAACAGCAAACAACCCTGTGTCCTCCCACTTGGAGTAAAACTGGGGACCGCCCCCCTCGGAGTCCTGGGGACAGTGGCAGGCGCCCTGTGCCCAGAGGTTTGGAAGGGCTGGGTTCCAGGTGTGACGCTCCCACCAGGACCCTCCATGGTGACTCCCAGGGACCCCGCCAGTCACAGCTCACAGTCTGGGGCCTCCCAATCTGGTCCCCAAACTGTGGTCGGTGCACTGATCTCGGAGCAAGACTGAGGGCCCAGCCAGCGGCAGCTGGGCGCCTCAGGCCACCTTCACAGGCGCACCCGGCACCGGGCCAGCCTCAGAGGATGGGCCCCAGCTGCACCTTCCACGGTGGCGAGCTCACCAGGGGTGAGTGAGGGGCCCACCCGAGCCGTGCAGGCAGGGCGGCCAGGGCCCCCTCGGCCAAGGGGCCCATCCACAAATGCAGCAGCACCCCGGGAGCCAGCCCCCAACCCTGGAGGTGCGCGAGGAGCTCCCGCTTTCTAAATCACACAAATTAATTTGGGCCTGAGAGGGGCCCCGGCGGGCAGACGGCAGACTTCACAGCAGCTGACAAATCACGGCCCCTTTAAGAAGACAGATGATTCCCCGCAGCCTGGTTAATTATGCATGCGCTTTTGTTAGGCCGTGTTAAATATTCACTAGCTTCCAGTTCGCACCCCGACCCGCAGCCTTGTTGTGGCAGGACCAGCAGCGTGTCCCCCACTGGCCAGCACCCAGGGATCCCTGGTCTGGAGCCCACCGTTCAACTGTCCCCTCAGGACCGGCAGTTGTCACCGCCTACTGGACATCTGGACATGCCTCTCGCCCACCCAGGACTCAACCCCGTGCAGAGCCGACCTGGCCGCTGGCCACGGTGCCCTCCTGGCCTCTCCGCCTCCCCAGACCGGAGCCAGCCCCTGGGTACCCACGTCCAGTGGCCTCTGTCCTCTGCCCTCCACCCCCCGTTGGGCCTGAGCTCCCGGCCGCCCCTTCCTGGCCAGCCCTCTGCACCCCCCCTGTAATCAGGGTGCATCTCCCCCAAAAAAGACAGGACCCCCACCTCTAGCCTGTACTCCTCACCCTGGGGATTCAGAGGGGGGACAGCAGAGGGTGCCCCAGCCACCAGAGCTGCCCTCCTTACTGAGGGCCACGGCCCCGACTCCCAGCCTCATTCCCAGGGTCCCCGCACGTCCCCTGGGTCACACTGGCCCCACTCCCTGTGCAGAGAGAGCAAAGCCCTCCGAGGACCCCCATCTGTGCCCTGGAGAACATTGTCCTGGAAGCTGAGTGAGGGGCCAGAGAACACCACCCTCCTCTGGGCCCAGATTCCCCCCACTCCAGGGCCCGATGTAGCTGGTGACAGCAAGTGTCCCCCCCGCCGGGGCCCACAGCCTGCCATCTCAGGTGCCTCCTTTCCCCTCCAACCCCCAGACCCCTTCCCTCTCTCACAGCGAGGGGGCACTAGGCACTCCAGGCCCCGCAAGGGGGTCTTTCCGCTCCTCAGCCCCCGAGGCCAGAGGAGCCCGGCGGCGCCTGCGTCAGACAGGACACCCTTGGTTTCTCCGCAAGGTCAGCCAAGGCACAGTGCTGACACCTGAGGGGGTGCTGGGCGGGGCTGGCACAGGGGCCGTCACCGGGCGGGGGGCTCGGGCACTGGGGCGCCTTTGTGCTCCCTTTGGAAACTGCCGGTTCAGCAGTCTGGCTAACCGCCTGCTCGCCGCGGCCTTAAAACTGTCCACACTCATAAATCAGCCGGGGCTTAAATAAGCGCTGGTGGCAGCGATTTCTCAGGCGTGCCCCCCACTCGCGCCGTCCCGGAGGTCACGCTGGATCCTGGGTGTGTGGAGAATAGATGAATTGAGATGGCTGGGAATGTGCGGCGGCTGTCACCCGGGAAAGGGGCGGGTGCCTGGGCGGGGTGGCCACGCGGCCCACCTGCTGTCCCCACTGGGGCTCCCGCCACATCGGAGCCCAGGCCCAGCAGCGGGCCTCCCTCCAACAGAGAGACTTGTGTGCGGTCTGGCCCAGGGCTGCTGCTCTGCTCTCCGGGACCCTCTTGTTGTGGCTGACCCTGCTGCAGTGGCGGGCAGGCCTCCCCGAGGGAAGGGCAGGCTGAGGGTGCATCGGGCCCTGAGCAGGGCCACGGGCCACAAAGCGCCTGCGCCCAGGGCCACCCCCCAGGGTCTCCCCTTTGCCCCACTCAGGGCACCTGGCAGCCGTCCCACAGGCACAGCTGGAGAACCCGGAGGGAGAATTAGCGCCTCCTCGGGACACTGTCCGAGCCCGTCCCTTCCCCCCGCAGCAGGAGGGGCCCAGGCTCCCCGTGGGTCTGTGCCCAAGGTCTGAGGGACGTGACCTGAGCTGCTTGTGGTCACACAGCTGGTGGCAGAAAGGCGGGGGTCCCCGTCTGCGTGACACAGATCCCGTTGCGGATCCTCTACCTGCTGGGCAGTGGAACCGGGTCCACTGCCTGGTGTGCTGAGCACAGGTCGCCCCCCCCTCCCACCAGCTCTCACGAGGACCACAGACCATGAGGGATAAAGAAGCAGCGATCCACTCCCAGCCAAGGGTCCCCAAACACATGGGCCCCTGACAGGGACAGCCAGAGCCCACGGGTCCCGGACAGCACCAAGACCCAGCGAGTTCTGGGTGGACACCCTGAGGCCACAGCTGACCTCAGGCAGGACCCTGCCCCCACCACACACCCCACACCCCACAGGAGGGCGTCCCCAGGCCCAGGCCGGGCTGCTGGTGGTGGGGGGCAGTGCTCACAGGAGCCTGGCCTCGGCTGGGGCTCCAGGCAGCGCTGTGGGCCCCGCTACACCTGACGCCTCCACTGCACGCTGCTGGGTGGCCCTCGACCCAGCACCACCCGAGGGGGACCCAGGCGCTGTGCTGGGGTGCAGCGTGGCTCCTGGCTCAGCAGAGAAAGGGGAGTGTGGATGTGGCCCTGGAGGCCAGGTTCGCTGGGAGGGGAGGCCCTGCCCACCCCCACCACCCCCCACCGCCCTTTCCTCCAGGCCCCTGCCAGCTGAGGCCACTCAGGTGGGTGTGTGCCCCCCATGTGGCTGTGATGCCCCCAGGGCCCCAGTGTGGCTGTCCCGGCTGAAACCGCACCTGGGCAGGTCCTGCCTTCTAGGAAGGCGTTGCCCTCTCTGGGTCCCCCGGATGTGGAGCCCGTGGTCAGACAGCCGGTCCTGCTAACTCACCGCCCCCCCCCATCCCATGGCCTCCTGGCCGGTCCTCCAGCGCCACCTGGTGGCCTCTCGCCCATCCCACGTCCTCCCCCCAGTCTGGGCCGCCCCTGGCTCCGCCTGCTCCTCCTCGTCTGGGACTGGACCTTGTGGGACCCCCAGGGCACCACGGTGTCAAGGGGAAGTGAGGGCTCTCCAGCACCCCCTTCCCGTGCCAGCGGGGAGGGCCGGTGTGGGCCGTCTGCCGAGCGGCTCCTGGCTGTGGATCCTTGGAGTGGGTCCCCCGAGGGAAGCAATGAAAAGAACATAAATGCGGGAAATCAGAGCCGGCCGGGAGAGGGGCCGCCCCGACTGCTAATCAAATTCCCGTTCCCGGAGGTTTTTAGCGTCCTCTCCGTGCTGTTTTATTGTCTGGAAAAAACTGTTATGACTCATAAAAAAAACTTGTAAAAAATTCTAATCAACGTCGGGCGGAAACCGCAGTGTCTCCCACCCAGCGCTGCCCCTCGGGCTGGTGGGAGGGACGGCTCTGTGCCGCTCAGACCCGGCGCTCGTCCCCTCGTTCGTGGGCTCGGGGGGCCCACCAGTGTGACCCAGCCTCTCGGTCACACCCTAGGCGAGCGGTCCAGCTCCCACGGGCCAGGGCCCCCCAGGCTGGGGGCTGCCGAGCCACCTCCAGGGTCAGCAGAAGCCTGTCTCCAGGAGGGGCCAGCGAGCTCGGACAAAAACAGGTGGGTCTGTCACCACAGTCTGTGAGGTGGGGGCCCTGGAGGCCATCTCTGCCTCCGAGGGCGGCCCTGGTCCCCCCACCCACTCAGGCCGCAGGCCCTGCCCGTGTCTGCTGCTCGGACTCACCAGTGGCACCCGAGGACAAGGCCCAGCAGGGCCCCCTCGCCCCTCGGGCTGCCCCACGGCCAGCAGCAGCGAGCCCTCTCCTTCCCAGACGGGCGAAGATGCGACCTGCTGCCTGCCTACAAGCGAGGGGGCCCAGGTGCACTGTGCCCACCCCCAGCTCTCCCACAGTCTCTGCCAGGGCAGCCGGCCTCCTGCTGGGGGTGCCCGTGGCAGGGGCTGCTCTGGGGGCCACCCCTGTGTGGTGCAGGTGTGATCACACTCAGCGGGCCATGCTCCCTCAGGGGCAGGAGGGGCCGCCTGTTGGGGTGTGGAGCCAGCGGCCCTCGATGACCTGCAGACCCCACCTCCCTCCTGGGCCCTGCTGGAGGAGGCCCAGAGAGCTTCCTTAACCTCCAGCGGTGAACGCCCCTGACCCATGACCGCTGAGTGGGAGGAGGCGAAGGGCACCTCGTGGGCACAGGGAGGCCGCAGGCGGGAGGGGCTGAGCCACGCTGCCTGGGCCGCAGACCCGGAAGCACAGCGCAGCCGGCAACGTGCAGACACCCCGAGAGAGGCCGCCAGGCACCGGAGCGTGGGGTCTGCAGGGTCCTCCACAGCCTCCCCTCGGGCCCCTCACTCCAACATATGCAGACAGAGTCCCCTGACCAACCCTGGTCCAGGTGTGGGGGCCACAGAGCCAGGTGCACCCCCGTGCGTCCCGGGGCCTTCGCCGAACCCGGGGTGCTCTCCTTGTCTGCAGAAGGGCATGGTTGCCGTGGTCGGGCCTTGCCTGTGCTGCCACACCCAGTTGCATGTTCCAGAAACGCAGACCCTGGCATGCCCACCCCCAGAGCAGGTGAGGTCCCAGCACGGGGCCACTGCCTGTGAGCCTGCGCTGTGGGCGGTTCTGAGGTGGGTCCCTTCAGGGCACGTGGGCACTGCTGCCACCGTCGACGCCGGAGGTCACAGCCCGCCAGCCGTGCACCCTGCAGTCTTGGCCCTCCCCAGCTCCTCCAGCAGGAGCCCCCGCAGCCAGGACGGGAGGGCTGCCAGCACCCGGCTACTGCGCCTCTCAGGCCTCGTGGCAGGAGAAGGCTGCACACACCTCTAAATAAGCTCTAAAGAGGAAAATAAGGTGTTTTACCACCGAATCAATCCCCCTCTAACTCGAATGCTCGAGAGGTGTTTTATCTCAACGGCTCTGCTGCTTCATCTGGCTCCATGCGGCAGCCACTCCCACCGCCCCAGCCAAGGTGTGAGGCTGGGGATGTGTTCGAGCAGCTCGGCCGGTCCGGAGCTCACTCCCCGAGTGTGGGTTTCACAGACCGCCCCGCCGCTCCGTGCAGCACACAGTCCAGCACTTAGTTAGTCACCATCCGCTCCCCCGGCTGCGATGGTGTGGGTGGCATTTGTGGGCCACACACACACGCAGCAGGTGGCCGGGTGGCTGCCCCTTCCCCAGACGGGGCACCAGGGGCTGCAGGCCCTGGAGGCCGAGGGGCCACCGCCCTCCGGGGGGCTTTGTTCCCGCCCACCCGAGTGCCCGCCCACACGCCTGTGTGCGCCTGAGCGTGTGCGTGTGCCTTTGCTTGTATGTGCAGCTATGTCTCTCTGTGTGCATGTGTGCTCGTTTGTGCCTACGTGTGCAAGCGTCATCCTGCAGAGCAGTCTTGGGAAGGACTGTTGGGGGTGCCAAGGGACAGCAGGGGACAGCCCAGCTACCCAGGGTGCTGCCTGCCACGGCGTCCCAGGCCCAGGAAGCAAGCAGGCCTGTGCGAGGCGTGGGACAGAGCACGGGAGCACAGGGGGTGACCTCGGGGTCAGGGCCGGTGGGAGGACAGACCTGCTGGTCTCAGGGCCCAGCACAGAGCAAAACAGGGGACATCCAGGGGACGTCAGGGGACGGGGAGGCTGCCACGGGGCCACGGGGCCTGAGCAAAGTCTTAAAGGGCTGAGACCGTGGCAGTGTCTGTCCACCTGCAACGGGGTGCAGCCTAGGGGGGCCCCCAAAGGGGGGGTTTGTAATGGGGTCCAGAACTCAGGGTGTCCAGGAAATATTAGATGTAACTGGGAGGCAACCCCCCTGGTTACAGCACCTGTGTGAGAGCTTGGAACTGATTGGCTCCACACCACAGGGCCACGCCTGCCCGGACTTACTACGGCAGCCCAGTGAAGCTGGAGGAATACGGGAATGCTGGCAGCTGTGGCCAACTGCGGGCAGAGTCGGAAATGGTGCGGCACGGGGAGACCGGCGCAGGGATTTAAGTCCAGGCACGGCAGCCTCGCGGCCTGGGCAGAGAAGAACCATGGCCTTCTGGTTCTTCTTGTGAGACACGGTGCCCCAGACCCAGCAGAGGGGGGAGGAAGGACCCTGGGATCTCAATGAAGACACAAAGCCATCACGTTTGTTTGTATAATGAACGCAACACGCCCACAGGTGCAGAGCCTCTGTTTGCCCCACGTGGGCCCCGGCGCCTTTCGGGGACAGGATCCATGTGAGAGGTGGGGTGGCCACACAGGGCTGGCCTGGTAGGAACTCTCCCCTCCCGCCGGCTCCCCCCAGGTCTTCCCCACCTTGCCTGTGAGCCCCTCCAACCCAAAGCCTGGCTCTCTCTCCCCTCCCCCCTCCCCCCTCCTGCGACTCCCCCCCACTCCCGGGCTTCACTCCCTGGCCTGCCCAGCCCAAGGGCTCCGGCCATGCCTGCTGGTGACTGCCCATCCGAGTCCCTCTTGGCCTGGTAGTGCCCCTTCCCCCAGAGCTCTGCCCCTGTTCCCAGCCCTGCCCGGGCTGCGGGACCCCACGGCCTGAGTCCTCCCCACACCGCAGGGTCCAGGGCTTTACCCTCCGACCCCACTCTGTGCCTCTGCCCCTGGGCACCACCAATCACTCCTCCAGCCCCACGGCTTTTGACATCACCTCCACGATGGCTGGTTGGTCATTTGCTGTGAGTGTCTCCAAAAAGTGCCACAAACCGGGCCACCTACACAACAGAAGCCTGTCCTCTCTCTGGGTCAGCCCAGAGCAGAGACCTGGGCTGAACGGTGCAGCCTCCACCTGTCCTGGCTCCCCAGGCCCCAGCGTGCCGTGGCCCCCTCCTCTGGGCCAGGCCTCCCTCTCACGGGGACACGTAAGGGTACGCAGTGCCCACCAGATCACCCAGGACCACCTCTGCCTCTCAGGCCCCTCGTTCTCACCCCCCTGCACAGCCCCTTTTCCCAGACAGAACAGTAGCCACCACGCCCCGGACCTCGACCTGAGCAGAGCGGCAGCCTCTGTGGGGCCCCCTTCGGTGGGGTACAGACAAAACCGAGACGGGGGAGGGAGTCTGCTCGGGGCCTGACGGTCCAGCAGGGCTTGGGTCCCCGCCTCGGGTCGGTGCCGCCCCCAGCTCGCTGAGCACAGATGTGGGGCCTCGGCTTCTGCAACCTGCGAGCCAGCTCCTCACAGAGAGGTCGCTCGGTGACACGAGGCTGGGAGACGTCCCCGCTGGGACACCAGCAGAGCCGGTCTGAGGTGTCTGAGCCTCCAGGCTAATAAATCCCCAGAGCAAACTGCTGCCCGGCACCAGCGGGCTCGGGGTGGGAAGCGGAAGGCACCAAAACCGGTGCTGGCCCGCTGCCCCTGGCTGTGTGACACCGGGCAGCTTGCCTCCCCTCTCTGAGCTGCACTTTCCTCGGCTACAAAGGGGGGTGAGGGCCTGCCAGGAGGGGCAGCTGCATGCAGGAGTCAAGTGTCCCCGGCCCCCAGGGCGGGCCCGGGAGCACAGGAGCCCTCTCCCCGCCGCCCCTCTGACCCGGTCACTGGCGGTGTCAGGACTCGGCCAGTGTGCCCGAAATCGGCAGCGTGGGCGCCTGCTTGTGCCTTCACCTCGTGGGACCCCAGGCAGTACGTGTGGGGCGGGGGTGGGCAGACCCCTCTCTGCCTGGGGCCCCCTGTGGGGCAGCGTCCAACCCGATGCTGCCCTCCTACTGCCCACTCCGCGCCTGGCCTCCGTTACCCCACTTTCTGCCCCTCCCCCAGCCTCTGACCCCAGTTCCTGGGTTTTTCCAAGAACTGCGCAGCTTGGAATCCGCCTGGGAGGCCACCACGGTCCAGGAGGGGGGAGGGGGGCACTGACCCCTTGTCTGCTCTGCGACCCCTTGTCCGCTCTGCAAGCCTGCCCGGTGCTCTTGGGTCCTGGGAAACGGCCCCTCTTCTCCCATTCTGGGGCCAGTGGCCTGTCCTTGGGGTCGCTGCTATTTCTGCCGGAGGGGAGAGGTAATTATAGCTCAGCCCTTGCCAGCTGGCTGAGCCCTGCATCCGGGGAGAGGGGCCTGGGGCGGGGACGCAGGCAGCCACAGGTCAGCCCTGCAGGCTGGTGGCGGTACCGCAGATCGGAGCCGGGGCTGGGCAGGTGCAGCCTGTCCGCCTGTGGGGCTCGGCACACACCTCTCGGGGGCAGGAGGGGGTCTCCCTTTGAGACCAGGCCAGGATTGGGCTGGACTGTGCCCACTGGGGGGCGCCACAGAGCTTGAGCGTCACTGTCCCTCACGGACCCAGCGAGGAGCCAGGTGAGACCCCACTCGGAAGCAGGGAGGCGCCCAATTCCCACTGTGGGAGGAAGCCCCTGTCAGGCGTGGACAGAGGCCAGGCAGAGGGCGCTCCGTGGCCCTGGTGGGGGCTGGGAGTGAGGGGCTGCCCTTCCCTGTCGCCCAGGGCGTCAGCCGCCAGGGCTAAAACGGGCACAGTCCCCAGCAAACCAGGGTGGTGGGCAGCCCCTGGAGACCCAGCCCCGTGAAGCTGGCGTCCCGTCTACAGGGTGGGGGCGGCCAGTGCCCTTGGCGACTTCCCGGCCCAGATGCCTCAAGCCCTCCCCGGGCGGCCAGGCCCAAACCCAGGGCCCCGTCGGCCCCTCACCCAACCCCTGCCTGAGGCCCAATCCCACCCCAGAAGCTGGAGTGCAGCTCTCTCCCACTTCGCCACACAGTGAGCCAAGTCAGCCCCTTCAGAAGCCACCAGCAGCCAGGGTCCCAGGCCAGGGCAGCAGGCCTGAGAGGCGGAGGGGTCCTGGGAAGGCGCTGATCCCTCTGGGGGCTGCAGGGCCCGGAGTCTGCACGGCAGAGTCTGCCTGGGGCTCAGGAGGCCAAGGTCGGCCGCGTCCCACTCAAGGGCGTCCCCCGCCCCCAGCGGACATGCGGCCACCACCCAGCCCACTGCCGCCCCATGTCTGAACTGCACTCCAGGCTGCACACGGTGGCGAGGGCAGGGGCCCCAGGGCCGAGGGCCAGCCCCTGTGGGAGCTGCCCGCCCGACACTCCCCCTCGGGGCCCCCAGGAGCCCTTCTCTTGCCCAACTCAGAACCACGAGTTGCCTGGAGAACTTCCAGCCTCTTCACTGGCCCCCGAGGGAGGGCACGTGGGGGTGTCCACAGCTCCCTCCCCCCGTCCAGCTGGGACAAGGGGCAGCCTCAGCCCCTCTGGTTCAGCCAGGCTGCCCAGGACCGACGCCTGGCCTCCGGGAGGTCAGACGCTGCCCGGAGCCCCCGGATCCCCCATGACAGCCTCTTCCGGAGCTGGCCGGGCCTCAGGGCGGCTCGGGCCGTAATGGGATCTTCTCGGCTGGCGCGTGCGCTGCAACGGCTCCGGTTCCCACCTCGCTCGAGGCTCTGACGCCCCCGCTCCTGCCGGCAGGCGGGCAGCTCACACGGAGGAGCGGCACCTGCAGCAGCCCAGGTAGGGCGGGGCGGCGCCTGTGTGCGCGCGTGAGTGTGTGCATGTGTGTTTACGGGGGTGTGAGTGGGGCCCCATGAGCTGTGGCCTCTCCCGGTCGAGGTCCTGGCACGGTTTCTCCCATGTCACCAGCCCAGGTGCCTCTGGAGGCGGTGTCGCAGGTGACCGGACAGCAGGGGGGGCCTGGCCGGCACTCTGTGGGACCTGGTGGGTAGGTGAGACCCTCAGCCTCCACCAGGTCCTCTGCTCCTGAGCCCAAAGGCCTCATGGGTCGGTGGGCAAAGTGCAGGGTTGGAGAGGTGGTTGGGAGGGCGTGGTCGCTGACCCGCCACCAGCCCCAGGGCCAGCTCAGAGGAGGGACCCCTCCCCATGCAGGGCAGGCGCTGTGCAGGGGTCTCAGAGGGACCCTCGGTGAAGATGAAGACAGACTAACAGGCCGTGGTGTGGGTGATGGGCAGTCAGGGGCCAGCAGAGCACCTGGTTGGGGGCCAAAGGAGGTCACAGCCTGCTGAGAGGAGGCAGGGGGCCCCGAGGCTGGGGTCCCGGAGCCATGGGGCCGGGTGGGGGGCAGGAGAGGTAGCCGGGTCCCTGTCCTGGCGTTACCTGAGGTGTTGAACCAGGTGCAGACAGGCCCGGCCTTCCTCACACCCCCCGGGGGCTGATGGGGGCTGATGAGAGCGGCGGGCCGGGGAGCAGAGCCAGGCTGGAGAGACAGACCGGGGTACTTTGGGCCCCAGGGGTCTCACCACCATCTCCCAAAGGCTTTGAGTCGAGGTTGGGGACTCTGGGCCAAACTCCACAGACCGCTGGCGTGTTGTGGAGGCGTGGCCTTGGCCGGACCTCCGCTCCTGGAAAGGGCTGGGAGCCAGGGCCCTCTGTCCCCCCAGGGGCAGAAGGGTGTCCCCAGGGGGCGCGGCCTCTCCAGCCAGGGCAGGCCCAGGCCCGACACAGGGCAGGCCCTGGGCCAGGAGCTATTTTCCGCCCTTTATCACCCATCTGTCAGGAGCTGGCCTCTGAGCAGAGGGCACTCGGGTTACACAGCGTCCCTGCCAGAGTCCCCGCCCCCCCAACGCAGGGCCCTGACCGAGGGCGGTGCTGGGCAGACGGCGGCCGTATAGGGAGCAGCCTGCGCTTCCCTGGCCCACCCTGTTTCTGGTGGGGAAACTGAGGCCCAGAGCCGTCAGCCCAATGACTCAGGCCGCACAGAAGGGCAGAGCCCAGGTCGCAGCAGAGGTTCTGCAGGTGCACGCAGGGCCCAGCTGCGGGGGCGGGGCAGGCAGTCCCAGGTGCACAGAGTCACACCCCGTCCCTGAGTGGTGACAGTGATGGCTTTGTCACCAACACAGGCTCGGTCCCAGACCTGCGTCTGAGCCCTCAGCACGAGCCACTTCCTCTCCCGCTCCAGAGCCCACGAGGGGTCGCTGCTGTTATTCCCACTTTACAGCTGGGCAGACTGAGGCACAGAGAGGTCAGGGGCCACCCACGGAGAGGTCAGGGGCCGCCCACGGCCACGCGCGGGCACACGACACAGGCGATGGAGCCGGCTGGGCCCACCAGGCTGCCTGGCCCAGAGCCTCTGAGCGACTCTGCCCCGTCACTGCCAAGGATACAGACGAGCACACTGCAGGGTCACACACATGCCACACACGTGCACACACACATGCACACCCAGCTCACACACATGCACACATGTACATACAGGCACCCCACACTCACACACATAGACGCAAACACTGAGTGGTCCTCACACAGACACACACTCATGTACATGCACATATACTTGTGGACAGTCGGCGTGTGCACACTCTCACACGTGCACAAACACATGTGCTCCCACGTGTGCACACTCACCTGTTGCTGTCCCCCCACCCCCAGGCAGGGCTCCACACCTGGGTGCGGCTGGCAGGGCTGCCGGGGGTCGGCCATGCAGGTCCCGGTGTGGCTCTGAGCCCCGTCTGCGGGTCCCCAGCCTTCAGACCGCTGGCGGCCCCACTGCCCCCCCCACCCTCCCCGCTGAGCCAGCCGGCCCTTGGGCCTGCCTTCGGCTCCTCTGCCCCAGGTGTCCCCTGGGGGGTGGGGGCCACTCAGGAGGGAGCAGCTTCCCCTCCTGGAGCGTCATCCCACGGTGACGGGGCCTGTGTTTCTCCCAGGGCCATGTGCAGTCCATGAGGGCAGCCTCGAGAGCCTGGAGCCCCGACTCCCGGCCAGAGACGCGACGGCAGACCAGGAAGAATGTGGCAGCCACTCCGGGCTCACCAACGCCCGAGGCAGGGAGGGTAAGGCTGCGGTCCCGGGTAGGCCTCGGTCCCCAGCCCCAGGACTCCCGGGGGTAGAAAGTGTGGGGTGAGGGGTGGGACACAGCATGGTGGGGGCGGTAACAGTGGGTGTCCAGAGGGCAGCGGGGGCCATGGAGGGCGCTGGAGCGGGGCGTGGTATCAGGGTGCCTCTCGGGCACGGCCACCCTGGCGGCTCAGGGAGGAGGGTGCAGCGGGGACAGGCGGTGGGGCCCCAATGACCAGCGAGGCAGTCAGGGGGCAACTGGGAGGGTCTGGACCTGGGACAGAGGGAAGAAGTGGGGTCTCTCCGTGGACAGAGTCCTGGTCTGGGCTCACTGCCAGGCCCTGGGCGCCGACGTCCAGCTAAGGGGCCGGGAGTGAGCCACGACGCGGGTCCCCAGCCCAAGCAGGCTGATCACCCCCAGAAGGCCAGCCGCAGGCTCCAGAGCTGTTCGGTAACGGCCACTCTACCTCCCAGGGCCACACTGAGAGTGTGGGAGCCCCTGATGGGAGGCCCTGCCCTCCTGCCCGTGCTCACAGCCCCTGCCTTGTCCAGGGGACAGTGACTCAGGCCCAGTGTGGGACTCAGAGGGCACTGAGCTGGGGCAGGGTGGGCTTGGGGCTGGGCCTCACCCCCAGTGTCGGGCAGAGGCCCCCGTGCAGGCTCCACATGTGGGAACGTGCGGCTGGAGCATGAGGACAGCCCTCGGGGCGCTAGTGACTGCCACCCTCGTTGTCATTACTGACACGTGTCATTACTGACTATTACGGACCCATCAGGAGACACGGCCTCCTGGTCCTGAGTGGGGCAGGGGTGCCGAGGCCCAGTCTGCAGGGGTCCCCATGGCCCTCCCGGTTCCTGCTGAGGGTCTGGCTGCAGGGATCCTAGCAGAACAGCCTCCAGGGGGCGGAGTGGGGGCTCACTTCCACCGACCTCCCTCTGCTCCCCACCCTCGCCCCAGGAGGGCGACAGGAAGTGCCCCCCCTCGATCCTGAGGCGAAGCCAGACGGAGCGTCCTGGCTGCAGGGCCGAGTCGCTGAGGACCTCGAAGCGTGTGAGGTTCCAGGAGCCCGTGGAGGCGGCAGTCCACTGTAAGGGGCGCGGGGCGCGCGGCCTGGCGACGTGGGGTGGTCCAGGCTCGGGGTCCCCCGAGGCAGCCTGCGGGGCGCGTGCCCAGCTCCCCGGGTTTGCAGAGGAGACTTTCTGCCGTGGCGGAGCTCAGGGCAGCCACACCTTTGAGGCCTGCGGTCCACTCTCCCCTCCACCAGACCCTTCTCTGAAAACTCACCTGGGTGGGTCGGACCCGCCGGAGCTGGCCTCCCTTTCGGGTTGCCTCAGAGCCACCCGGGGATCCCGTGACATGGGCTCGTGGGTGGAGGGGAGCTGCGGCCCCTGTGCTGAGGGGAGGGGGCCCCCAGGGACACCTCAGATTCTGCTGCCACAGCCCCCCGAGAAAGTGCTTCACGAGCCCCACGAAGCTCTGGGTAGAAGTCACAGCCCCGACCGGGGGCAGGGTCTCCCCTGTGTTCCCTGCGAACTCCCACCTGCTCCGTCCACACCCACAGAAGGGTCACGCCTCGCCCTCCCCCACCACCCGCCCCCGCAGCTGGGGAGGCTCTGCAGACAGGAAACCAGGGTGCAGACATTCCGAGGGGGGCTGGTGCCCCCCAAGTGAGCTGTGGGGGCTGGACAGGAAGGGGGTCCTGGCCTACCCTCCTCAGGAGCCCGCCCTGCCTCCCCGGGCCCCCACTCCCGCAGGCTCTGGGAGCAGTGCCCGGCTTCTTGGTGCCCCACTTTCCGGCCTGAACTTGCAGCAGCGGGGCCGGGCCGAACCCCGGGTGGGACAGACAGACTGGCCAGTGGGAAGCACGGACAGCCTGGGCCTCCCATCTGTCAAGCTGGGTGGTGTGGGTACTGTGGGTGGGGGAGGAGCCCTGGGGTGCTGGCGAGCTCAGTGCCCCCCGCAGGGGCCCTCACTGCAAGCCCACCCTCAGTTCTCCTCCCCAGACATCGCCGGCAGGGAGCCCACACCCGCCACCAAGGGTGAGTTCTGAGCCCTCCTCCACTGCCCCCAGGGCCCTCGGCACCCCCCCCCCACAGTGCCAGTGCCGCCCCAGCCTTGGCCGCCCTTAGACACACCCGACAGAGGCCCGGGCAGGGATGGGGGGACCCCTGCCCTCCATGGGGACTATGGGGTCACCCCAGGGCAGAGCCGTGGTGCCACCCGCCCTCCCTGCAGCTCACCCCAGCAGCCCAGGGAAGAGGGAGCCTGGGTGCCCTGGGGCGGGGCCTGTGGGCTGCAGCTCATAGGCCTGCTTTGGCCCCCAGCACCCCGCCGACCCGGGCCCCACGCCCGCCCCCTGCTCCTGGGACTGTCCCTGTGCCTGCTGCTGGCGCTGCTGCTCGGCCTGTGCTGCGGCCGCCCCGGGCCCGTCGCACTGGCCCTGGAGAACCTGCGGGCCCGGCTCCTCGCTCTCGCCCTGCACCTGCGGCACGCGGTCCTCGCCTGCTGGCACTGCCTGCGGCCTCTGTGACCCCAGCGACGCCAGGGGCCCTGTGGGCGGGGTCCCGGGAGCCACGGAGGGTCTGGAGCAGCGCGGGGTGAACCCGGAGCTCAGGGGGCTGCAGGCGGGGGCCCGAGGCCTGGAGACCAGACACAGGATACGCATTCCCTGCAATCGGCACAGTGCAGGCCGGGGCCCACGGGACGCTTCCTGAGGAGCAGGGCTCCACTTCCAAATCTCGGGGTCCCCAGGGCCCCTCTGGCTTCTCTGGGATCCCAAAGCGGGAGGAGGCCCCCGTGGTCTAGAGGGGACCCTCCAGCATCTCGGGCCCCCCACACCAGCCCAGGACTTCTCTCATCTGCCCAAACCCCACCCTGAGAGGACAGGCGGGTTGTGCCCCGTGTTCCAGATGAGCAAACAGGGGCTCCGAGAGGCCAGGTCACGTGCCCAAGTCATAGCGAGCACAGGCCCCGGCTTGGCCCTGCAGCCCGGTCCTGTCCAGGGACCACGCCTGTGGGGGGGGTGAGGGGGCCACGATCACGACTAAAGGCTGGTCACCAGGAAAGCCAGGCAGAGACCTGCTGGAGATGCAGGTCCAGACAACGACCTGGCGGAAAAGTCACTGGAGGTGGACACTGTCAGCCTGAGAAATGAAGGCGCCATCCATCCGTCCAAAGCCACACAGGGCGCCGTGGGAAGGCCGCCCCCAGGAGCGTGCAGATGAGGGGGGCCGGGGAGGACGGGGGTGGATCCGGGCGGTGCTCACCCTCGAGTGAGGAGAGTTTCGTGGCTGACAGGTGAGCTCAAATGCATCCATGCGAGTCACTCTGGTCTTTCTATTTTTATTTGACTTTGAGAAATAAACACACTTAGGGATCTTTACTTTCAGTGTGGCCACAGGTGAAGTTAAAACACAATGTCGTCACCACGCAGCGGGGAAAGCGATGGGGGGCCCCGTGTCAGGAGCCCCCGAAGCCCGGACGTCAGGAGGCGCCCGTGGCAGCCGGCCCAAGACCGGCCAGGGTGTGTGTCCATGACAACCCGCTCTGCAAGGGACCTGCAGGAAGTGGACACAGGCCTCCGCAGGCTGGACTGAGGGGCGGCCCCAAACCAGCTCCAGGCAGCCTGCAGTGCGGACCCAAATCTCTGGTGCACTGGGGCCCCTCAGACTCCAGAAGCCCCTGCGTCTCCTCCCGGCCCAGCGGGCTGCTGCCTGGGGTGGGGCCCCGCAGAGGGCCCCCGGGCTGCCCAGCTGGGCCGGCAAGACCAGATCAGCTCGGGGGCCTCGGGTTCTGCCAACACACCTCCCCTACGCTGTGGATCCGCCCCTCAGCTTGGAATCAGGCCACATCTGGGGCCAGAGTACCTCTGCCACACCAGGACCCTCAGCGGCCTGGCCACGACCTCGCCCAGGATGCGAGCCAGTGTGGCAGTGTCACTCACGGCCAGTGGCCTGCCACCTCGCTTCCTGGCCCCGTCTGTCCACAGCCCCTGCCTGCACCTCAATCCTGGCCCAGATCCCAGCCTCCGAGGCCCGTGCCCCTGGCTGGGAGACAGTCCAGTCACTGGCAGTGAGAGCCCGGTCATGGGGAGTGGGGTCGCCCTCCCCGAAGGGTGGGGGCGGCAGGGAAGCAAGCTTTGCAGCTGGAGGGCAGCTTGGGGGGCTAGCGCGGCTTTGAGAGTGGGGGTGGGGTGCTCTTACACCTTGGGTGCCCCCTCCTGGACAGGACACGGTGGACGGGGTACAGGTGGGGAGCCGGGAGCCCCTCAAGGAGGAGTCCACAGCCCAGCTGCCCCACCTGCCGCCACGTGGGCAGCGTCATGCCCTCTGGGGCCTCGGGGCCTCTGCTGGGGAAGCGGAGCCCACCCAGGGTACAGGGCGCCAGCTCCCTGTGGAGGGAGGTGCAGAGGAGCTGCCCAGGGCGCTCCCTGCCTCACCTGCCCTGGCCTTGGCCCGCCACTCCTTGTGCACACACACACTCACATGTCTGCACACGTACACTTGTGTGCGTGCAGTTGCCTCCACAGGCTTGCACATTTTGCGTGCTCACCCACACTTGCGCACACTCATTCATATGCACACATACAGCTGTGTATGGGCATGCTCTCATGTGCTTGCACTCTCACACGTGCACACTCACACCCTCACGTGCACACTCAGACACCTGCAGGGCACCGGCCCAGCCCCCACACAAGGAGACAAGCGCCAGGCTGGGCCGCCCCGGCCCCCACACCAGGCACGACAGCTGCTCCCCAGGACACCCACACAGGCCCGCACAGCCATCCTGCACTTCTGATGCTTCAACCTACAGACACACGGGCAGAGCCTGGACCTGGTGGCCAGAGGGGGCAGAGAGGCCGGCCACCCTCTAGCAGCCTTGCCACCCAGGTCCCCCCAAGCAGCCCCACCCGGTCAGCCACCGCGGTCACAGTGGGAATTGAGGTGTTTGGGGGAGCAGCTACTCATGATGCGGGGGGAGACATGCAAGGCAGTGAAGGTGGGATGGGGGCCCAGGCCGACGCCCCGCCGTGGCCCGGGGACAGGGCGTGTGCCCCGGGCGGCGGGGACGCCTAGATGACGGCGCTCTTCTCCTCCTGGAAGAGGGCGCGGTCGGACCGGGCCAGCAGCAGCTCCTTCTCGTGGGCCAGGCTGTCCAGCAGGGCCTCCTCCCGGCAGCTGCGGTAGACCCTCACGAAGGCCATGACGGTGAGGATCAGCCAGGCCAGCCAGGCGCCCCAGAGGCCCAGCTGCACAGAGAGCGAAGGGCAGGGAGGGTCAGGGCCAGCCAGACCCAGGGGCCACCGCTCCCAGCACCCACCCACCCAGCCCCTGGGGAAAGGGCGGCACCTGCTGGGAAAGCAGCAGGGACGCTCGGGGGACAAAGACAGGGTCAAGCTCCAGGGCGGGAGGCAACCTTTGGCTTCCCAGCCCCACACGGTGCAGGTACTATGGGGACTCTGCCCGCTCTGCCCTCACCCAGGCCGGCTGGCCCCTCCGCTGGCCCCTCGGCCAGACTCGGCCTCCCAGATCCGAAGACGGCCAGTCCCTGAGGGAGCCTGCTGCTAGAACAAACTGACCTTTGGCAGCTGCCTCCAAACAGTCGAAGGGGAGCTGGCGAATCGGAACCAGGCCTGAGCCGGGTCAAGCAGCCCTCACGGGGGCTGTCTGCTGTCCCCACCCCCTGGCTCCCCCTCAACCTAACTGCCCGGGACGAGGGCTGAAGCTTTCCCGCTAGGTTTCCCGAAGGTGCATCTGGCAGGTTCAGCTCCTCTCTGCACAGAGCCCTCAACCCACCGACGTCCAGAGCAGCCCCTGGACAGCATGGGGCTGCACAGCCAGTCTGGGGCAGGAGGCGACCTGGGGTCTGGGGAGCTCTGCTCGGTGCTGGCAGAGGCTGCCCCTACCCTGTTGCCCCCTCGTCTGGCTCATCCATGTCCTCCCCAGGGGACAGACACAGGGGCCAGGCACAGGCCGTCGCTGGCCACCGACATGTCCAGATGAGCCTGTGTTCCAGCAAATGCTGTCCCCAGAGTCCACCATGGTCTCCTGGAGGGCAGGGCAGCGCAGGCCTCCCCCCCTCCCACCTGGAACCTGCCCACACGGCAGCCCCGCCCACCTGGGCAATGGCAAACTGGTCGTAGAAGGCAGAGTTGTCAACATCCAGCTCCAAGTCGATGCCCTGGAGGTCCTCACAGCTGAAATGGCAAGGCCCAGAGCGGGAAGGTGACTGTCAGGCCACCAAGCACAAAAAGGGCAGCAGGCAGCACCCCAAAGGGCCAGAGGGGGCAGCTGTCCCCAAGGTGGGGTAGACGGGAGCCTCAGTGCTTGAAAACCCGGCCCCAACCCGGCCCAGGACGGTGGGGCACCCACACCAGCCTCTGCTGCCCTGGGGCCCCACTGCCCCACAGGGTGGGCCGGGGCAGGGTGGACCACCAGGCCCAAGGGACACCACAAACCCCGCCCATGGGCAGCGGGGCCGGGCCTGGCCCCAGGGGCCCCAGGCTGGCTGAGATGTCAGGAGGCAGGGCCTGAGCCCCGGGGGAGGGGTCCAGAGGCCCGGGCTCGCCCGGACGGCGGTGGCTGGGGGCGAAGGGCAGGAACTGTCACGCCCTCCCCTGCTGTGAGCCGTGGGCTGCACCCAGGGCCAGGGCCAGGGTGCAGGGTGGGCAGAGGAGGGGCCCTGCGCTCCGGCCCCTCCTGCACGTTGGGGCCCCAGGTCTGATTTTGCTACAACAGACCACCTGGAGCACCTGGGTAAGGTGAGCCCAGGGCACTGGGCAGTGGGTAGCCCCCTCTGAGAGTGGGGCAGTCACCCTGCTCCATCAGGGACCCCCAAGCCAGGCACTGCCCCCTGCTCAGGGCCCCAGGTGACCACTCGGTCCCCAACCCACTCCAACCGGCAGCTTTGCTCCTGTTCCCCACCCTCCTGCCACCTTCCGAACCCCTCCCAGACGGGGCCTCTGCCTGCACTGCCGGAACACACCTGGGCTTCCCGGACCTGGAGCCCACCTGGGGAGTCCTGTCACCCCACCGTACCCCAGACATGACTGGGCCACGGGGAGCTCTGACCTCCCGGCCCGCCACCCCCACCCAGAGCCACCCAGGGGGCAGGGGGCCCCGCTCTGAGGGAAGCTGCCTGGGTTGCAGGGCAGAAGGCAGGTCCCAGGGAAGGAGCGAGCAGGCAAGGCGCAGGTGTGCACAGGTGTGGGTGCAGGTGTGCACAGGTGTGGGCGCAGGTGGGAGGAGCAGAGCCGCTGCATGGGCCGGGACTTGCACACGGAGGGGCCCGCTAGGAGTCCCAGGGAGGGCCCAGGGCGCACCTGCGGGGCACGGTGCCCCTCTCCGTGACAGCATCACACCACAGGGTGAAGCCCACGCTCACGATGGTGCTGGAGATGAAGACGAGGAAGACCACGAAGGCGTTGACCAGCAGGTTCAGGAGGGAGTAAAGGAAGGAGCTGCAGGAGGGACAGCACAGGTGGGTCACCAGCCCCGTCCCTGGGCCCTGCACCTGGGGCAGCCCCCAACCTCGGGGGAGCGGGGCTGGGAACAGCTTGTCCTCACCCCGCAGTGCCCCAGGCTGCCCACCCCCATCCTCCCAGAGACCCACCCGCCGCCCTTCAGCAAGGCGGCCGAGACCTCAGCCTGCCCACACACTGAAAGGCGGAGACGCCCCACGGCCACCAGTGTGGCCGGTGGAGCCTTGCACGAGCAGCTTGCCACCTGACCTGCTCTGATGTTCCACTGAAACTGAAGACCAGGGACCGTGCGGCTGAAACACCCCCACCAGCCTCGCCTGCACCCCGCAAGCACCCAGGGAGATGGGGGACCGTCCCACGGGGGACCGGAGCAGTGTCTGGCTCAGGAGGGACAGCCCAGGCCCTGCTCTCGCCTGCTGGCAGGTGAGATACGAACACAAGCCTGTCACACGTGGTCTGAGGAAAATGACGCACTTCACGGGGGATGTTTACTAAAAAGGTCTCGGCCGGGCTCAGCCCCAAAACCCAGGCTGCTGCCGCGCAGTGGGGACTGTGGACCGAGGCAGGATCCAGGCCCATTCGTTCCAACCACCCTCTGGGCCTCGGTTCCCCCTTTGAACTGGGTCTCGAGAGCCCCCCACTGCGTCCCTGTGGAGTGGAGGGAGGGCCGTGTGGCTGAGGGACAAGGCTCCGCAGCCTTGGGTGTGGGGCGCACTCTGTCCACCCCCGCCCTCGGGGCTGAGCAGGCCTCCTGCTCTCTCCGACGTGTGTGCTGTGTGTGCTGGGAGCTCTGGGCCGGGGGCTGGGCCCTAGCTGCCACTGGAGCTGGGGGCGAGGGACATGGGTGGAGAGGCTGCTGAGTCACCACCAGAACCAGACGCCCGGAGCCCGAGCCTGCAGCTGGGGGCCAGGAGTGGGGGCTGTGGTGTGGGGGGAGGGGGAGGGGTGTAGGGCGGCCCCGCCCGCTGGAGCTGGTGCTCAGAGGGCAGCAGAGGGTCCCACCACCCACAGCAGCAGCTGAGTCTCCGATGGCCGATCCACTCCAGCCAAGGACCTGGTGGTCCCGGGGCCCCTGGCGGGTCCAAGACGCCGCCGCCCCATCCACCTCTGAGGCCCATGTTCAGCACAAGTGCCCATCGCAGAGACCCCAGCCCTTCCCTGTGAAACAGGCACCATCTGGGCTCCCCCACGACCAGACCCGGGAGACCCCAGCCCACGAGACCCCAGAGCCGCCTCCCACTCCTCTCGTCCATTCCTGGTCGCTTTCCTTGAAGCCCGCCAGGTTCTACGGATACTGGAGGGTTAGGGGCTGTCCAGAGTCTCAGGGGCCCCAGACCCACCCCTCCCCCTTCCCCAGGACCGGCCAGAGCGGTGGGCGGGATGGAGCCGCTCTCACAGGGTTAAAAAGCCGTCTCTCTCCTGGAGCCTCTCAGGGAGAGGATGTGCCGTCTCCATGGTGACGGCATCCGGAAGCCCTGGGAGGCTGTGGTGGGCAGATGGGCTGTTTTAACCCAGTGCCCCCCAGCTGTCAATCACAACCCCCCTCCCCGCCACCCCCACCACCACCTGGACACTCGCAGGGCTCCACCCAGACAAAGCTGCCCTGGCCCCCCTCCCCCGGACTGCGGTCCAGCCGCAGCCTGTGCCTCTGCCCTGAAACCGTGAGCCCCGCCCATTCCTGCAGTCAGCGGCCAGGTGTCCTGCGCAGAAAGCCGCTTTGTACAGTTCTGGGCACAAACTGTCAGGCCCCCACTTTGCGTGGGGACACGCTGGCCCCACAGACAGCGTCTGACCCACGTTGGTGGGGGCCCTGGCTCATCTGTGAAGCTGGACTCCCAGGTAATCAGTGTGTGCGCGGACCCTCTAAAATCCCGTGTGTGTTGGGGCCGCAGTGTCCTGGTGGGCAGGCCCTGCAGGACTGTCGATGGCTCGGAGGGCCCTGGTAGGTCCCAAGTGCACTCCACGGCCCCCCCGGCCGGCCCCGGGCAGGCCCAGCTCCTGCTCACCTGGTCTGCACAGATCGACCAGGCACTGAGCTGGAACTGACCTCCGGGTGACCCCTCGCCTGTGGCCAGACCAGGCCGACCCCGCCTTCCGGGGGGTCCAGAACTCACTGACACAGCAAGCCTTGGCTTCGCGGCCAGACTTAGAATCTGGGGGGACGCCAGGGCCAGGCGAGTGGCCGTGAGCAGCAGGGCTCAGGATGCAGGCCTCTCTCTGTTCACTCGGCAGATGCCAACGGGGCGACCCCGGGCACCCTGCCCTGTGCTCCGCCTGAGCACATGGAGGGGACAAGAGGCACACCCCCCTGGGGTCCGCCCAGCCCCCCAAGGGAGGGCCGTGGCCTGAGAGCCCTGCCCGAACCCCACAGCCAGAGCAGGGACGAGGGCGCTGTCACAGTGAACCCACAGCCCACGGGCTGCAGCGGACGGCGTGGGGCCGTGGACGGTCACCGCAGATGGTCAAGGACACCTGGAGAAGGGGACGTCTCTGGAGAAGAGAAAGCTGGCCCCACCTTGGCTGCCACGTTCGCAGCCCGGACTGCAGTCTCTGGTGGTGGGACAGGTGGGCCCCAGGCAGTTGCAGAGGGAGAAGACCCGGAATGTCCCTCCACCCAGACCACACCCGGGGCACCGAGTGCCCTGTCCTGGGTGGATGAGCACGATGAGGGGGCACGGGAAACCCCGAGCCCCCACTTTCTATCTCTAAAATGGGGGCGGTGCCCCGGTCAGTGTGGCTCAGTGGGTTGCAGATCATTCTGCACACTGAAAGGTCGCCAGTTCAATTCCCAGTCAGGGCACGTGCCTGGGGTGTGAGTTCGGTCCCCAGTCGGGCACATTCGAGAGACGGGGTGAGTGTGAGCAGCAACTGACGATCAATGTCTCTCTGTTCCTCCCTTCTGCTCTCCCTGAGCAAGCCCGTGGGCAAGGAGAGAGAAATTAAAAACTAAAGCGGGAGCGGCGATGGCAGCCCCAGAGAGCTGACGGCAACTTTCTGCAGGACGACAAAGGTCAGAGCCGTCGTCACCAGCTCCCGGGTCTGCTGTCCTGTGGGGGGGGGGGACAGCAGCCCAGCGTGACCAGGACTCCTGTCCCCCCGGCTCGCTGCTGCCCTGCCGCCCCTGCCTCTGGAGGCCTGTGCCGGCTCTGAAGTCGCCTCCCTCTCAGCCCCGCGGGCTGGGCTCCACCTGGAGAGCCGCTCCGTCCGTGTCAGCTGACCCTGAGTGCCTCGCCTCGTGGGGACGGCTGAACAGGACCCCTCAGGAGCTGTGCCCGCTGCCCTCAGCTCCCCAGACCCAAGGGACCTCGACCTGCGCCCCTCTGTCCCTCAGACCCCGTCTCATACTCAGAGATGCTCCTCGGGCCACCTGGATGAGGACGCTGACTGGGGAGCCAGCTGCTCAGGGCAGCGTGGGGGCGATGACCCGGGCTCACCCCAGGCAGAGCACCCTGGGGCCTCCCCAGGCTGACCTCAAATCTGGAACCTTAGTGCATCAGGCTGAACTGTGTCCCCGACCACGTGTCCAAGTCCTCGCCCCACTGCCTGCGGGTGTGACCTTATTAGGAAATGGGCTCTTTACAGGTGTCACGACGCTGAAGATCTGCAAATGACGTCAGCCTGGAAGTGGGTGGGCCCCTCAGCCAATGAGGGAGGCCCTTGCAGGAGCGTAAGAGACAGGAGCGGAGGCGTATGGCGGCTGACTCAGAGGCTGGGGGGACAGGACGGGGGGTGAAACCCCAGCCCTGGAACAGCCGCCAGAAGCTAGGGTGGGGGAGGGGACTCTCCTGCAGTGGGGACCAGCCCTGCTGACACCTGGGCTTTGGGCCCCCGGGGCCTCCAGTACTGGGAGGCAGGGGCTTCATGGTTGTAGCAGCCCTGGGAAACCATGCACAGGGGTCGCCAAGATTTCGCCCTCTCCCAGCCCCCCCCCCAAGGTGAATAACACCCACTGCTCCCCACACAGTGCCAGGGCGGGGCGGTGAGGAAGGGGTGGTGGCCGGAGGGAGGAGGGGAGGCTGGGGAGAGCGAAGCCAGGCCTGGCACAGGGGTTCTGGTCCAATACCCCCAGCCAAGGACTTGAGGGGCTTCCTTCCAGAACTCTCCCCCCCGCTGCCATCAGCCCTCCCGGGACGACGGGGGCGAGGGGAGGACTCCCTGGTACCCTATGTCACACGGGGCCTGTCCTGGTCCCCCCCACACACACACACCCACCGGGGACAGAGCACAGGCCCAGGCCCTGGAGCTGTCCGCAGTGCTGACGTGTGCGGCTGGGGCGCTCAGGAAGACAGTGCCAGGTCTACACCCTCGGGGGGCTGGGTGGAGAGCCAAATGCCCAAGTGCCAGGAGCGGGGGTGATGCGCATTTCGAGAAGGCCGCGCTGGCATCATACGCAGTACGCGTGAGCCGCGCGGCCCGGGCTCTGCGCCTAGACAAAGGGCCGAGCTGGGGAAAATGCTAAGGGCCCGGGGCTGACGGGGGAAGGGGAGAGCCTGGGGCGCGTGGGCGAGGGCTGTGTGGGCAGGGGGCGCCGGGTGCCCACTTACCCCTCGTAGCCCTTGCAGAGGAAGAAGAGCGTGCGCCAGGCGTGGCCCGCGGCGACCACCAGCGAGAGGAGACTGATGAGCAGGCTGAAGCGGCAGGCGGCGGGCGGGCCCCACTGCTGCACCGTGAAGCGCTCGCGCCCCTGCACCGTCATGTTGGCGCTCAGCCACATGCCCTCCGTGAAGAGCAGGCAGCGGCCGCGGAAGTCGTGGCCGTTCTCGAACAGCGGCACCACCACCACGAAGCTGAAGACGAAGGCCAGGAAGTAGCAGACGCACTGCGCGAGGTGGAAGCGGCTGAACGCCATGGCGCGGGGAGGCTGCGGGCCGGGACCGCGAGGCACCCAGCGCTGCGCGCAGGCTGACCGGGGCCGCGCGGGAGGCTGCGCAGTGACGGCGCCAGCGGAGCTGCGCGCCCCCGCCCGCTTTGCTTGCGCAGCGGCCGAAGGCGGGCCGCGCCTGGGTCAGCACCACGGACAGCTGCTGGGCGGGGACGCGCGGGGACAGGGCGTGGGTGTGGGCCGGGGAGAGGGTGCCCGGATAGAGATGCGGCATGGAAACCGGAAGAGGGAACGGGATTGATGGTAGATCAGCTTCTCTGTGCCCTGTTCTGTGCCCGATTCTGTGCCATCGGTACCAAGGGCTGCCTGCGTGGGGCCTGTCCGCGCTGGTTCTGTGTCCCTAGGTCCCCGTGAACTTAAATTAAGGAAAGACGCCTGGGAGAGACAGGTCCTGGAGGGCCCGGGCAAGGTGGTACAGTGCAGGTGGCAGTGAGGTTTGCAGTCCAGACCAGCTGAGTTCTGGAGCAAGAAGTATGGGGCAAGGAGGACAGGGAGCAGGGGGCTGGGGTCAGTGTCCCCACGGAGGGACAGAGCGAGGCGAGGCCTGGACGTGGGGAGGAGGGAGCGGGTCCGAGCAGGCGGGCCCTCCCTGGGGACAGGAGTTGCAGGTGCAAATGCAGCCCGGAGCTGGTGTTTGAGGGGAATGATGGACGCCCAACACCTCATTAAGACTGCCGCTGCGGAGCCGGAATCTGCGAGTGCATTAATTAATGGAATTAATGTCTTTTCTGGTTCCCTTTAAGGCTCAGTCACGTCGAGTCCAATTCCCAGGGTGGGGAGGACGTGGCTTTGCCTCTTCTAACGGAGACGCCGATCGGTTTAGTGCGGCAGCAGCTTTTTTGTCGCAGGCATGAAAACAGGCTTCCGTCGTGTTGCCAAAGTTACATAAGCTCATCTCTGAAGTCAAGCAGTGCACAGACATTAAAATAGAAGGACAAAGCTCCTTTCTCGACCCGGCCCCCCCACTGTTGACAGTCTGCCGTCCGCTTTGCTGGGCGTGCCACTAATCACATGCGTGTACACGCTCAGTTTACACAGACACCCCACACCGCGCGTGCCGTTGCACACGTGCCATTGCACACGTGCTGTTCCTTTATGTGACTGTGTGGCACAGGGTCGTTCCCCGCCAGCATCCGGCTCTGTCTCGTTTTCCTGCATCGCTGCCTGGAGCACACAAACAAGGGCGACCCCGCAGCTCGCCTGGCCTGGCCTCCTTGCCCAAGGGTCCGATGCCTTCAGCTCTGCTGTTTTGAGTGCCACTGAGGGAACCTCCTTGCACGTCTACCCATGGGCGCCTGGGCGGGCGTTTCTAGTTCGAGCCATAGACATGATCCCTGAACGTACGTCGATTGATCACACCCACTCCACCCGGAGGTGTGTGTCCAACAAGACCTAAGAAGCATCTCATACAATTCGATATCCATTCCTTATTCCTTAAAAGGCTGTGCAAACAGTGAAGAAAGCCGCCAAGATGTGGGAGGGGCGACCTTCCGACATCATCGGAGACCTCCCCCTTTTCGGGTCGCAGGGTTCCCACTCTCATGGCTGTTTGACCTCTGGGCTGGCAGCGTGTGTTCCGGGACAATTCAGTGGCACAGAGCGAGCAGCGTGTCTGTGAGCGCAAGGAGGCAGCGGCGTCTTCCGTGGAAGGCGGTGTGATCACACACCTGAACACTCGGGACACTCCACAGAAAGCTGGAGACCGCAGGAGAGCTTCGCGGGCGGGAGATACATTCAACCCTCCCCCTCACACCGATACGGAAACACACACGGCACGTTTTAAGAGGCCAGAATGCAAAACAAAAATATGTCGATAGGAAGAAATTATGACTTTATTTGCATAACTTTTGGTGACAGTCAGGAACTCCAGTAAAGGAAAAGACTGAAGATTAGACCATTTGAAAACTTACAGTCCTTGGTGGCAAAAAACGCACACGAACGTCGAAGTCAAACAGCAAACCACGTGGGAGAGCGTTTGCGAGCAGAGAGCAGACGCGGTTGGACCCTGTGGGCGGGGAGCCCGCTGGAAAGGGGAGGGACAAGCGGGTGCGGCTCCGCCGTGGAGGTGGCGGTGGGAGTGGGCGCTTGCTGCCTGTGAGGCGAGAAGGTGCAGCAGAAATGAACAGTGAAGAGCGAACGGCCGGGCTTTGACGGCGGTCCCCTCCGCTCCTGGGCCGGAGTCCAGCTGGAGCCGGCGCATGCCGGCACCACGGACAGGGCAGCGCCTGGGGGTCCTGAGGACGGACCACGCCCTGACCCTGCTCTGCGTGTCCCAGGAGCTGTGGCCGGACAGGAACACTTTGCTGTTCAGGGACAGGTGGTGTGAGATGCTTGTGGCAGCAGCTCACTGGCCCCACGTGGAACCAGGCAGGAAGTGCGCTGGGGGCTGGGGGCAGAAATTGTTCCTCCCAGTGGAAGAGCAAGCACCACGGCCCAGCGGGGGCAGAGCGGCAGGTCGGAGCGAAGCGTCACCTGTCACCGAGTTCCGTGTGGAAGGCTGTTTGCAGAGCACCGTGTACAGTGTTCTCCCACTTTTACACGTAAAGAGTCTGGCTGCTTGTCTGAACCACGTGAGCTCCCAGAGACCGACGCTGCCGCCTGGCGAACAGACAGCTGGCCACCTGGGCCCAGGTGCGCCTCCCGCCTCAGGTGTCTCCCACGGCTGGGATTGGGAAGCAAACTCCGGAAGTTCGAGGCAGCCAGGCTGGCGTTTACGGAGCAGCAGGTAACCTGCTGCAGGTGCCAACGGCATGCGCCAGGTGTGCGGGGCTGAAGGAGGCCGTGGGTCTGGCCGGGGTCTGAGAGGACCCAGGAGAGCCGGGCAGGCGGGGGTCGGGAAAGACGTGGAGGGCCGAGGCTGCAGAGCTTTCCGGAGCAGGAGGTCAGGTCAGATCACTCCTGCATGATCACCTGCCCCGGCAGGTAGGGGCAGCGGGACCAGGAGGGGCCGCTGTGGACAGGTTCACCTGCAGGGCGGGGGGGGGTCACTCAGCAGGGAAGGAGCCAGTCTCAGAGGGGCCAGTGCAGAAGGAAGAGGTCAGTGGAGACTCCGAAAACAAACCAGGAAGAGGGAACGTCAGCTCCTCTCCATTTTCTCGGCCCCTGGGGAGGACGGACTCAGGGACCGGTCAGGAGGTGGCTGAGGGCCCTCCGCTGCCCCGCTGCCTCCCTCACTGCGTCCCCCCAGGTGCCACACCACAGGTCCCGCCCCGAGTGCAGGGGGAGGTGAGTGTCCCTCGGAAGGGCTGCCACATGAAGGTGGGCTGCGTGCCCAGGGGACACGTGGGGGACTGAAAAGAAATGATATGTTGGGGGGGGTTGACAAATGGGTGGGTGGGCGGATGGATGACGAGAGGATGGGAGAGGGGCTGGAGGTGAAGGACGACGAACAAAACTGAGGCAGGCAGCAGGGGTGGGGTGGGGGTGCATAGAGGCCGGTGGGTAGCCAGACGGGGGGGGGGCCAGGACTGAGGAGCCTGGCACCGCTGCAGCTGGGCGGGCTCCCCCAGGAGTCCTGCCGAGCCTGGCGTCCACGGCGTGGCCGTCAGCGCCACAGTCTCAGGAACGCTCATTTGTGGTCCAGCAAGCTCTCTGACCAGACTCGGAGGGCCGACACCAAGACCGAGTGTCCACGTCCCGATTTTCCCTGCGAGGTGACCGTCACGGGAAGTGGGCACCAGGCGTCGGAGGCACAGGGCCCCTGCTGCCCATCGGTCCATCCCACTGGGCAGGGCCCCGGGGAGGTGGCGCCGATGGGCAGTGAGAACAGGCGCAGGAGCCTCGGCCCCGTGGTGTTGCAGCTGCTCCGCCCCGTGCTGGGCGCTCGGCTTGGCGCTCACTTCACACTCTGTAGGTTAAACTGCGCCACAGGTGCGTGCGCTCGGGGCAAAAACACGGGGAGGGCGGAGCACTGTCCGCGTCCCGGGCACCCACGGGGACAGGGGCGGCTGCACTCTCTGAGAGGCCCCTCGATTCTCTGGTTCCTGGGGGAGCTCTGCCCCGTGATGTGGGTTTGCACGTCTCTCCTTGCTTGAAGCAGTTTCCGTCGCATTACGGCTCCTGGCTCTGGTGTTCCACACGAGTGGTCCCCCTGGCCAACTTGAAATGCCCCCGTGACCCCTCTAGATTTTGCCTTGAATTTTATTTTGCCCGATGTAAATGTTGCTAAGACTCCTTGTTTTTCTTGTCGTTTTTGATACACCTTTCAACCTTTCAGTTTTGAACGTGCTACGTTGCTTTGTAAGCAACGCAGGGGCGGGAAGAAGTGGTTTGATGCTGACGAACGACAACCTACGAAAGTGCAACAACGTAGCTTCAGACTCCGTTTCGCGTGAGCCCCCCTTCCCGGTGTCCCAGCCCACCCGAGGGGTGGGGAGCAGGCTCCCACTCAGGTTTTCTCAGCGTCGAGACGCGTGGGGTCCGGCGCCCGAAGCAGACGGGCACGGGCTGCCCTTCCCCCACCCCCGCGCACACCCCCTCCACTGCCACCCCGTGGGTCCCTCGCATGGGCATGTGTTTGCCGCCGCCCCCTCCGGACGTCACCAGTGCTGGCGTTCGGCACCTCCATCCCCGCCCGGAAGGACAAGCACACAGCAGTCCCTGAGCCGTCGCCAGGCGCGAGGCGACAGCGGGTCATGGCCCAGCGCCCGACAGGGACGGCAGCCTCGTCCCCCAGCTCCTGCGTCCGGGACACGGTTTCGGTCGGCTCTGAACTATTTCCTGACTCCCCGGATGTCTCGTGTTCCCCAAGGATGCTGGCCGCTCTTGCCTTGTCCCACCCCCCACCCTGCTGACCCCACCGATGCTGCCTGCGTCCCTGTCATCCTGGAGGGGACCCTCCTGGGAAACCAGAGGGGGGCACAGTATTCCTGCACTGAGCTCCCACAGCCCCTGGGTGGGGGGCGACGAGGAGCCTCAGACCAAACTCCACCCCAGCCAGGCCCTCGGCCCCTGTGTGCGAACCAGTCACGAAGGAGGAACATGGGTCGGAGCCGGGGGGGGTGGGGGCAGGTCTGGGAGCCCCCGCCCTGAGCTCGTCCTGAAATTTACAGCCCAGGAAACCGAGAGAAGAACCCGACCCAGGAGCCGCCCTGCCCAGCCACTAGAAGGCCAAGGGCCGGCAGTCTGCACACACGCAGGCCAGGAACTGGTCCCGGAAAAGGGCGAACGGCTGCTTCTCTGCATGTGGATGAGCTGCTAATTGCGTTTTGCAAACAATATTTATGCAAACGGCCCCACACTCTCTGGGGGCGCAGAGATGACACCTCCACGTTCACACTTGTCACCTCCCCACCTTCAACTCCGGAGCTGCCCGCGGAGGGCGCCCCCACTCCCGCCCCCTCCTCCTGGTGCCCTGTGGCCGCTCTCTCTGCCCCCCCGTGGATGTGAAGACCCGACCGCTCGCCCTGCAGTCTAGGTCAAAGCCACGCTTTGGCTCCTTCGCAGGCCGGCAGACGCAGGGAACGGCGGGGGCGGGGCATGCTCCCCGCCAGGCGATCACACTCCTCCTGATAGGCGTCGACTTCCCAACAAGTCAGAAGAAGAAACTACTCCAGCAAGATGAATGATTGCAGGAAATAAACTCAGCAGATTCTTAAAGAAACGAGAAGGGTGTTGAAATCACTCACTAAGGAAACGTGCCTTAAAATTCCCCTGAGTGGCCCTGGCCAGGTGGCTCGGCCCGTTGGAGTCTTATCCTGCAAAGCAGAAGGTCGCTGGTTCAATTCCCAGGCAGGGCAGGTGCCTGGGTTGCAGGCCGGGTCCCCAGTAGAGGGCGCATGTGAGGCAACACACATTGATGTTTCCCTCCCTCTTTCTCCTGTTCTTCCCTCTCTATAAATAAATAAGCCAAATTGCGCGGTGGGAGTGGTGGGGTGTTTCTTTCTCTCCTCAAAGATAAATAAATAAAATATTTTTAAAAAATAAATAAATAAGCAAAATCTTAAAAAAAAAAACCAACACCCCAGCAGTGAACGTTCAAATAAGAAAACAGGGAACCACGGTGCTAAAAAGTGCGTGCTGAGCGATCGCGAGAGCAGAAACACTGACCCTCACGAAACACCCAGAAGGAAAGAGCTGAGAGCGCACACCACGTGGCCGACCGGACAGTGTGGACAAAACTGTAAACATTGTGGCGGTGGACAGACACAGGGTCACACTAAGAAGCTACCGGGCTGGACGCGTCTGGTAAAGGAGAAGAGTTCAGTGCGGCCAACAAGCAATGTCCAGCTACAAGCTGTGGGCGTGATGCACACCTGAAACGCGGGGGCTCACGCCGAAATCGCAGGGGCTGTTCAGTCGCAGGTGGACGAGGTGAGCGGATGTGCTGCCGTCCGTCCGGCCACCGCTGGGAGCCGCCGCCGGGCCCGGATGGTGAATTACAGAGCGACGCCCGCATCCGGTCAACTCGGAGGGCGGGTGAACACGGCTGGCTGCCTCGCACACCACAGAGAACGTTGTGGCCAGACCGCAAAACATGTATTAGTCAGAACCGCCAGGAAGTCGAGCTGTGCGGTCATCTGACAACCAAGGGTTTGAAGAAGCCACAGTAAGAAATTTAAAACAAGAAGAAGCCGCCTTCATCCAGACCGGGGGGAGCGGTGGAGTCACGGAGGCACCGCGGAGAGGGGGCAGGAGGGACGGCCCCACACCCACGGGTGGTGGGTAAAAACCGGGAAGGACACCTGGGAGCGAGTGATCCCAGCCCCAGACTAGACCACCAGGGCTCCAGCACCAGGAAGAGAAGTCCCCACAACTTCTGACTGTAAAAACCTGTGAGAGCTGGGGTGGCAGGAGAAACTGCAGGGTTCTCAAGAGAATCCCCTTAAAGGGCCCACAACAGACGTGGGACTCACGCAGACCCACCCGCTCTGGGATTCAGCACCAAGGCGACAGCTGGAAGGGCACCAGTGGCACACAGGGAGAAGGGGGAAAGTGAGGTGACCGGCAAGGGGGCGAGTGCCAGGGAGACGGCCTCCTCTTGGGCAATCGCCAGAGGCGAGGCAGCGGCACTGTCCCCTCTCTGAGCCCCACCCCCCGACACAGAGCCACAGAGCTGTGATACAGGTCACCCCGCCCTGACCATTACCTGAGGCTCCGCCCCACACAACTTGCAGGTGCTTTTCTACAACAGGCTCACTATACGACAGGCAGTCAAAGCAGCTCCACCCAACACACAGAAACAAACACAGGGAACCTGCCACAATGAGACAAAGAAACATGGCCCAAATGAAAGAACAGATCAGAGCTCCAGAAAAAGAGCAAAATGAAATGGAGATAAGCAACCTATTGGATGCAGAGTTCAGAACACGGGTGACCAGGATGCTCCAGGAGCTCACTGGGCACAAAATGAGCATAAAAATGGGCAATGGCATAAAAAAGACCCAGGCACCAGTGAAGGTGGCACTGAGTGAAGTACAGAAAAACCCACAGGGAACCAACTGTGGGAGGGAGGAAGCCGAGAATCAAATCAACAATCGGGAACACAAGGAAGGAAAGAGCATTCAATCAGAACAGCAGGAAGAAAAATGAATTCAAATAAAGGAGAATAGAATAAGGAACCTCTGAGACATCTCCAATGTACCAACATCCGAATCACAGGGGTGTCAGAAGAAGAGGAGAAGCAGGAAATTGAAAACTTATTTGAAAAAATAATGAAAGAAAACTTCCCCAATCTGGCAAAGGAAATAGACTTCCAGAAAGTCCAGGAGGCTCAGAGAGTCCAAAAAAAATTGGATCCAAGGAGGAACACACCAAGGCACATCATCATTACATTAGCCAAAATTGAAGATGAAGAAGACAATCTTAGAAGCAGCAAGAGATAAGGAGACAGTCACCTACAAAGGACTTCCCATCAGACTGTCAGCTGATTTCTCAAAAGAGACCTTGCAGGCAAGAAGAAGGGGCTGGAAAGAAGTTTTCCAAGTCATGAAAGACAAGGACCTACATCCAAGATTGCTCTATCCAGCAAAGCTTTCATTTAGAATGGAAGGGCAGATAAAGTGCTCCTCAGATAAGGTCAAGTTGAAGGAGTTCATCATGACCAAGCCCTTATTATATGAAATGTTAAAGGGTTAGAAGATCAAAAATATGAACAGTAAAATGACAATAAACTCAACACTTATTAACAACCACACCTAAACAAAAACAAACTAAGCAAACAACTAGAACAGGAACAGAACCACAGAAATGGAGATCACATGGGCGGTTATCAGTGGAGAAGGGGAGGAGGGAGGATGGCAGAAAAGGTACAGGGAATAAGGAGCACAAATTGGCAGGTAGAAAATAGACAGGGGGAGGTTAAGAACAGTACAGGAAATGGAGAAGCCAAAGAACTTACATGTACGGCCCGTGGACACGAACCAAGGAGGGGAATGTTGGAGGGAGGGGGTGTGCAGGGCAGAGGGGAATAAAGGGGAAAAATGGGACAACCGTTATAGCATAATCAATAAAATATACTTTAAAGAAAAAGGGAAAAAAGGTGAAGATCCTGACATCAGAGAAAGTCAAATTCAAGAAAAAAGGCACAAGACACACCCAAAAAGGACTTTTTTGTGCAAAAAGACACACCTCCCAACAAAAATATACACCATGCAACAAGTCACACGGCAGCACCTGTGTGAAGCCAAACCCCAAATTAGCAGGAGTCTCTCGGCCACCGACAGGCCTCCCCACGGCCCTGGGACCAGGCGGGCCAGGCGGGCGCGGGAAGGAGGCTGGGGCGGTGCAGGTCCCCAGGACGCAGGCAGGGAGTCAGGGGTGAGGAAGGTGGGGGCACAGCACCACACGGGGGTCCCAGCCTGGGACACACCAGGCACCATCTCCACCTCCCACCTCAAGTGTCAAAGCAAAGCCTGAATGTCAGAGGCACCATGGGGGCAAAACTGGCCGGGTCTCGGGGCCCTGCCTGGCACCGCCACTGTCCCAGGTGCCCCGGAGGAAGGGGGCCGTGGCTCGGACACGCAGCAGGTCCCAGAGGTCTCCTCACAGCCAATCCACAGGTTCTTTCTGGGAGAGACATCTGGGTGACATGCCTCCAGGTGCCACCTAGGATACAGGAGACATAAACACACAGCTCTGGGCAGAGCTTGGGCACCTGTTTCCTATTCACGCAGATGCACACACACGCAAGCACATGCACTCATACACACGCCCATGTGCACGTGCACACATGTCCATGCCCATCCATGTACACACATGCACACACACAGCTTTGGGGTCACCAAATGCACCCTCGCAAGCAGTCACGGGCCAGGTCACAAAAAGCAGAAATTATTGGCAAGAAAAAAATTTTAAGGCCATTCCACTTGGAATTTTTTTTAATCTATTAAACAATTATTGGGTGGAAGCAGACATAGAAACTGAAACTGCCGACTTCTAGAAATCACTGTAGCGGGCACACCGCGCGCCAGGCTGTGCGGAACACAGGCGGGGGTCGCAGGAAGGCACCAGCTCCGCAGCGTCCGCCGGGAAACAGGAAAGGACCGGGAGGGAAATAAAATCCCCGGCTCTGACATCCGGAGAAAGAACCGCGGAATAAACCGAAAGGCAGCTCAAGGAATGGAATAATACAGACGAAAGCAGCAAGTAATGAGGTGGAGAACAGAAGAACCTCAGACCTCACGGGCAGATCAAAACCGCGGATTTTTTAATTAACGAAATAGGCAACCGCTAGCGAACCTCATTATAACCTGAGAAAGCTCGACAGCACAACGTGAGAAATGACGAGGGGACGCCACTGGGGGGCGCAAGAAGCGCCGAACACAAAGGACAGGCGAGCGGACGCCTGGAAATGAAGTGGGAAACCGCGATGTTGTGAATTAAACGCTGTTCCCCGCAGAGAGCGCGCGCAAGCGGGAGGCCTGCGGGGGGCCTCGCCCCGGGGGTCCCGGACGTGACCCGACTCGAACACAGTTTTGCGGGTGTCGTTAGTTAAGGGGAGGGTGGGCCCTGACGCCACACGACGGGTGGCTGGGAGCGGGGGTGCGGTCGCAGACACGCAAGTACAAGGAAGGCAGGGCGACCGCCCACTGGAGCAAAACGCGGCGCGCGGGAGGACGCCTCGCACCACGGACACCTGCTGCCCACGATCCCGGAGGCTGGAAGGCCAAGAGCAGGGTCGGCGGGTTTGGGTTCCCCTGGGGCCTCTCCCCGTGGCGCGCAAGTGGCGCGTGTGACCCGTGAGTGTGGCGGACCACGTGCGTCCGCGCAGTGGAGTGTGCGGTCATCCTGCTGGACGTCCCGCACCTCTCCGGTCCTCACGCATTTCCGGAATCGCTTATCGGACACGCGCCTCTGATGAGCACTTGAAATGTGACCAGTTGGTCTTAGCACGTAAGTGTTAATATTTACCTAGTCAATTAATTCACATTTAAATAGCTCTGTGCGGCTACACACCGCGTCAGTAGAAAGACTGGCTGTCGGACCTCGGCCCTGGGAACCCTGGCTTCCTCCCTGGAAAATTCCCGGCTTGGCAGCCACCTCACACCACACAGGGAGCAACTCCCCCCACCGCCAGAGACAGGGGGACGTCCCACGCCTGGAGAAGACGGGGGGATGCACCCCGGACTCCGGTGAGGCCAGGGAGCTCCACGGCAAGGTGAAGGGCCCTGCGGTCCGTCTGTCCAGCTTCAGTGCAAACCTTGGCTGTTGAAAGCGAACCCCTGGGTGAGAAGCAGGCCCCGGTCGGAAGAAGACCCTCCACGGTGGGGACCCCGGACAAAGAGTCTGATTCCGCATCTTTGTAGAACTCCTGTAAAAAGCGACAGCGCCCTGGCTGGTGTGGCTGAGTGGATTGAGTGCTGGCCTGCAAACTGAAAGGCCACCAGTTCAATTCCCAGTCAGGACACACGCCTGGGTTGCAGGCCAGGTCCCCAGTAGGGGGTGCAAGTGAGAGGCAACCACACATTGATGTTTCTCTCCCTCTCTTTCTCCCTCCCTTTCCCCTCTCTCTAAAAAAGTAAATAAATAAAATATTTTTTATAAAAAAGCAACATAAACTGAAAAAATTAACAACCCAGGTGAAAAAGTGAGCAACGGGATGGTCAAGGGGGTCGCTGGCCACCTGCCATCTTGTTCCTGCCCGGGGTGGGGACATAGCCTTGGCTGTCACCCCATCAGCCTGGCCGGGGGCGCCCGCCATCACATGCCAGTACTGAAGTCACCAGCCCAGCCCCCCTTCCCTACGGGCAGCCTGGTTACAGCACTGGGGACACCAGCCCCGATGAGAGACCCGTGCCTGGGGGCAAGGCCGGTGCCAGGTCACTGGTGTGGCTTGTCCCAGAGTGGCTGCAGACCCGGTGTCCCCAGCCAGGCTGCCCTGAGCTGAGGCCTGCAAAGCAGGCTGGGAGGCAGAGACCAGCAGCAGGGCCGGCTCTGAGCCCAGGCAGGGGGTCCGGGGACATGTCAGCACAGAGACCCCGGAGGTGAGCAGCTGGGTCCCTCCACCTTGTCATCAGCAACCCACTCACACAGGCAGCTGACCTCGGCCGGGCGGCGGGGGCCCACCTGGTTCTTGGAGCGGCTGGCGGGGGGCCCACCTGGTTCTTGGAGCGGCTGGCGGGGCCCTGCTGTTCTGGGGCTGAGGCCAGCACCCCAGTAACCTCACTGAACCTTGGTGAGTTCCATCTCCAAGGACGGCCACGTGGGGGCGTGAGCACAGGAATCTGGAGGGATGCAATGCAGTCCACGGCGCCGCCCTGCACCCTCCTGCCCCCCCCTCACCCCGGTGCCTCTGTGTGGCAACCAGCACTGCCGGTGGGGGAGCAGGGTGGGCACACCCCTGCCCCAGGGGCAGCCCCGCCAGGGCAGCCCCGCAGGAAGGAGCCCCAGCACAGGTCTGCGGCCCTCGAGACCCTCGCTCAAGGCCAGGGACAAGCAGGACGAGGTAGGTGGGCGGCCCAGTGCTTCTGGGCAGGGACTGCTGCCCCGGGGGCGACCTGCTGGCTGGGGGGGGCCTTTTGGCAGGAGCCGCCGAGTCCCTGTGTGGAGGCTGCCCAGCCCCCGAGCCCCCCAGCAGGCCGGGTTGGGGGGCCGCAGTGTCCCTCTGCCCTCCCCACCTTCTCCCCCACCTCCCCCCACCGATAAGCACAGCACAGCTGCAGGGAAGGTCAGGGAAGGCCTGAGGAGGGGCCCTGCCCAGCAGATGGTGACAGCTGGCCCTCCTCTCCTGGAGCAGGTGTGGGTTCCCCAGACACCCGGCGGGGAGCTCCCGCTGCCCACCAGGACCCTGGAGCCCCTTGGTCTGCCACTCGCCCCTCCAGCCTCTGTCCACCGGATGGCGCCACCCAGGGGAGCCCTCCTGGGCTCCTCGCCCACCCCACCCCACCTCGGCTGTGCCCTTCCGGGTGCACGGGGCACTGCAGTGAGGGGACTGGAGGACCCGCCAACGGCCCTCCCCACCCACCAGATGCTGCATGCGGACGTGAAGTTCAGTGGTTCTCGGGCTCCTTCCGGAGCCGCCGCCTCCCATTCTCGGCTAAATCACTGCCGCGCACCAGCCCCACCGAGAGCGGGAGTGACGGCTGCGTGGGAGGCGTACATCTCCCACTCGTGTGTCTCTGGCGGCTGCCGGGCACGGCCACCCGTCTCCCGAGGACGACTCCTCTCCGCCTGCCTGGCGTGCAGCCCAGGGGTGTGCCGCGTTCAGCAGAGAAGGGCTTGGTGACTTTCAGATGCAAACCCATAGGAAGCCTTCCGCTGCCCCATTTAACTCACCGGATAATTAGCCAGGCCGGCCCAGCCCCCAGCTCTCAGCCTCCCCCGGGAAGTGGGAGGGGTCGGCAGGCAGCCAGGAGAGTGGCCCCAAGCACTGAGACCGGCGTGGGGCCTGGCCCCACCTGGGAATGGGCCGCGGCCTTGTGGCCCCCGGGGCTGGAGAGGAAAACCAGGACATCGCTGAGTCAGAAAGTGCCTGAGAGGAGCCCTTCCCGGGACCAGGGGTGTTTCGGGACCATGAACCCACCTGCTCGCCTGTCCGTCCCTCCACCCTGCGCAGAGTGGGCAATGGGCGTGGCCAGCGGCGCTGCGGGGGGTCGGGGGACACACAGCACAGCGGGCAGGTAACAGGTGACTGTGACAGTGACATCGGGCAAGACGTAGTGAAAGATAACGCTTGGTCAGCAGAGTCCCCAAGGGCCAGGGTGGCTCTCGGCGAGGTCACCCAGCACTGTGACTCGCCAGGTCCGCTAAAAAAACTAACGCACCCGCAGAACCCACAGGAGGTGTCCCAGAGACGCAGGAGGGACGGACAGAGTTCAGTGGCCGTTTATGGTTTGTAAAACTCAGAAGGCTTCGCCTACGAGACAGCAGCCTCCACTTGACCAAACCTGTTTCCGGAACCTGAGGAGACCGGGCTTCGGAGAGAAAGCTCGGACGGGTCGTTCAGGACCAGAGGCCAACGAGCTGGTCCTTGTCACCACCGGCAACACAGTCCTCACGTTCAGGAAACTTGCAGGACAGAAACAGGCTAAGGAAGGAGGACAAAACCGCCCGGACGTGTGGACAACGCGACCAGGTCGGCCGGCTGCTGGAACTAAGGAGAGTGACGAATGAGCCTCGGGGGTCCATGGCCTGGCCCTGCACCAGCAGCTGCCGCCCAGGAACTGCGACCCCGTCCCAGACTCTCTGGGGCTGAACCCTTCGGGAGCGGACGGGCTCGCTCAGCAAGCGCGTCTGGGGATTCGCAGCACGTGGGGAAGGTGCCGCACGTGTGTGACTCGGGACAGCACCACCGGCAGGTGTCCCCAGCTTGGTTTCTGTACGGGTGTCACGCAAACCAGAGTTCCAGCAGGCTTTTTAGGAAACTCACCCACCCCGTCCTGAGCTTGTGGTCCAGAAGTGGGGACCTGATGGGTAAAGAAGCCGAGAAAGGGCCCAGTCCCCTCCCCGCCAAGGAAGACACCCCAGGAAGCCATGGTCGCTCGAGTAGAGCGACAGGCCAGCGTCGTGCCGGTGAAGGAGCCAGCTGGCCCTGCCCGGGCTGGGGGACACGCAGGACTCAGGTGGAGGGCAGCCCCAGATCGGGGCACACGGTGATGGGGGAGGCAGCTCGTGACCGCGGAGGGAGGGCAGGACCCCATGTGAACAGCTGGCTCAGGACGGACCGAAGGCGGAAACGGAAAAGACGATGAGGCAGGAGCGTGGGGGCCACTCTGACCCGCAGCCCACGCGGGGAGGACGGGGGAAAGCTGCCAAGCCTCCACTCCCGCCCTGACGGCCGCCCTGGGAAGGGAGCGGCTGGCGAGGGTCTGGGGGAGGGGGACCGTGGGCACCATCGCGGTCACTGCAGCGGGCATGCGGCCTCACCACGTTTGAGAGCAAGCTGGGGTGCCGGGGCGGCTGGGCCCTGCCGAGGGCAGAGAGGCGGGTCCTGGCCCCCAGATGGTCGCAGGCAGGAGCTGCAGGACCCCCCCCCCAGGGTAAGGAGTCCGGGGTCGGCCCCGTGTTGCCCTGCAGGCACAGAGTCCCCCCACCCTACCCTGTCATTGCAGGAAGGCCCGGACCTACTCAGGGGGTGGGGGTGGCAGGGGGCTGCAGAGAAGGAAGCAGGAGGAAGAGGTGTGCTGTGTGTGCAGGGCTGACCCAGCTGGGCACTGAGGACCGCCAGGCACCTCCCCCCACCCACCTCTGCACCCGGAACCCACACGGGAAAGGGCGGAGGATGGCTGGAGGGCAGAGCCCCTGCTGCCGTCTCCTGGGGTCTGCAGGCAGCCGCTGGGGCTCCTCTGCATCCCCTTCACCCCCACCCCCCTGCCAGCTGCAGGAAACCTGCAGGGACCTTGGGGACTTTGGGGGTGTCGTGACAGGACAGCAGGGGCTACTCTGTGGGACCTGGGCATGGCGGGCAGGCACAGGCCACTGGCTGGGGCCCAGGACCCAGAGGTGGCTGCTTCCAGCCCCAGCCCCTCCCCCGCCGCCCCCACCAGCCCCAGCTTCAAACAGGAACTGGAGGGTGAGGAGAAGCAATCTTCTTCATATAAATGTTTAATTGGGAATTAATATTCATGAGGCTCCTGAAGGCCGGGGCGCGGGTTTAATAAATATTAACAAGGACAAGGCCCCCTCAGAGCCTGTGTGGAGGCCTCGTGTGGGCAGTGTCCATTTTTCACCTCCAGCTGGGGGAGGGGGCGGGATCTGCCCCGGCTCCCGGGGTTCCCGAGGGAGGAACAGCTTCTGGGCTCCCCCGGGCTCCCGACGGACCGGCCATCTCTCTGCGCTGGGCTCAGCTCTGCCCACCTAGCCACCCACGGGCCGCCTCCCACAGGAGCCCCACACGGGCTGCTGCTTGAGATGCCACCTCCCACAGGAAGCCCTCCCGGCCTCCACCCTCCGGCTGGCTTCGCTCCGCTTGACCCCCTGGCTGGGGAACACCGACATGGCCCACGACCAGCCCAACCCCGGCTCAGCCCAGATGGGACCTGGTTTTCTGATTGGGACCTGCGTCCGCAGCCTCCAGCAAGGGACCATCCGTGGTGGAGCTCACGCGCCCCCGTGTGGCCAGTGCTGGCACAGCCGCCCCCGGGACGCAGTCTGAGATCAGGGGGTGGCTCCCCGTGTGGGGGAGGGGGGCGGATCCGCACACCAACCAGGGCTGACCTGTGGGCAGGGGCAGCGGGCTGCACACCCCCGCGACCCCGCACTGACTGTGTGACCTGAGACAGCGCCCCGCCCGGCCATTCCCCCCCCCCACCCTTGGCGGGGACCCCACTCCAGTTGCCCCCCCCCCACTGTCCTGGAGGAGTGGGGGACGGAGCCTACAAGCTCTGCCCCCCCCCGGCCCCCCCATCCTGGTCCGCCGAGGTAGCCTCCACCCCGGCCCACCTACCGCCAAGGCAAGCCTCTGGGCTGACCCTCGCCCCTCGCTCTCCCCATGTGCGTGGGGGCCGCTGCCAGCCTGGGATGAGAATCCCCCCCAGCAGCTCTCACCAGGGCCAGGTCCCTCCTCACCCGCAGTACGGACGGGTCTGTGGGTGTCCGTGGGGCTGCAGGACAGAGCCCCCAGTGCCCTTCCCCAGGCTGGCTGGCAGGGTCACCCGGCTCCTGTGCCCACCCTGTCCAGCCACCTGCCCCCACTGCCCCCGGGGCCCCATCAAACCCTGGGAGGAGGAGGCGGCAAAGGAAAGAGCCCTCCAAGGGTTCTGAGCTGGTGGCCCCAGAGTCCCCTGCACGGCCCTGGTCCCCAGGCTGGAGACGGAGGCCGAGAGGGGCCAGCTCCCCTGGAAGCGGGCACCAGGCCAGTGTTCGCTGGGCATGTCCACCCCCTGCCTGGCCCCACGGGCACCTCCCTGGGCCGTACCACCATCTCCTGTCCCCTGGGGGTCCCACACCCACTCCCTGGGCTACACGGGCAGCCGGAGGGCTGGGCTCTCCCGAAAGCCCATCTGTGCCCCAGAGAGAGGACAAGGCCCACCGCCCTGTCCGGCCTGGCCCTGCAGACACTTCCACCCTCTGGCGGCACCTCAGAACAAGCTCTTCTCCGGCCTCGGGGCACCCTGGCCTGCTGTCCCCACCTGGGGCCGTCTTCCTCTCCCTTTGTCAAAGTCCCGCTCACTGCGGTTTCAGGGCTGAGGCGCTCCCTGCAACAGGGCTCTCCAGGTCCTGGTGAGGCCCGAGCACTCTGCCCTCCCGGCCGATCGTGAGCTGAGTCTGGCCGGACCTGGCTGTTTGGGCTGCAGAGAACAGAAGCAGCAGGTGGACCGCGGGCCACAGCGCAGGCCGGCGGAGTCGCGCTCAGGTCATGTCCATGCTGCGCACGCGGTGCCAGGACAGCCAACGCATCACAGGAGTGGGCCGCTCACAGCCAAGGGCAAGGTCACAGCCCCAGAAACAAAACTCCCCACTTGGCAGCCACACTCATGACGTGCCACTCGTACAGTTGGGAATCAATTCTGGTTGGTCTAGTCCTTTACTGACAAATATAAACACACATAAACTGAGAAAAGTAACAAAACGAAAGGCAGGCACCAAGATTACAAACAGACCATCTTGTGAGGGTTAAAGAGATAATGCAGGAAAGAGAAGAAATTCAGAATGACTCCTGTGCTCCTGAGAGCAAAGTCCAGCTGCTTGGGAAGGAATCAAGGAGCCCCAGGGAGTCCCTGGAAATCCAAGGTGCGGCAGCAGGAAGAGAGAGGGGCAGATGTGGCTGGAATGGGGACGTGTCACCGGGGAGAGCGGCGCCGACGTCTCTCCGGGACTGGGCTGTGAAGTCAGAGACTTAGTTACACAATCATCAGTTCTTCCCTCTGTTGCCCAGCTTCCCGCTAGAGCCGGGGACAGTGGACACGCAGATCCAGTCTCCCACCGAGTGAGGGTTTCAACAGGACGCACGGAAGACCCGAGGGGCTTCTGGGCGAGAACTTCTCCTCACTAAAAAAAAAAAAAAAAAGGCTCCTGAGGACTTCCTTGCACCACAGTCACCTCCCTGCTTTCTTCCTTTAAACAGTGTCTGTGGACCTGATGACTGGTGCTCTGGCAGCCAACTTGTGACAAAGAGGCAACAAGTCCACACCCAGAGAATGGCAGAGCAGAAGGAGGTCCCGGCCGATGTGGTTGAGCCTCTGGACCCACCCTGGGACCACCGTTCTTCAGCTTCTGGGTGAATATGTGGGAGATGTCCTCACGGTAAAATGGCAAGTGTCCGTGTGGCTTGCACTCAGGCTGCTTACTCGCAGCTAAACAAACCTTCCTAGAAAGGGTTAGAAAGATAAGGTAACAGGAGGTTTGGGAACCACACACTAGATGCCCTGGAAGGACATCATGGGAGGACGAGAAGTGGGGAAGATATATATATTTTTAAAGATTTTATTTATTTATTTTTAGAGAAAGAAAGAGAGAGAAACATCAGTGTGTGGCTGCCTCTCAGGCGCCCCAACTGGGGACCTGGCCCACAATCCAGGCACGTGCCCTGACTGGGAATCGAGCCAGCGACCCTTTGGTTCACAGGCCCGCACTCAGTCCACTGAGCCACATGAGCCGGAGCGAATGGAGAAGACATTTTGAAAGAAACCGTCCCTGCAGGGTGGGTGAGTTTAGAGGTCTGGAGGACAACACGGTGACCGCAGTTAGTGACATAGTGTCGACTCTGGAAGTACTCGGGGCGGGGGGACGCCAGCCGCACTAACCCGCAGCTCTGTGAGGAGGTGGGCCCGTCAACTAGCCGGTACATACCCACCTTAAACATAGGTAATTTTTATTCAAAACAAAATAAAGTTTAAAATAAATATTTTAATGAAGGAAAAGGAAGACAGTTTCCCTGATCCAAGCAAAGACTTGAGGTCTCACTTGACCAGCTGAGGGATGATCATATGAACCAGGCGGGAATTCTGACCGTTTTTAAGGGACACGCGGCAATGGGTGCAGGTGAAATTCTGCACTGGAGGGCTGACAAAGAAAAGCCACCGCAGCAAATAGGCGGGCCGTTTACACAGCGACAGGCAGACGTGGGCACGACGCGCCGTTGGCCACCTGAGAGCTGACAGGCCCGGAGCACTGCCTTCCAAAGGAAGACGGGTTCCCGGAAGCCTCCGCCCGGCCCGGCTCAGGCGGGAGGGAGAAGCAGTGTCGGCCGGTGTTCAAAGATCAAGTCCCGTGCGCCACGGCTGGGCGTGCAGACTGGTGCAGCCACTGTGGGGAGCAGGATGGAGGGTCCCCATCAAGTTACAGACACAACTGCCCAGTGACCCAGGGTTCCCGCACCGGGAGTTTATCTGAGGAAATGTCTAACACTGATTGGAAAGTATACGTGTGTCCCTACGTTCACGGCAGCGCTACTCACAACGGATGAGGCATGGGCGCAGCCCAAGTGCCCGGCAGGAAAATCTGTGCACATTCGCACAGCGGAATACTACGCAGCTGTAACAAAGTAGGAGATCTTACCCTTTGGGACAGCATGGACGGATCTGGATATTATTATGTGAAGTGAAGTAAGCCAGTGAGAGAAACGCAGGTACCATGTGACTTCACTCATGTGCAGAAATCTAACAAACAAAATAAAGTAACAAACAAAACAGAAACAGACTCATAGACACAAAGAGCAGACCCAGCTGTCAGAGGGGAGAGCGACTGAGGGGCTGGATGAAAAAGTAAAGGGGTGAAGAAAAAAAGACAAACACGGACGACAGCATGCTGACTGACAGAGGGGACGGGGCAAAGGGGGGTAAGCAGTGGTGGAGGAGACTTCGCGCTGGGCGGTGAGCACACAGCACAACATGCAGACGATTTATTATAGAATCGTGCACCTGAGACCTGTGTGGTTTGATGAACCAATGTCACCGCAATACCTTCCACTAAAAATATGCAAGACTAGTAAACCAAACTCCTGGTGTGCCCTCTCTGGAAGAAGAGGATTGTTCTGATACCAGCAACATTAAAAAGCAAATTCAACAAAGAAGACAAAGTAAAGGCTAGGAAATTATGTCAAAGAAACACACAGTTGCTCTTACTAACCGTCCACCGTGCAGTTGTGAAGTTCAGGGTGATTACCGAGAACGGGTCTCTAAGGCAGCAGCTCTGCCCGGCCAGAGAGCTGCTGACAGCTGGACACTCAAGTCCCAGGAGAAGGCGGAGTCGGGAAACTGGGGGGTGACTGGACGCTCCTGTCCTCTCGTTCAAAGAGGGGAAGCAGGCATGAGACAGACGTCCACGTGCAAAGTGCACAGAACACTGCAGCCGAGGTTTTATTTTTATTTTTATTTTTTGAATTTTAGGCTAACCTCTAATAAAATTCCAGTGGAATGTAAAACTTCTAAACCACTGGGATCCAAAAATCACAAGTGGGAAGGAAAGGAGGAAACCATCCGGCCCCATGGTGACGAAGAGCATGGGCTTCGCGGCACACAGGCCTGACATCCACGTGGCTCTGCCACACACCATCTGTGACCATGCGGAGCCCCTCCCTCCACATGCCTGGAAGCAACAAGCTTCACCTACAAGTGGGGCACCGAGTCTGGAGCAGCACCTGGTGGGCACTCACTGGAGAGCTGGTAAGGAGAAGTCGCGGAACCACAGCCACAGAACAGGCCCACGTACTGGCCCCACGACAACCGTCAGTGTGGTCAGCCTCCCAGGAGAGGCGAAAGGCTCTGAAGTGGGATCCCTAAAACTCAGCTGTGTGGCTCACAGGTTGACGTATGAGAGTGGCCGAAGATACAACAGGTGAATCTGAAAAAACAAGGCCGAACTGGTGGCAATATTAATATCAGACAAAGTAGGCTTTAAGGCAAATGTGTTAAATGGAATAAAAACTGCACTGTTTAGATGAAGGGGCCAATCCACCCTGTCGGCCTCTGAGGAGAGAGTAAGCCCCATGTCCCTGTAGATGAGCCGCCGGGCAACCCGGCACACACTCACACCCCAGCACAACACGCACAGCCCCCAAACCCTACCCACACACACCACCCCACGCACACGCACGAAAGACCACCAGCACAGAATCTGATGCTCATTGGTTCCCCCAGCGCGGCTAAAGGTTGGGGGGTGCCTCCTTTCCTGGGCGGGAAAGCCAGTCCAGGCGTCTCAGAACAAAAAGATACGCGTGGGGGGTGGGAGCCTTCCAAAATGCACGAGAAGTTCACCCAGGAAGCAGGACCAATAACCCGCGGGGTGTGCGAGGATGCAGAGACGGACGGTAGGGAACTGGCTCCTGCGACTCCGAGTCTAAGGAGACCCAGCGTGTGCGGCCGGCGCGCGGGAGCCCCGGGACAGCCAGTGACGTTCGAGTCATTGGCAGGGCCCGGGCCAGGCGCCTCTGTGCTCTCCTGCTTCCCTCTCTGCAGACCTTGGGGCGGGGCGCCTAAGAGGCTGCGTGATCCGCTTTGCTCCCTCAGCTCCTCCAGGGGGAGCCCGCGCGTAGACATCGTTGTGGGGCAGGCGGACACCCAGCATGGCCCCCGAGGCTCCCGAGGCTGCGTCGCAGTCATTAACCTTCTGCTCCGTAGCCCACGGAGAGAAGCTGCTGGAAACCCCGGGAGAATCGGCGTGAATGACGGCCACGGCGGGAGCCTGGCACAGCTCCTGCAGCCACCGCCAGATCAAAGGGAGTGAAGGGGCGAAAGTATAAAGACAACGATTGACCCCCATGAATTAACAGACAGGCAGGCAGGACTTCGCGTTCCGCAAAGGGGGAAGGCGCACCCCTTTCAAACGCCACCAAACAAAACAGGAGCTTTGGGGAGCCCCCAACATCTCCGTGGGTTCCTCGAAAGGGGAATCGCGGGCGGCCGTGTCCCCCGAACACACGCTGTCACAACAGAGTGCTTGCTTTAAAAAGTATGTATTTTTTTATTTTTACAGAGGGGAAGGGCGAAGGAGAAAGAGGGAGAGAAACGTCGATGCGTGGCTGCCTCGAGCGCGCCCCCTGCCGGGGACCCGGCCGGCAACGCAGGCGTGCGCCCGGACCCGGGACTGAACCGGAGGCAGCCCGCGGGCGGCGCTCGGCCCCCGGAGCCACCCAGCCGGAGCACGACTGGGTGCTTTCTAAAGCTCCTCTCGCCTTCCGCACCGCATAGCAGCGTACATCCTACTGGTCTTGCCACCCACGGGCCGGCTGCTTCTGCCTCCTCCCCTGGAGGACCACTCCGTCCCCTGCACACCCCAGAGCCCCGACGTGTAAACAGGGCCGAGTCCTGCGAACCCGAAGGGCACAGGCGGCCGCGGGGCAACATGGGCCGCACGCAGCCCCCCGACTGAAGCAGGAAGCGAAGCGTCCCATCAGGGGCTCTCCTGATAAGTTCGACGATAAGGGCGCTGCAGGCCGACGCGGGGAACCAGACGGCTCTCCGAGGACAGCAGGCGGCTGCGAGCCGCTCCGACCCGAGGGAGGGAGGGGCGACGCTGAGCCTCAAAGGCACCGCGCTGCATCCTCAGATCCAGCGCGACCCACTGCCGGGCCCTGGCCCCGCCCCCGCCCTCCATGGCCACGCCCCTTCGGGTGATGTCTGAGTGACGCACAAGGCGCGCCGAGCTCCGGGGTTTTACTGGCGCACGTGTCACATCTAGACTCCCCGGCGGGGCCGCTCCAGAGGGCTGCGCAGGCGCGTTTCTCCTCGCTGCCCAGCAAACCTCCCGCGCTCACAGCCAAGTGGAAAGAGCCGATCGTGGACTCGCGGCGCTTGCCCCGCCCCTGCCCCACCCCCTCTCCACCGCTCGGCCGCCCAGTTCTCTGCTTCGCTCCAAGTAACTGCGGGCGCGGGCCCAGCCCCTCCAGCTCCTCTGCACACGAGCTTCGACGTTTGTTTGCAAGGCTGCTGTTTCTTCGGAAGAGAAGGCGCCACCCGGCCCCGAAAGGCAGCGAAGCTCCGACTCGCGCCGCGTAGTCTAACCCTGAAACCGCGGCGCGGAGCCAGACGCCGCTCTCAGAGGCCCACCTGCTGGGCGGTGGGCTCCACCCGCAGGGAAGTCCGGCAGACGGGCACAGAGCGGGTCAGTGGTCGCCAGGGCCCAGGACCTGCTGGTAAGGAGGCGATGTTATCCAAGTGCCCTACCGATGTGTCCTGCGTGAGCCACCCCCACTAAGATTCACACCCCTTCCCCCGAGCGCCCCTCCCCCCTCCCCCGGGCACCCTGACGGGGTCTTCGGCACCGTGGGCCTGTTTGGCCAGTTCTAGAACTCCACACGCCGGGACTAATACAGAGGGCGCTCTCGTGTGAAGATTTCTTTCACTCAGAGCAACGTCTTTGAGACTCACCGTTCCTGCTGCGTCAACCTAAAAAATGAAGGACGAGCTTTTACTTGAGATCAGAAAGAACATTCTGGAAGCACTGATTCAGGCAGAAGCCCAAAGAGTGTTCCAGTAGGAGGCCAAACCGGGGCGTCTTGCGAGGAAGGGAGGGGACAGTGGCATCGCAGAAGGCGTGGCTGCTGGCGCAGATGACTTCACAAGAGCATGATGTTTATTCCGAAGAACGGTCTTCACGCTCAGCCCGGCCCTGTCGCCGCAGCGCCTGCTTTCTTGTTCCCTTTGCAACTTTCGCAACAGCCATCTGAGACACAGGGCGGCCCCAGGCCCTGACCCAAGGTCACCCGCCTTCAACATTCCGAAGGTTGGCGGCAGAAGGCGAGCAGGCGGCTCCCAGGATGGCAGGTACAGCCCCACTTCTAAGGGGCCCCATTTATGCTGTTTTTACACGACACCAGTAGTTCATTTTCATAATAGGTGTTGGGTAAGTTTTTAAGTATATCCAACAAAGCCCAAGTATTCTGGCGATGCAGTACTCACCATCATCCATTTTTAAAGGAGAATTCTCGAACAGGCACAAATTTTCCTCTGTCGCCTGTATTTCCTTTCTGCTTTGCCCACAGAAATTCATTCTAATGTAACAGATTTGGGGCTTAGAAAACTTCCATTGACCACCCACCATCTTTCCTGCAATTAAAACGTGTGTGTAAACTAAAATGTCACTTTTTATTCTTTACTGCAGAAGGGTCTTAATTATCTTAAAATATTTTACCGGATTCAGTTATTTGAAAAATTATTAGCTCAGCGACCTGGCTGGTGTAGCTCAGTGGATTGAGCGCCGACCTGTGAACTAAGGGACCGCGGTTTGATTCCCAGTCAGGGCACGTGCCTGGGTTGCAGTCCAGTTCCCAGTGGGGGACCCACGAGAGGCAGCCACACATTGATATTTCTCTTCCTCTCTCTTTCCCTTTCCATCTAAAGATAAATGAATAAACTCTTTTAATAAATACATATAATGACAAAAATTATTAGCTCCAAACTAACCACAGCCACATATTTAGATATAATTTACATGATACATTTTGATTTTTAAAAAGTTGTTAGAAAAGTACATTTTCATTGGAAATGCGTCTCTGCGTGGAACGCACAGGAGTTTTTGCCCACGTGAATATTACGAACTGTTAGAGATACGATGTTCAGCATCAGACTGACTCCGACTTTGGGGGTTTTGAAGATGTCGGCACTAAGCAGCTGGGTTCACCTAAGTGAGCACCTGGGGACAAAAGGAATTTTGTTACCGCAGCTCCAAAAATCATACAGACGCAACCATCTCACGACGTGCACAAGGCCGCCGGGCGATGCTCCTGGTGCAGGGCGCACGGCGGATGCCCCTGCATCACCCACTGCTGTTGAAGTCGAGGTGCGGAAGTTCATTCCCCCAGAACTGCGTGCGCCCGCCCAGCCCTGGGAGGTCTTCCTGGGCTCCCGGAGTTTGGAGTCACCTCTCGCTACCTCCTACCTGCGACCTGGTTAGGGACCTCGGGTCCGCAAAGACAAAGGAGGCTGATGCCCGCTTACGCCACCAGAGGGCGCGCCTCGCCCCCAAAGAGAAGTGGCGCGCGGCCCCGCACCTGCGGGCGCCCAGAGTGGGAGCGGCCGGAGAGTCCCGCACCTGGGCCCGGGCTTGGCTCACGCCCTGCCCCTACCTCCTGGCTGGAGGGCCTGGCTGGAGGCAGGCCGTTGGTACCGCCGTGTTGTGGGGTCGTGGACGTGTTTCCCCAGATGCACTCGGCACAGCACCTGCCTCCAAGGTCTATCTGACCTGACCGGACCCGCACACTGGTCCTCAGCTTGGAGATCCCTCAGCGCTGCGGGGCTCGCTCCCCCACACCCCAGGACACGCCAGCGGCTGAGCTGATTCTGTGCACAGCGGACCCGGAAGACCTTCCTGCCAGTCAAGCTTGGGAACCCAAATAGAAACGTTTCCACCAGGACTGCGGGACCCTTAGAAAAGGCACCGCAAGGAAACGAGGGCTGACTGAGGCACCCGGAGGAGGTGGGGGTGCTGGGAATGCTGCTGGGGTGGCAGGGCCGGCGTTAGCCTGTGGCCGGGGACAACATGGGGTCTGGGTGGGGGACAGGGCAGCTGTCTGTCCCAGGGGAATGAGCTCCCATCCCCACTAGAAGCAGAGCTGGGCAGGCAGGGAAGCTGCCAAGGGTCCCTGCTCCTGGGACCCTGAGCCCCCAGAGGCCTGGTCCAGCCGGGAGGAGGCTTCCTGCCCCAGAGGCCTCTCCCAGCAGTTCCGAGCCCTGATTATCTGAGTGTCCCTCAGGACAGACGCCCCACACCGCCACTCAACAGACACCTCCCTCCCTGCCTCCCTGCGGTGCAAGCAGCCTGCCTGCGATGTGGCTCCAGCCACTGACCTGATTTCCAGTGACCCAATTTGCAGTGGGCAGGCCCACGCCTGCCCGTGGGCCTGTCTGGAAGCACGTCGGGGCACGCAGGCCCTGGGGAGGGACAGTCAGGCCCTGGGCACTGAAGGGCAGAAGCAGGGGCAGGTCCCACTTCTCTGGGGAGCCCCCACTCCCATCCTTCGTAGCTGAAGGTCCCAGAAGCCCTGGGGGAGCAGCCAGGCTCACCAAGCCCCTCGGGTGAGGAGGGGTGCCCCGGCTGGGCCACCCCAGCCGCTGCTCTTGGCCTCGTGCACCTCACCTGCAGGATGGGAGGGGTACCGTGCAGCAGGGCCCCTGTGGAGCTTCCGGGGCTGTGGGGAGCCCAGCACCTCGTTGGGGGTCTCACAGGTGCCGTGACGCTGGTGCTGGCTGGAGGTTCTGCCTTAGAGAGACTCACAGGTTCCGGGACCCAGGAATCCACGCAGCATTTAGGGTGATGCAAACACACATGCGCTCCCCACATTCGCACTGCCAGCCTCGCCTGTGGGGGCGTGAGCTGTGGGTCTCATGCCTCGGGGAGGGAGGCGTTCGTGTAGTGGAAGCGAAGGGCATTGAAGAGCCATTACGGTCCCTGCCTGGCCCTGGGCAACAGGCTCCTGCATGGGCCCTTGCTCCCCTGTGGACAATGACCAAGGCACCTGCTTCCCACTCTGGAAGCTGCCCGCAGAGGGGTCCTCCCTCCTTGAGGGGGTCCAAGGGTTAGAGACTTGGAGTCTCTGGGGATGGCTTTAGGTGACTTGGGGACCCAGGAGGAAGAGGGGGGGGCTGGAAACTTGTCACCTGCCAAGAACAGAGATTTGTGTTGCGTTGTGTTGTTACATTGTACTTGCTGCATTGCGTTAACATTGTGCTGTGCTGTGCCCATCTGCGTTGTGTTGTGGCATCAGGGTGGCAGGAGCTGCGTGGATGCCTGTGATTGTCCTCCACCCCACAGAGCTCTGCGGTGTCCCCGCACCGGTGCAGGGATGCCATCTGCCCACACGTCCACCTGCACCCGCTGGCCGGGCCTTTTCCCGATTGCTCCTCGGTAGTGGAAGGCCTCGGGCCCCAGGAGCCCCCACAGGGAGAGCCGCACTTGGGCAGCTGCAGTGTTCCCTGCAGCGGAGACCCTCGCCATCCAGGGTCGGGAGCAGGGGAGGTGTCCGTGGACCTCGCAGTGGGGCACACCTGGCAGGTCCTTCCAGGCTGCAGGCTTCACCAGAAAGACTCCGGATGTGGGAGGGTGACCTGGGGCAACAGGCAGACAGACGGGCTCAGTGCCCAGCCAGCTGTGACCACAGAGCTGTCTCGCGGGACAGTTCAGGTGGCAGATCCCCAGATGTTTCCATGCTTCTCGTCTCAGGCCTCTCACCCCACCCCCAGCTCTGGGGCCTGCTGACGGTGCTGAAGTGTTGAGTGATCATGGAAATGAAGGCCATGGCCCCAAAACGAAGGGAAATGGGGAGGCCGCTGCCCTGGGGCCCAGACTGAAGGGGGAGTCGAGGGGTGGGCGGAGCCACCCAGGCACAGCCACGCCCCCCTTCCCGGTGAGGGGTTCGGTGGCACCGGGAGCCTGGGGGGAGGGCACTCGATGCTTCGGGCAGAGCGAGCTAGGCCTCATCAGAGCACACTAGTGTGAAGGTTAATAAACAGAACCCCAGGGGAGTTGGGGGAGGGTCTGCAGAGGGACCTCCTGCCCCATCACGCACCTTCAATCAACCCTAACTGCGGTCTGTACTCTGTTTCTCCAGGGGGAGGAGGGTCTTCTCCTCGCCCAGCAACCACTCAGCCAATGAGAGGCACTTGCAGCTCAGCCAGTGAGACGCCTTGAAACTTCTAACTCCCAGTTTCCTCCAATGGACTCTCGGTTTACAGCAGCACCGGTCTTTCCTCTATAAAAGAACATTCCTCTGCTTTGCCCTTGGGCCTTTCACGTCATTCACCGTAGGGTTTGTATACCCAATTAGGTTTTTTGTTGTTGTTGTTCCAGAATATCCCGTTTTGCTGGAGAAATATCAAGCTCTCTATTTGCTTGAGATCAGCAGGAGAAATGCGGGGCGTGACCTCACGGGCTTGGGCGCTTGGAAGGACCCACTGAGCGGCCCAGAGGTCCAGGGTAGCAGCTGCAGGCTGGGCCCTGACTCTGCGAAGCCGGCTGGGGATGGAAGGCTCTGGGCGAGGGAGGAGCAAGGGTTAGGGATCGGCTCCGGAGACGGGGAGGGGTTCTCAACCATCTCCTTCGGAGCCCGGCCCCACGGTGAAGGCAGCCCACGGCCTTCTGATAAGGGACTTCAGAGTTGGAAAATCTTAGTTTCAGGTGATAGCTAACAAGCTCAGTAATCAATGCAGGTCCAAGCTTTTGTTCCAGGAACCGAAGGTATGAGCCACCCCTGACTCTGGGAGGCCATAAGAGGTTCCACCTTTGTTCCTCAGGAGGCTGGTAAGCAGTTCAAGATGACATCTGGGCCGTTGTGCTCCCGAGTGAGATGACCACCGCCCGGGGTGATAAGGCTGGGGTTGGTTTATTTTTTAATCCAATTAACTCCTCCCTGAATTTTAAAACCCCTCACCACACCTTGTTTATTCCCTGCTATAAAAACCTTGGCCTGGAAAGAAAAGAAGATGGTCTGTTAGGGTGCGAACCCACCATCTTCTCAGATCGCCGGCCATCTGAATAAAGTGCCCATAAAGATTCAATCTCTGTCTCTGCTTATTGGGTTTGGTAGTGACAGGCAGTTCAAACTCTGGCATCTTTTCTGGTTTCACGTCCGCCTGCAAAGGCAAGGGTCAGCCAGGTGAGGGGATGTCCAGGGACAAGGCCCCAGACCCCAAAGCACTGCTAATAGGGGAATGTGGCCTGGCTCCAGGCCTGGGCCCGTGACCAGCTGCCCGCGGCTGCTTCCTGACCACCCAGAGGTGTGCGAGGCTTCTCGCATCTGGAATCCACAGTTTCTTCACAAGGCCCAACTGCTCTCGGTGGGACCCGGATTTCAGAGCCACGGTCTGGGTGCTGGGGATGCTGGGGCTCGGCGGGCTCGGCACTTCTCGGCCTCAGACAACAGAGAGAGACTCAGCATAACTCGTCTGTCCACACGCTGAAGGGCTGTCCGGGGAGGACCCTCCACTCCACCACCCATGAGAAACCCAGTTTGCCTTCTTTTTGAGCTCAGCTCGATGATTCTGGGGAAATTCTGAGACGTGGCAGCTTCCTCGGCAGCAGCGGAAAGACACAGGAGACGCCCGCGTGTTAATAACACCGTGAGCAGGGAACAGCCAAGACTTAGGACATTCCTGAGTGTGTGTTGAGACTTTATTTACACGATAAGCTAAGAGGAGGGCCAACCACCAGACCACCGCGTCCTACTTGCGTGGTCCTGGGCCCCACAGCCAGGCCTAAAGAGCAAGTGCTCCTTTCGGGGGCTGGTACCCACCCCAGCACCTTCGCACCTTCTCCGCCCCTTTATCTACAACCAGGCGAAACGCTTTCAAATCGACTCACATCTTTCTTCCCAACACCATGTGCATAAAAGAGCCTGTCCACTCCAGGACGGGGACACGTCTGTCCCCTCCATCCAGCCCCGCCACTGGATTCAGACTTCACGCCCCGGACCTGGTCCTTTTCTGGCTGGCACGTGCCTCCATAAACACTCTTTCAGGAAAGCTTTTGGTCGTTAAAGTGTGTGACAACCTCAGCATTTCTCGTCTGTAAGTGCACCTGCTCCCTGGTCTCCTCTGACCAGCCTGCCTGAGTGAGCTCTTCCACAAGTGCTGGGGTTGAAGCTTTATGGAGGATGGCTGATGTGAAAAACAAAAAACTGGGCATCTGTAATATGAACCCCTCGATGAGTTTTGAGCAAGTGCTCATTTTTATATGCGTGTGAGTCATAGCTTTACCCCTTTTTGAAAATTATCATTAACGTATTTCACATAACTAGCCACTTGCTGTATTTATTTAATGCCGCACACAAGACAGCCTGGAAATGATGCCCTTTTGAAAAGTCATCAGACAATCTGATTCTCTTCCCCTGACAGGCAACTTGGGCAAAATTTTGCCTGGCTTCCCACGGGATTTGGTTTCTTTAATATAGATTAATTTTTCAAAAATATGTCTCAACACTGGTCATTCTGGGTCAGTTTCCCTGAGTATGGGATGTGTCTTTTCAATATATGCATTTCAGCCCTGCCTGGTGCGGCTCAGTGGACTGAGTGCTGGACTGCCAACCAAAGGGTCATCGGTTCGATTCCCAGTCGGGGCACCTGCCTGAGTTTCAGACCAAGTCCCCAGTAGGGGCATGTGAGAGGCAACCACACATTGATGCTTCTCTCCCTCTCTTCCTCCCCTCCTTCCCCTCTCCCTAAACTAAAAAATAAATAAAGTCTTAAAATACGTGTATATATACATTTCAAATCTCTGTATGCCAGGTGAGTTGTCTTGGATTTCATTTTTTAGTGCTTTCTTACCTGGTTCTTCCAGGAAATCCAATTATACATATGTTGGCTCCTTCTCTTTCTTTCTTTTTTAAACACCTTGACTGAGATGTAATTTATGCATGAGACATAATGTAACAGGGTGCAGCCAAGAAGGAGCCCCAAATAGGGATTTGAAACGGGGTCCACAAGAGCTTGGAGATAATTGCCTCCACTCTATAGGGCTGCACCTGCCGGGAACGCTGGCAGCTGTGGCCAGTTGCAGGAGGAGCTGGAAATGAGGCTGCAGAAGACCGGCGCTGGGATTTAAACGAGGCGCGGCAGCCATTGGGCATCTCTCTTTCGGGGACCATGTGTCTGTTTAGGTCCACGTGGCTTGGGTGAGAGCCAGGACCACGAGGCTTCGGAAGTGCTCCCTTTTGCCACGTGGAGGGTGCCGGGAGGACTGTGTGCATTTGTGGAGAACTTTAGTTTGTATTATTTCAAATAAATAATAAATTTCTTTCCTTTTCACTGGTCTCTGGTATAAGAGATGTCTTCCCTCGGGCAGCAGGCAAAATGAACCCAGTAGGTGGGGTGGAACTCCTGGAGAAAAAGAGGGTCTTTTGTATCATTCGGCCCCCCCGGTCTGTAACAGTAAGTATGAAATTCACTTATTTCAAATACACAGGTCGACATTTTTTAGCACATTTAGAAAGTCGCACGACCAAGCTATCGCCATAATCTGATCTAAAAACATTTGTGTCTCCCCGAAAAGAAACCTCGCCTCTCTCAGCAGGCCCAGCCCTGGCAGCCGCTCCCCTTTCTGTGCCCAGGGGTTGCCCCGCTTGGGACGTCTTCGTCCGTGGGATGGAGGGCGCGACCTCCCGTGCCCTGTGTCTTGGCTCATTTGCGATGCGGTCCCTGTCGACACTTCCTTCCTCTTCACGGCCGAGTGCGGTTCCACTGCGTGAACACGCCACATCCTGTCTGCCGGCTGGCGGCCGCCTGGGCCGTTTCCACGTCCTGCCGGTTGTGAGCCACGCTGCCGGCGGCGAGGCACCGGCTCCGGTGTGGGCGTCGTTCCAGTGCACGTTGGCACCAACCTGGGGGTGCAAACCCCTCGGAGGGAACCTCCGTTCAACTTTGGGGAAACTGCCAGGCAGTTTGCCACGGTGGCTGCCACGTCCCCACCAGCCTGTGCAAGGGTCCCACCTTCTCCACACCTCACGGTGCTCCGGCACCGTCCTTCACCAACGCCCCCACCAGGGCGAGGGCCGGGTGGGGGGGGTCTCCTTGCAGCTTCGACTTGCAGTCTCCGTGTGCTTAGCGGCTGTTCCTGTGAAGTCCTTTGCTTGTTTTGCACGTTTGCTCTGAAATTTTTTTCACAGGGTTCATCATTTCTCTTCATCTTTCTCAAAACATCTTCTTTTGTGTTTATAACATGCTTGGGTTCTCTCTGCTTTAGTCTTTTTTTGTAATATTTTATTCATGTATTTTTAGAGAGAGGGGAAAGGAGGGAGAGAAACATCAATGTGTGGTTGCCTCTCACGTGCCCCCCCTGCCCCCGCAGGGGACCTGGCTGCGAATCAAACCGGCAATCCTTTGGTTCACAGGCTGGCACTCAATCCGCTGAGCCACACCTGCCAGGACTCTGATTTAATCTTAAATTCTGAACTAATTTTTGTTTTATTTGGAATTCTCTCTGTTCCATCACCTCCTGAGTTTTTCTGATTCAGATTTATTTATTTTTTATCAGTGTCTTTCTGTCTTAACGCTTGTTTTGGAGTATTAGGTTGTATTTCCATCTGCATGACAGGGACCCTCCGAGATGGCTCATTGGTCCTGGGCCCCCAGTGACCCCACTCATGGGTAGTCCCCACCCTTTAAAATCAGGAGGACGGGTGTGACCAGCAGCACAGTGACATCGTCAACCTCTGAGACTAGGTCATAAGAGGTCCTGGAGCCTCCCCTTGTTTTCTTAGGCGCGGCCTTGGGGACAACCCGGCAGTGGGATGAGGAGGCCCCCACAGGGGCCCAGCCTGTCCACCCGAGTCGGTCCCTTGGAGGCAGCACCTGGAGCCCCAACCGAGTCCCTCGATGGCAGCTACCCAGGCGCACATCAGGCCGGAGGAAGCCCAGCAGCCCTCCCAAGGCTCCGCCCCGACCCGCCAGCCCACGGAGACCACGCGGTGAGTGATCACTGGGTTGGAGGCCGTTTCAACCCAGCAGCTCGGTGCAGAACCCACGGTGGACGGGCGGGTGGGTTGGTGGGCGTGTCCCGCGCTGCAGGACGCCCGGCCGCTCCTGGCGCATCCCCACACAGATCTGGCCACAGGACGCTTCCGTTGCTCCTTTTGCTTAAAAGCCGTCTCCTGCACTTGGCGGGGGCCGTGAGGGGGTGTCTCCACTGCTTCTCCAGCTTCCGCTCTGTGGACAGTGTTCCCCAGGCCCGCTCCTTGGTCTGGGCCAGTTTCTTCCACGTCCCTGGCGCCCCAGGTTGGTGTGTCCCGGCACCGGCTTCCCCGGCGCCTCGGCTGGCCGACCCTGGGGGCTCCAGGGCCTCCCGGCCGCGGACCCTGACTTCCAGGACCTTCTTGCTGCCCCTGTGGGAGTGCTCAGGCCGGCCGGATGCCCCAGCTGCTTCCCTGCTCCGGGGTCCCAGGTCTGCAGGTGGCCGGGGGTGTCCTCCTCCACCAGCGGAGGGCCCTGTGTACACTCTCCTGCTGCCACAGGTGGCTGGCCAGTTGGGCGTGGCTGTCCTGGTGGCCTGTGTGTTTGTGGGGGGGTTGGGGAGACTCGGTCCCGTGCCACTCCTGCCAAAGCCTTCCCGAATCCAGGTTGTCACAGAGTTTTAATGGCTCAGAGCCCAAATCACCTTGTGCCCAGACCTGGGAGCCAGGAATTCAGCTGCCTGGTAATAGACTGCTGTTTTGGGGGCCTTAGGGAGCAGGCCACTCACAGACCTGCTTCCACTCACAGACCTGCTTCTCAGGAAGCAGCTTCCGACGGCATTAAATAAAACCCAGCGAATCACGAAGGAGACGGGTCGTATCTACAACATGCGCTTCCCCAAGAAATAAGTCTGGTTTGCTGTGATAAGCGAGCTCTCCTATCCCTGGGTTCACAGCCGCAGGGCCAGCGGCCCCAGGATGATGGGGGTGGGGCATTCGAAGGGTTTCCTCCTGGGCCTGGCCTTCACGGTGGGCACCGCGGTTAGCAGGGCCCCGCGAGGATAAAGGTGTGGCTCGTCCAAGGTCACAGACGCCCCGAATTCCGTGCTCAGTCGGTCCCAGCTGCACAGCCAGGTGGGGTTCACGCGAGGGCGACCGGGTATTCCCGGGGCCTCTGTGGTGCTGGGGACGTCCCTTCCCTTCGGCTCCTCGCCACTGAGTGACGACGAGTGGACAGGACACAGACTTTCCGTCCGAAGCGTTTCTCTCCCGAGACCCCCAGGGTCCTGCCTCCTCTGCTGTGTGGACACCGGGACGGCCCGGCTGTTCTTCCTTCGCAGGAATCCTCTCTCTTCTTGGAAGCTTTTAGAATTTTAGAACTTTTAGGATTTTTGTAACATTCGAGGACAAAAATACATCTGGCTGTCTTTGCTCCTCTCGTTGGCAGCTTCTGAGCCCCGCGAGCTCTTCCGACATCAATCTGGTGACAAGCAAACCACGCTGAGCCGAGGGGCGGGGGGGTGCAGGAGAGGTGGAGGGGAGCCAGCGGAGACTGACCACCACCCCAGGGGCGGCTCGGAACTCGAGTGAACTTCCCCGTGGCTATGACCTCGGTGATCTAAAGACAACAATAGCCAGGAACCTACTACCCCGGGGCCCCTGGGACAGTAGAAGTTAAATGAGGCCAGAGGGTGGCCCAACCCTGCTAGGGCTCTTGGCCTAGGAGAAGAGGAAGAAATACCAGAGTGTCGCCCCCGCCCCCGCCACTGGATGACAGCGCAGAAAGGGACGAGGACATCGGTGGGGGGGTCCTCACCAGACCCTCCCCAGGGGGCACCTCCATCTCCAGCTGCCAGCCTCCAAACTACAAGAAGCGAGGGTCTGTTTTTTAAGCCTCACAGCCTCTGCCACCTTGTCACACGGCCCCTGCTGACCTGACCAAGGCGACAGCCCTGAGGCCAGCCAAGGGCCCTGCACCCCTAGCTGCTGCCTCTGACCTGGGACCAAGCTCCTCCCGGCCCTGCAGTGAAAGGGCCGCCACCGCCCCTGAGGCTCGTTGGAGGTGCCACCCCAGGGCCACAGAGGCCCCAGCTGGGTCCTGAGAGCCGCTGACACTCAGCCGGCAGCTTGGAAAGAAAAGCCTTGTGTCCTGGTGCCCCGCCCACCCCAGGAATTCAACCCATTCTTTCTCCCACCCCCACTGCAGAGCAGATGACGTCCAGGGTACAAAGGCCTTTTGTCCCTCTGGCCAGGTGACCTCGAGTTGACATGGGAGCTGGAGAAACACAGCCTAAGCAGCAGAGTGGCCACAGCAGCTCCTTTGCTGTCCCCTGCCCCCGGTGCAGAGTCCCCCACTCTCCCCCAGGCCCAGTGGAGGGCACCTGGAGAAGAGAGAGGGCCTGCTGCGCCAACGCCCACCCGGCTGCAGGGCCCTGTGGTGAGAATGACCTTGACACCCCCTCCTCTGAGAACCCAGGCTGCAGACACTGCTCCCTGACCCTTAGTTACCCACAATGCACTGCAGACCCAGAGGGGCACCAGGGAGCCTTCTGATGTGGTGGGAACGTCCCGGGTCTTGTCAGGGTGTGTACGGATGGAGGGATGGTGGACGGTGGATGGATGGTGGATGGACGTTGGGTTCTGTAAAGGTTTTCACACTAAGTGGCCTTAAGTGTCCCATGACAGAGCCCGAGGGGGGGCAAATGTGGTGCTGGCTGTGGGGAAGACCTGCCTTTGGCCCCCTCACCATCTCTGTGCGGTAGGTACCTGTCAACAGGAACAGTCGGTTGGGCCCCAGACCAGCGCAGCCCCGCTGGGCCCGGGCTCTGAGCCCCTGAGCCGGGAAGGAAGGGGGTGAGAGGACTCGGCGGAAGGCCCCCAAGCCCTGCCAGGGTCTCTGCCTTCACAGGAAGGGGGCCTCCGATCCCAGCTCCGGGGAGCTGCTCCCAGAGAGCCGGCCACACCCAGGCTGAGCCCAAGTTCGCCGAGTCTCCCTTCAGAGGCCTCTGCGGACACACCTGTGCTGCCTGGGCGTCGGGAGCAATGGGGCTCACGCCTCGCCTGCCAGGCCCACCTCCACCTGCAGGAAAGGGGCTGCTCGCTGTCCGCAGGCCGCCTGCAGACATCCAGGCACCGGCCCCGTGCCCCTCTCAGGGAGGACTGCCCGCCTCGCTAAACCAAGGCTCCTCTCCCAGCACCTTGCCCTCCTGGTGCTCCTGCTACAGGGATGGTCAGAGATGGGGGGCACCTGACTGTCCACAGGCATCTGTCCCCAGGACTCTTCTGGGGTGTGGGGCCTCTCACCGTGAGGGTCACCATCCTCTGAGGGCCCCCAGGCCCACGTGGGGGCAGAACCAGGCTGGATGACCCAGCCCCTCGCCCGCCCTGTGACTCGGTCGGTCAGTTCCTCTTCCCCTCTGGCCTCCTCCACGTGGGCGCCCGACTGTCGCAGCCACAAGGCTCCGTCCTGTCCCTGGATGAGATCCACACCCAGGCTCCCGGCTTCCCCTCACCAGGACGGCACCCAGCCCCGCAGGCACCTCCACCACTGACTTCCTGCTGACCTTGACCCACAGCAGGGGCAGCACAGGGTCGCCCTGCCAGTCCCGCTGTAGACAGGAAGCCGGGAGCCCAGGGGGCAAACAACACACCCAGGAAAGGCACCCCCTCGCCTGCTCGAGGGGGCTCCAGGAGGGCCTGCAGCTCGGCTCAGCTGTCAGCCCTGGGAGGGCTTCCATCCGGACAGAAGGTCCCGCCACCGAGACGCGCCCAGCCTCCCTGGTGTGGGGTGCACTGAGGGAGCCGCAGGGTGAGGCCCGACCACGGGGGGGGGGCAACTGGGGTTCGGGGCCTTGGTCGCCCCTCCGCACACCACACAGAGGGGACCTGCCACAGTCCCAGGGGCTGGGAAGTGCAGCCTCGGGGCGGCCCCAGCGGAGAGGGCACTCTGTGCCCACCTGCCCACGGAGGGGGAGGGTCTGGAACACTGGCCAGACCCCCTGCAGGGCCACCCCACGGCTCCAGGGCCCACAGGGGCGTGGGAATAGGAAGCTCCGGCTGCCCACAGGGCTCTGAGCCGAGGTTCCCCGGGCCCCGGGGGACAGGAGACATCGGGCCACTGCCACACATGATGGGGGAGCAGGGGCTTGGGAGAGGGCTTCAGGGCAGCACCATAGGTGCGGGGCCCCTGAACTTGGGCAGTGTCCCCAGAAACCTCTGAAGAGGAGCCCTGGTGCGGCCTGGCTTCGCTGTGCAGCATGGACACCCCCATGACTTGTGGGGTCCCCTCTGAGCGAAGACACCCCACCCCCAACCCGGTCAGCCCAGGGGCAGGCAGCCCTGGAGGCCCCGCCCCCTGCAGCCCTGCCCTCTGCCCTCCCCCATCTCCTTCCCCTCCCCCATCTCCTTCCCCTCCCCCTCCTCCTCCTCTTCTTCCCAAGGAGACAGACACTGGAAACAGCCTCCTTCGCTTTTCTGGAGGGTGACTCAGCCAGCAGCTGCCTCTGCAGCCCTGCACAGCAGGCTGCGGCTTGCCCGCCCCTCCCAGCAGGGCTCAGGGGCTCCCCAGGGCCTGATACCCCACCCAGGGAATGCCAGCTGGCCACACCTCTGCATGGGCCCCACACCCTGGCCTGTCCCCCAGCCCGGGCTGGCCCCTCCCCCGAGACCCCTCGGAGGAGGCCTCACGTCTTGCCCACCCCTGCCACCGGCACCCACGGGAGAAGCAGGGAGGCCAGGTGTCCAGGGTGTCCTCGGGGGGTCAGGGAGGTGGGCAGTGTAGGACCAGGGGCTTTGTGACTGGCTGAGCCCTGGTTCTCAGGGACACTGCCCTGGCCCAGGGGCGGGCTGAGTGCAGGGGTGGGGACACCTGGGAGGGAGTCCTGAGAGAGAAGTTTCCAGAAGCAGACAGCCCTGCAGCGGGACCCAGGCAGACCGGCCTCCTCCCGGGAGAACGTGCCTGAGTCCCAGCAGACGACTGGACCCAGGGACCCTGGGTCACCAACTCCACCGTTTCCCATCAGTGGGGGTCCTTGCTTCCAGCTCCCTCCTTCCCTCGATCTCACCCCCTGGGGGCCCCCAAAGACACTCTCAGCTTGGGAGGAACCCCCGCCAGCATCTCTTGGACACTCCAGCCCTCACTTCTCCCCCCACTGCCAGGCCTTGGCCACTGAGATGCCCCTGGGACGTGGGCACTGATGGAGTCCAACAAGGTCCAACACCAGCACAGGCACAGTGGGGAGGTGGGCTCCGGGGACCCCGCCTTTGTGCAATGACAGCTGCCCCCACAAGCCCGAGCTCGTCTCATCCTGAGCAGATGCCCGAGGGGCCCGGCTGCCCTGCTGGCACTGTGTCCCCCACAGCTTTTCCCACAGCCAGGCAGCCCAGGCTCCCCTTGCAGAGGCCCCCCCACACACACACACGTGTTGCACACTCACACACTGGCACACAGGCACACTCCAGGCTAGCCCGGACGGCATCTGCCTGCTCTACCCCACATCACGGCCCCGCCTGGCCCTGCACCCAAGTCTCTCCCCATGTTTAGGGCCCTTTCAGGTCCTGGGTCAGGTCCCCACCTCCACTGCGGAGCACTGAGCTTGCGGTGGGGCAGGGTGGGGTTCCCTCTGGGGCACCTGGGAGAGGCAGGGTGGGCCCTGGCAGTCCCTCACAACCCCCACCCGACGGTTGCCCCCCGGCCGGCCTTAGCTGCACTGGACCTGGAATTGCAGCGTGAACTGGGAGAGAGGTGATGCACACCTTACGTAACCGGTGCAGCTGGGGTCAGAGTTCAGTGGGGCGGAGCGGAGGGCGGAGATCCTTCCAGGGCTGTAGGGCAGGGAGGGGCGGGGTGGGAGGCCCCCTCCAGGCCAGCAGGGGTTGGGGAGGGGCCATCCTGCAGACCCTAGAGCCTGTTCAGAGCCTGGGGGACACCCAGCTGGCGTTCAGAGTAGACAGAAGACCCATTTTGGGGGTTTGGGTCTTTCGCTCTTTTTAACCCTCAAACCTTCCACTGCTCCCAGGAGAATAAGGCAGCTGCGAGGTCAGCAAAAGGGAGGGAAGGGGGGGGGCAGGAGGCAGAGGCCTGGCCCCGGGGGCTTGGGGACTGGGGCACCATCCTGGGCCATGAGGAGCCCCTTTCTCCCCCTCCCGCATGACCCCGCTCATGTCCTCTTCCTGAAAGCCCTGAGGTGTGGAGAAGGGTGGTGGAGAAGCTCAGGGCCCACCTCACAGGGCAGACAGAGCCGGCTTGGGCCCGCTATTGGCCTGAGCAGACCACTCGGGGGGCCAGGGCCGGGCGTGCGGGGCCACCCCCCCCAGGAGCAGCCTCCACTCATAAATGCGTCTGTGACCTGACCCTCCCCAAAATAAAACCCCCGAGACCCACAAGAGAGGCCCAGGCTGGCGCCACCTGTCTGAGCCTCACAGTGGCCGCCAAACCCAGCGAGGAATCCCAGAGGCGAGGACACTGCCCAGCGGGTCCGATTCTTCAGGCTGGATGCCCTCTTCCTCTCCTGCCTGCTCCCTCCCCTTCGCCTGCCCCAGGAGGGGCGAGGGGAGCCCCCTCCAAGCCCTCAGGAGCCCATGAGGGTTTTGTCTGGCTGGCCCGTCCCCCCTTGCCCCCGGGCCCCCCCACATTCCTGGAACCAGGGCTGAGGGCCCAGTAGTTTCTTGCCTCTTGAGCTGCAGAAACTTCTGTTGGTGCAAAGATGAGTCAGTCGGCCCTGAAGCACAGAGCAGTCCTGTCTGAACTGCCCTCTGTCCACCCCCCCTCGCTGCTGTGACGGACCCAAGCAGGAAACCACTCATTCCTCTGGAGCTTCACTGGGCTCCTGGGGCCACAGGGGGAAGCTGGGAGGGGAGGCACAGCCCAGGCCCCTCAGCCCAGCCTGGCTCCTGCCTGCTCTGCAGGCGGCATCACTGGGCACGGCCCGGGCACTGCCCACAGGACGATGGGTCCATGGGTGCGGCCACTGGGGAGGCTCCCGAGGGGGGTCAGGCCACCAGCAGCCTCCGCACCGCAACTTCCCTGGCTGGGCAGGCCGTGCCACCCACGGGGAGGCCTCGGCCAGACCTGCCTGCGAAGGAGTGCACAGCCGTGTGCCCCAGGACAGCTGCAGTGAGGGCACCGGGTCTCGCCAGCCCGGGGCGCAGCAGTGACGGTTTAGAGTGCGGCCACCACACTGAATAGCGGGCACTGAGTCCCCTGTGGAGGCCACACTAGCCCCGGCCCCCGGGAAGCCCACCTGGCCAGTCTGCTGGGGGGACGGTGGCACAGCCCCACCTCCACACACGCAGGACACCGAGAACACATCATGGCGCCACTTCAAACAAAATCCCCAACAAAAATTCAAAAAATGTAAAAAATATGGCACCAACTAGTCCAGGAGGGGACCCGCCTGTCCTGAGAGACGGACATGTCGAGGTTGCTGGACAGTCACCGAAGGCTCAGTCTCTGCAGCTTCACACACGTCCCCAGGTGATGGCCGAGCAAGGGACTGATCTTGGGACTACAGAGACCTTGTGACCGGTCCCCAGACACAGGCTCTGCAACGCTGAGCCCCGCCAACCTTGTGCCCTGGCCAGAACACAGAGCCCGGCACCCAGGACCTCGCTGGAGTTCAAACGGAGATGTGCCGGGAAGCACTCGTGGAAGCTGCCACGAGGGTGGACACGGTCACAGCGGCCGAGCTGCAGGAAGCCACACAACAAGGGGCGGGCGGGGCAAGGGTGATGGCAGGGGGGACCGGGCAGGCATGCCCCGCACCACCGCGCACCACCACCGCTCACCATCAGCAAGCAGAGGCGGAACGGGGACCCCCGTACCACCTCTGCTCAGGCAGGGCTGTGTCCCGTGCAAGGGAGTGTTCGCCCGTGTAAGGGAGTGTCCTGTGTAAGAGTGTGTTCCGTGCTCGTCGAGTGTGTCTATTTGTTTTTCCAGGATGAGCCGTTGAAAAGCTTGTCAACTCAGTCCCCATAGGGCTGACCGGGGGGTGGGTGGTCCAGTGGGTGGTGGGTGGGCGTGTTTTCACCAGCTTCATTCTGCAGCAGCATCAGAGGGTGTCTCAGGGGCACCCCTGCAGGATATAAAAGGTAAAATGTTTTAAAAGGAAAAAGGTAAGAAGCCTTCCGGGGGCTGAGCTGACAACTGAAATGAAACCCAAGGCCAGGCTGCTGCTCGCGGTCCTGGGTGGGCCTCCGCTCCCCTCTCAGCCAGGTGGTTGGGCTGCACACCCCCGCCCCAGCGCCGTGCTTGGGGGGACGCTTCCCCCTGAGAGACGCCCGCGCTGCCCACCCGGCCCAGCCTCCGCGTGTGTGCCTCAGGTGGCCGCGCGGCGCTGCCCAGCTCCTCCGGGTTCTGTGCAGGTGGGCCTCCTGCAAGGCGCCCTCCCAGGTGGAAGCCTGGGCTGGGGCCCCTGTCCTGGAGCCCACTCGCCCTGGACAGACGCCGGCCCTGGGGTGCAGGCCTCCCTCCAGCCTCCTTCTCCCCACCCAGCCTGTCTCTGGGTGAGGCCTCGGGTTCTGCCTGTGCCCCAGGCCCAGGTGCGTGAGATCGAGGGTCAGAGGCCAGGACGCCCCACCCAGCTTGACTGCTCTCCAGCCCCACCATCCTCCCAGCCCGGGCCTGGAAGTCACTCCACTTCCTCTCCTACATCCCTCAGGCGACTGGATCAACAAGCACACCTACTGACCACAGCCGGCAGCCAGAGGCCAGCCAGGCATGGGATGAGTCAGCAGGCCTGCCTCCCACCCCCACTTCCTGGCGCTGTCAGAATAGGAATCCAGGGGAGCATGGAGAGGCCTGAAACCCAGCAGGGGGTGCGGGGTGCAGAAGAAAGGCTTCTCTGCGGAGGCAGGACCCCTGGGGGCCTTCCTACAGCTGCTGCCCCCCACCCCCCACCCCCCCAGGGCTCGGCTCACTCTAGGAACTGGGAGTCCGGTCCAGAAGCAGCTGCCACAGGCACGTGTCCCCAGGCTGGAGGGCATCCAGCAGGCAGCAAGCACCCTCCTCGGCCAGCTCTCCCAGGCATGCCCCGCACTTAGGGGCCCTCGTTCAGCGCTGGACAGTAGCCAGAAGCAGCTCAAGGAGACTTCCCGTCCTGAGGGTGGACAGTCCCAGGTCTTGTCCCCACCCACCAAAGGGGCACCCCAAGCACCCAGAGGGCATGCGGTTGGCCCCAGGGCAGAAGCTGGGGCAAGGCTGGACGCCACCAGGACTCCAGGCTGAAGTCACTGCATCCAGGGCCTTCCCTGAGCGCCAGCCCCTGCCTCCCAGCCCCACACAGGGGCATCCGCCTGCCTCCCACGCCCTCTGCCCGCACATCAGGTCTCCGGGAGCCTTGTCCGGACGGGACAGCCAGTGCTGACCGACACTGTACCCGCCTTCGCTCACCTCCCCTAGTTACGACCTCCAGAGGCGCTAGTCGTTCCTTCCCAGGTGGGGACATTGAGGCTGGGCAGTTCCCAACCTGTTGGGGCCCAGGTCACACCCCAAGAGTGCTAGAGTGGACGCCCCGGCAGGCTTGGGTCTCCACGACAGATGGAGACCGCAGAGCCGCCTCGTGGGCCCGGGTCTGCTGGGTGAGAGAACAAGGCCACGGCACTCCCGGCTGCTGGGGGCAGGGCAGCTGCCCCAGGCCTCCTGCCTGCCCCGCCCTGTGGAGTCCATGGCCGTCAGATCTCGGGGACCCCACCGCGGCCCGTGGCAGACGGCGGGGGTGCTGCGCGCGTTGACCTGGTCGATGGGGAACCTCTCCACCTTAAGAGCCCGAAGAGAAAGCTCAGCCGCTGGCCCGCTGAGCAGGGGTCCCACCGCAAGGCGGGGCAGCGAGAGCCTCGCCGCCCCCGGGGGTGGGCTGGGGAGGATGCGAAGGGAGGGCACGGCGGAGGCCAAGACGCGAGGTGCACAGTACGGTCCGAGGCGGGCGGAGCGCCCCCTGCCCCCGGGGGAGCCCGGCTGGCAGCGGGGAAGGGGCGGGCCCCCGAGGGAGGCCGTCCGGGTATTTATAAACGTGGGAGATCCCCCGAAAGAGCCCGGCGGGCCGGGCCCGGCGGGCGGAGCCTCCTGGGCGCCCCGCTCCGCCCCCGGCCCGCGCCAGCCCCGCACGTGGTCCGGCGGGCGGGGCGGGGCGGTGCCTGCTCTTCCTCTCGCGCCACGCCCGAGCCGGAGCCCGCGTCGGAGCCCTGCACGTCCCGCCGTGGGCTGGCCGTCCGCCCGCAGCCCGGGGCCCGCTCGGACTGAGCCCCGGCCGCCGCCCCCGCCCGGTGAGTAGGCGCCTCTGGGCCCTTCAGGGGCCGCGGGGAAACAGCTCGCGCGAGGGGAGCCGCGTGGTGGCGGGGGCGACCACAGGGCTCCCCCGGCGCCTGCAGCCCGCGCCCACCCGGGGCTGCCACCCCGACGCGGACACGCCGCCCGAATGGGCGCAGCCCGTGGGTGCTGGGGGGTCGAGCGAGGGTCGGCCGGGAGCTCGGTTGGCAGCACGATTTCCCCGCCTGGCGGCTGCCACATCCTGACCATGAATCAGCCCCAGTTGGGAAAATAAACTTCAACTTCGTGCCGAACGCCGGGGCAGAGAGCCGGGCGCTGCTCTCCGTCCCTCCCGGTGGGGCTGCTGGGCGGGTGACTGGCTGGCCCTTGCTCCCAAGTCTCACCGTTGGACCGCCTTTCTGAGCAGTGACGCCTGGGCGACCAAGTGGGCCTCCGCCAGCCCCCAGGTGCTCCGCCTCCTCCTCTCCAGAGGTCGACACTCCCACCCCGCGGGGGGGGGGGGGTCGTTCCTTCCAGCCCCTCCCCCTGCTCCCTCTGGCAGTGGACCTGGCCAGGCACTGGGCTCTGCGGGCCGTTTCCCCACCTGCACTCCGAGAGGTGGGCACCGTGGCCCGGACTTGGACTTCTTCCCCGCCTTCCTGCAGTGGAGGAGGCAGGGGCTGGGAGCCCACGTCCCAAACCGCCCCGCAGTGCCACCCCGGCTGGGGGGCCTTTGGGAGTGGGGGCTGCATCCCGGGTGGATTCCGTCTGCTCCGAGGCCGCACACCGCCCCCGCCCCCACCAGGTCAGCGGTGGGCCCGGGAGGCGCCCCTCCATCATCTGTTCCCTAAAAGTCTCCCAGTGGACGGGAAGGGGCCGTGCTGGGGGCCTGGGCTGCGGGGGCAGGTGGGGCTGCCTCCTGTGACCACCCAGCCCACCTGCCCCTGCTGCTCCCTCAGAGCAGAACGGGCCCCCCTCTGAGGAGGCGCTGATGGGCTGTCAGAGCTAATTGTGCGCATCTCACATTTGGGAACCTGGAAGTTCCTGCCTTAAATAGACTGCGCCCCCCCCCCCCCCGCCGTCCCCGGGAGCACTTGTTCTCCAGGACGAAACAGTTAGCAGTTCCAAAAGGTGCAGGAGGGGTGGCAGCGTGGTGCAGCCCGCCTGGTGTGAGCCTCCCGTGGGCCGGGGACCCAGTCAGGACCCGGACGGGGGTGTTCTCGGAGGCAAACTCAAGCCCCTGGCTTTTGATGGTGCCCAGGGGAGGATTTGGGGTACACCCCCGCAGCCCAGCCCGACTTCGCTGCCTGGCCCCTTCCTGCGTGCGCTCTTGCACATAGTAGGTGTCTAATACTTGCATGGCTCAAGGCTCACTGGACACAGTAGGTTGGGGAAGACAGCCCATCTCTGTATCGGGACCATGGTTGGAAGTGTCTGAGAGACACAGGCCAGGGGGGCTAGGAGGCTGGGACAGGCACCTGGGGACCCAGATGTCCGAGGTGAACCGGCTGGTTTTGGCCCACTCTGAGAGAGTTCATGGGAGGGGGTGAGCTCCCGTCGCTGCAGCGCGGGCACGCGGACCACCGTGGGGAGGGGAGCCTGTCTTCTGACAGCTGCAGTGACACAGGAGCCACTGGGGCCGGTGCCCTGGGCAGGGTCCCTGCTGAGCCGGCGAGGGAGGGAGCGGAGGGATGAGTGGAAAGGACCAGCCGGCTCCCACCCTCACGGCCACCTCCTGAGGGTCGAGCTGGTCATTCCCACGTTCCACAAAAGGGAGAGTGAAGGTCTGGGTGGCAGGCATTTACAAAGCCCCCACTGTGTGCGTCAGCCTGGGCGCAGGGCCAGAGGCAGGTGTGCAGCGCACTGGGCACCTGGAGGCGGCTCCCAGGGCCCACGAGCGGGCAGGCCGTGCCCCTGCCCCCGTCACCAGGGCAGCGTGCCCTCCGAAGCCCAAGTGGAAGGAGGGCTGGGGAGGGTGGACTGAGGGCCCAGCCCGCAGGGAAGCAGAGCATGGCCGGCGCCTCTGGGGGCCCGGGCGGACCGTGGCCAGTGGGTGGAGGCCAGCTGGAGAGCCTGCCTCGGCAGGTGGCAGCAGGCCCCTTTTCCCATTTCTCAGTTGGTGACTCTGAGGCCTCACATCAAAGACAGTGTGGAGGCTGACCAAGCGCCAGGTGTCCCGTTCCAGCCACACAGCCCTGGTGGAGGTGTCCCTGCGGGACCTTGGAGCCTGCACTCGGCCGAGCCCCAGCCCCTCCTGTGCCCACAGTGCACCGCCCCCGCCCCGGAAGTGTGCATACACAGAGGCCCAGCGACCCAGCCTGTAGGGCAGGGCTCGAACTTGTCCCCGGCCAAGTGCTGGTGCACCTGGCGAGCTGTGGGAGAGTGCTGAAGTCTCCCGGCCTGTGCCCGGCCCCCGAGCCCCCAGGATGTGGCCTCCGTGTGCAACCTGCCTCCCCCGCCATCCCTGTCCCCAGTCCCATTTCTGCTCCAAGTGCAGCTCGGCTGCCGCCCGCACACGGCAGCAGGGAGGCAGACATCTGCTCTTCACCCACCCCCGAGGTTGGGGGGGCTGCCTCCCCACGTGCACGGTGCTGAGTGGCCTGAGAAGGGAGCCCCCTCGGAGGGCACCCTGCTAGGCTGCCCCCACCCAGGGTGGGGGAAGGGCAGCTGGGCCAGATGGTGGCATTGGGGGCAGAGGAGGGGGAGGACAGCCAGGACGGAGGTCCCCTTTGAGGGGCTGTGCGGAGCAGCCTGGGAGGGGCCTTGCTAGCCCTGGTTCCCTGGGGAAGAACATCGTGCCCATTTCACAGGTGAGAAGAGTGAACCCGGAAGGCGCCCAGCAGGGATGCTGCCGGGAATGCCGAGGGTCTCGCTTGCCTGGTTGGGCTGGGCTCCTGGCACCACGTCCCAGCCTCATGTGGACCCAGCAGCCTGGGGGTTGGGGGCGGCATTGACACTCTCGTCCCCATTTGAGGATGGAACCAGGGCCTGCAGAGCCTCCTGGTCTCACCCCAAGCCTGAGCTGTCCCCTGCCTGCCCCTCCCCAGCCACCACAGCCCCTGGCAGTGCTGGGTTGTGTGGGCTGCAGCCCCTCCTCCACCCTCCATCTGCTGCTTTGTGTGCTGTGCTCTGGGGGCAGACAGCCCGGAGCTGGGACACAGGGCAGGGCTGGGGGCAGGGATGCCACCCCAGTACCCTGCGGCCCAGAGGTGCACACACGCCAGAGCCAGTCTGCAGCCCATCCCTTCTTCCTGGGCACTGGGCGTTCTCCCTGGGGGCAGGAGAGGCCTTTTCTGAGGGTCAGAGGGGGACCTGGGAGGGGCACAGGGCCTGCTGGAGAGAGGTCTTGGAGCAGGAACCCCGGCGGTGGGCACATCCTTCCTGGGCCTTGGACCCTGCAGGTAGAGGCAGCTGAGGCTGGTTCGAGCGCTGCCCACCTTGGGCCCACCAGGTCCCTCAGCCTGTCCTCCCTGCCCCGCCCCCAGCCCAGGTCTGTACACATCACTCCCTCCAGTGTCCAGTGTGCGAACTGACTCAACCACTGGAGATGTAGGGTGGGGTGGGGGATGCACTGTCTGTCACCTCTGGCCCCCGTGCCACTCCCCCAGTGCAGACTCTCAGCCTCGGCCGTGCCCTGAGTGTCCAGGTGGCCAGGCCCCCACCCTGGGAGCCAGTCATTGGCCCCGCTCTGTGCAGCCTGGGAGGCTGAGTCCCTTGGGTGACCACGAGAGGCAAGGGCAGCGGATCCCTGCCAGCGCTCAGCGCAGGTGGAAGTGAAAGCCTGGCTTCCTGGCGAGGGTGCTCCACCCTTCCTGTCCCCTGGCTGCGCTGGGCCTACCCCCGGGGGACGGGCCCTCCAGGCCTCGGCAGCCTGTTCCCAGAAAACCCAGCGCCCAGCTTAGGGCTGCGCCGGGGCGGGACCCCACGCCAGGCAGCACTGCCCACCCCGTGACAGGCATTTCCTGTTTGCTCAAGTCCTCTGCCCACCCTCTCTGAGCCTTTCTTGGCTTTGAGCCGGAGAGACCCAGCCCAGACCCCTGTCCCTCCCTCCCTCCCGCCCCCCAGGGGTCTGCCCTCCACTCTCCAGTGCCTTAAGCTGGGGCGGCCACTCTGGGAGGTGCTGTAGGTCCCCTTCACCCTCCCCCTGTAATTATGAAAATGACTACGTTCCCTCCAGTGCAATTTCTGTCAGTGTGTCCCGTGTGGCATGTCACGTTTCGTGCGGTCAGGGTCCTGCACAGCGCGGCGGCCCACCTGCTGCCCTGCTTCTCGCCTGTGTTTCGGTTGGGCAGTGTGCCCCGCACCCCTACCTGGGATGAGCCCACTCAGGTGACCCACTCGGGCTGGGGAGGCCCCTCCAGGGCTGGTGGCCTGGAGGGGAAGGCGAGGCAGATGCCGGGGGCTCAGAAGGAGCCAAGGTTGACAGACGGGTCACGGCAGGACGGTCTCAGCCCAGGGGCCTCGGCTGCCCCGAGCATGAGGGACTTAGCTGGTAGGAACACCACCAGGGGCTGCCAGGCAGTGGGAAAGTGTGGGTTCCTGGAGCAGCTAAAAATACAGCGTGGCGGCCCTGCCTCCCATCCCGGAATCCCGCTCCTACCTACTCACCCCCCCCCCCCGGGGAAGACAGGCTCGCTCTGCATGCACCCCCGCTGGCTCAGGGCCCAGAAGCACCCAGTCCCCGTGCCGATGCTGGCTGAGTCACCCGGCGGACCCTGGGAGCCCTAGCCGCTGGCCCTGCTCCGCCTGCCTCAGCCTGGGCCACCGGCCGCCCCAGGCTCAGCGAATGCAAATTCCTGCGCAGGCCCCGCCCCTCGGCTGGGGAGCTGCAGGACAGGGGTCACATTCCTGTGCCTGGGGTCGCTCCACCCGGGTGTGGCTGAGCCTGAGAAGGTCCCGGTGCCCCTCCCGGTCTTGGCTCCAGGCCTCGCTGGGAGGTAGCCACAGCCTGTGGGCAGCGCCAGTCAGCAGGGCAAGGAGGGTGGTAGGCAGTGGGTCCACACACGGTATTGCCGCAGCCGAGAGGGTCAGGGGCTGGCACTCGGCACCCACCGGGCCCAGTTACTCCGTGGAGGAAGCTGCTGCCCCCCTCAGAGACACCAGCAGTCACTTCCTGGGGGCTCAGGCCAGGAGGCCCAGGAGGCCCAGGACGCTGCCTCGGCGCCCACGGGCTGTCAGGAAGGGTGGTCCCGCAGCCCCACTCCCGGGAGCAGCGCCCAGCAGCGCCCTCAGGAGCCAGAGGCCTGGCCGGGACCTTTCCTGCGCCGCCTTCTCAGCCCTCACTCCCTGCCGCCCAGACGGCTGGGCTGAGGCTGCTGTCGGGCTGCCCGGCCTGTGCCCAGCGGGAGATCGAGGGGACACTGCCCTTTCACCCTATGTGTGTTGATCTCACTGTGTGCGTATAATGTACATGCACATGACACGCACAGCGTACGTACACGTGATGTCATGTACGTTCACAGGTTAAGCTGTCCAGAAGAGAGGGCTGCCCTGAGGGGGGCTGGGCGGCTCCCAGGAAGTGGAGTGTCCGGGTGACTGCTCGGGCAGCCCCTTTGGCCTTCCCTGGCGGGTCCCAGGCTGGAAGGGGGAACAGAACAGGGAGGCTTCCGGGGCAGTTCCTGCGGAGGAAGGGCCGGCTTCCTGGGCAGGCCGTGGGCCGGAGTTCTGTCTTCACGTGTGGTCCGGCCCTCTTCATTTCCTGTGTGCAGCCAGTCATCCCAAAAGCCAGCGGAGCACCTCTGGGGAGACGTGCTTGGCCCCGGACCTGACACTGGGGACTCAGGGTGGGAGAAGAGCCGTCCCCACCTCAGCCACCACGTCCCCAGCTGAGCTCGTGGATCCGGCTGGACCCCCCACCCACATGGGGCCTCAGCCAGCAGGGCCTGGCCAGCATAGGACCCTTGTGGACAGATAGGATCGGTCACCTCCCATACCACAGACCAAAGGGCTCGGTGAACAGGGTCTGGGAACCGAGCCTGTGGCCCTGGGGACAGGGCACTGGACAGGCCTAGGGCGTGCTGGCCGTCTCTGAGGTGGGATTTTTCTGTGTCCAGGGACCTTCAGGGCTCTTGGCCGGATAGGACACTAGAGATTCCAGAGGCCTGGCCTATTCTCGCTCTGTCCACTCAGCCTCTGCCCCAGAGACAGGGGCGCTGGCCAGTGGGGCGGGGCCTCCAGCAGCGGCACCCAGGGGGCAGCAGTGTGTGCGGCTCTCCTTGGTGCCAGGAGCCGGGGCTGCAGCCGGGGAGCTCGGCTGCCAGCAGTGATGAGAAGCCAAGAGAGCAGGAGGGGCGGCCCGAGGCCGGGTCTGGAGTGGGGAGGCAGGGGCAGCTGGAGGGTCTTGCGCATCTGGGTGAGTAGACGGTTGGGGGGCGGAGCGGGCCGGGAGGGCTGGTGAGCCCAGGGAGGCTCTGGGCCCCGCGGGAGGGGTGCCGAGCACCCAGCTCCTGCCGCTTCTGCCCACAGCCATGTCCACACCCACTGCCTGTCAGGATGCTCCCGACAGACTAAGGTCAGAGGTGCAGGTGAGGAAACCGAGGCCCAAACAGGACAGTAACGGGGCCAGAGCTGGGCACCCACACGGGTCAGCAAAGCCCCTCCTCCTCTTTGCCACGCTACCTCCCGGGCTGACCCCAGGGGCTCGGAAGGGCAGTTGGCCAGGTGGGGGGACGCGGGGCTGCAGAAGTGCCGGGTGTCCTCAGGCTGTTCTCTGCTCCCCGCAGGCCCGGGGGTGGGCTCCGGAAGCTCAAAGGAGGTCACCCCAGAGCCTGTCCAAGGCAGAGTGCGCTGGGGGGGGCAGGCACCAGGGCTCCCATCCCCTCGGCCTCCGTGCCCTGTGAGGCCTCAGACGGCCTGGAGTCTCTTCTTAGAGCGAAGCCGTGTCGGCCTCCCCAGCCCACGGCCCCTCTGGGGTCCGGTCTCACCGGCTCTGCCGTTTCCAACTCCAGGCGGTGGGCACAGGATGAAGCGTCCCTGAGTGTCCCCTCCACTCCCCGTCCTGTGGAGTGGGGTGCACACAGCCTGCCTCGGGGCGGAGGGGCGGGGGTGGAGGGTCAGGAGGCCACGCCGAGGCCAGGCCCTGGGTGTGGGGCGCAGTGGCATCGCCTCCCTGCCCTGTCGCTCCGGTTCTCTCCACACCGCCCTTCTCAGACGCTAAATATAAGACCATGCCATGCCAGGACAGCGTGGGGCCGTCCTGACCCGAGGGGCCGGTCCCTAGGGGCTGTGGCTTGGGACAGCGTCACTGCCGAGAGCCGCAGGGAAAGGGCTTGGTGGGTGTGGCGATGACGCAGGCACATGTTGGGGGACATTCTGGGGGTGTCACGCCTGTTGCAGCAGAATGTGGGTAAACCTTCCCACACTGAGGGCCTGGGGGGACACCCCTTTCTCCACCTACACACAGGAGCCAATCCGAGGCCCACGAAAGCTGGGGCCTGGCAGGGCTGCCCCCCCCATGGGGCCCTGGTCTTGCCCAGCACTGGGCATGACTCTCAAGTCAGTCCCCGCCCCCCACGCCACACTCACGTACTTCGGGCATCCTGAAGGTGCCGGGGTCTGGAACCAGCCCACCCACCTGCCGTGTCCATCAGGCCCATCCACACTGGGCAGGGGAAGTGCCCTGCGGCTGAGGTGGGGCGTCCGGGACACAGTGTCCCAGTGATGTCACTGCGTCGTCACCATTGGGTCGGTGGCACTGCTGCCAGTGTAGCCCCTGGGGTCCTCACAGGCACAGCAGGGCAGTGCTGCCCCTTCCTCGGTTGCTGTGGTGACGCAGTCGGGGATGGGGACAAGGAGCACTGCCCCAGGAACTGGCTCCGTGTGCTGTGGGGTGTCCCCAGGAAGCGAATCGGTTGGGCGGGAGGAGATACGGAGGCGGAGGACACAGCCCGGCCGCCCGCTGACGCCCTGACTCCCTCTGGCCCCGCAGCTCGGCAAGATGTCGCTGAAGGAGGGTGCGCAGCGCAAGTGGGCCGCGCTGAAGGAGAAGCTGGGGCCGCAGGACTCGGACCCCACAGAGGCCAACCTGGAGAGCGCCGACCCCGAGCTCTGCATCCGGCTGCTGCAGATGCCCTCGGTGGTCAACTACTCCGGCCTGCGCAAGAGGCTGGAGAGCAGTGACGGCGACTGGATGGTGCAGTTCCTGGAGCAGAGCGGCCTGGACCTGCTGCTGGAGGCCCTGGCGCGCCTGTCGGGCCGCGGCGTGGCCCGCATCGCCGACGCCCTGCTGCAGCTCACCTGCGTCAGCTGCGTGCGCGCCGTCATGAACTCGAAGCAGGGCATGGAGTACATCCTCAGCAACCAGGCCTACGTGCGCCAGCTCTCCCAGGGTGAGCCTCGCAGACCGCCTGCGCTGGAGGCCAGGGACTGGGCAGGCCGAGCAGCTCGGGGCCAGGCTCCAGGCCCAGCTCGGTGGCAGGGGTGGTGGCAGGAGACCCCGGTGCACAGGAGGAGACAGTCGGCGGGCAGATGGGGGCGGGGGGCTTCCTGGAGGAGGCACCCATTTTTCATTTGCCCCAAGTCTGAGAACCCCCAGGTCACCTGGAGCCCTGGTCCCTCCACAGGTGTACCCACTTGTCCCCTGTCCTGTGACTGCCCCTTTTCTCCGTCCCTCCCTGCCCACCCTGTGCCCTGCTCCTGCCTCCAGGAGCCTCTGCAGCCATGGCCCCCTCTCCACGCCCATGACAGGCTGCTCTGCTTTGTGTGTCTGCAAAGCTCTACCCCCCCATCAGGTCCAGCTCCCTGACACCCCGACCAGGACGTGTCCCCAGGCCCTGGTGCTTGGAGCCCCGGGTGGGCAGTGGTGGGCGGCAGCCTGTGGGGACGGGTGCCTGTGTGGGTGAGTGAGGCGGCGGTTGCCGTCTGGCCCCATCCAGCCTGGCCGTCCCGGTCTGTAGAGCCCTGTGTGACTTGCTCTCAGCAGGAACAGGCAAAGGCCATCCCAAAACTTCCGCAGCTCAGGGGATGAGGCGGAGGCAGTTGGTACTGAGTGTGAAAAAGACGTGGGCTTGGCCCAGGGGGTCGTGCTGATGGGGTCTCTCAGACCTCAGGGTCAGCCCCAGCCGTACGGTCCCGGAGAGGGGTCTGCGTATGTACCCGGAGTGGTCGCCCCTGATGTGGGCCATGGGGGAGGACAGTGCACCCCCCAGTGCTTGCCTGCTGCCTGCCTTTCCAACTGAAGTGTGGGAGTTCTGGGCAGAGGCAGGGGAAGGGCTGAGGGAGAGGCCTGGCCTGGACACCTGAGCCCCACTGAGACTCGCCCTGGCCCCTGGCAGCTCTGGACACATCCAACGTGATGGTCAAGAAGCAGGTGTTTGAGCTGCTGGCTGCCCTGTGCATCTACTCACCTGAAGGCCATGCCCTGGCCCTGGACGCCCTGGACCACTACAAGGTGAGAGCTGGAGGGCGGGGCCTGGCAGGGGCCTGGGGTGCCAGCTGAGCCCTGCCGCCCCGCAGACCGTGTGCAGCCAGCAGTACCGCTTCAGCATCGTCATGACAGAGCTGTCCAACAGTGACAACGTGCCCTACGTCGTCACCCTGCTCAGCGTCATCAACGCCATCATCCTGGGCCCCGAGGACCTGCGGACCCGCACGCAGCTGCGAGGAGAGTTCATTGGTCAGCCGGCCTGCTCTGCACCCCAGGGAGGGGCCCGAGCCCCTCGACCACCCCTGGGCCCCAAAAGAAGGCTCCGTCCCAGGCCTTGGGAGCCTCCCGTCCCCGCCTGCATCCTTCTGTGGACAGGGCCCGTGGGACCCTAGACGTGAGCCCTGGAGGCTCTCAGGCGGAGGCAGAGTCCTGGCCCGTCTCAGCCCCTCCAGTGGCGACGGCCAGTGTTTGACGGGCCCTCTGCCCAACGAGACAGGTCCCTCTGAGCCTCAGTCCGTGCTGTCCCGCCAGAGTGGCAGAGTCCCCACTGTCCATGGGCTGGGCGTCAGGAGGGAGCCCAGGGGACAGCATCAGAAGGTCCAGGTGGCGGGAGGGCAGGCCTGGCGGAGCAGCCCCAAGAGGCTGACCCCGCGTGTCCTTCCCCAGGGCTGCAGCTGCTGGATGTGCTGACTCGGCTCCGGTGAGTCCTGGCTTGCAGCTCCCGCCTCCCTCTGGGGTCCCAAGCAGCTCCTCCAGGTGGACGGGGCTCCCCGGGTCTCAGCCAGAACCCAGCCACCCCCAGCCCTGCTGGAAAGGCTTCTGTGTGGAACCCTCCTGGGGGCTTGGCAGCTGCCCCCAGAACTGGGGGTGCAGGTGCAGCGCAGTTAAGCCGATTTGCAGACAGACCGCGTTGCTGCGGTGTAAGTACACCCCAGACTTGGTGTGGGGCGTACTGATGCAAAAAAGCCTTCCTTGTTTATCTGAAATTCAAGTGTAAGTGGATACGTGGGAACCCACATAGCAGAGGGCCACCGTTCAAAGCCCCATCAGGACCACTCTCCAGGGTGGCAGCCTGGGGTGGGGAGACTCCAGGAGGAAGAGGCAGGGCTAGTGCTGAACTGCCCTGGGCAAAGGTCTTTGGGGTGCCGTGAAGGGCCGCCCTGCTGCTGAGGGCACAGCTCATTGGCCAGGCTGAGATGACTGGCAGGTCCTGGGCCCAGTGAACACTCAAGCTCCCACTGCCCCTGCAGAAGCCGCACCCCTCTGTGGGGACCCTTTGCTCCTGTGGTGTGGTCTGGGTTCCCCCTTCCCAGCCCTCATCCTGTGAGCCTCTGCCCCTGGACCAGAAAGGTCAGTCCCACTGACCTCGGCTGTCCCTTGGCTACTGTGGCCTCATGCCGGCCTCGGGCCCTGCACACGGGTGTGCATCCATCCAGGGCAGGGGAGGCCAGTGGGGGCTCCGGATCAGCCACCCAGCCCCTCCCACCGCAGGGACCTGGAGGATGCAGACCTGCTGATCCAGCTGGAGGCCTTCGAGGAGGCCAGGGCAGAGGATGAGGAGGAGCTGCTGCAGGTCTGCGGTGGCGTCGACATGAGCAGCCACCAGGAGGTCTTTGCCTCCCTGTTCCACAAGGTGGGCCGGGGGGCCAGGTCTGGAGGCCACGCAGGGAGCAGCCAGGGCTGGATGGGACAGGGCCAGGAGTGGGCAGCCCTGGGACCACAGGTCCAGGAGGAGGGCAGTCCCGAGGCCAAGGTGGCCGGGCTGTGCTGGGCCCCAGCAGGCCGGTCACCCTCTGGTGGCCTGAGGGGCCTTCAGAACCAAGGAAGGCCAGGAGTCTGAGCTGTGGCCTCGCCGGCTGGGACGGCCTGCCTACCCCTGAGCCCTGTGGTTCTCGGACGGGGGCAAGTGCCCCCAGGGGGCTCCCAGAAACACCCGGAGACTTGTAGGTGGTTGGTCGCTAGTGGACAGGGCCACTGTGGAACGTCCCTCGGTGCACGGGGCGGCCCCTAGCCCAGAGAGCTGTCGGCCCCGAGTGCCACCGCCCCCCGGGAACCCCGACACAGACTGGTCACTGGGGCCCAGGAGGTGCGGGGGGGCTGTGGGCTGGCCGCCAACCGCACGCCCACCCCCGCCCAGGTCAGCCGCTCCCCAGTGTCCGCCCAGCTGCTGTCGGTGCTGCAGGGCCTCCTGCACCTGGAGCCGGGCCTCCGCTCCAGCCAGCTGCTCTGGGAGGCCCTGGAGAGCCTGGTGAACCGGGCCGTGCTCCTGGCCAGTGACGGTGAGCGGCCCTGCCCTCTGCCGCCTCCACAGCCCGGCCTGGGCACACCCTGGGGTCTTGGGAGGTGGGGATGGGTGTCCTTCCTCAACCCCTAACCTGTTCCCTGCCGGAGCCAGGCAGCCATGCCCTGACCCCAGCCGCCCTCCCCACAGCCCAGGAGTGCACCCTGGAGGAGGTGGTCCAGCGGCTCGTGTCCATCAAGGGCCGGCCCCGCCCGAGCTCCCTGGACAAAGTTCACAAAGGTGTCCAGGCCGACCTAGGCCAGAGTCAGGGTGGCGGCGCCCCCCCAAGCGTGGGCACCCCAGAGGCGGATCTGAAGGGCCAGCAGCCCCTGGTGACCCCCGCCTCCCTGCCTCTTGTCAGCAACCAGAGTTGGAGCAGTGGGGCTGCCCCACAGCCCACAGCCCTGGGGCAGCAGGCACCCGGCTCACCCCTGCCTGCGGCCAGCCTCCCCGGCTCCCCTGCTGTGCCCCCTCCCCCACCTCCACCCCCTCCCCTGCCAGGCCCAGGGACCTCGTTCCCCCCACCCCCTCCACCCCCTCTACCCCCTCCCCTGCCAGGCCCAGGGACCTCGTTCCCCCCACCCCCTCCCCCCCCTCCCCTGCCAGGCCCAGGGGCCTCGTTCCCCCCACCCCCTCCACCACCCCCATTGCCTGGGCCTTGTGGGACCCTGCCCCCTGCTCCCCCACCACCCCCGGGCCTGCCAGGCATCTCGGACCCCCCTGCAGTGGGTGGTGAGGAGATTATTGTGGCCCAAGTGGACCACCACCTGGGCTCCGCCTGGGTCCCCAGCCACCGGCAGGTGAACCCGCCCACGCTGCGCATGAAGAAGCTGAACTGGCAGAAGCTCCCTTCCCACGTGGCCCAAGGTGAAGAGCCCGATCCCCCCCACAGGCGGCTTCCCTCCGGGGGCCGCTGGGCCCTGCTGGGGGGAGTGGCAGCTGCTGCCTGCAGCACCTGGGCTGCACCTGGGCGCCCTGGCAGGGAGGCCTGCCCCTCCTCTGGGCTCAGCCCCTGCGTGGTCTGAGGCAGGCACAGGGCACAGGTCACCTGTGAGGACCCTTTGCTCCCACACACCCCAGAGGCTAGTGTGTGTCTCCTGCCCAGACCCCTGAGGGCCAGGGTGCTGTGTCCAGAGGCAGCCACAGCCGAGGCCACCAGAGGCCAGGCTGCCACCGGCCTTTACAGGTGGGTGGCCAGGCGGCCTGAGCCTGCCGCACCCCCCCCCGCAGAGCACAGCTCCATGTGGGCCTCGCTGAGCGTCCCGGGGGCCGAGGTGGTGGAGCCCGACTTCTCCAGCATCGAGCAGCTCTTCTGCTTCCCTGTGGCCAAGCCCAAGGAGCCGGCGGCCACCCCAGTCCGGAAGGAGCCCAAGGAGGTGGGGCTGGGGCCTGGGCCTGGGCTTCGGGGCTGCCCCCTCCCCTGTGTGGTCCTCCGGGGACCAGCTGACGGGCAGAGTGTTTTCCAGATCACTTTCCTGGACTCCAAGAAGAGCCTGAACCTCAACATCTTTCTGAAGCAGTTCAAGTGGTGAGCTGCAGGACTGAGCCCCTCCCCGGTGCCCACAGGCCCCGCCTCCCTGAGCTGTTCATTTTGGGCTCAAAAGTGCCCTCTGCAGGCCACCCCTGGGAAGTGCACACCCCGTCTCAGGCTAGGGACAGAGGGGTAATAGCCACAGACTGTCCCAGTTGGGGGCGCTGGAGATGCCCCACCCAGGCTCCCTGGGGAGACAGACCCAGACAGCAGCTGGGATGCCCCTGTGGCCACAGACAGGCGGTGGCCAAGCCAGCGTGAGGACCCGGCCCTCCCTCCAAGGCCCCAGGCCGCCCCCTGGTGCTGCCAAGCCACCGACCCCTGACCTGAGCAGCCACCATGGGGAGGCAGAGGGCGCTCTGGCCCACCGGGCACAGGCTCCCCGACCCCAGCCTCACTGCCCCGTGGCCAGGCAGGTGGCTCGCCTTCAGTGGGTGTGAGAGGAGCTCCTGGTGGGGCCAGCAGAGGTGTCGTGGGCCAAGGGGCGGTCCCCACTCTCTGGCAGGGTCCTGCCACCCCGCCCCACGCCCGCCCGTCCTGTCACCCCTGCAGCCCCAACGAGGAGGTCGCCGCGATGATCCGTGCGGGGGACACCAGCAGGTTCGACGTGGAGGTGCTCAAGCAGCTCCTCAAGCTCCTGCCGGAGAAGCACGAGGTCAGGGCCGGCTGCGGGGTCGGGCAGGGACCAGAGCCGGCAGTCCTGGGGGGGGGGGCTCCCACGGAGAAGGGGCAGGGACTGGGACCCCACCCGTGGGCCTCTTTCCTGCAGATTGAAAACCTGCGCTCGTTCTCGGAGGGCCCGGCCAAGCTGGCCAGTGCCGACCAGTTCTACCTCCTGCTGCTGGGTATCCCGTGGTGAGCTGGGCTGCGGCCGGGGAGGGGAGGGGCAGGCGGGTGGGAACGGGCCCAGACCGGAGGGCGGAGCAGGGCACGGCACCACTCCTGGCGCCGTGTCCCCCCCACTCACGTACCCTCAGCCACAGGGCCCCTCGAGGGGACCCAGGACCCTGCCATCCTGAGAGGGAGGGGTGTCCCCAGGGAGGTGATCGGGCACCCTGGGCGCCAGGTGGGGCTGCCGTGGGATCCCCGCTCTGTGCGGGTGGGCCCTCGGGCCTCGGCCCCCTCACCCGGCCCTGACCGCCCGCTCTGCCGCCCAGCTACCAGCTGCGGGTGGAGTGCATGCTGTTGTGCGAGCACACGGCCGTCGTGCTGGACATGGTGCAGCCCAAGGCCCAGCTGGCGCTCGCCGCCTGTGAGAGTGAGTGAGGCCCGGGGGGCAGCCCGGGGTGGGGATGCCCATCCGGCCTCGAGACCGTCCCTAGACCCTGCCCAGGCCCTGCCCAGCTGAGGCAGGCATGGTACACGCGTGTGCGTGTGCGCACAGGTCCACGCAGGTGCACACGGATGAACGCATGCTCAGCTGTGGCACGCAGAGCCACCGTACACACACATGGGTGCACACACACCACTCTCCCGAGTGACGAGTCCTCGGGGACTCGCTGCAGCTGTGGCAGGAGTGTGGCCCGTCCTGGCCACCAAGGTGCATGCAGCTCGTTTCTGCTGGGGACACAGCAGGGGTCGTCCACTCCCATTTTGGTGACACAGCTGGGGACACGCCCTTCCTGAAGCCCCACAGGACAGTTAGCTGAGAACCAGGGAAGCCACTGGTTCTGGGGGTCCAGTGAACGCTGACGTGGGGACCTGCCCCAGAGCCCCGGCGCCCCAGCCGCCCACCGTACCCACCCTGAGCTGCCCTTCCCGCAGGCCTGCTCTCCAGCCGCCGGCTGCCCGTCTTCTGCCAGTTGATCCTGAAAATCGGGAACTTCCTCAACTACGTGAGTGGCTGCACCCGCCCCCTGGCTGCCCCCCAGCTGGGGAGGCTGAGAGACTCACTCCTGTCCCTCATCCTGTGTCCCACGTCCCCCCCAGGGCAGCCACACGGGGAACGCGGACGGCTTCAAGATCAGCACGCTGCTGAAGCTCCCGGAGACCAAGTCCCAGCAGAGCCGCCTGACGCTGCTGCACCACGTGCTGGAGGTGCCGCAGGGCGGGGGGGGGGGGGCACCCCGGGGCCTTGCTGCTGCTGCCTGGCCCCAGGCCCTCAGGGTGGCACCCATGCCCCACTTTGCCCCCGGCCCCTCTCAGGAGCCCCCATTCAAGACCCTGTCTCCCCTGCCCCTGCCTCCAGCTCCTGTCCAGGCCCAGGAGAAGGGTGGGAGGCCCAGAGTGCCCGGCCTGTCCCAGGGGCATGGCCCCTAGCTGCCAGGGGCTGGGGTGGGCAGCAGGCGGAGGGGGTGGCCACAGCAGTCTCACTGGACATGTGTGGTTGCAGGAGGTGGAGAAAAGCCACCCGGACCTGCTGCAGCTGCCCCGGGACCTGGAGAAGCCCTCCCAGGCAGCGGGGTAGGTGCCTCCTGCCCCGTACCACCCACCCCGGCCACGGCCCCTCCTCGGGTGCCCACCAGGAAGGTGGCTGGACCAGGCTGGGTCTCGAGGCTGCAGTACAACCCCGGGTCCACCAGGAACCCCTGCCCAGTGGGACGCCCACTTTTCTTTGGGACGGGACCTCGTGTCCTCCGTGGCCTGTCCCCATGTGACTCAGAGCAGACAGGGCTAGACAAGGCAGGGAATTTCCCAGCTCTGCTCATGGGAGGGCTGGTCATTGAAGGGTGACCGTGAGCAGGGCCGTGCCCCCCCCCATCACAAGACAGGGGCCTGAGGCCCAGGAACAGGGGCCACACCCACGGGTCACGCAGCCTGGGAGGGCGGCCCTCCCAGGTCCGTTGCCACGGAAGCCTCTCCAGTCCAGTCGTCATAGGCCCGGCACCCACCTTGGGCAGCACCTCACCCCACGCCACTTGGCCAGCCCCAAGGCCCTACGAGCCTCTGGCCACCTCCGTGTGGGTGAGCAGGGCTCCCCGGCCCCATCCCACCTGGCCCCGCCCCCACCTGGCTTTGTAGGATCCACCTTGAGATCATCCGCTCCGAGGCCAGCAGCAACCTGAAGAGGCTCCTGGAGATGGAGCGGAAGGTGGCGTCCTCCTGCCCTGAGGTGCAGGACCAGTACGCCGGGCGCCTGCAGGTGAGTGCGGCAGGCGAGGGGCCCGACCAGGTCTCCAGGGAGGCTGCCCCCCCCAGTGTCTGTCAGGCCTGGACGGGGCAGTGAGCGCGGGGAGGGGAGAGGGAGGTCCAGGGGCCTGTGCCAGTGGCTGTCGCCCCCCATGGCGGGGGCTGCTGGGGGCTGCAGCCTGGCCGTCTCCCAGTAGCAGCCAGCAGGTGGCGCCCGCCACGGGCTCTCCCGGCGGTGACCTGTGTGTGCCCTGCTGCCGCAGGCCAGCCTCGAGGCCTGCCGGGCCCTGGAGGAGCTGCTCCAGGCCGTCGAGCAGAAGCGGCTGGAGCTGGCCCACTACCTGTGCGAGGACGCCCAGCAGCTGTCCCTGGAGGACACATTCAGCACCATAAGGGCCTTCCGGGACCTCTTCACCCGGGCCCTGAAGGTGGGTGGGGCCTGGAGGCCAGGCGGGCTCCCCGGTGCTGGCTGTACGCAGTGGGTGACTGAGGGCCGGGGTCACCGGCTCCGCATCTGCTCCGCAGGAGAACAAGGACCGGCAGGAGCAGGCAGCCAGGGCCGAGAGGAGACAGCGGCAGCTGGCGGAGGAGGAGGCTCGGAGGCCACGGGGCGAGGACGGGAGGCCTGGTGAGGCCCTGCGGTAACGGGCGGGCAGGGGCGGCCTGTCCGGGCTGTGGCCACTGCCCTCCCCAGTCTTGGAGGGCCTCCCTGCTGCTGTGGGTAATCTGTCCAGGCCACCGGCTGGGCTCCGGGGACCCCAGGAGCCTCGCCCCTGAGGGTCCTGGGCCTTCCCAGTCAGGAGGGGAGACACGAGGCAGGAAGAGGTATGTGTCATCGACGCCCTGCTGGCTGACATCAGGAAGGGCTTCCAGCTGCGGAAGACGGCCCGTGGCCGAGGGGACGCAGACCCCCCGAGGGATAAGGCACCTGGTGAGGCCCTCGCCTACCTCTTCACAGTCCTTTCCGCTGCCCCTCCCCCAGCGCCTCCCCTCCTCTGGGAAGCCCCCTCTGATCTCACAGGTACCCCCATGTCTCCTGCTGCCCCAAGAGGGGACGGCCGTGAGCCAGGGCCAGAGTGGCCACATGCCACGACCATGCTGCCACGGCTCTGCTGGTGTGACAGCCATCGTCCAGCCCCTGGGGCGGGCAGGAGGGAACATGGACAGACACTCCTGGGGCTTAGGCCCCCTGTGGACGGACCGCGCAGGCGGAGGCGGGGCCTGCCCACGGACCCCACACTGGGGGCCGCCAGGGAAGGTTCCCAGGGGTGGGGCGTGTTGGGGCAGAAGCTGAGATGGGGGGAGGTGCCCCACTCAGGCTTATCCTGAGAGGGTGCACCAGAGTGGCTTGGGGGCACCCTGCCCCCCCTCACATGCCCCCCACTCACATGCCCCCCACTCACATGCCCCCCACTCATCCACAGGGGCCTTCAGAGCCGCCACAGCGGGCCCCGTGGGAGGCCCCAGCTGCCCTGCTGCTGGCCCTGTGGCAGCAGCCAGGGAGCCCCAGGACTGGGACCTTGTGGATGCCGCCGCCCCCAGCCCGCAGCCCCCCAGAGACCCGCCAGAGGTGGTCGGCCCTGGGCCCCAGGAGAGGCGATCGTCCTGGTACGTCGACGCCAGCGATTCCCTGCCTGTGGAGGACGCCCTGAGCTCCCAGCCCTCCGCCGGGGCCTGGCCAGTGGTGCTCGGGGACACTCAGGCCCTAAAGCCCCTCCAGTTCTCCACGGACAAGCCCCCTGGGGCCCTGGGCTCAAGCCAGGACACCGAGGCCCCCACCACCCCCCAGGACGTCTGCCAGGCTGAGGCTGACAGCACAGGGGATGGGCCAGGGGACACGGTGGCCCGTGGCCGAGGAGCCCGCCTCCCCGCTGCAGGCCCTGGTGAGGACGGGGACAAGGAGGACACGGCCCCAGAGTCCGCGCTGGACACGTCCCTGGACAGGTCCTTCTCTGAGGATTCGGTGACTGACTCCTCAGGGTCCGGCACCCTCCCCAGAGCCCAGAGCCGGGCCTCAAAGGGTACAGGCAGGCGGCGGCGGAAGCGCCCACCACGCATCCAGGAAGGTAACGTGGGCCCCCACAGGCAGGACCTGGGTGGGCAAGTCACACTGGGCTCTGGGCTGGGACTTGTGGTCACGCTCGTCCCTGCCAGCCAGTACCCTGGGCCCCTCCCTGCAGCCAGTGTTGCCGCTGTCCCCAAAGGGTGGGTGGCTCCTGGGAGTCACAGCAGCTGCCCCAGAAGGGGCAGCTGGGGGGCCACCGCCTGCATCGCTGCCCCTCACCCACTAACTCCTGCCCACCCGCTGCACAGGGAGGGTGCCCAGCCCCGGAGTGAGGGGAGGCGAGGGGCCTGGGTGCCCTGCATCTCGGCATCCAGGGTGCTCGGGGGCCATAAGTGGTTGAGTCTGTTTCTTTTATCTGGAAGCAGAGGTTGCCCCCGAGTCCGACGATAGTAAAACTAAAAGGTTCTGTGTGGTCCAGTAAGGTAGGTAGCGGCCTGGCACTCTGCACTAATGCCGGTGGCGGTGGCGGTGGCGGTGGCGGTGGCCTCCCCAGCCCTCCTGGATACTAACCCGGCTACCCTGCAGCCCCCCTGTGCTGCTTGTGGGGGGCTGCCTGGCCCCGTTGTCCCCCCCGGCCCCACTCTGGGAGGGCAGGGGCTGTGCCTTGCTTAGCTGGCGTTGCTTCCGCGGTGGCAGGTGTGACCTCGGAGCTGCCCTCGGATGTGGCTGCCCTCCGGGGTCAGGGCTCCAGGGCCTGGGGTGGGGGCAGGTGGGCCTGGCAGGACAGGCCGAGGTTGCCTTGTCCTTAACCCTGGGCTTCACAGACCCCACGCCGAGTGGCCCCCAGATGACACCTTCACTCTGGGTCTGTCCACAGGACACACCCCAGCCCTGCCCTGGCCCTGGTGCTGGCCATTCATTTCCCCAGGGAGACAGTGAGGGACCAGGATGATGGGTACCAAGGACAGAAGGCCAGGGGTGAGCAGGCGGCGCTCCCTCAGCAAGGTCTGCAGCTCCCTGTCCCTGGAGGCCAGGCCCTGAGGACAGCCCACGGGAGTGCAGGAGTCCCTGGGACCCTCACCTGTGGGCAGGGCAGGCAGGGTCTTGGGCATGACCGGAGAGGTCACAGATGCCACCACACAGACAGGCTGGGTCCTTCTTGTGACCCGGCCTGCGCTGAGTCGGGGGCACCCGGTGCGGGGAGCCCCCGCCCCCGCCCAAGGACAGTGCAGGCCGGCGGTCTGCTCCCCACGCGCCTCCAGCCGGTGCCCTCGGCAGGAGCCGGGTGCGGTGCGGTGTGCCCTCCGTGTGGTTTGTCCTCACTGCCGCACTTTCCTGGTCCCAGGCTTGGTCCTGGTCACTCCCCGAGGTGGGCTCTGGGGTCACCCCTCACTGGTGCTTTTTACAGCAGCACTGGCAGCAGGCGGCCTCGAGTGTCCACTGCCCAGTGAAGGCCAGTGTGCCCAGAGCGGGTCTGTGCCCCCCCCCCTCCCGTCACCGTAGGCCACGCCAGGCCCTGTCTGCAGGTGCCGCCCTCCCGGGCTCAGGGCCGGGAAGGAACCCCACTTCCTTGCGGCCCAGCGTCATGTTTGGAAAAACTTCGACCTGACAGGCAATTGGCAGGACAGCAAAGTGACACCGCCCGCCCTTCGCTCTCCCGGGAACGGGAGAACTTGCCAAGTGCTGTTTGTACTTGGCACCCTGTCCCCTCAGCTTCACTGGACAACATCAGGGCGCTTGGCCCTGAGTTTTCTCCTGAGCCCAAGGCCGTTGTCCCCAGGACAGCTGGGCGGTGACCGTCCCCTGCAGCCGGGTGTCCTGGCCACACCCTCGCAGTTGCTGATCTGGCCGCAGCCTCTGTCCTGCCCACAGACCGGACAGACCGGAGACACCTCCACTCCGGTGTGTCTGGTCCCCCAGTGCCCCCTGTCCTGAGGCGGGATTTCCAGACTCAGAGCCTGACGGGACAAACTTGGGGTCCTCTGTCCCTTGCTTAGTGAGGGTGACGCCGATCCCTGTGAGGTGGTGATGTCACAACCCCTGTGGCTGTTTGCTGATTCGTACCCAGCCTGGCAGGGGTGCTGGCTGGCGTCCCACTGGGCCTGCAAGACACTGACTTCCTTCTTTCTCCCTGTGGTGACTCCGAGTCTCGAGTGACCCATCACGTCGTCCATGGTGACGCTGCCAGGCCCCTGCTACCACCTCTGGCCCCTCCCCTCCCCGGCCGTTTGTCCTGGCGCTCTGCGGTGGGGACGGCACCTGCGGTCAGGGAGTCCTGTCTCTCTGGTTCTGCCACACTGGCCCTGTCTTCTTGTGAGCAGTGGCTCTTAGACCAGAGGCTGCCGAGCCCTCGGGGCACAGCACCCAGCCCCGGGGTGGCCGTGGGGTGGGGCACCAGCGGGAACGGGTAGGTGTGCAGGGCGGGGGGGCAGGAGGCCAGCCTGAGGGCCGTGCGGAAGTGCCTGTCGGAGCCCCAGGGGGAGGGCGTGACAGCGGAGACCCAGCGAGGGCAGAGTGCGGCCTGGGGCTGAGACACAGGAGGGAGACGCAGGGCTCCACCCACCTCACGCCAGAGCCGGGGGCAGCACCGACCCGGGGCGCCTTGCTGCCTGGGAAAGGGCCTGGGTCAGAGTGGCCTCAGGGGCACAGAGTGCAGTCTCTACACAGTGGTAGCAGGACCACTGGGGCCTTGGGACCCTGACGTGGGCTGCAGGACCCCTTCTAACCGTAGCTTCTGTCCCTCCCACAGGCCTCAGGCCCAAGCCCAAAGCCCAGTGACAGACACGCAGCAGCCTCTACGCAGCTGTGGGCCCTGAGTGTGCCGCTGGGCAGAGGAGCGTCCGCGTCCCGGGAACCCCAAACTCCGTGCCTTACCCAGCCAGGGACGGGCCTCCCTGAGCATTCTGGGGACGTCGAGGCCGGGACCCCAGCAAGCACCTGGCAGCCTGCCTGGTGCCCCCCTGGACTGCCTGCACACGCCAGCCCTCCCTCTGTCCCTGCATGGCCACGGTGCCTGCTTGCCCGCGGGGGGTCTGGAGGCTGCGTCCCTCTGAGCTTGCACCCCCTTTCCAGGGACCTGGCACCCAGATTCTTCTGGAGACAACCCCTTCCAGACCCCTCCCCCTAACCCGTGGGAGCCAAATAGAGCTGGAGCCCCCCACTGCCCCCTTACTGGGCCCCCATTCCCGCTGCCCGGCTCTGCCCCCCAACATGCTCAGCTGGGCCGGAACAGAGTGATTTTAACAAAAATGTGATTGTCGTGTCTGCCGTTCTGCGGTGTCCTCGGGCAGGGGCGGGCTGGCGGACCCTGCTCAACAGAGGCGTGGGGGCCCCGTGGGTCGGCCCCCCCGCCAGGCATCCAGCCTGAGGGTGGGAGGCGCCCGCCCTCCCGCAGCCAGGACCAGCCCCTTGTCTGCAGAGCCCTGCGCCCTGCTGCTGTTAGGGCCAGCGCTCCCCTCGGGACTGAGAGGAGGCGGAGGGGACTGGAAGGGTCCTTCTGGGGGCTGCCACCTGTCCTGACCGCCCGTGAGGGCGGCCTGCCCTAAAGCGGCCCAGCGGGTCGCAGAGCCGGCCCAGCACAGCGGTGTGCAGAGCTGTGAGTGGACGTGGGGGCCTGAACCCCATGACGGCTAAACGGGTGGACAGACTGGTCCAGGGATGGGGGTGGAAGGCCGGGTTAGCAAGCAGGTCACCCAGTGGGGGCAGGGACAGGGGGACTGCGATGGGGGCAGAGCCACCCTCTGGGGGCTGGACTGCACACTGGAGCTTGCCTGTCGTGGGTGGTGTCAGCCAACGGGCAAGGTCACAAAGTCCTCACCCCGGTCCGGTTCTGAGGCATCTCCATCACCTTCGATAACGCCCCTTGCACCCCCGGCCACCCGCCCCAGCCGTGTCCCTCTGGTTTTTGCGAGCACTTCACCTCAGGAGTAAAGTCACACTGGCTTCTGTCCTTCTGCCTGTTTCTGAGGCCCCTGCCCCTGTCGTGGGGGGTCACTCGCACTCCGAGTGGCCCCTGCGCCCTGGCCCTCCCGTCGGCCGGCGGGCACGTTCTTCCAGACACCGCCCCCCCCCCCCCGCGCACGCTGCCTGTGCCGACGGGCGCGTTCTCTCCGGGGCTCGGCGTGGCGCTGGCGGGACTGAGGCCCTCGGCATCCAACTGGAAGAAGCTGCCACGTGGACTCCCAGGCGCTGCACCATGTCCCATTCCCACCACGCACAGTCTCAGGTTCCAGGGCCAGGCATCTGGGTCGCGGTCACCTGACGTCCCCTGTGAGCTGTGACCCCACCACGGACACCCTGCTGGCCCCGCCCACGTGCTCCCTGAGACTGTGTCAGTGGGCCCCAAGCTTGGTGACTTGTACTGCCACCACCCTGGTGACAGGCCCAGGCCCATGTGCACAGGGCCACTGTGTGTGTGTGGGGGGGGGGGTGGCAGGGAGGGTTCTAATTTGGGCTGGGCCGTGTGACTGGCGGGGCCCCAGCTGCCGGGCCTGGACAGAGTTGTTTATGGGAAGGCCAGACGCCCCCGGGCTGCTGGCTATTTATAGACTGGGGCTTAGGGGACTTGGTGCCAGCACTTGGCCCTGCAGGGCCTGTGGAACCCAGTGGTGTCCCCTGGTCCCCATCTGGGTCTGCCTGGGTGGGCGGGGCTCAGCCCCCAGGCGTGGGCAGAGAGAAGCACCCCCTCAGCGGATAGTAGGTGTGAGGCCCCCAACCCTCACATGGTTCGTGGTGGGTGTGAAGGGCCCCGCTGCCGTCTTCTGGGAACGAGCCTCCGAATTCCCCTGGTCCCTCCTGCTAAACCCAACACACAGCCAGCCACTGCACCCCAAACTCTCACCCACCTGCACCCCCCGGCCCCCAGGGCATTCAGAACCGCTGGCCCTTCACCTCAGCCACCTCCCAGGCTGCTCATTCTGGCCCTGCTCTGCCACTGTCACCAGAGGCTGGACACGGGCCGGCACCTCGACCCCGGCTTGTAACCCACGTTCTGGGTTTACCCTCAGCAGTGCGGAGGGGAAGGAATTATGGGTGTCCCGTGTGGGAAGGGGCAGAGCACCCCGCCCAGGGCCGCTGCCAGGGCCCCTGCCCAGAGGCAGAGAGGAGGAGGAGGTGGGCAGGGCAGCCCTCTTCGGGGGCCAGAGGAGTCACTGCTTCACCAGGGACCCCAGGGTCCTCTCCCTCCTCCCTGGGGAACGTCTGGTCTCCCTGTCTCCAGCCTGGGAGCCCCAGGAGCCCCCAGGGATGGAAGGAGGGGCCTGACTCCCAGCCCTGGAGCTCAGGCCGAAGAGGGCATCGCTGTCCCCAGGGGCCCATCCCTCGTCCCTTCTCCCAGCCAGGGGGCTGGCAGTGTGCAAGCCAGAGTCCACCGTGGCTGCGTGTGGCTGCGGCAGCCCAGCCCCTGGTCAGGCAGCCTGTCCCGGCCCCCAGTCCTTCCACACCTGGGGCAGGAGAGCGGTCTGGCGCCGGCCTCCCAGAGCCCAACCCTGGGCATCCCTGACGCTCCCCCGCCCCGCCCAGTGCCCTGACAGCCTGGGTTGGCCCTTCCTTCCGGACTCAGGGCCCTGAGGACCCAGAGCAGCCCGGCTCTGGGGTGCAGCCCGCGTGCTGGCACTGGCGTGGGCAGGCGCAGACCCACAGTGTGTGCCTGTTGCCTGGCCCCAGCTCCTGAGGGAGGCGCGCTGTCCTCTGCGCGGCCACCAGAGGGCGCACGCGCCGGTCCAGGGGACCGGGACTCTCAGTGGGCAGGTGCGCACCTGCGTCGGGCGTGGGGACCCCGGAGTGGGCACAGAGAGGGAGCCCCCCTTTTGCAGGTCGCACGCCCGCGCTGGGGGCGGGGAGCCTGCAGTTGCCAAATCCTCGAGGTCCGGGCCCGGCGAGGTGGGATCGCAGCGCCCAAGCCTGCCCCGGGGCTGGGGGGTGAGGGGTGGGAGGCGGGAAGGCCCTGGTGACGTCCCCGGGGCGCCCGGCCAGGCCCGAGGGAGGGACCTCGGAGCCAGCCGTCGGTTCGTGCGCCCCAAAGTGCCTGTAGCCCAACTTAGCTCCTGGCGGCAGCGGGGGCGGGACCGGGGCCGGAGGTCACCCAGCGTCACGGGGCCCGCCCCCCGCCCCCGACCGGCGCCTTTTAACTGCGGGACCCGCGGGCTCTGGGCGTCCAGCGCTGCGGGCGAGCAGGGCAACATGTCAACGACCCGCGCCTCCAACGACCGGCCCCCCGGCGCGGGCGGCGTCAAGCGGGGGCGGCTGCAGCAGGAGGTGGCAGCGACTGGCTCCCGGGTGACGGTGGTGCTGGGCGCGCAGTGGGGTGACGAGGGCAAAGGCAAGGTGGTGGACCTGCTGGCCACGGACGCCGACATCATCAGCCGCTGCCAGGTGCGCCGGCCACTCCCCACCCAGCGAGCCCCCCCACCCCACCCAGACTGGCACGCCTCGTGGAGCCCTTCCTTCCGGGGACACCTTCCCAGCGGCCACCCCCACCCACCCACACAGGCCCACAACACCCACTCCCCGAGCTCTCCCTTCCCTCCTGCACAGGACACCCCACCCCGCAGACCCCACCCGCCCCACCCCCACCGCTGCAGTGGCCCAGGGGCAGAGCTATAAATACAAGCCCTGCTGAGTTGGGGACACCCGATCCTCAGGGGGTGGGGTGTGCCTGGGGTGTGCCGCCGGGCCCTCCAGTGGGGGAGGAGGCGAGGAACTGGGGTCCCCGCCTCCTCCAGATGGCTTGAGGACCCGGGGGACGCCCTGTTCCCCATTCTGTCCCATTCTGCCCCGTCTGGGGTGGGGCTGGCCGACTCCACACAGCACAGCACTCACCCACGAGGTGGGGGCTGGGGGCGGGCAGGGCCAGCAAGGCGTCTCTGGGAGGCGGTGACCCTGGGGTGTCTGCCAGAAGGAGGCAGAGGCCAGGGCGGGACCGTGGGGAGGACCCGAGGGAAGGCGGGGCGAGGAGGAGGAGGTGCTGCTGGAGGAGGGGGTGGGAGGAGCCATTGACTTCTGGCCCGGGCGTCCAGGCTTTGTGCCCCGAGGGCCTAGGGCAGGGCCTCTGCCTGCTTCAGGCTGAGGGACGCTGGGCGCTCTCAAGGGGCCAGTGCCCTGGGGCCTGCCGGGCTGTGCTCACCAATGGGGCCCACGGAGGGCAGGGTGCAGAGGGGCTGACTGTGGGCGCGTGCACTTGTCCTGGGGCTCAGAGCCAGCCTCTCCACTCAAGTGACGCCCACGGATCTCCACAGGCAGCACTGGCCTGTCCCCTCCTCAGGGTGACTGTGCAGTTAGTTACCGTCCGCACCCCACCTGGATGCCTCTGGGAGCTCCTCCCAGCTGTGCAGACGCAGCTCTGCCCGGGCCGGCTGGCTGGGCCCTGCCCACCCCCATCACCGCAGAGGGGACAGACACCCAGGGCCTGGCAGGCCGGGGCTAGCGTCTGTCTGGGCGCTGCCTGGAAGGGCTACTGCCAGCCAGCCTCGGTGACTGCGTCACCTGGCCTGTCACCTGGGCCTTCGGGAGGTGGCCTCATCCTCCATGGCTGCACTTTCTTCATTCTCATCTTGGTTGTTTGGGGCCTGGGACCCCACCCTGGGCTTTGGGTTCCTCTCACTCTCTTCTTCAGCTGCAGGCCCCTTTCTGGGGCCACCTTATGTCCAGTGTCCCTGTGACCTCCTGTGCCCCAGGCCTCACCAGGGCGCACAGGAGGCCAGCAGTTCTTGGCTGGAACTGGATGGATGGATGGATGGGACCTGCCAGCAGGCTGCAGGGCTGTGGGACCTCGTGGCTTCCCCCAGACCCAGTCCCAGTGTCCACCTGAGCACCGGCCCTGCTAACTGTTGATGGAGCCCGCTGCCGCCCCGGCCACCCGGAGATCTCCGCCCCGGCCACCACAGCCACAGCCACAGCCACAGCCACACCGCACTGCTCCCGGCCTCTGAGGAGCTGTCCACACCGCCCCATGCTCACCTCTGCCGCCTGGACACTGACGGGCCGGGTGGGGCACCTGGGCCACCGGGGCCCTGTGTGGCCAAAGTTGCCATCCATCTGTCAGCCATCCAGGGGACCCGTGTGGTGGGGAACCCCAGAGGGCGGGGGTGGCTGAGTGGGTGGCGAGGATGGAGAACCTGGCCAGTCAGAGGTCACAAGAGGGTGGCGTCCAAGTGGACAGCAGAGTGCACAGGACGAGGACAGATACTGGAGAACAAGAGGCTCACAGAGCTCCATCTGGGGAGCCCCGCCCCATGTTCAACATGGGGGTGGGGAGGGGCAGGAGGGGCGCCTCCACAGAAACACCCAGGGCTGTGCGTTGCCTGGGTCACCACCCCACACACTCTGGGAACAGCTGTGAAAGGGGCTGGGCCAGCTGAACGTCGTTGGGGACAGGAAAGGTCAGGCCGGTCTGGTTCCTGAGTGGGCCGGCCTTGGCCTTGGCCCTGTGCCCCTGTCTGAGAGGGAGCTCGCCCCCTTCCTTGGGTCCCTGACGCCAGGGAGGCTGCTGGAGTCCTCGGGGGACTTTGAGTGACCAGCCAGGCCCGACGGGCGGCGGTGGGGGTGGCTTCAGCCCCCAGGGGTGCTGAGAGCTGTAGGGACCCCCGGCTCCACCACCAAGTTCACTGGCCGACCCAGCTGTCCCCAGAGAGCTGCCGGGCAGAGGCTGAGGCCGAGCTCTGGGAATCCCTGAGCTGCCTGGCCCTGCGGCGGTGCTGGCTCACTGTCACACGCCGGGCGCTGAGCCGCACAGGACGGGGAGGCCGAGAGCAGCACAGGCGGCAGGCGGCCCCCATCTCTCATGGGGACCCGGAGCCAGCTGCCCGCTCCAGGCAGCAGCCGGCCGCAGCGGGAGGACGGCCCGTGGGGTGTCCCTCCCCGCCCTCACCACCAGGCCTCGTGTAGCCCCAGCGAGGGCAGAGCAGGGTCCCTGGTGCCAGCAGCCTGGCCCCTGCATTCGGCAGGCGCTGGGCTCTGGCTCTGAGAGTGCCCCGTGCTGGCAGGGGTCCTCGAACACCCACGGGTCCACACAGCTGGCTCCTGCTCCCGGGTGCCCGTGTTTGCGCCTAAACAAGGCGGGGCTCGCTCAGAGGCCTTGCGGGCACTCGGCACAGGGGAGCAGGGCGTCTGGCTCCTTGGGCCCCAGCCTGGCAGGGGGGCCTCCGTGGTGGGGGAGCTTCTGGCGCCCTGGGCTCTGCTGCCCACTCCCCTCTCTGGGGGCCTCAGTTTCCTCATCGGTCCCTGGAGACAGCACCCCCCTCTCCCCTTCCCCAGCTGCCCCTCCTCGGGTGGCAAAGACTACCATGGTGAGACCCTGTGCAGAGAGGGGACCACCACCCGCGTCGGGGAGACCAGGACAGAGCACGGATGGGGCCCCTGGGAGCCGCAAGGACCCCACGGCCCTGGGGCCTGTCAGTCCTGGGCGGGCCGGTCCGAACTGCCAGCCGCCCCACCCCTCCTGATAGACCGAACTAGCACCCTGGGCGGGACTCGGGTCAGCTGGGAGGCCCCTCCTCGGGGCTCCCTGGCCCTGCTCCCCACTCCCTGCACCCCCATCTCTTCCCCGCCCCACAGGCCCCTCCGGAAGGCTTCGCCTCCAGCACAGGCTCCATCCTGAGCCCCCGAGCCCCGGCGCCCAGCCCGCCCTCACTCACGAGGCACCTCCTTTGCGCTCAGCCCAAAGCCGCCTTGTCCTCCACTTTCCCCCCGCACGTGCCCAGTCACCACAGCCATGGGGCCTGCGGGGCAGCGGGTCCACCCTCGGGGTTGAGCTGAGGGATGTGGCAGGGCCACCTGGATGTCAGCGATCCCAGGACCTGAGACAGGCCCCACGCCCCGGGTCAGCCCCTGGGGGCAGGCCAGGGGGCCCTCCCGAGCACCTGGGACCCCTTGTGGCACCGGTCCTGCAGGGCCTGTGAGGGCAGCCAGCAGGGGCGGGGGCAGGGGGAGTGGGGGAGCGGGCTGGGGCTGCAGCCCCTGTTCATTTAGCACTTCTGGGGCTGAGGCCTCCCATGTCCGCCCCCAGCTGCCCCCCCCCCCACCAGCCATTTCAGGGAGGGTCTGTCCTGACGCCGTGTGAGGTGCAGGCGCCCCTGTGGCAGTGGGGGAGGCAGAGTGTCCTTCTGTCCAGCCTGGGGTGGGCAAGGAAAGGCAACCAGGGCTCCACCCTGCCAGGCCCTGGGGGCGGTGCTGCTGAGGCCCCCATAGCCTGCAGCCTGTGAGCCTGTCTGTGGGGCGTGGCAGTGGGTGTGGCGGGGGCGAGCCTGTGTCTGTGGGAGCTGGAGGCGGGAAGGTGGGCACAGGGAGGGGCAGGTCCTTGGTGTGGGCACAGCAGGCATGTGCCCCTGCCTGCGCCCTGCTCACTCGCTGTGGGCTCCAGCCACAGTGCCCTCTAGTGGTGGGACATAGGGCTGCTGGCCGGGCCTCCCTCTTGGTGGGACCTTCGTCAGCGACAGTTCCAAGAGGAAAGAATGCCATATGGTCTGGCGACCCCAGGACAGGGCTGGCCTCAAAACTGTGCTTTTCTTTTTATTCCTGCGTGGACGGTGTGGACCTCGAGGGGGCGCTCCTGCTGAGGGGCGAGGAGTGTGGCCCCGCCGGCCCCTGGTGGCTCCCATCTGCCACCGCGGAGCTGTGGTGTGTGGACAGCCACAGCCTGGGCCCTGGGGGCTTGTGCTTCCAGGAGGGCGGGGCCCTCGTGTCTGCATCAGAGGAGGGGCCCAGAATAGGGGGCTGTGGGGGACACCTCCTTGGGGACATGCAGTGTCGCCGCTGGGAGCAGGCTGGGCCCAGTCCCGCGGCCAAGGCCCTGCGTCCATTCCAGAGTCAGGGCCCTGACCCAGCACCCACAGATGCGCGCCAGAGCCCACCCTGAGTCCGAGCGCAGATGGCGTCGCCTGGGGCCCCGGGGGACAGAATCCCCAACCCGAGCAGCCTCGATGCGGCTGCCGAGCGCCACTGGGGGCTGGCTGGCCCTGCCAGGGTGGGTGCTCCAAGCCCCGGGCTCCTCGGCACTCAGCGGGTCTCTGTCTGCAGGGGGGCAACAACGCCGGCCACACCGTGGTGGTGGACGGCAAGGAATACGACTTCCACCTGCTGCCCAGCGGCATCATCAACACCAAGGCCGTGTCCTTCATCGGTGAGTGCCCCGCCCCGCTGGGGGTGTGGTCAGCCCAGAGCCCCGCCCCGCTGGGGGTGTGGTCAGCCCAGGGCCCCGCACAGCCCCGCACAGCCTGCTGGCCAGGCGGCGGTGGGAGGCCCCCGCCCGCCCTTAGGAGCCCACATCGGGCGTCTGACCCGGGACCCTGCCCTCAGCCTGATGGGGCAAGTGGGGCAGCCAGGACCCCTCCCAGCCCGGGCCAGAGGAGTGGGGCTGCCGGGGGCCCCGCCGAGCAAGCCCACACGGATGTGTGTGGGACTGTCTGTGTGCGCACGCCCGTGGTTGAGGGCGCCAGCTCATACGTGTGTGTGTGTGTGTGTGTGTACGACCGGCCGGGCCCTGCGCTGCAGACGGCAGGTGGGGCGCCAAGCTTGGCTGGGAAAGCTACGCTCTTCCTGACCCTGCGTGAGGCCCTGGTCACCCCTGTAGTCCCTGCCCTCAGCCCCACCCCGTTGCCCTCCAGGCAGCCACCCAGTGACTTTTCCGTGTCCCCGAGAGACCAAACCACCCCCAGGACTGCGGGGGTCTCTCTGCCGCCACCTCCCCTGTGAGGTCTCTGTCCTGCTCTCCCACGGTTACCAGGCCCAGTTCTCTGTCCCGGCCTCAGCTCTTAGCTGCCCTTGTTCAGAGAAGCTTGTCCCGGCCCCCGGATCAGGCCCCTGGGACAGGCTCTGAGGGTTTCCGGTACTTTTCCTTCTGGCTCTTCCCACCACCAAGCTGCCCGCTGAATCATCTGTCCCGCCCCGCCCAGGTCAGGACCCGGGGGCTGCGGTGGTGGCAGGTGCCCAGCGACGGTCGGGGTCCGGTCCCCTGGGAGGGGCGTGGCCTGTGGGCTGCCGAGCTCCCCTCCACTTGGGGTCAGGCCCCAGGGCAGGAAGCCCTCTCGGTGCCTGGCCTCGGAGGAGCTGGGACTCGTCCGGGCCCGAGGCCAGAGCCCAGGATGGACGGTGACCAGGGCACACCCGCAGGGGTCCACTTGTCAGTCAGTGTGGCTGCCCAGCACCCGAGAGCCACGCGGAGCCAGGGCTGGAGGTGCTGGCGCTCACACAGCTGCCCCTCAGCTGGCCACACGCCCTGGCCCTGCAACATGGTCACTTCAGGACGCGTGGCATTTAGGTGACCTTTTGTGCTCCGTGTGCCTCACATAGTCTCTGAGTCACTGCCATCTGGACTCATGTCCTGTCTTCCTCAGCCAAGCCTGTGCCACAGAAGAGGGTGGCCCTGGCCCGGTGGCCGGCGGTCCTACAGGAAAGGGTCCGAGTTCGGCTTTACTGGGACCCCGCGGGGACCTGGGACATTGGGCCAGTCCACCTGTGCGGCCCAGTCTGTGTGCGTGGGTGGGGCAGCTGGGCTCCGGGAGCGGCGGGTCCCTGCAGCGCCCGGCTCAGCGTCTCTGCCCTCCTGCTTTCGGGCCATTTCAATAAAACGTGCAGCGTCCTTGAAGCGTAACTCCTGCCGTGAAAGTCACCCACGGTCACGCACCTGTCACTGCGATTAGGGTTTTTTTAAAGATTCTATTTATTTATCTTTAGAGAGAGGGGAAGGGAGGGAGAAGGAAGGAGAGAAACATCAGTGTGTGGTTGCCTCTCACACGCCCCCTACTGGGGATGTGGCCCGAAACCCAGGCTTGTGCCCTGACTGGGAATCGAACCAGCGACCCTTTGGTTGGAGACCAGCGCTCAGTTCACTGAGCCACACCAACTGGGGCCAATTCAGTTTCAGAGCATAGCCATCACCCCAAGCAGCTCCCTCCTGGGTGTGCCGGCCCCCGCCCCCCCCCACCCGGCCCTGCCCGCCACTCTGCTCCGTCCCTTCAGGGGCTCCCACTGGGCTTGTCATTTGCCCCTCCGTCTGTACGACGACACCTCGCCGCACACAGGCACCAGCTCGGCCGTCCGGAGGGCACGGCTCGCGGCAGCGAGCTCCTGCGGTCCCACGGCCCTCTCATCTTCCCAAACTGACCCCCGTCCGACTTACACACGGACCCTCCCCACCCCGGCCCCACCACCTGCTGTCTGTCCCCACGGATTGTGACCACGAACCATCTGTCCCCCAACCCCCACCCCCATCAGCTGACTACGGATTCCACTCAGCACGGGTCTTCCAGGCCCACGTGGGCTGTGGCGGGAGGCGGGTGGCGGAAGGCCGGTCCCCTGACTCGGCTGAAGGCCCTTCCGTGGGGCAGAGGGGCCGCGTGAGGGCCCCACTGCTCCTCGGTGAACTCGGGTCGCGTGGGCGTCTGGCTGTGGCGACTGTTGCCGCTGGGGCCACCGGACCCTGATTCTGCGCCGGCGTGAACACGGTCCGCGCCCGTGACAGGGTCCAGCCCACGCCCATGTGTTGCAGGCAACGGGGTGGTCGTGCACTTACCGGGCTTGTTTGAAGAAGCCGAAAAGAACGAGAAGAAAGGTGGGTCTGCGTCCCCCTGCTAGGCCCTGTCCTGTCCCCCGGGTGTCCCTGCGGGGCCGACGCCCGCTGTGCAGTTTCCCGGTGGGCTGACCACGCCCTAGGGGAGGGGCGTGGTTCCTGGCGGCTCCTGGGGACCCGAGGTAGGCAGGCAGCGACTGAGGCCACCCTCCAGGGAGAGGGCCCTGCGCGGGTAGACTTGAGGCGGGCCGACCACAGCGCAGCAGCCCCCAGACCCTGAGAAGGTCGGGACAGAAGCAGAGCCTCGCTGTGGGCTCGAGTCTGGGCAGGTGCGGAGGGGAGCCTGCCCCGGGAGCCGGGCACCAGGACAGGGACCCTGGGGGTGTGGGCGGGGTCCCCAGGGGGCGGGCGAGCCCCAGCGGGGAGAGGCCACGAGGGGAGGGCGTGACCGTGATAGCCCGGCCTGGCTGGGTGCTGGGCGAGCGGCCGCCTCAGCCCCTCGCCTGTGCTGCCGCGCAGGCCTCAAGGACTGGGAGAAGCGGCTCGTCATCTCGGACCGAGCCCACCTCGGTGAGTGTCCCCGTGGTGAACGAGCACCCCGTTATGCTCCTCCCACCCACCGAACCCACATAGCTCCGCTCGGCTTTTCCAGAGTGTAGGGTGGCCGGGGTCACGGTCCCCATGGGGCGCCCACCGTCCCATGGGAGTTGGTGGGGAGCAGAGGCCGGGTTCCAGGCGGTCCCCTTCCACGCTGGGCCACCTTCCCGAGGAGGCCCGGGCGTGCGGCCCGTAACGCTCGGCCCGTCTCTCTGCCCGGGCCCCTCCCGGCCCCGCAGTGTTCGATTTTCACCAGGCGGTGGACGGCCTCCAGGAGGTGCAGCGGCAGGCCCAGGAGGGGAAGAAGTGAGTGCCCAGCGCGTCCACGACCCAGTGTCCCAGGGCGGGGCCCGTCCAGCGGCACCTGACAGGAGAGACCCTGGACCCGGTTCCCCTGAACGACAGCCCCCGGGGGCTCCCAGCCCCCAGCCCCCAGTCCTGAAGCTTAAACAAGCCCACGTCTCCCTGAGGTTGCACCGTCCCCTCCGCTGCCACCCCACAGAGTGCGTTGCTGTCCACCCCCGTCGCTGGGATTCTTGGCCAACTGTGACCCCACAGACGGGCCACCGCCACACACGGCAGGGCCTGAGTCCTGTGCCTGGCCCCTCGGGGCCCTGTGAGCTGACGGTTTGAGGAGCCTGGTCATCCTCACATCCACCTTGGCTCCAGGGTGCTGCCACCGGGAGGCACTTTACCTGGCAGGGTGGAAATCAGTCTGGGGCGCGGGCAGGGGCCCTGAGTTTCCGGGCGGCCCCCGTGCTCACAGCCGCCCCATCCTCAGCATCGGCACGACCCGGAAGGGGATCGGACCGGCCTACTCCTCCAAGGCCGCCCGAACCGGCCTGCGCATCTGCGACCTGCTGTCCGACTTCGACGAGTTCTCCTCCAGGTATCCGGCCGCCCGCAGCCCCAGGGGCCTGGCCGGCGAGAGGGGCTCGGGGCTCCGGTGGGCCGAGGGGGCTCAGTCACTGTCACCTCTGCAGGTTCAAGAACCTGGCCCGCCAACACCAGTCCATGTTCCCCACTTTGGAAGTAGATGCCGAAGGTCAACTCCGCAAACTCAAGGTAGAGCCAGGTGGCCGGCACGTGGCTCTCAGGGCCGCCACGAGCTCCAAGAGTGCTCCCAGCGCACGGGCACTTCGGGGCATCACCGCAGGGTGGCTGGTGACACTGGGGCCCACGGGCCACCAGTGTGAGCCCCAGCAGGGGCGGTGACTCAAGGGGTCTCCTCCAGGGCTGGGCTCCCCTGCCTGGCCGGGTCCTCTCGTCCCCTCGGGGGAGCTGGGAGACCCAGGGTGTCCCTGTCCCACCTGAGGCAGGAGGTAAGGGTGCCCCACTCACCCCGAGAGGGGCAGGTGGGGTGGGGGACAGGAAGAGGTCAACACGAAGCCCTTCTGGAAGTTTCCAAGGCTGGAATCCCGCCCCTCCAGCCCTTGTCCAGGGCTGTAATGAGGGCAGAGAGGACCCTCAGGGGCGTCTGCCGTGCTGGGTATGGGCCCACCCGGCACCTCATCTTCCCTGTGACAGCCTCCACTGCGCCTCATTCTGAGGTTCTAGGAGTTGGGGCTTCAGCATGCGAACTGGGGACACACTTCACCCCACAGTGCTCACTGAGGCAGCGCCGGGGCTCACAGATAGGCCCCGGGCGGGTCCAGCTTGCGGACGTGACCCCTGGCCGGAGGGGGTGTCTGAGGGAGCCCGGCTGCCCCGGGGGCCCGGGGGGGGGGGCGGCGGGCAGCGGCATCCACTCTCCTCACAGGGCTTCGCGGAGCGGATCCGGCCCATGGTCCGCGACGGCGTGCACTTCATGTACGAGGCACTGCACGGCCCCCCCAAGAAGATCCTCGTGGAAGGCGCCAATGCGGCCCTGCTGGACATCGACTTCGGTGCGGCCCCCGGGCTGCGCCCTGCTCTCTGTGGGGCGGGGACGAAGCAGGGCCCCTCCCTCTGCCACGCCGGCCCCCTGCCAGGGCAGCGGTGGCGCTGCCCCTCGCGCTCACTCCTGCCGAGGGGGAGAGAAACCAGGACGGGCAGCGAGGGCTCCCTCCTGTCCCCCAACACCCCGCGGGGCCACTCCCCTGATGGCGCCGGGCACCGCTCTCCCTGGAGACCTCACTCGGGGCGATGCTGAGGCCTTACCCACCACTGCTCCCCGCCGGAAGGTCCCCCGGCGGGGTCCCCTGCGGGGGTGGCAGACGACCCCGACCTGCTCTGTCTCACAGGGACCTACCCCTTCGTGACGTCGTCCAACTGCACGGTGGGCGGCGTGTGCACAGGGCTGGGCATCCCCCCGCAGAACATCGGCGACGTGTACGGCGTGGTGAAGGCCTACACCACACGCGTGGGCATCGGCGCCTTCCCCACCGAGCAGATCAACGTGAGCCCCGGCCCAGGCAGGGCCCCTGGGGGTGGGGTGAGGGACGACAAGGTGTGCGTGAGGCTGCGGGCACCACGGGGGCTGACGCTGAAGACATGCGGTGCCCACGCGTGTCCACACAGCCCGCTCCCGGGGGTGTTGCGAGAGTGCAAGCTGGCCGTGCCCTTGGCTGGCAAAGGACCCTCAGGATGTCGGGGACCTGCCCTGGTGTCCTGGTGGCCACGAGCACAGGAGGCGCCCATCCCGAGCCGCCGTGTGTGAGGCCTGGACAGGCTCCGAGTCCAGAAGTGTCTGGCAGCTTAACCTGCAGGGCACACTGGCAGAGGGGTGGGGGCCACAGGAGAAGTCCGTTCACGCCCCACAGGCCCCCAGCTGAGCCACAGGACCGTCCCTTCTGTCCTCGCCTTCCTGCCTGTGAGGGCCAAGGGGAAGGAGGGGAGCGAGGCGACCTAGGAGCCGCCAAGTCTGGGTCCTTCTGGGACCCCCTGGCCAGCAAGACGGAGCCTCCGCTGGGGCACGGTGGTCCCTAAGGAGGGACATCACAGGGGGCGTGTCCTCCGGTGTCACCTCCAGCAAAGAGGAGGCACAGAGGGGAGGCCCAGCTCCCTCTCCCCCGTGCACGGACCTGCCCTGTCCCCGCGCAGGAAATCGGTGACCTGCTGCAGAACCGTGGCCATGAGTGGGGGGTGACGACAGGCAGGAAGAGGCGCTGTGGCTGGCTGGACCTGATGATCCTCAGATACGCCCACATGGTCAACGGGTTCACCGCGTAAGTGTCCGCTGCCCCGTGGCCATCCTGGCGCCGCCCGCACTGGGGACCGCCACAGACTCCCTGGGCCCCACTGGGCGCTCAGGGCCACACGCGGTCTCCACCGTGGGGTGTGGTCACCCATCTACACCCCTCGCACAGCGGGGCCACAGCGGGAGGTGATGTGGAGCCCTGTGCGGGCCCCTCAAGCCGTGAGCTACGCCGTGAGGGAGGGGGGACCTGGCACAGCGTGGGGCCCAGGGCCAGAGGAGGCCTCGCCCTGAGCTCGAGACCCAGACAGCAACCCCCTCGGCGGGCAACGCGGCCTCCCCCAGGAGGCTTTTCGTTTTTGTTTTTATCCTCAGGACATGCCTGCTGATTTTAGGGAGATGGGAAGGGAGGGAGAGAGGGGGAGGAAAACATCCGTGTGCGGTTGCCTCTCTTGGGCCCCCAACTGAGGACCTGGCCTGCAACCCAGGCCTGTGCCCTGACCAGGAATCGGGCTGGCGACCCTTTGGTTTGCTGGACCCTGCTCCAGACAACTGGACCACCTAACCAGGACTCGAAATGATGTTTGTAAGCAGGCCCAGCTGTGCTGATGGGTATTTCAGAGCCAGGCTGAAAGGAAGATGGAACAGGGAGAAACCTGCGGGAGGCCCTGGGCCCAGGGCGTGGTGGGAGGAAGAACGAGGAAGCCGACGCTGTCACTGGCGTCGGTGTGGGGACAGGGCTGGGTCTGCATGGGCAGCCTGGGCGGGCAGGCGGAGCCCAGGCTCCCCCCCCCGGAGGCGGCAGGTAGAGCCCAGGTGTGGTGATGCCGCCAGGGGGCGGGACAGGTGTGCGCTGACCTCCCCACAGCGCCTTGGCTTCATCTTCTGTCCCAGAAGCAGAGGGACAGTGGGGGAGGGAGGCAGACAAAGCTGCGGGCGTGCGCCCACGGCTCCTCCCTTTGTGCCGCCCTGGCTGGCACAGGCTGGCCCTGACGAAGCTGGACATCCTGGATGCCCTGGATGAGATCAAGGTCGGCGTCGCCTACAAGCTGAACGGGAAAAGGATCCCGTACTTCCCAGGTATGCGCGGGAGGCAGCTTCCCGGCGTGGGCGGTGCCCCTGGCACAGGCCAACGTGACCGAGGAGTCCCCGAGAGGAGGGAAGGGCCGCCCCGCAGGGCTCCTCTGGCCACTCGTTACCATGGGCTCTGCCGCCGCAGGGCAGCCCCGCCAGGTCTCAGGGCCCCTGCAGGTGGGACCTGCAGCTGGGAGGGCACAGGGCCTGGCCTGGAGGCAGGGGGGCTGCAGCTCGGCACCAGCCGGGGGCCCAGGGGGACCTGCAGGCGGGCCGCTCTGGAAAAGTGAGCACTCTACAATGGAAAGACGGCACTTTGACCTGACTCCGTAAGACCTGACTGGGGTTTCCCCCGCCCCCAGTCCCTCCGTTTATTTTTTAAAGATTTTGTTTATTCATTTTTAGACAGAGGGGAAGGGAGGAAGAGAGGGAGATAAACATCAACGTGTGGTTGCCTCTCACGTGCCCTCCACTGGGGACCTGGCCTGCAACCCAGGCATGTGCCCTGACTGGGAATCGAACCGCGATCCCATGGTTCGCAGGTCTGTGCTCAATCCACTGAACCACACCAGCCACGGCATACTGACTCTGACCTTTGAGAGGATGTGGCAGAAGTGTGGTGTGACCCCAGGGTCAAGGGTCAGGGCCCAGGGGACTGCACACACTCAGAGAGGCTGAGGCTCAAGACCTTTAGGGTGGACAGCTCATTCCAGCATCTTCTGTCAGGAACCAGTGGTTGGTGTCTGCCGTGAGCCCAGGGGTCCTTTCCAAGTGGGGCCCCTGCCCTGGGAGGGGCAGAGGACATAGCTCCTCCAGGATTTCTTAACACTTTAAACTCTCAGAGCCCCTTGGAATTTCAAAGGAGGGTCCTTGGCGTTGCTGACTGAGTCACCCATGGGCCTTCCTGCAGAGCCCGTGACGAACCAGGGTGCGGGGTGGACGTGCGCCCCTGGCTTGTGGGGGACAGCCTGTGTCCAAGAACCACTCCCTGGCCCTCCCCGCCACTGAGCCCCCAGGGAAGCGGGTCCTGGGCTGTCTGCCCCCAGGATGGAGTGGCGTCTGAGGGACGTCACCACCCCCGCGTGTCCCCAGCTAACCAGGAGATCCTGCAGAAGGTTGAGGTGGAGTACGAGACGCTGCCCGGGTGGAAGTCGGACACCACAGGGGCCAGGAAGTGGGAGGACCTGCCCCCACAGGCCCAGAGCTACGTTCGGTTTGTGGAGAACCACGTTGGAGTGGCAGGTGGGTGCCCTGCGCCTGGCCCCCCATCCCGCCCGCGGCGGCCCCGCCTGAACCCCCCTTCTCCCTTCCAGTGAAGTGGGTTGGTGTCGGCAAGTCACGGGACTCGATCATCCAGCTGTTCTAGGCGGAGACCGGGTGGCCCCCGGCGGGCACGGCGCGCCTCGGAGGCGCAGTCGGTGCCTCCAGAGAGAAGTGGGGAGCCGGGTTCCAGACTCTAGTGTTTCTCCCGAAGCTCCGCCCGCCGAGTCTGGGACGCGAGACCCTCCAGAGCCAGCGCCGGGCAGGTCCTCTTGCCCCCCGCGCTGTGGGGTGAGCCCAGGCGCTCAGAGCAGGGACCGCGGTGGCCGTTCATGTCGTGTGTTGTATGTCTGGTTGGAGCAGTTTAGCAATAAATGTCCCAAAGCCGCTGAACGGCAGGGTCATGTGCGTGCTGTTCTGACGTGGTCGTTTTGTTTTGATTTTTATCTTTTTTTAATGTCTATTTATCATGTTTAGAAAGGGTGGAGGAAGGGAGGGAGAAAGAGAGGGAGAGAAACATCAATGTGTGGTTGCCTCTCACGCGCCCTCTACTGGGGACCGGACCCACAACCCAGGCATGTGTCCTGACTGGGAATGGAACTGGCGACCTCTTGGATCGCAGGCCGGTGCTCAGTTTTGACTTTTACACACAAAACGTCACCACTGATGCTTTGCCTTGACAGCTACCAGGGCGGCACATGCCTGCGGTTCACAAAACCAAGCAATTTGTTGGCTCAGAACCAGCTCGTGTGAGAGGCCATGGCAGTAAATGTGTTTTCCAAAACCAAACGTCACGGGATTTCAATCTAGAGCCCAAGTACCGCACCCCCTCCCCTCTGCCTCTGCTCAGTAATGGGGCGTCTGCCGTACCCCTCTGCCTGGCTCCCTGTCAATGAGCGGGGCCCTCCACCCTCTGGGTCTCAGCAGATGGACCGGGCTGCCGGTCACGGGCATGTTCCTGGCTGTGCCAGGCTCACCCAGCTGAGCAACCCCCCTAACAGCTCTTCATGGTTTGGGGTGAGTCGAGAAAAAGGCCTGCCTGTTCGAGGTCGTTTAGAGAGGGAAGGAGCTCCGCAGAGAGGCCCCGAGTCAGCAGGTGGAGAGCAGGCTTCTCAGCCCTGGGTTCACTGAAGCTGGTTCGAGTCTCCTGCACGGCCGGCTCACAGGGGGAGATGCGGACCCCTGGACTTCCCGGTTCCCACGGACATCTCCCGTGGCCCCCCGGGATGGCTGCGGGGACTCGGACGGAGTCAGGAAAGCACCGGTCACCTGCAGCGCAGCTCCCGGGGGCACAGGTGACAGACAGGTACACACGGAAACCGCCTGAGTTTGCAGAGAATTATTTCCTCCCTCCCACGGCCCAGCAAGGAGACAGAGCAAGAGACCCCTCGGGAAGGTGGGTCCTGGGGCCCGGCCTCCTCACAGCCTCTGGGAAACGGCTTCTCCTCGCGAGAGGACCGTGTGGCAGCATCTCGCTGCCCCTGAGATGCGCAACTCAGAGAGCCGACCACAACTGGCCTTTTTCAAAGGGAAGAGAAAGCCCTTCGCTCGCACCGGCAGGAGAAGGGCCAGGCTGCAGCGTCGGGTTTTAATCCGAAACCCCCAGGAAGCTCTCAGCCTGGGCTCTGTGCTGGCTGCCCACCCTCCGCTCACACCCCTTGGGCGCTGCACTTCCTCCGCCTCTGGGCAAAACTTGCAGGAGGAAGCCCGGGCCACCGAGAGGTGCGTGGAGACCAAGGAAGGCGGGACCTTTGCAGGCAGAAGGAAAGAGCTTTTATCCAGCCGGGCCACTGCAGTGTCCGTCCCAGGATGGAGCCCCAGAGGAGCTAGAAGGGACCAGACCAGAGGACGGCAGGGAGCTCATGCACCCGGGAGGAGGAGAAAAGGACAGGTGTACCCTGAGGTTCCAGGGACCGGCCTGCAGTCAAGGACGGGCAGGTGTGCGTCAGCGGCAGAGAACCTGTGGGTCAGGGGGGTCCTGTGCGCCTGGAGGCGGGAGTCTGGAGGGAATTTTGTTTGAAGCTCTTTAAAAAAAGATTTTGTTTAGTTATTCTTAGAGCGAGGGGAAGGGAGGGAGAAAGAGAGGGAGAGAAACATCAGTATGTGGTTGCCTCTCACACGCTCCACTACTGGGCACCTGGCCTGCAACCCAGGAATGTGCCCCAACTGGGAATCGAACCAGCAGCTTTTTGGTTCACAGGCTGGCACTTAGTCCACTTGAACCACACCAGCCAGGACTGAAGCTTTTATTATTTATATTTGTCATTGGGACTGTGAGGCCGTGTACATGGCCAGCCTAGGCCACTGATGAGGTCGGGCAGCTGAGACACCCTTTCCTGTCTTGGGTACCCGTGTAGGTTTACAGGTGAAAGGACATCAACTCGGGAGAAATAATCCTCCCGGCACCGACTGGCTTACCCCGATGGCCCAGGGCCCGGAGCCCTGGTCCCTGAGGGGTGGGCAGGTGCAGACAGCCTGGCTGTTTCTAGACTGGTGTTTGGAGGGTCTGGGTCCTTTTGATGAGGTGTCTCTGTGCTGAACGCCAACGGCACAGCCACAACATAGATGGCTCAGAGCAGTCCCAGTTCAGTACGTGGAGGAAAGATGTGTGAGAGGTTTGTCGATGTTGTTTGAATAAATGTGTCTTTCCCAGCCTTTGGGGAAGCTACTCATTTCCTTAGCAGGAAACACACACACCTCCCCACCCCCAGCCATCCCCTCCCCCGGGCCGGGACCCACAGGAGTGAACATGGCGTCCAGGAAAGGCTTCACAAGAGAACGTTCGGAGCAGCGGCCGCCCTTGCCGCCCAGACCCGGCACCACTCCAGGTGTCCATCGGCAGGTAAAACAGGCTGCAGTCGCCACACTTGGAGCACACTCGGCCCCACACGGGACAGGCCACTGGGGTCGCAAGGACAGGGCAGTCCTCAAGTCAGCGTGCTGAGTGGAGCCAGGCAGACAAGCGCCGTTAGGGTCTAGCCGGGCAGTGCTTCCCGTAGGGGCAGAGAGCCGAGCACCTGTCACTTCTGCCTCGGGCGTGGAGGGCCACTGAGTCACCCAGACCTGTGCATCTGCCCCAAGGCAGGGAACTGCACACATACCACCTGGGCACCCACTGGGTGTGAACACCCACAATTTCACTGTGTGGGCATTACACCCCATTCGGAAGGCACTGAAGGTAATATAACCACACTACACAGCTCAGGAACGGCTGAGGCAAAAGTTACTCAAATTATTCGGACCCTGAGGCAACACTGTTTAACACCCTAACAAACACTCCCCGGCAGTCTCTCCCCCTCGGCATCTGCGGGAGGGCCGTCTGCTGCCCTGCTGCTCCTGGGAGGCGGCGCGAGCCTCCTTCCTCCATCTGATGAATGCGCACTTCCTGCGGTCGGGCTTTCTGAGGCTGACGATCCCGATCAGCACGTGCTTTGCCTGAGCGCAGGGCCAGTGTCCCCGTGCCCCCACCCTGGGCAGGCAGGTCTGCTGGGGTGTCCCCTCCTGGGACCGCTGTCCCACCGGAGGGCAGGAACCTGGTCAGATCTACTCAGTGCCACCCCCAGGGCCTTATGCAGAGCTTGACACTAGGGGGCTGAATTCTGTCCCCTTAAAATTCATTCTGAGCCCTGGCTGGTGTGACTCAGTGGATTGAGTGCCTGCCTGAGAACCACAGGTTGTCGGTTCAATTCCCAGTCAGAGCACATGCCTGGGTTGGGGGCCAGGCCCCTGGTGGGGGGTGTGCAAGAGGCAACCGCACACACATCGATGTTTCTCTCTTTCTCCCTCCCTTCCCCTCTCTCTAAAAATAAATAAACAAAATCTTTAAAAAAATTCACGTTGAAGTCCCAACTCCCAGTTCCTCCAACTGTGACCATGTGTGGAGGTAGTCTTTAAGGAGGTAGGTCAGTTTCCCCCCAGCTTTATTCATAGATATGTCTGATACAGCATTTAACTGACATATAAAGCAACTTAACTGTGAATTCGGTGTGATGACTTGCTGCTGCAAAGTTACCACAGTAACGTTAGTGAGCTCACCCTTCGCCTTGTTTAATCACCATTTTGTTGTCGCTGTTATGATGACAACACTTAAGATCTACTCTCACAGCAACTTCCAAGTACACAATAAGTATTGTTAACGGTCGTCAGTGTCACTGGCGGAGCGGTTCTTGCCGCCCCGCCACCCCCCCCATAGAAATCAGGAGTGGGGGAGACAAAACGGTTCCAAAGAAGAGGCTCGCTGAAAACAAGGAGGAGGGAAGGAGAGAGGGAGAGAGCTGGATGTGCCTGGGAGCGCACACCCACGAAAAGCGGGGCTCCCTGCACCGCCGCTGGCATCCGGCTTTTTGGGGGCTGGGCTCTTCACGCAGGCGCAGAGCGGAGCGCTTTGGGGAAGAAAAACTCCAGCACTTGATTAATAATAATAAAAACTTCGATTATTAAAAAAATAATCGAAGAGCGTTCCCATCCATTTAGAGCATTTCGGCCCCTATCAGACGGACCTCGCCCATCGGTACTGAAGTGTGTGCTCCTCGCCCAACAGCTCCCTTCCCTCCCCCCAGCCCCTGCTGAGCGCCTTTCACCCTCGGCTTCTGTAATTCCACGATTCCAGATGCCACATGCAAGTTCACACCATATTTGTCTTTCTGCGTCTTACTTCCTTTAGCATAATACCCTCCAGGTCCATCAATGTTGTTGCAAAGGGCAGAATGTCCTTTTCAAGGCTGAGTAATACTCCATTGCACGTAGGTGTGCACCACCTCTCCGCCACCCACCCACCCCTCTGTGGGATACCTGGGTGCCTCCCACGCCTTGGCTGCTGTGGATGACACTGCAGCGAACCTAGGGGTGCAGGCACCTCCTGGAGAAAGTGATTTCATTTCCTTCCCATGCCTGGGAGTGGGGTCGCTGGGGCACATGGCCGTTCTATTTTAATTTATTCGAAGAACCAGGTGGTTAAGTTTTAAAATGGTCCCATGGGTTGGGTTCTGAGCCAGGCTGATTGGTGACCTTGTAAGAAGAGATTGATTGGCACATGGGATGGCCCTCCACATGCTCACGAGAGAGGCCTCGGAGGAACCAGCCCTGCGACACCTGCTCTGGGACCTCAGGCTCCTGGACGAGGGGCAGTGTCCAGTGTGAGTCCCGCAAGCCAGGTCGTGGTGTTAGGGCCACCGGAACAAAGGGGTACAGCAATGGGCCCCGGACGATATGTCTTCCTTCAAGTGAGACTAAAATGCGGGACCTGCAGACATGCTTTTTCTTTCTTGAACTTATTGGAGTGACGCTGGGTAGTAAGTCTCTGCAAGTTCCAGGTCGTCGGCACTTTAACACGCCGTAATACAATACACTAACCAATACCGCCACTGCGCGCCTGGGGAAGAGACACCCCCACCCCGCCCACGGACGTGACGTCAGCGCTCGTCACCGGAAATGCGTGTGCGGAGGAGCCGGAAAAAGCTGGCGCAGCCGAGCCCGGGGCAGCAGCTGTGGGGAGGCACCTTCCGGCAACGGGGGACCCGAGCGCGGTGAGCCCGTGAGCGCCTCGCGGCTCCGCCACAACAGTCGCGCCTGCGTCGCGGGGTGGGACGTGACGTCAGGCTCGCTCCAGGGACGCTCCTGCGGCGTGCCCAAGCCACTCTGCATTTCGGTGAAGCTGGGGATTCGGACAAAGTAGAAATGAGGAAAAAGGAAATCATCCTCTAACTCGAGTGACTTAAACGGAAATACAAGCAGTTTTGACAGTTGTTTACCGACTACAAGGAAAAGAGCAGAGGCACTGCCTCTCTCGCCTCCGAGGTCGCCTCTGGCCTATCACGCGCCGCGCCTAGCGCGGTTCCCGCCCCCAAAGTCCCCTCCGGCCTATCTCGAAGTGTGCCCCACGCAGGGCCCGCCCCCGTCCGGAGTGTTGCCCTCAGTCGGCCTATCCTACCCCGTGTGCGCAGGACACCGCCCTCTCGCAGCCCTGGCGCGCCCACACGACCCCTGGCATTTTCCCGCGCTGCGTGCGAGCACCGCCCCCGATATCTCTCCTGGCCTATCCTGCGCCTTGCTGTGCACGAACCCCGCCTCTGCCCTCGCCCTCGGCCTATCCCGCGCGGCGCTGAATACGAGCCCTGCCCCCTTCCTGCGCGGGGGTTGGCGCTCGTCTGAGACGTCATTAGCGCGGCGAGGCGCGGACGCGGAGTTTCCCGGGGCCCGCGGCTATGCCCAAGCGGGCCAGCCCCTTCGGGGACGCGGCCCCGCTGCAGCTGAAGGTTCGCGTGGGCTGGAAGGAGCTGGGGCGCGGCGTGTGCGCCGAGCGTTACTCGCGGGAGATCTTCGGTGAGTGCGGGATTGGGCTTTCTGCCTCGGGGCTTGGGCGAGCAGTCTCCACAGGCCGCGCTCCCGGGGGCTGGGCGGCCAGGCAGTAGCCGCGAGGCCGGGGGTTGGGAGCAGTGAGTGGGGTGTGAATTCGCCCGTGTCCTCCTGCGGTGGCCACGGCCCGTAAGGAGTGTCCCTACATCCCCAAACCGGCGGTCTCTGCGTGGTGCTGCCTTCGGACTCGGCCCTGCAGGGATGCCTGCCTCTCGCAAGAGCCATCTCTGGTCTGGCTGGCACTGCGGCCCCTCAGCCGGCGAGAGGGCGAGGAGCGGGACGTCCTTTACGGACTGAACTGGCAGAAGTGCCCCTTCTAACCGGAGGGATTTGAGGAGCGCGCCCTGCCTGCCAGGCACTGTGGCTGCGCGCAAAACGTTGCCTGCCGGAAGCTCTGGGGTCTATGGGGGATTAGCCCAGGAAGGAGTTGTCCGGAGAGGGTCCGGGGCGCCGCGGAGCCCCCTGCAGAGGAGTCCGCGGTCTCGAGGAGGGCCGGCGCCCAAGCTGTGTCCTGCAGAGCGGCAGCAGGTGCAAAGGCGGGAACCGAGGTGCCGTCGGATTTCGTGAGGCCGGAACTGTAGTTCAGGGCGGGATGGGAGGCGGCGGGGGCTGGAGGCCTTCTCACCAGCCGCCCTGCAGGTTTTCAGGTGTGTTGATGCTCTGGGGCAGCGGCAGCTCACCTCCTCCGGAGGTCGGGGGCCCAGGTGGTGCCCGGCGAGCAGCTAGGAAGTTTGTGACTGAGGGGGGCTGCCGTGCATAGGCGTTTGCAGCGCCTCGCCGCAGGGGCCCCGGTTCTCCACTCGGGCCACCCCTGCTGCCCCCCAACTGCTCTGCTCTGTTTCCTGGTGCAGTCGGGCTGTGCCCCCATAAACACGGAGCAGACAGTGCAAACGGCCTGTATGGCTCAGTGGGGGCACCCTCCCGCGAAGCGAGAATCCCCCCCTCGATTCCCTGTCTGGGGGCTGTGTGAGAGGCAGTTGATCAGAGTTTCTCTCCCTCTTTCCCTACCCATTTCCTCCAGAAAAAAAAGTAAATCTCAAAAAAAAAAAAACAAAACCCTGAAACCAGAACAGCCCTGGACCACCTTCCTGCTGCATTCTCAGGGCTCCATGACCCACCCCTCAGGGGGTGTGTGGCTGAGCCTCTGGAAATGCAGGCAGGACACCCATTTTGAACTCGTGTCCCACGTGTAATGAATTCCAAGATCGAGGCTGTCGCCCTGACCACCAGACCTCGAGGACTAGCATCAGCTTCACAACACGACTCCCAGCTGCGTGCCCACTCGCTTGGGAGCAGGAGTTACAGGAGAGCCTGGAGGGGGGGCGGGGGGTGGGGTGGCTGGGCTCTTGCAGCCTGGATGACTGAGTTACCAACAGCTGTCCTGTCAGTTTCATGGAGAGCTGCCTTTTCTCTCACGTCCACCAAGGCTTTTCTAGGACTGGCACCCGGCGTTCGATCCTGCGAAAGTGCCTGGGTGCCTGGTGTGTGGCTGGGGGCAAAGCCACTGCTCCAGGTGCAGAGCGGCTGAGTCGGCTCCAGGGCTGGCGTGCAGGGCCCACGGAGTCCGGAAAGCTCCCAGACACCTTTGTCAGGGGCCAGCTGTTGCCAAGTCTTCTGGCAGCAGCTCCGCAGTGAGGGAAGGGGGTGCTCACCAGCCCAGAGGCCCAGCTCTGAGCACCTGCCTGTGGATTTGTGCTCCGTAGCTCACAGCGCCTCTGTGCTGGACGAGGCAGGCTCCGGGGTGCTGGGGTGAGGGGAGGCCACACCTCCAGAGAGCAGCGAGGAGCAGAGCAGAGTAAACCCTCCTGTAGGAGGTGGCAGCTGGGCCTGGGCAAGGAGGGGCAGAGGCAGAGTGGACCTGGTCACCAGGCAGCCTCGCGGCAGGAGGAAGATACCCAGGAGCCTCGGTGGCCATGCGGGGCTCCCCAGCTTTGGTGGTACAGGCAGGGCTTTGTCTCCCTAGAGAGGACCAGACAGCTCCTTTTTCGTGGGGCCCAGGCCTACACGCACCACGTGTGGGAGGAAAGCTGTGCCGTCGTTGACCTGCCTGAGTCCCCGAAGCCTGGCCCCACGGAAGCCCCTCGGGCCACACTTGGACAGATGCTGATTGGACCAGACGGCCGGCTGACCAGGAGGAGAGCCGAGGCTTGTGAAGCCGGTGAGTGAGGCTGTCAGCAGGCGCTCCCCAGCGGGGTGCTGGAGGTGGACGTGGCTGCTGCCATCCTGCCGTCCGAGTCACTGTGTCACTGTCTGACAGCAGGGGCTGGAGCTGGGCAAGCCCTGGCAAGCCCTGAGCTGTGGAGGTTCAGCCCCCTGACATCTGGGTCTAGGGGTGACAAACAGCTTCTAACCGTCAGGTGTAGTGGAGCAGAGACCCCTGGGTGGGCCGCCTGAGGGTCCCACCCACCTCCCCTGTGACTGCAGAGTCCTGTCTGGGTGGCAGCAGCCTGGTAGCATGTCAGGGTGCATCTCAGACTGTCACCTGTGTCACTGATCACAGCCCCTGCCCACCCCTGGGTCTTCACAGGGCTTAGGAACTTCTGCCAATCTGTGACACAGGAGCCACGTCTGGAGCCCCAGGCAAGACAACCAGGGGACTAAGGCCGAGAGGTTGCCGGGGCTGGCGGGGGCAGCCGTCCCCCTGCCCCGCAGTGGACCCAGAGTGCGAGGGTTTGGGAGAGAGCAGGAGTCCCAAGACCACCAGGCCCACCCCCTGGTGAAGCAGCTCTGTGCCGGGTCTGCCCTCAGGCATCCTTGAGCCTCCGGGGAGGCTGGGTGCAGGGTCAGTCTGTTCTGCGGGGAGGCAGTGGACCTCCGGCCCCCAGCACCTGCCAGGCCCCTGCTCTAGCTGACAGGTGGCCTTTCTTCCTCACAGACGTGTCTGGGACGGTGTCCAGAGCCTGCTCCTCATGTGTGCGAGCTGTGGACGGGACGGCGGCGTGCAGCCAGTGTGAGCGTGCCTTGTGCGGGCGCTGCGTGCGCACCTGCAGGGGCTGCGGGGCCTCGGCCTGCGCCCTGTGCACCCTCGTGGAGTAAGTGCTGGACCCATAGCTCAGGGGCGTCTGAGGGGGGCGTCTGAGCGCTGTGGCCAGTGCTCTGGGACGGCGACGTCGCGGACGGCCAGCTCTGTCCCTGGTGTGTCAGCGGCCCTGGCACTGGGGCGCTGCACACAGCCCTCCTGCAGGGGGCTCCTCCCTGGAGCAGACAGATGGGACAGCAGGGGCACCACAGTCATCACTGTGTCTGTGTTGGGGTCAGAGTGCTTGCTGGTCACTCAAGTGTGTGAATGAGGGGGGTCCCCCCAGTGCCTGGGCCCTGTGAGAAGACGCAGCCCCCACACAGACTCGGCCAGTCTGCAGAGCCACTCCGGGCTCTAGCCCGGCCATCCTCCAGCCTGCCTTGGGAGGCTAGGGGCGGGGGATGGGACAGAGTGCCCCTGGAAGGACCTGGCCCCGAGGTGGCCCTCGGGCGGAGGGACGCGAGACTGCTGGGCGCCGCCTGGGTCGTTGGGCTGGGGGCATGCGTTTGGCCAGTTAGGACTGCACCTTGATTTCACCAGCCTAGTTCTTCTCCTGTCCACTTGTGAACGGGAGGGCGGTCCAGCTGTAGCCAGTGGCCTCCTCACTTGAGGCCGGGAACACAGCACGAGGGCAGGTGGTGCGGGCCCCCGTGGCTGGCAGCTGCCTCCTGCCTGCAGGGCCCCCCAGGGCTCCCTGCTTGTTTCCTGCAGCCTTGCTTGCCCCTTCCCATTGCCCCCAGAGTTCAGGCTGCCCCAGCAGAGCAGGCCCAGCCTTGAGGCGTACACGCCCAGCACTCGTGGCCACGGCCAGGGTTGGGTGCTCTGCCCTGCTTCGTAAACCGCCGGCTTGCTCCAGGCCAGCAGGCATTCCGCCCCTGCCCCAGCTGCTCTAGGCACCGGGCCCTGGCAGCCTCCTGCCCACACCTGGCTGTCTCTGGACTGGCAGCTGGGCCGATGGTGGGCAGTGCTGGCAGCGCCGGGGGCCGCTTCATGGCGGGCGTGTCTGCAACCAGCCAGCTCGCGGTTCTGACCCCCTTGGTCGCCTGCCGTGTGTTTCCGGTGTCCTGGCCTCCCCTGACGCGTGTCTCCTGCAATTCCCGTGTTCCGTGTAGGCCTTATTGGACGCCCACGAGGTGGCTGTGGGGCACTGTTTGACTTGACACCCAGGCTGGGCCCCACGTGGCTCATGGGCCATTCCAGTCCATAGACCTTTGGCCTCGATCCTCACACTCTGGTGGCCGAAGTCCACCAAGCGGTGCGTCCCGAGGCCTCTGGAGGCGTCTGCTCCAGCCAATCTCAGCTTCCAGGGGTCGCTGTGGTGGGCCCCTCGCCCCGTCCTTTCGTCGTCTTCCCTCCACGGGTGTTTCTCGTCACGTGTCCTTTTCCTCGGGTCCCCTCCTGCCAGGGGACCGCCTCACTGATGACATGCAGCAAACAACACCCAATGAGTGGGTGGCCTTGGGGCTGGCACCTCGACATGTAAATGGGGGGGGACAGCTCAGCCCCTAACACGGCTCTTCTCTCTCCTCCCTGCGCTGTCACAGCTGCGGTGACGACCACGAGGAAGTGCTCTGTGCCGGCTGTGCTGTGTTCGAAGCCTGAGGGGGCTGGAGGGGCCGCCGAGCCTGGACAGCCTTACTGGTGCCTGCGCAGAGGGAGTGGGGGGGGCTTGCTTTTTGATATTTGTGCTCCTAGAGACAGACTGAATAAACCCTGTATATTTGGATAAGAGGACTTGCTGGTGGTGACGGTCCAGAGGGTGCGGGCGGCTGCAGACGGCCAGGTGCTGGGGGCCCAGGAGGGGGCCGGCCATCGTGCCACTCTGGCAGCCCCACTGAGCTTCGTGTGAGGCGTCTGCCTGGGCACCTGCCTGTCCAGTTGGGGAGACCGAGGCCGCAGTGGCTCACTTACCACGGTGCCCCTTCTCCCTGTCTGATTGCGTGGGGGTGCACACAGACCTCGCCGCCCGATCCACGTGGAGTGTATGGGTCAGTGGTGTTTGGCCCATTCGCGTGGTCCTGCCCCTGTCACCACCGCCATCGCAGAGTCCCTGGTGTCCTGCAGAGCTGAGGTGGCCACTCCAGGGGCCCGTGTCTGCTGGTGCACAGTTGGCCTCTGTGTGGCCGAGTGACAGGCACTGTGTGGCTCGTTGGCACTGTTCGTTCCCGTCGTGGATGCAGGGCTGTGTCCACGTCCCAGTGGCCTCCAGCATCTCCTGGAGTCTGCTCTCAGCTCTTTGGGGGGCGTGCCTGGCAGTGGGGCTGCAGGGCAGGTGGGGGCCTGTGGAAATCGCCAGTGTCATCCAAGACCCAGGTCTGGCGGCCAAAGTGCCGTGGGTGCCATTGCCCGTGCGGGCGGTTTCCGTGGGGCCGTGTCACTGTGGGGTGGAGTGCAGAGCCTGTCGGGATGAGGTGGGGGGACCGCTGAGTACCGGGCCTGCTTCTGATGTGCGCCAGGCCCTCTGGATGGCCGGGCTTCCTGGCCACGCTGCAGGGGCGCTTCAGGAGAGGAAGCCGGGTCCTCGCTTCCCCCTCTGAGCACCAACAGGGGCTTCAGGGGTTGAGTGGCCGGCTCCTCTCCTTGCCACCAGGTGGCGCCCACAGCACATCCTGCTGCACAGCCCTGCTCAGTCCTGCATGACCTTGGCCAGCTCTTGAGTCCTGTGGGCTCCTTCCTGGTGGTCAGATGACCCCTAGGCATTGGGCAGGGTGGAACCAGTGGGGACAGGGACAACCAGGACACCAGCCTCCAGCCAGTCCTGAGGGAGCTGGGGGGACATCTTTTCTTGGAGGCTGTTCCGGGGCCTTGGGGCCAGAAGAATGGGGTGCTCCCCACAAGCAAAACCAGCCTTGAAGTTGAAAAGCCGTTTTTATTGAGGGGTTTGGAGGGACAGTCTCATTGTAATAGTAAAAATACTAAAGTTGAATGTAAAAAACACCATGGTGCAGTACAGTGTCTGGCCAGGAGGACACAGTGACCGCCCTGCAGGGGCGTCGGGTGGGGCAGTGGGGATGTGAGGCTGCTCTAGAGCCAGGTGCTACAGGGGCCGCTGGTGGGACGTCCCGAAGAGAGGGGCAGGGCGGGGCCGGCCTCTGTGGGACCACGCTGCCGACTGCACACGAACTGTGGGACGCGCCGCAGCAGGTCTGCACCTGCGCCTGCCCTGGGGTGAGCTTCAGCCCAGCCCCGAGCCTGCCACGGGGGCCTCAGTCCTTGGGCTGCCATGAGGGGCTGCCATGTGCTCCGACCCGAGGGAGGGGCTAGGCCAGCCCGCCACAGTCCGGCTGCTTCTGGGGCCTCTGGGTCAAGCACGGACAGGTCACAACCGGGGGCGGCTGCGAGGGGCTGGGGAGCTGCCCGGAGCCCAGCTGCACTTGGCTACAGAGGTCCTCAGCACTTCCTTCGTGAGCCTTGCCGTCTGCAGGCCAAGGCCACGTCCGGAAAACTGGATGAAATAAATTAAGAAAAACCGCAGGACAGCCCTCCTCCTGAACGGCCAGGCGCGCCCCGCTCACAGCACGGAAGTCCTCCCATCCAAGCATGAGGCCGGAAAGAGCGACGTCTGATGCAGGCTGTCCATGCGGTGCCCTCCTGGTCCACGGAGCCGGCACCTGGTGGGCCCCCTTCAGGCCGTGCCGCTGGCTGAGTAGGAGAACTGGGGGAAGTGCGGCCTCCGCTCGCTGTCCACACACTCCATGCTGTCCTCTGCGGGCGGGAGACGGGGTCCAGGCACGGGCCAGGGCCACTGAGGCAGGTCCCGGAAGACTGGACTCCGAGGCCCCGACCCCCAGCACCGGGCCCTCCCACCCTGACCTCTGCCCTCCTCAGGGGATCTCTCCAGTGAGGGTGGACAGGGCAGCCTCCCCGGGAGGGCAGCCCAGGCCCTGTGGTCTGGAGGGAGGCGGCTCTCACCTTGGTCAGGCGGGGTGATGGTGATCATCTGGGCGGTGAACTCCTCGTCAAAATACCTGGTGTCTGTCTCCGAGGTGACCTGGGGCTTGAAGGGTGGACTGAGCTGCAGGGCAGGGTGGCAGGCAGGTTACAGGCTGGCTCTGCACCCACCACCGCCCAGCACATACCCGGCCCCCAGGGGGCTGAGCCCGTCACCTCAGCCAAGGACAGGCCGGGTCCTCCTCACAACAGCCTGCAGGTGACAGGTGGTAGTGCAGCCCAGCTTGGAAAGGCACCTCAGCACCCCCCCCCCCACATACACACACACACACACACACCCCCGAGGCGGACGGGCCAGGGTGGGGGTGAGTCCATTTTAATTTTCCTAGCTTTCTTGTTTTCAATTTTGATTTTCTTACAAACTGGGAAGGGGGTGGAGAGGGCACCTTGGAGCAAAGTGTGCAGAGTGGGCTCCCCCACCAGGTGCCTCCCACAGCCCAGTGGCTGGGGCTCCCACTTCAGTAGGCCACAGTGCAGGGAGAGTCCCCACCGTGGTCCCACAGCCCACCTGGGCTGGCAAGTGGCCTCCCTGTATGGTGGGCCCTCGGGGCAGTTACGCCTCTGCAGGCCCAGGGAGCAGAGGCCAGTGCCAGCCATGTGGAGAGCAGGGTCCAGGGGGTGCACCCCAGCCCCAGCCCTGCCCTGGCGTGTTCTCGAAGCCCCCCTGCAGCTCCCCCCCAGGAGGCGAGGAAGGGGCCAGGGCCCCTCTGTCACCCAGGCCCCCAGGTGGTGGGGCAGGGGACTGGTGTTGAGTGTGGGGCGTGGCTCAAGGGCCCCAATGCAGCCTGGCGGAGTCTGGGTGCCAAGAGGACTTGCCACAACCCAGAACATGGGGGGTGAGGGTGGGCTGTGCACGCAGTGAGACAGTGCTGCAGGCAGGCGCCCCAAGTCCCCCAGGCCCTGGCCAGGGCTAGGGCAGCCCCTTGTGAGCTGTCAGGGTCCTTGTTCAAGGCTGGGCAGGAGTCAAGCCCTTGGAAGGCCAGGCCAGGAGGCAGAGGGCCGTGGGGCCAGAGCATGGAGCAGAGCTGGGCAGGGTGGGGGCGCCCCGTCCTGCAGGCAGGGGAGGGTGGGCTGGCAGCGGATGGGAGTGTGCTTGGTGATGGGCACCCTTGGGCCTGCACCGGGGGCAGGGAGGGGGCATGTGCAGGCTGCAGCTGCAAGCTCCTGGGAGGCCTCCCTCAGGAGCCAGCTAGGCAGGTGCTACCTGGCTCCCGCAGCCCAGAGGGCAGGCCTGGGCTCTTCTAGTAGCGTGAGGGATTGAGGTCAGACAATGGGAGGAACTGGGACAGCAGGGTAAATGCCCCCACCCTCAACTCCAGCACGCAGCACCCTGGAAGGGAACCAAGGCCCTGGAAGGTAACAGGGAGCCACTGGCAGGGAACACACACAGACACAGCTCCTCCCAGGGAGGGGTGGGGGCAGGGGACACCGAGCCCGGGGAGGGTGTGGGGTGGCCCTGTGGCGAGAGGCGGGGGCAGTGCACCTTCTTCTCGTACACGTCCTGCCACACGATGCCGGCGAAGAAGCGGTGCTGCATGATCTCCTTGGCGTCCTCCGAGCCCCCTCCAAGCCTGCAGGCGACAAGAGGCCGCGGTGACCCTGCTGCCGCCTGCCCACCAGGGCTCAGGCCACCCTCCAGGGCCCTCCTCCGCTGGATGAGGCCAGACTGCCGGACGGCACTGGGCAGTGTGGGCGGAGGGTGGTGGGGACGCACAGTCCCCTGGCTGAGCCTCAGCGGGCACAGAAGGCTGGGTGAGCAGGAGCTGCCGGCGGGGTGGGGTCTTCCCAAGGGGTGTGAGGGGCCAGCTGGTTATGGGCAGAGACACCCCCCCCCCACCCAACAGGCTGCAAGGGACCTTGACGCCCACCTCTGCTTGGGGTCCTTCTTGAGCAGCCCAGACAGCAGGGCCTTGGCCTCGGGGCTGAGCGTGCGTGGGAAGCGGATCTCCTCCATGAGGATGAGCTCGAAGAGCTTCTCGTGGTCCTGGTTGTAGAAGGGCAGGCGGCCGCACAGCATCTCGTACATGACCACGCCCAGCCCCCACCAGTCCACGGCCCGGCCGTAGTCATTGTCCTCCAGCACCTCGGGCGCCAGGTACTCAGGCGTCCCGCAGAAGGTCCTCATGGTGGCCCCGTCCTTGATGCCCTCCTTGCACAGCCCGAAGTCAGTGATCTTGACGTGGCCGTCCTTGTCCAGCATCAGGTTCTCCAGCTGCGGGGCGTGGCCTCGTTAAGGCCATGGTCCCAGCCCTGCCCCCACCACCCTGGCCCCCCGCCCCCCACCAGGCCCACCTTGAGGTCCCGGTAGACAACGTTCTTCTCCGAGTGCAGGTAGTCCAGGGCCGACACGATCTCTGCGCCGTAGAAGCGGGCGCGGTCCTCGGGGAACACCCGCTCCCGCGACAGGTGGAAGAAGAGCTGTGGGGGTCGGGGGGTCTGAGCCAGGGTGCCGGGCCAGCCTGAGACCCCCACTGGTCGGGGCAGGGCGGCAGGCCCCCTGCAGCTGGGGTGGCAGCACTGTCCCCAGGCTGGAAGGGAGCCCGAGGCTGGCGCGGGGTTGCTCAGCCCCGGCAGGCAGCCCTACCTCGCCGCCGTTGGCGTACTCCATGACGAAGCAGAGGCGGTCGTGCGTCTGGAAGGAGTACTTCAGGGCCTGCAAGGGACACGGGCTGGAACTGCAGCTCCTCAGGCCAGGCGGGGGGGCCCCAGTGCATCGCTGCCCCACGGGCGGAGCTTGGGGGCTCGGCCAAGTCTCGGGAGCCGGCATCTCAGTGGCTGGCAAGTCCCATGAACTTGGAGGTGCCCCAACAGGCTGCCCACACCCCCCCCCGACCTGGAGAAGACCCTCCGTCCTGGCGCAGCTGCCGTGTTTTGTGAGGACGGCCCCCTTGTGCAGTCCCCACACGCACATACTGCCTGGCTCCTACTCCAGCAGCTGGAACCGGGAGGTTCCCAGGAAGGGCGGGCGAGAGAAAGCTCAGCGGACGAGAGCAGCAGACAGGGCCGGGGGCACCCGGGTGGGGAGCCAGACCCCGAAGTGTCCAGTAAGACCCTGGAGGCCAGGCCCAGCTGCCAGGGCCTGAGTCCAGACCCCAAGGACCATGGGAACCCACCGTGACTTCCAGGAGCGGCCTGGCACACCAGTGTCTGGGTGACTCTGCTGTTCCCAAAGGCTAAGGGACCCCCACAAAGGCTTCCTGGGCGGAGCACCCCAGCTCCCCCTTTCACATGTGGGACAGTGCGCATGGCCCATGGGCCTGCGTGAGGCACCTCCACCTGACCCCTCAGGCCTGCCCGCTGATGCCCCAGCACCACGGCCCAGGAGTCCCCAGCCCTGGGGTGCACAGAAGTCTGTCCTCGATCCAGGCTGGCGCCTGCCTGCCCCACGCCTGACGCCCGGGAACTCGCCGGCCACAGAAGCGCCCGGGGCCACTCACCGTCAGGAAGGGGTGCCGGGAGTTCTGTAGCACTCGGTTCTCCGTAAGCGTGTGTGCCACCTCATCCTTGGCCACGATGACCTCCTTCTTGAGGATCTTCATGGCGTAGTAGCGGCCTGTGGCCTTCTCCTTCACCAGGATCACCTTCCCGAAGGTGCCCTTGCCCAGCAGCTTCAGGTACTCGAACTCGTTCATGGTCTGCGGGGTCAGGGTCGGGTCAGGGTCAGGGGCCGGGGCCGGCCTTGCACAAGGGCACGGGGCTCTACGCCCCACTCGGTGCCGAAGGAGGGACAGCGCCCCGGCCTCCTGGAACCCGGGGTCCCAGCCTTGCTTCTGAGCCAGGGCTCTGAGGACCAGACTGTGCTGCCCACAGTGGGGAGACCATGGGAGGGGCCAGGCGGGGGCTGCTCACCACTCGGTGCTTGGGCTTGGCCAGGGACACCTCCATCTCCTCGGCCCCCGAGTTGTCACTGGGCGAGCCCGATCTGAACTCCATCATCTCCTCCTCCTGCCGCTTGAGCCCGTCGGCCACTGTCTGGATGGCTGTGGTCCACTCCTCCCTGTAGGGCACGAGTTAAGGTCCCAGTCCTGTTCCCGCCCCTGTGCCCTCCTAAGCCTCGCCTCCACCACCCAGCTCAGAGGCCCCAGGAGGCTGCTGGTTGGAGCCCTGGGCTGGCCCCGCCCACTCTGGGTCTTCAGCACTGGGGGCCCCAGCAGGATGGACTCCCCTTCCCCCAAGGGCCTGAGAGCCCTGGGGAGCCAGGGCCCACCCCGTGCGCCCACCCCGTACCGCTCCTCGGGCGTCTCCACGTGGAAGGTGCGCTCGATGACTGTGGTCCACTGCAGGCACCGGATGATGAAGGTGTTGGGCCGAGGCCGCTCTGTCTTCATCAGCTGGCATTCTGGGGGTGGGGCCGGCAGGTGAGCACCCTGGGTATGCGCCGCAGACCCCACCCCCAGGTCCTGGGAAGACCCATCCCGTTCTCTCTGCAGGCTTCAGTTTCCGTCCTCACAGGATGGGGCTGGGACCCGTTCCCACGCAGATGCTGCTCTGCTCCGGAGCCGCCCCAGTGCATCACCCCTCCCACAGCCCTTCCCACGCTCTCTGAGCCCCCACTCGGGCCTCAACTGGCCGGAGGGGGAGTGCAGGGTCCCAGGAAGGTGCCGAAGGGTGGGGCCTCACAGGAAAGCAGCCTGCCTACTGCATCCTCCTACCCCCTCTCCTTACAGACTCCCCCAGGGTGGGCCTGTCCTGAGGCAGCTGTAGGATGAGGCCCCCCCCACTGACCCCACCCCCCACCCCCAGGGCCCAGGGGGTCCAGGCAGGCTGGCCCGCCTAGGAGCACACACACACCTGGATGTCCCGCACACCTGTGACGTGCAGACACCTGGGTCACACACCCTCCCCCCAGAGCACAGAGCCTGCATCACCTGCCGAGGAACTGCGGGGACGTGTTGGGTCGGAGAGGGGTGTGCGTGAGCGTGGGGACTGCAGGAGGCCCCTGGGACAGGTTCCAGCCCAGCCACTGAGGCGGGGGGCGGGGCCCGTGCGGGGGCGGGGCCCGTGCAGGGGCGTCTGGCATCCCAGCCTCTGCATCCTGGCAATAGGAGGGCCTGGGGCCCCGCCACACCCGGGGGGGGGGGGCAGGGCGGGGGGAGCAGTCTGTCAGGCCTGCGGCTGGCTGGGCGCATGGGCCCAACTCTGCATGGAGCAAGGCGTGTCAGCACGGGGTGGGGGCAGGCACCCACCTCCCACTTGCTAATGGAGGGCACCCGGTGCTCCTGGGACCCAAGCCTGCCACGCCCATCTCAGGGCCTGGCTGCTGGACGCCGTCTGTGAATCCGCCCCTAGAAAAGCCCCTTGGCCGGTGCGCCAGCCCCACCCCAGGGCTCAGGCAGCCCCTCTGGCTGGCCCCCACCTCCCACCTGCCTCCAGAGAACCCCTCACCCCGTGTGCTTGGCCGTGGGAGACCCTCGAGGGGTCCCATCCTCCAGCAGGGAGGCCAGGCCAGCTGCCTCCAGGTACCTGGGCCAGCCAAGGCCCTGCATCGCCACAGCCTGCCCTCAGGGGGCGTCGTCTGCCTCCTGGGTCTCCCCTCACTTGGGCCCCCGACTCACTTCTCATCAGCCCAGCCACTGGCAGGACAGTAACTCTGCAACCGTCCCCCTGGTGCACTGGGGGGTACGCTGGCCGTGCCCTGTGCCCCCAAAGCACGTGCGGGGTAGCCGAGGCGCCAGGCCCCTCACCCAGCACACCTGCAGGCCGGGAGCAAGGGCTCCTTCTGTCCACCTGGGCACGGCCTGCCGACGCTGCGGCCAACTGAGACCCCAGCTGGAACCTGGGGTCTGGCGAGGTTGGGGGCTGGATGGCAAGGAGGATGGCGCTGAACGGGGACCGTACCTGGGGTGGAGCCAGGACCCTCCCCCCACAGTGGGCACTGCACCCCAAGCCCCTGAGGCAGCCCAAGACGGCCATGGGGCTCGGCTAATGAGCCCATCAGGCAGCCACACAGCTGCCGCTGTCCCGGCCCCCAGCAGAGCAAGGGTGACAAACAGGGCTAGAAGCCCACCCAGCTCAGCTCCCACCCACCGCCGCCGCCCCAGGCCCAGGCGTGGGACGCACCTGCCACGCCCCCAAGGTTTGCAGCAAGGGCACAGTTTACAAAGGGGCCGGCCAGCCGTGCCCCTCCCCCACCCCAGCTGAGGACAGGAGCAGAGGTGGGGGTGCAGGGGCGGGGCCTCTGACGACCTTCCAGGGGCAGCGCATGCTCTTCCGGGGACCACAGAGGCCCCCACAAGCCGGGTGCCCCTCGTGCGTGCTCATCCCACCCCCCCAACCAAGGGCTGCGCTAGGCAGGCTCCCTCCAGCCCTGGCTGCCCCAGGCTGGACTCTGCCCCCACCAGGCCCGGCCTTCCAGCCTGCAAAGTGGGAGTGCCCAGGACAGCCCCAGGGTCACCGGCCTTGGGACTCTGCACAGAGCCCCACCCGGCAGCCCTGGCCGCTAACAGGTTCCCCTGGTGACTCAGAGCCAGCGCTGCCCAGCCTGGGCCCTGGCGGCCACCAGCCCCCAGCAGAGGGCCCCTCTGGGGCTCACTCACGTGCCACGGAGAAGTTGTTGAGGGGCGACTCGCGCTGCTCCACGTCCTGCGGCCGCTCCTTGTAGCCGATGAAGGTGCCGTCGTTCTTGAGCAGGAAGTAGCGGGGCCGCCAGGTTTTGATGTACTCCCCTGAGGACACCAGCATGTGAGGGGCTGCCGCGGCCGGACCCACACCCCTCCTCCCACAGACCCCAGCACAGGCAGCTGGCTGTGCCGGGCCCGGCGGGCACCTGGACAAGGGGCCGAGGGCCCAGTCCAGAGGGCTTTCCTGGGGAAGGTGCCCCAGCAGCTCAAGCACTGGCCTCAGCCACCTGCTGGGGGCCTCAGGGCCAAGAACTCTCCCCACCCACGCTGGGTCGGCCACTGGTCGGCCAAAACAGTTACTTTGGTGCCAATGGCAGGCGAATAGCTCACCACAGCCGACCCCCAGCCGAGGGGATGGAACCCCGTATCCATCAGTGAGGGGACAGCACCATGTGCTGGAGACCCAGGCCTGCCTGGCAGACACAGGCCCTCCTGCAGCCCTTGGGACAGAGCCCCCACCGCCCCTGTGATAACACTCACCACGCAGGGGCCAGAACAGTCGGCCCCGGGCACAGCAGAGGACAGACCCAGGGGCGGCGAAGCCCTGTGGCCCTGGACCCAGCCCCCCGCCCATGGGTCAGCCAGGTACAGCAGCTCCCCCCGAGTTTTGCGACATCAGCCGTAAACAGGCGTTCGCACAGAAGTGAGCAGATGTCCTCTGTGATATTCGAGCGACTGTCATTTTTCATACTGACACCCAGAAAAAATGTTTCATTTACATTTTGCCGAGCAAGGAGTTTGAACAACAGTGGAAAACTTACTAATGAGGCAGCCGCTTCTTTGGAGGAGCCACGGGCAGGGCGGGGTGGGGTCCCCGAGCTCTGGGCCGAGCTGAGCCCTCCCAACAAGAGCGGAACCACCAGAGCCGCCTGGCACTCGGGCCAGTCCTCCTCCCCCCCAGCCGTGCACCTCTGGGTGCAGCCTCCAAGGCCCCTCGCTCTCCGTGACCCTGAGCTGCCGGCAGGGGGGGAGGACCCTGGGGAGCGAGGGGCTCCAGCCACCCCTAGTGCCCTTCCCTGGGGAGCCCACCCACGGGGATCCTGCCACCAGGCCCAGGCACCACAGCCGGTGACCTGGGGTCTCCACCCCGACAGCACTCAGCGGGGTCTCCACCCAGTCCCCTCCTCCAAGCCCCTGGAGACAGGCGGCTGCGGTCTGGCCCCACATCCAGGCCCACGAGGGGCCTCCGTGTCCCCCTTCCCCTTTGGCGCTGGGGGTGGGAGTGAGCAGAGCGGGCTGGGGAGGGGTGCGCCCACCGCCCGTGCGGTGCCGTGCGGCCGACTGCGCCCGCTCGCTGCCCCCCGCCTGTGCGCCAGTCTGGAGCTGTCGGTCCCTGATGGAGTGCCTCCCGTCCCACCAGCTGCCACTCCCTGGGACGCTGACTGAGCGGAGAGTGATGAGCGAGGCATCCGCGCAGCCCGCGCATCCGTCTTGATACACCAACTGTGCCGGCCCCACTGTGCGCAGCGAGACCACGGCGCACACTGAACCTGCAGTCAGTGGCGGTCCTCACTCCATCCGCCCCCCCAGGCCAGGACACCCCAACACCCAGGACTTGCCTCAGCCAAGTGACCCTCAACCAGCTCTCACCCTACTAGCGACCCCAGGGCTGGGAAGGTTCTAGAACCCAGAGCTGGGAGGGGGCCCAAGGGAGCAACATGCGAGGGAAGGGGCTGAGGGGAGGGCGCCCTGCCCAGGTGAGCCATGGGGCGGGCTTTTGAGGAAGGGCCAAGAGCCCTCTGGGCCCTCCACCAGGCCCTGGGCACTGATGGGGGCCAAGGCCATCCCCCCACCCAACCTGGCCAACCCCAGGAGCCAGATGACACCCAGGGGGGGCCCCGGGAGGCCAGGGCCAAAGCGCCACCGGTTCGGCTCCCCAGCCGAGACCACTCCACACCAGCTGCCAGGAAGCGGGAGCCACAGCCAACCTGGGCCTGAGCCAGGGGAGGTGCTGGGGCTCCAGTGCCCACCCCACCCCAAGAAACTGCTAGCTGGGTGGCAGGCGGGCAAGAGGGGTGCAAGTCAGCCCCCCCTCGGGGTTCTCTTAGAAGCCCAGCCCTGGACTGGCAGGGTGGCCGCACAGCTCCTCTGAGACCTCATCCTACAGAGCCCCCACCAGGGAGCCAGCTGCCCCGGCTGGGCTGGGGCTGCAGCTTAGCCCGGCCCCCCCGTCGGGTCAGGGCTCCACCACCTCTTCCTGGGGCCCAGGGCCCCTCCGCCGAGCCCCTCGGTACCCCGGGAGTGGCAGCCCTCGAGGGCCCCTCCCACCTCCCTGATCTTCCTGGATGCCACTCTGTCCCACAGGGCTGCAGGACCCTGGAGAGAGGGGGACTCCTGACCTGCGCGGCCAACCTCGCCCTCAGAGCCATGGTGCCAGGGCTCAGGGACAGGACTGCGTGCACCCTGGCCCAACTGCAGGCCAGACACGGAGGCTGCAGACGGCGGGCAGGGCTGCCTGCGGTGGACAGCCTGAGGGGCAGCTCGCCAGGCCGGGCCCCCGGGCACACGGCACCTGGGCTGCGGCCACCTGGACGCCACGCCCCGCACTTCCAAACACCCTCTGCAGTCCTCGGCTCTCAGGGAAACTGCTGGGTAAACACTTTGCCGCAGTGGCGGCGCTGGCGGCGCTGGCAGGGTGCCAGGCAGTGCCGCGCTGTTTCTCCACAGCGAAGCAGCCCCAGCAGGCCCGGGGAGCGCCGCCAGCTGACAGCGGCGACCGTGCGGTCCCCTGCCGACGCCACATCCATCGCGCCGACAGCTGCTGGGTGCCCATTTACTTTCCCCAGCACAGCGCGCAAACGGCCCTGCTGACGGTGGCCCATCCATCGCCGCCTGCCAGGCAGGGGTCACCTCGAGGGGTCCCTCTGCCTGTGCCAAGGCGGGTCCTGTGTCCCCACACCAGCAGGGCACTGACCAAGGCCAGGCGAGGGAGGCGCCGCACCAACCCCCGTCTGTCAGGGCACAGAAGGCCAGCATGGACGAGGGAGGACAGAAGACCGGGGAGGTGGCGTCTCTGGGCCCAGCAGAGGCGCCCGACGCACCCAGGTCCTGATATCCCCCCAGAAGGCCCCACCCAAGGCAGGCACAGGGCTTCCCACCGAGGCGGCAGGAGAGGGAGCCAGACGGGGGCAAACAGCCCAGCACCCCAGCTGCCCAGAGGACAGGTGGGTGAGCCCCACCCCCGGTGGACACGCCCCTGGGAAAGGACAGGAGCGCCCCCAGGCTCCTCCCAGGGTCTGGCTGCTGAAAGTACTGCCCCAGGGACAGGGACACATGCAGTCCCCAGGGGCGCGGGCCACACCCACGACCCCCTCCCTGCAAACCCTCAGAGGAGCTGGCACCACGCCCCTGCATCTGAGTGAGCCCTACGCATCCCCGAAGACTCAGGAAAAGGCACCCTCTGCGTGGCAGGGGTGGGGGCCAGGCCAGGAGGGACCACGCCCTCGAGACGGCCTCCACCTTGCAGCCTTCTCCTGTGGTGACGGGGTGGCAGGCCACCTGCCCCGTCATCTCACATCCCGGGCCTCCCCCCGCACTCCAAACTCAGCTGCCTCTGAGCCCCAGACCTGCCGGAAGGCTTCCTGTGTCTCTGTCTAGGATCCCACCAAAGGCACCGCGCCCGTCAGCACCCCAGGACCCACTGCGGATGGGGACTCGACCAGCAGGATCACCGGGGAGACGAGTGAGGGGCTGTGGTCCCAGGCCACCTGGGCACCCCGCCTGAAGCCCCCACACCGGCCCCAGGGTCTCTAGGCTGTAGGCCTTTTACTGCTCACGGTCATGAGCTGCTGCGGTGGGCAGGAGGGATGAATGTGAGGCCTTGAGGGGACACTGCCTGGCTCTCACCCACAGCCCCGCACCCTTGGCCAACCTGGCCAGGACCGGGTCTGGGCTGCGGGCCTTCTGGGGGGGCCGTGGGGCACAGCTGGGGCAGGCACAGCACAGGGGCGGAAGTTGGGGGGGCAGCCCTGGGAGCAGGCCCAGAGACAGCCGGCAGCTCCAGTTACAGGCAGGCCTGTGGGGAGGGGGTGGCCCCCGCGCCTGGCAGGTGTGCCTGGGCACAGGGGACACCAGCGGGAGGGACCGGATCCAGGACCTGGCCTGGAGGCACTTCTAGGAACCGGCCTGATTCGACCCAGCCAGCTCCTGGGTGCAGGCGGTGGGGAGTGGGGCACAGCGGGGGCTTCACCCTTCCCCCCAGCACCCCTGTCCAGTCCGGAGCTTCCCTCCTGCACACACACGCTCTGCCACCCAGGGCAGCTGGGAGCCCCAGAGGCCGCCCGGCCCAGGCCCTCCCCTCTGTGACCCCCGTCGAGCTTGGCCCCGGGGCAGGACAGCTGTGCCTAGAACGGCCAGCACCCAGGAAGAAGGCCACAGTGCCACCCGCTGGGTAGCCCCAGGCCGTGGCCCCTCACCCCCACCCCCTGCAGGAGGCCCAAGCTTCCTCTTTTGTTGTTTTGAAGGGAAAACTCAACACACTCCCAAAACAGGAAACCGAGCCCCATGCAGCTGGCCCGGCGCAGCCACGCATCTGCACAGGTCCACACGGCCAGCGGGTCAAGGCGCTGCCTTCCCCGGCACGTCCAGCGAGCAGGGGCCCAGCACCCGTGCCCCCCGTGGGCCTGGCAGCCCGTGTGGACCCAGGGGCTGCTCTGGACCCCGAGGGTGTGGGCCATGGCACACGCTGCCCTGTGATCGGGGGACTGCGGGGACCCCAGCCTCAGCCACAGGGCGGGGCCTGGGTAAGACCTGGGGCTGCCATGGCAGTTCGTGCTCCAAGTGGGCTGGACAGGACTGCCAGGCCACGTCCCCCGTGTGTCCTCGGCAAGTTGCTGCCTCCTCCCAAGTGGGGCAGGTGGCAAGCTCCACGCACCCCACGCCATGTCAGCAAGGTGGGACCTCCACGCCCCCCACAGGGCCACACGAGGAGCACAGGTGATGGCTACTCCAGGGCGAGAAGCAGGGAATGGCCTCAACTGAGGGCTGGGTTGTGGAGAGGCCCAGGAGCTGACCGCCCCAGGAGCCCTGAGAACGGAGCCCCACCTGGCACAGCTCCTGGGGGCGAAGGTAAACTGAAGTGCAGGCGCCCAGCAGACAACATAGGTGGCCCTTTCCGGCATGGCCCCAGGGACAGGGGAGCCCCACTCCCACAGGCAAGCTCTCCTTGACCCCGTCACTCAAACCCGACTTGCTGGGTGCCCAAGGCCTGCACCCCACTCCTTCCCCAGGCCCGGGGCTCTCAAGCCTGTGGCCCTTTCCCTTACCCTGTGTCCCCCCATCTGACCACCCTCCTGTCTGTGGGTAGGAGTGGGGCCCCATGGGCACCAGGAGCATGGCAGGGGCGGGCCGCCCCAGAACCACTGTGCAGACTAAAGCCCCGGCCTGCGCAGTCTGCAGACAGCCGGGGCTACAGGCCGGGCCCAGCCAGACCTGCCTCCGGGGCTGAGCTGGTTTTTTCAAGTCGACCTTCAAGAGTCAGGAGTGCGCAAACAGACTGAGTCTTTAAAAAGGGAAACGTTTGAGCAAACCTTGGGCCCCAGCACTCAGGGCTCAGGATGTCCACCCCTGAGGGGCATTTGCCCACCTGCCCCGGGCTCACTTTCCTGGGGACCAGCTCCCTGCTGGCCACACAGGGACATGGGGGCCAGAGGCCTGGCCTGGGCCCCACGCTCTGCACCCTGCAGCTGCTCTGGCCTAAAGCGCACAGCATCAGCCCCTCAGAACTCGGCTTGTGGCCCACCGCCCACCTCCCCCAGGGGTGTGAGGAGCCCAGGCCCAGGGGTCTGGCCAGCACAGGACTGGCCACCCCGCTCCTCGGCAGTGCGCGCAAGGTCCCTGGAGGCAGCCACTTGTCAGGTGGCTGGCCCTGGGGTGGACGCAGGAAGGATGGATGCGGGCTGTCGTCCACAGTGGTACCCTGACCTCCAGGTCGCTCTGGTGGCCACAGAGCCCCCACACCCACCTGTGTGCCTGAACCTATCCCTGGCCAGGCCCAGGTGCCAGGAGCAGGGGAGGGGCACAAAGACGCAGACCAGCATTGCAGGTGGGGCCCCCGCCCACCCCCAGGCCAGACGAGGACCCCACTCCACCCAGAGCTGCCCCAGGCCCGTCTTCCTCTTCCAGTCCCTGCCCCACAGGCAGCGGGTCAGGCAGAGGGTCAGCCAGGAGCCGCAGGAGGAAGACTGGCCCGGGGCAGCTCTGGGAGGCTCCTCCGAGGGGGTGGCGGGGAGGCAGCACTTCCGGAACGCCTGGGCGAGCCGAGGAAGCTAGGCGAGGGCTGCCCCTGGCTGCTGGGCAGCTGAGTGGGGCCCAGACCTGCCTCCCGCCCTGTCGGCGGCCAGCAAGCAGCCCCCACCCCACCCCACCCCAGGAAGAGCCTGCATTCCTCCCCTAATGGCACCTCCAGCCCCTCACCGGGTCACCCCAAAACCCAGCACACGTTTGTGGGGAGCAAACCCACAGGAGGACAGCAGGGACCCTGACTCGGCAGAGTGGGGGTGTGGCTGGCCTGGGGCGCACGGGTCCCCAGGAATGGAGGGGGGGGAACCAAGGCCGGAGACACCCATCGCACTTGCCCTTGAAGACACATTGCAGGACGCTGATCCCTGACCTCCAGTCCCTTCAGCAGGCTCGCACCCTGACCAACAACCGCAATTTGCCCCGGGCACCAAGGGGCGCACCTGCCGGAGCCTGGCCAGTGGGCAGACACCCCAGTGACAGGGCAGGGGTCCGGGCGTGTCCCGGGCCAGCTCCCAACCTAACAGTCAATAAACGTTAGCCAAGGTCAAGGTCAGTCCCAGGGGGAGAGTGTTTCTGCATGGCTGCCACACACAGGGGAACGGGCCAGGGTGGGGGCGGGGTCCTGGACCCAAGAGGCCAGGCAGCCAGAGCAGGGCCTGGCCGGGGGCTGCCACACAGGAAGCGGGGCTCCCGGGGAACACAGGGGTGTAAGCCTTGGGGGAGGGGCTCCCCAGGGACTGCAGGCCCCTGTGGACCGTCCCCCACGGCGGCCCGAGCGAGTTCTCAGAACACACGTCTGACCACATCCTCGGCCCTGCTCTGAGCTCCGCAGCCGCCACTCACCGCGTCCACCGGAGCGGCTGCAACGGCCCACACCCCTGGGGAGCTGCGTGTACCCCACAAAACCCAGGCCCAGGCCTGCCTTCGCCACACCTCCCTGTCTGCTCCTTCAGTGTCTGAGGGCCCCTCCCACTGGGCTGTGGGCCCTGTGGTGGGGAGAGGGGCACCCTCACCCCGTCCTCCGGTGGCCAGTGGGCTGGCGGCGAGATCCTGGTACCGTGAGAGGGGCAGGCCTGGGCGATGGGGAGTGAGGGGCTTGGTGGCCCATCCCTGTCCTGGGGCAGGAGGGAGGGGCCTTTCTACAGAGTGGATGGGAGGCGGCCCCTGGCTGCTGCGCAAACACTCGGGGGCCCTGGGTGTCTGGGTATGTGGCTCTCCCCCAGCCCAGGCCCAGGCGGGCACAGAGCCAGGCCCAGCAGCCCTGCCCTGCCCTCAGGAGCCCTCAGGCAGTGCCCCGGGGCCACCAGCGAGCCAGGCCTTGGCCGGGCCCCAGCATCCTTGCTGCCTTCCAGGAAAGTGGGCAGGGAGGTGGCAGTGGCTGTCCCTCCACTGGGGCTCAGGCAGGCGGCCACTCCATCGCCTGGGGCCTCCCCTGCCCCCACCCAGAGGTCCCACCAGGCTGTGCCCTAAACGCCAGACGCCCCGGGCCAGCCCCACACACTCACCTCGCTTGTGCAGCCAGCCCTCCTTGACGATCGCCACGTCGGCCATGGTGCCCCGGCGGCTCGCTCACTCCGTTCGCTCCGCTCCTCCTCCTCGAGTGGGAGGCTCTCCGCAGGCCCAGCAGTGTCCACAGCCTCTGGGGGCAGCAAAGGGGCACGTGAGGCTGTGTCCAGCTTGGGGCCCCTCCAACCCACCGGGGAGCCCACCCAGGGTCTCAGCCTGTGCACAGCCCCCAGAGCCCCTCACTTGCCCAGCGGAGCACCTGCTGGGGAGTTCTCGTTACTGGTGCTGCGCCCTGTGCCCCTCACCGCCGCAGCCACGTCCCCTGGCCTTTGGACAGGCCTCTCCCATTCCCCAAAGGCCCTCCCAGCACAGCCCAGCCCCGACCTGCTAACCAGCAAACACCACCCACTGCAGGCAGCCCTCCACCATCCCACCCCCCACCCGGTGAGGATGCCTGTTCTCCCTCTCCCTGGTGTCCCACCCACAGGCTGGGGTCCTGGGCAGGGCATAGGGCTCCGCCCCCAGCCTCCGACCAGGAAAGGAGGAAATTCAAGTGTGGAGACAGCAGGGCCAGGAGTATGAGCGGCGGGCGCCATGGTGCCCTCCAGGGTGATGTAAACCGCCCCCCTCTGAAACCCCAGGCTCCCCCTAAACCACAGCGCCCCCACCAGCCTGAATCTCGCTCATTCATTCGGCCAGGCACTTCTGGTTTTGCCCGGCGTGGTGCTGGGGACAAAGAGAGGTTCAGACAAGCCTGTCTGTGAGCAGCACCCGGTCCAGGGCCGGTTACAGTCGCATAACCACAGCATTCAGGAGGCAAGAATCAGGGGGGGCTGTGCAGACCAGACCTGGCGCCACCCCGCACTGTCCCACCGGCCGCCTCTCCCCAGCACACACTCTGGCCATTCATCATCCACGCGCCCCCTCCACCGCTGCCCTGCTGGACGAGCTCCTAGGCATCCCTCAAAACCTGGCCTGGGCATCCCAGCCTCTGTTGGCCCCCCAGACGGGCGCCCCAGAGGGCAGGCCTGGGACACTCCTCCCTGGGGTCCTGGGCCGGGCGGAGACTGCCGAGGACTTCCAGAGTGGACCCCAATGTGGCTCCTCAGCTGCCCTCTCCAGCAGGGCCTTGCAGGAGCCGGGCACCCAGCACTGCCCAAGGCTGAGCACAGGAGGGCGGGAGGCCCCACTCCCCGCCTGGACGGGGGCAGACGTGGGTGGTCCAAGGAAGTGCCCATGTGCGCAGCAGGCCCATGGGCGGTGATGGGCAGGAAGCGCGAGGACAGGGCCCGCAGCCCCACGTGCTGGGCACGGGCCATGGTGACACTTGAGTGGGCGTGGCCTGTGGGCAGCAGGCGGACTCGAGACTGGCCTCCGGTTGCCCCCCTACCCCCACCAGGGCCTGAGCAGGGCCCGCTGCTGACAGAGTTGGACAGCTGTGGAAAGCCCGTGTGTAAAAATACATCTGTGCACACCCTGGGCAGTGCGCGTGTGCACACTCAGACACAGCCAGTGCTCCCGCCTGCCTCTCCACGCAGGGCGGAGGGACGGAGGGACCCGCATCCTGCAGCCTCTGACTGAGAGCCTACACAGTCACCGTGAGCAGCCCCCACTGTTGTCATGAAACCCCAGCAGTTAAAAGCACAGTCTGTGCCCCAAAAGGGCCCCTGCCCTCCAAACGCTGGGTTGTGGACTGCACACTCAGCTGGCCGGGCAGGGAACCAAGCCCTCACTCAACCACCCGGCCTTCACTTGGGCCAGGGGCTCAGAGCCGTCAGAGGGGCCTGGAGCCAGGCAGGGCCACAGGGAGAAGGTAGGGGCCCTCTGGCCGCAAAGCACACGCCTGTGCCCCAGCTCCCGCCACCCCCACCCCAATCTGGCATCCTAGGCCCAGCCACCATCCAGGCCCCAGGCTCTGCGAGGGGCAGGCAGCTCCTCCAGAGCCCACCAAGTTCAGGGAGCAGTTTCAGGACCCGGGAGGGCGCGTCCTCCTCCGTGGATTACTGGGCACCACAAACAACTTTTTGTCTGTGGCAAGATGAGGTCTCCTTCCAAGGGCCCACCCACAAACTTGAACGAGGGCGGGGGCCAGCCTCTTCCTAAGGCCCCTGAGCGCCTCCGGTACCCCGGCCAGCTCTGGCCCGACGCCCAGAGAGCACCCGCGGGGCCCCCGCCGCAGGGGCGCCCCCCGGCCCAGCCCAGCCAGCCGCGGCCGCGCCCCTCCGCCCCAACCCGGGCCTCGCCAGCCGGAGGGCCGCTTCCCCAAGGTCAAGAGGGAGGCCCGGGCCCGCCAGCACCCCTGGCCCGCGCGGCCCCCGCCCTCCCCGCCCAGGCCGCGCTCGGCCACTTCCTGCTCCCGCGCCTCCATTCCGGCTGCGGCCCGCGCCCGGCCCCGGCGGCCGGGAACAAAGCGGCGGCGCGGGGAGGAAATCCGGGCCCCGGTGGCGGCCGCGGCGGGCGGGACTCACCGGGGGCCGCGTCCGGGCGAGCGCGGGCCTAGCCGGGCCGCGGCCTCTGGCGCCCGCCGCTCCGCATCCCCGCGGGCAGGGCCGGGGGCGGGCTGGGCGGCGCGGACCCGCGGCCGGCGCTGTCGGGCGGGCCTCGCGCCAGGCCCGGTGCTCGTGCGCGGCCGCGCTCGCGTCCTCCGGTGCCTGCTGCGCGCGCGCTGGGCCGGCCGCTGCTCCGTCCCGCCGCCGCCGGCCCGCCCCGTCCCCGCCCCGCGCGCCCCGCCCGGCCGCCCGCCCACATCCGCCTCCGCCACCCGGCGCCCCCACCCGGGCCGGGAGGGCGAGGGCCGGGGTGGGGCGGGGGGCCGCGGACCCGGCGCGCGCCAGCCCGCTGGTCCCCGGCCACACCCTCCCCGGACTCAGTTTCCCTGTTTGTCCCCAGAGCCGCACGACTCCGCCCCGCTCTGGCGCGACCGGAACAAATCCCGCCTCTGCCTCCCAGGGTTGGGGGCGGGGTGCCGCAGGCTGCAAAGTAGTTTGACACCAGAATGCGACCCAAGTGGTAACCCCCGCTGGGGGCCAGGGAGGGAGCGGCCGTGGCTGTCCAGAGAGACCCAGTCTGAGGACCCTGGGCCGCCGTGCGGTGGCAGCGACGGTCGGCCGCATTGCGAACCCGATAGGGAGGGGGTGGAGGCCCCGGTCCTAGTGCTCAAGGTCGGTCTCTGAAGCGACAGGGGTCTGAGCCCTCCGTAGCGGGGGCGCTTCCAAGAGCTCCCTCTCCCCCAGGAGGAAGATACGGCCACGTGGCGGCTACAAAAGTGGAAGGGGACTCCTTCGCAGGGTGACAGAGAAGAGGGTCCAGGAACCCGTGGAGGGGCGCCTACTTGGCCTGGGAGGCTGCGCTGAGCGGGGAACAGAGGCCTGGAGCTAGAGCCGGGTCCGGGGCTGTGACAGCTGAGGCCACCTGGGACTCGCCCTCTGCTCAAGGGGCCCTGAGCACCCACTGGGGACAGCTGAGGGACCCGAGGCAGAGGGTCCCTAACCTCCTCCTCGCACGCCTCCGGAGCACTGCAGACGTGGCCCCACCCCTGACCCCGCCGGCCCTGTCCAACCCCGAAGCCTCCAGTTTCTCCTATGGCTGCCCCTCCCCCCAGCCCCGGGGCCTCTGAGTTGATAGTAACCCTTTTGTAAAAAGAAGATGGCAGAGAATTATCTTCCTGGAGTTGGTACGTATGGGGGGGGGGGGCATTTTTATTCTTCCTGAAGGATCAGAGTTCAGCCTAGGAGGATACACAGTTCATCTGGGTCAGAGGCAGGTGCGGGCCAGCCAAGCCCTCTGTACAGCGTCCATGGAGGAAACTGAGGCTTGGTCCGCGGCTCTGCAGGGAAGGACTCTCCCCAGCTCAGGGGCGCACGCTCCTGGGGTGGGGACTCCCAATTCCAGTCTCTCCTCTGGGCCCCTCTGGCCCCACCCCACCCCAGGGCAGCTGTCCCAGCTCTGACTGTGTGTCCAGAGGTGGTACCTGCCTCTGTGGCCAACGAACAGGCTGGACCAGACACCCGACCTAAGGGTCACCCTCCAAATGTCTGACCTCTGTCCATGGCTTGCCGCCTAGATCTTCTATGTGGGTCCCTGAGGCCCCTCTGGGCACAGCCCACCAACCCACTGTTCTCCCAGGAGAGGCTTCGCACCCGTCCCTCCTCCTGGGTTCCACGGTGCTTTGGAGAAGGTGAGGGAGCGGCAGAGGAGGAGATGATGGGCTGGGGTGGCAGCCAGTGGCCAGGGGGGTGCCAGGAGGGCGCCCTCTCCTGGAAGATGCCGGGACGAACTCCCCAGGCCTCTCAGGCTTGCTAATGTTGGCGGGGAGGCTGCCCTGAGGTGGCCCCAACCTTCTGGCCCACTGGCTGCTGGCCCTTCACCAGGAGGCCTCCCTTCCTGCTGGCACCCTGCAGGTGCCAGGACCCACCGTGAGCCCCAACCCCTCCGTGGCCAGCGCCTCCGCACGAGCCTCCCCCTGATGTGGTGCCCCTGCAGGCAGGGCCAGCCCCTCTTCCACGGGCCTCCTGGGGGGAAGCAGAGCCCTCTGCCACCCAAAGACACCCCCTCCCGCCCAGCAGACGGAATGAGGAGGAGAGGGCCCAGTCTGTCGCCGGCCAGCTGGAGGCTGCTGGTGCTGCCGCTGCAGCCGCAGGGGAGCCCCTGGGCCAGATGTTTCCAGCCAAAACTGCAGCCCCTCGGGGAGCTCAGGCCCCTCCAGCCCTGTCACCTTCTGCAGCTGCCGGCCCTCAGGCAGGACTCGTGGCCCGGTGCCCCGGGGCTGCCTAGTCTCCGCAGCAGCTGCTGGGCGGGACCCCAGGGCAGCTCCCAGGCCAGCTGGCTGCCTGGCCTGCGGCACCCGGGAGGCGCCTCCCGTCATCCCAGTGCCTGAGCCCTGCCTGGGCTGTTGAGGGACCCGAGGGCTCTAGTGGTGCCCGGGACCAGAGTGCCACAGTGGAGCTGCCTGGGATGGCCCCTCCTGGGACCATGAGGACGTAACTCACAGGATGTTCCTCCACCACCAGCCGCCCCTCCCTGGGCGAGCCTGCCAGGCCCACCCCCAGCTCTTGCCGGCAGCAGCCTAGTTTGCACGGGCCCCTCTCTGGGCCCCGCAGCCTCTGTCCAGGTGCCCGAGGAACGTTCTGTCCACCAGCTGGGCAGGGTGCTCTGCCCACCCCGGGGCCCCTCTCCAGGTAGAGCCCCACACACAGGCCTGGCCTTCCCTCCCTGCCTCCTGGGGCTCAGGGCCTGGAGGCCTGTGGTGCAGCGGGAGCCACCCGCCCCCCCCCACTCAGGAGATGCACTGAGGCCCCACTTGGTGCCAGGAGCTGCGTCACACCCTGCAGACAGAGCTCCAGAGAGGGCTAAGGTCTCCGGAGGGGGACAAGGGCTTGGGGTGGCCTTTAGCTGGGTGGCCGGGAAAGACCACTGTCGGGTGCCCACTGTTACAGACAGGAATCTGGGGACCCAGGAAAAAGCCTCCTGGGAGGAGCCTGAGCAGTGAAGGAAAGGCCTACGAGGAGATTGAGGTTCAGGGAAAGTGAGGGGTCACAGCCAAGGTCGCCCGGGGCAGGGCCAGGGCCAGGGCTCCGAGAAGGCCAGACTCCGAGGGGACGGTCCTATCTGGGCTCACTCCGAGGGACCAGCATTCAGTCCCTTGCAGGGGGCTGGGCTGAGTGCTGGCCCAGCTCTGCTCAGGAAGGGTCCCCAGCTGCATGGCCAGAACCAGGGGGTCTTGCTGGCAGGTGACATGGGAGTCGGGTCCAGGCCCTGGTTGCCAGGTTTAGGCAATGAGAACGAAAGACGTCTGGGCCCATCTGAGTTTCAGACAAGGAATCGCTGTTCAGTGTGAGAATGTGCTTTGTCTTCCCACAGAGCGTAGCCCCTAACGGGGGTGGGGGTGAGGGGGGTTGGGGGGTGCTTAGGCCCCCAGCCTGTGGCGTTTGACTAGGACAGCTGCCCCCCAGGTCACAGGAATCTCTGCCTCATCTGGGGTGTCAAGGACAATGGGTGGAGGGCTCCCCACTCCTCCTGCCAGCTGGGGTCCCACCCTTTATAACTCAGCCCCTCCCCCACCCTCCCAGCCCACCCTCCATGGGGGATGTGGGAAAGTGAGGGGGTGGGGGCTGGGGATTCAGAGACTTCAGGATTCGAACTGGGTTCAGACACCTGCCCGCAACGTGGTGGTGGGCTCCTTTCCTAACATCCCCACCCAAAGGGCGCGATGACCCCAGCATGGAACTGGGGCACTGCTGGGGGGCGGTGGTCCTCGGAGCCCCGAGGCTGCCCCCTCAGAACGGCCCCTTCGATCACGCCCTCCTAAACATTCCGCTGCCCACCGTGGGGACCCCTCCCCCAAATCAGCTCTGTCTCTCCGGGCCCCTCCCCCAGCAGGACCAGCCTCCTCTCCTTTCGCCGGTGCCCGCGAAACCCCTGCACCCACACCACTGGCCGCCCACGTGCACGATTTCCCACCTGCTCTGGGCTCTGGGGGCGTTTGTCCCCCCACCCTGCCATGTCTGCTGGACCTGCCCCAGCCTCACACACAACTCTGCAAGCGCAGAGCTGGCCCCGCCCCGCCCCCCGCGCCGAGGGCGGCAGTCCCTGCCCGGTTCTGGACTCCAAAGTCGAGGCTCCACGTGCGTGTTTGTAAGAGGGTCCCAGCAAAATTAACTGTGAACAGTGGCGTTCAGCGAAAAGGGAGTGTCGTCTTTTCCAATTTTATGATCCCCCCCCACAGCAACCCCCTCCGTCCCAGAGCCGGCTCCCCGAGAGGTGGCGGGAAGCCAGGGTCCCCACTGCGCCCGCGGGGGACTGCGGCAGCGCGGGCCGGGAGGCGAGCGGTCCCCGGAAGGGGTCCCTCAGCAGACGGGCGCCGTGGGAGCCCCGTGGGGGGGGCCGCCGAGGCGGAGGCGGCAAGTATCGCGAGAGAGCCCCCTCCCACCGCGGCGCCCCAGCAGGCGGCACGCGGGGCCCAGCCGGGCGGGGCGGACGGGGAAGGGGTGGCGAGCGTGACCTCAGCGGTTCCGCCGCTCCGGGAAGTCGGCTGGGCCCGCCCCCTCCGGCCCCCGCCCCGAGTTTCGCTCCCTCCGGGGCGGGGCCAGCGGCAGGCGGCGCCGGGCCGGCCAAGTTGGAGGGCGCCCCGCCCGGCGCCCCGCCGTCCTCGCGCCCTCCCCGCCGGGGCGCGCTGCCCGCAGCTCCGCGCGTCGGGGCCGCACCGGGGAGGGCGCGCGGCGCGGGCGGCGGCCGGAGAGCAGCTGGGGCGGCGGAGGTGAGCGCGGGGGGCGGGGGCCCGGCTCTGCCCGCCCCGCCCGCCGGCCCGCTCCCCGCGGCCGCGCTGCCATAAATGGGTCCCGCGGCGGCGGCGGCGGCGGCATCTGGCGGGCCGGGCGGCAGCTGGAGGCGCGGACCGAGGGCGGCGACTCGGGCGTCGGGGGACGCGGCGGGCGGCCACCGCAAAGCGAAATTCGGGGGCTCGGGAGCCGACGGGGGCGCCCGGCGGGGACGCGCGCAGGTCCGCGCGGCTCGTGCCCCCTCCGCCGGCGCCCCGAGACCCGCCCCCGCGGCGGAGCGGCTTCTGTTTACTTTCGGTCGAGTTTTCTTGTTCCGGGCAGGTGCCCAGGGCGGCTCCGGGTGGGCGATCACACGCGACACCCCGCGCCCCTCTGCCCGCACCCGCGACGGGCGCGTCGGGCCTCCGGGGCAGCGGCGGCCGGGGCGTCCGTTTGTGCCCAGGGGATGACGGCGGCGGCATGGAGTTCCCGGAGCACGGCGTGCGGCTGCTGCGCCGCCTGAGGCAGCAGCGCGAGCTCGGCTTCCTGTGCGACTGCACCGTGCTGGTGGGCGACGCGCGCTTCCAGGCCCACCGCGCCGTGCTGGCCGCGTGCAGCGCCTACTTCCATCTTTTCTACAGGGACCGGCCTGCGGGCAGCCGCGACGCGGTGCGGCTCAACGGCGACGTCGTCACGGCGCCCGCTTTCGGCCGCCTGCTGGACTTCATGTACGAGGGCCGCCTGGACCTGCGCGGCCTGCCGGTCGAGGACGTCCTGGCCGCCGCCAGCTACCTGCACATGTACGACATCGTCAAGGTCTGCAAGGGCCAGCTCCGGGGGGAGGGCCGCGCGCCGCCTCCCGAAACGCCCGCCGCTGGCGCCAAGCCGCCGAGTCAGCGCCCCTGCCCCCTGCCCGCCTGGGCCCCCGAGCTCTGCCCGGCCGCCCAGAAGGTCAGGCTGCCCGGGGCCGGGGTCAAGGCTGCCCTCCCTCCAGGAGCACGGGGGCCTCCCCCCTGCCAGGCCCCAGGAGAGCCGGACGGGGCTCTGGACTTGTCGCTGAAGCCTGAGCGGAGGAGGGAGCCAGTCCACCCGCCTCCCTGCGGCCTTCGGACACCGCCGTGCAGGCAGATGCAGCCCGGGGTGCGGCCGCTAGTGAAGGGCGAGCGGGACTCACTGTCGGAACAGGACAGCCTGGACCCTCTGAGCCCCCACAGCCCCCTGCAGCCACCCCGCGCTCCGGCGGTGCCGCGCCCGGCCGGGGACTTGGAGCCGCTGCCCGCCGGTGGGGTGGGCAGCCGGGAGCTGGCGTTGGATGCAGCGCGGGGCGCCGTCGCGGACGAGCTGGCGCTCGGCGGCCGCCGCCGCCTCCGCCTGTGCCCGCTGTGCAGCAAGCTGTTCCCCAGCGCCCGCGTGTTGCAGCTGCACCTCAGCGCCCACTTTCGAGAGCGCGACGGGGCCCGGGCCCGGCTGTCGCCCGACGGCGCCGCGCCCACCTGCCCGCTCTGCGGGAAGACCTTCTCCTGCGCATACACGCTGAAGCGGCACGAGCGCACGCACTCGGGCGAGAAGCCCTACACGTGCGTGCAGTGCGGCAAGAGCTTCCAGTATTCGCACAACCTGAGCCGCCACGCCGTGGTGCACACCCGCGAGAAGCCGCACGCCTGCCGCTGGTGCGAGCGCCGCTTCACACAGTCCGGGGACCTCTACCGCCACGTCCGCAAGTTCCACTGCGGCCTGGTGTGACGCGTGCGCCGCGCGGGGTGGCGGTGGGAGGGACCCAGAGCCGGCCGGGAGGGGGTCCCTGAGGCTGGACCCGCCTGGCAGGAAGAGCCCCGCTGCCCCCCAGGAAGGTGGCCTCGGACTCAAAGGGACTCTGCAGCCCTCCTCCCTGCCCTGCCCCCCAACCCTACCTTGTGCCCTGACTGAGTCTGTCTTCCTCTTCAGGCGGTTCTGGGTTTGTCTCAAGGTCCCCGGAGCTTGGCTCACTCGCCTCAGTGTGGGACAGCCTATCCTACCCTGGGGGCTTCCCCGGCCACCTCACTGGCATGTTCAGGGGACCTCACTGGCCTCGCTGCACCCGGTGAAGGGTGCAGGTCACAGAAGTTGGGGCAGGAGCCCGGGCTCAGCAGGGGCCATCAGGGCAGAGATGGTGCCACGGGGCACAGGGCCCATGGGAATGTCTGGGCAGAACCGTCCAGAAGCTAGTGGGTGGCTGTGGAGTCCCTGGCACGGTGGCGGCAGGTGGCCCGTGGTCCTGGCTGCATTGTAATGCAGTCAGAAGGTCACAGTTTGGGAACAGTTTTCTGGTTGCCGAGCCTCCCAGGGCGGCCAGATGGCGGCCGATGGCGGCGGACCCGTGGGCAATGGGCCGTGCCGCTTCCCTGCCTGGGCGCAGCGTCCAGGCGCCTCTGAGCTTCCTCAGGGTGGCCACTGCTGGGCCTCAGCAGGACTGGCCCTGCAGGTCACTGGTCCGTGCCCAGGGCTGCTGCTCGCTCCCAAAGCAGGGGCCGGGGCTGCCCTCCGACCAGGCCCAGGGCTCAGAGGGGCTTCCCTTCCCCGCAGCAGGGTGTGCCCGAGGCCCACTGTGGTGGCACAGGGTGGAGCAGAGGAGGGCGGCTGGCTCAAGCAAGGGCCCAGCCCCCACTGCTATGCACAGCCCTGGGTGGCTGAAGCTGCTGGGACATGGCGGGCACTGTACTGGCGTCTTGCTGGGGCCGCCCTGCCCTGCCTGCCAGCCTGCCAGCCTGCTGAGCAGCCTTGCTGCTAGAACCTCCGGTAGTGGCAGGGGTGGCAGCCCCGGTTGTGGGACTCCTGCAGGTGGTAGGGCCCGGGTGCCCCTGGTACCCCTACCCCCAGGGGCCGTTTCTGCTGTGACCAGACTCGGGGCAAGGACAGAGTCCGGCCCGGTTTACATTGTCTTCCCTTGTCCTGACGGTACTTGATGTTGTATTTATTTGTCTCCCTGGTGTGGAGTGGAGGGCCTTCCCGGCAGGCAGACAGACCGGCTCAGGATCCCGGAGGTGCTCTGCCCCTGCGTGTGGCTGCCCCTCCTGAGGCCCAGGGCTCGGAGGCCCGGACCGCCCTCCAGCAGGGGGCTGGATGAAGGGGCCCCTGCCTCTGACGGTGCTGCCCCCAGCTCCCCGCCTCCGGGGGCCAGTGGAAGGGCGCCCCCAGCAGGACGTGCTGCCTGACCAGGCCGCTGTGCGTGTGCGCGTGGCAGGGCCTGGTTTTCCCAGGGGTTTCCACGGGGCAGAAATGGACTTTCCTGGGGCGGGAAGTCGGCCCCAGGCGACCGACACTGGGGGCATTGTCTTCTGTGAGCGGTCACTGTGGTGTTAAGGTGTCACCGTGAGACAGTTCTTTAGTCTGATGATATACACAGTCCAGGTGACATGTGTACGTGTACGTGAGGTGCCGAGTGGGAGCACGCGGCAAAGGTGTGTGTGCGAGCGAGATCCGGGTGGAACTTGCGTGTGGGGGCCTCGGCCCAGCCTCCTGCCTCCCCTCTGCCCTCCTGCTTGGGGCAGGGGACTTCGGCTCCGGGTGACCCAGGGGACAGTCCTTCAAGCTGATGGTTTGGCCGGAGGTTTTGTCTGCACACACCCCTGTGTCTGTGGTGACAGCGGTTAATAAAGCCCCAGGTGGAGGTGCCGGATGATTCCTGGGGCCCAGAGTGTGTGTGTCTCCAAGTGTGCTGGGGGGGCTGAGCTGTCCCGGGTGCCACCCCCCGCCGCCCCCCACCGGGAGTGGGCTGGGGCAGTCTGCTGGCGTGCCCCCTTTCGCCAGGTTGTCCCACCCACCCTGAGTTCTCCCAGGGAGGCAGGTCAGTGCCAGTCCAGAGGCCTGGTGGCTCCTGGCCCTGAGGTTGGGGGGGGGGGTTTGCTGAGGAGCCACAGGCCCTGGGGCACCTTCCGAAAACCACCCCAACTGCCATGCCCGTCTGCCCGCACGCCCACACCCACCCTGTGCCACCATCCTTCTGTACCTCACGTGCCCCCTGGCTCCCTCAGGGTGGGACTGGACTGGGGCCCCCATGGCCTGGGTTTGGGGAGAGGTGGGCAAGGCGTGGAGAGCACCGTGCCTGCTGCCCTGCCCCCTCCACCGCGGGCCTGCCTCATCCCGGGGAGGCCTGAGCGAGGCAGAGGGGCACCTGGCCTCCTGTGTGTGCAAAGCCCAGCCCTGACCACAGTGACCTCTAGTGGGGGACTTAAAGGCAGGGTTGGGGGGCTCGTGCTTGCCTAGGGGTCTTCACAGGTCATCAAGCTGAGCTGGCACCAAAGGGCTATTGGTTCTTGGACCGACCTCTGAGGTGCCCCCAGTCCTGACCCCGAAGGCAGCCCTTGCTTCTGGAGGTCGGGCCTGCACTCCCAGCCTGCCCCGCACAGAGCCCCCGTCAGGCTCCCAGTTGGGCCCTGACTCAGCCCCGCCTTCTCCGAACTGGGAGGAGGCTGTCGTCAAGCCAGCCAGCGGGGACGAGGGCGGTGGAGAAGCTCCTTGAGGGGAGGGGGCCCAGGGGCCTGGCCCTGCGGCACTGACACTCAGCAGCTGCCGGAGCCCCATTCCCGGGCCGGGTGACCCTCTGGGCATCTTCCCTGGACGCTGCCCATGTGACCTGTGTGGCCTGGTAAACTGAGGCAGGGAGGGCCTGGCTCCAGTCCACAGTCCCCAAGCCAGCAGGTGGCAAACCCAGGGCTCCTTCCCCCCAACGTCAGGCATTCTGGCCGCTGCCTGGCTGAGCTGGCACCCCTGTCATAGCCAGCCCTCCCGGAGCAGTGTCACTGTGGGGCAGCTCGAAAGACCCCACAGGGAAGGCAGGGTGGGAGAAGAGGGGTCCCAAAGCCACCCCCACTCAGGGTGGGCTCTCGGGAGCCTCTGGGGAGGTGACAGAGCGGGGGCAGTGCAGGCTGAGGGCCAGCCACCATAAAGGTGACAGGCAGACAGGTGAGGGGCCAGAGTGAGCTGGGAGGCATGGTGAAGTGACAGTGGAGAAGCCTGGGGACAGCACTGGCAGCAAGTGCTGCCTGCCGAGCGGCCGAGCGGCCGGCTGGGGTCAGCGGCAGCTCCGACGAGGCCACCGGGTTGTCGGTGTGTCACAGGGAGGCCAGTGTCGGGGAGTCCAGAGAAATCTGGGGGCCAGGGGCGCTGAGGGAGCCAGGACCCACCTCCCCAGGCCAGACCCTGCCCTGGCCTTCAGCAGACCTCGCGGCTCTTGACTCAGGTCCCGGACCCAGTTCCGCTGGGTGGGGGGGACCCACACACCTAACAGCAATTCTCTAGCACCAGCAGGTGGCCCCAGGGACAGCACCAGGTCCCACAGGGCAAGGGGTCCATCCCAAAGGGTGGTCTGGCCCCCTGGTTCCCCACTGTGGACACCAGTCACACATTCAGGGGGGTCACCTGTGCTTCTTACCAGGTAGCAGGTGGCAGTGGGAGGGTCCCATAACCCCTCTTTGGGTTTGATCGGTTTGCTAGAGCAGCTCACCGGACTCCAGAACAGTGTCCTGCCAGGTCACAGGGCTGTCACCAAAGGTCATAACCGAGGGACAGCCAGGGGCTGAGGTGGCTGGGGCAGGTGCGGGAAAGCACCCGGAGCCTCCGCACCTACTCCAGGGGCTGCTCCCCGGGCCGCCAGGTGTCCCGCAGCCTGAAGCTCTCCGAATCCCCTCCCTTTGGCTTTTTTTAAAAGGATTTTATTTATTTTTAGAGGTGACGGGAGGGAGAAAGAGAGGGAGAGAAACATCAATGTGTGGCGGCCTCTCACACGCCCCCTACTGGGCACCTGGCCCACAACCCAGGCCTGTGCCCTGACCTGGAATAGAACTGGTGGACTTTTGGCTCATAGGCGGCACTCAGTCCACTGAGCCACCGCAGCCAGGGCTCCTTTTGGGTTTTTATGGAGCTTTCACCACACTGCACCCTCGAGGAACTCACTGGCAACTGATTCAAGCCCAGCCCCTCTCCCCCTCCCTGGAGGCGGGGGGAGGGGACAAAGTTCCTGCCCTGTAATCAGGGGGCTGCCAGCCCTTCCTCCGTGACCTGGGTCTTTGCAGGTCACTCACCCACATAACAGAAGACACCTTTGTCACTCACTCTCCACGTGAGACCCCAGGGGCGCCCCCAAGCGGCACGTGGGGGCGAGGACCGCACATGCGCACTCCGCACTAGAAGCCACTGCCTCGCCCGTCCGCGCGGTAGGGAATTGTGCGCGTCTGTGGGGGCCCGGCCTGCGGGGCCGACGCTGGGCACTGTCCCCATCCCGGAGGAGCCCAAGGCCTGGGTTGGGTGTCGCAGGGCTGGTCCTCCGAGGCCTCCCGCCTGGGCACGTGGATGGCCACTCCGGGTCCTCACATGGGCGCCCCTCCATTTTGACAGTGTCCTGCTGTGTTCCCAGAAGGTCACCAGCCAGACTGAATCAAAGGGACCTCATTTTAACGTGACGACTTCTGTAGAGACCGTTTCCAATGGAGTTGTATTCAGGGTTGCGGGACGTTAGGGCCTCAGCAGAGCAGTTTGGGGGGGACGCTTGGGGTTCCAGGAGAGCAGGGAGGCGGCAGGGCCAGACCCCAGCCTGGCTCTGCCCACACCTGGGCCGGCCTGTGGCTCTGGTCGGTAAGGTTTGTGGACATTTCCGTCTTCACCCTGTGTGTGCTGGGCAGCCCATGGGCAGCTGGGCACAGCTGACGGTCGCCAGGCCACCCGGCGTTGAGAGACGCAGCTTCTTGGGGGGGTCTCTCCTCCTCAAGAGCCCCCAACCCCTGCTCCCTTCTGCCCACGCCTTCCACGATGGCCCGCCATCCCCTGGACCTCACCTGGCCATCCCTCCCCAACTGCCTCCCTGCACAGACCCTGTCCAGCTCGCTCTCATCCTCCACCAACTGGGGCCAGGAAGGGAGGCGGGGACACCTCTGCCCGGCCTTCTGGCAAAACCCCAGCTCTCTGAGGCTCCTGCGGGTTGGGCAGGCAGACCCTCCTCACTGCCCCAACCCCCCCCCCGCCCTCCCGAGGTTCCAGACTCCGCCTCTGTCATCCCCCTCCAGTCCTCGAGGCCAAGGCCTGGATGCCCACATCTGCGGGGAGACGACCACCCCACCCCAGGGCTCCCATCTCTGCCCTCTTTTTCTGTCAAACTGCTGGGAGAACCCGATGGGAAGGAGGCTGACCACCCCCTCGCTGTGCTTTCTGTGGACAGTAAGCAGGGCGAGGCGGCTCCAGGCCGGTGCAGGTCCGCCCAGCCTCACACAGGTCGCTCGGTCCCACCCCATGGGCGTCAGTCAGAAATTGTGGACAAAAATGTTCACATTTGAAACTCACCGGAGAGTCTGTGAAAGGCAAAGCCCAGACGGGAACCTGCCCCCAAGAGTTGTGTGTGTGTGTGTGGCTGTGGCTGTGGCTGTGACAGACGCCTCACAAAGACAGTGACGCCACAGACACAGGGAAAGAGCTCAGCACCAGTCGTCCCCAGCGGGCGCAAGTGACAGCCACCATGGGGTCCCTTCACACGCCACTCTGAAGGCCCAGGCGTGGCAGCATGAAGCCGTGCTGGGGACATGGAGAGCAGGAAGGTGGCCCTCTGCATTGGAGGGGCTGCCAGCTTCTCACCAAGTTCGTCATACGCCTGTCGTTGGACCCAATGGCGGCACTACGAGGTGTGACTAGTAGAAGGGGAATGTGTCTGCAAAGGGGCCGCGTGCCCACGGTCAGAGCTTCCTCCCTGTCCCCAGACAACTGGGGGCAGCCCGGCACGGCAGTCAGAGAACGAATGGACGGACGAGTCTGCAGCACAGCCACCTGTCACAGGCAAGGGAGGCAGCGATGGCGCGGATGTCCCCGCTGGGAGGGCAAGAAGGGGACAGGCCCCTGGGCGCTCTGAAGCCCATGGCGGCTGCTGGTGGGAGGCCAGGCCGGCCCGGCTTCAGGCCGAGACTGGGGGCTGACTGGGCAGACTCGGGAACATTTTTGGAGAAGAGGCCGCCCCGAGGGTTTTGTGCAGGGCTGGGCTCCTGGGAGAATGCCACCTGTCCGACTTCACAGGTAAGACTTGGGGGCTCCCACACGTGTCCGAAGAAGGTGGACAGAAACAGATGAGCGTCCAATGCTGCCAGGTGACGGCCAGCGGGTGGCTCCGGACACAGTGATGGCACCAGCAGCATGGGGGGCAGCAACACGTCTGTCACTCGGCACCACAGGCTCTAGCTGGCCCACGCCTGCCCCGAAGGGTGGTCTCACGGCTTCTGTTCAGGGCACAGCCACTGGGGCCGCCCCCTGGGACGGCTGGCCTGTGCGCACAGCCCCGTCTGAGGCTGCAGGTTGCAGAACCGCTGAGTGCAGGGAGGCGCTGGGGAAGGCCCAGTGCCCCTCGCAGGGACCGGGCACGCCAGGGTCCAAGGTGGACTGGGACACCACACAGCCATGGGGCCGAGGCGCCCTGTTGGCCTGGGCGGTGTGAGGCCTCCGCGTTGTGACAGGAAAGGGACAAGGTGTGGACAAGTGTGAGGGCGCTCCCTTTGGGGAAAAGGAGGGGAGACGGCATGGTGTATCACATTCCTGGAAGGATCTCGGGAATGTGGTCGGTTGTGGGCAGGGGACTCAGTGCCTGCCCCGCGTGGGGGGAAGACCCTTTTTATTTCAAGGCATGTTACAGATCGTTAATCACCAACCCAAGTGATCGGGTTGAAATGGAAACCTCTCCCTTTACCTCCTTCCATCTCCCGCACTTCCCGCAGTGCTGCCGGGTCCTGTCTCCCACACATTGTGTCTTCTCCTTATTGTCATTAAAAGGCGCACATTGGAAATGTCCCCCACCCCTTGTCCCTGCCCTCTGCTCACCGCCACTGTTCACTCCTTGGGCATTTGCCAACGTTCCTTTTTGTGAACGCCAGCAAACATCTGCCATCATCACCGAAAAAGGCAGCACCTATGCCGTCCCACACGGTGCTTCTTTCCACTTAGAAGTGGGCTGTGGAGATCTTCCAATATCCGCACAGACGCCTCCCTCGACCCTGTTTCTGGACAGCTGCAGTCTCTTGGTGTGGCCAGAACATGGTGCTGTCTCCTGGAGACGGACACCTGGGTGGTTTCCCACCTTCTGCGGCTGTGAGCAGTGTGACAGCAAACAACCTTGACCATGTGCCTTCTGGTACAGGGAGGGCAAACTGCTGGGGGGGGGGCGGCGCAGGGAGCGTTTGTAAGGTGTCACAGTGCCACATGCCCCCACGGCTGCTGCTCCCCTCCTTCACACCCTCCCAACCCCACCCCCCCAACCACACCTCTCCCTCCAACCTGGCCAACGGCAGTATGTCAGCAAACTGCATGGGGTGGGGTGGGGAAGGGGGGAGGAGTTCAAAACCAGACACCAGACGGGCAACAAACAATACCCCAGCATCATTTTTGCTTTAAGGTTTATTGGAGCTCCCAAATACATGGTATTTCCAAGTATTCTTCAGGGGGAAAAACTGATCAAGTTTCATTTTAATTTGCATTTCTCTTACTATCAGAGAGGTTAGAGAATTTCATCTGGGTTGAGTCTCTTCCTGTGTTGTTTTGCCCACTTTCCCACTGGGCATTTCTGCCCAATGTGAAAACGGGCCCCTTCCCCCAACATTCATAATGGTATCGCTTGTTTTACATTTGTATCTTCGATCTGTCTAGGTTTTGTAAACTGATCTTGGGGAGAGGGGGAGAAAGGTACATGGATTTGCTATTCCATTTATGGATGTTCCACTCGTTGGTTGATTTTTGTGTGTGCCCTGACCTGGGATCCAGCCCGCAACCTCGGGTGTCGGGGGGCACTCCCAACCACCTGAACTACTGCCAGGGCCGATCCACTTAGTTCTAACTTTATCGTTGTTCAGATGAGCATCACCGTTTATTAAAACCGTCCGTCTCTGCCGTCATTGTTGGAAAGCAACCCAAGTCGCACCTGATGCACCCGTGTCATGGAGCGTTGGTGACTTTTCCTCCACGACTCTGTCCCGCCCTCCCGCAGCCAGCTCCACGGCCGCCCTGAACTGGGCGTTAGAACACAGCTGATGTCCCTCGAGGCCAGCGGCTCGCACACCTCTTCTTTTCCGGTTTTCTGAATACTTTTGCCTGTTCACCTCCCATGTGAACGCTCGTGTCGGCTCATCTGCTTCAAGGGGAATGGCTGCTATCTGCCCCGCCACCCACAGCCCCTCACCCGAACTGCTCAGGAGGCCAGCGACCTTCCGGCTGCCCATCAGAGGGGCTCTGGGTCATCTGACCCCCCACTTTCGGCAGCACTTTGCTGACAACTCTCACCCCGTCTCTGCACCCCTCTTCTGCTCACGCCCGTCCCTTGGGGAACCGCTTCCTCCTGCGCCCGCTGCCCCTCGCTGGGGCCTCCTAAACCGGTGCCCGCGCCGCGCTCCTCGAGCCCAAGCAGGTGCGCAGCACCCACGCAGCTCCTGAGCCCCCCCAGGGGCGCGTGAGGAGAGCCCACTTCCCCGCACAATCCCGGCCCTCGCCCAGCCGCCCCACGCGGTGAATAAAAGCCCCGGGATCCTGTCCAAGCTGGGAGCCGGGACGCCCCTGAGCTCCCCCTCGCCTCGCTGCCCGCGGCTGGAACGGTACTGCGGTTCCTGCCTGCGGAAGGCGGCGGGGCCGCTGCGCTCCTGGGCGCGACACCTGTGGGCTCTCCAGGGACCGCTCGCCGCGCCCCGCCCTCCCCAGTCGACGCTGCGGACAGTCTGGCGGCGACTGTAAGCGTGCGGCTGCCGGAGGCCGCAACGCCAGCTCCGTTCACAGCTCGCCCGGAAGTCGCCGTCGGGCGGCGCATGCTCGCTCGGCTCCCGCGCGCTCCCGGGTCACGTGGGGCGGCGCGCAGTGCGGCGCGCGGGACGCCCCGGGACGTGCTTCCCGGGAACGCGAGCCGCGGCCGCGGGTTCCGCCTCCTGCTCGGGGTGTGCGACACGGTACCGTGTTGCCCGAGTCCCGGGCGTGCGGTCCGCTCTCCCGCGTCCGCAGGGCTGCCCGCGGGGCCGAGGTCCGGTGCGCTCCAGGAGAGTCACGCACCGAAGGAGGCGCGGAGGTCACTCGCCCTCTGCGCCGACTCACCTGTTCGCCTCCTGCCGGGCGGCGGCGGCCTCAGGTCTGGGAGCCTGAGTTTTTCGGCATGTGTATCAGTGCCAGGCACTGTCCCTTCATACTGGAGGCGTGGACGAGGAGACACATAGATGAGATATAATTACGCGCCCTGTGGCCACCCAGTGTGACAGCGGCGCCTGAGGCAGGAGGGGCTTGAGTCCTGGGTAAACGTGGGGCTGTGGCCTTATTCACACCCCGGCTGAACCCTCCTGCTTCCCCTGTGTGGCCCTCGCTTAGCCCTGGGGCAGGTACCCTGCTTTGACCCTCAGCGCTGCCCAGGGCAGCCTGCGTGTCCTGCTGAGCTCTCCCAGCCCACGCCTCTCTGGATAGGAACCCTCCCACAGCCTGGCCCGGCCGGTGGGCCTTCCTTACGCTGGGTCCGGCCAGGCTGGTGCAAGCAGAGAGCAGGAAGCTCAGCGCCGCGCAGATCTGTCTGCAGGGCGCAGAGGGTTGATGTGGAGGCAGTAGCTGGATGGAGGAGTGTTCTGGCCGCGCGTCCAGAGGCCAAGGTACGTGAGCTCTGGGGGAAGGGCGCTTCTATTCTGGAGGGCCACATTCTTCGGAGGACTCGCCCAGAGCAAGCCCCTCCGGTCCTGTTCCCACTTCTGCCTTCCCGCCGGTCTCCTCGCCTCCCCTTTTCTTCCCTGCAGTCTTTCCTAAAAAGCAAGGTTAACCTGCTTCTTACACTAGCTAACGTCGCTGAAGCTTTGTTAACTCCGGGTTGGATGGATGGTCGGTCAGACACATGGCTGGCTAGTGCCGCAGGTGGAACTTCTGGCTTCAAGGAGCATAAATTCTGACAAAAGGAGCTGTTCCAACCCACAGGGGTTTCTTTTTCTCCGCAAACAAGAAGCCTGGAGGCAGCTGTGCCCCAGCTGACCGGCAGCCCCGCGGTGTGGGGCCCGCGTCTCTGCAATCCCACTGTCCTTTTCCTCGTGGTCACAGACAGCTCCAGACGCTGCATCTGTGTTCCAGGCTGGATGACAGGGTCGGGGGTGGTGAAGGAGAGTAATAGAGATGTCCACTCTTTTATCATGGAGACAAAACCCCCAGAAGTTCCCCCAGCAGGCTGTGGCTGGGCTGCCTTACACTGGCCAGAGCCATCTCCCTGTCCACGGCGGCCGCAGCACGGTGTGCGGAGTGGGCTCAGTTGTCCGGGGTGCACAGTGAGAGAGATGAGACAAGAGTGAAGTCGAGGGCTGTGGTGGACAGCTGCCGCTGTGGCTGTCCGGCATCTTTTGAGTATCCTCTCTGCCTCTGGGTAGCTCCCCGTGGTGAATCCTGCCTTTACCACGGAGAGTTCAGAGGGGCAATGTCAGCTGACTGCCCCAGGACACCGGGAGCAGGCCTGTGGCCTTCAGTGTGCACGGCTGTGTGACTGGGCCCCAGGACCCGCTGCGTCCTTATGGGGCTGAAGCCGAGTTGGCTTCCTGCTGCCTCAGAGGCAGAGTAGCCACCAGCTTGGAGGGGGCGGCTGACCGGTCTGGCAGGGGGCCTGGCACCACTCCCGAAAGCTGAGCCTGATCCATGAGCCACCACGGCTCCACGGGAGCCTGGTCTGCTTGAGTGAGCTGGAGTCGACGCTGCTGTCTGCGGCAGGCGTGGGCTGCGCTGTGCCCCCCAAATGCTGCTGCATTGAGCCCTAAGCCCTGGTACCTGGGAGCAAGCCTTTAAGTGGGTGCAGGGTGTTTACAGATGCAGTCGAGTTAGGAGGAGGTATGAGGGAGGGGAATCCAGTCTGACTGGTGACCTTCTCAGAGGGGAATTTGAACCCAGACCCGCGGGAGGACACCCAGTGATGATGGACACAGACACCGATGCAGAGGCGTTCGTTCTGCAGCCACAAGCCAAGGACCCCAGCCACCGCCAGCAGCTGGAGGAGGTGGGAAGGTCCTGCCCCAGAACCCTGGAGGGCATGGGCACCTTGGCTTCTGGCTCCAAGAGTGGGAGAGAATGAGCCACTGAATTGTGGTCCTTCGTTACAGCACCCACCCCCCAACTAACACAGCAACTAAGAATCCGGCCCATTCCCCAGAAACTGCGTGGGTGGAAGGCAGGGTGACGGACACATACCTGAATGCCGGCGGTGGTATTTGCTAGTGGTGAGGCTGCCGCACCCTGAAGACACCCAGTGGAGCAGGTGGGAGGGCAGGGGACAGGCAGCTGAGGCTGGACCAGGGTTCTACGCTGGGCGGGGATGGGCGCAGGCCGTGTATCGCCCCACCAGGCCCTGCTGAGTGACCCAGAGCTGTAAAGTTCCCAAACAAGGGTTCCCAGGGCAGCCGTGCAGACGGGGACAGCTGGGCAGGGGCGTCCTAAGTCATCCTGAGGTCACGTGGAGCGCCAGCCTAGAGGGGGGTCTGCCTGGGGCCCCTGCCCGAGGGGCCGGGCGCTCGCACCCCCTCGTTCCAGACCTCCGGGCCCGGTCCCCGCGGGCAGCGCGCCCCCTGGCGACGCCGCAGTGGCGCCTGTGTCCTGCTCCCCGCCTCCGGCTGCGCTCATGCGTTTTCCCGGCAATTCCGGAGCGGAGGGCCGCCCGGAGGGGAAACGCTGCGCTCTGAACACAGCTGACGCGGGTGGAATCGGCTCGCGCCGCCCCCAGAGGTTGCTGGGGAGGCACAAGCTCAGGGCACAAGGACCTGGCGCTAGCACTCCATCCGTGCTGGGCTAGAGGCCCGGAAAGGGCCAGGGGTACGTGCATGTGGGCGTCAGGGGCGCGAGGGGAAGGCGGGAGTGATCTCTAGGAACTAAGGCGTCGCCGTGTGGCGACCCTGCGGGCCAAGATCCGCGGCAGTGGGGCGAACGGGGCTGGACCGGACCAGGCCCTGGGAGAAATGGGAAGCAGGCGGTGTGCGCGCAGGCAGGCAGCTTTGTGCACCGGGGAGGGCTGGCAGCGGCAGCTGCCCTGGATGCGGGAGAGACCCATGCGCGCCGCCCGTCTCAGCCAGTGCGCCGCACGGTGAAGGTCTGGGTGGTTCGTGGATGCGGACGCCGGGGAGGGGGCAGAGAGGGGGGACCTAGGGCCTGGATCAGGGGACAAGGAAGGTTGGGGGGCACCAGGGAGGTAACCTCAGCTCTGGCCCCGGAGTCCGGGGCTGTGGTGGAGCCCGGGTGGGGACCAGGATTTGAGAACCGCCAGCACGGGGCTGGAGGAGCTGGGGGCTCCTGGCAGACAGTGGGGGTGCCTGCTGGGGCCGCATCAGCGGGTCTCTGCGGGCATCAGCAGGGGGCAGGATCCGTCGGGCTGCCGCGTGCCTGTCCCCAGGACTGCCGTCCCCGCCTAGCCTGCCCTCCGCCACCTCTTCTCTCCTGCCCCTCAATCCAGGCAGCCTGCGGCTGAGGCCTGGGGGCCCCTGTGGCCCCATCTCCCCTTTCTGCTGGACTCTCCCAGCCTCAAGGCTGCTTGCTCTGTGGTCTGTGCAGTGGGAGACACCCCCCCACCAGCCTTCGGGAGGCCAAGGCTCGTCTGGGGGATGCCCCGCCTCAGCCCCGCCCACCCACTGTGCCCGCTTTGGACTTCAGCTTTGAGGCTCACGCCGTCCACTGGGTTCCTCACCCAACTTTTCCCACGCAGTGCTGTGTCCATGAGATGCGGACCCGTCGGGGCACCAAGCAGTGCTGCCCTCCCACCCACCGGCCCCTGTGGTCATTCATGGGTGGCTCCAACAGGCTCCGGTCCTGTTTTTCCTTCCTTTTTACTGAACTGTAATGTATGTGTGACGGAAGCCACAGCTCTTTACTGCAAAGTATCTGTAGGATGTCATTTCACGTAACGTCACTCGTGCCTCTTATCATCTTTTTAAAAACTGTAAAAATTGAGATATAATTCACATATTATAAAATTTGCCCCTTTACACTGTATAATCTGCCCTGGCTGGTGTGGCTCAGTGGACTTGAGTGCTGGCCTGTGATCCAGAGTTGCTGGTTCAATTCCCAGTCGGGGCATATGCCTCCATGTTTCTCTCGTACATCGTTGATGTTTCTCCCCCTCTCTTTCTCCCTCCCTTCCCCTCTCTAAAAATAAATAAACAAAATCTTAAAAACTGATGAAGTGTGTAACTTAGTGGGTTCCGGTAAATTCTTGGTTGTGCCACCACCCACGTGACCGAACTTGAGACCTGTCACCACCCAGAAGGGCCCCCGTGCCCATGAGGGTGGGGCCCCAGTCCTCCTTCCCCTGGACCCGGGCAGGCTCCTCTGTTGCTGTCTCTGTGCCCGCTTCACACAAACCGATCCAACCCAGGCCCCTCGGTCCAGTCTCTCGCACTTGGCACCGTGCCCTCAGGCTCACCCCGGGGGCGCAGGCACCAGCCCCTCATCCCCACGCAGGGTTGCGTAGCATCCTGCTCCAGCGCACCACCGGGTGCCTGCCCACCCGCCCACGCACAGACACGTGGGCCGTCTCTCTGCCTGCAGACAGCACTGCTGTGCCCACTCACGGGCACACTTGTGCGGACGCGTGTTCTCAGCCTCTGAGTCACGCACACGGAGCAGGATTTCTGGGAAATCCCATGTTTAACCTGTTGAGGAAACTCCTTGGCCGTTTTCCAGGTGCCCCGCGCCCTTCCACGCTCCCGGCAGTACGCGCTGTGGTCCCAGCTGTCCCGCGCGGCGCCGGCAGGCTGGTGGCCACGGCCTCCCGGTGGGTGTGGAAGGAGGTCTCACCGAGGTTGACGTGCACGTGCCTAATGGCCGATGATGCTGAGTATGTCACCCGTGCACACTGGGCATTTATGCATCTTTTTTGGGGAAGAGTCTATTCAAATCCTTTGCCCCTTTTTTAAATTAGGTTATTTTTTAAATTATTATTACTGAGTTGTTAGTGTTCTTTACATATTCTGGTTGCAGTATTAGACTCTTATTAGGCATAAGGTTTGGAAATAATTTCCCCCATTTTGTGGGTTGTCTTTTCACTTTCTTGATAGTTTCCTAGAAGCACAAAAACTTAAAAATCAAAAAAATGTATTGTTGATACCGTTACAGATGTCCCCATTTCCCCTGCTTTCCCCCCACTGCGCCCGGCCCCCCCCCCCGCCCCTGGCCTTCACTGCACTGTTGCCCGTGTCCATGCGTCATGCACACATGTTCTCTGGCCGATCCCTTCTCCTTCTTTCAGTCCGTCGCCACCTCCCCACTCCCCTCCGACAGCTGTCAGTCTGGTTTGTGTGTCCGCGCCTCTGGCTCCGTTTTGTTCACTAGTGTGTTTCGTGCATTAGATCCCACACATGAGTGAAATAATGTGTCTGTCTCTCTGTGCCTGGCCCTCCAGGTCCATCCATGCTGCCCCAAAAGGCACGATTTCCTTCTTTACAGGCGCATAGTATTCCATTATGTGTAGGTGGAAAGTGCATACACACAGTGGAATAAGCTGTTCCGTCCACTCCTCTGCTGATGGGCAGTTGGCTGCAGGGAACACAGGGTGCACACGTTCTTCCTGATCGGTGCTTCAGGGTTCTTAGGGGCGGGAAGCTCTATTTTTGTAATTTTTTGAGGAGCCTCCATAACCACTTTCCCACAGTGGCTGCACCGGTCCGCGTGCCCACCGGCGGTGCACCAGGGTTCCCTTTTCTGCACATCTCGCCATCACTTGTTTGATGGTTCATTAAACAAGCGACTTGTTTGCTGATCCATTGATGGTGGCCATTCTGGCCGGTGTGACATGATCCCTCACTGTGGTTGTAATGTGAGTCTCCCTGATGCTTGGTGACATTGAGCGACTTTTCATGTGTCTCTGGGCCCTCTGTGTGTCCTCCTTGGAGAAGTGTCTGTTCAGGTCCTTCACCCATTTTTAAATAGGATCGTTTGTCTTCCTGGTGTTGAATCGTAGTTCTTTTTATATTTGGAAATCAACCCCTTATCAGATGTATCTAGATTTTCCATTTCTAAAGCCTCATTGTCGGAATAGAAAAAGGAAGGTGACTCTGCATTCCTTCCTCCTCGTCAGACCACCAGGGGGTCTTCTTAACGTCAGTGTTTACCAGCATCTGTCAGCATGTCCAGTGTCCAGAGGTTTTGTTCTCCGAAGGCAGCTCCCCGCCCCTTCTTTCCCACAAGCACCCTGGTCATGTCGCTGTCGCCTGTGTGCACGAGCGGGGGGCTCCAGGCTTGTCCCCTGTCACCAGCTGAGGGGGTGGTGCAGGGTGGGTTTCCCGCCTTTCCAGGTGGGACGGAACGCGGTCGCCTCAGAACCAGCCTTGTCTGGAGGCCAGGGGAGCCCTGCCCCTCCTGGTGTCCCCAAGCCACCTGGGCTGGGTCCCTGCGGGACCTGCCTCCAGCTCCCAGCCCTGTCCCCAGACCACTGACCAGGGCGAGGGCCTGGGTCAGGTGGGTCCCCTACCCAGCTCAGCTGTGACCTGACCCTGAAGGTCACAGGGAGCCAGTTGGTGTTCGGGGCAGTGGGGACAGGAGCCAGAGCACCGGTTCCGGCAAAGAGGGGGAGGAGGCCCTGCCGGGCTGGTCCGCTCACCCCGGGCTCTGGGGCGGGCGGGGGCAGTGGGGTGTTCTGGGTACCCCAAGGCTTCTCTGCCTCCACCCAGCCTGTCCCCGGACTGGGGCTGCCCTGTCCCACCAGCCCAGGCCAGGCCCTGGCATCCTCACCGTCCCTACAGCCTGCAGCAGCCAGCTCCCCGGCTCTTCCAGACTCAGGACCCCCGATGTCGGGGGTCTCCAAGTCTGCAGGGTGCCCCAGAAGCAGACCCTGAGGGCACACTGTGGGGAGTGAGAGGGGCTGGGAGGACAGCCACATGGGCAGCCGGAATCCCACCTGCAGGGGACCGTGGGGGATGGGTTGGCAGTGACCCCCAGGAGCCAGGGGCTTCTTCCAGTGGGAGGTGGCCCCCGGGTCTGCTCAGGCCGACCCGCTGCTGGTCAGGGTCCTGATGCCAGTTATTTTATTTATTATGGTTAATTTTAGAATTCCCATTGGATTGGGTATTTTCATAAACTCCAGGCCTCCGTTAAAATCCCCCAAGTAGTCATTTACTTGTGGCATGTTTAATCATAATTATTTAAAAGTCCATGTCTGATGGCCTCAATATCGGGGCCACCTGTGAGCTGCTGCTTTGATTTTTCTCTCATGTTTCTTTCTCTGTTGTGATTCCCCGTCTCAGGGCTGGCCTGGTGACGCTGGGCGTGGGGGGGCCTGGCGTGTGGACAGTGCAGGGTCTGCTGCAGCGAACGTCCCCTCGGGGCCCCAGCCAAGAGCCTGGGCCTCTCCCCGGCCCTTCTCCTTGGTGCCAGAGCCCAGCGTCAGCAGACACGCCAGCCCAGCTCTTCAGCTCCACTCCAGGCTCAGCCTCTTACCTTCACCCCAAGCCGCTGCGAGGTGGCGGGCAGCTCAGGAGAAACAGGCAGAGACGGGTGTGTGGGCGCCTTGGACGCCCGCTCTCATCCCCCAGGCCTGTGAGAGCCTCTAGGCCCAGCACCACCCAAGCAGCAAAGTCTGCTGAGCAGCAGGCGAAACGCAGGCTCCTGTCGGCGCGGCCCCTTGTGCGCAGCCCAGCCCTGAGTCCCGGCTGCCTCCATCGCCCGAGGCCCTTCTAGCAGCTGTTTTTCTTCTTTTTTTTTTAAATTTTTTTATTGATTATGCTGTTACAGTTGTTCTATTCCCCCTTTCATTCCCCTCCACCCTACCCCCCATCCCCACCATCACCCCCCCTTTAGTTTATGACCATGTGTCTCAAGTCCTTTAGATTCTATATTTCTCATGCTATTCTTGCCCCCCTTCTATTTTCTATCTACTGTCTATGCTACTTATTTTCTGTACCTTCTCCCCCCTTCTCCTCCTCCCACTCCCCTGTTGCTAACCCTCCTTGCAGCTGTTTTTCAATCCAGCTCTTAAGAGTTGTGCAGTTTTAAAAAAGTAATCTTTTTAACTTTTTATTGATTGGTTTTTGAGAGAGGGAGAGAGGGATGTCAGGTTGCTGTTCCACTGGATGCATCACTGGGTGCTTCTTGTATGTGCCCAGGGACCCAGCCCACACCCTTGGCCTGGACCTGCAGCGGGAAGTCGGCCATGCACAGCTGACCTCTGGCTTCTGGTCAGTGCTGGTGTGCAAGGCTGGACAGAGCCCTGGGAAGGTAAAAGGGAAGGACTGGTCCCCGGGCCTGAGTCTTGGGACCTGCTGGTCTGTGTCTGTCACCTTTGTGTCACACACGTGTCATCTGCCAGCACAGGGCTTGCCCTCTTGTGAGCAGCAAAGGCCCGCTCTCGGGGCTCGGCTGTAGCCAGAGCTTTTAATGCACCAAGCAAACCTGGTGAGGAAATGCAGACCTTCGAAGGTGCGGGGACGGCCTGAGTCCCACAGCCTGGCCCTGGGGGGACAGGGCTGCTGTGCTCATGGAGACCCTGGCCCCAGCCCTGGACAGCAGGGCAGGGGTCCAAGAGGAGGCCGGAGGGAATGCTGGCCAGCGTCCTGCAGGTGCTCCCAGCCCCAGCTGGCCTGGATCTGCTGAGTCCGGGGCTTCAAAGGGCTGCAGGGCCCTTGGCTAGGGACAGGATGGTGGGTTGGGGATTCCCCTGCTCCCCCCACCCAGCTTTTCTCTTCTCCTGATCCCCTGCCCCTGGGAGGAGGCGTCTGCACAGCCCGCCTCAAGCCCCAGGCTCCTGCCTAGCCCTGAAACCCAGTGCCCTTGGCCCCGGGCCCACAGGACCTGCTGGGCTCTCCCTGGAGTCTCTGCCACATTCTGCATTGACCCCCGGCCACCTTCTGTGGCCCAGCGGTGTGCCCAGGCGGCGGTCATCCGGACGCACTTGCTGTCGGCTGGGCTGGCGGGTCTGCAGAGACCAAGTCCCGGCCGCCCTGAGCGGGCAGACCGGTCCTCCCGCGTGGACACGCTGCTGCCATCTGGCGGCCGCTGGGAGCACTGCCGCCTCCGCGAACGTGGGTGTGCAAATACCCTGGGTGCTCCTGCTTTCAGTTCTTTGTGATAAATACTCTCCCGTGGGGGTCTGGATCGCATGCTAGTTCTACTTTTTGTTTTTGAAGAAGCTCCATACTGTTTTGCTCCCTCTTCTCCACGGGCTCCAGTGCTGCTTCCCTTGCCTCTTTTTCCGGACAGTGGCCGTCCTGGGGCCTCTGGGGGGTCTCCCGCTGTGGCCCCCGGGGGGGGGGGCATCTCCCCGCCGACTACGGAGGGGGCGCCTCCTCCCATGTGCTTGCTGGCCACTTGCGAACCTTCTCTGGATACCTGTCTATTCGAGTCCTTTCAGCCTACTTATTTACTTTTTGTTTTTTCAATGACAGTTTACATCCAATATTATTTTACATCAGTTTTAAGATGTACAGCACTATTTATTCCTGCGCCATTATTTTCTGCCTTGATTTTAGGCTTGGTTCACATGGTTCTAAAAACACCCTGTACCTTCTTTATTGGGTTGCATTCAACATATGGATCAGTTTGGGGAGGAGGGTGGCCCCAGCCCTCCTTGGTCTCCCCTGCAGGCTCCTGGCTCAGTCTACCTCCCCCCAGCCCCCCACCGTGGCTCCAAGTACCACCCACACCTGCTCCCCTAGCTCTTTGCCAAACTCCCAAATGCTACTGGGCAGCTCACAGAACGTCCTCAGATCTCTCCATCCCTCCGGGTCAAACTCGGAGCCCCTGACCCCTGCACACCTGCCTGCCTGTCCCCCACTGACAGCAGGGGCTCCAGGTGGCCACTAGGTACCACCCTCACCACTCCCTCACCTGGGAGGAAAGCTGGGTCCTGGCTGGGGAAAGATGCAAAGAGAAAAAAGGACGTTTTTAGGCGTGGGTGAGGGGTCAGAGAAGTCAGCAGGCGGTGGAAGCCTGAGAAGGCAGAGGATGGAGCCTAGGGGGGGGAGGGGGGAACCCCCGGCTTCTGGGCCAGAGGCCACACTCCCCAGAAAGCCAGTGAGGGTGGAGGGGGTGGGGGGGCTCTGGGCCACTGACCCTGTCCTTGGGCCTGGGGAGCGAACCGGCAGTACCCAGCCGAAATACCCAGCCTGACCCCCTTCCCTGTTCTGGCCTCACCCATCACAGCCCAGGGCCTCCGGCTGGACTCCCGGCGCTTCCCAGGGACCGGCGCTCCCAGAGCTCTCTCACAGTAGGCCCCGAGCAGGCCTCGGCCGTCTCCAAGCTCTCCGGAGGCGCCACACCAGTCCTTGGAATGAAGTCCAAACTCCTTGATCACCTGGTACAGGCCCCTCCCCGTCCCGCCACCTCCACCCCTGCGCCCCCAGCGCTCTGGGTTCCCGCCATCAGTCCCGCCCACCGCCTGGCACGCCGCATGCCCTCTCCCGGCCTCCCCACTGCAGGTGGGTGTCCCCACTCCAGGGTGCTCCCCCCAGGCCAGGGCCTGGTCCCAGGGCACAGCCGGGGACGCCGGCGGATCGTGGAGTGTGGCCGGGACACTGCGGCCGGCCGGGTGCAGGGCAGGGCGGACACTGCCCTCCGGTCTCCCCGGCCAGCGCCCTCCGCACCCGGCCTTCCACCTTCGCCGCTCGCCCCCGCGCCTCCCCCAGTCCGTCCCCAGCGGCGGGGCGTCCCTCGGCCTGGCGTCTCTCCCACCGCCCCGCCCCCAGCCGTCACCCCCTCCCCGCGCCCGCCCAGCGGACTCACCCCGGGAGCGGCGAGCACCTGCGGGTGCACCCCTCGACAGGGTCGGGCCCACCGGAGACGCGAAGGTAGGACCATGGTCATCGCCCCAGATCCCCAGCTCCGAGCCCCCAGTCCAGCCTGGGACGCCGGGGCCAGCGGGGTGGCGCGGGAGGAAGGGTCGCGGCGGGGCAGCCCCAGGGGTCCGGCCTCCTTTCCTCTCCATCCTCCTTTGGGCGGCGGGACCAAAGGTTAGGGGCCAGGGGCACGGCGCAGGGCCCGGACGCGGGGCAGCTGGACACCAGGGGTCCGGCCGGTGCGTTGGGGCGGGTCCCAGCCACGACACGAGCCGGCGCAGGCCGGTCTGCGGGCGGGGAGCGAGGGGCCGGCTGCCGCGCCGGGGGCGGAGGCCGCGCTCACCTGGCGCCGCGCCCGCCCTAACCTGAATTTCCGGGGGCGGGGCCAGACTGGGGGCGGGGCGGGGGCGGGCCCGGCCGCGAGGGCGGGGCGGGGCGGGAGCCCGCAGACGTCAGGGACCCGCGGCGGGAGGCCGCCGCTCTGCCCGGGGCTCGGCCGGGGCTCCGCGCGCGTGCGGGCCGCGCCGGGCAGGTCCTAGGCGGCGGCCCGGCCCAGCGCTCGCCGGCCGGACTGGAGGGCCGGGGCTGAGGCGCAGGTAAGACGCCCGTCCTCGCCCGCGGCGGCCGGGCCTCGGTCGTCCGCACCTGTGCGCCTGCGGCGCCGCGCGGGCAGGGGGCCTGGGCGGGGAGCGGGGTCTCTGCCGGGCCGGACAAAGGCCCGGGACGGCGGCGGCCGGCGCACCTGGCCAGGCCGAGCCCGGGGCTGCGGAGGCGGCCAGGTCTGCGCCAGGCTGGGCGGGGCCGCTGGTCGCGCGTCTACGCGGCCTGGGAGGGGGCGCGGGCCCGGCTCCGGCTCTGCCGAGGCCGCCGGGCGAGCGCTGATTCAGGGGCAGGCGCGCTCCCTCCCACTCCGGCCCCGCTGCCTCCGGCCGCCTCCCGGCCTGGTCTCTTTGCTCCCGCGGTCCCTCCCTCCGGGTTCCTCCTCTTCCTCCCAGTCTCCCGATTCCCTGCGCCGCCGCCGTCTCCGCTGTCCCCGGCCTCCGTTCGGTCTGCTCTTTTCAGCCGCCCGCCCGGCCCCGCCCGGCCGCGGCTCCCATCCCTTCTCTTTCCCAATCCCGCGGCTTCCAGAGCCGGCTTCCACCTCCTGGCGGATGGTTCTCGCGGCTGGGGAGCGAAGGGACAAGTTTGGGGTGTTGATTATTCTCCCTCCTAGCAACGATGGCTGCCCAGCCCCCGACCCGCGGCCGGCTGTCAGGGAGCCTCTATGGCTTCCAGGCATTGGCCTTTCAGGACCGGCTGGCGGTGGCAGGGCGTCCTGGCTTTCAGGCAGCGTGACCGGGCTCCAGGGGGTTGGCCCTTTGCCTGAGGCTCTGGGTGGGGTCTCCCTGTCTGCCCCTGGTTGGGAGCAGCCGCAGGTGATGGCCAAGTGCAGGCCCTGACCAGGAGGAGTCAGGGGGCTGGGGACTGGGGGCTGGGGCTGGACAGGGCTGGAAAATACAGTGGTGGGGTGGCGGCTTTCCAGGAGAGAGCCCCGTGGTCCCCGCTGAGGGGCTGTGGGAGCCCCAAGCACAGCAGTGGCATGGAAGGGCCTGCGCCTCCATCTCCAGGTCAGACCCTGAGTGGACCTGAGGAAGGGCGGGGGCCCAGGGTGAAGGGACTCTGACCAGGCAGAACTGCCTTCTTCTGGGGTGGAGTGTTCTCTCTCTTCCCACCTGCCTGTCCCAGGTGACATGAGGGTACGCATGGTCACATGGGCCCTCGCAGACGGGCGGGCCTGGGGAGCCCCCCACCTGGTGCCAGCACCTGCCGGTCCCCTGGTTACTGGCTCAGCTCTCAACGAGTCTCCTGCCTGTTCTGCACACGGAGTCGGTCAGGATGTGGGACCCTGCGGCTGGCCTCGCGGGCTCCCAGAGGTCCTGCCCTCAGACTGGGCCTCCGGGGACGCCCCTCCGGCTCCAGGGCCAGCCATGGACCCCCAGGGCTGGGGGGCTGAGTGTCTGGGCCTGGGTGCCCCTGCCACGCTCACACACCCCCTTCTGCCCACTTCTGCGTGGCTCGTATTGCCGCCTTCCAGACCACCCCCCTCTGAGGGGCCCTGTTTGTGTCCTCCTTGTCCTCGTCCTTTGAGGGAAGCCCCAGGGCACAGCTCAGCTCACCTCGTGTGCGTGCATGTGCAGTGTGTATGTGTGCAGAGCATGTGCTGGGTGCCCTTCATGTGTGGTGTGTGGACCCTGCATGTGCAGTGTGCACGTGTGCCCTGTGTGTGCATGTGCAGTGTGCATGTGTGCCCTGTGCGTGCAGAGGACAGTGGTCGGGACCCCTGAGGGTGGTGCTCAGGGTGAGGGTGGGGCCCTGTGCACAGGGTGTTGCACAGGCACGTCCACGAGTCTGGAGCCTGTGCTGGGTGGTGACACAGCTCTGCCACCATCACAAGTGCACAGTGACAGCATGTAGCCGTCACTACCCCAGGGCCTGGTCTCAGGTGACACCAGCTCTGGTCCTACTTCAGGTGGCTGGCACTGGGCCCCTCAAGCCACCTTTGGCCCCCTGCTGTCCTGACCACCTCAGCCCTCAGGCCTCCTTGGCTGATGCCCCCAGGGCCTTGGGCACCAAAGCGCTGCTTCCCTCCTGGGCACTGGAGAGGCCGTCCCCGGCTGTGGCTGCTGCTGCCACCCTGGCCTGGGGGCCTCAGCAGGATGGTCACAGCCGCTGCGGACGAACGTCCAGTCTCCTCTCCGTGGGGGAGTATAGGGTGGCCAGGGCCACCCATCTCCAGCTGCCCCCCAGCCCCTGTACCCGGGGCTGTCCTGGACTGTCCAGCTGGGGCAGCAGAGCCTCTGGTTCCGAGTGTGTGTCCGGGGCAGGCGTGGTGCCGTGGGCCTGGCCCCAAGGGGACCCTGGCTATGGGAACTGCCCCCAGTCAGGTCTCAGGGATGCAGGCGCTATGGTCACTGGCCCCACAGACTTCACCCCTCCTGCGCCCACGAGAGAGGAGAAGGGCTGTGGGGGCCTAGGGCATTGGGGGACCTGGATACCTTAGCTGGGGAGGGGCCCACGTGGGACAGACACACTCAGGGAAGGATGGGTGTCCGGGTGTGCCTGGAGCCCAGTGTTTCTAGGAGGTGCTGCGGGGGTGGGGTGGGGAAGGTGCTGGAACCTCAGGGGGCCAGCCAGGCAGGGTCGCCCACTCTGACAGCCCTTTCACCCGCAGGCCTGCCGGGCCTCCCCAGCGCCAAGATGAGCGTCACCTCCTGGTTCCTGGTGAGCAGCAGCGGCACCCGCCACCGGCTGCCACGGGAGCTCATCTTCGTGGGGCGCGATGAGTGTGAGCTCATGCTGCAGGTGAGCACAGGCACCTCCGGGGCCAAGAGGGCGGGGCTGGGGCCACCCGTTTGTGGCTGGACACCAGCTGAGGAGGCTGACGTGGCCACCTGGGCCCACAGCGGGCCCTGCGGCCTCAGGTGGGTATGTGCAGGCCCCAGTGGGTGCTCCAGGTGCTCAGGCTTCCGTCAGGTGCTCAAGGCATGGGGAGGGGCACCTTCGGAAGGTGTTGGAGAGGGACCTGCTCACGTCCTTGCTGTGCGGGAGGCGCCCCCGGGCTGGGCATCTGGCTGTTGGGCCAGCCCAGGAGCTGGTGCCTCTTCCAGGTGCCCGGGGAGGTGGCGGTTTGTCAGGCACGAGAGGCTGACTCCTGGCAGTCAGCTGGGCATGGGGCCCTGGGCAATCAGAACTTCCTCTCTGGTCAGGGTTTCAGAGTCCAAGTTTAGTCTCCATGGGGCTCATGTGTCTAACTGTTTGGGAGCGGGATGGGCAGGATTGGGGGCAGGGGGGGTGGGGGCTGATGCTGTGGGGTCCGCCGTTGCCTGGGTGTCCTTTTCTCTGCTGTCCTGGTGGACTGAATGAGCTTCCTGCAGCCCTGATGGGGCCTGTTGGGGCCCTGGGTGAGGGCGCCTGCAGGTCGGGGGGGGGCCTTGGAGCTTCCTCCTGCTGCCCTCCCCACTGCTGGCTCCAAACACGCAGGTCTGCACGTGCAGGGCGTGCAGACACACACTGGGTGTGCACACATGCACACACATGGTTGCACGTGCCTGCGCGTGTGCCCGTGTGTGTGCCCTTGTGTGTGTGGTGGGGCATCCTCTCGGCCCCTGCTTGCTCACGCCCTACCCGGAAGCGGTGCTGCCCAGGCGGCCGGGACCCGGCGCGCTCCATGGTCGGTCAGCGGCTGGGCTGTGCCGGCTGAGCTGGCAGGAGGGCGTGCCGAGCCCTGGGCTCGGGCTGCTGCCGGCCACCGCGGCCCAGGCGGGGCTCCCCCCAAGGAGGGCGGCCGGCCAGGATTTTGGAAGCACATCTTTTTTCCGTTTTACAGACAGACCTTTTTTTAAAAAAAAAAATAAACCCACGTGTTGGAGCGTAAGGCTGTTTTGTGAGCCTGTTTTCACAGCTGCCCCTCTTCCAGCGCCGCAGGCCCTCCCCGCGTGGCTGGTCCTTGTCATGCGCAGGCCCCAGGCCCAGGGGCTGCCAGCCTCGTAGCCTCGTAGCCCGGGGCCCCTTCCTGCGCTTTCCCTGGGAGCCCAGGTGCTCCTGAGGCCTGGGGTGGGGCTGGGCGGGAGCTGGCCCTGGGGACAAAGCCCTGGCCAGGAGCGGACAGGGCACCCTGGCTTTGGGTACGAATCGGGGGGTGGGCTGTGCCCAGTCCAAGGTGGGTGGCTGGGTGGTGAGGGCAGGGTGGGGCATCTTGCTGGGAGAAGGGAGGTGGGTGTGGGGAGAGCGGCGGGTCCTGGGCAGGGACCCAGGCTCAGCTGTGGGCCTGGAACCTCCTGAGCCTGCAGAGGCGGCGGGCTAGCTGGGCCTCGTGCAGACAAGGGGGCTCGGAGAGGCCTCGGGGCCAGTGGCTCATGGGACGAGGTTTGACCTTTCCCCTCAGGCAGTTTCAGAAGAGTGGCAGGCAGGGCCAGATGGGGGCCGGGAGGACAGGAGAGAGGGGGCTGCAGGGACAACACAGTGTCCAGGTGAGGAGCAGGACCAGGGGGCACTGGTGCCTAGGCAGTGGGAGCTGGGCTGGCGATGTTTCTGGAGGAAGGTGGGGGGTCTGGGGGCCTTGAGGAAGAGTGGGGTATGGCCGGGCAGGGTGTGAGCCGCCTAGGGGCCAGAAGGGTTGTGGGGGAGCCGGTAGCCTTCAGCCTGGGGAGGGAGGGCCTTCGCTCAGGCTGGAGAGGACGCCCCATGTCCCCTCCAGGGGCCTCCGTGCCAGGGGACAGAGCGTTCCCGCTGCCCATCCCTGTTCACTGAAGGCCGACCGCCTCCCACCTCGCCCTGGCTCTGAGGGACGTGCAGCCCCGCAGCCCACCCGCCCCCTGGGTGCCCTTCTCGGCCAACGTCCCTGAGAGGGCAGGGCCCGGCCCCCAGGCCTCGGGGCTCGCTTTCCTGACACAGTGGGTCCCTTCAGTCCAGTGGCATCTGTGTGCCGCGCAGGGCTGAAGCAGGCAGCTGGCCTGTACCCGGGAAGGGGTGAGCCCGGTCCTCCTGGCCACTGGGCTGGACTCTAAGGACCCTGGTGCTTGACCCCAGGGCTGCCCAGAGGAGCAGTTGCCTGGCTCGAGGTGGGGTGATCCCAAGAGGCGCTGGTTCTGGTCCGCTCCACCCCACGGCTGGGTCCAGTCAAGCTCTTGCCCTGCCCCACTGGCCGGGAATGAGGCCCCGGGGGAGGGTGCAGGGTCACAGACATGCTGGGTTGGGGAGGCCCAGGCCAAGGCCAGTGGGAGGGTCACGAGGGCCAGCTTCTGGGGGAGGTGAGCACCCAGCGACCGGCAGAGGGACGGAACAAGGAGTCCTGTGGAGGAGGAGGCGGCACTTGACGTCCAGGGTTCAGGAGCTTCCGTGGCCGGGACAGGGTCGTGGGACTCAGGGCCGCAGACCCGCTGCTTTGGGAGGCCGGCAGATGGGCTCCAGGAGCTGCCCTGGGCTCAGGTGGGCAATTCTGGGGGGCGGCTCAGGGGGCCTGTGTGTCCTGGGCGTCTGGCCGGCCTGCAGACAGCCCTCCACTCTCGGTCACCCTGCTCCCTTCCGAGGGTCTGTGGCAGGGTGACGTGTGGGCCCCGTACCTGCTTCTCTCCACAGCGCCATCGCTCTGACTCCAGAACCAGCTGCGGTGCGGAGGCCCAGCTCAGGCCCAGGGCCACGGCCTCGGCCGAACCCGCTGGGCTCTCCAGGGCGGGCCCAGCACCCCTGCCATACTGTGTGACCTCGGGTGGGGGCGGGGCGGGGCCAGAGCCCGTGTCTGCCGCCACCTCGCCACCGCCCCGGGCCCTGCACCTGGTCTCTGGGTGAGGAAGGACGCCCTACTCCGGGGGCTTCCAGCCCTTGGGAGGGTGCTGGGGCCTCCCCAGAAACTGGCCCTTGCAGGCCGGTGCCCAAGGGGCTCAGCAGGTGGAGTGGATGAGAGACACCGTCTGAGGGGGTAGCTGGCCCCCCAGGGAGGACGGGTCTGGGCGTGCACACCTGTGAGAACTAAGCCTCACGCTGTGGTGCGTGGGGACTCAGGGGGCGGGACGCGGTTGCCACCCCCAACACTGGGGCTCCAGCTGAGCGGCGTGGCCGGGGGACGGGCAGCTCCTTGCTGAGACCACCGGCCTCTCGGCCAGGTGAGGCCTGGCAGTGCCCGGGTGAGTGGAAGTCACCCCAGGACCCTGTCCCTGCCTCTGTCCCCGAGCCCTGGCAGTGGAGGCCGGGGAGGCTTAGCTGTGGCCCTCCCGCTTTTCCGAGTGTGGGAGTCGGTGGCCGTCCCTGGGGGGGGTCTGGGGAATAGGTGGCTGGGGCAGTGTTGGCAGCTCTCAGGTGGGAGGTGCCTCTGTGTGTGTGTGCACCTGTGTGTGCAAGTGGGGTGGCGGGCACGCTCGGGGTGTGTGTGAGTCCTGTGCGGGAGCACGGAGTTGGTAGGGTCTGAGACGCAGCTCCCACGAGAGTGTGCATGTGTCCATCACTTGGACAGGTTGTGTGGGCCCCCGTGGGGCTGGCTGGGCAGGCCAGGGGGTGGGGAGGCCTCTCCCTGAGCCCCGCACCCCAGCCCTTTGATCCTCCGCTGGGCTGCCCCACCCGCCCTGGGGTGTGAACATCGTTCCCAGGTGACCAGCGGGTTCCCAGCCAGGAGCAGCCTCCAGGATGGGAGGGGCCCCGGCCGGGGCATCTGGGCAAAGCCCAGGCCTGGCCAGGCTCTGTGGGACGCACACCCACTGAAGGTGTGAGCGTGTGCGTGGGAGCTTACGGTCTCTGTGTGCAGGGTGGTGTTGGTGTTCTGGTGGGGGACGGCGGGGGCTCCTGCAGGGGCACCCCCTCCTGGGAAGGCCACCTGAGAGGCGCCCGTGCCGCCCCCCCAGTCTCGCAGTGTAGACAAGCAGCATGCGGTCATCAACTACGACCGGGACCGGGACGAGCACTGGGTGAAGGACCTGGGCAGCTTGAACGGGGTGAGTGCGCCCCGCCTCTCTCCACGCCCCTCCCTCTGTGCTGGCCTCACCCTGCAGTCTCTCTGGGGCCCCACTCTCTCCAAGACCACACGTCTCAGCTGTGGCCCACTGGCCCCTCCAGGGCCTGTCCCTGGGTGAGCACACAGCCACCTCCAGGTGTGAAGGCCACGGGGCCTCCCCAGGAGGACCCCCACTGGGCAGGGCCCCCCCCGTGGGGCGGAGCCACTCTGGCGGGGGAGGGGCTGGCCCCTCAGGTGGGCAGGGGGGCACTGAGACCAGCTGCAAGCTGGGAAACGGGGCTCCTGAGATGGACAGGCTGGGCTAGGGCCCCTTTCCTGGGGGGATGTGGCCTCTTGTGAGTTGGGGTGTTGGGGACAGGGAGGCGACCAAGAGGAAGGCCCTGGCTGCCGGCTCTGGGCTGGCGTCAAACGAGAGGAGCCCGGGGTCTGGGTGGGCACGGGGCGGGGCGGGCGGGGGCTCTGCAGGGCCCAGGGCCCGTCGTCTGTGCTGCGCTGGCCTCGGCTTCAGTAAGGAAACAAGGCCACTGGCCTCCATGCACTTCTGCTGGGTCCGAGGAGGGCCCTTCCCACCCCTCTGGTGCCACCCTGAGCTGGGGCCCGGGGGAGCCTCGGTCTGGCCCTCCCTCCACAGCTGCCCTGGGGGTCTGCCCCGGAGCCCCTGCCCCCCGAAGTGGGATTCGAGGAGGCTGGCACTGGCCACCTGAATGAGGGGGCTTCAAGAGGGCCTGGGGTGCTGGCCCGGTCCCTGCCCCTCCTCCCAAACCCCAGGGGCAGACTCCTTGGAGGCCCGTGATGCCCACAGAGCCAGGGCCCCGCCCACCTGTCTGACACCAGGCCCAGGCCAGCAGGGGGGGCAGCTCCGCGGCACCTGCAGCTGTCCCTGCGCCAAGCCTGTGGTCCTGCGGCCTCCTTGGGCCCGAGGACCCCTGCTTGCCGTGAATGCGTCCAGAACCGCGCTCACCCTGGTTGCAGCCCTTTCCCAGGCCCGCCGTGCCCACCTCTCGGGTCACTGCTGCCACCCTCGGTGTCTGCGTGGCAAACCCTGCCTGGACACCTGCCTGGGAGCCACCCTCCCTCTGGGCCCGAGACCCTCTGTCCTGTGAGGAGCCCTGCAGGTCCCTCGGGCCTTTCACCAGACCCTGGCACGGTTGCCAGGCTGGGGGCTCCCTGGCCTGTCCTGGAGACACTCAGACCTGCCGGGTCCTGCACTCACCTGGGTGCAGGGTGGTGCTCGGTGGCTCCTGCTGGAGGGAAGAGGGTGTTCGGGGACTGGCTTTCTGACACCATGCGCGCCAGTGTTGGGGCGTAGCAGATGGCGGGCACAGCCTGACCAACTCCCCTTGGCCATGGGGGCTGCGTAGGGGGCTGCGTAGGGCCAGCAGGAGCCCCTGTGGACAAGAGAAAGGGTCTCGTTCACAACAGGGTCCAAGGACTTTCTGCTCAAGGGGCTCCCTCAGTTCCCGGGCACTGGGTGAGGCCAGTCCTTCAGCCGCACCTGTCCCTTCCCGGCCCGGGGTGGGGTGCACGTGTGTCGAGGGACAGGGCCCGCCACCGTCGCTGAGCCCGGCCCGCCTCCTCTGCAGACCTTCGTGAACGAGGTGCGCATCCCGGACCAGAAGTACGTGACGCTGAAGCTCAACGACGTCGTCCGCTTCGGCTACGATATCCTTTCCTCTGCCCCCTCCTCCGCCTCCGCCCTCTGCCCCCCGAGGCCACCGTCCCCCCAGCGGGAGCGGCCGGGGCCTCGGTGGCCACAGGGGGTTGGAGGGCAGCGAGGACGAACCCCAACTGCCCTCTGTGCTGCCCAGTCCCCAAGTCCAGGCCCTGCCGGGCACCCGCGGCCGGCCCGCTGGCCCGAGCCACACGGCTCAGTGAGGGAACAGGCGAGCCGTCCCCAGAGCCTGGAGTCCCGTGTGGCCCGGGGGCTGCTAGGCGTGGCGTTCTGTGCCCAGAACACGAGTGAGCGGGGCGGCGCCTCTACCCTGGGCAGCTGGGGCTGCATGCCCGACGGGAGCGCGTGCTGTCCTCAGCTGCTGGCAGGTGGTCCAGGAGGTGACACGGCCTCTGGGGCCCTGCCTGGCCTGCCTGCCACGCCCTGGGCCGAGTGCTGGGTGGAGGGGCGCCCGGAGCCCTGGGCATCTTCGCGCTGTGACCTGGAGGGCCTCTGCCCAGCGGGGACACATGCCAGGCGCATGGGTGCTTGCAGGCGTGTGCGCTCGGGGGACAGCACCGTCCCTGTGCACATCCTCCTGGGACGCTCTTTGCCTGGGAGGGACCCTTGTGTCCCCTGCGCCTGAGGCTGCTGGCCACCCCCTACTCTGCCCTCCTTGACTGGCCGCCACATCCCAACATGTATGTGCTGGAGCGTGTGCAGCACCGCCTGCCCGAGGAGGCGCTCAGGGTCAGTGCCGGCCGTCCCCCGAGGGGCCCCGCCCGGTGTCCCTCTGCCCCGCAGCCCTCCCCGCCCTGGCAGCCTCGGCCTGGCTGTGCAGCCGCAGCCGGCCCGGCCTGCTCAGCAGGCTCTCCCAGTCTGGCACGTCGGGGGCCGCTGTCCCCCCCAGGCTGGTGCGGCCACCGCGATGGGTGTGGCCCGTGGGCGTGGTCAGCCCGCCAGGCTGCGCCCTGCGGCTTCTGTACCCCGAGGACCTGATCGGGCCACCGTGGGTGGGCGGCCAGGAACAGGCGGGGGGGGGTGTTCGAGGCTGGCAGTCGGGTTTGAGAGTCCCAGGTGGGGGCAGCGGCAAGTGGGCCGTCACGAAGCACACACTTGGGGGCCTGTCCGGAGCTCTGGCCAGGAGCCCTGCGTCGGGGGCGGGGGAGACCGGCCTCAGCTCCTTTCCCGAATGAGCCTCCGGGCCCACGAGGGGCACGGTCACTGTGAGGCTGGCTCTGACCGCTGCGGAGCTCAGCCAGGCGGGGCCCTGGCTAGCACAGACACGTACCCACAGCTGCATGCACACTTGTGTGCACATGTAGACACACTTGTGCACATGCATGGGCACACATGAACACACACACCTGCGATCTGCTCAGACAGCCCACCCCTCCCCACACACAGCCTCCGAGCCCCTGACCCCGTACCCTGGGCCCGTCCTGCCCCCTCCGATGGGGCCCGGGGGCGGCCCCTCCCTTCTGCTGTTGCTGCCTGCCCCCCTTCCTCCGCACCAGCGGGCCCAGCTCCCTCCTGGGAGCTCTGTGGTCCTGAGGGCCCCTCCCCGGGCGGGGTGTCCTCCCTTGGCGGCCGGCGGCCCCTCACTCCCGCCTGCCACCCGCAGCACGAGAAGTACACCAGCCAGCTGCAGGTGAGCATCCGGGGCACAGCCCCCAGGAGGGGGGAGGCGCTGCCGGAGCCCGCACCCTACTGCGAGTCCTCGAACCCCAGGCCGGAGCGGGACCGGAGGCCCGGAGCAGGTACAGTGGCACTTCCATGGGGCTGGGGGTTCACACACACCTCCCCATAGGCCCCCCGATTCACCTCCCTTGGGAGTAGGCCTTTTGCCCCCACACAACCCCTCGTACCCCCTCAGCCTCATGGGCTCACATCCCCTGGCAGCAGCCACAGAACAGCCTGCTCATACGCCAGCTCAGGTGCCCGTGAACACGCCCAGCCCCGCACACCTGCAGCCAGCAGACACACCCTGCATTCCTGCATCCGTGTGCATGTACCCGCCTGTGCACACCCCACCTTTGCATCCAGTGTGGCCCAGTCAGACAGGTGGTTCTCAGCCTCCAGGGTCACCTGCGAGTGGCCTGAACCCTGGCAGAGCCCTGGTGAGAGGGGGCTATGGCTGGGGCTCACCGTCAGGCAGGCTCCGGAGGCAGAGGCCCTGGGCCAGGCCTGCAGGGATTGCCTCCCGCAGGGTGAGCGCTAGGATAGTGTTTCCCCCGGCAGCCGCCCGACAGGGAGGCCCCGGTGGGGACCAGGGAGGGAAGTCTCAGTCATCAGTGTGGACACGGCTCGGATACGTGGGTGGGTGGCCGGGTCCTGGGTGCTGACGCCAGGTCGCCCCCAGACCCCAGCCTCCCGCAGCTCTGGGTCTCCCCTGCTGCCCGGGTTGGGGCCATGGTGACCCGGAGTCCCGTGCTCCTCCACAGAGACGGCGGCCTACCGCACACCCCTGTACGGGCAGCCCTCCTGGTGGGGAGAGGACGACGGCGGCGGCCCGCCCGAGGACCGGCACCAGGAGGGGACATACCCAGGTCGGCCCCGAGGCCCACCCGTCCAGGGGTGGGCTGCCCTGGAGCTGCCTGCGCTGGGCAGACGGGGCAGATGGTCCCAGCGGAGGGGGTGGGGGAGGGGGCTGCTCCTCACCCCAACCTGAGGACCTGTCCCCCCACCTCCCAGAGCGGCCCAAGGAGCTGGCACCGCAGGACGGGGACCTCGCGGGGACGCCGGCCAGCTTCCGGGCCCCCACGGAGCCTCAGGGCTTCTCCTTCCGCCGGGAGCCCAGCTACTTCGAGATCCCCACGAAGGAGGCCCTGCAGCCAGCGCGGCCCCCCGAGGCGCCGGTCCCCGAGGCGCCCACCGAGGAGGTGGAGCCGGGTGGGGCGGCGCCCGTGGTGCAGAGCCACGCTTCCTTCACCATCGAGTTTGACGATGGCAGCCCCGGCAAGGTGAAGATCAAGGACCACGTCACCAAGTTCTCCCTGCGCCAGCGGCAGCCCCCCGGCAAGGCCGCGCCCGTGGAGGTGGTCTCCGCGGAGACCAAGGTGGCTGACTGGCTGGTGCAGAACGACCCCAGCCTGCTGCGCCGGGCAGGCCCCGGGGACGACCGCCACAGCACCAAGAGCGACCTGCCCGTCCACACCCGCACCCTGAAAGGCGAGTGCCCGGCAGGCCCTCCCCGGGGAACCCCAGTTGGTGTGACCGACTGCGGCCTTTCGGTTCACTGCCGGAGACCGGCCTGGCCCTGAGAGGCCGCTGCTGGTGCTGGTCTCAGTCCTGCGTGCTGGGCTCCGTGTGCACTGCGGCCGTTGTGATGGCTGTGGCTGTGTGTGTTGGCCCCCCTTGGCCTGATGAGTTTGGGTCCCCACCCCCAGGCCACAAACACGAGGATGGCACTCAGAGCGACTCGGAGAACCCGGTGGCCAAGGCGGCGGCAGCGGCGGCAGCGGCAGGGACCACGTCCTCTGGGGTCCCTGCGGAGAATGGGGAGCAGGTGCGGCTGCAGAGGCAGATCAAGCGGGACCCCCAGGACCTGCTTCACAACCAGCAGGCCTTTGTCATCGAGTTCTTTGACGAGGACACGCCCCGCAAGAGGCGCTCCCAGTCCTTCACCCACGCCCCCCCTGGGGACCCCAAGGCCGACCGGCGCAGAGGCCCCGGGCCCGCCGACAGGGACCGCACAGGCGCCCCGCCCCGGGGCGCAGGCAGCAGCTCCGGGCCCCAGCGGGCCAGCTCGCTCAAGCGGGAGAAGACGGAGGAGCGGCCGGCTGGCCCCTCGCCCCCCACACGGGCCGCCACCCGCCCCTTCGGCAGCGTGGGGCGCCGGTCCCGCCTGGCCCAGGACTTCGTGGCCCAGTGCCTGCGGGAGGGCTCCCCAGCCGGGAGGCCTGGCCTTGAGAAGGTGCCCCCCACACTGCCCGCCCCCCTGACGCCCCGTGGGGCCAGTCCCGTGGCCCCCTCGCCCCCACCGGCACCGCCCGCGGACCCCCAGCTGACCAAGGCCCGCAAGCAGGAGGAGGACGACAGCCTGAGTGACGCGGGGACCTACACCATCGAGACCGAGGCGCAGGACCCGGAGGTGGAGGAGGCCCGCAGGATGATCGACGAGGTGCCGTGCCCCTGAGCTCCCCGGAGCCCGGTGGGGCGTGTCTGGGGGGGCGGTGGCTCTGACCGGCGGCCACCCTCTCTCCTGGCAGGTGTTTGGCGTATTCGAGTCCCCCGAACTCTCCAGGGCCTCCTCGGCCGTGTTTCGCCCAGTCATCAGAGGGGACCCAGATGAGTCGCCTGCCTCCCAGCCCCTGGGTGTGGCGGCCCAGGCGGAGCTCCAGGTACACCGCCCCCCCAAAGCGCCCAACAGCGCCCCCCAGCCCATCACGGGGCCCCCTCCACTCTCACCCAGAGGCCCTGCTTCTGCCTGGAGCTGGACCCCCACCCAGCACGAGGCCGGGCCGACGCAGGCAGCTGGCTGTGTGTGGAGGGCTCGGCAGGACCCAAGGCCCTGAGACACACCGGGCGCTGGGCGTTTCGCTCCCCGCAGGCAAGGCTGGGCCGAGCTGCTGCTGCTGCTCACCCCTGAGCCACAGAACCGGGCTCGGGTATAGATGGACCCCTTGCTGGGGTCCCACAGGCCCTGGTGAGGCACCGGGGCCTCCTGGCTGCTGGTGCAGGGAGCAGGCAGAAGGCCTGGCTCCCGTGTGTGGGGGCTTCCTGCGACACCCCCCTCTGCCTCCTCCCTCTCCTGCCTCCTCCCTGCAGGGCCTTCCAGTGCCGGGCTCTCCCGGCGGCCAGAAGTGGGCGTCCCGCTGGGCAAGTCTGGCCGACAGCTACTCAGACCCGGGCCTGGCAGGTAAGTGGCCCCAGGGCTGTGGCAAGTAGCAGGGGTCGGCCAGGTTGGCCTCAGGTTGCAGACCACCGGCAGGGCGGTGGGCTCACACCCGGTCAGGCAGCCACGCCTGCAGCAGGGTCAGCCTCCTGTGCCTGCTGGCTGGTGGCCACTTGGACAGACTGCCCTTGTCTTCACAGAGGACGGCCCGGGGCACAGAGCAGGAGACCTGGAGTGCGCCCTGCCTGCGCGCCAGCGGCGGCTGCTCCCACAGCTGCCCAGCGATCGGGCAGACGGCCCCGCTGGCCCTGAGGCCGCCCGGAGGAGCGGGCCCGGGCCCCCAGAGCCGGATGGTGAGCTGGCCAGCCACCTCTTGAACCAGGAGGACTTGGAGCCTGACAGCCTCAGCGATGCCAGCGGGTCCGACGGGGGACGGGGCCCGGAGCCCCGCAGGGGCCCCCCGGAGGGGCTGGCATGGCTGAGGGGCCTGCGCTCACCGAGGGACGCTGGGGAGCTGGCCCCCAAGTCCGTCCTCACCGGGGACCAGGACAGGGCGGCCGCCTTTCCCCGGAGAACGTCTGTGGCTCCACAGGAGGTGGAGGGCCCAGGGCCCGCAGCCCAGCCCAGCCCTCTGTTGAGGGACAACGTCCCCACCAGCACGGGCTGCAGGAGGGCCGCCCAACTGCAGACACGGCCGTCCCCAGAGCCCGAGGGCCCCACCCAGGCCAAGGAGGCTGACGCCTTCATCCGGCAGGAGAGCTTCACCAAGGAGCCCGCCAGTGGCCCCCCGGCACCCGGCCAGCTCCCGAGCATCTCCAGCCACCCGCTGCTGCGGGACCTGGCCGCGGCCCGGGCCTCACGCGCAGCCCTGCCCCCCCAGGACACCCAGCTGATTCTGAAGGAGACCGAGACGGCCCTGGCGGCCCTGGAGGCCCGCCTGCTGTCTCCATCTGCCGCCGAGGCCCGGGGGCCGCCCGAGGACTCCCTGTCTGGGGACTCGGATGTGGACAGCGCCAGCACCGTCAGCCTGCTCAGTGGCAAGAACGGGGCCAGCCCCAGGAGCTCCCAGCTGGCCGGGCTGCAGGAGAAGACGCCGTCCCCGCCGGCAGTGCAGGACCTGGGGGGCGTGGCCCTGGGCGGCCCGCGGGAGCGGCTCTCGGAAAAGCAGCGCCACACAGTGGGCCCGACGGACGCCGGCCGAGGAGAGCCCACACGGCACCTGGCTGTGCGCCGCGGCCAGGGCTCCCTGGACTGGCCCGACCAGGAACGAGGCTCCGGTCTTGCCCACCCGCCTGGCTCAGACACGGTCGCCTCCGACCACGAGAACCACTCGGCCACTGGGACGGGGCGGCTGGGGTCTCGCCGGAAACCCACCGCGCCCCCGCCATCCCCGGCTGCCCGGGAAGAGCAGAGCCGGGTGTCAGCCAGTGCCCAGAAGGTGCAGCAGGCCCTGACCCGCTCCAACAGTCTGTCCACCCCTCGGCCCACGCGGGCCTCCCGGCTGAGGCGGGCCCGGCTTGGGGATGCTTCGGACACGGAGGCCATGGACAGTGAGCGGGGACCCCCAGCTAACCCCGAGCCAGTGGGGCGTCCGGCGTCTGAGCAGGCCAAGAAGCTGTCGCGCCTGGACATCCTGGCCATGCCCCGGAAGCGGGCAGGTTCCTTCACAGGGCCCAGCGACTCTGAGGCGGCACCCGCCCGCCCCGGCTCCTGTGGCCGCAGCGTCGAGTGGTCCTGCGCTGGCCGCAAGCCCACCAGGGCTGAGGCTCAGGCTGCTGCACGGAAGACCCCCACCCCGGCCACGGCCCCCCGCCAGCCCTTCAGCAGGGCCCGCCCAGGCAGCGCCCGGTACTCCTCACCCAGTGAGTGGGGGAGCGGGCGGGCAGTGGGTCTGCAGCTTCAGGGGTCGCAGGCTGGCCGGGGACGGGCCGGTCGCCACAGGTGTGCACAGGCCGCAGCCTCCCACGGTCCCCAGGCTGTCCTAGTGTGAGAGCTTCTGTTCCCCGGGCCCCGCCCCCCCCCCCCCCCCCCCCCCCCCCCCGTTCCCTGAAGTCTGGACTGGAGGCCGGGACCCTGATGGTGTGTGAGGCGTGCGTGCAGGCCGAGCCGTCCCTGGGGCGCAGGGACCTGGGGGCCCTGCCCGCCCCCTGCGGGTGTGCACCTCCATCCTGTGAGCCTGCAGCCTGTGGCCGGAGGCCAGCTCTGTCCGTCCCCCCACCCCACAAGTGTCACCTGCAGCCTAGCCTGCAGCCAGGTGGATTGGCTGCGGTGGCCCCTGCAGCTGGCCTCCTGCCCGGAGCGGCCAGGCACTCGTGTCCACTCGCTGGCTCACCCTGCTGTGCGCGGACCCGCGCCCACTGCTCTCCCACCCCACTCTGCTCCCGGCCCGGCAGCCTTGTTCTGAAGCCAGTGCTGGGCTGAAGGGTTTGTGGGAAGAGGGGCAGGTTGGTGGCTGGGGACACAGCTGCCCATTGGGAATGCTGCCCCCATCCCCCCCTTATTGCAGCCACTGGGGGGCGCTCAGGGCTGGGCTGGGAGTCGGGCGTGGAGACCAGGCAGGTGCCGGGAGGGTGGGCTCACGCCCTGTCCACAGGCCAGGCCCCACTCAGCCTCCCACGAAGGGAGGCTGCCCCATGCGAGGTTCGGGCCCCACTTTTCTGCTGCCAAGACACTGGTCCCCACCCGATGGACACACCCTCGGCCTGTGCAGACACCAGGCCTCCCAACCCTGCACAGGCCTCGGGGGTGGCCTGGCGGATGCTGGAGGTTCACTGCTGCTGGCGCTTGAGCCAAGAGCTCCTGGGCGCTGGGGCGCCCGCTCCTGTGGGGCGCCCTGCAGCCCGGGGCCCTGTCAGGAGCAGCCCAGGGGCCGCCACAGGGAGCCGAGTGCGGCTCTGCTGTTCTCGCTCTGGAACCGAGTTCCCCCCACCCCCAGGCACACGCCGCCGGCAGCAGGGTTCCGACTGCACGTCCACCTCCGAGGAGGAGTGTGGCCCTCATCACGGCTCCCCCAGGCACACGCGCTCCCGCACCTCGGCAGCCACGCAGACCCCGAGGGCCAGCAGCTGCAGCCGCGCCCGGCCCCGAGGCCCTGGCCTCCGGGACACCGATGACGAGGAGGAGGGGCCAGACCCCTACGGTCTCGTCGTGCAGACGGCGGAGATCGCGGAGATCGCCAGGTGGGCTGCGGCCAGGTGGGCGGTCTGCCAGGTGGGCCCTGCTGGGCGCCCGACGGGGAGGGCAGGGCCGGGCCCCGGGGCACTTCCCAAATGGGCTCCGTGGACGCTGTTCGGGCAGATGGGGGGGAGGGGCGCTGACGTTCCTGGGAGGGCAGGGGACTTCTGGCACTTGGAAGGCCTCCAGGAAGGTTGCTATTTAAAAAAAAAACATTTAAAAAAGATTTTACTTAATTGCTTCTTAGAGAAGGGAAGGGAGGGAGAAAGAGGAGAAGAGAAACATCAGTGTGTGGCTGCCTCTCACGTTCCCCTGCTGGGGACCTGGCCAGCATCCCAGGCATGTGCCCTGACTGGGAATCGAACCGGCGACCCTTTGGGTCACATGCCAGCACTCAGTCCATGGTCATTAAAGGTGTGCTCCCTGGTGTGGTCACTGAGTGGAAGGGTCCACCTCCAGGCCAGGCGCTGGGGGGGTGGTGAGTGCTGGTGTTGAAGACGCTGACCTTGACCTGAAGGAGGCAACCAGAGGCAGGCGGCTCCCAGGAGAAGGGCCCCTGTGGGGTTTGGAGCCGTGGGCGTCACTGGGACCAGGACGGCCACCAAGGCCGAAGGCAGTGAGAGCGCTCAGGATGGCCGAGGGGCGTGGGAGTGGACTGTGGGGGGGCTGGGCGGCCTGCAACAGGAGACGGCAGCACTCGGCCTGGGAGGCGGCCTGTACCGGTGCGAGTGTGGGGGTCCCCAGCTTCCCGCTCCCACCGCAGCCCCCGGGTGCGGGCCAGAGGCAGCAAAGGGACTGGCATGAGACACGGGCCAGTTTGTCACCAAGTGTCGGACCTGTGTTTCTTCAATGTGGGGTGGGTGGGCCCAGCGAGGGGCCCCTGTCCATGTCCAGGGACCAAGGGCACCCTGTGGGGGCAGAGCTGGGGCAGCCATGCTGGGCAGGGACTACAGGTGCCTCCAGGAGTGGATGGGCCTGAGGGCCGGCTAGGACAGCTGAGGACAGAGTGCTGGTGCCCGGTGGGCCTGGAGGCCCCATCCCGGGGGGCACCAGCAGGGTCATGGCAGTGAGGAGGGACTTCTGTCCCACGCCTGAGCTGAGAGCCCCAGGGTGTGGAACATGCTGGTCGTGGCCCGAGGGGCTCTGAGGGCTGGCTGGAGGCTGGAGGCTGGAGGCCGCAGGTAGCAGGGCACAGGGAGCTGTGCCTGGCCCGGCCTCTGCCCTCTTCCCAGTGGCCTGGGGGCTGGTCAGGAAACTCGAGTCGTCCATGGGGAGGGGTAAGGGCCAGGCCAGCACTGGGGGCTGAGCCCACCTCGGCTGCCTTCCGCCATAGGGAGGGAGCTGGCCTTTCTGGGTTGTGCTGCCGTTCCCTCTGCCCAATTCTGGCCCGGCCTCAGTTGCCCTGCTGGCAGAGGAGGGGCTTCCAGTGGCTGCCTCCTGGGAGGGCTTGTCTCCCCTGGGGGGCCGTGTGTCGGCCCCTGCCCCTGTCTGGGAGGCGCCCACAGCTCCGGCCTCCCCACCTGCCGCTGCAGACTGAGCCAGACGCTGGTGAAGGACGTGGCCATCCTGGCCCGGGAGATCCAGGACGTGGCCGGGGACGGGGATGCGAGGGTCTCCCCGGGGCCTGCCCGCAGCCCCTCCCTCAGCAACGTGCCAGCCTCCACCATCTCCGCCCGAGAGGAGGTGAGCCGGGCCCTCCGCCGAGGCCGCCAGCTGCTCCGGGAGCGTGGGCTCTGGGACCTGCCTCTGCCGGGGGTTGGGGCGTCCAGGGACCCCGAGCAGACGAGCTGGGGTCCACTCTGTCCATCTGCTGTCCTCGAGGGGAGGTGCCGCGGTCCCCACCTTTGTCAGCCCCCCGCTGGGCTGACCACCCGCCCCCGCAACACACAGCTGGTGCAGCGCATCCCCGAGGCAAGCCTCAACTTCCAGAAGGTGCCGCCTGGTGCCCTGAGCTCTCGGGACTTGGACCAGAATATGAATGACCGCCGGGAGGACCCCCTGGCCAATAAGACGAGGCCTCGGAACCGCGAGGAGGCAGGCACCCCTCCTCAGACCGGGCTGCATGCACAGGGTCCTCCGGGCCCGGGCGGTGTGGGGGCAGACGTGCCGAGGGCGCAGGCTTGGCGGGGACACCTGGGCCCGTGCTGATGCCCGGCCCTCGCAGGTGATCTTCGATAACCTGATGCTGAACCCTGTGTCCCGGCTGTCCCAGGCCATCCGGGAGGACACGGAGCACCTTGCCGAGAAGATGAAGTGAGTGCCTCCCATCCTCCCACCCCCAAAGTGCCGCCAGCTCTGGGAGCCCTGGCCAGAAGGGGGGGGCTGGGGTTCCCAGCAGGACTCCACTCAGACAGGAACGTCTGCCAGTGAGCCAGGACCGGGTGGGGCTGGTGTCCTCCAAGGCCCACAGTCTGAGGACACCTGTGCACACGTATGCCCAGGGGAGCCAGAGCCCCGCCCGCCCCCACTCCCTCCCCCTCAGCCCTGCCCTGGGCCAGGCGTAACCGGAGTGGGCCAGCCTCGGTCCTGCCCGAGCCTCCGGCCCCCCTGGGGCCTAGCAGGGGTGGTCAGGAGTGGGGGGTCTTGGCTCCACACCACTGTCTTCTGCCTGCCCCCCTGTACCCCCCGCTGGGCAGGATCCTCTTCCAGAACTCAGGGCATGCGTGGGAGGACTTGGAAGCCAGAATCAACGCCGAGAACGAGGTGCCCATCTTGAAGACTTCCAACAAGGTGAGGCTGGATGGGGACAGGCAGGCGCCACCTGGACCCAGAGTCCCCCAGCCCACTTGGCTGCAGGGAGGGGGTGGGAGAGCTGGCCCCTCGGTGGCCGGGCTCCCTCGGTGCCATCAGACTCCTTCCCTGGGCTTCCAGGAGATCAGCTCCATCCTGAAGGAACTGAGGCGTGTGCAGAAGCAGCTGGAAGGTGGGTGGGGCCCACGCCCAGGGGCCCCACTGGTGCTTCGGCCTGGGGCTGGGGGCTGGGGGCTGGGGGCCCCGTGGGAGAGCCTGGGGGTGTGGGGTGGGGCCGCGTCCTCCCTACACCTCACCCTCCACCCCATCCCTCAGTCATCAACGCCATCGTGGACCCCAGCGGGAACCTGGACCTGCTGACTGCAAACAGGGGCTCTGCTGGCTCTGCCCAGCCTGGGAAGGGCCGGCCGACTGTCCAGAGTTTGTCCTCACCGCCCTCAGCCCTGTCCCTGAGGAGCTTCCCGCAGAGGGCCACCTGCGGGTCCCCCAGCCTCCCGGACCCCTCCTTCTTGCCCGACTTCCTCCCGGACTCTGAGAGGTTCCTGATCTAGGGGGCAGGGTGGGGCGGCCCCTGTGTGTGGGCGCCTGGTGGGTGCTTCCCACTGTCCCCTCCCGCTGCCTCCACCCCTCCCGGCGGCAGCCGGTTCATCACGAAGACCCCCACACGTGCCATAACCCCACGGCGGGTGCTGCACCCAGGCCCCCCCTCGGCTCCCAGCCAGCACCCACAGGATTGTCCAGCCCCTGCCCCGGCAGCCCCCCGGCCCCGCTTCTGCTGTGGCCACTGCCAAGGGCTGCACCAGGGGCCTGTCCCCACACCCTCTGCATCGCTGTCACTTTCATCTTTAGCTTTCAAGGAGAGAGTCGTTTGTTCCGTTTCAGCAGCCTCCCTGCTTCTCGGGCCGGGCACGTACTTGCCTGTCCTGTCCTGTCCTGTCCTGTGTGCTGGCCGGCCAGGCAGAGGCAGGGGCTGCCCGTGGGGTCACTGAGTGCCAAACAGGGAGCTGGGCGGGCTCGACATCTGGGGCTCAACGTGTGGGACTCGAGGGTGTGGGCAGGGTGGGGACCAGCAGCTCGGGCCTTTGGTGCCAATACGCCTGCAGACCCGCGGAGCATGCGGGCTGCTGTGGGGAGGGGCTGGGTGTGCCCCGCGCCTGCTCACTGCCGGCCCAGGCACATCCGCATGGTGTGCGAGGCCCGTCCCAAGACGGTGCTGGGCCCCCGCACTTGGCTTCTGGTAGTTCTGGGCCGGACCAGAGTGGCTGCAGCCGCCCTCCTCTGGACTCTGGGCAGATGGGGCATCTTCAGGCGCCCCTTCCCGTGGGTGGGGGTAGGGACAGGCCCTGGAAGCAGTGTGTCATTTCTCAGGATTCTGTCAGCGGGAATGTGCCAGGCGGCCCCTCCTGGGGGCCCGTGTTTCTGGAGCCTCTAAGCCAAAGAGCCGTGGGTGGGGCGGGGCGTCCCCTCGGCCCAGTGCTGTGGCCGCCGTGCACCCGCCTGGTGTCCGTGTGTTGACTGCAGGAGGGACTGACGGCGGGGGTCACACACACGGGGGCTGGGGGGCTGGCTCTGTGTTTACATTGGCGTCCAGGCGCAGCCCCTGCCCACAGATGTCTACCTGTGTGAGTGGCAGTCACTTGGAGGCGGTGCTAGTCCTGGCCCCGCCCCACATGCCCCGCCCCACATGCCCCGCCCCACATGCCCCGCCCCACCGCCCCACCGCCCCGCACGGTCTCAGCTCTGTCCGCAGAGCCTCCTCCCTCCACACACCCCCACCCCTGGGGCCGCTGCACCATTCTCTCCATCAGCCTGTGCCCCTGCAGCCCCGGGCCTCGGGTCAGTAACTTACTTGTCTGGCTCCACGGAGGCTCCTCTGTGCTTGTCCTCAGGTGGCCTGTCGGTGTCTTTGAGAAAATGGTTATTTTATATGATTTGTCATGGAACTTGTTCTAATAAATCATTCTATCACGTGGCAACATTCTGGTGGTGGCACCTTGGCCTTGTTTCTCAGGGGCGACGTGGCTGGTGGGGGGGTTGTAATCCAAGGGGCCCCCTTTCCTGGCCTGGAAATTTGGTTTTGACCCAGACTGGGGGATGCTGCAGTGCACAGATGTCACCACCAGGTGGCGGCCTAGGTGAGAAAGCGAAGTGGCCTTCCCAGATGTTTGCTTCCGGAAAAGTTTATTACAGCCGTCAGGCTGCACCCTCCAAGGGCGCCCCTGAGAGGCACACTGTGCTGGACAGTCCTTGGCTCCGTGCTGAGCCAGATCCTCCCCCTGGATGGCCGTGGAGGGGGCTCTGACCACCCACGGTGCCTGCATCCCCCCACCTGGTGCCTACAGCCTGCACCTTCCCTCCCAAGGCCAGTCATGGCCCCCCTTCAGCTACAGGGACGACCTAGAAGCCAGAGGGACAAGTGTCCAGCATGGGGGGGGGGCACAAGGCCAGCCACCACCAGCACCTGCTCACTAGGTCACTCGGTCAGCAGAGCAGGGGTCACTTGTATCTCAGCGGTGCCCCGAGCCAGGCCTAGTCCCCTCACAAAGTGCTCCTGGCCCTGGGAGCGCAAAGCCATCAGAAAGAACTCGAGCTCCGCACGCTGCAGCGCGGGCATTGCCAACGCCCAAGTCCGCGGGCCGTGACAAGTGTGGCAACAGGGGTGCCCGCCTTGGTTCCCTCTTGGAGGAAGGTAGGGACCGAGAGGTTGGTCTCAGTGGTGGTTACACAGGCATGCGACGTGTAAGCAGCCACGGTGCACACTCAGAAGTCTCTGCTTCCCCACGTGTGTCTCGGGTGACGGAGGACACTGAACGCCGGTGCCGCCTGTGCTGCCGACCCCCTGGGGCCTCGAAACCCCAGGCAGCCTTGGCGCACCTGCCCGCGCACCTGCCCTCGCACCTGCCCTCGCGTCCAGTGTGGCCTGGCCGCCAGCTTCCTAGCCCTTTCCCTAGACCCGACTTTCCGGTTTTGTAGGTTTTCCGTATCATACATTTCTGTTTCATTAGTTTCTGCTGTTGTTTATTACTTACTATTTGACTTTCACGAGTTCCTTTCCCCTCCCGTCTTCCTTCCTCTCTGCTTCCATGCCTGTTCAGCAGCGGCACACACGGGGTCTGCGTTCATCTGTGTCGAAGTGCACAGCACTTCTCGGGTTGGCGGCTTGGTGTGCCCTGCACCAGCCGTGGAAAATCTCGCCCACTTCCTCTTCGGATGTTGCTCTGCTCTGCCTGCCGCCTGCCACAGGCAGGGACCTGTGCCCTGGGTCTCTCTCGTGATGGGCTCTGCATGCCATGGCTCCGGGTTGGTAGTGACCCCGGGTCCCTTCAGGAACGAGTACAAGTCACCTCCAGAGAAAGGCCTCTCGGCAGCAGCTCATGGGCCAACTCGGCTGATGGGAGCCGCTGCCAGAGGCTGGAAACACACCTGGGGCAGCCCCAGCACAGCACAAGTGAAACACGTCGAAAAGTTGGCAAAAAGGCAAAACAAAAAACAAACAAAAAAAAACCCCTGGCTGGTGTAGCTCAGTGGATTGAGCACCGGCCTGTGAACCAAAGTATTGAGGTTCGATTCCCAGTCAGGGCACATGCCTGGGTTGCAGGCCAGTTCCCAGCAGGGGACGCACAAGAGGCAACCACACATTGATATTTCTCTCTCTCTCTCTCTCTCTCTCCTTCCCTTCCCCTCTAAAGATAAATAAATAAAATCTTAAAAAACAAACAAACAAACCCGTAGCTGGTTAGGGTTGGAAAAGCATCACACTGAAAACTGCAGTGACTGGGAGTAAAATTTGGAAAGCAAACTCAGTAGGAAAGTGCCCGGGTGCAGGGCGCACGGCCACCGAAACAGGACGGGGGGGGGGGGAGCAGGCGCAGGGGCCGGGGGCAGAGCTGGGACGGGCGAGTGCTCTAGGTTGGGTTGTGTCCCCCACAAAAATGGTGTCGAAGTCCAAGCGCCCCATCCTTTGAATGTGACCTTACTTGGGGGTAGAGACCCCACCGCGACGGAGTGAAGGCACGGTCACCAGCACAGACCCTGACGCAGGTGCCTGGTGTCCTCCCAGAAAGGGCGGCTTCGATCGCAGACACGGAGATGCCTGGGGCACCAGCGACTAGCAGGGAAGCCAGGAGCATACCCCCACGGCCCTCTCAGGGAGCCGCCCGGCCGGCACCCAGCTGGGCCTTCCGGCCTCCAGAACTGAACCAACAAATTCTTGTGTGTAAGCCCCCCAGTGCTTGGCGCTCCGTGCCAACAGCCCCCCACAGGCTGGAACACGCCCCCACAGGTGCCGGGAGCTCCACGTGTGCCAGGGAGGGTTTAAAACACGGAGCAACACCCAGTTCCACCAGCGGCCCGGGAGGACGGCAGATACGGACAGGACGCGTCCCTGCCCAGCGACGGCAGCAGGTCCCTCGACAGCAGCAGTGGGGCCTGAAGACCTCAGAGCTCCCACGGAGGCTCTGCCGGTCGCATGCCAGACCCAGAAACGTGACCCTCGCTGATGCAGTTAGAGACATTTTCATGTGGCTGACAGCCGGCCGTTGACCCCTCTCAAGGCAAACAGTGGGCGATCGAGAATTCTGTACCCAGAGAAACTAGTGTTCTGCTTGGTTCTAAAGGAGGTGTTCCAGGAAGGGCAGTGCTCACAGAGGAGGGGGCTGAAATAGAACAAAAATGTGAGTGGATAAATTGGTGAAAGTGGGTAATTCTAAACATACCCTGACCAGACAAAATAATTATAAAGTGTGTAACTTATTTTTTAAAAGATCTTATTTATTTATTTATTTGTTTGTTTGTTTGTTTTTAGAGAGAAGGGAAGGGAGGGAGGAAGGGAAGAAGAAAAACATCAGTGTGTGGTTGCTTCTTGTGCGCCCCCTACTGGGGACCTGGCCTGCAACCCAGGCATGTGCCCTGACTGGGAATCGAACTGGTAACTTTTTGCTTCATAGGCCGGTGCTCAATCCAATGAGCTACACCAGCTGGGGCAGGTGAGTCAATTATGGGTTTAAAATAATGATAATAAGCCCTGGCTGGTGTAGCTCAGTGGACTGAGCGCAGGTCTGCAAACCAGAGGATCGCGGTTCAATTCCCAGTCAGGGCGCATGCCTGGGTTGCAAGCCAGTTCCCTGCAGGCCATTTTCCAGCAGGGGACGCACTAGAGGCAACCACACATTTATGTTTCTCTCCTTCCCTTCCCCTCTAAAGATAAATAAATAAATATTTTAAAAAAATAAATAAAATAAAATAATGATAGTAATAGCGTTGCGAGAACTTGATAAAATTCAGGAGTAACTGACTTTCAGGAGTGACCACTGCGCTGGGATGTTGTAGGAGGTGTGTGTGTTTGGAATGCAAACTAAAGCAGTGAGGAGTGAGATGTCACTTGTACCCTCCTTTAAAACATGTCAGCAAAGACAGCGAGGAGGCAGGGTGGGCGTCCGTGGGGGGGTCTGAGTGCTCATGGGGCTGCCCCCCCCTTTCTGGGAACATCCTTAGAACATCGGGGAGAAAGAGGAGGTGAGGTGAGAGAATGCGGGGCTAACCGTAAAAGTTATGATTTGGAATATTAACTAAATCCTCCAAATCTATTTTTACAAACTCAGTGACTCGATTTAAAAGTGGGCCAAAGACATACAGGGCCTCCCTGGACCGGCCGATGCGCTCGGCACCCCTCACGGTCAGTCGCCGGCCCACGACCTCGGGGTGCCTGGCCCCGTCCTGTGTCAGGCTTGCGTGGGGCCAGGGAGCTCTGCGCGGCCATTTGGACACATGCTGCTGTCACCCTGGACGGCGCGGACCGCACACCTGCCGACGGAGAGAACTGGGGCGGCCGTCCAGCCGCCCAGCCAGGGAGCAGAAGCCACCCAGGCTGGGTCCTGGAGACGACCCCAAGGCCGGCCCAGGCAGCGGGTCCAGGAAGCAAATGAAGGGACCTGGGGGCCACCATTCCTCAGTCACTTCCCAGGCCACCCACCCTGGCCCCTGAATCCCCCGTTGACACTGATCTTGGGAACCGCCACCCACACAAACGGCAGGCAGGTGGCCACCCTGAGGCTAACCCCTGCCCTGAGTGGGAGCTTACGTGGGGGAGCTGGGGCAGAGGCCCCGGCCTTATTCAAAGAGAAGTGAGAGGGCTATTCTCAAGGTGAAGTCTGCAGGGCCACGGGGTTGTGTGTTCAGGGAGCCCCCACTGGAGGGGGCAGGGGGAGGCAGTGCCCGTTGCTGGGGCCGAGAGTTGGCACCTTCTAGCCAGGCCCGCCTCGTCAGACAGGCCAACCAGCAACCCCCGGCTCTCTCCTGGGTGGAGTTCCTACCTGCCTCCATTTCCTGGCATCCCTTGCAGCTAGATGCCGTCATGTGACTACGTTTTATTTTTATTTTTAAACTTTAAAAATCTTTTTCTTCTTTTTTTTTAAAGATTTTATTTATTTATCTTTAGAGGGGAAGGGAAGGAGAGAGGGAGAGAAACATCAATGTATGGTTGCGTCTCGTAGGTCCCCTACTGGGAACTGGCCTGCAACCCAGGCAACTCAGGCCCTGACTGGGAATCAAACCACGATCCTTTGGTTTGCAGGCCTGCATTCGATCCACTGAGCTACACCAGCCAGGGCTATTTTTAAACTTTTTTTGTGACCAAGTTTTAGGTCATGAAACATAAGTCAAAGTGCCGTGGGAGACTTCTAGGAAGTCCCCGGGATAGCCTTTGTGTTCTGCTAGGAACACAGAGGTGAGAGCTGAGCTCAAGTAGCCATTATGGGACCGTGAGGCCGCAGGCCAACCCTTGGGAACAGCTGAGAGCCGGAGGGACCCAGCTCCCACAGCCGTGGGGCCCACACATCGCTAGACCATCAGCCCCTGACCCTAGTTGGTGTGAGAGAGACATGAGCACTCGTACTTGAGCCCCGGTTCCTCGGGTCCCTGTGGTTTGCATCAACCCTCCTAAAACACAGGTCCGTGCCCGGAACGCGTCCATCTCGGGCAGTGGAGGGAGGGTAGTTTTTCTCCGGAGTGGAAGTGTCAGCCCCACCCTTGAACTGGCTGACCCTGCTCCAGAGGTCGTCTGCCGGGAGTGTGGAGGGGGGTTCTCAGGCCTGAGAGGAAGTAACCAAAGGGGAAGCAGCAGACAGGCAGGTGGGCGGGCCGAGGCAGCCGGAGCCGGCCCAGAGAGCTGAGGGCTGCAGTCGGGCTGGAGCCGAGATGGGTGTCAAAGCAGGACCCCCAGAGGTGAGTGCCACGGAGCCGGGGCCCGCCCGCCCCTCCCCAGGGTCCCCGGTGGGCCTGTCCCAGCCTGGGGCCCCCCAGCCGGGCCCCGCACCCTAAGGGCGAGTGTCCTCACCTTCAGCCGAGACCTCTGGCGCCTGCGGGGCCCACGGCCCCCACACAGGGCTTGGTCGCCACCTGTCCCTGGGGAGGGGGGTCTCTTGGTCTATCACAGTCCTGAGCACCAGTGCTGATGGGTCGCCCCCTCCAAACAGCAGCCCATCGGAGGGACACATGGGGTCTTCGGGGACGGAGGGGGCACACAGGGCTTCAGCTGCCTCAGCCGCCCTGGTGGCCGGTGCCCCTGTTCCTGCAGAATTCCCAGTGGCCCTGAGGGGAGACAATACTTGCGAGGGGACTGGGGGGGGCGGCAGGCAGCCGGGCGGTGCCCCGACCTGTCTGTCTGCTGGCAGCACCTGTGGTGTGAGGTGCGGGGTCAGGACCCTCCTGAGGTTGTCCCTGTGCCCTCTCCCCACCCCCGCCCTGTCACTCTGACGACCTGTCCTGTCCCGAGAGGCCGTGGCGTGGCAGCCTGGTGCTGGGCCCCGTACCCTCCCTGGGAGGGGGTTGGCCAGCCCGAGCCCATTGCTGCCAGGCCCTGACTCCCCTCTGGGGGAGCTTCCTAGAAGAAGGGTGCCAGCCCTTGGGGACCCTAGAAGGGCCCCCCTCTTGCTCTGGCTTCCACCCCGAAATGCCCTGGCTCGGGTCAGGCACAGACCCTGGGTTCTACCCTTGTGGCCGCACTGCCCTGTGCTAAGGTGGGGCAGGTGTCCCGTGGGGGGCAGCCCCAGAGGACCCTCGGAGGCCTGAGGCGGAGCCGGCGCTCCTGGTCTCGGTCCCAGGCCCCAGGCAGCACCGAGGGTCCTGCTTCAGCCCACAGCCCCCCGAGAGCACGGTGGGGCTCTGGCTCAGCCCACACTGGGTCCCTCTCCCTCTCCACATGGTGCCTTCCCAGCAGGACAAGGACCAAGGCAGCTCCGGGAGGGGAGCCGGGGGTCAGCGGGGAAGGAAAGTGGCTATTTATAGGCCTGAAACGAGAGCCGAGCTCGAAAGCAGAACCGACTCTCACACTCGCCGCGGTCGTGGTCGGAACAAGGAACTGAGATTCTGCTGCCCCCGACACCCGCCGAGAGGGGACCGAGAGAGGGGAGACACACAGACACACGGACACACACACACTAGCAAACAGCCGGGGCTCCTCCACTTCAGGGTCCCCTCCCGCCGGTCAGAGGCTGTGGCCGGGGCAGCGTGGTGGAGACCTACACTAGTGGGACCCTGAGCAGGAGTGGGAGGCCCCAGGGGCTTGAGCAGGTGTCTGCAGGGTGCCCACAGCCGGGGGTGTCCCCAGCGCCCAGCTGCCTGTGGCCAGGGCTGCAGGTGACATGGGGCCACTCGGCGCAGGTGCGGAGCCCTCCGTGGAGAGCGTTGCTGGCCCCTGCATGGCCCCACCCCATGCTGCCCCCCAGCCCACGGAGCAGAGAGCTGGGCACGGTAGGCCTGGGGCTGGGGGCAGGGGTGGGGCGGCCTCACAGGGCCCGTGGGCAGAGCTGTGAGGGACCCTCTGGGGGCACCCCAGCCAGAGAGCTGCCCAGCACTGACCCACACACTTCTGTCTTCCTGGGAGGACAGCCGGTGACCACCTGGCCACCTGACCTCACCAACACAGTGGGCTCAGCACCCTCCTCCCCACCCCTGCCCATGTGGCCTCCCCCCAGTGGCAGGCCTCGCCCTCCCAGGGAGTGGGGGACCCCTTGGTGATACCTTGTCCAGTTGCAGGTCCTGGGAACCCTGGCCGTGCTGTGGCTCAGTGGCGTGGCTCTCATCTACCTCCTGTGGCAAGTGCCCCATCTGCCCACCTGGGGCCAGCGGCAACCCGCCACGTCCCCGGCCTGGGAGGCCCTGGGAGGGGAGGACCAGGGGCCAGACTCCTGTCAGTGAGTGAGCCCGTGGGGTCTGTGGGGCGGGGGGAGGTCTCAGCCCTGGGCTGTGGTGTCCCGGCACCCCTGTCCCCCCCCCAGCCCTCTGCCAGCTCTTCTCTGAGGATGCAGGCTCCAGGGGGGAGGGCGGCGGGGAGCCCGGAGTGAGGGTTCCAGACTGGCTGGGGTGGACTTGGGGTGCTGTTTGCCGCACACACAAGGACCACCTGGGGGTCGGGACGACCCCCACCGGGGCCGCGGTGTGGCATCCTTACCGCCCCAGGAGCTGTGTCTGCCCCCATGTGTGGAACGGGGGCTCGCCTAACCCGGCCGGCCCCCACCACCTCCCAGTGCCTCCCCGCCAGCTCCATGGGCTCCCCGGGCAGGGGCTCAGATTGGGTCGGGGCCTGGGCCCCCATCCGCCCTGCTCAGGCCCCTCCCTGGCCGGCTGCCAGCTGTCACCCCCCACTGCGGGTGGGTTTGTGGGGCTCAGGTTGGGCACCTGTGCCACCCGGGCAGGTGGCTGCCCCTCCCCCCTCTGGCACCCCGCCCTGGGGCCTGGTCAGCAGCAGCCCCTCTGGTTCGGCTGTGCGGACGCTGATGGAGCCGGTGGTGGGAGGCAGGCTGGCGGCCTCATGTTGGGCCCTGCCGGCTCCACCCCAGGCTGCTCCTCGTGGAGAGCCTCCCCCAGGACCTGCCCTTTGCGGCCGGCAGCCCGTTCGCCCAGCCCCTGGCCCAGGCCTGGCTGCAGCTGCTGGATGCCGCCCAGGAGAGTGTCCACATCGCCTCCTACTACTGGTCCCTCACGGGCCCCGACATCGGGGTCAACGACACCTCTGCCCAGCTGGTGCGTCCCCAGCCCCTGCCCTTCCTCCCACTGAGCAGGGCCACCCATCACTCTGCCTCTGAGCTGGGGGTGGTCGGGGTGGGTCCTTCATAGCGGGGGGCGGCAGAGGGCCGGCCTGGGGCTGCCGCTCACTGCCAGTCTGGGCCGCAGGGAGAGGCCCTGCTGCAGAAGCTGCAACAGGTGCTGGACAGGAATGTGTCCCTGGCTGTGGCCACCAGCCACCCGACACTGGCCAGGAACTCCACGGACCTCCAGGCCTTGGCAGCCCGAGGTGGGTGCCTGCCCGCCCCTCCTGCACCTGGGGTGGACAGGGGGCTGACTTGCTGGCGTCAGGGACAGGGACGAGGACATCGGAGCTGCTTCTGGGAGCCGGGAAAAGCACCGGGACTCCCGTGGGGCAGGGGCTCGGGCCACGAACCCTTCCAGGCAGCTCCACGGGGCCGGGCTACGAAGAGCCGGAGCACCATCCACGGGGTGCAGCACAGGGCGGCCTGTGGGGGGCAGCACGAGACAGCTGGCGTGGGGCTACGAGGGGGCTCCAGGGCCAGTCCGTGCCTCAGTTTCTCCATCTTTAAAGTGGCACGGACCTAGCAGATGGTGTGGGAGGGGAGAGAAGCCGACGCAGGGCTGCGAGCGCTGTGAGGCTCCCAGGAAGCTGGTTCACCCTGCTGCCCCCCCCCCCGACCCTGGCCAGGTGCACAGGTACGCCAGGTGCCCATGGGGCGGCTCACCGGCGGCGTTCTGCACTCCAAGTTCTGGGTCGTGGACGGGTTGCACGTCTACCTGGGCAGTGCCAACATGGACTGGCGGTCCCTGACCCAGGTGAGCCCCGCAGCCCCGCAGGGGAGCCCCCACCCCACACTCCGGGGCTCTGCCTGGGGTCCCCACAGCCCCCACATGAGAGCCTGGGCGACACAGCCACAGTGTTGTCTCAGCACAGCGGGGCCCGTGCGAGGTGCTTCCGTGAGTCACAGGGCGCCCCCCGCCACCGAGCTCACGCTGTGGGGCCCATCGCACGGTCACCCCCCCCCCCGAGGCAGAGTGGCCCCCCGGGGTCCCGGCCAGTGCCGACCCGACTGAAGGGAGGAGCAGTGTCTCCTGCCCTCCTCGTCCACCGGGTCGTGGTGGTGGGCGTGCATTCTCAGACCCCCGGGAGCGACGGGCAACATGGAAGGGACCCTGCCTGTGAGGGGTTCCTGCTGCTGGTGCTGCCGAGGACCAGCCACCGGGTGTGGGCCGTGCCCCGCCTGCGCCCCCGGCCAGCGCCGCCGCTGTCCCCGCAGGTGAAGGAGCTCGGTGCTGTCGTCTACAACTGCAGCCGCCTGGCCCGGGACCTGGAGAAGACCTTCCAGACCTACTGGGTGCTGGGGGCGCCCAAGGCTGCACTCCCCAAACACTGGCCTCAGAACTTCTCGTCCCACTTCAACCGCTTCCAGCCCCTCTACGCCCGCTTTGACGGGGTGCCCACCACAGCCTACTTCTCGGTGAGCCACCGGCAGGGCCCACAGGGCACCTGGCAGTCACCACAGCGCCTGTGGGTCCTCGGGGAGACAGCCGGGGCCCAGCACCCTGGATGGCCGTGGTGTCAGGGGTCGGGGGAGGCAGGCCCAGTTCCAGCCCAGGATGCAACCCTCGCCGCCCACAGGAGAGACAGGCAGCGGGGGGGGGGGGGGGGGGGGGGGGGGGGGGGCCTCGGGGGTCTCCAAGGGCAGTGCCAGGTGGGGGTGAGGGGTTCCACTGGGGCTGGGGAGGCCAAGAGAGGCCAGTGCACCCTGCGACCTCGTCACTCTGCAGGGGAGGAAGGAAGCTGGGCGGGCCGGTCCCAGCGGGCGCCCTGAGGGAAGGGCGCCCCCCTCTGGCCGCGCGGCCGGACGAGGGCCAAGACCTGGGTTCAGGGCAAGCACTCGGCCCAGGGCGCCTGGAGCGGATGGGCAGCCTTGCCTGGCACAGGGTCTGTCTTCCTCGGGGTGGGCAGGGCCGGGCCCACCCCCTCCTGCCTCTGCAGGCAGCGCCTCCGTCTGCCCCCTGAATCCCAAAGGCTGGAGGGAGGGGTGCACAAGGGCTCCCAGGTCAGGGAGCTAAGAGGCTCGGAAGGGGGGGGCAGTGCCTGCAGGGGACCTCTCTGCCTCTCAGGCGTCGCCGCCCGAGCTCTGCCCCCACGGCCGCACCCGGGACCTGGACGCGCTGCTGGCAGTGATGCGGGGGGCCCGGCAGTTCATCTACGCCTCGGTGATGGACTACTTCCCCACCACCCGCTTCACCCACCCGGCCAGGTAGGGAGCCCCTGGGCCCTGGGGGGCAGCCCGTTCTCCCTCCTGCCCGGACCTTGCAGGCAGGGCCCTGGGGGCGCCCAGGGCCTGGACCCTGTTCCACTGCCTCAGGTACTGGCCGGTGCTGGACAATGCGCTGCGGGAGGCGGCCTTTGGCAGGGGTGTGCACGTGCGCCTGCTGGTCAGCTGCTGGCTCAACACGGACCCCAGGATGTTCCCCTACCTACGGTCCCTGCAGGCCTTCAGCGACCCCGCGGCCGGCATCTCCGTGGACGTGGTAAGCACTCCCACCCCGGGGCCCGGCTGGTGGGAGGCACCCTCCTCTCCTCTGTAACACGCCCCCTCCTCTCTGCCCCCAAAGAAAGTCTTCATCGTGCCTGTGGGGAACCACTCCAACATCCCGTTCAGCAGGGTGAACCACAGCAAGTTCATGGTCACAGAGAGGGCAGCTTACATCGGTGAGTGGCTGTGGGGGTCCGTGGCAGGGGTGGACCGAGGGCCCCTGAGTGTCGGGAGCAGCCCCAAGTGAGGGCACAGAGGCCACACAGACCCATGCGAAGGGACCAGCCCCGGCCATAGCCAGCCCGGGGGCCGGCAGGGGCACTGCTCTTAGGCCAGAGGACAGAGTGGCCACGGATGGAGTCTCAGTGCCGTTCTGAGGACCACACGACCAACCAGCCTTCATAGGTGCCCACGGGACCGGGCCAGGCACCCAGCGTCTCTGTCTTGCACCCCCAGGCACCTCCAACTGGTCGGAAGATTACTTCAGCAGCACCTCAGGTGTGGGCCTGGTGGTCAGCCAGAGGCCCTCGGTCACGGAGCCCAGGTGCGACACCGTGCAGGAGCAGCTGCGGCAGCTGTTTGAGCGGGATTGGAGCTCCCGCTACGCCGTGGGCCTGGACGGACAGGCGCAGGGCCAGGACTGCTCGTGGCAGCACTGATCCCCCCCCACCCCGATGTCCCTGGTGGGTGCTGCTCCCCTCAAGGCCTCCCCGCCCGTCCGTCCTCCCATCTGGACTCCAGGCAGCTCCTTCCGCACAGGCCATGGTCAGGGTCAAGACTGCCCAGGCCCAGGGCAGTGGAACAAACTGTTCACTCTCCCCTGCTCTCCAGACGCAACCCCTCAATGCGCCTCCCTCATCAAGGGGACCCCCAGAGGCCTCTGCACGACCCCTGCCAGACTGCAGTCCCGCCCACATGAGGGGCCTTCAGAGCACATCCGCCTTCCTGTCTCTCTGTGCATCTGGCCGGGGCCAGAGTCCACGCCTGACCCCGCGGGGGCCGTGTCCACATGGCAGGCGGGTGAGGGGGCCGCTTGTGTGTCCCCAGAGCCCCTGACTCTCACCAGGGTCACAGCCGCGGGTCCTGCGGGGGGCCAGGCTGTGCTGGGGCTCCCGACCCACAGAATCGGGGGTGATAAATGTGTCGTTTCAGCTGCTGAGGTGTGGTGATTTCTTACATGAGCAGACAACCAATACCCGGGGGTGGGGGTGGGGAGGGGGGACGGGCGTAGGCCCCTGCGGCCTCCAGACAGAAGCCCCGGCATCTTGGGCCTCGACTCGGGGTTGCCAGAGGGATGAGAACCCCTGAAGCCAGGCAGCACCCCCAGCCTGGGGTGGGGGGCGCCCCACAGGGGCCAGGCAGGGAGACAGGGAATTGGAGGCTGGACTGCACAGCCAAAACCTACCAGACGCCCCCTTCACACGTGAGCCACTCAGGGACCTGATGTTGGCTCACTTTCCAGAAGGTTCCATGGCCCCCTAACTTGGATGCCCACGGTGGCACAGGGAGGGACATCCAGCCTCGCCCCCAGACCTGACCGCCTGCTCCCAGTGGACCCTGCCCCCCCACCTCCAGTCCCATGGCTCTCCAGTCTGGCAAGGCAGAGCCCCAGGCTCAGGCACCCGCGGGCCGGAGCCAGGCCTTCAAACCGAGTCTTCCCGTGGGAATCGGGCCTAGAAGATGCAGACAGACTGTTACGCTCTCGCTAAAACTCCATCACCCTGGTCTACAGCAACAAACGTGTATTGTCTGTGTTCAAGGTAATATCCAAAGCCTGTGTGAGCTCTCCCAAGCACAGAGCTAATCAGCTCACTGCCACTCCCGTCTGCCTGTTATTTTCCTTTCCTTGCTTGTACCTAGAATGTAGACACTACTGTTCCGTGTGATAGATAACAAATCTTTCTCTGATGTGAGACCCCCAGGAAAACAATAAAAGCCTGTCTAAGCGAGGGTCGGGGCGCTCCCCTCTTGAGGGAGTGGCCGAGGCACCATAGACACTGCCCCCTTGAGAGAGCCGTCGTGCCTGTTCCCTTTTCCCACACAGGATTGTTGTCGCCTGTGCACTGATTCTTGTTGTCAGCCACAGCAGGCGGACTCTGCTGGCCAGGGTCTGCAACAGCTCAGAGCACGTCTGCCCACGAGCCCAGGGGAGGCGTGACTGCTGTAGGAAACCCCTGCCCCTCATTCAGCACCCACGTGGACCTGCTCCCCCTGGGCTGCTTGGAGGAGGCGGCTGTGGTGAAGGAAGCTTCTGAGACGGCCAAGGGCCCCGCCCACCTGCAGCCCCGAGCCCTCTCTCCTTGCCGTCGGCTGGGGGTAGGGGGGTGCGTGTCCGTGCCCCCCCACACCTGCTGGGGGTCCCCCACGTGCTGGCCCACAGGGGTCTGGACGGACACATGGGCCCCTGGACAACTGCTCCCAGACTCGCCCTGAGTCCACTGTCCACGGAGCCTGGGAGTGGACTGCGTGGGGGCCAAGGGGCGGCGCTTCCCAGGACAAAAGCCCTCATGGCCAACACTGCGGTTCATCACCTCCTTTATTGCCTGGCAGGGACAGTGAGGGCAGCATTTGGGGCTGTGTGTGCACCAGGGGTGGGGGTGCAGGGGTGGCGACCCCGACAGAATTTCCTCCAGCTCCTCTGGCTCGAGGCCCAGGGCCAGCCAGCACCAGCCACACCCTCCGGCCCAGCAGCCCTGCCTGTCACAGGAAGCCCCACCCCCCCAGCTTGGCCTGGCAGGAAGGCCAACAAAAGGGCTAACTGGTTATCAGTGTGCAGGACCTGGGTTCCCAGGAACGTGCCGGCCAGGGAAGCTCCCTCAGCTGGGAAGCAGCGCTGGGCAGGGGCCAGGGCAGCCCTGTGAGCAAGCAGCCGTCTATTCGGGGGTGCGAGGGCAGGTTCCCCGAAGCGTATGAGCTAAGACTTCTGCAGCAGCACCTCCAGGAGCACCGCTGCCCGCCCGGTCCCCGCGTCCCCGGCGGCCGGAGGCTCCACAATGGCCACGCCCTTGCTCTCCGAATTGGTGCCCCAGAGAGCACCACTCGCAGCCTCACTGGGCTGTGGACTCGGTGCTGGCGGCCTCGGTGGGCTCCCGGCCGTCGGGCTCCTCCACAGAGAAGCTTTCTCGGGCATCGAAAAAGGTGACCACTTCTTCCTGGAGCTTCGGCCCGGCCAGGCCCGCCTCGTCCTCCCCAGAGCTCTCTCTCTTCCCGCTGGGCGAGGAGGAGAATCCTAACCTGGGAAATCGGAACCAGCCGGCCTTCTCTGCTTTCCTCGGTGGCTCCGCCCCGGGGCGGGCCTCGGGCTGTGTTTGGACTGGAGCAGGTGGAGCAGGGCTGGGTGCGTCCTCCGTGGGACCACCTGGCGCCTCGCTGGTGGAGGAAGAGAACCCGATGCTCGGAAGCCAGAACCTGAACCGGCTGGAGGGCCGCTGGCTCCCAGGCTTCTCGGCAGCGGCGCCGCCCTCGCCCCGGCTGACATCAGGGGTGAACTCGAGGACCTCCGCGGGCTCCTCGTCTGAACAGCTGTCGGCGGCACGCGGGGGGCCAGGGAGTGCTTCCCAGGCCGACGCAGGTGGTCCCGGCACGAGGACGGCACTCGAAGGGATGATTTCAAACGGCTCCCCGGTGTCCGGGTGCAGAGCTCCAGAAACAGGGTCGGCTCCCGGGGCCGCCCGTTCGGCAGTTGCCGGGAAGCCCTCGGGCGTCGAGGGGTCTGAGGAGACCAGGTGCACCTGTGCCCGCAGGGGCGTCTCCAGGACCTTCCCGGTCAGCAGGGAGAATCCATAGGACGGCGTCTGGATCTGGGAGGCCGGGACCTCCGCTTCCCGCACGATCTGAGTGGAAAAAGCCTCGTGGCCCGGCAGGTCGGTGAACTCTGCCGTGACCCTGCTGTGTATGGTGACTTCGTGGCTCTCAGCCCGAGTGCCTTGAATGTGCACCCTGACCTTAGAAATGGGAGAAGCGTCCGAGGGGAGGTCAAGGGCCGCAGGTTGCTGCCCGGGGACCTCAGCGCCTGCCTTCAGGAAGCTGGTGCCACAGGCACCAGGGCCGTCCTTGTGCTGGGCCAGGACACGGCTGCTGTCCTCATGCCTCGCCTCGCTCAGGGGAGGGACAAAGATGTCCACCTCGGAGCCGGGGGCCGGGAAGGTGAACCTGGGCACCTTCAACTCGGGGAACTTGACAGTGAGCACAGAATCCGCCCAGACCTGCCGCATGTGGACGACAGAGATCTGGGCTGGCATGTCGGTCCTCGAAGCCTTCAGCGTGAGGGGGCCCTCGGGCGGGGAAGGCGGGTGCTCTGTGCCTCCCGCATCCCCTGCTGGAGTCTCGCCCGTTTTCCCGGGAGGAGGTTGTGTTTCGGAAAGTCTCCCTCTGGGAGCCTGCAGGGGGTGGCAGCCTGCGCCTGGGCCCAGCTGGGTGCTCTCGGCAGTGGGAAGCTCACCCGAGGAGGTCCCTGTGGGAGGCGGGTGGGCCTGTAAGCCTCCGCCGTCGAGACTTCGCCTCAGAGCCTCTCCCTCTGCCTCTGGGGGTGGTGGGGACACAGGGGCTGCCGCCCCCGGCCCGCCAGCCGCACCCCGCTCTTTGGAGGAGCGCCAGAAGCTGGGCAGGCGGAGCGAGGGCATCCTGAACCAGCTGTCGTGCGGGCTGGCTGGCATGGTGCCCACTGCTGAGTCGCCCTCCTGGCTTCCAGCCGCAGGCGCTGCCGCCTCCCCTACGTCAGCCCCCAGCCTGTGGCCTGGGCTGCCCTCTCGGAGCGACGGGTCCCGTGCAGGTGGAGGATGGCCACCTGCAGCAGGGCTGGGTCTGAGGTCAGGCCCGGCGAAGCTGCCACCGGGAAGAAGAACCTGTGGCAGGGGGACCTCCGTGCCCACGCTTTCCAGGGGGCCCTCACTGCTGGCCGCTGGGGTGGCATGGGGGGCCACCCCTGCTGTGGAAATGGCAGCACCAACAAGGGCAGGCTCAGGGTCCCCTCCCTTGGAAGGCTTCGTTTTGGGAAGGGCCGGTTCTGGCACAGCAAAGCCAGGCATGGTCCCCTTCCCCTTCTCCGCATCGTTCTCAGGGGTTCCCTTCCCGGGGGCGCTGGGCACACCTGTCTCCACAGCCACGCTCTGTCCAGGGTCCTCTTTGGGCGCCACCTCCTTCTTCAGGGACCGTCTGAAGGACGGGAGGCGGAGACGCGGCATTTTTAGGGGGCTGCTTTTCCCCTCACCATCAGTGTCTTCAGCTGGTCCGGCCCCAGAGGCCATTGCCGATGTCCCCAGGCTGCCTTGCATCCCCTGGGACATAGAGACACTTGTGCTCAGCGGCTGGGTGCCTGGCCACAGGCCCACCTCGGCTTCCTCAGCATCTGGTACTGGTGCAGGGCTGGGGAGAGACACGGCACATCCCCTGGGTTGCGGCTCTGCATCCGCCACTATGGCACCAGACACAGGAAACCCGAACTTGGGTCTGTGAAATTTAGGGAAAGTCACCCGGCCATCAGATGTGACAGTCAGGGCGTGGCCAGGACCTGGGGGGCTGCCCGCTGAGAACAAAGGGACATGCTCCCAGGACGGGAGGTCTACAGAGGGTGCGGAGCTGAGACAGCGAGCTTCCCCCTGGGGCTCGGAGCTGGTGTCCTCCGGCACCTCCACAAAAATGGAGGTTCTGGGGACGGTCACCTGGTATTTTGTAAGAGTCACACGCTCACAAGATCTGACAACAGAGGACTCAGTGAGGGGACTGCCCATATCGAGGACGGCTGAGGACACACCAGGCCAGCCTAGGTGGCGCCCGGGCGCTGGTGGCACCGCAGATTCCCCGACAGACCAGTCCTCGGCTGGCACTTTGGGGGCAGTAGCTGCAGGGTCAGCTGTGGCGGCCCCTGGACCTTCCACCAGAGTGACCAGATGTGGAGGAGACTTTTCAGGGGGAGAGAACACCTTGGAGATTTTGAATGGTTGTTTCTTAATTTTGCTTTTTTCTTCAGATTTGAGGCCAGAGGGGAGCCTACCCAGGTGACCGCAGACAACAGAACGACGAGTTGAATCAACTAAATGCGAACCATGGTCAGGAGAGATCTCATCGGACAAAAAGTCACTGGAACGCAGGTCAGATGAAACTGGAGTCTTACTGGATGACGGCCGAAAACATGGCACCCTGACGTCGGGCATCTTGAACCTCCTGCTCACATCCTGGTCACCCAGGTTGCAGTCGCTGTCCACTTCGGCACCTGGTGAACGGATAACGACCTCCACACTTGGCATAACCTCATCCACAACTGGGACAACCACCTTGCTCTTAGAACCCTTAATGTCCATTTTGGACCCCTTAAAATCCACCTTGGGAATCTTGATGCTGGGCACCCGAACTTTTGACAGATGGCCTTTGACCCTGGCCCCCTCTGCTTTGCCCTTCAGCTCGCCCAGGCTCACCTCTCCCTCAGGGAGGGACACCTCCAGGTCTGCCCCGGGCAGCTGCACCTCAGCAGAGGGCGGATGGATGCCAGCCTCTGGGGCTCCCATCTCGACCCCCACCGAGGGCAGGCTCACCTCCCCCTGTGGCCTTGGGCACAGTCACGTCCACGGACGTCCCCAGATCCTTGCCTGAGGCCGACACGCCGAAGGACGGCATCTTGAACTTGGGCATCTTGAACTTGCTGGCCCCCTCCTTGTCGGCGGCGCCCAGGTCTGCCTCCAGCTTGGCGCCAGGCGCCTGCAGGTCCACCTCCACGCCGGGCAGCGGCACCTCCACCTCGGGGACGGCCACCTGGCCTTTGGCGCCCTTCACGTCCAGTTTCGGGCCCTTCAGGTCCACCTGGGGGCCCTTGATGTCCACCTGCGGGCCTCTGAAGTCCACCTTGGGCATCTTGATGCTGGGCATCTGCACCTTGGGCAGGTGGCCCTCTGGCAGCTTCACACCCAGCTCGCCTGTCTTCACGTCCACTTCGGCAGAGGGCAGCTCGACGCTGATGTCACTGGTCTTGACCTCGGCCTGCACGGAGGGCAGGGACACGTCCAGCGAGGCCTCGGCGGGCTTGCCTGAGGCCGACACGCCGAAGGACGGCATCTTGAACTTGGGCATCTTGAACTTGCTGGCCCCCTCCTTGTCGGCGGCGCCCAGGTCGGCCTCCAGCTTGGCGCCAGGCGCCTGCAGGTCCACCTCCACGCCGGGCAGCGGCACCTCCACCTCGGGGACGGTCACCTGGCCTTTGGCGCCCTTCACGTCCAGTTTCGGGCCCTTCAGGTCCACCTGGGGGCCCTTGATGTCAACATGGGGGCCCTTGATGTCCACCTTGGGCATCTTGATGCTGGGCATCTGCACCTTGGGCAGGTGGCCCTTGAACTTGGCCCCCCTCTGCTTTGCCCTTCAGCTCGCCCAGGCTCACCTCTCCCTCAGGGAGGGACACCTCCAGGTCTGCCCCGGGCAGCTGCACCTCAGCAGAGGGCGGATGGATGCCAGCCTCTGGGGCTCCCATCTCGACCCCCACCGAGGGCAGGCTCACCTCCCCTGTGGCCTTGGGCACAGTCACGTCCACGGACGTCCCCAGATCCTTGCCTGAGGCCGACACGCCGAAGGACGGCATCTTGAACTTGGGCATCTTGAACTTGCTGGCCCCCCTCCTTGTCGGCGGCGCCCAGGTCGGCCTCCAGCTTGGCGCCAGGCGCCTGCAGGTCCACCTCCACGCCGGGCAGCGGCACCTCCACCTCGGGGACGGCCACCTGGCCTTTGGCGCCCTTCACGTCCAGTTTCGGGCCCTTCAGGTCCACCTGGGGGCCCTTGATGTCCACCTGCGGGCCTCTGAAGTCCACCTTGGGCATCTTGATGCTGGGCATCTGCACCTTGGGCAGGTGGCCCTCTGGCAGCTTCACACCCAGCTCGCCTGTCTTCACGTCCACTTCGGCAGAGGGCAGCTCGACGCTGATGTCACTGGTCTTGACCTCGGCCTGCACGGAGGGCAGGGACACGTCCAGCGAGGCCTCGGCGGGCTTGCCTGAGGCCGACACGCCGAAGGACGGCATCTTGAACTTGGGCATCTTGAACTTGCTGGCCCCCCTCCTTGTCGGCGGCGCCCAGGTCGGCCTCCAGCTTGGCGCCAGGCGCCTGCAGGTCCACCTCCACGCCGGGCAGCGGCACCTCCACCTCGGGGACGGTCACCTGGCCTTTGGCGCCCTTCACGTCCAGTTTCGGGCCCTTCAGGTCCACCTGGGGGCCCTTGATGTCAACATGGGGGCCCTTGATGTCCACCTTGGGCATCTTGATGCTGGGCATCTGCACCTTGGGCAGGTGGCCCTTGAACTTGGCCCCCTCTGCTTTGCCCTTCAGCTCGCCCAGGCTCACCTCTCCCTCAGGGAGGGACACCTCCAGGTCTGCCCCGGGCAGCTGCACCTCAGCAGAGGGCGGATGGATGCCAGCCTCTGGGGCTCCCATCTCGACCCCCACCGAGGGCAGGCTCACCTCCCCTGTGGCCTTGGGCACAGTCACGTCCACGGACGTCCCCAGATCCTTGCCTGAGGCCGACACGCCGAAGGACGGCATCTTGAACTTGGGCATCTTGAACTTGCTGGCCCCCTCCTTGTCGGCGGCGCCCAGGTCGGCCTCCAGCTTGGCGCCAGGCGCCTGCAGGTCCACCTCCACGCCGGGCAGCGGCACCTCCACCTCGGGGACGGCCACCTGGCCTTTGGCGCCCTTCACGTCCAGTTTCGGGCCCTTCAGGTCCACCTGGGGGCCCTTGATGTCCACCTGCGGGCCTCTGAAGTCCACCTTGGGCATCTTGATGCTGGGCATCTGCACCTTGGGCAGGTGGCCCTCTGGCAGCTTCACACCCAGCTCGCCTGTCTTCACGTCCACTTCGGCAGAGGGCAGCTCGACGCTGATGTCACTGGTCTTGACCTCGGCCTGCACGGGAGGGCAGGGACACGTCCAGCGAGGCCTCGGCGGGCTTGCCTGAGGCCGACACGCCGAAGGACGGCATCTTGAACTTGGGCATCTTGAACTTGCTGGCCCCCTCCTTGTCGGCGGCGCCCAGGTCGGCCTCCAGCTTGGCGCCAGGCGCCTGCAGGTCCACCTCCACGCCGGGCAGCGGCACCTCCACCTCGGGGACGGTCACCTGGCCTTTGGCGCCCTTCACGTCCAGTTTCGGGCCCTTCAGGTCCACCTGGGGGCCCTTGATGTCAACATGGGGGCCCTTGATGTCCACCTTGGGCATCTTGATGCTGGGCATCTGCACCTTGGGCAGGTGGCCCTTGAACTTGGCCCCCCTCTGCTTTGCCCTTCAGCTCGCCCAGGCTCACCTCTCCCTCAGGGAGGGACACCTCCAGGTCTGCCCCGGGCAGCTGCACCTCAGCAGAGGGCGGATGGATGCCAGCCTCTGGGGCTCCCATCTCGACCCCCACCGAGGGCAGGCTCACCTCCCCTGTGGCCTTGGGCACAGTCACGTCCACGGACGTCCCCAGATCCTTGCCTGAGGCCGACACGCCGAAGGACGGCATCTTGAACTTGGGCATCTTGAACTTGCTGGCCCCCTCCTTGTCGGCGGCGCCCAGGTCGGCCTCCAGCTTGGCGCCAGGCGCCTGCAGGTCCACCTCCACGCCGGGCAGCGGCACCTCCACCTCGGGGACGGCCACCTGGCCTTTGGCGCCCTTCACGTCCAGTTTCGGGCCCTTCAGGTCCACCTGGGGGCCCTTGATGTCCACCTGCGGGCCTCTGAAGTCCACCTTGGGCATCTTGATGCTGGGCATCTGCACCTTGGGCAGGTGGCCCTCTGGCAGCTTCACACCCAGCTCGCCTGTCTTCACGTCCACTTCGGCAGAGGGCAGCTCGACGCTGATGTCACTGGTCTTGACCTCGGCCTGCACGGAGGGCAGGGACACGTCCAGCGAGGCCTCGGCGGGCTTGCCTGAGGCCGACACGCCGAAGGACGGCATCTTGAACTTGGGCATCTTGAACTTGCTGGCCCCCTCCTTGTCGGCGGCGCCCAGGTCGGCCTCCAGCTTGGCGCCAGGCGCCTGCAGGTCCACCTCCACGCCGGGCAGCGGCACCTCCACCTCGGGGACGGTCACCTGGCCTTTGGCGCCCTTCACGTCCAGTTTCGGGGCCCTTCAGGTCCACCTGGGGGCCCTTGATGTCAACATGGGGGCCCTTGATGTCCACCTTGGGCATCTTGATGCTGGGCATCTGCACCTTGGGCAGGTGGCCCTTGAACTTGGCCCCCCTCTGCTTTGCCCTTCAGCTCGCCCAGGCTCACCTCTCCCTCAGGGAGGGACACCTCCAGGTCTGCCCCGGGCAGCTGCACCTCAGCAGAGGGCGGATGGATGCCAGCCTCTGGGGCTCCCATCTCGACCCCCACCGAGGGCAGGCTCACCTCCCCTGTGGCCTTGGGCACAGTCACGTCCACGGACGTCCCCAGATCCTTGCCTGAGGCCGACACGCCGAAGGACGGCATCTTGAACTTGGGCATCTTGAACTTGCTGGCCCCCTCCTTGTCGGCGGCGCCCAGGTCGGCCTCCAGCTTGGCGCCAGGCGCCTGCAGGTCCACCTCCACGCCGGGCAGCGGCACCTCCACCTCGGGGACGGCCACCTGGCCTTTGGCGCCCTTCACGTCCAGTTTCGGGCCCTTCAGGTCCACCTGGGGACCCTTGATGTCCACCTGCGGGCCTCTGAAGTCCACCTTGGGCATCTTGATGCTGGGCATCTGCACCTTGGGCAGGTGGCCCTCTGGCAGCTTCACACCCAGCTCGCCTGTCTTCACGTCCACTTCGGCAGAGGGCAGCTCGACGCTGATGTCACTGGTCTTGACCTCGGCCTGCACGGAGGGCACGGACACGTCCAGCGAGGCCTCGGCGGGCTTGCCTGAGGCCGACACGCCGAAGGACGGCATCTTGAACTTGGGCATCTTGAACTTGCTGGCCCCCTTCCTTGTCGGCGGCGCCCAGGTCGGCCTCCAGCTTGGCGCCAGGCGCCTGCAGGTCCACCTCCACGCCGGGCAGCGGCACCTCCACCTCGGGGACGGTCACCTGGCCTTTGGCGCCCTTCACGTCCAGTTTCGGGCCCTTCAGGTCCACCTGGGGGCCCTTGATGTCAACATGGGGGCCCTTGATGTCCACCTTGGGCATCTTGATGCTGGGCATCTGCACCTTGGGCAGGTGGCCCTTGAACTTGGCCCCCTCTGCTTTGCCCTTCAGCTCGCCCAGGCTCACCTCTCCCTCAGGGAGGGACACCTCCAGGTCTGCCCCGGGCAGCTGCACCTCAGCAGAGGGCGGATGGATGCCAGCCTCTGGGGCTCCCATCTCGACCCCCACCGAGGGCAGGCTCACCTCCCCTGTGGCCTTGGGCACAGTCACGTCCACGGACGTCCCCAGATCCTTGCCTGAGGCCGACACGCCGAAGGACGGCATCTTGAACTTGGGCATCTTGAACTTGCTGGCCCCCTCCTTGTCGGCGGCGCCCAGGTCGGCCTCCAGCTTGGCGCCAGGCGCCTGCAGGTCCACCTCCACGCCGGGCAGCGGCACCTCCACCTCGGGGACGGCCACCTGGCCTTTGGCGCCCTTCACGTCCAGTTTCGGGCCCTTCAGGTCCACCTGGGGGCCCTTGATGTCCACCTGCGGGCCTCTGAAGTCCACCTTGGGCATCTTGATGCTGGGCATCTGCACCTTGGGCAGGTGGCCCTCTGGCAGCTTCACACCCAGCTCGCCTGTCTTCACGTCCACTTCGGCAGAGGGCAGCTCGACGCTGATGTCACTGGTCTTGACCTCGGCCTGCACGGAGGGCAGGGACACGTCCAGCGAGGCCTCGGCGGGCTTGCCTGAGGCCGACACGCCGAAGGACGGCATCTTGAACTTGGGCATCTTGAACTTGCTGGCCCCCTCCTTGTCGGCGGCGCCCAGGTCGGCCTCCAGCTTGGCGCCAGGCGCCTGCAGGTCCACCTCCACGCCGGGCAGCGGCACCTCCACCTCGGGGACGGTCACCTGGCCTTTGGCGCCCTTCACGTCCAGTTTCGGGCCCTTCAGGTCCACCTGGGGGCCCTTGATGTCAACATGGGGGCCCTTGATGTCCACCTTGGGCATCTTGATGCTGGGCATCTGCACCTTGGGCAGGTGGCCCTTGAACTTGGCCCCCTCTGCTTTGCCCTTCAGCTCGCCCAGGCTCACCTCTCCCTCAGGGAGGGACACCTCCAGGTCTGCCCCGGGCAGCTGCACCTCAGCAGAGGGCGGATGGATGCCAGCCTCTGGGGCTCCCATCTCGACCCCCACCGAGGGCAGGCTCACCTCCCCTGTGGCCTTGGGCACAGTCACGTCCACGGACGTCCCCAGATCCTTGCCTGAGGCCGACACGCCGAAGGACGGCATCTTGAACTTGGGCATCTTGAACTTGCTGGCCCCCTCCTTGTCGGCGGCGCCCAGGTCGGCCTCCAGCTTGGCGCCAGGCGCCTGCAGGTCCACCTCCACGCCGGGCAGCGGCACCTCCACCTCGGGGACGGCCACCTGGCCTTTGGCGCCCTTCACGTCCAGTTTCGGGCCCTTCAGGTCCACCTGGGGGCCCTTGATGTCCACCTGCGGCCCTCTGAAGTCCACCTTGGGCATCTTGATGCTGGGCATCTGCACCTTGGGCAGGTGGCCCTCTGGCAGCTTCACACCCAGCTCGCCTGTCTTCACGTCCACTTCGGCAGAGGGCAGCTCGACGCTGATGTCACTGGTCTTGACCTCGGCCTGCACGGAGGGCAGGGACACGTCCAGCGAGGCCTCGGCGGGCTTGCCTGAGGCCGACACGCCGAAGGACGGCATCTTGAACTTGGGCATCTTGAACTTGCTGGCCCCCTCCTTGTCGGCGGCGCCCAGGTCGGCCTCCAGCTTGGCGCCAGGCGCCTGCAGGTCCACCTCCACGCCGGGCAGCGGCACCTCCACCTCGGGGACGGTCACCTGGCCTTTGGCGCCCTTCACGTCCAGTTTCGGGGCCCTTCAGGTCCACCTGGGGGCCCTTGATGTCAACATGGGGGCCCTTGATGTCCACCTTGGGCATCTTGATGCTGGGCATCTGCACCTTGGGCAGGTGGCCCTTGAACTTGGCCCCCTCTGCTTTGCCCTTCAGCTCGCCCAGGCTCACCTCTCCCTCAGGGAGGGACACCTCCAGGTCTGCCCCGGGCAGCTGCACCTCAGCAGAGGGCGGATGGATGCCAGCCTCTGGGGCTCCCATCTCGACCCCCACCGAGGGCAGGCTCACCTCCCCTGTGGCCTTGGGCACAGTCACGTCCACGGACGTCCCCAGATCCTTGCCTGAGGCCGACACGCCGAAGGACGGCATCTTGAACTTGGGCATCTTGAACTTGCTGGCCCCCTCCTTGTCGGCGGCGCCCAGGTCGGCCTCCAGCTTGGCGCCAGGCGCCTGCAGGTCCACCTCCACGCCGGGCAGCGGCACCTCCACCTCGGGGACGGCCACCTGGCCTTTGGCGCCCTTCACGTCCAGTTTCGGGCCCTTCAGGTCCACCTGGGGGCCCTTGATGTCCACCTGCGGGCCTCTGAAGTCCACCTTGGGCATCTTGATGCTGGGCATCTGCACCTTGGGCAGGTGGCCCTCTGGCAGCTTCACACCCAGCTCGCCTGTCTTCACGTCCACTTCGGCAGAGGGCAGCTCGACGCTGATGTCACTGGTCTTGACCTCGGCCTGCACGGAGGGCAGGGACACGTCCAGCGAGGCCTCGGCGGGCTTGCCTGAGGCCGACACGCCGAAGGACGGCATCTTGAACTTGGGCATCTTGAACTTGCTGGCCCCCTCCTTGTCGGCGGCGCCCAGGTCGGCCTCCAGCTTGGCGCCAGGCGCCTGCAGGTCCACCTCCACGCCGGGCAGCGGCACCTCCACCTCGGGGACGGTCACCTGGCCTTTGGCGCCCTTCACGTCCAGTTTCGGGCCCTTCAGGTCCACCTGGGGGCCCTTGATGTCAACATGGGGGCCCTTGATGTCCACCTTGGGCATCTTGATGCTGGGCATCTGCACCTTGGGCAGGTGGCCCTTGAACTTGGCCCCCTCTGCTTTGCCCTTCAGCTCGCCCAGGCTCACCTCTCCCTCAGGGAGGGACACCTCCAGGTCTGCCCCGGGCAGCTGCACCTCAGCAGAGGGCGGATGGATGCCAGCCTCTGGGGCTCCCATCTCGACCCCCACCGAGGGCAGGCTCACCTCCCCTGTGGCCTTGGGCACAGTCACGTCCACGGACGTCCCCAGATCCTTGCCTGAGGCCGACACGCCGAAGGACGGCATCTTGAACTTGGGCATCTTGAACTTGCTGGCCCCCTCCTTGTCGGCGGCGCCCAGGTCGGCCTCCAGCTTGGCGCCAGGCGCCTGCAGGTCCACCTCCACGCCGGGCAGCGGCACCTCCACCTCGGGGACGGCCACCTGGCCTTTGGCGCCCTTCACGTCCAGTTTCGGGCCCTTCAGGTCCACCTGGGGGCCCTTGATGTCCACCTGCGGGCCTCTGAAGTCCACCTTGGGCATCTTGATGCTGGGCATCTGCACCTTGGGCAGGTGGCCCTCTGGCAGCTTCACACCCAGCTCGCCTGTCTTCACGTCCACTTCGGCAGAGGGCAGCTCGACGCTGATGTCACTGGTCTTGACCTCGGCCTGCACGGAGGGCAGGGACACGTCCAGCGAGGCCTCGGCGGGCTTGCCTGAGGCCGACACGCCGAAGGACGGCATCTTGAACTTGGGCATCTTGAACTTGCTGGCCCCCTCCTTGTCGGCGGCGCCCAGGTCGGCCTCCAGCTTGGCGCCAGGCGCCTGCAGGTCCACCTCCACGCCGGGCAGCGGCACCTCCACCTCGGGGACGGTCACCTGGCCTTTGGCGCCCTTCACGTCCAGTTTCGGGCCCTTCAGGTCCACCTGGGGGCCCTTGATGTCAACATGGGGGCCCTTGATGTCCACCTTGGGCATCTTGATGCTGGGCATCTGCACCTTGGGCAGGTGGCCCTTGAACTTGGCCCCCTCTGCTTTGCCCTTCAGCTCGCCCAGGCTCACCTCTCCCTCAGGGAGGGACACCTCCAGGTCTGCCCCGGGCAGCTGCACCTCAGCAGAGGGCGGATGGATGCCAGCCTCTGGGGCTCCCATCTCGACCCCCACCGAGGGCAGGCTCACCTCCCCTGTGGCCTTGGGCACAGTCACGTCCACGGACGTCCCCAGATCCTTGCCTGAGGCCGACACGCCGAAGGACGGCATCTTGAACTTGGGCATCTTGAACTTGCTGGCCCCCCTCCTTGTCGGCGGCGCCCAGGTCGGCCTCCAGCTTGGCGCCAGGCGCCTGCAGGTCCACCTCCACGCCGGGCAGCGGCACCTCCACCTCGGGGACGGCCACCTGGCCTTTGGCGCCCTTCACGTCCAGTTTCGGGCCCTTCAGGTCCACCTGGGGGCCCTTGATGTCCACCTGCGGGCCTCTGAAGTCCACCTTGGGCATCTTGATGCTGGGCATCTGCACCTTGGGCAGGTGGCCCTCTGGCAGCTTCACACCCAGCTCGCCTGTCTTCACGTCCACTTCGGCAGAGGGCAGCTCGACTGCTGATGTCACTGGTCTTGACCTCGGCCTGCACGGAGGGCAGGGACACGTCCAGCGAGGCCTCGGCGGGCTTGCCTGAGGCCGACACGCCGAAGGACGGCATCTTGAACTTGGGCATCTTGAACTTGCTGGCCCCCTCCTTGTCGGCGGCGCCCAGGTCGGCCTCCAGCTTGGCGCCAGGCGCCTGCAGGTCCACCTCCACGCCGGGCAGCGGCACCTCCACCTCGGGGACGGTCACCTGGCCTTTGGCGCCCTTCACGTCCAGTTTCGGGCCCTTCAGGTCCACCTGGGGGCCCTTGATGTCCACCTGCGGGCCTCTGAAGTCCACCTTGGGCATCTTGATGCTGGGCATCTGCACCTTGGGCAGGTGGCCCTCTGGCAGCTTCACACCCAGCTCACCTGTCTTCACGTCCACTTCGGCAGAGGGCAGCTCGACGCTGATGTCACTGGTCTTGACCTCGGCCTGCACGGAGGGCAGGGACACGTCCAGCGAGGCCTCGGCGGGCTTGCCTGAGGCCGACACGCCGAAGGACGGCATCTTGAACTTGGGCATCTTGAACTTGCTGGCCCCCTCCTTGTCGGCGGCGCCCAGGTCGGCCTCCAGCTTGGCGCCAGGCGCCTGCAGGTCCACCTCCACGCCGGGCAGCGGCACCTCCACCTCGGGGACGGTCACCTGGCCTTTGGCGCCCTTCACGTCCAGTTTCGGGCCCTTCAGGTCCACCTGGGGGCCCTTGATGTCCACCTGCGGGCCTCTGAAGTCCACCTTGGGCATCTTGATGCTGGGCATCTGCACCTTGGGCAGGTGGCCCTCTGGCATGCTTCACACCCAGCTCGCCTGTCTTCACGTCCACTTCGGCAGAGGGCAGCTCGACGCTGATGTCACCCTGGGGCTCTCTTGACCTCGGCCTGCACGGAGGGCAGGGACACGTCCAGCGAGGCCTCGGCGGGCTTGCCTGAGGCCGACACGCCGAAGGACGGCATCTTGAACTTGGGCATCTTGAACTTGCTGGCCCCCTCCTTGTCTGCGGCGCCCAGGTCTGCCTCCAGCTTGGCGCCAGGCGCCTGCAGGTCCACCTCCACGCCGGGCAGCGGCACCTCCACCTCGGGGACGGTCACCTGGCCTTTGGCGCCCTTCACGTCCAGTTTCGGGCCCTTCAGGTCCACCTGGGGGCCCTTGTTGTCCACCTGCGGGCCTCTGAAGTCCACCTTGGGCATCTTGATGCTGGGCATCTGCACCTTGGGCAGGTGGCCCTCTGGCACCCTCGCTTCACACCCAGCTCGCCTGTCTTCACGTCCACTTCGGCAGAGGGCAGCTCGACGCTGATGTCACTGGGCTCTCTTGACCTCGGCCTGCACGGAGGGCAGGGACACGTCCAGCGAGGCCTCGGCGGGCTTGCCTGAGGCCGACACGCCGAAGGACGGCATCTTGAACTTGGGCATCTTGAACTTGCTGGCCCCCCTCCTTGTCGGCGGCGCCCAGGTCGGCCTCCAGCTTGGCGCCAGGCGCCTGCAGGTCCACCTCCACGCCGGGCAGCGGCACCTCCACCTCGGGGACGGTCACCTGGCCTTTGGCGCCCTTCACGTCCAGTTTCGGGCCCTTCAGGTCCACCTGGGGGCCCTTGATGTCCACCTGCGGGCCTCTGAAGTCCACCTTGGGCATCTTGATGCTGGGCATCTGCACCTTGGGCAGGTGGCCCTCTGGCAGCTTCACACCCAGCTCGCCTGTCTTCACGTCCACTTCGGCAGAGGGCAGCTCGACGCTGATGTCACTGGTCTTGACCTCGGCCTGCACGGAGGGCAGGGACACGTCCAGCGAGGCCTCGGCGGGCTTGCCTGAGGCCGACACGCCGAAGGACGGCATCTTGAACTTGGGCATCTTGAACCTCCGTTCCCTGGTTTCCAACTCTGTGTCCTTGGCACTTGTTTCCCTCTCCCTTGTTCCTTCCAGTTCCTTGGCAATGAGCTGTTTTCGAATTCTTGTCCGGACTTTGCCGTCGTCTCCATAGCTGCCTTGTGCGTCCCTCTGCAATGGGAGAATGGTGAGAGTTGTGGTTCTGTCTTTGTGTCTGTTTTCTGTCCTTGTGTCCTTGCACTTCACTTGCCTTGAACGTGAGCGACCGCCCGAATGGCTGTCCTGTGTCGTGTGACTTCCCTGTTTCGGTCCCTTTCTTGGCCCTCTTCCTTGTGTTCCTGTCTCAGTCCTGGGCTGTCCTTCTCTGCTCTTGCTCTTCCCGAGTGCTAGACACACTCCAGAGACCCTGTCCCTCTATGTCTATGGGCTCTTGTCCCTGCTCCCTGGGCTCTGTCACCTGCCCTACCCTGCCTGGGTCCTGCTCAAGGGCCATCCTCCTGCTGCTGTCCCCAGCAGCTTTCCAGAAAAAGTCAAGTTTGGGTTCCTTGTGTTGGCATTTGGATGTGGGCCTCAAGCGGATGGCTCTGCGTCACCTGCCACTGCAGCCTCTTGCAGGGATGGCCTTCCACCCTAGTTTTGCGCCCCTGTGCTCCCTCCCTTTTTGTGGGACACCCTGCCCTGTCGGGAGCTTGTGCCTTTCTGGGTTCCCCTTATGGCACAAGCTGCTCCGGGACCTTTCGCTCCTGTGCCAATGTTTGGCGTCTGGGGTCCATGCCGGCCCCACGCCCCAGGCTCTGCGTTAGCTCTGGGGGTGGCTGCCTGTGGGGGGCGTGTCCCTTCCTGGGTGTCTCTCCACCTGGCTGCTCCCCTGCCGTGAGCAACGGCCCTCGGGTCCTGCAGGATGTCATCCCAGGACCCTGCCCCCTCCAGGTCCCTGGTCTGGAAAGCCCCGCCTTGGGCCCCTCTGTCAGGTGCCCCACCCATGGTGGCCCCACCTCTGAGCCCACCTTGAACTGCAGGTCCAGGAGCCTTCTCCTCCGCCGGCTGCCCGGCCCTGGTCCCTGTTCCTGCTCCTCTGCTGGGAACCGGGCCTCAGCGTCTGAGCTCGTGGGGGATGTGTCCATGGTCTTGCCCTTCTCATAGGCCTCGGAGGAGCTGCGTGACCTCCGGGGCCCTCGCTTGGTCTTTATGGCTTGGAATTTGGGCCAGGAGAGCCTCTCCCCCCGGGAATGCCGGCCTCGGCCCTCCCTGGGCCTGGAGATGAGTCTCTCCTGGTCTCCATCTGCCTCCAGCGTCTTCACAGGGGTGTCTGTGCTCCCGCAGGCCACATCCAAGTCCTGAAACACACGGAGAGGGTGCCTGTGGGAACCAGCACGTGGCGGCCGGGGCCTGGGTGCGGGGGCATCCTGGCCCGGACCCGGGGGCCGCGGCAGCCGCACCTGCTTCTCCGTGAGCTTCGGGGCGTGCCGAGTGGCACTGCGAGCCTGCTCGCCGTCCCCACCGAGAGGAAGTTGCCGCTTGACCTTGAGTTGGACCTTGTACGGCTCCGAGTACTGGAGGATTTTGAGAGCATCCTCATAGCTGATATTGTCAAAGAAAATGGTGGCACTGAGCAGCTGGTCCCCTGGAAAAGCACAGAGTGGCCGCGGGCTCAGCTCTCTGACCCCCTTGCACAGAGAAGGGTCCTGCTGGGGCCCGGCACAGGGAGGAGCCCGCCTCGCTGCCCAGCCCCTCCCTCCATGGAGCTTTGGCGGGAGGGCCCCTCCCAGGCAACAGGTGAGAACACCCAGCAGGGCCGGCCCTTCTCCGGACAGGGACCGTGGGGACCAGGGGAACCAGGGGGGCCCCGGGGACGGGGCAGCCGTGGCACCTTCTCTCAGGCTGAAGAGCCTGGCAGCCGAGGAGCCCGGCAGCACTTGCTTCACGAAGATGCCCTGGTCCCCGCCACCTGTGACACTGTAGCCGCTGACACCGGCCTCTGCCTCGGTCTTCAGCGTCACCTCTGTCGCCTCCTGCACGGACAGAGCAGAAGCGTGCCAGCGCCTCAGTGAGCACATGCATGTCCCAGCGTGGGCTCAGTGCTGAGGCTCCCTCCCCGGAGGACAGAGCCCCCAGGTCCTGCCCGTCGCCCAGCGACAAAGGAGAAGCCCCACCAGGCAGGCAGCTCCACCCGCCTCCGGTGGGAACGGCCTTTTCCTGCCTCCACCCCCACCTGCCAGGACTTGGGAGCAGCCTGTCCACAGCCGTCCAGACCCAGAGGGCCCGGCCACGAAGGGGAGAGGCCCCTCCGCCCCGGTGGTCCGAGCCTCCTCCATCTCGCTCCGGTCATTCTCCAAGCTCTGCTTGCCCATAAGGCAGCTGGTGCTCAAGCCACACAGGGTCACAAACGCTGAAGCAAATGAAGCCCATGGCGCAGCCGGCAGGGCTGGAGACCTGCCCTCTGCTGCTGACGACAGAACAGGCCTCAAGGGGCAGTGCCCACGTCGCCAGGAGCCACAGACTCGGGCGCTGCCTGGCCACCCATGTGCAGCCGGGCCTGCGCACCGGGGTCCTCTGGCCAGAGTCCGGCCCTTCGCCATGGGGTGCTGGGCTGTGGGGAGGCCTGGACTGGCCTTCGGGAGCCCCTGAGCCCCAGGCCTGACGAGGGGGACAGGGGCCAGCCACAGGGCACAGGAGCACGCTGCCATGCCCCCTACCCCTCCTTCCCGCCCCGCCACAGCCCTCGTGCAGGGTTCACCCCCCACCCTCCACTCCCGCCTCACCCACCTCTGCGTGACTCATCCTGGAAAACGTCCGGGAGTCCCCAGAATCCCACTTCCACCAGGACCTGCGTCTCCCCGAGGGGGCTCGCCTGCCGGGTGTGTCTTCCTACAGCCACAGACACCGGGGTCACCCGTCTGCCCAGGCCAGGGCACGGGAGGGACGCCGGGAGGCCAGGAAGCCCCACGTAGAGGCCCAGACCCCAGACCCCCGGGGGAGCTGTGTGCAGACAGGCATCCTCAGCTGCGGGGACACCGCCTGCATCCGCCACATGGAGACGGCAGGCCCCTCTCCACAGGTGGGCACACGAACGGGCACACGAACGGGCACGTGAAGTGAGGGGGCGGAGTCAGAGAGCAGGGCCCGTGGGGCATCGCGGTGGCTAGTGGGGCTGCCCACACAGGGCGACACAGCAGGAGAGGTGTCCCCGGGGGCCCACACCCAAGCCTGCCCTCCGCCCGTGGGTCTCTGTCCAGCAGGCTCACCGGGCGTCCAAAGCCCTCCGTCACGCATTCATAGACAGGCGAGGACCCCTGTGGCCGTGGCCGGATGATCTCGTCCGCGGGCCCCTCAGTCACCTGGCAGGAGTAGAGAAAAGGGTCACCTCAGCTGCACAGGGCTGGCCCAGACCCGCGGGAAGGGGTGGGGTTTGGGGGGCCGCGCTCCCCGGGGCCTCACTCACAGAGGGGTCGTCCTCCGGGTCCGTGTCTGGCAACCCAGGCTGCAGCTGGCGGCCGGACACTGTGGAGAGAGAGGAAGAGTCAGGGCCGCAGCTCCGGTTGGTGGGCCCAGGGGGCACAGAGGCTGTGGGGGTGGAGTCACCTCGTAGGGTCGCTGAGCCTGAGGCCACCTGCAAAGTAGACCCACAGCCACTGGGCCCGAGGCTGTGACTGCAGGTCACGGGGCTGCAGGACAGGAGAGCTCAGACCAAGGGACAGCCCCCGAGGACTGAGTCCCAGAAAGTCACCGAACATGAACACGGTGATAGTCAGTCCGAGGGGACTCCGAATCCAGAGTAGCTGCAACGTGGAGCCCATGACGTCCGGCATTTGACAGAAATCCACACACGCAAAGAAACGAGACAGCGGGACCCACCCGAGGAGCAAAGCTGGGGACAGAGCTGTCCCTGAATGCCCACCGATGCAGCATTTAGAAGAGACCCCACAGCGATTACCGTAAACTTGTCCAGAAGTGAAAGGAAACCATGCTTGAAGAATTGCTGGAAAATATACGGCATTGATGAAGGAAGATGGTCATGAGGAAATAAAATTTACATTTGTAAAAAGAACAACAAGCGAGCATTCAGGAGCAGGAAGTTCACTGCAGGGACTCAACAGCAGGGTTGAGACGGACGCGAGGAGAAAGCAACAGGCGTTGGTCAGTGCAGGTGAACCCGCCGCAGGACGGAGGAACACAGACGGGCGCCTTCGGGGCCCAGCTCTGCGTGTGTGCGGAGGGGGGGACCCGCAGGGAAGGAGGGGGAAGCGCAGCAGCACGTCTGAGGATGTGACGGCTAAGAAAGCCCGCAGTCCTCGGAACCCAGCAAACTGCAGCAGGACAAACACAGAGGCACGCAGGCCGGGCCCAGCACAGCCGAGCGCTCACGGGGCGGAGAGAATGGCAGAAGCCACTGGAAGGAAATGACCTGGCCACAACATCGAGGGCACAAGGACCACGCAGAGCCGACACCCCGGAGCAGGGAGAGAGCGAAAGGATCTGTTCAAACGGTGGAAAGGAAAACGCCGTGACCCTCGAATTCCGCAGCAAACCGTCCTTCAAAAATAAAGGCGAAGAGCACAGATGTCGGCAGACAGGGCGACCCGGGGGCGGGGGGGCAGCGGAGCAGCCCCGCCCGAAATGCCGCAGCAAAGCGGCGGGCTCCACACACGGACGCAAACCCAAGGGCCGGTGTGGAGCGTGGGGAGAGCGGCTCACGTGGCCTCCACAGAAATGCAGTTTCCACACTCTGCCCTCGAACTCCCTGAAGAAACTCGAGACCTTGCGCAGCTGGGGGTGGCAAACTTCTCGTAGGGCTGGGCTGCGGGCATCTGAGACCTGTGATCGCCGTCCTAGCTCTTGGGCCGTGCAGGGTGGTGGCTGCGGACAACACGCGGGTGGAGCGTGGCCGCGCCCCTGCGACACCGGACCCACCAAACACACACAGGCCGGCGCCTGCCAGCCGCCCTCTGGAGGCAAAAATTGTGACACTGGTGTCACAATGTGCAGGGATGTGGTGGCTGTGACCATCCAGCAGAAAGGACAGGGGTGTGTCAGGCCCAAGTTTCTGTATTTTACCAGAATTAAGCAGGCGCTGCCTCAGGTGGGGGGCCTGGGGCCACCAGGCTGCACCCCCACTGCACACCAGGTGGGCCGACCAGCAGGCCCCTGCTCCTGGTGACCTCAACATACACCTGAATCTGCGGACACCTGCAGGGAAGGTAGAGGGACGAACTGGCAGGCCCACAGCTCCAGCAGCAGGCCTGCCAACCCGCTTGGTGACTGTGGCCTCACAGAACAGGACAGGTGGCAATGCTCAGCCTGCCACCGGCCAGCAAGCTGCTGCGGACCGTGCTACCTGGTGTGGCAGGACCCACGGTCCTTCTAAGTGCACCTGAGGCCGTCCCCAAGGCAGACCACACACGCTGGCTCCTTTCAAATGCTTCCATAACGTGTGCGATAGTTTAAATCACAGCCGGTGTCTTCTCTGCCCCCAGTGGGGCCGACACAGGCCCGAGAAACAGGAAGAGGAGGCTGGAAGGCCCAGGATGGTCCCGTTTCACGTGCCCACTCGGCTTGGACATGCAGCCAAGTTACTTCCAAAGGAAGACGCCACGTTTTCCCACAGTGGTTCCGGGCAGACCGGCTGTTTCTCTGTGGGTCGTGGGGGGCAGGGGCACCAGGAACCTCACCTCACGGCACATGAACTCTAACTCAGGATGAATCACAGAGCTAAGTGTGAAACCTAAAACTCTAAAACCAGAAGGAAACATGGGAGAAATTCCTTGCCACTTGGAGGAGGCAAAGCGTTTTTAGGTAGGATACACAAGGTGTGAATCATAAAAGAAAATGTGATGCTATATTTCATCCTAATTAAATACCTGTGGTCTGGAGCGCCATTCTTTTCTTAAACATTTCTATCGATTGATTTTAGAGAGAGGGCGAGAGAGAAACACGGATTTAATGCTCCACCCAGGCATTCATTGGCTGATGCTCAGATGTGCCCTGACCGGGGGTTGAACCTGCAGCCCTGGGACGATGCTCTAATCTAACCCGTGGGGAGCCGCCTGCTGGTATGGAAAAGCATTTTGAAGGGAATGAAAAGGCAACCGATGTATCTGTCTGGGGTCAGCTGAACTGCAGCTCAGTAGAAAAAGATAAAACACTCAGTTAAAAGTGGGCAGAAGATTTGAACAAACAGGACCCCAAAGCTGGACCAATAAGCACAGGAAAGATGGTCGGCACCCCCAGGCGAAAGTGAACCGGGAAGGAAAACCGACGGGACAGAACCAGGATCCCAGAAGTGTGTGCAGACAGACGCCAGCTCCAGGAGACGGAGGACCCTTCTGTCACTGCTGCTGGGTGCCCTGGTCTCCAAATTAAAAACGTCCCTGTTGGCTCCATGTCGGCCCCCCCTCGGTCCTGGAAAGGGCACATTCCCTGTGCGCTGGAGAGCCGAGGCCAATGGCATAACTGTCATGCTTCCAGGAGATAAATGGAACAATTCTTAACCAGGACACCAGAAGTGTCTAGAGGAGCCGGCAGAGGACGTGAAGTGCAGAGGCTAGGTCGACGGAGGACGTCGAGTCACACCGCGGGCCTGGAGGAGAGACGCGCGACAGACCCCGAATGACCTCTGACACGAACGCGCAAAGAACCCTGCCCACTGAAAGCAAAAGACGGGAACCCAACAGCAAAATGGGCAAGGAAACTTCCGAAAAGCAACTAAGTCACCAGGAGGGCCCCACCGGCCAGCTGACCCCGAGAGGTACGCAGCCCCGTCCCGCGCCGCGCTGCGGGCTGGGCGGAGCAGGCCCTGGCTCTGCATGGGCCTGGCAGTCTCGCGAGAGCCGCCTGCGGCTCCGCAGCACCACGCCCGGCTTTGCAGGAAGTCAGGCGCTAGATCGCCAAGAGATGGGCACAAAAATGCCCTCCGAGCACTATTTCAGAAATGAGAAGGCTGAGATGTCCATCACCGGTGGGACGGGCGCAGCGCTGGATGCTCGTCCGGCGGAATCACGCAGGGCGAGGCACCTGAACAGCCGCAACCAGGGGAAGCGCGGGCGGAGACGGCGGGGGCGGGGCCGGCGGTGAGGGTCCAATCCGGGCGCCGCCTTCACTGGCGTGTAAACTTTGGGAAAACACCGCACACTTGGGGCTTGTGCCCCTTTTCAAGGAAAAAAAACTCAATCCTACATAAAACTGAAGTGAGGAAATCATAGACGTTGGGCCAATAAGTCTGAACATTTAGAGAAGTTGGACATATTCCTCGAGAAACACCCTGCCAACCCGGCAGGGAAAACAATCGGAAGAGCTCTGGACGACCCGACAATCAAACCCTTTATCTGAAATCTTCCGCGCACCGGGCCCAGCCCTGCCCCGAGCGGCTCTGAACGCTGAAGGAAACCGCAGGGACCTCTCTCCAGCCCCGGTACCCCCGTTGCTGGTGACTCCTGGGCTCCAGCACGGGAGGGGGGCGGGGTGGGGGTGCTGCTGCACCCGGCCCTGTCCCCAGGCCGCGGATGGAGCAGGCCAGTCCTGGCGGGAGTCCAGGTTTGGCCGCTGCTCTCCGGACGATTTGCTCTGTGACCTTGAGCAAGCCCATTTCCTCTCTTGAGCCTCAGTTTCCCCATAGATGTCCGAGGGCTACTCTGCCCACCGGAAGAACCAGAGGGGGCCGTGCAAAGGAGCAGGTGGTGCGGGGAGAGGGGCAGGTGGGGGGTGGGCGGAATGGGAAGGTGTGCAGTGGCGAAGCCGTCTTGTGAGGGGCAGCTCAGGGCAGCAGAGCCAACTGACCTTGATTCCAGCCTCCAGGGAGGGAGAGGTGGGGACTAGAGCCCTTTCCTGAGGAGTCACTTCCACCCTGGCAGTGGGTCCCACTCTCCCTGGCCTTGGTTTCCCTTCCCATTCTGCCCAGATCCTCACCCCTTCCCCAAAATGAGGGCACTGTGAATCAGGAATGAGGCAACTAAGGCTGGCAGAGGGGAAGCTGCTTGCCCGGGGGGCCAGCCTGGGCCAGGGCAGTGGAGGGTCTGGCTGGCCTAGGGCGCAGGCAGCCCTCACAGAGGGGTGGCTCCAGGCCAGCCAGAAACCCAGCCTCCCCTCCCTCAGCCTCCGCAGTGAGACTCTGAGTCACAACAAAACAAGGGCCAGTAGCCGCCCTCCTGGGCAGGCAGACAGGCATGGCGCTGCGGGGGCAGCATCAGCACGGCGGGGAGGGGCTCTGGGACCCTGGGCAGGGAGAGGGCGGGCCAGCAAGCAGGGTTTCGAGCTGGGTGCTGAGGAGGTGGCCTTTCCAGGGGCAACGTAGTGGAAGGGCCCCCGAGCCAGGCAGGGACCCCAGACCCTGAGAGGCTCTATCCCCAGCCTGCTTGGAGGAGTCTCGTGGGTGACAAGGGCGGGTGAGAGAGGTGGGGCGAGCCGGGCTTTGAACCTGCGTGCGGCAGGGGAAGCTCGGCTGCTCCAGCCACCCCTCAGCTGGCCGAGCCCACCACCACGGGGAGGAAGAGCGGGCTGGGGAGACCATGGCCCTGGGAAGTTGCCTGGCTGTCGTTTCAGGCCCTGCGTACCCCTGTGCCCCTCCAGGAGAGCCCCGGCCTGGCCAGGGGCACACAAACAGGAAGGAGGAAATCCTGCCTACGAGGGCAAGGCTGCTGTGCCGGCTCCAACCTGGCTCCCAGGGGCAGGGGGCAAGGAGGCTCCCAGGACCCTCAGAGCATCGTGCTGCCAGTCCCCTGTCCTGAGGGGCCACCCCGCAGTCCCCAGAGCAGTGGAGGCATCCCGTCAGTGCACCTGGCCCAGCCCTGTCCCCGGGCCTGTGGCCCCACAGACATGCTCTGTAGACAGCCTGGCCCCAGCGTGCACCTCAAACAATGACGCATAATAATAAGCTTGCCAAAGCCCCACATTTCAGAGGAGGACGGAGAGGGGACCCACCGAACCAGGTTCCAAAAGCCGTTCCCCTCTTCCCCACGGCTCGGGGCCGGCCCCAGCACCTATCCTCCACAGCCTCACACGGCAGCTGGCCGGGCCGCAAACTATGGGGCAGGAGGGACTGGGGCGAATGGGGGGCAGGCACTACTTCAGCCCGAAAGTTGCACTCCCAGGAACGGGAGTCTTCTCGGGGGGAGGGGGCAAAGCTGAGGCATTCAGGGACCCGGTGAAGGGGACAGGATGACTTGCCCATAGGACTCCAGACCCAGCTGGGGACCCTTACCAGCATCAGCACCAGCCACGTGGGAGTTCTGTTTTGGGGGGGCAATTTTGCTTAAACAAAAACCAACTTTGCATCTGAACAGCCACCTGCAGGGGGTCCAGGTGTGGCCAGCGCAGGTGAGGTTGGATGCATTTGCATGTCACCAGGGCAGTGATGGGACTGGGGACCGAGAGACTGCCCTAGAGAAAAGCTGCCTGGGGGGCCCAGATGGTGGCCTGAGAAATCTGCAGGGTGTTCAGGGACAAGCGTGGCTGGGCCTGGCACCCAGTGCCCAGTGGGCCAAGCTGTGGGGAGAGTGGAGCCCTGGGCAGGCTCGCCCTTAGGGACACAGCTCTCAGGCTGGCAGCCCAGGCAGGATTCAGGCCTCACCTCCTGGATGACTCGTCAGGAGACCTTCCAACTTCCAGAAGTGGCAGTGGCCGGCAGCCAGCCCGGGGCCCGCCCACCCCTCCTGAGGTTGCCGATGCTTCTCAAGATAGCTGTCGGGAGGCTTCCAGGCTCCAGCTGAGCCCCCAGGATGGCCCGGAACCAGCCTGGGTCCCCCCCATGGTCCTCCCAGGCCATCCTCTCCACAGTGCCCCTGCTGCTGCCCGGCGTGGCTCAGGGCCTCCCTGAGCCTGGGCCAGCTGCCTCGGCAGTCCTCGCCGCTGCAGCAGCCCCAGGCCCGGGCCCCCCAACTCTGCACTTCTCACTCCCCGTTGCCTCTGCCAACTCACAGACCCACCTGCCCCCCCCCCCATTGCTCTGGCCACGGCCTGCTCCCCGGAACACAGTGCTCACCCAGCACTCAGACCTCAGCACACAGCTGCAGGTGCTAGTGCCGGAAGCAGGTGCGCAGAGAACGGAGAGGAGCGGGCAGGGCTCCCGGGAGGAGGCAAGGCTGCCTGGCCTGAAGGCGCCTTGTCCCAAGTCCCAAGTCCCAAGTGCTGAGGGGGGCGGCAGGCGGGCCCAGTGCCCCTCCTGCAGCACCTGGAGAAAATGAAGCACAGGACACACCAGCCTACCAACTCCAAGGGGCCCAGTGGCCAAAAGGAGCGGCCCCACACTGCTGTCCAACCAGATGGAACCAGTGTGACCCCCGATGGGTTGGCTGGCCACCGCAGGCCCCACAACCCACCTGGCCCCGCAGGGGAGCAGGTCTGGGCTTGCTCGAATGGGCCCCACACCCCCAGGGTCCCCGGCATACCAGACAAGGACCATCGTCTGAGGAGCCCCCTCCAGATCACATGGTCCTTGGGGATACTCGTCCCGGGCTGCCGACCTGACTCGTCTACCCCTCCAACCTCAGTGGGGGCTGGGGCTGGGCAGAGGGGCAGGGGGGTGCCCAGCCCAGCCCAGCTATGCCTCCGGGCCCCCAAGGCCCCACCCAGCCCCCACAGGCCTGCAGGGCCCAGGGCTGAGCCCGGGAAGGGGGCTGGGGCCGGGGCAGAAGTGGGCCCCGAAGACAACTGCAGCCGCTTACCGAGGCCGAGTCCTCCCAACTGGCCCAGCAGTGAAGGTCCCAGGCTCCAGGCTCACCCGACGCCTCCCTTCGCTGCCCCACCCTCAGGCCTCCTCCCAGGCTGGCCCTGGCCCACTGCAGGGAGTGGGCTGCCCCCTCCCAGTCGAATGGATCCAAGCCTCTCCTCCACGGTTTCTGGAAGCCTGGGCAAGCCCCTCCCCTAACGTCAGCCCTCCCCCCCAGCCTGCGCAGCTGACTGGGGGAAGGAAACAGGGCCCAGCACGGGGCACGTCTGAGTCACCGCCACCCACTGGGCCCCGCCCAGTCCGGTGTTGCCCAGTGTGGTCCAGTCCAGTCCGGTCCAGTCCTGCCGTGTGTACAGACTCAGAGGTCAGACAGGACCCTCCAGCCAGGCTGCACACAAGCCCCCTGCCTCAGTTTCCCTGTGGGGGACCTCACACAGGCACAGAACCCCGCTTGGCAAGAGGGCCGCTCAGGCTCTGCTGACACCCCTGCCCGGGGCCACCACCTGCCCGACCCCTGCAGCTCTCTGGGGACAAACGCGGCAGCCCCTCCCACTCACAGTGCCGCATCGGTGGGCCCAAGACCCTGCATGTTGAACCTGCGTGTAAGTGGTGGTTGAGGAGCCCACCCCTGAGTCTGAAGACCCCAGGCCTGGGCTCCCCAGGGCTCGGCCTGCCTGGCCTGCCACCTCCTGTCACCTCTCCATGCCATCCTCCGGGACTCAGCCCCCGCCCCAGGCACGCAGGCCCCTCCCAGGTCTGGGAGTGCTGACACGGCCCAGCAGGCCTGGGCAAGACGGATGCGTTCTGTGCGCACCTGCAGGATCCCAGGGCCACCCCGCCCTGCGCCCCCGCAGCCCTGTGGGTGGGGCCCACAGGCAGGTTGCGGGGCAAGCCGGCACGCTGAGGGGCCCAGCCGGGGCTGGATGGCAGCAAGGGGAGGGCCTGGGCCTTGACCCACCAGGCCGGGACCAGAGATGGTGGCTGCAGGCAGGGGGCTGCTGGGCAGCTGGGGTCAGCAGGCACCAAAGGGAGATGCTGGAACTGGGCCCTCAGCTGGACGCAAGAAGCCAGGAGCAAAGGGGATGGGTAAGCTGCAGGGAAGGGACCCCGGCCACTCGGGGCTCCGGGCTAAAGCTCCAGCTCCCGGCAGGGGCATCAGTGGGCAGACAGGACCAGAAGTACTGGAAGAAGGGCCGGCCCAGACCCCTCCTGGCCGTCCCCACCCCTAAAAACATAACGGTCACCACCAACTTCATTCACAGTGAGGGAGGAAAGCCCGCCAAGCCTGCCGGCCCATGACCCCCCCACTCCCACGGCCCAGACAGCCCCCCACCCCGCCCGCCCTGCCGGACCAGTCCAGCCCCAGGGCTGACTCAGCAGGGAGGCGGTTGCCGGAGAGGTGTCACCAGGCCTCCTCCTGGGCCCAGGTGCCCTTGCCGGTCTACGCTGCCCCCGTCTCCTGGACCCCAGCGCCTCGGAGACCCCGGCTCTGCTCCCCTGGGACAGTCTTGGCCAGGCCCCCACCGCAGGAGGCCAGATGGAAGCACACCTCTGCCCAGAGCCCAGTGCTCCCTTCGCCCCACGACGCCCACTCCTGTCTCGGGCACGTGCACTTGCCCTCCCTGCTCCAGCCCTGGACCCTCCAGGGCCCAGGTGGCCGGCACCAGCAGCCCTGGCCCGGTGCTGTGTGCTCTCAGCTCTCTTGGGCTGACGGAGGGGTGGGGACTCAGACCTCCCCAGACACACTGGGCAGGAAGGGAGGCTCAGGCTGGAAATGTGCCCCACCGCCAGGTCAGGACCACTGGGACCTGTAGGGGCACTGGCCGGAAAGGTCGGGGCGCCCCTCACACCCAGACCCTGAGCTGGTTCCAGTCCTACAGGCTCGCACCTGCCTCTGAGCAAGGCCTGCCCACCTGCTCTACTCCCAGGGACTCCACTTGCCTGACCCCGGCTTCACGTGGCCAGGCCTGGGAGGCAGGCAGGTCCTGAGATCCCACTGTCCCGCCCCAGCCCACTGAGTCCACTGCCTGGGCAGCTGCAGCCCAGCGCCACCCAGCCCTCGGGCTCCGGAGCAGAGTCACGGGAGCTCGGCTGTGGGCAGGGGAGGGCAGGGCTGGGGCAGCTGATAGTGAATCAGCTGGCAAGAGGGCCAGGCCTGAGCGAGGCATTCTCAGGGGATGTGTCACACGGAGCCCTCGGGTGCTGGCGAGACCTGGGAGCAAGGCCTGCTGGGAAGGGGGCCGCCCCTGAGGGTCCCACAGTCTGTTGCCTGCCTGGGGACACCGTCTTTCTCCCACCCTTGAAGGCAGGGCTGAGGAGCCGTGTGGGGGTGAGGCAGAGCACCCAGAGCCCACAGTCTGGACCCAAACACACCATTAGACAGCAGACACTGGGCCTGAGCCAGCCCGTCCACCCATGGTGCCCAGGGTAGGCGAGGCCCAGGTGAGGGCCCCACCAGGGTCCTGTCCCCAGCCCACTCCTCTCTGAGCTCGGCTGTGGACACCAACCTGTGGCACCATGTCCAGGCAGGAGCACGGCTGGCAGACACTTTCTTCCCTGGACTTAGCAGCTCCGCCACAGGCCCATCATCACCCCTGGGTGATGGGCCTGCCCAAGGCCACTCCTCACAGACACTCGGGGTCAGCAGGGTCTCCTCCGCTTCCAGCTCAAGGGCCGTGGAGAAGCGGGCACCGGGGAAGTGCCACCTCCCACCTCACCCCACTTCACCTTCCAGCTCCTGGGCCCAGGTCCATTTTTCCATTTTCAAAATGCTTCTGACTATTAAATATGCATCCCGGTGAAGCAGGCCTTTGGCTCGCGGCCTCTGTGGCTTCCAAAAAAAAAAAAAAAAAAACCGAAGGGAAGGCTGGAGGGGCAGGCAGGGCAGGCAGAGATGCCCTGAAGGCTCCGACCTGACCCTTGGCCAAAATACCCAGCAGCCTTGGAGTGGGGAGGAGGGTCTGGGGAGGCAGCCATTCTCACCACCTCCACACCCAGCCCCTCCGGGCTCATCCCAGCTCCCTGCCCTCAGTCCTCAGCTCTCGGTCTTCTCCACCAGCCTCAGCCTTTCCCACAGGACCCGCCCTGACACCCTTTGGAGCTTCCTCATGCCCCCAAAACAGCCCTCCCTTCTGACAGTCTGTACCCTCCCCTCTCAATCCCCACCCCACCCCCAACCCACCTGGTAGGCCGCTTGCTGCCCCCCAGCTGACACCCTCCCCGGGCCTCTTGTAAGTGCTGCCATCCCCATCAGACAACCCTTCCTCCAGGGAGTCCTCCCTGATTCCTCCACACACCCGAGATTGCGCTCACCGCCAAAGCTGATTGAAGCTGACCGACAATAGTGAATCCCTGCTCCCTGGGGCATGACCTCTCAAGTCCCAGGCCCCTTGGAATTCAGACAGATGGACGGGAGGGTATGGCACCCCCCGCATTAGCTCTGGGCTAATGGGTCAGCCTCCTCCTGGGCAGAGGGCCAAGCTGAGGAGATCTGGGTTTTTCACCCCTGAAGTGAAGGCAGGGCCCCCAGAGGGCCAGTGCCTCACCCCACCTGCCTAGGGGCCTCCTCTCTGGCACTTCCCCACCCCTGGGCTGAGCTGGAACACGGAGTTGGGGGGAGACGGGCGGGTCAGAGCCTGGGGAAGGGCTGGAGCGGGCCCAGCCGCCAGGAGCCTTCCTGGAAGAGGTACCTCCTCCCTGGGCCCAGGAGCAAAGAGCTTGGGCCGAAGGAGATGAGGCCGCCGGGGCCTTCCTGCCGCAGGCCCGGCCACCGCGGGCGCAGACCGGCGCTGCGCATGGGGTGACCCGCCTGTCCACTCCTGGACCCCACCCCAGCATGGGGGGCAGGAGCCAGGCTGTCCAGCCTCAGTTTCCCCACCAGGGAAAGACCTGGGGGTGCTGTCAGGAACGCAAGTGTGCTCACCAGCAGTGGCTTCGAGAACCACCTCACTGAGGTGTGGGAAGGAATGGCACCTGGGCCAGGGTGACCTCTGCTGCCTCCCCGCACCCCGTGCCCGCCCTGGCCAGGGACACTTCAGGACTCTGCCTCCCTGCCCCACCTCTGCTGTGGGCAGCTGTGGGCACTCCTGTTCACAGACATGACCTCCTGCCCACGTCTGCTTGCAGCCCAGCCCCGGAGCAGGGCTGTGCTGAGGCAGCCCACCTGGATATAGAGGGTGGGGCGTCACAGTACCCTCGGGAGGGGCTATGGCACTCCCATAGCCGCCCAGACCCCCTCTGGCACTGCTGCGTTGCACCTGGAGCCTCCCTGGCCCTGGTGGGCATTTCTCAGTGTGGCCAGTGGTCTCAGGCCAAGCCAGGGGCTCTCAAGTGTAAGACAGGGGCCGGGCCCGAGGTCAGGGAGTTCCCTAGCTGTACAGGCCCGGGTTGTGCCTCTTGAAGGGACCAGTGGTCCCTGGGATAGGAAGGGATGTGACAGCTGGGGCCCATCACCGGGTGAAGTGGCTGGTGCCCCGCATGGGGGTGGTGCGCCCAGTTGGAGCTCTTTTCCTACACTGGAGTGTGTGAGGGTCACCTGGGGACACAGTGTGGGGTGGGAGAGGGGTGTGGAGCTGGCCTGGGCAGTGAGGCTGGGTGGATCCCTACGTGGGCATTTCTCTGCACGGCCATCAGGGGGCAGCCTCTGCACGCAGGCCGGACAAGACAGCACTGCCTCCCCAGGGCCTTGGGCAAGGATGCAGACGGGCTCTCCCGGGGTCTGGGAGGATGTGTATGGCTGGCTCAGGAGGGCGGGCTTGGACTGGGTGGAAAGACAAGGACATGCAGCCCTTCCGGGCCTGCCAGGAAGAAATTTTGGCTGGAGAGGCCAGGACTGAATCTCCAGGACCCTTACTGGGAATGTATGTTCCACCTCCTGTGAAGGGGTCAGGAATCTATATGCTGGACAAGACCCCTGCTCTGAGGCAGCAGGTGTCCTACCACTACCCCACGGGAGTCACTGACCTAGGCACCTAAGGGCAGATAGTCTTGTAGGCTGGACACAAGGAGGCCAGAGAACCACCAAAGCCGAGCAGAGAACAAGGGTCTCACATGTGGGCAGGGACCCAGCACAGACCTCTGAGACAGAGAGGGCGAGGCCAGATGGTGGGTGAAATGGACCTTAGGGCCTACAGCCTGGGGGAGTCTCAGGCCCCTCCCCTCTCCCTGCCATGTGGTGGATCCCTCAACGTGGGCCAGGGCCAGCCACTGTCAGAGGAGGGAGCTGGGGGCTACCGCCCCACAGTGGCCATCATTCCCCTGGCGGCTGTCCAGGGAAACCAGGGCGCCTTGGCTCCCAACAGGGTGAGGGAGGCCTGAACAGGAGGCCAGCTGGGCCTCAGTGCTCCCCAGGCAAACGGGGAACAGGAGGGGTGTGTCCTGGCTAAGGGGCCCTGCCCTGTGCATCAGCAACATCATTGTCATCATCGATCTGTTGTCCCCAAGGAGTGGGGTCCAGCCTGTGCCAGTGCGGCTTGGCCCCAGCTCCCTAGCCGGCAGCTGGCCAGGTGTCCTGGGTGTGGTCAGGCTGCTGCATTACTGACCTGTGTCACAGACCCCGTAGCTGGAAGAACTGCACCTGCCCCACCCTGCTCTCCTAGATGCTGAGATACCCTGGAACCAGATGATAGAGCACCTGGTTCTCACTCTATGGCCAAAGGCACAGAGGGAGGCATACTGCCCCATGGGCAACACCCACCTTCCCTCGCCCAACGAGCGCTACAGCCTGAGCTCTGACCCCTCCCAGATCCCTCACCAAGCCCCAGACCTCAGGTCCATTCCCACCACAGCCACCACCTACTCGGTGACCCAGACGCACAGTAGCCAAATAGTGGACCCAGACCAGCCCAGCCTGGCCATCCTAGACCAAGACCAGCAGCTCCAACTCCACTCATCCCCAGAAGATGTCAGATGCCTGGGGCCCCACCACCCTCACACCCCGCTCACACGTGCGGCCCTCCCCAGGCGGCCCCCTCCACGGACAAGACAACTTTCCAGAGGGTTGCAGCAGGGGAACAGTGACAGAGGGAGAGACAGACATGGACAGTGAGTGACAGAGAAAGAGGCAGGGAGCGACAGAGTGAGTGGCAGATATGAATCAGCGACCTGGAGAGACAAAATGAGGGGTGGGAGGCCTAGGGACAGGTAAAAGGCCATTCGCGCAGGAGGAGGGAGGCAGAGACCCGAGCAGCCCCCGAGGCACACAGACGCGCGCGACACTGCGGGCCGGTCCGCGCGAGGTGCCCCCACCCTGGCCAGCATCGCAGCCTGGCTCGCGCCCCTGCATGAAGCCCACCCGCCCCAGGGGAGCGGGCTGCAGGCGGGGAGGACGCGCACCACTGCCGGGGGCTCCAGGCCAGGTGGGCAGCACCATGTGGAAGCAGTCGCACATTGTGGCGGCTGAGCGGTGCGGACCGGCGGGGGCCCGTCTCGTCCAGTCGCTGGTCCAGGTCCGGCGTGCGGGCGGCCGGGAGGCAGGCTGGCGCCACGCCGGTCCTCTGCTAGCCTGCGCTGACGCTGAGGTCCAGCCTCGGACTGCGGACAGAGCCCGCAGCAAGCTACTCAGCCACCCCCCGGGCCCCGCCCAGGCCCGCCCACCCCGCGTCCGGCCACTGCGGAGCGAGCGCGGGTGGTGCCGCCGGCCTCATTCAGCCTATTGGCTGCCTCGTCTCAGGCCCCGCCCCCTATCAGCAGACCTTGCCCAAGACCCGCCTCCACCAGGGAGGGTCTTGCGCTGCCTGGCCCGGGCGGTGCTCTCAGGCCACGCCCCCTAGGTTTGACCACCCGGCTGCGCAAGTCCCAGCTGCAGTCAGACCCCGCCCCACCCCTTCTGGCAGGCCAGCCACGCCCCTAATTGGCCCCGCCCAGAGCCCCCGACCCGGCTGCCCAGGGTCTAGAGAGTAGACTTTGGACCCCTGTAAGGGAGGGGTCTCCAGACTCGGCGCTGAAGTTTTAGGATGCGACACGCACCCGAAGTCTCACCTCCTAGTCCGGAGAGGGACTTTGTTGTCACAACCTGGGTGAGGGCGGCCTTGGGGGCAGTGGGGAAGGAGGCTGTGACTTGTGATCTGATCTTTGACCCCTGCCCTGGGGGCTCCGGTCTGGAAGTGCTCAATCCTGGGTTGCAAGGTTCAGCCCTGGAGCGGGGGCAGGTCCTGGAAGGCTGGGGCAGACTTTCCAGGGTGGGCAGTGCAGGCTACTGCCTCAGGAGAGCGGAACAGTGCTCTGGACAGAGGCAACGGAGGAGCGTGTGTGCAGAGAACGGGGACGAAGGACCGGAGGCCAGGTGCCCCGCTGAAAACCCCAGTGGGGCTGGGGGCAGTGGGGGCCGAGTGAGGACCACCCCGGTGCCTGGGGCAACTGCTAAAGGCAGGAGACCTTCAAGGGTGTGGGGGCTGGACCAGGGTGGCGCTGGAGGAGGGGTGTTTCAGAAGCTGGCAGAGGGGACTTGGTGAGAGCTGGGGCAGGACAGTCTGGGGGAGTGGGTGGGCAGTAGGCAGGCCCGGGAGAGTTCTGTTTCCAGGGAAGCAGGGAGTAAGCAGAGGCTCTGCCTGGTGTAAGGGCACCTTGTAGGTGCCAGTCCTGCTGGGGCGGGGGTGGAGAGCCTGGGCCAGAATAGACCCAGGGGATCACAGCCACCTACCAGGGGGGCCACTCCTTGGGGCTGGCAGGGAATGGTGCGGGGACGGACAGATGGGCACGCACACAAACTTCTCGAGCTTGACACACACAGAGACACACACACACACACTTGCCCCGACACACACACACAGATCTACTGGGACATGTCCCCTTGCACCCTGCGACAGGCACACACCTGCTGGGACACAAGTAGGTGTGCACACAGGTGCACACCATCCTGGGTGCCTCAGGGCGCACTGGACCAGCAGGGCCCTGGCTGGCCTGCGGCTGGATGACTCATGCTCCGTGGTTCCCGGTAGCCGGCTGCAGCCAGGCAGCCTTCCAGCAGCTGGTCCAACAGACGCACACGTCACTGCCACTGCCAGGAACAGGCCCTGGCCGCCTCTGCTGTCTCAGGCCTGTGGCATGATGAAGCACAGTCCTGTCCTTCAGGTGGGGACACGGGCATGGGTCTCACCCTTCCTGCCCTGGCGTCTTCTCCAGAGTAGGCAGCAAGTCCTGGGGCCCTGCTCTCAGCTCTCTTCCAGGAGGTCTGCCTCCTGGGGGACCTGCCGTGCTCTGCCCATCTAGGGGTCAAGTTCAGCCTCTGGTCAGGTTCATCATTGGTCCAGCCTCTTGTCAGGTTCATCACTGGTGTCAGCCTGCCCCTCTGCCACGGGTGTGGGATGCCACACGGGCGGCCTCAGGAGACCTTAGGGTTCAGCCCTGTGTCCCCTGCCCCATTCAGCCTGTGACCTTGGAGAAGTCGTAGGGACCCTGGGCCCCCACCCAAATGAGGTGGCCTCACTCCCAGTGACAAAGTGACATCTCCTGACTGTTGAGCATGATGCACAGGGGCCTGTGATGGCTGTACCCCACTCTGTGGGGAGCGGGTGCAGCCCTGGCCACGGACGATAAGGGCCGCCCTGCCTAAGCACGGGCAGGAAGGAGGGCCTCACATGGCCACTGGGAGGGTGCTGAGCCACACGCTGCTGGCCCCTGTGTCACCAGTGGTCCCTGGGACCCCTGGCCACCAAGGACCCGTGGGAGGCTAGGGCAGGGACCCTCCCTGGGACCACTTCTGTGCTTGGCCTGGGCGACGGCTCGGCAGACTCGTGCCACCCTGCTGGAGCCTTGCTCATGCTGCGACTGAGGAGTTGACTCAGCACTGGCTCGAGCTCCAGATTCAGCATGGGGGTGGGCAGGGACCCCCCCCCGGAGCTGTCCCTTCCCCTCTCGTGCTGGCTCTGAGGCAGGGACTTGCATAGCTGCTGTGCTCACCCCAATACCCCACATATCCCCTGGTGCCCCATGGGCCCATTTTATCTCTGGAGGGCTCTGAGCCCGTGGGCACTGTGCCCCACTGCATGTGGAGGCAGACCACCCAGAAGTCAGCTCTTGCCCCCAGGCCAGCCAGACAGGGATCTGCTTCCTCCTGCTGGACCCCTCCTCCTCTCCCGTTCCCACCCACAGGGGCCTGGAAGACCCAGCCTGGCCCCAGGATCACAGGCCCTGCAGGAGACAGCGGCCGGGGCAGGAACCAGGAAGCCCATCTGTGCCCCCTGCCTGCCCTGACCCCCAGCCTAGGCCTGGCCCTGTGCCTGCCAAAGAGCCCTGTGCTGCCAGGAGCTTCTGTCACCATGCCCAGATCCAGCCCCATACTAATGTCCCCCTCTGGGGACAGATGCCCTACTTCAGAAGACTACAGCATCTGGGCGTGGCTCAGAAATTGCTGTGTCCCCCTTCCCCCCCGGGCACTGAGACAGGGCCCAATCCACAGCCAGCCCCACATACACGAGGCCCCACACCACCCCTGGGCACCACTCGGGGGGCTGCAGTGGTTCAGCAGTGCTCTCTCCACCTGACACAGAGGACAATCACCTCCCCAGGACCACATGCCAGGGACTCTGGGGACCACTGGCCCAAGCTCCAGGCTTGCTTACAGCCTCCCCATGCCGGGATGCAGGAGCCAGGGTAAGAAGTCAGGGCTGCCAGCTGTGTTTCTGCAGCCCTGACTCTTGGGCAGGGGCCCTACCCTGCCCCCACCGCCTGGATGGGGCTCACCACCTCTCCAGGCAACACCGATGCCCAGAGCATCAATGATTGATGTTTCTTTGCGGCTGCCACAGCAGCATAAGCAAAAATAGCTCCTGCCACTGTCCCTGCCCTAGTCCGGCCCAGCCAGAGAGGCACAGTGGGGTGGGTGGGGCACCTGGACCCCCTCGTCTGCCACGTGCCTTCCACCCAGCCCTTCACATGTAAGGGTGGGGGAGAGCTCCGGGGCTGTTGTCCCCGGCCTCTGCCTCACTCTCCCCTAAGCTGAATGCCCACTCCTTACATGGGGAAATGCGTCCTCCTCCACCTACCCCAGGGACCAGGGTCTGAGGGCCCCACAGGAGGAGGACACCCAGTACTTCCTGGGGCAGGGACCCCTCCCCACCACGTACCAGGGATGCTGGGAGGCTCCAGGCTGCTGTGGGGCCCCGTCCTCCTGAGGCTGGGACATGGAAGGCTTGACTCCACAGCTGAGCCCACCCCACTCAGCAGGGCTGGGGCTCAGGTGGGGTGAGGCATCCCTCCCGACAAGGGCCCGGGAGGTTTCCATGGCCTTTCTCCTGACCACACTGTACCCACCCCCTCCTGGGGTGGGGTGGCCCTTTGGCAGTTGTGGCTTGGGTCCCTGTACCCCAACTTTAATGGGGACCTGCCTCTCTGCCCAATCTCCCCCAACTGATGAGGGCTTTTAACCCCGAGCCCCTGCCTGAGCTGCCCGTCTGCATGGAGGCCCGGCCTTCAGCTGGCACCCCACATTGTGCCCAGTCTGCCTATCTGGATGCTGACCTGAGGAACCAGGGCCACCTATCAACTACCTGGGCTGCAGTCAGCACCGGGCACCCAATGTCAGGGTCACCTCTGCTGCCTCTACTCAGAGCACCTCCCCAGCGGGGTCACCGGTGTGTGAGTGTCCTGTGGCCACTATGACAAATAACCACCCATGCAGTGGCTCAACCCCACACACATTCATGCTCTTACAGTTCCGGGTGGGGGTGGGGGCTCTGCTCCTTCTGGGGGTTCCGGGGGGGTCTGTGTCCTCGCCTTTATCAGCTCTTCGAGGCCCTGGGCCTTCCTCGGCACCCGGCCCACATCACTCCACCCTCTTCCCACCCTTTCTCAGACAATGACCCTCTGCCTCCCTGTGTTTTTAAATTAAATTTATTGGGGTGACATTGGTCAATAAAATTATATAGGTTTCAGGTGTGCAGTTCTTTAACACATTCTCTGTACGCTGTACTGTGTGCTCACCGCCCCAAGTCAAGCCTCCTTCCACCACCACTTTCTCACCCTTCACCCTTGTCTACCTCCCCCCACTTCTCTCATGTAGGACTCTCTAGATTCCACTGGGCTCCAAAGCATAACCAGGGACCATCTCCCCATTTCAGGAGCCATAACTTAATCCCGTCTGGGAAGGTTTCTTTACATGCAAGATCCCATGTTCACAGGTTCTGGGAGTCAGGAGGGGGACTTGCCTGGGATGCCAGGGAATGCTGTGTGCCTGGTCATGTCACCCTGCACCCCGAGGGTCACAGTGCTCACTCCCCACGAGGCCCGGACAGGGCGTGCGGGACGTCACAAGAGCTGGCTCCAGCCCCAGAAGCACTTCCTACCCAAGCCTTTGGGCCTGGGCCTCAACTTCCCTGCCTGCACCTGAGGACAACACTTCTACCCTTTCCAGCTCCCTGGACAGTGAGGACGGCAAGGACTGTGGACCACGGGTCCCAGCAGTGAGTAGGCAGCAGCGTCACCTGGGGCCGATCACCCTGTCCCCGGGTGACAACGAGCAGGAGAGCCGCGTCTGGCCACCCTCCGTCTGGCCACCCTCCGGCAGGGTCAGGACACTGTCTGCCCGGTGCTGGGCGATCTGATCGCATCGCGCGAAGCAGGGGAGGCTCCGGTCCGGGGTTCAGAGAACGGTCTGGCTATTTTTTAAATTAATATTTTCAGTACTTGGCTGAGAAGGGCCAGGAAGAGAGTGGGTGATTCATGCAGACAGAACTGGGACCAGGAAGAGCCGAGGGAGGTCTGGTGGGCGGTGGGGAGAGCAATGTGGGTGCGCAGGTAGACTCAGCGCCGGGGGCCAGGGCCGGATGGCCGCGTCTGGGAGGCTGGAGCCCCCTTCCCAAGGTTGATTTCGGAGGACTGCGTGAGGGGTGATGGGTGAGAAGCCTGGGAGGAGGCAGGCCGGAGGGCGAGGTTGGCCTCCTGGTGCCCCGTGCCCGGGGGTGGTGGCAGCAGGAGGTGCTGGTGACCTGGTAGAATTCGGGAGCTACAACCGCCCGAGGCAGGGCGGCGCCTCTCTTCCATCCTCAGGCAGCGAACACTCACCGCCTTCCCGTTGGGAAGGACTAGGTCGGAGTGTGGGCAAGACAGACAGCCGCCGCGTCCCCGGAGCCTGTGAAGAAGACATCACATAGCTACACCGACAGCCCCGTGGGCCGCGTGAGCCGCGTGGAATATAAGGGCACAGCTCGCACACCGGAGCAGAAGCCTAGATCTCCGCAGAATCTGCGCTGCACTCCGCAGGCGCAGTGAGTGGGGCCTGGCGCTGCCACACCTTGCGCGACGCCAGAGCTTGACGTCACTTGGCGACGCGGGAAGTGCCGCTCGTGCGCGTCGTTGCTGGGCAACCGGCCGGAACCAGATGTTGGCAGAAAGAGCTGTCGGCGGGGCACGCGTGCAGAGGGGAGATGCGGCTAAGGTGGGTGCTGGTCGGAGCCCGCCCCTCCGGAGCCGCGTACCGGGCCCACCGGGGCCTCAAGTGGCCGACCCCCACCTCCGGCTGCCTTCTGGCCGGCCCAGGCAGAAAACCATCTGAGCCCCGACCCCACTCTCGGGGACTCTGTGCGCCGCCCTCTCTGGGCACTGCGCTGGGCTGAGCCTGGCTGACCCCTGCCAACCCGGCCCGGGCCGTCCCCTTAGCACCTAGTTGTCCCTGGGACTCGCCCCTGTGTTGGGCAGTCTCTGGAGGGAGCCGGGCAGTGGCTCCGGTCCCTTTCCCCGGGTGCCAGGCTGTGTACGTTGGTTATGTCCGTTCCACTGCGACACTGGATCCACGCCAGGCCATCCGCACTCCCGAGGAAGCCACAAGCAGCTCCGGGATAGTGGGTGAGCAGGCGGCCCCCGAGGCCCGGTCTAGTCCTGGGCCGTGGAGCTTAAAGTCTCCTGAGCATCCTCCCATGCAGCACCAATATGCAAGGCCAGTGGGAGGTGGGGCTAGAGTCTGGCCAGATGGCCCCTCTAAACGGGTCTCCGGGTGACCTCACGGGGGAAACAGGCGAGGTCTCCCTCCACCAGGCCTCCGAAGACAGCGGTGCAAGCGATGCCCCTGGGTGGCAGAGTGGTGCGCCTGTGCAGTGGGTGAGGACCCACTGCCACCTTCCCCCGTCGGATGGGGAGGCCTGGATCTCTGGGTTCAGTAGGGTTTTCCCACCTTCACCACCTGTGGTCTGGACCCACCGGAACACCGTGGTGCCTGGGGGCAGTTTGAAGGCTTTGGAGAATCTTCAGCCAAGTCTGAGCAGTTCTCTCCATCCTTGAACTCCCGGAGAGGCCCCCAGCACCTGAGCAGCTGAGAGGGGCGTGGTTCCCACCAGCCTCAGCAGGGTGGACCCTGGGTGTCTGGACTGCCAGCATCTCCCCTTACGAGGTATTTCTAAAGTACGCAGGAAGCATTTTGTGTGCACAGGAAGGCCGCAGGCCTCAGGCTGTGGTGGGCTGGCCAGGGATGGGGTCTGCTTCTCTCTGGCCTCTGTCCCGCCATCCTCTGTGGCCCGGGAAGAAGCCCTCCTCCTGGCTCTGGCCACACGTACCAGGCTGTGCTCTCCTGGCCCAAGTTCAGGGCAGCTGGAGCCCCACTTCAGTCTGTGTGTGGGGACAGCCCTGACGAGACCACCCATGTTTGCCTGTCCCGGAACTGCCTCAGCCCCTTCCCTGTCATCTCTTTCCACGTGGGCCACCCCAAGCACCACAAGAACAAAGCGGAAAAGGAGGGGGGAGCAGAGAGAAAGTTTGGCTGGTTGTAGGGGTGGACGGTAGGGGTTCAAAACCAGTCAGTGTTTCCGAGGGCCTCTGCTGACATCCATGCTCCACACGGTCAACTCTGTGCTCGCGCTGCAGATTTTGAAAACAGGACTTGCCTTCCAGCTCAACTGATGTATCCAACAATTTGAGCATCATGAGAACTCTGCAAGAACGACCAAGAAAGGGCAGAGGGGACATCCCCGCTGCATGGAGGCACGTGGGAACGTGCTGGCCGCTCAGTTTCCCTCCCCCACTGCTGCCAACACTGACTCCCGTCCCTGGTCTTTGGCAGAGAACCGCCCTGTTCATTGTGTGGATGGATTTCACAGCCAGTTCACACCTGGGAGATGTGGTAACGCCACTCATCAGTGACTTTTAGGGATGAGTGTGCCATGTGGCGGTAGTGGTGTCTGTCACTACAGTCATTTACAGATTTTATTTGTACCAAAATTAAATGTTTGGAATACGATAGCGTTCCATGTGTATTTCTCCCGAGTTAGGTATGTTTGTCTTTTCTTTTTCCGCCCATTCTCAGCTGTGGGAATATGTTCAGGTTTGCTTTTCAGGAAGCACCAGTCCAGCAGGTGACTGAAGACAGCTCTGCCATAGACCAGTTCCTAGAGATGACTGACGGAGACAAGCGGGCCTGGGGTCTGTGTGTGCACGGTGGTGAGGAGCTGGGGTAGGACGGGTGTTTCACAGAGACTCCCTGTTCACACTCCGCGTTGACAAAATGGACACAGGAGGCCTTTTGTTTTTACCTTTAGAGAGAGCGTTGTCTCTCCTGAGCCCCCCGCAGATAACCAGGTGGCACGGGGCGATGTTTTGGCCAAGGCCCCCTCCTCTGGAGACACGTCCAGTCCCCCCAGTGCCCCTTCAAGTTCCCCGGGTCTCGGTGGAAGTGCTGGGAGTGCGGGGGAGGTGGGTGGGCCTGGGCAGGGACCCTGGAACAGAAAACACCCCCATGCCCTGTAGGGACATTCTCAGCCCACAGGGCCGGCCAGCCTGTGTCTCCCCGGGCAGGCACCTGGTTGGCCCAGACCCGGCCGCGCGGAGGGCTGCTTTCTGAGACAGCCTTGCACTGAGCGCTGGGAGCAGACTGCATGACAGGTAGGAGGGCAGGTCTGGGTGAGCAGCTTCCCCGTCCCTCCACGCTCTGCTGAGCAGGTTGAGGCTTGGTCAGGGAGCTCCACAGACAGTCCATTCTGGGCTGGCCAGCTGCTGCTGGGGCCCAAGCCAGCACCCAGCCTAGGGTACCACTGGCAAAGGCCTGTGGACCCAAGCCTGGGGCCCAGAGGATGGGAGAAGCATTGCCCTGTGAGCCTTCTGGGTGAGCTGCTTCCCCTGGTGTGGCCCAGGCCAGTAGGTGTGCAGAGGGGCCTTTGGCAGCAGTGTGACTACGCGGGGCTGGACAGTGTGGGGAGGCGCCAAGGTCCACGTTACTTCCAGGTGCTAAAGCTGGGTGACTGGGACGTGATCCAGGCACTTGGCGCTCTGTCTCCTCCTGCAGTCGAGTGCCTCCCTGTCCCTCTCAGAGTGGCCGGGTGACAGTGGGTGGCACGTAGACATCCCTCCTCTGTTCCCTCTGCCCAGTGTGTGTCCCAACTGCATCAGGGCAGCCTCCGTGGCGCCAGTGCGGGTCCAGGTACATGGGGCTTTTGCCCCGCGGAGGGGTCGTCTGGTTATGAAAGTAAGTCCTTTGGTGCCAGGGACATGCTCAAGGAGGGAGCAGGGCCAGGAAGGAGGAGGATGTGCTAGGGTTCTGCAGGGTAGCGGCTGTCACTGGGGCAAATGGACGTCTAGTGGGACAGCCGGGCCCCTACCTGGAGGAAGGCTGTTTGCAGGACCCTAAGTGGTCAGGTGCCCTTTTCTGCTCGTGTTCTGAAGGCTTTTGAGGTTGCCTTTTAACTCAAGTGTCCTTTGCAGTTCTGAACCTAGAACGTTCTGGAGAGCTCCTCAGGATGCTGACAGCACGTCCACTTCCCGGTGACTCTGTAGCGGGCCCTGCTCCCAGAAAACCTCTCCCCAGTTCTCAGAGTAGATGCTGCCCAGAGGGTGGACTGATCTCGGTGCAGGTGAGCTCCAGGGGGTGTGGGTGGGACCCACAGAGATGGTGCCGGCCACCTGTGGCCACAGCCCCCTCGGAGAGCCACCTGCCTGGGAGACAGGTGGGCTGGTCTGCAGGGGACACACCTGCCCCAGGACCACTGAGACATCATTTTTCCCATGCAGCAAGGCCACTGCTCTCAGAAGGGTGGGTGACGAGGCCAGGTAGCCATGGGCGCCTGCCCCATGCAGCCCTGGGTGCTAGTGAAGGAAGGAGGTAGCTGGCTGAAGCAGTGCCCAGTGGGCAAGGAGGGGGGGTGTGGGAAGACCTGGCTGACAGCGTCTGGTCACACAGACTGTGCAGAGTCCAGCAATCGAGGGGCAAAGGCCTTTTCCCATTTAAGTGTTAAAAACGTTCCCGTACACGGAAAACCCAGAAGGGGCAGGCAATGCGTGAGACAGGGTAGCTGCGTTGGCCGAGGGGACACACTGGGCCAGGAGCTGGAGAGGCCCAATGAGGGGCGGCTGGCTGTGTCTTGGTGCCAGGAAAACAGGACAGGAGGGAGGGAGGGGAGGCTGAGAGGGGACAGCTCTGGCCTGGGGGTGGTCAAAGGGTTCAGGGCCCCGCAGCACTGCAGGGACTGGGCCACGTGAGCTCAATGAGCCTGTGGTGGCCAAGCACGTTGAGAGCCAGGAGCAGGCTGCCCTGCCCCTGCCAGTCAGTGCAGGAAGGCTGGGAAAGACGACAGGGCCGGGGCGTGTTCTGGAAGGTTCCAAGCTCAAAGAGTCCAAAGAGGCCCAGGTGTGAAGTTCCCATCTGCCCCGGTGCACAGCCCCGAGCCAGAGCCAGGTGAGCCACTAGCAGGGGTGGGCCTGCTGGCTGCCTGGGTTGCTTGCTCTTCCCTTTATTAAAATTCATTCCCACTGTCCAGGGCTGAGGGTCTCTGGGGACAGATGTGTCCTGCCTTCCCCCACACCCAGGTTCAACCTGGGGGGCTAGCACTTGACCCATCTCCACGGCGCCTCCCCCACCCCCCAGTGGACCCCCATTCAGCCCAGCGTCAGAATCTGAATGCTGCTCCACCCAGCTCTGCGTCTGTAAGTGGCACTTTCAGTGAACTGTACCTCCAGCCACCAAGATAGGAGCCACAGCGTCCCCCCCCCTCCCCGTCCAAGCAGAGCCAGTCTGAGGCCTCGCTGGTCACCTCCAGGAGGGGGCTTCTGACCTGGGAGGGGCCTACACACGGAGTGTTCAGTGGGCGCCTGATTCACACATGCAGGTCGCAGAAGCAGTCTTTCTCCCCTACCACGCCAGGCCTAGTTGGCCACAAAATCATAGTTTAAAATAAATAAATAAATAAAATAAAGTAGTCCAGAGCAGAAGAACGAAGAAACCTAAGTGACGGTTAAGCAACAGAAGGGCCCCCACGGGGGAGTAGGAGAGCCTCGGGAGGCAGTGTGTGCGGACACGTGCAGACCCGAGTCCTGAGGACCGGCCTCCGGCTCTGCGTAGGCGGCCGGGGTCAGCAGGGGCAGGTGGAGGGAACCCCCCAGGTGTACGGGCCCCCAGGTAGAAGGCCACGGGGAGCACGCGGCTCTGGACCCTGTGGTGGGACCGCACGCCCACCCGGCCCCAACCTGGAACAGCAAATGTGTGTCCCTGCTGGGCCTCCATTTCCCTGTGGGGGGTGGGGGAGGGCACACGGCTGCAGGGGACACCTTTGGGTTTTTCCCCCAAAAGGATTCAAACCTACAAACAAAATCACACAAGAAGGCTGAGTTAGAAGAAAAACAAATAATCACAGAAAGTCAACACCAATGAATTTTAGACTCCAGTGAAAAATACTTGAGTTACTTCCTGACCCATCTCCACACTGGGCCCAGTTGGTCTTGAAGGCGAACGTTCATCGGCCCCCCCACACCCCGTGCGTGTCTACCGCTACCCAGATCCGGCAGCGAGTGTCATAGGCGTTCAGAGGTGGCAGCCAGCCCACCAGGCTGTGAACCCCCAGAACTTCCCTTCCCAGCTGTGGGCTTCACCCACCCAGGCCCCGCGTCCCCTCCCTCCCCACTGCCAGCCTGGGGGGCAGGCAGACCCCAAATCCTTCCCAGCCAAGAACTGGCAACCTCGCAGTCGTGCTGGGAAGCCGACAGGGGTGATGTGCTGTGCACAGCTCAGCTGGCACTTGACTGCAGAGCCGCAGGGCACAGCGACTCTACTGAGAGCCCACAGCCACTCGCTCGCAGGAGCCCAGGTCTGCATCCTGTCCTGCCCACTTCCATCCCATCTCGGCAGCTGGCCACAGGCCCGTTCCTCCCTGGAGAACCATCCCCACTGTCAGGGCCCCAAGCTGAGCTGGGGAGCTGAGAACAGACCAGAAGAGCGAGGAGAGGCTCCTGCCAGGGTGGGACAGTACGCTGGGTCAGCGGGGCCCCGGAGCCCCAGCAGGGACCCCGGGCCTGCCCAGCCCTACCTGCCCTTCTCCATGTTTTATACTTGGAGGCTGGCCAGTCAACTCCACAGCTACCCCAAAACTGAACGAGGGTTTGAAACACAAAATGTATAAAGGACACAAAATACTGATTTAAGTTTATTGCTTCTAAGACCCATGTCCTTTAACCTATTTTCCAAGAAAGAACAAATCGTGGGTGCTGAGGGCCACACCTTTGTGAGTCCTGCCGGGCCCCACCACCCAGCCTTTAACCAGTTCCTCCCGGCGGCCAACTCCAGGGTGAGCCCCTCTTCCTTGGGTCCCTGTTTGGCCCCCACTGGCCGCCTCCCCTGCTGCACAAAGGCCTGAACAGAACCAGGAAGGGCCCCTCAAGGACGGTGTGGTGGACAAATCGCACTCTTCCCCATCATGCTGAGCGGTTTCTAATGGCGTGAGGGGCACGCCACTCCCACAGAAGAACGGGCACGTGTACAAAGGCACGCGCCTTCTCTGGCCACAGGGCAGGACAGGAGAGATGGGAGACATGAGAGGAGAGCAGCCTCCCGTGTACGCTGGAGATGAAGATGACAAGGTGCTGGCGTCTGGTGTCCACGCAGTCACCAGTGCCCGGTGCCCCCCTGCCCCACCGCCAGTCCCTTTCATGGTCAAGGGGCCACCAGCACGTGTGCCCCCACCTCTTTCATCCCAGCACCTTCACTGGAGCCGGTGTGGGCCAGGCCTCAGAGGTACCAGACAGGTATCTGACTTCTGCCCAGTGACACACATAAATAGCCATAAATTAATCCCTAACCAGCTGCACTTCACGCCATCAGGGACAAAGGCTGGCTAGGCACCCACAGCAGGTCTGGTCACCACTCCGGACACACGCTGCCCCAACTGTCACAGCACACAGTGCCTCTTCGGCTCACAGTGAGAGGTCGGCCAAGTGCACGCCGCTCAGGGAATGGCCATCATGAGGAAGAGCAAACCTTACACAATCAAACACGCCAACTGCCAGTGTTCAGGTGATAAATGTTTCTAATTAGCAGCAGAAGATGTTTATAGAAAAAATATACTTTTAAGAAAATAGCTGAAAAAGTCTAAAGAGATAAAGTATAAAAAGTTTAAAAAATATATCTTAAGCCAAAATATTGCCCAACACATATAAAACTTAATTTTTAAAAAATGCACCTATCTAACGTTGGAGGAGGCTCAGGCAGCTGGCGGCCCGTCCTCCTCGAGCTGTGGGGCTCAGACAGGAGAGGCCCGGCCAGCCCCAGGTGACCAGCCTGCAGGAAATGGCTCTGTTCCCGCACGTTCTTGTAGTCACCAGGCAGCAGGGCTGGTCTGGTGGACCGATAGGGGACGGCCGTGACCCCACGGCCTACGCAGCAGGCTCAGGTCTCCACCAGGATCTCCACCACGTGGTCCAGCTCGCCCAGGTCCCGCTTGCAGCTGACGCTGGGGGGTGGGGCTCCCGCGGGCGCCAAGGCCTGGAGCCCATCGCCCGGGCCTGACTTGCCACCCACCATGCCTGTCAGCACGGCGTCCAGGTCGTAGTAGGGGCCTTCTGCATCCGCAAACAGCCCTTCCACTGGGCTGGGGGCTCTGCTCTCCAGGGTCTCGAATATCTGACCCAGGGATTTCGGAAAGCTCCCTCGGTGCACACGGGAGCTCTCCGCCTCCCAGATGCAGCTCTGTGCGCTCCCGGGCGCGGCCAGGGCCCCGGACAGCTCCGAGGGCAGGTCAGGCGTCGGGCGCTGCCCCTGCTGCTCCCAGGCTGCGTGGCACAGGATTTTAGTGGAGACCAGGCGGTCTAAGGGCCCCCGCCCGGCCTCTGGGGGTGCCGGGAGCCGCCAGGCTCCATCCTGGGTCATCTCTTCCTGAATCTGCCGGACCGTATTGGCGATGAGGACCGAGCGGCAAAGGTTGGGCTCAACTAGCGTGTGGCACAGCTGCAGCTTGACCAGAGACATGTCCAGGAGCGACTGCCGCTGCAGGCTGTAGGACGGCACGGCCAGCGAGCCCTCCACGTCCTCCTCGCTGTCCCAGCACTTCCTCTTCAACCCTCGGGCGAACATGGTGTCCTGCGGACATGGAGGAAGACACCCTTTAGCACTGTCCGAGCCCCTCGCGGACCCGCCCCAGGCCTCGGAGAAACAGCGGAGCGCGGGTCACTGGGTGCGGGTCCTTCGTTCACCCACAGCCCCTTGGACTGAAAGTGGGCGCGAACCACACCCGCCTCAACCGAGCACAAGTCTCCATCCGCAAAGATAAGTGGACTGAAAACGGGAGGAAGAGGTTCTGAGCACTGAGCCGAGAACCTTCATCACAGCCCCTGGGCTGGTGCCAGAGTGGGAGGGTTTGGGAATCACAATGACCACCAGCCCAGCAGGGCCAGGGACCACCCGAGCACGGCATGCTGCCAAGGACCCGACAGACGGGCTGCGGGTCCTGGATGCTCAGGGTCGCCCGCCGCGGATGTGCTCGGAGAAGCGGAGACCGGAGGACCTGCACCCCCGCCACTCCGCTGAGGGGCGGGGCCTCCGGGCCGGGGCTGCCCCTTCTAGGAAAGCCAGGCCTCCCAGCTACACTGCTTCTCCCTTCTCAGGTGTGTAAAATAGCCAGACATTTTTGTTTCAAATAAATCATTCAAGGTATTCATCTTTAATATGCAAATTTTTGGAGTTCTGTATTTGCTTTGTATAAACACCAATCCTGCGGCCCCCATGGACGGTGCTGGAGGGCGAACTAGCCAGGGCCCCGCCTCCCCCAGGAGCCCTGCGCCTGCCTGCCCGCCCCATCCTCAGACAGAAAAAGGCTCACCTCCATGTATGTAACATTGTCAAAACCTGGGCATTTCTCCCCAGGAATGAAAACCAACGTGCACGCAAAACCCTGTACCATCTGCCCTTAGGGCCGGGCCCACCCCCACCCGGCAGGGCCAGTGCACCAGGCGCCTGCACCGCCCTCAGGGAAACCGCGGTGCTCACTGACCCCATCCCTGAGACCTTGTGGGAGAAGCGGGCTAGGCGTGCACAGGACTGGACGGCAGTGGCCAACCTAAGGGCACAGAACCTCCCGTGTGCACACCACACACACCATGTGATTCAGCGCTGTGGCCAGCATGGGAAGGGTGACCTTCCTGGTATTTCTTTGCCACTTCCTGTGGATCGATAATTATTTGGAAGTAAAAAATTAAAAAAACTGACCCCAGCCTCTTCCCCTACAGGACGAACTTCCCCAGAACCACAGGCGGGTCTAACTTGCCAACACCACCCGCCACCTCTGCCCACACGCCCCCCACACCAGCGCAGACCGCCCGTCCAGAAGTGAGCAGTGCCACCAAAACACACAAAATGTCCCAACCGCTTCTGGGAACAGAGTCCCAAGTTTTCTGCCTCAGCAAATCCGACTCCCGCGGCAACTTGTTCAGAAGGCGTCGGCTCGGCGCTGCCAAGCACGGGGTGGGCAGGGCGGACTTCCAGCGGTGAGGGCAGGACCCGAGTGCATGCTTGTTATTGTTGATCCGTTGTGGGATCTTCCACACGAACCACTGTGCACCCGCGTCCACCCCGCCTGCACTCTGAGTGTGTGATTGTGCTGAGCTATAAAAAGCCGTCCTGTGTTGAGGACGAAGATGAAGTTCCAAGGGTTCCGAGGCGTCACTGCTGCTCCTTCGCTGTGAGTGGTGTTTCCAACAAAACCAAAGACCCCCACCCAGCCCAACGACCCACTGCACCCAGGGTCCTGACCAAACTCACTGCAACAGCCTTAGTCCCTTGCTCCCCAGCAGGTCCAAGGGTCTCTGCAGATCAGGGAGCCACGAGGGGCTGCTCGCCTGGGCAGACCTGCGGGGAGTCAGACCTCTGTCCCCGCCATCGCCCGGAAGCCAACCACTCCCTCTACACCCCCATGTCCACCAGGACCCACCGGAGAAAGCCAGGTGTCCCCCGGCACTCACACACACGGGCCACCGCTTCCCCAGGCCCCCAGTGCCCTGAGTGCTCCCCTCCCCCCCCCAGTCTGGCCGGAGCAGGTGTGGGGACCACGGGGCAGTCCCCAGTAAGCTGCCTTCCCTTCCTCTGCCCCTGCCCTCGCTGTGACCCCAGGAAGACCAGGAAGTGCAGTACAAGGCCCGCGTCTCCCAGGCTCCCACCTGCACCGACTCTGAGCACCTTCTGGTCTGTGCAGCCGGCCTCATGCAGGTTCTGCTTTCTTTGTTGGCCACTGTCCTTGTCACAGACAAACTCCAGTTCTGACAGTTGCTCATTTATCCCAACATACAAACATGGTCCCGGGACCCTCACACAGGGTGCTCCACCACTCACCCCCTCCCCTGCTACAGGGACAGGGGCTCTGACTTGGGCCAGTCTGGGGCCCCAACACTGGCCCCTGGAGCATCTCCCTGGAGGGAGGGCGGCGCAGTGAATCCAATCTGGCCGCTGCAGGGGAAGGTGGACCACTCACCTCGGTGAGGTTCTTCTGTACCGAACGCCCTTTAGGATAACCCAGCACCACAGGTGCCCCCCCTGCTCCCACAGGCCCCTCCCAGAGCTCCCTGGGCCTCTCCGTCCGCCTGTTTCCCACCAGAGGGCGTGGGTAAATGGTGCTCTACTAGACCCTACCGCCAACTCAGCCACCACTAGATGCACCCAAAAACGTGCTCAGTAAAAAAGCAAGAACAAATGCAGGTGCCACAGGACTCCACACGACCTGTGGGAGTGGGCAGCTGACCTTGGCAAGGGTGTGACAGCCCCGCAAGGCAGAGAGCTGACTGGGCGACCCCACTGGGCCCCAGGAGCTGTGCTCCGGCATCTGCCCAGTTCAGGCCCTACACGGTGCCGAGGAACAGAGACTTGGGTGGAGCCTGCCTTCTCCCGACACCCTCAGGCCCGGCCCCATGACCCACCAGGGCCCACCCTGGCTCCGGGCCAGACCCGGGAGGAGGGCCTGCTCAGTGGCTCCTTCGCGCTCCTCCCCAACACCACGCACCCTCAGCAGCTGCTTGGTTGTCAAGTCAGCAAGTGCCACTGACCGACGACTCAGCCTGTCCAAGCCTATGAGCGCAAGTACGTGTGGTCACCAGAGCCCGCCTTCCAGTAACGCGGTCAGGCTGAACCCAGAAGGGGGCTGGTGAGAACCGTCCTCCTCACACACCCGTATCTGGGGAGTCGGCAGGTGCCCGTGCAGAGCCCTCCCCGGGCTCCACACCCGTCTGGCAGGGGGTGTCCGGGCCTCTCACCCCCAGGCAGGCCGCCTGCAGAGCCCCAGCTGGGGGAAAGTTATGAACACACCATGTTAGGCATCGCCCACCTCCATTTTCTCCGACGGCGCTGGCCGGGTCTTGCTGCGCACCTAGTAAACGCCAGATTCCTACTTGGAACCTCCCTGGTCAACAGCACTGCCCTTAGGCAACCTCCAGACCACACGCTGACCAGTCAGAAGAAAAGGAGGAGGGACCAAGATCCGGGGGGGCGGAGCCACCGGGGCCCAGCGGGCTCACCCGGAGCACCTTGCCTCCCAGGCAGGGCGCACGCAGGCCCACCACACCACGAGGCAGGGGTGAGGCTGGAGGAGGCTCAGACCCCCAGATTCTGAGCAGTAGGACCGGGCGGGCTCCGACCCAGCTGCTTCCCAAGACCTTCGGCCCTGCTAGGCACCCTGTGAGCCTTGGGTTTTTAAGCCAACTCAACATTCGTAGCTTGTCACATGATCAGGTTAGCTGTGAAGTAGTCAGAGCACTGCAGGCAACAGAGACTGTGGTGTCCATGTTGGGGGGGTAGGGTGGGCGCCAGGCCGCTCGGGGTCTGACATTTCTCACAAACTGCTGCTACAGAGCGAACATCAGGCACTTCTGTGACCTGGAATGAAATACACAGACTTTCTTTGCCTGGAAACTTGGTCCAATAACAAGACGAAGGAACCTCCCTGCCCTCTTTCCAAGCTAAAACCTGCAGAGGTCATCCCCAACATTTCGTTTTGAATTTGAACTTTAATGTGAAAACATGGCAAAACTTGAACACAAAGCAGCTGTATGTAGGAAGCTGATGGAAGTGCACTTAGCATTTTTCTCAGCTGGTCTTAACAGTGGACGGGGTCCTGGGCCTGAGCAAGCGGCACACAGGCCACTGGCCGAGGAAACTCAGCTGGAAGCGCTACCAGGACCACAGCTCTCCCGGTCAGCTGTTACCTGGGGATCCTAGTTTGGGGACAATGAGCTTTTGCAAATGTGGAGCTAAGCTGTCCTCCACGTTGTAGAAGCAAGTTCCTGGTACTTTTCCCAGTCACAGCTCCGCGCCCCCCTGGCTGACTGTGTCGGCCGGGAGGCAGCACCAGGAACCCACCGCAGACAACTCTCTCGCCAGCCAGAGTCTGGGACTGTCCCGTCCACCCCACCCCCCTTGGTCAGTCTCCACCAGACTGGGAAGCTTAAAGGAGGCGGCACAGGAAGCAGGCAGAGTGCTAGCTTTAGACCCCCCGAGGCCAGCAGCACTGGGCCCTCCCTGACCGGCGAGAGGGAAATCAGACATAGTACAGTTTGGCGCAGGGAAACCATCGCCAAATATCCTTGGTATTCCTCTACAAAGTAGTTAAAACCAAGAAACAAAGGGGAAGAAAGCAAACTGAACACTACAGGGGGTCACCCTGCTCTCCCCAGCCTCAGAGGAAGGTGTCTCTTGGCTGGGCTGCTAAGGAAGGCATTAAATCTCCAGCAAAACCGCGTTTTGCTAAAAGGGCCTAAAATGAAATTCAAGTGTCCCATCACTGACATCCACCACCCACTCCCCATTTTGCAAGGATTGCAGATTATGAAGGAAATCTAGAATCACAGCCAATGGTAGATAACCACAGGTGTGTGGAAGGGCAGGGGTATGGGTAAGAGGAAGGGTGGGTGACTGAATGGGGGGAGGAGGAGGAGGTGAGTGAGAGAGGAGGTGGGGCAGCCACAAGCCCTCTAGTCAGAGCCGTACATCTAAGTCAGCTGGACAAGAGCCTGCCCCAGAGTCCCCGCAGGGCTTGCAGGAGCGTCTCCTGGGGACCAGGAGAAGGAGCCGGAACTGACCTTTTCCACGTCGCAGGGAGAAGGGAGGATGGGGGCACCGCTCCGGACGCCGGCACAGCACGAGCCGCCCACCCTACCCATTTTAAGTACTTCTCGGATCAACAAGAGCCCCGGGGTAGGTTAAGACCACGCAGGAGTTGTGGCTCCGGATTAAGAGGGTGCGGGACAGCGAAAATCGAGGCTGTGGCAACACCGGCGGGAATCCAGGAGGCTGACGACCGGAGGGACAGGCGGGGGCCGCAGAGTCGCGCCCCTCCGCTGAGGGCCCGCCTGCCCCGCCCCAGCCCCCGACCCCCAGGACCCTCGGGTCGCCCTCGTGTTGACTCCCCGCCACCCCCGGGCCCCAGTCCCCAAAGCGACGAGGGCCGCCGAGGCAGAGGAACCGAGAGCCAGAACCCAACGCTCACCTGGCCGCCCGCCGTCCACGCCACCGCACGCCGCCGGGGGGAGGGGCGGGGCTGGGGCGGGGCTGCTCCGCTCCTACAAAGGGTTGCCGGGCGCACACCGCCCCGCCCGCGGATTGGCTGAGCTTGGAGGCGAGGCTTCTGGTTCAAACCAGGGGCGGGGCCTGCCTCTCCAGTTCCCGCGCGGCCGCGCTGGCCGTTGGGCCCGCGCGCTCCACTGCCCCGCCCCAGGCAGCTCCCAGGTCTCCGTGCGCTGCCCGAGTGCGCCTGCGTCGGCCACCCCGGGGCGGGATGGGGATGCAGACGGGAGAGGAGCGGGCTAGGGCCAAAGGAAGCCAGGGGCAAGGGGTAAAGGAGGGGCGGGGGTGGGGCAGGACAGCAGCCTCCTGGACAGCCCGGGTCACCACGGGGGGCCTCCAATGAAACCGTAAAAGTGAAAAGTGGGGAAAGTGTTTTTTTTCTTTAAATTTCTTGGTGGAAAAGGCCTTAAATAGGACAGAAAATCCTGAGTGCATTAATCCAAGTAACATTTCTGAGTGCTGGTGAGGATTGTCCTGTGTCCTGTGCTGGGGGCTGAGAACATGATCATGTAAGCATCGAGGAGGCACCCCAGGGACGGAAGGAAGAGAAGTGGGAGCCTAGGGGCGTCAGCTGGGGAAGGTGAAGCACGACAGTGCAGGGCATAGTCTAAGCGGGGTGAGGGCCTGGGCTCCCGTCCCCAAGAGGCCGACCCCGCAGGGCTGCTGGGAGGGGGGAGGCGGGGTCCTGAGATAGGCTTCAAAAGGCTCACTGTTGAGGGTAGAGTGGGGGCCCGGGCTGGGAGGAAGGTCCAAGTAGGTCGCAGTCCTGGGGTGAAAGACGACTGTGACAAATGTGAGGACATACAGGTGTAAAAGGTGGGTGTGTTCCTAAGCACATGCCACGCAAAAGATTAAATTCCTTAATGCACATATATTCGGTAAATAAAGACAAGATCACAAGCCAGGAGAGCCTGGGCGAAGGATGTTAACACAGCTCAGAGCAGAAGAGAAAATGCCCTTGAGCTGCTGGGAAGCAGGTCGGAACCACGTGGTCGGCGGGCGGGCTTCGCAAGCTGTCAGACCCACAACACCGAAGAGGCGGTTTGCTCCAGAGCCAGCACTGTTTCTCACCCACAGTGTCCAGCATGAAGTTTAAACTTAACAGGAGTACTGGGACACAGGAACAAAAATGTCCAAAAAATAAACAAACAAGGGGTAAAAACCCAGATAACAGAAATGGACTCAGGGGTGGCCCCAATATAAGAGTTACCGGGTTTTTAGAAATAGTAACTGTTGTGATCAAGAAACTTAATGACAAGGAGAACTGGAATCTGTTAAAAAGACTGGAACAGGCGCAACAGCACTCACTTTACCCAGAGCCTGGGGAGGGCAGGAAGAACTCTCCCAGCTAGTTCTCAGGGGCCCACAGAGCCTCCGCATGAACCCCTCAGTCAGAAGGTGACGGGAAAGAAAAGCTACAGGCTCGCCCCTCTCACAGCCAGTCTTTAAAATTCCATACGAAACCCTAGCACATCAAACCCAGTGACGTATTGAGAGAGAGAACATCTCACACAAAGCTGGGTTCATTCCAGGAACGGGCAGTCGGTTTCCCATTTTGACCAACCAACGGAATTCATCAAAGTAGTAAAACAAGGGAGCAGGCACCGGAAAAGCTCAGTGGGTGGAGAAGACTCGCCCGATAAGACTCAACACGCGTTTGTGATACAGGTTAGGAAGCCAAACACACAGGTGTGATGTGAGGGCCAGCCGGCAAAGGCACTGTCACTGCAGATGCCCACTGGGAGCAGGGGAGTCACCAAAACCGGTCAGCGCCAAAAATGCACTGGAAGGGCCCTGGAAGGTTGCTAAGAAGAGACACACACCGTCACAGTTTATCACCATGAAAGCAACAAGATTAAAGTCAGCCAGGGGAGAGGCACACGGGGCAGGTCCAGGCAGGCTCCAAGGACAGGGCTTCCACCCTGGGTGGCCCGGGCTCGCCCCAGAGCACATCTTAGACTGTTAGACTGTGTGGTGTGGCCCCCGTGCCCCAGCGAACAGACACTACTAACAGGTAGGGAGTCCCAGGCACTTCAACATCACCTCTCAGGACCCCGAGGGCTAGCGCCAGACTTGTCCTTGGGCGGGAAATCACTTCTTTACTGTGCAGCAAGGGAACTCCCTTTGGTTCAGTAAAGTGTATTTACAAAAAGTTGTAGAATGTGTGGATGAAAAGGGGCCATGCACCAAATATGACAAGCCCAGGGAGGCCAGCATGGGCCGGCCTGACAAACTCAGAGACAAAACTAGCCACATAGGACGGTCTGAACAAAAGATTTCCCAGCTGCAAGTGGGTCATGGCAGGTAGTCATGTCCTAGGCCAGTAGCTTCCTTGACAAAGGTCAGTTTTTACCTTAACTGAGCCAGTCAGTCCTCTTTCAGATCTAGGATAACATACCTTTGAAATGTCAGCCAGATCTCCTTTTCCAGCCCCCCCCCCACCTGCCTGCTCCAGAGCCCAGAGCCCTCCCTAGTATCCTCTCCCCTCCCCTCCCTACACCATCTCCATGGGCTGTGTTAACCAGCCTGTACTGAGTTAGCCCACCATTATAAAAGAAATAGATGCATCTTCATTTTGCTTCTTATCTAATCCCAGAGATTCCCCCGCTTTGCTTTCTCCTGTCCCCTAATCTATCACCCATGGATTCCTATGACCCCCCTCCCCGCTTATGTCTCCTCCTTTGATTCTAATGTATAAAATAAGGTGCAAAACTGCAATTCTCAGGAGCATTTTCTCAATCCGTTGAGATTTTGCTTCTCAATGACTGTCATTACTTTGGCTCAAATAAACTCATAAAAACTCTGCCAGTTAACACATCTCCTACATGGGCAAGTGCACAGAAAAATGGCATGAATTCGAGCGCTCCGTTCTGTGACGGGAACGAGAGCAAGGTGCGTCTGCGCCCGCACTGCCTCCAGACCGTGTGCCGTACTGACTGGTGCGGGCCAGGAGGCAAGAAAAAGAAGCAACAGGCATATGACCTGAGAAGAATTAAAATCATTCTTTCCAGAGAGAAGGTGTGGAATATAGAAACGCAAGGACTCTCGTCCCAACCAGCTCAGGCACCTCCACAGAATTCCACAGAGGGCCACTGACACTCATTTCCTGCAGTTGTGTCCATGGGGCTGGGCTGCGGGGGAGCTCTGTCCTCCAGACTTGCAGATGGTAGAGGGGAGACAGATGGCCCCTCCTCTTCTTTCTGGGGCCCCATCCGGTTAGATTAGCACCCACTCTTATGGCCTCATTCAACCTTAACCACCTCCTGAAAGCCCCGACCTCAAAGATCCTCACACTGGGGCCAGGGCTTCAGTGTATGAATTTGAAGGGCACCAAGTTTAGTGCATAGCAAATTTTCAGATAAATAAATTAGATTAATAAAGAATTCAGCGTGAGCATCAGATAAACAGATAATACAGAAAAACCAATTATATTTCTAATATGCAGGTCACAAATCTTTTTTCTATTTAAAAAAAGTTTTTAGTGATACTGTTTGCAGAGCATCAAGACACCAGCCATTTCGGGGGGCGGGAGGGGGGGATCCAACAGCAAACAGGCCAGACCTGAATGAGGAAAAGCACAGGTCAGTGGGGAGAGAAACCAATGGCCGGCTCTCTGCACATGAGGATACTCCAAGTGCTCAGAATAGAAGACGCCCCATCACGAAGGTGTCAGCTATCTCCAGACTTCTACCTTCGCAGCCACTGCAGCGGCCATCAGCCCCGGAACCTGTCTTCGTGGACACTGAAAAGTTAGTTCTGAAATGTACGGGGAAATGCAAAGAGCAAAGAAGAGCCCAGACAGCCTTGGAGAAGGTCATCAAAACTCAACTTTGGGACCAGCTTCGGAGGCCCGCATAGCAGGCGCCCACAGCCTGGGACTCACCACCCCTGCTCCCAGGGACGCGCCGCCCAAGTGCCTGCACACGTTCCCAGAAGACCGGCACCAGGGGGTTTACAGCAGGGCCACCCATGAGAGCCCCGGCCTGCAAACACCCCAGAGCCCCCACGGGCCAAAGGGCAGGCCCGCAGGAGCTTTGGGCTGCAGTCTGGGGGCAGAGATCTGATGTGCCTATTTTAAAAACAGCTTCATTGAGAAGTACCCTGGACACCCACCCTTTGCAGCACACAAGTCACGTTTTCAGGGGTTCAGAGGCCCACAGCCACCGCCACAGCACGTTCAGGACTTTCCATCACCCGGGGAAAGAACCCTGTGCCCTTAGCTGTTGCCGGCCATCGCCCCCCCCCCCAGTCCCCAACCCCTGGCAACCGATGATCACTTTCGGTCTCCATAGACTCCCCTGCTCCGCACACCGCGCAGACTGGGAATCCTAGTGACGGTGTCCTCTGCGTCCGTCCGGGATCTCTCGCGCAGCGCTGGGCTTTGAGGTTCCTGCACGTCCTGGAGTGTCCCTGTTGCATTCACAGCTGGGTAGACAACTGGGCGGTCGGGACACTGTGAGCTTGCGCGTGTGCTTTCCCTCTCTAGGGCGGACCCTAGGAGTAGGACCAATGGTCCTAGGGTAACGCCATTTTGGGTCGCCTGGGAAACCCGGGACTATTTACCGTAGCCACGGCCCCACCTTACACCCCCCAGCCTCGTGGCCCGGTTATCACAGTGTCTGAATTTACAGTGCCGCCATCCAAGTGAAACGTGCACGGGCAACTGCGTGGCGGGTGAGTAGCAGGGAGCTGGTGTGAGCTCCACGCCGTGTGGGAAGGCGGGCTGCCCCTGTGCCCTGGTCCCCGTCCCACCCAGAAGCGGGTTCCGGGCTCCCTTCCCACGCTCCCACACTGATGCCCACCTTGCCGCCCACCCTGCCCCGCGGGCCCTGGGGGTTGGCACTGAGGCCAGGCTCTGCCTGGTGTCACTGTCACCAGAGGCATAGCCGTCTGTGTCACCGGGCTCACGATTCTCAGACGCAGCCCGGAGCCGGGGCTCATAGGTGAGTGGCCGGGGAATGGGCCCAGCTGCGCAGCCCTGAGTGCAGCAGCGGGACGGGGCTCCGGCGGGAATGCTGCCCCCTGGCGGCCGCAACAGACACTTGGGGGTGCTCCGGGCTGCACAGCACCCTCTAGGGGCCACCAGGGGTGGTGGGCGGGACACACGGCCTGTGAAGCTGCACCAGGGTCTTTCTTCTGAGCAGCCCTCTGTATCCGGCTGGGCTTGGGCCCGGGATGCGCGTGGTCTCTGAGAGTGGTCTCTGCAGCCGTGCAGGCGGGAACGGTGGCTGTTCTCAAGTCACAGGATAAGAAACCGAGGCACGGAGGGCAGAGTTCGCCTCTCCGGCAGCAGCTGTCCTGGGGCTGTGGGCAGCCGGCCGCTTCCTCAGTGGGACCGGGCACTCCGACTGGCGTCCATACCTGCAGCGCCCGGGGGAGTGGCGTGAGCCTGGCAGGGGCTGCCCTGCCCAAGGTGTGCAGGTGTAGTGGCAGGTAGGAAGCTGGAGCGTGTCTGGTGGAGAGCCCCTTAGTTTGCTCGGAAGCTTGGTAAACGTGTGGACGTGTGTGAGTGCTCACAGTGTCACCGGGCGCCTGAGAGTGTCCCCATCTGTCCACACACTGTGATTCGGGGAACATCAAAGAGACTGCTCAGGCACAGGTCCTGTCCAGGGAGCTGGTGGCCCTGAATAAACTGGGGGTGTCCTGTCCCCCAGGTCCCCCCCACCAGGGGACACACCTGTGGGAAGAGCTGGGCATGTAGGACCGTGGGCTTCAGGTGGCAGGGACCCCTGGGGGCTCTCAGGGCTCCCTCATGGGCTCCCACCTCCCTGCAGGCAGCTCACCACTTCCAGGGTCTGCTCCCCACTCTGGGTCACCATGGGGAGGGGCAGATGTCAGAGGCAGGAGGGAGTGAGCTAGCCAGTGAGTGAGGGAGGGAGTGAATTAATGGTGAAGACAGGAGAGAACCGGTGAGTGAGGGATGGAGGGCGGGGGAAGCTCCCCAACGTGGGCCACCAAGTTTCCATACACAACGTGAGTCAGAGGAAAAGGCCAAAGGTTTAAGGTCAGGGGCTGCAGCACAGTCACCATATGGTTGACGTGAACCGTGGCAGTGGGGGTTGGGGGGCGTGCACACAAAGAGGTACGGATGCGACACTTATTATATTAACCCGTGCCCCCCAAGACGACTGCATTTAAATAAACAAGTAAGTAAATGGAAGAGAGTGAGGCACAGAGGAGGCGGCATAGTAGGGCAGCAGCGCCAAGGCCAGGAGTGCGCTGGCTCCACCTCCACCGGCACCTCTGGGAGGAACCAGCCCCTCCTCATCCGGATCCGGGGCCTCCTGCTGCTGCCCAGCTCACTGCGAAGCTGCCCAGTGTGGGGGGGTCAGTTAGAGCAGCCCCGGGAAACACACGTCACCCACCATGGGGACGCATGTGGTCCCCACGCTGTCTTCACACTCCCCAGAGGCTGTTCAAGAAGCCCCGCTTGTCACTGTAAGAGCCCAGGGCGCATGCGCCAACCATCCCCCGAACCCCGCACCCACCTGTCCGAGAGGGAGACACCTACCGGAAAAGCTAAAATGACACTATTTCACTTAAAGAGGATGTTGGCACTGACACGTATTTGTTGCATTTTTATTTCTAAACACATTTTCTAAATGTTTTCTCAATGCCTCTCCCAGCGGGAACGACCGTCAGCGGACACCTTGCAGAAACAACAGTGAAACTGAGCACGGAGCCCGCACAGCTTCCCGGGAGACAACGGCCCCCCGCAAACGGGCCTAGGAGCCTGGACCCCGTCCCTGGCGGCTGTCTCCGTCTCTGTGCTGCCAGCTCTGGGGGCGCCTGAGACTTAGTGCATCAGCCCCAGGCCCTGACCGGGCCCTGCTGCAGATGGGAAACTGAAGCAGTGGTGTGACGGGCCCAGAAGGGGCTTCTCAGGGGCGGAGCCTGTGCGGTTTCCAGGGAGCCCAGGGCAATACAGCACCCAGCAATCCCAGCTCCCCGCTCTGTGGGAGACTTGGTGAGGGGTTGGAGGCCTTCGGGTTGTCATCTGCTTGCCCCTGATTTGCCCCATCCCAGCCCTTGGCAGGCCTCTCCCCTGACAATGCATCCAGGAAGCCTTGAAGCCAAAGCATTCCAAACATCTCTGAGCCTCTTGCACAGCTGCCCCATTCCTGGAATCCACCACCACCGTTTCTGGACAACCAGAGCATGGAGAGGGGCGCCCTCCAGAGGCATGTGACCCCACCCCCTGCTCACCTGAGGGTCCACAGCCACCAGGGCTTCAGACCTGCTCAGCACAGAGGGCCCCAGGGCTGGCTCCTGCCCCCAGAAGTCCCAGGTGTCCCCACCCACCCGTGACCAGGCACTGCAGGAAGGTGCCTGGCTTGCACAGCCCACAGTGCCCTCCTGTCCTCTCGCAGCCCCCAGAAAAGCACAGAAATAAAGCCATCACTGTGGATGCTGACTGGGCACCTCCCCCGTGCAAGGCGTGTGCCAGCTGCCACAGCCCCAGGCAGGCACGTGGCCTCTGCCAAATGCCCTGCTGTTTGCTAACAGCCGAGCGAGCCAGCCAGAACCAGGCAGGGATGCAGAGGCCCTCCGGCCTGCCACGCCCCGTGTGGGCCTCCGAGCCCTGGCACGCTGCCACCTGCCCCGCGGGGCCCTGTGGGAAAGCTGGGGGACTGGGCCTGAGGGGCCTCGGCTCACAGGCCGCATGGTGCCAGGAAGGAGAAATCAGTGGCGCAGGCCTGGCAGGTGTGACTCAGTGCGTTGGGCACCACTCTGTGGACCGAGGGGCCACCAGTTTGATTCCTGTTGGGGCACATGCCTGGGTGGCAGGCCAGGTCTCCGGGTGGGGTGTGCAAGGGGCAACCGATCGATGTTTCTCTCCCCCTCTCTCTCCTTCCCCTGTCTCTAAAAATAAATAAATAAATAATCTTTAAAAAAATAAAAAAGAAATCAGTGGCATCGTGCAGAGGGAGCTGCATAGCCAGGGTCAGGAATGCTGGCTGATGGGCTCAAGGGGGGGGGGGGGGGGCGCCACACAGCTGGCCCTGGGCTTCCAGGCTGGCCGGCCTGCCCTGTGGGACACGGGGCTCAGCAGGACCCCTCGCTCAGCCGCTCCAGGGTGCCCAGTGGGGCCCACGTGCCCGGCTGTGACCCAGGGGGCTGGACAGGCCTGGGGAACTGGCAGCTGTTTATGAGCAGCGTGGGCAACTGCGCCTCCTCCGAGTCCTTTGACCACGTGCTCTTGGTGACCTCTGTCTTGGTGGACCACTTTTGCCACCTGCTGCAGATTCTGGACACCTCCTGCCGCGAGTTGTCTGTGGCTAGCACGTAGATGATGGGGTCGGCCACACTGTTCACCGTGGCCAGGCACAGGCACACGATGGAGGCCGTGTACACCTGGCATTCCAAGGTGCACATGGGGCCCTCCTCGCCCCTGTGGTAGGAGAAGGCGGCAGCCTTGGCGAGCAGCACCAGGTGGTAGGGCGCAAAGCAGGCCAGGAAGATGACCACGACCGCAAGGACCGTGCGCCTCACCCGGGCCTTCTGGGCGGCTCCCAGGCCCGCGCTCTGCTTGATGCCCCTGAAGATGCCGTGGTTGGTGAAGATGATGATGGCCAGTGGCAGGGCGAACCCCATGGCGAACCGCGAGTAGAAGTAGTTGGCGACCGTGCCGTCCATAGGCAAGACCTCGAAGCAGGTGCGCTCCGGGAGCTGCATGGTGAACACCGGGTAGTGAGCCAGCCCCACGAGGAGGAAGATGAAGGCGGACACCAGCACGGCGGTCCTCTGGCGGCGGTGGCCGCGGCTCTCCAGCGCATAGGCCACAGCCACATAGCGGTCACAGGAGATGCAGCACAGGAAGAGGATGCTGACATACAGGTTGCAGAAGAAGATGTAGGCAGTCACCTTGCAGGCCCACTCCCCCAGGTCCCAGCAGTGCCCGTTCTGGACGTAGATGACCCAGAGCGGCAGGGTGCTGGCGTAGAGCAGCTCACAGAGCGCCAGGCAGAACAGGTAGACGGCCAACACGCTGCCCTGCAGCGCCTGCAGCAGCGTCAGCCCGGCCGTCAGGCAGTTGGCCGGCAGCCCCAGCACGCACACGGCGCTGTAGACCACCACCAGGGACACCCGGCTCTCCTCGAACGGCATGAAGCAGAGCGCGGTCCTGTTTCCCGTGGGCACGCTGCAGTTGCCTGGGAGACAGAGACGCGTGAGGGCGGCCGGAAGAGACTTTCCAGAGGCGCTGAGAAACGCCAAGGCTCATGGTGGCTCCAGGCTGGACACACCAGGAGCTTATGGTCCTGATCAGGTTTCTCCTCCTCGAGGTGACACCTCGACCTGCAACCTGCCACCGAATGTGTTGAGGAGAGAGGCTGTGGACTGCCCCGCACCCAGGCCCCAGGCCCCAGGCCCAAGGATCGCCCAGGTCCCTGTTCAAAGGGGCTGTTTGGGGAAGAAAGCTGTTCTCTAACTGCCGATGGAGCCTTTTCCATACCAGGTCTCTGCAGACTCCATGGCGTCTCTGGGGAGACTCCGGCGGGAGAGGGGACACCCATCTCTGTCCCGGTCCACCCCCTGCTGCACAGCCCTCTCAGCCTCTCCACCCCCATCTCAGAGCCTGTGCCCACCCTGCCCACGTGCAGCACTGGCTCCATCCCAGGGCTGACTGTGTCACCAGCCCAGGGACGGTCCCACACCCTGGAAGGTAGCAGGGGCAGCAGCCCCAAACACAGACACAGGCCCAGCTGTCCACCTGTGGGAACAACCTGGACTTCCCCACCCCCACCGCCCACGAGCACTGCCCCCTCTGCAGTGGCCACCGGGCTCTTGGTGCCGCTCAGCGCAGGACACCTGCCCAGGGCCACAGAGGGCCGGCACACGGTCTCAGGTCTGTACTGTCCCTTCTCTGCGCCATGCTGGGTGACCAGCCCCGGGTGTGTGGGCGGGCACCTGCCCACAGCCCCACAGGTGACCTCCTGGGTGGGGCAGACAGTCCCCTGGAGCAGTGGCGGAAGGTCCTTTGGGGGCCATGGCGGCTACACGACCCAGCATGGGGTCTATGTAAGGCCCATAGGGATGGCAGGGCCTCCGACTGTCCCCTCGGCCCTGACCCTGGGGCTCCTAGTTCGTCCCAGGGACGAGGGCACTTTCCAAACATCCTGATGGGGAGCCTCTAATTGTGTCATTTCTGAGTCCATGTGAATCTCTTTTGAACACTCATTTTTTGACATAATTGTCCCCTTTCTGAGACAGTTGGGGGGAAACCCTTACGGGCTCCCTCCTAAGCGAGTAAGGTCACAGGAGGCACGGGCTCTCACCTGGCGTGTTCACCGTTTCCAGGGACGAGGTGGTGGTGCACCAGCTTCCCAGCGCCTGCCGCATCTTGTCAGTCCTGCTGGGAAGGTCACTCAGAGTCTGAAACAACCTGGAGAAAAAGTAGGTGGAAAAGCTTCAGGGAAACCAGTTCAGACCACAGGCAAGTCACCAGACAGTCGGCAAGTCGGGATTGCGAGCTGAGTCCCGTACTTATCCTGTGGCCTTGGTGGCATGTCCTTCAAATACAAAGAGCTCTTACCAACCAACAACAAGAATGTCAATGCCAATGAGCAGATAATTCACAGAAGGAAAAGAATAGCTCCTAAAAAAATTGTGCCCTACATACAATGAAAGAAATACGAACAAAATTTGTAAATGGTAGTCTTTTCTTGTCTCTCTGATTGGAAAAAAAAAAAAGAAGAACCTTAATTTCTGGTGTTGCTGAGTGTGAGGAAGTGACGCCCTCACCATGCAGCACGAACTAGCACAACGTGGCGGCATGTTTCTCAAAACCTTCAGTTACCCAAGAGGCACAGACATGTGAGCCAGTGTCCCGGCACCCCTCCCCTGCCCTGGGGAAGGAGCCCAGCTCCCCAGACGGCACCCGTGACGCCCCCGCCTTCACTGGGTCTCCTTCCCTACCCACAGGGGCCCCTCAGACAGGCTCCGCCGATCAGCAAGGGAGGGGCTGCGGGAGGGAGCACTGGACGCTCACCCTCCCGGGCTGCAGACTCCAGGACCCAGCTCCGGGGAGCTGCTGCCCAGCTCTGCCCTGTGGGGCCGGCCCACGTGTCCCCTGGGTGTGCAGCTGGAGCCACGGAGGTTGGGCCGGGAGGGGTGACCGCTGGCTCGAGTCCCAACTCCGCCACCAGATGCCAGTGTCACCACCGGCCCCCGGCCTCCTGTTCTAAGGGCGTTTCTCCCACCTGCACGGAGCAGGAAGCCCAGATGTGCACTTGAAGCTACAGAAGGTTCCCTCCCGTGTTCTGAGGGTTGCACGCAGAGGAGAGACGCTGGGGCAGACACGGGTCCAGAACTGCCATCGCTGGTGGCCTCCACTTCTGAGGCCGACATGTGCCCACAGGCCTGCAGGGTCACAGGGCCTTGCCCGGCCTGCCCCCAGGTCTCAGCGAGTCAGAGGCGCGGGCCACCCGGGGCTGTGGCTGAGGGCCACCTGCCAGACACCACCCTCCAGGGGGATGAGGTTCAAGGCCCCAGCAGGCCCAAGGCCCCCTCCCCAGACAGAGACCCAGCTGGCTCTGGGGTGAGTGAGGGAGTATGGCCAAGGGGAATGGGGGGCCCGGGGAAGAGCTGCCCACCTGCCAGCTGTCCAGACGCTCTGGGCCCCAGTTGGCCCGTCCCTGGAGGGGAGGGTGCTCGGGGAGCCCCCCGCCTTCACGAACTCTCCAATACTCTGAAGCTGAAAGGCGAGCCCACCCTGCCCACCTTTGCCTAAAGCAGATGAGAGACTGGTGGGTGGAATCTCTAGAAACCACTTCTGCAAAAGCCAAAGGAAGTGGTGGCCCAACAGAAAACGCTCCCCCCCCAAGAGGTCCTTCGTGTGCCGAGGTGGGGCGCAGGGCCGCGACCCTGACTGTCGGGCCCTGCAGCCTGGCCGGACTTGGAGAGACCAGAGAGGGTCCCCACGGAGAGAACCGGTGCGGCCAGCAGCAGGCCCAGGCCGGAGCAGCGGGGGGGCCGGGCAGCCCTAGCCGACCCCAGCGCCCAGTCCCGCCCTACCACCCATTCGCTGGCCAGCACTCCTCAGCTGGTCCTGACCTTGGGACACGTGGCTTCAGGTGTCTTTTCAGGGATTTCCTGAACCTGGTGACCCAGTTGGTGGCACTTCCTGTCCCACAGTCACCTCCTCTGCTTTCTGCCTGCTCTCAAGTCCATGACCCCTACCTTGCGCCAGCCCAGCCTCGGCGGGTCCCGGCGTTCTCCTGAGCTAGCAGCTGGGACACCAGCAGCACCCAGCGTGGCCCAGAACCGTCCCACCCCGCCAGCCCAGAATGCCCATGGCCCAGCCTGGGGGTGGCTGGGACTCCATGGGGAGCAGGTCACCCTCCCAGGCACAGGCTCCCCTTGGGCCAGGGTCTTCTCCTGGCCTCTCCTGTTGGGGTTCAAGTGAGAGGACAAGGCCTGGCGGGGTGGTCCCTGTGCCCCCCACACCGAAGCGCACGCTGCCCTCCCTGGCCACGCACAGCAGCCTTGGTCCTCACCGTGGCCCGGCCCGCCGTGGGGGTCCCAGAGGGGGGTCCAGGCTGTGGAGCAACAGGTCTTGTGAGGTGGCCCTGCCTCCACAGAGGGTGCTCCAGCATGGGCCTCAGGGAGGGACATGCCAGCCTGGGCTGGTGTGCTGGGGACCCGTGACAGCTGCGGTCTGTGGCTGGGTCAGCCCAAATTCCTGTCACACCTGCCCCTGGGCTCCAGTTGCCTCCACGTCCCTGCCCCTGCTGGCCCCGGGCACCTCCAGGCTCACCTATGCCCCCAGGAGGCTCTCCTGGCGGCCCCGTTGCCTCTGCACCTCCGCACCTCCTCCAGCGCTCATCGGTGAGACTCTGCCAGGGTCTCAGCGCGGTGAGCGGCCAGCCCGCTTTCCGGCTGAGAGTGGGCGCAGCCGGCGGGGCCTCGCGTGGCTGGTGGGGAGGCCGCACTGCCCGCCCCTCAGCATGGCCCCTCGTCCTTTAAAACACATGTTTTTCTTTCCTGTTTGTTCTGCTATGAACTTCTCACACAGGCTGGATGCGGGACAGTGACCTCTGTGCCTCCAGCCCCCGGTCACCGGCCTGTCCTCTGTCTGAGCCTCTCACACCCCAGTGGGCCCGGCTCCTGGGGCTGCCTTCCGGGCTGGACACCCTGCGTTTCTGTGGACATGCCAGGTCTCCCCATCTCTCCTCACATGCTCCCCAGACCCAACTGTAGGGGACCGGCTTGTTTTGGTCTGGCCGATGTGACTCAGCTCTGTGTGGAAAACCTACAGAAGCGAAGTGGCGGTCAGGAGCCAGACCTTCAAACCGAGTTTTCCCGTGGGAATCAGGCCTAGAAAATGCACACAGACTGTTATGGCTTGCTGTTGCTAAAATTCCATCACCCTGGTCTAAAACAATAAATGTGTATCATCTATCTTCAAGGTAATTTCCAAAGCTTGTGTGAATTTTCCCAAAGACAGAGCTAATCAGCTTTCTCTTCTGCATGTGTTATTTTCATTTCCTTGATTGTACCTAAAATTGCACAGTAATATTCTATGTAAAAGATAATAAATCCTTCTTTGATGTAAGACCAAAAAAAACAATAAAAGCCTGTCTAGGCGAGGGTCGGGCGCTCCGCTAGAGAGAGTAGCCGTCCCCTTTCCCCACCGGGTTGCTGACTCTGTGCATTTGTTCTCCTCTGCAGTCACAACCGGCGGACTCTGCTGGCCGGAGTCGCCACACCCGACCTCGGCTCTGTCGGCACCCAGGGTTCCCGCCCTGGCAGCAGGTCACCAACGGGCTGGGGGGCAGGCCACTGCCTCACTGCTCACACGCTGGTTCCCATTTTCATCAATGTTCAAGGCAACTTCTGAAAACACATGTGCATTTCCCTAGTCCCTCGTGAGGTGGGGTTGCCTGCCCAGCCCACATCTTTCTACTCTTGCCCCCCTCCCTCGGGGTCCAGGCAGCAGCGGCCCTCCTCCGGCCCAGGCAGTCCCCGGAGACAGGGGAGCTCGCTACTCGACACCCTCCCGACATCCCTCGAGTCCGAGGCAGGCACAGGGCACCCAGGACGTCTCCAAAGGCCCAGGAGGCACACGGACCGGCCTCAGGGGTGGAGCCGCCCTCCACTCCAACTCTCTCGCCCTGGACCAGCACCAGGCAGGAGCTCTGAGGACACAGTCTCAGGCTAGGGGGTTCTGAAGGGGCCACAGGAGGTCACCCCTGCACCCCACACCCTGCTGCCAACACAGCGCCATGGGTACTGGTGCCCCGGAGTCCCTGAGGGAAGACCCAGGCTAAGACCCTCCCACAAGCCACCAGTATGCAGTGGTCGGGACTCCCCGTGGGCCCCCCCATCACCACCCCTGGGAGACTCAGGCCCTGCCTGGTGGCTCCGCCCTCCCTGCAGGCCCAGCTGGGTGGGGGCTTCCAGGAAGCAGGGGTACTAACCAGCTGTCTCCAAAACTCCCGACCACAGAGAGTCCCCCAGGATGGCCAGCAGCTGTGGGATGAAAGTTGTCTTGTTGTGACACTATAAGCTGTCACCTCCCAGGGACAGACAACAGGAAACGGGCCAGGCCCACTTCCCCTCATCGCCGACGCCAGGCAGAGACAGACTCGGGAGCCTCCGCTGAGCTCCCTCAAGACCCAACCAGCCGGCCTGGCCGCACACAGAGCCAGCATGCACGGGCTGCCGGCGCCAGGGTCCCCAGACCTTCTGGGCGGGATGCATGGGGGCGGGAGGCTTCGGGGGCACCCAGCTCCTGACCCAACGCCTCCAGGAAGCAACCCTGTGGGTGCTGGGAGGGGCCTCAGTCGTCACTGGTCACGGCGGCCCTGGTGCAGCTCACCCACGGCCCCACGTCAGTGTAGGTGCCACCCCCATGCACACAATGCCCTGTCCCCACTCCCACCCCGGGGTCCTGCTGGAGGAAAGGGGTGCCACATACCAGCCTGGGCACTGCCTGGGCCCACAGAGGTGACCCCTGCTAGACCCCAGGGACTCCTGGACACCACGCCCTTCTCGGAGGTGCCGCCCACCCCGGCTGGCTCTCAGACACCCGCTAAAACAGCCCGCACCCCAGCACATGGCCCAGGCTTCTTGCTGGTTCCGGGTTTCGAGATGATTCGGGCAGTGTGGGCCCCTTTCCTGTGTCAGCTCCAAAGGCCTGGCTGTCTCAGCCTCCCAGGCAGGGCCAGCTGCCTCCACTTCTGGAGTCTCTGTGCCAGCACGTGAAGGGCACTGGAGGCGGCCAAACCCCTGTGTGTCCTGGGCGGGGGGTGGGGGGGGGAGCCCAGGTGCGCCCCCACCCTTCACTGTCCTGCAGACACAGGATAATCACGGCCTCTGGGTCCCTGGAGCGCAGGCAGGTCTGAGCATGGCTCCCAAAGCCTTCTGGGGGGCCAGCCCGGGGGCTGCGGTATCCACGGGCCACTGCCCAAAGGTGATGCCCGCCTCGCAGGGGCTCAGGCCCAGGACAGCCCTTCCCCATGAGCACGTGGAGCTGAGGCTCTGGGTGCCCGAGACCTACTGCCACCATCGCTGCACAGCAGCCTCCAAAGGCCCAGGGTCCCAGGCCGGGTAGGCCTCAGCGGGGCGGAGCCCAGGCCGGCTGAGCCAGGCACCCCTTGGGGCACTATCAGTTCATGCTGGGGCCTGCTCCCTTCCGCCCCCCACTCAGGGGGTCCTGCACCCGAGTGGGTGGGTCCTGGTGGAAAGCCTCCCCTCTGTGCCCTGCTGGTTGCATGAGGTCAGCTGAGGCCACCCCCCGGTTCCCAGCGGAGTCTGGAGTGGAGAGCTGGGGGTGAGCTGGGGTGACAGCTGTGCCCCCGCCCAGGGCCCACATGGCCCCTGCCTGAGCAGGCCGGGTGCGGGCGGAGGGGTTTGGAGCAGGAGAGGGCTAAGGGGCACCTGTGGGTCAGGGCCTTAGAGCAGCAGGAGACGGTCACCTGGGCGGAGGTCTGGATGCTTCTCCTAAGGGCAGAGTGTCTTCCCGCAGGGGAGGGCGTCTGCAGCCTCCTGTGACAACACCCCCTGGGCCCCCTGAGAGAGAGGGCCACATGCTGCCCTGGCCCTCAAGTCCTGCTGGGCAGGGGCCCGTGAACCTGCAAGGTCCTCCTCAGGCCTCCTGCGTGTGGTTCCGTTCTCACCATCTCGCGAGAGGGAAAAGCATTCACCTGCGATCGGATCCAAACGCCAGAGGGCGCAGGAGGGTGGGCGTGGCGTCCTGCCCCCGCCCTGTGTCCAGCCCCACGCAACCACCCCAGTCTGGGGTTTTCAGGGTTTTAGGAACAAAAGCAGTAGAGCGTGAACCCTGCGGAGCCACCACCTGGATTCAACAAACACGTGTTCTGAGACGTGCGACCTCCGAAAGCGGCGTGTTTCCGAGTAAAACGCACATGCCGGGACTCGGCACCGGATGCCCACGGCCTCCCCGCCAGACCCGACGCGCCCTGCCCTCCTGGCCTCTCACCGGAGTGGTGCCACCCCAGCTTCCCTGCTGCCCCGCAGGGTTCGTCGCCTGGCGAGGCCGGGCACCACCGTGGCAGGCGCGCTGCAGGTCCCCCTCCCTTGGACGCAGCGCCCCCTTCTGGCAGCCCCTGACACTGGCTTGGGAAGGGACTTGGCCAGTCGCCGTGTACACTGTCCTGCATCCGGGTTTTGCTTGACTGAGGCCTCGCTGCACCACTTACCATGGGTCTCTCACCCACAGTTCCTGTATCTGGAAGTTGGTCCTAAATCCCTGAAGCGACTCTGAGGGGAAGCGACTCTGGTGACAGTCCCCTGCGGCCAGGTGACAACAGGAAATGACCGGCAGGTGAGGTGCACAGGACATCACTCCTGCCCCTGACCCCCGACCTGCCTGGGAGCTGCACTGCCACTCAATCTCACCGAGTCATTGTGCCGTCTGTGGCCACGGGGTGGTTCCACGTTCCTCGTGGACTGGCAAGCAGGCTGGCGCAAAACAGTGTCCCCATCACCGGGGACACCGGTGTCCTGCGGCCACAGCTGAGGAGGTGGACTCTCTCTCAGTGTCATTCGGGTCTCAGAGATCTTTTTATTGTGGCAAACTTCACATCACACAAAATTTCCTGTTTCGACCACTGGTAAACATGCAGCTCGGCGGACTCCGGGGCACTCACAGTGTGGTGTCGACCCCGCCAGCCCTAGACTTGCTCGCTCCCCACCTGAACCTCCATCCCCACCACACTCGGATCCCGCCTGGCACCGCCGTCTCCCACCCCTGCAGGGACCCTGAGTCAGTGGAGTCAGTGTTTGTCCCCCCGTGTCCCCTTATTTCACTCAGCATGATGGCTGCACAGTCCACCCCGTCAGGGCGGGGGTCGGGACGGCCTTCCCTTTAAGGCCGGGACAGTCCTGTGCGGGGAGGGAGAGCCCGTTGCTTACCCATCACCGAGGCCACCACCTTCCAGCGGCTGTGGACAGGCTGCATGGACTCATGGGTTCCTGCGCCTTCGACGTGGTTCTGTCAACTGCAGACGTAATTCTGGAGGACAGCTGTCTCACACTTCCCACACCGGGCACCCTGCCTCTTCACGTCTGTCACTGTGACACAGGTCTGCAGCGCCTGGTGTCACCCTCAGGCCTTAGCGGTGGTGCTGACTCAGGGCCCAGGCCGGGGAGGCAGGGGACTCCTGGGGGCTTCCCCTGGACTCAGCCACACTCAGAAGAGCAGGACTTTCCCTGGATTCTGGCAGCAAAGGGGCTTTTGGGGCCACTCCTGAGAGAACCGGCTTGAAGGGCTGAGGCTGGGGGCAGGGATGGGGTTTTTGAGAAATGTCACAGACCTGGGTGATTCTGAAGCCCAATTATGAAGCCAGCCTGTGCTCTGAAGGGGAGCACCCCATATGCAAACTAGGAGTCTGGATTTCAGCAAAGTGGTGGCGTGTCCCAGTTCAGGCAAATTACCCGTCCCCAGACCCCTGATGCCCTTGACAAGCTCACGGGCTCTTCTCTCCTTTGGGCTGGCTGGACAACGTCCACAGCCTTGGGAAACCCATGCCTTCTCAGGGTCCAGAATGGCTGCTTGAGCTCCAGCCTTCCCACCTGCATTCCAGGTGTCAGGAAGGAAGGATGCTGAGAACAGTGGGCCATCCCTGTTAGGGGACATCCAAGAAGGCACCCCATTCAGGACTCAGGAAGGAGCCAGGCAGAGCCAGCTTCTTTCTGGGATAGAAGGGGCCACAAAGCTGTGGGAAGAGGCCACTGAGTTGCTCCACAGCTGCTGTAGTGAGCACCTACTGTGTGTGCCACCCAAAGCAGGGGTCAGTATTCTCCCCACCACCAGGGAAGGCAGCCCAGCCTCCCTCAGCCCTGCTGCTTGCCCAGGCTTCAGTCCTCCGACCCCCAGCTCCTCCCAGGAGCGTGGCACCTTCTGTGGCTTTAGGAGCTGTGTGTTTGGGCACATAAGGTCCCAAAGACCAAGGCCATGGCAGATCTCACCCAGAGGGACAGCAGAGGGGGCAGCAGAGGGGGCAGCCTGTCTCCCAGGCTGGCAGTGTCACACTGCCATGCCAGGTGTCAGTGTCAGAGGTCAGAGGCCAGAGGTGGGGGAAAGAGGGAGGCTGAGATAATGTCCAGGGCTAGATCCACAGGCCAGGTAGCGGTTCAGGGGTTTCGACCCCAAGGAGACTGTGGGAAAGGGCGCAGCAGGGGACCTGAACATTGCCAAGTGACAGGCCAGGCCCAGCAGTGGGAAGGGCCTGGAAGGGCATGGGAGGCGCCAAGGCCTCAGCAGCCGAGCAAGGCTGGCATTGCCCAGCCACCTGCCCACAGCGAGGCGAGGCAGGCCAGAGGGCAGGTGGGGGTACAGCCGACCAAGAGGCTCAGGATGCAGAAAGGGGAGTTGGGGGACAGCCCAGGCTGGATGTGGGGGCAGAGGGGAGGGGTGTGTTGCGTCCCGGTGGGTGGGTGCCCGGCAGTGGGTATGTTTCCCGCGCCATGGTGGATGTGTGTGTGTGTGTGTGTGTGTGCGCATGTGCACGTGTAAAGCTGCTTCTACCACTTGGTCTGTTGGGCTCCCATCTCACAGAAAATTCAGGTCACAGCAGAAGAGCTGCTTCCACTTCCTGCCCCTCACCTGCGGGCTCCATAAACTCCGTCTGTCACGTGAACCGCGGGGCTTCCTTCCTGGGGTGAGGGTGAGAGCCGCACCCACCTGGAGCAGGCTGCCCACAACCCCACCCCTGACGGCCCCCATCAGCCTCCTCACCCACCCGTTGCTCATCTTTGCACGTTCGCACACTTGCACACACGTGTGCACAGACAGCTGTGGGCACACTTGCACACAGGCCAGGCTGGCATGGGTTCTGGCTCTGGGTTGGCCAGCAGGCAGGGGGGCAGTGTGCAGGACTGCCAGGCCACCCTCCTGGCGGGGGGCGGGGTGCAGGCAGGTTCCCGGGTGGCTGAGCTGGGGCATTGGTGTGCAGCCTCACCCAGCCTGGCTTCCTTCTCTCTGTCTCTCTCTCACACACACAAACACACACACACACACACACACACATGACCTGCCTCTCTGGGGCCTGTCTCCCTGGGTCTGCTGCCAGGCTGGGAGGCGGGGATGGGGAGGTACCCATCTCTGCACCGTGAGTGGTCACTCACACTGTCACTCAGGGTCCCGGGAGGCTCCGTGTGCATGCAGGGTGAACCCCTCTCCCTGGGAGACGTGCCATCGGGACTCCCAGGGGCCCTGCCTGGAGTCTGCGCACCCGTGGGCTCTGCCAACTCGAGTTGTCTTCAGTGCCCTCGACAGCTTCGCGGTTTTCACTGGGCACGTCTCTCACCTCTGGGGGTGAGTCGGTTCCCAAGCTTGTCTTCTTCTGGAGACCAGTGAGCATGGGACAGGCCTCTTCAACCGCTGTCCAGTCACTAGTTATGAGCAGACATGGCCGACTTCAGCGGGTCGCCTGTGCAGCCCGCTGCTTTGCTGACTTCATTCGCTTGTTCTGATGGGTGCTTTTCTCCAGGGTTTTCTACCTGTAAGGTTGGGCCGTCTGCACACAGAGACCGTTTTACTGATTCCTTTCCGAGCTGGGTCTGCCCAGAACACCCTCTTTGTTCGTTGCCATGTGTGATCCTTCGTAGGAAATGAAGCCAAACCTTACTCTGTAGAAAAACGCCCGGTTCCACCACACACTGCGCTGGCAGCTCCGTGCCAGCCCTGGAGCATGGGGCCTCCCTGGTTCCCGGTGCCGGCTGTCCAGCCTGGCTGTCCTGGGGACACGACCACAGGGCCATTCCAGGGGGCGAAGCGCATCTGCCACTTTCAGCCTCTGCAGGGCCCTTGACCTCACAGCAGGCTGGGGTCAGACCAGCTGTGGTCCCAGGCTCAGCGTGGGGGCTGAGGACAGTGACCAGGCTTCTGTCCCCAGGCATCCGTTCCCTGCCACAGCCCTGGGTTTTGGCTCGGCTGGGTGCTGGGCTCTTCTTAGCTCCTGTCGGCCCGCTGGGGCCGGGCAGCTCCGGCCTGTGATGGTCGGGAGAGTGGGTCCTGAGCTCTGGCTACCACTGCGAGGCACTGTCCTTCGTCCTTCCAGCCCCAAGTGTCCTCAGGGTGAGAGTTTTTATTTTTATTTTTAGAGAGAGGGGAAGGAAGGAAGAAAGAGAGGGAGAGAAACATCGGTGTGTGAGAGAAACCTCAACTGGTTGCCTCTCGCTCACACCCTGTCCGAGCACCCAGCCGGCAACCCAGGCGTGTGTCCTGACTGGCAATCACACCGGCGACCTCTCAGTTTGTGGGGCAGTGCCAAGCCCCTGTGCCACGCCCGTCAGGGCCCCCATGGCAAGGTGCTTAAACATCACTTCAATCACTCTCCTTGTCAGGGGACCAGCGATGCTTTTTATTTTTGTGGACAGGTCTATTTCCTAGTAATTTGTCCATTTCACCCATTTCCTGAAATGTTGACCTCATTGTTTTATTTCTTTTTTTGGAGTCCATTTTTTGGACACTTCAACGATGTTTTGTTTGCACACAACACCATTTGCTGGGCCACGTTCAGCTCTGCGGGCTCTGACGCATGCGCACAGCTGCGTGTCCAGCAGCACGGTCACCATCCTCTCCCTGGTCCCTTTGCTGTCCCTTCTCCCACCCCGGCCGCTACCACAGGTCTGTTTCCCTCCCTCTAGCTTCGCCCCTTCCAGAGCGTCTCAGGGGCGGGATCTCACAGCCTTTGAATGTGGCGTCTTCGCCACGGGAAATGCACTGGACGCTCACCTGCGCTGCGCATGTGTGCAGCGCCTTCCTTCTGAAGTCTGAGCTGGAGGCGCCTGGCTGCCCCCTCCCCCATGTGGGGTCATAGACGAAGCTGCTCTGCGGCTCATGTACAGGTTCTCTGCATGGACCTCCGTGTTTCGTTCTCACGGGGAAATAGTGAGGGTGACCTTCCTGGCTCGCCAGGTGGTGAGAACCCGCCGCGGTGTCCCTGCGGTGCACTGCCCGCGGGTGCGTAGAGCGCCGCCTTCGCAGCCCCTTCGCGGATGGATTCTTTGCCCTGGGTTCACCGGAAGTGCAGGGGTGCGCACGGGGTTGGATTTGCATTTGCCTGGTAGTCCGACCTGCTCCGCCCTCTGACCCGTTTTTAAACTGGGTTATTCGGCTCTGAGCTGTGGAGGTCGGGCCGTCCTTCCCTAATCTGGACGCAGGCCCTTTATCTGACAGATGGCTGGCCAGTGCTGTCCACCCGTCCGTGGCTTCTTGTTGCCTTTGAACCCTTCGGTTATGATTTGTGCTGTGTCTTGTCTCGCCCTGTGTTTATTACTCCCAGCAGTTGGTCTGTTTCGTTGGTTGGTTGACTTTTCAGAGAATTGTCTTCTCCCTTGCTGGCCTTCCCTTCGTTTCCCATGTCATCGATCCTCAATCTTGTTTTTAACCTGTTTCCCACTGTCTCTGGACTCTTCTGGGTTTTCCCCTCCATCTTCTTTTTTGTTTTATCTGATTTACAAAATTCAGGGGTAACGCGTGCAGTGCAGGTTACCTCCCTTAGGTGTGCCGTTCTGACTTTTCATAAATGCACCTCATTGTGTGACCAGTATCATAACTGAGTATAAAACACTCATCAGCCCCCCAATTCCCTGGAGCTTCTCTGCAGCCCCCCCCTCCCCCGTGACGCCAGCCCCTCCCGCTGGGCCAGGACTTAGCTTCCTTCCCACCCAGCGAGCCCTCCACAGGGGGGCACCTCTCCACGGCCTCCACAAGTCCGGTTGCTCCATGGTTCTGTCACTCAGCGTTGGGTGTTTTAAAACGTCTGCTGTTCTCTCTCCTTCAGCTCACTAGTTCCTGAGCAGCGCGTGCGTGTGCTTGTGTGTGTGTGTGTGTGTGTGTGTGTGTGTGTGTTACACGCTTGTGTGTGTTTCCCCAACACTGTCATATCCTCACACACTCTGCCCAGTTAAAGGGATTGTACAGCCAAACCCGTGCACCTGCCACTTACATTTCACAGTGAACGACCTCTGTGCTTTCTCTCCATCCACCACCACCCTTCCCTCCCTCTCCCTGTCTATTCACCTGCCCTGCTCTGGGCCTTGTCTCCCACACACCTGGTCGCCACCTGGCCCTGGACTGTGCCCAAGGGCACCAGCAGGAGAGGACAGGAGGGGCCAGGGTGGAACAGCGCCCAATCCACAAGCCCGACGCCTGGCCTTCCGGAGCCACGCACACCTCACTTTGGTCCTTGTGCGGAGGAGGACTGCTGTATCCAGCCAGGGTGCTGGTGCGGAAAGCCTGGGTTGGGGGGTGGGGAGCCCTCTCACCTGCCTGTGCTGCTGTGGTGATGGCTGGAGGAGGGGAGCCCCGGGGACCGGCTCCTCCTCCGTGGAGCTGGGCCTGGGAAGGCAGGCTTGTGGGGATGGGTCCCTGGGCTGGAGGCCGGAGGCGCCCGAGGAGGGCGCAGCTGCACTGGGTGCAGAGTCCTCCTGCCCGTGCCTGGGCTGCGCTCTGGGGCGAGTCGTGGCACGGCCTTGGGGTGGGCCCCCCTCCCCTCCCCTCCCCTCCCCTCCCCCTCTCCCCTCGGCTCCCCCAGACAGTGGATGACGCAAGCGCCCTGGCTGGAAACTTTTGTGATTCAGAGAATCCTCCCACCGCCCTCGGAGGAAAGTCTCCCAGGTCCTTTTCGGGCAATGACAGAAGTTCCCCGACCACCCAGCGGGCACGGACGCAGAGTCCGGCGCCTCCCCGTTCGCTGTCCTGAGTGGGCCGTGGCGGGGAGGGGGAGGCCCAGCTACGTGGTTCCCAGCCCTGCCCGGCAGGGTCAGCCCCGGTCCCACGGCCGAGACCCCGGCCCTCCCGCGCCGCCTGGTGGCCGCTGTGCGCATTGCGCCCGCCCAGGGGGCTGGGCTCCGGCACCGCCAGCCGGAGGGGCGTGGCGGGGTCGCGGACTGCCCCAGTCCCTCCCCCAAAGCGGCCCCGCGCTAATAGCTGTGGACAAACACACAGGTCTGCTCACGTTGCGGCTTGTCTGCCAGAACTTCGCGTGAACTTTCAGGTGGCCATTTCCGCGATCACGTAGGAGAGACTAGCCGGGTGCCGCCGTGCCAGGAGCCTCTGCGTCCTAGGGACGCGTGACCTTCCCGGACTCGCCCGCAGCCCCAGCCGCAGAGTAGACGCTCCTGCCGTGGACTCGGGGCCTTCCCCGCCGCCCCCTCCGTCCACAGCTAATACAAATGCTTTCAGAGCGTCTGGCCTCACCCCCCACACTCCTGATGGGACCCCGGCCCTGGGACAGGGTGCCCCCCCCCCCCCCCCCCGGTGCTGCTGCTGGTGGCTCAGCCCCCAAGCCCAGGACCTGGTCTTTCTTGCTAGCGAGGGCCCAATACGCCCCTTCTTTGCAAAGGTCTTTCAGCTGTTGAACTGGAGATTTGCAACATCTGCCCTCCCCACCTCACCGCGGCTCCACCCCATAGGTGTGCACACTACGCTGGGCTGGTGGGGGGGCGGCCTGCTGCTGCTGCTGACCCTGCAGCCAGGCCCCAGCAAAGCGGTGCTGGGGGGGCACCTGGGAGACCCCACAGTGGGGGGGGGCAGGCAGGGCAGGGGGTGGTCAGCTCCACTGGCACCTCCTCCACCTGATGCCTGGACCTGGAGGGTTTGACCCTCACCCCTGTCCTGGGGTCCCAGCCAACCTTGTCTCCAGGCACACAGTGGCAAGCTTGTGCCCAGCTTCTCCCGTTGTGCAGAGCCCACCCCCTCTGTGCCACCCACCGGCTCCTTCCTTCCTCCCCTGAGCCCACTGAGCTGCCCCATGGGAGTCAGACCTGCTGTGGGTCCCAACGCCAAGCCCTGGCTTCTTACATTTCCTGGTCTAAAGCTGAGTCGTGAGCCAGAGTCGGGGATTTGTCCAAAGTGACGGCTTTGCTGAGCAGGTGGTCACTCACACCTGCCCACCTGTCCCCTCCGACTTCTCTCAGGGTGGCCGGCGCAGGCCCCACACAGAGGAAAGCTGCGTGCGGATGGGGACGGTGGAGAAGCCACTGGAGTCCCAGCCTGGGAACAAGAAGCTGCCCACGACCTCCTGATATGGTCAGGCTCGGAAGTGACAGGAGGCTCGGTTGGCAATTCCAGGGGCTTCCTGAAGCCGCCTGTGGGTATGAGCCACGTTAGTCTCCAGAATCGCAGGGCACCCGCCCCCACAGCCAGCCCCAGTCTGCCCCTCTGGAGGATTCATGGGGCCTCCTTAGCCTGGAGTCCTCTGTGGGCTGAACCAGGGCCATTCTGGCCCTGTGCACCGGCCATACAGCGTGGGCTGAGCCGAGCAGTCAGCCTGCAGCCTGGGCAACTCCATGAAAGGAAGCCAGCTGAAACCCCTGACCTCCAGATCCAACTGACAGAGGTGGGGGGGGGGCGGTGCAAATAAAACAGCAGCTTGAGAGGGTGTCACTGCTCATGCACAGCTCAGCCGGCGGAAGAACACCGACCAGAGGGGCCTCTGAGTCCCAAATCCGCCCCTGAGCAGACTTGGACAAGCCACTCTGCAGAGGGAGCGGCCCCCGCCCGTGTCCTTCCTGACCATGAGCAGAGCCCACCCTGCTCTCCAGCGCTCCTCCACCCTGTTCACTCACTAGGTGGATTTCTTAGCAAACACTGTGTGGGAATTTGCTTCTCCCGGGAGACAGGGATAACTGGGAACTGGTAGCGGTGGCCAGAGTGGCCAGCTGGGCAGGTAGGATGACCCTTCAGCACCTTTCCTGTGTTCTATCTCTGATGGCACTGGAGCAGGTTCTAAGGACATTGGTCATTTGTCCCTATGGGATCAGTGACCACTCTCCCTGTAGGCAAGGTCCCCCAACTCCTGGTGGCAGAATCCACCGGGCAGCTCCTGTCAGATCCTTGTGGGCCCCTCAAAACCACCCCAGAATTAATCCCACCCGTAACCGAAGAGGCCCCGTGCCACCCAGGGCAACCTGGCCCCTGCGAGCAGACCAGGTGGGCTGACGGACACCGCCCGGACCTCGGAGCCATGAGCGGAGTCGTCACCCTGGGTGCCCTGTCCTTCCCAGTCCCACACTTCCTCACCCTCCACCCCCACGGGCGGCCATGTGTTCGGGGTTACTCGTAGGTTCTGCCTTCCTCGGAGTCGCTGTCACACAGTTGTCCCTCTGCCTTCCCTGTGAGGGTGGACAGCCGCGTGCTGGGACGGCGGTGTCGCAAAGCGGGGAAGCTGACATGGTGACAGTTTCCGGGAGGCTCTGCCTTTCCTCGCTCGTGCGTGGATGACTCGCTCCCTTGCCCCCTCCCCCCCAGCCTCTTCTCCGGGCTGCACCCCCCTGGGAAGGCCGTCAGCCCTAAAGGGCGTCGACTTACTAAGGAGAAACTGCACTTGTCCGAACTCAGTCCTGTTCTTTAGGGCGCCTGATCTCAGACTCTAGCGCAGCCGGGTCTAGGAGCATCCTCAGTGCCCCCAGACCTGAAGCTAAGCACCAACCTTGAACGCTCGGGCCAGCTGGCTACTGCCACCCGGGTTCCAGACTTCACTCGCAGCCCTGCCTCTGTCTGTTTTACTAAAAAACAATAAACCTAGCCCTATTGTTTGGGAACATCAGGATGACCTGGCTTTTTAAAAAGTGCATACATTACTGATTTATTTTTAGAGGGGGGAAGGGAGGGAGAAGGAGGGAGAGAAACATCGAAGAGCTGACCCTTGCATGCGTCCCAACCAGGGACCAGGCCCCCAACCCAGGCATGTGCCCTGACCGGGAATCGAATCCACAACCTTCTTGGTGAAGGGGACGATGCCCAACCCACTGAGCTACAGCGCCCAAGGCACGATGACCTGGTTTTTAACACCAGTGGATGACCCTGGGTCCCCTCCTGACCCGGGTGCCTCAGCCACTGACTCTGACCTGCGGGGGCAGCCAGGATGGACTGGGAGCTCAGTCCACTCTTCCACGTCTCCACCCAGTACTTGGGGGCCACCCAGGCCGGTGCTGCAGTGGCCACCACAGGGTGCGCCAGGGTCAGTGGTGGGTCTGTGAGGGTGGAGGAGCTGGGGGGCCTCTGACAGCCTAGCACCCTGGTCTGAAGGGGGTGGCATAGCCATATCCTGAGACCTCAGGGGGTCTCCTGTCCCCAGCCTGGTGGCCCAGGGGCCTCAGCACAAGCACAACCCACATCTGAGCAGCCTGTGGTCATCTGCCTTCCTGTCATGGGCAAACCCTGCTTCCCTGAAGCCACCCTCCAGGGACAGTGTCCCTGTGCCCTAATGGCCGTCAGTTGCCAATGGGATCGGAGCTGAGCTCCTGACCCCATGTTCGTGACCTCCCTTACAGACACTCCGGGAGACCGCTGCCTTCCCAGGCCCTCCGTGTATGGATCAGCCCAGGGACTCTGCTCCAGGCCGGCAGCCCCTCTGCCCCGTGGCCCCCACAGCATGGTCCCCCGAGGCCTGCCCCCTCCCCCTGCCCTCATCCAGGTCCTTTCTCACCCACCTGCAGAGGACAAGCGGCTTCACGCCACAGGTGGCCACCAGAGGGCGCCAAGCTTGGATGCAGAATGAGAGTGCATCAGCGACCCTGAGCTGGGGGCTGGGAGTCAGGTGGGGGGCCTGGGTGCAGAGGAGACTGACCGTTGCCTGGCACCTTCCGGGGTTCTTGAGAACTGGGCCACATGGTTATGGTAAGCCGACTCTCCAGGTGAGGAAGCCGAGGCCAGAGGAGGCGGTGCTGCCCACCTGGGCTCTCAGAGTGCAAGGGTCCCTGAGGGTTCTCCAAGCCCCCCACGAGTCTGCCTCTACCTTGCTGTGTGACTTTTGGGAATTCGCCTGACCTCTCTGGACCTCAGATTCCCCTCCTGTGAAGTGGGGGGTCACTGCTGAGGCCAGTCAGAGCCGACTACGGGACAGGGAGCTGAGCCCCGGCTGCGGCCCGCATCTCTCTGGCCTCTGCGCCCCGGCCCAGCGTGAGGCACCTCTGAAGCTGCCGCCTCAGTAGGCCAGTGGCCTCGTGTCCACGGGGCTGGGGTCTGCAGGGCCCTCTCGGCCCTGCCCCAGCCAGTGGGGCTCAGACCCTCCAGGAGCTGCTGGGCTGCAGCCAGGGCACAAGCCACCACAGGCCAGCTGCGTGTGGACACAGCTCAACCTGCCAGCACCCTGCTGCCTTGCGTGACCCCTACCAGGATGGCTCGCGGTACGCTGTCCTGCCCAAGGTCCCTGTCCACACAGAACGCCCGCCCCGGAGGGGGTCAGGGCCGCATCCCCCCTAGGTAGTGAGTGGATGGGCCCCTGCTGCCCGTGGCAGGGATGTAGGCCCCGCCCTCTCTGAGGCCCTGCCTCCTGGCCAGGTGCTCCTGCCCCCGTTGGCTCCACCCAGCCCCTCCGTGGAGGGCAGACGAGCCAGGCAGAGGGTGCTGGCACCAGCGTGTTCCCACGCTCTGCGGTGCCAGCCTGCCCCACCCTTGCCTTGTGGCAACCAGGGCACCTGGAATGCGGCTGTGGACTCCATGCCCAGGGGCCACAGATTCCTGTCTCAGTGGGCGAGGGCAGAGGACGGCTTCCGCCCTTTGATCCCTGCCAACTTCGGGGAACAGGCTGGCTCCGGCCTTGCCAGCTAGGCCACAGGGGAGGCCGGGAGGGAGGCCCGGCGGGTCTCCCCGCCCTGCTCCCCAGGTGCCCCGCGGGGGGGTGGTGGGCTCCTCACCTGGGGACCTAGACCTATCCCCACCTTCATTCAGCCCGTGACTCTGCAGCCCCAGACACACCCACCCGGGGTCCAGAGGCTCTGCCAGCCAGTGGGGTCTGGCCCTGCTCTCCCTCGGCCCCAGAGGCCCCCTTGCCACAGCCGCCCCAGCCTGAGCCCACTGGGATGCCTGGTGCTGCTCAGGGGCATCGGGGCCCCGGATGCCCTGGGCTTCCCCCCGACTGCTGAGGACCCGGCGCTGGCTGCTGCCCTCACACAGACCCCAGGTCCCTCGCCCCCAAACGTGCCGGTTTCCTGCCCCTCCCCACACCCGAGGAGTCTCCCACTCACAGCTCACGCTCGGGCACCCCTGAGCACCCCGACCCCGGGGCCCCCGACAAGAGGCCACACTCCCCATACTGGGTTTGGGGCAGAGTCTAGGAATCCCAAGCAGGAGTGGGGGGCAGGGGTACCCAGGGCCAGCCCTGCAGCCGAGGAGAAGGGGCGCAGGAGGCCCTGCTGGAGGAGGGGGACTCGGGCCCGTGCGGCCGATTTCTCAGGTGGGGCCCCCATTTCTGCTCCCCTGACCACCTGGCCCGTGGAGGCCACCCCCACCCGGGCAGTCTTTGCTCCCAAACACTGCCTGACCACGGGACCGTCAGAGACCGGGGAGGCCTTTCCCAAGGGGGCGCCTCCCTCTGGGACACGGGAGAGGGCGGAGCCGGGCCAGGTCTTCAGGTGTCCCGGCTGGACGAGGTGGTACAGGTGTGTCCCTTAGTTGCGTGGATACATTCCTGAGCAAAGCCTGGTGCAAGGTGGACAGAGGGAGTGCGGCGGGACCCACGGAGGTCCGGGCCTTCCACTTCCACACTGCCGCGCACACGCACCAACCTGCCCGGCGGCCAGAGCGACCCGGGCAGAGGATTCCTGAGCTCTGGGCCGGGTCTGGGGTCCGTGTGGGGATGGGGCCGAAGTGCCGGCACTCCTCCACCTGCCCGGGCCGTGGACGTAAGAAAGGGGGTACCCAGGCCGGCCAGGCGGCGCGGCGCGGGGCCGGGTGGGGCGGCAGAAGGCGCCTTTGTGCTCCGCGTCTAAAGAGAGCGTGTCTCAGCCGGCCCGGCGCCCGGCCCTGCTCCAGCGCCCGCCCCCGGCCCCGCGCACATTCCTGCCGAGGCCCGAGCTACAGGAGGGGTCCTCGGGCGGGCAGAGCACCCGCCCCCCTCCCACCTCCGCGCAAGGGGCCAGTCCCAACCGGGGTCCAACGACGGCGGTGACCCGAGGCCGTGGCCACCGCACGCATGGACCCCAGGCTCGCTGGGTTGGACCCGCTCTGGGAGCGGCACTTGGAGGGCACGCGACAGGGGAGGGACTCGAGGCCTCCGACTTGGTCTGCGCCCGGGTGGGCGCCCACTGCGGCAGCCTGTGCGTTCTGAGAAGCCAGGACTTCGGGCCGGGACGGTGCGGAGCTCGCAGTGGGAGGTGGAGCGGGACGTGCGCTCTGTCCCCTGGCTCTCTCTCCGCGCCTCCATCCATTCATCGAGCACCGCCTTGCCGGTGCCAGCCTCTGCTGCGCTCTGGGCTAGAGGCGGAGGACAGGAGACTCTCGCCTGCTCTGCCTGAGCAGGGCCTGGGAGCTCGGCGCACATGGGCAGGGGCCAGCAGCAGAGCATCCAGGGACCCTGGTGGGAAGGGCGGGGAGCACCAGACAGCCGGCCGCAGGATCAGCCAGAGGCCAGGCTGAGCTGGAGGCTGCCCTCCACCCGCAGGGTCTCCATACTTCCACCGGCAGGTCTGGGCACTGGCACCCTGCCCCAGGCCTGGATTGGGCACTGGACACACACAACACTCGCCCCACCCCCAGGGCCTGATCACGGAGGCGCTGGTGGGAGGAACAGGAGCTCGGTGAGGGTTGGAGGGGAGAGGGGCGGGACTAGCTCAGAGGACCGGGGAGCCCTGAAGGATGCAGGGAGGAGCCCGGAGGACGGGGAGAAATGCCCGGTGTGTTGTGCAAACCAGAGGAGCAGCCCCCTACCTGGAGGACAGGCCAGATGAAGGAACCGGCTCCAGCGGGGGCCGGGGGCGGGGGGAGCAGTGGGGCCTGTGGTAGGTGCGTGAGCTGGGGTTGTGTGAGCTCTAGAAAGATCGCTGCACTGACACCGTGAAAGCCCAAGGTGCCATCAGGCTGCACTAAGTTCGCTTAATTAAGCGCCTCACTGCTGGGCGCAAAGGTGGTTTCCAGATTTCTGGTCAGAGAGTTTTTCAGTGAACGTCGCTGTTCCCACTGTTTGCATTTTGAGTCATTAAGATAAATTTCCAGAGCTGTGTAGACCAGCAGCTGCTGGCCAGGAGAGTTGTGCCAGCTCAGCGTCCCCCAGTGGCCATGCCAGGCACACAGGTGCCCCCACACCCCGTCCCGGCCTGGTCCCTGTCACTGGGACCTGACGCCCCTGCCGGGCGGCCGCCTGAAACCCCCAGCTCTGGTCTCCGTGTTGTGCCAGGGCCTCGGAGTCTCTCCTGTGGCCTGCTCCTCTGGTCATGTTGGGGTCAGCGCCTGGCCAGCCCCTCCTTCACTTTAAAGGCCACCATAGCTCCCCAGTGGCCCTCAGATCAGATGAAAGCTCTCCCTCTAGCACCCACCCCACCCACCTCTCCCCAGCCCCCACTCAGCTATTCACAAGCCCGCCCCCTGCCCTGTCCATTCCCCTTCCCTGGAACTCAGGTGTGGCCACTTCAGCAAACCCTGCCTTGCAGCTGCCCTTGCGTCCCTCCGCTCACACCGCCCAGGCAAGCCCCCCACCTCCCTGACCCGGGGTGGCCCAGGCCCCACCCAAATCCCTGGGGAACGCTCGCTGCTCTGGCCTGTCCGGGATCCACTGCAGCTCACGTGGCATCCCCAGGCCTGGGCCAGACTCCGCCCCAGCTCAGCAAGGGGCTGCAGAACGGGCCCCTTGGCCACTGCCAGGGTGCGTGCTGGGACACAGCAGCACGGTGCGGCAGAGGGACCGCTGGTGTCATGCAGGAAGTCCGGGGCCAAGTAGCCGAGTACAGGGAGCATCCCCCCACATGCCCCCTCCAAGTCCTCCAGAAGTTCAAGCCCCCAGCTCTCCAGGTCTCCTACAGGGTCCAGCCTGCTCCCCCCACCACCCCCACAGATGCACCAAGCGGCTCGGCTGAGCCAGGCCGCAGGCAGGCATGCTCCGGCACGCCCTGGCATTCCTGGTCTGGTGGGCTGGGAAGAACCCAGGTAGGCCTGGTCACCACTCCAGTCCCTCACTCAGGAATGCCAGCTGCAGAGGCTGCGCCGGGAAAACCAGCACAGCCCACTGGTCCCAGCTGGCTGTGGAGCAGAGGGGCCGGGGGTCCCGCCCAGACCTACAAACCCAGCATGGGAGGGGCAGCCTTGAGGAAGGCCAGGTCTAAGCTCCACCGGAGGTGGGGACATAGCCTAGCCCACCCGAGCTGGTGCTGGGGGCCAGCTGGGGTCAAAGGCAGACCCAGGGTGGGGAAGGGCAGAGGCCCGCCCCCTGCTCAGAGTCTCCAACCCACAGGAATCTGGGCGTGGCCTAGGCAGCAGTGGCCCAGGACCCCAGAGGTTCCTTGGACCTCAGCCCCCACCCTCTATTCCTGGGAAGGTGCCTCTATTCCAGTTTTCTGTTGAGACTTGGAAAGACACTTCAGAGCAGCCCCTTTCCATGAAGGACTTATGGGTTCCAAGATTAATGCAAGCATATAGTAAACATTGTGTTCTTTTCAAAAATAGCGCTTTTCCTGTTATTTATTTTTTGGCAATTCCAAGGGCTGCCATGGACTTTGGTGTGAGGCAGCCGTGCTGACCCTGATTGGTGGCGACCGCTGTTCTGTCAGTTACTGTGGTGTGTCAACGTGAGTTACCACGTGATCTGGAAACCCACAATAATGCAGTTGCTGACTCCTTTTTCACCTGGTTCTTGTCTTATTGCGTGGGCCAGGGTGTCCCGAGGATCGCTCAGCGGGCAGAGTGGGGACAAGCACCCTCACACTACCCGGCACTGAGGGGCCACCACTCTCGCCGCAGGTGTGAGGGACGTGCTCCTTATCAGTGAGGAAACTTCCCTCCAGCCCTTTTTTTCTAAGTTTTTATGTTTTTTTAACATTTTTTGAAGATTTTATTTATTTATTTTTAGAGAGGGGAAGGGAGGGAAAAAGAAAGGAAGATATTGATTGATATCTTCAATCACAACATCAATCACAACATTGATGTGTGGTTGCCTCTTGCTTGCCCCTAACTGGGGACCTGGCCCACAACCCAGGCATGTGCCCTGACTGGGAATTGAACCGGCGACCCTTTGGTTCTCAAGCTGGTGCTAAGTCTACTGAGCCACACCAGCCAGGGCTCAAAGCCACACTTTTGTGACCTGTTTCTTTTTTGAAAATTATGTTTTGTTTATGTCTTGTGTCCACGTAAATGCAGACAGTGGCAAAGTCACAGCATAGAATAATGTCCCCTCCACACGCCTGGTTTCCCTTCCAGGGTCACCAGAGTTGCCAGTCGAGTCTCTCACGTGTCCTGGTGGAGACATTCTAGGCGGGCCACGACAGTCAGTGACTCGGGAGTTGTCCTTCTCTGTACCTTCCCTGGCCCTTCTGCCTGGGCAAATCCTTGGCTGGTCAGACCCTCAACCCCCACCCCAGGGTGACCCGGCCGGGCCAGGAGGGCCGTACACACACCTGTCCCAGGAGGGCCGCCCAGCGTGCACTCCGGCCCTGAGAGGTGGGGCAGACGCCGCCTCCTTCCCTCCCTCTGACCCAGAGGCGGCGAGGCCGCGGGAAGGGGCCGACCTGCCCCGCAGAGTGGCCGGAGGGGGAAAGCCCTGCTGGCGGGCAGGGCCGCCTTGGGCCTCCTGAGGGGAAAATCAGTGCATCTGTGCACCTCATGCTGGGCTGCTTCCTTTGCTTGGAGCCAGGCTGTTCCGTTTTGTCCTCGCTTTGTCCTCTCCCGAGGACACGCCCTCGCTGGCTTTAGAGGCAGAGGGAGGGAGGGAGAGACCTCGCTGTGAGTGAGAAGCGCCGCTTGATTGCCTCCCACAAGTGCCTGCACCGGAATCAGACCTGCGGCCTTTCAGTCACGGAATGACGCTCCAACCCACCGAGCAACACTGGCCGGGGCCCAGGCCACTGTGAACGTGCAAACCACACATGCGTGTCCACACGCATGAATCACAAACGACCGTGGCGGCACCTTGACTTTTCCACACAGCCGCTGGCCTCAGGCCCACCGCCCTGCATTCGTGGGCCCGGTGTGGCTGCCCACCCCCGGCCCTGCGGCAGCACTTGGCTCTGCATCCCCCACGGCTGCGCCTCACACCCTGGCCTCGAGCTGGGGATAAGCTCCGGGAAGTGGAGGGGTCCTCACGACGCCGCACCCCCGCCTAAGACCGGGGCCTCCACGTGCGGGAGTCTCCGCCGCGTCCCCGGGGTGGCGGGGGCTTCTTGTGAGTGTTTTCGCTTTTCCGGGTCTTTTCTCTCCGTGTCCCCACGGCTTGGGGCCGTTTGTTGTGCAGACTGAGGCTGGTGCTCCCGCCTCTCTCGACCCAGCCGGGGCGTCACTGAACGATCCTGCGCAACAGCATTTGACCCTCTTGGGTCATCCAGGATCTCGTCGTAGGAGCTGCAGAAAATGACATTGCATCCCCCCCACCCCCGGCACAATTTTCATAGCTTGTTTTTTTCTTCTCTCCAAGGCAAAAGTAGTAAGCGGAGTGGCAGGGTGGGTGGCCTGGCGCTTCTGCCGCTGTCCCGGGTCCTGCTGGAGTATCTGGGGCCGTGGCCTTGCGACCGGAGAGTGGCAACTCGCCTTCCCGCCGTGGCGTGGTCATGGCCATGGCTGTGGGACGCGCCCATCTCTGTGGCAGCTGCTCCCAGGAGTTGAGCAGCAGGAGGGACGTGTCTGTGACCTTCCAGGGAGGGAAATGTGTACGGAGAGTCCCATGTTCGCCCTGGTTTTCACCTTGGTTTCCTTCCCAGGTGCAGGGAGATGAGGCACATCGGGGCACAGGCTCGCTGGCCGGGGAAGCAGAGGTCAGAGTTCAGGGCACTGGTGGCGGGGCCCAGTGGACACGGGCGGTCCTGGACGGGAGGCAGCTCCGGGAGTCCGCACCACCTCTCACTCGGGCTCTCCCCGGGCAGCGCCGCGGGGCACCCGCTGGGGGTTGGAGGTCTCAGCACAGCTCTGACGCGCTCTGCCCAGGAGCAGTGTCGGGCTGGGGGGTTCTATCCCACGAGACCACCCTGTGCAGGCACCAGTCTCCAGCCCAAGCTGGTACCTGGGCTTCTGACTGACCGGCCAGCGGTGGGAGGTCACCTCTGCTGAGGTGCTGTGGTGACTGGTGGGGCTCCGCAGCCCCCCCATCCCCCCATCTAGTGCAAAGGCCATGGCGGGGTTGGACCTGACAGCCGGACGAAGAGGTACCCAGCGGTGGCCCCGGAGGTGCTCAGTCCCCAACACGGAAGGTCCCAGACCGTCCTTTCAGTTTTGTGGAGGTTCAATCACATCGCCAGGACTGACTGAGCCCCTGGCCACCGACCACCCGCCCCTGGGCTGCCTTAGGGGTGGAGGGAGGGGACTAAAGGTCCAACCCTCTAATCCCAGGTTGGCTCCCCGGTAACCAGCCCCCCATCTTTAAGAGTTTCCCAAAAGCCGCCTCATTTCCATAACCAAAGACACTCGGATGGCTCGCTGCACAGGGAATCCAAGGGTTTTAGGGGTTCTGTGCCAGACGCGGGTGAAGACTAAATGCAGATTTCTTATTCATTAGTCACACAATCTCGAGGAGCTGGTGTGAGGGTCCCCCACAGCCCCTGAGCGGGCCAAATGCAGGGACGCCCTTCCTGTGGCCCAGCAGAGGCGGGACGGCAGCCTCAGGCGGTGCCTGGTGATGAGGTTCTGGCCCAGTCACGGAGAAACTGACCCCCAAAGACCAGGGCTTGGGACTCAGAATCACACTCCAGAGTGAGGGCCAAGCCCCAGCCCAACTCCAGGACTAAGATCGACCCAAAACGGACCCAAAGCCTGCCAGTACGCTAACTGCCACCACTGCCACCCAGAGCCACGCCAAATCTTTTAGACTGTTCATGTATTTTTAGAGAAAGGGGGCGGGAGGGGAACATCGAGGTACATCGATCGGTTGCCTCTCGTGCGCCCCCAACTGGGGGCCTGGCCCACAACCCAGGCATGTGCCCTGACCGGGACTCGAACTGGCAACCCTTTGGTTCGCAGGCTGGTGCTCAATCCACTGAACCACTCCGGTCAGGGGACATCGCAGCATCTTTTAACAGAAGACAGCATCACTAGACTCCTGTCAGCACGACCGCAGTGTCCCGCACCCAGTGACCTTCTGGTAGGAGAGCGGGAGCAGGAGAAGATGGCCCAGCCTGCAGAGGGAAGGTGACCCGTGGCGACAAGGCTGTACATGAGCACGCCGGCACCCCAAACAGCCCCTGTGCGTGAGCCCAGGCTCCCAGACGTGAGTGTGCAGGGCTGTCCGAGAGCAGTGGCGACTCTCAGGGGACTGAGAGCGGACCACACGTGTCACAGTGGAAACTGTCTCTGGGGGTGTACGGTGTTGGTGAGCACGACGAACAGGAAAAAAACAAACTCAGAAAGGAGCACTGGAGAGGGGACGATCTCTGGGGAAAAAATTATAGCCGAAAAATGTCCAACTTGGGAAAATCGTAGACGTACAATGCACTGAGTTCGGAGCACCCACACACAGAGAATCACACCTCGGCACTTTGCAGCCTCACTGCTGAAAACCGAAGATAAGCAAGTCGCAACTTAAACCACGAGATTCCAGGTTAATAATTAAAGTGGAAATGAGTGGCCGCCCAGTGCGGTGACGTCAGGAGCAGGCGAGCTCACTCTCGGCTGCCGAGACACTCGGGCTGGGAGACCCGGCCTCGGCCCCTTGCCCCGCTGACACTGCTTCCCCAGACCACACACTTGCTCAAAATCACCAAAATTGGGAACTCTGTGTCTGTCCCAGGAGACATGACAGAGCCGGTGTGGTCACATCTGCAGTAACACGCTCTTTGGAGTGGACGGCAGGGAATTGCTGGCACTTGCTGCGCTGTGGGTGAACCCCAAAACTGAGTAAGGAGGGGCTGGGCAGCCTTGGATGGGGAAGCTCAGCCCGATGGAGCGTCATCTGGTAATGAAAACACTGGGGGTTCGATTCCCGGTCAGGGCACATACGTAGGTCTTGGGTTCAGTCCCAGGTGGGGCGGGCAGGGGAGGCAACTGACTGATGTTTCTCCCTCCCCCCCACCTCCTCTGAAAGGGATGAAAAACGGTCTTGGGTGAGGACTGAAACACAGTGCCCAGCTCACAGGCATGTGCCCTCGGTGCCTCTGTGTCGGTGGAGAACGGGCAGCACCGCAGTGGTGGCCCGTGGGGGCGGAGTAACCTTTCTGGGGCTGCAGGGGCATCCGACATCGCGACTGGAGGTCCTGATTACAGGTGTGTGACTTGCCAAGTACCCCCAAACCGTGTACTTCAGATCTGAAACAGGGCGTTCTGCCGAAGGGACCAGGGACCCAGGGAACATGTGATCAGGAGAGTGTGAGACAGGCTGGAACACTCGCGTGTCAGACGCAGATGGAGGAGGCGCCCGGAGTGGAGAGGACGGTCAGAGGACAGGACACCAGGCCCGCAGCTCCCACTGGCCAAGCCCGGGACGGTGGAGGAAAAACAAAGAATGAAAGTAACAGAAGGCGAGAATAAGTGAGGCCTCGGGGGTCTGCTCCACAACAGCAAGTGGGGCCCGCCCCCCGCCCCCCGGCCCCGGGCAGAATTCCAGAGGCAGAGGTTTGGTGATAAAGGAAAGGAGTCTGTGTTCACAGGCTTCAGGATTTTGGAATAACAGCTTTCCACAAGAATTACTTGTATTTTGCTGTGTATAATGCATACTTTTTTACCCAATTTTTTAAAACTCCTGGTGTATTACCCAGGAAGATTTTTTAAAAAATATTTTATTGATTTATTTTTACAGAGAGGGGAAGGGAGGAAGAGAGGGAGAGAAACATCCTTGTGTGGTTGCCTCTCGCGAGCCCCCCCCCCCCAACTGGGGACTTGATTTGCACCCAGGGCGTGTGCCCTGACTGGGAATGGAACCACAATCATTTGGTTCTCAGGCCTGCACTCAATCCACTGAGCTACACCAGCCAGGGCTTTGCCCAAATTTTTGAAGGAAAAATAAGGATGTGCATTGTACATGGGTAGTACTCATTCCATATTTGTATAAATGTTTTTGATTCTTTTATTTATGTGTGTGAGTTAAATGTGTAACTCTAGAAAGCAATAACATTATCTGCATGCAAAATAATGCCCTGGAATACGATCATTGGTTTTGTATCTAAATATAAATAAATACTTGAATTAAAAAATGAAAATGAAAGACTTTTCCCCTGAAACTCTGGGCCCAAAACGGGTGCGCAGTATACACGGGAGCTTATCACACATGGCAAAACGCAGCGGTCACTGAGGCCTCTCAGCTGCGGCCGAGCCCTTAACTCCTGAGTTCCCCAGCCTTCCTCATGTTAGTTTTCAGTTATCTTATTTTTCCTGTAGGGTTAGTTCAAAGACTAAAACATCAGACACAAAAGCTACCCAGTTCTGAAAGAATGGCGGGCTTCTGCCTCAGACCCCGCCCCCTGGAGAACACCCAGCGAAGAGCAACCCCGTCGCTCTCCGGCAGAGCGGCTGGACCCCAGGCTGCGCCCCAGCACAAAATGCAGGCAGCACCAGCTGGGAAACGCACCAGCTCCACGTGGCAGCCCAGAGACCTGCAGGAAGAGGAGCCCAGCCGAGGAGAACCTCTGAGCCACAGCGCCAGCCCTTTTATTTCAAATCTCTGGCCCATAATTCCATGCGCTCTGGAACCGTTCAGCTTCTCAGCCAATCCCGTCTCACGCTGTTTAGCGTTGCCTCAGCAACAGCCTCCCACTCCTCCCCAGGGATCTGATCAGATCTCTCTGTATCATATCTGTGCTCCTATATAAATGTTGATTTTATGAGAAATGGGATTTTTTAATTTTCTATTTATTTTTCGAGAGAGGGGAAGGGAAGGAGAGAGAGAGAGAAATACGAATGTGTGGTTGCTTCGGATGCGCCCCCTACTGGGGACCGGGCCAGCAACTCAGGCAGCAGCCCTGACCGGGAACCAAACCCTGGGCCTTTAGGTTCCTAGGGATGCCCAACCCACTGAGCCACACCAGCCAGGGCCAAGTGCTCTCTTATGATTAAAATGTTTCTCTATCCGCAATTATTTTTCTCTTATTTCTTCTTCTATTTTAACTTTTTCTTGACTCCATTTCATAATAGTTTCTCTGTTGTTTGGTGATTTTATTCCTGAAGAACCAGCTCTTAGAATTACTTAGTATTTGTCACCATCCTCTGGGTTTGAAATCCATTCCTCGTTGTCCTTCCTCGTCTCTGGCCAGCGTCCTGCAGGCGGTCCCCTGAAGCAGAGGCCAGTTTGAGGTTGGCGTCCTGGGTCCTCCAGGGAGCAGAGCCGGGGATGGCCACCCAGTGTCTCAGCCTCAGCCAATGTCCCTGAGCTGGGGTTTCAGTCAACCAGCCAGGAAACTAGGAAGGGACACGACCATCATCCTGAACTAAAATCTCCAAATTCCGAGTCTCCCGTGGCTGCGCAGTCTCAACGGGTTTGCCCTTCTGCAGGGGATGTCCTCCTGGCCCAGCCTGGGGCTCACAGATCCTCCCCCAGCAAGTGTCTGACAACCCAAACGGCAAATGTTGCAAAGGTTTTATACTTAAGCTGTCTTTTCCTGGTGAGGGTGGTACTCACCCTGGGGCTGCCTAGACCCAACGCTAATTGCAGGTCTCCCGCTGAGGGTGAGGGAGGGGCCTCTGAGGACATTGCAAAGTGGCCACATCAGGTGAGTCCCTGCAGGGCCCGCCCTGGGGGAAGCTCGTTTCTGCCCAGCTGGGCTCTCCCGGCCTCTGTCTTCCCTCACGTCCAACTGTGGGACTCGGCTCTGTCCCAGTCGGGGTCCCAACTTTCGCAGCCAATGCCGCCCCCTTTGGGAGCAGCCCGACCCAGCAGTTCAGAGACCAGAGAGCCTTTCCATGGCTGTAGGAACAGCCTTGCTCCCGGACCAAGTCAGGAGCTGAGCATGAGGAACAGCCGCTGAGGTCACCGTGTGTGGCTTGGAGTGGCCGCCAGCCCGCGGGCATGCCACTGCCCGCCGCAGGCGCCCCTCAGGTGGACTTTCGCCACTGTGGGCCTGGAATCTGGCCCTTGAAGGCCCACTTGCTACAGAACTCGAGGGTATGGACGAGACTCTTCTGGCTACTCGCTGAGACAGGCTGGGTGGGCTTAGACCCAGGGATGCTAGAAGGGCTAGACTCGGCGGAGCCTCAGCTGCTGGCCGTGGTGCCTGTGGGGGTGGGGGAGGGGCAGCCCACAGCCACAGTCCTCTGTCCTTGACTGGAGACCAGCCTGTGGCCAGCTCTGACCACAAGGGCACGTCGGAGGGGAAGGCCTGTGTCGGCCAGGCTCTCTCAGAGCTGCGCCATGACGACAACGAGACGGGACCGGTCTCAGGGACACAGAGTAACCAGGGCTCAGCCACCAGGCCTGTGTACAAGGCCACCGGGAGCCAGCCAGACCTCAGGGGACCCGCCACCCAGCCGCAGAGCTCTCTGGGAAGCTGGCTGTGGGCTATGAACCCAGCAGGAGGAATGCTTGCCTGCCCAGGCTGTCCACCACACACTACTGAGCTGAGGAGCAATCGCCCAGGGGACAGGACCACACGCCTCCCCTGGAAGTTGCCGTCTGGCCCCGAGGGAGGAGTGGGTGACGCTGGGCAACGTGACCTGGGCCTTTGGCTCCAGGGCCGCACTTGGCCAGACGGCTGCCTGGTGACAAGAAGGGTCAGATAAGGCTTGGGCCTCTGCAGAGACCTCCAGCCTGGGCCCACCCGTACATGGGCCAGACACGCCCTCACCTCCCCTCCCAGCCCCACTGAGCCAGGACTGGAAGCTCACCCACTCAGATCAGAGGGTGCTTATCTGATCCTTCAGTAGTACTTGGGGGGAAGGAAGGGTGTTATCTGCGGCACCTCCAAACCCCCAAACCCGGGAGCCACAAAGAGAAGGACAGATGGATGACCACACACGAATTCAAACTTCTGAGCAGCAGAGACGCACCCTCTACAGGGACCTGGGCTCTGCCCCCTGGAACACATCCCAGGTCACAGACAGATCCGAGCACCGACGGTGAAGGTTCCACTTTCAACAGCCTCCCCAGCGGGCCCCGAACTTGGAAAGCTCTTTGCAGCCGCACAGTGGAGGGTGGACATGCCTCACCACGCAAGCACTGAAACTCTCTCTCAGCAAAAGGACACGAGAGACAGGCGTGGCGGGTGCAAACTCTTCACGCGTCTTTGTTCATTTGTGGGGATCCCTGCAGCGGGCTTTCCACGGAGCACAGACTTCCAGTCAGTCCGGCTGCCCTCTGACCACCCAGGAGCATTCAGGCTTGACACCCACCCCCCCAGCGGCGAGCTGCCCCCAGGCCCCCTGGAACAGCTGTGCAGCGGCCAGGGACCCCAGCCAGAGCCCCAGGGCCAAGCCCCTCCCAGCTCCCTGACCCACAGGAACAGAGGTGGCGAAGGCCGATGGTCTTTCGCTGCTGCTCAGGGGTGGCTGCTGATGTAGCAGCCACAGCACTGCCCCCTCCAACGAGAAGTGCAAGGATGCATGTGTCAGTCAGCGGGGAAGGCAGCTGCGGAACACACATCCCCCAACCTCGGTGTCCCACGAGCCATGTGGGTGTGCTGCCCCCAGGACAGGCGCTGTGGGCCCGGGCGGCTCTGAGCCCCAGCTCCACGCCCGGCTCCCTCAACCCCACCCAGCAAGGCCCTGCATGGCCGCCTCGGGGGGCAGGTGCCGGTGCCGAGGCCCGTGCCTGCTCCTGTGTCAGTGTGTCAAGGCTTCATCCCGGTGACACAGTGACTTGGTTTCTCCTGCAGGGCAGGTTGGGGGAAGGTGACCGGAAATGGCCTCCACACAGCCCGGCTTCTCCCTTTCCAGGTCTGGCTCCTCCCACTGGGTCAGTCTTCATGGGGCTGCCTCTCCCGAGTGAGCAGGCTTGTCTCCACCTCTCTGCAGCCTCTTCACGCACAAGCTGCTCCTGCACGCCCCGCCCCGCACACCCCGAGGGCAGCCGGGTCTCCATTCAGCTGCTCTGTTACTCACATGTCTTGTCCCCCAAATCTCCACCACATGTGCTTTCTTCCCCTCGAGTCACTGACAGGCACCTCTCCGCTGCACCACTGCCGAATTCCTCCCCGGTCCGGCTGCAGAAAGCCACTTGGTGGTGTCTTGGGTGATGAGCTCTGTGGCCATTGCTCCTGCATCTTCATCACATGTGGACACCATGGGTGTCCTGACCAGGCTCTGGCTCCCAGACCCCCGAGGGCTACTCAGTCGGGCCCCCAGGGTGGGTGGGGGCTGGTGTCAGAAGCCTGTGGAAGTGGGAGACCCAGCAGCCCCACGACAGCCCACAGCATGCGGGCGACACAGGGAGAGCTGAGGGTGTGGGGTGTCATGTCTCTGGGCCACACATCATTCTCCTAAGTGAGGTGCACTGAGGGGCGGGGCCCCACGCAAGGGCCTCGGCAGGACACCCCCCACCTGCCCTGTGAGTGCCCCTCCCACTGAGCAGGGGTTAATGGGCCCGGCTGCCCTGGGGACGCCCAGGAGGAGACTCTGGAGACTCACAGGCAGTGCTGTCTCCAAGCAGAGGCAGCAGGGACCGTCCCCAGGGCGGAACGCAGAGGAGACTGTGGCGGCAGCGCAGGAGGGAGGCCTCATCCCCGCCACACTGCTCTGTACCCCCAGCAGGCCGCCTACCGAACCACGGGCCAGCCTGGCGGGTCAGCACGCCCCCCAGTCCTGGCCAGGCAGGGAGAAGGTGCCCCTGGGACCACAGAGGGACAGGAGGAGGGAGGGGCGGCTGTCCCCAGGCCTGTGTGGGGACCCTGGCTCTGCCCGCGCCGTGGAACCCCAGGGGCCATGCAGGCCTCTAGCAGGTCTGGCCAGTGGGGTGCAGCCAGCACCCTGCTGAGAGCTGCACCCGCCAAGGGTGCCCACGTGCCCGCCACAGCCTGTGTGTCAGCGCCCAGAGGGCACCCGGCTCCCCCTGCAGTGACCGGCCCGTGACCAGCCAGCTGGCAGCTCCGCCCAGGCCATGCGCAGGGCTGTCTCCTGCTCGCAGGGTCTGTCGTGGCTTCCTGGTTCCCTGACTCCATGACTGGGGCACAGGCACCAGGCCACAGCCGGCCCGAGGCCACCAAGCCAGGTGCCGCTGGCCAACTGGCAAGATGGGGCTCGCGGCCTTTTTCCCTCAAATGCGACCTGGCGTTTCCTCAAAACCTTGACAGCTCTTTGTGGCTAAGTGGCTTTAAACTGCTTTCTTTTTCAATCCTCACCCAGGACCTGTCCTCACTGCTTCTTAAGGAGAGAAGGAGAGAGAGAGAGACGGTGATGAGGAGGCGGCGCCACCTGGCTGCCTCCCGCTCCCGCCTGGGCCTGAACGCGACCCCGCCACCTTCCAGCAGCCGCCGACACTGTGACCCAGTGCGCCGTCCGGGCCGGGGCAACTTGAAACCACTTTGTAGAGCTTTTTCTCGTTATGGTTAGTAGGGTATTGATGCAAAGCACCTCCCTGCCCATCCCCAGGAATGCTTCCAAGACGCCCTCGTCCGCCACGTGGAACTGGGCACGCTGGAGGCCCCTCCCGCAGGTCACAGCCGCCTCGGCCGCCAGCTGACCCAGCCCGCAGCCAGGCCAGGCTCTCCACAGGGAGACCCCTGCTGCCCCGAGTCCAGACACAAAGGAGCAGCACCCAGAGGACAGGGGCCAAAACGTTTAAGTTATTAAGTCAAATATACAGAGTGATTCATTTAATATGTACATATTTACAAAAATGCACTTTCACGAGGGGGGCCGGGGCCAGCAGGTGGGCAGTGGCCTGGTGCCCACGGCAAATGTTGTCAGGTGCGAGGGAGAGTCTGTGTGAAGGCACTTGTCACGAGCTCCAGTGCTGCCACCGTCCCCGGGAGCAGAGCAGTCAGGAAGGGCACTTCAGAAGCACAGCTGACGGATGCTGGGAGCGTGTTCCGGGCAGCAGCGGGTGAGGCCGGCGGACAGGAGGGGCTGCCCACGGCCTCGGGCCACACCAACCACCGCGGGCTCCGCCGGCCACCCCAGGTGCCACCAGCAGCCACGGGCTACACTGTCGGCCACGGGTGGTCCCACAACAGCCTCGGGTGGTCCCATCAACAGCCACGGGCCACACTGTCAGCCACGGGTCCCATCTACACCGTGGGCCACGGGTCCCACCAGCTCTTTGGCCTGGAGCCACTGAGAACCCCAAGTGAGGAATAAAGGGAAGATTCTGTAAACAGGGCGCCACCTCTGGGCTCAGGCAGTTCCGTGAGAACACAGCAATGCCTCTCCCGCCACGCAGCGGGTGCCACGCACGGAAACGATACAAAAATAGCAACTGCCCGAAGATACGCTCTTGCCTTCCGCCTGACAATCATCAAATAATTTACACAAGGTTAAAGAAACGTAGAAAATAAACATTCGTTTTTGGTTTTTGGTTTTTCTACACAAAATAAAGAAACTATGCACACAGCCTCGGCCTCCTATTGTCAGCGGTGGGGCTGCACCCAGCCAGGGGTCCGGGTGCCGGCCCAGACGGCGGCGCGGCCCTAGTCCTGGCCAGCGCGGGGGGCCTCGTTGACGCTCCTCACTGCGAGGTTGTCCACTTTGGGGCCCGAGGCCCAGCGGGCTGGCCTCCCCGGCGAGCACCTGGGCTCTTTGGTGAGTTTGTGCGGGAGGAACTTCCCCACCTCCAGGGAGTCCTCCTCGCTGCGGCTCGGCTCCTCGTCCTCCTCGTCCTCCCCGCCGCCCCCGTGGCCCGTGGGCCCCGGCAGGGCCTCGCCCGCCCGGCGCGGTGGAGGCGTGAAGCTCTTGCACTGGTACAGCACGTCCTTGTGGCTGCCCGGCCGCTCGATGGGGTTGCGGATGGGGTTGAGGGGGGCCCACTGGTTGTTGGCGCTCTCCTCCCGCGGCAGCCGGCTCCTCTCCCGCTCTTTCCTCCGCTTGCGGGTCCACCACACGCAGACGGCCACGCAGACCACGCACAGCACACTGAACATGCTGCAGAGCACGGGCACCAGCACGCCTGTGGGCGGCAGGGTGTCCCGCTCACGCGTGGCCTGGCCCGGGCTCGGCGCCCCCTGCCCCCCGCCCACCCACCCCGCTCACCTGCGGAGGAGCCGCCCACGACGACCGTCTCCACCTTGACCTCGGTGATGGCCAGCAGGAGTGAGCTGTTCCCCCGCTGCGTGATGGCCGCCACGATGGCATGAGCTGCGCTCTGGATCAGGCCGCTGTCCGGCAGGTCCCAGGCTGGGCTGAAGGACTGTGGCAGAGGGTGGCACTGAGGGCCGCCCGCCCACCCACCCCCTCCGGAGCCTGCACCCGTCCCCCCGGTGGAGCCAGGACAGAGCCAGTGGTAGGCCTCTTGCCCAGCAGCAGGAACAGATGTGGGGCCTGCCAGGCCCCTGAGCAGGGCTGCACTGGACAAGGGATGTGGCCACTGGGCAGAGCAGGGGGCCACTGCCACCGACGAGGCCATCGACAGTGCTTCACTGCCCGCAACCCCACCCGCCCCGCCTGGCTGTGCAGGCCCCTGGCCTCTGTCACCCCTGTCACCACCCGCGCCTCGGCCTCAGCCCCATGACCCCTAGTCGAGGTCCCAGAGGATGACCCCTGACCCCACAACCTCCACCCTCAGGCCACGTTCCCAGGGCCTCCTCATGCCCCGGGCCCCTGGCAGTGGTTTTTTCCCTCTGGGTGCAGCCTTTGTACCCCGACTGCTGCAGCCCCAGGGCCTCCCAGGGGTCCAGGGACGCCAGCCCACAGTCCTTCTACGGCTTCGGACACCCGACCGGAGAACGGGAGCAGTCTGAGTCCAGGCCCAGTCTGTGCCCACCCCCAGCCAGCACCTGCCTGGCCTGCTGGCCGGACTCCCGATCCCACAGGCCCTCCACACCCCTGGGCCTCTGCCCACCTGAGCCAGAGCCTTCACTTCAGCAGGCAGGACAGGGACCCCCCACACCCTGGTCCATGCCCCCGAGAAGCTGACTCCACTGTGGGGGGTTTCCACCTCCCTGGGCCCCAGGCCACTCCCCAGCCCCTCCCGTGCTCTTGGGCCCGCGCACGTGCCCCCCGCCCCGGCCCCTATGATCTCTGCCTCACCCCAGCTGCTGGCCCAGTGCCGGCCCGATCTCTGGCTTGGCCGATGCGCATTGTCCTGTTGACTCCTGGTCTTGGCTCCACTGCCCCTCCTCCCACCCTAGGCAGGCAGGCTGGCCGGGCTCCACCAGCCATGGGCGAAGGCACCCAGCCCGCCCCACGTGGACACAGTGGCCCAACTCCCAGGCCTGCGTCCCTCTGTCTCCTCAAGCACCTGGGGACAGGCCTGCCTAGACTCTGTGCTCCCAGCCCCTCCCAAAAGCACATTCAGAGCAGGACCCCAAGAGTGCTGCCCCCCTGCTCCCCAGCACTCACCATGGCCACCTCCACAGCGCTGGCCTCCAAGGACGGCCGGTCACAAAGCAGCACGAGCAGGCGGTCCCGGGCCACCGCCCTCGTGGCTGGCAGGGCACGAATCCCCGAGCAGATGGCGCCCACGGTGGTGCCCTGGGCAGAGGTGGGCAGCGCGTGAGCAGGCCCATACCCCACAGTCCACCTGGGGACATGGAGTGGGGATGCAGGGCGGCCACCACCACCTGCGGCGGCAGCAGCAGCACAGGCAGGCCCGAGGGGGCGGGGCCTCACACACCGAGCCCCTCCCCCGCCTGCCCCGGGCGCTGGGTGGCTTAGGCGGCTGGTGGCCACCGTCAGTCAGGCCCCTGGGAGAATGAACCAACAGGCACCCTGGCCGGGCCCGCCCCTCCTGGCCTCCCTGCGGCCTCCACGGGCCACACGGGGCTTCCACTCGTCAGACCCCACAGGGCTGGGCTCCCTGAGCAGCCATGGAACCGACCTCGGCCTTTCCAATGGCACAGGGGCGGGGCCATGGCCCAAGTGGAGGGCAGCTGGAAGCAGTCCCTGATGTCCAGGTGGCCATCAGGAGAGGCTGGGAGCACCTGGCACTGGGGAAGCTTACCTGGGGCACCTGGTCGCGGTTGAAGCGCAGCGTGAGGCGTGCACAGTTGTCGTCCAGGTGGCTGGAGCCCGGCAGGCAGGGCGTGCTGGGCAGCAGGGGCTCCTCGGGGCCGCACTCCCCCCAGGCCGCGCAGGGGGGCTGCAGGCACTGCCCCGGGGCCTTCTCCCTGCACTGCTGTCCCGGGGGGCACTGCGCACTCAGGGTATCCGGCCGACTGACCAGTAGGCAGGGCTTCCGCCCGCACCACACCTGGCCGGGCACGCACGCGGGGAGGCAGAGGGGGTCAGGGTCAGCAAGTCTCAGGACCACGTGACCCCATGGCCCAGGCTCCTAGGCTGTACCTAAGTGCCAGAAAGGGCTCCCACCGGAAGGGGGGCAGTGGGAGGCGGGGGGCGGACAGCACACAGGCCTCGGCTTCTGGAGCCTGCGCAGGGGGAAGCCTCAGTCTCCCCGACTGCACAAGGACGGGGGCCTGGTTGTGCCGGGGGGCCTTCTTTCCTGGGTGTCCAGCAGAGGTGAGTGGACTTGGCTCATCCCACCCCTTGGCCCCGGCAGCAGCTCCCAGTTCTCACAAGGTGGGTGCCAGGGTCATGGATAAAAGACGGGGCCCCTGTGGGCCAGGGGCACCAGGACGTCAGACCCAGGCAGGGTAGGGGGCCCCAGGCACCTTGCTGCAGTCCCGGTGGCCATCCAGGCAGCGGCAGCTGTTACAGTCCTCCACCCAGGAGCTCCCGTGTGGGAAGGGCACGCCCCGCGACCAGCAGGGCCTCCCGAACATGACCACTGTGGGGACAGCAGAGGGGTCAGCCATGGGACTGCACCCTGGAGGCCAGGTCTGGCCCTGCTAGTGCCTGGCACAGGCCCCACCTACCCTCCTGGCAGCGCGGGCCGGCCCGGCCGGGCGGACAGCTGCAGCGGTAGCCGTTGATCTCGTCCACACACGTGGCCCCGTACGCGCAGGGATTGGACTGGCACTCGTCGATGTCTGAGGGGGAGGGGCAGGCTCAGGGGGCAGCAAGGGCCGTGCCCCCGCGCAGGGCCTGGGCAACCGCCCAGAGCAAGCGGCAGAGCCCCATGCAGGTCAGGGCGGGTATCCCAGGTGAGCAGGGGTCTCCCTTTGCCCCATGGAGCCTCTGAGCCAGGCCTGGCACTGCCACTGGCCTGAGGCTCTGTGGGCACCAGCCCCATCCTCTTCCACTTGCTTCTGGGTGAGGGTAGGCAGGGTCTGGGGGCAGACCCCTCACCCCACTGTGGTCTATTCTCTCATCAGGCAGCTTCAGATGCCGGGGTGGGGCAAGCAAAGTGGCGCTGCTGGCCGGGCATGGACAGGCGGGGAAACCAAGGCTGGGAGCAAAGCGGGGGTGGCTGTGTCCACACTGGACTCTGGTGACCATGACCCCAGGCCTGGGTTGGGCCCCACAGCCCCACCCACCCAGCCGCCCCAAGCGCCTCACTGATGCGGCAGTCGGGACCCGCGAATCCGGCCGCACACTCGCAGCGGAACCAGTTGACGCCATCAACACAGGCGCCACCATTGTAGCTGCAGAGAAAGGACAGGTGTCGGGGGTCCCCCAGGGCAGGACAAGCTCCCCAGGGTGGCCGGCCCCCCCAGCTGCCACTCACCAAGGCAGAGGATTGCAATCGTTGGTATCTGTGTTGGAGAAAGGAGAAGGGCCGGTCAGCACAGCCTCTGACACCCAGCCCCGCCTTGCCATGTGCCCCGTGTGGGTTCCCCCGGACATGCCACCCACGTGGCCACGCTGGGAGGCTGGGGGGAGGGCGGGGTGGGGAGGAGGAGATGGCCCTGGGCAGTCACAGAAGGCCGAGTCCTGGAGGCGGACGGTGGGGGCTGCGAGGTCTGGCCGCAGGGTGAGCGGTCGGCAGGAGGTGGATGGGGCCTGGGATGGGCTACAGAGCTGGGAGGGGTGGGGGCAGCATAGCAGGTCTTAGAGGGTAACTGCTTTGGTGGACAGGCAGCGTGGACACATCCACAGGGAGGGGCAGGTCAGGCAGGCCTGGGGAGCCCCGCCCACAGCATCCCGCCCCCCCCTCTGCCCCCCCCCCCCCGCGCTCACTGTGTGTGCAGGTCTGGCCCTCCCAGCCCTCCCTGCAGATGCAGGAGAAGGAGTCGCCGCTGCCCACGCAGGTGCCCCCGTTCATGCAGGGGTTGGGTAGGCAGCTGTTGTTCTTGGCTGTAAGAGGCACAGAGGGGGAAGAGGGCCTGTCTGTCTGGTGCTAGACAGACCGGTGTCCCCGCCATGCCCTGGCCCAGCCAGGGGCAGCGCACCAGACCAGGGGTGGGCATGGCCAAGTTCTGAAGGCCCCAGGGCCTCCTCACCCGTGTTGCAGGTGCTGCCCTTCCAGCCAGGGGGACAGGCGCAGCGGAAGGTGTCGCCGCTGTCGTAGCAGGTGCCACCATTGCTGCAGGTGTAGGCGTCACACTGGAACTCACCTGCGGGCACAGGCTGCTCAGGGGGTGGCCCCAGTGCCAGGACGGGGCCGCAGAGCAGGGCGGGTGGGCACTCACGTGAGTGGCAGGTCTTGCCCTTCCAGCCGTCCTCACACGCGCAGTAGAAGTCATTGACCAGGTCATAGCAGCGGCCTCGGCTGTGGCAGGGATCGGGAAGGCAGTCGTTGGGATCTGGGGGCGAGGGCGCCGGTCAGCCGGGGTCACCGGCACTCAGGGGGGCTTCTCGGGGGCAGAGTTGCTGGAGCTGGCCCAGAGAGACAGAGAGGGGCGGGGAAGGGCACCGGTGGCCGAGCCAGGGCCAGGCCGGAGGTACTGGGCAAGCCCAGCACTGTGTGGGGTGCCCGGCACCCAGAGGCCGTGTGCCAGGGCGGGGAGCCTGGCGGGCCACTCACTGGTGTCACAGAGCTCTCCCTCCCAGCCGCTGGGGCAGAAGCAGCGGAAGGCGTCCACCTCGTCGATGCACGTGCCCCCGTTGTGGCACGGCTGGCCACGGCAGTCGTCAACATCTGCAGGAGGCTGGCGTGAGCAAGGCCCCAGGCTGCGGGCCCCCACCCGGCCCACGGTCCACGGCCACTCACTCTCATGGCAGTAGGTGCCTGTGAAGCCGCTGTCACAGATGCAGGAGAAGTTGCCGCCAGGCAGGCTGACGCAGCGTCCGTGGGGGCCGCACACGCCGGGGGGCACCACGCCGGCCACCCGGGGTCCGGCCTCCAGCCCGCAGCTGTCAATCACTGCAGCAAAGGGGAGGGATCAGCCTGGCGAGCCCCTCTTCTGCAGGCCCCGCCCCACCTCCACAGGCCCCGTCCCCACCTCTGCAGGCCCCTCCAGGGCAGGGATCCCTGGGCACGGAGCAGTTCTTGCCGCCCATGTTCTCGGGGCAGGCGCAGTAGTAGTCACCCTCCAGGTTGTAGCAGCGGGCGCCATTCCAGCAGGGGCTCGGCTCACAGAGGTCGATGTCCACCTGTGCGGTGGGGGTACTGTGAGGACCCGGCCACCACTGGCAGACTGGCCAGGCGTCCTGTCTACTCAAGGAGTCCCGTGGGCCCCAAACACCAGGCCTCCATAGCCAGGGCCTGGAGGACGTCCCACCGGGACTATCCAGGCTGCTCGGCTGGAAGGAAACACCTGTGGGCCTCTGGGCCGCTCAGTCCACCGCCGCTTCCTCTGCCCGCCAGGCGGCATCCGGCTGTCACCCCTGCTGCTGGCAGGAAGGCAGCACTTCCCACTGCCACTGCTGCCCTGAGCCCAGCCTGCGGGTCCTCCCCAGACACGGCACCGCCAGGCCCCCGGCCCCCGGTGGGACCCTGGCCACGCGCCCCAGGAAGCCTGCAGCCCCGTCCTGCGAGCCCCCGCAGCTGCCTACTCTCCCCTGGGGAGGTCAGGGCTGCTCAGAGGGCAGTGGGCACAGGCCACCTGCCTGGACAGCACCACCCACTCCCGTGCTGGGCCCACGCACGGCCCTCACTCTGGCTGCTGCCGTCACCACACCCTGGGGCCCACAGCTCAGGCCATCGAAGCCACTGGCCGTCCAGTCTCAGGGTGGGTCACACAGGGCTGCTGCCGGGCTTGGCATGACAAGCAGGGACCCCCCCCCTTTTTCAAAAAGACTTTTATTTACTTATTCTTAGAGAGAGGGGAAGGGAAGGAGAAAGAGGGGGAGAGAAACACCCATGTGAGAGGGACACATCAATCAGGGACCAGGCCTGCAACCCAGACATGTGCCCTGACTGGGAATTGAACTCGTGACCCCTCAGTCTGCAGGACGATGCCCACCCACTGAGCCACACAGGTCAGAACATCAGCAGGGACCCCTGGCCCTCCCCCTACACTCTGTGCAGCCAGGCGCCTGGACTTCAGGGCTGCATCTCAGTCCAGGCCACTGCAGGGTCAGCCCCGACTCACCTCACAGAGTGGCCCAGAGAAGCCCTGGGGGCAGTGGCAGCGGAAGCCGCCCACCAGGTCCTCGCAGACGCCGCTGTGGCAGGGGCTGCTGGCACACTCGTCCAGCTGCAGCTCGCAGTGCCGGCCACCAAAGCCCCGCGGGCACGTGCACTGGGAGCCGTTCCCCAGGTCCTGGGGCAAGTGGAAGGACAGATGGACGGTGGGGCTGGGTGAGTGTCCGGCAGCAGCCAGGCAGGCACCCGCAGCCCCATGCCTTTCCCGCGTGTGTGCAGAGGCAGGGCGCCCCTGCAGCTCACCTTGCAGGTGCCCCCGTGCTGGCACTGCCCATGACAGTCGCGGTCTTCTGCAGACAGAGGGTGGGGTCAGGGGCAGGGTCCTGGCGCCGCCCCAGCCCACCCGCCTGCGGCCCGCCACCCGTACTGACTGATGTGGCAGTTGAGGCCCTTCCAGCCCGGGAGGCAATCACAGTAATAGCCACCAATCAGGTTTTTGCAAGAGAAAGCGTTAAGGCACGGCTTCCCTTCACACTCATTGGCGTCTGTGGAGGAGACAAGAGGGTGCCGTGGGGCCTGGCCCCACGTGACCCTGTGCCTGGCGCCCGCAGCCCCCGCAGCCCCCGCAGCAGCCGCCGGATGCAGAGCCACAGTGCATGCTCCCACGAGGCCCCCAGCCCTTACCCAGCAGGCAGGTGGCCCCCACCCACTGCTCGGGACAGATGCACTCGAAGCCGTCCACACGGTCCACACAGGTGCCGCCCGCCGCGCACGGGTTGGAGGCGCACTCGTCCACATCTGAAGGAGGACGGGGGGTGTGAGGTGTGGGGGCGGGGCTGGGAGGAGGGCTCACGGGCCGCAGGTCTCCATGTGGAGGACCAGCCACATGCCAGGGTCTCCCCGCCACTCCTCCCCAGGGCCACCAAGCCCACAGACAGGTGCACAGACTTGACAGCTGCCGCCCACCCCCGCCCTCAGGACCCCTCAGGTGCCCAGCTGGAGCTCCTCGCCATGCTCAGCGGCACTCACCCAGGGCGCAGGTGGGCCCGCTCCAGCCTGACGGGCAGTGGCACTCGAAGCCAGAGGGCACCTCATGGCAAGAGCCGCCATTGGCACACGGGTTGGAGGAGCAGGCGTGCTCAGCTGCACAGAACCAGAGACAGCGCTGGCTGGGGTTTTGGCTCAGGCCCCCCACCTTCCCAGTGCGCTCCCCTGGACCCCCAGGGTGGGGGGTAAGGAAATGTCCAGGGTACAAAGGGGCCAGAGGGATGGGGCCCAGCCAGGCCGCTGAGAAGGGCCCACTGCCAGGCCGAGGCCACCGACCTACCCCGCTCACAGTTCTTGCCCGAGTAGCCGACGGGGCAGACACAGTGGTACTGGTTGGGCTCGGCGTTGGTGCAGGTGCCCCCGTTGGTGCAGGGGTGGTGTCTGCCGCAGTAGTTCAGGTCTGGGGGCGGGGGCAGGGGCGGGGCACTCAGGGCCAGGCCTGTTCCTCACGCCCTGCCCACCCCACGGTGGCCGAGCTGCAGGCCGCTACCTTTGTCGCAGAGCAGGCCGCCCCAGTTGGTCTCACAGGTGCACTGCCAGGGCTCCACGCAGCTGCCGTGCACGCAGCCGGGGTACGGGACGCACTCGTCGCAGAACCGGCCCTGCCAGCCGTAGCTGCACCTGCGGGCGGGCGGCCGAGAGGCGTGGGGCTGGTGGGTGGGGGTGCGCCCTGTGGATGCGGTGGTCATGCAGACCACCCCCGGGGCTGGAACCCCCGGCCTTTGAACCAGAGCAAGCCCAGGGCCAGGTGGGGGTCACGGCGGCCAGCCGCCCCCACCACTGCGGACGCACCCAGCCACTGGCCCAGGACAGTGGCCGCAGCTGTCCAGTCACTCCTCCCGGAGCTATTTTGGGACTTGCCCGAGTGGGGCCCCGAGAGCAGGCGCTGGGGAAGGGAAGCCCTGCCGGGACCCTGGGACACAGAGCCCTGGCTTAGGCGCACCAGCGGCTGCCAGGGCCCTGCGGCACCAGGTCCCAGCAGGCCAGTGGGACATCAGGAGGGGCTCCTGGCCTGGCCCCAGCTCTGTGACCTTGGGCCCAGCTTGCAACCTCACCTGAAACTCAAGGGCAATAACAACTCTCTGCCAACAAAGCCCCACCAAGGGTCCATTTCATCGGTGGGGACCCAAGGCCCAAGTCTGCACCAGGAAGAGGCACCTGCTCCCGAGCAAAGAGGCCGTGACCCTGAGGCCGGGTCCCGCCCATGCTGTGGGCCAGCATCCCCTCCGGGAAGTCTTGCAGGGGGAGGGCAGGCAGCCAGCGCAGGACAGGCCACCTGTGCAGCCCCATCCAGGATGTAGCTGCCCCTCCGAGAGCCCAGAGCTCAGCATGACTGGGGACCCCGCTGCCAGGGGAAGGCCCCACTGTCCTGCAGCAGGGACCCCAAGGCTGCCAGGCCCTGACCAGGACCCCAAGGGCCCCTTCTGAGAACTGCAAGGTCCTGGGGGAAGGGCGGGACGTCCAGGCTGCGTCTCTTCCACGCCGGCACCGCCACGTGAATTTATTTTTGTACAAGGAAGGAGCCACGGCCCTTCCTGGGCTGCCCCCGAGCCCCATGGCTGCTGGAGGGGCCAGCGGCCTGTCCCTCAGTGGGCACAGGACGGGGAAGCCGAGGGCGGAGAGAAGGGGCCCTGCCAAGCAGACCCCGTGCACCAAGGGGCCCACGTGCGGGCAGGCGCACACCCTGACCCGAGCCCTCCAGGGGACACGGGAGACCAGGCTTGGGCGGGGCTGTGAAGGGCCGGGGTCCCTAGCTCGGGTCCCGGGGGTGTGCTGTTGGGCTGGGTGGGGCAGACCCCCCGCTTCCCTGGCCCAGGGCTCCAGGAGCCAGGGAGGAGGCGGCAGGAAGGCAGGGCCATCTCCGCAGCAGCATCCGGTGGGGGTGTCCTGCCCTGAAACCTGAGTCCTGAGCTGCCACAGCAGCTGGGCCTCACCCACACAGCGCCGGAGAGGGCGGGTGGGGGCTCACCTACTCCCCCGTACACGGCCGGCCGAAGGGCCTCGTCTTGGGAGTCCGGCCCCTCGGCTTCCTGCAGCCCTGGCCAGCAAGGGGAGGGTGGGGCTGAGACCAGCTTCCCTCCCACCTTGGCCTCCTTCCCTCACTGGTCAGACCCCCAGGGCCACAGCACTGTGGCCGCCAGGGTGAGCCAGGGCGTGCACAGCTGAGACCCAGCCCCACTGGGCTCCCTTCCCGGGCTCACACCCACCCCCGAAGTCAGTGGGCAGGCCCCTCCCCGGACAGACAGACAGCTGGCCTCACACCACCTCTTCCACCCAGAGTTCAGACCTGCCCTGGGCCAAACCCCCCACCGGTGGCCCTCTTGCCCCAGCTGTGTCCCCACCTTGCGGCCCACTGGGTGAGCCTGAAATCCAGCTGTGTGAGGGGCTGGGTGAGGGGAGTCCCAGCCCCTGACCTTCCCTGGGGCCAAAGCTACCACAGGACAAGCAGCAGGGTCACCACCCCTGCCTTCCTGTCCCCCAAACCTTGCCTTGCTGTCCATACTCATTCCTGTGTGACCCTGAGAAGGTCACCTAACGTCTGAAAAAGGAGACCCACCCCCCAGGGAGGCTCTGGGCAGAGGGCGCCCGCTGCCCCTCCCCACGGCTCCTCCTGGTCCCACACCTTCACCGGCAGGAGGCCCAGACCCTTCTGGCCTCCCTCCACCTGCGCCCAGCCCAGGGCTTCAAACACCACCTGCACTCCCCAGGTGCCCCTGGTGCCTTGCGCCAGGACCGTCCCCATAAACCCCTCTGCCTAGAAGACCCCGCCTGGGGCAAGGCAGACACCGCCCCTGCCCACCCCTCTCCTCACTCGTGACAGCTTTACGGTCAGCTCAGCGCAGAGGCTGGAAGGCTTGGGGCCCTCCTTGACCCCCCACCTCCTCTCACCCCATGTCAGATCCTCTCTGGGATCTGAAGGACCCGCCCCCCGCCCCCTGCTGTTCGCCATCACCCTGCAGCAGCCTTCCCACCAGCTCTCCCACAGCAGCTGCCCTGCCTGGTCCTTCCTCCCTCCTCCTCGCCCTGCTCCAAACCCCCAGGGCCCCCTCTTCCCTGTGGGGTCCTGCCCCACACCTGCCGGCCTCTCCCCATGATCCAGGAGCGCGAGCCCTGCTGCTCCTGCGTCCTTGGGCTGCAGATGCGCCATGCTGAGGGGGCACTTGGCCCCCAGGCCTGCGCCCCTCGGAAGGGATCGTCCCAGCCACCCTCCCTGAGGCCCCACACAGCAGCCCTCGCACGGCAGGCCCACCCTGTGCGGTGTGCGTGCACGCGTGTGAATGCGTGTGTGAGCAGAGGGCAGGGGCGGGTGGCACTCACCGGCACTCCCCGGGCACGGCACAGCCCCCGTGGAGCAGGTTGCAGCCCGGTTTGCACACGGCTGCAACAGAAGGGGGGGGACAGCCTGCTGCGGTGGTGGCAACATGGCCGCCCTCGGCCGGCCGGCCAGCCCTCTGGGGGGCGCCCCCGCCCCGCCACCGGGCCGCACCTTGCTGGCACTCCCTGCCCATCCAGCCGTCCATGCAGGCCTTGTTGCCGTACTGGTCGCAGGTGTGGTGGCCGAAGTAGTCGTCGCGGGGCCGGCAGAACTTGTTGCAGGTGGGACTGTAGTAGTTCTCGGCGCAGCGCACGCGGACCTGCAGCTCCAGGTGGGCCACGTGGCCGCTGAAGTGCAGGCTCTTCCAGCGGTCCTCGGGGTTGACCATGCCCGTGTGCGACACCCGCTCGATCAGCAGCGTCTCTGGGGCGGGCGGCAGAGTCAGCCTGGCCGCCCCGCAGGCCCAGGCAGCAGAGCTGGGGCAGCAGGAATGCGGGCCGGGCCACCCCGGTACACTCCTGCGCCTCACCCCAGCGGCAGGCAGCCAGGCCCAGAGGCGGGCTCCCCCGCACCAGCAAGCCTTCCCTCCGTCCCAGCCACCCTGCAGCGGGGCCTCGCCTCAACTCCAGCCACCGCCTGAGGGTGGGGTACTTGAGCCAGCAACCACGGGCACACAGGGACCCGGGAGACCACCCCTGTGCTTCCGGATTTTCCACAACGAAGACTAAGGAATCCCGTGCCCCCCGTGCTCCCTCCGCTGCCCCCGTGGGCCTCTCCCAGCAGGGCACTGTGCCCCACAGAGCCTGTCCTTGTGTGGTTCCCACTGCCCCTCCTCCCGGGACCACTCCAGACCTGAGCAGCCTGTCCCCCCCGCCCCCGGCACAGCCTCCTGGGGCCCACCCTGGCCTTGCTGACCCCGTCCCTTCCCCCTGCAGTGCAGGCCCTGGCTACTCCCCAAACACCGGGGACCACTCTGGCCTCAGGGCCTCTGCAGGAGCTGCCGCTGCCTGTGGGGTGCCTCCCACAGACCCCTGGCGAACCTCTCTGCCCCACACCCACAGGACCCGCAGGCCCCGAGCACAGGCCGCCAGCCCACAGGTGAGTCTCGGAGAGGACCACTGTGCCCTGTGCACCAGGACAGACAGGCAGAGAGAGGCTCCAGGGGTGACCAACTCCCCTGTGCCACCGACAGGGCCGCGAAGAGCACACCCGCAGGGGAGGCACAGGAAGCCCCCGGTGGGGCGGGCACGTGCGGCTCTGCAGGTCTCGGCGCAGCAGGGAAGGGACGCCGTGCACAGGACCCTCGGGGAGAAGAAGGTTTCCTGGAGTGTGGGCCCCTGTCCCGAAGGGGCCCCGAGGGAGCCCACCGGCAGCGGCCCGCCTGCCCCCCGCAGGCCGGCGGGGCTGACTCACCATCAGGGCTGGTGTGGTTGTCCCAGTCCCAGGCCTCCACGATGAGGGTGAAGGAACGCTGTGGATGCAGGGGGCTGTCAGGGCCCCGTGCGAACAGGGGCCAGCCTGCCACAGCCCAGCCCTGCCACTCTGCCCCCGGGGCTGTCAGGGCTCCCCACCCACCGAAAGCTCCCTCCTGGCTGTGCCCTCCACACCCCCACCCCTCACTCAGACGAACAGCCTCTGGACACACCTCAGCAGACCCCCAGACCACCCACTGGCAGGAAGGAGGCTGCCCCCCTGGTCAGCCAGGCTCAGTGGGGCTTAGCCCCTGGCTCCCACAGCCAGCAGCCCACACCTGCGGGGCTGAGTGCCCCAGGCAGAGTGGCCGGGGGAGCTGGGTGCTGCACTAGCCACGGGTAGGGTCCCTGTGGCCTGGGGCCACAGGGTGCCTAGTGGGAGCCTTGCTCAAGAGGAGCGTGAGGTCTTGCAGCAAGCCCACCCCAGAGGGACAACAGTGTGGCCCCCCAGCTGCCCCCTGCCGGGCGCGCAGAGACAGCAGGGTGCAGAACATGCCCACAAGGCCCCCGACGGGCCCTGGCTCTGGTGCTGCCCCGTCAGGACTCGGCAGGGGCCGCCTGAATAGCACACAAACCCACCTCACTCGGACACTAAGAAAAGGGGCAGCAAGGGACCCCCTGGTGCACCCTCAGCCGTGGTCACCACGCCCCGCTCCCAGGACCATGGGAACCCAGGCCATGTGGTGGGGAACTGGCCCTGAGAAACCGCAGGGCTCACACCGTCCATCAGTGCAGCCCCCCAGGAGTTGCGAGCCTTGGCCTCCCTGCCCAGGACCCTCTGTGGCTCCCCCGTCCACAACACAGCAGAGCTGAGCACCCTCCACCAGGGCCTGGCTTCACCCAGGCTGGGGCCCCAGGAGACCCTGTGTGCAAAGGCCAGACTCCGGCCTGTCCTCATGGACCTCATCTCCCAGCCCCTGCAGCCTGGCTGTGCTGGGGAACCACACAGGTCACCACCAAGTCCCCCTTGCCGACTGCTGTTCCCACTCCCCACTGGCAGCCTCCTGCTGACGCACAGGCCCAAGCCCGCCAGTCCCCCTGGACCCACCCGAGTGCCCGCCCCACCTGGCTCCACTCCCCACCCGTGAGCTGGCTGCCACAGCCAACCATACCCACTGCCTCTGGGCACCCCCCATCTGGCCCGGGGGGACCCTCTCCTCCTCCTACAAGATGCCTGCTTTCCTGTGGCCTCCCCTCTCGTCCACACTGCTGCCCCCCACTCCAAGCCCAGCACCGCCTCTGAGACACCCAGGTGACGGCCACCACCTCACGCCCACAGCCACCACCTGAGGGCCTGTACTTACCCAGGAGCATGGGCTGGAACCGGGGTCAACCCTTTCCCATCTAGAACCCCTCCTCCCCTGGGTGGCCACCAGGCCCTCAGTCCCACTTCTTGAATCTCCCCCCACCTGTCACTGCCACCACCAGGCCTCGCCCAGCATCCACGGGAGCCCCCCGGACCCCGGACTCCGCCCGCATCTCCCCGCGCGCTGCTCCCGGGCTCCTCCCAGCCACCCCAGCCACCCCAGCACGCCCACGCCGCCCCCAGACTTGACACACGCAGCACCCTCCCTCGGCCCAGACTGCCACCCTCGGGCCAGCCTTCCCCTGGCCACCCAGACCCCAGCTCCGGCCCGGCCTCGGCTGCTCTGTCCCTTCCTTCCCTGGTCACCCGCTCAACTCGTCACTCCCGCCTGGAGTCTGCGGCAGGCTCGGCTCCGCACTCCCACCACCGCCTCGGCCCTGGAGGGCAGAGGGCCAGTGGGGCTCCGGGGCAGGGAGCAGAGTGCTGTTCTACAGGGGCCAGGGCTCACAAGGGGCCCGCTGGGGCTGAGGCCGCTCGGCGGGGCTGACAGCGGGGACCCGGACCGGGCACCAGTCACACTGTTGAGGGCGCAACGGCAGAACCAACTGTGGTGCCAACACTGAGAGCAGTAAGTGGCCGCCAGGGGGTCTGAGTGAAGTCTGCGACCCCCAGGAGGAGTGGGCAGTGAGGCTAGCAGAGGCGGGAGCAGCGGGCCGACCAGGTGGGCCCGTGACCACCACCGCAAGCCCGCCCACCCACCCCACAGGGCTGCTGGCTGTCCCCCGGCGCCTGGGCGCCGACAAGCACGGAGCTCCTTCTGGCTCCCAGGAAACCCCACGCCACCCGCTCAGGTAGGGTTACCGCCACCTTGGCGGAGCCCTGGGCTCCGGTTACCTGTTCCCGCAGGGACGTGCGCCCGCCCGCCCGCCCACAAGGGCCCCACCGCCCGCCAGCTGGGCTCCCTACACCTGTATGGCAGGAAGTCATCCAGAGCGAACCTGAGCCTCCCTCAGCGCGGCGCCACCGCCACTCCTCCCGGCTGGCCTCCAGGACTCAGTTTCCCCTCTGCAACAGCAGCCTGCCATCCCTGCCTCAGGGGCCGCAGGTGGACCCGGCTGCCGACCCCACGGCCCAGCACGGCAGGAGGGCTGATGGGCCTGGGCTGGGCCTCAAAGGGGTCCTGCCATTCCAGCGCTGGGGTGGAACAGGTTCCCTCCCGAGCAGGCAGAGGGACCCTGGTCCCTGGGAGGCCCACCAGCCAGCTGACCTCAGTCCCTGGAGGTCTGGCCACAATACATCCTGCGGGCAAGCCTGCCCTGATCCGGCCCCATGCTGCGCGGCAGAGACCCCTCCCCCACCTAACCGCCAGACAGCCTCCTCCCCAACCCTGACCCCTGAGGTCAGGTCCAAACCCTTCATCTGACCCTAAGACAGGGGTGACCAGGCAGCAGCCCAAAGACAGAGGAATGGCCAAGGACCACATGTACCACACCCCACAGTTCTGGACACCCCACAACCCAGTGTGACACTCCACAGGCCAGGGCCCCCCATGCCAGGAAGACCCTGCACAGCCCCAAGCCCGCAGCCCCAAGCCCACCGCCCGGGGCTCAGCCTCCAGCCCGGCCTCCTCCCTGCGCAGACCCCAGGGCATCAGCCCTCCGGCCCCCCACAGAGTGCAGCTCCGTGTCTGTGGTGCCAGGAGCTCTGAGCACAGATACATTTCCTGAAACCCGAGCTTCGGAGAGGCCCGGGCCTCTGCGGCCATTGTCACCAGAGGGAGTGGGGAGGGGCCGCCTCCCCACAAGGCCCTGGGCCCCTGGGCAATGGCAAGAGGCTTGGGCCACAGGCCCACCCCACTCGGGAACCCAGACACCCACACCCCACACCATACTGGCCAGGTCCTTGCCAGGGAGGGCCCCACCCTCGGGTCCCTGCTGTGAAGAGGGCTCCCAGCACCTCATCAGCTGGATCTGGGGAGTCGGCTGTGGCAAAGCCCAGACCGGGCTGATCTATCCTACTCACACCTGGGTTCAGAGGCGGCGGGTCCTCATCGCCCGGTTCTGAGAGTCGGGGATGAGCAGCCCGATCTGCCTCCACCCAGACCCCAAGCAGCCCGACACAGTCCCCAAGACCACAGTCCCTTCCAGGAGCCCCCGCCTAAAACACTGCAGGGACCTCTTTCCTGTCAGCTGCAGCCTGGCCCCCCAGCCCAGCCCCCAAGGCTGAGGGACACAGCCCCAGCCACATCCAAGTCCCCCAGCGGCCCCCCTTCGCTGAGCCCTGTCCAGCAGGACCCCTGGTCCCTGCGGGAAATGTGTAGGAAGGAAGCAGGGGGCCCAGTGGGGGGATGCCCTCAGACCCCAGGAGGGGGTGAGGTGGGGAGGGAGTCAGGGCTCCCCCAGCCCCTGGGGGTGGGACAGAAGCACAGGCAGGGTGATGCTCTCCCTGATGCGGACAGCACTGGTGGCTGGCACAGGACTCGGCTGCTCCTGATGAGGGCTGGGGGCGCTCGCCACTGTTGGGCTGTGATGGTCAGAAGCGGGGACGAAGCCCCGTGCCCACCTCCCACCGGAACCCCCTCTTTGGGACAGCAATCCCACCCCTGTTCACACGTCCTCCTGAGACGCCACAGTCCCCTGGGGACCTCGGCCTTGGGCTGCACAGCCGTGGGGGAGCCAAGCAGGCTGGGAGCAGGGCTGGGGGCCACATGCATGCCGGGCACCATTCCCCGGGGAAAAGCAGCCCCAGTAGCTGCTGTGGCTTCAGGCTGGCTGTGCTGTCAGAAAGGGGGTCAACCCAGGCCCACCTGTGACACACGAGGGGCCCATGCCCACCCTGGTTGTCCCCACGACTCCAGTTTTGCTTGCCACTAGCAACCATGTGCCACCCACACACAAGTAGGAAAGCACAGCCTGCAGCGCCTCCTGCCCCCACCCTCCACCCCGCACTGGGTGCAGCCCCAGCTGCCACACCCTGGGCCTCCATCGCCCAGCTCCTCGGAGCCCACCCCCGTCAGGCCCCTCTAGACACCCCCTGGCCACCTGCCAGGCCCAGAGAGCGCACGTGCACTCTCCCACGCATGTGACCTTCACTTGGTCAGATGGAGGCCGCTCTGGAGCCGAAGGGTGTCCCTGAACCCCTGGAGGCCAGGGAAGAGGCTGGAGGGGCTCCGTGCGGCAGGGTCGGAAGAGCAGGACAGCTCCCGCATCCAGGCCCCCTCCACCCAAGGCCCAGGCCAGGCCCTCCCGGGAGGCTGAGCCCAATGTCAGCCTGGACCTGGGCCCACCCATCTCGTCGGGGTCCTGGGAGAGGCAGGGGTGGGAGGGCCAGGGCTGTGGGTCCAGGGTCACTCAAGGGGCTGGAAGGGCCAAGAGCCCAGACTAGTTCCTGTTCTGCTGCCTCTGCGGCCCCAGGGGTAGGAGGGCCGGCTCCCTGGACTCTTCCTGAAGGCCCGTGTTCACCTCCAGCCCCCCGCTGTTCCCCACTTCAGGGAGCCCCACGGTCCACGCTGGCCCCAAGCAGGAGCCCCCACCACCACCACTGAAGCTCGAGACACCCATGGCTCCCAGGGGTCCCAGGCCCAGGCTCTGCTGTCTGTTAGAGAAGAGACGCCAGTGGACACCCTGGGTTCCAAATAGACCCCAGCCTGGCAGGCAGAGTGGGACCTCCTGCAGGCCGAGGCAGTGTGGCCCCAGAATGGCCGCAGTGCGTGGAAACACCAAGGCACCGGCGTCACTGCGAGCTGCCCACCTGGAGCCTGGCCACACTGACACACAGAGAGGGACAGGCGCTACCCCTGAGCATGCATGACCCACGCCCCGGTCCCTACCTGGGGCCGAGCCACGTGGCCCTGCTTGGGGCGTCAGAGGGAAGGAGCTGCGAGCAGGAAGGAGGGGAAGCTGCCTGGGACCCACAGCCCAGAATCCAAGGGCCCCCAGGGAGGCGAGGGCCTGCCCCACCCTGTCCCACGCCTGGCTGGCCAGTGGGGCTCAAGAACCACGAGGGACCCGCACTGGCCCGCCACATTCCTCTGAGGCCTCCCTGCCCCCACGCCACGGCTGCCAACTCGAGCAGAAAACACATCCTCAGGTAGCGATTCGAAGCCGCCCTGGCGGGAGCCCAAGCACACACGACAGGCTGCGGCCCTGCTCAGACCTGCCTGCCGCGCCGCTGTGGGGGCGAGGGGCGGGCTCATCGGAACTGCCCGGGGCCTCCCAGGCTGCCCCTGCCTCCTCCCACTCAGAAACAGGCTCCCTTCAAGGGCCCTGGGGTCAAGGGAGACCCCAGAAGCCAGCCTGGCTCAAAGGGCACAAGGCCACGGCCAGGGGGGATGTGGGAGCCTCCTTCCCCAGTGGGCGGTCAGGGAGGGGTGAGGATGAGGGTTGGCGTGGAGGGAAGTGCCAGGGCAGGGCTCCCGCAGGCTCGGTCCTGCTGCTCCGACGGTGGCCAGCCCGGCCTCAGGGGCACCAGGTGGCCACATTCTTTCCACCCAGACATCCTGGGTCCGAAGGTGGGGCCCCTCCATCACAGCCTGGCACCCTGTGCCCGGGACTCCCGACTCACCAGCCCTCTGCGTGACCTCGCCCCCCCTAAGCTAGCTGCTCCTGACCCAGCACACAGCAGTCCTGACGCTTCACAGGGTCCTCTGCATTCCTGCCCCACCCAGTCCCAGGACTGCAGCCAGCGCCCCGGCCCCGCGGCGCAGTGGTGCTTCAGAAACAGGCTGCATCAGCCCCTGACCACCAGCGCTCCTTCACGAAGCCCCTGCTCCGCTGCCCAGCCCTCACCCGCCATGCCTGGGGCAGCCCACATCCCTCCCAACATCCCCAGGCCCAGGGCTGCTGACTGACTGCCCAACCCCCAAGTCCCGGCACCAAGGCCCCTGTCTCTTCCTGGAGGTAGGGGGCGAGATGGGGGGGGGGGGCGCTGGACCAGCACCGGGGGCTGCAGTCAACACACCTGCATTAAGCCCTCCCCAGTGCAGTCCCCAGCCCAGCCCCCCCATCCGCACCCCATTCGCGGGCATCCAGGAAACAGTAGGGCGAGCGCAGGCTGGCCGCCGGCCCAGGGCGGCTCCGCCGGGGCCTGCCCCATACCAGCCCCAGCACGCGCAGCGCACATGCCTCTGCGGCCTGCAGGGGCCCAAGGCGCCTCGCAAGGCCTCCCCACCCAGACAGACACGCGCACAACGACGCAGGCACACGCCGCGGGGCGCCGCGCACGCGGGCCGCTGCCACCACCGCCCCCACCGCGACCCCCGCGCGCCCACGTGGCGGGGCGCGAACGGAGCCCCACGGAGCACGCGCCTGGGGTCTGCCCGCCCTGCGGCGCCCCCTGCCGGGCCTGCCCCGTCTGGGCGCGTGCTCTGCACGCAGGGCCCAGGCCGCAGGTGCCAGAGGGTCCGCGGGCAGGGCGGGGGCCTGGACGCGGAGGGAGGGGAGAGCTGGGGCCCAGGGTAAAGGCGCACGTACCGGCCAGGCGAACTGGAAGGGGATGACGACGAGGCCCGGGTCCTGGTCGCCGCCAGCCCGGGCCCGCGCCCGGTCCCCCGCGGCGCCCGCCGGCGGCAGGTAGAAGGAGTTGCCTCCCAGCACGGGCGTGGCACCGTGGCCGTAGCTGCAGGGCCCCGTGGGCGTCACCTTGGCCTGGTACTCCTTAAGGCACACGCGAACGTACGTGTCGCACTCGTCGCGGCCGCAGCCCCCCGCGCGCGTCGTCCGGCCGTCGCCGTCACAGCAGGCGCCGTTCAGCAGCTCCCCGTTCGCGTTCCGCAGCGCGCTCAGCCGCAGCTCGAAATAGCCCATGGGCCGCGCCGCCTAAAAATAAGGCAGAGAGCGCGCGAGGGAGGCGCGGGCCGGGGTCGCGAGCGGGCGCCCCACCCCCACCCATCCGCCAGCCCCCGCTGAGCCCGGGCCCTGGCGCGCGGCCCCGAGGGTTTCCGAACGCAGCGCTCACAGGCGGTGCCGCCCGGCCCCGAGGGACAGCTCTGTGCGCCCCGTCCGCGCCCCCTCGCTCACCTGCACGCAGAGCGCCAGCAACAGCAGCAGCGGCCGGGGAAGGCGCCCCCGGCCCCGCGCCCGCATCTCCGCCTCGACCCCGCTCGCCGCCGCCACCGCCACCGCCACCGCCCCTGCGCGTCCGGCCCGGCCCGGCCTCCCTGCGCCCGAGCGCCCTCCGAGCGCCGGCAGAGGCAGCGGCAGCGGCAGCGGCGGTGGCGGCGGGCGGGGTCGAGGCGGCGCCGCGCGGGTCTGGGCGGTGGCGTGCGCGCAAGAGCTGCGGGCTCAGGCTCGCAGGCGGCTGCGCTCCGACCCGGCTTGGCTCCCTCCTGGCGGCGGCAGCGGCGGCGAGCGGCGGCGGGTCCCGGCCTCAGCTCTGAGCGCCCGCGCTCCCGGCGCCCGCAGCCAACAAGTTCGAGACAAGACTGACAGCTCGCTCGCCCATTCGTCACCCGCGCACCTGCATATGCATGAGAGGGCGGGGCAAAGCTGTGGGGTGGGGCTGGGGAGGGTGCCCCAGCGCCGGGGCTTTAAAGGCGGAGGCCGCCTCCGGCTAGCGTCCGGCCCTTCGCGCGCTTCTCTGGACGCTGGGACCGTGGGGCTCCGGTGACGCTTCAGCCGAGCCCAGCGAGGAGGGACCGGTACCTCAAAGCGGTCTCAGCTCGCCGGAGCCCCGCTGCCGGGTGTCATGAGCCAGGGGGTGGGGCGCCCCCTGAGGTCACTGCTGTGGTCCCCTCCCATCAGTGCGCGGCCGCTGAGCTCCTCGATGTCCCAGAGGAGAGTTGCCGCCTCCAGCACAAATCGGCTCGGCCCCCACGCGGGGCGGGCGCGGCCTGGGACCGAAGCTGGGCCCAACCTACTGCTCGCCTCCTTCCCAGGGGAGGGTCCCCTCCGTGCGGTTCCCACCGCCTTCATGCCGGCCGCAGGGGGCGCTGCTCCCCGCCGGCGCTAGTGGCCTCCCTGCCATACGGCTCGTGGGTCAGGCAGCAAAGCAATGAATGCTCCCAGGAGCAGGCTGTGTCCGGCTCCGCGCTGGCACAGGGTCGCCAGAACACTCTGGAGGAGTGCCCATGCCAGGCAGGGTCCGAGCTTGGGTGAGGGCAGTAAAGGACAGCGGGGAACGCCCAAAAAGACAAGGCGAAATCTACCCAAAGAGTCTCCTCTTGCTGTCCCTATCGCCAGAACCCTCGTCCACTTTGCTGCCCCACGTCCACGGAGTCAGTACCATGAGCTCCTTGTCTCCAAACGTCACCTACCCTTCACGAAGCAGAATCCCTTCCAGGGCTGGGATGGCCTTGGCCACTAGTGATCACATGTTCTACAGGGGTCTTCTGGTCCCACCCCCACAATCACTGGACTGTGTCCTCTCCCTTGGATCCTCCGGCAAATCTGTCCCAGGTCTTTTGGTTGGGCACTGGGGGTGCAGGGCACTGCCTGGAGCTAGTCCCTGCCACAAATAGGGGCGTGGAAGTCTTCCTGGAGGAAGGGAGCTTTGAAGGAGACCGGTTCAGGGCCTGGGGGTGGGAAAAAGGAACTCAGGAAGGAGCACAGGCTCGGCTCTGTGTCTAGAGGACATTCTTGAGGTGCCCCCCTAAGGCCCTGGTGCCCTGGGAGTGAACGCTGCCACCCCCAGTTCCACCGCCCCACCCGCACTGAGCAACCCGCTGGGACACAGGCCTCTAGAGCAACTGGGGGCCCCTGGAGGGGTGGGCCTGGCTCTGCCCATTCCAGGTGCTCATCTCTACCTCTTCAGGCCGGGTGGGGGCAGGGCTCACAGAGATTCCACCAAAGGAGGGCCTGGGGGCTGTGTTCAGAGCAGCCCTTTCTTCCTGCAGGGGCCGGGGGCTCACCCTTTGCTCTGGCCGGGAGTAAGTCCCCAGGTACTCTAGGCCCTGAGTGGAAGAGGAGGCCCCCAGTTCCGAGGGTCTTGAGCTCCATGCCTGCCTTTGCCCACTGCCCCGCTATCCACAGAGACCCTGGGCACCTCTGCCCCTGTCTGCCAAGCAGGGACCAAGGCAAACAGTCCCTGCCCATCCTCAGGGGCTCCCAGTCAAGGGCGGATAGAGAACTTGGACAGATCCTGTACACTGACACACTGCAAGGGTGAGGAAGGCCAGGAACCCAGGGAGGGGCCTTCCAAGACAGAGGCAGACAAGGGTCAGCCAGGTGAGCAGCTGGACAAGCTCGTGCAAAGGCCCTGAGGCTGAGGGAGATGGACCCCAGGGAGGGCCTGTGAGGGACACACAGGGCTGCTGCCGGGGAGGTGAGGGGCAGAGGTGGGTCTGTGGGGAGCACCAGGCTAAGCTGGGCACGCCCCTACACACACCAGTCTTCCTGCTGAGACCAACGGGAAGTCCCAGAAGGCAATGGAGCCAGGGTGGGCTCCACATTGAGCTTACATCTTCACATAGAGCCCTGACTGTGGGGGAGAAGCAGCAGGGCAAGGCCAGCAGGGAGGGGCCAGTGGCTGGGGAGGGCCTGCAGGTGGAGGGGCTGAGGATGGGAATTCCAGGGTAAGCCAGAAAACAGTCCCTCCCCATGTGCCTCTCCCTCACCCACCTAGGGAGGGAAGGTGGTCCTAGGCTGGGAGCTGGCAGAAGCTGCTGCGCTTCTCTGCTGGGGGGTGTCTGGCTGGGAGGCAGCAGGACAGGCACTCCCTGCATCCCGAGATTCAGGCTGAGTCAGGAGACGCAGCCTCCCTGGAGCCTGACCAGCCCTGGGCACATGGAGCCCTTGCCTGCCCTGCAAAACCAAAGAGACAGGGGCCTGGTCCCTCCCCCTCCCTGCAAATCCTTGGGGAGCGGAACCAGGGTCCCCACAGCAGGGGCAGCTAGCTGAGTGTCAGGACAGAACTGGAGGCAGCAGACTGCTGCTGTCTGTGGGGCAGGCTCCCTGGCCTGGGTGTCGCCCTGCAGGCACAGGGCCCTCCTGTTCACTGTCCCCTTCCCTGCGGCCTCCTGGGAGCCACATCCCAGAACCTACTGGTGCTCAGGAGGTGCTCAAGTCAGAAAGGTGGCCTCTTCGGGGGGGGGGGGCCCTGGAGACAGGGACCCCCACTCTGGGTGCCCCCAGCAGGGATTTCTGCAGCTTTGGGCCAGAAGCCTGGAGATCCAGTGGGGTCAGGGCTCATGCCTCCACCATTGCCAGGCCAGGCTGCTCTGCCACTTCCAGGAGGGTCCCCCGTGTTGTTCTGGGGTATGCTGAGCCACAGCTCCCCTCAGACCCCAGTTCTATGGGCCTCTTGCCTGGGAACTCTCGAGTTGGACTCCCAGTCCCAGGGCCCTGGGGCCAGCTCTGTAAGTGGGTGCTCAGCTGGCGCTGCGCACAGCAGAGTGGGCTGGGGCCATGCAGCCTGGCAGGGGGTGGTGGCTTTGGGACCAGGCTAGGGCGCAGGCTGCTGGGGCTTTGGTCAGAGGTGGCTCGGCTTAGGAGTGAGCTGTGCTTCCGTCTCATTCTGTGGTGCTAAATATAGCGGCCAGGGAGGGGAGTTTCCGGTTACAGCCCCCACCCCCCACCCGCAGTGCCGGGAAATCGATGCCAGTTCCATTAGGCTCGGCAGCAGTGCCTGCTGACCTGCCCTGGGGCAGCAAGAGTCAGGGGGCTGGACTGCAGCCTGTCCTCAACCCCTGCCACACCGGCAGAGCCCAGCACAGGGGCCACAGCAGAGAGCCCATGGGTCCGGCCATACACACCTCCAAGACAGTGTGGCCGGCAGCCCAGGGGGCCAGTGAGCACTGGGGGTGGGTGTGCGAGTCCAGGCTGCCTGGGAAGCCAGTGGGTGGGGCAGCCCTGGGCTGGGCGGAGCTCTGGCTCTGGGGCAACTCCCAGAAGAGGGGGGCTCTGGCCCCCCACCGCACCCCCCCAGGCCAGCCCCTTGCACACAACACGTGCCCAAAGGCCCCTCCCCAGACGCACGGTGCTCACCTGGCTGGGCTCCTGGGAGGCCCCACTTGGGACACAGCGGGCATTTGCATACAGGTGATGCTGCTTGGGTGGGTCAATTGGGCACAGCCTCCTCAGGATGCCCCAAACGCCAGGCCCAGGAGCTGTGCCCCTCTGGCTGGGCTCAGCCACTGGCACTGCCCGGGCCCGGGGAAGCAAGGGACCTGGGTGCCCTTCCACGCGTGCTCACAAAAGCATCTGCCTGCCTGCCTGCCTGGGGTCAGCCTGAAGGGCAGGGGAAGGACACCCGGGCAGGTGGTCCTTGGCCCTCATGAAGTACCCCACCCAGCAGGTGCCAGAGGCAGTCTGTCCTGGCCCTGTGCCTTCCATAGCCACAGCCCAGGGCCCAGCCCCAGGGACACTGAGGCCCTGGACAATGAGCCAGTCCCCACCATCCTGGATACCATGCACGCTCCCAGGGCCGGGGTCCATGACCCAGGCTGCCTCAACCTGCCTCCCAGAGCAGCACATGAGGGGCTGACCAGAGAGGGTTTGGGGGGCTCTGCAAGACAGGCCAGGTCACCACCCTCCAAAACGGTCAAGCCAGGCCCCCACCCCCAGCTGACACCCACGACCACGGTGACCAGCACGCTCCATAGTTGGCTCCGGCCCACCTCGGATGGGCTGAACCTACCTGGCTGAGTGGGTGCCAGCCCTCCTATGACCCCAAGGGTCTGAGGTGTCCGGAGGGCGGCAGGCGGCCCCCGCCCCCAGCCAGGCCTGTGCAGGGAGGCGGCTTCAGGGCCACGCACACAGGCAGGCAGGTGGAAGTACACCGGATCGCAGGCTCCTGTGGCCTGTGGGGCATGGACTCCGGTGACGCCTGCCCACCAAGGTGGGCACCTCACTCTCCCCAGAGCAAGAAGCCTGCTGACAGTCCACAGTCCTGTCCCCCTCCTCCCGACACAGGCTGGCCCTAGTTCACTCCACGCCCTGGCCCACTGAGCCACCCTCCCTGAGCGCTTGGCTCACCCCCTGCGGTCCTGCCCTGGGGCTCGGCCACAGCGGAGGCTGGTGCTGTGTGGAGCCGAGGGGCCCTCTGGAGAGCCACCCCTGCCTGCCCCACCCGCCCCTGGGAGCCAGTGGACACGGGCTGGAGCTGTACAAGCCTTTATTGAGTCTGCAAGGGCGGGTGGCTGGGACCAACCTCTGTCTAGCCCTCTGGAATGTCACTGGGGATCCAGGCCAGGGGCCACACAGCTGAAGAACCAAGAGATACCAAAGATGACGCCAAGGGTCTTGGGGACATCTGGGTTGTCCGAGAAGGCCTGGGCGCCAGCCAGGGGCAGATGCACAACCTCGATGAGCTCACCCTCCTCGGCCAGGCCCCCGCCAGGACCACCCCGCTGGGTGTCTGTCACCTCTGCATAGAACATGGTCTGGCTGGAGCCAGTCAGTCCCACGCCAGACCTATGGGTTGAGACAGTGTCCACTGAGCTGCTGTGCGGGGCCCGCTGGCCCTCTCCACTCTGCACCTTCCAGCCCTCTTCTGGGTGGGGTTTCAGGGGCCTCCGCCCCTGTACCTGTTAGCTTTGAAGATGCAGCAAGCTGCTCGCTGTGAAGGGCCACACGGCAGGCAGTGCACAGCCTTGAGGAGCTGACCATGGTCCCGGCTGACAGTCAGCCAGAACACAGCCGCAGCTACAGCCGCAGCCGCAGCCCTGGGAGCTGGGAAGGGCACTGAGCCCCAGGGTAAACAGTAGACCCAGCAGCTGAGACCCTGAAGGAGGGACCCAGACTGCCAGCCCAGGCCACCTGGAGGCTGCAGCGGCTGAAGCTGGTCAGCCTCTGGGGCCATCTGCAGCGCAGCCCCTCCTGCCCGCGCTCGTGCAGTGCCCTTCTTCCCCACTTGGGTGTATCCCCCTGCCCCCAACCCCTGGCTGCTGAGGTGTGTGCTGGACTCCCACCCACACCCAGGGATCCAGGCTGGCTGCAAGCAGGGCCTGGGCCTGGGAGACCACCCAACACTGTCACCTGCAGGGCACCAGGCTGGGGGACGCAGGTGCCAAGGGAGCCCAGTCAAAGGGCTGGGCTCATGGTGGTGTTGGGGCGGGATGACAGCAAGGTCCCGCAGACCAAGCCCACGGGTCCCTGGCTGCAGGGGGGCGTGAGCTCCCTTCTCAGTGGATGATGGCCACAGAAGGGGACAAGCACCCAAGCAGAGGACAGTGGCCCAGACTGGCTGGTGGGGGGCAACAGTGGGGAGCGTGCAGACTGCTGGCCGTGAGGACAGGGTGGTCACCAGGCCAGTCTGGCTTCCAGGACAGGAGAGGAAGGCCCACGTGTGGTGTGCAGGGGAGGAGGGAACCGGGGCATCTGGGAGATGTCCAGGGAAGGAGGGAAGCTCCGGGTCAGCCCAGTTTGCTCCGGCTGCCCTTGGAGATGGGCCCGAAGCACAGGGCAGGGAGCGCAACGGAGGGGCTGTCACTCCCGGGTCCCAGGAGGGCCCTCGCACACTGACCTCGCCCAGCTGCTTCCTCTGCCCTCCACACCCTCATCTCCCTCAGACCCTTCCTGGTGGCCCTTCCGCCAGCGGCACAGGCTGCCCTTTGATGGAAGCCACCTAAGGTGTTTCCAGTCCCAGTTTCCCGGGGCCTGTGAAGAAGGCGGGCACGGCCTTCAAACACGCCAGCCGGCTGGGCACCACCTCTGCCTCCTCACTCGGCTGCTTCGGCCGCTGGTTGATCTCAGCCCTCAGGCTGGGTCCCCTGGGCCTGGCAGTGGGGGGACCTGGCTTGCTCTGGGGTGATGGAGGCAGTGTGAGCCCTGCCGTGTGTCCAGCTCTCACGAGCCCCACAGGGACAGCCGCCATGACCAGTGCCCCAGCCCTGCCTCCCCACAGATGTGTGTCCCCCTCCGACACACGTCTGAACAGGTGCTTACTGTCCACAACCTTCCTTGGCTCCCCAGCACCCTCAGATTGGGCCATAGCCCAGAGGCCCTGCTTGGGGAGCCACTGCAGCCCGGCTCTGACCCACCTGTCCAGAGCCTCTGCCAGGACCCCAGCAGGCTCACCTCCTAGGGGGCAACCCCTCCTGGGACCTCCCACCTGCCTTCTCCTTGCCCACTACCCCAGCCCAACTTCTACCCCATGGCGGGTCCCTTAGAGTCTCCCCATCCCCAGCAGGCTGAGAGAACAAGTAGCCACTTACTGGCCAGTGGAGAACACCTGCAGAATGCTGAAGCCACTCACCCCCAAACATCCAACCCTTTGGCACGTTTGACATGGAGGATCCTGTGCCTCACCCCCTTCCTGGGACTGCAGACCAACTCTGACCCCCCACAACTGTAGGCGGGGGGACACCCCGATGAGGCCTTGGGGGCTGCTGGAGCAGGGAGGCCCTGGCCCAACACTGAATGGCCCCCGCGCTGGGCCGAGAGGAGGCGGAGCCCCCCTCCTAGGGGTACAGGCCCCGCCCCCGGGGAAGGGCCCACGTAGGACTCAGAGAGGCCTCCTCCTGCAGGGGTCAGGACCCACTGCGGTGTCCCCAGGGTGGGGGGTGGGCGTCATTCCAACATCCTGTCCTGGAACGAGGGACCAGCAGTGGGCTTCCTGGGCAGTGTGTGGTGCGGGGCACCTGGGCTTTGGTGGGCTGGGCCCTGAAATCCAGGGTCCAGGCCACACACCCCAGCTTCGCCAGGGTGCTGGGGCCCCCCTGGGCCTGGACGAAGCCTTTCCCTCCTCCCTGAGCCACTTTCAGGGAAGACCTGTGACCCACCCCCACCCCCCTCACCCAGGGCTTAATCCTGCAGGAAGTGGAGGCATCTGTCAGTGGCAGCTGCCACCAGAACGGGGGCTGAGGGGCGGGGGCCTCAGAGCGAGGCAGGCCCCCGAACCAGCTCCCAGAGCCCCGACTCCAGCCTGGATTTCCATCTGGGCACGTTCCATCCAACTGTCCCCAAGCCCCCAATAAAAACAAGGGGGCTCCCCAGTGAAAACTCCCTGGGGCCTGGAGGCAGCCAGTCCCACTCCTTGGGCAGCAGGTGCCCCTCCCTGGCCGCACAGGTCCAGCCTCACTTACTTGTAGGTGGCCACTCGGCGCAAGTCGGCCGGGGCCAGGCGGTAGCCACACTCTTCCCAGGCTTCCTTGCAGGCTACCTCCTCTAGCGACAGCCCGGGCTGGTCCACGAGGCCGGCACACAGCTCGAACGTCACCCCCGCTGAGCCGGGCAGCGCCGCCGGCAGCACCCGGGGCCCGTCCTGGTCCACGGCCACCAGGGACCCTGGGAAGCGGCGTTCCACCTCGCCCGCATACACGGCTGGTTGGGGGGAGGGCAGACCACGGTCAGAGCCACATGGCAGCCACCTCCCTGTGCATCAGACCCCTCACCAGGCCTCAGTTTCCCCTGGAGCTCCCCCTACATCTGCATTCTGACCGTAGGACCACAGGGGCCTGGAAACAGCACGCTGAGCACCCCCCGCCCGCCACGGGGCCTCACCTGGCCGGAACTGCTTCACCAGCACCAGGCTCCTCCGAGAAGAGTTGAAGAGAAGGACGGTCACACTGGGCGGGATGGGCGGGGCTCAGCACAGGAGCAGTGCCCACCTCAGCTCCCCTGGCCCACCCAGCCCACCTCCTCTGCCTAAGCAGCCTTGCTCGGATGGGGAGAGTGAGGCCCAGGCAGGGCCAGAGCTTGCCAGGGTCACGGCCAGTCTTGATCCCAGCTGGCAGGATGGGGCAGCAGGATGGGGAAGACGTGTTGGGAGGCTGGGGACCAGGTGACTGACGTCACATGTGGTCCCCATTGGCCAGTTGCCTGCTGGCCACACTCCTGGAGCCATGCCACTGTCTAGCCCACACCCCAGTGCTCAGGGGCTAGGGCACCCAGACGGCCTTTCTAAGGTCCAACCTAGGACCCAGCTCAGCCCCCAGCCTTGGGGGGACCCTAAGTGAAGGGGAAGAGACAGTGGGGATGTTCGTGGGGGATACACACAGGCAGAGGCAGGGTGGGGCTCCATGGCCCTCGTTCCCAGGGTCCCCGTGGCCATCGGAGGGGCCCGGACTGGATGCTAACCTGTCGTGTGTCTTCATGAAGTCCCATGACTTCTGGGCACCATTCTGAAAGAGGCAGGCAGCGGTCAGGGTGGGCGAAGGGCTGCCAGCTTGGGTGGAGGTGCTCTGGGCAGCCGGGGAGGCCCACAGGCCCAGATGCCAGCTCCAACCAGGGAGGCCCACTCCCAGCCTGGGCCCATGGGAGCCGTGAGCCCCTGTGGAGGGGCAGGGAGGCCAAGGACAGTCTGACAGTCTGTGGGGTGAGATAAAGAAGTGGCACCGGAAGGAAAGGCATCCCAGGTACAGTATGAGCACACCCAGCACAGATGAAGCCCAAGATGCTGCAGAGAGACGTATGCCATCACCAAGTGTGGGTAGGGACAGGGAGGGAAGCCCCAAGCGGAGCAGAGGAGACAGGATTCCCCCTGCTGAAGACCCCCGGGCAACTGGGCAAAGGGAGGTGGGAGGCAGGAGCGCCAGCTGGCAGCCTGAGCGGGCACCAGCCCCGAGAGCAGCGGGGGTGGGGTGGCACCGAGCAGGGTGTGGGGACCCCATGACGGTGACTGGACGGTGGGCCGGCCCCTCCTGCACCATCTCCCAAGCATCCTGAGTCCTGCCGCTCCATCCCTTCTCCCGCCACCCTGCTCCCAGGCCCGGGACGCCCTGCCCTGATGGGCTCTGGGCAGCACTTGGTGTGTGCAGGAGGCAGTGTGGGGCACAGCCTGGCCAAGCCCGCTGGAGGTTGAGAAAGGACACTAATGGGGTGCAGCAGGCAGCAAGTAGGAGGTGCCCAGGACCCTGCTGGCTGGACACCCCTGGGTGACACGGGCTCTTCCACCCAGCCCTTCCTCCTTCCCTAAAGGTTTCTGTGAACAGGGCTGGACCCCAGGGCCTTGGGACCCTCCCTGTGGCTGCCCATCGCCAGCCCCTCAGTCACTGGTCAGTCAGAGGCCCTGGTGAACTGTGGACCCAACCTGGGTCTGTCCAGGCCAGGAAACGCCAGGGACCTGAGCACTGGAGACACAGAAAGGTGGCCAGGGCTACAGAAGAGAAAGGATGTTGAGGGGCAGCCTCTGTGGGAACTCCCGTAGGTGACACTGCACCGGGCCCTGCCCAAGGGAGGTGAGGGCACTCCAGGCAGGACAGCCTCACAGGTAGAGGCCCACATCCTGGCCTCGGCTGGGCTGGGAAGCCTGGCCTGCGCTTGGCCCGGAGGCAGAGGTGTCCTGCAAGGGTGCTGGCAGCCACGATCCCCACGGTGCGGGGGCGGGGTGGGGGGCGCGGGGGGGGGGGCTGATATCCTGCGGTGGGCAGGCTCAGTGCCGGATGCACTCTCAGGCACTGCCCCCTGAAGCAAGCCCAGGCCTTCTTGCAATTTGGCTGCCCAGGGGCCAACCACCCACCCAGGACGGTCTCCAAGTGCCCACTGCCTCCTTCAGGGTGCATGTCACCTGTGCAGGTCTCGGAAACCCTTCAGCTCAGGATCAAAATGTCAGACCCTCCAGTCCAGCCAAGGCAGGGTGCAGGGATGGGGAGAGGCCTGCTGAGGCCCAGTGAGCCCCTCCCGCAGGACCCTGGCTGGCTGGTGGGCCCCAGGCCTGGCTCATCTTCTGGGAGGCCTGGGAGGGAGGGACAGGACTGGAGTGGACACAGTCCCCTGCCCCTGAAAGCTACAAGGGTGCCCTGACTCTAGTCCATCTGCTTGTCCACCAGACCTTCCCTGGACAGGGCAGCTAATGACCAAAGGTTATAGGTGCCTTGGGTGGCACTACCCAGCCCAGTCCTGGGGCCCCCACTTTGCACCCACCACAGCCTGCTGTGTCAGGGCTCAGCTCTGGTCACCAGCACCCATCAGTGGGACCATCCCCGCAGGCGCCCTTCACAGGGCATGGGAGAGACGTGTGTCCACGGCCCAGCACGTGTGGACCAGGGCCACCCTGTGCTACCTGGAGCCCCAACCCCTTGGAGGCCGTGAAGCCAGTCAGGCACCCTGCCCCAGGTAACTGTCATCGGGGAGGGTGGTGACCTGCTCCTTCCAAGCCAGTGCTGCCAACATAGGTCTTTCCCGCAGCCCACAGGGCCCCAGCAACGGGGAAAGGGGGGGCGCATAGGCCTCTCTCAGACTGGACCCCAGGGGGCTTCACAGGGTTGATTAGAGGAAGGGGCAAGGAGAGGATGGGAGGGCAGGACGCTGCGGGTACAGAGGCACCAAACACAGACTGCCCGTGCGCCTGAGGAACAGGAGGCGCCGGAGCAGGGGGAGCTGGCAAGTGAAGGGTGGGGACCCGAACAGGACAGAGCAGGCGTGGAGAAATGTGCAGGAGGTCAACGGCTGGATAACGAGAGAGGGAGCCAACAGCCACACATTCAGCCCACAAACGTCTCTTGTGAACCTCCTAGGTACCCAGCGGAGGGAGGCAGCCCCGCCCTGAGCCCCCGGACAGACAGGTGGAGACCCCCGCAGAGGGGTTCTCTAGTGCTCTCCGCTCCCGCTCCCGCCTCCTCCCTGCCGGGCGGGCTCCTGTCCCTAGAATGGCCCCCAGGAAGCTTTCCTTGATCCTGGAGCCCAGGAGGAGCCCAGTAAGCACCACTGCAAAAAGGGCCGATGCCCAGCAAAGCCTCATTGGAGGGACAAGGAGTCCCGAGGTGTCCCTGCGGGGCTCCTGACTATCATGCCCGAACTCACGCAGTCCGCGAACCCCCACCCTCCCAAGGAGCCAGGGGGCGGGGCTCGGCGCTGAGGGCGGGGCTCCACGCTGTGGGTGGGGCTCCGAGCCGCAGGGGCTGAGGGCGGAAGCCGCGGAGGGGAGGGCTCACCTGGCGGTAGTGCAGCGTGAAAGGCTGCAGGTAGGGCGAGGCGGTGCAGCGGCCCACGGCCGCCCCCTCGATGCGCTCCATAGCGGCGCGCGGCGTAGTTCTGGCCGCTGCGGACGCAGCCGAGACCTTGCCGGCGGAGGTGGGAGGGCACGTGACGCCGTTCTGAGCATGCGTAGTGAGCGCGGGGCGGGGCCGGGCGCGCGCAGGTAGAGCCTCCCGGCAGCTTCGCGCGCGCGGTGGAGGGAGGTTACGTGTGACCTTTGGCGTGGGGGCTCGCGGAGTGCGGGTCCTAGAGGGGCAGGAGAGGACGGGTCCGGGGACCGATCGCCGGTGGTTGGATTGGGGACCTATTGGTTGAGAGGGAGGGCTTTGTGGTGCGGTTCTGCCGGGGACGAACCAAGTGGTTGCGTCCGCCACGGGGTCGACTGTGGCTCCCTGGCGGGGTCTCCCAGGGCCGGAGGCTTACCCAGGGAACGAGACGAGGCCCTGAAGAGAGAAGACGGTGTTCATGGCTGCCCAACCGAGCCCGCGACTGTGGGAAGGGAGGTCACCGGGGCTTTGCACACAGGTCGCTGCGCGGACTGGGTGAAGCACAGGATGTGGACATCCATTGGGGGCCTCGAGGACCAGGCCAGAGCAGCATGAGTGAGGCAGGAATGGCCAGGTCCTCCCCTCTGGGTCCCTGGGGTGGGGGCGCTGGCCTGGGCTGGCCGTCCGCCTGCCCCGCATCTGAGCAGCTGCAGTCTTGCTGTTTCTGGGGCTGTGCCTCCTCCCTCAGGAGTCAGCGTAGTTCCTTCCCCCAGAAGCCCCTCTCCATAGGTGGGGCCCTGTCTGTGGAAGGGCCCCATCCTTCCTGGGTGTGGATCCCACGGATCTACTCCACATGTGGCCACTGCCTCGCGAGGGGCAAGTACAGGTGGTGGGGCAGGGAACAAGCCTGTCACCTGCTCTCTGAACTATGGCCCCAGGAGGGACAGCCCACGTGGGGCGGGCCATGTGGCCTTGAAGTTTGCTCCAGTGTTACCTGTTGCCCTGTGCAAAAGCATCCCAGAAGTCCATGGCCTGGAGCACCACTTACTGCCCCCTCCCATCTGGGGGTGTTGGCCCTGGCAGGGCTGGGCTGCTGTGATCTGTGGGCTCTGGGGAAGGCCTGTCCCGTGCCGCTTCTTTGCCCAGGCCCGGTGCCTCAGTTCTGTGGCTGGGGCAGTGGGGCTGGCCAGCTGCGTTACTGTGTGGCCTCTCCAGTGGGGCTGGCTTGGGCCTCCCCCCCGCCTTGTGGTCTCAGCAGCTGTTCTGTGGTGGCCAACTCCCCCAGCACACAGCCACGTGGCCAGGCTTCTGACCGAGCCTTGGAAGTCAAGCACTGTCATTCCCCCTGGGTAGTGGGTGTCACAGAGAAAGTCCCAGGCCACCCCAGATCCCAAGGGAGAGGACTTCACAGGCCTGGGGGCACTGGGAGGCCTGGTTCATAGGGATTATCATCAGAGACTGGCTGGCAATCAGCCCACTCTGGAGGGGATTGTGCTTCCCAACCCTGCCCTGGTGCCCTGGAGGCTGGAGAGACCACTACCAGACAGTTGGTCCCAGAAGCTGTCCCCCCAGCCCAACAGTCAGGCCAGCTGGGCCTCTTCCTCCAAGCACCCAGGGCCCCGGGGTGCTCCCGCCTGCGGCCGTGTGCAGGTGGGAACTGACCACAGAGCGTGTGCAGCGGTGGTGAGAATAGGTGTCTGTCTGCACAGAGTGCAGCTTTCCTCCGGTTCAGGGAAGTGACATTTTGTGACAATGCAAGTGGGGGCGCTGGTAGTGCGGGCATGTGCCTGCAGCATTCCGTTCCCTCCACTGACAGCCCGGCTCCCAGTATCGCCCCAGGAGTGGGAGGGTGCTCCAGACAGACACTTGTGCCAACAGCCCCGTCCACAGCAGCTTGAACCCTCATGGCCCTCAACAGGTGACGGTAAGCAAGCTGGTCTGGCCATGGGGCCAAGTATCCGTCACTGTGCAAGGCAACAGTGCTGATGCCTGCCCTGGTGGGGGCCCGGATACTGGCTGTGGGGAAGCAGCAGACCCCAGGGGTCACAAGTGTTAGGATCCATCAGTGTGAAGCCTCCCCGACAGGTAAAGTCCTACGCGTGGGAGGCAGATTAACGGTTGCTGGCATCTGGGTGGGGGTGGGAGAGGGGCTGCTGAGGAGGACAGGGTTTCCTTTTGAGGTGTGAGAATGTTCTGAAACACACCATTATGCATGCATTAAATGCCACTGTGCACAGTGAAATGGTTAGTGAATGGTTAGTGAATGGTTATGTGAATTTCAGTTCAACTTTAAAAGAAAAAGTGCCAGTGAGACTGTTCAGGGTTTACTGTGGCCATCCAGCTACGCCCCACGTGCCCTGGGGCCAGTCCAGGCCACTGCAGCCTGTGGACAAGATAACAGCGGGAGCGGGTTTCTGCACGGGCATGAGTCTGGCTGTTTTCCTGCAGCGTCTCGTGTGTCCTGGCAGCTCAGAACCACGGCCAGGACCCAGAGGGGACCACAGAGCCTCTGAGAAACCACCACTGGGTCTGTTGCTGAGGGGCTCTGGAGACCTGCTTGGTGGCTGAGCAATCTGGCACGGCCCCTACACCACCCCCAGCGCAGGGTCCTCTACTTAATCACCTCTTTGCCGAAGGTTCCGGGGTCAGGGTGTGGATGCTGGCCGGGCCCATGTCAGAACCGTCCGGTCCATGCCAGTAGGAGCCTTGGGGGGGTTAGGGCCCTTGGGACACTGGAAGGAAACCCCCGCTGCAGGGGGCAGGAGCGGGCAAGACACCCAGATGCTCCTGCCAGCTGCCACCTTCCTTTTCTGTGTCAGAGGTGAGGATGAGAGGGGAGGGAGGGTGGCCTCACAGGGTCCGGGGCGGGGGGCTGGGAGCCCAGGTAGCCAGGTGAACGGGGCTTCCTGGTAGCCGCAGGCTGGAGACAGTTCTCAGTGGCCTGGGCAGGTGGACAAGTGGGCATTGGCTTCCTCCAGGGCTCAGCCCTCCCCCAGATGGGGTGACAGATGAGGAGACCGGTCAGGGAGTTTCTGACATGACAGACCCAAGATGAAGGACAGCATCAGCATCAGGGCCCTTTGCTACGTCCGGCCTGAGCTGCACAGACAGTGTCCACTGACCCTGCCTCCTGCTCCGTGCTCAGGTCTCCCAAGGACCCCAGACCTGCAGGGGGCCAGGGGTCAGCCTTCAGACTTCCTCTTCTGCCTCAGCGCCCTGTGCTGATTCCTGCCTCGACCCACTCAGCGCGGGGGCTGGAGGCCCCACGTCTGCTCGGTGAGCTGGGGGCCGCACAGAACCCAGGCGGGGGACCCACATCCTGCTGGACCATCAGGCCCTAGCGGACCCCTCCTTCCACCTTCACTCTGTCGGCCCCACCGAAGGAGGAGGAGGCTGCAGCTCTTCCACACGCTAACCTCATCCACACGCCCTCAGGCACCCCCAGAACAGCGTCCCACCAAATACCAGGTGGTGTGGAATGAGCCGCCACAGCGGGAAGGAGCTGAAAAGGCAGTGGTTCGAAACAGGCCTCGCGGAAGGGGACGTGGGAAGAACGTGCTTCTGAGCCTGCTGCAGCGTGCCCACACGCACGGTCCCAGTGCGCCTGAGGTCTGAGGTGCAAACAGGAGAGAGGGACACGGGTGTGTGTGTGAGTGTGCACACGTGTGTGCCGGGAGGCTGAACCCTGCAGGGCCACATCTACTCTGCACCCACCTGACCTCCTCCTCCCAGGCCCGGCCCAGGTTGGGGCGGTCACCTCCAGGGTGCGTGCTCGGGGCATGCTGTGCACCCCCGTGCCGGGCCCAGACCCTGGTGCGTGAACGGTCATCGGTTTCCACAAGCGGGGGCTTCTGGGCCAGAGTTTCCCTCAGTTTGCAGAAAGGCGCCCCTCCCCTTTCCTGATGCCACCGAGTGCACGACCGACCAGCTCCCCAGGGGCCCTGCGCCCTGCGCTGTTTGGCTGCTACGGTGATGCCACCCGCCTCCCGTCGGGCCCTGTGGCCCCGGTGAAGGAGCCCCACTGACTCAGATGATCAGACGTGAGGGGTGTCCTCCGTGCAGAAGGCACAAGGTGTGTTCCTGCAAGGTGCAGTCTGAGGAAAAGCGGGCAGACAGACGCACAGGAGCCCATCTCTGGTACCCCGGAAGCTCGGGGGTGGGGGCGGGGCTGGCCCCACTGGAGTCACTTCCTCCAGACGCTGAGAACAACCCCCTGGACCATCCCACATGCACCCCCGACCTCTGTTCCCTTTTGTTTCGACAAACTGCTCCACCGAAGGCCCCGGGAGAAAAGGGGCCGAAAGCCCAGGTCCAGTCCGCCCTCTGCCTCCCTAAGAGTCTCCAGGAGCCACTCTGGGGCCATCAGCAGGCAGGGACACAGACGCTGTAGGGGTGACATCCAAGCACCCCCACCTCCTGGACGTCTGGCAGGGCTCTGCCTTTCTGCTTCTAACCCCCGGGGCCCTCTCAGTCCTCTGGGTCCGGGGCGGGCCAAAGCAGACGCTCCCGGGGAAGCCACATCCTCAGCTGCCCCAGAGGTGCCATCTCTGGTGTCACACTGTCTACCCTGGGTGGCCGACAGGCACAGACACCCCGGCTCCTGCACTAGACACTGGGGTCCCCACGCCAGGCGTCTTATTTCAGTGGAGCTCCTCCCACAGGAGGTTCCGGAGACAGAGCAGGGAAGACACATTGGGACACCTGCCTGTCCGCCCTCCCGTGTGAGTGCTGGCGGGGCTGGAAACCACTTTCCTGCAGTGTTTTGTAGGCATTGCTTCGATGTCTGCTTACCAGCCATTCTGGCTGCTTCACACCTCAAGCCAGTATGAGACTTCTTCATGTTGATGTGGAGAATGTCCCTTTTGGACTAGAAAAGCGTGTGCATCTCTCTGTGTATCGCACCATCCAACTGCCTGTGTCTGCTCAGGAAGGTTGGAGCTGGTGCTGAGAGGGGCGGGGGTGTTGCAGCTGGTCAGGCCGGCTGTCCGCGGCTGCATGGTGTCTTCTGAGGCCGTGTTTTAGATATATATATATATTTATTTATTTATTTTATCTGCTGCTCATGTCAAAAGTATCAGTGTCCCTCTTTATCCTTTGTGATACTATTATTTTTTATTTTAAAAAAGATTTTATTTTCTTTTTAGAGAGGGAGAGAAACATCGATGTGTGGTTGCCTCTCACATGCCCCCTACTGGGGACTGGCCTGCAGCTCAGGCATGTGCCCTGACTGGGAATTGAACCCACGACTCTTTGGGTCACTGGCTGGCACTCAGTCCACAGAGCCATACCAGCCAGGGCTGATGCTATTATTTTAAAATCTATGTTTTTGTTTATTAAAGTCACTACCCCAGCTCTCCTTGAAAAGTTCTCCATCCTTTATTTTCAACGGCACATGTCCTGTTGTTTTACGTGTGCATTTCGACAAAATGGTACCGGTTTGGGCTGCCGCCACTCCACTGCCAACGGGGCCCGGCCCACCCCTGTCCCCCAGGCATCACGGAAGCACCAGGCCCACTGGCAGGAGCAGCCTGACCAGGTCTGGGAGGGGTGTAGAGTGGGCTGGGGTTGCCCTCCTGGGGGGGGGAGGGGAGGGAGGAGTGGGCTCTGGACCCTCAGGTCCAGCGTCAGTCAGAGCTGTGAGTGGTGCACGGGGCCTCGGCTGTGACACCACCCCACCCCCACCCCGGCCCCCAGCACAGAGCAAACTCAAGCTCCAGGCTCCAGAGCCGCACACAGCCTTGTGGGCACGGCTGCCCCAGCCCTGCGGCAGTGGCTCGACCAAGGCCCCACATTCCCAACCTCTAGGCGCCCCTGGGTCTCGAAGGGAAACAGCTCAACTGGGAGCCCCAGGGGCGCACAAGCCCCACGGCAGACCAAGTCCGCCCGGAAAGCGGGAGCCAGGGAACAATGACCTCCGTGTGACAGACTTTCCCCTCAGTGGGAGAAAATAGAGTCTCATAGAATGGCGGCTTCCTGCGTTTGTGCCTGGGGAGCGGCTCGCACGGAGACCTCCCACAAAGAGGAGCCTCCAGCCAAGTCTGCCCGGCTGGGGCCCCAAGCAGGCGCAGGTCCGCCCGCCGCCCCCTGGGCGCCTGCCCCCCCCCCGCCCCCACCGCAGCTCAGCCGCAGCAGCTCGACCACCTGCAGAGGGCCTGAGCTGGACGGGCAGCAACAACCCCGGGGCTGGAAGAGGGGCTGCAGGTTCGAGCTCCGGTTGGGGGATGGGAGGGGGCGGAGGACTGGCCTGAGGAGAGCTTCTCAGGGCAGTGGGTCTCTGGCCCCAAGAGGTCAGGGAAGGCACGCCACGGCTTGAACACCCATGGCGTGGAGGGAGCAGGTTCAAGGGGAGGTGGATGCACTGGTGGGGGCCGGGGGGGCGGCCCGGAGGCTTCCCTAGGTGTGGGAGGCTGAGCAATGCTGCCTATGAGGGCCACTGTGCGGGGGGTCGAGTCAGGGTGCCCACCAGCGGGTCCTGGGTGGCATGCGGTCACGGATGGCTCAGGTAGTCAGACCCAGAGCCCTGGGGACATCTGACCAGCTCAGGGGCCTGAGGCTTGCCCTGCTGGTAGCAGGAGGGTCCTGAGGGCACCCTTGGGGGCTTTTCCTTCTGGGAAGAGGTGTGAGGGTAGGGTGGGGCAGCCGCAGGGCCCTGGGCTGCCACTGAGCCCTCCCTCAGGGAGGCTGGATGAGGGTGCTGACCTTCCCCCTCTGCCTTTGCCCGCTGGCTCGTCACCCCTCCCAAGCCCACTCTGAGAAGCCCTGAGCCCTGCGGGGCACACAGCCCGTCAGCCAGCCTCCCCACGTCATACCTGCAGTTAGCTCGCCCCAGGGTGGGGGCTCCATCACCCAGGAGTGGCTGGCCACCACCCCTACCCCACTGCCCCCCTCTCCAGCCACTCAACCTTGGTATCTCCTGGACGAGGCCCCTGCTGACCACCCTGCCGCCTGCTCCTGAGATCTCTGCCACCCCCACACCAGAACCCCACTGTAGCCAGACCACCGCTCCCTGGCGGCTCTGGGTCTCATCCCCCGCCCATCCCCTTTAGGGCACACGGCATGGAGACCGTGGCACCAAACTACCTGCCTGGGAACACACGCGACCCTTCTCTTGGGGCGTCTCTGACACCAGTGTGAGGCTGGTCCACGCGGCCACCCGGCCATGCTCTCCTCACACATCCTGCTGCCAGAGCTCACCTGACGGCGGCCCGCACTGCCCTCTGGACCCACGTGGCATCGGGCGGAGGCCTCAGTGCCCCAGCTGCTCCCAGCCCAGGGCAGAGCCATGGAGCTGAGGCCCCCTTCCCGCCACCCGCCTGCCGGTCCTCCATTTCCCAGCGCAGGTGCCCTGGGAGGGCCTGGGGCTCCCCCTCAGTGTCTCACACGTGTTTTCTGTCTGCTACACGTAGTCCCCATCTGGCCCCCAGATGGACTCAAGTTCAAGCTCCAAACACCTCTCCTGGACCTTCTGACCTCCAGATCCTCAGGCCAAGGCAGCAGGATGGCCTGGCTCCTCTGCCCCTGGGGGGTGCTCAGGCCCTTTATAAACACTGGCTGACCTTCCCAAAGAGCCTCCTAAGTTCCAGGGCTGTTCTGGGTGCTCTCTGAGAGACACCTTGTTTCACCTGCACCCCTACCCCCGCCCTGTGCTACGGCTGAGGAGCTGGGGTGGGGGAGGGGGGTGGGCAATTGCCAGCAGCCTGGCCTGAGGGTTCTGGTCACAACTCTCCTCTTGTTCCTCTGGCCCCGGGCAGCAGCCACCTGCAGCACCCAGTTTCCGGGATGCCGTTTCTGCCCTTGGTGCTCCCCCAGCCTTCCCAAGCCCTTTGTTACCAACTCCCCAGTGAAATCCCTCCGCTTGGCCGCCCATGGTGGATGGAGTTGGGGTGAGTAAGTCAGGGGAGGGCTTTGATGGCCAGGAACTGCTGGGGGTTCTCAGGCACTAGGAAGAGGGGCAGGCAGGGGTCAGGCCAACGTCCCCACCATGCTGGGGTGCAGAGCTGTCTTACCTCAGCCAGCCTGGTGAGGAGGCTCGGTGAGCTGCAGGGCAGGCTGGCTCCCATCACCCCTCACTCCAGCTGTGGGCGACCCCCTGCCTGAGGCCCCATCCATCTGCCCGGACCTGACCCAGGAGCACAGGGGACGCGGGAGGGGGAGGCTTGCTGAGGCCCAAAGAGACAACCTGTCTATGGAGGGCAGAACTGCAAGGTAGGGCCCAGCCCAGAATAGGTGGGACAGGAGACCTGGCCCAGGTTGGGGAGCACCTGGGCCCCACACCATCACCCCCCCCCCATGCTGCAGTCCAGCATCCCGGCCTGGAGTCCTGAGCGGCGCCTCCTTTTGCGGCAAGGAAACGTGGGAGCTGGGTTTCCACCCCCTGGAGCTTGAGCACTGCGCCATGCTGTTGTGACCCTCTCGGAGCTTGTCAGACCCCGACAGGGGCAGAAGGCACCCCCTACAGAGTCTCCACTAAGGACACCACAGGAGGGGTCATGCCCGTCTGCCCACTCTGCAGCCAGCACACAGACCCCCGACCAGAGAGGAGAGGGCTGGGCTGACCCAGCTTCACTCCCTGCCGGGCTCCAAGCCCAGGACGCCCTGTGGGGGCAGGGTGGGGTGGTGGTCATCGCCTCTGACCCCAGGCCCGGGCGGCCTCGGCGTCCAGGCCGCGGCTCGGAGCGTTTCCGCCCGCCTGTCCCAGCCCAGCCCCGCAGGAAGTGGCCACCTCCTGAACAAAGAGGCCGGCGGACAATGGCCATTGAATTGGGCCGGGGCGCTCGCGCACGGATAGGCCGCCAGCTGCCCGCGCTGATAAGACCCAGCTCCGCGAAGCTCAGCCTCCGCGGGCACCCCAGGCTGGGGACCCGGGGCGGGAGCGCGAGGCTGGCGGCTCACGGGGACCCATCCAGCTGCTCCCGGGAGCGGCCCCGCCCTGCCCCGCCCACCTCGCTCAGCAGACGGGCCCCGCCCTCAGCCCAGACGGGCGCGCACGCGGCGCCGGAGTCTGTCCCCGGCTGTCCGCCTGGCTCTCGCACGGCGGACGAGGCCCGCGTTGGAGAGGGCGTGTGGTCCGCCATCTCCCCCAAAGATCGTCGGAAGTCCTGCAGCTGGGACACGCCGACACCTCGCTGCACCTCCTTCATCTCGTTCGAGGAAAACGGTGGCCCCGGAGGGCCGCCCTGCTGGTCCCCACGCAGGGCTTCCTGCGAGGGTCGCTGGAGGCTCGCTGTGCCGGGGGCAGCGCCTACGGGGGCGGGGGAATGGTCCCGGTAAGCCTTCCAGGAAGCTACTCAGGGCCCTACTTCCTTGGGACTCTGCCCTGGGGGCCACAACTTCTGGGCCCCCAGCACAAAAGTGCACCTGGGCCCAAGAGCCGGCGTCTAGGGAGCAGAAGGAGGATGCGTACACTTGAGCCGTATAGCAGAGGGCAGCGGTCTCTGCGCTGGCTCAAAGCCCAGGAGCACCGTCCTCCGCACCCCTGACCTGGAGGTTTTGTGAGGCACATACACATCCTAATCAGAGCAGTGGCAAGTGTGGGCGTGTTGGGGGGTGGGGCCCCAACATCTGGAAGGAGCCCAGCATCCTGCCACCCCTGGGTTGGAAAGCCACAGGGGCAGGGGGCGCTGAGAGGGACCAGACCGGTAGGTCTGGGGGAACTGAGGCAGGCTCTCTTCCTGGATAGGGTGAGGGTCTGGGGAGGACCCAGGAGCTCAGGCCCACAGCAGCCTCCTGTTCCCATCTGTCCAGCCAAGAGTTCTGCCAGTATTTCTGGCCCTGCATCCACCAACCAGTAGGCCCTGCCCTCGACAAGCCCCTGGCTTTGTGGGAACCCTTCCCCACCCAGGACAGAGATGATGCAGGTGGGCAAGGTCAGGACAGACACTCCTAGGCTGCAGGACCCAGGAGAGAGCTTGGACCCAGCTGTGGAGAGTTGGTGGGCATGGAAGGCTTCTTGGAGGAGGTGACACCTGCATTGCATTTTTTAAGGGAAGAGGGCAGAGAGGGCAAACCCAGCAGGAGGACCCCGACCCAGGATGGAGTCAGGGAGAAGCCAGTGTCTGCAGGACAGAACCCAGGAGCACAGGTGGATAGCCATGGCTGGGCAGTGTGCCCAGGCTCTGGTCCCCACCAGAATGGGGACCTCACGCTGACCCCCACTGCTCTCAGACCTGTCCTGCCCATTCTGGTCTGCCGTGACGGTGGCAGTGGCTGTGGCGAAATGGCCACTGGAGGCCAGTCCTGGTAGGGAGAGGGCATAGGAGGTGACTGTGCCCACATCCCAGAGGCGGGGGGTGGGATGTGCGGTGACAGGGGCTGTGTGGAGGGTGCTGATGACACAGGAGCCACACAAGTGGCAGTGAGCAGTGTCACTGGCATTGGGGCTCTCTGGTGGGCCAGCAAGCAGTGGCCTAGGCCATGGCTGAGCGCTGGGGCACCTGAGGCCTGTGTCAGTTGGGTGCCTCAGCAGGGCTGTCCAAACCACCACTCGGAGGAAACGCCGCCTGGGGAAACGCCTCCAAGGAGCCAGGTAGCCCCACCTGGTTGCCTGCCTCTCCCACAATGGGCTGTGAGCACCCCACCACCTGGGGAACCGTTACCCTTCTGAGGCCTGAGCAGGTGGCACAGTCTAAACCTCGGACGGGCACATGCCCACCCTGGCCTGCCTGCCACTCACCCCTCCACTCTGCCTCAACACTTCAGCTGCTCTTCCTGCCGGTGGCCACCTGGGATTCCATAGCCCACTTTGATGTCTCACAGTACCCCTCCTCCTTGGGCACAGCCAGGCATGGCCATGGACACAAGGGCCTGCATGGGCAGACACCGGCCCACTAGGCCTCTGCCCAGCACCAAGCTCTGCTTTTGGGCTGCAGGGAGTGGGAGGTCAGCAGCTTCTGACTGTAACTCCAGGTCAACAGCACTCACTGAGAGTCTGCTGTGGGGCCACCCTGACCAACACCTGCCCACCAGCCCCCACCTGGCTGGCTGCTGTGTCCCAAGGGCCCTGGTGGGGTCCCCAGCCCTGCCCTCCCTCCCTTCCCCATCTGCCAGCATCTTTCCCACCACGAGGCAGCAGGGTTGAGGCTTCCCCACCCCAAGGGCTTGCAGTAAGCAGCATGAGGCCAGGGACAGGGCCCACCAGAGCTGAGCACACTCTTCCACCTCTGCCGTGTGCTTGCTCCCCACCCACAGCTCGGCTGTACCCCCACACGAAAACGATACCTCAACCTCTGGGAACCCTGCCCCTCCACACTGAGGCCCTCACCTCCTACATTGAATGCTGTCACCAGGCCCCAGGTCAGCAGCCCACTGGCCTCTTCTGTACCCCAATGCATCCTTACCAACTCCTTTGCGACCCAGTGTGGACCCCTCCTCCTCCAGGAAGTCCTCCAGCCTACCCCTCCCCCACCCTGGGGCCTCCAGAGGGATGCCCCTATTCCTGCGAACTAGTCTCTGAGTTTTATGGGACCCTTAGTGGAAACCCAGTCTGCTGCCTCACCCCACACCCACCCATGGCCCAGTGCACCTGAGACACCCTGGGGAAGAACGGAACTGAAGTTGGAGAGGGAACTGAGGCCCCAAAGGTTCCCATCATTCTGAACACGCAGATCCCTGCTCCCCACACCCCGAGCCAGGTGTCTGCCCTGAAGCAGGTGTTAAACGGGCAAAGGAATCAGCTGTTTGAGGGCTCCCTCCCAAACAACTGCCCCCCTATGTAGGGGACACCTCACAGCACTGACCCCTGCCACACATACTCTCCCTGCGGGAGGCTCACGCCCCTTGGTTCACCTGGGCATCTTGCAGCGCCACCTGCTGGCTGTGCCCGGTGCCTCCCACACTTGAGGAGCCCGTAGAGCTGAGGAGTGCCTGGCATGGCTGTGCCCCCACGTGCATGGGCAGTCCCAAGGGCCCCATGTCCCAGACCGTGAGATCACTATGCCCTCCTCAACGTTCAGAGAACCAAGACCAGTGACAGCGGTCTACAGCTCTGTGGGAAGCAGCCCTGCCCGGAAAGTCCCCACACGGTCTGGCACTGACCCTGGCAAGCCCAGCAGACTCCCATTTGGACCTCAGCCCGGCTGTGGTCACCGCGCCTGCCCAAAGGCCTGCTGAACTCCACGACACCCCTGTCTCATCCTCTCCCTGGCATCCTGCTCTCACTCTGGAGTACTGACCACTGGCTGGGGTGGCCATGAAGTTGTTGCAGACAGTGTCAGGGTCACTGGCAGAAGTCAGGTTCAGAACCAGATCCCACCAGTCTGGGGCCCCTGCCCTCACAGGTCCCCAAGGGCCCATTGTGTGGGGACAATGGCTTCCGGAGCCAGGTCCCTCTCCCAGCAGGAAAGCCATAAAGAGCCTGCACTCTGCCCTTTGAAGGACCTGGGTGGGCAGTCAGAACCTGAGGCCTCAGCCCCCACCCCTTGCCAGCCTGGCAGGGACCCAGGCCTCCCCAGGGACTGGCCAGCCCTCCAGGCACGTAGGCACCAGACAGGCCCTGACCAGTCAGACACTGCTGACCACATGCAGGCATGTCCCCACCCCCCCACAGCACAGAAGCTGGGCTCAGGCGTCCACCCCATGGGAACCAGCTGGACCGTTGGAGTTCCCCCAAGGGATCAAGGTGCATGTGCGAGACTGAGGAGAGGGTCTTGGAATGGCTGAGCCTCCAGCAGGCACACCTGGCCCCTGCTGCCTGGGGCCTGGGCCAGTCCTGCAGTGGGGCTGGCAGTGTCTCCCACACTAGGGCTCCACTATCTTGCTAGGCAAGGGGGGCCATACCCTAGGAAGGGCAGGTGAGAGTGATGACGACGAGGACAGCAAGCCAGGGAGCCCATGAGGGGTGTGGCCCTGTGGCACAGCAGCCATGGTGAGGAAGTGTAGCCCCACAGACAGGACTACATGCTTGGGGCCTTAATGAAAACCGAGTCCCCAGACCCAGCCCAAGGCCTCACATGTGCCCATGGTTCTGTGGTTTGTGCTTTTTATTGTTCAGAGAAAGGAGTGTTCCTGGGGGCAGGGGACCCCAGTTGGGGCCTAGAGACAGGAAGACTGGTGAGAACCAGACTGGACAGAGGAGTCAACACTGGACGGAGGTGGCCCCCAGGGGCAGCCAAGTGGCCACAGGTGGGACAGAGTGGAGCTGTCCACCAGCTCTCCCACAACACAGGCAATGTGGTCCAGTTGCCACAAGGGACCCTCAGGAGCTGATCCCTGGGTAGCCCATCCCCGCTGTAGGCCCACAACCACAGTATGAGTCCCTGAGTTTGTCCCACTGTGACCCCAGGGCCCCTCTGTGCTGCAGCAGCCCGCAGGATGGCTGCCCTGCTCCACACCCCTGCTGGGCCCAGGCAGCCTGTCCTGAACCAGGCTCTTCCCCATAAAGCAGCCCCCAGGTCAGACCTGGCCTCACCCAGCCTTCACTTACCCAATAGCACCAGAGAGCAATGGGGGGGGCGGGCGGGGAGGCACCTAGAGGAGAGACAGGCTGCTGTGCCAGTGCCTCAGTCTCCAGGGTGCACAGGTCCTGGGCAGCCTGGACGGAGAGGTGGTGTGGCCTGGAACCTGTGATGGCAGGTGGGCAGAACTCCGAGGGGCACAGGCCTCAGTGGTTTTGCTGTTGGAGGCCCTTGGGTGCTCCTGGGAGTGTGGGATGGCCATTGGCCCTGCGGTTTGTTTGCAGGCCTGGCTCATCCAGAACCCACCATGGGGCTGCAGGTGACAGAGGCTGTCAGGTATGTGGGCCCAGCTGGGTGACCTTGAGCTGTCACTCAAGCCCCTTTGCCTTTGGCCTCAGCTGAGCCACAGAGGAGCCCATGAATTTCCCCCAGCACCTGTGCTGACCTTGACCTCTGAGAAGTCAGAGCAGAGGCTCTGCTCAGCGCATGACAGGGAGGCCCCAGGACTGGAGATAGGGGACGGTCCTGTGCCAGCCCCTGGGGGAGAGGCTTGGAGCAGCAGCCACAGCCCCTCCAGTGACAGCCCCGAGGCGTCAGCCCTGGGCCACTTCTGGGCCAGCAGCTGGAGGGACCTGACCTTTGGGCATCTGGATATGTGAGTGCTGGGGAGGGTAATGCCAGTGTGGGTGGAGGGCACGAGTTCCCCTTGGGCCAACAGGCATGGCGGCAGTGACCTGCACACGGGCACTGTCTAGCCGCTGGCCTCCCCATCACTCGCTGCCTGCATGTCCGTGTGGCGTTGACCCCACTGCTTGAGGACCCTGTGTCAGGTCCTCCTCGCCCCCCTCCCAGGGCATAGCTCTTCCCCACCAGCCCCTCCTCTGAGGGGCTGTACGCCTACCTCAGCCACACACGCACGGCCACGCTGCCCCCCACAAGTAGTCTTCCGGCCCCGCCTGCCCCTGCAGCCTCCCTGGGGCTGTGTCCCTCTAGGGCAGGCCACAAAGCCACACACAGAATCACCAGACCACAGCCTCAGTGGGTTTCTGCTCAAGTAACATCTTCCTGTGCTTAGAACCCAGCCCCCATCCACCTCCCAGGTGGCCCAGGGTGCCGGCCGGCCCCAGAGGGCCGCAGACACATGGCCTCCACGTCCTGACCTCAGACTCCAAGTCTCTGGGAGGAGGCCCAGCCCACCCCAAGGGACCAAGTGCTAGCCCAGAGAGGCAGTGTAGGGTGGCCTGCCCCTGAGGCCACCCTCTTCTGAGGCAGCAGGAAAAGGCCGAAGCCCAGCCCTTGAAGACATGTCCAGAGCAGTGCCAACCCGGGCAGTGGTCTCTGGGCCTCCCCGTGCTGAGGCCTGAGGCCTGGCCCCTGGGCGGTACTGGGCAGCAGGAGCCCTCTGGAGCAGGACGGCCCAGCTCAGGAACCTGCCCGCCTCCCCTCTGGGGTGCGGGGCCAGACGCCGGTGCAGACACAGGCGGCCACTGCTCTCCTGGCTCAGGCCCTCCGGGCTCAAGGGTGGGGAGTAGCCCCCTCCGCCTGGTCCCAGCGCAGAAGTGGTGGGAGGGAGGCCAGGGTCTGGCTGGACCCCGCAACTAGAGGTCCAGGACCAGCCCTGGACCCACAGAGGGACGAGTAGACACAGTGCTTCTCAGTGACTACAGGTGGCAAGTGCAGGGCACCCAGCCCCATGAAGGGCAGAGAGCAGGGTCCCGGAGCCCCCGAGGCCCCACTCACTGGGACAGGAGCTGGCCTCCCTGTGCCTCAGTTTCCTTACGGAAACCCCACAGTCACGCCTGTAGAGGGCTCTTGGGCTATGAGACCTGTGTCTGATCAGTCACACGTGGGCAGCGGTCCAGTCCCCTGTTCTGGACAGAAACTCGCCTCACACCATTCAGAAGAGCGCTGTGCCCCGGACCCCACTCGAGGCCACGAGGCCGTGAGGCAGAGGCTGAGCAGCAGGCCGGGCAGCACCTCTCGTCACAGGGGTCTCCGTGCTCACCCCTGGGGGCCCAAGGCCCGGCCTGATTTCTCAGACACCAGCAGGGTCCACCACCAGGACACTGCCCACTGCCGGGTCACGCCTTAGTAGCCATCATCATCGTCACCGTCACAGCCGTAATCTGCAAACCAGAAAGGACAACCGTGGCCGCTGAGGAGGGTCGTGCTGTCAGAGCGCCCAGGCTCCCCTCCCTTGCCCCCTAGATGCTCTGGTACCAGCTGCTGGGCTGTGGCCACACAGCCCCCCCCCAAGTCTGGGACTGCCACCTGGTCCCTGCAGGTGCTGGGGGCCAACAGCCTGCCTGTGGGAGAACGCTCCACTTGTGCGGGCTGCACCAACCCCACCTGCCCAGCACCCACAGTCTCCCCGATGGGGAGGGCCTGGCCAGCTCTGCCTAGCACACCGAGGGCCTCGAAACTCAGTGTCTTCACTCCGATTTCCTTCTAGGGTAAAACAGGCCGAGTGTACAGCGCACAGACCTCAGCGGAGGGCTGTCCAGCAGATGGTCAGTGCCCTCTCCCTGGACACCACTGCCCACGCCAGCCCCATGGCCCCGCGGGCCCTCACCGCTGCCGCACAGCATCTCCAGGGCGCTGACGCAGGGCTCCCCGTCCTCCTCGTCTGGGTCCTCCTCCTCCGCGTCCTCGTCGGGGTGGTATGACACTGGCCCACTCTCCACCACCACTGCCGAGGGCCTCCCGGGCTCAGCTCCTGGGGTGGGGGTGCTTGGGGGCAGGGTCTGTGACAGAGGGGCAGGCTCTGGGGCACGGTGCTGAGCAGGCTCCCTAACCTGCTCCCTGCTAAGCCCTTGCTGCTTCTCTGTTTGGCTTCCTGAGCCAGACCACAGCCCTGACCACAAGGAGGGAAAACCCTGAGCCCCGTCCCAGGAGGGCCTGGCCCCCTGAAAAGGCTGCCATTCAGGCAGGGAAGGCTGGCACAGGCAGGATGGACCTGGGGCTATGGCCTCACTCCCCAGAGGCTCTCTGGGTGACCTGGGTGATGGCCCAGGAGGGACGGCCCATAGGTGGTCGGGGCAGGGCTGTGCTCCGCAGGCCCCAGGCCCATTCCCAGGACATCTCTCCTGGGCACCCTGGGCTCAGGATGCCCCCTTCCCATGCAGAGTAGTGTGGCTGGCATCCCACCTTCCCCCGGGCCTGCATTCCCAGTGCGAGGCTCCGCCCCCACGTCCACACAAGCACCTCTCCCAGGGCCGCCTTCTTAGCTGGCTGTGCAGACACCAACGGCCTCAACCTGCAGGGAATCACAGGAGGGAGGGGTGAGGGGAGGAGCAGCGCTCTGGGGCCCTGTCTGACCTTCTCCTCCCAGTCCAACAACTCTGGTCACCCCTCTACCCAGCCCCTGGCCCACAGCAGGGGTACCCTGACTTGTGCTAGCAGCACCCCCTCCGCTGGGCCTGCTCTCCCTCCTCTAGACGCTCGGCCAGAGCATCTTTCCCCACTGTTGTCTGCAAGGGACCAAGGGGGAAATACCCAGAGCTCCTCAGTGCTGCCGACCCACCCCAGGGGGACAGTGCAGTGTGTGCACTGTCGCTGCTTCCCCGCAGGCCCAGCTGGGGAAGCTGGGGCCACACGCTCCACTGGGGGGGGTGGCTCAGAGGACCCACTGCACCTGCTGGGCCCAGCCCCACAAGGACCGGGCCTGGCATACGGACTCATGGGCAGGGTGTTCCCCAGCATGCGACTCCTGCCCCACCTCGCCCACCCAGCATGGCACCTTTTCCCCACGCTGGTCACTGGGTCAGCCCCACTCCTGCTGGCCGGCTTCTTCCTCCGAGGCAGCTTCCTGGCGCTGGCCCTGGCCCTGTCCTCGGGCCGTGCATCCGGCCTCTGCGTGCCGCCCCCACCCTTGCTGTCCAGGTCCCGGAGCACACTGTAGTTGATCTTGCTGGAGATCCTCTTCTGCTCCAGCATCTTCTCGATGGCCTCGCCGGCCGTGCTGGCCTGGATCGGCTCCCTGCGTTTGCAGGACTTCTTGGGCTGGAGGGGACACACCAGTCACACCCCCTGTCACCGCAGTCAGTGCCCTCAAACCCCTAACTACTTCTCAGGACGCCAGGGGAGGACAGGGCTCAGCGAACCTAAGGCCAAGCCCTCCTCCTCTCTTGGGGCGGGGGGAATGGCCCATGCTGCCCAACTGCACCCTGTCCAGGGAGCAGGGCCCCAGGCAGCACTGTCAGCAGGAAGCCTGGCCTGGTGCTGCAAAGTGCCCACAGCCCGCCATGCCATGTCCTGCCAGGCCCAGCAGACAGGGGTCAGGTGTCCTGCGCTCTGGCTGTGTTGCCGGCAGGGAGGTGTGGTCCCCTGACCATCTCCTGGGTGCCGAGCTGAAAACCACTTGCAGGAGTCCCCTATGCCGCCTCTTCGGCCCACCAGCTGTCACATGTGGCCCCCATCATGGGCCAATGACCCCAGGCTCTCAAGTGCAGCCTCCCAGTGGCCTCAGGCCAAGCCCTGTCTCTCCTCTGGCTTGGTCACAGGCTTGGCTGCCCCCCGACCTGGGAGCTCCCTGGCAGGACAGCACCATCTAGCCACAGAAGAAAGCTCAGCCCCTCACTGTGACCACCAACTAGGTGGGTGGCAAAACAGGCCCACAGCACCTGCCAACACCCTGCCTAGGGCTGCCCCTGAAGCCGAAGGGCAGGTGGGCCCCCTACCTTCTGTTCCTTGTATACGCCAAGCTCCTTCTCCTTTGCTATCCGCGCTTCTTTCTCTGAAAGGCCGACAAGTGCTGGGTCAGCAAGGGCCTTGACCCTGGGGGGCCCTGGGTGGGGCCGGGCACTCACCCCTCTGCTCCCGCAGGTACTCGGCGTTCTCCCGCATCCACAGCTCGGCCTTCACACGGGCTTCTGCCTCGTTCAGGATGTACTGGGCAGAGCACACAGCACCCTCAGCCACAAACTCGCCTCCCACTTGGGTACCTGGTTGAGGAGTGGGCCCTGACCCAGGAGGGCGCGTGTGTGCACCACACTAACGAACGGTTCATCCTTGGGAGCCCATGGGTGTCCCCCAAGCTCCCCATCCCTGGTCCCAACAAGGGAGTGAGCTGAGGGCTCCAGAGGCCAACTTGGAAACTAACAAGTGGTCTTTGGTGCAATGTCCTGAGAGCAGGGATGGACCACGCCTGCCTGCCGCAGGCCTCGTGCACTCTCAGCCCTGAGACTGGGGGTCTGCGGCTGTGGGGCACTCAGGTCAGGGTCCCTGTGACTGGCAGGGCCTCAGCGCATGATCCTGGCGGGACTGACGTCTGTGTCGCTGCCCATGTCCCACAGGGTGTAGCCCAGAGGGCACAGGGCCCGAACTCACCCTGTCGATCTCCAGGTCGTCGATGCCGCTGAGGTCCAGCTCGCCGTCCCCCGAAGTGTCCTCTAGGGAAAAGCACAGCTTCTTGTCAGCTCGAGCCAATACCACCTGCGCTCTCAGGACGCCGCTCCAGACTCGCCGCCTCGGGGCAGACACTGCCCTCCCGGGACAGGGGAAGGAGCAGATGAGCCCACACTGCCCGAAGCGAGCGGGAGGCTAAACGGGGCTACTGAGCACAGCCCGCCTGCAGCGTCCTTGCTGTCTGGAGCAGTTTCCAGACTGAGCAAGGGCAGTCTGCCAGGTCTCTGCTCAACCACCCGGGGGGCCTCCAGGGGCCTCCAACTGCCCTCAGGACGACCCAGAGCCTGTCAGCCACCCTTCCTGCCCTAGCTGGGTTGACAGCGCCACCTTCAAGGCTCAGAAATCAGGCGGCCCCTCGTCTGCTGCCCCTCGCCATCCAAGGTCCTCCACGGAGTCCGGCCAGTGCTAGTCCGCCCGCAACAGGCTGTCTGGGACGCTTCCAGCTGAGGTCCTGCCAAGGCTCCCTTGTGCCCTTTGCTCTCTCAGCTCCAGCCAGAATGGCCTCTTTCTGTTCCAGGGTCACAGTGTCCCCACCACCTCAGAGCCTCCACACGTGCCCTCTGCCCTGCACTTTGCGCCACCCGCCCAGGGCACACGATTCACACCTAAGGCACTGAACAGCTTCCCTGAATGCCCTGATCCTTCAGGCAGCAACCCCGCATGGTGGCCACTGGGGGAGGTTCTCCCAGCAAAGGACCAGGACCAGCTGTTAGAAGTGAGTTGACAGAGCCAAAGTCGCCCTCCTCAAAAAGCTGTAGATCACTGTGCCAGTTCCGTGGTGGGAACAGCTGTCCCTGCTGGTGATGGGGCTCAGCGAGCGACACCCGCCTGCCCACACATCCCCACCAGGTGAGAGAAGCACAGGAGGACAGGCACGGGAGGCCAGTCTCTGTCCCTGGGGGACCTTTGGGATGTGTGTCTGTGACTTCTCAGCTAAGAGGCACCGGATGCTGCTGCACAAGCACCTCCCAGGTTCCCTGGGGCAGGAAGGAGCCTGTGGCTACAACCCTACCCAAGGTCTCCAACCAGGACCTGGGCCGGCGGGCAGTGGTCCTGGCTGGGGGTGGGGAGTCCCAGGGTGGGGGTGGGGAGGTGCCCTGCTGGCATCGGGTGTCGGCACACACTGGACCCGACAGCTCCCGCAGACCTGCACCCGGGGGGGCAGGGAGGGGGGCTGGCAGTGCCACCTCCGCCTCCTGCAGACCAGGGGGCCAGCCCTAGCCCACCCAAACCCAGAACCTGTGCCCTGCCCACTACGCGCCCCGTACTCACTGGGCTCCCCGCTGTGTGAGATGCACTCGCGGATGGAGTCTGAGATGCCCAGGCTGGCTGCTGTGGGCAGGGGCCCCAGGAGGGACTCCAGGGCAGGGGGCCTGCCGCTCCCGCTGGGGCTGCCTGCTGCCTCCGAGCTCCTGGGGTCCCCCCCGAGCAGCTCCTGGTAGAAGTCCTTGTTCAGGTGGCTGGCAGCGGCCTCCAGCTCCTCGTCCGCGGCGTCCTCCTCACCGAAGAAGCTGGCTGCGGGGTCCTCGACGGAGCCTGGGGGCACAGTGCCACACCAACTGTCAGCCGCAGTGTCCAGAGGAGCCCGCTCTTGTGCAGAGACACTCCCACCAGCTGCAAAGGGTGTTCACACCAGTCATCGGAGGACAGAGCCACCAGACGTCCTTGTCACCAAAGGTGCCTGCCATCAACGACAGCCAACACCTCATGCCTGATGTGAGATTAGCACAAGGCAGCTGCTCAAAGACAAACCGCCCAGAAAGCAACTCAACAAACGTTCGTGACTCTGGATGGGCGCGAACTTCTTAGAAGAGACTCAGAACAGAGCCCATAAACAGTGCACAGACTCCTTGCAGGTCACACACCTGACACAGGACCTGTATTTACTAACTGCAACGACCTCTCAGAACTTCGTAAGGAAACACACTCCTGGTCAAAAAAAATGGGCAAAAGATCTGAGTAAGGACCAGCAAAGACGACACCTGGGTGGTGAGGGAGCAGGGCCCCCACCCCACGGAGCGCCCACCGGGGCGGCAGGAGCACGTCCGCTGCACTTGGGGCGACGGCCCCGGCCTGGAACAGCCACCGTGTCCTCGGACAGGACAGCTGTTCGGGGTCTCCGGTGCGGGGAGCCGGGAAGAGGGATGGGAGCTGACGGAGATAAAACAGGCAGACAGGTGACCACCTGAGACGGGGTGGGCGGGCCTGAGGCCCCTGTGGGACAAGTCCTGGGGGTGAGCACACGCCCGATGCACCTGGCACCGCCTTCCCCACACTGTGTGCCAGTCGCACCCCCGTGAGGCAGACACAAAGCCACTGCATGCGCAGCTGTAAACGGCGCTCGAGTGCTTACAGTCTCGGTTGGCAGCGAGTGTCGTGTGCGGGGTTCGCATATGGATGAGTGTCCCCTGGGGACAACCTTTCCATCCCCAGTGAGGAGTTGTGTGGGTGACCCTCTTCTGGACACACCCTGTGGCTCTCTACCCTGAACACACACGAAACCCCCTTCAGTGGAAAGACCCTTCCTGCTGCACAGTCGGCTCTGCCAGGCCTCCTGCCTCCTCACACATTTCATGGGGACACAGTGACACCGAGACCGAGACCACGGGAGCGGTGGCCTCCACAGGCTGGCAGGCGTGGCGCCGGTGGACGACCCCAGGGAGAGGCCCGAAGGCAGCCAGGCCCGTCCTGCCCCACTGAGCTCAGACCCAACGGCTGGGGGGGGTGCAGAGCCTGCCACCCTGACATCGTGCAGCAGTGAGGTGGGGACAGGGCTGGCGGGCTGGGATGGAGTGTGGGGCACGCGCCTGTTTTGTCATGGACAGGCAGGTGCTGCCAGGAAACACCAGGAAAACCTGGCCAGGCCAGAGAACACCTCCAGGGGGAGCCCCTGGCCACAGGTCCCCCACTGCTCGGGGGCAGAGGCGGCCAGAGCAGCAGAGGCAGACGGGATGGCTCCCTGAACAGTCCGCACAAGAGCGTCTCAGACACTGGCTACCTGCGTCCTCCAGAGCCCACAGGGTGCCGTGAGGGCTGGGCCCCTAAGGCATCAGCAGGGAGACAACCAGGGACGTAGGGACGCAGGCCAGAGCCAGGGAGCTCCTTCCACCCTAAGGCATCTCCGAAGACTCCTGGCCACAGACACGCAGCAGACGGCGCAAAGGAGGGTCAGCGCCCGCAGCCCTCCCGGCATAACCCAGAAAATGCAGTTCGTGACAAAGCGGAAACCCCTTCCAAGCGTGGCATCTGGGCTCCGAGCGCCGAACAACCACGGCTGTGGCCGAGTGGCAGACAGCACCCGCCACCACACCGGTGGCACCCTGCCCTGCATGTGCGGCCCCAACACCAGCAGGCAGCCGCCCACGGGCTGTGCAGAAGCAGGTGCATAAAGGCAAAGTAGCAGCAGCAACAAACCTGTGCGAAGCTGCAGACACAGGAACTCGATGACCTACCAAGAAAAAGCCCTGAAACTAAACTATGTAACATCAGGAAAAATAAGCAGGAAAAGTCACTAATAAAATGAAAAGCATCCTCAGACACAACTCGGTTCAATCCTGTGTGGGAAGAGCAGCTGGCCGGACAGACAGTACAGCGTGTGAGAGTGCGCAGACCCACACTGAGGTGGGATGCACCCCCGACCCAGGACGCATCCCACCTGCGCACACCCTGCGTGGGCACAAGGGTGCGCGTGCCCTTCACAGGAGAACCTGGCATCTTGGCCTAGAGCCCTGCACCGTGGTCCTGGCGGCATATAGGCCCTGCAGGGAAGCTGTGATGTGCTTGCTGCCCCCACTTGATTCTGCCTGGTGCTGGGGCTGACGGTGGACACAGTGGAGCAAGGGTCGGGGGCCCACCCATTGAGCGGAGCAGTGGGAGCATCAGAGAAGACCCCCGCCTCTCACGGGGACCTCAAGTCAGGGTGGGGGCTGCGTCACAGTCAAGCACCGTCCAGTCAAAAACACCCTAAGTAGAGGGAGCCCCACACACTTCCCTGCAGACCTGCTGCTGTGGCCGACCTGAGCCGAGCTCAGAGCATGACTGTGACCCAAGCTGTCACACTGAGCTCCATCTCGGGAGTCACTGCCCTGTCCTCTCAGCACAAGCAGGAGTCACAGGTGGGCATTTCATAGACATGAATGGGGGGGGTGGGCAAAAACACAAAACACGGTGCCCTGTGGAAGGTGGGCTGTGACCCACATGACTGCGCAGGGGATGGGGCCACAGGAGAAACCCGCATTCAAGTTGCGGCCTGGCTCCCACCGAACGCTGGACGTGCCTGAGCCAGGGCAGGACTCACAATCCACGCCGCCGCCAGTTGGGACTGTCTGTGCTGAGGCCGGGTACACAAAGGTGCACAGGGGCGGTGTTGGCACAGACAGCAGCCACTGCAGGGATGGGAGAGAAAGCACTCCCTAGCACAGAACAGGCTCAGACTTGGGGACCGTGGGGACAGCACTGGCCTCCTGTGGCTGTGGGGCAGCGGGGCAGGGGGTGCAGAGTGTAGGGCGGCAGTGAGGACGTATGACTGAAGATCACGGAAAAGACACACCAGGGTGGCTGCCAGAACCTGGAGAGGAGCCTGGGGCGTCAGCCACCCAGACCGAGTGTCCAAGTAGATAAACGTCATCTGGCACCTGCTCCGGGGCCTGGGCGTCGTGGGACAAGACTGGGTGAGATGGACCTTGAGGGGCAACTGTGGAAAGGGGCTTGGGGTGGCCAGCAGCCACATGTCCAGGGCTGAGCTCCGCCCCTTGGGAGGCAGGCAGGGCTGGCCTGTGTCCAAGAACAAGAGCCGAGGGGACAGCTTCAGTCCAGGGCCACCGGGACAGGAGACCGGTGGGTGTGGATGCTGGGGAGCTGCCCTGGGCAGGGTTGGGGGGCCACCTGATGACGAAAGGCCTGTGTGAAGTGGAACATGTGGATGTGGACAGGGTGCAGGCAGGGGTGGCCCAAGCAGCTGGGTGTGGGGATGGACTCACCGTCTTTTGCCAGGCTGGCCAGGGCCCCCTTGGCCTTTGGCCGGCTGTTTTCTAGTTCAGTTTCAATTGCATCCTGGTAGCTGGAGATTTCACCTGAAGTGAAAGATTAAGAGTAGAAAGTGAACACAAAACCTCTTTGCTAAGGAGCCCACGGTACCTGTGTGGCGGGCCAGCTGGTCACCTTCGACTTCCTCCAGCTTCTTCGACAGCACCTGCTCGAGCTGAAATGGGGAGGATGAGAGCACTCAGTGACAGGAGGGGCCCCTGCGGGCCTGTCATGGACACAGGGGCCCCTGATGCCAGCCTCGCCTTGCCAGAACTGTGCTTCACAGGTGCAGATCAGAGGTGAAAAGCAGCAGTTTCAGGGGCCAGGAAGTTTGGGCAGCAGTGGCCCGGGGTCCCCTGACTTAAGGACTGGGCCCTGGAGAGGCAGTTCTTGCCCCTGTGACAGGGAGAGGGACAGTCTGGGAAGAAGCCCCGTGCACCCACCCTGGCTCCTCCATGTGCCCGCCTCACTCCACACACGGACGTCTGCATGCAGACCCACCACTCTGCCACATGGGTTATGCGGTGTCAGACTATAGGATGTGACAAGGGCCTCGAGTGCTGACGGCAAGGCCAGGCAGTTGGCAAGCATGTGGGCTCACCTGCTTCATCCGCAGCTTCCGCTGGCCAGCTGTGTATGACGGGGGATCACACTCTTCCTCCAGGTCGATCTTCATGAACTCGTCCACGGTCAGCTGGCTGGTGGGCGTGTCTTCAAATTCTGTGAGTCTAGAACAAAGACAGGAAGGGGACCTGACGCCCCTGAAGAGCCACTCAAACCAGCACCCAGTTTACAAACAGCCCCAGACGGCCTGGGGTTCCTGGCCCAGTGCCTGGCTGCTCCTGGGGAGCACAGGCCCGCAACCCTCCGCAGTCCTGCCAACAGCTCAAACCCAACTCAGGACAGGAGAAGGCCATGCACTCTCCCAGCTCCCACAGGCCGTCAGAGAGGCCCTGGGACAGAGAAACCCAGCCCGGGGCCACATGCCCGGCTGCAGGTTTTCAACCCCGTCAGCTTCCCCCAGTCCATGCAAGAACAAAATGCTGAACCAGAGTTTAGAAAGTGAACGTGAGTTACACGAACACACAGGGCTCTGTCTGCCTCTTGAGGAGGGCCTGGCAGAGTGGGGGCAGCAGGTGGACCCAGAGCGACACAACTGCAGCGGCTGAGACCCCTGCACCCCACAGCAGCACCTCGCTAGGCCACTCATGCACACAGAGGTGGTGGCCATGTTTGAGCCCAGCTTCCAGGTGACCGTCACTCGGGCCATGCCGAGCAGGACACAGGCAAATCTGCCCTCTGTGCCCATTTCCTGACTCTTTTGAGCTGCAAAGCCTACAAACCACCATCCACCTGAACTTGTCTTAGAGAGAACAAGGCCTGCTAGAAAGGGGTTGGCCTCGAGACAGACCTCTGCAGGACAGAGGGTGGCGCCAGGACGGTGGAGGGCCCCACCTTCAGGACCCCAGGCCTGGCCGAGCCTGGCAGAGAGCACAGCCCTGCCCCCCGCAGAGGCCACTCACCTCTTGCGCAGTGTGGACTCGCACACTTTGACCACACCGATGACCTCTTTGATGGTTCTTCGGAAGTCGTGCATCCTGGCTGCCACCAGAAGTGCTGGGAGGAAGACAGGGGTAAGCAACAGAACACGCCACACACTGTGAGCCAGCGTCAGGGCTGACCCACACTTGGGATGTCTGCTGCCTGGTAAGTGGTGGCTACATAACCCAGGTAAACGCCAGGGGGCCAAGGCCCACGCACGGCTCTGCCCATAACTGCCGAGATGCACAAAGTGTGTGACACGCTGCGTCACACCCTCTGTGGTTCAACACAGGATTCAGAGCGTGTTTCCTGAGAACTTCACGGAGCACCCCCAGAGGGAACCCGCCAACCAAGGTGCCTGTGCAGGAGACGCTGGCCAACGACGAGGCCAAGGGCTCTGAGGGACACAGGGAGCAGCCTCGTGCTGGGTGCAGTGACCACCATGGGGCGCAAACTCAGAAACCAGGCTTTGGGGCGGAAAGTGAACCTCAGGCAGCGTGTAGCCTGCTGTTAGACGACCGTGAGAACACGGCTCTTGGGGTCCAGAAGGGAGCAGACCTGCAGACACTGGGCACAGGGCCAGGGGAAAGCACAAGGGCCCCGGCAGCCTGAGGGGCCCTGAGTGGGCTGCAGGTCCAGGGCCCCGAAGGACCTGATGCCATTTGCAGGTGGCTGCCACTGGAGAACACACCAGACAGCTGCCCCCAGGGCCAGGGCCCAGCAGTTAAGCCCCAGGTCCACACAAGGGAGCCTGGCAGTCCCCTCAGTCTGATGGCCCTGCCCCTCCCCCAGGCCAGTGGAGGGCAACTGGGAGCAGGTTGAAGTCCCTGAGGGCATGGGAGGCTGGGAGGCAGCTCTGGAGACGGCCCTGCGCCCACTACCCGGAGGCCGGTGGGCCCGGCCAGTTTGACTCCAAAGCCCCTCACCTGCCCCGCAGAGGCCCGACGGGCGCCGGCCCGTGTGCATCCAGTCCCTCTTCATCCTCTGCAGGAGCCTCAGGGCCGTCATGGACACCTCGTGGTTCTTCTCGCCAAACTCCAGCAGGTGGGCAAAGCGTGGGATGTATAGGCACGGGTCTGTGGCAGACACGTGCCTCAGTGTGTGTCCGGACAGGATGGCCATACCACTGCACCCCCAGCACCCCAGGCAGGGCCACCCTCACCAGTCCTTCCACCACACAGGCTCCCTGGGGACATGCAGCCTCCCTGACCCGCGGGTGGGGGCCCTCACCGCACGCCCCCTCCCATGGCTGGGCGGCTGCTGCTTCATTTGGGCACTTCATGGACGACGGGTGAGGTTGAGCTGATTTTAACATATTTATTGGCTGACATTCATTCCTGTGGAATGTCGGCTTCTGTCTTCTGCCCCTTTGTCTACAGGTGTGTGTTGCATTTCTTCGCCCGAGTGTCTACTCATTACTAAGGGCCCCGGGCACACCGATGCACATACAGACACACGCCAGGGCAGGCGCAGGCTGGGGACAAGGCTTTCCGCGGCCGCCAGCCTCTAGGGCAGCAGCGCCAAGTCACTTAACGGACTTGGTTGACTGAGACGCCGCAGCCTTCGGACAGGACTGTCCAGCAAAGCCTCGCTTGAGAGAGGCCACTGGGGCAGAGGGCGGAAGAAAGAGTGGGGGCAGACCGGGAGGCCCTGGGAGGTACAGAAGGGGTAGGCAAGTTCATTACACCCCCAACCGCAGCAGGAAGTGGTGAGATAAGACCCTGGCTGTCGGGACACCGGGCACCCTCCTCCACGCGGGCCTCCCAGACTGAACTCCAGCCCTGGGGGCCCCATGACACTGCACACACTGCCACCTGGCACTTGTCAGCCTTGGCTCACAGGAAACTCAGGGACAGTTTCTGGGGCCACTGAGATGGGTGCAGCCCCTGAAGCAACATGAGTCCCTGAGGGCCCCGGGGGCCCGACTGGCACTCCCCACACCGATTGGGGTACCACCTGGGTGGTCTCACCACCAGAGTGTAGTCCAGCAGGCACAGGCAGCTGCTGCCTCTCAGCCCCTTCTGGGGGGTGGGGGGCGCAGACGGCACAGAGATCCCGAGGTGCCCAAGGCCATGTGGCCATGTGGCCACCATGAGGCTGACTCAGGTATATGGCTGGACAGCTTGAAGTTACAGCCAATGTCCACCCTGGGTGTTTTGTCTGGGGTTTGTTTGTTTTCTTGTTTTTGGTATTTGGTTACTAAAAAACTTTTGGGAGAAAATCAAAATATGCTTTATAAATGACACAAATAGTTTTCTAACTATTTTTTTTAGAAAACATACCATCAAAGCTGAGGTTTAAAAGCAACATAAAGGACTTCATCCTAGTTTGGGTGGGACGTGGACTTAAGTTTAAAAATCCTGGTGCCTTGGTTGGTGTGGCTTAGTTGGCTGGAGCATCGTCCTGTGACCAAAGGGTCACAAGTCTGATCCCTGGTCTGGACGCACACGATGCCCCTTTGGGGGCGACCAACTGAGGCTTCTCTCCGGCACTGATGTTTCTACCTTCCTCTCTTTCTAAAAAAGCAATGAAAAAATGCCCTTGGGTGAGGACCCCAAAAAATAAGTAAAAAGAAGTAAATATACTGGTAAAAATTTCAAGGCAAACCCACTAGGAAAGGGGGTGGTGCTGGGAGGAACAGGGACTGTTCTGCTGGGAAGGAAAGGAGCAGGCCAAGGAGAAAGCGGCGAACACAAACACAGACCACACGGGCCAAGTGAGATGCCATTCAACTTGGACGGAAAAGCAAAATTCAGGGGCAGGCTCTGCAGCAGGCACTAAAAATTGAGGCCGAAACACAAACACCAAAGGCTGTGCCCAACCTCACAAGCACGGTCACCAGGATGATGGGCGGCAGCAATGTGAACACAGCTGTGGCCACTTGAGCAGTGAAGGGGGCGGGATGGACACTGCCGGGTGCAGAGAAAGTGAGCCTCTTACAGGAGGCCAGACAGACACTGGCAAATGCAGCAGGAACGAGCACAGCAGCAAGGGCTGGGGACCAGTTTCAGACCACGATGCTGCGTGGGTCTGGCACAGACCGCAAGCTGGACAGACTCAGGGGAAGACTGAGTCTCTAGGAAGAGCTGTCACCACAGTGTGCGTGCGTGGTGCACTCTGTGCAGGAACCAGCCCCGATGGGCAGCTCAGCTGCAGTGTGGTCACCACGCACCAAGCTTGCAGGTTCGACCCGCCGTCGAGGCAGATACAGGAACCAACCGGTGACCGCATCAACGGGTAGCACAACGAATCAATGCCCACCAAAAATCAGTTCTAAACACATATAATCTATGCATTTCAAATCCAGTACCCTACAAACAGCAATCGTGCCTCTCCAAAGCCTGTGGGGCAGTTCTCAAACGGACCGTGTGTGGGAGAACAAAGAAACCCTCCACATGGCTGGAGAACACAGCTCTCACAGGACACGCCCTTTGACCTCAAGTGTGAGCACTAAGTGCACCTGCCGGGGGCTCGGTGGGTTAGAGCACTGTCCAGCACGCCAGAAAAGGCTGCTGGTTCAACCCCCCAGTCAGGGCACACAGAGCAGGCAACCGATTAATGTTTCTCTCTCTGTCAAAAACCAACAAGCAGACCCTTGGGTGGGGATTAAAAAAAGAAAGAATACTGAATATTAGCCAGAAAAAGATAAAACAGTCCCCTCGTGTCCAAGCAAAGTATTAGGAAATTAGAGAGCAAGCTTAGACTTAAATGCTTTGCTAAGAAAGAAATAATGAACTAAATGTTAAGGGAAAAAGTTAACAAAATAAAGCATTTAAAGTAGACAAATGGAGTAATAAGCAAAAATAATAAATCATCACCACCCAGAAAAAAGTTTAAAAAGAGCAAATCAGACAGCTCCATGGTGCAGGTGCTGAGACACACACAGCTGGGGCAGGAAGGGCCCAGAAACAGCCCCACACATGCTCAGCGAGCCCCTAAAGGGGCCGGAAAGCCAGGAAAGGTAGTCTCCTCAAGGAACCGGGTTGGAGCCCTGGCTGGTGGCTCAGCAGACTGAGCCCAGGCCTAAGAACCAAAGTGTTACCAGTTTGATTCCCAGTCAAGGCACATGCCTGGGTTGTGGGCCAGGTCCCCAGTGGGGGGCTTGTGAGAGGCAACCACACATTCATGTGTCTCTCCTGCTTTCTCCCTCCCCCCCAAAACAAACAACAAACAATCAAACAAAAAACTCGAAATAGTGCTGGAAATCTGGACCCTTATTTTACATCACATTTGAAAAACAACTCGACCCTGGCTGGGCAGCTCAGTTGGCTGGAGCATCATCCTCAGATGCCAAGGTTGCAGGTTTGATCCCCAGTCAGGGCACATACGAGGATCAACCAATAAATGCATCAATAAGTAGAACAACAAATTGATGTTTCTGTCTTCCTCTCTCTAAAATCAAAAACTAAAATAAAATTCAAAGCAGATTAGAGAGCTAACTGTAAGATGTGGAACCCCCCAAACTAGAAGAAGGCTTAAAGGGAACTCAGGGCATCAGAGTGGGCCAAGATGTCTTGGATCTGACACCAAAAGGACAGGGAACAGAGCAAAAACACACAAATGTGACATCAACTTAAAAACTTCTATGCGGCAAAAGAAACAATCAGCATGAAAAGGCACCAAAGAAACGAAAGAAAAGTATTTTCAAATCATGTGTCTGAGAAGGGACTACCATCTCATATGCAGAGAACTCCTGCGACTCCTGAACGACAGACACCTGATTAGGAAAAAAGGGCGGCAGTGGCTGGTGTGGCTCAGTGGACCGAGTGCCCTCCTAGGAGCATCCAGGTCACCAGTTCAATTCCCAGTCAGCCGAGGCACATGTCTGGGTTGCAGACCAGGTCCCCAGTAGAGGGCGAGCGAGAGGCGCACTGATGTTTCTCTCCCTCTTTCTCCCTTCCTTCTCCTCTCTCTAAAAATAAGTGAAATCTTAAAAAAAAAAAAAAAAAAAAAAAAAAAAAAAAGAAAGGGCAGAGTTCAGGCAGGCCAGCTCAGTTGGTTGGAGCGTAGTCCCCAGGCGCTGGCTGCAGGTTTGATCCCCAGTCAGGGCACATATAATAATCAACCAACAAATGCGTACATAAATGGAACAACAAATCAACGTTTCTCTCGCTCTCCTTCCCCCTCTCTCTAAAATCAATAAACAAAAAATCGAAAAACAAACAAAAGGGCCCTTGGACAGGTGGCTCGCTGTTTGGAGGGTCTGCCCATCCACCAAAAGGTTGCAGGTTCACTCAGGGTACGGGTTCCAGGCCCCTTCAGGGTACCGGTGGGAGGCAACCGATCCAAGTCTCTCTCCCCTCCTTCCTCTAAAAAAAAAAAAAAAAAAAGAAAAAAAGGCCCAAGGCGTGAAGCGTCATTTCTCCAAGGAAGACTCCAGATGTCAAACGGGCCCACAGCCAGGTATGGACACACTGGTTACCAAGGAAATAAGGATAGCCGCACTGCCCGTCTCAACCACACCGTGCGTGGCCCACTGCGGACCCTGGCCTCCGGCCACAACACCCCTGCTAAACTCAGTACTGCGGACTCCCAGCGCCTCTCAGGCCCCCGCCGCCCCCTCCAGAAGCCAGGCTGAAGGCGTGCTCATTTGCATACAGGGCGGGGCGCGGACAAGTACATCCTCTGCGCAGGGCGACAGGGCGGGCCGGCACCGTGACGCAAAGTGACGCGGGGGTGAACGGCGCCCCCTGCGGCCGGGCAGCGGGAGGCCGGGCGAGGAAGCAGTGCCCGCTGCGGCCCCATGCTGCTGCCCCTGGCCTGTCTGCACGGTCGGGTGACACAGTGTCTCACCGCGCTCCTGGTGCTCACGGAGCCGCCCCCGAGGCCCGTGCGTGGCGGGAGGGCGCACGGTGCACCGCCCCCGAGCGCGGAGGCCACCCTGCCTGTGAAGATGGCCGCGGAGTTGTACGCGCCTGCAGGCGCCACGGCCGCCACCGCCACGGACATCGTCAACAGCAACGCCACCGCCGCTGCCGTAGGCAGGAAGGCCCTGCCTAGTGCTCCGCCGCCGGCCGCGCCCCCGCCTGAGCCCTCGCCGCCAGCTCCCGACAACAACAACTTGGAGAGCCCCAACTGGCAGTCCTTCCACCCGACCCTGCGCGAGAGGTGAGTCCGGGCCGCGCCGGGCCTGGAGCCTGCTACCCCGCCCGTCCAGGCCCTGAGGCCTTAAGCTGGTCTTTCTGCGCCCCCTCCTCCAAGCGCGGGCGGAGCCCTGCGCCATTCGAGCCCTGCGCCTCGTGCCTTTCCCCTTTACAGGAACGCGCTGATGTTCAACAACGAGCTCATGGCCGACGTCCACTTCATTGTGGGCCCCCCGGGCGGGGCCCGGAGAGTGCCTGCCCACAAGGTTGGTTGAAGCTTGGCCCTTTGAACTCCCAAAGGTGACAGGCATTTTCTTATTAGGCACGGACTGTCTTCTTCCCCCGGGTGTAGCATCGCTGGGGCAGGGGGTGTCCAGGGCTCAGGACAGCACGCTCTCTCTCTGCAGTATGTCCTGGCCGTTGGCAGCTCAGTCTTCTATGCCATGTTTTATGGGGATCTGGCAGAAGTCAAGGCGGAAATCCACATTCCCGACGTGGAGCCTGCTGCATTCCTGATCATGTTGAAGTAAGTGGGCTCCCCTGGCTGCAAGAATGAGTGGTTTGTCCCTGTGTGCTGCCCTGGAGGGAAGGTCCACAAGGACTCCTGGGCTTGTCTCCCAGGCGCTGGGTGCTCTGGGGGGCCCCACACAGCTGGTGACATAGTCCCCACCCTGCCAGGTACATGTACAGTGATGAGATTGACCTGGAAGCAGACACAGTGCTGGCCACTCTCTACGCTGCCAAGAAGTACATCGTCCCTGCATTAGCAAAAGCATGTGTCCACTTTCTGGAGACAAGTCTGGAAGCCAAAAACGCCTGTGTCCTGCTGTCTCAGAGCCGACTGTTTGAGGAGCCCGAGCTGACCCAGCGCTGCTGGGAGGTCATCGACGCGCAGGCGGAGATGGCCCTGAGGTCCGAGGGCTTCTGTGAGGTTGACTGGCAGACCCTGGAGATCATCGTTGCCCGGGAGGCCCTCAACACCAAGGAGGCGGTGGTCTTTGAGGCTGTGCTGAGCTGGGCTGAGGCGGAGTGCAAGAGGCAGGGCCTGCCGGTCACCCCACGCAACAAGAGGCATGTTTTGGGGCCAGTCCTCTACCTGGTCCGAATTCCAACTATGACCCTGGAGGAGTTTGCGAATGGCGCTGCCCAGTCGGACATCCTGACCCTGGAGGAGACGCACAACATCTTCCTGTGGTACACGGCGGCCAACAAGCCCCCACTGGACTTCCCACTAACCAAGAGGAAGGGTCTGGCCCCACAGAGGTGCCACCGCTTCCAGTCTTCCGCCTACCGCAGCAACCAGTGGCGCTACCGCGGACGCTGCGACAGCATCCAGTTTGCCGCGGACAGGAGGGTGTTTGTTGCGGGGCTGGGCTTGTATGGGTCTAGCTCCGGAAAAGCCGAGTACAGCGTGAAGATCGAGCTCAAGAGGCTAGGGGTGGTCCTTGCCCAGAACCTGACCAGGTTCATCTCTGACGGCTCCAGCAGCACCTTCTCGGTCTGGTTCGAGCACCCTGTGCAGGTGGAGCAGGACACCTTCTACACAGCCAGCGCTGTCCTGGACGGCAGCGAGCTCAGCTACTTCGGGCAGGAGGGCATGACGGAGGTGCAGTGCGGGAAGGTGACCTTCCAGTTCCAGTGCTCCTCAGACAGCACCAATGGCACCGGGGTGCAGGGTGGGCAGATCCCCGAGCTCATCTTCTACGCCTGAGGCGCCGGCCATAGCTGGTTGGGACACACTGTGGGGGACGCAGGGAAGGTGGCACTCACTCTCTGCAGCAGCTGGTGGGCATCATGCACTTTGTGAATCTTTTGTACGTGGTCGGCTGTCGCCGAATGTATGAAATAGACATTTTCTACACAGCCAGAGCATTGGTTTCCGAATGCTAGCGACTGGGCCTCGTGATGTCTCCAACGCAGTGCGCTGGGGTGCCTATGGCAGGTGGAGGGCAGGCTGGGGGCAGACGGCAGCTCCAACTCCACCGGTGCCACCCACGCCGACTGCTAGGTGGGATTGGCTGTCTCTCCCACGCTCTTGAATTTTATTCTAAGTGGTTCTAAGTGTCAGATTTTCCCTTCAAGTCTGAAACCTGGGAACAGTCACTTCAAATAGCTTACCTTGAGTTTTAATAAAGTGAGAGCCACACATAGATACATGGTGCTTGAGTTCTCACCAGCCCAGCAGCAGGGAACACCTGCAGTACTGAACAACATAGGTGAGAAGCAAACTGCAGCCCAGGGAAGCCTGGCCTGCTCCAGGTCTGCCCTCTCCGAAGGCTAGGCCTCCCCCATCTGGGCAGGCCTGCCTCCTAAGACTGTAGCCAGAAAGCCCTGGAAAAAGGCTAGGAGTCATGTACTTCCTTAAGCATCACTAGCTGCTCAGACAAAACCTTTCTACTTGACAAATTCAGATTCAAGGGGGTGGGGTGGGGGCACTTGGGCCCAGGGCTCTAGCCCTTGGGAATGCCCCTGGCAGGCCCAGGACCCCCCTGTACTGGTGCACTGCAGTGAAGCAGGCTCCGTCCTCCCTGGGCCGTGGCCGTTTCTGGAAAACCTTGGCAGGACCCACAGGGAAGGGGTGGAACTGCATCACTCAGTAGTGATGTGGCCTCTTGGGAGGAGAGGGCCCTCCCTGCCCTGCAGCCCCACCAACCCCAGGGGAGCGTTCGCCCCAGGGGCCATCCTGTGGGTACTCCAGGACTGCCTTCCCTTAGTTCCAGGAGACGCACTAGACGCTGACGGGCACAGGAAGGAACAACCTGCCCAGGCCGACTGAGAACTGGCCGCCTGGCAACACTCCAGCACTCGAGCCAGGCTGCCCGATATGCCTGGGCCCTGCCTTCCCCGAGACACCCGGCTGCCAGTGTGCCTTGAAAGACGGACATGGGCCCCTACCCAAAGCAGTGTCCCTGCTTCCCTCTGTCCACACCCTTGTCCTCGGCTGCTGAGGAGGGACACCAGCACTCTGGCTTGATTCAGAAATAACTGCTGCCCTGCTGTGAGCCTGGGCACGTCTCTCACCTCACCGTGTCCTTGCACTGGCACGGGACCCCCCACTTGGCACCAGCCCCGCCGTACCTATCGCTGGTGCGTTGATGCACAGCTCTCTTGCCAAGAGGAGGAATGTCTTGCCCAGCACGTACACGTTCACCTGCCAGAAAAAAACACCGAGGGGCGGCGTTTGTATCCAGGAAATGTCTGCTTTTTTCTCTCAAATTGCATGTTTCATTTTGGTCTTTTAAAGAACCCATCAGCTCCCCAACCCCCATGGGCTGGCCCAACCCTGAGACGCGGGCCTAGCTTCCTGCCTGGTCCAGCCTGGCCTTTGGGCCCCTGGCTCAGGGCCTAAGAGGCCACCAAGAAAAACAAAACTGTGGTGTGTGCTGTGCCCACCCAGATGCCGAGGAGTGAAGGGGAAGCTAGAGGTCCTGGGGAGCACCCTCCACCCCGGCCAGGCACAGTCACCGTACCTGCTGCTCACAGGTGCCCTGAAGGCTCTGAGGGAAGCCATCCCTGGGGCCAGCAGCTTACAGCCCATGGCCTGCACTCCGACCCATGCACACACACAGTGTTAGTGTGTACATGTGTTAGTGTGCATGTTTGTGCATATACATGTATGATGTGTGTGCACCTCGGCCAGGCTCCCACTAGGTTTCCAGGTCTCCTGGCCCTCTGCCTCTGTGCAGGTCTGCCTTCCACACCACCTCCTGCCACCCTGTCCCTTGTCCCAGGTGGGGAAGATGCGAGTGTCCAGGGAAGGGCTCCCTGAACAGACTTCCAGCAGCAATCGAATGTTAAAAGGGGAAGTGCTGAAACACAGGCCTTCACCGCCAGAGACGCCGTCCCCCTCCTCATCCATCACAGGCTGGCGTGACAGACACTCCAGCTAAGGTTCACCGTTCGCAGCTCGTCTCTGACGGTGGTTAGTCACTAAGGGGGTGGCCAACCAGTCCTCCCCACTACACCCAAGGACAGGTAGGCTCTGCACGTACAAGCATCCCAGCTCTGCCTCTGAGGGCCAGGCCCAGGTGAGTGAGCACCCCTGTCAGCTACAACATAGTGGGACGAAGGAGCTTCCTGCCAGCACCCCTGGGTGCTCTCATGGCTCCTGCTGGAGGGTGTTCACTGTTCACTCAACCAGGGAGTGCCAGACCTTGGGGTATGTGGATAAGAACAAAATGAAACCCTAAACCTGGGTCTTCTCTTCCGATTTTGAGTCTTCTACTCATTTCCTCTCTACTTGAGCCCCCGGCAGCGTCAGCCCCGGGGAAGCCCCAGGGGAAGCCAACTGTCTGTGTACGTCCAGCCTGAACTTGCGGGTCAGCACAGTGACCCTCCCTGGGCCTGGTTTGGCTCCAGGTGGATGGAAACATCCATTCCAGCTGCCCTCTTCCCTGACTGGTTTCCTGTTTCCAAGGCTGTGAAGTGAGAAACTGCCAGAACACCCCCGCCCTGTAGGCAGGGCCCAAGCCCTTGCTGGACAGTGGTTCTGCCTGGCCTCTCACGTCCTTCCCGGGCAGTCAGCCTTGCACAGCGTGGGAAGTGCTTGGGCCTCACGGCCCCGGGGAGGTGTTCTGAGCAGGACCCCTGAGATACACCACGTGTAAGGAAGCTGGGAGGGCAAACACAGGCAGTACCCAGTGCTAGTCAGCCCGGTGTCCCATGTGACTCCTGGGCCGGGACGAACTTCCCCCGTGGGGATGGGACTTGTGTGGCTCTGCACGAATCCTCACACTGTGGTCATGTCTGTTTTCAATGTCACAACTTCACTTTCTGAATCCTCAGTGGAGAGGGCCCCTGGGCCGAGGCCCAGGGCATGGGGCACATGCAAAGCCTCAATGGCCCCGACCAGGCACCGCCCTGCCCTGGAGTGCACCCCATGCACATGTGTGGCCCGTATGGGGGTCTCTCCATCAGGTTCAGGAGACCCCATCAGGTCTCCCTCTGGAGATGGGAGACTCCACAGGAAAACGCTTTCCTGGTCCTCAGAAGGCAAATTTCTTTCCACACACTGTGAAAGCAGGGCGATGCCTGGGCATTGTTTAAATGTGTGCATCTGGTCCTTCCCTTCTAAACAGCTGCCCTTCCTTAAGGCTGAGTCCACCTGGGCCCCACCAACGGCAGGGACAACATGGGGACTGTGTCCAGAGCCCCCACAAGAGACCACAGTTGTGTGTCCCTCGCCCAGGGACCCTCCTAACCAGGCAGGGCGGTGGCGCATGCCTCGGCACAGACCCGAGGGGCAGGGACCCAGAGGGCACTGTACCTGGAGCAGGTCGCTGAGGTCGAGGAGCATGTCTGCAGGGGGGTCAAGGAGCACGTCTCTCACCCAAGGCCCGTGGAAACCTCAGCTCAGCACCAATCGTGAGGGAAGAGTGAGGTGGCAGCAGGGTTACAGGACCCTCCAAAGACTCCTGCGAGCCAGGGCAGGGCAGGGCAGGACAGGGCAGGGGGTGGGCCCCACCCACACAGGTGCCCCCTCACGGAGAGGCGTGGCCTGCCTCAAGTTCGCAGCGACAATTCACTCAGTGCCTGAGGGGGCTGGGGTGTCACCTGAGCCAGGCCCCCCAGTGCCCAGGGACAGATGCAGGCACCACCACCATGCTGGTGCTTTAGGGGACGGTTGTGGAGATGCAAGTGTGTGCCCTGTCCCTGCTCTTGCCACGTGATCCAGCTGCAAGCAGCACAGGCCTTCAGTGAACCACAGCCGGACACGCGCAAACCCAAACACAGCTTGTTGAACAGAGCGGAGGTGTCACCCTGCGTCTGCAGTGGCTTTAAGAAGGAACTATGAAAGAAACCCCCCAGGGCTGGACCAGAGCCCGAACGAGGCGTTAGGCGCTGTAGCCCCCACGAGGGAGCGCACTCGAGGGAGCAGCTGCATGACAGAGTGCCACACACAGACCCACAAGCTGCGACGACTGTGAGGATGGGACGAAGGGAGTGCAGAAAAGGTCGCATCGAACTGACACACAGAAATTCGTGACACAGGAGGAAGGAAACAAAGAAACAAAGCCAGAGCTGCGCATGGTGGTCCCAGCCAGACGGCGGTCCCAGGGGCCGGGGGAGGGGCGCAGCACTGGTGGTTTGTAGGGCTATGAAACTGTCCCATGTGCTCCCACCACGGATGGACGGACACAGGTGTGGCGACTCCGAGTGCACTCAGGCCGGGTGCTGGGGGAAGCTGCACGAGGGTCGGAGGGGCAGCCCTTCCTCAGACCTGAACTGCTCCAGAGAACAAGCCCATTTTAAAAACTATAAAATAAAGATTAAAAGGTGACAAAATTTTGACCAGATGCTTCACAAAGAGAAGCAAAAAGCCACTAAGCCCATGACCAGAGCCCCGCTCAGCGACCTCAGCAGGGCCGGTGACAGCCCGACAGCCCCGGGAGCAGGACAGCTCACGTGACAGCTGCTCTGGGGAGAGGCCTGGAGGCCCAGGCAAGACAGGACCCAGGCCCACACCCTCCTCAGCCTGTGGGCACAGTGCTGCCCTGTCGCTAAGATGACCAGGTCACAGGGATGCACACGCGGGCCAAACCCGTCCACCACACAGTGGAGACGCAGGCATTTCCTTCCACGCCTCGTGGGCTCTCCGCAGCTGCCTGCAGTGCCTGGAGGGCAGCAGAAAGGAGCCGGGTGCAGCCTGGGCTGCCCCCTTCCCTGGAGCTGGGTGGCCCTGCAGGCTGTCGGAATGCCCTCCCTCAGCACTGAGGCGAGAACGCGGCAGGGGCCTGTGGACAGCAGGCCAGGTTACAGCTGTCAAAACAGCAGGAGGCACGGGTGCGGACGGCGTGGGGAGGCGTCCGAGTTCTGCCTACAGGGCCTCTAACTCCTGGGGGACAAGCTGCAACCCCAGGCGAACCACCAGCACACAGGCAGCTGTGTAACCAACGGGGCCCACTTCCCCAGGCAGAGGCGAGGAGGGAGGGGGCGGGCAGACAAACCAAGACACGGCCCCAGCGCTGCAGGCAGCTGTTCCACGTGAGTGCGCAGTCCCCGAGAACAGCTCGGGCCCAGACTGGGGACCGGACAAGACGCAGTCGTGCACTGTTTACCAGAGACGTGTGTTAGGCGTGTCAGAGACGGAGTCGGAGAAGATGGAGCGCTGAGTGAGGACCGGTGTAGTCTGCCTTGCATCCAGCATGGCCACACTTCAGGGAACATGGTCAGTGACACAGAGGGCATTTCACGGTGTTACAAGAGTCATTCCCACAGGACAACCCCCAGTTTGTGTCCTGATGTGACACAGACCCGGGAGTCACGGGGAGCAGGCTGAGGCACAAGCGGTGGGGGTCTCAGCCCACCCTCCACAGCCCCAGGGGCACCCGGCAGGCGCCCTGACGGGCACAGACAGCCCGACTCCCGTGGAAGGCCGAGCTGCCTCTCGGCTCACGGGCTGGGGTCACGCAGGGCCCATCCTCAGAACGCGTCTTCGAAACGAGCGATGACTTGTAAACGAGTCCAGACACAAGAGGTGACTGTGCAGATCAGAGAATGCTCTGAACTGAACGGCACGTCGAAAGTGGGGGGCGTTGCCCTGACCAGGGCAGCTCGGCTGGGTGGAGCATTGTCCCATAACCAGAGGGTTGGGGGTTGGTCCCCGGTCGAGGCGCATCGGGGAGGCAACCCATCAGCACTCCCCTCCCTCCCTCTCTCTCTAAAAGCAATGACCGACGTCCTCGGGTGCGGAGCCTGAACCCACAGAGACCCAGCCGCTGTGGGCCCCAAAGCCCCACAGGAGGCGCCGTCCTGCTCACGCCACTCGCAGAGCACGGCCGCACCGTGAGAAACTGCCCTCTGCTGAGGGGCCCGTGGCAGCCGTGGGGAGAAACACAGCTCAAACTCTGGAAACCTGCCCGGACCCACGAACCACAAGTGCAGTTACCAAGCACGGGGTCTGCTGCCTGAGAGACAGAGGGTCCGAGGGCCGCGGCAGGCTGGATGCCGCTAGTGGGCTGAGGGGGCTCTGAGAAGACCTAACCCTCCCACCTGAGGCTCTCTCAGGCAGTGACAAGTCAGAGGTGACAGAAGCCTTCCATGCCACTTCCTGGCTCCATGCAGACCCCCAGGCCTCCCACACTGGCCTCCTAGCCACTGGGCTGGAACCCAGCAAATGAGGGTGGGGGCTGTAGGCAAGTCAGTCGAGGACAGAAGAGAGCGGCTTTGGACTCTGGTGTGGACTCTGGGTGTTTGGAGTTTATGTGGAAGGGATAAGGCAGTGCCAGGACGGGGACCGCAGAGCAAAACCAGGGGAGCCAGGAAGGGCCCAGGGGCAGGAAATGAGAGGGAGGTCCAGGATGAGTCAGGGGACTCCCACTTGCCCCCGCCAAAGCAGCCATCCCGAGGCTGGCCCGGGCCTCTCCACGCCCTGCCGTCTGGTCTGCAACCATGCCACAGGGTCAGAGTTACAGCTGCAATTCACCGGTTCACAGTGTGCAGTTCAGTGGTCCTGTCTACCCAGAGCTGTGCAACCAGCCCTCCAACTTGACACTGACCCATTCTACCACCTTGGAGAGGAACCCGGACCAGGTTACTGGCCACCCTTGCCTGGCGGGCAGCCCTGTGTGCTCCATCTGGGGGTCTGCCTGTGCTGATGCCCTGTGCCCTGCAGACACAGTATCCTCCCAAGTGGCCTCTGTCCCCAACTGCGCCTGGGTCCATGATAGACAGGAGGAAGACAGGGAAGACAGGACTGCAGGGCTGGGCAGGGGCAGCAGAGAGGGAGGAACTGGTGGCTTGGGCAGCCCCAGACAGGAGGTGCCCGAGCCACCAAGTCTGTGGTGCCACAAACCCTCGCATCCAGCGAAGAAGTGCCCGCTGCAGATGGAGGGCAGGACTCGGGGTGTTGGGCCACTCAGCAGGCCTGTGGAGGCAGAAGGCCCTGGCCCGGCTGTGCAGATTCTGGAAGAGCCCTCTGTATCCTTAGATCCCTGCAGGTGCAGGCAGAAGGGAGACTGTCCTCTGAGGAGCACAGGTGCTACTGGAGGCCATGGGGTGGGAGCGGGGCCTACCCAGGACAGGGGTGGGGAAAAGGGCGCAAGGGAGCAGGAGGGCAGACAGCCCGGCAGGGAGCCCAGGGGCACTGGATGGACTCTGGGCATGTGGGCTGCCTGCGGAGCCAAACCCCAGGCATGCGCAGTGAGGGAGAGTGGGCGCGGCCCTCTCCAGAGGAGGTGGAGCTGTGGGGCGGCCATGAGGCCGCGCGGGCCTTGGGGGGGCCACTCACCCTGCACTGTGCACCGGCCTGGCTATGAGCGCCCAGCCACAGGGAGATACTGAAGAGCGGCGGTAGAGCACCCACTGTCCCCCTAGGGACGAAGGGGCACAGGGACCCAGCCACACAGCTCCTCAGCGGGTGACAAGCAACCAGGAACCCTACCCTCACCTGGCCAGGTGACCCCACCAGGTGTTCGACCGAACAGATCACTGCGACTGCTGCACCCGGCATGAAAGCGGAGGCCCCAAGTCAAAGGATACGCGGAGTGCCCTCCGTGCGGCACACGAGGTAGAGGCAGGCGGCGATCACATGAGCCATCTTCCGGCCCCGGGTCAGGTGCTTGCTCACGGCCATCTTGAAGAAGTTGAAGGCCGTGTCCAGGCAGTGCTGGTTCAGCTGCAGCTGGCTCCCAAGGTGGTGGATCTGGCGCCGCCCTAGGACACAAGGCGATGGTCATTGCTGCACCCGGCACTCAGGACGCGGGCACGGCCTCCCCTCTGCACTCTTCGTCCACTGGTTGTGTGGGTTCCATCAAAACCTGAGGCAGGGACCTGGGATGCAAGGTCACTGCCATTCATGCACCACCAGCCAGGCACTCCGTCCACATTGAAATGGTGTCAGCCCTCAGCCCAGGCAGGTGTGGGTAGCACAGAGCTTGTACCTCTCTCAAGGCCCTGAGTTCAGGGTGTCTGGATGGGGCTCCACAAGGTCCCACCCTCTCCCATGGCTCAGCACCCTTAACCCCCCGGGTATAATCCTGGCCAGTGCAGCAGTAGCACCAGCAGCTTTGGGGAGGGACAATCTACACACACGTGCCTTCGGAGCAAGCCCACCCCGTGAACTTGGGCCAAAAGGCAGAGGCAAGAGAGGCCAGTGCTGCCTCGCCCACGAGAGGCCCCAGGGCCCCGCAGGAACCCAGGGAGAGCCAGGATGAGGAGCTGTGCCTGCCACCACCACAGCCCCGCCCCACTGCCTGGCGCCATGGACATGCTGGGCACGTGGACCCCACAGACTGCTCTCCTGCACCGTAGCCCGGGCCAGCTAGGAAGCGGGCCTCCCCTCGGCCCACGGACGATGATGATGACGACGACGGCTAGTCCCCTGCTCTGACACAGATCATGGCTGGGGAGGCGAGAGCTCTGGGCTGTCCTCAGGCTTGTCTGCTGACCAGCAGTGGGGTCGATGAGCTGGACTCTACCTGAGGGACCTGTCCCCACCGCAACCCTGCTCCTTCAAGCATGCATACAGCCCCCAGGCCTCCAGCCAGGCTGAACAGACGGACATGGGCCATAGTCACTTTCTGTGGAGCGAAGGCCTAGGCAGAACCAAGACCCTGACCAACCAGATGGAAAGACAGCAGCGCCAATCGCCACCTCCCCATTGGCACGTCACACCCAGCGTCCCCAGCAGTTGTGCTGGCGTGCACACTCTGTGCGACGACAGCCCCCCCCGGGGTGGACTCGATCCCCCTCCTGCTCTGAGGGGACTGGACTGAGTGCTGTTGAAGGAGCTCAGCCCCGGAACGGCACGCAGGGGCCTCCGGGAGGAGCCTGGCAGGGACGGGTGTCGGCTCACCCGATGTGGGGCTAACAGCAGAACGCACCACCGCTGCAGGGCCCCTCTGAGACCCACAGCAATCTCAGATGTGGGGCCTCCTCAGAACACCTGCCCAGGGCTCCTGGGGAAACCAGCACCGAGGAAGAAGATGAGGCAGGCCAGGCCACCGCAGCCCAGTGGGTCCTGAGGACCCCAGAGATGCCCGGAGTGAAGCAGAGCAGAACAACAGCTACACACGTCCCCAACGTGGCTGGCGGTGTGGCCACACTGGTCCAGGAAGCGCTGCTGCGTCAGGGGGTGCTCTCTGGGCCCGCCCCCTGCAAGGAGGGGAGAACCAGCTGTCTGCACAGCTGTGGGCTCCAGCGAAGCCGAGCACAGAGGAAGCACAGCTTTAAACACAGATGCCAGCCAAAGGGAGCTGGGAAGAGCAGCTGGAAGTGCCCACATGGAAGCTGAGAGGTGGGTGCCAGAGGGAGGGGACGGACAGATGGCACATGTCCACAAAGCCAAACGCCGGAAAGATGAGCACAACTTCCACCTGACAATCCTGGGTACGGTTGATGGAGAAAGCAACTGCCACGGCCCAGAAAGAAGGGCTGGGCAAAGGAAGGGCAGGGGGGCAGCGGGACCCCCCGCTGAGCCGTGGGATGCACACCGACACCAATACGAAGAGACGGAACCGAGAAGGTCCCGTGACAAGCAGCCTTCTCAAAGAGCTTCTCGTGACTATAAAATCTCACCAAGAGAACACTGGGCTCACACAGCCTCACTAGTAAATCCCCCACTCGAGGCAGAAACTGGTGTCACACACTGGCCTGTGAGGGGCCAGTGTGACAAGAAAGGAACAGGAGAAGGAAAGGACAGGCCAGTACTCCCATGATCTCAGACCCAGAGGCCATAACAAGACGGACAGTCAGACGCAGAGGTATGGATGCCACGTGTCCGGCCCAGCAGGTCACACTGAGAAAAAGGCCCGCAGGAGCAGCCGGAACTTGCCGGATTAACGAAACAGGGAGAAGAGCAGGGGCGAAGCAGCCAGTGACCAAGTGCTGACATCGCCCCTGACGATGTGGAGATACCTGCAGGGCAGCAAAGTCAGGGTCATGGGGACATGGCACCGGGCAGGCAGATCACAGCTGGGACGATGACTGGCCCTGAAACAGGGACAAGGCTAATGAAGCACACCCCCGCCCCCAGGGCCTAAGCACGCATGGTGAACCCGGGCAGGTTTTCTGGTGGGAACCGTGGCTCGGGAAGGACCAGGAGCGGAGGCCCTGCACCCTGAGCCCACAGAGCACTGGGCACCAGGACGGACTGTGCTCACGTGCCCGACGCCCAAGCAGCCAAGAAGGGCAGCCTCCCGAGGACGGCGCTGGCCCCACGAGGGGCCCCCACTAGAGTGTGTGGACCTGGACCAACTCGGAGCATTGGCACAAAACGGGCCCGAGTGGGTCAAACACCCAAGTGAGAAAGAAAGCAGTTAAGCTCCAGGTGCAGACGCAGCAGAGTATCTCCAGACCTCGGGGTGCATGAGGGTTTTTAAGCAAGTCTCAGAAACCCCCTGGACTGCAAGGAACTGACAGTGGTGCTCCACTAAAACTAACCGCGAAGAGGGCATTTAAACAGTGAAAAGAGGAGCCATCGACTGGGAGAGGGTTTGAAACACGAGCCTCCAACAAGGACTCAAGTCTAGAGCATGGAGCACCCACATGGTGGCAAGAGAAAGGCTGGTCCAGTTAAGAAATGGGTGCAAGAAGCTGGCAGGAGGGTGACGGCACAAGACTGACAAGCGTCCCCCTGAACGATGTCCCACATGGTTGCCAGCCAACCAACCCACCTCTGACCCTCCCAAGGGACGAGCTCTGGGGCCTCCCCTGGTGTCTGAGGCAGAGTGCACACCAGTGGGGACAGCAGGGCCCTGTGGGCTGCAGGAGGGTGCCGCCGCCCTGTCAGTGAGGCTTAATGTGTCCCACCGTCCACGCTCAGCTGGCGCACCACATGACTGTACTGCCCACAGGTCACACCGAAAAAAAGGAAACAAATTTCCCCGAGAAAAGCCCTGGCCAGCCAGCTCAGCTGGTCAGAGCATCATCCTGAAGTGCCAAGGTTGCGGGTTCAGTCTCCGGTCAGGGCACAATACAGGAATCAACCACAAACGCGTCACTAAGTGGAACCACAAAGTGACGTCTGTTTTCCTCTCCCCTCCCTCCCTCCCTCTCTAAAATCAACACACAAAAATTATTTTGAAAAGAAAATGTCTCCGAGAAACATCTCCCAGATGAAAGGACCTGTGGCATCTCAGACCTGCCAGGGCACAGAGAAAACCCAAAGGCCCCCATTTTTAATGGAGCACCACAACCCTCCCTCGTTGGCCAGGGTCTCCTGCGGCGCGGCGCGGCTCGGCTAAGAAGGAAAAGAGAAAGAGCGTGATCAGAGCTCAGACTGGGAGCACCGCGTGGTCCTTCCTAAGGCAGGATCCTGCAGGGGGCAGCCTCTAGCCCCCTAGGAACCCAACCGGAGCGAACCGCTGGCACACCCATGGGTGCTAAGGGAAGGCCCGGGGGAGCCCAGAGGACACGCTCCGAGTGACGAGTCCAAGCCTGCTGCCTGGGGGTCCTGCTGCAGGTGGTGCCCCGCTGGCCTGGACGAATTACTGGCCACTCCGTCCCCAGTGGCAGCAGGGAAGGGGACAGATCCTTGAGAACCACAGAGAAGGTGACCAGCGTGCAGGTACAAACTTGGGGATGCTCTTGTGTGCCCTAATGTCCTTGAATGTCCTCACAGAAACATCCCAAAGGCCTTGGCAAAAGTGTCCCTGTCTGAGCTGACCACAGCTAACCTCACGCTTTGTGGCGAGAAACCAGGTGCTTTCCCCTGAAATGAGGGACAAGCTCCTTCACTGCACATGGCGCTGGAGCGCCTGGTGGGGGCCCACAGGCAAGGACATCAAATAAAACAGTCCAGTTTGGGAGGTGAAGGAAAGCTCTATCTATTTTTTTAGTTGTGTTTTATTGATTATGCCGTTACAATTGTCCTGATTTTTCCCATTTGCCCACCTCCACCAGTGTCCCCCACTCCCTCAGGCAACCCCCCACCATTGTTCACGTCCATGGGTCATGTGTATTAGTGGTCTGTAGCTGTCCACTAGGTGCACTGGCCCTGGGGTTCCCCGGAAGGTGCAGGCCAAGGTCAGCCCCCACTTGCTTTGCCCGGGGCCACCCTGCTGGAGCTGCAAGCAATCTGAGGTAGCTGCTGCTTGTGCCGGGCTGGGAAGTTCCCGGTGATGCCAAGCTGTGACTCTAGGCTGGCGGCTGGCTCCCCGAGGCCAGCTGTCGCCGGTCTGATAGGATGCAGGACCAAGGCGAGCTATTCTCATGGAAATGCTATTCTTGGTTGGTCCTGTACGTTGGGTGGGGCAGAGCCTCTGGGGATTTCCAAGGTGGGTCGCACAGTGTCAGCCAGGTTGACGGAGTCTCAGATGTGGCACCAGCCTACCAGCTCTGTGGTGGGTAGGGTTCAGCAAACGGACAACGGCCTCTGCTTGCCAGGATGCCAAACACTTCAGTCTCTCCCTGTAAATGACCGGTGCCCTTCGGGCTGCTGCCCCAGTGCTGGAGCTCAGAGGGAGTGAGTCTGAGCAGGTGAGTCTGTGTGTGGGTTTCCCAAGAGGAGCTGCTTAGGGCCCCAGCAGCCCCCTCCATTGACTCAATCTGCTGGTTTTCACAGCCAGAATTCATGGGAACTTATCTTCCTGGCACTGGAATTCCAGGCCAGGGGACCTGGTGTGGGGCTGGGACTCCTCACTCCCAAGACGGCCCTCCCGAATTTTCAGCCATGTGGGTGTGGAGCCAGCCCATTCTGCATCCACACCCCTCCTCCCAGTCTGGATGGACGTGATCTCTCTAACTCTGTAGCTGTCAGACCCCCACTCAACTTGATGTCTGACGTTCCCGAGTAGTGACTGTTCTAGATTCGGGCTGTCCCAGAAGGCGAGCCGTGTCTGCTTGTGTCGCCATCTTGGGACAACAAGCGATTTCCCTCTGGGCTGCAGTACGAGATCAGCATGTAAACACCTGCCCTGTGTCTGTACACCGACCACGAACAACTGAAGGTGAAATGAAGGCAGCGACTCCAGCCCCAGCAGGTAGCTCGGTTAGTCCCAACAGCGTCTGTCCTGTGACTGAATGGCTGCAGCTTCAATCGCTGGTCGGGGTGTGCACGGGAGGCAGCCAATCACCGCTTCCCTCTCACGCTGATGTTTCTGTCTCTCCCCCCTCCCTGCCTCTCTCTCTAAAGTCAACAAACATACCCTCAGGTGAGGATTTTAAAAAAGCACCCCCCACAAAGAAAGCAACAGCATCAAAAAGAATAAAGCACTTAGGAACAATGTAGTGAAAGAAATGTAAAACCTACACTGCACAAACCACAAAAACTGTTGAAACAAATGAAAGACCTAAGTCAGTGAAGGGACACCCACCCTCTGGAGTCAGGAGACCCCACCACGTTGGGGGGTGATGCGCCACCCCCAGTAGGCCTGCTGAGAGACCCGGCACAAGCCGCGGTCCCACCCAAGGCAGAGGCCCTGCCGCTGCTGCTCTGCAGGCACGGGCAAGCTGACCCTAGAACCCAAATGGGAATTTGAGGGACTCGGAAGAGTCCACAGAATGGGGTTAAGGACAAGGAACAGAGCTGGGAGCCTCCTGATTCCTGACGTCACACTTGCTACAAAGCCACAGCCACCAAGATGGGGCCAACCGGGCTGACCCAGAACCTCAGCAGCTGGTGCCACAGCACCGGGCACCCACGCGCGGAGAGAAAGTCTGGGCCCATTGCTCCAAGTGGGCCGCGGCCTCACTCTGAGAAAACAGAAGCGTATGTCTGTGATCTGGACAAGGCTGTCTACACTTCTCAGTTGTGACCTGGAAAGCACAGCAAAAAAAGGAAAGGACAGGTGACCTGGATCCATCAGAATCACAGGAGAGCTGGACAGCACCCAAACACCTTTAGGCTCACAGTGCAGTGTCAGCAAAGGACAGCCCCCCGCATGGGCAGACACGTCTGGGGGCTGTGCAACTGACAGGAGAATGGGGTCTGCAGCACACAGAGAACTCTCCCCATGTGACATGGAGACTACACACACCCAGGAAACAAGCCAGGGCCAGACAGCCAGCTCTGCCCCTGTGGTGAAGAACGGCCACACGGAGATGCACGTCTCTCCTCAACTTCACCGAGACAGAACAGAACCGGACCTCACCCACTGCCCTTGCACAATCTTTGCACGAGGCCCGGGTGGTGTCCTGCTGACCTGGGAAAGGGGCTGGGAACAACCCTCCTGGAAATGGGGCCTGCGCCCACCCTCGCCCTGCGCCCGCCCTCCCTGGCCTGGCACCGCGCAGCGGGAGATACCATTCTGCAGGGTCTGTGCTCTCGACTCCTTTCCCAGATTCACGTGGAAACCGCTGCCCAGGGATGGGGTTTTGCCGGCACCTAGAACACAAATCAGACCAATTAGCCCGAAAGTGGCAGAGCGGCTCCACGCAGTTCTGCACGGACAGCCCTCACTGGCCTCGGGTGTGACCAGGGAGGGTCGCACTCTACCCTCTGGCAGAGCGGTGGCAGCCTCCCAAGGCCAGAGGCCCAGCCTCCTCAGCTGCTTCCTGTAGTCACAGCGGCCACAGGACCAGCCCAACTCATGAAGAAGGAGCGCTGTCTCCTGGTGGGGGCTGGCATGGAGCCTGTGGCAGGTGGCAGTGCCTGGAGATGAGTTTGCTGCGCTGACAGGCCACCAGAGTCCCAGGGTCTCTGGGGGAAGCATGGCCAGCCGTGTGCCCGCCCTCTCATATGGCAGCTTTGGGCCACCCATTTCCAGCAATCTCCAACTTCATTTTAGAAGAAAGAATCACCCTACTGTTCTGATTAAATGCTGTGTGCTTCTGCTAAGTGACAATAGCTGTGTTAGAAAAAGGACAGTGGGCCCTGACTAGTGTAGCTCAGTGGAATGAGCGTGGGCCTGCGAACCAGACGATCGCGGTTCGATTCCCAGTCAGGGCACATGCCTGGGTTGCAGGCCAGTTCCCAGCAGGGGACGCACGAGAGGCAACCACACATTGGTATTTCTCTCCCTCTCTCCTTCCCTTCCCCTCTAAAGATAAATAAAACCTGAAAAAAAAAGAAAAAAAGACAGTGGGATGGCCTGACCCCTTGATGCCCCACCTTCCAGGACGAGGGCACAGGTGGCCTCCCTCCCAGCCAAGTGGTAGGTTAAGTGCACCTCCTTGTTCCCCCACCTGCTCTGGCCTGGTTTCTACCAGCAACAAGCCGCAAAGCCCAAAGGGGTGATGCCACCCTGGGCTCGCCAACCGTGCTGCCTCTGCCCTCCTTCCCCATCCACACCTCTCCCCAGCACCCGCCCCCACTGCTGCCTCCTTGCACTTCCAGGGCCCGTTTCCTATTGCTGTGTGTCTGTCCCCTCTGCCCCGTCACCCCTCCTGGGGCTGCTCTGGGAGCCAGCTCCTAACACCTGCCCCCCCACACTTTACACGTATGAACACGCCTGTGTGGTCACGTGTCGCATATATGCACACACGTGCATGTATGTAAACAGGGGCATAGAAGTGTGTCGCTATTTACACACATACATACACTCATATACACATAGGCACACACACACAAAAACCCACTTCTGTAGCCCTGGCTGGGACAGCTCGGTGCATTGAGCCCTGGCCTGCGGTTTGAATCCCACTCAGGGCACATGCCTGGGTTGAGGGCCAGGTCCCCCATGGGGGTGCATAAGAGGCAACCACACACGGATGTTTCTGTCCCTCTCTGTCTCCCTCCCTTCTTCTGTCTCTAAAAATAAACTTGCCCTGGCTGGTGTAGCTCAGTGGATTGAGCATGGGCCTGTGACCAAAAGATCACGGTTCAATTTCCAGTCAGGGCACATGCCTGGGTTACAGGCCAGTTCCTGAAGGGGCCAGTTGCCAGCAGGGCACGCATGAGAAGCAACCATACATTGATACTTCTCTCCCTCTCCCCTTCCCTTCTAAAGATAAATAAATTTTAAAAATTAAAAAAATAAAATTAAAAATAAACAAAATTTAAAAACCTACTTATGCACACACTCTTGCACACACGTGTAACTGCACACAGCACGCAAGCATGCACACACTCTCCCGCCCAACACATGGCCTTGGTGCAACGCACGTGCCCAGGAGACCAGGGTCTCCCCATCTGGCCCCTTGTAGACTAAGTCCTCTGTGCCAAGGGTGGGACGGCACCCCATGGGGTCCAACGGCTGGATGGCATGGGCCCTGCTTGCTGAATTGACCTGAATCTTTTGTCAGACAAACTCCACCCACTGGGGTCTGGTCACAACAGATCGGGCCTGGAAAGCACTCCAGGACCAGGACATTGCATTAACTCTGGCCAAAACATGGTATTCTTGCCCTTCAGATGTCCTTCACACTGTACCCTCTACTTCAAAACATCTGACAGTCTTCTACAACGAGACCCCACGACAGAAAAACACAACACCTGGGACTAATAAGCAGTAGGTTTGGGGGCGGTCGGGCTAAGACTGCCCCCTTGTGGGCAGCAGGGGAGTGACCCACTGCTCCACTGGGATCCTGGAGGTGTGCAGGTCTGAGCGCTGGGGACACCCACACCCCCGAGACTAGAAGAGAAAAACACAGCCCAGGCCGGGCCAGGGGCCCCAGGAAGACCCACACACAGCGCTGCACTCTGCTTCACTCACGGCTTCTCCAACGCGGGTGAGCAAAAACTTCAATGATTTTGTACCAATTTTACTTATAGTGAGGGGTTCCTTCCTCCCTGCTCTGAGGTTCTTTTGCGGGCAGCAGGGCACCCAAGGATGGGGAGCAGTTCAGTGGTGCCGCAGCCTGTGCTCGCATGTGGACTGAAGCACCCAGACACTTGGCGAGACCGCGGTGTGTCTCCAGCACCAATACGTGGCCAGGACGTGGACCCCTTGCCGCTGAAGCACGAGGAGCTAAGCTACTGAAGAGGCCGTCCTGTAGGGTTAGAGTTCCGACGGCAAAAGCCCTGAGCGTGGTGGCTGTGGGAGCAAACGGCAGCCAGCACCCTCGTCCAAACCGTAGTCCTGTCCCACCTGAGGGCCTCCAGACCGCCGTCAACCCTCGTGTGCTGACAGCAAGACCCTCAGCCAGGAGCTCATGGGGGCTCTGAGGAGCCACAAGACAGACAGACACAGCCTTCCAAACTCGGGGACATCGGCCCCCTGCCACCAGCCAGCTGCGCTGGGAGAGGCCCCCATGGGTGGAGCACGTACAAAGTGGACCTCCCCCAGCAAGAGCAATGCCACCTGCTGGACACCCCCTGCTGGGGCCCCCCCACAGGGGTGGGGGCAGGAAACTTTTCTCATCCAATGATGGGGAGCATCTGTCACATGTGGAAGTGCTTCAGCGCTCACAACGGAGACACCTCCCGCCCTCGGAGACACTGTGACCGTGGACACCATGGCTGGTGCTCCCCGGACAGGCGGGTCCCCAAGTAAGCAGGAGCCACGTTGCTGGGTGGCGCTCCCTCTGCCCCCAGGTGCATCACCCACCCCAGAGGGAGCTCCCAGGTGGGAAGGGCTGCTGTCCTGGGGCCCTTGGCTCAGCCGGCCCTGCAGGCTGCAGTAACCGTCCCTCATACAGCCCATCCCTCACACCCTGCTGGGGAGCTCTGCTCTGCTCCTTGCAGTCCCTGACGGGCACAGGGCGTACCCCTCCCTGGGACTCTTCCTCGGGACCTACGAGGCCTCAGCCTTTCTGGCCTCGCTGGGTGCGCAGGCTTTGGCACCCCCCCACTAGGCCCGTCACCTCTCCCTTGGCCACCCACCCCTCACCAGCTGAAGTACTCAGCCTGGGTGTCCCCAGCACCACCCTCACTGCCACCGTGGGGCAAGGTGCCAGCTGTGCACCCAGCACAGGAGCACACTCTGCTGGTCCACGAACACCTTCCAGGGAACCCAGGGGGCCGGAATCCCACAGAGCACAAGCGCTGGGGCAGCACCCAGGGCAGGCCGCTGGGCCCTGCCTTCTAACCGACATACTCTAGAGGAAACCCCTGAGCTCATGGCCCAGCTTGGTTCTCAAAGCACACACAGGAGCGTGTAGGAGGACAGCAGCCCTGGGACCCAGGAAAGGGCCACTCCCAGGGACACTCACCTGCGGGTGAGGAAGCGCTGCGATGGCTGCTGGGCACACACAGCAGTGCCAGGGAAGCTGAATCAAGTCAGCGGCCGGAGTCCCTGATGCAGTGACGGGGAAGAGAAGGGGCCAGGCTGGGGGAGCCCTCCCTGAAGGACAGAGGAGCTGCCGCAGGCAGGCACTGTCCCTGCCCTCTCTGTTCAGGCACCAGCTCCCTGGGTCCCCTTGGGCTGAGAACCCAAGACCCCTGCCACACTTCCCTGAGAGAGAGCCCGCAGGACCAAGCTGGAGGGGCAGCCCCACACCACCGTTCAACCACATCAGCGCACAGCACCTGGCTCTGAGCCTGTGCTCACAAGGCTGCAGACCAATGGGCTGAGTGTGGGTGGGAACCCATCTCTCCACCCAGGGCCCTCCAAGTTCCCCTGCGGCCCAGCTTCCTGCCTGCCTAGTATGGACAGGCGCTCGCACAGGAGGCAGAGCACACTCAGCACAGTGCTCCTGCTCACTCTGGTCACTGCTCTCTTTCCAACAGGGGCCAAAGTCCTGGATGACTGCGGGGGGCAGGGGAGAAGTATGGCAAGGTGTGACAAAGCCACAAGCTGCCTGCGACTCCGCTCCAGCAGTCCTGGGAAGTTGCCCTGGGGAAGCCACCCAGGAAGAATGCAAAGACTCTGGGGGAGGGAGGAAGAGAGGAGAAAAAAATCAGTGCAACCCAAAGCCGGTTCTTTGTAAAGAGCAATAAAATTGATAAACTTCTAGCAGAAGAGACAAGGGGAAGAGAGAACCTAGAAACCAGCAGCACCTGAGAGAAACAGGGCCACCACTGCAGACCCCGCAGCCCTGGGGAGGACAGCAGGAGAGCAGGGCCCGCCGCTCTCCCTGCAGACACTTGTGACTCAGACCAAGTGGACCAAACCTCCAAGCCACAGACTCACCCCGGGGACAGGGACCACCTAAACCATAACCTACCACCTACAACCACTGAACAAACAGAACCTGTAGTTAAGAACCTTCTGACAAAGAAACCTTGGCATGGGTGGCTACACTGTGAATCCTACCAGACATTCAAGGAAAAACAACACCAATTCCACACAATCTCTTCCAGAAAAGAGAAGAGAAGGGGCATCTCACAAGTCACTCCCCAAGGCTCATGGCCTTGGTATCAAAACCAAAGACATTACAAGAAAACTACAGACCAATATCCACATGAACACAAACTTAAAGATCCTCAATAAAATATCAGCAAATCGAATCCAGCAACACATCCATGGACTGATACCCCACAGCCAGGCGTGTTTACCCCAGGAATGTAAGGCATGTCCAATGTGCAAAAACCAGCCACACTGACATACTACAGAGGAAAAACACAGGATTTTATCAGTTGATACAGAAAAGCATCTGAAAATATTCAACACCCGCTCACAATAAACCCTCAGCAAACTAGGAGCAGAAGGGATTGTCCTCAACTTCATAGATAAAGAGCAGGAGCCAAAGCCCCAGCTCACACTGGACCGAACAGGGAGCAAAAGCTGCGGGCCTGAGGGGAACACGGGAAGAAGTCAAACAACTCGTCTGCAGATGACATGACTGTCTACATGGAAAATACCAACGAATCTACAAAAACACCTACAGCTGACAAGTGTAGCATGTCAACAACAGGAGTCAACCATATCTCTATACACTGGCAATGAAAAACTCGAAACAAAAATTATATTTATTTTTAGAGAGAGGGAGAGAAACATCAGTGTGTGAGAGATCTATCAGCTGCGAGGACTCACAACCAGGACCTGGCCCACAACCCCGGCAACAAGCCATGACCAGGAACCAAATGAGCAGCCTCTCTGTTTGCAGGCGCCCAATCCACTGAGCCACACCAGCCAGGGCTGAATTGAAATTTTTCTAAATATCATTTAAATAGTTCTGTGTGGACCTTAGGTGGCTACCTAAAGATGCACAGGAATCTAGGCTGAAAGCTATAAACACAGACGAGACAGCAGAGGGACGAAAGTGTGTTCATGGACTGGAAGACACAGCACAGGAAAAATGTCAGATCATCCAAGATTTATCAACAGGAGTAACACAATTCCAATCCAAGCCCCATTGTGTGTATTTGTAAACACACAGAACCTTATTCTAAGAAGAGCAAAGTTGGAGGACTCAGGACGTCTGATTTCAAAACTTAGGATAAAGTGCAGGAAGCCAGAGAGTGTTTGAGAACAAAGGTTTGGCACTGGGGACATGGTTACAGAACTGGGGGCCCAGTAACAGGCCCCACAGACATAGCCCAGGGACCACTGCCGAAGGAGCAAAAGCAAGTCCAGAAAGGAGAGTCCTACAGCAAATGGTGCTGGAACTGGACGTCCACCTGCACAAATGAGCCTCTGCCCACACATCACACCTCACCCTGAGTAAACTCAAAATGGTCATGGATTTGCCCTGGCCCGGCAGCTCAGCAGGTCAGGCATCACCCCAATGTGCCTGTGACAAGGTTGCAGGTTCCATCCCTGGTCTGGGCACATAAAGGAATCAATTAGGAAATGCATCCATTAATGGAGCAACAAATCGATATCTCTCTCTCTTTCTCTCAAATCAATAAATAAAAATTTTTAAATGGTCATAGATCTTAATGCAAAACATAGAAGAATAAAAAGTTCTAGAAGAAAAACAGAGTGGTGTGGGGCCAGGATGTGCACAAAAAGTACCTCCTGTGAAAGAAAATTAAAACGCTCCATTGGACTGTATCCAAATGTCAAACTCAGTCAAAACGTGAAACTTCTGCTCTACCAATCACATAGCCAACAAGGAAGTTGTCAGTAGAACACGTAGAGACCGCTCCACACTCAACCGCGACAAAACTCACTCAAACAGGATGTGAGCACGAGACCCGGACAGACGCTCCGGCAGAGGACTGAGCCGGCTGTGCAGCCTCACAAACGCGCGCCCCCAACACTGAGGCCGGAACAGCGGGCGCCTGGAGCAGGTGCAGCCGCGGGGAAGCGAGTGGTCAGTCCGCGTGAAGTTAAACCTGCAGCTGCCCGTGACCCGCGGCTCCAAGACCTTAGCCCTGGGAACCACCTGGAGAAGAGAAAACGTCTGTCCGCACAGGAACCCTCCCACGATGTTGTCAGAAGTCCTAGTAGGGATCCCCAACCTGACCGAAGTGTCCACCGACGCGCCGTGGCCCCGCTCTGACGGACGCTGCCGAACTGCACACTCAGCGTAGGCAACGCCACCTCCCGGGCGACCCCCGGAGACCCGGGCGGGCACAAACACCGCCCCTCGAGGTGGCGGACGCTCCAGCCCCCGTCCTGAATACTGTTCCGCGGCACCGCTGGGGCCAGGTCGGGCGCAAGAGGGCGATGGCACGGCGGCCCTCCCCGCGGGTCCCCGAGGCCGAGCGTTCCCCAGTCCCACCGCGTAATCCAGAGGCCAGCGTGGCTGCGCGGTAGTCCCGGGGAAGGACTTGCCGCGGTCCCCGGCCACGGCCCTCGCTGCACATTGCTCCCCCACCGCCGTCAGAAATTCGGTTACGACCCAAGGTCGAGCCCGCAGAGCTCGCGGCTGCCCCGGCCCCGGTCCCAGACCCACCGTCCAGCGACACGAACTGGCCCACGGCCGACGAGCCGCCGCCGCTACTCTCCACGAACTGCACCTCAGAAACGATGATGTTGTCCTCGAGCACCGAGCCGCAGCCAGTGCACACGGCATCGCCGCGCGCCGCGTCCAGCTCAATGTCCGTGCCGCCGCAGCCGCGGCACACACGGCCCGTCATTTCGGCGGCACCACGGGCCGGGCCCGCCGCTCTTGTTGCTCGGCCCGCCGCGCCGCCGCCGCCGCCGCCGCGCCCGCAGCCGGACTCTCGCGAGGCCTCGCCGCCTCCGCTGCGCCCGCCGATGCTCGCCGATTCGCAGCCGCAGATTCGCCGCACCCCCAGCAACGTCGGCTTCTTCGGGAGGAAGACAAGCAGCAGGGCCAAAGCGGAGACGCGACGACTCGAACTCCGAGTCTCTGCAGGGCCACAGAATCCCGCCACCACAAGCCAACAAACCAGCAAGTCTCGTGGGCCGCGCGAGGGCTCCTGACGGAGGGGCGGGGCTTGCGGGGCGCACCCGGAAAGGGAGTGCGGCCTGTACCGAGTCCGAGCTCCGTGGGTAGGGCTCAGGGGCGGGGCCTGAAGCGGCGAGCCGGGCCTGTGACTGGCCCAGAAGCTGTAGACAGAGCCCGGGGGCGGGGCCGGACTGGAACGCCCTGGACGGGCGGGGTTGAGAAGCGGGTGCCGCTTCTGTTCCTGTGTCAGTCTGCACGCCTTCCGCCCGGCCGCCCGTACTCGTGTGCAGATGCGGGTGCAGACAGGTCAGTTTTTTTTCAGTTTTTTTTTCATATTCATATATTATTAGAGAGAGAAAAGGGAAGGAGAGAGGAAGAGAAACGTGTGTGGTTGTTTCTGGTGCTTCTCCTACTGCGTCCCCTACTGGGAACCTGGCTCACAACCTAGGCATGTATTCTTACCTGGGAACCGAACCGCGATCCTCTGGTTCGCAGGCCTGCGCTCAATCCACTGAGCTACACCGGCCAGGGCTCATAGGTTGGTTCTTGTGTGCGTTCTGACCATGATCCAACCTGCAGCCTTGAGGTGTGGATGAGCTCTAACCGAGTTACCGTGATAATCACATTTTGTGTCCCGCCCTCCCGCCCACGCACGCGTGCGGTTCTCAGACGCCCAACACCCATGACGTACTTGGGAATAATCCTAAAAAGAAAAGTGCAAGACTACATTTTAGATAGGAGCTCAAACTAAATCAGAAAACGGCAAAGTTATAAATAAACTCTCCGCGATGCAGTTGCGAAGTCGATTTAATCTCCACCGAAGGACAGTGAGGTTTTCAGATAACTTGTTGCGCCGATCTTGAAGTCACGTGGAAGAGATGATCTGCTGTCGCCAAAAACATTTTAAAAGAAAGCAGAAAGCTCGGGAAGAGCGTGGGGCCGGCCAGCACCCGCGCAGCGACGCAGGCCCGATGAGAGGCTGGACATCGGCCTCCTTGCGGGGAGCTCCGGGTAGCCCAGAGGCTTTTCTCCTGCGGGTCCCCGGGGAGAGAGAAGTTGGTTGTCGCCCGCGCTGGGCCTGAGGGGAGCGCCAGGGAGCCACACGGGAGAGGGGTGCTCGGAGGAGGGAGCCCGCCCTCCCCGCCCTGGCTGGGCGAGCAACAGGAATCCACAGGCCAGGAGGTGCCGGTGCGAGAGGGTGTGGTTGGCTTGACCAGCATCCCGAGTGTGCGGTGGTCAAGCTCCGCAGCTGCCTTCGGAGGTGGGGTCGCTGGTGGGAGCAGCGAGGAGACCGGAGGGGGCGGGGCGGCACTGCAAGCGCCCAGTGTGGGACTGGAGGCTGGCAGTCGCTGTCTTGAGCACTTTATGGACCTGACTCTACTACCTTATTGCTTCCATCATTTCTATCCAAAACGTGTTTTGCATCTTTTTGTTGCACTTTGAAGATAAAGTACCTTTTTTTCCACTGGATGCCTTTAAAACTTCTATTTTTAGCAGGTTGGCTAGGATGTTCCTAGATGATTTTCTTTTATTGGGTTGGCCAAAAAGTCTGTTTAGTTTTTTTCCATAAAATAAGATGCCTTTGTCATTTTCAACAATAACTTTATCTATTTGGGTGTTTTGAGCATGTCGGCTCTCTCCTGCTATTGGCTTCTAGTGGGCAGAGGCCAGGGGTGCTGCTCAACACCTTCCAATGCATAGACAGCCCCACAGCAAGGAATTACTTGGCCAAAATGTCAACAGTACCAAGAAACTTTGCAAACCGCTTTTGTCACATTTGATCAGTTACAGCACCTTCTCCATACACTGCACAAATCTTTTTTTGCATTTCATTTTTGTTTTTATCTTTTTTAAAAGATTTTATTAATTTATTTTTAAAGAGAGGAGTAGGGAAGGAGAGAGAGACAAGAAACATCAATGTGTGGTTGCCTCTCACGTGCCCCCTACTGGGACCCAGCAGACAACCCAGGCATGTGCCCTGACTGGGAATTGAACCAGTGACCCTCTGGTTCCCAGGCCAGCGCTCAATCCACTGAGCTACACCAGCCAGGGTTGTTTTTACCTTTCCTGAAGTAATAAAGCATAACACGCCAAAAATGTTGCATATCTTCTAACATCTTCAATATCAAAATAGCTGTACAAGAATTCAACACTTTTGATAAGTTTTTTTAATGCACGCTGATGACAGCTGCCACAATACAATCTAACAATTGTTTTGATGACTGTTAAACACAACTAAGCACTACTAGAGCCATTCTAAGGAAAAAACATAACAGACTTTTTGGCCAACCCGATACTTAAGCTAATTAAATTCACCTGTGGCCCTCCCTGGCTGGTGTGGTTCAGTGGACTGAGCGCCAGCCTGTGGGTCACCAGTTCAATTCTCAGTCAGGGCACATACATGCCTGGGTTGTGGGCCAGGTGCCTAGTAGGGGGTGGTGAGAAACAACCACGCACTGATGTTTCTCTCCTTCTTTCTGCCTCCTTTCCCCTCTCTAAAATAAATAAAATCTTTTCAAAATAATAAATAAAATAAAATATATAATTTGTGAGTTTCCCTTTTGAATTCTTCTCGGAACCAAAGGTTATTTGATAAGCGTGATGAGTATTATGCCCACGAAACCATCACCACCCGAAGACAGGAGCAAAACGTCCCTCCTGTCCCTCTCCCACTCCTGTCCCGGACGTTGGTCATTTTTGACTTCCTTCTTTTCTTTCTTCTGATCAGCCTAGAGGTTTACTGGTTTTCCTGACCTTCTCGAAAAACCATATTTGGTTTGTTGATTTTCTTGATTGTTTTTTCTGTTTTCTATTTCATTGATTTCTACTCTGACTTTATCGCAGTTTTCCTTCTGCCCAACTGGGGCTTGATTTTTTTTTCTTCTAGTTTTGCAAGGTGGGAGCGCCACGGTCAGGGCAAACACGCTCAGTCGCAGCATCTGGGGCTTTCCTGTGGGACTTGGTTGTTTAACAAAATCAAGCCCCTCCCCCCCGCTGCCACCGCCCGCAGTTTGGAGTCCCCACCACACCCCCATTTTTATTTGCGAGTCTGTTTTGCTTTCCCTTCTGGGTCTCCTGGGGGGCTGCGGTCTCCGAACCTGAGCTGACTCTGAGCCCTCCCCTCCTCCTCCGAACCCAAGTGCCAGCCCAGGGCGGTGTGCTGGACCGCGTGGCCTTTCTGCTTGTGACCACAGCCCCTGTCCACATCCCACGCCACAGACATGAATCTCAGAAAACTGCTGTGTTTGCCCCAAAGTGTGCTGTCCCTCCACCCCTGCTCTTGGGGGAGTGCGAAGCCTGGCACCCAGGCACCTCCGTCGGGCCCCACTTTATCCATCAGCTCGACAACCTAAATCATTGTTGCTAGTTAGTTGTAAGACATTGGAAAATTTTTTTTTTAATTAAGGATAAGCAGAAACCACTTTGACACTAATCTGAATACGCTGAGGCTGAACATCCGCTCACAGCACTGCAGTCACTGGCGCCCAGCACTGCGACTTGTCCGTGAGCATCTCCTGCTGACCCCTGTGTTAGAGGCTCACTGTTTCCCTTTCTTTCCCAACATCTAACTCGGGCACTGGCTTACTAGGACGCTGTTTCCATTGGAAGAAACACAGAGTGACATAAATTAAACACAGAGGTGCCCCTTGTTCCCAGGGCTCACCGGGGCCAGGCGAGCGTGGAGTGGCTGCAGCACAGCACCAGCGACCATGGTTGGCATTGCCCAGGCTGGGCGTGCCCTGGCTGACCTGCCTGTCTTCTGTCGTTGGCTGTTCCTTTCCCTATGTTTTGCTACTCGAAATGTCACACACCTGTTCCCATGTCCCTGTTGACGTTTCTAGTTGCACCTGCAGGATCTGTGGCCTGGCAGGGGCTGCTCCAGGTCCCATCCCTCGAGGGGCCCCACCTGAGCCTCACCTGCACCGAGAATGAGCAGGGTGCGCACCAGCCGTGAGATGCAGGGGTTCTCCCAGCCGGAGGTCTACAGTCAGTCTGCCGTCCGTCTGGATCAGTCTATGTCAGGGAGTTCCAACTGGTGTGCAGTAAGAATTTTTAAAACGTACAGTGCCTGATGATTTAGAGCCTAAGGGACCTTTTTTCCCTTAGATTGTCAAATACAAAAAAATGACAACAGCCAACACAACAATAGCTGTGTGGTATGAATGAATCAAAATTGTGCCCATTTTTGGTCAGATGGGCAAAAGATATTTTTCGGGTGTGCCATGTGATTTCAGTAAGGAGTTTACCAGGAGACGGAGAGGCTGCAAGCTGCTGGTCCTTGTGCAGGACCCAGTGAACTGTGCGGCTCGTTTTGACCTACAGTTCCTGGCACCGGACACAGTGCCCCGCGCCCGCCCCCGTGAGCCTCGCACTCCGCACTGGGTGTTGGTGCCGTCAAGTGGGTTTGCAGCTCTCTCTGACAGGAGGGTGTCACCCTGGGTGCGGGGCACCCTTACAAAGACTGCCTCGGTGTGTTGTGGGGGTGCAGGTGGGAGGTGGCTCCTTGTTCTCCTGGTTTTTCCAGGACGTGGCCAGCCCAGCCAGACAGCGCCACCACCAGGCCACCGACCTGGCCAGAGGAGCCAGTGTTATTTGCCTCCCCCTCCCTTTTTAAAATCTTCACCTGAGAACTTTTGTGTGCGTGCCTTTAGAGAAAGAGTAAGGGAGAGAAAGAGAGAGAGAGAAACATTGATGGTTGCCTCTTTTTTAAAAATTTAATTTAATTTATTTATCTTTAGAGAGGAAGGAGACAAGGAGAGAAATATCAGTGTATGGTTGCCTCTCATGAGTCCCCTGCTGGGAACTGGCCTGCAACCCAGGCATGTGCCCTGACTGGGAATCAAACCACGATCGTGTGGTTCGCAGGCCCGTGCTCAATCCACTGAGCTACGCCAGCCAAGGCTGATGGTTGCCTCTTGTATGTGCCCCGACCTAGGACTGAACTGGCAAGCTCAGTTTGTGCCTTGACCAGGAGTCGAACCCCCCACCATTTGTTTTACGGAACAGTGCTCCAGCCAACTGAGTCACACCAGCCAGGGCTATTTTTCTTCATTTTATTACACAATTCATATACGTTCATTGCACAGAAAATATGATATAAAGACAAGCAAAAAGGAAAATCTAAGTCAACTGGATCACACCATAGAGTTAATTTCTTAATACTTTGGGTTCATTTTAATCTTTTGTTCTTTTTCCTGTACTTAAAAGTAGGGCTTTTCCATGTATAACCACTTACGTGTAAATGCATACTTTACATGTATGTGTGCACATGTACATGCACTCACACACCTGTCCTGTTGACAAAATGAGATCATACTGTGCATTTTATTTGTAGCCATTTTCTAACCGATCATTTCTCACAGCTGGGGAGTTCTCCGTGGGGGGCTGCTGGCCCACGCCTGGCCCCGCTGCCAGAGCTGATTCCAGGCTCCCAACCTCAGAGGCTGAGCTGGCGAGGCCACCCACAGGCACCGGCTGGCACCATCTGTGGGTGGCCCGGGGACCGCCTGAGTGCAGGGCTTGCCACTGTGGGGGCCTGATGGTGCCCCTTGGGGCACTGGCACCCACTTCCCACTAAGCACCAACAACACAGGGACCCTGGTGTTCAGTCCTCATCAAAGCAGGGGGTGGGGGGGAGCCGTACCTGTGGGAATCTATCCCCTGCCTTCCTGTCTACCCACCACCTTCTATGGGCCTTTGAATGGCCCTTCCCTGCTCCACCCTTGTCCTGTCTGCCTGCAGGGCCCGTCACAGACCCAGGGCATCAGCCCTTGGCCTCCACCACATCTCAGAAGCTTTCTCCCGTCTGCCTGTCACCTTGCAGGTGTAGGTTTGGGCTGCAGAGTCATGGGGCACGTCCAAGTGCACAGACAGCCAGGCTGTCCCAGTGGCTTCCTTTATTCAGACGGTCTCCCAGGGCCAGAGGACCCTCTTCCTCTTTTGGCGCCTTTCCTTTTCAACTGTGTCACCCACCTGGGGTTCTCGTAGGTATTTTGCACAAGGGAGGCTGCAGCGTGGCTTTCTACAAGGGGGCTGAGGCAGGGCCAGGCACCCAGGCCATGCTGTGCGGTGGGCCCCTCCTCACGCTCTGGCGGGGATCTGCATGAGCTTGGCCGTGGCCATCTTGTGAAGCATTGAAATGCCAGTTAGGACGATCACCGTCACTGTCACCAGTGATAGTGACAGTGACCCTGCTGACTTCAAGTGGTGCCTCTGGGTGCCAGCTCCATCAGGCTGTGCTGCCATCCCATGGCTGACCTCAGGACCAGCCGGTCGGGGGCACCGGGGTCACCGTGTCACAAATGAAAGGACACAGGGCGGTGTCTCAGGCACAGGCACCTGTAGGCTTTCCGCTGAGCATCAGCCTTGCAGTCCTGGCAGCGACCAGGGCTCTGCAGGGGAGCAGCGACAGGGTGCACACACGGCAGCACCTTTGTCGTGGGAAACTCCTCGTGTGACCGGGAGCTGAGAGGTCCCACGATCGGCCGCCTTCCCGCTGGAGACCAGCGGGGCTGGTGCTGGGATTCCGTCCGAGCCCGAAGCTCCGAGGCCCAGGAAGCTGAGGGAGGAAGAAGATGAGATGAGATGCCCTAGCTCAACACGGAGACAGGAAAACGGGGGGGGGGAATCCTCCACCTCCTGTTCTGTTCAGGCCCTCGACGGATCGGGTGAGGCCAGCACCCTGGGGAGGGCAGTCTGCGTTCCTGAGCCCACTGGTTCATGTGCTGACCCACCTGGGACCTGCCTCACAGGCACACCCAGAGACATGGCTGAGCCACTGGCCAGTCCAAAGTCAGGACAGCTTGGTGGCCCGGCAGTGGCCACTGCCTGTGCACACCCAGCTCTGGGGGCCCCTGTCCACATGCCAGCGTCCTGGAGGAGCAGGGTCCAGCTCTCCAGTGGGGGCTGAAGCTGTGCAACTGGACGCAGTGACACTTCTGGGAGGGGTTCGGGGCCAAGGAGCAGGGAGGGCAGAGCGCTGTCCCCGCAGGCTCGCTCAGGATGAGCAGCAGTGCTGCCTCCTGCCCGGCTCTACTTCAGAAACTTTGTGTTTTTTCCCGGGAAACGGAAGGTCTACAACTGCGTTTAATGCTTTTTCAGAAATCATTTTCCCAAGCCTGAGAGCATTCCTTGGCAGGGGATAAACATCCAGGAACTGGAACCCTCCTGGTGCTGCAGCGCCCACGTTGGTCGGCAGGAGTCGGAGAGCCGAGTTCTGTGGAGGTGGGCCCCTGGGCGTGGCCTTTGAAGAAGTCTGTTGATAAATGGGGTGATAAATCAAGTCATGCTTTGTTCACCAATCTCTGTGGTGCAATCTATCCGGGCCACCCTCCAGCTGCCACTGCCTGTCCCTGAGCAGGGGGGCTGGGGAAGGCAGAGGGTGAGTGGCCCCCACGCAGACATCACAGAGGGGAAGACTCAGGGGCACGGATCGTCGAGGAGTCCTGACATTAATGGGAAGGCGGCCGTGTGGCTGTTACCTTTATTTTTCATACAACTTACTTGGGTGCAAATTCACATGATTTAATTCTTAATTGTGGGTGTGAATTGGGGCTTGTGTCCTTTGCAGTCTTCTGTTCGGTCCTTTCTTTTTTATCATTGACTTGTAAGAGCTTTTAATGTGTTACGAATTAGTCTTTCGATATGTGTGTGGCAATTTCCCCCCAGTCTGTGGCTTGTTTATAAAAGCCCTTTTTGCTGCAAAATGATAAACTATTTTTCCAATTTTTTAGAGACTTTATGGTTTCATATTTCATGATTAAATTCCTGTTCCATCTGGAATTTATTTTGGTGTCAGGAGTGAAGTAAAGATTCAGAGGAAAAAAAAGGTTTAATCAGTTGCCCTCGTCAGGTGGCTCGGTTGGTTGGAGCATTGTCCTTAGGCCCCGAAGAGTTGTGGGTTCAATCCCTGGTTGGGGGACGTATGGGAAGCGGCCGATGAGTGTCTCTCCCTCTCTCCCTCCCTTTCTTTCTGTCTAGAATCAGTGGGCATGTCCTCAGGTGAAGTTTTTTTTTTTTTTAAGTTTCATCCTGCCCTGTCTGGGATTGCTCAGTGGATTGAGCACTGGCCTATGAACCAAAGGGTCACTAGTTCAATTTCCAGTCAGGGCACATGCCTGGGTTGTGGGCCAGGTCCCCAGTAGGGGGCGCAGGAGAGGCAACCACACACTGATGTTTCCCTCTCTTCTTCCCTTCCCCTCTCTGTAAAAAAATAAATTAAATATTTTAAAAAGTGAAATAAAAAATAAAAGAAGTCTCATCCATCGTCCCAATACCATTTTGCAGTAACCCATCCTTTCCCTAAAGGTGGTGATGTCCTGTGCCGCTTGCCCTCCCCTTGTCCCATCGACCCGCCCCCAGGACACCATCCTGCTGTCCTGACAGTGAACACACTCTTTCCTCACTCTGCTGCTGCAAGTGCACCCTTGCAGTCAGGTTCCCAGGAACATCCGAGGAGTCGTGGGCTGTTTCCAGATTGGCACTTCGATGAAGACCGTGGGTCAGGTGCAGGCAAAGGGGTGGAGGGACCCTGAGCAGGACTGGGACAGTGACCGTCTCACTGCCGCGTGTGTCCCGGAGCTCTGCTTTCTTTGCTGTTCTGGGCAAACTCTCCCCTTGCAGGACCTGTGGGTGGGGGTGCAGGGGCGGGTGCCACGCCTCCAGCGTGGTGTCGCCTTTGCCACGTCTCCCTCATTCGTTCAACGGATGTGCAGGGACCCCTGCCACTACCTGGCGGGACCCCAGAAAGCACGGGCTCCCTGGTCCCTGGGTTTCCAGGTGGGCCAGCCTCCTGTGCTGGCCAGGGCCCCTGGGCCAGTTGCAGCTGTGAGGAGGAGCCCCGTCCACGCTGCTCCCTTCTTCCAGGGCCCTCACTGCCCGGGTGCCACTGACGCTCGCCCTAATGGGTGGTGCCACCTGTCTCCTAGAAGCACTTCCCAACACACTACTCTCTTCACCATCACGCCATCAGTGTGCCTCTCGGCAGCACGGTCACCAGCCTCTAGGGTGCGGCCTGGGCCCTGAGGCCCCTCTCACATCTCACCTCACAGTCCTCACTCGTAGTGCACAGCACCCCCTCTGCACCCTCCACCCTCACGGGCCCCGCCGTCCTGTCTGCCTGTCCGCTGGCTCTTCCTCCCAAACCCGCCCCGCACACCTCTCCGTCCACGCCTGCCTCCTCCCGCTCCGGGAGCAGACTGTCTCTCCCCGCTGTGGGGAGCCTCTGCCAGTGCAGAGTGAGCACGGGGACCCAGGCTGTGCCACCGGGCTCTGCCCCCGCTCACCTCTCCACCCGCCTCTGTCTCCGTCGTCCTCATTTCCGCTGCGAGCCTGCAGGGCAGGCCAGTTCCGGCCACGGGACCTCCGCACTCGCTGCCCACTCTGCTCACCTGCCCGGACGCAAAGGCTCCCCCTTGGTGAAGCGGCTTCCCCGTGGCCCCAGAACACTGAGCGCCTGCCTCCGCAGTTTGGACCTCTCTCGTGCTTCCTGTTAGTGCTGCAACCTGGTCCACCTCTCCAGGCTGGTCTTCCACTTCAGCCATTCTGTCTTCAGCAGCCCCTGACGTGCTTCTTTCACCCCGTCCACCACACTGGACGAACTTTGGTTTCTTCACTCGAGGACTTCTCTTTGGTACTGTGTTTTGAAGGCTGCTCAGTCCTGGTTTCTGTGTTATCTCCTTCCTTCTCACGTCCCCCCCGAGCCTGCTTGTGCGTTTCCAGGACCCGATGGTCCTCACGGCTCATTCCCTCACCTCCAGCAGGTGCCGGCTCGTTTCCTTAGGAGTTGCTGTCCCTCGCCTGGGTGCCTGTGTCTGTGGCAATCCCGTCCCGCTGGGGGGGAAGGGGGCAGGCACCCTGGATGACTGCTGCTGCTCCCGGCAGCCGCCTAGGGTCCTCCCAACCAGCAACCCTGGGACAACGTGCTGGCTCGGGGGCTCCGAGCCCACGTGGCAACATGGGTATTAGTGCCGACCTCGCTGCGGGCAGGCCTGGCCCGGACCCTTGGGCGGTATTTTACCCTCCAGAGCACCAGCTGAGCAGACCGGGCATCCCGGGGCTCCCCGGCCAGCGAGGCCCTTTCCTGTGGCTGGCTCCTCGCTGTCCCCAGTCCTCAGCTTGGCTACATCTTCCCCGTCTCGGCAACCACACCCAGTCTGTGCTCCTATTATCTGGAAGCCCAGTGTGTATATTGGTTGGCCCGTCCCAGCAGTCTCCCCAGGAGGCCATGGGTCCACAAGGGCAAGACCTGGTCCCACTTTTCTTTCCTGGGTTCCCAGAAATTGAAACCAGCTGCACCGTCGTTTCCTAAAGGAACAAAGGACCAAGTGTGTGGACCATGGACTCAGCTCTGTGAGGGTCACCTGGGCTGTTTCATCAGGCGGCTCCTACGGCACACCAGCAGCTGTGGGGAGAGGGCATCTGTTGCGCACCAGCCACTTAGCAGGCAACCAGGGGAGGTGCCACACGGCTGTGACTCCTGCGGCGCAGGCGCTTGTCAGGGTGAGCAGGCTTGGGGGGGCGTCCCCGACGCACTGGGGCCTGGTGCTCGGTTGTTCCCCGCGTGCCTTGGCTGTGCTGGGGTTCGTGGCCACAGCTCTCCCTCTCCTGGAAGAGGACTGCTGCCCTGGCACTGCCCCTGACACACTGTGCAGGGCATTTGTGTCCCTCCCTCAGTGACAGCGGCTCAGCCTCATGGGGGTGGATGGGACACAGACCACACCTAGGGGTTTCTAAAGCCACGTCCATCTTCCAGGAGCGTGGACCAGACAGGGACTTCCCCTTCCAGGGCCGCTTCCTCCACCTGCCCCCAAAAGGAAGCGTAGGCTGCATAGTGCTGCGGGCTTCGGTGGGCTGGAGCGGACTGGGGGGTCCAGCCAGCCGACAGGCGTCTGGGCTCTACAGGGGGCCCTGGCCACTCCCCCCACCAACTTGAACCATGCAGAGAGTGGCGACCGTGCACGGGAGCACACAAGCCTCCCCACGTGGGCGCAGCAGAGGGCCCGAGCTGGCGGCCATCTCCGTGTGCATGAGCCTGCTGCGGGCACCGCCATCCCTGCACCTGGGCCTTGTGATCCCAGGGCCCACTTCTTGCCTGCAGGGGCCAGACCTGCCCGGGGCCATAGCACGCCCCCATGCCTGGGTGTATCATCTTAACTCAGGCTGAAGAGACCAGTGAGTTGCCAGAGCCCCTGCCAATGGAGGGACCCCAGTGACAATGGTTGGGACCTCAGAAAAGGGGCTGTGAGCCTGGACATAGTGCCCGAAGAAGCTGGGGCTTCAATATAGCCGGAGTCCTATTGCACCCCTGGGAAACCCAAGGCTTTAATTCATCCACTTTTTTTTTCCTGGCTGGTGTAGCTGAGTGGATTGAGCGCGAGCCTGGGAACCAGACAGTTGCGGTTCGATTCCCAGGGAGGGCACATGCCTGGGTTGCAGGCCGGTTCCCCGCAGGCCAGTTCCTAGCAGGGGACACACAGAAGGCAACCATACATTGATGTTTCTCTCCCTCTCTCCTTCCCTTCCCCTCTAAAGATAATTCATCCTTTTTAAAAAAGATTTTATTTTTCAAGATGGGAAGGGAGGGAGAAACAGGGAGAGAAACATCAATGTGTGGTTGCCTCTCACGCGCCCCCTACTGGGGACCTGGCCCACAACCCAGGCCTGTGCCCTGACTGGGAACTGAACTTGGCCACCCTTTGGCTCCCAGGCCAGTGCTCAATGCACTGAGCCACACCAGCCAGGGCCGAAGCTTTAATTTGTTTAGAAATGAGGCAGGCAGGTGGCACAGAATCTCACGAAGGTTTTCAGGGTGCCCTCCCGGAATCCCAGGGCTCTGGATGATACTTTCCTCTGGCGTCCAACCCAGCCACACCCAGCCACCCCTGTTGTCCAGAGAGGTTCCTCTTGGAGCAAGTTCTTGCTTTAAAGAAACAGCTACCAGAAAGACCAGGTGCATGCCACACATTTGGAAGTGTGTGTCACCCCGTGCCAGGCTCACTGAGAGGGGCATCGTCCTCACTGTCACAGTATCAACCTGGGACCACAGTCACCTGAGGGAAGATGAACAGAATAATTTTCAAGTACAGAAGGGGACAATGCAAATACAAGGTTCTGGCCAAAAAAAAGTAACTGATCACTGAAACAGTATCTGTCCACTGCAGAAGTCTGGAAAAGCCAGAAGACCCCAGTCTCACCACCACTGACGTTCTGGTGTCTACATGGCCCCACCCGAAGAACAAACGAGCACACAGAGTCATGGGCACAGTGTGCACGGCATGTCTTTGCATCTGAGTCCCTGCCTTGCATAACAATGCAAGCATTTTCACCATAGCAGTGGCTTGGGGTGGGGAGGCCATTCGGAGCCAGACTGTGTGGGCTCCCACCCTGGCTCCTCTCTTAGCAACTGCATAATCTCCCATGCCTCAGTTTCTTCAACTGTCAAATGGGGATGGGACAGGCTGTCATGCCCAGGAAGGGCTCACAAGGTTGTCTGGTGTGGAGGAAGGGCCCAGCTGCACTGCGGCTGGCCAGCAGCTGGTGTCAAGCCTCTGTGTGCTGGGCTTAGTCACCCTGCTTTCCCTCATTTCACTCCCCCCACCCCACTGTACTCGCTGCCTGGGTGAGATGCTGGTGTAAACAGACACAATGTCAGGTGGTCCATTCATCTGACCACCTCGCACTGTCCCGCAGTGCCACATGCCAAAGGCTAAGATCAGTGGGTGTCTGTCTCCTGTTGTCACCAAAGGCAGTCTGTCAACAGGGACTGTGCCTTGCCCTCTGAACGCCCCCATCTTGTAGGTATGAGACCCACAGGTGCCAGTGGCAGGAGCAGTAATGTGCAGTGTAAGCCAACACCCAGTCAGCTGGCCGAGCGGGACGGACTCTGGTGCTGTTGGTTGCACCACCCAACACGTGGGAAACACAGACTCTCTTGTTCTCTCCAAAGCAGCTCTAAGCAGACGCAGCTGTTTTTGCTCCAGATACCAAGTTACAGCTGGAGGCCGGGAGGGATCCTTTGCCGGAGAAAGGGCTCCCAGGGGCTCTGGGATATGAGCCTGGAGGCAGTGGAAGAAAGTCGATTTGACTTGTTTCAGTAAAACTGCTTCTAGACAACAGGACACGGGGACAGGAGAGGAAAGCATCTGTGTCACACTGTGGATACAAAGAAACAGAAGAGGTGCCAGCAAAGCTTTTCCTAAATCTCAGTATCTGGTGACTGACCAGAACCACTGCCAAAAGGATGGGAGGAAGGGACTCCTTGGCCCCCAAACCCAGATGTACTTTCCTAGGGCCTTTTCCCACCTTCCCTGCCCTGTGGGCCCAGTGGACAGCTCTGCCCATTGCCTACTACCAACCTGGGTCCCCAACTTCACTGAGCCTTGGTTAGAAGCCGCTCCTGTCCCAGACATTTGTTCTCCATTGTATACTGTAAAAAAGGCAGACAGGGTGTTGCTGGACAATAAGGAGACTCGGGAAGAAAGAGGACACGCCAGGGGGGATTTAAACCCCACACCCTGCGCTTGAGGGGCTCCCCTGGGCCCCCCAAGCAGAAACCCCCTCCGGCGCCTCGCTCCCCAGCTACATGGCGTCCCCAGGCCGTCCGCCAGGCCCTGCGGGGACAGAGGGGCGCTGGGGCCCGGTGATCTAGGGGGTTTCTGCGGGAGACACAGGGAACAGTAGGGGACAGAAGGGCACCAGGAGACACCGGGAGTGCGCGAGGGCCGGGGAGACTCCGAGGACGCGCAAGAAGCCAGGGTTGGTGTGTAGGAAAAATGAGTGCTCCTGGGAAGTCGCGGGACGCGTGGACAGGGAAGCGCGCTTCGTGGACTTGCCCGGCAGCGAGACTTGGCTCCCGCCGGACCCCTCCCCTCCCGCCCATCCCCCGGGGGGGCGGGACGCACCGGGCGGAGCCTGTGCGCAGGAGCCTGCGCGCGCCACCGCGAGCTGTGGGAGGGAATGCCTGGCGCGGCGCCCGCGGGAAGATAGTGCGCCAACCTCACTTCCGGCGACGCTCCGCAGGCGGTAATTGGGCCGGAGGTGGTGAGCGCGCTCCTGTTCAGCCAATGGGCGGCGGCGGCGCGGTCGGAGCCCGGGGGACGCGCGGCGCGGGCGCTCCGACGGGCGCGCGCGGGGCGGGGCGGGGCGGCAGCAGCTTCGTCGCCGCCCGCGGGCCTGTCCGCTGCCCGCCCGGCAGTCCCAGCTGCCTAGCCGCCATGTGACCGCGCCGCCGCCCTCCGCGCGCCCGGCCCGCCCGCCGCCCGCCGCCGCCGCCGCGCGTCCGCGGCCCGGCCGCAGCCCCAGGCCACCGAGGAGCGGGGGGCCGGCGCCATGGCCGAGCGGGGCCGTCTGGGCCTGACCGGCCCGCCTGCGGCGCTCAACACGCCGGTGCCCATGAACCTGTTCGCTACCTGGGAGGTGGACGGCTCCAGTCCCAGCTGCGTGCCCAGGTACGCCGCCGCCCGGCCGGTCGCTTTGTTCCCGCGCGCACCTGCGGGCCAGTCGGGGCCCCCCACTCGGGACCGGCCACCCGGGACCTCGCTCTGGGTTCCCCAGCCGGGACCCCCACCCGAGGCCGTCCACAGAGACCGGCCATCCGGGGCCTCTACCCGGGACCCGCTTCCTGGGATTCCACCCGGGACCCCGCGCCTGGGGCCGCAGGGTTTGCGCCCCTCCTCGGGCACGCACAAGCGTTCCCTGCGAGGAATCCCTGAGCCGGAGGGTGTCCCAGGTCCCGGTCTCCTGGGCTCTCACCTGGTTGGCTCCCAGACAGCGTTCTCGCGTCCTCCTATTGATGTGGTGCTGGTGGAGTGCACCTAGGGTGCCTTTTCTCTCCACCGGGCACCACAGAGTTTCTTTTGCATCCAGCCACACGGAAGTCTGAGTGTCCTGGGATTGACCCTCAGGGTACACTGTACAGAGGACAAACAGACCCGGGACCATGACTGTTCTCTTTCACCCAGCACATCCTTGGAGGTAGCCCTGGGGGCTGGGGCTTCCAGTCTCTGCCCTTTCCCGTTTGCGCTGCGCCTGCAAATTTAGAGATACCTGCTTGTACGTCAACACTACTTTTTGCATCATGCCGTCAATTCTGCCATTGCAAAAGACACTCGCCTCCCACTTGGGGAAGCCCTGTACCCGTGGTAACAGCTGGTGGAGGCTTCTCTGCAGGCCCACCAGCCCCACTGCGCTCACATTCCTGACTTCCCTGTTCCTCCTGGCTTCTTCCCCCTCCAAGGTCCCTGCTGCAGAAGCGCCAGGCTGAGGGGGGGAAACAAGCCCTAGCTCCAGGGCCTGGTCCTGGGGTGTGCAGCTGGCCACAGGGGCTGCAGGTGGGCTGTAGGGAAGAGCCCTCCTGGGGAGACCTGCTGGGGGGGGACACCTCAGGAGTGTCCTCCAGCACCGAAGTGGCTGGTGTGCCCTGAGGGGGCCATGCACTCTACCTCAGCTCCTCCAACAGGTGGCTCTGAGTGATGTGTGGAGGACACAGGAGCACAGGGCCGAAGCTGTGCTGAGTGCTCAGAGTGGGCCTCAAAGCCACGCTCAGGAGCTTCTCCCCCGGCCTGGCCTCCTCTCTTTCCTGTCTTGGCAGTTGCCCCAGCGCTGGGTCCCACAACCAGAGGTCATCTTGGACCCTCTCCCCCCCGGCTTCTCCTGTCCCCTCTGCGCTGTCACCAGCTTCCCCTGGACCTTGCATGCGGCTGTACCCCATCCCCTGGTCCCGCTTGCCCCTCCTGGCCACGTGCCCACAGACACATTCGGCACGCAGCCTGAGGGTGCCGTGCCTCTCTAGCAGCTCTTGGGCTCCAAGGAAGTCCACAGCGTGTTAGCTGGAGCGGGGGTTCAGGAGGGGTCGGCCCCTCATGGGCCCTGCAGGAAGCCCACTCTGTTTGTGCCAGGACCCAGTGGGGCGGGAGGCAGGGGCCTGGGCTGGACAGTGCTGGCTGTCTGGGAGCCGCCACTCAGACTGTGAGCCCGCCGAGGCCCCTCCCTGTCCTGGGAGGTGGTTCAGCCCCCTGTTTCTCTGGAGCATGAGTCCTTGCCAGGCTGGTGGTGCTCTGCGGGGACTTCTGTGAAGGGGGTCACGTTTTCTCTGTTCTTGGTTTTGCCTGATCTCTTTAAGAATCTGAGTGGCATCTGTGCTGTTGTCAGCCTCTTCCTCATGGTGACCCCATCCCATAGTGGCGTGCATCTCTCCCCTGTCCCGGTCTTTTGGCTTGTTTCCAGGTGTGGGCAGGCGGACCAGTGGTGAGCACGTGCGGGCAGTGAGGTTTGGGGGCTGTGCCCAGTGTTACTCTGGGAGGCAGCTTCCCAGAGCACTGTGCCAGCTCCGCCCCCCTCCAGCACTCCTACCAGCACTGCCTGACTTTTCATTTTTGCCAGTCTGGTAGGTGTGAAATAGTATTGTGGTTTTCACTTGAATCTCTCTGATTGCTAATGCAGCCCATTTGTACTTCCTCATCAGCGAAATTCCTCTTTCTTTCTTCAGCTGGTTTGCTTTCTCCTTTCCCCCACGAGTCTCAGCAGCATCTTTGGTGGTAGCAAACCCGTTTTGCCCGAATGTGCTGCCCCCCCACCTCAGGACGAGGTGTGTTCTTGGCTTTGTGCAGCCTGCGGTGCTCCCCAGCGCCACTGGCCTCATCTCTCCTGCTCTTCCCGCTCAGGGTGGCAGGCAGGCTCTGTTTCACAGATTTGCTCGTGGTGACACAGCGTTCCTCCTCGTCAACCCTGAGCTTTCCACTGCCTCCTGCTGCTGGGCCCCACTCCTGGAATCCCAAGAGGGCCACCTGTCCCCTCCTGTCCAGGCTTCCTGAAGGGTCTGGGGCACTTCAGACAGACGCTTGCACTTCCCACTTTTGAGGTTCACAAGTTGTTAGTGTCTGAGGTCGGACATCTGTTCACATGCTCTTATTTCTGCATGTTCTGCAACCTCCTTGTTCACCCCTTGGTCTGTTTGAGGGGTCATGGATATTTGGTTTACACACACAGAAGGACCTTCATTCAGGTGGATGTGTGAATTTTGACAGCTGTGTGCCTGGTTTTTTAGGAAGGTTGCCTCTTGGCTTAGCGCCCCAGCAGGTCCCCTGCATCCTGGGCTTCAGGTTCTCGGGCTGGCAGGCAGCACCTGGGCCTGGCCTGGCCCCTCCACACTGCAGCCCAGGAGTCCTCCTCTTCTCACCACGGGCCGCACTCTGTCTGAACCTGCTCCTGGTGGCAGGCGTCTGGGCCGTTCCTGGTCGGGTCTCCCGTGTTCAAAGCCACTGTGACTGTGCAGAGTGTGGGACAGTGTCTGCTCACTTCTCTCTGGCAGTAACCGGCCACGGGAGGCGGGCGGCTGTCAGCGTCATGAGAAGTGGCCAGTTTTCTGAAGGGGTGGCACTGCCATCCACAGCCACCAGTTGTGTCACCTTCCGTGTCATCCTCTCGTCAATGTCAGTGATTCTGATGGTTGTGCAATGGCTGCTCCTTAGGGATTTATTCTGCACTTACTGTGAGAAGATATTGAATGTAATCTGTTTTTTAAAAATTGCGTCTTTTTAAGCCCTGGCTGGTGTGGCTCAGTGGATTGAGCGCGGGCCTGCGAACCACACGATCGCAGTTCGGTTCCTAGTCAGGGCACATGCCTGGGTTGCAGGCCAGTTCCCAGCAGGGGACGCACGAGAGGCAACCATACATTGATATTTCTCTCTCTCCTTCCCTTCCCCTCTAAAGATAAATAAATAAAATCTTAAAAAAAAATTTTTTTTTAAATCATGTCTTTATTCTAGAGACAGGAAAGGAGAGAGAAACATTGATCTGCTGTTCCACCCACTTCTTTTTAAAAATTTACTTATTTATTTTTGGGGAGAGGGAGGGAGATAGAGGGAAAAGCATCAGTGTGTGGCTGCCTCTCACATGCCCCCTACTGGAGACCTGGCCTGCAACCCAGGCATGTGCCCTGACTGGGAATTGAACCAGCAGCCTTTCGGTTTGCAGGCTGGCGCTCAATCCATTGAGCCACACCAGCCAGGGCTGTTCCACCCATTTATGCCTTCATGGGTTGCTTCTTGTATGTGCCCTGTCCTGGGAGTGAACCCATAACCTGGGCCCATCAGGACGATGCTCTAACCAACTGAATCCCTGGCCGGGGCTTCTCTTTTTTTAATTGCTGAGTACGTAGAAAATACATGAATGGACTGCCGGGTGGTAAACTAATCCTCCGCCCTCAGATGCACGGCAGTACTGTGTGCACACGCCTGAGACCCCGCCCTCTGCTGCTCATATCAGGTTTTGGTGCCAAGACACCTTGTAGAGCCCGCTGAGGATGGCGTTGCCTGTGCCGTACCATGGTGGCACTTGTGTGAGATTGGCGTTGTTTGCTTTGTGAGTGTGTAGAAGAAGTCACCCACCTGCAGTTGCTTTGCAGGGAGTTTGCCTCCTGATTCAGTTTCCTTGGATGAAGAACAGGTTCTTTGCCCCTTTGGGTTAGTTTTAGAAATACATTTTTCTGGGAATTTGTCCATTTTGTCTAGATTTTCAAGTTTATTGGCATAAAGCTGTTCATTCTATTCTTTCACTTCTTAACTGCCTGCAGGGCCTGGCTGCTGGCCCCCGTAACTCCCGCGTCCACTCTTCCTGCAGGGAGACAGTCCGACCGGCCGCACTGGGGCTCCTCCGCTCGTTAAAATGAAGCTCGTTCTTGTCTCTGTGCCCTCCCACTCCCATGGAGGGTTTGCTGTGCCGCTCTTGTTCTGGTTTCTTACACAGCTCGTTACTTTTCCCCCTTCCCTTGCACAAAAGCATTTATAGCTGCATTTTACATGCCTTTATGTGTACAATCATTCAGTTAAAAATGTTTTAAATTTTTTCTATTATTTTTTCAACATAACAGGACATTTCAAAGTTCTGTAATATCCATGTATGGATTTTTTCCAGTTAATTTTCCATCGTCGAATCTGTCGCTTCTCTGTTTTCCATACTTCGTTTATCACTCAGTTGTGTCGTGGTCAGAGATGGAGGTCCGCATGACTCTGGGTCCTCGCTCTGCAGGGGGCTCGAGGCCGCTTGGGCTGACCAGCCTGGGGCCTTGCTGGCCATCCCAGCCTGTGGCGCTCTGCTCTGCATGCCCCTTCCTTCGTGTGCAGACCAGCTCTCTGGGGTGGCCCCACCTGCGTCTCTCCCGGCTGTGTCACAGGGAGTCGCGGTTGTCACGATGCACAGGTTTGGACTCACACTCTCTCCCTGGTGGTGTGGGCTTCGAGGGCCTGTGGCTCTGGACCTGGTGATGCTTTCTGTGTAGACATGGATGGGACGGCCACACAGCTCCGCGAGCGCCCTCTGGAACGTCGGCTTCTGCTGGCCCCACCGACCTGTGTCTACACATGTGCAGGTGTGTCTTCAGTCCCTCACCATGAGCCTGGAGTTTGCGCGCAGTCTGACGAGCTTCCGGCCTTCACCTGGAGTGTGCAGTCCACTGGCATCGGGTCCCTGTCTGCCGTCGTAGCCCTGTGTATCACTGTCCTGCAGGTTCCACCTTTGTTTTCCTTTGTGCTGCCTTGTTTTGCATCGATTTTTTTCTAACTCCATTTACAGTCACCACTGTTTATATCCAGCGGCAACTATGTAAATGGTGATTCCTGTTCTGGCCGTCGTGTTGTAAAGTTAACTGTACCGTCACTCTCTTCCCCGAGGGTGCAGGGACCTCGGGGCTTGTCACGTGACTGGTCCCTTCCGGTTTGCTGGCTTTTGTTTCCTGGGTTTCTCTTGTCTTTCGCTGCTCTGTGCCGCTGTTACCAGGATGAACTCAGAACTCGCCGCGTCTCTTCCTCATTTCCCGGTTGTCTCCAGGCTGGAGTCACATTCCTCTGCCATGTGACAGTGCATCTTTAGGGTCTCTTCAGCGAGGACCTGCTGACGACTAGCTGCTCTTTCCATGCTCGCAGAGGTGCCCAGCCTTGCTCCTGGGGTGTGACACCCCCTGTGGCCCCAGGGGGCAGGTCCCCTCTGCACAAGGAGGGCGCACCTCCCTGACTTGCCTCCTGGTTTTTGTTGTTGAAAATAAGCATCAGGCTCATTGGAAGTTCTGTCCTTTCTCCTCTGTGGCCCTGAGACGTCCGAGCTGAGACGTCCCCTGGGCCGTGTTGGTGTGCACCTTCCCCCTACCCCCTGCATCAGCCTGGTGGACTCTGGACTGTGTGTTGGTGACTTGCATTAGTTCTGGGAAGCTCTCGGTCACTCTTTCCTCAGCTGTGCATCTGCTCCCGCTCTCCGTCTCCCCAATTCCAGGACGTGTGGTGGCGCTTGGCACCGGGCACGCTCTGTATGTCCCTCTGTAGCAGTAGCCAGCTCCCAGACCTTCCCTGCTCTGTCCCCCTCCCGTTGCCCTGCTGCAGGGTGTGGGTCTCATCCGAGGTTGGGGAAGGCACTGATCTATTTTGTGTGGGAGAAGGGTGCCCATGCTGCGGCTGGGGTCGCCATGTGCAGGGGCGAGTGGGCTGGTGTGGGGGTTGCAGCCTGGAGGGGTTGGGGCTCCACTGGAGGAGAGGCAGAAGGAGCTGGCTGTGGGGTGCGGGGCCTGTGGGCTGATGTCTCAGGAGGCCTGGCCTGGCTGCTGCTGCCTGCCCACTGCTGCTGACCCTAACCCCCGATGTTGGGGGGGGCGACAGGTGGGCTCCACAGACTCCCGCTGTGACCATCTCCTCTTCCCAGGTGGGCTTCCTCTTTGGGGAGTGGCTCCCTGGGCGAGGTGGGGGAGCACATGTGTGCCTGGGTGGCTCCCGGCACGCTGTGGCACAGTGGCTCCGCAAGGCCACCCTACAGGCAGCTCCTGTGGAACTTACAGCCAGGCTCCCCTGCCCCGGTGGGAGTGTCCCTGGTCCAGGTGGACTGAGTCCCTGGTGATTGCACTTTGTGTTTCTAAGCATCTCTGGTCAATGCAGACCCTCGTCTGCCTCCGGGGAGGCAGAGCCCACAGGGCAAGCGCTGTGCCCTGGCGGCCTGCTGGTTTCCACCTGTGGAGTTCAAGGCTGTGGCTGTGGGTCCCCTGTGTGGTAGGCAAGGTGGGCAGGGGCCTGGTAAACAGGCCAGAGTGGGTGGTGGGAGGTGCTGGAAGCAGGAGCATCTTTCCATGCCTGGAGCTCCTGGCGATGGGCGTTTTGACTTCTTCACCTGACCCTGCTGAGAGGCGGCTGTAACCCAGTGGGGGGAGGTGCCTTGCTGCATGTCCCTGCCAGGGACATGAGGCTGCGGCCACGGGGGTCTGGGCTGGGATCTGTCTTCTGCGTCAGCCCCCCACCTCCGAGCTTGAGCCACGGAGGACGGGTGGGGCCAGCCTGCTGGCTCCAGGGTGTTGCTGGCTCTGGCTGGCCGTCAAAGGCCCGGACGCTCCCGGGGAACCCAAGTTGGGAGCAGGCTGTGCTGGGGTCACCCAAGGCCCACTTAGGGGGACTGAGAAGGCCGTTGGCCATCACAGGCAGGGAGTGCGTGGGCGGGCCCCTCCCACAGCGAGGCCCCTGCTCCCCCAGCCTGGCCTGGCCGGACTGAGAGGATGCACGCTGCGTCCTCCTCCTCCTCTCCTCCTGAAAAGCAGTTACCGGGACAGGGACAGGGGTGGTGACTGGCTCTAGAACACAGTCCCGCCCCCACGCTGCACTTTGGCCCTGGATGGGCTGGCGTTCTGTCCTTGTTCCGTCCTCGTTCCATCCTTGTTCCGCCACTGCAGAGGCCCACCGGGAGCCGGGGACAGCTGCCACCTCCAGCCGCTGCCTCCCAGACTCGGGACATATCCTGTGTCAGTGCCGCTGTCAGCAGGGGTGTCAGGCTGCATGGGGGGTGGGCGGGTGCGCACAGCGCAGACTGTCCTGTGAGAGCAGCCGCAGCCACTGGGGGGTGTCCCAGAAGCCACTGTGTTAGGAGTGAGAAGAAAGGTGGGTGAGCAGACCCTCCGGGAGGGTCCCTGGCACTGCCAGGGGCACCAAGCTGTTTGCACAGAGTGAGGATGGGCCTTTCTCAGTGAGGGAGGTGCCTGCAGCCCCACCCTGCATGTGACAGCCCAGCCGGGGTCTCAGGTCAGTGGGACCCGGTGTCCTCGAGGGTGGCAGATGCCTTAGCTGCTGTGGAGCCGACCTCGTTCGGGGCCCGCCCGTCACCTTTGCACTGGACGGGGCTCGGGACAGCTGTCTCCTCCCTGGCCCACAGGCCCCTCTCCCGCCGGGTGCTGGGTCTGCTCAGGAGACGGCTCAGAGCAGGGACTGTGGGTTGCAGGAGCCCTGGGGGGGCCCCGCCCCTCACAGTCCCTGCAGACCCCCTGCAGGCCTCCCTCGTGCCCCGTGCCCAGCTGGGCACTCACTTTGTCGCTCGAGACTTGCTCCCTGGCAGCTGTCTCCTTCCCTGTGTGGATGGGAGCCTGGGAACCAGGGCTGGCCGGCTCTCTGCCCCCAGTGCCCGCTGCTCTGGCCAGCCAGCACCGGCCTGAGGACTGGCCTGGCCCATGTTCGGGGGTGATAGGGGCCCCCAGCAGCTCTAGGGGAGTCTGGGGTGCTCAGTCCTGGGCCCTGCCCCTGCAGCGTGGCACGTCGGGGAGCACGAGCCTCCCATCCCCTCAGGCCTCGGTGGCTCCCAGGGCCGGCACGCAAGGGCTGGGCCAGGTGCGGACGTCCCGGGTTTGGGGCACAGCCGGACGCTCACCTGCAGCATCACCTGCACAGACCTACTGCTCTGTGACTGGCAGGGCCTGCTGCGCCCCTCGTCCCAAGTGAGCCTGTGGGTCCGGGACGGGCCATTGCCCAGCAGGGCACGAGCCTCTGCTGTCGAGCCCCCGGGCATGAGCAGAGGAAGGGGTGCCCCCCACCCCGTGGCCCAGGGGGAGGGGCCCCAGCCACAATGACATCCCCGAGGGACAGGCTGAGGCAGGGTCCCAAACCAGCTGCTCAGCCACCCAACTGAGGCCGAGATCCTGGCTTCAGGGTGGGAAAGCGGGAGCCCCAGCAGGTGACCACTGTGCTTGTGGGTGTGATGGGCAGTGGCTGCTGACCTCGCCTCAGTGTGACCCTGTTCCTCGAGGGGCAGCCCTGTCATGCACGACCCTCGTCTGGAGTGGCCTGAGAGCAGTGGCGTGGGGGAGCAGAGGCCTGCCCTTGGCCCTGGGCTGTGGTACACACGGTCAGAGAAGGCCCAGCAGTCAGGGGCCCAGGTGCAGGGCTCTCCAACGGCCAGCTGCTGGGACAGAGGCATGTGGTGCCTGTGGACCCCAACACTGGGACCACCGGTAGTTTCTCTGGTTGGGCGTGCAGAGCCTGGTGGGCTGTGGCCAAGGGAGAACAGGTTGGGAGGGTGGGCAGCTGCCTGGGAGAGGTAGGGAGCAGGGCGGGTGGATGAGGTGGGGGTCAGGGTTTGTGTGCTGTGGGGGTGCCGGCCAGGAGGAGCGGCTTGTGTCTTCTGGTACGAGAGCGAAGCGGCCATCCGCTCATCCCCATCATCCCTGGTTTCTTGGCAGGGCCGGGGTGGCAGATGTGAGAGAGGCCCAGTGAAGAGGGGGGAGGAAACCCAGGAGGGCGGGGTCCCGATATCCCGGGTTCTGGTGGGCATTTGGCGCCAGGAGTTCTTTGGGGCTGCGTCCTGCCTGCCAGGTGTAGAGCAGCCAGGGAGGGGGCACCAGGCGGAGTCTGGTTCTCTACAGGAGGTCCAGGCCCTGCCAGAGGGTCACGTGGCCCGACCTGGGGGCTTCCGGGGGCTCCCCAGCCTTCATCCCTGCCCCCTGTTCCCCTGGCTGGCTGTTGTCCTCTGCACCCAGTTTCCCCATGGGGGCCCGTGCTGTCTCTGTTAGCAAAGCCCCTCGCTGGGACCGAGGGTCTTTACTCACGGGAAAGGCCAGGGCAGGGGCCCTCACCTGCCAGGGACAGTGTGGGGCCCCCTGCGCATCGGAGGGGTGTGCAGGCCAGCCTGGGATGGGAGTGGGTGCAGGGGGGCTTCTCTGTCATGGAGGCAGAGGGTGTGGGCCAAGGGCGGGGTGTCCTGGAAGTGCAGACCAGAATGGGCGATGGCCTCCGGTGGACTGTCTCGCGCTGGCTGGCAGAGCGCAGGCTGCTGTGGTCTCAGGCATCGTCAGAACAGGCCCTGGCCCTAGGAGCCCTGTCCCGCGGACACGCAGCGCTCTGGATGGGCCTGGCCTCTGTTCAGCAGAGCCACGGGGCTGCCCCCCACCCCTTCTAAGGGGTCCAAGCCTTCCGAGGTGGAGATGAAGCCCCCAACTCTCCCTCTTCTCAGCAGGAGCCGCTGTGGCCCCCAGGCTGGCCTCTGACCTCCTCTCCTGGTTAGCAGGAAGCAGCTGTGTCCAGATAAGGCTCAGACACCGAGGAAACTGAGCTGGGCCAGAGAGAGTTGGCAGCCGCCCCAGGCCAGTGAGAGAGGTGACAGGCGCTCAGGCTGTGGAGCCCTCCCCTCCCTCGGGGCCTCCTGCGAGGATGAGGGCCAGACCGCTGTCGAAGGAAGCGCCCCGGGCCCTGGAGCCCCCTGACCCATGCCCCCCTCCTGGCCCACTTCCTGGGCTGCCCTCTCTGGGAGGCAGGCAGGGTGGGGGGCTTCCTGGCCAGCCACCCCCTCCGAGCCACGGCACAAGTGGGCAACCCTGGGAACAAAGGTCCTTAGGTCTTCCTCCCCCAGGACACTCGGCCAGTGCCACACTCGGGACCACAGAGGCCGCCTCATATCCCAGAGGGGAGCGGTGGGGAGTCAGCGTCTCCTCACAGCGCCAGCTGGGGTGCTGGTGCATTTTCCAGAAACCCGGAAAGCACTTTCCTGCTCTGGGCCCAGTGCTGCCTGCCTTCACCTGGGCGTTGCTGAAGGGAACATGACGTGGCAGCAGCTTGGGGACAGCCTGCAGCCCCTGGTCACCAGGCGGCTCTATACGTCACCCCTTCCGAAGCGCTGGAGCAGGGGCTCGGCCGGTGCCTGTGCACGTGCGTCCACCACAGCTTCGTTCCCGTGGGCGGGGGTGTGTGTGCTCTGACACCAGCTCTGTGCACCGGCCCTGCCTGGAGCCGGGCGCCACTCAGCCCTGGGCAGGGGGGGTGGGCCTGACGCGCCGCAGCACAGGCAAGTCTGGACGCCGTGTTCCCGGGGAAGGAAGCAGGGTGTGGGAGACAGCACAGGTCGGGGGCTGCCTGCTCGGGTTGGGGGGCGATGAGCAAAACTCCTGGAACTACAGGTGACGGCTGCGTGACGCGTGAGCGCCCTGGGTCCGTACACACTGAAGTAGCCCCAGAGGTCAGTTTCACGTTGCGTCCACTCTACCACAGCCAAAACGTTCTGAGGAAGGGGACGGGCCGGCCGGACAGGTGAGCAGGTCCGACAGTGTCCTGCTTGGACCCTGTGATGCTGGCAGCAGGTGGAGCTTCCAGGTGACAGGCTTGGGGCAGCTGCTGCACTGTGGTTGTGGAGGGGACGTTTCCCGAGGACTTAGGGACTCGATGTCTCGAGTCATTGTCCACTGGGGGGCCAGAAGTCGTGGTGTCCAGAGCCGGTGGTGGTGTCCCGAGTTTGGGGCCCACTGGACTGCTGTGATGGTCATGGCTCCGGCTTGACAGGAGGGGCCCTGCCTGTGGCCGCAGGGCGGGGGGGGGTGCAGTGGGGGCGGCACCTCTCTGCACTGCCCCTAGGTCTGTGGGCCATTTGTCCTCTGTGCTTCTGTGAGAGCCTTTGTCCTCAGGACATCAGTCCTTTGTCTGCCTGTGGCCCTGTGGCCGTGTTTCTGTGTCCACAGGCTGTCTCTGACTTTGCTCACGGTGACGTCTGCGTTTTGGTTCTTGGAGGAGGGAGCATTGCTGTTTGTCCAGAGTCGGCCCAGCGAGCGAGTGGGTGAGCGAGCAAGCGAAGGATCGAAGGCACACTTGTCCCCTTGCGCCTGCGGGCCTGCAGTGCAGTTGGGGACAGACATTTGGACACCTGCTACAGCAGGGATGGGCTGTGAGGATGTCCTGCTGAGTGGGATCAGCCAGACACAGGAGGCCCCTGGGGACCCGACCCATGGGGACAGACAGCGACAGCAGAGAGGACAGGGTCCAGTCTGGGGAGACCGGAAGGTCCTGGAGATGGTGGGCACGGCCGTGCGGCCCTGTGCACGTGCCTCCTGCTGCCCAGCCACAGCCTCGGCAGATCAGTCAGGTCTCGGAGTAAAGGGTCCGTTCACCACCTGGAAAAAGACAGTCAGTCGTTGCCAGAGTGTTCCCTGAATGGGGCTGCGCCAGTCGCAGCCCCTCCCTGGGGAAGAAGGTAAATCAAAACCCGAGGTGAGGGCCTTCGCTGCCCGGCGGGGCTCTGGGTGCCTGCTCAGAGTGGGGCGTGGCCTCCACATCCCGGGCCAGCCCGAGCCCCGCCCTGCCTGGACGCCCACGCAGCCCGGTGCCCACCCTCCGGGGGCTACGTGAGGCCCGGACTGCAGCCCCTGCGACTGGGGGCTTCCAGGTCGAGTCACATAAAGACAGTGAGTCAGGCACAGTGGTGAAGCCGAAGCTGCGCTGAACACGGGCAGAGCCCGACGCAGCTCCGGAGAGGCCTCCGGGAGCAGGGAGGGTGCGCTGGGGAAAGATGGAGGGTGAAGCCGGAAGGAGACCTGCAGACATTGTCAGCAAACTCGGAACTATGGTGAGTCCAATGATTTTGTAGCAAACACGAGTCACTAAGTAATGACTTAGTGAAATAGGAAATGAGAAGAGACCAGTTACACTCAAATCTCCTCTTTCCAAGGAGCACCAGGCGGTTTTATTGGTGAATTTTACCAAATCTTTGGGAAATAAGCCCTCTCGCCTACGAAGTGCCCCAGAGGTTAGAAAGGGGTGAAGCCGAGAGTTTTACAAGGCTCTGAGCGTGCCCAGGGCCCACGTAGACCAGAGGGCAGCAACGGATGGTCACGTCCTCCCTGAAACGCAGACTCTGGATCTGGGCAACCCCGACTTACCGTCAGGACGTGGTTCAGACTTTCCCATTCACAGGATGAAACAGGAAGATCAGGATTTGTCCAGAACAGGCGGGTGATGAAGCGCCACACCCATTCTTAGCACACCTCCCGAACCTGCTAAATATGCACAGACCTGCATGGGTGGTCGTCTGCCTGGGCCGCTTGTTTGTTCACTTGCTGGGGTCACTGCTGCCATCCTGTCAGCCCCTGAGATGCCCGGGAAGGCAAAGGCAGCCACTGAGTATTCCCACTGAGGTCCGGGGCAGCGCAACAGGACGCGGAAGGTCGGGGGTCGAGAGAGAGAGAACTGCCCTCTGCAGAGGCGCCACTGCAGAGGTGGACGGCAGTGTGTGAGCGAGCGGGGAGGGGTCAGAGCCCCCACGGCGGGGAGGCCACGGTGCGAGAGCCGCACCGGGACCAGCGTGCAGAGAGGCCTGTGGTTACAACGTGAAGATGCGGGGACGCCTTTGTTCGCAGAGGCAGCTGCGCCCCGCCCAGAGGGTGTCCCCGGGGAGACCCGGGCCGGCTTACGTGTGGCCCGAGGACTGTTCTCCCTCGTTGCTGCTCTGTCTCATGATTCCACATGGGACAGAGCTGGGCCCGACGCGTGCACGGCACAGGCGGGCAACCTGAAAGAGAGCCGGCGTGTCTGCTGGGGCACGCTCCCCGTGCCAGCGGGCGTGTCTGCACAGGAGCCTCACCAGGCAGACCCAGGGAACCGGCGCAGGTGCCAGCAGCTTGGCCTGTGGGACCCAGGGTCGCAGTGGCACAGTGCAGCTGTGCCCCCAGAGATGGCCTTATGCCCCGGTGGCTCCTCAGGAAGTGCTGTGGGGACGACCGGCCGTCGCACGGGAGATGCACAGGGAAAGGCTGGGGCCCGCAGCACTGGAGCCGCCGCACCGGGAGCATGCGCCACAGGGACAGTTGGACCGCGCAGACGTCGTCAGACACCCATTTGGTCGGCCCACAGCTGGGAGGGGGCGGGCGTGTGCCCGGTGGAAGCCAGTGGTCCTGTCGGGCTCACCGGCAGAAGCAGGTGAAAGGTATGGAGAGGGGGCAGCCCGTGGCAGTGCCCCTGGCCACAGGTCCCTCACTGCCTCCTGCAGTGGACACCGCAGCGGTCATGCGCCGGCCCCCAGGCCTGATGGTGCTCTTCTCGTGCCTGTGGGCGAGCGCGAGGGGCTGAGCAGCCTGTCCACGTCCACGTCCCTGGATGGGGCAGCACTGCAGCCGGAGCTTTAAAAGAGGTGACTGGGTTCAGACGCACCCCGTAGTCCCGGCAAGAAGAAGGAGGCCATCAGTGTGAGCCTCTTCCCATGGGGTTGAGCCCCAAAGAGGAGAGATGGGCACGCAGGGACGCACCGGGAGTCCCCTGCAGGGGGGGGGCTGGCAGGCGGCAGGGCAGGCTGGGCCAGGTCCTGCTCGGGACCCAAGGAGACCAGCCTGCTGGCCTGACCTTGGCTGAGGCTCCCAGATCGTGCGCTGCCCGGATGGTGGGAGCCGCCATCTGTGGTGCTTGTCGTGGTGCCGTGGACACCAACGTAGCACGTGGGGTCAGCAGCCGCCACCACCGGGTGGTGCAGGTGCGTGCGGACCCCACAGCCCTGAGAGCATGCGAGGGGCCTGGGCGGGGCCCGGGGCACAGGGCCACCCTGGCAGCCTCACCAGGGCGGTGACGCCACTCGGCCCCCGAAGGCACATGTTTGCTTTGTGATGCGAAAGATTAGACAGAGTTCCCAGAAATGAACGTTTTGTGAGTTTATTTTCACTTTTTTAAAAGTTTTATTTATATATTTTTAGACAGAGGGGAAGAGAGGGAGAGAAATATTAATGCGTGGTTGTCTCTCGTGTGCCCCCTACTGGGGACCTGGCCCATAACTCAGGCAGGTGCCCCGACTGAGAATCGAACCAGCAACGCTTTGGTCCTCAGGATGTCACCCGACCCACTGAGCCACTCCACCCAGGGCTTGTGTTAATCTCGAATTCATGAATTAAGCCCTGTTGTAGGCACATACGCACAGGAAAAATTGTGGGGCACACAGGGTTCATTACTATCTGTGCAGGCACCACTGGGGTTTTGGAATGTGTCCCTGTGGATTTGGGGGCTGACAAATGCACTGATTGTTGAAACAGCCTGCCAGGCCCTCGGACGGGCAGACGGGCGGACGGGGACCATGTCTGTGTGTGAGTGTGGCCCGGCGTCGCCAGCCCTGAAGGCTCTGAAGGGAACTTGGTGTTGCTGTGAAGGGCCCGAGCAGAAGCCGGCAGGTGGCATCAGGCATGTGGCTCAAGAGCCAGAGCAGCTCTTGGCTGCGTTCGAGCGAGGACACACTGTGCGCAGCAGCCCAGGGTGCAGCCACGTTTCTGTAACAGCCAGAAATGCAGCACTGTGGGTGTTGCCTCTGTGGTCCCGGGGGGCTGGGCCCCTGCAGTCCTCAGTGCCTCCATGTGGCTGCCTGGGTCCTGTCCTTGCAGCAGGGGAAAAGGAACCGACCAGAGGCCTGCTGCCCCCGGGACAGGCTACATGGTGCCGCTGCTAGGGGCGGGAGGGGGACTGGCAGGGTCTGCTTGGTGGCCTCGCCCACTTTTCCTCCAGGCAGGAATGAGCCTCTGACTGGCAAACCCAGCGGTGCCGGCCTACCAGGGGAGGCAGGAAATTCAGGGACAGCAGCAATGTCCTGCAGGGGGCCCTGCTCCAGACAGTGGTCCCTCGGGGAAGGGAGGGCGGGTGCAGAGAGCACGCTCGGCTCCTGTGCATCGGGCCATCTTTCTCAGAAAGAGCAGAGGTTGGTGTGGAGAACACCTTTCATTCTTTGTGGTGGAGATGCAGAGACGGTGCCGTTACTCTCTGTAAGCTTTCTGGACTCACGGTTGTGTTTCAGAAACCAAGCCAGGCCCACTTCTCTGGGATGCGGTGCCGGAGCAGGCAGACAGCGGCCGGAGGGAAACACTGGGCTGTGCCTGTCTCGGGCGTGCAGGCCGTGAGTGCCCACAGCCAGCCGGCGCTGCCGCCGTGCAGAGTGGCCGCCCCGAGTCAGTGAGAGTCATGGTTTGCGGGCATTGGTGTTTGTTCACGATTCCCTTGGGGGCCAAGAGTTAGGAAGCAGATCTCGAATTTGGCCGCCTGCGTTGCAGACCCCCTGGCGTTCTCTCTGGACGGGGGCTGGATGAGGAACAGACCCCCTTTTCCTGTGTCTGTTTGCAGACAGTCCTTTCTGGGCCTTTGTGCTGTTTGCACACAGAGGCGGAATAACCAGGCATGTGTGGGTGTGCACAGTCACAGGGGAGGGGCCCCTGAGCGCCTGTGATGAGGCCACATCCAGGGGAGGTTACTGTGCCTCTGGCCACGGCCACCGCATGCTGTGGACGGCGCCCACTGGAGCCCCCCCCACAGAAGACGAGTGGAAGGAAACTGGGAGACACCGGTTGAAAAGTGCTGAGGGGCCCCTGTCCCTCCTGGTTCACGGGAATCGGGCGCCAGTTGGGCCTGTGGGGCTGCAGTGGGCGTGCCGTTAGGTCTGTGGCTTCTCCGATTCCCGAAACGAGGCTTTTCGCACGTAGCGTGCAGCACACCTCACCCTGCCCCACGCTCGTGTGCGCTCCACCTGAGCCCTGCGCCCGTAGTTGCTCCTTCAGCTCTGCCCAGCCCCTGGCAACCGCCTGCCCACTCGGGCCGTGTGCCTGCCAGGGCCCTGTGTTCGGGGCTGCTGTCGGGGCCGGTGTCCCCGCCCCTGGTGCTGCCATGGGCTTCAGTGCCTGTTCACCACCCTCGTTTCTCTTCTGGTGAAACGTCTGTGCAGGTCTTCTGCCCATTTTATTTTTACTTATTTAAAAATTAAAGTTTTCTTCAATCGCAGTTGACATTCAGCCTCGTTTGTGAGTTTCAGGTGTCCTGCGTGGTGGTTACAGACTCATTTCCTCCACACAGTGCCCCTGTGTGTTCCATGCCCCCGACACCACTCGCAGTTGTGGTGACATCTCCTCCCTGTGCTGGACTTCATGTCCCTGGGACTGGTCTCTGCCTGCCCGTTGCACTGCTTGGCCCTCCCCCTTGGAGGCGAAGTAGGTGGGCAGGCCCGTGGGGCAAGGAGGTTATGGGTGCTGGCACCCTGGTCCCTGGGGGCATGCCTGGTCTACCCACCCTCTTCTGTCTGCCTGTCTGCGGACCCTCGCCCGGCCACCTCCATGAGAGGGAGACCCGCCTCTAGGACCCTCTGAAGAGGGGCACCTGGCCACGGCCTGGGGCGCTGAGGGGAGCTCAACGCAGGCGGGCACCGAGGTGGCCCCCAGGCGGTCTGGCCAGGGCTCCTGGGAGCCTTGATGGCCAGTCCACTGTGGCAGCCAGGGGCGCCCCTGGAGCTCGAGCAGTGTGGATGGGGGGCCACTCCTGAGCAGGGCCGGTGTCCTTGCAGGTTGTGCAGCCTGACCCTGAAGAAGCTGGTGGTCTTCCAGGAGCTGGAGAAGGAGCTCCTGTCGGTGGTGATCGCTGTGAAGATGCAGGTGAGGCCACAGGCCAGGCTGTGCCGGCGCCCTGCTGCCCAGGTGAGGGCGCAGGCACACGGGAGGCCGGGCCAAGTGTCTAGGGAGTAGAAATGGGGGCGGGCCCTCCTGCACCCACACCCCCTGCCTGCCACCCGCCACCCTGACGCGGTGCTCTCACCACTTGCCTGGGGCCGAGATGCTCGCGGGTCTTGCTCCCTGTGGGCACAAGCGAGCCACCGGGTTTCAGGAGGCCAGCTTTGGCCTTTGTGGGGGCCCCTGGGTCCCAATGGGTGGCAGCTCTCAGCCCCGCCGTCCCCCGCAGGTGCGAGGCCCAGCACCGGCTCACAGGCCCCTGCTGGGGGGTGTCCTGCTGTGGCCTCGCTGCTGAGCTTCAGTGGGAACCAGTGCCTGTGCTGCCAGGACCCCTGAGCAGCCCCACAGGCAGAGGCCCTGTGCCCCAGGTTGTCACCGCTGTGGCTGCCTAGGCTGCCGGCCTGCAGCTGTGGGGGCCCGACAGCCATGCTCGCCTCCAGCTCCTAAGTGAGGGGGCCTGAGGCCTGACTCGCCCACCCATCAGTTGCCACCATCCCCACAGGGTCACTCTTTTGAGTAAAGGTCTGAAGAAATCAATAGTTTCCTCCCCGAAGATGCCGTCGTCAGTGCTCAGCATCAGAGCCAGCCCTGGCAGGCTGCATGCGGGACCCCGGGCTGGGGAGGGGTCTGGGTCTCATCGGGTCTTCAGGATGAGGTGGGGCTGACCCACTCTCGCCCCTGAAGCTGGCACTGTTGACCTCCGACCCCGACCCGCCCGCACCCTGGCCTTAGCCCTCCGCTCCCCCAGCTGCCGTCTCCGTGGTCCCAGCCAGACCCTGTCACTCTTGAGATCCAGCCGCACAGGGTCCTAGGCCCCTGGGAGCCTCCCTCCCTCTACAGTTTACCCTGGGCGCCCGGCACCCACCTGCCCCACGTGGTGCCGGGCCAGCAGGCCCTGTCCGGACCAGCACCTTCTCAAGTGTGGGGTGTGCTCTGGGGCAGGTCGGAGGTCAGGGCCTGTGTGTTCTACAGGTGATTTGTGTTGCACTGTCACAGGCGCTTAGCGGTGGCCTTTCCCACTGTCCGGGCGGCTCACGCGCACACACGCTGGTCTTCCTGTGCAGCCACGTGCCCAGCTACTTCTAGACGTCTGCCATTGTCCCTGTGCTGTGACTCCGCCACTGCGCCTTAGTCAGTGACCTCCAGGGGGTGGTCACCTGTCCCCGCCTGTGTCTGCAGCAAGGCCTGGACCCCGAGCCTCTCCCAGCCCACACAGCCTCTGCGTCCATGCAGTTGCTGTGGGTCTGTGTGCTCTGGGCTGCTCGTGGCTCTGAGCCACATCAGCAGGGGGCTCGGGGTCAAAGGATGTGGACGTCTGTAAGGCTCGTGACAGACCTCCCCTCACACGCCCCAGCCCTCGGCTCCTCCTCCTGAGTTAAGGGGAGGGACAGTCTAGCTGCTGTCCCTAGGAGGCACTCCCCCTGCAGGAGACCCTGTCTTCTCTTCCAGGGCTCCAAGCGCATCCTGCGGTCCCATGAGATCGTGCTGCCCCCCAGTGGACAAGTGGAGACTGACTTGGCACTGACCTTCTCCCTGCAGGTGGGCCCTCCCGGTTTACCAACACCCCCTCCCGCTGCCTCGGGCCCCCGACTGTAGGCCCTGGTCGGTTCGGGCTAGGGCGGTTCGGGCTAGGGCGAGCAGTTCATCCGGGTCTCCTCACAGAGCGCGAGCAGTGAGGTTGAGAACTCGAGTGACAGGTTGCGGCTGTTTCCTTCCTGTGTTCGAAAAAGGTGGGGAGGAATGTGGGCAACTCAGCGGCGTGAGCTCGGACCCCTGTGCAGTGCTGGGTGTGCTGGCGGGGAGTGTGCCTCTGTTTGCAGCAGACACCCCAGCATGAAACAGCTGCACCCCCTGCCCGACTCGGCCCAGAGCCCAGAGCAGCCCTGAACCGGCCTGAGGGCGGCCGTCCTGCCTGCGTGTCTGCAGGCAGTATAAAGACCCTTGTGGCCCAGAAGTGGCTGGCAGCTGCTTCTCGCCATGCGTGTGCTGGGAGTGTAGAGCCGTCTCCGGCGTGGGTCCTCCCACCTGCTGCACCCACCACACCCCCACTTCTGCTGGGGCCTGAGGCAGGGCTGCGGTCTCGAGAAACCCCACGAGTCCTACCGGCAGCCCCTGGTGCCCAGCTCTGCCTGGTCAGCTCTCTGAGCCCTGTGTGCCTGGGCTCTGGGCCAGTTCTCTGCTTTGGGGGTCCAGGCTATTAATGGGGCACAGTTTCCAACACGTGTGACTCACCCTGTTGCACCCGTGGCTCTGCAAGCGCGGAGAGCTGTGCTCGGTGTGAGCCAGCACCACGGTGGGTGCAGGTGGCCCGTCGCCTGCCTTCCAGGCCAGCGTTTACTCATGAGCCTGCAGGAGACTCGTTCGAGCTTGCTCCCGACACATGTGGTCTGTGGCCCACATGTGGTGGGGAGGACGTGTCCTTGGCCCTGGCCCGACACCCTCGAGAGCCGCATGTCCGCCCCCGTGGGCTGTTAGCGTTGCCCCAGCTGGTGGCCACCCTGGGTGGACCCCTGACCTGGGGTGTGCTCACAAGCCCTCTTGGGTCGGCTTGGGTGGACGGCAGTGTGGCCCCTCCCCCCACAGTACCCCCACTTCCTGAAGAGGGAAGGCAACAAGCTGCAGATCATGCTGCAGCGGAGGAAGCGCTACAAGAACCGGACCATCCTGGGCTACAAGACGCTGGCCGTGGGCGCCATCCACATGGCCGAGGTGAGGCACCGGGCAGCCCTGTGCTCCCCCACTACGGCTCTGCCAGGATGGCCCCCGTGGCTCAGAAAAGCTTTTGCCCGGGCGTGGGTGTGACCTGTGCCCTCCCAGGAAGTACCCTTCACATGCTTCCCCCACCGGTTTCTTTGATGCCTGTGTCCCACCGAACAGGCACTGGCTTGTCCAGCAGGACGGCTGGTGAGGCTCGGGCTGCCTGGTGGGCGGCACGCACGCTCAGTGGGTCGGGTGACAGGAAGTTTGTTGCCTGGTGAGGAAATGAGGGGACCAACCATCTGACACCACCTGCCGTGGGGCAGCCAGTGCCCCAGGCATCAGTGCGGGGCACACGCAGGAGAAGAGGCCCGGGCGCTGTGTGTCCCCTGGGCCCTGGAGTCTCCACCATCATGGGGCAGTGTTCAGGGTGTCAGGGGCCCTCTGGGACTCGGAGTGGGGTGGGTGTCCTGTGGCACAGGGCAGGGCCCTGGGCAGTGGCTGGGCCATGAGCCACACACACGTGTATTCACGTCGTGTGGGCCGTGGTCTTGTCTAGGAGTGGCTGTCTGCACACCGCTTGCTTCTGTTGTGGCCCCTAGGCAGCTGGGCTGCGGACCCTCCTCACTGACAAGCAGCTGTCCTTTGTGGCTGCACCTGGTGCTGGCCACCCCCACTTGGCCCACCCATGTGGCCCCTGTGTCCACTCTGGTCTTACTGCCGCAGGGGCCCCTGCTCTGTGGTCCTTCCTAACATGGCGCCTCCCCCAGGTGATGCAGCGCCCCCCCGAGGGCGGCCAGGTGCTGAGCCTCTGCAGCAGCGTCAAGGAGGCCTCTGCCAAGGTGGCTGAGATCTGGATCTTCTCCCTGTCCAGCCAGCCCATCGACCATGAGGATAGCGCCATGCAGGCTGGACCCAAGGCCAAGTCCACAGGTGACTGACACGTCCCTGCTTCCCTGCCACCTTCTGGCCGCCTTCCTCGGGGTTGGAGATGTCAGGAAAGGGCAGTGGTCTGTGGCTGCCTTGGCCTGGCTGCGGCACAGCCCAGCTTTGCTTCCAGTGGCTGTGACATCACATGTGAGGAGAGGTCGCAGGGTCGATCACAGTGCCTTCTGGGTCTGGACGCAGGTCCTGGCATGGCCTGTCACCACTGTCACAGCCGTGCTCACTGTGCCCTGTGGGGTGACGGGCAGACAGGGGCCCAAGTCCAGCATGAGTCGCAGGCTGAAATGCACCTGGCAGGCGGGGCTTGGGGATGGAGGAGGGCTTTTGGGAGCGGAGAAGTGCGGCCTCGCCCTCCCTCTGCCAGGGCTGCCCGGGCCCTGCTCCTGCTGCCTGGGGCTGTCCCCTCCAGTTCCTGATAGCGAGGGGGCCTGACAGTGGGTGGTGGCCTCATTGCTAGGATACTGGGTGGAATCTTGAGGTGCTGACCCTTCCACGTGCTCATTCCGCAGATAACTACTCTGAGGAGGAGTATGAGAGCTTCTCCTCCGAGCAGGAGGCCAGCGATGATGCCGCGCACGGGCAGGTAGCCAGCCGCTGTGGCAGGACCCCAGCGGACGGCCCAGGACCCTCCAGAGCTGCTGCTGTGGGGGGGCACTGGGCAGGGGGCTGTGTCTCGCCCCAAGTGCATAGGCAGGCGCACAGGGCCACTGGAAAGAGGGCTCCCTCTGTCAGCCCTGGGGGGCGGGGTCCCTGGGTCCCCAGTGGCTGCCCTGGCCCCAGGTGCCATGTCTCCACAGGACTTGGATGAGGACGACTTTGATGTAGGGAAGCCCAAGAAGCAGCGGCGATCGATAGTAAGAACGACGTCCATGACCAGGGTCCGTGGAGTGTGGTTTTACTAACCTTGGGGAATGGCGGGGGCGGGGGTGGCGTGCAGGGGGCGGGCAGCTTGAGTGAGCTTCTGGAGGGTCCAGGAGTGAAGTGGCCACCCCTGGCCCTGGGTGGCGCATGTAATTGGTCTCTTCTGAGGTGCAGTCTCTTCCCCCAGAGGTGGCATGAGGGCGGGAAGAGGCCAGGCCCTGACCCTGGCCTGAGAGGGGCTGGCGTGGTGCTTAGCCTTTAGCTAGAGCTCCCCTGGCAGGCGATGGTCTGCAGGGCCTCCCCAGGCTCACCAGAGGGCAACAGTCCCCACTCCACTGGTGCCCAGATGTGCCCTGTGCGGGCCGGTCCCCAGGCCCCTGTTTCAGTTCAGCAGCTGGCCTGCCCAGCACAGTGGGTGGCCCCGGGGGGTGGGGCTGGCAGGACTGTCAGGCTTCTCCAGGGGAAAGTCCCAGGATGGGGCCTCAACCTGTCACAGAGGGCCCCCCACTGTGTGCCCCAGTCCTCAGTCGGGCAGCATAGTAGGGGGCCAGGGCTGGTCCCACGTGCTGGTTGCAGCTGCCCCCACAGCTGTGGATGGAGAGCAGGGGGGCAGGCGCGGCCTTCGGTAGAGTAACCCGCTCCCACCCCTTGAGGGTAGCTGGGAGGGGCCAGTGCTGAGCCCCCACCTGGAGTCCAGCCAGGGAGGTCGTGCCAGCGGGAGGTGCTAGCCCCTAGGCAGGTGGGCAGGTGCACACGCTCCGGGCTCTGGACCTGCGGTGGAGCTGGTGCCCCTCCCTGGGTCCGGTTCTGCGTCCCACCGCGGCGGCGGCGGAGGTTTGGGTGCTGGAGGAAGTGCCTGTTGTTCAGCTTGCGAGAGCGCTTGTGAGTCCGTGAACGCTGCAGCAGGCTCCGGCAGGACTCGGGGCCAGGCCGGCCTCCCTTGTCCACCTCAGGGAGCAACCTCGCAGGCTCTGACTCAGTCCCCTCCTCTCACAGCAACAAAACTTCAAGCAGAAGGTCGTGGCCCTGCTGCGCAGGTTCAAAGTGTCCGACGAGGTGAGTTAGCCACGCCCCCCTCTGCCACCCCGCGCACCTGGCTGCGTCTGCAGCGGAGGCGGTGAGAGCGCCTGCTGCGCGCCCTGAGCTCTGACTTGATGGCCACACCCCGGGGAGGCCACGTGTCGTCCTCTGGGGGGCTGCGGCCACCAGTCTGTTTTGTGTGTTTTTATGACTTTTTTGGAGCAGTTTTCGGTTCACCACAAAATCAAGCAGAAAGTACAGATGCCACAAGCCCCACCCCCACTCAGCCTCCCCACTGACAACACACCAGGTGGCTTTCAACATTTTTTCCTTTTTGGCTTTTCTGTAGTCTCCAAGTCTTCTATAATCAGTTCACATAACTTTTTCTTAAGACTTTATTTTTAGAGAGAGGGAAGAAGAGAGGAAGAAAGAGAGGGAGAGAAACATCAGTGTGTGGTTGCCTCTGGTGCACCCCTTACTGGGGACCTGGCCCACAACCCAGGCACGTGTCCCAACTGGGAATTGAACCAGTGACCCTTTGGTTTGCAGGCTGGTACTCAACCCACTGAGCTACATCAGCCAGGGCTATATAACCTTTGTAACCAGAAGAAACATGCTTTTTTTTTTTAAATGTGGTCAGAGGAAAATTAGTTCCAAGTTTAGAACTTACCCAGAGAGGGGGGACTTGAGCCTCTGAGCTCCTGGTGTTCCAGTGCAGCCGTGGTGCCCATCAGAATGGCTCACACATGGGGAGCCACCCTGGCTGCAGCCGTCAGCACCACCCCTCGCGCCGCTCCAGTCCCAGCCAGCTGCCACTCACCAACATCAGCCAGCAGCTCTCCTAACACGTCGTATGTGGGAATGCAAGGGGCCTGGACTGCACCTTCGTACCTCACGTCAGACCTCGAGGCTGTGGCCACTGGGCAGTGCTCACAGCCCAGAAATAAGCCCAGTTCGGGGCAGTTGGCATCCACAGGATGCCAGGGCCGTGCCGTGGGGAAACAGCGTTTTCAGCAAATGCTGATGGAACACCTGGGTATCGACATGCGAAGAATGGAGTCGGCCCCTGCCCCACACCTGCACAAAAGAGATCGGAGACCTAAATGTGGGAGCTAAACTGCGGAACTGCAAACACCACCAGGAAAACAGAACCGCCCGTGAACCGAGAGCGTCTGTGCAAGTCCCGTGACCGCGGCTGGTACGCAGGACACAAGAACGTGGACGGCTCGGAGAGCTCTGCGGGGGCCTGGCAAGGTGTTTTCTCCAAAGACCCACGGGTAGCCAGTAGGCCTGTGAACAGAGCTTGGTGTCCCTGGTCATCGGGAATGCAGGCCAGGGCCACAGTGACACCAGGTGGCCACAGAGTGACACAGAGCAAGGACAATGGGGACATGGGTGGTGTGGCACCCAGGACGCAGCCTGGTGGTGCCTCAGGAAGTTCGGTGCCTGTGCTCGCGGGAACAGGTGAGGGTGGGGACAGGTGCAAGGGTGGCAGCTGGACCCAGCAGCGCTGGACGCCTCGGGGCCCATCGGCTGGATGGCTGAACTCGGGTCCTTGGTTCCATGGTACATGACCCAGCGGCGAAAGGGAGCCCACTGTTGGCAGGACACGGTGCCAGGCTGTGTGCTGTGTGGCTCCACTCGTGTGGCCTCCTGGAAAAGGCCACGCGCATGGGGACAGGTGGGGGCACTGGGAGGGCAGGGGCTCCCTGGGGAAGCCTCTGCATCCCAACCACGGCGGTGGCTCCACAGCGAGGTGCCCGTTCCAGCCTCACAGTCCAGACGGGGCGTCCAGGTGCCAGGACACACCTCCCTCTGTGTGGCGTCCAGGGGGTCTCCCCAACGTTGGGGACGATCGGGCTGGGGGAGCAGATGGGGTTGTGTATGGACCTGTGCCCTTCTGTCCTGCAGGCGCACCCACCCAGACACAGCAGCCCTCACGTATCTGCCCTCGCCGCAGGTCCTGGACTCGGAGCAGGACCCCGCAGAGCAGGTCCCCGAGGTGGAGGAGGACCTGGACCTGTGTGACACGCTGGACGCAGAGAACCCCAGTGACAGCGGCCCTGACACGGAGGATGATGACAGCGTCCTCAGCACCCCCAAGCCCAAGCTCCGGTGTGTGGTGGCCACGGGGCGCGGGTGTTAGGGAGCCAGCACTCGGGTATGGATGTGGGATGTGGGTGTAGGGACATGGGGGTTCCTGCAGGTGTCCCAGGAGAAGGGCAGATGGCAGGAGCCAGGCCGCACTCTGGAAAGCTCCTGGGACCGTGGGCGTCTGTCCGGGACAGGATGTATGTGGGGGACAGAGAGGCCGGCTGTGTGGGCTGGGGTCCAGTGGGATGCAGGCTGGGCAGCGGGTGCTCCCAGGTGCTTACTGGCCCAGGTGCGGCCCTGCAGCAGGAGGGGGATCAGGAGGAGAGCAGCACAGGTGTGGGGTGAGGCACGGCCCCTCAGGGTGCCGACCTGTCTGCCACGTGCAGTGGCGTCCCTCTCACGGTTCCACGTCCCCACGTGGCTTTGTCACTAGATATTTCAAGTCCCACCCATGACTTTAGCCTGAACTGTCTTCTAAGTCCCTTTGAACCTGTACATCCCCTTCCTCCTCCACAGTCTCTCCCTGCTGGTGGGGTTGTAGGCTGTGGCCGGCACCTGTGCCACCAGCTTTCTGGGACACAGGCTGGTCCTGAATGGTGGAGGAGCCGAGTGGCCTTGGGCCACCCATGCCCTCCCTCACGCCACCGTTCTTAAGGGCAGAGGGCCGTCTGATGACGCCACTTTGCCCTGAGAACCCCATCAGGAGCGGAGGCTTTGCCTTCAGTGATAGGGAGGGTCTGGAGAGTGACCCCCCCACCCCCACGCCCAGGCCGTACTTCGAAGGCCTGTCCCACTCCAGCTCGCAGACGGAGATCGGGAGCATCCACAGCGCCCGGAGCCAGAAGGAGCCTCCGAGTCCGGTGAGCGAGTGCTGGGCCTAGGCCACCCTGCTCTGCTCTGGGGCAGCTGGGCAAGGAGAGGTCTGCCGTGACCCTCTACCGTCGTCCCTCGGGGGGCCACAAACACGGTGATGCCGGACACACCCAAGCTGACGTGCCACTGGCTCTGCCCAGTGGCAGGGTCTCCCTGCCCAGCTCCCCACGAGTGCTACTGGGCAGCCCTGAGCCCACACCCACGAAACCCCCGGCCGGTCTCCTGGGCCGCCTCCGACCCAGCCCTCTGCCCAGCACGGAGGCCTGGCGTCCAGCCTGATCCCACCTCCTTCACACAGGCTGACGTGCCGGAGAAGACGCGGGCCGTGGGCGGCAGGCCGCCCAGTGACAGCATCCCCGACTCGGTGGCCCACGTAAGCAACGCAGGCCGTGTGCACTCACTGTTCACGCCCAGACCCCTTCAACACACTGCTCTCGGGTCTGACGGGGGGCGGGGCTGGATACACAGGCCTTCTCCTCTCACCTCCAGGACCCGTGTGCAGAGCAACATGGTGGGCAGCGGGTGTGCCCTGCTTTGCTGTTGGGCACAGGCCCCAGGATGTAGATTGGTCACTGCTGCCCTCAGGCTCTCAAGGGACTTTCCTGGGCCATGGGGCAGGTTTGAGGAGCTTTGGTGCTGGCCTCCTGGGGACCCGGAGCAGGAGCCTGGGGGCGGGAGGCCAGGTCTGTGTGGCTCTTGGGCGGCATGCGGCTGTGCCCACGTGTAGGGAAGCACCAGCCTGAAGGGGGCCTGAACAAGCCCCCAGACCGAGAGGGCGCTCCCGTGCCGCAAGCGTGTCCCCGACAGCGTCCCCTCCCAGCAGAGCACTCCAGCCCCTGCGGAGCCACTGGCTCAGCCCGAGGACAGCCCAGAAGCGGAGACCTCCACCCTGGACGTGTTCACCGAGAAGCTGCCGCCCAGCGGACGCATCACCAAGACCGAGTCTCTCGTCATCCCCTCCACCAGGTGACAGGCCGCCCTAGGGAGGCCATTGGCTGGGCAGCACCGTGTGGGAGGGACCCTTCTGTGGGATGCAGGCACATGTCACAGGCGGGCCCGGCTACTGATGGAACCACTTGAGCAACACGCCGAATTCTGGGTGCACCCAGAGGTACACACCGGCTGTGACTGCCCCCCTTGTCACTAGCTGCTGGCAGGTGTGATGGTGGCTGCCAGCGCCCCTGCAGCTGGTGCCTGTGCAAGGCTCTGCTGCTGGAGGGGCTGTGCCAGAGGGCGGCACCCCCTGAGCCCGTGGTGGGGCTCCCGGAGAGCTAGGTCGTGAGCACACGGGCCAGTCTGTGCTGGTCCCACAGGTCTGAGGGGAAGCAGGCTGGCCGCCGGGGCCGGAGCACGTCGCTGAAGGAGAGGCAGCCGGCGCGGCCACAGAACGAGCGGGCCAACAGCCTGGACAACGAGCGCTGCCCGGACACTCGGAGCCAGCTGCAGGTGGGTGGGCACCCCTGCGGCGGCCTGAGGCCGGGCTGCCCCGGAGCTCGGCCTCCCGCTGTCTGACTGCTCCTGTGCCCGCCTGGCCCTGCACTGCCCGTAGCCCCGTGGCCTCTGCCCAGAGCCAAGTGCTGCCCAAATTGGGTGCTGGTGGGGTCACGGGGAGGGGGCACGGCACTCTCTTGCCCAGTGAGGACAGGCCTGTGTTCAGATCCCCAGGAAGACCGTGTACGACCAGCTCAACCACATCCTGGTCTCCGACGACCAGCTGCCGGAGAACATCATTCTCGTCAACACCTCCGACTGGCAGGGGCAGGTGGGGGCCAGTGTCCTCCCTGGGGGGTGTGGGCTAGGGGTGGCCAGAGACCCACCGCCACGCTCGTCCCCAGTTCCTGTCGGACGTCCTGCAGCGGCACGCACTGCCCGTGGTGTGCACCTGCTCCGCGGCCGACGTCCAGGCGGCCTTCAGCACCATCGTCTCACGGATACAGAGATAGTAAGTCTGCCGGGGCGGCCTGAGCCCGGCCCGGCCTGCGGGTCCCGGCGGGTGGTGCAAGGCGCAGAAGTGGCCGTGGCGGGGCCATCGGGGGGCCTGGCGTTCAGCAGCTGCAGGGGGGTCGTGAGTGGTTGGGACAGTGCCCCGTGAGCATGGCCCCTGAGCCACTGCCCCTCTCCTGCCACGGACCAGCTGCAACTGCAACTCCCAGCCGCCGACGCCTGTGAAGATCGCGGTGGCAGGGGCGCAGCACTACCTCGGCGCTGTGCTGCGGCTCTTTGTGGAGCAGCTGTCCCACAAGACGCCAGACTGGCTGGGCTACATGCGCTTCCTGGTCATCCCACTGGGTGAGCGTGCGTCTGCCCTTGAGGACACCCAGGGCCAGGGCGGGTGTCCGTCACCCAGCACAGTGCAGGGCCGGCCGCTGCCCCCTGAGCAAACCCGTGACAGCAGCCTGCGCCTGTTTGGGTGGCACCGTTCGTTCTGGAAACACCTGAGCGTGTCGGTCACATCCCAGGGACCGTCCCTGGGATGTGCCGAGCCCTGGGGGCCACCCTCGGGGGCGGCCCGGCGAGGGCCACGAGGGTGCGGAGCTAGGGCAGGCCTCACGCCCTGACCTGTCCCACCCGCAGGCTCCCACCCGGTGGCCCGGTACCTGGGCTCCGTGGACCACCGATATCACAACTTCTTCCAGGACCTGGCCTGGCGGGACCTGTTCAACAAGCTGGAGGCCCAGAGCGCCGGTGAGGCTGGGGTGTCCACACCACCACCGCCTGTTAGGACCAGGGTCTGTCATCTCCCAAGACAGACCCCCATGCTCCCCCCTTCCTGAGGCCCTGGCCACACCTGAACACCTGGTGGGGGTGGCAGCTGACAGGGCCCCAGCTAGGATGCATTCCTCTGCCACCATGAGCCCCGAGGGTGGTGACCAGGGCCTGGGCTGGTGGAGGCAGGGCCCTGGACCCCGGGGGAAGCTCCTCAGGACTTGGAGAGGCTTTACTGCCCTCACCTGGGACCTCGTGTGGGTGGCGTCTGCCGCTGGGCTCTGGCTGCTGGGCAGCCCCAGGACGTGGAGTGGGACCAGCACCGCACCTCACGGCCCCACGTGGACACCTCATACAGTGCAGGACACACTGGACATCGTGTCAAGGGTCACTCAGTACATCGCAGGGGCCAACTGTGCTCACCAGCTGCCCATTGCGGAGGCCATGCTCACCTACAAGCAGAAGAGGTATCCTGGGGGGCCCCATCCTAGGTGGTGAGGGCAGGCGACAGGGCCCCCAGCCCTACTTTATGGGCCCAGGTGGTGCAGAAGGGACCTTGAGTGATGGCCCTGAGGAACAGGTGCAGGGGGCTGGGCAGGCTGGCTGCGCTCCCGTTGTCACGTGTGCCGTGAGTTCCCGTAAGAAAAGCTTGGACATTGAGGTGCCCAGCCCCCGCACTGACTGGCACCCCCGGCTGGGAGACCAGTTCTCGCCCTGCCCCGAGCAGGACAGTGGTCAGCAGCAGGCCCCAGGAGCCTGGCCTGGTGCAGTGGCCAGACTAGGTCTGCAGTGGTGGGGACTTAGGGGGCTGAGTGGCCCCTTTTGGGCCGAGCCTGGGACCTGGCAGGTCCTGTGGGGAGGAGAGCCGGATGGGCGGCCCGGCGGCCAGTCAGACACAGCATAGTGCCCCTGCGTCAATCCGTGGGTCGGGAGCAGCTGCTCTGTCACCGAGGGGCCGAGGGGCCTTGGCCTGTCTCGCTCTCAGCCGCTGCCCCGCTGAGTGGGAACCTCCGCTGGCCGAGCCAGGGCTCCCTAGCATAATAACATTTCTGTGTTTTCTCCCTGGTGGCTTTCTGGAAAAGGAGAAAGAACTTTCACTTTGACTTTGCCCTCAGGTACCGCTGTCTCGGGGTCTGCTTCCATCTCTCCCCGGCTGGTCTTTAGGGCTGTTTAGCAGTGTCGGCAGGTGGGGGTGCGTCTGGAAGGGCGGGTGGCCAGGCTCCCTTCTCCCACCCGGCCCGAGGAGCAGACCGGACCCTGCTGCAGCCGCTGCCCGCTGGCGGCCACCACACGCTGCAGCCTGCAGTCACCCGGGCCCCTCTGTCTCGGTCCCGAGATTCGATTTAAGAAGTGGCTACGCCAGGCGCTGTTTCTCAGCTTGGAAGCGGGGGTCTGAGATCGAAGCTCGAGCTGCTGCCCGCTGCCCGCTGACACCACTCACCTCGTGCGGGCCCCACCCCCAGCTCTGGGTGGGCGTGAGCACTGGGTGCTGGCCCTCATGGCCCCAGGAGGGCGAAATGATGCTGAGCCTCCCTGTGGGGACGCTGTGGCAAGCGAGGATGGGGTCTTGCCCAGTTGACACAGGGGTTAGTGCCCCCAAACAGGCTTTTCCCGGCGGAGTCCTTTGGCCAGACTGCTAGGAACTCGTGCTTTTGGGTAGGGTTCTTCACTCCAGGGGGTTCCCCACCCCAAAAACCGGTCTGTTGAGAGCCAAACATGGGGCGCCTGCAGGGTGGCCCCTCTCTGGGTGCTCTCTGCCCCAGGGTCTGGGGTTACCTGCTCCCTGGGAAAGCCCCAGGGCAGGGTTGCAGCCCCTGTGCTGTCCTGCTAAACAAGCCTAGGGGCTCGAGAAAGACCAGCCGTGGTAACTGCTGCCCCTGAGCCGTTTCTTGGTGTAGCAGCTGCTCCGTGTGGGCCATGGCGTGAGGACCCCACAGCACGCCCGCTGCCTGGGCCCAGCTTCTTGCCTCCTCCCCCCGCCCCCCAGCTGGCCGGTCTGAGCAGAAAGCCAGGTCATTGGGAGAGCCCGGCTCTCCCTCCCGTGCCTGCCACCCCGCCTTGCATTACAGGGGTGGTACCAGTGCCCAGGGGAGTTGGAGGCTCCAGGTACCCTGGACGAGCCCGTGAAGGCTTGCATGTTGGTCCCACCCTCGCCCCTGAGTCCAGGGCCTGGAAGTTAGCATGTTCGCCTTTGCCTACTGGGGTAGACAGCCCACTTCTGTCCACCCAGGAGACCCAGGAGAGGAGGGCACTGGGCACAGCCCCCTGGCCCCTTGCTAGTGAGAGCCCCCAGGAGTACTTGCCAGAGGGTCCTGTGTGACCACCTGTTCCTGGCCAGCGGTCAGACACACCTGCCCTGTGCAGCCCACAGCTCCCGGGTGAGGGGGTGCTCGGCGCCCTGGTCCCTGACGTGAAGGTGAAGCTTGTGTGAATCCAGGGGTGCAGCCACCCCAAGGATGCCTGTGGTCCCTCCCCTCTGTATCCGGGGTTCGGGTTGACGCCATGTGTCCCAGTGGCCAGCCAGTGTCATCCCTGTCACGCTGGGCCTGTGTCAAGGGCTGGGTGTTGTGTGCATGGCCCTGGGTGCAGCTTGGCTTTGAGTCTTGGCAGCAACCCTGTGCTGTGGCGTTTCCTGGGTCTCGGCCCCTCCAGGCCCTCGTCTGCCTCCCTATGTGCTGCTCTCGGTAGGGGTCATGGGGACCGGAGCCTGCTGGGCACTGGGCCTGGGGTGCCAGGGCTCCTTCCTGGGCCACCCTGCATGCAGCAGCCTGGACACCCACCTCGGGACGGGATGTTTTCTCCTCCAGCTGCACTCCCCTCAGAAAGCGGGGGTGGGCTGGGAGCTCAGTCCTCCTCGTGGGGCGGAGCAAAGCTGCAGGTGCTTCTGCCCCAACATTTGTGCTGGGTGTTCCACAGAGGTGCCGTGGCGGCGCAGGGTAGGGACCTCGGGTCCCCGTGCAGGTGATGCCTGGAGGGGGGTGGCTGGCATCCACTCACCGCAGGCCCTGGCCCGCTTGTCCAGCTCATGGGCACACTTGGTGGGCAGCTGCGGTGGGGGCGAGGCTCCGGGAGTGGGTGTCAGAGAGGAAGGTCAGCCCTGTATCCAGTGGCGCATTTCAGGCCAGGTGGGGGCATCGTGGCCACTCCCCTGCCTGGGATTCCCTCTCTGACACCAGGCTCTGAGCTTTGGGGAAAGTTAGACAGGAGGACTGGGGCTGTGGCTGTGGCCCAAAGACCCGGTTCTTGGACAGAGGAAGGCCACCAGCCGTGGACACAGGACAAAGAGACATTGCCATTCCTGAGGCTTTGTGTGACCTCCCAAAGGCCAGGAGGGAGGTGCCCTTCCAGCCGCCCACGGGGCCTGGAACCTGACTCCTGGGGTCCCCTGGGGCCCCAGTGCAGGCTGGTGGAAGCCCCGCTGGAGGCTGTGCAGAGCCAGGTCCAGACAGATCCCACTGCCCGCCACACACCCTCGGCTCAGGCAGCTGCACAGCCAAGCGCCTCAGCCTCTGTGGGCTGCTCCGAGGGGTGTTCAAGTGAGAGAACGGGCAGAGGCCCAGGAGCACTTCCCACCACAGCCTCAACGCTGGTGGGCACCGCTGGCACCCAGACCACCTGGGAGAAAACCTCTGCTCCTGGCTTTAGGGCAGTCACCTCCAGTGACTAGAGGTCCAGGATGCTCCCTGGGATGTGGGCAGCACGTCTGCCTGTCAGGCTGGGCTGGCTGCCCTGTGCACCAGGGGGTCCCGTGGAGTTGGACGCAGGCTCCTCGAGACTCTGCCCCCAGCGTGGAGCTGCCCTGCAGCGGCACTGAGCCCTGCCTGGGCCCCTTCCTGGGCGGGCGTGGGGATCCCTGAACCAAGCCGGCGGTGACTGTCCTCTTGCTTACAGCCCTGACGAGGAGTCTTCGCAGAAGTTCATTCCCTTCGTGGGGGTGAGTAGCACGAGGCGGGTGTCAGCTGTGCCCAAAGCCTCCCTCAGCTCTGCTGCCTGCCTTTGAGGGTCAGGTGGTTCCAGTCTGATTCTGCGTCAAGTTGATGCATTTCAGAATCTTCTGCACCAATTTCAGCTGAGGTCTTGCCTTTGACTGCCTTCTACCTTATTAAAGGTTCCTGTCTTCTTCCCGTGTGTAGCAGGGGGTGAGGAACAGGCCCCTCAGCACTGTTCTGTGTCCCCTGGGTCCCGCTCGGCTCTGTGGTGCCCTGGCCACAGGGCTCAGTGCGGGTCCTGCCAGGTGTGGGCTACTGCCTGGCGTCCAGCAGGTCCTCCTCTCTCGTGAGGGGACGAGGGGCTGCCCGTGTCCGCAGCCTGCCATCCACCACGTGACCCCCAGCTGAGGTGCCATCTGAGAGCCGTGGCAGCCTGGCCAGGGGGCCTGGTCCTGGGGGAGTCAGTCCAGAGCAGCCTGTCCCCTCTGAGGTGATAGGAGGCCGGACTGGGGATGGCGGCAGCCGCAGCCCCTCAGGCAGCAGGACGGCCACTAAGTGGCCCGTCTGCGACTTGTCACTAGGATTGGACCTCACGTGGCCCTGCCTGGTCCCACAGGTGTTGCAGCACCTGGTGCAGGCGCGTGGCCTCTGTCCTGGAGCTGGGCCAGGCTGTCAAGCCAGGTCCCCGGTTGGCCAAGGGCTGCAGTGCGGGGCTGCAGGGGCGCAGGCCTCACAGATCCCGAGCACTGGATGTGGCTCGGGTCCAGCCCAGGGGCCACCACGGCTGCGGACCCTGGGAGCACAGGGCTGCCACGTAGCTGGCAGCCCCTCACAGTCTTCCAGGCACACCCTTGTGAGGGGGTCCTTACCACTCCCACGTCACACCGACCCCCGGGCAGCGGCTGCCCTGAGGTTGGCCCTGCCCACAGATAGGATGGCTTGGACCCACCCTCCCCAGCAGCTCCTTTTGGGGGGCCTGGAGCCTCAGGACGCGGCCGCTGCCAGCCAGTGCCTGTCGCTTTCCAGGTGGTGAAGGTTGGAATTGTGGAGCCGTCCTCAGCCACGTCAGGTAAGCCTGTTGTCCCAGCACTGTCCTCTGCAGGGCCCAGAAGCGGAGCTGTGTCCCCGGGGCCCACCCCTACCCACCACAGCCTCCACTCACCTCCGATGCCCCCACCCGGCCTACGGACGGCCCTGGGGCTGCTGCGGGGAGCTCAGAGCCGTTCCCCTGCTCCCTCCCCAAGGAGACTCCGATGACGCGGCCCCCTCTGGCTCCAGTGTGCTTTCGTCCACCCCGCCGTCCATGTCTCCTGCCGCCAAGGAAGCCTCACCCACCCCTCCCTCCTCCCCATCTGTGAGCGGGGGCCTGTCATCCCCCAGGTAAGCGCAGGCAGCTACTCCCCGACGGGCCGCCCACCTGACTCCCCCCCCCCCCCGCACAGCCAGCCCGGGTTGGAGGAGGAACACTGGCTGCCCCAGTGTTACGAAGCTGAAGGGCTGATGGGGGTGGACTCAGAGTGGTCAGAGCTGAGAGGACACGGCTTGCTCAGATAGGGGGCCCCCATGATGGGTGGGCGCAAGTCCTGGGCTCACTCAGGAAATAAATGGTGTCACTAAGGACAGAAACCGCAGAGAAGGGAGAGGCAGGCGCTCTGTCCGCAGATGGGGCCTGGGAGCCACGGAGCAGGTAGAAGGTGTCGGGGGTGGCACGTGGGGGGTTAACAGCCCTTTGCTGTCCTTGGGTCTCAGGAACAGAACTCAGCAGGCGAGACTTAAGTGGGGTCTGGGGGGGTCCTCGCAACTGCGGGGGCCACAAGGGACAACCCAGGCTCTGTGGGGGCCATGCCTGGGATGAGGCAGATTGACCTTGGCCCTCCAGACCCCAGGGGCAACTTGGGACTGCCTGGCCTGTGGACTCTGCCAGGACAGCACGGGTAGACCGGGCTGTCTCAGGAGACCAGGACGGGCCCACAGAGGGCAGCGGATGGATGACACCTTCCCACCTGCACCTGCCCCCAGGAGGCACTGTCACCATCTGAGGACGCACAGCGAGCCTCCCTCTGCTTCCCCAGCCAGGGTGTCGGTGCCGAGCTGATGGGGCTGCAGGTGGATTACTGGACAGCAGCCCCACCCACAGACAGGAAAAGAGATGCGGAGAAGAAGGACCTGCCCACCGCCAAAAACACGCTCAAGTGCACCTTCCGGTCCCTGCAGGTCAGCAGGCTGCCCAGCAGTGGCGAGGCTGCAGCCACGCCCACCATGTCTATGACAGTGGTCACCAAGGAGAAGAACAAGAAGGGTGAGTGGGGGACTGCCAGTGGGGGGCCCAGGTGGGCAGGCAGGGGTCCCAGGGCCTCCCCTCGGCCCTGAGGGAACAATAGGGCGGCCTGGCCCCTTCTCTTCCTAGTGATGTTTTTGCCCAAGAAAACCAAGGACAAGGACGTGGAGTCCAAAAGCCAGTGCATCGAGGGCATCAGCCGCCTCATCTGCACCGCCAAGCACCAGCAGAACATGCTGCGGGGTGAGCACCGCTGCCAGCCCCACGCCCGGCCCCGGCGGCGCCGTGGAGCAGGAGGGGGCCCACTCGGCACGTGCGCACCCAGGAGCACCCGTCTGGGACGCTCCTCTCAAAGCCCGAGTCGTGCGTCTCGACGCAAAGGGGACCCACAGCAGGACCCGGAACCGGGGCTCGGAGGAGCAGTCTTTTCCCATGAGCTCGGGTCTGGGGACCTTGCGGGTGGAGAACCCCTGCTTTCCTGCCTTGATTTTCTGGTCGAAGTGTAAGGTGTTTTCCATCCGTCTTGCAGACCTCTGCTGAGCCCAGGGGGTGAGGGCCAGCAGCCACCATGGTCAGGGAGAGGTCATGGTCAGAGCCACAGTGGGTGGCTGAGGGCAGACGGCAGACAGACCTAGCCAGCAGGTCCTTGCCCGCTGGGAGCCTGGGAGTCCCTGGGGGTAGCAGTCCCTCCAGCTTGTCTTAAGCACAGGCCGAAGGAGGGCTTGGTGCACGCCCCCAGCTAGCGGGCAGGGCAGGGACTCAGATGGCCTTGTCCCCGCAGTCCTCATCGATGGCGTGGAGTGGAATGATGTGAAGTTCTTCCAGCTGGCAGCCCAGTGGTCCTCCCACGTCAAGCACTTCCCCATCTGCATCTTCGGACACTCCAAGTCCACCTTCTAGCCCCGCCCGCCGCCCTCCATGGCCAAGTCCTGGAGGGCACAGCCGCTTTTCTGTTAACATTGCAGTTTACTACGGAGAGAGGCCTTGAAAACACAAAGAGAAACCGTCTTAAGTGTGAACGTGCTCACAACCTGGAAACTAACGGTGGCCCCCCCACTGGGGGTCCCCTAACTGCTCTGCTTATTAACCAGAATGCTCCGGCAGGCTGGGGGCCAGGCGGCAGTGCCGGGCTGCGGTGTCACGGTCAGTGCACTTCAGCCTGTTTGCCTCCCCCAAGAAGGATGCTTGCCTTTGAGACCTGCCCTCCCCGGAAGCCAGGACTCTGCTTCCCTAGGGAGCCCGCTCCGGCAGGTGGCCCGTGTGCCCAGATGGAGCTGGGTGCCAGAGGCCAACAGCCAGCCCCCTGCCAGGGGCATGCTGAGCGAAACACAGAAGCCAGTGAGCCCGGCCCTGGGCCCCAGCCGCCAACCAGCCAAGTGGCCCCAGCACCACTCACCGGTGGTTCTTAATAAACTCCAGCCTGGGGCAGTGGAGGTTTTACAGTATCAGGTATTTTTCATGCCTTTAAATACATGTTACAACGTAGCTGCCAAGCAAGTTCTTGTTCTTCTGAAGCCCCAGCCACTGGGCTGGGCAAAGCCAGCCAGTTCCTCCCACGACCCACCCCTGGGGCTGTTCTTGAGACACCTCCGTGCTTTGGTGAGCTGTCCCTGCTCCAGACTTGGCAAGCACATTGGCCTCCCCCTGCCTCAGCCGCTGCCTGCAGGGTGCAGGTGTCACCTGGCAGCACTGCTGTGGCCAGTGAATGCTCAGGCGGTGGGCCTGGTGGGTGCGGCTGGGGTCGAGCTCCTTGGAGTTAGGTTGTGGGTCTGGGTCCTCTCCTGGACAGCAGCCCCACCCTCTGCCTTCCCACGCAGCAGGAGAGGGCATCCTGCCCTGCAGCCAGGGTCCCCCCCAGTCTTGTGCCACTACATCCCAGGTCACCGCAGCACAAGTCCCCCAGTCTCTGCCCCTTGGTAGTCATGGCCCTGGGACCTGGTGCCTAAGGCTGAGAGGCACACAGACTGTGCTCAGAAAATGGGCTGCGGGTTGTACCAGTCTCTAGAGACAGGCTTCGCCAACACCCTGCGGCCCAGAGGGGCCCCATCCCTGGGGGAATAGAAGATGGCCCATCCTTCTCACCTGTACGCTCCCTGTTACCTCCTCCCCCAGGGAGCTGCGCAGGGTCTGAGTGTTGGTGGTCAATGGCCCTGGGCTACTTGTCGGACAGGACTTGGGCATGACCTCAGGAACCTGTGGGCAGAATGCTGGGCAGAGGGCCCCCCCCCCGCCCCCATGATGGTACCTCCTTGCTAAAACTCACCTTTTCCTACTTGCCTGGACCAGGTGCCTGAGGCTGCACCCTGGCCTGAGGCCCTGGCTGGCCCTGGGAAGAACCTGGGATGAGGATGTACCCTGAGCTCACGGCCTCTCCGGCGGCCTGTGCAGCCTGCCTGCAGCTGCCCAGTGAAGCACAGAGACCTTGAGCCTCCTACCCAGCCTCACCACTGGCCCTGGCCTTGGTCACTGCTCAAGTGAACTTTGCAGAGGTCACACTCAGCAGGAAGGAGGTGTAGGTGAAGCACCCTTGACTGCACTTTCTAGCTTCAGAGCTGGCTGCGGGTGGGCCCTTGTGTGCATGAGTGGGGGTGCCCAGCATCTCTGCCCTGTGCCCCAGGGCCATGGAGCCTGGCTGTGGAGTCCTGTTACTGAGTAATCTGGAGCCCACCTGCCACACCATCCCTGGGCCTGAGAGGTCGTGCAGGTGCACAGCTGCCACAACCCTTTGGGAGACCTGCTGTGTCCTCACCTGCACCTCAATTTCCACACTGGCTCAGTGGAGCTGGTCACGTTTCCCCTCCCCCCCTCTTGGGGTTGTTCTGAGGACACATGGGAAAGCACTCCCTCAAAGAAAGGGCACGCAGAATTAAAGCCGTCTGTGGCACCAGTGTGGTGGGGGGAGGGGTGGGCGGCCCCTCAGCAGGGTCTCCTAGCCCACGGGGTGACTGCAGGCAGTTGGCACTTGGTTAACCCACCAGTCACCATGGGCCACAGCAGGCACCAGGGAGGTGGGGGCCAGACCGTGCCCTCATCTGTAGCCCAGGCCACGCCTGTTTGTCCCCTGGTTCACTGTCTCCTCGGGGATCAAAGGCCAGTGTCCCGAGGCAGTTTTGCGGCCGCAGCCTGCAGAGGAGAGGACCTCTGGAGCAGCTGTCAGGATCCGAGTGGCCACAGCCCGGCGTGCTGTGCTGCCATCACCACACGTGGGAAGACCAGACTGTCCTTTGGGGTCTGGCCCTTGTCCTAGGACAAGACCCTGCCACTTGCTCCGAAGGGCCCGCAGCCTGACCACCTATTTCTTGACCCCTCTGCCCTCCGTGGGCCGGGGAAGGAGAGCATGTCCGTGTGAGGGTGGCCCTTACAGGTTTCCGCAGACCCCACCCCATTCAGTGAGCATTGTGTGGTCTCCAGGTGTTTATCTTCCTAGTTCTTTTTAATGGCAAGCACTATTATTACTAGACTTTTGAGGGGACAGATTCTTATCTGTCACGTGTGACCACACAAAGGATGTCAAGGTGCTGATGCGACACTAATAAACCTGGGGAGGCTTAAGCCCAGGCCCTCCGTCGCCTCCTGTGGGATTCCTGGGCGAACACAGCAGCCCCTTCTGTCCAGGCTCGGATCTCGCCCCAAATTCCCCACAGGGAAACGGGCCTTGGCGCCGCGGGGAGGGCGCTGTGGGGCCTGGAAGACGCCCCCACGGGCCTGGGCCCCACCGACCGAGCGTGCGAGGCCGGGCGCCGCAGTGCCGTGCCCCAGACAGACGCCCCTGGTGACGGACACTGACGACACAAGTCCGCGTAGCGGTCCCCTGGCCCGCCCGGCCCCGCCCGGCGCCGGGGCGCAGGCGCACCACAAGGCGGAAGCGGAAGCGGTGGGGCCGGGCCGCGGAAGCAGAAGGTCTGCGAGCTGGACTCCGCCCTCTCAGGCCTTCCAGGGTGTCCGTGGGCCCCACCCCTACCCTTTGACCCTCCCACCGAAGTGTCCCGATCTCTCCCCACCCCACTGCACCCCATCCCTCTCTTGCTGACCGTTGTAACACGCTCCCTGGTTTCCTTCCACTCCCGCTGTGCGGCCCCCTGACCCAGTCAGCATGTGGGAGGCCTGGGCCTGGAGAGGGGGCGCCCCTGGGGCAGCTTGCGGGAGGTGGAGCAGGACAGGGTGCCGAGGCTGCTCCAGCCTGGGGGGCCCTTGGGGACAAAAGTGGCAGCAGGAGTTGGGGGGCTCATCCAGCACTGTCTGGCTAGTGGCAGCAGGTGAGCCTAGCAGAGCCTGACACTGCTTCCATCTGTCAAAGGGACAGACTCAGGCAGCTGTGGGAACCCAGGTAGCTTTGGGGCCCTTCCCCCAGAGCCCAGAGGTACAGACCAACGGGCCACCAGCAGGACATGAGCAGCAGGAAGTGTTTGCTTACAGATCCCCCTAGGGAGAAGTCGGGGCCACAGCTGCCCCAAGGGCACAGACTGGCCTCTCCCTCCCCCAGCCCCACTAACACCTGGGGCCAGCCAAAGCCCCAGAGCAGCAGCCAGCAGGCACCGGAGACTCAGGACTGGGTAAGCAGAAGGGAGCCTGGCCTCGGCCACCCCAGGGCTCCCTTGCAGGAGCCACAGGCACTGGTTCTGGAAGTGGCTGGTCAGGTGCACGTGGACGGATGGGGCTGATGGCACCTGGGCCCAAGTGGCTCTGGGACAGGGGGCCCAGAGTATCCGTTCTCTTCCCAGGAGCGATGTGTGTGGGCACTAGGCTGCATTTGTAGCCCTCCCGCCTCCCATCACTGAGGGGGGTCTGCCTGCCTCTGCTGCGTGCTGGGGAGAGGGGCCTGCCTCCTTTCTCCCCAAGCGCCCGTTCCCTGGGCCATGCAGGTTGCACCAAGTGCAGGGAGCCCAGTCGGGGAGCTCTGCCCTCCCAGTGGGGATGGGACAGTGTCCTGCCCACCAGGCCAGCAGGCGGTCCACAGAAGGCCTTGTCTGAGGAGGTCATTCTTAGAGGCTCTGCTTGTGATGGCCGCAAAGGGCAGGTGCCTCTGTGCTCCCAACAGCTGTGTGATTCCCACACAGCAGCAGCCACAAGTGTGGATGGGGCACAGCCTCAGGGGATGTCTCGTGAGCAAAGGAAGCCCGATGCCCGGCTTCTGTGTGGTTCCCCATGTGTAGGGGTCAGAGCCTGGCCCAACGCATCAGGCGGGGACAAGCCAGGCGCACGGGGTGCTGGCCATACAGCAGGTTCAGTGTGTGGGAGCCCATAGACCCGAGTGCTCGGACAAGTCTGCTTGTGTGTGCGTGGTCTCAGGCTGACCTAAAAAGATGGCAGGGAAGAGAGAGCAGGCTCCCCAGCTGCCCGAGGGGGCCGCCCTGTGCCCTCCCAGCCAGGTTCCTGGCCCAAGGGCCTGTGTGGTACCTGCCAGGGTGCATGGGAACCAAACTGGCAGACCCCGTGGCTGATTCCTCAGGACAGTGAACCCAGGGTGTAAATGCACTAGTGTGTCACCTGTGTGTGGCAGATGTGGGGCCTCAGACTTTCTCCTGCGAGGACGGAAGGGCCTGGCGGCACTCTCGCAGGGCAGACCCTCCACACACCCTGTTAGCAGTTCTGAGCAGTGGGCAGATGGCCACGGGCCACTGGCAGGTGGGGAACGAGGCCAGGGCCAGGAGCAGGAAGCAGGATCGCAAGGCCCAGTGGGAGATAGCTCAGAGGAGAAGGCTTAGGGCAGAGACCCAGGAGAGGGCAGGCCCTTCTTTGCAGGCTCCCAGAGTGTGGTTTGGGGTCTGTCTCTACAGCTTTTACATCTCTGACCTTTGGCCACCCGACGTCTCCCTTCCCTCCTTCCCACCCTGGGGGATGTCAGCTGGTTGCTGTGGTATCAAGGACACACCAAGCTGCCCTCTCTGGCTGTCCTGCACGGTGCCCTCCCTCCTCGTCTTTCTCAGAGTGACCGATTCCTCCAGACCTCCCCACGGTAGGCCCCTGGTCAGGCATCGTCTCCCAGGGAGCCCTTCGCCTGGCTGACAGAAGTCAGCCCCAATGTTCCCTTTGTCCCCGTGTCTTCCCAGCCCAAGCCCCAAGGGAGCACCTTCATCTTCAAGGCTCATCGTAGCACGGCTGCTCACATGGGAGGCCGTGTGCTCACAGAGGCCAGGCTTTGAGAGGTCCCCGTGCAGGGTCTGCAGATCTGCAGCCCCCTGCAGTGGCTGACCAAGGTTTTGAGCAAGGCTTCCTAGTGAGCCTGCTGAAGTGACCTCAGGGCTGAGAGAGGGCAGGAGGGCTGCCCAACGGGGTGGCGGCCACATCCCAGTGGGGGGTGTGGGCTGGGCAGCGTGGGCAGGTCCACACTGGCTGTGTGGTGGGGGCAGCAGACACAGGTGCTGTGCCAGCCGCCAGACCCCAGCCCACCTGCCTTGGGGCTCTCAGTCTCCCTTTGACTGTGAGCTTGGTGCCGGGGAGCGCAGCGCCTAGGGGAAGAGCAAGCTGGAGGGACTGCCATCCCTCAGCAACCTGCGCCCTCTCGGACCAGGCGTCCCTGCAGCTGAACGAGGGGTGAGGGTGGTAAGAACTGTGGAGGCGGCTGCATGGCACCCTGGGAGGCCAGGGACCTGCCTGGTGGAGCGGAGGGACTGGAGTCCATCCTCGCCAGACCGGTCAGGAAGAGGGCAAAGGTGACTGCGCGAGGCCAGTGGCCTCCGCCAACATGAACTCCAGGAGAAGAGCAAACTAGAGAAGCATGTCCGATAGCAGAGACACACTGACCGGGAAGTAGGCGAACCTCCTTGAGACGAACTTTAAACACCGGCAGCGTCCCCCGAGACCAAGCGATGAGCACAGGCTCCCTGTTCTGGGTGAGGCTCTCCCAGGCGTCCCCAGGCCGGTGTCATGAAAGATAAGTGTCCCAAAACTTGTTTTCCAATTTGGGAACTGCTCAGATGGAAAACTGAGACTAGCTTAGGCATAGCAGATATGAATTCCTATCTCAAGCTTCAGTTTTGTAAGCAAGAGGGTCCTGGCACGTGATGTGTGAGCAGCAAAACCAGGTAGAAAATCTAGACATTGACCCAAATGCCTGCAGACAGGTGACGTGGGATGAAGCTGGCCTCTCAGTGCGTGTGTGGGACAGCACTTTTCCATCAACGGTGGTGGGCAACTGCAGCTATCCAGGAGAAGTTTGCAGCCATACTTCTCACTGAACATCACGATCATCTCCAATTAAGTATTGATGCCACAAAAGTACAAGAAGAAACCCTGGGGTGGGCGGCCCTTCTAGCCAAGCCTCAAAGCCAAAAAGCCACAGAAGAGAAGATGGATACATTTAACCACATGAAAAACAATCCATCTACAGCCCTGACTGGTATGAAATGTTTCTCACATGGATGTTTCTTCCCCTCCCTTTCTCCCTCCCTCTCTCTAAAAATAAATAAGATCTTTTTAAAACCCATGTCTATAGAGGAAAAATATGCACAAAGGGAGTCACAGCTCTTTGTTGGAGAAAGTACAGGCTTTTCAACAAATGGTGCTGGGACTCTGGACATCCACAAGCAGGAGAATGCAGTTGAACTCTTACCTCACGCTACGTAATTAACTTAAAGTGCATCACAGACATGAATGGAAGAGCTAAAAAAGTATAGGAAGTCCTAGAAGAGAATAGGAGTAAAGCTTCATGGCATTTGACTTGGCAATGATTTCTTGGATATGGCACCCACCACACAGGCAATAAAAGTAAAAGCAAGACTTCCGCCAAGATGGAGGTATAGGTGGATGTGCCGTGCCTTCTCACACAACCAAGTTTAGGGACAACTAAATATTAGCATCAGAAAACACAACCAGAACACGGAAAACTGAACTTTTCGGAAGTCTGCTAACAACAAATTCTTCAGCCCGACCGGTAAGGGGCGAAACCGGCGTCTGGTGAGGAGTTGCAAAGGAGGGCTCGGTCGGACCCGGGCGCGCGAATCCAGACGCGCGAATCCGGACACGCGGGTTCCAGACGCAGGATTGGACCTGGTGAGCGACCGATCGACCCACCGGGTGAGCGACTGCGGAGGAGACAGTGGGGAGGCGGTGCAGCGTGTTGACTGCGGTTGCCTGATTGCGTGCGCGAGCGAGGGAGTGGGTGGTTGGACCGGCCTTGGACCGGCTGCGGCGGCGAAAGAGGGCGCCGCCATTTCCCCGCTCTGACCACGCCCCCACATACAGCGTCACAACCCAGCGACCTGGGAGTCCAAGGCGCCCTTCTCACACTTAAAGAGCCAGAACAGACCAAAAATGTCGCAGGAAGACCTCAAAGCCCCAGAGATAAATCTAAGCGACGAAGAAATAGCAAAACTCTCAGACGCACAGTTTAAAACACTGGTTATCAGCTTCCTCACAGATCTGGTTGATTATAGCCACAAATTAGAGAAACATATGAAGGCTAAATTAAGGGAAATGAATGGAATTCCACAGGAAACCCATAGAGATGAAAAGGAAACTGGGACTCAAATCAATGGAGTGGACCAGAAGAAAGCAAATAATGGCCAAACAGAAAAGAGTGAAGGAGCAAGAATTCAAAGAAATGAGGAGAGTCTTAGGAACCTCCAGGACATCTTTAAACGCTCCAATATCCGAATTATAGGGGTACCAGAAGGGGGAAAGACACAGCCACCAGTGGAAAAATTATTTGAACAAATAATAAAAGAAAATTTCCCCAATCTGGCAAAGGAAATAGACTTCCAAGAAATCCAAGAAGCCCAGAGAGTACCAAAAAAGTTGGACTCAAGAAGAAACACACCAAGGCATATCATAATTACATTAGCCAAAATTAAAATGAAGGAGAGAATCCTAGAAGCAGCAAGAGCTAAGGGGACAATCACCTACAAAGGAGTCCCCATCAGACTGTCAGCAGATTTCTCAAAAGAGACCTTACAGGCAAGAAGGGGCTGGAAAGAAATATTCCAAGTCATGAAATCTAAAGACCTACAACCAAGATTGCTCTATCCAGCAAAACTTTCATTTAGAATGGAAGGACAGATAAGGTGCTTCTCAGATAAGACCAAATTCAAGGAGTTCATCATCACCAAGCCCTTATTATATGAAATGTTAAAGGGACTTATCTAAGGAAAAGAAGTTAAAGAAACATGAACAGTGAAAGAACAACAAACTCACAGTTATTAACAACCACACCTAAAACGAAAGCAAACTAAAAGAACAGCTAGATCAGGAGTGGAAATATAGAAATGAAGATCTCAAGGAGGGTTAGCAACAGGGGAGTGGGAGGAGGAGATGGGGGGAGAAGGTACAGAAAATAAGTAGCATAGACAGTAGATAGAAAATAGATGGGGGGGGCAAGAATAGCATGGGAAATATAGCACCTAAAGGACTTGAGACACATGGACATAAACTAAAGGGGGGTAATGGTGGGGATGGGGGGGCAGGGTGGAGGGGGAATAGAACAACTGTAACAGCATAATCAATTTAAAAAAAAATAAAAATTAAAAAAAAATAAAAAAAAACAAAAACATTTATATAGATATAGAATTAGCACTACCCATGTATAATACACAGTCTTATTTTTTCCTCAAAAATTTGGGCAAAAAAGTGTGCATTATATGTGGCAAAATATGATATATTAGTTTCAGATGAACAAAAAAAAAAAGTAAAAGCAGATAAATTGGACTTAATCAAACTTAAAAACTTTGATCATCACAGGACATTACAACAGAGTGAAAAGTAAATCCATGGGATCCGTAAAAATATTTGCAAATCACATATTTGATAGGGAATTAATATCCAGACTATAGAGAGAATTCTAAAAACTCAACAATAGTTAAAAAATCATACATTTCAGAAATGGGCAAAAGACTTGACTAGACATTTCTCCAATGATAAATAAATGGTCAAGCACATGAAAATACGCTCACCATCACCCTGGCTGGTGTGGCTCAGTGGATTGAGGGCTAGCCTGCAAACCAAAGGGTTGAAGGTTTGATTCCCAGTCGGGGCACATGCCTGGGTTGTGGGTCCGGTCCCCAGTAGGGGGCGCACAAGAAGTGACTGCACAATGATGTTTCTGTCTTTCTCCTTCCCTTCTGCCTAAAAGTAAATACTCTAAAAAAAAAGATTGGTAAACTTTATGTCTTTATCACAATGAGAAAACATGAAAAGGAAATAAGGACCAATTCATCACTGAGCAGAGGCAAACCTACTCGTCTGCACCCTGGTTGTGGCGCTTTGCTGGCTGCGTGTTTGAGCGAGGACACCAAGACCCTCCAGGGAATGGTGGCACGTGAAAGCAAATCCCAGCAGGAGGTGGGTCCAAGGGCACCGTGTGCCAAATGCAGGCAATGGAGGGACAGAGAGGGACTCTGAGAGGTTCTTGGGGCCCCACCCGCTGGCGGTGGGGCCTGGCCACTGGACTGGATGCCCAGGGGCACATGGGGCCAGCTGGCTGTGCTGAAAACAGATGCACAAGAGCACCTTTTGGGGCAGTGGAGCCCTTTCTACCCCACTGCTCCACGCCCGCAGGGGCACTGGGGCCAGGCCCAGAGAGACAGAGGTCGGCGTGGGCACAGTGAGGAGGACACGACGGCCCCTAGAACGCACAGACCTTTCACAAAGAGGGAGTTCCAAGTGGCCTGGAGGACAGTGAAAAGTATTGTGCCAGGGAAGTAAATGAGATTAAGGTGTTTGATCACAATGATCACAATAGGAAAAACCACCATGGATGCAAGTATTGGTGAAAGCTGGGGGGGTGGGTTAGAGCTGGCACCCCCTGCTGGCGGCAGGGGCTGGAAAATGGGGCCTAGAGCCATCCTGTCCGTGCTCAGCTCACGGACAAACTTCGGCAGCGGGACCTAGCAATCCTGCCTTGCTTCTGCGGGAAAATGAAACAAGTATGGCATTGTTCATTTTGGATGGTGCATCCTGAGTTTGTAAATATATTTTCCTTTTTATTTTTCCTGTGTGGCTGTTGTTCTCAGTTTTAAGCTGACCACATGCCCGAGGACACGCTGGGACAGGACAGCCCTTCACGGGCAGGCCTAGGAGTGTTCAAAGTGAGGAAGGGCAGTGACCTGCAGCCAAGATTTCTCTCCCCAGCAAAGCCATCATTTAGAAGGAAGGGCAGAGAAAGTGCTTCCTGAACAAAGTAAAGCTAAAGGAGTTCAACACCACCAAGCCCTTGTTATGTTCAAGGGACATATTTAAGAAAAAGATGATCAAAATGGTGAACAAAATGGCAATAAATTCACAGCTATCAAAAATTTAACCTAAACAAACTAAGCAAACAAGCAGAACAGGAACAGAATCATAGATAGGGAGAACATTTGAAGGGTTATCAGGCGCGGGGGGGGGGGGGGAGGGAAAATGGGGGGGAAGGTGCAGGGATTAGGAAGTATAATGGATAGGTATAAAACAGACAGGGCTTGTTAAGAATAGTATAGGAAATGGAAAAGCCAATTGTATGGCCCATGGACATGAATTAAGGAGGGAATTTATGGAGGGAATGGGGGTACTAGGCAGAGGGGGGAGAAATTGGGACAACTGTAATAACATAATAAAATGTACTTTAAAAATCTAAAAACAACAACAACAAAAAACCCAGGCTGGTGTTACTCGGTGGATTGAGCACCAGCCTGTGAACCAAAGGGTTGCGAGTTCGATTCCCAGTCAGGGCACCTGGCTGGGTTGGGCCAGGTTCCTCAGTAGGGGGCACATGAGAGGCAACCACACACTGATGTTTCTCTCTCTCCCTCTCTTCCTCCCTTCCCCTCTCTCTAAAAATAAATAAATAATTTTTAAAAGTAAAAATAAACTTGTCATCCCCTTGGCACTCCAGAGAGTGGCTGGTCTTCTCCCAGGAGGGGGCGAGAATTCAGACAGTGGTCCCTCGGGGTCCGGCCCACTTCTGGCCTTTCCCAGGTGGTGCCGTGGCCTCCAGTTCTCGTGTCCTGATGGCTTCCTCTGCGTTGTGTTTTCCCCTTCATCTCTTTCTGGTCAACTTTAGATGGGCTTGGGGAGACAAAGCCGACCTTCCGGCCTTGCCTTTTGGGGGTGCACATTCTCCCAGCCCCCAGTGTGCGCACCACAGCTGCAGGCCACGTCGGCACCGGCTGGACCAGGAGACCTGGCTGAGAGGTCTTACTGTCTGCGAGCCCAGGGCACAGCCCAGCAGGGCGGGTGCGGGCGGGTGCCGGCGTGTCCGGTGCGCAGCTGCTGTCCGAAGCTGCGCGAGGTTCTGTCCGCTGCTGTGGGAGCTGGAGCTGGGTCCTGGGGGCCCGGCATCCGCCACGGAGGGTGCAGAGAGAGGGCTGGTGGGGGCGGGGACCCGGTGCATGGCTGGCATGGACTGCTGCCCTGTCTCCGCAGGTGAGCGAACCACAGGAGAGCCGGTACCCGAGTCGCCACTGGAGCCTCAGCATTGATGAGCGGAGGCAGCGGGCCACACGGGGCTCCGCCGGGGTCTGCGCCCACTGCCCGGTGCGGGGACAGGGCAAGGGGTGTTGGGGGCGGTGGTTGCAGGGTGCCCCCTCCCCGCCCCCTGACCCTGCTGTCTCCCCAGGACCTCCTGCGGGTCTTGACCCAGCTGGCGGACGAGGTTGTGGACAAGGACGTGCTCATCCCCCACCCGAGGCCGCCTGCCCACTCCACCTTCCCTGGCCGCGCCCTACTGGCCCTCGGCGAGCCTTCCACACACAACGTGACTTCAGGGGCCCAGGCTTCCAGGTGGCCGCCCTCCTAAGAGCCCGCCCACCCCCACCACCTGTCTTGCAGCACCTTTCCAGGGGAAGCAAAGCCACTGTGGGCCCTCCTCACGGACACCTCACCCTGTGGGGCATGACCAGCCTCCACCCCACCAGACTGCTGGGCTCGGGATGCCTTCGTGGATCGCACAGCCAGATGCCCCCTTCCTCCACCGCAGCCACTGAAATTAAATTTGTTCCAGGCCTGTGCATTTCTTGGGACTGACCACTAGGGTAGGTGGTGGTTGGAGCTGGGGGAGGTGTTGTAAGGGGTGGGGGAGGGGGAGGCAAGGCTTTGGAGGACATCTGACCCCACCCCACCTGCTCAGAGACCCCTGATGGCGAGGGGTTGGGTGTCAAGGGCCACAGCCCACTCCTGCCCAGGCTGCCAGCAGGGCAGGACGGGAGGGTGCTCCTGCCCTGCCCTGGCCCAGGTGACAAGTGCTGTGGATTCCTGTTGCTGAGTGGCTTTGATGGACTCCGGGTCACACCTGCGGACCCAGGGCTCCACTGGCTCACCCTGCCGCTTTCCTGGTCTTGCTCAGGTGTCTCCTGAGGCTGGTGTGGCCAGCCCTCTGCCCCCTGAATGGTCTCAGGCCTTCTCTGCACAAGGTGTCCCCAACCAGGAGCTGGTTCCAGGGGGCCCCAGCAGCCCCCCACCACAGTGTCCCAAGCCAGGGAACTTCAGGGGTAAGACCTTGCACTGGGAGCCTCCTTGGGGGGGGGGGGGGGGGGGGCGGGGACACAGGGCCAACCCAACTTGTGGGGCAGGAGCGCCACCTGTTGGTGGGGCTGGCACAGAGCCTGTCACACTGGGTACCGCCGCACTGACAGATCGCCAGGGACCTCATGTCTCTGTGTGACTGGCTACAGTCAGGCTGTGAGCAGGCCCGGCTCCTTTCTGGGGGCTGCAGGGGACCTTCCGTCCATCCCTGGCCTTTTCAGCTTCTGGAAGCTGCCCACACCCCTGGGCCCGGAGCCCCTTCCTCAAGCTCCCAAGCTGGCAGCATAGCGCCCCCTGGCTTCCTTTGAGTGTCACATCTCTGTCTCCTGCCTCCTCTTCCTTTTAGGGACCATGTGATTGCTGGGTCCACTGGGTCACCCGGGACACTAAGGCTCTCAGGTTGGCGAGCCTCACCCACTTGCCATGTGACCCAGTGCAGTCACAGGTTTGGGGGAGGGAACTGTGCCTTCCACGGGGGCTCTGATTGGTTGGGGAGAGGCCACGTGTGCTGCTCAGCATCCCAGAGCCCTGGATGCCCCCCGACAACTGAGATGACCAGACCCCAAATGTCAACGGTGCCCCTGCTGGGAGCCCCTGGAAGAGAGGAGCGTCTAAGAGAAGGGCCCACCCAGCAGACTGGCCAGGCAGCACCTACCTGGCCAGGACGCCCTGGCCCCCACTGACAGCGGACACTGCCTTGCTGTTGCCACACATTCCTTCTCTCTTCTGAACTGTCCCTTCACGTCTGCTTCCCCACCAGGCGGGTCTCCCCCAGCTCCAGGAGGGTAATGCGCCTCCCTGGGCCTCACAGGGCCACCCGAGTCATGGCTATCAGGGTGCCTTGGCGGCAGGGAGGACAGTCTCCGGGGTGCAGGCTCCCAGGGCGGCCACGTGGTTGCCCATGTGCCCTGGAACCCGTCTGTGCCTGGGCATCAGGCTGGTGTGGAACAGGGGTCAGAGGCCACTCTAGATACCCAGGCTGAGAGGGGGCCCTCAGCCCAGCCCCAGGACAGCCACGGCCCCTCAGTGTCCCCCCAAATAAATGGCTTTTTTTCGGCTTTGCAAGAACACTCTCCCACAACCAACGAGAGTTTTAAAAAGGTGGCCCACTGAGGTACCACAGCTGGCATTTGGTGAAGGCCACACAGATGTGTCTGAGGCCCAGGCGGGGTCAGGGGGGGTGTGGGGGCGCTGAGGAGAGACAGAACACGTGCAGGGCTGCTCCTGCCACATCAGGGTGGCTTCCCAGAGAAAATGTGGTCACTGAAGTGAGTGAACACTTCCTTGCCCCACGTTGGAAAGGCTCTCCTCAGAAACCACACAGGGACAGGTGTCCCTCAGTTGGGGACAATGTTGGCTGACTGGCCTTGAGCCACGAGGAGCTGGCTGTGCTGCTTCCCGTGAGCCCTGTACAGAGTCGCAGAGGCAGAGGCTGCTGTGTCTCCCCTCCTGAGCCCCCTGGGTCCCCTGGGCCCCAAAAGCCGGGCACCAGCTCAGCCCCGTACTTGGCCCCAGGGTCTGTGGTGGCTGCATCCTCACTGCTGGATTCAAGGTCGGCTTTTACATTTTTAAAGACCTTTATTTCTTGGTGGGCTGTGTCTTCTGGGGGCCTGTTAGCTGGGGCACTTGGCGGGGACAGTTCTCAGGCTCCGCCTCCAGCATTCAGGACACCGGGCTGGCCTGGCGTTTGGTCCTTGTTTGCAATGTTCTCCTTCTGACAGTTGCCACATCTTCACCCTTGGGGACACGGGTCTTGTTGGGTCGGGTCATGGCCTTTCACGTGCAGGCTTCTGTGAGCCCTGGGAGCTCCCCTTGCAGGTGTGGAGCCCTTCTCTGGCCCTCTCCCGGCTCCAGTGGCCCTGGCTCTGGGCCTTCTCCTCCAGCTCTGTGTCTCCCCCATCCCTTGGCGCCCTGGGACCCTTCTGCAGCATCAGCCCAGCACTTCCAGAGCCCTCCCCTCTGGCAAAGCCAGTGGCCGGGGGGCTGAGGCCCTGCACAGGGGTGTGGCCTCTGGGCCTCCTTCACAGGGTACTGACCTCTCTGCATGGGCTGCCACCAGGATCCTCACGGTGGCCCTGGGAGAGCACTGTAGATCGTGTACCCTGCCCTCTGCCCTCCTCCCCACCAGCCTGCAGCCCTGGAGGCACCCACCCAGCGCGCCTGAATTCCTGTTGAGCCTGCGACAGCATTCGAGGGAAGTGCAACAGCTTCGTCTCACCCAGGACGCCTCCTGCCCCTTGCTTTCTGGATGTCATCTGGCTGCAGGGTGGCTTTGAGGAACTGTCTCCTGGCCGTCATCTCACTCCAGTGCTGTGACTTTGTCCTCTAGTGGCTGAGCTCCTCATTTGGGGCACGGGTCCGATGGACGCCCCCCCAGCCCCTGCTCCCCACAGGGCCCTCTGTGGGGCTGTCCCCCTGTGGTTGGACCGTGGGTGTGGGTGGGCCTTTACCGCTCACGCCCGTTCTGACTGAAGTCTGTCTGCTCTGCTACCAAGTGGATGACAGATTTTTACTGTTCGCAACATACCTCCATGTGCTGACTGACTTGGCTCCGAGGTGGGTGACAGGCACCGTGTTGCCAGGGCTCCCTTGTTCCGCCGAGAGGGGCAGGTGGCAGCCCGCAGGGGGAGCCGATGCTGCTCCACTTTGTGGGGGCGCATCTCATCTCTCATGAGGAGGCTTAGAATTCACGTGGCTTTCCTCAGACCCCAGACCTTGACCCCCCACTGAAAGCCAGTCTTGACTGCCTGCCTTGCTGGATGGAGGGAAATGGTGGGCTTCTCCCCAGGGGTCTCTGGTACCTGTGTGCGGGGGGGAGTGGCAGAGCAGGGCTTCATGAGGCAGGGAGCGACAGGCTCTATCTCTCATGCCTAGCAGCCGCCTGGGTGTTTTCTGGGAGTCTTGACTTTTCAGTCAGTTTGGTAGCTGTTGGTAGAAGACTTGATGTGGCAGGTTTGCTTTCCAAGGAGACGCTGGCAGGAAGTGAGTGCAGGCTGGTGGGAAGGGAGGGGAGCATTCTAACCCTCTTTGGAGTATCATCCGCCTTCTCCATCCCTGAACTCCCGCCACCTACTCCTTCCCTCCACAACCGAGGTCCCACCCCCTGGATCCTCCTCACTGCCCTCCCGCCTGAGCTTCTGAGAGGCAGCGGCTCATTGCCCTCTGTGGACCCCCTTCTGGCTTCCGTCAGCACAGTTGAGCCCCCCCCCCCCCGTGAAGCACCCTGCACTCAGCTGTGGGCCTTCTCTGAGCTCCACCCCCTGGATGCTGCACTGCAGGTCCCACCGGTGTCCCCAAACTAGACATCGTCCCCTGCTCCAGCCACAGGCCTGCTCCATCTGAGTAGGCAGGGCGGTAACCCTGGGTTTTGCTCAGACCAGTTCCCTGGAGCCCCAACACCCCAACCCTGCGCTTCACCACGGCTGGGACGCCACCCCCTTGGCCTCCAGCTTTCTCCCCTGGGGCGTGGGGAACCCTGGTCTTGGCAGCTCCACGTGGACTGGACTCTCCTAGGATCTCGGGCAACTGCCCGCTCCCACAGACTCCACACCACACTTGATGGGGTGGGAAGAGCAGCAGGTGCCTCACCACACAGGCGCCCCTCCAGCCCCCCCTGTCCTCTGGGCATGGCACCCCTGTCACCCCAACCCCCGGATCTCGGGCCCCCGGCCTGCCGGACTCGCAGTCTCAGCGGCCCTTCAGGAGGGCAGCAAAAGCGCAGCCGCCCACAGCCTGTTCCTCCGGCCAGAGGCCGCCCGCTAGGAGGTGGGATGGGGTGGTCCCAGGGCGGGAGGCGGGCAAGGCTACGAGGGGTAGGCAGGGGCTGGGACCGGGGCCCGGGCCGGGGGCGGGGGAAGGTGGCCCCGGACGGAGCTGCCGGCCGCGAGGTCCCTCAGGAGCGGCTGGTGTTGAGAGACGGGCGGGAGGCCCGGGGGTGGCAAGAAGGGTGCGTGAGAGGGGCAAGGGCGCCGGGGGTGCCAGGAGGCCCCTGGGGGCGGCGGGAGACTCCCCGGGACCCCCGGAGTGTGCGGCTGGGGATGGACCCAACGGGCAGGGCGTGGGGAGGCCCGCGGGGGAGGGGCGGGACCGGCCCTGAAGGGGGAGGGAGGGGGCGAGCGGCGGCGGTAACGGCAGCGCAGAGGCCCCTCCCCCGCCGGCGCCGCTCCTCCTCTTCCTCTCCCGCCCGCCCGCGGCCTCCGTCCCTGCGCGGCCTCGGCGGCGGCGGGGGAGGCTGCGGCCCCTTTAAACCACCCGCCCGCCGCGCCCGCGCCCCCGCCCGCGCCCGCGCCTCCATTTTCCAGGCCGCCCGCCGCCCGCGCCCGCGGCCCGCCGCCCGCCGCCGGACATGGCCGCCAACATGTACAGGGTCGGAGGTAAGGCCGCGCCCGCCGGCCCCAGACCCCGCAGCCCACGCCCCGGCCCCTTCCCCGACCCCCACCGCCGTCCCCACCCCGCCCCCGGCCGCGCTCCCGAACCGCCCGGGGCGCCGTCCCCGCCCCGGCGCGCCCGGCCCGCGCCGCCCCTCCCCCACCGTCCGCGCGGCGCCCCCGCCGCCCCTCCCCCACCCGGGCCTGCCACCCCCGCTCCGACCCCGACTCCAACCGCCCTGGTGGGGTGGCCGAGCCGGGCCGGGGAGCGGCGCTCTGCCCACCTGTTGGGGCGCCTGCGTGGCCCGGGGGCCTGGGAGGCGCCGCAGCCGAGGCTGGAGCATCCTTCGGGCGCGTGGGCCTGGGCCTGGGCCGGACCGAGCCGAGCCCCCTCCGTCAGCGGGAGCACGTGGCCGCGGGGAGTGCCTGCGGCCCCCCTGGAAGCGGGAGTCTCGGGCCCGGGGGTCCCCACCCCGGCCGGCAGAGCTGGCGGCGTGCCCGCGTCTGGGGGTCCCTCACGGTGGGAGCCCTGTGCTGGGGCCGTCGCCTCCCCGCAGCCCGGGGACTCGGAGCTGCGGCTGGCGCGTCCTGAGGAAGCTCCCCAGGGGTCCCCTCCGGGCTCTCGGCCACAGGCTCCGAAGGCACCCCAAACTTTGACTGCTTCCGGGTGCCCCGGCCCAGTGGGGAGGTGCTTTGCAGGGGTTCAGGAAAGGCCTGCAGCCCTCTGCCTTCTGCGCCCCGGTGCGGCTGTGCTGAGCCGGCTGGGGCCCGGGGCGTCCTTCTGCTCCGGCCCGGACCCGGGCCTTGGGTCCAGGGACGCTGGCTCTGTGTCTTGCTCCACTTTGTGTGCAGGGGTTCTGGGCCCCAGGCCGCTGGGTTTCCACGGGGCTCTGAGTGGGTCCTCCCTTGCTCCACAGGGCTGTGGGGCGCCCTCGCCGCCCCATGTGCCCACTGTTGGCAGGAGTATGTCTGGTGGCAAACAACCCCAGCCACTTGCCTAGTCACCTCTGCTCCCTGGGGGGTCCTGGGCAGTCTCTCTTCAGCAGCACCAGCTCTGTGATTAGGCCCTGTCTGTGCGCAGGGTCAGCGTTACACCTGCGGCTGTCACCACCCCCCTCTGGCTCAGAGGTGGCACTGGAATGGGGGCCTGCACCCCACGTAGCAGCAGGCCCTGGTGGACACTTGGGCAGCAGACAGCAGTGCAGGGGCCTGTTCCCCACGTTGGGCAGAGGAGCAGGAGTGTCCTCAGTGACATCTCCTTGTCACACCCCAGGGAAGCCCAGCACAGCTGCCTGGACCCCCAGGGGCTGACCTGACTTGCTCTGTGCCCACCACCCAGGGCTCGTCCCTGTGCAGCAGCTACTCCTCTGATAGTGTGCCCCTGTGCACCCCTGGGACCCCCTCTGTGGAGTGCAGACCCCCTCCTGCCTGGTCAGAGGCCCCGTGGCTTCTGCTGACAGGTGACAGGACCCTGCAGCCCCCCACCCTGGGGTCACCAAACAGAAGCCTCTGTCTCAGGTGGTATCACCCCTGCATTCCCGCCCCCCCCCCGCCCCTGCAGCAGGAATGGTTGCCAGTCCGGGAGGGGGTGCAGAGCCCCAGGGAGCAGCAGGGCGGGGGAGGGGCTGAGCTGCTGCTGTGCCCTCCTTCACCCCGCAGGGCACCACTCCAGCTCGGCTGGGGCCCCAGGTCTGTCTCGCTAAGAGCTCGGCAGGGGCCTGGCCACCCCCAGATCTCCCTGGGCCTCAGTTTCCCCTGGCGAGGACAAGGGCCTCCATCTTGTGGCTGCACATCCGCAGATCCCTTCTCTGAGGGTATCCAGGTCCCCTCCCTTGCTTCCAAGGAGGGCTCTGCAGGGGTGACCCCAGGCGCCACTTGGAACCCCCTGTCCATCCCTGTGGGAGAAACTGCCACCAGCCCTGGTTTCTGGGTGGGGACCTGCAGCGCCTGAGGCAGCACTCCAGGTCCCGGGAGGGCTGGTGGGCACCTTGGGCGGTTGAGGTGCAGCTGCTTGGAAAGGGGGCATCTGGAAGATGGGTCGCTGTGTTCCCGAGTGGATTGTGGCCTGGGGGAGCACTGCAGGGACCCCTCCGTTGTCTTTATTTGGGACCCTAAGAACAGGGCCTTTTCCAAAGGTGCCGGGTTGTACAAGGAAAGGAAGGGCACCAGCTAAACTTGAACTTTCGACAAACTGTGTTAGGGTAAGGCTGTCCTGGATGCTGTCTGGGCACTCTGAGGCCCAGGAGTTCCCAGCAGGAGTCGAAGTTACCTGGGAAGCAGGCCGGGCGGCAGAGGTGTGGCTGCTGGTCAGCTGGGGGGAGTGGGTCAGCCTGGGAGGGGACAGAGGCCTCCCGGCCTTGGCAACTGTGAGTGTGGTGGGCAGGTGAGCCCCGGACGAGGGTGGCGGGGTTGGGGTTTGTGACCCTCCTCGCTGCCCTGCCAGGTGGCCGTGCAGTGGGTGCAGAGGCGCCGTGCCCCTGATGCCCAGCCCAGCCCTGTTCGGGGCGTCCGTGTCCCCGGCAGGCTGCAGCCATTCCCTTCGGGTATTTTCTTCTTCCACGGCAAGAAGTTTACGCCTGTCCTTTCGGACAATTTGCTGTTTTAAAGTCACACTTTGAAGAGTGACAGGACCACCCCTAATGCTGGACAGTCAGCGGGGCAGGGGCGGGGTGTGCTGGGGTGGGTCCCTGGAGGTGAACTGTGCCCTGCGGCTCTCAGGACGTCACCAGTTCTCTGTTCCATGTCACAAATACTTTCATTTTGTTTGTTTATTTTAAACTTTGGACCAGGTGAGACATTTGCCTGCAGTAACCCTGTGGGACACTTGAGGGTCCGGGCACCCCTGTGTGTTTGCACACTCCAGGCACAGTCATGGGGGGGCCCAGGGTGTGCCCCCTCCCCATGGCCTCTAGTTCAGGTGGGCTGGCGCCGCTTGGGTTTGAACTCCTGGGAGGGACGGCCTGCCCGGGGCTCTGTTCCCTGAACCCTGCTGCCTGCCCACACCAGTCGGTCTGCAGGGCAGCGGTGGCCTGTCTGGGGCTCCTGGGGTCTGTGTACATGGGGGCCAGGGTGCTGCCTTGTCCTCACAGTTGCTGGGACCTGGGCTGGGGGTGCCCAGGCTGGTGCAGCCGCCCACGTTGGCCCTTGGGAGGGGGCCTGGTGGGGGCCATGGGGGCCGGGCCCCTTGGGTGCCCGCAGGACACCACCTGCTCACCCCACACTCACTGGGGCCTGTGCAGGCCCAGGCTTCTTGGCCCAAAGGGCTCTCATTCCTCCTTGTCGGACTGGTGCCTGCGGCTGGCCCGGCTCAGGGGTCCCCTCCTGCCTTACTTAGGAGATGACCCTTCCAAAGGAGCTCGGCTCCCCCGCTTAAAACTGCTTAGCGGCTTTTGAGACCCGGGGGGGCGGGGGGGGGTCCTAGTCCCGGTGCCGTAGAGGGTGTAATTCCCCTCCCCAGTCTGGGCTCCAGGCCACCACGGAGGCCAGTTGTGGCATCCTGCTGGTTAGACAAGGTTGCACAGACGCCCCTTAGGGACCTGGCCAGCACCGAGTGTGGCCCTCCCGTGGTCGGCTTCTCGTTCTGAGGGGTGGAGTCCATGCCAGGACGTGACCCAGTTTAGTCAGCAGTCAGGATGTTTGGTGTGATGGTGCCGTGACCTGGCGCTCACCCACGTGGGCAACCACGCCACGTTCCAGAGGCCGGGTGGCCATGACTGCGGCATGTTCGAGTCCTGTGGGGGTCCGCTCGTGGGCCCCCATCCTGATCAGAGCTTTGTGAGGGTCACAGCAGGGTAAAGCTAGTAGGGACGCCGTGCTCCCGACCCTGTGGGGACACGTGACCCCATCGCTCTTGCAGGGCATCGTCGGGCTGAGATGCGGTCGGTTTCCCCGCAGATCAGCGGCGACCGCCCATCCTGGTGGGCCTCTTGGCTGTCAGGGTCGGCCCTCCAAGGGCCCTCGGTCAGGTGTCTGCACAGGTCTCCTGCCTGGCCTTTAAAACTGGGTTTTTTGTCTTTTCCTTTTTACGAGTCCGCAGTGTCATCTCACATCAGCTTCAGGGGCACAGCAGTGGGACCGTCATGTGCTCTACACAGTGGGCCCCCTTCTCCCATGGTCCCCCTTCTCCCGTGGCCCCCAACACCACTCACAGCTACGGCAGGAGTGGCCCTTGCCTCTGTGGGACTTCGTGTCCCCGGGACTGGTCTCCGACTGCCCATCTGTCCTGCTTCGTCCCTCCTCTGGTCCCCCGGCCTCCCAGCCCCTTTGCCCCTTCACTGTCACTCTGTGTCCGTGCGGGTGTCGAAGTTGTGTCCGTCCCTCTGTTTGGGTCTGTCCACTCCACGTTTAAGTGAAGGCCTGGCCCTCTGTCCAGCTCCACGCGGTGCAGCATCCTGTGCCCCCGTCCATGCCTCGCAGGTGGCAGGGTCCCCTCCTCCACTCAGCCGCGCGGTCGTCCACTGTGTGAGCCCGCTGAGCTCCCACATCCAGGACCTGGCGACTGAGTGACGCCGCAGTGAACACGGGGTCGCGTGTATTCTCTCAAAAGTGTTTTGGGGTTTCTTTGGATAAATACCCAGAATCACTGGACCATAAGGCAAATGCATTTTTAATTTTTTGAGGAAATTCCACACTGCTCTCCACAGTGACTGCTCATACCTGCCTTTCCACAAGCAGAACATGAGGGCCCCTCCCCCGGGTCCTCGCCAGCTCTGGGCCGTGAGAGCTGGTTCTCTGTTCTGGAGGTCAGCCCTTTTCGGGTGTGCATTTCACGGGCTTTGTAATCTTCCCTCTCTTGTGTCTACCAGATGTGCCCGCCCCAAGGGCACGCGGGGTTTACTTACCCAGTTTCCTTGGGCCTCGCTTTCCGGTTCCTGACCCATTTCGAGGTAGCTTGTGTGTGTGGTGTAGGGCGGACTCTGGCGCTGGCATGTTTGCATGTGGACGTGCCTCTGTCCGGCGCCGGCGTCCTCGGTGGTTTGTGGGCCCCGTGCGTCCCTGTCGGTGGGTGTGTGGTGCCCAGGTCCTGTGCCTTTGCAGTGGACCTTTGTGGTTCAGCCACGGTGGCCCCCCCGTCCCATCCGGGGCTCCCAGGCGAAGCCCTGAGCCAGCCTGTGGTCTCTGCAGAAAACCCAGAACCACAGGCGCTTGTGACAGGGTCGTGTCCCAGCAGGTCGTGTCCCTGGGGCGTCCAGGGCCGCACGTTAGATTCACAAACGCTAATGAAAACTGATGAGCATAAACACGCTCTAAGGCAGCGTATGATCTTGCGTGGGGCTGCACCTGCAGCCGTCCTGGGCCGTGGGCTGGACACCCTGGGGTCCATGTCCGGGAAGCAGCACCTGGCCCACGTGTGATTCCTCAGGCGGCCAGCACTGCACCCACTGCTGTCTCTGGGTGAGCGCCGAGCCCAGAGCACTTTTCCCGTTTTACGTGGTTGGGAAAACATCCAGAGATGGACCCTTATGATTCGAAAAGCACAGGGTTTGGACCTCGGGGCTCCGCCCTGTGGGGTATCGCAGGTACGTGGGGCTCTCCGGGCGCGGGCCACGGCTCCTCGGTGTCGGCGCCACGTGTCCTGCTGCTGAGAAAAGCAGAGTCTGGACTTGGACTTGGCGTCCTTAAGGCTCAGAGTGTGGTGAGCGTCTGCCCGCGGGCACTGCCCCCATGTTCCTCGTCGGGAGGAGGGAGTGGTCAGAGGGAGATGCAGACTGTCACCGTCACGGGACTGGACGCAGGTGTAGCGGGCACAGCACTCAAGTCCCACGCTCCCTGCTGGGAGCTGATGACGTTGTGGCACCCCAGGCGGGCGCAGCCCCAGGGCAGCACGTGCCGAGGGAAGAATGGTGTCCTGGGCTGGGTACGCGGGGTGGGCGGCCGGTCCTGTCCAGGGTCTGGCCGCGGGGCCTTGCACTGTCCGTGCAGGCCGAGTGCCCTGGCATCTCCGACAGGGTGGGGCCTGCTGAGACCTGACATCGGCAGCTGGCTGCTGCCGCGGCCCTGATGGCCCAGGAGCCCTGGGTGCGCCTGCAGGTCCCCGGAGGTGGGCATTGGAGTCAGACAAGGACAGGACCTGCGTCCCCCACACACTGCCATCGCCCTGGCCGTCAGGGGCCTGAGTGGCAGAGAGGCAGAGGCTGGGTCACCTGTCTGAGCCAGACACCCATCTCCTGGCCTCGGGCACCGTCCTTCACCTGCCGGGCTGGGCTCCTGCTCGGAGGCGGATGCTCGTGGGCTGCCTCTCGTGATGCCCCCACACGCGTGTCCACATCACACGTGCACATCCTTGCTGCTGCCACACTGACTCTCGGGGAGGCCTGCACGCCAGAGATGACGGTAGCAGAGCCCAGACGTGTCAGGCAGGGAAGCGCGTGGGCCCACGTGGAAGACGAGAGTCTGCCTCGGCGCACGGCATGGCTGTGTCTGCAGCAGGCTCCCCAGAGCGGGTCCTGGGGCTCTGCCACGGAGCAGAGGCCTCACCCTGACCTGCCGGGCCCGCCCATGCGGGGGCGAAGGTGCAGCTTCCCAGGGTGAGGCCACTGTGGCCTTTCACAGGCTTGTCCCAAAATCACAGGAAGTAGCACTTGACCCCAAACTTACATCCCTTTTGGTGACATCTGATGTTTGAATCACAAACTTCCTCACTGTCAGAGGTGGCACAAGTGAGGCCCACTCCCACCCACCTCTGCAGCAGGTGGGCTCCCTGCCCACTCCCCCGCCCCCGAGCCCATGGCGGAGTGCAGGCCCCGGCAGGCTGAGCAGAGGCCACGAGATCAGCCCTGGGTTCGGCAACTCTTGGGAAGGCCCTGTACAGGCCACGGTCACGGTCATCATTGGGTCCCAGTAAGGGGCCTGGAGAGGCCGGGTACAGGTATCCAGGTGGCCTGTCGGAGCGGAGGCTAGGGCTGTGCCTGACGCCCCCAGCACGGTGTGCTCAGCCGTGGGAAGGGCAGCTCGCTCCCTTCTGTCCAGAGTCTCTCCGTGCCTGGTCACATGGCGCCCGGCCCTCCAGCGGTGGAACCGGCTACGGGGGCCACATCCCAGGTGAGCAGAGGCTCACCGGGCAGGGCGTGCAGGTGCGGACGGCCCAGGGCTGCGCTGCACATGGGCCACAGGTGCGAGTGATGAGAACCGCCGCGTGACGCAGGCCACGAGCATCCTCAGGGTCCCGGGCCCGCGGGCAGGCGTCTGTCTGCTGTGCTGCTGGTGCCGAGAAGACACGGGAGCACGTCCCCAACAGCGTGGAGGCGGGGGACTGGGTCCACCTGCCGCTTGGAGGTGGCCACATTGGCGGGCGGCGGTGTGCTGGCCCCTTGCCTGTAGGTCTCACCCGCCGCTCCAGGACCCAGGCTCTGGGTGGGCGGCACACGAGTCTTTGCACCCATCTCCGGGTCTCCCCCCGTCTGCAGCTCGTTTGCTGAGTGGATGCGTGTCTCCTGGCTTTGCAGTGGTCGTGGGCAGTGCTCACAGGCTTTGTGTCCTTCGAGCTGGCCCAGTGCTTGCGAGGAGGCTTCACCCTCTGCTGAGCAGACTTGGGACGTCTCTGTGGGGCACAGCGTCACGTGGGGGCTGCAGCCTGTGTTTCCCACGGAGTGATGTGGGTGTTTCTCAGATGCTCGTGGCCGGGTCGAAGCGGCCTGGAGTCCCCAGTGCACCTGAGCCTCTTGCAGGAGCGCAGTGGGGCTGTCAGACCCGCTGCCTGGGGCACATCTTTTTTGGCGGACGTGGTTTCCAGAGTTGGGGACCCTCTGCTCCCGAGAAGCCCGGTGCAGGGGGCGTGACCCTCATGCAGTGCTGGCTTTGCCTGGCTGGTGTGTGGAGAAGTTGGGTGGCTAGTGCTGTCCTTTTGGCTGTGGGACGCAGCCTCCGGCCAGCTGGGGCCTATCCCTGCCTCCTCTAATTTCTGCAGAAGCTGAGCTGCCATTTGTATTTTGTCTCCCTGGGCGGGGAAGGGTGTCCTCTATGATTCCTGGGTGGCTGTTGGGAGGTTTGGGTGTAGGTGCAGGGCCACCGGTTCTTCCTGCAGAGCTCGGCCATCAGTGTCTGTGGCACGACTGTTCGTTCCCTCCCAGTCTTTGGGTTCGGTGGCACGTGGCTGTTTCTCGTGCCCACGCCACCTGAGGGCAGTAGGGTGTGCGTCACTGGTCAGCTCCCCCCCCCCCGTACGGCCTGGACGCTGCCACCTGTCTGCACCTGTGCTGCTTCCTTCCTGGCTTCGCACCTTGTCTGTGTCCCGAGGCCTGATTCCCGCAGCGAGACCGGCTGCCGGCCGGCGTGGGGTCCGGGATCTTGCTGTGTGCTCGCGCCCCCTCCCCTTCCGGCTCTCCACCGCAGCCGGCGTGCGAGTGGCTACTGGTGTGAGTCCCCACCTGTGGGGACCGAAGGCTTGTTCCCAGTTTGGGGCAAGTGTGAGTGGTTATTCTAAGTGTAGTAGGGCGTCCCGCTGCGTTCGAGCCTTCCTCCTGGAAACCTCTCTGTGGAGAGAGTCTACGGGAGGTCGGACCTGGCCGCTTCGTGTCAGCGGGTTGTGGTGTGTCCCCGAGTTCACAGCGTCTGGGGTCACCCGGCGCCATCACACTGACCTGCGACCCAGGGGCAGGGGCGCCCTGCTGGTCCAGCTGAGCTCCGCCGGTGGGTGCCTGCAGGTGTGTCAACGTCAGGGGCCCCTCCACTGGGTCCGGGCAGCTCGACTGCGACCTGTCGTGTGGGCTGGGCCGGGTCCTGTGGCATCGCCAGGCCTCAGCGCGATTCGCCGGTTGGTGCCCAGTGTCGGTGCTCGGGCCACATCAAGCCTGTGACCAGGTGCTGGCTCGTGTTGGCCTCTTGCTCAGCCGTGTTCCGTAGAGCCTTCCCAGGTCGGCAAGGGGTGGGGTTGGCCAGGCAGCCAGGCTGGCAGTGGGTGGCCTTGAGGGGCCCTGAGCTCCCCCCGGTGGGACCTGTGTTGGGGGGACCCTGAGGGTCCGGTGGGCAGCACTCCTGGTCTCCACTCACTGGCTTTCTTTCTGGAGAAGGGGGTGGAGGACACGGGAGGTGGGCTGCGTGGCCAGAGGTGGGGTTGGGCAGCTGGAGCGCAGTCATGTGGTCGTTGGGCTGGTGGGGTAGCACCTGAGGCTGTCCCTCCTGCCCGGCCCTTCACCTTCCCCAGGGGGGAAGGGCTGCAGGACTCTACCCGTGAGTCCGCCCCCCCTACCACCTTGAGGTGAACCTCCGTGGGGGCTCAGGTTACAGCTCCCCCCCCGGGGCGATGCGGACCCCACCCCTCTCCCCTCCTGCTCCAGATCCGAGGGTGCGCCTGGGGCGGCGGGAGGCTGTGGCCGTGGCAGCCGAACCGCCGTATGACCCGCTCTCTGCCTGTCTGCAGACTACGTCTACTTCGAGAACTCCTCCAGCAACCCGTACCTGATCCGCAGGATCGAGGAGCTCAACAAGGTAGTGCCCGTGCACAGGGCGTGCGTGTGAGTGCCGGTGTGTGCGGGCTGGCCCTTGGGTGGGGGGCGCCTTCGTGTGGCTCGGCCTGGGGCCACCGTCACAGATGAGATGAGCAGGCCACCGGCTTCGATGCCATCTTGCAGGGGCCTTGCAGGGACCTTGGGTGGTGCGAACTGGCTGCTGTCTGCTTGTTTTGGGGGCTGCATCCCCAGGGTCACCTGCCCAGACCTGGTGCCTGGTAGACGAGCTCGAGTGATGTGTCCAGCAGGCCTGAGGGGAGGGGCGTGGTGCGAGGGCCTGGGCTGGGTGGTTCCCAGGACCAGTGAGCTGCCCACAGAGGCCACACCCAGCACCTGGGCCTCTGCCCCCCTCCTGCTCACTTGGGTGCAGTGGGGGTGGGCTCCCTGGTTCCCATCTCTCAGTCAGCTGCTCTGTTTGCCCGGAGCTTCTCACCGTCTTGGATGGGTGGTCCCCCAAGGACTCCTACCCGGCTCCCACTGCCCCCTGGTCGGAGGTGCCCTGGGTGGCACTGGAGTGTCCGTCCCTAGACATGGCCACCACAGCACTGGGTCAACACAGCCCTAGTCCTGTGGCGCCGTCCTTCAGGCCTCCTCTGACGGCTGTGAAGGGGCAGCCCCATCAACCCATGTGGGCAGGGGCCTGCTGGGCCTCCGTGAGGCCAGCCGTGGAGAGGCTGCTTTCTCGAAACTCAGGTTTCATGGCATCAGCATTCAGGAGCCCTGAGACCAGCAGGACAGGACAGGAAGGTCCATTGCTGACCTGACCACCCCCGCATATCACGCTCAGCCACAACTGAACCCCGGGCCATGGCTGTGCATGCGAGGCCTCAGCTGCAGCTGGTTGGGTCTGAGGTAGTGGCGTGGGGGCTGTGACGGGGGCATCCTGTGCGGCCACCGTGCTGCTGGACCTGGTTCCTGCTCACTGCCTGCTCGGCCAGGGCCCTTGTGTGGAGCACATAGGAGGCCTGTGGGAAGAGGGGCCACGGGCACAGCCTGGATGGGCATGGTCGCTGTGTGACTTCCAGTGGGCCTGTCCCGGGCCCCGCAGCCCCGGGCAGCATCTGCAAGGCAGAAGGGCAGGGTAGGCGTTCGTCTCTGAGTCTCTTAGCGCCAGGACAGGGCTCTGGGCAGCAGGGGGAACAGCAGGGGCAGTGGCTGGAGGCCCGTTAGCCCAGAAGAAGAGCCGATGCCTGAGCAGAAGCTGAAAACAAACAGACCCCTCTTGCCCTCTGAGAAGCCCCCCGGGCGCCCCAAAACTCAGAGGCTCAGGGCTCAGGAGCAGCTCTGAAGGTCAGGGCGGAGCCTCGGCAGAGAAGAGGACATGCTGCTTCCCCGCACCCGGCGGAAGCACAGGGACCAGGCGAGACTGGGGGTCGCCGTGGGGGCCCAGCACCACCTGTAGGGTTTGTGGAAAAGGGGACAAGCCGTCAGGACGGGGGGCCCAGGGCGTGGGCTCTCCCCTCAGAATGTATCCCGAGAGACGCAGGCACCCCATCAAGGACGCCAGGGGCCCCTGCAGGTCTTGCTGTGAGAGTGGATCAGAAACTGGGCCCAAGGACCTGTGGTGCCTCTGGGCACCCAGGAGCGGGGGCATCAGGCTCCTTGCCCTTTTCTGTGATTTGAAAATAACTCTCAGACGAGGTTCCTTCACAGAAACCTAGTGGCCAGACCTATTGCCGCCGGTCTCTTTCTGTCCTCAGGCTCCGCCTGCTGTCCTGGGCCTTAGTGGGCCTTCAGGAGGATGGTCGAGGTCTCTCCTTGGAGCTGTGGTTGAGTGGGGATTGCGATTATGTTGTTGCCATGGGAAATTAAGTCTTTGCCAGACTGGAGGCAGTTGCAGTTTGGAAAGGAAGAGGGGGCTGGGGCGTGGGAGCTGGGAGATCAGGTAGGGGCACCGGACAGGCCCTGCGGGGTGGGGACGGGGATGCAGAGCGGCAGTGAGGTGTGAGCTGGGGCCCGGCCAGCACCTCTCCCTGTGGCCCGGGGGGGCCCACAGTGGCCCTCCCTAGTGATGCCGCTGCGAGAGTTCTGGAACAGCGCATGTGGGCAGGTAGCCCCCAAGACGCGGGTGTCACAGGGCCCTGCCGCCTGCAGGAGCCACTGGGGAGCCGTCTGGGCTCAGGCCAGGTCACAGGAGGTCGATTAGTGGTGGGAGACGGGGCGCGGGACTCTCAAGAGCAGTGCAGCGAAAGACAAAAGGCAGAAGAGATGGGACAGCGCCCCACTCAGAACTGCCCCCCACCTCGCCGTGCGGCTGTGGGAAGGTCCCCAGGCCCCCAGCCCCGTGGGGCGCTGCAGCCCTGGCTCTGGCTCCCCAGGGGCTCAGGAAGCAGACAAGAAGCCCTACAGCTGCCCCAGCTCCACACCAGGGGCCCCTTGGAACCCTGCATGGGGACATGGTCTAAGTAGATTGAGGACAGAGATTGGAACCATGAGGGCTGAGGCAGCAGGCACCTGGGCGGGTTCCAAAGTCCAGGGCTTCCTGGGTCCTGCAGGAGCTGGGCACAGGCCGGGCTGTCAGAGCCGGGGACGGGCGGGAACACTCAGGCGGCCCAGCTGGGGACAGCAGGATGTGCTGCGCACCACGTGGCCGAGAGTGGGTCATCCAGACCCCACAGGCGCTGCTGGGTGTGCGGCCACTGGCAATGGCTGCGGCTGCCTAAAGGGCCGATCACAGCCAGGGGCAGACCTAACACCATAGTGGCATCTGCATCACTTGTGGTTGGGAGGCGTCCCTCACCACTTCCGGCAGAGACCGGCCAGCTCTGTGGCCTCCGGTGGCACAGGTGCGTGTGGGTCGGAGCCGCTGGACAGCGCGTGTTCTGTGGCGAGCAGAGCTCACGCTCACGAGCGTGAGAACTTCCCAACCCTGTGGGGAGTCCTGGCCTCATGGGTTCAGTGAATGATAGTTACACACTTTCCTTAAAAGTGGTTTCGTTCAACGTTGTGAATGCCAGTACAGGAGACCCTACAAAGATTAGAACTGGGGTAAAGTTCTTGCCTCACTAAAGATGCCACCCCCCCCCCAAGAGCTGGGAGCATTGCGCTCGCCCCACGAGGTGGAACCTGGCAGCCGGCAGCCGCCAGCCCTGGCCCTCTGCACCCACCGGGCTCTGTGGGTCAGACGGCAGCTCTGCCCGAGTGCTGGGACGGGCACACCGCGGGCCACCTGGGCTGCCTCTCAGATCCTGGCCCATCTCTGCTCGCCACCTGGGTTTGGTGCTGGAGTAACGCCAGCCAGAGGCCACCTGTCCTCAGCTGCCTCCGGGAGCTGCCAGAGCGGGCGGCCCCCCAGGCTGAAGGCAGAGCTGCTTTGGCTGAACTTGGGTCACAGCATGTCTTTCTGGTGGCCAGGGAGGCAGCCAGGTTCTGGCCTCAAGCAATTAAGGCCTAAGGGTGGGACTTGGAAGCCCAGGTCCTCCTAGATGGCAAGGTGGTCAGGGCCATGGGAGGCAGGAGGCACAGCCCTGGGGACTTGGGGGTCTGAGCGCCCCACTCTGGGGTGACGAGCCCTTGCTCTTGCAGACGGCCAACGGGAACGTGGAGGCCAAGGTGGTGTGCTTCTACCGGAGGCGGGACATCTCCAGCACCCTCATCGCCCTGGCCGACAAGCATGCTAGTGAGTCCGCCCTCCCCAGGACCAGCTGCCTGCCCCTGGGGGCCTGGCCTCCCGTGCTGGGCAGCGTTACACACAGTCCCTGTGGTGCCAAGGCCTGGGCTAGGTCACGAGTCTCTTTGTGTGCGTCCTTCTCTGGAGAGTGGGTCTTGGTGTGTGCTCGTCACCCGGAGGAGTCGGGGACTGTCACTGCCTGCGGTTTTTTGAGACTTGAAACCCAGACGGACCATCCCCTGGGTGTGGCAGGGAGGGTAGGGCCCTGGCTCGGGCGGGGGTGGGGCTGCCGGTGCTGTCGTTCCTGCTGACATTTTGCTCGGTGGTGCTTCTTGGGGAGGTCCCCAGGTGTTTAGGAAACTCGAGGTCTGTGGTTACGGCCCACTCCAGAGTCTGAGGAGCACTGGCGTGCAGGGAGTGTCAACCGGCTCTGTGTCGGGCCTCCGCTGGGCAGCAGCGGGCGTCTCCTCTGGGAAAGGCGGCCACACCTGGGGGCTGGTCCGCGTCTGTTCCCGTCAGAGGAACTTGTGTCCTCCACGCGTCTGGAGCCACAGGAGCCAGGGTGGCCTGTGTCCCCTGCTGGGTGGGTCCACGTAGCCCGTCCTGCTGAGCCTGCCGCGTGAGGCCTGGTCCACGCAGGTGCTGTCTCTCAGTGGGCGTGGAGTGGGGCTTCCCCTGATCCCCCAGATGCTTGGTGTCAGGCCCACCCTGGCATGCAGCCGAACTCTCGTCCCGAGTTCATCAGGTGGCGCCTCGGACTCTCCTGCCCCTGGGATGGGCACAGGGGTCACCTCACAGTTACAGCCGGGACCCTGCCCCCAGCATCCTGGGTGGGTCCCGGGGGCACCGCGGGTCTTCCCCGGTGTCTGATGCGGCCACGGGCTGGGCCTTCAGTGTCCTCTGGCTGGCTGTCGTGTGGGTGGCCGCATCCCCCAAAACGATGGGCTCTGTGTTGGTGGCGGGGGACAGCTGACCCGGAGGCGTTTCCGACCGTGGAGCCGGTGCCCATGCTCTGGTCTCCAGGGGGGGGTCTCAAGGGTCCACCAGCCCTGGCCGTGCTGGAGGCTGTGGATGTGACCCTGGAAGACTTCTTCTCTGGCCCCTCCTTGCTGCTGTGCATTCTGGGGCGTGGCTGTCTGGGCCCTGGACCTGCTGGTCTGTGTGGCCCAGGGAGCAGGCATCGCTGCTGACTTGAGTACAGTGATGACTCTGACCCCTCACCTGTGTCCACTGCTTAGCCCAGAGTGACCTCAGTCCTCACCCCTGGGCATGTGGTGGCTCCATGTGGCCCAGGGGGCCTGGGCCTGGGCTGGGCTGCCTCGGGTGCCCAGTGGGCACTGTTAGAAGGCAGCTGCCCTAAGGCCTGTGCCTGCACCCAAGCTCCTGGGTGGGGCAGAGGGCGGTGGCCCTGGGGGCCTGTGGCCCTGAGCACGTGGAGCTCCACACCTTGGGCCGACGGACTGAAGTTGGGGCCTGTGCCCTGTGGGTGGGCTGTGTCCACGGCCCTGCTGGCAGGCGGGATGGAGGCCGGGGGTCAGAGCAGCTGCCAGGGTTTCCTCTGGACCTGGGGGTCCGAGGGACAGAACCTTCTGGCTGCCTCACCACTGCCAGGCATCCAGCCCCCAGTGTAGGACAGGTGCTCCCGGGCCACCGCTCAGCCCTGGCCCGACCTAGGGTCTTGAAGAGCCTCCTCAGGCCACAGCAGATGTAGCCACGTCTCCCGGTCCCCCCTCAGCTGTCCTCCTGTGAGATGTTCCCGGGCAAGCCTCAAGCCCAGCTGACAGACCCTCCCTGGAAGCCCTGGAGCCGGCGGAGTGAGAGCCGGGCACAGGGAGCAAGGCCTTCCTGGGCGTTGGGAGTGAGGGTCCCTCCCTGAGGCCAGGAGGAGGGGTCTCCCTGCCACAGGCACCTGCCCCGGGTTCACCACCTGAGTTTCCGGGGGTTGGGGGTTTGCAAGGCCTGAGAGCAGGCTTGGAGTGCAGCAGGGGCCGCCTGCGTGGGGGGGGGACTGGGAGCCGCAGTGGGCCTGTGTCGGGGGCTGCCTCTGTCCCAGGTGAGTGTCCCCGGCCTATGGTGACCACCACAGCCCCAGTTCCTTGCTGAGCTGCCTGGCCCACAGTCCCATCCCAGGGCTGGTGTTGGATGCTGGTGATGTCCCCAGACTGCAGGTGCTCGTGGGGTTCGTGGGAGTGGGCAGAGACGGGAGGCCACTTGGGCTGCTGTGCCCCCCCCCCACCAGGCGGGGTCTGGGGACTCCAGGACTCCCCGCAGCTGCCACAGGGGGGCAGCAGAGGCCACAAGCTGGTGACCTGCAGCTGAAGGGCCCCTGCTCTGTAGCCCCAGTTTTGGGACCTGGGGCAGAGGGCAGGGGATTAGCTGTGTGGCTGGCGGTGCCCCAGGACATGCCCAGAACCGGGAGGGTGTGGCACCTTGGGGTGGCCAAGCTCCATGTGCCCCTGCCCTGGCGTACCCCATACTGCACCAGCCCAGCCTTGCACCCTCAGGGGCAGCGGCTCCCAGCCCTGTGTACTGGGGCTGCCCTCGCTGGAGTGGGACTGGCTACCCCCACTCCCTGGGCCACCCCAAGGCAGTGCTAACCCGCCATTCGGCCTGTCTGTCCTCCAGCCCTGTCTGTCTGCTACAAAACTGGACCCGGGGCCGACAATGGGGAGGAAGGTGAGGACACTCCTGCAGGGTTTCTGGCCGGGGGCCGTGGGGGCCGTGGGGGCCGTGGGGCGAGGGCCCAGCTGACGGCGTTGTGGCCCCTTAGGGGAGATCGAGGAGGAGATGGAGAACCCTGAGGTGGTCGACCTGCCTGAGAAGCTCAAACACCAGCTGCGGCACCGTGAGCTGTTCCTCTCTCGGCAGCTGGAGTCACTGCCCGCCACCCACATCAGGTAGCTGGTGGCGGGCGGGGGAGGGGGTGCCCCTCCCCTCCTTCCCCTGACTGTGTGCGTCTCTTGCAGAGGGAAGTGCAGTGTCACTTTGCTGAACGAGACGGAGTCGCTCAAGTCCTACCTGGAACGGGAGGTGAGGGGCAGCCTCGGGGGTGGGTGTCCCCAGGTTGGGGTCCCCCGGCTCCCTGTGGGCCCAGACCCTTTCCTTCCTTGATCCCTCGCCCCAGGTCCCAGTCTGGGACACTGGTCTTGGAGAGATGATGACCAGGACCGCGGTGATGCTGTGGCCCTGCGTTGCCCTGGGGACTGGGGACTCCTGTGTTGCAGGGCACTGCCCAGCCCAGGCTCCAGCCGTGTCTCCAGATGGTGCGCAGGTTCCTGGGGAGCAGGCAGCTGCAGAGCCAGGTGGCTGCAGAGAGGGCCGTGTGTGTTATGAGGCCTGATGGGTCTGCGCTGGGGCTCATGGGTGACTTGGAGGGCAGGCCACAGTGTCACAGGCACCACTGTCCAGGGGCACATCTGCCGGGTTCCCTGGGACACGGAGGTGTGACCTGGCTATGGATGGGGTGGTGACAGGAGCAGTTGGGGGGGGGTGGCAGCTGCACAGAGTCCTGACCTCAGGTCAGGGGTTTGGAAAGCCGCCAGCAGGGGGCAGCGCCTGAAGTGAGTCCCAAAGAGCAGGCTTGGCAGGCAGCCAGGCAGCCGGCTGGGCCCCTTGTGGGAAGTGGTGTGTGGGACCGTTTTCTCCCAGGAAGCTGCTAGGCAAGGGCAGCTGGACCCCAGGGATCAGCCGCCTGGCAGTGGGGGGTCACCTCGGTGGTTCAGAAAGACACCTTAGTAACTCAGAGAAACAGTCGTGAGCAAAAAGGCCGCTGTGAAGCCTCTGGCCCTGGCCAGCGGGCATGGCCTTGGTCTGCTCTGGGGGGTTCTGTGTGTGTCCCAGGTGGGGGCCCTGGGTGTTCAGGTGGCACGGCTTCTCACGATGAGAAGACAGGTGCCAAGACCGTGGCGCGGGGCAGCCTTCCATCTGCAAGGCCGGGCCACCCTGGGCTGGGGTCACTGCAGTGCTGTCCCTGCCCAGGCCAAGACGGGCCCTCTGCACGTGACTTGGACCCTAGGACAGCTCAGCCCCCGGAGGGCAGAGGGGAAACACTGATGGGAGTCTGGGGAAATGAGCCTGTGGGGTGGGGCCTGGAAGGGCCGCCAGAGAGGACTCAGGAGCCAGGGCGCCACCCTCGCAGCGGTGCTGGGCAGGCGCTGAGGTGGGGGCAGCCGGCTACCGCACCCCCTGCTCTGGGCACTGCATCCAGAACATTCCATGGCTCGAATTGTGTACGTCTCCTGTGACGACCGCGGGGAAACCACCATCTTCTCAACGGACGTGCCAAGAATCTGTCAGATTAATTCCCATGTGTGTTAAGATTCTGGTTGCTGTTAAACACTTTCATAAACTCCCCAAAGTGCCGCTGCCGTTTAGGGCTGGGCACCAGCAGGCCCGGCGCGGGCCCAAGTCCATGGCCGTGGGCGCACCCCCCCCCCACTTTCTCCACCCGCAGTGGCCTCCAGGCTGCGAGGCACGGTGAGGCGCTGCGCTGACGCGTCCCCACCCCACGTTCCAGGACTTCTTCTTCTACTCCCTCGTCTACGACCCCCAGCAGAAGACGCTGCTGGCTGACAAAGGGGAGATCCGCGTGGGGAACCGGTACCAGGCAGACATCACGGACCTGCTGAGGGAAGGTAGGGCCGCGGGCCGGGGGCTGGGGAGGAGCACCTGGCAGGCCGTCAGCCCCCCAGCCCCTGCACATGAGGCTTCTTTGGCCATGTTTTCGGGGTTTTTAGAAGTTCTTTTGTTTCTGAAACGTGTTTGAGTGAATGTGTCCATCGTGCTGATCTGTGCTCTGGGGTCGCTGTCTGTCTCTGAGGCCTGCTGCCCTCGCCCAGGACCGCAGCCACCCAGGGTTGTGGGTGGCCCCTCCCTTCTCAGTCCCTCTGTCCCCCACAAGCTGTGCAGACAGGAAAGCGGGGCCTCGGGGAGCAGAGGCCAAGGTCTGGGCGGTGAAGCCACACCCGTGTGGTAGCTGTGACCAGGGTACTCTGTGGGCCCCCTTCTGGAGGTGCCTGGGACGAGGCTGTGTCGTAAGTCACCGAAGAGGGGTGGCCACACTGGGACGAGCGGCACCCTGTCCTCCCTGAGGTGCCGTGCAGGTGCGAGGCTCTCGGGGTCCAGCACGGCCTGGGCCCCCCTGTGAGTGCTGTCTCCCACAGCCACCTGCGGCTCAGGGGCCGTCTCCTTCATTTTCTATTTCTGAAGACCGCTGCTGCTGCTGCTGCTGCGTGGTCACTGTCACCTTCTTTCCGGTCGTCATCTGTGCAAAAGGGTATTTTGTCGTTGGTGACGAGTAGGCCTGTGGGCCAGCCTCGGGGCAGGCAGCCTGCAGCCACGGGCTCCTCAGACGCGAGTGGCTGCTGTGGAGCCTGGGTCCCGCGTCCACCCGTGCGGCGGGTGTTCCTCTCCGCTCGAGGCGCCGCCTCGCTGTCCTCGTGGGCCCCAGTGGCCTCCACCACCTGGGGGTCTCCGGATGAGCTCACACTGGGTGGCCTCAGTGTCCGCCTCTCCCTCAGCTGCTTCTTTGTGGCCTCAGCGTCCGGTGGGCGTGCCCTTCGTGTCCAGGCAGGACCGCTGGGCGGGGCTGTCCCCACGCTCGTCCCCGAGCTCCGTCCCTTCAGTGGGCGCGGCATCTCAGCTGTGCCTGGTCCTGCCTTGTGCACACTTTTACACGTGCCTCCTGCACACACACGCACTTACACATGCCCTTCCCTGGGGGGCGGCTCACCGTCTGCTGCTGGGGTCCCTCAGTCTGGTCTGGCAGAGGAGGAGGTGCTCAGCCAGGCTGGCACGGAGGCCGTGTCGTGGTAGTGAGGCCCCCTCCGCGCTCACACGCATGTGTCTGCGTCCCGTGTGGCCTTATCCAGCATGGCCAGGCCACCCCCCTCCCCCCCCCCAGAGACCTCGGATGCAGGCAGACCCTGGGCCCAAAGGCATGGCTGGAGGCCACGCGTGTCCTTGCAGCCCTGTTGGTCTCATGGGGCCGTCTTGTCCTTGCAGGTGAGGAAGATGGCCGAGATCAGTCCAAACTGGAGACCAAAGTGTGGGAGGCCCACAACCCCCTCACAGACAAGCAGATTGACCAGTTCCTCGTGGTGGCCCGGTGAGTGTGACTGTCCGACCCGAGCAGGGCCTGGGGTCTGTCCTGTGTGCGACCCCCCCACCGTCAAGGCAGGTTCCGAGTTGATGCCACTCAGTCCCCATCCCTGGTGCCCCAGGGCCACTCTGGCCGGGGGGCGCACGCCTGCGCCCAGCCTGTGCACGTCCTTCGTGGGCCTGGCCGCCCCTCCCGCCGGCCGGCCAGCCCCAGTGGGCAGCATGTCTCCCCCTCCCCAGCTCCGTGGGCACCTTCGCACGGGCCCTCGACTGCAGCAGCTCCGTCCGGCAGCCCAGCCTGCACATGAGTGCCGCGGCCGCCTCACGGGACATCACCCTGGTGAGTGGGCCCTGCACTCTGGGCGCGACTCCCCGGGCACAGGCCTGGCCGAGCCCGTCCCTGCGTCCCCGCCAGTGTCACCCTGGAGCAGCCGCCTCTGCTCTGAGTGACCCACCTGCAGCTCGCCTTGGGCCCCATCACACCCGTGTGCCTCCGGCCGCCCCCCGGGACTGGCCATGTTTCCCACCGGGGTGTTGCTCTGAGGTCCTTGTCGCAGCCCAGACCTGGCCTGGGGTGGGCACAGCAGGCGCAGGGAGGCCCAGTGACCCTGCAGGTCTTGTTGCAGTTCCACGCCATGGACACCTTGCACAAGAGCGTGTACGATGTGGCCAAGGCCATCTCGGCCCTGGTGCCTCAGGGCGGGCCCGTGCTCTGCCGAGACGAGATGGAGGAGTGGTCGGCCTCGGAGGCCAGCCTCTTTGAGGAAGCCTTGGAGAAGTACGGGAAGGACTTCACGGACATCCAGCAGGACTTTGTGAGTGCACTCGAAGCGCAGGGCCCCTTATCCCCGCGGCCACAGATCTGCCCCTCAGAGGCTCACCTCGGGTCCTCACCGGTGCTCACAGCCCCTGTGGGCCTCAGAGTTGGGTTTGGTGTGTTGTTTGTGGCCAGCTGGCCTCTCCTTGTCGTGTTCTTGATAAGTGTTCCTTGGAAGTGTCCACCTGGAGAGCCCATGGGGATGGAGGGCGGGTAGGCCTGCGCCTGCAGGGCGCCCCCACGTCTCCGAGACCCTGAGCCCCCTGGAGAGGAGAAGAAGAGCCCCGGAAGCCCCCCCAGAGCAGTGTGCTCCGGTGCAGGAGGGGTGGGTGGCCGGGACCCCAAGGCAGATGGGCTGCCACCGTCTGATGGGAGCGTCCTCACAGCAGTGGCAGGCAGTTTGTCAGAGAAGCCCCCAGAGGGCAGAGGGGACCACCAAGGGCGCAGGAGTGACGGTGGTCAAGGCCCGGAGAGGGCAGTGCAGGCAGGCAGAGTACGGAGGGCGTGTCCTGACCGCCCGGGTTGTGGGCGCCGCCCCTGTGAGGCAGCCACATTGAGAACTTGCTGGAAGTCTCTGCCAAGTGAGCAGGACCTGGTCAGACCAGGAGCAGAGTAAGCAGAGGCGGCCGTCACAGCTGAGGCCAGAATGCAGGACTCGCAGGTTCCGTGTGGTCCTGGTTCTTGGTCCTAAGGCAGCGCAGGGAGCCGAGAGCACCAGGTGTCCCCAAAGGGCCTGGTGTCCATAATAGCAAATCCTGGCCGCTTAGTGACAGCCTCTCCGAGTGTGTGTGCTGGAAATCGGGAACAGGGCGCAGTGTTCGGAAAGCACACTGGTGAAGACACTGCAGCTTAACCTTCGGGATGTCGGCCCAGACCCGCCCAGTGGCGTCTGGGGCCGTGGGCAACGCTGTGTCCCCTGAGCAGGCACTGGCAGGAGGGGGCCTCAGGCCCAGAGGAGAAGTGAGTTAGAAATGTAGGGTCCCCCAGAGGGGGTGCGCCTCAAGGCAGCGCCCTTGCAGGGCGTCCGTGTGGCCCTCCTGAAGTGCCCTCCTCTCCGCAGCTGCCCTGGAAGTCCCTCACCAGCATCATCGAGTACTACTACATGTGGAAGACCACCGACAGATACGTGCAGCAGGTGGGCTCCCGGGCCAGGCGGTGCCGTGCGGCAGACGCTGGGTGGATCTGGGGGTGACCTCAAGGCAGCTGGGGGACACACTGGCACTCCCCTCTCTACAGATCACCCCTCCCTGGTGGTCTGCTGACCTCTCTGACCTTCTGTTTTGTTTTAAGAAACGCTTGAAAGCAGCGGAAGCGGAGAGCAAGTTAAAGCAAGTTTATATTCCCAATTAGTAAGTGCTCCTCCAGCCACCTTGCTGTTCCCGGGCTGGGTGGGCCCAGGGTGCCCTGGAGCTCCCCTGGCTGCCAAGGTGGCCCCAGTGCCAGGGCCGGGTTCCACTCTGAGCCTAGCCGAGTGCCAGCAGAAGGATTGCTGGGCTGCAGACAGGGCTCAGATCCCCGTGGAGTCTCTTCCTGGATGTGAGGGGAGAAGGCTCGCTTCAGCATGAGGCCGGCCAGCGGCCCACAGCCCTGCTTCCCCAGGGGCTGCCTGCTCCCGCCTCGGCCCTCCAGTGACGCCCCCTCTCTCCCTCACCCAAGTAACAAGCCCAATCCGAACCAGATCAGCGTCAACAGCGCCAAGGCGGGTGTGGTGAATGGCGCAGGGGCGCCAGGCCAGAGCCCCGGGGCCGGCCGGGCCTGCGAGAGCTGCTACAGTAAGTGCCCGCCGCCCGGCACCGGGGGCTCGCCCAGCCCGCAGCGGTGGGCACCCAGCCGTTCCAGAGCCCGGCCTGGGGGCGGGGGCTGCACACCGCGCGGGAAGCCCTCCTCTCGGGACTGGGGCGGGCGGCGGGGGCGGCGGTGTGATGCTCTCTGCCGTCGCTGGTTCTGCTTAAGGACCCGTCTGTCTCCAACTTTGTTGTCCGTAGCCACCCAGTCTTACCAGTGGTATTCTTGGGGTCCCCCTAACATGCAGTGTCGCCTCTGCGCATCTTGTTGGACATATTGGAAGAAATATGGTGGCTTGAAAATGCCAACCCGGTTAGATGGAGAGAGGCCAGGACCAAACCGCAGTAACATGGTAAGTGGGTGCTCCCCAACCCCTGCGGGTGGCCTGGCGGCCCGGCCCACAGTCATGGCGCTGTGTCGGGGCGGCGCGCCCCCTTCCGCAGAGCCCCCACGGCGTTCCAGCCCGGAGCAGCGGGAGCCCCAAGTTTGCCATGAAGACGAGACAGGCCTTCTACCTGCACACCACTAAGCTCACTCGGATAGCCCGGCGCCTGTGCCGAGAGATCTTGCGGCCATGGCATGCGGCCAGGCACCCCTACCTGCCCATCAACAGTGCAGCCATCAAGGCCGAGTGTGAGTGTCCTGCCCACCCCTAGGAGGGAAGGCGAGCGGGCTCAGGGCTCTGGCCCCAGCCCCCTCCCGAATGGCACCCACACTGCGTGGTCCCACAGGCACGGCACGGCTGCCGGAAGCCTCCCAGAGCCCACTGGTGCTGAAGCAGGCTGTGCGGAAGCCCCTGGAAGCCGTGCTGCGGTACCTTGGTGAGCCTGCCCCACCCCTGCAGGGTGCAGTGCCTACTGCAGGGGGCCAGTTGGAGGCGGTGGTCACCTGGGAGCTGCCTCCTTTGACGTGGGCCTTCCCTGGCCCCGGCCCCACCCCTGTTTCCCCACAGGGTGCAGCCTCCGAGGCTCCCCGGCAGGCTCCCTGGCCACCCACCACCCTGCACGAGTGCTCTGCAGTGTCTGGGGGCTGGGGTGCAGGCTGGGCACCACCACTCCCTCTCTTGGGGACCCTGAGGACCCCAGTTGTCCTGCTCAGCCCACCCCTGGTGGCTGACTGGGGCTTCGGGTGGGACCGGCCAGGGCTTGCCACTTGGCTGGGCTTGGTCAGGCTCATGAGTCAGTCCCTCCAGTGCGGAGGTGACTTTCCGTCCGTGCAGGACATTCCAGAATGGTGAGCTAAGTGTGCCCTCCTCAGACACAAGTGGCTTTGGCATCATTTGCTACCTGGGGCCGCCATCTGCCTGTCCTGTGGTCCCCAAAAGCCGCCAGTGGCCTCAGCAGAGGGAGCCTGTGCCTGGGGGGGGGGCAGGGAGGAACATCCCGGCCCAGCCTGCCAGCCTGTTAATCACCCTCTGGCTGGTGGCCAGCCCTCTGCCTTCAGCTCTGGTGGCCTGAACATGGAGGCCTCTGACGGGCCTGCGTCTGGAGCCTGCAAGCTCTGGCCTGCACAGTGATCTGGCCTGCTGGTGTGGGCGTGGCTGCTGTCCGTGGTCCGGGTGGGCACAGGGCTCCCTACTGGCCTGCACCCTTCAGGTGCCCGCCCGTGTGACTCCTTGCAGAAACCCACCCCCGCCCCCCAAAGCCGGAGCCCGCGAAGAGCGTGCCTGGCGTGCTCGGTGGCCCGGCACCCGCTCGCCCGGCGCCCGTTATCAACAGCGGCTCGCCCACCATCCTGGGCAAGAGGAGCTATGAGCAGCACAACGGCACCGACAGTGAGTCCCTCGGGGGGGGGGCGGGGGTTTGAGCGCCGCGGCCTTGGCCTGCGGTCCCAGGGTGCCCGGCCCCCGTGCCTGCGCCCGCTGACCATGTCCTCTCTCCCTCTCTCTCCTGCCATCGGGCGCTGCCAGGCAACATGAAGAAGCGCCTCTTGATGCCCAGTAGGGGTAAGGCCGGGGCGGCCGCTGTGCGGAGCTGTGTGTCTGTGCGTGGCGGGCAGCTCGGGCCATGTCCGGGGGGGCAGTCCACAGGCCAGGCGCACCCCCCCAGTCCATTTGTCACTGGGCAGAGAGCCAAGTGCCCCCCGTGGGCCACAGCTGCCTGAATACTATCTCCTGGCCCAGAGCTTCCGGTGCCTGGGCCGTCCCACCTTCCTGACCTGGTGCCTGGTCAATGGACTCTCCTCACTCGGTGGCCCTAGTGCCCTGGCCGCCTGCCTGTGCTGCCTGCCATGGTGCTGTGGCCGCCCGCATGCCCTCAGCCTCAGCTCTCAGGGCCACCTGTGCTGTGCCTGCAGCTTGCGTGCCCCCTGCCTGGGGAGGGGCGGGGTGGGTGGGACTGTGGGTGAGGCCGACGTGGCTACTCAAGGTTGCCTGGCCCAGGTGGCCTTGGGGTTGCATCACCCGTAGAGGGAGGAGGCTGATGTTTGGGGTGCGGGGAGGTGAAGCCACCGTGGGACCCCCCCACCACCAACTGTGGGGCAGTCAGTGGCCCAGGTGCTCCCTGTGATCAAAGTCCCGCCCACTGGCCTAGGGCCCAGCTTTCTCCCCTTAGTTGGGGGAGGGGCACCAGAGGGCTGTGGGGCCGCTTCAGCCTGCAGCCGGGAGAGGCCCCTGCATCTGGGAGCTTGGCTGGGCCAGGAGGCCCAGCACTGCAGTCGGCCTGCAGCAGGAGCTGTGTGGGGCGAACGGGCAGGCAAACGGAAAGAAAGGATTTGGGGAGCTCAGTCTGAGCTCCTTGTAGCCCCTCAGGATGGGGGCTTGGGGGCACCCCAGCATCACAAGCCAGCCAGTATGGGTGGGCTAGGGGACCAGGAGGAGGCAGCAGGGAGTGGCCCTCCTGCCAGCCCTGTCTCTTGGGGACACATTGTTTTTCTGTGTCTGGGAGCATCCTGTGGGGTCACCAGTTCTGGTTCCAGGTTCCACCCTCTCACCAGCCCAGCCCCCCAGCATCCTGTGGCTTCACTGTGGGAGCTGCCTGGTACCTTGTCCCTGTGGCAGGGCTGGCCCTGCCTACCTGACCCTCAGCGACGCCTGCAGATGTGATTGGGGGCCTGTTGGCAGGCACCTTGGGCTTCAGGGGAGTTTAGTGAAGAGCCATTAATAAGGTGGATAAAGTCCACACGCTCTTGTGGGGTTTGCTAAACTTGGGGTGCTTTTCTGTCGGCACCTGTCAGACACACGGGCCCTGAACGCGCGTGGGATGGGGCTGACCCAACCTGGGGACCTTAGCTCACTGCACACGCGCCTCGTGGCACCTGCCTCCCCAGCCTCCCACGGGTGAGAGCTCATTCTAACTCTGAGTGTGTGTTTTCTTCTCTCCGCGGCCCGTCGCGCTGGTAGGCACTTACCTGGGTAAGTAGCGTGTGGCCCCTGTGCCCAAGAGGCACTGCCGGTTAGAAGGCGGTTTGCTGGTGAGGGACACGAGGGACACGGCTGCACTTCAGCCGAGGGGCATGTTTGGGAAGAGGGGCCCTGGAGGCCAGCGGGGTGGCCGGCACATGCTGGAGAGCCACGCTTGGACGCTCGCACGCTTGTTCACCCAGGCAGAGGAAGGCGCTGTTGGCCTGGGGCTCAGTCCTGCTTTTCTGCTCAGGTCCTCGGCCAACGAGAGTGTGGGAGTTGGTGCTCTCGGGTGCCCCTGGGATGGCCCGGCCAGGTGGTGGACTGTGACTTGGGGCAGCGGCCTGACTCCAGGCAGAGGCCTGGAGCTCCAGGTCCCCAGCCCCAGGGTCAGTGAAGGCAGTTGGCCTCAGGAGGTCTGAGCCGACCTGGCCAAGGAGGGGTCACCTGTGAGGGGCTCTCTGGCGCCGTGGCATCTGCAGCAGTGAGGCCTGGTCCTCCTGGGTGCACAAGGCTTTGTTCGTCTGGGCTGAGCCGGCAGTGGGGGCTCATGAGTGAGAGTGAGCTGTAGGGCCCGAGCCTGGTGGCTCTCGGAGCCCCAGGAGCTGTGGGGCGCCCGGGCCGGGCTGGCCGAAGGCAGCTGAAGCTCGCCCCCCACATTTCGCCCGGGGTGGGGGCTGGCCCAGGGGCCTCCTGCTTTCAGGGGCCTCGATGGCACAAGGGCAAAGGATACACTGGGCCTCATGTTCCCTCTCCCTTCTTGTCAGGCCTGGCGAACCATGGACAGACCAGGCACATGGTAAGAGGGAGGCCCAGCAGGGGGCAGGTGGGGGAGGCCCCCGGGAAGCCCCTCACGGGTCCTCTCGCCCAGGGACCAAGCCGGAGTCTCCTGCTCAACGGGAAGCCGCACCCCACCAAAGTGCGCCTCCTGCGCGGGGGCTCCCTGCCCCCCGTCAAGCGGCGGAGGATGAACTGGATCGATGCCCCCGACGATGTGTTTTACATGGCCACCGAGGAGACCAGGTGAGGCCTCCGGCCTGGCGTGGAGGTGGGTGGGCCCTGGACGGCCTCGTGCTCATCACTCGGGGGCCACTCTGCGCTCACAGGAAAATCCGCAAGCTGCTCTCATCCTCGGAGACCAAGCGAGCTGCCCGCCGGCCCTACAAGCCCATTGCCCTGCGCCAGAGCCAGGCCCTGCCACTGCGGCCACCCCCGCCCGCGCCAGTCAACGACGAGCCCATCGTCATCGAGGACTAGGCCCGCCACTGCCCCAGGCCGCTCCGACCACAGACCAGCCCCCGCCTGCCCGCCCGCCTGCCCGCCCGCCTGGTTTTGGTAGCGCCCTCCCACCTCCACCTACAGAGAAGCTGCTCCTTGGGCTGCGTGTGGGGAAGAGCACGGTTAACTTATTCCGGGAGAGCCCAGGAGCTGTTTTTAGCTTTGTGTTCCTTTTCTGGCCGGAGCGGAGTGAGGAGCCGCCCAGTGACTGTGCTGCACTGCCGGCTCCTGGGCTGGCCGCAAGTTTTGTTGTGTTCCGTTGAAGGTGCCATTTTAAATTTTATTTTTATTACTTTTTTTGTAGATGAACTTACACTCTGTAACTTACACCTGGAATGTTAGGACCGGCACGGCCAGCGGCCGGCCGAGCTGCCTGGTGGGGTTGGCCCCTTGTCTTTTCAAGTAATTTTCATATTAAAAAAAACAAAGGAAAAAAAACTCATAAAAAGAAAAAACCACTTAGATCTATTCGTGTCTTTTGTTTCTCTCTCCCTGTCAAAGCCCGCAGCCCCCTGCCCCCTGGCACCTTGGAGGATCCAGCAGGGATGGACTTGCTGGCCAGGGTGGGTCCAGACCAGCGTCCACCCCAGGCAGACGGCCCTCCCAGGGAGCCCGCAGTGAGCGGCATGGCCTGTGGCCATTGTTGGGCTGGGGTCCTGCTGCCCCCACACAGCTGCCTCCTTCAGGGCCTGGCCCCATGCCCACCACCCTCCTGAGGGGCAAGAAGAGGGCTGATGAGTCTCTGGGCCCTCATCAGGTGGAGCCGACACTGCCTGAGGTCAGGGTGGCCTGGACGTGGCCGGGGCCCCAGCCCCTGTGACCACATGGCTCCCCTCCCACGGGGCAGCCATTCCAGTCGGGGTGGCTGGCCCACTGGCCTCCTGGCAAAGCTGTGCTCCAGCTGTCCAGGGTTTCTGTCCAGACCCACAGAGCTGGGGGCAACCCCAGCAGGTGTGGAGTTTCCGCGTGAGAATTTGCTCAGATTTCAGCAAGCCTGCCCTCGGAAACCCTACCTCAGGCATTCCCCTGCGCCAAGTCTTGCAGGCCCTCAGACAGGTGCTGGCAAGAAGGGTCAGGGAGGGACACTCAGGCAGGGCCACCCCAGCCTGCCTGCCCCGGGTCTTCCTCCTCCTTCCCTAAGCTCTGCCTCCTGCCCCCCGTTCCCCCCAACCCCCACCAGAGGTTTGCTCTTCTCAGGGGCTTAAAATAGAACCCCCCTTCTCACTGTCTGGAGACAGATAAGGGGCTCCCGGCCTCTGTCCAACAGCCTGTGACAGCCGTCTGGGTGACAGGCCAGGGTGTCAGAGAAGTGGCTGCAGCACCCAGCCACCTCCCATGAGCAGTCCCGCCCCCAATGGCCCCCACTGCCCAGGACAGAGTTGCGGTGTCTCAGCTGGGAGATCAGGTGGTGACCTTGAGGAAGACTCAGCTGCCCTTGGCAGGGGAACTCTGCCCAGGCCCTACCTTCCTCACCCATCCAAGTCCCCTTCCCTTCTCAGGCTCAGGCCTGAACAGGGTGGCCCCCACCCACCCTCGCAGGCAGGCAGGCCCTGAGGAGTTGGGGTCCCCTAGCACAGGGCCTGGGCCGTGTCCACCTCTTGGCTGCTTGGGGTCTGAGGTAGGAGTTAGGAATGGGGAGCAGACACAGGCTCAGGGAGCGAGGGCCCGGCGCCCAGGGCTGCGTCTGCCAGCCTCGCCCCCTTGCAGGCCTGGCACAGGGCTGTGGCCCCTCCCCCAGGTAGAGGCAATCACTGGTGGGCATGGGTCCCCTTGAGGGGCCTTCCCGGAGACCTGCCAAGCCTGCCCCCGCCCTTGAGGAGCTCAGCCCTGGGTCCTTGTAAGGATCTGAGACCAGGATCCTACTGTCATTTGCCAGCGTCACCGAGACAACAGGGCATGTGAGCCAAGTGATCCACAGGCTTCCATGCCACTGTGGCCCCAGGGGAGGGACCTGCCCCCATGCCTGGCCACCTGACCTGGCTGCCTGAGGGCCCTGCAGGCTTCCCTTGCCCTGTCCCTGCCCCACCCTGTCACTCTCAGTGGCCTCAGAGGTGGACGCTGTTGCTCTGTGTTCATTGATTGGTGTCCCTTCCCGCCAGGCCTGGAATAGTTCTGGCGCGTGACAGGCCCAGGGACTGTGGCTGGGGGGCAGGGCACCTGTCCCTCCATGTCCAGGGCATCTGGCCAGTGCCGGATGCCATTCCTCGATCCAGCCCTCTCACTCTAGGCAGGGCTGGGGCCTTAGGCGCCTCCCAGAAGACACCTGTGCCCACAGCCCGCCCTCCACAGCTCGCCAGGGTCTCCCAAGCAGGAGAGGGCATGGTAACCGCGCCAAGTGGCGGGCAGTGGGCCATGCATTATTCAGGGACACCTGACACCGGCCTGAGCAGGGAGAGGGCTGAGAATGACCAACCTGCGGGGAGCCCCCACAGCTGGCCGCCCTGCCCAGGAAGAGCACCGCTGAGGCCTCTGCCTCCATTCCCGCCTTCGCTGGCCAGTGGCCAGAGTCGATATGGACAGGGAGGGGGCTGGTCAGGCTGGTCAGTCAGGCTTGGGAGATCTTGTGTTTCAGTGGCTGCAGAGTGTGAGTGCAGGGAGGGGGCAGCCACCCCAAGGAGCTGGGCCAGGGCGGGGCCCCAGGAACACCTAGGTTCTGGAGGCTGTGGGACCCAGGCTTGCTCCCCCGGTCCATTTGGCAAACACTGGTGATGGGTGCCACCCGACCCCAGGTCCTCTGACTCCCCTGGCCAGGCAGGTGCACCAAGCAGAAGAGAAGGGGGTGGGCATACAGCCTCAACCACTTGGGAGAGTGGGTGCGGGTCCTGGTCATCTGAGTCTGTCCATCTGACAGTTGAGGCTGAGCTGGGGCTGGAGGCCAGACGGCCTGTGGGAACCAAAACCCCAGAGAGGAGGCGAGAGGGTGCTCCAGGTGCCACAGGGTGGGTGGGGGTGGGCGCTGGGACAAGGTTGGGCTCTGCAGGCCCCCTGGGAGGCAGGGAGGATGGGAGTGGTCAGGCAGACCCCTGTGGAGGGTGCGGGGGTGGGGGTGTGCAGAGCCCCAGCTCTCCTGCCTCCCACTGGGGGCACCTTGGGCCCAAGAGGGTGGAGGTGGGAGGCGCTGGGCCCTGCACTGGGTCCAGAAGAGGATGCGCCGGCCCTGAGGAGTTGGGGACACGCACACTCACTCCCCGAGCCTCCATCTCTTCCCCCTTCTCTCCTTTGTCCCTTCCGCCCCTGGAGGGCAGAGCCCCGGAAGACGCCATCAGCACCCGGCAAAGCCGCGCTCGTCTAGCGGCTGGTCGCCCCCTCCCCCGCCTCTTCTCTGGCGTTGTTTTTGGAAGTGGCAGACGCCCTGCCCTGCACCCACTGAGCCTTCGGCCCCTCGGACTTTGCGGGGCGAGGGGCGAGGGCGGGACCGGGCTGGGCTAGGTGGCCGAGCCCGCCAGGAATCCAGCTCGGATCCCGCCTCGCGGCCGTTGCCCTGGAAACCGAGCAACAAAGGGAAGAGGGGCGCGCGACAGGGTGGGGGCGGGGTCCTCTGGGGAGCCTGGGCGCCGGCGCCCGGCGCGGCGGGCGGGCCTGCCGTCGGGGCGTCAGTGTTGCTTGTCCAGGGGACGCCCCTCCGAGCACAGGCCCCGCTGGCCAGGGCTCCCCGGCACCGAGGGGACTGCGCACTCCACGCCTCGGGGTCCCGGCCAGCTGCCCCGACGTTGCCATGGAAATAGGCAAGGCGCGGCCAGGCCAGGCAGAGACCGCTTAGCGCTTGGGGCTTAGGGGCGCCAGGCAGGTCTCGCTGCCCCCCGCCCTCCCGGCAGGTGCTCCCGCGCCTAGGCGATGCCCCCTCTCCAGGCTGTGGGACCCGGAGGGAGGGATCCGGACGCCCCGCCCCGGCCACAGAGCCAATGAGCGCGCGGACAGCCCGGCGGGCGGGGCAGACCAGGCGGCGGCGACGCGGAGAAGGGCGCGGGCGGAGGACGCGAGCAACCGGGCGCACCGACGACCATGGCCTCCAAGTGTCCCAAGTGTGACAAGACTGTGTACTTTGGTGAGTGTCCGGACCCGGCCAGCACCCCACCGCCCTTCGCGGTCAGCCCCTGGCCGCAGACTCACGCAATTCCGCGGAACGCGGCGTGCACCCGGCGCCGCCCCGGGATGCGCGGCCCCAACTCGGTGCGCCGCGCGGCCCTTTCGGGTGCGGTCCGAGGGTGGAGTTGCCACGAGGTGGGGGCGGCGCGGGAGCTCGTGGTTCCTCGGATTGAGGCTGGGTTGGGGGAGCATTTTGGGTTCGCGGGCGCGTCGAGGTCCTTCGAGCGGTGGTGCCGATCCGGGCGGGATCGGGGCGGGGTCGGGTGCGGTCGCGCGCTCCGAGCGTCTCCCGCGCGCTCCTGACTTTCCCGAGTACCCCCGTTTCTCCTACCTGTGAACACATGTCCGGGCCTTTGTGGCCCCAAGTGACCCTGAACCCGCACCCCGACCTCTGGCCACGCCGGGCCAGGACAGATCTGGAGTCTGACTGGACTCGGTCCACGCGGGGGCGACCTTGGCTTCCACCTCCCGCGTGTCCCAACGTGCTTCCTTCTTTGGTGCCCCAGGACTTTCCCACGGGTGGGGTGGGGTAACAAGCGAGTCCCCATGAACATAAGAGGGTACTGGAGTCCGGGTGGCCAGGACCCCTCCTCAAGGCCAGAGGGCGCCTTCCCTGGGAAGGCGGGGTTTCTTGGCGCTCCCCACAGACTGGCTTGCTCACCTGCTCTCACTCCTCCTGGCTGGTCCTCACCCCGACTTAGCCAGGGCAGCAAATGCCTGCCTACCGACCCTCCCACCAAAGCCTGCACAGAGGGAAGGCAGAGCCAGAAGGGAGGACGGCCAGAAAGGTGGAGATAAACAGGGGACCCTTCCCTGGTGAGGGTCCAGGATGGAGTTGGGCAGATGTGAAGGAAGCTACTTGGCTTCCCTGCTGACGCTGACCTCCGACGCTGCCGGCCAGAGGAGGAGGAGGCCAACGGTTGTTTGCTGTTCCCAGAGGGGAGGGACCGGATTTGGCCTGGAGTGCTTCTGGTCTGGCGGGCAGCCCAGGGGCTTCCGGCTGCCTCTCAGGAGTGCCTCCGGCCCCCCAGCCCTCTGTCCCCATCCCAGAGAGGGCTCCTGCCTCTGAGGCTCAAGGTTAGGGACAGCCCCCAGACCCTCCTGCCTGCCCTGCTGCCCACGACTTTGCCCCCAGCTAGGCCAGCTCGGTGCCCTCTGGCTGGGCATATGGCCCTGTGCACAGACAGCCAGGACAAGTGCTCTGCCAGCTGGGGCGGCTGTGGGCTCCGCACAGAAAACAAAGGTGCTCAGACCTGCTGGCTTCTGTCCTAGCCAGAGGCTCTGGTGCAGAGCGGGGCCTGGGGGCTGGGACCCTGCCCGCTCCCCAGCCAGGCTGCACGCCAGCACCTGTGTGGAAGCAGAGTGGACAGAGTGGAACCGGGCCAGGGCATCCAGAGTGATCTGAGGATACTGTGCATTTGTCCCCAACACTGGTGCAGCTGGGTGGGGTACCGGCTCCCCTCCAAGCCATTAGACCCAGTGAATTCTCTCTTCCCCACTCTGCCAGCAATGTGTGGCTGCTGACCCGCCCGCTGGGTCTAAGGGTCACTCCCCTGCCCCTGAGTGGCCACACCCTAGAGCCTAGCTGAGCACCTCCCCCCCAACACGCTCTGGCATGGAGGAGGAGGGGGCTCCCTCCCAGGCTGCCGGGCCATCGGAAAGACCTGGCCCAGACAACCACCTCTGTGTGAGGGGATCTGCTAGTCCTTGGCCAGATTCCGTCCAGGTGGCAGGGCCCAGCTGGTCTGTCCCTCCACTGCCGATGCCGCTGGTCAGGCCCTTTCCCGGAATTCCGGCTGGTTTCCGGCCTTTCTTCCTGCCCTCTCCTCCACCCTTTTCCTGCTGTGTGCCCTGGGGAGTTCCCCCCCACTTCCCTCCGTTGGAAAGTGGCAAAGCAGCACCGTGGCAGAGGGTGGGGGGTGCAGGGCACACTCCACCCGACCCTCAGCAGCTGGTCCCAGACCTTGGGCTCCAAAGCAGCAGCTGGAGGCAGGGAGGGGGTGGGGGCTCTCAGTGCCAAGTGTAGACAGGCAGGCGTCCTGTCCCTTGGGTTCCCACTGGGGGATGGAGACTGGCCTCCCCTAAGCAGGGGCCTCGGCTGGCTCCATGGGAATCTGGCTTAGGGCTCTGGGACGACTCAGGGACATGGATGAGGGAGACCCTATGTAGGAGAGGAAGGGTAGGGGAGGTGCTGTCCCCAGGGCAGTGTGGGTGGCTGAGACCAGAGGGCCAGTGGGACCCCTGCGGAGCAGGAAGGGTGCATGGCTGGCCCTGAGGTCCCTTCCCGCCCCCAGCTGAGAAGGTGAGCTCCCTGGGCAAGGACTGGCACAAGTTCTGTCTCAAGTGTGAGCGATGCAGCAAGACACTGACGCCTGGTGGCCACGCTGAGGTGAGCCTTCCTCCTGGGCTGGGCTGGGCTGGGCTGGGGGCTGCATGGCACCCCCACCCTCAGGCAGGGAGGGGGTCCAGACAGCTCAGCGCTAGCCCTCACCCCCCCCCCCCGCCTTGTGCCCTTCTGTCTAGCATGATGGGAAACCGTTCTGCCACAAGCCCTGCTATGCCACACTGTTTGGACCCAAAGGTGAGCTTGGGGCTGGCCCCTCAGCCTGATCTGCCCTGGTTGCCAGGGAGGGGTGGGCCCTGGGGGTGCCCCGACCCTTTTTCTCCAGTCCCTTCCCAGAACTGCACCTCAGCCCATGGTGCCCTTGGCAGCAGGGCCCTGACTCCATAGAATGGGCTGTGGAGGACCATTTTCTGAGAAGCAGGGTGAGGGACGAGGCCTGGGTGTGGGCCGGGCTGCTGGCTACCCACCCGACAGCGCCTGCCACCCTGCAGGCGTGAACATTGGAGGTGCCGGCTCCTACATCTACGAGAAGCCTTCCTCCGAGGGACCGCAGGTCACTGGCCCCATTGAAGTCCCTGTGGCCCGAACTGAGGATCGGAAGGCGAGTGGCCCCCCAAAGGGGCCCAGCAAAGGTGGGCTGGGCTCTGTGTGTCAGGGGGTGGTGTGGGAGCCCCTTGGCCGTCCTGACCCCTCTCCACCTCTGACCCCAGCCTCCAGTGTCACCACGTTCACCGGGGAACCCAACATGTGTCCTCGCTGCAACAAGAGGGTCTACTTTGGTGAGTGACCCATCCAGCCCCAGGCTGGGAGAGGTGCCTGCCAGGGCCTAGGCGTTACCATTGCTCTTTTTGCATTCCTAGCTGAGAAGGTGACGTCTCTGGGCAAGGACTGGCACCGGCCATGCCTGCGCTGTGAGCGCTGCGGGAAGACACTGACTCCGGGTGGGCATGCAGAGGTGAGGGCGCTGCTCAGGGGGACAGGCAGCACCCAGGGGCCTGGAAAGGGCTTTGATGGGGACATGCTGCTCCCCAGGTTGGAGGAGGGAGGGTGGTGGTGGCTGCCCCCTGGTGGCCAGAGTAGAGGCTGGGGGGGTGCCTCGTGTAGGCTGAACCCCCATCACCAGGTGAGTGGGCTGGTCCTGGCTCCTGGAGTCAACTCTCAGGGAGGGAGGCAGGCATGTGGACAAGAAGGAATCCACCAGGGGAGTGGGGACCAGGGAGTCTGTGGACCCCCACCTCACCCCCATCCTGCCCCCAGCACGATGGCCAGCCGTACTGCCACAAGCCTTGCTATGGCATACTCTTCGGACCCAAGGGTGAGTATGGCCAGGAGGGTGGGGAAGCAGGTGCCCCCACCCCTCCCCCCGCCCCCCCTACCCTTTCTGCTGCCTTTCTCCGCAGGAGTGAATACTGGAGCCGTGGGCAGCTACATCTACGACAGGGACCCTGAGGGCAAAGTTCAGCCCTAGGCCCCGGGCACCGCCCCCCACTGGCCCACTGCTTGGCGCTGTGGGGAGAGTGAGCAGCTGCCCAGCCCTGTCCAGCCTCAGCACATCCTGCCTGGGAGTCCAGGGCCTGCCTGTTGGGGGAGAGGATGCCACGGGGGCGTCTTCAAAGAGACCAGCCCATCCCCGTCTCTCTCAGTGTGTCTGCCTTCGTGTCCCATCACTGTTACGCCCTGTTGTCCATGGGCCTCCCTGACACCACGTGTCTCCATGTCTGTGTGTCTGTGGCCCTGCTGGGTCCCTCTCTGAGGTGGCCGCCCACTCCCCCTCTTCTGCTGCCTCACACCTCCCCAGTGTTATTTATCTCCCTTTGCTACCCTGGCCACAGCTGGCCACAGCCTCACACACCAGTGTCCCACCGGTGTCCCTGGATGGGCCCTCTGCCTTCTCACACTGCCCTGCAAGCCCCCGCCCACTGCCCAACCCTTGAGTGGTTCACCAGGTTTTTGCTGTCAGTCAGTAAAGCGTTGCAGGAAGCAGCTCTGTGTCTCTGGTTGTGGGATGGACGTGAGTCTGGGATGGGGTCTCTTTGTTTTCCCAACATGCTTGGGCCTGCTCTTGGGGGGTGGGGGGGGGGCCAGCTCTCATTCCCAAGGTTGGTGGTGGTGGGAGCAAGGCTCTGTTTTAGGCTGGGGTGCCACCCGGAGGGTGGTGGGCAGCTGAGGGGGCCGAGGGGGTGGGGGTGGGGTCCTAAAAAGGGGCAGAACTGGTGTTATTCGCCTCTGGCGCCTGGACTCGGGAATGCCAGCCCTGGGCACTGGAGTCAGGAGATTCCTGGTCCACCCGAAATCCACGGGTGCCTGAGGGGCTCAGCCTTGGTACTGTGGCAGAGGGCATGCCTGCTGACCGGAGGAGGGGACTCTGCAGGGTGGGAGCTGAAGGATGGCGGCATGAGGTGGGCCTTCGGCCCAGGACTGGTCCTGGACGTCCAGAGGGTCCGGATGGAGACAAGACGTCTGGGGCTCTGGTGTGCAGGGCCGGCAACATGGTGGTCCAGGTACAGAAGGTGGGCAGATAGAGGGTGGGCCTTGCGTGGCCCACTGTCGGGTGCTCCTGCCCAACCAGCGTCCCTGAGTCTGCGGTTGTGGTGATAACGAAGTGGTCCACGACCTCCCCGCGATGTCTAGGCCTCGCCCCTTCAACCTGGACCCCTTGGGAGCTCCTGGGGGCCCCTCCCTCGAGGCCGCCTTCCCTTAGCTATTGCTCCCGGACTGTCCGCCAGAGGGCGCACCTTGTCTTCCACTCGGCGCCCAGGGGCCGAAACCGCGCACACCTCCCCGGTCTTGGCCCGTCCCCAGCACCGGATCTTCAGACGCCTCACCCTCCCTGCAGCCCGAGGAGCAGTAGGCTCCTCCTGTGTCCTGCACCCCGGGCTTTGGCCCGGCCCCCGCTCTCCCTCCAGTCCATCCGCTCAGGCACAGCTGAATCTGACGCCGGGCCCTTTGTCCGACGAGCAGCCAACCGTTTCCCTGGGGGGCGGAGCGACCGGCTCCGGTGTCTGTCTCTGCCAGGCCGCCCAGCCGGGCAGCCAGCGTCTCCTCCCACTCGGCAATGTGGCCGGCATGCGGGGGCGCCTAGCAGGTACCCCAGGGCCCCCAGTCTCCAACCCCGGTAGAGTCCTGGGCAGGCAGGAGCGCCGACGCGTACTCAGAGGAGGGGTCGCTCCTCTCCTCATCCCCACCCCCGCCAGGCCGAAGACCCCAGAATGGGGGTCGCTACGGGAGAACTCAGACTCTTCCCCGAGCGCCGCCGCCGCTGCCCCGGGGGCGGGCTCCCAGCGTTGGATGGGAAATTCCTGTCCTCTGGGGGGTGGGGTTGCGGAGGGCAGAGACCGACCCCTCCCCTGGGAGCCTCCAGTGGAAACTATGTGGAAAGGAGACGTCGGGAGCGGCGCGCCCGGCCGCCCACGCAGGAGGGGCAGGGCCTAGTAGAAAGCCCCTCCCGTCCTGACGGGGGTGAGGGGTGCACTGGTCGCCTGCACGGAGAACTGGCCGGGCTCTGCCCCCCCGCAGAACGCGGCGCGCGCGCGCGCCCCGCCCCCCCCACCGGGCCCCGCCCCGCCCAGGGCCTGGCCGAGGAGGGCGCGCCCCATTTCCTGCGAGCGGAGGGTGACGCGCGGCCGTGTTTGTTTCCTAGGGATTGTTATGGAAACCAGGGCGGTGCCGCTACTGTCGGTCTCAGCGCAGCTTCGCCGGCGCCAGGGTAGGGGGGCCGCGGTGACCCCTGTGCTGTCGGGGCTCTCTCGGGGGCATCAGCTCCAGGAGCGCCCCCACAAACAAACAAGCCAGGTGCTTTCCCGGACGCTTCCTTAAGATGCAAGGCGGGGGGTGGGGGGGATGGACATCCCTCCTTCCCCTGCCCAGCCAGTGGGGCGGCCCTGGAATGCCATCTGATCACCTCTCTGTGCGCCCCCCCCAGAACCTCAGGGCTACACCCAACTCCCAAGACTCTCCAAACGGGCCCTATCTCCCATTGGTCCAGTCTTTCCAAGACTCCTGGCCCCTCCAAGCCCCTGCTGGCCCCCAGCTGTGACCTGGGCCGGCGGGGCCCTGGCTGGTGCCCCCACTGCACACCCTGAGGCCCAGATCCTCCTTGCAGCTGCTGCCCTGCAGGACGCTCCCTGTGGACCCCATCTGGCTCAGACTCGCCTCCCTGATCTTCTAGGACTGAAGGGGAGTCCCGACCCCCTCCAGTCCCTGGGTCAGAGCACCAGCTCACTGCCCATGGGCTGAGTGCCAACGACCCTGAGGGCAGGGCAAGTCGAGGACTAGCAGGCCTCCGGGGCCCAGGTGTGCGTAATACATTTTCCCAGGGACAGGGAGAGCGCGGGGTCCATGAACAGGCCCAGCAGCTGGGCTGGTGAGGCTAGAATTCGAGGCAGTTTTGCCTGGGCTTTGGCTCCAGGTTGCTGAGATTCCTGGAACCTTGCTCAACTGCAGGGAGGCTGGGGCAGGGGGGCCAGAGAACTCCATCTGGCCTGACTGTGGACCCCAGACTGGTTGGCAGAGGGAGGGAGCATGAGGCTGTGCTGTCCTAGCACCCTGGAGAGGAGGGGAGGAGCCTTCCTCCCACCTGGGCCTGGGTGGGCAGAGCCCTTCTCGGAAAGGGCAGAGTCTGTCCCTTCCCCCAGGCCTCAGGGCCAGGAGCAGCCTTGGGCCCAGTAGGCCCACCCTGGGACCAGACCTTGGGGCAGACAGGGGTTCCCGGGAGACAAGCTGCTGAAAATAGGCCCTGGGAATGTCTGTGGGTCCCTCAGGCTGTTGGGCCTGGGGGAAGGGCAGGCAGGCTAGAGTATGAGGAGGGAGCCACTGTGGTCTCCAGGCTCAGCCGTTGTCTGCTGGTCCTGGAGCACATGTTGACGCTCAGGGCACCTGTGTGCAAGAGCAGGGACACCAGCCAGGAGGGGACGGTCTTATCCCTGAACACACCCCTTGGCTTCTCTGCACAGAGGAGCTGACCTGAAGGCCTGGGTGGGGTGATGGGTTTGCGCTTCAGGGGAGAAGCCAGAGCATGTGCCTCAGTCTACGAGGGGGGAGCCCCAGGAGCAGAAACTCCCTGGTGGGGGGCGGGGGCCCCTGGGGGCAGATTCCTCAGAGGTCACTGGGATCCAGCCCTGCCAAGGCAAGATGCACGCAGGCCTCTCCGGAAATCCGTGAGGCAGGGCTCTGCCTGGTTCCCATCAGAGCCCCCGCCGAGCCTGGGTGGGGGTTAGGCTGTGGGGCTGTGAGAGGGAAGAGTGAGCCAAGGGAGGCGGCCTTGGCTCCGCACCCAGGACCCTGCATTGGCCTGCCCTGGTCTCAGGGCTCCAGGCACCCTCGTGCTGGTGCAGGTGGGGTGTTCTGGGCACAGAAACGGTCCAGGGGAAGCAGTTGGCTGCTTCTGGCCGCCCTGTCCCTCCCGCTGCAGACAAGACCCCAGGCAGGGCCTGCCGGCTGGCGCTGGCAGCACTGGGGACAAGGTTGGGGTGCACCCTGTGGTCTGTGAGGAGGTCTGGTGTGTCTTTCATTTGTTCCTGCGAGTTGCCCACAGCAGCCCACTAGAGTGGGGTCGGGGTGGCCGGGCGGACAAGGTCCCGAACTGACCCAGCCATCCTGAGTCAGGTAGACCTGGTGCAGGCCAGCACCCCTCCCCTACAAGTGCACCCTAGGCCAGGTGTGCTGATGGAAGCAGGAGGCCTTGCACTTGGTGGGGTCCGGGTCTCCGGGATGCTGTTGGGGCCGCTGTCGGGCCACAGGTGGGGCGCCTAGACATAGAGCCTGGGGGCAGGCAGAAGCTGTTGTCCATGGCCCCAGTTGCTGGGGAGCTGCAGCCGATACGAGGTGCCCAGCCCATGGGCAGGTGGGACAGGGGGTGGGCTCAGGAGAGTTGGAGAGGCACCCCAGTCTGTGGCTGGAACTCTGGGGGAGGGTTCAAGGGAGTGTGTGTTAGTTGAGTGGAAAAACCCTACTGTGTACCAAGCAGAGGGCGAGGCCTATGACCCTTGGCCCCCCTTGGCATCCTCCTCCGAAACCCACACTGTAACCATAGCAATGGGCAATAACAGCAGGGAAGACTCAGAAGGATTTTCTCACCCGGTTTTTTGTTTTCCATGGCTTGGGGGCTTCCCCATAGGTTGGAGTCCTCTTGTGAAGGAGGGTGGGGGAGGGGGGACCCATGGCTCCCAGCCCCGCCTGCCTTGAGCTCCAGAGTGGACGGGGGTGGGCTGGACAGCAGCATGGGAAACCAAGTGCCCTGACAGGAGCCTTGTGCACACCCCGAGAGATGCAGATACCCAGATGTCTGCCTTCTACACGCCGGGTGTGCCCGCAGGCCCAGGGACACACACAGGCCTGGGAGAGAGTGGGCCTCGTCACTCACGGACCCTCTGGAAGCAGCCCACCCCCCTGCTCCAGGCCTCTGCCCAGCACACCCACCAGGGCAGACCTTCCCATGGACCGCAGGTGGTGTGTGCGCCCTGTGGCAGCTACTCCACGTCCACCCCCAACCCTCCAAGGCCCTGCCCTGCCCCCATCACCACTGGCCTCCCCTTCCCTCTCCTGCTTTTTGCTCTGAGCCAGGAGATCAGGGAAGTCAGGGCCCGCCCTACGGCTCAGGCCAGGAGGACCCGGAGCAGTGGGGGCCAGTGGTGGGGTCGGGCGGGGCTGGGGCCTTTGCTGCAGGCACCACAGTGAGGTGTTCCAGTGCCAGCAGGAGGGCAGTGGCCCAGAAGTGACTGTGGGTGCCAGACTCCAAGGGGGGAGCACGCTGGTGTGGGTGACGGAGGGAGACTGGGGGTTCCACCAGGGCAGGGCATGCGCCTCCCTCTCGAGGCAGCGGGCAGCCAGCCACTGAGGGTCCCAGGACCCTGGGGTGGCAGAGACCCAGGGGAGGCAGGCTGTGGCCTCAGCGAGGGGGTCTCAGGGCGGAGGGAGTCACTAGAGAGCTGTGGGGAGCAGGCCGTGGGGGCCTGGAGTCCAGTGTGGCACCTGAACTGGCACAGTGTCTGGGGTGTGGCCCGTCACCCTTGCACCTGGGAGTGCCTGCCCTCCCCCAAGCCAGCCTCCTGGGGTTGGTGGGGGCGTTGAAATGGAGCCACCCAGGGTTCCCTCTATATCCCAGACCAGGCTGCAGGGCAGGGGGACGGGAAGCTGGGCTTCAGAAAGGGCAAGGTGGGAGGTCACTGGGTGTTGCCAGGGCTGAGTGTGAGGGTGGGGAGGCCAGGAGCCCCTGGGCCCTGTGGGAGGGGGGTACTCCATGGGGACCGGGCCTGGACAGGCCCAGAGATGGTGCGTTTGTCAAGATGGGTGTGTAGAGGGGAGAGCACAACACTAGTAACCCTGGCGGCTGGAGGGAGGGACTGTGGACAGGGGGGCAGGAGGGAGGGCTGATGCTTAGGTGCCGCTGAGGCCACAGAACCGGGTGTGGCACTGGGGTGGAGGTGGAGCAGCCCCTGCTCCCAGCACAGAGAGGGAGGGGCTGAGTGACCGCGACTAGGAGGGAGGAGGCGACTAGGAGGGCGGAGGGTTAGAGCCCAGACTCCCTGGGGGGTGGGGGGAGGGGAGGGCTCTTCCACTGTCTGCAGTCTGCACTCTCCTGCTGGCAGTAGAAAGATGGCTCGGGACCCCACAGCCCAGCCCCCGGGTCCACCCCATTCCCAAGGTGGGTGGGTCCCAAGGTCTCTGCCTGGCACGAGGAGGCGTGAGCCAGATGCTGTCCTGGGCAGTGAACTTGGACCGCACTGCACCATAGGAGCCTCCCCAGAGATAAGGAGCCCGCCTCTGGGAACAGCGGGGGCGCGGCTCCCCACCATCCCCGCAGAGACTCCAGTCAGTGCTGTCCCGAAAAGTGAGGGGGCGGCGACCCATCTCCAGTTCCTCACGGCCCTGGGGACATTCCCACGTGGTCCGATGGATTTCCCAGAGGTGTGGGGGTTGGGGGGCTCACAGAGGCTGGGATGTCCCTCATGTGAAGGCCTGAGGGGAATTCTTGGGGGGTTACTAGGCTGAGACTTACCCTAACCCTAACCCCATCCCATACCCAGGGGAGTGCCTGGTCAAAGTGTGTGGGCGTGTGTCTCAGGCTGTTTGCATCTGTTTGCATTTTAGAGGTGAGCTGTCCCTTCCCCCCACTCCAGCCTGTCTCCTTGGGGGCTCCAGCATGTGGGGGGGCGCAAGGCCTGGGAGTAGGGTGCACGTTCCTGCTCCTGGGGAGACTTCTGCAGATCCTGCACCCGGGTGCTCCACAGCCCTGGGCGATGGGTGGGACTGCAGCCGCCTGAGCAGCCCCGCCCTTCAGTGAGTCCCCACGAGTCCCCAGCGCACCCCCAGCCTCCACTTAGTGGTCGGCCAGCCCCAGGGCCTGCCCTGAAGCGAGGGTGAACCCCAGATGGCCATTCTCGATCTCCTGATCTGGAACCGAGGTCCTCGGGTCAAGTGTCAGAATGGGGGGGGGGCGGGGGGCGGGCCTCTAAGAGGCGGGGTCCCAGCTTCCCTGAAAGGCGCGCACCCGGCGGGTTCCACCCAGTCCACCGCTGCTGTCTGTTCCCGCCCGGCCGTCCGTACAGACCCAGCGCCGCTATGCCCAAGTGCCCCAAGTGTGACAAGGAGGTGTACTTTGGTGAGCGCACTCCGGCCCATTCCTGACCGAACCGCCGCGGTGCTCCGAGCCCCGGGGCGACCTGGCGGAGTTTGCTCTGGGTGGGGGCGCCTGGGGACCCCAGGAAACTGCTGCGGGAGTAGAAAGTTCAGCCCTGCACGTGACCATGGATGTGCGGGTTGGGAACCGCTGCGTTGGATGGGCTTTCCGTCTCCGGGTCTCCGTGTGTCTGTGGGTCTCGGTCTCTATCGCCTCCTCCTCCCGGGCGCGCCCTGGGCGGGGACCCCGCTGGGCAGGAAAGACCGCAGGGCTCCGGCCGCCCCTCCCAGCGCTAAGTGAAAACAGACGCGGAAACCGGTACCCAGGGCGCTATCCCAGGCGAGCTTTGCTCCAGGGCACCGCCTTCCTGCCCCGAGCCCGGGGTCCCACCCACAGGAGATGCAGGAGGAAGTGGGAAGTCCACGCACCCCGCCCCAGTGACGGGTGCAGAGCCTCGAGGACTTAATTTGGTAGCCAGGCTCTCCTGATCCTGACCCCAGCCCTCAGCCCAGGGCTAGGGTCCCCTCCCGTTTATTTGGTAGAATTGAGCCAGGGGACTGGAGGTACAAAGGCCATCTGAGACTGTGGTTGGGCCATCAGACATGGGTGGGAAGGCCCTGGGCGGAGGTGACTGGAAAAGGTTTGTGGGTGGGTGGGTGGATGTGCGCTGTGTCCCCAGAGCAATGCCTCGTAAGGGCCTGTCTGTATGTCTGCAGCCGAGCGGGTGACGTCCCTGGGGAAGGACTGGCACCGGCCATGTCTGAAGTGTGAGAAGTGTGGGAAGACGCTGACCTCGGGGAGCCATGCTGAGGTAGGGGAGGGCCTGGGGGGCAGCAGGGGCAGGGTGGGGGGACAGCCCCTTACAGCCTCTCCCTCTGCAGCATGAAGGCAAGCCCTACTGCAACCATCCCTGCTATGCCGCCATGTTCGGGCCCAAAGGTATGTTCCCTCCCCACAGCCCAGCTCAACCTCCCGCTGGCCTTGGCCACCCCTAATCTACCCACCATTTTCTCTGTAGGCTTTGGGCGAGGTGGAGCTGAGAGTCACACTTTCAAGTAGACCTAGGTACACCCCTCTCCGACCCTGACCCCTAGCCCGGCTTCCCCCACTTGTCCCAAGGGAGTCCTGCACTTACTTCTGTCCCTGTCTCTTTGTGCAGGTTGTGGCGACCCCATCCCTGGCCTGCGGGACCACTGCCCCTCCAGGCTGATGCCCAGCCTTAACTCCAGGCACTTGGGGCTCCCCTGTAGCCCCTCATGCCCTCAATAAACCCAATGCTGGGAAGACCTGCCTGTGTGTGCCTGTTGCTGGGGAGAGGTTGAGGGAAGCTGCAGTGGGGGCCCGAGGTCAGACCCTATGCCCTGGGGGCCCATCACAGGCTGCAGCCCCCTCTGCATGGAAGTGTCCTGGCTACCCTGGACAGCCCCATGCAAACTCAGCTCTCCAGCTCCTGGGCCCAAAGGTGCCCCAGCCCTGTTGGGCAAGGGGAAGACCCACGGGTTAGTGGGAACACTAGGTCACAAGGGCAGGAGCTGGAGGGTCAGCCACAGGGTGAATCAGCTGAACTCACGTTGGTTCCGTTTTTGAGCTCTGGGGGAGTTGTGGCGGGAAGCCTTCCACTGCCCTCCCCACATCCTGCTGCTCCAACTTAGGCCCCGTCCTCAGCCCATCCCACTGACCTGGCCAGCTGTGCTTCAGCAGGAGCATCGCCTGACACCACTGCCTCTTACTTGACCCTACCCTGGGCCCAGGGACTACTCAGTGGCCAGCTGCCTAAATGGGGCATTTGAGGACAGGCTGTGTGGAGATGCGGGGGGCTTCCTGAAACTCCTGTGACACTTTGGGCAGCAGCTGCAGAGTCGGCCACCTTCTGAGCCCTTCTCATGTCCCCCACTGGCCGCTTGCACTGTGGCCTGGTAGACATCACCCTCCCAGCTCTCTGCTGACCTAAGGAGCAAAGAGGGGTCATCTCAGCTTGGCATGTGGTCTTGGCCCCGCCCCAGGGCTTTCATGGGGGCTCTGCAGGCCTGGGCTGGGCAGGCTGTGGGAGGCTAAAGGGCAGCGTGTAGTGTTGGCTGCCCTTTAGTAGTGTTGGCTCTGTGTGAGAGAAGGATGGGGACTCACTGAGTCCCATGAGGTGGGAGCTGGAGTGCTTCCAGTACAGATGGGGGAGGGCAGGGAAGAGGGTGCAGAGATGCTACAGTAAGGCTGGGGTTCTCTGTGCACAGTGGTGGGCTGGGCCCGGGGACACAGTGAGTGCATAGGAAAGCTGCTCTGAGCTGCCGGGACAGACGGCATGAAGGGCAGCAGAGGCCCTCCCAACCTGGGAGCAGGGGGTGATTTGGGGTGAATGAGAAGAGAGGTGGCCTGCAGGAGGAGTGGGTCTGCCCAGGCCTCAGGTGGGGAGGAAAGCACTCCAGAGGTAAGGCCCAGAGGGTGAAAAGGCCAGGACAGGGTTCCAGACCCAACATTGGGAGCCATTGGGTGAGCTAAGGAAAGTGGTTTTAGTCTGAAGGCAACAGGAGAGTGGCCAGAAAGACCTTTGGGCTTTTGGGCAGCCAGAAGGCAGGGCCAGAATGGAGGCCTGTGCTTCCTAGCCGGAGCCCAAGGTGGACGTGGGAGGGGACTGGTAGTGGGGGCTGGAGGAACAGACAGCAACACCCCTGTGTTGGTGAGGGCGTGTGCCACTGGGAGCTGCCCCTGCGCCGCAGAGGAGGACGTGCACACCAGGGATGCCTACTCGACGTGGGGGTGCTGGAGCAGGGGATCCAGGGGTACCTGCAGTGGAGGCTGGGGGAAGAGGTTGGTTATGGGGGACACATGGATGAGGAGCTGGCTGTGCCTGACAGAGAGGCAGGTGAGCAAAGGTGAGGACTGGGAGGAAGCTGGGGTCCGGTGTGACTGATTTCTTGTGGGCTTGGCTAGGGCTGGGGGAGGTTGGGGTCCAGGACTGACTTCCTTTTCTCTCTCCCTTCCACTCCTCCTCCCACACTCTGTCTTCTTTATAGCTTCGAGGTATAATTTACATTCCATAAACTTCACCTATGCACATTTAAGTACTGCAACAAGTTCACGCACTTCTGCTGCTACAGGACAGTTCTAGACTGCTCTGTGCACTCACATAAGTCCCCTCGTCCCCATCCCAGACTCTTTCCAGGCCACAGAATCTGCTTTCTGCATCTACAGACGGCTTTTCTGGACATCTTCTAGATACAGTGCACAGACCAGCTTCTTCCCTGTCTGAGCTGCAGCCATGCAGCAGCACGTGGCAGTGGTGCGTGGCTGCTGCTGACCACCGCCCCCTGGATGGGTTTACTGCTAAGCCGGCATTGTTTCGTTTTGGGCTGCCATGAACAAAGCTGCTGTGCACTTCCGTGTATGTGAACGCAGTTCTCGTGCGTTCCGATACTGGCACTGTAGGGTAAGGGTAAACCTGTGTCTAACTCTGAAAGAGCCTCCAAACCCTTTACATATGTTCCTTCAAAGACTTGTCTCTAATGTTGGGACGGAGAGACTATGGGTGCTAGACAGAGGCAGGCTGGGCCGGCTGGCAGTACAGAGAATTGACCGGGCCCGGGAAGTTTGTACATGTAGGTTATAGTGAGGAGAGTCGCTGGCCTTCCCAGAGGGACCTCTCGCCCGCGGGCGGTGGGGCTGAGCTGTCCCGGGCCGTCCCCGGCGCCTCGGCGCTGGCCCCCGCGTCCCACTCCTGGTGTGTTCGGCAGCGTCCGGGCGACCCCTGGCGGCCAGGCCGGAGAGGACATCGCGGAGGTGGAGGGTCGCTGGCGGGGTGGGTCCGTGGTGCCCACTTGCGCGAACCTCCCGGATGCAGGGGTCCCGAGCGCGGGCGCAGACCTTCCAGCAGTGGCTAGGCTACCGTTGGATGCAAGGGGTAATGCTTTGATTGGCGGAGTCTTTGGTGTCAAATGTCGCCCCAATTGGTCAGCACGGAGCAGACTCCGCGTCGGAACTACTACCGCCATTGGTCCCCACTAGGCCGGAAGTGCCTCCGCAGCGGACAAGTCAGACTGCACTCACTCGCCCAAGGCGCCGCTCATTGGGCCGGGGTAGGGGGCGTGGCCCAATCCAAGCTGAGAAAGCGCGGAAGCAGTAGCCGTAGCACTGGCGCGGGAATAGGACGGGGTTGGGGGTTACTCATCGTTGCTGGGCGATCGAGTGAGGCGGGTCACGGCTGCCGGCTATATGGGGCGGCGGCGGCCCCGGGTGGACAGGGCGGATGCGGCAAGGGCCTTGCCCGAGGCCATCGCCGCGCTGAGTCGGACGCTGCCCGCCGGTCCCAGCCCCGAGACATTTCGCCGCGCCAAGTTCGACCTTCCGGAGGCGGTGAGGCGCCCAGGGCAGGCGTCTAGGTCCGCTGGGGCCCCGCAGGGAGGAGCGGGGCCTGCTGACGGCCTCCCTCTTTTACCCTCAGGCCCCCGCGCTCTGGCAGCTGCTCTTCCGCGTGCTCTCGCAGCTGCGGGCTGGCGGCTCCACGGCCACCCTCGCCCCGGGTAAGCCTCGCGCCCGTGGCCTCTGTGTGATACTCAAATCTCTGGCCCCACCCACTCTGGTCTCCCCAGTCCCTCCTTAACATCCTCCGCCTGGCCACGCCTATCCATGTAAGCCCCGCCCCAGTAGGACCTGCTTCCGGGTTCCCTCCAGGTAGGCTCTAGTCCCGTCCGCCTCCGAAAGCCCTTCCGGTCAGCCCAGCGGCCACAGTAAGTCCCGCCCCCCGTATGCTCTAGCTCCTCCCACCTCGTAAACCCCGCCCACCTCTTCAACCTGGTTACGCCCCAACGCCCTAAGGGCCTTTTTTGGGGGGTCGTGGCGGGGGTCCCTTAGGGGTCTGGGTGCTGTCCCTTCCAGTAGGTAGTCCCCTGAGCTGCCCTTCTCTTACTCCCAGAGGCCCAGGCCCGCTGGGTGAAGTCAGAGCTGCTCTCCCAAGGCTACCCCCGGCAGGGACTCACTCAGCTCCCCGAGGACGGCTCCCGGGGCAGCCGGGAGCTGCTCCTGGCTCTTTCCTGGCTTCTGGCCCGGGAGCCTCTGCCCGAGCGGCTGGTGGCCCAGACCCGCGTGCACCTGGGTGACGAGATGCCTGTGTGTGAGGTGAGTGTGCGGTGGGAGTGGGCCAATCCCAGCCTTGGACCTGAGACCTTGGGCACGGCCTGCCAGACCTGCCAGGACAGGCCTGGCCACCCTCAGGACAGTGCTGTGGGGGTCAGCGTTGTCATCCTGCGGCCCCAGGGAGGGCATGGAGGCTGGGCTTCCACTGGCCTCCCTGTCCGGCGCCCTAGCCCCTGCTCTCCCTGCTTGTCCTTCTGGGTAAGCAGTGGGGTATGCTCACAGCTCTGTCCTCACCCTTCCCCTGGTGCCCTCAGGACCCCATGGCTCCGTCTCTCAGCAGCCTCCCTTCTCCTTTACATTTTGGGGTCTCTGCCATGAGTGGGAGCAGGGCCTGACCCTCGCTCCCTCTCCAGTGTGACATCCTGGCCAGCCCAGGCCTGCCTGCACCAGGAGCGGAAGCAGATGGCCCCCTGGACGTCCGCCACCTGCAGTGGCTGATGGGAAAGCTGCGGTTCCGGTGGCGAACCCTGATGGCCAGTCAGCAGGAGCAGTGTGCCCTCCTGGGCAAGGTAGTGCCCTTGAGAACTCTCCGTCCAGCGGCAGCTGCTCTCCTAGCTCCTAGCTGTCAGGCTGCTGCTTGCTGCCTGTGGCCTGTCCAACCAGAGCTGTGGCCTTGGCCTTTGGCTGGACATAGGCCTCCCAGGCCTGGCTGGGGGTGACTGGCTGGGCATTGCCCTGAGATGGCGAGGAGCCTGAGCCCAGGGCTCCAGGTGGCCCAGGAGGGGGCCTGGGGCAGGTGGAGCTGGGCATCACCTGTGGGCTTGACCTTCCTGACCCCAGAAGTCTCTATAGGCCTCAGGTTCTGTGTCACTGAGCAATGGAACAGGGTCCAGGCCTTGGAGGAGTCACTGCCTGGGCACTGTATCCTCTCATTGCGCCCTGGGTGCCGGCTGGTGAGCAGTGGGCAGCTCCTGTGTGTTCTGAGAGCTGATAGGACTCAGTTGGCAGGTGCAGGTGTTCCCCCACAGGCCCATTGCAAGGTCTGGGCCAAGAGGTGCCTGGGCAGGTGGCCTGGGGCTCCTTTTGGTGCAGGGCTCCTTGGTCCCCAGACCCCTCCAGCCCGCATCACCACCTCTGGCAGAGGGTCTTCTGCTTGGCTGGTCTCTCCTAGAACTCATTTCCTCTTTCCTGGCCTCAGCTCCTGCTGCTTGGGACATACCACATGTTAACCTGCTTGCTACCTGCAGGCTTACCTGGCTGGGGAGCCCTCTCTGCCCCCCAGGCCCAGGCAGGTTGCTCTGCATTCCACTGCTGGCCCTGCTGGACTGCTGAGCTTATCCACAGGCTGTTTCTCTCAACAGACCATGGTCCTGGCACTTGATGGGCTGAGGGGGGAAGGAAGCAGGGGCACCCCTCTCTACCCCCATTGTGCCCCCGGAGCTAGGTGGGATGGGTGGCCATGGGGGGGACTGCCCAGGGGCTGAGGGCCGTCCTGCCCTGGACTGCTGTGGCCAGCTGTGTCTCTCTGCACCTGTGCCCTCGTCTGTAAGGCGACTCTGAAGGCCCTGGCTCAGCCCAGCTCCGTGCTGCCCCTTTTAGATCCACTGGTTCACTCGAGGCTGCCACAGTGACCGCTGCCTGGGCCACCTGTCTGTTGCCGAGACGGAGCTGCTCAGGGACCCTGAGAGTGGCTGGCAGGTGAGGGCTGGTTGGCTGAGGTAGGAGGGGCCAAGGGAGGGCCTGGGTTTGCACCCTTTCTGTTTGCCAAGCCCAGCACCTTGCTGGTATGGGGGACAGGCACACGTCCAGAGGCCTCTCCGGCCCCCAGACCGCCTGGCACCTCAGCAGTGCGGACTGGCTGCTATGTGCGTAGGTGGCCTGCACGGGCAGGGCCAAGGGTGGTGGTGGGATTGAGGACGAGCACTGCAGTGTTCCAGCTCCTGCAGGTGTCAGCTGGTGATGGGCTGCTGTCCCTTGAGGGCTGGGCTCTGGGCCGTACAGACTGTGAGGCTAGTACTGCCTGGCCTGGGAGGCGTGCTGAGGCCACTGTGTCCCCTGCTTCCTGGCCCAGTGGGCCCCAGCTCCTGAGCTGTGTGTTCAGAGGGGGTCTGCCTTTTGTTGTGGGGTCAGGTGCCCAGGCAGGGATGCCCTCTGAACCTGTGTCCCTGGCTGACACTTCTTTGGGCCCTACCAGGGTGGGGAAGGGCTGTCTGGGCCCTGGAGATGCTGAGGCAGCATCTAGGTGTCTGAGGTGCTCTTGGTTCTGTCCCTTTTAAGGGTGACTTTGTGAGGTCCTGGCTTGCTGTCCCAGTCCCCACGTTAGCAGAGCAAATGCTGCACCAGCTCCAGCTTGGTACTGCCTGATCCCCACTCCCTGGTTCCCGGGGCCGGGGGTGGATTGGATGCAGGCAGCTCCCCCTCCTCCTGGAGACTTGGCCTGTTGGTGCTTCAGGGCCACGGACAGGGTGGCCAGGTTGACAGAGACTGTGGTAGGCTTCCTTCCTTGGCTTCCAGATGGGGAATTGGTGGGAGCCTGGGCCACCCATGCACAGGGCCTACAATCCTGGGAAGGCTTCCAAAGACTTCTGGAATGATCCGTGGTGGCTGGCTGAAACTTTCCTCATACATCAAGACCCCACCCTGCCCCAGCCCTCAGGGGGAGGGGACTGTGGCCTTCCCCTCCACAGTGCCTGCCTGTCCCCCTTTCCCATGGCCTGTGGGACTGTTCTTGGCCAGTGTGCATGTGCACATGTGTGTGTGTGTGTGTGTGTGTGTGCACACATGTAACTGGTGTGAGCACGTGGGCTGCATGCTCTGCCTGTCTCAGCCCTCCCAGGCTGAGGGTCCCCCAGGCTGCAGTCTGGTTCTTGCCGCAGGCCTGCCTCCACTTGCACCGGCAATGTGCTGGGCTGGGCCCTCCGCCAGCTATTTGAGGCCACCCCCATCTGGCCTCCTGATCAGGTTCCAGCTGTAGCAGCAGGTGCGGGGCTGCCTGGCCATCATCTGGGTTGTCTGTGGGGCCGGGCATCGGAGGGAGAGCAGGGGCCCTCCCCTGGGTCACACTGATGCAGTAGGGTAGGGACGAGTGCACTGGTCCCCTGTGGATGGTGGCCTGGCCAAGCTTGTGTTTGGCCCACAGGGTGGCTGCCATGTTCTGGACACTCGTCCTGGCCCCAGAACACGCTCCTAGGTTTCTAGAGGGCCTGGTACCTCCGTCTTCTGGAAGGAGCCATGCCTATGGCCAGTACCGGGCTGCGTGTTCAGAAAGGAGCCACAGCAGGTGCCCGGCCCTGGGGTGCCCAGGGGGACGGGGACTAGACTGCCCCTCCCCAGCTCGTGGTGGGCCCTCAGGTGGTCATTGCCACTGGCCACTCTGCAGGGGCCGGAAGTGCAGAGTGTGGTGACCGATCAGTCAGCTCTGGGCCACCCAGCTGCCCATGTGCTCCTGCAGTGTCCACAGGCACTAGGCCCTTGGCGCTCAGGGTCTGTGGGCACCAGCCGTGTGTGCTGGGCAGGGATGCTGCAGGGCTGTAGTGGCTAAGGGCTTCAAGGGGGTCGGGGGCCTCCACCACTTCCCTGGTCACTACACAGCCTCTGCCCTGGCTTGGGGTTCCCCTCCCCCAGAGCCCAGCAGCCTCCAGGGTGCAGCTCCTAGTCAGTGAGGGATGTGGGACAGAGGTCCCATGTTGGGGTACCTGGGCTGACCACTGACCTTGCTGAGGGGCTTGCAGTTGGGGCTGGTGTGGGGGACCACAGGCCTGCTTGGAGGCCTGGTTGTGTGCGGAGGTGGGGCTGCTTTGTGGCGCAGGGAGATGGCTGTGCCAGGGCTGTGCCAAGGTGACTGGGTACGGTGGCCAGAGGGAGGGGTGGGTGCTGGCTCGAGTCCCAGCTCTGGGGTCTGGGTGCCCTAGGAGTTCTGCTTCAGCCTGGGCTCTGGTTTGTGTTGCAGCTGCTGCGGAGGCTGGAGAGAGAGAACGCACGCCTGGAGGCCGCTCTGGAGTGGCGGCGCCGGGAAGTGGTCTTCTGGCCCTGGATGGTCAGGACTCTCAGCCCCCTCCCCTCTCCCATCCCCCTTCCCTGGCCCTGACAGCAGCCCGGAGGCCACCCCTCAGCCTGGTGTAAAGCCAGCCTTGCACCCAGGCCTGCCTCGCTGAGTCTGGAGGCTCCTTCAACACATCCGGTGGACCCTCCCACTCTGCCAGTTCCTGGGGAGGCCCACACTTCTCAGGGGCCTGGCCTTTGTGCCCTCTGGCTTCCAGGCCTGCCTGGGTGACACTAGCTGTCCAGCTGGCTGTGTGACTTGGGCCTCTGTTCCTGCGGGTCAGGAGCTGGGCTGTGTGTGCGGTGGTGCGGCCTGTGCCACCCTCACTCGGGTCTCCCTCTGCAGGACACGGTCCTGGGAGCCTGCCCCCCGGAGGCCGCACAGCCCTCGTCTGTGCCCAGGCCCCGCAAGTTTGGGGTTGAGGAGCTGGAGCAGCAGCTGCAGGCCCTGCAGGAGGAGCTGCGGGCGGCGGTGGAGGCCCGGCGGGCAGCCTGGGAGGCCAAGGTGAGGGCTCCCAGCTGCTGGCTGGTGTTTGGAGACGACAGTGGGGCTCTTCATCTGACAAAGAAGGGTGCATGAAAAGGGGGCACAGGGAAGGCCCCCTCCCCAGCCTCTCAAAGCCCCTCATCCCTGCCGGCTCCCACCCACATGGCCTGTTTCACTGGCTGGTGGGCAGGCGAGTGTCTGGGCTCCTGGCTTCCTTCTCGGAAGCACCTGAACCTGTGGGTGTGGTTTTCCCTTTAAGTCTAGAGGGGAGTCTCTTCTGGGCCTGGAGCCACCCTGCTGTCTCCTTGCCGTCCGTGTCTGTTCCCTGCCCTGGTGGTGACAGCTGATGTCTGCAGGGGGTTTTATGCCAGGAATGGGAACCCATGGGGCTCAGGATCAGGGCGGTTACCTGCAGATGTTTGAAGCTTCTTACACCATCCCCCATTGGACCCCAGTAGGCCGTGTCCCCCAGTCCAGTGTCCCTCGAGTCTATCCCACCCCATGTTCCCCCTCCTGCATTCAGCAGTGAGTGGTGGGTGGTTTCCCCTGAAGTGCTGTGAGGGTGGAGGGTGGCTGTCCTAGGGGCGGGTCTTCTGGACTCTGAATGGGCCCCGAGGGACTTGGCCTGCAGGGAGCCACCAAGCCTTGCTTCCAGACCCTCACCCTGGTGAGCAAGGTGGGCCCACAGCTGGTGCCCTGAGGGCTCAGGTCCTGCAGGGTTGTCGCCCTGTCCCTGGGGACCCATGGCTGCTACTTGGGGTTCAAGGGCTCCGTGAGGGTGGACTCGAGCCTGGCAAGGCTGGGCCTTTGAGCTGGTGTGGGGTGGGCCTCTGCTCCCTGGGAGCTGAGGAGTCTAGCCTGGAAGCCCCTCTCAGGGTGTGGGTGGGGGCTGTGGGGCCAGTAGGGGCCACTGTCAGGGCTGAGCGAGTGCCAAGGGGACCTGAAGCCAGAGTCCTGGGCTGGATGTGGCTGCTCTCGGCTCCCAAGTCACTGCTTCTCCCATTGTAGGTTGGAGGCCAGAGCCCAGAGTGGACCGTCGCCCAGCGGGCCGCACAGGAAGCTGTAGGTCAGGAGCTGGTGGCCCTGCAGCAGGCCTGGGAGCAAGGTGGGGGCCTGGCCCGGGCCCATGGGCCCTACCGGCTGGTGAGGACCGAGGCCGGGGTGCCAGCGGGCCTGGGCCTGCAGGCTGCCCAGGTGATCAGGGTGCTGCAGAGCCAGGAGGCCTGCCTGGAAGAGATGCTGCGCCAGCTCCAGGCCCAGTGTCAGCAGCAGCTGGCCAGGCTGGCGGGAGCCCTGCCCAGCCTCATCTGGATCCTGCCGCCTGGACGCTGAGGATAACTCTTGTGACCTGGCCCAGCCTCAGACAGGCAGATTCCACGCTGAGTGGCCGCAGGCGCAGGGTTGACGTAGAAGCAGGATCCCAGTCCCTGGGCCCTGGGTTCAGCCCCACTTTGGACAGAGCTCGGCCCCAGGCCAACAGCAAGCGGAGCTGCACAGACATTCCCTGCTCAGGAGGTCATGGCAAGTTCAGTGAGGTGGCCACGGGCTTTCAGGGTTGAGAGGGGACTTGGAAGTAAATGTGGAGGCCACCCTGCAGGGGCCAGGCTGTTGGCTGCACCTCCACCACACTCTTAGGTTGCTGTCTGGGGTCGTGAGTGGGAGGGAGACCCTGGCAGTGGCGCCTGGCCGGGGCGGGGCCTGCAGCACAGGGTGGTGTCAGGGCCCTGGGGGAGGGCATTGCCCTGGATGCCTTCTCTGTCCCTCATCCTGGCTGTCATTGTGCCACGTGGGCTGCGCCTGCGCCTGGCATGTGTGTGGGGGCACCTGGAACGGGGGGAGAGGTGGTGCATGGGGTGAGGGGGAGGCCACCGTGGACAGAGGGGCTTTGTCCCTGAGGTTGCTCGGCAGGCGGGGCTCGGTCCTGACAAAGAGCTGTCTGTGTGCAGGGGGTGTGCCCTCAGCTGCTGCCACAGTGGCCCCCCAGGAGGCGCAGGCGGCCTCAGCGCCGTCCCTTCTGCAGGCTCCCCTCTTCCCAGGACGGTCGCGTCCCAAAGCCCAGCTGCTGCTGAGCCAGCAAAGGGGCCGGTAGGAGGGCTGCCTCCTGTAGCTACCACTGGCCAGCTGGGGCCTGTGGCCGCTCCCACCCCCAGGACCTCCTGCCCACTGTCCTCCTGCTGGAAAGGTCTCTCCTCGGCCTCCCCTGCACATCCCTGAGCTTGTCCTGGGGCCAGTCCTCAGGACAGAGAGTCCCCAGGCCTGTGCCCCCTGTCCTGGCCCGAAGCCTCTCTCTACGCCCTCAGCACCACTGTTCCAGCTGCCCTGGGTCCCGTCACTCCCTGTTGGCTCCAGCTATGGCCCTGGACACAGGGGGCTTGATCCTCCACCTGCACCCTGCACCTCTGTGAGGTCACTCCTGGACTCCCTGCAGCCGTCCCTCTGCTGTGCCCTGGGCCATGTGGAGTGCCGGTGTCCATGATGGCCACCAGCCCTTGTGACCCTGATTGTTAAGAACCTAAGTGAATAAATGGAGCTGTCACTTCTCAAACTGATCCGTAGCCATTATACTCTTGGTCACCCCCAGTGCCCGTGCTAGGACTGCAGCCTCTGGCCCGAGAGGCCCAGATGAGGAAAGTGGCCCCCGGGGCGCAGGCTTGTCCTAAGGCTGCAGGGACGGGCAGCAGAGCTTCGGGCGTCAGAGTGACAGTCCTGCCCGCTGGGTCTGAAGTCTGGCCGCCTCACCACGCGGAAATTGGGTGTGGGCAGGTGACATAGGTCGCCATCTCTGGTTCCCTGTCCCCTCTATCGCAAGGGTCCACGTGACCCCACTGCCCCCAGCCCCAGGTAGCCTCAGTCCTCTGGTGCGCAGGCTTGACACCAGGGGACACCCTGCCCCACCACCCAGGCCTGTAGGACAGCCACAGCCTGCACTGGTGGGGGCCAGTCAGCATGGCATATCTTCTGAGGGCTGCAGCAGGGGACCCCCAGGGACAGGGGCCCTGCAGGAGGTAGGACACTGCTCTGTGAGGAGTGGCTTCCTGAGGTCAAGAGAAATCAGACTCCCCGACTGGGAGGCTCCGCTCTTTCAAAGACCATACAGAGAGTGCACAGCAGCCAGAGCGGGAGTCTGTCTGTGGCGTCTGGCTGATAAGGAGCTGGTGCAGAACTCTGGCCGGCAGAGCTCAGGGGGTTGAGTGCAGGCCTAGAAACAGCAAGGTCGCTGGTTCAGTTTCCAGTCCGGGCACGTGGATTGCCAGCAGTCCCAGTCAGAGATGCGCAAGAAGCATCCAGTTGATGTTTCTCTCCCTCCCTCCCTCCCTCCCCTCTCTCTCAGAATAAAAAAAGCAGAGAACACAGAACTGTCATTTTGGGGGGGAAAAAAAGCGTAGAAAATGATCAAACCCAAAGGACAGGCACCTCTAAGAACAGGAAACAGGAAGTCAGATAAAGGAGTCACAGCTGCAACCACTGGAAGCTGGGCGGGTGCAAGGCGGGGCCTGGGGGCAGAGCCTGCCCACCCTCCAAGCTCCCTTGTCTCCCCAGGTCGGAACCTCTGCTGCTTTGCACCTGAAGCCTCAGCCCCACTCTGTCCCCACGGATCTCACTCCAGGGTCAGACACAGCACAACCTCAAGGCCCACCTGTACTGCAGTGAGCATCAGAATGTCCGTTCTTGTCAAGGCTGAGGGACCATCTGTGGTGGGGAGGGGCCGTGTTAGGTCATCCGTTGGTCCATCGCAGATGGGGTTACGTGTGTCTCGGCTGCTGTGAGCATGGGGGTGCACACAGTTCTCTTAGTTTGGTTTTGTAGATCTTTGGGCCTGATGGAGATTACTGTTTGGCCTCCCAAGACCCTGGCATGGTGGGGGGTGGGGGCCAGGCAGCAACCCCCCACGTCTCTCTGGGTCTGAGGTCCCGCTGGCCGGCGCCCCCTAATCAGAGGCCCCACGCCCTTGTTCAGGGGGCAGTACCACGCAACACTTCTCCATGCCCCTCGCCCAAAGAAAATGCCCAGCAGCTCAGCGTGTTAGGGCCAAGCAACGTGTATTTTGGTCCTAATGACTTGGTATCACTCCAGGGGGGGAAAAAGCAACGATAACAAAATGAAAAAAAAACCTTAATTCTTTTTTTTTTTTTTTAGATTTTATTTATTTATCTTTAGAGAGGAAGGGAAGGAGAGAGGGAGAGAAACATCAATGTATGGTTGCCTTTCATACATCCCCTGCTGGGAACTGGCCTGCAGGGAACCGGCCTGCAACCCCGGTATGTGCCCTGACTGGGAATTGAACCGCGATTGTCTGGTTCACAGGCCTGCGCTCAATCCACTGAGCTACGCCAGCCAGGGAAAAACCCTTAATTCTTAAAGAGCTACACTTATCTATTAATAGGGTGTCTGGCCCTGTGGGGCTCTGTCCCCCTTTTCCAACCTTCAGCCCAGACACTGCCACCTGGTTACCTGAGGCTTGGTGGCTTTTGCCTGGCATTGGGCAGGCTGCGAATCTCAGCAGCTGCGGTGACACCAGCTTTGCAGTGGGACCCGCGTGTGAGCCTGAGCTCAGCCTGCCTCTAGCTCACACCGGACGGGCTGCCTGTGACCGGGCTGTGCGCCCCCACCACGGGGCTCCTTTTCTAGTGAGTTGTAGGCAGCTATTGAGTTCTACTAATTCCTTTTCTGCATTGATCAGTAGAATCATGGTCTCCCTTTAGTCTTAATGTAAAGAACTGTATTTACTGATTTTTTAAAACTTTCACTAAAAATAATTTTGAATGAACCTGCAGAAGTTCCCGCAGCTCCCAGCTTCCTGGGTCGACATGAGTGTTTCGTCCCCTCCCGCCACGTGTGAGGTGTGTGTATCCGTGTGATGCCCGCACCGCAGGCCGTTTGTGCAGATCTGCACACCTGCCTGTTCTGCACCGTCCAGCAATAAGCCGCTGCGAGGACGCCTGTTGTCTTCACCCTCAGCGTGTTCCCGAAGCTACAGCCTCCAGAGTCAGGAAATCACCACCCGCAGGCGCCCCCCACACCCCACTGCCCTGAGGCTAGGCTCGTGGGTCCGCGCGGTCCAGCCGCAGCCCCTGTGAGCACCTGGTGTCCCCTCCCCTCAGTCTCCCCCACCTGCCTCCCAGGATCACTTCAGAGGAGCCCGTGGGCTGCGCTCCCTGGGGCAGGATTAGCACAGAAGTGATGCTCTGTCACGAAGGCCAGGGGCGCTGCCTGGGGCCCCACTGAGAAGTGTGTCCCGCCTGTGGAGCTCCGGATGCGGAGGGGCCCCTCCGCAGGGAGAGTGCGTTGTTGCTCTGTGGAGTGGTTGCTTCTGATCAGACTGGCACCCCAGGCGACGCTCACCTGTGTCAGTGGCGGGCACGGCGGTCAGGCCACCGGCCTCCAGGAGGTGGCAACGGCCCACAGCCTTCACTTTGTCCCGATCACGAAGCCTGAACCCACGGCTTTGTGTCCCCAAGGGGTTGCCACTGTTCCCGTCACTGCGATGCTCAGCTGGTCCAGCCACAGCCCATGGACCCTCCAACCCGCCTGTCACCTCTGGAAGATCCCTCACCTTTGGGGCCACGAGCTGCTTGAGGCTCACCCTGTACTTTTCTGCCCCAGCCCCGAGCATCACTTCTACAAGGCATCCTGGGGCATGTCAGGGATGAGGGTCTGGGCGCCAGTGTGCTGGGTGCACACACACTTGTTCCCACACCTGCCTCGAACCCGCCCACGCTCGTACAGAGCCCGCAGGTGGGTCCTGGCATAGCCCAGTTCTGTGTGTCCTGGTCTCTGACAGAGCGGAGCTGGCCCCTCAGGCTGATTATGCGTTTGTTTCACCCCAAACCTCCTGCCTGCCCATGCTGGACATGTGGCTGAAAGCCCAGGCCCGGACACAGGAAGGAAGGACACGCAGGGGGAGGGGACGAGAGGAAAGGCCAGTCGGAAAGCTTGGTGTGGACACGGGCCGGACCGTGCTCTGTTCTCATCCCCGTGAGCTGTGAATGTGACCTGATTAGGAAAAGGTCCTGCAGGTGAGTTAAGTCAAATCCAGGCTCTTGAGACAAGGAGATCATCCCGGATTAAGTGCGTGGGGGCTGAGATTCAGTGACTCAGGCAGGGCAGTGAGATGAGACAGACCCAGCGGAGAGGAGCATGCAGCCCGGGCTGTGAGCCACACGGACACCCGGGTCCAGGGCCCCGGACGGCCCCCCCAGAGCCTCTGGAGGGGGTGCCCTCCAGCACCCAACAGGTTCTGGCCTCGGGAAGAGCTGTGAGAGCTTAAATTCCCGTAGTTGCAAGCCCCCGTGTGGTCATTTGTTACTGCTGCCACAGGACACTAGTCCGGCCCCTCCCCCAATGCTGTCACAGGTCCCAGTGACCTTGTCATAGGGCAGGCGGGCCCTCTGCTCTCTGACCTTGTCCCTGCAGCCCAGGTCAGCGCTGCAGGTCAGCCAAGTAGCTCCAGGCAGCTGCCCCTTCCTATTCTCGTTTTCAGCTTCTGAGTAGTTGGTGCCCCCACCCCACACATGGCATTTGTCCCATCTTTAAAATGTCCCGAATACGTCTGCGGGATTGTCCGGCCTCTCGCTTGTGTCTGCAGCGAGCAGCCCAGGTCTCCTTCATGAGCTGGCTGAGCTGAGCTGTCCTTGCCTCAGAAACAGATGCAAACGATTCTGATTCCGTTGTTTTTGACGACCATGGCTTGCTGAGTCAAAGCGGCTGAATCTGGTACAAGGTCAATGTCATCTCCTGTGAGAATCAACTTCTCTTTCTGGGCTTGAGATACTGAACAAGCAATGCCTGACCTCATCCGAATCCCGAGGATGCGTTTTTCACCCAAGAAATTTCTGATTTCAGCAAAAGAATGATTCTCCTGAATATTGGCGTTGATTGGGAGACGAGTGCCCACCTCGGACATCGGCCCGGTGCGATGCCCTGGACTCTGGTCTATGCGGGCCCAGGGGGTGCCATGGTGACCAGTCCCTTCTTAGTGCCCCGCCTTTCGTCACCCTGGCGCCTCTTGTCCTATGCAAGGACTGTGTCTTCCTGCATCGACGTAAAGCAAGTCCCCTACAGGGCGCCCCTGGGACCCTTCGCGACAGCCCTGCGTCCCTTCAGTGTGGGGCCAGCACCTCCCAACGCCCACGGCCTGCTTGCTGAGGTGGCTGGTCTGCGTCTGCTGCGGGGACGCCGCAGACGGAGTCTCTGCTTTTAAATGGCTGGTGGAACCAGATCGTGTCTGTCTTCCGACCAACGCTTCTAACTCACTTGGAATCACGGGAACCACTGACGGGTTTGGGCTGAAATCTGCCATCTCACCCTGAACCCGTGCACCCCTGCACGCGTGCACCCCGTGCACCCCGTGCACCCCAGCCTCCAGCAGCTGTTCACTCCTGGCCGTGTCACTTGGTGTGTGGAGGTGACTCACCAGTAACACCCACATTTTCTGCCGTCGACCGTCCCCTCACTGGCTCACTTGTCACCATCTGCCCTCTGTGCGGAAGTGGCTGACCACAGAGTTCGGATGAAGATATTCTGTGTCTGTCTTTCACCCGTGGGGGTCTGCAGACCCCTCCCCCCAGTCTGTCACTGGCCCTTTCTCTCCCCACCGCCCTCCACACGGCACTCATGGGGCTGTGCTTCTGGACTCCCATCTGAGGTGTTTTTTTGCCCAGCCACAGGTCATGAACATTTTTTTTCATATTTTGTTCTCAAAGTTTTACAGTTTTACATTTAGACCTGCGATCCATGTTGTGCTCATCTTTGTAAAGATGCGAGGTTTCGGTTGGAGATTTTCTTGCATGTTGGATGTTCAGTTGGGGAGACTCTGTCAGGCCATCCTTATGCCTTAGGGAAGATCAACCGGCTGCCTCAGCAAACCAGGGACAGAAGGGACTTCCCCCGCCTGCTGAAAGGACCCCACCAGGACTCTGCAGCTCACTTCACGCTCAGGGGTGAACGACAGAGGTGCCTCCCTGGGACCAGGGACAGGCAGGGTGCACACTCTGTCCACTCCTGGTCAGCGCTGTACTGGACAGTGCAGCCAGGGCACTTAATCCAGAAACAGACAGCATCCAGGAAGAACTTGAAGTATTTCTATTTGAGATGACATGATCTTGTACAGAGAGACCCGTGAGGAATCCACAAAAGTAATTAGGACTGAGAAATGAGTTTGGTGAGGTTGCTGGGAACAAGATCGGTAAAAGTCCACTGCATTTTTGTACATTAAAACCAAAATGACGTTAAGAAGACAGTTACGTTTATAACAGCATCAAAAAGAATAATATACTCAGGAACAAACTTAACAAAGGTAGAGCAAAACTTGTGATCTGAAAACTACAAAAGATTGTCAAAAAAGTAACAAAGACCTAAGCAAGCGGAATGACATCTTTCATCCCCAAACTGTTCTAACGATTCAGTACGATCCCTCTCCACATCCCAGACTGCTGTTCTGGAACTGACAAACTGATTCTGCACAAAAAATGCAAGGGATGCGGAACAGCTAAAACAGCCTTAAAACAGAACAACGTGCGGCAGGATGCACCAGTGCCGGAGCAAGAACTCACCGTGAGGCCGCAGGTGCCGGCGCGCCGTGGGCAGGAGAAGAGACCGTGTCCACGCCAGTGGAACGGGACCGACAGTCTAGATACACACACATTATGGTGGATTGATTTTTTAAATTACACTTATTGGGGTGATGTTGGTTAACAGGATCAGATAGGTGTCAAGTGTATAGTTCCGTGATCCGCGATCTGTACGTTGCACGACGTGGCCACGCCCCCAAAGTCAGATCATCTCCGATCACCATCTGCTCGGCCCCTTTACCCTTCGCCACACCACCCGCCCCCCCGTGACCATCCACTGTGGTTTGTGTCCACAAGTCTGTTTTACTCCCACACAGGAGTGAACTCGTGTGGCTCTCAGCTTTGCCACACGGACTTATTTCATTAGCATGATGTTCTCAAGGTATGTCCCTGTTGCCACAAATGGCGGTATTTTGTCTTTCCTTATGGCCACTTTCCGAGTGGTGTTCCGTTGTACAGATGCACCGGGACGTCTCTATCCAGTCCTCTGTTGAAGGGCACTTTGCTTGTCTCCATGTCTCCGCCACCATCAGTTGGTTTGTGCCGAGAGAACCAAGACAGCTCAGTGGGGAAAGAGTAGTGTTCCCAACAAATGGTGGCAGGACCAGTGGATTTTCAAAAGAACAAAACCAGACCCTGGATTAGTGTCCTGGGGCTGCTGAGTTCAAGGTGTGGACCTCGGGGGACTCCAGAGAACACGCTCTAGGCCTCTCCGAGGCAGGCAGGGGTTGGCCAGCAGGCCTCAGTGTTCTTGGGTCGCAGCTGCGCTCTGACCTCCATCCTCACGGGCCTCCTTCCCTTCCGTGTCTTCAAATCTCTCTCCTTAGGAGGACATTAGTCCCTGTGCTCAGACGTCATTGATTTAGCTGGATGAAATGGGCAAAGGCTCTACAGTTGACCCTAGAACGCGGGTCATTCGTGGGTTTTACCAATTCTTTGTGTAAGTGGAGTTCGAACCTGCACTGTTCAAGGGTCAACTAACTGTATTTCCAAATAAGGTCCTGGGTACAGGTATGGGGGCGGGGCTTCAGCATGTCTTTTGGGGGGCGGCCACAATTATTTTAAATTTTATTTATTTTTAGAGAGAGAGAGGAAGGGAGGGAGAAAGGGAGAGAAACATCAGTGTGTAGTTGCCTCTCACGTGGCCCCCACTGGGGGACTTGGCCCGCACCCCAGGTGTGTGTCCTGATTGAGAATCAAACCAGAGACCCTCTGGTTTGCAGCCCCCGCTCAATCCACTGAGCTACACCAGCCAGGGATGGAGTGGCTACAATTTAACCCACAACAGATTCCTTTCTTACAACACACATCAAATGTAACTTAAAAAGGATCACAGACCTTAACGTGTGACCTAACTGGGTGTTTCTGGGTCTGCTCCCATGGGTCACACCGAGGCCCCGAGCACCACCTGCAGAGAGCCGCGGTCAGTCTGGCCAGTTCCCTGGGGCAGGAACGGTTCCCAGAGGCCTACTGTCTTGGGCCAGGGGGGTCACCTGGTAGGTGGCCTGGGCGGGAGCTGCTATAGAAATTCAGGACGCAGAGAGACTGGGGCACCGAGGAAAGCTGTCCGGCTGCGGGTGAGGAAGGGTGCAGTGATTTTCTGGGCCTGCGCTTGGACCCTGGGGGTGTCTGGCTCCCCAATGCCAGCCGCCGCCGCTCCTGCGCAGTGCTGTTGTCCTGGCAACCGGCTCCGGACCCCATCCCCGCAGGCGGTGGGGCACGTGGGGCGCGGGGCGGGGCCTCGGGCAGGGGTGTAGGGTGCAGCGGGGCAGCCCAGCCAAGGAGCGCGGCCTCCCTCTGGCAGAGGCTCGGCGGGCCGGCGGGGCGCGGCATCTTGCGGGCGGCGGGTAGGCACCAGCCGGGAAGGCGGTTGCGTTCTTATAGCTGGGAAGGGGCCGGGCCTGGGCGCCCCCTCTGCCTGACGCAGGGACGGTGGGATGCGGGCGCCGTGCAGGGGTGAGGCCTGGACGGAGGAGCGGAGGCGCAGCGCGCGGGGAGCGGCCCAGCCCGGTCTCTGCTCTCTGTCCGGTGGGGGCTGGCGGCGGGGGGCGAGTGGAGGGCGACGGCCCTGGCTGCCCCGCTGGTGGACACGGAGGGTGATTCTGGGTGGGGGCTAGAGCGAGGGACTGGAGGGCGGTGAGGAGCCGAGGCCGCAGATCTGTGCGTGCCAGGCGGAGGGCGTGCGGCGGCACCGGCCGGCCAGGGCGGCTGGAGAGGGCTGGGCCGGCCCTGCTCGGCTTCGGTGGCACGGGCCCGGGTTCGCCCTGTGCGCTGGCTTGGGGATGGCGGTCTGCACCCGGGTCTGAGAGGTGGCAGCAGAAGTGAGAACGCGGGGAAGTGGATGCGGGGAAGGGGCTCTCTGGCAGTTCGGCCTGGGTGAGCCGGGGAAGGAAATCCCCAGGCCGCTGCTGCAGCCAGAGGAGGCCCGAGAGTGTGTGTGGGGGGTTCCCCGGGACCAACGTGCCGACACAGTGGGGGTGAGAACGGGGCGGGTGTGTGTGTGGGGGGTTCCCTGGGACCAACCTGCCGACACAGTGGGGGTGAGAACAGGGCCGGTGTGTGGGTGGGGAGCAGGAACTCATGAACTATGGAGGCAGGGGCACCCTTGACTCCAGGTGTCTGAGCTCAGAATGGTCGGAGTCCTGTGTGTGGCTGCCAAGACCCCTGCGTGAGGGCCTCCTTCTGGTCAGTGGGGGCCGCGTTGTCATCAGGAGCCAGCCAAGCACTTGCTCCAGACTCAGGGGTGACATTAAATGTCATAGCCCTGTCTAGACAGGCCAGTAATCAGAGCCCTGGGGCCAGGCTGTGGTGGGGAGAGAATAGGTGAGGGGCTGGGCTGGAAGTGAGCCTGCTATGGACTTCTGGGTGGGGGAGTGTGTGTGGGCCTCCATCACCCCCTGTCCTGACCCTGCCCAGGTGTGGGACCCTCAGCCTGGTGTGTCTTTCCAACAGGCGCCAGCAGCATGAGAGAGGCTTAAGGCTTCGGACCCAAAAGGGGTCCCAGTGGGCATAGGCGAGGGCAGCTTCCAGAGCCCTACATGGAGGTGCAGGGGCCACCCCTTCCCAGGGAGCAAGGCAGTGTGGGTGCAGGGGCAAGCACAGCAGAGGATGAGGCCAGGGCGCCAGCCTCCCAAGGCTGTGGAAGCCATGGTGGGAGCAGGGCAGTGGGTGGTCCACGTGCCTGTGGAGGGTGGACCTGTGGGGACACCAAGCTGGCTGGGGCAAGGGGGTGAGCTGGAAAGCAGGGGTAGGAAGGCATGGAGAGGCTCGTGGGCTGGAATCTCAGGACTTGGACCTGAGACTCAGGTCCTGGATCTGACTCAGTCAGATCCTGGATCACAAAACCCGGGTCTCAGGATGCGGCCTGGGCCTCCGCTGGCCTCCTGAGCTTCTCCAGGGTTCAGAACTGAGGGTACAGGCCCATGTCCCCACCCAGCGCAGCGCTGATGGGGAGAGAAGACGCCCGAATCCCCGTGAGAACGGCCTCGGGCGTGAGGCACAGGCCACCAGAGCGGGAGGGATGGTGGCATGGACTCAGTAGGGAGGAACAACGGGACCCCGGGGATGCGTGTGGCGGAGAAGCCACTTCTATTCTGTTTAATTCCCGGCTGCTGCCGGCAGATCTCGAGTTTCAGGTTGGGCTGCAGCGCCCCCTGGAGGTCCTGCCGCTGCTCTTGGTCAGGGCGCGCGCGGGCTCGTGCGTGCCACCCGGAGCTCTGGCTAGTGGCGGGAGTGGGGGAGGCAGCCCCCACGGCTCCCTGACTCTGTCTTCTCTGGTCTTCCCAGGTTCTGAGTTCCCGGGCCAGGAGCAGTGGCGCCCTTGGGGCAGCTGGACCGGCCTCACTGCGCCATGTCCGCGGGCTGAGCGCCACCGCTGCCGGGCCTTGTCCCGCCTCGCGTGGGGGCCACGTGTCCCCAGGCCAAGGTCCCGGCGGCCCACCATGGTGTTGCCGCCCCCGGACCGGCGCCACGTGTGCCTGACCACGCTGGTGATCATGGGCAGCATGGCAGTCATGGACGCCTACCTGGTGGAGCAGAACCAGGGCCCGCGGAAGATCGGTGTGTGCATCATCGTGCTGGTGGGCGACGTGTGCTTCCTGCTGGTGCTGCGCTATGTGGCCGTGTGGGTGGGCGCCGAGGTGCGAACGGCCAAGCGCGGCTACGCCATGATCCTCTGGTTCCTCTACATCTTCGTGCTGGAGATCAAGCTCTACTTCATCTTCCAGAACTACAAGGCTGCCCGGCGGGGTGCGACCGACCCGGTGGCGCGCAAGGCGCTGACGCTGCTGCTGTCGGTGTGCGTGCCGGGCCTCTTCCTGCTGCTGGTAGCGCTCGACCGCATGGAGTACGTGCGCACCTTCCGCAAGCGGGAGGACCTGCGAGGCCGCCTCTTCTGGGTGGCGCTGGACCTGCTGGACCTGCTGGACATGCAGGCCAACCTGTGGGAGCCGCCGCGCACGGGACTGCCGCTGTGGGCTGAGGGCCTCACCTTCTTCTACTGCTACATGCTGCTGCTGGTGCTGCCGTGTGTGGCGCTCAGCGAGGTCAGCATGCAGGGCGAGCACATCGCGCCACAGAAGATGATGCTCTACCCGGTGCTCAGCCTCGCCACCGTCAACGTGGTGGCGGTGCTGGCGCGTGCCGCCAACATGGCGCTCTTCCGGGACAGCCGCGTCTCGGCCATCTTCGTCGGCAAGAACGTGGTGGCGCTTGCCACCAAGGCCTGCACCTTCCTCGAGTACCGTCGCCAGGTGCGCGACTTCCCGCCGCCTGCGCTCGCCCTGGAGCTGCAGCCGCCGCCCTCGCAGCGCAACTCGGTGCCACCACCGCCGCCACTGCATGGCCCACCTGGCCGCCCCCATGGGCCCTCGCCCACTCGTGATGCTCTGGACACGTGACAGGGCCCACATGGCCCCAGGACGCCTGCGGGCACAGACGCTGGCTGGTGGGGCGTGCAGTGCGTGTGGGATGGGGTGGAGGCGGGCTCCCCCGGGCTGGCGGCGGGTGCCCGAGGGTCAGGTCTGCAGCTGCTTCTCATCTCAGGGACCCACTTGGACCACTGATCTCAGCCCGGCTCCCCCACCCGCCCCAGAGCAGGGCAGTGTATGCGCGTGGAAAGGCCCTCCGAGACATCCTGGGTGGGAAGGAAGGACAGAGGGGGGTGAGGTCTGGTCCTTTGGGGTCCCTCAGTGCGGGCCTCTGGCTCAGAGTTTGGGGCTGAGCAGGCCTCTGTCATTTTAAAGACTCATGTTTACAGTTTTGTACCCACAGTCTCACGCTGCTATCTGCTGCATCCTGGGGAAGGGGTGGGAGGAGGGGGTGTGAGTGGGTGACACTCCCCAGGGGGCTCTCAGGGGCTCCTGGGTGGGAGACAACTGCTGCTGTCCTGGAGAGCCCTCCCCCCAGTCTCACGGTCCCCACCCCCAGAGGCCCGTGTCCCTGACTGTGCTCTTCTGGAGTACCTTAACCTGGGGGCCCCCCAACTCTGGGCCTGTTCGGAACAGGGCTGCACAGCAGGAGGAGGCCTTGAATGTAATGTGTCGAGTCATCACCAAGCCATCCCCCACCCCAGTCTGTGGAAGAATTGTTTTCCTCCACAGGACAAAACCGGTCCCTGGTGCCAAAAAGGTTGGGGACTACTGTCCTAACCCACCCCCAACTCAACGGTGCACAGGCCTCTGTCCCTGTCCTTGCACCTCAGGCCCAGAAGTGTCCCCAAGCCCCTAATTCTGCTCTGGTGACAGGAGTCTCCCTCAGCCCACCACAGCCAGAGCCAGACAGATCCCGGCCTTGCGGGCCAGGTGGCCCGTGCAGCCTGGCTGTGGCCTGTGCCGTGGGGAGCCCGCAGAGGCCCCGGCTCAGGCAACACGGCACCCTGGCGGCCAGAGAGGCCAGCGCGCTGAGGTCCATCTACAGATCTCATACCTGGCCTCCCCCAGTAACCCAGGCACCCTACCAGACCCCGGGGATGGGGAACTCCTGGAGCACCTGGGGAGGAGGTTGGCATGGCTGTCTGAGAACGCCTTGCATGGTGACTGGGTGGTGGTTACACATCTTGTCAGGTGTCATGGAGCATCATGGAGCCTGGTGGCACTTCCTGATGCAAGGCCTAGGTCCTTGATACCTGGGGGTCTATACCAGCCTCCCTCAGAAGGGTGGGAACTGGTGCGCAGAGGGTCCTCTGGGAGCCCTTTTTCTCCAGTGGGGGTTCAGGGCTTGGCTGGAACATCACAGGGGGCCCATGGGCAGGTGGCAGCCTCACCCCATGCACCTGCTTTCCTTTCACCCCTCCCATGTCCAAGGTCACTGCCACGGGGGCTTTGGCCTCTGGGGGTCACCTGCTCTGTAGCCAGCTGGCTTCTGGATAACTGCCCTCAGCTGTGTGGGAATTACACCAAGGCTACAACCTGCCCCTGGCCCGGCAGCTCTGTGGGCAGCGAGGAACTGCAGGGGGAAGCAGGCAGACCCCTTCTTGGTATGCAGGGCCTGGGGGTCAGCCAGGTTGGCAAGTGGACGGGGAAGGCCGGGTGGCTGGTGGAGCCACCTTGGGTTCGGGGAGTGGGAGGGGCTGCACTGAGTCAGGGCCAGTGGAGCAGCCTGTGGGTGCCGTCTTGGGAGTGTGGGGCCTGGGAGGACCCGAGGGCAAGGCCTGCAGGACCAGCTCCCGTTCTGGGTGTCCAGGCCTGAGCTGCCCCTCCTCCCCATGAAGCCAGAGCTGGTCCATCCTGTCCCTGACTGGTCTCTGCTGGGGAGCCCCGTGGAAACAGCTCGGCTGTGTGATGGCAGGCCCGGAGGGCAGGGTCGGAGAGGGTCTGACTGCCATGCTCCTCTGACTGTCGATCCTGGGCTCCTGCCTGTTCTGACGCTTCCCCTCTGAGCATCTTCCTCCGGAGATGGTCAGCGGGCAGTGATGGGCATGCTGCTGGGGGCGGCTCTGCCTGAGGCCACATGCCGCCCTGTCAGGTGGGAGCTGGGTCCCTGAGCGCGGCTTCCTCCCAGGGCAGAGAAGCAGGCTAGGGCTCACAGACCCCCGAGAACGCCTTTCCACCTGGGCGCCGTCTCCCTGGCCTCTCATGCTCTGGCCGTTAGCCTTGCTCTGTTCTGACTTAGTTTGGTAAGAGCCCATAAGCCCTTCAACTATGTCTCTGAGGTCCCTGTCGAGGTACCCAAACACCCGTGACCTGGAGTGAGTGCTGGTTCTGCAGGGCTGGGGTCCAGGGGCCTCTGTCAGTCGTAGCCTGAGAGGTCTGTCCTCTGGGTCTCCCTTGGGAATGGGGTGGGAAATGGCCACGTTCCGTCTGTCCCTTCTCTGCTTCCTGAGGCAGCCTGTGATGGCCCAGAGCCGAAGAGGCCAGCTGGCTGTCCCTGTGTCCTTCATCACCTTACTCCTCAGTCACCAGTCCTGATGGGGGGTCGGCTGTCTGCACGCCCGAGCAGCCTGGGTGCTGAGCCCAGGCAGAGGCCGTCTCTCCTTGCCCGCCAGGGAGCTGGCCTTGTGGGAGGGACCGCCAGACTGAGTGGAGCACCAGCAGGGAGGATCAGGGTGGTGGGACCTGGCGCAGATGGTGAGGCCACAGGTGGCTCAGCTCTGGGGCTGCTGGGCCTGACTCAAGCATGGTGGGTGCTGGCCTGGTGTGTGGACGTGGGTGTGGGCAGGGGCTTGAGCTTGCGTTTGGGCGCCCATCCTGGTCAGAGTGGGCAGTGGTGGGGCTGGTCAGAGCGGAAAGAGGCCCCTGTTCAGGGACCCTGGGCAGCCCGGCAAGAATGCTCCAGGGAGTTGGAGGGGTGCTGAGTGGCAGGGGGTGGGGCCGTGGGACTTGGTGACCCTGGGTTTGGAGGTGAGGTCAGGGAGAAGGTGGGGGGAGCCCAGGCCTGAACCATCAGGGGCGTGTGACTAACATGGAGGACTGCATGCAGGCGGGCGGTCATGGGGGTTCTGGAGGAATAGAAACCTTGTTAAGGACCTGGGCTTTGGGGTGTTGGTGCCCATCTCAGAAGGGGGCCTGGGATGAGAGGGGCCCTGAGAGAGCAATGGAAGGACAAGCCAAGGCCCAGGACCTGCTGAGCTGCTACAGACTCAGTGAGACAGGGAAGGACCCAGCAAGGAGCTGGAGGGGCCGAGGGGCTGCGGTGGGAGAGGTGGGCTGAGATGCCCATCAGTCAATCAGGAAGCCACCGGCTGCTTGAGGGAATAGCCTGTGGACTGTGGGGTACATGGCCACTTGAATGAACTCCCGAGGGAGTGGACAGGAAAGTGGAGGTGGTGCGGCCAGTCCCTGGGAGGTTTGGCTGGGAGGGCGGGTGGATGTCCTTGCAGCCCCTCCCCCCAGGCAAGGTCAGATGCTGCCTCCTCAGAGTCCTCGGCAGATCCGAGAGGGTCAAGGACAGCACCTGGTCAGAACAGCCGTCTGGACAGCCATCCTGCTGACACCCAGAGTGGGATGAGCCCTGCCTGCACCTCAGCAGTGTTGGCTGGAGAGAGAGCCCCTCTTCCAGGTGTGTGGGTGGACGTCCCCGCCGTGTCTCAGGCACCTGGAGACCACCCTCCGGCCGTCCCCTGGGAGTCCGGCTGAGCCTGCAGCACAGCTTCCCCTCAGTAAGTTGGGCACCACGGGGACTAAATGAGCTGCCCATGTGACATGCTGAGGACAGTCCTGGGGTGTGGAAAGGGTAGATAAGCACCTACTGTTGTCAGAATTCTCATTTTGGTGCTGTTTGGGGAGAGAACGCTAATAAATGCTCATGTTCCACCCTTCGCTTTACTGCCAGTTCCCCAGAGAAACTCCCAACCTGCCTCGAACAGGGAAGGGACGTTGCAGGTGAAGTAGATACGCTGTGTAGCTCAGGTGCGTCCGCCAAACCTTGGCCGGGACACCAAATCCCCTTCACCACACTGAGCTCTGCGAGATCTTACCGGGGAAAGCCTCGCCTCGCCATCTGAGTGGCCAAGAATGGGGGCTCAGGGCGACAGGAGCCACGAGTTGGCGACAGTAGGTAAGGATGAAGAAGATTGTTCGTTCTTTATGGCACAAGGCTGAACACGGGGAAGCTCCGCACTGGAACACTGGCACCGCTGGCGTGGGAGCTCACGCGGCGCTGAGAACTCCAGGGCAGTTTCTAGGCCACCACAGGTCACTGCAAAGAAGCTGGGTGGGGAGTGCCAGGCGGTAGCCTGCTGGGCCGCGCCCCAGGCGTCTCTGGGCGCTGAGGTTGGGCTAAGTCTTCCCTCCCAGGAGGGCAGCTCTGCGCCTTCGGAAAGACTGAAGTTGCACAGGCGGGTGGGCCCGGCGCAGTGCAGGGGGAGCAGGGTGGGGGTGGGGGTGCTGTCAGGGCAGGCCTTGCCACCGCGTGACGTCACACCGGGACTGGACCATGACGAAAGTTGGGGCAGGGGAATTGAGGAGGGAACAAGTATTCTGGCAGGTGGGACCACCCCTAAAGCTCAAATTGCCATAGCGCCCCCTGAAGCACGGCGCAGAACGTGCAATGCCTCCGGGTGGCCACAGGGGGGCTCCCGAGCCCCAGCCTTGCGCTGCTGCTGGGACCCCGCCCACCCGAGTCGGCGGCGTGCGTGCGTGCGTGGGGGGGGGTGCGGGGGGGGGGTGTCTGGCTCCTGGGACCTCAACCTGCAGCGTCCTCTCAGGTCCCAAAGGTGAAAGATTATATAAAATTCCAAAAGGCGAGACAGTGAGGAAAACGCACCCATTCGCAGTTATGCAAAATGTAAGCATGTCGGAAAAGAGAGGGAAGACGGAAAGAGCGTCAGCCGAAGAGCACCCCGGACAGGAGCAGCAGTCGCGGTGACATGGGACTTCTCAGCCCCATGGGACACAGGGGGACGGCGAGGGAGGACTGAGGCGCACCGAAGAAAAGGAGCTCTGCGTCTGCGACCTGATGTGCACCAGACCTTCATTCAAATGTGATGGCGGTGTGAAAACACTTTGGGGCAAAAAGGGCCAATGTGAACACCCTGCAGGTTTCCTAGAGACTCCCACTGGGAAGCTCTACCTAGTGTCACTAGCTGGGGGTCCAGCGGCAGGAATGAACTGCGAAGCCACCAGGACTTCATGTGATGAGCTGACTTGCTGAAGGGCCTTCCCCACTTGTCCCCGAGATTCGCCTGTGCAAGACAAACGCTCCGTGTCCCCTTGGGGCATATGTTTGTCATCATCCTGGATGCTGCACCATTCCGCCCTGGGTCCCTCTGCCTCTGCGTGGTGTCATCACCTGCTCTTGGTGCTGTGAGCATGACACCAGGTCACTGACTGTCACCCCCGGGGCTCTTTCACATGCCTCTGGTGCCCGTTGTCCAGCATGCGAGGGTCCTGCAGCTGGCTGGCTGGGCCGGGAGCTGCGTGGGGCTGGCCGCACTGCTGGGTGGAGCAGGGCCTCGGGGCACACCCAGCTACCACCGGGCGGAAGGTCCAGTGATACATCGGAACTGGGCTCCAGTGTCTCAAAGAGACGCTGCCTTTGGTCCACGTGAGAATGTGGTCTGTTTTGAAAACGCACCTTTCAACTCAGACTTCAGAAGTGAGCACAAAGTCGGGAGCCCAGAGCGGTCCCCTGAGGACAGGTATTCCAGGAAGAGGACCCCGGATAGGAAAGCGGCCCTGACCTCCTCCTGCACCTGCCCCTTGCTGGCCCTTGTGTCCGGGGACCCTGTGCACCCCCTGGTTTTACTGTGCGTGCGCTTGGTGAGGCTCGCAGGTAACTTCCCTCCGCAAACCTACGGCGGTCCCTTCAGCTGCTGGAAGCTGCTGGAACTTGCATTCCCTACCTGCACGTGCAGGGATGAATGCGCGGCATGTGCAGCGTCCTCACAAACCGGTGCGGTGCGGTGCGGGCAGGCCCGTCTCCCACCCTCACGGTCACCACCACAGTCACGGCCACAGTCTCTGTCCAGGTTGACAAAGCATTTCTACGTAAAAACGACCTAAAGTTTCCGAACCCCTGAACAGAGTGTCCAGAGCCCTGCCCCCTCCCCCGGGCGGCCATCGTCCTCCCCCCAGGACACACCAGGCATCCCTGGGACACACGGGGACCGGGAAGAGCCACGCAGTTTCACCCACAGCTGGCCTCCGTCCTGCTGGGTCCGGACAGGAAAAACTGGTGACGGTGGTCCACATCTCACACCCTCCCATTTCCCCCAGATTGCAGCCGCCTTCTCGTCTGCTCTCCTGATGGGCTATGTGGTCTTCAGTCAGTGAGTTCTGTCTGCTGCGGTGGGCGGGGCAGAAAACTTGCTCCCCAGCCTCCCGGAAGGAATCTTATTGGGTAGGTCAGCACCCGATGCAGCAGAGGAAGCCCCTGGATTCGTCTTTGGGTTTAGTTTTACATCCAAGGAATGATACAAAGTTCCACCCAATGGGGTGTCCTCACTTTCGGCTTCTCTGCGCCATCCTGGAAGAAGAGTTGTCTTGGGCCACATATTAAATCACAGAAAAATTCCGTAATGTTCTAAGTAGATTTACGACTTTGTCTTGGGCCACACTCATAGCCGTTCTGGGCTGCGTGCGGCCTATGGGGAAGCAAGTCGTCTCTGGCAGCAGAAGGAACCCTGAAATCCGATGACCTTGGATAGAGATTCCACCTAAACTGTTGGGCGAAATGCCTGTCTTCATCATCATCTTCATCAACTTCATTGTCATCGTAATTTGCTTACTATCATCATTCTTTTCATTTTCTATTCACATGGTTGTTGTCCACATATAATGAGTCTCTATCTATTTTTTTGCACATTTTTTTGTGTATTGTGGGGTCTGCACCCCTTCTCTAAAGAGGAGGTGCAGTCCCCTGAAGCTTACCAGGGGCCAACCTTTGGGGGTCTGTTACCCCCTTGCTGGGAGTATTTTCTGAGAGAGAGAGCCCTGACAACCAGATAATTTGTGAAACTGGAAACTGGCAACTAAGTCCAGCCAGCTGGTCGACCACAGCTCTCAGGCAACCCTTACCACACCCACTGTGTTGGGAACTGCTCTGCCTGGTTTCGGGAATTGTAACTGCCCCCCATGGCTAAGGATGAGTGAGCGACCTCCGGAATGGGAGCCACAGGAGACAAAGGCTTATCTTTGGTAGCAAATGCTGCCTCAGTTTCCTCCTCCTGCCCCCAAAGCTTGGTCGGAAGTCAAGGATGGGTAAGACCCCTCACAGCGGGGGGCAACCTAAGCCAGACTCGATCACTTGGGAGGCCTCATGGAAGGACTCGGGGGGCTGCGACAAAGAGGAGCAATGGACCCTTGCCCCCCAGGCTACTGTGACATGTCCCCATGTCCTCTGGGAGAAGCGCTTCCTGGCTCTAATCCACTTAAACCTGAAAACCTGATGGGAAGGGGTGCAGCTCCTTGCCTTGCTAGAGCGGGATTTGGTATAAATCTGGCATAAGAAAGAATTCCTAAAAATCCTGTGAATCCTGCTTTGCTAAGAGTGCTATCATTCATATGTTAAGGGTATGAGCAGGAAACCCTAAAGTTTCTGCAAAACTCCCTTCCTGACAGACTCTGACTCAGACTAAGCCCTCAGATTTCTTTGAAATGTCATCTACTGTTTGATCCTTGCCGCCCTGTATTCTTGTGTATTACTGCTCCGGCCCGCGGAGCAGTCAACTGGAGCTCGACCACCTACCTAGAACAAATGGGTTGGGGGGACAAGAGGCGCGAAGAATGGCAGCAAGACAAAAGATTCTGATCAAGCTGCAAACTTTATTTTTCCGAACTGGGTATATATATAGGGGAGGAGGGAGAGATTGGGTTGCTTGCTATTGGCTAGCTCGAGACTAAGAAGGGCCCGCTTATTGATTACTTGGGTGCAACTGGTACTCGTGGACACCTCATGTGCCTGTAGCTGATTGGCTTGTGGAGCGCATGCACACCTCATGTGCCTGTAGCCGATTGGCTTGTGGAGCGCACAGGTTCCTGTAATCAACGCAATGTTTTTTAGCTAGAAGCCAGGTGTAAGGTTCCCAACATCTCCTCCCCTTTTTATTACTTTGAGGGCGAGGAGAATGTAGGTAGGGTAGACTTTAACCGGCTGGGGGAGGCAGAGGCCTGACTCCTCCTGGGCTCATTCTGAGCTTTAGGGTACCTTTTGGGAGGAGAGGAGTTGGGTACCAACCTCTTTGCAAGTCAGCTTACCTCTCAGGAGACTCGAAGTGGGCATACGTGCAGGCCTCTCCTTGCAGTGCTTTGCCTTGCACCCAGCGGTGTCTATCACAGCTACTTGGCTGTGAAGCATATCTTCGAGGGTTATGCTGCTCCCGCAGGAGGGGAACCTGGCAGGAATCGTGGCCTAGCACCCCAGCGGCCGTACGGCTCAGAGTCCGCTCCATGTTCCAGCATTTCTAATTGTTGATAGTGCACCTGAATAGGTCTTCCTAGTACACTGTTAAGTTGGTCTTTGGCTAAGTTGGTTACACGTCTAAGAATCCAGGGGGCAAAGGAGAGGATGAGGGTGATAGAAACTAAAGGTCCTAAGAGGGGAAGGAGGTAGGGGAGAATTCCGTTGAGTCCACCCCAAAGGGGGTGTTCGGAAAGTTCTTTTCTTCTTTTTTCTAAGTCTTCTTGTAACTGTTTTATCTTGTCTCGGACGATGCCTGAGTTGTTGGCATAGAAGCAGCAGTGTTCCTATAAAGCCAAACAGATACCTCCCTGTTCTGCAGTAAGTAAATCTAGACCTCGTCTGTTTTGAAGGACAACTTCTGCTAGGGAGTCTACTTGGTCTTGGATGTCACTAATGGTACTGGACAGAGCCTGGACATCATCAATTAGTTGTTTAGAGAGCTTTGTGTATGAATGGACTGTGACTCCCAATCCTGCAGTCCCTGTGGCAACTACTCCAGAGACGCCTAATCCAACTAATAGGGGTATGAATGTTAATGCTCTTTTTTGTCGCCCTGCAATATGGTCTAAGCTGGGAATAGGGACAGGCTCGTCTCCGGGGAGAACATCTATATCTGGTAGTAAGGTAGCCAAGACAAATAGCCTGGTCCAGTTAGCAGGCAAGGCTGAAAAGGCCAGGTTGTTTCCACAAACGAATATTTGTCCATGACCTGGGCAAAGGGGGTTACTATAATTCGTTATGCTGCTACAACTAGTAAATTCTATAAAGCCGACGGGAATGTCGAAGCTATTATTTTGAGCTATGCCTTGTAAGCACGGGGAGGGTGGGAATATTGTAGGTTGGGCTCTAAAAGGTAAACTAGGGTTACACTGTAGCTGTGATTCATTAAGGGTGGATATATTGACAGGAATAGCTAAAGGCATGGGGGTGCCTAGGCTCATACATAACCAGCAATCCTCGGCTAGGTGAGGGTTAGATACATTAAGAGCTTGATGTGTGGCTATTAAAATGTCAGCAGTCTGGGTATCTAGGTCTACTCCCTGCGGTTTGGGGAAAGCTAGTGGGTGGTAGGCGAGATGTTTTACAAAGGCACTTTCACTTTCTCCTGTGCTGAATAGGCGCTCTGCTAGCTCTTGTAAGCGGCTAATAAAGTCGCTATAGGGTTCATCAGGACCTTGTCTAATTTTTGCTAGGGAAGTGGTAGCGGCCCCTTTTTGGGGGAGGCGCTTCCAGGCTTTCAACCCGGCGGACTGGATTTGTGTTAAAAGTCCGGGGGGATATTGAGCCTGTTTTTTATTGTGTTGATATGGGCTAGTGCCTAGGAATTTCTTTAATGTCCACCTTTTGGAAGAGGTTTTACGGGCGTTACGTTCAGCGAATTGTTTGGAGGTCTCTTCGTAATCGCTTTTCCAAAGTATGAAATCGCCTCCGCTTAGGGCGGCTCTGGCTACAAAAAACCAATCATTGGGTGTAAGCCACCGTTCACTAAGGTTTTCAATTAAGACAATTGTGAAGGGGGCAGTGGGACCATAGTTGGCTACGGCTGTTTTGATTTTTTTAAGGTTTTTAAACTGAGCCGCTTATAGGAGTGGGAGTATGAGGGTTCGGAGGCAGAAGCCTCTTCCTCATCAGCTCATCAGAGCTAGAGCCGTTAGACTCTCGTTCATCCTCACTACTTGGGAGAGGGTGTTGGGAGCCGTCGGTCTCGCGGGCTCGGCTACTTGAGGGCACATCGGCTTGGCTGTTTGAGGGCGCATTGGCCTGACTTTGGCTTCTGGTGACAGGGAAAGCAAGTAATTCAGTGGAGGTGGATACGGTCAAATCAGTGAATTCTTTAGCCACGGCCTTGATTTCTCGAATGAGAATCAAGGCTTCTTGAATGGAGGTTTTTTGGAGAAGGGATTTTTGATGGATTGTTGGTGGCTCGGGGTTGTTTAGAATGGGGGCCAGAATACGGGTGGCCGCAGGCGGTAGGTTCGAGGGTGCATAGGGGGGTGGCCGAAAAGCTGGGAGATCTTTAAGTAAGGGAGCAGAAGAGAGAGGAGGCCAGTCAAGGTTATTGTAAGAAGCTGCCTCTTTTTCGAGTTCGGCCTCTTCTGCTGGGTTTAAGTGGTCGACATGGTTATTTGAGGAATTACGGGAAGGGTTAGGGGTTTTTTTCATCTCTTCCTCTATGTTAATAGAAATTGAGGGGCAAATTGAGGGGGCCCTCGAAGGGGGCCGAGATTGATTTTTTGAAATTTCTTGTCCCTCTTTACAGAGGCTCTGGACATTCGGAGAATGCCCATGAGTGACTAAGATTTCTTTAATAAGATTAAAGTAACTGAAGGCGGTGATGGGGACAGTCTGGGGGCCAAAGACTCGATAATAGTCATTAAGGCAATCTCCGACCCGGTTCCAACACCGCGGGTCAATCGTCCCTTCTTGGGGGAACCAGGGGCACATTTTGAATATAAAGTCAAAAAATAAAACTAAATCCTTTTTCTTAACTCGAGTTCCTTGCACCTTGAGAGTTTGCTTTAATTGACTTATAAAAATATCATTCTGTGAACATGCTTGTCCCATGATTGGGACTTACCTGGCCGAGTTCGCCGTCGAGGGGAGGGGCTCCTGGATCTGTGTGGCGGTGGAGTAGTCGGCGATCCAATCCGTGTAGGGAAGTCACTGGCGGGGACGGTGCTTTGTTCCGGCGGCTATCGGGGGCCCCACTTTGGGTGCCACTTGCTGCGGCCCGCAGAGCAGTCAACTGGAGCTCGACCACCTACCTAGAACAAATGGGTTGGGGGGACAAGAGGCGCGAAGAATGGCAGCAAGACAAAAGATTCTGATCAAGCTGCAAACTTTATTTTTCCGAACTGGGTATAGATATAGGGGAGGAGGGAGAGATTGGGTTGCTTGCTATTGGCTAGCTCGAGACTAAGAAGGGCCCGCTTATTGGTTACTTGGGTGCAACTGGTACTCGTGGACACCTCATGTGCCTGTAGCCGATTGGCTTGTGGAGCGCACAGGTTCCTGTAATCAACGCAATGTTTTTAGCTAGAAGCCAGGTGTAAGGTTCCCAACATATTACAACCCAGTAAAAGCCCCTGGAGGAAGGGGCTTCTGGCCTTTTTCCTCTGAGAAACTGGCCACCTCTCCTCCCCAAGTAGATGTCTTGGTAGTGTTTACTTTCATCTGTGGTGAATGGGAGGACTTGAGGGCAAAGTCGCCCCCACACCCCTAGACTCTCCACAGGGGGGCTGCTGTTACCCCCAAGGCTTCCTGGAGGCCACCCCTTGGGGCTTTGCACTCCCTCCCTTTCCCTCCATGTGCCCATCCCCCACATCTACACCAACCCTGGGTGTATATCAAATTCATCAGTCTTTGCCAACTGAGTAGATGTTCTGTTTTTCTTTCTTTTTTAAGATTTTATTCATTTATCTCTAGAGGGGAAGAGAATAAGAGAGGGAGAAAAATATCAATGCGTGGTTGCCTCTTGTGTGTCCCCTGCTGGGAACTGGTCTGCAACCCAGGCATGTGCCCAGACTGGGAATCGAACCATGATCCCTTTGTTTGCAGGTCTGCGCTTAATCCACTGAGCTACACCAGCCAGGGCTGTTTTTCATTTTTTAAAGAATATTTTATTTATTTTTTTAGAGGGGGAAGGGAGGGGGACAGAAACGTCAATGTGTGGTTGCCTCCCACACACTCCCCCACCCGCTCCCCCAGGGACCTGGCCCGCAATCCAGGCACATGTCCTGACTGAAGATTGAACCGGTGACCCTTGGGTTTGCTGGCTGGCACTCAATCCACTGAGCCACACCAGCCAAGGCTTGAAATGGTTTAGAACTAGAGGTAATAGTTGCTCAACACTGTAACTGTACTTATAACACTGTATTGGTTACCTTAAAATAGATAATTTTGTTACATAAGTTCCCTTCAAAAGAGTCAGGGGTGATGTTCCTTGCGTGGGTCAAGCGAGGGCAGGATGAACTTTGAGAAGCAGGTGCATCTGAGCAGCAGCAGGGTGGTGGCCGTGGCCGTGGCTGGCACTCACCCACAGTTGCTCTGTGCTGAGGGACGGCTCACTGCCCCCCTGGTCCTGGCCACCCTGCTGAGAGGTTTGCCCGGGAGGGTGTGTGGACCAGAACTGCCTTCTCGGGCCCTGCCTCGTGGGGTTCTGAAGCGAGATGGTTCAGCGAAACCAACACTGAGGGTGAACGACGGGGTGTTGAGTTAGACCTCCGTGAGGACATTATATTAAAAAGTACCTGATATTTCTGGTAACCCTGGGTGGGTTTTTGTTTGGTTCGTGTTTTTTTGTGGCTTTTAAAAGCCCACCTCAATAGGGTAGGGTAACACATTCTTAAAAATCCCTGGTCAGGTTTAATTTCTGAAATTGAAATTGTAAGCATCATAATTTAAAGGGGAAAAAGTTTGTTCTCCCCAAACTCAGTCTTTCAAAGCCGCTGGCTGGCGGTGAAATGGCCCCCGTTGCAGTGCATCCTGAGCTGACCTGGGCGGCCCGGACGCCCCCTCCCTCCTTCCCTCCCTCACGTGCTTGAGGTTCTTTTGTGCGTTTGCCCAGTGACATTTAGACGCATGACACACACGTGTGCTCATGTGTATGTAATTCAACCTTTACTGTGAGCGAGAACACAGCAAATAAACACAAAGCAGATGACCCACAGAACCATCGGTAAAACCCACGAGTGAGCCGCAGGTGGTGGGAGACGTGGGCTGGACGGCGGGCTTGCTGCAGCGCCCACACCGCCACTCGGGCTCCGAGGGAGCGCCTCCCACTGGGGTTTTCGACGACGTTCCCCTTGCAGAGTCTCTCATCCAAAATGGCACGCACGCCTCCCGGAGGCTGCTCTGGCCCTCGATGTTTTCCAGCAAAGACGTTTGTGAAGCAAGTCCGGCACACCTGCCACCTGCTCACTGGATTTTGATGGCACCCCTGTGTCTGTGACCTTGGCCAGGAACCGATGTTCTGGCCGTACCCAGAGGGGCTCCTGAAACCCCTGTGGCAAGAACAGCTCTCTGCTCAAACCCAGTGTTTAAAAAGGTTGGCTGGGAGACTGGAAGTGAAAAGGATGACGCCCCCACTTTCTGCAGCGATGGGAATGGGCAGTCAGGGGTAGAAGTCACGCCCTCGGTGGCCACGCAACAAAGAGGCCCTGAGGTCAGTTCTGGGAGACAAAACAGCGGCCCGAGTCTCCTTTCATCTGAGACACACACCCAGCACGCTCCCTGAGCCCCTGTCGAGTGACCCTGGGGGGAGGCAGCAGTCCCTCATCCTGCCTCGGGCCTGGGGCGGACCTCTTCCCTGTGTCCAGGGTGCTTGCTGGGGCCGGCCCCTCTCGGCCTGAAGTACAGGAGGGGCTCACGGTGGAAAGGCTGGTGTCCCGGGCAGGCTGGGGGGCTGCCGGAGGGTGGGAGGGACCTCCTTCTGGGCCTCAGGAGGGGGCCGGGCTCTCGGGGCGGCCAAGCTGCTCTTGCTCTTGGCCGGGCCTGTGCTCCTCCTCCTCTGGCTCCAAATCAATGTTCTGCGGACAAGGCTGCTGGTGAGGCCTGGCCCTGTACCTGCCCACATGCAGTGACATCTCCCTGTGCGAGGCATCCCCCGAAGGCGCTGTCTGCTGGAGCCGCTGCACTGGCTTGTGCTGCACACCCTGCTACAAGGAGCCACTCCTGGGTCCTACCTGACACTGGGCCTGACCTACCTCGAGCTCCTGCAAAACCTCACCCATGAAGTCCCGGGAATTCTGCTTATAAGACACAGCCAATCGAATCGCATCATTGAAGAGCTGGGGGAGGTGGGGGAGAAAGGAAACTTTGGCCGTGGGTGCCAGGGACCTGGGCCCTGCCTGTCTCGGACCCACTGGCACCGCCCTCGGTCCACAGGACACTGCAGCCCTCAGTGCACCTGCTTCCCATCACAGCCTCCATGCACGGTCCACAGGCCCACCAGCCCCTCTGCAAGTAGTTACAGGGCCCCGCCTGTCACAGGCCCCACCACCGCCCCAGGGCCCCACCCCCTGTAGTCAGCCATGCGCTGCCCTGTGCGTCCCCACCTCGCCCGGCTGCCATTACCTTGACCACGTTGGTGCCGTCCGCAGCCGAGACAAAGTACAGGGGCAGGGAGAACTTCCTGGCAAAGCTGAAGCTTTTTTGGGTCATCTTTATGTTCAGTGCAGAGAGGAGGTAGGACACCAGACAGTCATCAACGGAAAGAGAGGGGCTGGCGGGCCGGGTCACGGCCCCTTTCCAGAGAGCGGGGTATTTACTGGGAGGGAGGTGACAGCCTGCAACCAAGGGTGTGTCTCGGACCCCCGGGAACCTCAGACACCAGAGGCAGGGAGGGCCCCACCGTCGATTTTATTGGCCACCAGGACACAAGGGATCTCCGGCCTGAAGTCCCGAAGCTCTGCGTACCAGGTACCCAGGTTTCTGAAGGTCACCTTCCTCTGCACGTCGAACACCTGCAGTGAGCAGAGGCGGGCAGCTCAGGGGAGTCGAGGTCCCCAAACGCTGCCCAGGCGACTCACCCCAGAGAGGCGGGCCCAGCGGGAACAGAGGTGCAGCCCTCGGTTCCAGAGCCTGTCCTCAGTTTGGTGGGGCGTGAGTCCAGAAGCGGAATCGCGGGATCACGTGGCGAGTCCCTAGTTAACCTCTGACGAACCACCGTGTTTCTGCGGCAGCTGCACCACCCACATCCACCTTCCTTCTCAAGACTGAGCAGGACTGTGTCCACGGAGAGAGCGCGTTCCGTCTGTCCACGCCTGTGTGGGTGGACGTTGGGGCGGTGTCCACCTTTTTGGTGTGTGAATTAGGCTGTTACAAACATTCATGAACCAATTTTGGGTGGGAAACCTGTCTTAAGTTTTGGGAAGTATGTAACTAGGGAGTGGAATTGAGTTCGAAGGTAACTGGATGTTTAGCTTTCTGAGACACCTTGAACTTTCACATTCCCGCAGCACGAGGGTCTTAACCTCTGTACACACTGCTCAGCACTCGTCTGTGTTCCTGTGGGGGGCTCCTCCCGTCCCCTGTGGGTGACAGATAAGTCGTCCCGGACGCAACCTTGCTGTTCTGGCCCCGAAGGGGGTGGTGACTCCCGCTGGTGGAGAACAGCCCCGGGCCCTGGTCCCAAACGGCTTTGATTGGGAATGGTACGTGTACGTGTACACAGCACTCATCATATCCCATCAACCAATGCCCAAAAGGCTACAGTCATCACAAAAATAGATTTTATCTGTAGACAACAATCGGAGGAACACAGAGGTCTGCCTTCGGTCAGGGTCTGTTCCTCGTGCTGATGCCGGAGGGTCTTTAACCCGTGTTTCATGAGATGAGGAGTGTACTTCTTAGGCCCCGAACTTAAACATACGGTTTATATCAACAGAGCCACACACAACAGAGCAGAACAGGCTTCAAAGGAGACACTGTACTTATCAGGCCTGCTTCCCACGGGAAGCCCCGGGGTGGAGTCGGGTCATGTCTGCCACCTGCATCTTTGGTTTTCCAGGGAGACTTGCTCTTGAGGGGCTGCACTCTCAGAAACCACACAGTGGTCCCCACATATTCGTCTTCTTGTGTGTGGAAATGGATATGTCATTGTAGCTTTTATTTTCATTTCAGTAAGGATCACTGCTCTGGCCAGTGTGGCTGAGTGGATTGAGCACCGGCCTACGGACCACAAGGTTCTGATTTGATTCCCAGTCAGGGCACGTGCCCGGGGTGTGACCCAGGCCCCCAGCTGGGGGCTTGTGAGAGGCAACCAAGTGATGTATCTCTTGCTGTTTTTCTTCCTCCCTTCCCCTCTCTGTAAAATAAATCCAATCTTAAAAAGTGATTATTAATGTTGAAACTTTTTATATAATTGCTGTCGTTTTTATGTCTTGTTTGTACAAGTGTCTATTCAAGTCCTTTCCTCATTTTAAAATTGGGTCGAGTGTCTGTTTTTTTGTTCAGTTTTAAAACTACTTTTTATATTAGGGCTCCAGTTAGGGGCTAGGAGTCAGGAGTCAAGAGAGAGGTCAGGGTTAGGGTATGGGGTCAGAGTTAGAAGGTCAGGGCCAGGCTTGCAGTGTAAGGGTCAGTGCTGAGGGTCTAGGGTCCAGGGTTATAGGGTCATGGTTTGAGTTTGGAGGTTAGGGTGCAGGGTGGAGGTTATGGGGGTGGGGTCAGGGGTGCGCCTCACTGGCTCACTCCCCCTCTTTTCTTCCCGTGTCTGCGAGGCGCCCAGGCCTTGCCCAGGGTCACACCTGAGTCAGGGTTGAGCCGGAGGGATGGTTTCTGCTCCCCCTCCCAGCCCTGGACCTCGGTGAGCGTTGCAAACAGTGAAGTCTCAGCGGACGCCCGGGAACCCACGGTCCCCGCGGCCCCCTCTGCACTGCGTGGCGAGAGGCAGCGGGGGCGGCGCCCTGGGAGGCTCGTTGGTCTGCGTGTGTTTTCCTCAGTTTATGGTCCATTTTGTTAATGTTGCTCTTACTGGGACGTCACTCCTTTTGTTTAGATTTCCGGACTGAAGCGACAGGTTTCCCTTATTTGACGTCAAATTCTTCCCTCTTTCTAGGACTGAAAATAGGAATGACGTCAAAGGCAGCACGTTACTCAGTCTGGATTCACCCCCCCCCCCCCCCCCCGCCATTCTAATATCACTGCAGGGTGGGCACGACTATTACCGACGCCCTCCCCTCCCCGGCCCGAGACTGCCCTTCGGCCGCACCCCCGCGGCCCGGGACACACCTGCCGGGCGCTCAGCTCGGCCTCCCTGCGGTCTGGACGGTCCGGTTGGTCCGTCCGGTCCCAGAGCCCTTCTTAGACCCATCCCGTCCCCCCTGACGCGCCCGTCCCTTCTTCCCTCCCAGGGGTCACTGGGCCCGGACGCGCCAGCGGATCAGCCCGCATGGGCAGAGGGGCGTCGGCGGGGCCCCAGGGGCGAAGGTCCTGGGAAGGAGAGCCGCCGAGGGGGCGCGGGCGATGCGGGTCCGGGAACTTCGAGAACTACGGGAGGAGGAGTGACCAGGACTCTGCCCGGTGCACCACGGAGGGGCCGGGAGGGGTTCTAGGGGGGCGGAGGTGCTGGCGGGGATGCGATCCTGGCGGGTCGAGGTTCGGGGTTGGGGGGGGGGGCGAAGCCCCGGAGAGGAGGGAAGGGCAGTGCGTGACTGGAAGGAGGACCGCACCCTGGTGCGCGGTGCTGGGAAGCTGCGGATACAGGAGGTGGACCGGAGCCGGTCAGGGGAGGTGTGAACGGGTTACTTTGGGGGCGAGAAGGGAAAGGGCCTGCGGGGAAATCGGGTGGAACGGGGAGAACGGAGGTTTGGGGACAGAGAGCTGGGGGGGGGGGGGGGGCGGAGGTGACGGAGACGGTGAGAAACTGCAGGAGGGTTTTGGGGAAGAGCAATGGGGAGGGAGATGGGACAGGGGCCGCGCGCTCGCACAGGTTTGGGGGGGCCTGTCGCTCAAGGGCAGGGAGGGCCTCACCACCAACGACGCTGCGCGCCGGCCTGCGGCCTCTCACGGGCCAGCGGGGCGCAGTGCGTGTCTGGGGGTTCGCGGAGCCGGCGTCGGCTGAGGGTTCATTTGGATGCGCTGTCCAACGCCGCCTAGGTCACCCCTCTCTTTTCCGGTTAGGAAGAGAGAGGAAAAAACGGGAAACCGGCGTCCCGGGAGCGTGGTGAGGGGGTGAAGGACTTCTCCCTTTTTCCGCGGTGCCAGAACAGGGGGAGGGTCGCTGGACCCCAAGTGCGGACACGGAGGCTCCGGGCGCCTGAGCAGGGGACCTGCCCACATGGGCGGCCTCCAGCAGCAGGGTCGTTACACGCGCGTTTTTCTCCCCAGACATTCGGCTTGTTTAGGTGCCAGTAGGGAGAGTCAGCGTTTATGTCAGAAATGCCCCTGGTGAGACAAACGTCCCTGTCCGAGGGGACGCCGGCCCAGTGGGGGTCTGGTTCTCACTGTGTGCCCAGCCAGGGGAAGGGCCGAGGTAGAGTTTGGGGACAGTTCTAAGTGAAGTGGTTGACGGTGAGGGTCTTCTTTGCTGTAGCCACTGTGAGGAGTTCTCCCTAAAGATGGAAGTGAACTTTGCTGTTGCAACAAAACTAGGCGCGTGGCATATGGACTCGAGGAATCAGGCTGAAGGTGTCAGAGGATAGTAGCTCCTGCCCAACCCCGTTGCTGAAGTGGGGACCTTTCTTGCCAGGAGTTACTGCGTCCGGGAGTCCTCAGGGTTGGTGTTGGTCTGTGACTTGCATTGCTGAATAATTGGGACCACAGCGTTGGCTGCCTTCTTCTGCCCTCTCCTGTCTCCAGTGTGACCCGACCCCAGCGTCCCTGCCCCCAGAGCAGACGTGACAGGATCGCCTGCATTTTCCAGGAGGGACCTTTCCCCACAATGAGGGGCCCCAGAGCTGAGTGGAAGGGGAATCTCTCTTCTTCCTGGTGGGACCGTTTTGCAGACGCACAGGGGACAGAGCCAGTGTGACAGGCTCCCTACTTTGTCAGGTGGGAACCCTTCCCATGTCCACAGGACTCGGCTGTCAGGCAGGACGCCTGTCTTTCCCAGGTCGGGTCCCTCTTCACTGTGACAGGACCCCACTCCTGGGAGGGAGAGACCCCTTCCCACACTCCCAGGACCCAGAGTTCAGATGGCAGGGCTCCCTAATTTCTCAGTGAGGGGCCTCCCACATTCAGAAGACTCCAAGGTGATGAGACAGCACCCCCGACTATCCCACGTTGAACCCCCACACACTGAATTGGACGCTGGTTGATGTCAGAAGACCAGGTGTCCTCTCGGGTGGGGCCTCTCCTCCTGCTCACAACACCCGGGGCTGACTCGAAACCACAGCTTCCTCCCCCTGGAGAGGCTTCTTCTGGATATTCCTGGACCCAGGGCTGAAGTGACAGGACCCACAGCTTTCTCTGCACAGTTACCAGGCTCAAAGGTGGAGGGTCAGGACACTTACATTTCACAGACCTTTCTCAACCCTCACAGGACACAGGTGTGCAGTAACAGGACACTCCTGTCTCTCGTGTGGTCCTCTCCACACTCAAGTGGCCCAGGCCTCAGGTCACAGGACTCTTGGACCCACAGGTCTCAGGTGAGGTCCCTTCCCTTGCGTATAAGACCCAGAGGTGACCTGACATGACCTCTTATGCTCTCTGGTGAGGACCCAGACCTCATGTCATTAGGCTCCATCCTGTCTTAGGTAAAAGTACTTCTCCTAGCAGTCTGAGGACCCAGGGCTGACTTGGCAGGACCCCCACCCTCTCGGAGTGGGACCCTTTTTCACACTCTCCTGCACACCGCCATCTAGTGCGATTCTTTGAAATAGCATCTGAGTTGAGGCCAGCAGGAGATGCTCTTTTGATTCTATATTTCCCATTCTATTCTTGCCCCCCCTTCTATTTTCTATCTACTGTCTATGCTACTTATTTTCTGTACTTTCTCCCCCCTTCTCCTCCTCCCACTCCCCTGTTGCTAACCCTCCTTGAGATCTTCATTTCTATGTTTCCACTCCTGATCTAGCTGTCCTTTTAGTTTGCTTTCGTTTTGGGTGTGGTTGTTAATAACTGTGAGTTTGTTGTCCTTTCGCTGTTCATGTTTCTTTAACTTCTTTTTCTTAGATAAGTCCCTTTAACATTTCATATAATAAGGGCTTGGTGATGATGAACTCCTTGAATTTGATCTTATCTGAGAAGCACTTTATCTGTCCTTCCATTCTAAATGAAAGTTTTGCTGGATAGAGCAATCTTGGTTGTAGGTCTTTGGATTTCATGACTTGGAATACCTCTTTCCAGCCCCTTCTTGCCTGTAAGGTCTCTTTTGAGAAATCTGCTGACAGTCTGATGGGGACTCCTTTGTAGGTGACTGTCCCCTTAGCTCTTGCTACTTCTAGGATTCTCTCCTTCATTTTAATTTTGGCTAATGTAATTATGATGTGCCTTGGTGTGTTCCTTCTTGGGTCCAACTTCTCTGGGACTCTCTGACCTTCCTGGATTTCCTGGAAGTCTATTTCCTTTGCCAGATTGGGGAAATTCTCCTTTATTATTTGTTCAAATAAGTTTTCCACTGGTGGCTGTGCCTTTCCCCCTTCTGGTACCCCTATAATTCAGATGTTGGAGCGTTTAAAGATGTCCTGGAGGTTCCTAAGACTCTCTTCATTTCTTTGAATTCTTGCTTCTTCACTCTTTTCTGTTTGGCCATTATTTGCTTTCTTCTGGTCCACTTCATTGATCTGAGACCCAGTTTCCTTTTCATCGCTATTGATTTCCTGTGTAATTCCATTCATTTTAATTAGTTTCGCCTTCATATATTTGTCTAATTTGTGGCTATAATCAACCAGTTCTGTGAGGATCCTGATGACCAGTGTTTTAAACTGTGCGTCTGAGAGTTTTGCTATTTCTTCATCGCTTAGATCTATGGGCTCTGGGGCTTTGAGATCTTCCTGCGCCATTTTTGGTCTGTTTTGGCCCTTTAAGTGTGAGAAGCGGTACCTTGGACTCCCAGGTCGCTGGGTTGTGACGCTGTATGTGGGGGCGTGGTCAGAGCGGGGAAATGACGACCCCCCTCTGCTGTTTCTTACAGCTGGGTGAGGATTAGCGTCTTAGGTTGTTCACCTGGGCCGGGCCACTCAGAGTCGCTGGGTTATGACGCTGTATGTGGAGGTGGGGTCAGAGCAGGGAAATGGCCGTGCCCTCCACTGCTGTTTGCTGCGGACGGGCCCCGGTCCAACCGCCCACTCCCTCGCCTGTCCACCGGCGCACAAATGCGCGACCACAGTCAACACGCAGCACCGCTCCCCCGCTGTCTCCCCTGTGGTCGCTCACTAGGTCCAACCCTGCTCCTGGATTCCGTGCGCCTGTCTGACCGAGTCCTCCTGTGCAACCCCGCTTCACCAACCGCTGGTTTCGCCCCTTACTGGTCAGGCTGAAGAATTTGTTGTTAACGGACTTCCGAAAAGTTCAATTTTCCATGTTCTGGCTGTGTTTTCTGTTGCTAATATTTAGTTGTCTCTAAACTTGGTTGTGTGAGAAGGCACAGCACATCCACCTATGCCTCCATCTTGGCGGAAGTTCCGAGAGGGGATCTTTCTTGACCTCATTTCCACATGTGGTTCTCTACGGAAACATAAGGAAATCATTCTGCTTGCAAGCAAATTGTGAGGAGGTATGAACTGTGGAAATTTGAGAATAATGTGGAATGGGAGCGATTGGTGGCAAATGAAGGAACCACCACCAGCAGCCCCTGCACTGGGCGGTCTTCATCCAAAGGAGCTGATGTTGCCTGTGTGGTGATACCAGAGGGCGTCCTGTAGGGGGAGCTCCTTCGGGAAATTCGCAACACGTGCTGCCCCATCAGACCGACTGCAAGCACTGCCTGTGGGAAAGAGTCGAGGCAGAAGACGGGAAAGCTTCGGGATGAGGTAGGAGCCCACTTTTCTCTTTGGTGACCAGGGAAAAGGGGTTTCAGCCTGGCCGCGCAGTCGTTTCATCCCCAGTACTCACCAGACCTCATACCTTCACATGCTCATTTAGTTTGATATTCCGAATTTCTCTCAGTGGAGAGAAATTTGCATTTTCTGAAAGACTGCAGAAGGCACCTGGAAGAGCTCCCTGCTCCTAAAGGTAACCGTGCTTTGCGATGAAGGAATGGGAAGCTGCCTGAAAGGTGGCAGAGGGCAGTGGAACTGAATGGCTATGACCTTGTGCAGTCACATTTTGGGGGGGGGGGAATGAAAAGCGTGCCAGTCATTGCATCTTACAGTAAAAAGGGAGAGAACCTTTCATCCAAATCATTAATGGGATGTGTATTGCCTCTGTCGGTCTCTGCTGCCATCTCGTGGTCATTTTGGGGATGACACCTTAGTGCAGGTCAGCAGGAAAAGTGGTTGATTGCAGGGGGAACATTATTGACTTTTCATAGCAGTGTGATTTAGAAGCGCAGCTGAAGACGTCCACATGTCAGGACTGTGCGGTTACTTTGCAACTGGTCTCCAGATATCGGCCAAGGGAGCTATAAGCGAGTTTTGTTGTGATGTTTCTTGGAACCGGCTTTGTAGCATAATAAAGGCAGGTTTTTATAAGTGCCAAGTGTGCTTGAATGTCATTTGTAATTTGCTATTTCTGTTTTAGCTTCCTTAAGTAACATGGAGGTCAAATTTATTGGAAATTCTTCATCAAGAGGTAAAAAAAAGTAAAGTAAAATACAAGTGCTCTCATTTCATGTCCGTGCCCCTCAGGACATGTCTACGGGCCCTTTTCCTCCACTTTGCCTGGACTTTGTTTACTATTTTAGGTTCCTGGTACAGGTGCAAAACTTGTGGATTTTCAGCGTCTGTTTCTAAGCTGTGCACGTAAGGGTGAAGATTTCTTTCTCAAGGTTTGGTATAGAGCATCTTTACCATTAGTCATGTCCAGTTATTTTGTTATTTTTTATTTACTTATATTTATTTTTTGTAAAATTTTTTTATTATGCTATTACATTTTTCTCAATTCCCCCCCTTTATCTCCCCTCCACTCTGCACCCCAACCTTCCAGCTTCCCCCGCACCTTAGTTCACGTCTGTGGGTTGTACATATAAGTTCTTTGAGTTCTCTGTTTTCTATCCCATTTTTATCTCTCCCCATCTGTTCTATGCCTACTAATTAAGCTTTTTCTTACCTGTACCTTTCCCCCCCATTCCTCCTTCCCCTTTCCCCACTGAAATCCTTCCATGTGATGTCCATTTCTCTGATTCTGTTCCTGTTTTACTTGTTTGCTTAGTTTTTGTTTTGTTTTTGGTTTTGTTTTTCTTTTCTTTTTGGTTCATTTGTTTATAGTTGTGAGTTTGTTGTCATTTTACTGTTCATACTTTTTGACCTTCTTCAGTTTCTTCGATAAGTCCCTTTACCATTTTATATAATAAGGGCTTGGTGATGATGAACTCCTTTCACTTGACCTTATCTGGGAAGCATTTATCTGCCCTTCCATTGTAAATGATAACTTTGCTGGATAAAATCACCTTGGATGTGGGTCCTTTCCCTTCATGACTTGAGATATGTCTTTCCAGACCCTTCTTGCCTGCAAGGTTTCTTTTGAGAAATCAGCTGGTAGCCTTATGGGAATTTTTTTGTAGGTAACTCTCACCTTTCCTCTTGCTGCTTTTAAGATTCTCTCTTTATCTTTAATCTTGGGTAACTTAATGATGATGTGCCTTGGTGTGTTCTTCTTTGGGAGTCTCTGGGCTTCCTGGAAGTCTATTTGTTTCACCAGATTGGGGAAGTTTTCCTTCACTATTTGTTAAAATAAGTTTTCAATTTCTTGCTCTCGTTCTCCTCCTTCTGGCACCCCTATCATTTGGATACTGGAACATTTGAAGTTGTCCCAGAGGTTCCTAAGCTTTTCCTCATTTTTTTTTTGAATTCTTGTTTCTTCATTGTGTTGTGGTTGGATGTTTATTTCTTCCTTTTGTCCAAATAGTTGATTTGAGTCCTGATTTCTTTCCTTTCACTGTTGGTTCCCTGAATATCTTGCTTTATTTCACTTTGGGTAGTCTTCATTTGTTCTTTCATTTTTCGACCAAGCTCCATCAGTTCTGTGAGCATTTTGATTACCAAGGCTTTGAACTCTCCCACAGATGAGTTGGCTATCTCATCACCTAGCTTCTTTTCTGGAGTTTTGCTCTGTTATTTCATTTGGGCCATATATATATTTTTTGTTAGTGCGCACCAGTTTGGTTGGTCTGGTTGACTGTTTCCTTAGTTCTTTGGTTGTCAGAGTGCCATGCAGTTTGATTTTTGGGCAGTTCTGGTTGTTTGTTGATTTTAGATTGGTTGTTATCCTGCTTGTGGTTGTGCAAGGAAGAGAAGATTTTCTAGCTATGCCTCCATCTTGGCCAGAACCTCAAAGAATCTGATTTTTTTTTAAAAACTTGCTCCATAGTACAATATAGTCAATGAAAAACAAACCAGTTCAAAGCTTGGTTGTCTTCTGCCATCTCTTGTTCATTTTAGAAATAACACTTTAGTTCCGGTCAATAAGAAAAGTGGTTGGTTCTGGTGGAATGTCAATGACTGTTGATGGCAATGGTATTCAGAAGTGTATTTAAAAATGTCTAAATGTAAGGACTGACCAGTTACTTTGTGACTCATTTCCAGATTAGGGCAAAGGAAGCAATAAGTGTGTGTTATGTGCCATTTGTTGGAACTAGCTGTATCATGTAACAGAGTCAGGTTTTTAGAAGATCCAAGTGTGCTTGAAAATTGTAGAAGATCTAAGTGTGAAAAGCACATTTGTAATGTGCTTTGTTGCAACTTCCTTAACCAATGAAGAAAGTAACATTTATTTAAAATAAATTTTAACCCAGGAGGTTAAAAAAATAAAACGCTATCATTTTATACATAAAAATCAAAGGAACTGTTTGGTCAAGCCACTAATACCTGTTCCACGTGTGCATCTCTGCTGCCATCTCGTGGGGATTTTGGGGAATAATCTTAGTACAGGTCAGCAGGAAAAGTGGTTCATTATAGTGGAACATCAGTGACTGTTGATTTTTTTTTAAAGACTGTTTTGAGGTACAAATCTCAGGTCCCAATGTCACTGACCAGTTCCCTGGAACCACTTTTTATGCACACATCATCTGGACCAGACTCTGGATTTGGGGGTTCGCCATTGGTTCTTTGATTATGTCTTTAAATTATTCTTTGTATATATAAAAGATACTTACTTCTGCATGTTATTTACCACACAATGTACTAAGTTGTATTATGTATGATAAATTTAGGTTGATATTCATGAGTTGTCAAGGTAAAGAAGATATCATGCAATAATAAAACTATATTAGTTTAGCTGTATAAGGCATGAAAAATAGAGCTTGGAATAAAACATAAAGATATGAAGAGTTAAAATGTGTTAGTTATAAGTTCATTAATAATTAGATAAAATAGTAACATGCTTCTTAGCATTGTAAATAAGTTCAGGACCCAGAGCAATGGTGTTCTAGAAATCAGAAGTACTTTGTAAGTAAAATTGTGCCCCCTTGCAGGTTATCTGAGGAACTCACAATATGGCAATGTCCACACTTTCAAAAAGGGGAACATTTGATGGTGAGTTCTGCAATCTAAAAGAGTAAGATTGTAGATTCTAAATAATTTTAAGAAAGACTTACTGCAGAGTGATTTCTGGGCAATGAAAAGGGACAGCGACTCTCAGTGCTGTGGTTTGTCACAGTGTGGTGCAGTCTCTTAAGGTGTCAGATCTTCCTTGGCTTCTGAGCTTTTGTGGGTGTCTTGTTAGCTAAGGACATTCCTCCCCAGTCTTTGCAAGATGACTGACATTTTAATTTACTTTTTGTTGTTGTTCTTTAGCTGTCAGCCTCCAGGTTGCCTGTCCAGAGGGAGGAATGATTTCAGATCTAGGGTGCAAAGTCACATGCTGTTTGTATTCTCATGGACTCTCCATCCTGCTCCATAGAGAGTAGGGTTTCTCATTGCTATGGATAATATTTTCTCCTGGGGGATTTTTCTCCACATTGTAGGTGCTTATTAGCAATCCTTCCCTCTGTTCAGTTCATGCCAGTAACTCCCACCTTAACCCCACCCCAAGGACAGTGTGAAAGGTCTCCATACAATGTGCCAAATGTCCCCTTGGGGGAAAAGTCCACCTGATGTGAAAAACCACTGAGCTGGAAGCTGTGATCATGTTTGGAACCTGAGTGATCTGTCCTGGGTAAGAAGTGTTTTTACTATCATTCCATGCAAATAATTTTCTAACTCCAATTGTGATTTATTTTTGGGTGGCTATTTAGCAGTGTATTTCATAATTTGTAAATATGAGTTCTTTTTAGGTATGTGTTGTTACTGATTTCTTGATTAATGGCAGTGAGAGCAAGAAATATATACATGTTTGTACATACATATTACATATATACAGATATACACATGTGTGCGTGTATATATATATATATACATATAAATTTCAGTTCTTTAAAGTTTGTTGGAATTTGCTTTATATTACAGTATGGTCAGTTGTTGTTTTTTTAATTCCCAGGGTGCTTGGAAAGCATCTGTAATTTGCAATTTTGGGGTATAGTGAAGTACTTATGCACATTGAATGCCATTTTTTCTCATGTTATTTTTTAAATATTTATACTATTTTTTCTGGGTTTTATTGGTTCTGAAACAGAACCTGAATGATAGATGTTGGTTAAATCTCCTATTATGATTGTTAATTTGCAGCTTTATTCCATATAATTGTGAGTTTATGTTATTAACTGAATAAAAATTTGGAACTAACTGGTACATTGAACTTATTGATATGAAGTACTCATCTTTATTTGTAGTAGTGGTTCATTTTTTGCCTTCAAGTCTACTGTATGTTAGGTAGTTTTCATTTGGTTCATGTTTGTATAGTATACTTTTCCCATTCTTTCACTTTAGATCTCTTGGTATGTTTTAGATAGCTCTGAGTGTTTTATGTTAGTTATGAGTGGCTATTGAAATCAATTAAAGAATTGATTTTGGTGGAGGATGTTATGTAAGGGGCCCAACATTTTTCTCATTCAGTTGTTCCAACTGTTCCTTTTATTACATGTCAGATATGTTCCCACAGATCTAAGGAGAGATCTTTCTCATAGGAAATGACCACGGCATCTCACATCATCACCGCCTCATTTATGCTCTTGTCTATGTGGGGTTTCTGACTCTGTCCTGTGAGTGGGGTCATCCTGGCTGTGTATGTCTGACAGTTGGCTATTTTTACTTGCTAATCTGTGTCATACCTGTTGGATTATTAGAGCAGCAGAAAGATTCTTGAGGTTCCAGGAAAGGTTGTTTCCCCACCACATAAGCAAGCAGTCAGGTATTTAATATGGGGTGAATTTGGGGAGTACATGCATGTCACCATTGACTTAAGTAAGATTTAACAATTTAAGTAAAGTCTGATTCTCAAAAATGAATGATTATGCCAGTGAAATATGGAACAATGTACTAATGTAGGTGGTGGATATACAGCTTCTGTGTAAAGAGTATCAGGGGCGGTCATGAGAGGGCCAGCTTTTTGCATTTGGCATGTTGATGTTAAACTGGTTGTTCAGAAAGGGAAGACTGAGAAATCCCTTAAGATTGTCATTTCAGTTTTTCTTAAGAGGTTTAGTTGCCACAATTTGTTTTAGGAAGAGAGCTTCAGCCCAATCACCTCAGCTTCAGACAGTGAGACTCCTGTCCTCGTAAGAGCTTGTTGACCCTCTTCCTGTACTCGTTGCATCTGAAAGTTGTGGGAGTTGCCCAACAGAAATCAACCTGGCAGGTATGCTGCCTTTTTTTCTAGATTACCTGCATGTGCCCCACTTGACTTTTGAAATCTCAGACTCTGTTCTTCCATTTTCCAAAATACCTCATATACTCAATATTACCTCATTATGTTTGGGATTCATTTTAATATGAATTCCCCTTGCCCACATAGTAGATGTTGAATTAATCTTCCCATTAATCGGATTATGTGAATTTGATTGTTATTCCAGCTGTTAGAACTTAGAAGATGAGACAAAAATAATTTTTTGTTCCTCCACAGATTTTGTGAGCTGGCCATGTGACATTCATGGCCAGGACACTAACTTCTGGAAAGTGCAGCCTCTGAGAGATCATGGGCTTCTCCCAGCGAGAGTAAGCATTATTATTATGTTTTGCTATGTCAGCCATTTTGGTCTATTTCTGCAGGGCTTGGTATAATTTAGTAGTGTTGGGAATTATTTTCTTCCCTTATACATTTGCAGTGGCATGAAAAACTATTTCTGAGGCCAGCTTCTTGGACTTAGAGAGTCAAGAATCGGTGCTTTGTTGGCTCCTGGCTCTGTTTACATTGTGAGGACTCAGTTCCACTCCTGCAACTGGTAAGTGGGATCCATTGTCCAGCTTCAGCTCTGGGGTCTGGCTGTGGGGTCCTGGTTCCAGATCTGGGTTCTTTCTCCTGGGTCTGTGGTCTGGGGTTGAATCTGTGTCTGTGTGTCTGGGATCTGGAGTCTCTTTAGGTGCAGCTTCGTGTCCTGGGTGGGTGTGTGGGGTCCTTGTGCAGCTCTAGCTCTTAGCTCTGATGTGTGGAATCTGGTGTCCAGCATTTGCCATCAGTCCCTGGCGTCTGGGGTCTGGCATTCAGGGTCGATGGTCTGGCCTGGGTCGTGCGGACAGTTTTGGGATTGGGGCCAGGGTCTGGGGTTCAGCTTTTGGTTCTGAGTCTGCTCTGAGGTCCAGGTTCTGGAGTCTAGGGCCTGTGTCTGGTCCTGAGTCTGTCTGTGGCATCTGGTGTCTGTGAACTGATGGTCATTGGCTCCAAGTCAAAGCCAGCAGGAGTTGCAGAGTTGGGGTGTGGGGGAGAAGGAAACTGTATTTAGTGCAAATAGCTCCGTTTTGGTACTAGTGGGTGTGAGTGCAGCATGGCTGTTAGGAAGCTCAGTGTTGGTCCAGGCGATTCATGAAGCAGCCCCTGTGTGGGTCAGCCCAGTGGTGCTGCTGCTTAGTTGTGAAGAGTCTTGGCTGTGAGGGCCCCTCCCCAAATGAGGCAGCCCCAGGGCAAGTTGCCCCTCAGGCTGTGCCGCCCAGCTGTGCTCTGCTTATTCAGGTCTGGTCTTGTCATTTCCTCTCTGCTGGGCTGCATTTGCACACAAAGAAGTGCACTTTGGAAAAGGGGCCCCTCTGAGGAGATTGGGCTGGGAGAGCAGAGCAAAGGCCTGTGGTGTTGTTACCACAGCAGTCTACTTATTCTTACATGATGCCAAGTTTTCCTCTTGTACTGTTTTATTACCCAAACTGAGAATTTTTTTTGTGGCAGCTGACTTGAATTATACAGAAAAATAGAATGAATTCAAAATCTATTGTTTTAAGTATATCCCTTTCTAGACATCTCTCCTTGCGTATTTCCATTCTTCTACTTTCCAGGATTTAATTTATTTTTCTGGGTTTGTAGCATGGGTGCAAAACATGTGAATTTTCAACTGTTTCCTTGTAATGTGCAGATTTATTTCTACATTTTGATAGGTTTTTAAAGTATTTTAATATTATTCAGTCGAAATGATTTTTTAAACTCCAATTGTGATTCATTTGGAGGATTACTTGGAAGTGAATTTCATAACTTCTAAGTGTGAGAATTTTCTGGTGAACTTTGCAACTGATTTCTAGATTATCTACAACGAGAGTCAGCAACTTCATGTAATTTCAATCCTTTGAATATTTTTTGAAACTTCATTATAATATGGTCAATATAAAAAAATGTTCCGGGTGCTGGGTCGGGGCTCCCCCCTTTTAAATGTTAAGTGTGCATCTCTGCTGCCTTCTTGTGGTCATTTTTGGGAATAACACCTTAGGGCGGGCCAGCAGGAAAAGCTGTGCATAGTCGGTTCTCTGTGAATGTTGAATCCAATTTGCTGCTCATGGTGTTTCTCATATCCTTACTGAATTTTTTGAGGTGGTGTCTTGTTTCTGAAAGTGGAATGCTGTATTTCTTCTGAGAGAGGTTTGTTGAATCTATTATGACTATACATTTTTATTTGTCTCTGTTCTATAGAATTTAAGTTCATGGCATTGTTTATGAATTTGGATCTTCCTGGTAAATTAAACTCATTGATATGAAGTGCCCTTCATCTCTAGCCATGCTTGTTACCTTGAAGTCCATTGCATGTCAGTATTAATGTGGTTTATATTTGCATAAGACAGGGTGGGACAAAAGTAGGTTTAGAGTTGTGAGTAAAAGAACAAAGTTTATTGTTGTCTTATTATTTAATAATTATGACATTATTGTTCATGTGAGCAATTGTAAAGCTGCTTTTGCACCATCCTGTGTGTCTTTTCCCATTTTTTCACTTTCGATGTTTTTTCACCCCATGTTATAGGTCATTCATATTTTCTCTCAGTTTGTGTCTTGTCCTTTTATTCTCTGAACTTTTTCAGAGTACTGTTCAATATTATAAAGTATACACTATTAATGTATTTCTTCATTACATTGCACATCCACAAATATACCTGAGTCCTGGCTGGTTTTGTTTAAATGGGCCACTAAAAATCAAACTTACAGATGGGGGCGGGGTCTTAGGTCAGAGGCTGCAGTGGGCTGGAGGTGAGAGGTGGTCAGGCCGCAGATGTGGGTGGGGCTGGGCGGGAGGCAAATGTAGGCTGGCAGGAGTGAGAGGGGGGATTCAGTTCTGGTGGAGAGATGAACCAGTATACGGGCTCGGGGTTAGGCTCCGCTGGTCTCCGTGGTCACGAGGTGATGCTCACATCCTAACGTGATGCACGCAATGCAGTCCAAGGACAGGAGGTGAGTTGCGTAGGGGCTATGAGGTGTCGGGGCTGTGGGGGGCAGACACACAGCCACCCTGTGGGAAGCATCAAAGGGGGGGCAGACTGTTTCTGGGGTACATGTCTCAGGTACAACTTAGCTGACTACTTCCTGTGAGAGCACTTTTCTTTATACATCTAGATGATATTTCAGTTATAGATAGCTTTGATAAATAGAGATATAAAGATAGACATTTTAAACTCCCAAATAAGATGAAATTTTTCATTTGTTAAAGTTTCTGTTGTTATATAGCAGTTTTCAGTTTTTCCATGCACATCCTGCACATTGTTAAGCTTATCCCCAAGTTTTTCCCCCTGTTTTGCTGTTATTCTTTAAAAAAATTATATATTTAACTTACCATTTCTACATATTTATTTCTGCATGTTATTTTCCCATCATGGCACTAAATTCTATTTGTGGTACTTTTCTGTTGATTTTCATGAGTTACAAAGGTAAACCTGCTCTCATGCAATAATGATTATTACATAGTTGTAGGTGTAGACGACCTAGAAATGGTTAAAGCTTGAAAGGAAACAAGAAGAAGTGAGGTAATGTGAGGAGCTAGAAAAATTGTCTTTTTTAGTTATAAATACATTAATGACTAAGTAAAATAGTAACATGCTTCTTAGCATTTAAATGAGTTTAGGGCCTGGAAGCACGGTGTTTCAGAAATGAGAAGTATTTTGTGACAGGAAATGTGCCCCAGGTAGGTCATCTGAGGAACAGAGAATGTAACCAATGTCCACATTTTCAAAGAGGAAAACTTTACATGGTAAAATCTGGAATCTATAAGAGTAAGATTGTTTATTCCAAGTAACATTATGAGTCAGTTATTAAAGTGATGTTTGAGCAATGGAAAGAAGCAGGATCCTCAGGTGACTACTCTGTTTAGTCACAGTGTGATTTGGTCTCCTAAGTGGACAGATCATCCTTTCCCACCTGACCTATCGTCTAGGACACTTCTCCCCAGTGTTGGCAAGATGGCTGGCATTTTTTTGTTCTTTAAGTTTCAGCTTCATGCTTCCTGTTCCAAGAAAGGCAGCCTTTCAGATCTAGGATGCAAAGGGACATGCTGTTTGTATTCTAATGGACTCTGCATGATACAGAGTAGAGTTTCTCATTCTGAGCACTTTAGACTTTTTTGGCCAGAGGATTCATTCTCCTGGGGGATTGTCATCTGCATTTTAGGTGCTTATTAGCATCCAATACCTCTATTCATGGTCAACACCCTCACTTCCTTTCCACTCAGGGCAATGTAAAATGGCTCAGTACATTGTCTAAGTCCCCTTGGTGGCAAAAGTCACCTTAGGTTGAGAAACAGTTCGAAGCTTTTATCATTTTTGAAACCAGAAACATCTTGCCCTGTAGTACTTTTATTATTTTTTCATGTAAATTATTTTTCACTGTGACTGTGATTTATTTTGGGAAGTTATGTAGAAGTGTATTTGAAAACATCCAAGTATAGGGACTTTCTAGTTACCTTGTGACTGGTTTCCAGATTAATGGCAAAGAGAGCTGTAAACATAGTTTGTGAGATACTTGTTGAAACCTGCTTTATAGCTAAATGTAGTCATTTTTAAAAAGTTCCAGGTGTGCTTGAAAAGCATTTTAATTTTACTTTGTTGGTGCTTACTTAAATAATGAGGAAACATTTATTCAAAATTCTATGCTAAGGCCCTGGCTGGTGTAGCTCAGTGGATTGAGTACAGGCCTGTGAAGCAAAGGGTCACTGGTTCGATTCCCAGTCAGGGCACATGGTGGGTTGCAGGCCAGGTCCCTAGTAGGGGACACATGATAGGCAACCACACATTGATGTTTCTCCCCCACTCTTTCTCCTTCCCTTACCCTCTCTATAAAAATAAATAAATAAAATACTTAAAAAATTTATGCTAAGAGTTAAAAAAGAACTGCTACCATTTTATGTATATACACTTGCAGATATGTCGCCGTGCATGTTTCTGTCTACTTTCTCTGGATTTCATTTACTATTTTAGGTTATAAGTATGGGCAGAAAAGTCATATTTTCAGCTTTTGTTTTTGCTACTGTGCATTTAAGGGTGAAGATGTTTTTAATAGTTTTTGGTAAGTAGTATCTTTATCCCCACTCAGTTTATTTTGCAATTCAAATTGTTTTATTTTTGTGGTTATTTAGAAGTGTATTAGATAAGTACCAAATATAAGAACTTTCCCATCACTCAGTCTTAGTGAGTTCCAGCTTCAGTGCAATAGGAGCACTTAGAGAAACATATAGTATGTAATTTGAATGGTGCGATGCTTGTTGAAACTGGCTTTTAATTGGCTTGGCCAAAAGATAAGGGCTTTGGGGAAGTTGGAATTATGAAGATGCCTGAAAAACTTCAGAAAGCAGTGGGAGAAAATGGTGAATACATTGTTCAATGAAATTATTGGTGAAAACGAAAAACGTCTCTTTACCTAAAAATTGAATGAACCTTTTGGCCAAGCATATAGTAGTGTTCCAAGTGTGCATCTCTTCTGCCATCTCGTGGGCCCTTTGGGAATAACATGTTAGTAGCAGGTAAGTAGGAAATGTGGTGACTGTAGTAGAATAGCAATGAACATAGATTGCAATGTAATTTAGACGTGCATTTAGCAGCTTTTATCTATCAGAATTAACTAGTTACATTTTGTTCCTTATTTGTGTGTGAACAGGAATGACAGAAAGAAAAATACTGTGTATAATTTCAGTCCTTTGAAATTTGTTAAAACTTGCCTTAGCACAGGATGGTCCCTTTGAAAAATGTCCCAAGTGTGGCCCTCTGCTGCCATCTGTCACTTGGGAATGACAGCTTCATGCAGGCGAGCAGGAAAGGTCATTAATTATAGTGAATTATCTACTCAGGATTCATGGAATGTTATCTTTTATTACATTTAAAGTGTCTTTCATTTCATGTAAATGAAACGACTTTCTAGTTTCCTTCTGTTTCTGAGTTATATGTTGGCCACCATGAGGACGACGCATGTACTTTTTATAATTTCAGTCCTTTGAAGTTGAAAACTGATGGGTGGTACAATAGGGTCATTTCCAAAGTGTCTAAGTGTGCATAGTGCTGCCATCTCGTGGGCATTCTGGGGAATGACATCTTAGTGTTCTGCAGGAAAAGTGGAATATCAACCACTGTAGATTGCAGTGTTATTTAGAAGTGTATTTCATAACTTTTAAATGTAAGGACCTGTTAATGACCATTTGTTCCTGATTTCTACACTAAGGACAGTGAGAGCCAAACTTATACCATTTTAGTTTTTTGTAATTTGTTTAATCTTGCTTTATGGCTCATTATGGTCACTTAGGGAAATGTTCTCAGTGTGGTTCTCTTCTAGTCTCAAGTGCATCTTGGGAAGAACACCTTAGTGCAGGCCAGCAGGAAAGGTGGTCGGCTGTAGTGAGTGATGTACAAATGTTGAATGGAATGGTACTTAGTCATGGACATTATTACTCTCATATAAACAGACTTTGGAGTTCTGATAAGGGAAACTTTGAAAAACCTCTGTTTAACCTTTATTTGCCCAGGCCCCAGGCGCCCTAGGGAGAATGATGGGGCCGTCTGGGATAAGTAAACAACAGTGCATTAGCTAGGACTGAGATGAACACACTGCTGTTAAAAACCGAACTTCGAATTTAGCCTTTGTACTCTGCTTCTGCCCCATAGCTAGAACTAACTTCCGCATTCCGCTTCTGTATCCCGCTTTGCTACATAGACAAGAAGACCCTGTAAACTATAAAAACCCCAAGAATCCTTTGTTCGGGACTCAGATTTTGGAAATTGACTCCTCTGGGCCTGTGCATGTTAAAATAAACCTCGTACTCCAGAAACCCTTGGTGTCCGGTCGCTTCATTTTCCTGCAACAGTTCATTTTTCCTTCTCTCCCCCATGTACAACACTGGTGTCTTTATGTCAGGTAACTGGACGTCCTTTGTGGGTCAAACCTGTGTTCATGCTTCAGCTGTGTCCATGTGTTTGTGGTCCAATGTCCCATGTGTGTTGGCATCCTGGCAGCATCGATATCCCTTCAGTGTTCATGTCCCCACCACGCTAATGTCCCAGGCTCACCAAAATCATGATCGTGTCTAAGTTCCCTCTGCCTTGATGTCCTGGCCGTGCTGCTGTGTTGTCTGTGTTTGTGTCCCTTCCACATCACTGTCCTGTGTGTGTTGATGTCGAGGTCCTGCTGCTGTGTTGCCTGTATTTCAACATCCCATCTGCATTGATGTCCCCACTGTGCCACTGTCCGACTTGCATAGATTTCTTGGCTGTGCCACTTCCCAATCTTTGTCCATGTCCCAGTTCCCTTGGTGTCCCAGCTGCACCTCTGTACTGTCTGCATCGCTGTCTCAACTGAGTCAATATGTGAGCTGTGCCACTGTCCTTTCTGTGTATATGTCTTGGTGGTGTCAGTGTTCTGTCTGTGTCAGTGTCCTGGCTGTGCCTCTGTCCTCCTCCATCCATATCCCAGCCACCTGATGTCCCCTCGGCACTGAGGTCCTGACTTTGTCATTGTTGCGCCTGTGTGGCCATGGCTCACCTCCTGGTTGTGGCTTCAGGGTCACCTACCTTGGGCTCACAGGCCCTGCTCTCCTCCACCAGCTGCAGGCCGAGACAGATGGTCTGCACTGAACTGGACAGGGACACTCAGTCCTTTGTCCCCCTGTGGGTGATGCAGGGCCCTCTTGGCAGCTGGTCGCTCCCTCAGGCCATGTCTGCTGCTGTTGCCACAAGGTTTAACAATTTAAGCCAAGTAACCTATTTTCAACTGAATGATTACACTGATGAAATTTGGAAGAGTTTACTAATTAAGTCTTATGCTGTAGTTTGTGGGATTGTCTAACAGAAAGTAACATTCCACGAATGCTGCACTTTCGTAAACTTCCTGTCTATCACCCATTTTACCCACGAAGGCCCTGTTTCCTCATACTCCCCAATGCCCTATACAGCTGCCCTATCACCTCATTGCCTTGTATTCATTCCTGCTTGTGCACGTATTAAATGTTGAATTTCTTGTATTGATCTTGTTACACCCGGAATTAGGTAAAAGTAGCCAAGAGGAACAAGGAACCCGAGGCAGGCTCCAGACTCAGCAAGGAAGATAGAAAATACAGAAAGTACAAAGAGTGCTGAACAAGATAACCGCCTGTGCACGACCTTGTCTTTGCAGAAAAGTATCCACTGTTGCAAGCAGAAAGCATAGCCATGTGTGTTCCCTCGAGATAGCCAATCGCTAATGGCTACGTCTGCTTCTGTATTTGCTTGCTTGCTCACCCCAATAAAAACCCCAGGCTGTAAGCGCCAAGCTCGACTCTCATTTGCAGCCATTTTGGCACCGTGTCTCCAGACACCTGGAGAGTTCACCCCTGTGCAGGTAAAGCTTTGGCCAATAAAGTTCCATCTTAACTCCTGAAAGTTTCTGACCATTTGTTGCTCGTGTTGGTGGGTGCCACAATCTGATTATGTTATTTTGATGATTACCCCACAGGTGTTAGAGCCGATAAAAGTTGTTGAAAAGAATCCCTTTTTAGTCCCCCACAGTTTTGAAAAGCTGGTACTATGGAACAAATGGTGACACAGTGCTAACTCCTGAAGCTGTTGCAGCTGAGAGGCATGACATCTGCCCTCCAAGGTCAGCATCCTTTTTGTTCACTCTGTCTTTGGCCCATTGTTGCTGGGTTTGGCAAGATTTTGAAGTTTTATCGTATTGAATCACAGGGTTGTTTACAATGGGAGGATCTGGTTCACTCCTGCCTGTGGCCTCTGGCAACGGGGGTTCCTGGCGTCTGGCTTCAGCTCCAAATTCTGGCCATGGCAACCTGGTTATAGATCTGTGTCCTGTGTCCAGGGCCTGTGCTTCAGAGGCAAAATGTATTCCTTTGTGTGTCTACAGTTTTGCACCTCTTAGGATGTAACTTTGTGTCCTGGGTTTGCACGAGAGGTCCATGTGTAGATGAACGTTTTGGATTTGGTGAACGGCATCTGGTATTAAGGGTCCAATGTCAGTCCCTGGCATCTGGTGTTTGGCCTTCAGACCTCATGGTCTGGCTTGGGTGAGGGCACACAGCTTCGGGTTTGGGGCTTTGGCCTGGAGTCCTGGTTTTAGTTTGGGTCCACCCCAGGGTGCAGGTTTTGGAGTCAAGGGTCTGCGTCCAGGATCCTGAGCTTGGCTTTGGTGTCTGGTGTCTGTCAACAGATGATCATTGTGTCAAATTCAATGTCAATATGAGTCCCCAGGTTTATGGAGTTGAAGCAGGCTAGTTAAAAAGCAATGAAAATTCCTTGGAAGTGGAATGGGAAAACTGAGCTTGATAGCCAAATAGGGCCTAGCAATTTACAGCCAGGTAATAAATCTGAGGATCTTACCTTCCCTGACCAAGGACATTTGAGAGCAAATGGTTTACACATTGCAGACCACGCAGGGGAAGACCCACCTCAGGCCCAGCCCTTCTCTGGTGACTTTTCTGCAGCAGAAATTCACCAGAGAAGGACCCCGATCACTCTCTGTGTGCTCGCTTTGTTGCATCAGCACATCAAGGGCAGCCCTGGAAAGCTGAGTATTGTGTGCAGATGACTCTTCTAAGACCTCCTCTAAAGTCCTCAACGTTAGAAAACAGGTAAAACTCAAAAAAAGAACCCAGCATGCACTGTTTGTTGAGTACACATCTGCCTTCTTTTCTTTTCTTTTCTTTTCTTTTCTTTTCTTTTCTTTTCTTTTCTTTTCTTTTCTTTTCTTTTCTTTTCTTTTCTTTTCTTTCTTTTCTTAGTTGTGTATCTTCCCTTGGTTTTCCTTATCTCCAAAGATTCCTGTGAGACTTGCAGCCAGCGGAGCAGTGGGCACCTCATCCCGGGCTCACCCCCTCATCCTGTCCCCAAGGACCTTCTTTGTGTCTAACTTTTCTGTTTCCCAAGAAGCAGCTCTGCCTCTGCTCACTCTTGTTGCTGTGATTTCCCTTCTTCTCTCTGAAGCCCTTTCTGTGTTTCACTGTCCTTACATGTAATATACAAACTCGAAAAATGCCCTAGCTTAGTGTTGTGACATTTTTACTGCGCGGAGTCAAGAATCCACAGGTATAAGACCTTGCCAGAGGAAAACTGCCTTGGGTCTGGTAAATTTTCAGTGACAGAAAAAACAAATTTTGTGTATTCATTTACCTGTGGGTGCACATTTGAATACGTTGTACCTTTTGGTTGTTGTTAACAGTGCCGTGATGAGTAATCATGTATGAGTTTGTTATAATATCTGTGTTCAATTTCTCAGGTATGTGTTTTGAAGTGGACTTAATGAACACAGTAGGGTAATTTTTTGAGGAAATGGCAAACCATTTTATACAAGGTCTGCAATATTTTACATTTAAAAAAGAAATGGTCAATGATTCTAATTTTTGTTTGTGATTACAAACATTTCTCAGTTTTGTTGTCTCAATTACAGCCTTTGTAGTGACTGGGAAGGGTATCACGCCGTGATTCAGGCATCAAACGTCTCCTCAGATTTTTTTTACCACCGGTACATATGTTTTCTCTCTATGAGACTCTTCAAGTTCTTTAAAAATATATCTCTGCATTGATGAGTTATAAAGTTCTTTGTTGTGGTAACAAGGGTCTTATTGAAACTATAATGTACAAGTATTTTCTTCAATTCCAGGGGTGGTTTTCTTACTGTGCAAGTAGCTTTTCCTGCTACCCAGAAGTTTTTAATCAGGAGGACATCACATTTACTCACTTACTTTAATCAGTTTTGCTTTGGAAGAGTATGCCATGCTAGTAGGCCAGCAGCAGTCTCAGGCATCTCATGTCTAATGTGCATCATCATTGCATCATTTAATTTGCTTGATTTAATAAGTTGTTTTTTTACAGAGACCTGCTTTATATTTTTAGACATTAGATGTTTATGTTTCAAAGGTTTACAGGTTTAAATAGGAGGACACACTGTTCTCTGTGCTATGATGTCTAGAGCCAGGCATCTGGAGTCAGGGACAGGCTTCGGACACCGAGTCCAGTGTCTGGTGTGTGGCATGGTTTGGGGTTTGGATTAGGGGTTGGAGTTGCAGTTGACACCATGACTTGTCTTTAACTTCATTTGAAACCCTTTTTTTTGGACTTTATTGTGACAGCTGTCATCTCAGCATGCATTAAAAAATCTGACCAGAACTCCTGAATATTCGTGTGGCCATTTTCATATTGAAGATGGATGAACATAGCAACGCTAGTGGCACATTAGGCATCGTCATTTCAAGAAAGGTGAAAACACAACTGAAATTCAAAAAAAGGTTTGTGGTGTGTATGGAGAAGGTACTGTGACTGACCGAACGTGTCAGAAGCGGATTGTGAAGTTTCATGCTGCCGACTTCTCCTGTGCAGTTGTCCCCTGGGTCCCATGGACCAGTTGCAGTGGAGAGCCATCCAGTCCAGATGTTAACTAAGGACAGACCACACTGTGGCAGGTGGGAGCAGGTGACATACTCAAAGTATTGTAATCAATAGCACTGAGAATCCTTTGCACTAGCATGGTTACGTTAAGTGCTTTGATGTTTGGGTTCCACAGAAGTTAAGCAGGGAGGAGGGGGAAACCTTCTTTGCCACATTTCCACATTCAGTTCTCTACTGAAACGTAAGGAAAACCTTCCAATTCTAAGACAAATTGGGAGGAAGGATGAACTGTTGATAGTTGACACTAGTGTGGAACAGGAGAGATTGTGGGCACATGGAGGGAACCACCCCCATCCACTGCAAAGGGCGGTCTGCATCCAAAGGAGGGGATTCTGTGTATGTGGTGGGGTCATTAGGGAGTCCTGTCGTGGGAGCTCCTCACCAGGAACCAGGCGGTTACTTCCAGCAAGTACTGCTCTGCCTCAGACCCATGGAAAGCACCACCTGAGGGAAAGAGTCCTGAATGTGTCAGCAGGAGACACGTGATCTTCAGACAGGATAAGGCAAGAACACACGTTTCTCTGTGGTGACCAGGAGAAAACAGTTGCAGCCTGGCTGTTCTGATTCATCGGCAGCACTCACCCACTGTGCCTCTTTGGATTGCCATTTATTTTAGCCTTTCCAAAATTCTCTTAATGGAGAAAATTTTCCATTCTGTGGAATGGCATCTGGGAGATATCTGCTGCAAAGTATAAAATGTGGTGGGAAGATGGAATGGCGAAGTAGCCTGAAAGATGCCAGAGGGCAGTGGAACAAAGTGGTGAATATACTGTCTAGTCATTTCTAGTCATTCACCCACTTTCAGTGAATTGCAGCTTAAGTACTATGAGAGCAAAACACACACTCTATATGAGCTCAACGCTGCGATGCTGGGTGAAGCCTGCTTTATACCCGGTTGGCCAAAAAGTTAGTTTTCCCTCCTCACCCCCGCCTTCATCCCCCATCTTCCCACCCCCGTCACATGGCTCTGGTTCATGTACTTGTCTTTCACTTCATTTGAAACCATTTTGTTACACTGTAGCATGTGAAATGTCCTATCAGTGTGAGTTAACAAAAACTCATCAAAATTGTTGAGTGTTCGTGTGACCATTTTCATATTGAAAGTGGATGAGCATAAGTAATATTTTCAGTATAGTAGGCTTTGGTATTTGAAGAAGTGTGAAAATGGCAGTAAACAGAATAAAAGGTTTTGGGTGTGTACGAGAAGGTGTGACAGAGCGAACGTGTCGGGAGTGGTTTGCAGCGTTTTGTGCAGGAGGTTTCTCACGTGGAGGTGCCCTGGGGCGAACAGACCAGGTGCAGTGGAGCCATCCAGTCCAGATGTTCCCTGAGGACAGACCACGTGAGGCCACGTGGGAGACAGGCCACACACTCAAAGACCCGAATCAGTTGTTGAAAATCGTTTGCACCAGGATGGTTATGGTCATTGTTTTGGTGTTTGGGTTCCACACCAGTGATGTGGGGAAAAAACCAACCACCATTCCTGACAGCATTTCCATGTGGGATTCTCTATGGAAACGTAAGGAAAACGTTGTTTCCAAGACAAACTGTGAGGGTGGATGAACAGTTGATACTTTACAGTAACATGGAACTGAAGAGATGGGGGTGGGGTGCAAAAGAATGGAACCATCACCTGCCACCTAAAACGGTGGTCTTCATCCAAAGTGTTGTGTAAATGGTAGGTTAGGGTCAGGGTCAGGTTTAGGGTTAGGGACTCTGTGTGTGGGCCCACACTCACCCTGCCCTTAGTGTCAAACCAACTGTCAGGTTGAAGTGAAATGTCTAGGGTAAGGCCAGCCCATGGAAAATTAGGTGAGTGGTGGGTGGATGCGGGGGTGGGGGGCACTGGGGGTGTTTGAAGTGAGTGGGGACAGGGAGCAGCTGCAGCCAGTCTGGGAAGAGCTGCAAAGGGCGCTCAGACTCTGTGCGGTAGGAGTGTGAGGTCTCCACGTAAGTGAGCCATTCCTGTGGGACCACTTCTTGCGAGCACACTACGTAGACCCGGTTCCAGCTTCAGGACCACACGACTTCTGGTCCCAGTTCAGTGAACATTGCCAGGGCCAGCCCCACAGGCTCTCGGGAGGCAAAGCCGAGTCTGAAGTCTAGGTGCTTCAGAGGTAAGTGTTGAGCTCCCAAAACAAGAAACGTTACACGTGACAAAGCAAAGACCCTGGGTGGCTTCTTCCATGTCCAAAAGAACGTAGCTTGTAAATGGCAGACCCAGGCTCACATCACTTTTAGATGAAAAGGTTAGGAGTTTCCTCTGTCAGAACTGCTGCAGTGCACACGAAGAAGTGCAAATAAGAAAAGGCCATTTTGGCCTAAACAGTTAGAATTTTTTTCCCTGCTGACTGTCAAGAAACCCAACTGGTTGAGTAAAGAAAAGGCTTCTGGTGTCCCCACAACAGTCTAGATTATTATAATTCAATTATTACAAATATTCTATGTAGAATTCTTTATAATTCCCTAAAACTATTCCATGTTTTTCTCTGGTACTGTTTTAAAAATGCAAATGGCTTTGTTTGTTGCAGCTTACTGAAACTATACAGAAAAATGAAGTTAATTAAAACCCTACCCCAAGGAACATTAACTGCTACCACTTTAAGTGCATCCCCTCCCAGACGTCTGTACCTGCACGTTTCCTTCCTGCTATGTTCTCTGGATTGGACTCACTACGCGGGGTTCTTTGTGTGGGTTCAGAGCCATTGGAGCACCAGCTTCTGTCCTTTCCTACTGTGTGCACTGAAGACGGCCCGTTTCCTTGTAGCTCTTGGTACTTGGTGGTGCGTTGCAGTTCAAATGATTTTCCCATCGCAGTAGTGACTTATTAGAAGTTAATTAGAAGTGTGTTTCATAACTTCTAAATATAAGGACTTTCCAGTTACCTTTTGTTACTGAATTCTAGATTAACTGTAATGAGAGCAAGAAACGTTACTCTATGTGAGTTCAATCCTTTGAAGTTTCTTGAAACTTGCTTCATAGTACCAATGTGCTTCTCTGCTGCCATCTGGTGTTCAATTTGGGAATAATGCAGTGCAGGTCTGCAAGGAAAGTTGTAGGTATAGTAGTGGATCATCTAGGAATGTGGAATCCAATGTTATTTAAACGTGCATTTCATCACTCTTAAAAATAAGAACTTTTTAGTAAAATTTTGTTACTGATTTCTAGATTGAGTGCAATTAATGCCAACAATAAGCTTCAATTTTTTGAAGTTTGTTGAAACTTGCTTTGCTGTTTCAACATCAAAACTTGCTTTGCTGTTTCAATATGATCACTGAAAAAATGTTCCCAGTGCGCCTCTCTTCTGCCATCTGGTGTCCACGTTGGGAAAACACCCTGGTGCAGATCAGAAGGAAACCTTGGGTATTGTGGGTCATCCCTAATGTTGAATCGAATTTTGCTGCTCATGTTAAGTTTATTTTTTAAAGATTTTATTTATGCATTATTAAAGAGAAGGGAGGGGAGGGAGAAAGAGAGGGACAGAAACATGGATGTGTTGATGTGTGTAAGAGATACATTGATTGGTTGCCTCTCACATGCTCTAAACTGAGAATCTGGCCTACAACCCTGCCATGATCCCTGACTGGGAATCCAACTGTGACTGTTCGGTTCTCAAGCTGGTGCTCACTGTACTGATCCACACCAGCCAGGGCTCATGTGAAGTTTTTTTTATATCTCTACAGGGTTTTTTTTTCCCCCAGAGTGGGGGACAAGGTTTGCATGATCAAGCCACATGCAAGACTCAGGCAATGGCTCTGACTAGTGTGGCTCAGTGGGCCGGGTGTCTGCTGGCAAACCAAAGGTCGCCAGTTCCATTCCCAGTCAGAGCACATGCCTGGGTTTGAGGCAGGAGACAAACTGGAGGTGCTCCAGGGCTAAGATAAAGGATATTGGTACAGGACAGGGACCCTGTCTAAGACCAGTTGTTCCTGCTTTCTGGGAAAGCACTGAATCATGGTGAATCACGAATGCATCTGTGCAGAAGGTGCAACATGAGCTCTGCTTCACTGTAATAGCATTATAATAAATGAGCTTTGTGGGACCCCCTTTTCCCAGTGGTCAACAAGGAAAATCATGGGAGACCACATGTGCAGTAGCTTTAAATTCATATAACTACTTGTACACGGGCAATAAAACTCCACCAAAACTCACCAGGAAATATCACTCTTTAAGAATAGAATCCCTCCATCCCCTGAGATCAATCTCTGTTCAAAGTCAGCCTGCTCCCATGTTCTGTGGAGTGTACTATTGCTTAATAAATCTGCTCTCTCCCTGCTATAAACTCTCTGTGTTCAGTTCAATTCTTTGTCTCTGATCACCAAGAACCTGATTACCTGTGCCCACCTGTGACAGGTTGTGGGCCAGGGCCCCAGCTGGGAGCATGTGAGAGGCAAAGGATAGATGTTCCCCCAAAAATCAATAAATTAAAAAAAACTAAACTAAACACAATTTCCATGTAGATCTGCATGTATTAATGGACCTTCTATTCTTTTCCATCTATCTGTCTATTCACAGGGCATTACTCCACTCTTTTACTTACTGTAAAAGAGTTTTGCTTAGTTTACTGTAGTTTCATAATACAATATGCCTTTTAATGCTTCCTTATTTTAACAGGTGCACTTATATTGAGCTTGTTTTACTTTAAAAAATTTTGCTGAGCCCTGGCCAATGTGGCTCAGTTGGTTGGAGCCTTGTTCTGTTAGGTAGGATAGAGAGCAAACCCAGACAAGGAGGAGAAGGGAGACATGTCTCACCCACTGACTCAGCTGTCCTGAGCCTGATCTGATGATAGTGCCAGGTGTTCAGAACATCACAAGAAACACATGGTAGCACAGGAGGAGGGAATTCTATGTATTGTAATTCTATTTATTTTTCCCACTGCCTTGGAAAGAAAGCCTTTGAAACTGTGTGTTAATTCCACGCTCTGGTTGGTAGGTGTGAGGGTGTCCACAGTGCCTAAAGAAGCAGCCCACAAAGCACCTTTGGATATTTGCCTACCTCTGGTCACCATCTGTTTTACAAAGGAGTCCCTAATGTTGCCAGAAAGCCCGTAAATAATTTTGGGTAACTGTCCCAGCATCAACTGGTTTCTGTCACGTATTTGTTTTACAAGAGGAACACATGGACTCTGGGGTGAGATAAGGATTCAGGCTAACAGACCCCCACACATACCTGCATCTGGGTAGTCACATCCCCCATGGAAACTGGCACCACCTTTACCCACCAGTTGATGTGTAACTTCACCCCTGTCTTGACAACTACCTAATTCCTCAGGACCAAGGACCTGAGGCTCTTGCAGCCCTAACCCTTGCCTGTTGCTGCCCTTACCTTGCCCTGTCCAGAATCTACACCTCTCACCTCCACCTTGGCAAGACCTGTTCTCTTCCATGAAAACATATCACTAGTAAACCCTGCTTGCTCATGAATAGACTGGCTGATCTGTAATTCTTTACTGTGTCAGCAAGGAGAACTGAGTTTCTCCCATAACAATTCCATAAACCAAAAAGTTGTAGTTCAAGCTCTAGTCAGGGCACAGGCCTAGGTTGTGGGTTTGGTCCCCAGTGGGGAGACTACCCTTTGATGTTTCTCTTTCACATCGATGTTTCTCTCCCTCCCTTCCCCTCTCTCTGAAACCAATAAGTATGTCCTCAGGTGAGGAATAAAACATTTTTTTTTTTTGCTGATACTTTAATCTACATCATATTACATTTCTAGGTAACTGTGGGAAATTGAGATGATTATATATTTTCCTCTCCAAAAACATGCTTACTTTCCTGTTGTTCAAGTGTGTTTTTGAAAAAAAGATTTTATTTACTTTAGAGAGGGAATGGGAAAGAGAGAGGAAAAAAAATCTATTATTAATAAAAAAATTAAGTAAAAATAAAAAATTTTAAAAAGGGGGGGACAGAACAACTGTAAGGGCATAATCAATAAAAAATAAATTAAAAATTAAAAAATTAAAAACAAAACAAAACATCTATTAGTTGCATCTCACACGCCCCCAACTGGGGACTGAACCCTCAACCCAGGCTCATGCCCGGATCGATAATCGAGCCGGTGACCTTTAGACCTGCAGCATGGAGATCATCTTCCCAGGTCATGGGGGTGGGTTTCCCCCTTTGGTGAACCCACTTCAGCAGGAATGGGGTGGGTCATGCTTAGGTCCCCCTCATGCAGGAGAGGGTATGATGGGGTCCTCACTAAATGTTTGACATCTGTGTATTGAACTCAGCTCTGGTTCTAAGAAAAGTGTGGCCTCTGGGAGCTGTTAGCACCCTTCCTTACATTTATGCAGATGTAGATGTTTACCCTGTTCTCACCTTGAGTGTTGCTGGACTCCCACCCATTGGGTGCACGGGAATTTTGTGCTCCTGGGCCATCGTGGACATTATCTGGGAATGGGTGGCCAGGAATGACCAACATTGTGCATGTCTATTATCCCGTCAGACTTCACAAACCAGTTCAAAGATACGATAAGTAATAATTTTGAGATGGTGTCAGTGATGTATGAAGCCCTGTGGGACCCAGGTATAAGGACAGTGCATTACAGAAGCTGCTGTGTTGCGACCTTCGTGAGTGCCACATGCAGATTGGGTGCACCTGTCATAGGAGACACTCAGTTCTTCTTGCCAATGTGGTAAATGATTACAGATCAGCAAGTGTATTAGTGTGCAAGCAGCAGGGTTTATCAGTGACACGTTCTCATGGAATGGGACAGGTGTTGCTGAGGTGGGGGTGAAAGGCAAGAGTGTGGGTGGCAAGAGCATCAAGCCCTTTGTTCTGAGGAGTTATATAATTGGTGGGATTAGAAAGTTTACATATTGATTGGTGGGTAAAAGTGGTGCCAGATTCCAAGGGGATGGACTACTCAAACGTAGGTATGTGGGGGGGTCGTTAGAGTGAATGCTTATCTTGCTTCAGACCCCACTTGGTCATCTTGTAAAATACACCCATGACAGGAGACAGTTTGAGGCAGTTACCCAGTTACCTATGGGCTCTTTCTGTAAGCACTAGGGACTCTCTCATAAAACATAGTGGACAGAGGCAAGCAATTACCAAATTTGTTTTATGGGTTCTTTCCTTGAGTGCTGTAGACCCCCTCCCATCTTCTAGGCCTTGGGATAAATGCAGTTTGAAAGCCTTTCTTCCCCAGATATTGGAAACGATACCTGGAATTCCAGAACTTCTGGCAATAGAACTGGACCAGGCTCAGGACTGCTGAGTTAGTGGGTGACACATATCTTCCTCACCCTCCCTGCCTTGGCTCACCATCTACCCCACCTAACATCCCAATGCAGGCAGGTGCTGTTTCAGTTCTCAGCAAGGGGTGGGTGAAGGTCTTGTTTCACAGGTCACTCTCAGCACCACCTGCCTGTGCTGAGGAGGCTCTGAGGATGCCCAGGCTCAGTGAGAGGGTGGTGATCAGGAGGGAGGCACATCCCCAACCTCATGCTTCCTTTTCAGGGTAGCTGAGTCTATGTGGAGAAAGCAGTGCTGTCTGCTTAAATTCTGAATTTGGCTACAGACCCCTACCCTGTCCTTATCCTCCTTTGTCCAGCACTAAAGACCTAGAAGACATGGGCACTAAAGATTGTTCAGCAGGAGTTGCGATCACAGCGATCCTCTTGCCAGATTCTGTCTGTGCCGACTAAACTTTGGATGTGAAACGTAAAGGCTGGAGTTCCCATTTCCACTGCACAGATTAGGAAGCAGGCAGAGAGTTGAGAATCTTGCCTTAGATCACAGATGGAGAAAACAGAGCTGAGACTCACACCCACTATGGACTGATGTGGAATCCGTGCGCTCTGCACCAGGAAATCCTGACCCTGAAAGGGCAGCAAGGAGTGAGGAAGACCAGGTGTCCAGACTTGTCAGGCTCACATCCATGCACAAGTATATATCCCTCTCTGCCATTCACCTGAGGCTCCAGAGGTGTTAGGAAAGCAGAAGAGCCAAGAGAAGCCAAGGAAGGAGGGGTAGGGAGCCTATTAGGAGAAAAAGCCCCCTTTCCAGGAGTGCGAGGAATACCCTTCCCGGGTGTCTGTCTCAAATCCTTCTCTCTGGGCAGTAACCAAAGTAGACTGACTGATTACACATTAGCAGTTGAATTTCTGTGGCTGAGAGAATGAGTTCTTTGTGGCTTTTCAGGAGCCCTCTGCTTTCAGTGATGGGGAAAATGAGGGATGTGTATGGAGACAAAATGTTTTAGAATAGGTTAAAAAAAAAAAACATGAACAAGTTTGGTGGTGACATCCCCATATCACTATGGAACTGTCCATCTCATCTTGTCATGAAACTGTTCAGTTACTTCTCTACTAACTACAATCTTGGGGAGGGTAAGGTTCTGTAGACTTCTTAGGGCTATTGACATATGATTTAATAGTAATGATTCATTCACTTCATCTGCAAACAAAGGACTTCTCCCGAGTGTGTCCTCTGGTGTGTGATAAGATGTGACCGCCGTCTAAAGTGTCGCCCACATTCCACACAAACAAAGGGCTTCTCCCCTGAGTGTATCCTCTGGTGTCTGATTAGATCTGACTTGCATGTAAACCCTCTCCCACACTCCCTGCAGACATAGGGATTCTCCCCTGAGTGTATCCTGTGGTGTGCGTTGAGATATGGCTTGCATGTAAAGCCTCTCCCACACTCCTTGCAGACATAAGGCTTCTCCCCTGAGTGTATCATCTGGTGTGTGATTAGACTACGCTTGAATGTAAACCCTCTCCCACACTCCTTGCAGACATAGGGCTTCTCCCCTGAGTGTATCCTCTGGTGTGTGGTAAGATACGACTTCCATGTAAAACCTCTCCCACACTCCCTGCAAACATAGGGCTTCTCCCCTGAGTGTATCCTGTGGTGTGCGTTGAGATATGGCTTGCATGTAAAGCCTCTCCCACACTCCTTGCAGACATAAGGCTTCTCCCCTGAGTGTATCCTCTGGTGTCTGTTTAGACCTGACTTGCATGTAAAGCCTCTCCCACACTCCCTACAGACATAGGGCTTCTTCCCGGAGTGTGTCCTATGGTGTGCAATGAGATGTGACTTGCATGTAAAGCCTCTCCTACACTTGCTGCAGATATAGGGCTTCCCTGTGTGTTTCATCTGGTGCGTGTTGAGACTTGACCTCCGTGTAAAGCCTTGCCCACATTCCCTGCATATATAGGGCTTCTCCCCTGAGTGTATCCTCTGGTGTCTGATTAGATCTGACTTGCATGTAAACCCTCTCCCACACTCCTTGCAGACATAGGGCTTCTCCCCTGAGTGTATCCTGTGGTGTGCGTTGAGATATGACTTGAATGTAAACCCTCTCCCACACTCCTTGCAGACATAGGGCTTCTCCCCTGAGTGTATCCTGTGGTGTGAGTTGAGATATGACTTGAATGTAAACCCTCTCCCACACTCCTTGCAGACATAAGGCTTCTCCCCTGAGTGTGTCCTCTGGTGTCTATTTAGATCTGACTTCCATGTAAACCCTCTCCCACATTCCCTGCAAACATAAGGCTTCTCCTCCGAGTGTGTCCTCTGGTGTTTGATGAGATGTGACCCATCACTGAAGCCTTGGCAACACCTTTGATACTTCATCGTTACAATCCTTGACATTCCTACTTTCACGAATAACTTGCCTGTGTCCTCTGGACTATCTTTCTGCCCCCTACAGGGCTCTTCCTCCATCATTCTCTCGTGCTCACTAGAGCTCCTCATTTGTTCTTTGGAAGGCTGAAAGGGTCTTGAGAGTCTCCTCTGACTGATCCTTTTTAGCAAATGTTTGGACCCTTCTTTGACCTGTTGACCTTCAGCTGTATCATTCCAGCTGTGTGTATTAGTACGTTGCTGTTGCTGATTCTGATCCTCTGGGCAGGGTTCCTCTGCTTGGAGGTATTTTCTTGCAGATGTTTCCAGGAGAATCTGAGAGGGATGACTGAGTTTCACATGTTGGCTGAGGAATTTCTGACTGGAGAAGGCCAGAGAGCAGGAGGGACATGGGTGCACCTCTGGCTTTGGTTCTGCTGAAAGAGAAAGGTTTGGTCAGGGCAGATGTTGATGAGAATGCCTGGGCCGTACAACTTGTCTCCTGGTAAGACCTGTCCCGTGAGTCCTTACTGTGTTGATAACACAACCTCTGTCTCCCACAGTGTCCACTTGCCGTCTATTTTCCTGTTTAGTTTTATGCAGTGCATCTTCTTCAGAAATCCAGAAAGCCCATTATCAAGGGTCTTTCCTAATATTGCCCAGACTAGGGAACTTTTGAGGAGCACGAGAAGCCATTTCACTCCCTGTGTGGATGGAACTGCAGTGACCTTTCCCATCTGTAGGTATTTGCTAAGTCATGTTACACAGGAAAACCACAGGCTCCAACTAGGAATTGCTTCTCTGTTTCCCAAAATAGTGAAATAAAATGTCCTTCCTCAAGCTTCACACCAAATATTTATGCTTTATTTCATTTAGTGTTAGACTATTTCAAATACACTAAGAAAACCTATTTCAAACACATCTTTTACACGCCTGACTCCTGTTCCTCTGGCCAATCCACCAGGCTGTCTCACTTGGAGATGATGTAATCTCTGAGGGGATTCCCCACTGGAGTTTATTTTCTAAAGTTTAACAGAGCATAATCAGAACACAGAACACACCACTCTACAGCTGACAACTGCACTTTCACATAGGAAATCCCGCCTCAACTCGGATCATCGCCACTGCATCTCCTGGCTGCTAAACATCTGTCTAATCTCCATTCTTACCCTCTGTGCTGAGACGAGACCTGAGTGACGCTCAGTGAGTTCAACGCTGCACCTCTTTTATTCCCCGCAGTAGTGGTTCCCTCTGCCTGGGATCCTTTGCCCCCAGGTATTTTTGTAAACGTTATCTCTTGAGAGGACCCTTTCAGGACCACCTGCCACAGTGCATCTCCCTCATACCGATCCCTAGGCACTTGTCCTGCATTAGTTTTCTCCAAAGCATTAACTGCTGTGTAGTGTTATGTACATGGCAAGCACGTGTGCCTGGGTTTCCTTCCTTCACCTGTCAGCTCCTCAAGAGCAATGATTCTGATGCTCACATTAACCTGTATTTTCAGGTCCCAGGACGCTGTGCGCCAGAGTAGGATCTCACTTGTAATTCACTGAAATGATGAACAAATGCGCCCTGCCTGAATGGTGTGGCTCGGTGTGTTAACTGTTGTCCCAGAATGGAAAGGTTACAAGTTCAATTTGCAGTCAGGGCACACCCTGCCAGGTTTAGGAGCCAGTTGGGGGTGTGGCATAGACAACCGGTCAATCTCTCGCATATTTTTTTCTCCCTCCTTTTCACTCTCTGTAAAAATAAATAAAATCTTTACAAAATATATCTGATTTATTTATTTATTTTCAGAACAAAAGGAAGGGAGGGAAGGAGAGAAATATAAATGTGTGGTTGCCTCATGTGTCCCCTACTGGGGACCTGGCCAAAAACCCAGGCATGTGCCCCAACTGGGAATCAAACTGGTGACCCTTTAGTTCACAGGGTGGTGCTCCATCCTCTGAACCACACGAGCCAGGACAAAATCTTTAAAAAATAATGAATGCCTACAAACAAAAATCTTTTATTTAGAAGTATGGAGGAAAATTAAGAAGAGCTATAAAAGTGTCAGAAAAACTGCCTTGGTGAGAGAACTGGTTTGTGCTTGAAAATTTTTGTTTTGCCCTTCAGTCTTTCAGCACTATATGTGGTTGTGTGTTTTGTTCATGAATTTTTAACAATAAATATAAAAATGTTGCCTAAGAGTGAAAGGCATATGAATGAATTGTGAATTTCTGAAGCATGTCATTTGAAACTTTACTGACTTTTGAGTGCATTTTACTCCACTTAAGAGTTGGGTCATGAATATCTCTATGGAGAATTCTCTTTTCTTTCTGTTTTGAAGAATAGCAGTACCCACCTCTCCTGGCCATGAGCTCTCTCTTCCACTTGCTGCCCCACCTGCTGCCCAGCTCCTGGCCATACTCGTCCCCGCACCAGACCAGCAGCTCACAGCCCGGCCTGATGACCCGGCAGGTTCGGTAGAAAATCTGCCCGTGGTACTGAAAGGCCACCAGGTTCTGCTCTTCATCATCCCGGGCACAGTTCACAAACCTGGGATTGAGGCAGATGAAGGGAAAGAAAAGCACGTGATAAGTTCCCACTACCTGTTACATCCACGTCCAGCTCTTCAATGAATCTGAAGGCCTTCAGGCTTTGGTGTTGCCCACGGCCCCCAGTGCTCCCGGGGAACCTTCTGTGCAGTGTCTGAGCGTCTGTCAGCGTGTCGTGTGAATCCCTACCTCCAAGTCCTGCTTGCAGTGTTTATCCCGCCTAGTACCATTTTCTAAAACCCAGTTCTAGACTTAACCTCCAACCTGATTGGCAATAATATCCAGTGATCTCTGGCTTCTCCACACTCCAAATCAACTTGTCTCACAACATAAAACATGTTGCTTGATCTAGGGCTCTGCTTCTGAATTACCTCACTTATTATCCAGTATTCAGCCCATGTCTGTTTTCTCTTGAGGGGCCTTTCTCCAACCCCCCTACACTTTATTCAGGGTACCATTCACTTGCCTGTCCAAGGTTACCACAGAAAATTGGAGGTCTTTTTGTCTCAGTAAAATAAAACAGAACAATAGTAGCTGATTTACATTCTGTGATCCCTGATAAAAGACAACCCCTCTCAGAAACAGGGCCCATGACCATTCCTTTGCAGGCCTCAGAGGCCAGCTCTCGTTAGAAGTGAGGCTGGGATGGTTTGCTGCCCTAACAGGTTTAGGCAACCCTCGGTTTGTGCTATCTTGACACTGTGCACTTCTTGGGAATTATAGTTTCTAAAAGCAGTTGGTTTTATGTCTGTCTGTGAGAGGTCCTCCATAAGGACATGGGTTGTGTGATCTGAAGGAATATATTCCTTCACCATAAGTAGAATATAGTAAGTGCTTAATTAATGTTCATTTGATAAAGTAATCAAGTGTCCCTGTAAATTTAGGCTCTTCAAGGCCCTTTCCAGTGTCCACATTGTGTCTAGCAGAGAATTTTATATTTCGAGGACACCTGCTATACTTTTCTCCTAAAAATCACCTAAATGAAACTACACTGTATGGAGAAAAAGAGGGAAAAAAGGATTAAGGGAGACCACTGAGGGAGGCATGATGAGAGGGAAAGGTATATGGGCTTGTGGGGGATGAGAGTCCCCTCTGGCACCCAGAGACCTGGTGGCCTCACCTCATCCAGTTGGCCCAGGACCTGTCCTTTCCATCCACATACTCATAGCAGTTTCTCCCTTTGGCGATCTGTGTTTCAGAAAAGAAGATAAAGATCTGTTATTCTTTTTTGTGGGGAGGTAATAGTCAGGAGAATTATTTTACTCTACTGTCATCAGACCTCTTTCCACATGAATGGGGATTCAACTGCCAGCTGTGATCACATGATATTTTTCTTACTCATCACCTACACAGCTGAGTGTACCTGTCCAATCAGAGCAGGACCCTCACAAGGAAGAAGCCCCTCCTTTGTGTCTGCATCACTTTGCTCCCACTTACCTTCTGATCCTTCAACAGGGGCTCTGTGTTCATGTGAAGTCCAGTCAGTACACAGATCTAACCAAGTCTCCTCCATGTCTAGCACATAAGAGGTGAGGTCCCTCCAAGCCTCAGAAGGAATGTGGGAAGCCAGAGGACAGTGGAGGAGGTAAATAGTTCTCACCAGCCAGGAGTGTCTGCTCTTGGCTGCCTCTTCATCTTCTGTGATGTGTCCTTCGTAAGGGCCAAAGTGCAGACCCACTGGCAAATCAGCTGCCTCATTCCACACTCCAAGCCCAGCCTCAGGGATGCAGGATGGCCCGATTCTCAACCCAGGGGGCAGGGTGAGGGCTGAACGGTGGGGATGCCCCTTGTCCACTGCACTGTCCTTTACAAACGTAGGGGGTCCATGCACAGCACAGCTGTTGATGAAGAAGTTCTGACACTTCTTACAATCTGGAGAGAAAAATGACAGGGGTTGGGGAACGTTTAGCACATGTTCCTGGACACAAATAGCTTCAGAGGCAGTCCAGCACTGACATCAGTGAGACTCAATCCTGTATTCCAGGTCCCTAGAGGAAGGGAATGATTTGGGGACCAAAGGACTAGATGAAATTATTGTATCATAACTTGCTTCTTAGTGAGGGTCACTTACAAAGGTAGTCATCATCCTGGGGCTCAGTGACCTCTTGGTACACACAGTCCTTTCTTTCTTGTAGGCTGTACATCTTTACATCCATCTCCTTTCTCCCAAGTTCTGAGTTGGAGAAGAGCAGGTGAGCCAGGTTGGTGGGATCTATAGTGTTAGTTCCCATTTTGTCAGATAACACACAATCTCCTCCCATCAATTTATTACCTGTCCTTTGGCATACTCTGGTATTTTACTGTTAACTATTGGTTCGGAAAACTAAGACGCCATGGTAACTACAGATGAGTGATTCAATTCTAGTTTCTAGATCTTCCCATTACCAGGTTTAACTTGCCAACCTTTAATCATTCATAAAATATCTGAGTGCACATTATGTGTTAGGCATTGAGTAAAGGCCTAGGCACACAACACCAGTACAGTGTGGTTGCTGTTATCACAGATGGATTTTTTGGACAGCTTGCATGTGTCACCCATTTTAAACTCAATGTAATGTTTCCAAAAAATGTATGAGTGATGATTCCTTATCTTCACTTTACACATTAGCCTGCAGGGTCTCAGAGAATTTATAGGATTTGCCCAAAGGTCCAGTGATACCTTCAGTCTCAACTTAGCCCAGCTTAAACCCAGGCCTACCAAAGTCTGTCTGTCCCACATACGTAGGTCATACTTATCAGCCCCTCTGAGGGACTTAGAGGAACTAAAGTTTCCAAATTATTTTCTTACCCAACTTTTGTCCAGTGTGCTTTCCAAAGGCACGTGTTTCTCCAGGAGAGGACACTGGTTTCTGGGCATGCTCTGAGTCACTTGTAGTCATCAAATTGGCTGTTCCTGACAATTCCTTCAAACTATATTCATTGTTTAATGGCACCCCGGATGTTGCCTTCAATATAAGGATCATATATTAAAAGATAAAACGTATTTAATGTTTTATGGCCTATCATATATTTTACATGCATGTCTTTAATACTTGAACCCTTGGAAATACCTCAGGAGTATGAATATTAGAGGGTATAGGGCCAATGTGGGTAATGAATCTAAGATTAGAACCCATGGCTTATGGCTTTTCTTTCAACTGTCTCTATAAAATTGACAGTGAAGGATATTGGAAAGAGAATAAATAGTTGGCAGAAACATGTCTAGACAATAGCTAAAATGATAAATGTTTGCAATACCTTGGAAAGAATATTTGTACTTAGATGACCTGGTTTCCACCAATTGTTTGAATCAGGCTGTATCAATAGCTAGTTGTCCTCAGTGTCCTGATCTATAACATGCCAATTTTTAATATTATAGTGACTACATAATTAAATAATGTTCAAGAAAGTGTTCTGTGAATTACATAATACAGCATGAATGTGCTGCTGTCAATTTACCCCTCAGCTCTCTTCATATTTCAATTCCATAGAAATTACCTTCAGTGTTCATTGTTCATCATCTAGTTTAATTTGTAATTGTGAAATCATTCATTCAGCAAACACTCGGGGGCCCTCAGGAGCCCTGATCTGGTCCTGTGACCTTTGAGAAGTCTCAGGTATGAACCAGGGTCTCAAAGAGGTGACAATGCAGAGTTAGGCAAACTGAACAAATGATGCTAAACAGGATGAGAGTGACCTCATTACAACTCAAAGAAGCTGTTACTTCGCCCTATAAGAAAGGGCATTTGAAATTAGTTCCCGATGGATGAGTTCTTGTTGAACAACGGTGTGTAACCTATATGAAGTCCTTAAGTCATTTTATTATTTGTTGTTTCTCAATCATAAAACCCGAGGCTCCTCTGGGGTGAGAGATGCTTTCTTTGATTAGAGTGGAAGGCTCTGATCATGGGGATTTTACATTCTCCTTCACCTGGGGCCATCTGCTGTACCAACTGCCTATACATCATACGCTTTCCTTATTCAGAGAGTCTTAGTGCGTCTCTTATTTCAGCATAGCAGTGAATAACTTTAGTTGAAATTGTTAGTCTGTTGCATGATGTAATGACATGTATAAGACAATGTAAACTTTAGAAACCTGTGAAGCCTTTTTTAATTTAAAGATTTTATTTTTTTGAGAGAGGGGAAGGGAGGGAGAAAAAGGGAGAGAAACATCAATGTGAGAGAGAATCACTGACCAGTCACTTCTCACAGATATCCCCACTGGGAACCTGGCCTACAAGCCAGGCATGTGCCCTGACCAGGAATCAAATGGGCCATCTTTCACTTTGCAGGATGACACCCAACCAAGTCATGCTTGCCAGGGAAAAACTATGGAAGTTTTAATGAGTTTGGAAGTGGTTTAGATAAGAGACTATGGATTAGACTGCACAAACACTGATACTGTGATCTTAGACATATAGTCAAATATTTCTCTATCTCTGAAAGCTCACTTTCCTCATTGTAAATGGTGACAGTTACAGTACCTTCCTCACTAGGTGGTTGTAATGTGTAACTGAGTTTATTCACATAGAATTCTTAAAGTCTGAAACACTGTGAGAATGAAACAACTTGTAGTTACTATTGTTGTTGTAGTTACTACCTGTTAAGATGATGATGAGCCCTGGCTGATGTGGCTCAGTGGATTGAGCGCTGGCCTGCAGACTAAAAGGTCACCAGTTCTTGGTCAGGGCATATGCCTGGGTTGTATGAGAGGCAACCTATTCATGTGTCTCTTCCTTTCTTTCTCCCTCCATTCCCCTCTGTCTAAAAAATTGATAAATAAAATCTTTAAAAAAAAGATGTCAGACAATGTGTTGAAGAAACCAGGAAAGGAAGGCAGCAGTTCCTAGGATACTCTCTGCATTTTCCTACTCTTACCTGCATTTCTATCCTTGAGGAAAATGTTCTTGTCAACAGGATTTGCAAAATACTCACTTTCTGGTGTTTACTCGGTTCCCTTCTGAAGGCCACCCAAGAAGGTTTCACTGAAAGATGATGAGAAATCAGCGTTTTGGTTGGTAAATATTTCCAAAATCTGGAGAGTCTTATTAAGGACACAGAATTGTGAATGAGAGTAGTCCAAGAACAATCCGAGGATAGTTGGAAAATGTTCTGAGGTATCATTAAGGCCTATGCTTCTACTGGGACCATCCACTAATTTCACTAGAATGTTTAAAAAAAAATACAAAGTGTCATCTACACTTCCTCCTATGTTCATAAAGCAATTATTACATTTATTAAAAAATAAATTGGCCTCTCCTGAAAAAAAAAAACATAATAAAAGTAACTGCACAGAAACTCCAAGTCTTCAACATAACTCTTTCTCCGTTCTGTTGTCTTCATTCAGACTGGCCTTGTCCAGGCTAACGGCCCTACCAACCCCACTCCTCCGTTCTCTGGTATCCTCCCCCCTGTGCACATACTGGCCATCCACGCCCTTCCTTGTCATTAGACTCTGGTTGGCATCCACAGTCTGATGACCACAGAAACAGAATTCCAGTCAAGTTAAAGATCACATCTTGACCTCAGCTGTGTTTCAACCTCAGACCCATGAAAGTGGACCGACCCTTCTAACCAAACACTCATGATACCAGACAGAATGACACCATGGCCGACACCAGGAAATGATACAGTGATCAGCCACTCCCCACCCTGGCCCTCCCCCCAGCTCCCATCATCACCATGGTTAATACTGTTCCCATCTGTCTCCATGCAGGCCATCGGGTGCCATACCTATTCTGATTTAGTTATTTCTTGTTCAATTGTATGTTCTTACACATTTACTGCTTATTAATGTATCCATAAATATATACAATGATGTTGCACACTTGATAGTTTATGGGAATATCCACTCACTGTAAGATACACTGTTCTGCATCCTGCGTGTTCACTGGACAAGCAAAGCATGTTCCTTGGTTATGTCCTGAGATGCAGCCTGACCTAAACCAGGTCCGAGTCAGGAGGACAGATCCTGCCACTCACCTCGCTGCCTTGGAGTCCATTCTTCATCAGAGTCCTCGGGGTCTTCCTCCTGGAGCCCGCGGTGGTGACACAGGAGAGCTGGTCGAGGGGCCCTGAGACCTGGAAAGAGACAAAACCTTTGTCCTGAAAGCAAGAACTTGGAGGAGGAAGAGGCCCGTGGGACCGGCTCGGCTGGGATGGAGAGTGAAACGAGTTGCTGTGAGCGCCGCACCACCAGCGCCGGCCCCGCCGAGATGCTGTGACCGAAGGAGCACATTCCCCCGGATCGGTGCGCACGGGTGGAGCGGCCCGGCAGCCCGGCGGGTCACCAGGCCCCGGGCCCAGCGCCTGCGCTACCTACAGGGGGGCGCGTCCAGGCTCCGCTGCACGCTCCGGCACCGGCCTTCCTCCCGGTCCCCCGTCGCTGCCCACTCCTCCCGGGAGAAGCGGAGGGAAGCGGCTTCCAAAGCTTCTTCGGCCTGGAGCGGAGTGGAAACGCCAGTAACCCGGTGATGCAGTGAGGACGCGCTGGAGGGTCTCCCCCGCCCGGCCCTGCGACTGTGGGTCCCGTCGCGCTCTGCGCCCGCACAGCCAGGGTCGCCCGAGGGCCGCGCGTCTGCGGAGCCCCGTCCCCTCCGCTCACCTGCGGCGTCCGCCCCGCTTCTCCCCCGGGGCTGTGCTGCGGGCCCCCGTCGGGGTTCATGGCGTCCCAGGCGCCTGTGGAAGGAGAAGGCGCTGAGAGGGCCGAACGCCTTTCTCCGGCCGGCAGGGCGGGGCGCCGGGCGGGGACGCGGGCCTGGGACCGCGCGGGGGGGGGGGGCGCCCTGGTCCCGCCCTTCCCTCCGCGCCCCTCAGCGCGCGCTCCGCAGGCCTCCGCCGGGCGTCTGAGGTGCCACCGTCCGGGCGGGCTGAGGCGGCGCAGGAAACGCGCTTTTCCCCGGGGAGGGCCCCTCACAGCTCGGGGTCCCTGAGACCCGATCCTGCGTCTTCCCGTCTGAGGACACTGAGGCCGGGGGGAGGGTCAGACCCTGCGGCTGAGGAGATTTGGGGCGTCTCATCGAGGGGCTTCAGGGTCCCCACCACTGAGTCGGTTTCCAGGACGACGGCGTTTAGCGTCTCTGAGTTTGGGGAGATTCGGTCTTTCCGGGCGAGCTGCAGGTTGGGGGCCCCGAGCCGAGGGGAACTGGGGTTTTCGGGCTGTTTGGGGCTCTAGGCGTTGGGGGTCCGGAGATCTGGGTCCTCCGGGTTGGCGGACGCGGGCCCCTCGATGCTGAAGGGGTTTGGGGCCCCTCAGGATGAGGGCATCTGGGGTCTCCTAGGCTGGACTTTGAAGGTCTCGGGCTAAGGGCGCCACGTGGCAGGGCTCCCCGCTTACCGGTCAGTCTCCGGGGGCCCCTGCTGCGCTGCCCACCTCGGACCAGCGTCCTCTCCGAGCTCCTGGGCTTCCCGCCCTCGGAAAGAGGGAGGGCGCGTGGGGCGATATTCATACCAGGACAGCCTGTGGCAGCAACCCGCCAATCAGTGCTGCGATCCCTGGACCCTGCCCACCAATGAGCGGTCAGAAGGAGCTGAGAGGGTGGGGCGGGAGGCGGGGCCCATGGGTTTCCGACAGGCCGGCGGAAGACCCGCCCCACCCCGCGGGAATTGGCCGCTCTGCAGCGTCTGTCCCACAGCCTACAGGGGGGCGTGGCGTTTTCCGTGGCTAGTTTTCCAGAGGCTGGTGAGGGACCCGCTTCGCAGGGGTTGGGAGCTCCTGGCCCGGGCCGGTTTTTAGGGTGGACGTGGCCCTCCTGCCGTCTGACAAAGAATCTTTGCTACACCAGGCTGTAGTTGGGATCCCCAACTTTCCTCTAGGCCCATCCGTGCCCTCTCTTACCAAAGCCGCTTTCAGCAAAAGGTGCATAGCCAGTGAGGATGTGGTCAAGACTACACTGCACTCCGTGGAAACTTAAGTCAGCAAATTCTGACCACACAAGTCATACACACAATATAAGTCCCAGAGGGCTCAAATATTTAAGCACGACAAACGACGTAATAAGCTTACTGGAAAACACACTGAGAATTTCACGCGTCAAGTAAGTGACCTTATGAGTAATAGGTATGTTTAAGTAACTCAGGTGTGAAAACGTTTCATAAATAGGGAGACAAGATAAAACCAAACAACACTGAATAAATGTAGAAGTAATGGAAAAACATTCAAGTATTTTGCATAAAAATAACATGTTAAATTTGGGGGCAGGGGTCCACAGAGCAGGGTTTGTTTAGCTGCTACTGGCTTTCGCGGGAGAAAGTGGGAAGAGTGTTTCTGGTCCCTACCTCGTTTTGAGCACGTAAATATAACTTGGTTTCCATGGACTGGAACTGTGCCAATTAACTATAATTGTTACTGTGAAACTGCGTAAAGGGAAACCTCACTAAAGAGGAGTTGGGGGCCAGTGGGGGTGCTCCACATAGCACCACCCAGGGTCAATTACAGGAAAAATTGTCTGTCACAGGCCCCAACATGAAGATGTACTGTGTGCTTCCAGGAGAAAGTGACTCCCCAGCAACTCAGGCAGCTAGAAGCCGTGGTCACCCTGAACTGAGGATTTTCTGCACTGCACTTTCATTTGAAATGACCCCTCCCAACTTCCTTTTTTTCCCTGTAAAATAATGTTCCTCTCCTTTACTTGTGGAGCTTACCTGTCTTTTCCTAAAGCTTGCTTGTCCTAAATTTCATTTTTTGTTACTATTTCTGAATAACCCCTTCTCTGCTGGTAAAATAACTGCCTGCTATATTTTTAAGGTGAACATAACTTGGTGGCTCATGGGGATCCACAGGACTCCTGAGATCTCTGAGGCTGGTGAGCAAGCAGGTTCAATGTCCTTCCTGTGAAAGACTTGGGGAAGGGTCTTTTGGTGCAAACTCTCCGGATCATTTCAAGAATAGCTATTCAGAAATAATATCCTCATACCCTCTGACCCAGAAATTCCAGTTTTGAAAAATTTCCCCTAGTAGCCCTGTCCTGGTAGCTCATTTGGTTAGAGTGTCCTGCCTATATTCCAGGGGTGTCAGTTCATTCTTCAGTCAGGGCACGTAGAAGAAGAAACCAATGAATGAGTGTATAAGTGGAACAACTCTTTCTCTCTCTTTTAAATTAATAAATGAAATTTTTAAAAAACCATAAAAATCCCCCCAGTTATGCTTCCCTGTGTATGAAGTGAAATGTTTAAAATATTGTATCCAACACTTATAACATATAATTTTAAAGTTTTCAGTAGAAGAGAATTTGTTAAATTATGGTTTGATCACACTGTAAAATATTATAGAATGTTGAAAATGGGTGAGGATACATGGTATTTCATTAAAGAAATAAAACCTCATAAGGTGGTTCTAATGGATTTTAACAGAGAATAGTTTCTAAGTAATGTTGTTATGTGAGAAAAGTATCCTGCAAAACAAACTGTGATAAAAAAAAAAAAACAACCCAGGAAGAGGACGTGCTGGGAGGAGACACAGGGACTGTGTCACCAGGATCAGGGCCTGGGCAACATGGAAGGGAAAACTTGCTTTTCCTGCATATCATTTGGAGTATTGTGCCATTTGTTTTCTCCTTTACTTAAACCTATGTATGGTTATTTTCTGTAGGTAAAAGAATGGATGAGAAGTAGTTGGTCATATACGTGTGCATTTAAAAATGACTCAGCAAAAATTCTGCACACCCTCATTACATCCAGCGGCCCGTGCTGCCTTCTTTATCTGGATAGCACCTTGACCACCCAAAGTGTCCAATTTGCACCCAAAAGTCTATTCCAGCAGGAACATTTCCACAGTGCAAAATATACTGTCACACAGTTACTGTTTGTTTGAGAGATGCAAACCATGTATTATAAAAACAATGAAATTTTATATTTAAGTACTGGATTCAAGTCATTTACAGAAACACAATTAAGAATATTACAAACCCTGACTAGTGTGGTTCAGCTTCTGTGTCTGGCATCTGGCAACTAGAGTTCATTGTCCAGCTTCCACTCTGAAGTCTGGCTGTGGAGTCTTGGTTATGGATCTGAGTCCTCTCTGTGAGGTCTGTGGCCTTGGTTTGAATCTATTTGGCTGTGGGTCTCATATCTGGGGTCTCTTTGGATGTGGCTTTAGGGTCTCTGAGTTTGTGTGTGGGGTCCCTGTACATGTCTATAAACGTATAGTTGTTGGCTCCCAGTCAATGTGAAGAGGTATTCCAAGGTTGGGGTGCGGTGAAGAAGGAAACTTTAGTGCAAATATCTCAATTTTAATATAGAACGGCTGCCGTGAGTACAGAATGGTTCTTCAGAAGCTTAGTATTGTCACAGGTGAATTATGAAGCAGCACACTGTGTATCAACTCAGTACTGCTGCTTCTTAGTTATGTAGCATCAGGGCTGTGAGGAGGCCCTGAAGTGAGGCAGCCCTGGAGCAAACTCCCTCTCCTGAGCTGTAGGGCTTCTCTGTTCATCTACATGACTTCTGGTCTAGACCTTCATTTCCTCTTTGCTGGGCTGTATTTGCATATGAAGAAGTGAAAATTGGAAAAGGCTGGGCGAGCAAAGAAAGGCCTCTGGTGTTGTCACCACAACAGACTAGAGTATTATTATTATTTTTAAATTATGCCATATTTTCCCGTTGTACTTTTTAAGCCCTGAGACGGCCTTTTTTTGTTGGTGCTGTTTACTTAAAGAAAATTCTACCCAAATAGGTAGTAGTGATACAGGACTCAGCCAAGAGGGGGCCCCAGAAAAGGATTTGGGATGGGGCCCAGAGTTCAGGGTGCTTAGGAAATATTAAGATGTCCTCCCCCCCATCAGGGGGAAGGGAGGAATGAAGCAGGGCCATGGAGAGCTGTTTTGCATAGCAACAGTTTTGCAACTAACCTCTGGAATGGTCATTTAGCATATCTATAACCCTTAACTGGTTTCATAGATATGTTAAATAGCTGTGGCCAAGTTTTGAGCCAGGGAGAAGGGAGTGGCTTCTATCCAAGAGGTAACTAGGGGCTGAGCCCCTGAGTGGGGAAACTGCGAGAGAGCTTGAAAAGATGGGCTCCAGACCATGAGGGGATAACTGCCCAGGTGAGGAGAGGGCCTGTGGGAGAGCTTGGAAAAGATTTGCTCTGGGACATGGAGACGTGGCAGCCATTGAAGGGAGAGCCACGCGGTTTGGGGCAGAGTGAGGACCCCTGCAGTCATGTAGGAGAGAGCCACGCGGTTTCAGGAGAGTGAGGATCCCCTCTTGGTGAGGTGAAAGAGGGAGTCACATGGTTTTGGCAGAGTGCGGACGCCCTCTTTCCCAGGTGAAAGGGAAAACCACGCAGCTTTGCCAGAATGGAGATCCCTGCAGCCAGGTGAAGAAGAAAGCCACATGTTTTTGGTGGAGTGCGAACCCCTGCGGCTTTGGTAGAAGAGGCCCACGCGGCTTTGGGGTGCCCCCTTTGGCCGCGGGGCCTGGAAAGCAGGACAGACTTTGAGTGGAACTGGGTACAAAGAACTCTTGCCAGTGAACCATGAGAAGGTGCCACATGACTTTGGATTAACCAGAGATCCTGCCTGACACAGCTGACGATTCCAGCGGCCTGAAACACAGACCTGTGTGTGCTCTTTTTCTGATTTAGGGTACCCAGAGTCGGGACAGTGGGAGAAGGGAGCGCTGTGTGGGTGTAGGTGTATACCCTAAAGGACTTTGATATTTTAGTGGAGGCATTAGGCCTGAATAGCATTAAATAAACATTTTATTTCCTTTTCACAAGTCTCTAGCATTGAGAGATGTCTTTCCCATTGGCGGCGGACAGAAGAGCCTAGTAGATATTGGTACACAGTCCTTGGGAGGGGCCTCTGTTCTGCGGCAGTTTCTGGCATCCCTAGGTGGGCCAAATACTGCCCCTTCCTCCTCAGACCTGTTGTTCTGTAACAGTAGCTGCTATTATATTAAGTGTATATTCTTCTAAACAAGGTGGGGGTGTGCGGGTTGGGATGGGTGGAGGAAGAAAAAGGGGAAAAATTGGGAAACTGTAATAGAATGACAATGAAAATCATTTAAGAAAAAGTATATATACCCTTCCAGATATCACTAGTTGCATATTTCCATTCTTCCACTTTCTCTGGATTTCATTTATTATTCCAGGTTTGTAATATGATGCAAAATTTGTGAATTTTTAGGCTTTCTCTCTAATGTGTGGATTTATCAGTACTTTTTCTCAGAGTATTTTTTTATGTACAATTTCTATTATCATTCCATTTAAATTATGTTTAAAGTGCAATTGTAATTTAATTTATGGGTTATTCAGAAGTGTATTTCATAATTTTTAAATATAAGGACTTTCTAGTCATCTTTTATTACCGATTGGTAGATAAGCTGCAATGAGAGCGAGACACATACTTTATACAATTTCAATTCTTTGATATATTTTTTGGAAACTTGCTCCACAGTAGAATATAGTGAATGTGAAAAACAAAACAAAACAAAACAAAAAAACAACCCAAATAAAAAAAAAAACTCTCCAAGCTCGGTTCTGTGGTGCCATTTCTTGTTTATTTTGGGAATAATGCCTCAGTGCTGGTCAACGAGAAAAATGGTTGATTCTGGTGGAATGTCAATGACTATTGATGGCAATGATATTTTGAAGTGTATTTTACAATATCTCAAGGTATGAAATATCCTTGTGACTGGTCTCTGAAGGAGGGCAAAGGGTACAATAAATGTGTTTTATGTGCCATTTGTTGGAACTTGCTTTATATCACTATATGGTAAGTTTTTTAAAAAATTCCCGGGGTGCTTGGAAAGCATCTTTTTTTAAAAAGATTTTTATTTATTTATCTTTAGAGGGGAAGGGAAGCAGAGAGGAGGAGAAACATCAATGTATGGTTGCCTTTCGTGCGTCCCCTGCCGGGAACTGGCCTGCAGGGAACCGGCCTGCAACCCAGGCATGTGCCCGGACTGGGAATCGAACCACGATTGTCTGGTTCGCAGACCCGCACTCAATCCACTGAGCTACACCAGCCAGGGCCTTGCAAAGCATCTTGATTTGCAGTTCTGGGGTATAGTGAAGTACTTGTGCACATGAATGCAATTTGCTTCTCATGTTATTTTTTTAATGTTTTTACTATTTTTTGTGGGTTTTACTGGCTCTGAAACAGAACCTGAATGATAGAGGTTGGTGAAATCTCCTATTATGGTTGTTAGTTTGTGTATTTTTTATGCATATAATTTTGAGTTTATGTCATAAAGTGAATAAACATTTGGAACTGGTACATTGAACTTTCTGATATGAAGTACTCCTGTTTATGTGTAGTATTGTTTTTTTGTCTTCAAGTCTGCTATGTCATGATATAATTTTCATTTGGTTAATGTTTATATAGCATATATTCCTGATGTGTATAGTAAATGCACGGATCCTGGCAGGCAGCATCTCTTTGTGTTGTGGCTGCTAGTGAACAAATACACACGGAAAACAGTAGTCCTGTGGACAAAAAGGGATAGCATGGTCACTCTCCGACAGAGAGAGGGCAAGAGGGCCAGAGGCCTGTGTCTGGACAAGCTTTTATTGTTTTTCTGGGTATATTACATGAAGGGCAGCCCTCATTTACTATGCACAGGTTCACTGCAGGGGACTACCTTTTACAGATAACAAAGGAAAGTATGCTGCTGATTACTTCAAAGAGAAGGATGTTGCAGACCAAGGGGAAAAGTGGTTGAACTCATCACTTTCCATACTTGGGAGGTTTAGCTCAGATTTTAGGAAGTCACAGTAAGCCCTTGCTGCCTCAATTCAGGGTGAGGGAGTTTTAGCAAAAGAAAGTCTCATAGCAGTCTAGGTACAATGCAGGCCTGACTCTGCAAGGGAAAACCTCTCTGTGGGTGTGGTCCTGCATGCCACTTGCTCCCCACTGGTTTTCTACATGAGTGCTGAGCTACATTTCCGTGCCAGTGGAAACAGCTCCCTACATTTTCCCCATTCTTTCACTTTAGATTTTTTTGCATATTTCAGATAGCTCTCAGTGTTTCATGTCAGTTATGAGTAGCTATTAAAACCAATCAGTGAATTGATTTTGGCAGAGGATGTAATGAAGGGGGCCCAGTATTTTTCTTATTTAGTTGTTCAAATGCCTTTTATTACATTATAAATATTTTCCCACACATCTAAGGAGAGACCTTTGTCATAGAAAATGTCCATCTGACTTTGCATTTATTATTGGATTTTGTATTCTGTCCCATTAATTTGTCTATTCAAAGGCCATTACTCCACGGTTTAGGTTAGTGTAGATTTTTAACACAATACATAGTTATGTTCAGTTGGGCTAGGTTGTATTTATTAATTTGCTTTTCCAGAAATCTGTTCATTCCTCATTTTAACGAGTGTACTGAAAATGAGTTTGTTTCAGTTTTAAAATGTTGATATTTTAAACTGTATCACAATAAATTTATAAGCAACTTTGGGAAATTGACATCCTTATGTATTTTATCAAAGAACATGATGTTACTTTCCAGTTGTTCAAATGTCTTTCTTTGGGCATCGTTTTAACATTTTGTTCACAAAGATCATGCACATTCTTGCTGAGGTTAATGTTAGGCCTTGTATCTGTTTTGTTACTATTGGTTCTTTTTGATTCTATCTTTAACTTAGTGTGTGTGTGTATATATATATGTATATATATATGTATTTATTGCTGTGTTATTCCCTCTCACTGTAATAAATTCTAGTGTTTGTGATCTTTACATTGGTTTTCATGATTCATCAAGGTAAATAAGGTATCATACAGTAATACAGTTGTATTGCTTTAGTTATGTAAAAGACATGTAAAAATAGGCAACACTTGAAAGAAAATATGAAAAAATGAGGTAACATGAGGAGTTAGAAAACATTTTGTTGGTGTTCACAAAGCCCCAGAGCCTATAAATCTAAGCAATGAAGAAATAGCAAAACTCTCAGACGCACAGTTTAAAACACTGGTCATCAGGATCCTCAGAGATCTGGTTGATTATACCCACAAATTAGAGAAACATATGAAGGTGAAACTAATTGAAATGAATGGAATTGCACAGGAAACCAATAGCGATGAAAAGGAAATTGGGATTCAAATCAATGGAGTGGACTAGAAGAAAGCAAATAATGGCCAAACAGAAAAGAGTGAAGAAGCAAGAATTCAAAAAAAATGAGGAGAGACTTAGGAACCTCCAGGACATCTTTATATGCTCCAACATCTGAATTATAGGGGTACCAGACAGGGGGAAAGGCACAGCCACCAGTGGAAAACTTATTTGAACAAATAATAAAGGAAAATTTCCCCAATCTGGCAAAGGAAATAGACTGCCAGGAAATCCAGGAAGGTCAGAGAGTCCCAAAGAAGTTGGACCCAAGAAGAAACACACCAAGGCACATCATCATTACATTAGCCAAGTTTAAAATAAAGGAGAGAATCCCAGAAGCAACAAGAGCTAAGGGGACAGTCACCTACAAAGGAGTTCCCATCAGACTGTCAGCGGATTTCTCAAAAGAGACCTTACAGGTAAGAAGGGGCTGGAAAGAGGTATTCCAATTAATGAAATCCAAAGACCTACAACCCAGATTGCTCTATCCAGCAAAACTTTCATTTAGAATGGAAGGACAGATAAAGTGCTTCTCAGATAAGATCAAATTGAAGGAGTTCATTATCACCAAGCCCTTATTATATGAAATGTTAAAGGGACTTATCTAAGAAAAAGAAGTAAAAAAAAACATGAACAGTGAAAGGACAGCAAACTTACAGTTATTAACAACCACACCTAAAATAAAAGCAAACTAAAAGGACAGCTAGATCAGGAGTGGAAACATAGAAATGAAGATCTCAAGGAGGATTAGCAACAGGGGAGTGGGAGGAGGAGAAGGGGGGAGAAGGTACAGAAAATAAGTAGCATAGACAGTAGATAGAAAATAGATGGGGGGCAAGAATAGTATGGGAAATATAGAATCTAAAGAACTTGAGACACATGGTCATAAACTAAAGGGGGTTAATGGTGGGGATGGGGGGTAGGGTGGTGGGGGATGAAGGGGGGAATAGAACAACTGTAATGGCATAATCAATAAAAAATTAATTAATTAAAAAAAGAAAATAGGAGCAGGATACTGATTTTTAAATGAGTTCAGAGTTTGGAGCCCTGGTCTTGTAGAAAGCACAAGTGTTTTGTAAATGAAATGGCGCCCCCTCTAGGTTATCTGAGGAACTAAGGATATGGCAGATGTGCCCGTTTTCGATAAGGGAGATTGTAGGTGGTGAACTTTGGACTGTACAAAGCAAGAGTATTTACTTTTAGTGACATTATAAACAGTTATTAAGGAGTGACGTGTGAGCAATGACAAGAAACCTGTCATCCTCGCACGCCTTCGGAGCTTCACCACCGTGACTCAGTGTCCCCAGGTGTGCGGTCCCTTCTGCCTGCTGTGCTTGGGCAGGTGCCGGCTCAGCCTGGACGCTTCCACCGAGGCTCGGCACAAGCCGGGACAGTGAGCTCCACGAAGGCACGTGTGTCCCTCTTACCAGGGTGTGTCCTGCATTACGCACGAGATGCCCGTGCCCGGGCCTGACACCAGCAAATGCGTCTTCACAGGCACTTACCGAGTGAACACGCTCCCTTCCTGGGGCCGAGACCTCCCTCTGGTCCGTGTCCAATTTGTGCGGGTGGGGCCCCACCTGTCCGGCGCTGCGCTCGGCCTCCCTGCAAACCTGATGTTCCCGCTGGTCCACCGGTGTCAGAGCCCTTCTCAGACCCAGCCTGTCCCCCCTCGGCCTGCCCGTCCCCTCTCTTCCCTCCCAGCGGCCGCAGGACGGGGGCGTGCTGGGCAGAGGATCCCCTGTGGGCAAAGGGGCATCAGCGGGAATCTGCGGGGACGAAGGTCTCGGGAAGGATAGAGGAAGGGGGCGCGGGTGATAGGGGTCCCAGAACTTCGAGAACTTTGAGAGGCGCAGTGACCAGAACGCTGCCCGGTGATGGACCAAGGGGTCGGGGAGGGGAGTTAGGATCCCGGAGGTGCAGGCGGGGCTGTGATCCCAGTGGGTCGGGGTCGGGGTTCTCGAGGCGAAGTCTGAGTCACAAGAGAAGGGTGGGGAGAGTCTGGAAGGAGGACTGGACCCTGCTGGGAGGCGGCAGGTACTAACTAAGGAGGCTGGACCAGAGCCGGCTGGGGTAGGTTGGAACCGGTAACACTAGGGGCTGGACAGGGAAGGGCCTGCGCAGAAATCGGGTGCATCTCAGAGAACGGAGGTTTGGGTACCGGGACCTGCGCGTGGGCGGAGTTGCCAGAGACCGTGAGGGACCGCAGGATGGTTTGGGAGAAGGGCGATGGGGCGGGGAACCGGACGGTGGGCTGCGCACTGGTACAGGTTTGGGGGGTCCTCTCCCCCGTGGGCGGGAAGGGAGAGCGCAGGGGAGCGGCCTCACTGGGAACAGTGCTGTGCGCCCGCCCGGCGGGCGAGGTGCAGCGCGGGTCCGGGGTTCCGGAGCCGGAGCAGGCTGAGGGTTCATGTGGATGCGCTCTCCAAGGCCGCCTAGCTCCCCCCTCTCTTTCCTGTTTTTTTTTTAAGTTATCTTTTTTAAAAAATGTTTTTATTGATTATGCTGTTACAGTTGTTCTATTCCCCCCTTCATTCCCCTCCACCCTACCCCCCCATCCCCACCATTACCCCCCTTTAGTTTATGACCATGTGTCTCAAGTCCTTTAGATTCTATATTTCCCATGCTATTCTTGCCCCCCCATCTATTTTCTATCTACTGTCTATGCTACTTATTTTCTGTACCTTCTCCCCCCTTCTCCTCCCACTCCCCTGTTGCTAACCCTCCTTGAGATCTTCATTTCTATGTTTCCACTCCTGATCTAGCTGTCCTTTTAGTTTGCTTTCGTTTTAGGTGTGGTTGTTAATAACTGAGTTTGTTGTCCTTTCACTCTTCATGTTTCTTTAACTTCTTTTTCTTAGATAAGTCCCTTTAACATTTCATATAATAAGGGCTTGGTGATGATGAACTCCTTCAATTTGATCTTATCTGAGAAGCACCTTATCTGTCCTTGCATTCTAAATGAATGTTTTGCTGGATAGAGCAATCTTGGTTGTAGGTCTTTGGATTTCATGACTTGGAATACCTCTTTCCAGCCCCTTCTTGCCTGTAAGGTCTCTTTTGAGAAATCTGCTGACAGTCTGATGGGGACTCCTTTGTAGGTGACTGTCCCCTTAGCTCTTGCTGCTTCTAGGATTCTCTCCGTCATTTTAATTTTGGCTAATATAATTATGATGTGCCTTGGTGTGTTCCTTCTTGGGTCCAACTTCTTTGGGACTCTCTGAGCTTCCTGGATTTCTTGGAAGTCTATTTCCTTTGCCAGATTGGGGAAATTCTCCTTTATTATTTGTTCAAATAAGTTTTCCACTGGTGGCTGTGCCTTTCCCCCTTCTGGTACCCCTATAATTCGGATGTTGGAGCGTTTAAAGATGTCCTGGAGGTTCCTAAGACTCTCCTCATTTCTTTGAATTCTTGCTTCTTCACTCTTTTCTGTTTGGCCATTATTTGCTTTCTTCTGGTCCACTCCATTGATTTGAGTCCCAGTTTCCTTTTCATTGCTATTGGTGTCCTGTGCAATTCCATTCATTTCAATTAGTTTCGCCTTCATATATTTGTCTAATTTGTGGGTATAATCAACCAGATCTCTGAGGATCCTGATGACCAGTGTTTTAAACTGTGCGTCTGAGAGTTTTGCTATTTCTTCATTGCTTAGATTTATGGGCTCTGGGGCTTTGAGATCTTGCGACATTTTTGGTCTGTTCTGGCTCTTTAAGTGTGAGAAGCGGTGCCTTGGACTCCCAGGTCACTGGGTTGTGACTCTGTATGTGGGGGCGTGGTCAGAGCGGGGAAATGGCGACCCCCCTCTGCTGTTTCTCACAGCTGGGTGAGGATTAGGGTCTTAGGTGGTTCACCTGGGCCGGGCCACTCAGAGTCGCTGGGTTATGACGCTGTATGTGGAGGTGGGGTCAGAGCAGGGAAATGGCGGTGCCGCGGAGGCGCCCTCCACTGCCGCTTGCTGCAGGGACCTGCCGGCTGGTCCAACCGCTCACTCCCTCGCCTGTCCGCCCGCGCACAAATGCGCGACCACAGTCAACACGCAGCACCGCTCCCCTGCTGTCTCCCCCGCGGTCGCTCGCCTGGTGGCTCGCTGGGTCGCTCACTAGGTCCAACCCTGCTCCTGGATTCCGCGTCTGGATTCCGCGCCGGAGTCCGTCTGACCTAGTTTTCCTGTGCAACCCCGCTTCACCAGCCGCTGGTTTCGCCCCTTAACGGTCAGGCTGAAGAATTTGTTAACGGACTTCCGAAAAGTTCAATTTTCCGTGATCTGGCTGTGTTTTTTGTTGCTAACATTTAGTTGTCTCTAAACTTGGTTGTGTGAGAAGGCACGGCACATCCACCTATGCCTCCATCTTGGCGGAAGTCTCTTTCCTGGTTTTGAAAGACGAAAACCCGGGAGAATCGGAGTCCGGGGAGCGTGGTAAAGGGGTGAAGCTCTACTTCTTTCTTCTGCGGTGCGTGAACAGGGGGAGGGTCGTTGGACCCCACATGCGGACGTGGAGGCTCCAGACCCCTGAGCAGGGGACCTGCGCACACGGCCGGTCTCGGCATCAGAGTCGTTACACGCGCGTCTTTCTCCCCAGACATTCTGCTTGTTTAGCTGCCAGTAGGGGGGAGTCGGCGTTTATATGTCAGAAATGCCCCTGGTGAGACAAACGTCCCTGTCCGAGGGGACGCCGGCCCAGTGGGGGTCTGGTTCTCACTGTGTGCTCGGCCGGGGGAAGGGCCGAGGTAGAGTTTGGGGACAGTTCTAAGTGAAGTGGTTGACGGTGAGGGTCTTCTTTGCTGTAGCCACTGTGAGCAGTTTTCCCTAAAGATGAAAGTGAACTTTGCTGTTGCAACAAAACTAGGCGCGTGGCATATGGACTCAAGGAAACAGGAAGAAGGTGTCAGAGGATAGTAGCTCCTGCCCAACCCCGTTGCTGAAGTGGGGACCTTTCTTGCCAGGAGTTACTGCGTCCGGAAGTCCTCAGGGTTGGTGTTGGTCTGTGACTTGCATTGCTGAATAATTGGGACCACAGCGTTGGCTGCCTTCTTCTGCCCTCTCCTGTCTCCAGTGTGACCCTACCCCAGCATCCCTGTCCCCAGAGCTGATGTGACAGGACCCCCTGCAGTCTCTGGGAGGGACCTTTCCCCACAATGAGGGGCCCCAGAGTGGAGGTGACAGGAACCAGTCTTCTCCCTGGTGGGACAGTTATCCAGACACACAGGGGACAGAACCAGTGTGACAGGCTCCCTACTCTGTCAGGTGGGAGCCCTTCCCACGTCCACAGGACTCAGCTGTTAGGCAGGACGCCTGTCTTTCCCAGGTCGGGTCCCTCTTCACTGTGACAGGACCCCACTCCTGGGAGGGAGAGACCCCTTCCCACACTCCCAGGACCCAGAGTTCAGATGGCAGGGCCCCCAACTTTCTCAGTGAGGGACCCACCCCACATTCATGAGACCCCATGGTGATGAGACAGCACCCCAGACTATCCCATGTTGAACCTCCACACATTCTCTGGGACCCTGGCTGATGTCAGAAGACCAGGTGTCCTCTCAGGTGGGGCCTCTACTCCTGCTCAACACCCAGTGCTGACTTGAAACCACAGCTTCCTCCACCTGGAGGGGCTTCTTCCTGCAATTCCTGGACCCAGGGCTGAAGTGACAGGACCCACAGCTTTCTCTGCGAAGCCCCTGTTGCCGCACCCACAGGACACAGGTGATGGGACTGAACCCATCACACTCACAGGCAGGGATGTTCCTCAAGGTCATGGACCCAGAGCCTTTGTGCACCTGTCAATCACAGGGCAGGGATGGCAGAGCCCTGTACTCTCCTAGGGGGGCTGTGTTCAGGCTCCCAGGGCCCAGAGCTGAAGTGACAGGACCCCCTGCTGTCTCAAGTCAGACCGCTCCCCACAGTCACCAGGCTCAAAGGTGAAGGGTCAGGACACTTACATTTCACAGACCTTTCTCAACCCTCACAGGACACAGGTGTGCAGTAACAGGACACTCCTGTCTCTTGTGTGGTCCTCTCCACACTCAAGTGGCCCAGGCCTGAGGTCACAGGACTCTTGGACCCACAGGTCTCAAGTGAGGCCCCTCCCTTTGCTTATAAGACCCAGAGGTGACCTGACATGACCTCTTACAGTCGCTGGTGAGGACCCAGACCTCATGTCATTAGGCTCCATCCTGTCTTAGGTAATATTACTTCTCCCAGATGTCAGAGGACCCAGGGCTGACTTAGCAGGACCCCTGCTCTCTGGGGGTGGGGCCCTTTTTCACACTCTGCTACATACACATCGTCATCTAGCGCGATTCTTTGGAATAGCATCTGAGGTGAGGCCAGTAGGAGATGCTCTTTTTGTCGCCACCTTGTGGAAATCTTGAGACTAGCACCTTTTTCATAGCATCTGCTCCTATCCTTTTGCAAGGGCACTTTGAAGCCCCATGGCACTGCACACCATCACAGCCTCAGTACATTTTGTGTGTGCACGTTTCCATTCTGTCCCTGATGTTCTTCTGCATGTGGGGTTCCTGACTCTGCCATGTGAGTGAGGTTCCTATGCCTATGCACATCTCATGTTTGATGGTTTCATTTGCTAATCTATGTCATACCTGTTGGATTATCAGACCAGCCCACAGATTCTTGAGGTTGGAGGAAGGATTGTCTCTCCACCACATAAGCAAACAGTCAGATATTTAATAGGAGGTGGATTTGGGCAATACATATTTGTAACCATTTACTTAAGATTTAATAACTTAACTGAAGTAACTATTCTCAAAACTGAATGATTACCTGAATAAAATGTGGAGCAATGTACTAATTTAGTTTGTTGATACAAAACTTCTATGTAAAGTTTCAGAGCTGGTAATGAAGAGGACCAACATTTTGCATTTGGTCTGTTTATTTTAAACTGGCTGTTAGGAAAGGGAAGACTGGGAAATTACTGAGGATTGTTATGTCATTTATTGCTGAGAGATTTAGTTGCCAAAACTGGGTTTAGGAAGAGAGTTTCAGCACAGCTCTAAACAGTAATACTCCTAGTAAGAGCTTGTTGACCCTCTTACCTTACTCCCTGTGTCTTAAAGTTCTTGGAAGATAAAAATCCTCATCACAAGTGGTGAATGTGGGTGTGTCCCTTTCCCCACTGAAGATGCATGAACATAAGCAACATTTTCAGCCCCTTTGGCTTTGTCACTTCAAGAAAGGTACAAGCGCAACTGCAAGGCAACAAAAGGTTTGTGGTGTGTATGGAGACGTTTTTGTGAGTGATGGAACATGTCAGAAGTGGATTGAAAAGTTTCATGGTGGAGATTTCTTAAGCTCAGTTGCACGAGTTGGTATACCAGGTGCAGTGGAGAGCCATGGAGGGGAGATGTTCACTGAGGACACACCACGTTATGGCACGGAGGAGACAGGCGACATACTCAGAGGGTCAAAATCGAGTATGAAGGATTATTTGCATCAGCACGATAACATTAATCGCTTTGACATAGAATTCCACAGCAGTTAAGTGTGGTGCTGGGGGACCCATTTGGATTGCATTGCCACAAGTGGTTCTCCACTGAAACCTAAGGAAAACATTCTGCTTCCAAGACAAATATTGAGGGGGGATGAACTGTTGATATGGTAGAATGATGTGGAACTGGAGAGTTGAGGGAAAGAAAGGAACCACCACCAGCTGCTCCTCCAAAGGCTGGTCTTCATCCAAAGGAGGTGATGTTGTGTATGTGGTGGATTCCAGAGGGTGTTGTGCAGTGAGAACTCTTTGCAGAAACCCAGCGAGTTCCTCCCATCAGAGCCACTGAAAGCCGCCAGTGGGAAAGCGTTCAGAATTTGTCAGCAGGAGACGCAGAAGGTGCAAGGCCATTTAGTTCAGTCTTTCTTAATTTGTCTTTTTTTAAAAATTTTTTGGGGACTTCCGCCAAGATGGAGGTTTAGCTGGATGTGCCTGCCTCCTCACACAACCAAGTTTAGGGACAACTAAATATTAGCATCACAAAACACAACCAGAACACGGAAAACTGAACTTTTCGGAAGTCCGCTAACAACAAATTCTTCAGCCTGACCGGTAAGGGGCGAAACCGGCGTTGGGTGAGGACTTACAAAGGAGGGCTCCGTCGACCGGGCGCGAATCCAGTCGCGCGGGTTCCAAACCCAGGATTGGACCTGGTGAGCCGCCGATCAGCCCACCGGGGGAGTGACACAGTGGGGAGGCGGTGGCAACGAGTTGACTGTGGTTGCCTGGTTGCGCGCGAGTGAGGGAGTGAGCCGTTGGACCGGCCCGGCGGCGCGCCACTTCCCGCTCTGACCACGCCCCCACATACAGCGTCACAACCCAGCGACCTGGGACTCCAAGGCGCCGCTTGTCCCACTTAAAGGGCCAGAACAGACCAAAAATGTCGCAGGCAGAACTCAAAGCCCCAGAGATAAATCTAAATGACGAAGAAATAGCAAAACTCTCAGACTCACAGTTTAAAACACTGGTCATCACCTTCCTCACAGATTTGGTGGATTACAGCCACAAATTAGAGAAACATATGGAGGCTAAATTAAGGGAAATGAATGGAATTCCACAGGAATCCCATAGAGATGAAAAGGAAACTGGGACTCAAATCAATGCAGTGGACCAGAAGAAAGCAAATAATGGACAAACAGAAAAAAGTCAAGGAGCAAGAATTCAAAGAAATGAGGAGAGTCTTAGGAACCTCCAGGACATCTTTAAACGCTCCAATATCCGAATTATAGGGGTACCAGAAGGGGGAAAGACACAACCACCAGTGGAAAAACTATTTGAACAAATAATAAAAGAAAATTTCCCCAATCTGGCAAAGGAAATAGACTTCAAGAAATCCAAGAAGCCCAGAGAGTACCAAAAAAGTTGGACTCAAGAAGAAACACACCAAGGCATATTATAATTACATTAGCCAAAATTAAAATGAAGGAAAGAATCCTGGAAGCAGCAAGAGCTAAGGGGACAATCACCTACAAAGGAGTCCCCATCAGGCTGTCAGCAGATTTCTCAAAAGAGACCTTACAGGCAAGAAGGGGCTGGAAAGAAATATTCCAAGTCATGAAATCTAAAGACCTACAACCAAGATTGCTCTATCCAGCAAAACTTTCATTTAGAACGGAAGGACAGATAAGGTGCTTCTCAGATAAGACCAAATTCAAGGAGTTCATCATCACCAAGCCCTTATTATATGAAATGTTAAAGGGACTTATCTAAGAAAAAGAAGATAAAGAAACATGAACAGTGAAAGGACAACAAACTCACAGTTATTAACAACCACACCTAAAACGAAAGCAAACTAAAAGGACAGCTAGAGCAGGAGTGGAAACATAGAAATGAAGATCTCAAGGAGGGTTAGCAACAGGGGGAATGGGAGGAGGAGATGGGGGAGAAGGTACAGAAAACAGGTAGCATAGATAGTAGATAGAAAATAGATGGGGGGCGAGAATAGATTGGGAAATATAGAACCTAAAGGACTAGAGACACATGGACATAAACTAAAGGGGGGGTAATGGTGGGGTGGGGGGCAGGGGTGGAGGGGAATGGAGGGGGGAATAGAACAACTGTAACAGCATAATCAATTCAAAAAAATAAATAAATTTAATTAAAAAAATAAACTAAAAAAAAATTTTTTTTTATTTTGTTATTTTTAATTTTTTTTTATTGATTATGCTGTTACAGTTGTTCTATTCCCCCTTTATTCCCCTCCACCCTACCCCCCCATCCCCACCATCACCCCCCCTTTAGTTTTTGACCATGTGTCTCAAGTCCTTTAGATTCTATATTTCCCATGCTATTCTTGCCCCCCCATCTATTTTCTATCTACTGTCTATGCTACTTCTTTTCTGTACCTTTAAATTTGTTTTAATGGAGAGAAATTTCCATTCCCTGGAAGACTGCAAGAGGCACTTGGAAGAGTTCTCCGCTCTGAAAGAGAACAATGTCCTGGGATTGATGGAATGGTGAAGTTGCCTGAAAAGTGGCAAAGGGCAGTGGAACAAAGTGGTGACTATGTTGTCCAGTCGTCGTTTAGTCATGTTGTTGGGGGAAAATAAAAAGCGTGCCAGTCATGGCACCTGATGGTAAAAAGTGAACTAACCTTTCCACCAAGCCAGTAGTTCGATGTATTCCAAATGTCGGTCTCTGCTGCCATCTTGTGGCCATTTTTGGAAATGATTCCTCAGTACAGGTCAGTAGTAAAAGTGGTTGATTCCAGTAGAATATCAATGACTTTTGATGGCAGGGGTTTTTACCAGTGCATTTGAAAACATCTAAATGTCGGGGCTGTCCATTTACTTTGTCACTGGTTTCCAGATTAATGGCCAGGAGAGCAATTAGTGTGTTTTATGTGACATTTCTTGGATCTGGTTGTGTAGTTTGATAGAGTCAGGTTTCTACAATTTCCAGGTATGCTTGAAAATTGTCATTTGCTTTGTTGCAGCTTTCTTAAACAACGCAGAGGTAAAATTTATTTGAAATTCTCCACCAAGAGTTAAAGGAAAGTAAAACATAAGCACTCTCATTTTATGTATGTGCCCCTACAACATGTTTATAGGCTCATTTCCTCAGTTTTGTTTGCCTAGATTGAGTTTAGTATTTTAGGTTCATTGTACCTAAAATGAACCAAGGAAAAAGCTAAGGAATCTTTTTGTGAAGCCAATAGTAACGTGTTTCCAACTGTTGGTCTCTGCTGTCATCTGGTGGTCATTTTCAAGAATTACACCTCAGTTTAGATCAGGAGGAAAAGTGGTTGATTCCAGTGGAATATCAATGGTTTTTGATGGCAGTGGTATTTACAAAATCATTAGAAAATGTCTAAATATCAGCACTGTCCAATTGCCTTGTGACTGGTTTGCAGGTTAAGAGCAAAGGGAGTGATGAACGCATTTCATGTGATGTTTCCTGGAATTGGCTTTGTGGTGTACCAGCAGCAGGCTTGACAAGTTACAGGCACGCTTGAAAATCTTTTGTAATTTGCTTTGTCTGTTGCAGCTTCCTTAAAGAATGAGAAAAGTAACGTTATTTCAGTATTCTCTACCATGGCGTAAATATAAAATAAAATATATAAATAAAATAGAAGTGTCATCATTTTGTGTATGTGGCCTTAAGGACATGTCTTGGGCCTCTTTTTCTCTTTTTTTCTTGATGTTTTTCACTCTTTTAGTTTCCTCATATGGGTACAAAACTGGAACATTTCCAGTTTCTGTTTCTAACATGCGTATTTCTGGGTGAAAATTTCTTTCTCAAGTTTTGGCACGTAGTGTGTTAAGCATATTTCAGTTAAAGTTATTTTGTATATCAAAGGGTGGTTCATTTTGGAGGTTATTTAGATGTCTGTTTTATGAATACCAAACAACAGAATTTCCTGTAGACCCACTTTCAGTGAATTCTAGCTTCAGTGCTATGAGAGCAAAAAACACATTGTGTATGATGTCCACGCTGCAATGCTGGTTGAAGCCTGCTTTATCCTGGGTTGGCTAAAAAGTCAGTTCAGTCCCTCACCACCCCCATGTTCACTCTCTCATCATGTGGCTCTGGTTCACGTACTTGTCTGTAACTTCACTTGAAACCCTTTGGGTAAACTGTATCATGACAGATGTACTATCAGCATGTATTTAAAAAAGAGCTCTTTAGAACTGTTGAGTGTGTGGCCATTTTCATATTGAAGATGGATGAATAGAAGTAATATTTTCAGTACATTATACTGTGGCATATTAAGAGGGTTAAATGCCAGTTGAATGGAATACCAGATTTCCGCTGTGTAGGAGAAGGTGGTGTGACGGCTTGAACATGTCAGAAGTGGTTTGAGAAGTTTCTTGTGAGAGATTTCTGGTGTGAGGGTTCCCATGTGTTGGATGGACCAGAAACAGTAGATAGTCATCCAGTCCAGGTGTTCATCAAGGAGAGACCACATTATGCCAACGAGACAGGTGACACACTAAAAAAATCCTAAGCAAGCATCAAAAATCATTTCCACCAGTGTGGTTACAGTCATCGCTTTGATGTTTGGGTTCATAGAAGTAAAGGGGGGAGGAGGCGGGATCCCTGCCTGACCACATTTCCACATCAGATTGTCTGCTGATACGTGAGAAAAATGTTGTGTTTCCAAGGCATTGTGGACAGGGGGACGAATCATTGATATTTGACATTAACATGGAACGGGAGAGATGGTGGGCACGTGAAGGGAACCACCAGCAGCCACTCCCACCTGTGGTCTGCACCCAAAGAAGGTGATGCTGTGGATATGGTGGGATCACTAGGGAGTCTTGTACTAGGAACTCCTTGCCAGAGACCAGGCGGTTACTTCCAAAGTACTGCTCCCCATTGGACCAATGGAAGTCACTGCCCCAGGGACACAGTCCTGAATTTGTCAGCAGAAGATGTGTAAGCAATCATCCATCAGGAAAAGGCAAGAGAGTATGTTTCTCTTTGGTGACCAGGGGGAAAACGGTTCCAGTCTGGCTGGGCAGTCCTGATTCATCTACAGTACACATAAGATGTTGTATCCTTGGAATGCCAGGTATTTCTGCTGCCTTTTCTAAATTCTTTTAGTGGAGAAAAATTTTCAGTCCGTGGAAGACTGCAAAAGGCACCTGGAAGAGTTCTGTGCTCCAAAAGATAACAATGTTGTGGGCAGATGGAATGGTGAAGTGGGCCAAATGATAGCAGAGGACAATGGAAGTAAACTATGAAATTGCTGTCCAGTCACATTGTCGAGAAAAACGAAAAAATGAGCCTGTCATTGCATCTTACTGGAAAACCTGAAGGAACCTTGTGGCCAAGCCCATAGTACAGTGTATGTTCCAAGTGTCTGTCTTTGCTGCCACCTCGTGGCCGTTTTGGGGAAGGACATGTTAGTTTAGGTCAGGAAAAATGGTTGATTCCAGTGGTATTTACAAGTGCATTGGAAAACATCTAAATGTCAGGACTATACAGTTACCTTGTGACTAGTCTCCAGAGTAATGGCCAAGGGAGGAATAAGCGTGTTTAATGGGACGTTTCTTGGAAGTGGCTTTGTAGCATAATAGAGGCAGGTTTTCACAAGTGCCAATTGTGCTCGAAAGTCATTTGTAATTCGCTTTTTCTGTTGTAGCTTCCTAAAAGAATGTGAAGGTAAAATTTATATATAATGCTGCTACAAGAAATACAAAAACAGCAAAGTAAAATACCAGCGTCATCATTGTATGTACCTGCCCTTTGGAACACCTCTGAGGGTTCATTTCTTCCCTTTCCCTGGACTTCGTCTACTATTTTAGGTTCCTCACACGGGTGCAGAACATGTGCATTTTCAGCTTCTGTTTCTAAGCTGTGCATTCAAAGGTGAAGATTTCTTTCTCAAGTTTCATTACGGAGCATCTTTACCAGCACTCAGGTCCAGTTACTTTGTAATTCCAATGGCAGTTTATTTCAGAGGTTCTGTAGGAGTTTATTTCAGAAGTCCCACATCACAGAACTTTCTAGTCATCCATTCTCAGTGAATGCTAGCTTAAGTGCTAAGAGGGCAAAACATACTGTATAGAATTTTGAGGCCGCGATGCTGGTTGAACCTTGCTGTAAGTGGGGCTGGTAGAAGTGTCAGTATTTTAAAATGTCTAAATGTAAGGAATGCCCAGTTACCTTGTGACTGGTTTTCACATTAGGGAAAGGAAGCAATAAATGTGTTTTATGTGCCATTTGTTGGAACTAGCTTTATAGTGTAATAGAGTCTGGTTTTTAGAAGATCCAGGTGTGAAAAGCACATTTGTAATGTGCTTTGTTTGTTGCAGCTTCCTTAAACAATAAAGTAACATCTATTTAAAATGAATTTTTACCCAAGAGGTTAAAAAATAAAACGCTATTATTTTATACATAAAAATCAAACTATCTGGTCGAGCAACCGATACGTCTCAAATGTGCACCTCTGCTGCTATCTCATGGGACATTTGGGAATAACATCTTAGTACAGGACAGCAGGAAAAGTGGTTGATTATAGTGGAATATTAACAGATAAATCAAAAAACAAATCAATGAACTGTTGATTTGTTTTAAAAGACTGTTTCGAGGTACAAGTCTCAGGTCCCAACGTCAGTGACCAGTTCCCTGGAACCACTTTTTATGAACACACCATCTGGACCAGACATCGGACTCGGAGGTTCACCCTTGGTTCTTTGATTATGTCTTTAAATTATTCTTTGTATATATAAAAGATATTTATTTCTGCATGTTATTTACCACACAATTTACTAAGTTGTACTATTTATGATACCTTTAGGTTGATATTCATGAGTTGTCAAGATAAATAAGATATCGTGCAATAATAAAATTACATTAGTTTAGCTGTGTAATGTTGAGGTCCAAAACAGATGTTGAAAAGGGACAATCCCGAACGAGCCCCGGATAAAATTAGGCTGACCAGGAACTAAAGTTAGGCTGGCCAGGAGCAGGGAAATTTTTACTTCCTAAAAGGGCTAACCGCCAATTTCCCTAATAAGCCAATGGCAATCAGCTGTTTAGAGCTAGCCAATAGCTAACAGCCACATCTGCTTCTGTTCAAAGCTTGCTTGCATACCCCTATGTAAGGACATAGCTGTAAGCACCGGGGCGCGGCTCTCATCTGCAGCTCTCCTGAGCATAGTGTCCTTGGACACTCAAGAGAGCTCGCCCCTGAGCAGGTAAAACTTGGCCAATAAAGTAACATCTTGAAAATTCTGAAAGTCTCCGAACCTCTGTTTCTCGTGACGGCGGATGCAACATATAAGGCATGAAAAATAGAGCTTGGAATAAAACATGAGGATATGAAGAGTTAAAATTGTACTAGTTAGCCCTGGCTGGTGTAGCTCAGTGGATTGAGCACGGGCCTGCGAACCAGACAATCGCGGTTTGATTCCCAGTCAGGGCACATACCGAGGTTGCAGGCCGGTTCCCTGCAGGCCAGTTCCCAGCAGGGGACGCATGAAAGGCAACCATACATTGATGTTTCTCTCCCTCTCTCCTTCCCTTCCCCTCTAAAGATAAATAAATAAAATGTTAAAAAAATTGTACTAGGTATAAGTTCATTAATAGTTAGATAAAATAGTAACATGCTTCTTAGCATTGTAAATGAGTTCAGGGCCTGGAGCAGTGGTGATCTAGAAATCAGAAGTATTTTGTAAGTAAAATTGTGCCTCTTATAGGTTATCTGAGGAACTCACAATATGGCAATGTCCACATTTTTGAAAAGAAGAACGTTTGATGGTGAGTTCTGGAATGTAATAGAGTAAGATTGTAGATTCTAAGTAATTTTAAGAAACAATTGCAGAGTGATTTCTGGGCAGTGAAAAGGGACATTGACCCTCAGTGCTGTGGTTTATCACACTGTGGTTCAGTTTCTTCAAGTGTCAGATCTTCCTTGGCTTTTGAGATTTCCCGGGTGTCTTCTTAGCCAAACACATTCCTCCCCAGTCTTTGCAAGATGGCTGACATTTTAATTTACTTTTTGTTGTTGTTCTCTAGCTCTCAGCCTCCAGGTCGCCTGTCCAGAGAGAGGTGTGATTTCAGATCTAGGGTGCAAAGTCACATGCTGTTTGTATTCTAATGGACTCTCCATCCTGCTCCATAGAGAGTAGGGTTTCTCATTGCTATGGATCATATTTTCTCCTGGGGGATTTTTCTCCACATTGTAGGTGCTTATTAGTAAGCCTTCCCTCTGTTTAGTTCATGCCAGTAACTCCCACCTTAACCCCACCCCAAGAACAACCTGAAAGGTTTCCATACAATGTGCCAAATGTCCCCTTGGGGGAAAAGTCCACCTGAGGTGGAAAACCACTGAGCTGGAAGCTGTGATCATGTTTGGAACCTCAGTGATCTGTCCTGGGTAAGAAGTGTTTTTACTATCATTCCATGCAAATAATTTTCTAACTCCAATTGTGGTTTATTTTTGGGTGGTTATTTAGGAGTGTATAATTTGTAAATAAAAATATTTTCTATTTATGTGTTGTTACTGATTTCTTGATTAATGGCAGTGAGAGGAATAAACATATACATGTTTATAGATACACATATATGTGCATATACATTATATATACATATACACATATAAATATGTAAATATATATAAATATATATAAATTTCAGTCTTTTTAAAGTTTGTTGGAACTTGCTTTATATCACAATATGGTCAGTTTTTAAAAAAATTCCCAGGCAGCTTGGAAAGCATTTGTAATTTTCAGTTTTGGGTTGTAGTGAAGTAATTATGCACACTGAATGCCATTTTTTCTCATGTTATTTTTAAAATATTTGTACTATGTTTTGTGGGTTTTATTGATTCTGAAACAGAACTTGAATGATAGAGGTTGGATAATTCTCCTATTATGATTGTTAATTTGTATATTTTTCCATGCATATATTTTTGAGCTTATGTTAGTCAGTGAATAAAAATTTGGAAGTAACTGGTACATTGAACTTACTGATAAGAAGTACTCATCTTTATTTGTAGTAGTGGTTCATTTTTTTGCCTTCATGTCTACTGTATGTTGTATTTTTTCATTTGGTTCATGTTTCTATAGTATATATTTTTAATTCTTTCTATTTAGATTTCTTGGTATGTTTTAGGTGGCTCTGAGTGTTTTATGTTAGTTATGAGTGGCTATTGAAATCAATTAAAGAATTGATTTTGGTGAAGGATATAATGTAGGGGGCCCACCATTTTTCTCATTCAGTTGTTCCAACCCCTTTTATTACATCTCAAATATATTCCCACAGATCTAAGGATAGAGCTGTATCATAGAAAATGACCACGGCACCTCACATCATCACCGCCTCATTTATGCTCTTGTCTGTGTGGGATTTCTGACTCTGTCCTCTGAGTGAGGTTTCCTGGCTGTGTATGTCTGACAGTTGGCAATTTTTAGTTGCTAATCTGTGTCATACTTGTTGAATTATTAGAGCAGCCCAAAGATTCTTGAGGTTCCAGAAAAGGTTGTTTCCCCACCACATAAGCAAGCAGTCGGGTATTTAATATGGGGTGAATTTGGGGAGTACATGCATGTCACCATTTACTTAAGTAAGACTTAACAATTTAAAGTAACTGATTCTCAAAACTGAATGATTATTCCAGTGAAATATAGAACAATGTACTAATGTAGGTGGTGGATATACAACTTCTGTGTAAAGTATCAGGGGAGGTCATGAGAGGGCAGCATTTTGCACTTGGCACGTTGGTGTTAAACTGGCTGTTCAGAAAGGGAAGACTGAGAAATGCCTTAGGATTGTCATCTTGGTTCTTCCTAAGAGGTTTAGATGCCACAATTTGTTTTAGGAAGAGAGCTTCAGCCCAATCACCTCAGCTTCAGACAGTAAGACTCCTATGCTCATAGGAGCTTGTTGACCCTCTTCCTGTACTCGTTGCATCTGAAAGTTGTGGGAGTTGCCCAACAGAAATTGATATGGGAAACTTTGAAAAACCTCTGTTTAACCTTTATTTGCCCAGGCCCCAGGCGCCCTAGGGAGAATGATGGGGCCGTCTAGGATAAATAAACAACAGTGGATTAGTGCCGCGGTCCAGCCGCAGCGGGTCAAGGGGTCCCACAGGTGAGGGTAGGCGTCGGCGCTGGGTAACAGACGACAACACGCCTCAAAGGACAGTGAAGCTCTGTTCCGTTTATTGCAAGTACAAGCAGGTTTTTATAATTTTCATTTTAGGTAGTGATTAATATTTGCAGCATAACATGATCATTTGAGCAGAAAAAATCAATACAAAGACAATCAGTAAAAGTACAAAAGTTCTCAGAGATTCAGTTAAAAATTATTTTAACTAGGAGAGCCATTAATCAGACAGTTAAAAATATCTTATTGTATATTAAAGTTTCTCAGAATTAGGTATAGGGCATAAGGATACGCTAGGCTGAGTAGAGAAAATAGGAGATTTATTATAAGACCCTTGTGATGTCTAACTTAGCTATCTACCTTTTTTTGCTTAAAATGTTTTTTCAGTGTACCATAAATTCTGACTCCCTAGTGACTGTTCAGTTTGTAATAACTAACTAGCTTTTGTTATTACTTTGCCTGTCTAGTTGATATATATTCCTATTCAAGGTAAAGGAGGGGCTGTTCCTATGTAGCAGGGGGCTTTCAAGGGTACTTCTTTTAAGTTTCTCTAGGAGTTCTTTTTATAAACATGTTTTGTACTTTAATTCTTTCTAAGAAAGTAGTGAGATTATCTTATGATTTCCTAGAGTATTCTATCTTATCTTGGGTGTTTTTCTAATGATTGTTATTGATTAAGCCTGAATTCTCAGATTGTTTTGATTGTTTCCTTGTGCTTATATTCCCTGACGTTCTAGTATGATATTATTGTTCTGTTCATTGAGCCGGGAAAGGTCCAGGCACACTATCTGAATCACTGCCAGGGTATTCATAGTGATTAAAGCAGAAAAGGTCATGATCCCCAAAGCAAGCACAATCACAATAGGTATTGCAGGGCCTTCCATGCCACGTCCACCAGGTTGGAAACTGCTTCCTTGAAGTCTTACACCCCCTCTCAGGACCTTGTCACGGAGAGAGGGATCCAACAGTGGACGCGGCAGTGGACGTGGCAGATTAGCTAGGACTGAGATTAACACCCCTGCTGTTAAAAATTGACCTTCGAATTTGGCCTTTGTTCTCTGCTTCTGCCCCATAGCTAGAACTAACTTCCGCATTCCGCTTCTGTATCCCGCTTTGCTACACAGACAAGAAGACCCTGTAAACTATAAAAACCCCAAGAATCCTTTGTTCGGGGCTCAGAATTTGGAGATGACTCCTCTGGGCCCGTGCACGTTAAATAAACCTGGTACTCCAGAAACCCTCTGTGTCTGGTCCCTTCATCTTCCTGCAACAAGGAGACAGCGTCCACCCCTCCTCCCCCAGAAGAAAGTCTGTGTGTTGAACACCTTCACACACACTCGCTTGTGCCTGTGCCTGTGTGTGTGTGTGTGTGTGAATGGCAGTTACCAGGCTCTCCTGTCACGTTTGGAAGACTTAACTTTATTTAAATTTTCTGCTACCACAATACTTGATTCCTCCTGGGTTAGACAGCAGCCCACTTTCCTTTCAGATACGACTTATTTTGTTGCATAATTTTTCAAAATACAGCGATGCTCATTAATATGAATTCCATCTTATTCTATTATAACGCTTTGGAAACCCATCGCATGAAAAGACCACCCGTGCCAATCACAGTTAAGGTGAAGTTCAATGCACTCCTCACAACCCACCCCCTTGCCTCCCTCCTGAATACAGAATGAAGAGCAGCGATTTGCATGCGTAAATTACTTCTCTCTGCAGAGAACCCAGGTGACATGGAGTTGAGAGTATTAAAAATTCATGGGGAAGATATCAAATATCTACATATCTCGCTGATAGGGGCCGTGTGGGGTTGGCCTGTACTGTAAAAAGATTTCCATTTTCATTGGATTTGGCATGCCTAAGAGATAGACAAACCATGGATTGGAATGAGAAAATGTCGTTATGCTGAGTGAAATAAGCCAGTCAGAGGGAGACAAACACCGCACGATTCCACTTATGTGTTCGCTCTGATGGACGAGCTGAACTAACAAACCAAGTAGAAACAGAGGCCGGGATGGAGAGAGCCGGCTGACGGCTGTCAGACGGGAGGGGGGCTTGGGGGGCTGGGCGGAAAGGGCGAAGGGGCTGAGCAAGGAAAAAAACTCGCAGACTTGGAGAGCAACATGGTGATTTTACCACAGGGGAGGGGGTGGGGGAGGTGGGGGAGTGTTCGGGGCAGCTCAGTGGTGACAGAAGGAAACTTGACTTTGGGGGTTCACATACAGTACAGTGTTACAGATGACGTGCTACAGAATTGTACACCTGAAACCTGCACAACTTTATTAACCAACGTCACCCCAACAAACTCAAGAAAGTTTCATAAAGATGCACTTAGAAAATTGAGCTGTATTATTTCTTTTATACCAGTATTAAATTCAGAAAAAAATCACGAATGGAATGACAGTGTATCTTCTATGACTAATTTGAAACTTTACATATGGTTACAACTGTTGTTAAATTATCCATGGCTAATTGCCCTTAAACTGAAATAGACAATTAAGCATGTTCTGGAATATTAACTAGTTTATATTTTAGGTATTTGCCTAATTAGACATTTGCAAAACTATTCATTTGCTTTGGTTAATTTTTCTATGGCATTCTATTGTGAATTTTTTAAACTATCGTTTTCTTTGAGGTTTATGCTTTTGAAGTTATCTCCATAAGGACGTAGATATTGTAAAACATAATCCACTATAATTGTAATCATTGCCGTGGACTTACTTTCTCAGCCTGTAAAGAAAATTATGGCACAATACAGAAATAGGAATTTCAGCTTCTTGGGGTACATGGGGAGCTTTGATGCATGTACACACCCACACACATATATTTTTAAAGGGGAGAGTATAATTTTACTTGTCACACAGAAATAGCAATATATAATTTAAACTAATTTAAGCTTTACAATTTTACTTATAGTAAAACTTAAGAGAAAAATATCCATTGGTGTCCGGGTCATTTTACTCTCAGAATGTTTATGTTCCTGAGGTTTAGCAAAAGTGTACAAAAACACATTAAAACATGGTGGCAATGCAGTGTGATAAGCATGGAACAATAAGCATTTGTCTCAGTAAGTTTTTAGAGTTGGGACTTTTATTTTTTTAACGAGTAAACATATCATAGATGAAGTTTTGGGGGTGGTCGCTGTGTCCCTCTTTGGCATTCTGCTCGGCAGGATCTTCTCCATCGCATCTTAAAGATCATGACGCGTAGGTGCAGTTTTTGTTCGTCACACCTTGGGGACGGGGAGGTGAGGTCTGAGCTTCAGGGAAGGGGCCATTCCCCTCCAGAGAGAGAGCTTGTGGTTCCGGGCCACCGGCAGGGGGCTCCCGCTGCAGAGAGCTTCAGCCGCAAGGTGTAGAAAACTCTATGCCTTGCTACAGTATCCTTGGGAGTGCAGTGAGAACCGGCTCGCTGCCAGACAGCAGAAAAGCAACGTGTTGCCAACAGAGACATACCCGCGGAGCAAGACTAAGGCGGGCTCTCTGAACACGAAAGGAAGGATGCCAGGAGGAACCTTGGAGCGCCGGGAAGAAGAGAGAGCACGGGGGAGACCTGGTGTGAGGGCTTTGATACATGAGCACACACCCAGACTCCCTCCCACTGAGGCTTACAATCCCGTCTGGTGACTGAGCTAGAAAAGATGCCACCATCGCCTGTGGCACAGACGACGGGGTTTGAACGCGGGGGAGACGTGAAGCCCAGGACTCCCACTTGGTGCAAGGCGAGCGGGGCCTGGGACTAGACCAAAGGCTGAACTTGGGATGTGACAGGATGTGTGTCTGGGCTGGCCCAAGGGACGATCAGGAAACCCGGCGTTTGCTGGCAGAACCAGCTCCCGTGTTGAAGCAGAACCAGAACCAGGACCAGAACCAGATGAGAGCAATGGCCCTTCTTTCCAGGGGGGTCTCTGCTGGGCCCAGGACTCCGCCTTCGAAGCAGCGGCTTTTAAACTTGAACGATGCCTTCCAGAAGAACGTGCGGTGGCAGCCCCTGAAAGTGCTGTTCCTGATGAACAAATTATCTCAACAGAGACAAGTCGGCAAGACTGGGTTTGGGAGTTTTGAAAGATGAGGGGCCCCACCCTGCGGATCCGCACAGTTCTGCCCCCAGTCCAGACGGTCCTGAGTGGGGAAGGCAGAGAAGGACTCTGCCCACAGAGAACAGCTGAAGCGGCGCCCTCAGTTCTGCAGCAGACCAGGCAGGGGTGTGTGGGGGGGAGGGCGGGGTGATGAGGCTCCAGCCACAGGAGGGACTCCTTAGCCAGGCCCTCACCGCACACCTGAGGACGCAAGTTCAATCAGAAGCAAACAGGTGAAAACAAAGAAAACCGACATCGAAGCTGTAATCCAGCGGGCACACTGGATTTCAGGGCACCCTGTGGGGTGCGCAGGGTCTCCCCCATTTCCCCTTTGTATGGCTCCGCGTTGCCGAGTCCACGCAGGCAGGCGCTGTGCCAGGGCGCCAAGGCAGCCTCAGGGCAGCAGGGGATCAATAAGTGGGGTGACGTCCATCAAACGCCTCTCAGCCTGCGTCTGACCCGCCTGAAAAGTGTCCCGCTTTGGAGGTGAGCCGCAGGTCTGTGCTGTAGCAAACTGTCCCTTTGCTCTGGGTCTGTGATAAATGCAAGTTCATCTTGGTAATTAAAATTAAACTGTGGGTTCATTCAAGATTCCTTTCTTCCTGTATATCCCCAGCGCCCTTGGAAATACTCTTCACCTAAGGATTGATTTCTATATATTCTATATAGAAAAAAATAGAGAGAGAGAGAATCCCCAAACTAAAATTTTGTGTGTTTTGAGAGTTTAAATTCTTCATTCCTAACAAAACAAATACGTATATTAGCAAGAGCTTTTCAGTCGATGAAACCATTTGGATGCTTCCCTTTGTGGCTCTGTGCGCGTGGAGTTCAAAGTCAAACTAGCAACACTGTAAAATCACAGCAAAATGCACCCGAATGAGAGGCTTGCAATGCGGGGTAATAAACGTGAACTCGCTCTCTGAAAATGTCTAATTTAGGTTTCTTTAATTGTGTTATTTCTCAAGGGCAGTTTTTCGTTGTTGTTCTTTGGGTCTCCGACGATATTAGTGCTGGATTTGTATGAGTGACGTGTTTTGTGAATAAGACCCAGCCTGGGGCTACATCATGAAGCCAGCAGGGTGTCTATCTGGGTGCTTTCTGCCCCACCGGGCTCCCCTCCAGGGAGTCAGCAGCAGCACCAGCACCACCGCGGCACGGCCGCCCCACATGACCACACATTCACTGAACGGGGCTATAATGCAAAACGTGGAACATACCACGACCCTGGCAATGGTGTGGAGCAAACTCTCGTTCATTGCTGGTGGGGACACCAAATGCTGTGGCCACGCAGGAAGACGGATTTTCAGCTTTACAAACATAGTCACTCTCACTGTGTGTAACCAGGTGCCCCGGCATGCCTGGAACTTCTGTTCACACACACAGTTTGCACACTCATATCACACCAGCTTCACTCACCCTGGCCACACTAACGGCAGGGAGACGTCCTCCCCTGTGTGAACGGCGAACGATCTGCAGCACTTTTGCACAAGAGGGTATTCCCAGCGATCGTAAGAAGGGAGCGGCCAGGCCATTAGGGGATGTGGGACCTCCTGTGCTTATTGCCGAGTAAAACAATCCAGACCAAAGATGTACATTCTGTATGATTCCAACTCCATGGCCTTCTGGGAACTGAAAGCTATAGAGATAATGAGATAATCAGTGGTGGCCTGGGGCTTGGAAAGTGGGTCAGAAAACAAATAATTGAAAGATGGGCTTTTAAAGGCTGGGAGCCATGTATGATTCCACAAAGGTGGATAGGGACATTATGCATTCCTCAAAACCCAGCCCAAAGAGCGAAGGTCAGTGCATGGAACTTAAAATCATCCAGAAGGCTGTCCTGGTGTGTTGCTGCGGGCCAGGTCCCCAGGAGGGGGCGCGTGAGAGGCAACCACACATGGACGTTTCTCTCCCTCTTTCTCCCTCCCTTTGCCTTTGGAAATAACTAAAATCTTCTTAAAAAGTCATCCAGAAGGCCGAGGAATCCCTGGAAGGAACGCGGGCTTTAACAACAAAGTGGAACGGTTTCAAGTACAAAAGCCAACCTCGCCGCAGAAGGAGGGGGGAAGGTGCTGACCCTGGCGAAGGAGGAGCGAGGGAAACCTGGTAGATTCAGGGCGGAAGGAACAGCGGCACGCGAGTTGACAACGCCGTTAGCAAAGATCGCACAGGTTAACAGTTCGACTGTTGCTCCCCAGACGTCCAGGAACGGAGCAGTTAAGTGAGTGGACAGCAGATGGCTGAAGGTTTGTCACTGTTGGGGAAGGAATTTACAGGCAAGCCAGCCGGACAATCCGGAGTGACCCCCGTGCTCAGGAGCTGGAGCTGGAGGTGTCGTTATGGCCTCGTGTTGGGGTCACTGTGGGTACACGTGGTTATGCACGTAGATAAGTGCTCGTGGCCGTGTGCCTGTGCACAAGTCAGCACCTATATTTCTTCCTTCTGAGAGAGCTTACAAGGATAGATGCCCTTTCGCAATTAAACACTTGGGGCCCAAGTCTGGGTCTCCACCACCACCTTCCAGTAAGAGGAACCAGACCCTTGGTCTCATGGCTGAGTCGATGACAGGGCCAGGGGATGACGTGGGTCTGGAGCCATGAGTAGCGCCAGAACCCAGGGAAGTGGCCCCCGAATGGAAACGAACGAGTGGAAAATACTCGGTGGGAGTCTGTGCCAGCAGCAAGTGAGCGAGCCTCCCCTGGCCCAACCTGGAACGACTTCAGCGGCAGCGTTGGATGAGAGCACAGTGTGAACATCTGTGAGTCTAGGCGCGTGTGCACACGCAAATGGGAGCATCTCCTATAACCTGGGGGGCAGCCGCACTCAGGATCAGGGCGCCGTACAGCCCCCGGGGGCGTGTGCTGTGCACCGGGACTCCCTTCTGGGGAGAGCAGCGTGGGGAAGGCTGGGGAAATGGTCAGGCAGTGGAGAGACCGAGAAAGACCACCTCGACAGGTGGTCAAGTTCAACCTTCAAGGTCGGCAGTCCGGGTGAGACAGAGCTATCTAAGATACTAACTCAGAACACTGAGGAGAAGTAGGCAGTGGAGGTGGGCGGAGTTTGCCGTAGTGACTGGGCGGTCTGGGACCGGGTTGGCTGAGAAGCTGGAGGTGGTGGGCGGAGTTTGTGCAGTGACTGTGGGCTGTCTGGGACCCGGTTGGCTGAGAAGCTGAGGCCTGCAGAGCCAGTGGAAGCAGGGGGAGCGCGGGCTCGCGGGCTCCTCGGTGGGCTCTCTCTGGCTCTCCGGACCTCTCTGGCTCCAGGGCTCTTCTTCTCGAGGATGCCCGGACGCTCGAGCTGCAGCGGCGTTTTCCAGTGGACTGTATTTTGGATGGGAAGGAGCTCCAGGTGTAGCCTGGGGTCGGGCTGGCCTGGCAGAGGGTGGCAGGGTTATTCTTTGGGGGTTCTAGAGGGAGCAGGCTCTGAGGCCGAAGCCTGCCATTCTTCCAAAATTACATAGCTTTTGTAGATTATGTTGTTTTAGTTTGTAAAACTAAAACAGAACAAGATAACCCTACAGGAACAAGATAACCACTCACCTGGAAGAGCTAAGGGAACTCAGCTGTCAGAGTTTAGCCTTAATTGGTTGGAGGAAGCGTCTGCAGCTAGACTCCACGGGCTAAAGGACTGCTTGGGAATAGAGACTCCTTTCCTTTAGCAGCAAAGCGTTGCCTTTGCAGTTCTGCCCAGAAGGGGCAGCGGGCAGCAGGACCCCAAGTGCGGTGCGGAAACGATGTGGTGATGTGCAGTCCCTGTATGACCTGGTAAAAATGGCCCTTTTCCTCTGCCACCTTTTTACACCCCAAGCCCACGGTCCCAGGGATGTCGTGAGACAGCCTCAGTTCCCACAGCGTCGACTGAGCGGAGCTCACCGAAGGAGGGAAATCCGAGACACCGTGAGGGCAGTGCAGCAGGACGTCCCCTCCAGGGCGGGACCCCGCTGCCCAAAAAGGACTGGCAGGAAACGCAGGAAATCTGAGTATACCGTATGCTTAAGGTAAGTGTTTTATCGGCGTTGGCTCTTTCGTGGTAACAATGGCACCCTAACGTAGGAGTCCAGTGGGGGGGGGGGGGTTGGTATTGGGTGTTAGGGTTAGAAAACGGGGGACCATCAGTTCATTTGTTTTGTAAATATAAAATTGTTCTAAAATGCTTGTTTTTTTTAAACCTTCATTTTTTGATTTAATAATGTTTTAAAAAGAAATACATAAAAACATCTTGAGAACACAACTTGACATTATATTCAATATAATAATTAACTTTAGGAAAAATATAGGTCAATGTTTGGGAAATTTAATAAACTTATTTTACAGTTTTTTTAATTAACCATAAACTGAGCTCTTAGTTTATTTCCAAAATATGTAATGTATCAATCCTGGGACCACTCAGTTTTTGGCACAGTGATAGACATCATGAGACACTTATTATGCTATTGGAAAAATAAAGAAATATATTTATTTAAAACTGATTATTTTTTAATTTTAATTAATTTTATTTAGTTATTTTTCAAGTACAGTTTTTGTCTATTTCTCCCATCCCAGCCTCCCCCGCCCCTTGCTCCCCACCTCCCTCCCATTTCCACCCCCCTTAGTTCTCGTCCCTGTGTCCTTCCTATTTGTTTCTCCAAATCCCTCCCCCTTTTTCCCCTTAACTTCCCTTCCTACTCCCCTCTGGTCACTGTCCCCTTGTTCTCTATTTCAGTGTCTTTGTTTTTGTTTTTTTTCTGCTTGCTTGTTTGTTTTGTTGTTTAGCTTCCTGTTAAAGGTGAGATCATATGGCATTTGTCTTTCAGCACCTGGCCTATTTCACTCAGCATAATGCTTTCCAGTTCCATCCAGGTTGTTGCAAAAGGTAGTAGCTCCTTCTTTCTCTCTGCAGCATAGAATTCCATTGTGTATATGTACCACAATTTTTTGATCCATTCATTTACTGATGGGCACCTAGGTTGCTTCCAACTCTTGGCTATTGTAAATTGTGCTGCTGTGAACATTGTGGTGCATGGGTTCTTTGATATTGATGTTTTAGGATTCTTAGGATATAATCCTAGCAGTGGAATTGCTGGGTCAAAAGGCAGGTCGATTTTTATTTTTCTGAGAAAATTCCATACTGTTTTCCATAATGGCTGTACCAGTCTGCAATCCCACCAACAGTGAACTAAGGACCCCTTTTCCCCACACCCTCTCCAACATTTGTTGTTTGTTGCTTTGTTTATGATAGCCATCCTGACCGGTATAAAGTGGTATCTCATTGTGGTTTTAATTTGCATCTCTCTGATAGCTAACGATATTGAGCATCTCTTCATGTGTCTCTGGATGTTCTGTATGTCCTCCTTGGAGAAGTGTTGGTTCAAGTCCTTTTCCCATTTTTTAATTGGGTTGGGTGTCTTCTTAGAGTGGAGTCGTGTAAGTTCTTTGTATATTTTGGAGATTAAACCTTTGTCTGAGGTATCATTGGCAAATATGTTTTCCCATACAGTTGGTTGTCTTGCTAATTTAATACTGTTTTCTTTAGCCACGCAGAAGCTTTTTATTTTGATGAGGTCCCATTTGTTTATTCTTTCCTTTATATTCCTTGTTCTAGGGGACATATCAGTAAAAAAGTTGCTGCGTGAAATATGTGAGATTTTCTTGCTGATGTTCTCCTCTAGGACTTTAATGGTGTCACGGCTCACATTTAAGTCTTTTATCCACCTTGAATTTATTTTGGTGTATGGTGTAAGTCTGTGCTCAAGTTTCATTTTTTTTGCACGTAGCTGTCCAGTTCTCCCAACACCATTTGTTGAAGAGGCTATCTTTACTCCATTTTATGTTACTGCCCCCTTTGTCGAATATTAATTGACTGTAGAGAGTTGGGTTGATTTCTGGGCTCTCTGTTCTGTTCCATTGGTCTATGTGCCTGTTTTTATGCCAGTACCAGGCTGTTTTGATTACAGTGGCCTTGTAATACAGTTTGATATCAGGTATTGTGATCCCTCCCACTTTGTTCTTCTTTCTCAAAAGAGCAGCTGCTATTCGGGCTCGTTTATGGTTCCATATAAATTTTCGAAGTGTTTGTTCTATGTCTGTGAAATATGCCATTGGTGCTTTAATAGGTATTGCATTGAATCTGTATATTGCTTTGGGTAGTATGGACATTTTGATGATGTTAATTCTTCCAATCCATGAACAAGGTATATGTTTCCATTTGTTTGTGTCTTCCTTGATTTCTTTCTTCAGGGCTGTGTAGTTTTCTGCATACAGGTCTTTTACCTCCTTAGTTAGGTTTATTCCCAGATATTTTATTTTTCTTTTTGCTATATCGAATGGGATTTTTTCCTTGATTCCTGCTTCTGCTGATTCACTGTTGGTATACAAAAATGCCTTTGATTTCCAGATATTGACTTTGTATCCTGCTGTTTTGCCAAATTCATTAATTAGTTCGAGCAGTTTTGGGGTAGAGTCTATAGGATTTTCCAGGTACACTATCATGTCATCTGCAAACAGTGACAGTTTTGCTTCCTCCTTTCCTATTTGGATGCCTTTTATTTCCTTTTCTTGCCTGATCGCTGTGGCTAAAACTTCCAATACTATATTGAATAGAAGTGGTGAAAGTGGACATCCTTGTCTTGTTCCTGATCTTAGTGGAAAGCTTTTAGTTTTTTCCCATTGAGTATGATATTGGCTGTAGGTCTCTCATATATGGCCTTTATTATTTTGAGAAATGCTCCCTGTATTCCCACTTTGCTGAGTGTTTTTATCATAAATGGGTGTTGTACCTTATCGAAAGCTTTTTCCGCATCTATTGATATGATCATGTGATTTTTGTCTTTGCTTTTGTTTATGTGATGTATTACATTTACTGATTTGTGAATATTGAACCATCCTTGCATCCCTGGGATGAATCCCACTTGGTCATGGTGTATGATCTTTTTGATATATTGTCGGATGCGATTTGCCAATATTTTGTTGAGGATTTTAGCATCTATGTTCATCAGCGATATTGGCCTGAAGTTTTCTTTCTTTGTTGTGTCTCTATCTGGTTTTGGAATTAAGATGATGCTGGCTTCATAAAAAGAATTTGGGAGTTTTCCATCCTTCTGGATTTTTTGGAATAGTCTGTGGAGAATAGGGGTTAGCTCTTCCTTAAATGCTTTGTAGAATTCTCCTGTGAAACCATCTGGTCCAGGGCTTTTGTGTGATGGGAGTTTTTTGATTACTGCCTCAATTTCTTTTGCTGTTATTTGTGTATTTAGATTTTCTGCTTCTTCTGCTTCTTTTTCACTGAGTTTTGGAAGATTGTATTTTTCTAGAAATGTGTCCATTTCCCCTAGGTTTTCAAATTTCTTGGCATACAGTTCTTCATAGTAATTTCTTACAATCCCTTCTATTTCTGTGGTATCAGTTGTAATCTCTCCTCTTTCATTTCTGATTTTGTTTATTTGTGTCCTCTCTCTTCTTTTCTTGATGAGCCTACTTAAAGGCTTGTCTATTTTGTTTATCTTCTCAAAGAACCAACTCCTGGATTCATTGATCCTTAAAATTGTGCTTTTAGTTTCTGTCATTTAATTCTGCTCTAATCTTGGTTATTTCCTTCCTTCTGCTTGCTCTGGGCTGTCTTTGTTGTTGTTCCTTGAGTTCTTGCAGGCGTAGGGTTAGGTTGTTTGTTTGAAATGTTTCTATCTTCTTTAGGTAGGCCTGTATTGCTATAAACTTCCCTCTCAGGACTGCCTTCGCTGTGTCCCATAAGTTTTGGGTTGTTGTGAGATCATTTTCATTTGTTTCCAGAAACGTTTTGATTTCTTCCCTAATTTCATTCTTGACCCATTCGTTGTTTAATAGCATACCATTCAGTCTCCATGATTTTGGGTGCTTTGGGTTTTTTTCTTTGGGGTTGGTTTCCAATTTCAGTCCCTTGTGGTCAGAGAAGATGCTTGGTATGATTTCAATTTTCTTGAATTTTTTGAGGCTCGTTTTGTGTCCTATCATGTGGTCTATCTTTGAAAATGTTCCATGTGCATTTGAAAAGAATGTGTATTTAGCTTCTTTGGGATGAAGGGCTCTATATATATCAGTTAAGTCCATTTCATCTAGGGTGTTGTTTAATGCCACAATATCTTTGTTGATCATTTATTTGGAAGATCTGTCCATTTTTGATAGTGGGGTGTTAAAATCCCCTACTATAATTGTGTTGCTGTCAATATCTTTCTTGAAGTCCTCTAAGATTTTCTCGATATATTTGGGTGCCCCTATGTTTGGTGCATATATGTTTACAATGTTAATGTCTTCTTGGTGGATTCTTCCCTTGAGTATAATGAAGTGACCTTCTGGGTCTCTCTTTATGGCTCTTTTTTTGAATTCTATTTTGTCCGCTATGAGAATTGCTACCCCAGCTTTTTTTTCCTTGTCCATTTGCTTGGAAAATTTGTTTCCAGCCTTTCACTTTTAGTCTGTGATGGTCTTTTGTCCTGAGGTGGGTCTCTTGTAGGCAGCATATGTATGGATCATGCTTTCTTATCCATTGAGCTATTCTGTGTCTTTTGATTGGAGCATTTAATCTATTTACATTTAAGGTTATTATTGATAGGTACTTATTCATTGCCATTTTTGTACCTGTGTTCCTCTCTGTCTCCCTCTTATCCTTCCTTCCCTTAAAGCAGTCCTTTTAGTATTTCTTGTAGAGCTGGTTTGGTGGAGGCGTATTCTTTTAGGCTTCTTTTGTCTTGGAAGCTCTTTATTTGGCCATCTATCTTGATTGAGAGCCTTGCTGGGTAAAGTAGCCTTGGTTGTAGGCCTCTGGTTCTCATTACTTGGAATATTTCTTGCCATTCTCTTCTTGCTTGAAGTGTTTCCATTGAGAAGTCAGTAGCTAACCTTATTGGGGCTCCCTTGTATGTTATTTCTTTTTTCTCTCTTGCTGTCTTTAAGATTCTCTCTTTGTCTTGGAATTTTGCCATTTTGATGATGATGTGTCTTGAAGTGGGCCTCCTTGGGTTCCTCTTGATTGGGACTCTCTGTGATTCCTGGATTTATGAGACTTTTTCTCTTATCAAATTAGGGAAATTTTCTCTCATTACTCGTTCAAATACGTTTTCTATCCCTTGTTCTTCTTCTTCTCCTTCTGGTATTCCTATTATTCGGATATTATTATGTTTCATATTGTCTTGCATTTCTCTTAATCCCTCTTCATTCTTTCTGAGCCTCTTCATTTTCTTGCTCTTTCTGTGAGATGCTTTCTACCTTGTCCTCTAACTCACTAATCCTATCCTCCACTTCATCTATCCTACTTTTGAAACTTTCTACTGTGTTCTTCAATTCGGAAATTGTATTCTTCATTTCCTCTTGTCCCTTGCTGATAGTTTCCATTTCCTTTTTGATGTTGATGTAGTTTGCAGAGAGATCATTGTAGTTCCCCTGTAGTTTCTGGTAGTTCACTGTGAGCTCTTTGAACTTCGTAATAACCAGTGCTTTGAATTCACTATCTGATAGTTGATCAGCCTCTATTTCATCTAAGATTCCTTCTGAAGTTTCTGCTTTTTCTTTCATTTGAGGATTGTTTCTTTGTCTTCCCATTGTTTGAGACTCTTCTTGTTAGTCTCTGCTTCTAAAATTGATCTGTTCATGGTGTGAACTTCTGTGGTATGATCCTTGTGAAGTTCAGTTGTGCGGACTCCTTGAAGTTTCTTGATGTTCTTCGTCTCCACCTACTCTCACGCTGGTCCTCGCGCGGGTCCCTGTGTTGGTCGCCTACCACTGCTGAATGTCCCGGCTCTAGTAGCCACCTCCTCAAGCGCCCAGGCCCGTTACTACGGCAGCGGCACCGGAGCTGGAAATGTCCCGGCTCCCGTAGCTGGCTTCTCTGCTGCCCAGGGCCGTCACAGGGGTTTGGAGTGTCCCGGCTTCCGTACCTGAATCCCCGGCATCTAGTCCTGTCTCTATGGCAGTGGCACAGAGGCTTAGAATGTCCAAGCTCCAGTACCTGACTCCCCAGCATCCAGACCCGTCGCTATGGGAGCAGCACAGGGGCTGAGAATGTCCCGGGCTCCCATAGCTGGCTCCTCTGCCACCCAGGGCCATCACAGGGGTTTGGAGCGTCCCGGCTTCCATACCTGTCTCCCTGGCATCCAGTCCCATGGCTATGGAAGTGGCACAGTGGCTGAGAATGTCCCGGCTCCCGAAGCTGGCTCCTCTGCTGCCCATGGCTGTCACAGGGGTTTGGAGTGTCCCGGCTTCCGTACCTGACTCCCCGGTGTCCAGTCCCGTCGCTATGGCAGCGGCACAGGGGCTGAGAACGTCTCCTGCTCCCGTAGCTGGCTCCCCAGCACCCAGGCCCGTCTCTATGGCGGCGTCACAGGGTCCTCCGGTGTCCCAGCTCCTGCAACTGACTCTTCTGTTGCCCAGGCCGGTAGCTATGGCATCGGCACAGGGGCCGAGAATGTCCCAGCTCCGGTTCCTGACTCCTCTGTCGCCCAGGACCGTCACAGGGGCTTGGAGTGTCCAGCTCCCGTACCTGACTCCCCGGCTCCCAGGCCCGTTGCTCTGGCGGCAGCACAGGGGCCGCGTGTGTCCCAGCTCCAGTAGCTGACTCTGCCGCTGTCTGGTGTTTCAGCGTTGGTCACAATCTCTGGTCTTTTAATTTCATAAATGCTGGGTAACCGATGGTTTATTGTGCTGTTTCTCTATAGATCTGCCAGGATTTTCACCCATGAGTACAGGAGCTAGCATCAGCTCCATCTTACTCCATCGCCATCTTCCCAGCATCCCCTAAAATGCTTGTTTTTTAAAATAAAAAATTTTAAAGCAAAAAAAAAAGCTATAGAAATGCTATAGCATTTTCTAGTGCTATTGCTTTAGAAAAAACCAGCCGGGTGTTCAGTACCAAATTCTGTGATCTACAAACGCAGAGCAGAGTCAATCTATTTAAAAAGACCAAAAAGAAGAGAGGTGGAGAGAGCAGGAAGGTGAGGGCTGAGAAATGTTTCAAACTGATTTAAAACATGAAACCACAGGTTTAACAAGTGCCAGAGTATTTATAAACATTGACAAGGTAACCCTTGTGGTTACCTGGTTACGCCCACATGACACCTTTACGGCCACCTCTAGACTAGTGTCCCACCGATCACTGGTCACCTCGTGTGGGCGAAAAGCAGCCACGCACTGAACTGACCGGCTCAGCGGGGCCTGCGTGTGCCTTGAGACGCAGAGACCACAAGTAATCATGTAGGGAAGGTCTGAAATGAAAAACTTTCTAACTAAAAGGAGGTCGTGGCGGGCAGTCAAGTCCTAGGCTGGTATCTCTCCCTGACAAAGGTTAATCTTGACCTTAACTGAGCCCTTCTGTTGTGTTTTTGCACCCACAATACTACACCTCTGGGATGACAGATTTCCTTTTCCCAGACCCCTCAAAGCACAGGCACGGCGGGGCGGCACAACTCCCCTCATTGTTACTGTTATCGCAGTCATTGTGGGCTGTCACTACCCTGCACCCACTGCGCGAAAGATGCGCCTATCATTTTACCTTTTATCCAATCCCAGAGGTTTCCCTGCTTGCTTCCTTCCGCCTCCCTGATCCATTGCCAGTGGACTTCATGGAACCCCTTATGCCTCCTCTTCTGATTGTCGTGTATTATGGAGCAAAACTGCCGTTCTCTGGAACATTCTCTCAGCTCCTTGAGGTTTTGCTTCCTGGCAGTTGCCTTCAGTTTGGCTCAAATAAAGTGACAAACATTTTAGATTCAAAGATGCAGATAGATTGAATGTGCAATGAGGGACATTGAACTATACCAATAAGTGTTAATCCAGAGGGGCAGGGGAGGCCGTACTAATAGCATGCAAAATAGATACTGATTTGAAAGTGGCTACAAGAGACAAAAAAAAAGCACAGTATATATTATTAGCTTCTGGTTCATTCTGCTGAGCTTAGAGAAGATGCTTTGGGTCTCAGTCTTTCTAAGTTTACTGAGACCGTTCTGTGGCCTGACAAGACAACCCTCCTGGTGGGTGCCCCTGTGCACTGGAGAGGTGTGTGTCTGTGTGTCCCTGTGCAGAGTCCCCAGCGTGGCCTTGGGTGGGCTTGTTCTCCAGTGCTGTCCTCCTGTTTCTGTGCTGGCCTTCTGCCTGCTCCTTCTGAATGTTGAACATAGGGCACCGACTTTGGCACCTGATACTGTAAAATTGTCTTTTTTCTCTTCATGTCTTTGACAGGGACTTTCAGTGCTGGGAGGGTCTTGTGAGTGGTGTGAGTATGTTTATAACTGTTGTATCTTCTTGATGGTCTGAATCTTTCATCGACATACAGCACTAGGTTCTCAGTAATGTCAGTGAAAGCCAGGAGAAAATGGACCAGTGCCTTCACAGTGTGAAAAAAGAAACATTTCTAGGTAGAATCGGTCACAAGGCCGCAGTAAGTCTGGTGACATACCAGAGACAGTCTGGGACAATGAGCTCTCACAGTGTGACCCTGAATGCTTGTGCTGGGGGTGCACACTCCCATCAAGCCAATGAGCCCAGAGGAAAGAGAACAGGGACAGGGAGAGCCTGGGAAGCAATCAAGGAACCGGGGGAGGTGGCCCTCGGACACGGCCCGGAGACCCGAGGGCTGTCTGTGCAGCTGGCCGAGTGGGACGGCAGCTCAAAGGGGACTGGGTCTGAAATTTTCGGGTGACATTTATCATCCAAAGAGAAGCTGCCCGAATGCCAGGGTGAAAGGAAATCACCCACCACAAAGCTGCGTAAACAGGGTGCTAAGTCTGTCCAGGGTGGAGAGGAGATGATCAGAACATGGAAGGCGGCCTGGTGACCTTCATGGCTTGGCAGTGAATCATCATTGCGTTGTTGCAAGGACACAGTTCGTGTTGGTGGAAGTGAAGTTATAGAAGGGAAAGGAAGCCTGGCTGGTGGGGATCAGTGGATTGAGCACAGCCTTATGAACCAAAGGGTCGCCGGTTCAATTCCCAGTCAGGTCACAGGCTTGGGTCTCCAGTAGGGGGTGCACAAGAGGCAACCATTGATGTTTCTCTCCCTCTCTCCCTTCCCCTCTCTCTAAAAATAGATAAATAAAATCTTTTTTAAAATGAAGGGAAACAGAAGAAGAAAGGGAATGTGTTGTGGAGTAGGGTAGGATAGGGGAGGGGAGAGGGAGGGAGGTACCAGCCATCTTCTGTAATAAAAATAAATGTTGTCACAGGAGGAAAAGAAATGATTAGGAATTAAAAATATTTATACTTCCAGAGGTAAATATAAAAAATACTACAAGAATTGAATGTGGTCACCTGTAGGAGCTGCTGTGCCTTGTGAAACACATTGGCTCTTTACATTCTGGGCAACTATAATTGCACTAAAAATAAAAAACCCAATTAAAAATGAAGGAATAAGGAATGCAATGATATCCTAATGGGCATAAAGAGTTCATCTATTTCCTAAAACTCAAATTTACTTCCCTTTGTGGATATTGATCAAAGAAAGGAAACAAAGTCTGCTAAGTTTTCAAATGTTTGGTGAAGTGTAGTTGGAGCATCGGGAAGACAGAGGTTGAAGGCAGCACATGTAAACACCTGTTTAAATGCTGGGTTAATGAGCCTGAGTGACCAGCACAGGTCCTAGTCTTCATAAAAGTTCATGGGATAATTCCCAGATCCCGATTATCTTTAGGAATAAAGACACACACTGTGTGAGATATGCTTGTTTATTTGGAGTAAATCATACCAAACCATGTAATAATCACAATTTGTCCCTGCTGATTGATAGAGCCATTTGGACATCCTGAATGCCATTAATTAGAGCTTTATGCATAATTAAATTATGCAGCTAATTAGTGCACAATGAAATAAAAAGGGCAACTGCTGAATAATAGAAATTCTCCAGTTGAATAGTAAAATATCATTTTGAAGGCAATGACTTCTACACAATGTCATTTAAACTACCCAGCCAGGGGCGGGAGTCCTTTCTATTACAGGTTTGGGAATTTTTTCATTTATTTTAAATTAGCTAACTGTGTTGTAGATTTGCAGGAAAAGAAATAGAGAAGTGATTTATTTGTGCACTGAGGCTGCTGTTCCCGGAGGGAATAGTGACCTTTGCTGTCTGCCGAACAGAAGACTGAAAATGGCTCTCTCTGCCTGTCAGTGCAATGCCGGTTACGCGCCTTCCACTAGAAATGTAGAGCTGCTGTCTGTCCGCCACACCTTCCGGAGGTGGACCCTCCTGGGCGCCTGTGTGGCACGTCCATTTGCCAGTGTCACGCACGCAGGGCGCGCTCCTCTGAGTCAAAGACAGGCTTGTTTCCAGGCTCACAGTAAGTCAAGTTCAGTGCCTCTGCCATGGTCAGCAGCGAGGGCATGAAGGGCCGCCTCTGGCTGCCTGTGTCTACACCGTGGCGGCACCGGGATGTGGTCACAGTAGGCGAGCGCTCCCTCATCCTGCTCCAGTGAAAACCAGCTTTTCTCTGCAGTCCCAGGGGTCTTGCTTTCCCCCAGTCACTGCCGTCTGTGGCTTGAGCTTTGGCTCTGCAGCCTTTCCTGAGTGCAGACAGCAGTGGCTTCGGGGGGGGGGGTCACCTTCCAACCTTCCCAGGGGAAGGAGAGTCCAAGGTGCTGATCTCTCCTTCCCCTGGGAAGTTTGGAAGCTGCAGCCACTGAAAAGTACACGTGCCCACGAGATGCTGCCGACTCACAAGGCCATCACCGTGCGTTTATTCTGTTGTGAACACCAGTGCCCACTGCAGTCAGGGAGTCTTTGTCATCTGCACCCTTTAACGTGGTAATGCCGGCCACCGTCAACTCTGGCTAACCAAAGTCTGGCCGGTGCAGAGCCTAGGAAAGAAAAGGAAAACGTTCATTCCAATTGTTTCAAAAAGCCTTACTGGAGTGTAATTTATATTCTGTTAGGCTGACCTCATGTTTGGTTTAAGGGGGGTTAGTGAGTGTGTACAAGTTATGGAGTGTGTCACCACAGTGTGGAGTGAGAAGACACCACTTGGCCAGACAGGCCCTCTGTGTGTTCACGGGATGAACCATCAGGAGGCTTCTGCGTGCTCGCTTTATCTCCCAGCCTGCTGTTCTTGAGGCTGACCATTTTGCCACTCAGTCTGGTGGTCTATTTGTCCCCGAGCCAGCATTTGAGTGAAGAATGCCATATCTGATTTATCCACTCACAGTCCACAGTTGGATGCTTCCCAGCTTAAAGCCAGTATGGGAAAATGCTGCCAGATAAGGTCAAGTTCAAGTTCATCATCACCAAGGTCAAGTTCATCATAGTCAGGTTCAAGTTTACGGTCATGATCAAGGTCAAGTCCGGGTCTTTACCAAGGTCAAGTTCACCTTCATGGTCAGGGTCAAGTAAGGCTTTTTACCAAGTTCACGATCATGGTCAAGTTCACGTTCATGATCAAGGTTAAGCTCACGTTTGTGTTCAAGTTCATTGTCAAGGTTAAGTTAATCATTTGTGCCAAGGTCAAGTTCAAGTTCACTGTCAAGGTCATGTCCATCGTTTGTGCCAAGGTCAATTTCTAGTTCATTGGTAAGGTTCAAGGTCAAGTTCATTGTTAAGGTCAAGTTCAAGTTCATTGTCAAGTTCACGTTCATTGTCAAGTTTAAGTTCAATGTCAAGTTCAAGTTCATTGTCAAGTTCAAGTTCATTGTCAAGTTCAAGTTCAATGTCAAGTTCAAGTTCATTGTCAAGTTCGATGTCAAGTTCAAGTTCAATGTCAAGGTCAATGTCAAGTTCAATGTTAAGGTCAAGTTCATCGTCGTCAAGTTCATCATCACCAAGGACATTATATGAAATGATATAGGGACTTATCTAAGTAAAGATAAAAAGCATGTACAGTAAAATGGCAGCAAACTCACAATTATTAACAACCACACCTAGAACAAAAACAAACTAAGCAAGCAACCAGAACAGGAACAGAACCACAGAAATGGAGATCACATGGAGGGTTAGCAACAGGGGGGGTTTGGGTGGGGTGGGAGGTAGTGGGAGGGGGAGAGAGGGGGAAAAGGTATAGAGCATAAGTAGCGTAGATGGGTAGGTAGAAAATAGACAAGGGGAGGGTAAGAATAGTATGGGGAAATATAGAAGATAAACAATTTATAAGTATGACACATGGACATGAACTAAAGTGGGGGAATGTGGATGGGAGAGGTATGTAGAGGGGAGGGAATGGGGGAAATGGGACAACTGTAATAGCATAACCAATAAAATATATTTTTAAAAAAATGTTGCCAGAAACATTTACAGGGGAGTCCTGTATTTCCATTCCCTTGGATCTAAAACCATAGGTAAGTGTATTTTAACGTATTAATAAACTGTCAAACTGTTTTCCAAGCTGGCCACACCCTTTTAAACCCTCCCCAGCAACAGATGAACATTCTAGTCCCTCCCTATTGTCCCAGCAGGGCCCACCTGGATTTCAACTGCAACACTTGTACATGAAAAGGACACCCACATCACCCATGTGCAGTTTGCAATGGTGTCTGTTGCCTGGGGAACAAGGATCGTGGGCGTGTCTTTGACAGGAAACCAAATTTTCAGCAGTTGCAAGTGTATTTGGTGTTTGGAAGTGATTATCCTTTCACTCCTTTTAAAAGGTTTTTCTACATTCTAAACCCAATAGAACATTAAAGAAGGAAATAAAAGCACCCATAACTGGTTCCCCTCCGATAGTGTGAGCGAGCCTCTGGGTTGCCTGCTGTGTTGAGTGCCACGTCCACTGCCGCGTCCACTGTTGGATCCCTCTCTCCGTGACAAGGTCCTGAGAGGGGGTGTAAGACTACAAGGAAGCAGTTTCCAACCTGGTGGACGTGGCATGGAAGGCCCTGCAATACCTATTGTGATTGTGCTTGCTTTGGGGATCATGACCCTTTTTGCTTTAATCATTATGAATACCCTGGCAGTGATTCAGATAGTGTGCCTAGACCTTTCCCGGCTCAATGAACAGAATAATGATATCATACTAGAAATGTCAGGGAATATAGGTACAAAGAAACAACCAGAACAATCTGAGAATTCAAGCTTAATCAATAACAGATCATTGGAAAAACACCCAAGATAAGATAGAATACTCTAGGAAATCAGGAGATGATCTCACTGCTTTCTTAGAGGGAATCAAAGTACAAAACATGTCTATAAAAGAACTCCTAGAGAAACTTAAAAGAAGTACCCTTGAAAGCCCCCTGCAACATAAGAATAGCCCCTCCTTTACCTTGAATAAGAATATATATCAACTAGACAGGCAAAGAAATAACAAAAGCTAGTTAGTTATTACAAACTAAACAGTTACTAGGGAGTCAGAATTTATAGTACACAGAAAAACATTTTGGGCCAAAAAAAAAAAAAAAGGGGGGTAGATAGCTAAGTTAGACATCACAAGGGCCTTATAATAAATTTCCTATTTTCTCTACTCAATCTAGCGTATCCTTTTGCCCTATGCCAAATTCTGAGAAACTTTAACATACAATAGGATACTTCTAATTGTCTGATTAATGGCTCTCCTAGTTAAAATAATCTTTGATCTTTATAACTAAATCTATGGGAACTTTTGTACTTTTACTGATTACCTTTATATTGATTTTTTTCTGCTTAAATGATCATGTTATACTGCAAATGTTAATCACTACCTAAAATGAAAATATAAAAGCCTGCTTGTACTTGCAATAAACGGAACAGAGCTTCACTGTCCTTTGAGGCGTGTTGTCGTCTGTTACCCAGCGCCGACGCCTACCCTCACCTGTGGGACCCCTTGACCCGCTGCGGCCGGACCGCGGCAGTTGAGCAGTGAGTCTCCAAGTTTGTTGGGAGCGCAAATCGATGCTAATTTTTGCAGTGCCTCCTAACTCTAACAACTTGCACTGGGTCTTCACGATTATCACTTTCATGGATGCATAGTGTTTATTTCTCCAATTTTATTTTAAATTATGCCTCACAAATATCCATTTGCTGTTCTTCTTTAGGATTACATTCATACGTCTGTGTGTATTCATCTTCTACCTAGTGCACAGGCGTGTGTGTTGTTTTCTTCCAGAGTTATACTCTGGGGCTTGTTTTCATCTCTAATGTGAAGAAAGGCCAGACTCTACCTACAGGATTCTGATGATCGATGCCCACACTGACCTGCCTGCCCAGTTTGGGCATGTGGAGGAGGCCCTGGCCCTTGGCAGCCTGGGAGCAGGCTGGCGGCATCCACGGGATCGGTCACGGCAGCGCCTCCGCAGACCACCTGCAGCTGCCTCGCTGCCTCTGTGCAGGGCGAGAACTCCTCCACTCTTCCACGACCGGCGTGGGAGGCAGCACATTCCACGAGGAGCAGACGAGTGCCTCTCGCCCAGGCACTGGTGACTTTAGAGACAGCTCCAGCTGAATGTTGGAATGCACATAATGTACGCGTAAGTACACACTGAATTAAAATTTTAAACATTCAATATTTTGTTATTTAAAAACATCAAAATAAAGTCGATACAAAGTTCTAAAGCTCAGGTCTCTTTTTCCCCTCTTCTTGCACATTTGCCACAAGAACCTGGGTCAAACAGAAAAATGAGAGACAGAGAATCTGTTTTTCTCCTGGCGAATCATAACGAACACACAGGGAGCCGTGCTCAGGGTCCTGGGGCTGACGCCGTGACAGCGGCAATGGCATGTTGGCTTTTGCACAAGCTGCCCCATTGCCCTCAGGAATAAAAGCCGTGTGCCACCTCACAAGAAGGACCGCAGGGACACACACTGTTGTGATGCTTCTACCCTTCTCATCAGAACGTCTGCTCGGGTCTCTGTCACACACACACACAGGCACACACACATCCTCAGAACAACAGGTGCAGACGAAGGTGAGTTCAGCGTGAACCGTTTTCCCCAATACAAGCTTAGGGCACACCCAAGCCCCTGCTGCCCAACCCGAAAAGAAAGCTGCATTGGTGAGGGCCTGCATCCACAGACTTACCACTTCCACGCGCCGCTGTGTTCTAAGGCCCCAAATGAAACAACTGGGGGCGTATGGGGGTGGGAGTTGTCAGGAGTCCCCCCAAGATGCAGAGCCCCTGAGTGCGGGAGCAGGAGCATCCCACCCCACAGTTACAGGTGGAGGGCCAGTCTTTATTTGGAGGGGAAGTGTGGGGTCGTTCATTGATCCTCAAAGAGAAACATGTTTTAAAGCAGTTCATTTCCCTTCTGTTATCATCAAAACCCAAGTTGAAACTGGGGAATTTCTCACTCCTCTCCAGGTGATAAATTATGATGATATTAAAAATGTTCCTTCTCTGTTTTCCTAGGTTCCTTTGCATCTCTGGTGGGGGAGGGAGGGGCTTGGGGCCAGATTCTAGCCGATGAGATAGAAATTGAAGTCAGCCCTGGCTGGTGTAGCTCAGTGGATTGAGCGCGGGCCTGCAAACCAGACAATCGTGGTTCGATTCCCAGTTAGGGCACATGCCTGGGTTGCAGGCCAGTTCCCAGCAGGGGACGCATGAAGGCAACCATACATTGATGTTTCTCTCCCTCTCTCCTTCCCTTCCCCTCTAAAGATAAACAAATAAAATCTTAAAAAAAAATTGAAGTCAATAAGGCTCATGATAGAGCCAGGGACCTGCTATGAAATTTGGGGCTTTCTTGGTACAAAAGTGTGGCCATTGTCAGTCCTCTCCTACTCCACACATTGGGCCTGTCGGCCTTTGACGTGGCTGTGATGGCTGGAGCAATGGCAGCCAGTCTGCAGTCATGAGGGAAAAGCCATGCCCAGGGAGAGCATTTCTCTCTATTTAGATGAGCCATTAATAAAAAACAAGTTTCGACTTCCAGCAAGATGGAGGCATATGTGGAGACACCATGCTTCCTCACGCAACCAAGTTTAGAGACAACTAAATAATAGCAACAGAAAACACAGCCAGAACACAGAAAATTGAACTTTTCGGAAGTCTGACAACAACAAATTCTTCAGCCTGACCACGTCATAATCCAGCGACCTAAGTGGCCCTGCCCCGGTGAACAACCTAAGGCTCTGCTCTTCACCCAGCTGTGAGAAACAGCAGTGGGGGCCGCCATTTCCCCGCTCTGACCCCGCCCCCACATACAGCATCAGAACCCAGTGACCTGGGAGTCCAAGGCTCCGCTCCTCATACTTAACGGGCGCAAACAGACCAAAAATGGCTCAAGAAGAGCTCAAAGCCCCAGAGCCTATAAATCTAAGTGATGAAGAAATAGCAAAACTCTCAGACGCACAGTTTAAAACACTGGTGATCAGGATCCTCACAGAACTGGTTGATTATAGCCACAAATTAGACAAACATATGAAGGCGAAACTAATTGAAATGAATGGAATTGCACAGGAAACCAATAGCGATGAAAAGGAAACTGGGACTCAAATCAATGGAGTGGACCAGAAGAAAGCAAATAATGGCCAAACAGAAAAGAGTGAAGAAGCAAGAATTCAAAAAAATGAGGAGAGTCTTAGGAACCTCCAGGACATCTTTAAACGCTCCAACATCCGAATTATAGGGGTACCAGAAGGGGGAAAGGAACAGCCACCAGTGGAAAACTTATTTGAACAAATAATAAAGGAGAATTTCCCCAATCTGGCAAAGGGAATAGACTTCCAGGAAATCCAGGAAACTCAGAGAGTCCCAAAGAAGTTGGACCCAAGAAGAAATACACCAAGGCACGTCATCATTACATTAGCCAAAATTAAAATGAAGGAGAGAATCCTAGAAGCACCAAGAGCTAAGGGGACAGTCACCTACAAAGGAGTCCCCATCAGACTGTCAGCAGATTTCTCAAAAGAGACCCTACAGGCAAGAAGGGGCTGGAAAGAGGTATTCCAAGTCATGAAATCCAAAGACCTACAACCAAGATTGCTCTATCCAGCAAAACTTTCATTTAGAATGGAAGGACAGATAAAGTGCTTCTCAGATAAGGTCAAATTCAAGGAGTTCATCATCACCAAGCCCTTATTATATGAAATGTTAAAGGGACTTATCTAAGAAAACGAAGTTAAAAAAAAAACATGAACAGTGAAAGGACAACAAACTCACAGTTATGAACAACCACACCTAAAACAAAAGCAAACTAAAAGGACAGCTAGATCAGGAGTGGAAACATAGAAATGAAGATCTCAAGGAGGGTTAGCAACAGGGGAGTGGGAGGAGGAGAAGGGGGGAGAAGGTACAGAAAATAAGTAGCATAGACGGTAGATAGATGGGTGCAAGAATAGCATGGGAAATATAGAATCTAAAGAACTTGAGGCACATGGTCATAAACTAAAGGGGGGTAATGGTGGGGATGGGGATAGGGTGGAGGGGAATGAAGGGGGGAATAGAACAACTGTAATGGCATAATCAATTTTAAAATAAATTTAAAAATTAAAAATAAATAAAAAACAAGTTTCCAGAGAAGCTGAGAAACATCCCAGAAGACATGAAGTGGACAACCTTGGAAGCATGTGTCATGTGAGCTCTAGGGATGCCCCAAATACCCAGGGTCTATATTTTTCAGGGTTCAGAAGCCGAAAAGTTGCTGGAGGGAGCCACCGAGGGAGTAGAATTTGCATATAGATGTGAGTGTGACTCATCTACGGAGGAATCAACGGCGTGAGGGCCACGATGAAAGAAGTGCCCCTGCCGTAGCTGGCAGCCCCTGGGACAGTCCCCCCGAAGACCCTGTGTGCGGACACAGAAAGGCATTTGTGTTGTTCTCAGCTGCAGCTGTGTCTTTCTAAACGCACCTGCCTCTCTGCTTGGTCTGTGGCTCTGCGAATACCTGGAAGGTGAATGCGTTCGATGCCCCGAGGTGGTGCTGCAGCTGCGCAGGGTTAGTTGGGGCCAGTCTGGGCGTTTTTCTAGGATAAGAAACACCAACACCTGGTGGAGAACAAACCTTAATCCGGATTTTTTTTTTTTATATCACTGGCTGGTCCAATTTCTGCTTCTAAGAGCTATATTTGAATATCTTTTTGAACCCTATTTTTTGTTCCTGATACTCTCTTTAATCTTTCAGCATATAGCTTATCAAGCAGAAAAAATGATCCAAGTGTAGCGAGGCTTTTCCGATGTACTTGAACTTCCGGGAACAATGGAGGAGAAAGTCATGCCGATCGGGGGAGAAATAATAAGGTCTTTAAAGGGACCCAGGCCCTTCCTCACCTAAGGGTGAGAGACTATTTATGAAGCGTCCCTCCCTGGTATTCTTCTGCTGGTTTCTGAGAACTAAGACAACAGAGAGACCCGGCCCGAAACCAGCGTTCCCAATTTTCCTGTGGGGATGACCCTGTCAGGTTTGAGGTCGGTACCGCGACCGGACAGCAGGCCCCTGCGCGGGCTGTCTATCCAGTCTGGGGGGCGCGGATCCCACTGTGTGAATCCGCAACTCACCCGCATTTCCAGGATGGAGAATCGTGCGAGGCGTAGCGCAAGCCCCTTCCTCTCGCGTCCCTCCTCGTCCTCTCAGGCCCCCGAGGCAGAACCAGGCGCTGGCACCAGCCCTTCCCTTTCCTCCCCTTATGCCCAGTCACCCCCCCGCGGGGAGCCTTTCGCTGAGGTCTGGGCGATGCTTCTTCCCCAGACCTAACCCTGAGCTCCGGGTTCACGCTGAACTTCCCAGGTCTTCTCCCAATCCTGCAACTCGGTGCCGCCCACGCACCACGTGTGTTGCATTTCTCCCCACCACCGCCTTCACCTGCTCCCGGGCTGCGCTCTCCCGGGAGTTGCTCACTCGAGGGAACAGTTAGCTCCGTGGAGATACAACTGGCCTGTAACCTTGCGTGGGCTTGAGGAGACAACCGGCTGGTTCGATACACATGGATTGCGAAACATTGCCACCGTGACGACCTAGCTCCTCCGCGGCTTCCCGTCCGTGGGTCCCTGGGGAGAACACGGAGACCTGCTCTCCCAGCTGATCCCGAGAGGGGCCCGCTGAAATTCCCCCGAATGGGCACCAGGGGGCGCCTGTTCTGCGCACACCTTTGCCACTGAGTAACAAACAAGATAAAATGGATTGTTTCCATTTCTTCGACATTTTCAAAAACGGTTACCCTTTGCAGTCTTGGGAAAACAACCTCTGTTAATGCTTCAGATCTCGCCTCTCCGTGGGCAGGTGCCCGTGGAGCCGAGAAAGGGAGGCCCGAGTCCCTCCCCAGGCCTGCAGCGCACTCACCTGGAGTCCCGGCCCCTGGTGTCTCTGGCGAAGCAGCTGGAGGCCCGGGGCCTCTCAAGAGAAAACCGTCCGCGCTGCACGGGCACCTGGAGTGTGTGCAGAAACACTAGAATCTGCAGACCCCCTGCAGGGAATAGGGGGCGCCCGCGCTCCCTTCTCAGGGGCCAGGTGTCCGACTCCGTCTCTGCTCTTCCTTGGCCTCCCGACCTGGGGAATCGCTCTCACCCTCAGAGACGCAGAGCAGGCAACGCCCTTGCCAGGGGCCGGGGGCGGGGCGGGGAGGGGAGCAAAACTCCAGGGTTTGAGGGGCCCAGGCGGGAGACAGACTCCTGGACTCAGGCCCCAACCCGTCGTGCAGGAGGACCGACAGTCACGTGAGGGGGAAGCTCAGCTGCGAGCGGATCAGCGTGCGTGCGGGACAAAGCCCAGGGACACTAGCGGCGCTCCCCATCCCAGCTTCACTGCTGACCGCGCAGGCGTAACGCAGGCACAATTCCTGGACGGTCCCATCTGCGGGTATGGAGTGTTTTTTTCCCTACGATTCTTAACTGCGCTAACTGCTAACCACATGAAACACAGAAATGTTGACAGAAGGAGAGAAAAATTTTAACTGCAGCAAAAGAAAAACATTGATGAATTTCATCACGTAAAAAATATATGCTTTTTTTGGTAAAAAAGAATGTTGAGCAAAGAGCAAACTGACCTCTAATACAAGCACTGCCTGGCTGTGCATTCTTGGGCAGGTGAACTAACTTCTCTGAACTTCTGCTGCGTCATCCATGAGGTGAAAACGGGCAAACCTGCAGAGAGGCCATCTGAACGCTGTGCCTTTCTGGAACCGTGTGTGCTGCCTAGTGGGTTCTTGACCCACAGCAGCCGAACACATTTGCTGATGCCCAGAGACCCCGCCTCCTAACATGTTGTTACTTTGTTACTTTGAAGCAACCGTGGGGCTTATTTTTAGTGGTTGCTTTACATTTTGCAGTAAGCTGACTTGCTGAAGAATTAGGGCTTCACTCCGTTTAACCGCAGGACGTTCGCTTGCTGGGCCCCCGCCTGGCACACATGAAACCCTTGGTTTTCAGCGCCCAGACTCGGGCGGAAGGAAGGCAGCTGCTCCCGGCTGCGAGGGCCGGAGGAGCCAGAGCTGCTTCTGGGCCTTCTTCAAGGCTGGTGTTTGAAATGCTCCTTTAGAGGGGACTTTTGGGGGTCATTTTCCAGTGTTGAGAAAGTTTACAGCAAGTGCCCTGGCTGGGGTGGCTCAGTGGATTGAGCACCAGCCTGTGAACCGAAAGGCTACTGGTTCAGTTCTGAGGCAGGGCACCTGCCTGGGTTGGAGGCTGGGTCATGGGTGTGGGAGAGGCAACCAATCGAAGTTTTCTCCCTCCCCTTCCCCTCTCTCTGAACAAATAAATAAAATGTGCCTGGGCTGGTGTGGCTCAGTAGGATTGAGCGCAGGTCTGCAAACCCAAGGGTCGCCAGTTCCATTCCCAGTCAGGGCACGTGCCTGGGTTTTGGGCCAGGTCCCCAGTAGGGGGCGCACAAGAGGCAACCACACATCAATGTTTCTCTCCCTCTCTTTCTCCCTCCCTTCCCCATCTCTAAAAATAAATAAGTATAAAAAATAAATAAAATCTTTAAAAACCTTTGCAGAGGACTTCCGCCAAGATGGAGGCATAGGTGGATGTGCTGTGCCTTTTCACACAACCAAGTTTAGAGACAACTAAATATTAGCAACAGAAAACACATCCAGAACATGGAAAATTGAATTTTTCTGAAATCCGTTAACAACAAATTCTTCAGCCTGACCGGTAAGGGGCGAAACCAGCGGCTGGTGAAGCGAGGTTGCACAGGAGGACTTGGTCAGAGGACTCAGGCGCGCGAGGAATCCAGACACGCGGAATCCAGGTGCAGGGTTGGACCTAGTGAGCGACCGAGCGAGCGACCAGGCGAACGACCGCGGGGGAGACAGCGGGGAGCGGTGCTGCGTGTTGACTGTGGTTGCGCATTTGTGCACGGGTGGACAGGCGAGGGAGTGGGTGGGTGGACCAGGGCCTGGCGGGTCCCCGAGGCAAGCAGCAGTGGAGGGCGCCGCCATTTCCCTGCTCTGGCCCCACCTCCACATACAACGTCATAACCCAGCGACTCTGAGTGACCCGGCCCTGGCGAACCACCTAAGGTGCTGCTCCTCACCCAGCAGTGAGAAACAGCAGAGGGGGTCCCCATTTCCCCGCTCTGACCACACCCCCACATACAGCATCACAACCCAGCAACCTGGGAGTCCAAGGCGCCGCTTCTCACACTTAAAGGGTGAGAACAGACCAAAAATGTCGCAAGGAGATCTCAAAGCCCCAGAGCCCATAGATCTAAGTGATGAAGAAATAGCAAAACTTTCAGACGCACAGTTTAAAACACTGGTGATCAGGATCCTCACAGAACTGGTTGATTATAGCCACAAATTAGACAAATATATGAAGGCGAAACTAATTGAAATGAATGGAAGTGCACAGGACACCAATAGCAAGGAAAAGGAAACTGGGACTCAAATCAGTGGAGTGGACCAGAAGAAAGCAAATAATGGCCAAACAGAAAAGAGTCAAGAAGCAAGAATTCGAAGAAATGAAGAGAGTCTTAGGAACCTCCAGGACATCTTTAAACACTCCAACATCCGAATTATAGGGGTACCAGAAGGGGGAAAGGCACAGCCACCAGTGGAAAACTTATTTGAACAAATAATAAAGGAGGATTTCCCCAATCTGGCAAAGGGAATAGACTTCCAGGAAATCCAGGAAGCTCAGAGAGTCCCAAAGAAGTTGGACCCAAGAAGGAACACACCAAGGCACATCATCATTACATTAGCCAAGATTCAAATGAAGGAGAGAATCCTAGAAGCAGCAAGAGCTAAGGGGACAGTCACCTACAAAGGAGTCCCCATCAGACTGTCAGCGGATTTCTCAAAAGAGACCTTACAGGCAAGAAGGGGCTGGAAAGAGGTATTCCAAGTTATGAAATCCAAAGACCTACATCCAAGATTGCTCTATCCAGCAAAACTTTCATTTAGAATGGAAGGACAGATAAAGTGCTTCTCAGATAAGATCAAATTCAAGGAGTTCATCATTACCAAGCCCTTATTATATGAAATGTTAAAGGGACTTGTCTAAGAAAAAGAAGTTAAAGAAACATGAACAGTGAAAGGACAACAAACTCACAGTTATGAACAACCACACCTAAAATAAAAGCAAACTAAAAGGACAGCTAGATCAGGAGTGGAAACATAGAAATGAAGATCTCAAGGAGGGTTAGCAACAGGGGAGTGGGAGGAGGAGAAGGGGGGAGAAGGTACAGAAAATAAGTAGCATAGACAGTAGATAGAAAATAGAAGGGGGCAAAAATAGCATGGGAAATATAGAATCTAAAGGACTTGAGGCACATGGTCATAAACTAAGGGGGGGGTAATGGTGGGGACGGGGGCGTAGGGTGGAGGGGAATGAAGGGGGGAATAGAACAACCGTAACAGCATAATCAATAAAAATAAATAATTTAAAAAAGAAATCAAAGTTGACATCACTAAAAAAAAACAAAACAAAACAAAAAAACCAGGCCAGCCTCCCATTACCTCCCTTGAAGGGAAGCCCTCCCCAGACCCTGGGGGGCACCGGGGGCGGGGCCGCGCGGAACGGCTCACTCACGGATGCACTCGGTCTGGGTTCCGCTCCACGTCAGGTTGGCCAGGCAGGTGCGCGTGGTGGAGCCCTGGACGTGGTAGCCTTTCCTGCACCTGAAGAAAACCGTGCTTCCCACCTGGAAAGGGGACCGGACGAGGGCTCAGAGGGGCGGCGGGCGGAGGTCCCGGACCATGGGGTGGCGGGGCGCCCAGCCCCAGTCCCTCTGGTGTCACCGAGCCCTTAGACCCAGTGAGCTGTGCTCACCAGAGGGGCTCCCTGGGGTGTTGAAAGTACAGTGTTCCTCTCATTTCCGCCTCACCTCTCTTCACTTCACTTTGTCCTAATTTTCCTGCCACTTTTCCCTGCTGCTCCCATTTTAAGCAATGGATACTTATTAGCGAATTGCTGCTGTGGACACTTCTGGGCACTGGCCAACCCTGTTCCATCTGAGCTCCCTTCAAAACTCCATCCAGGCCGGGAGCTTCAGACGGAGTGCGTCTGCTCCCCGCCGCGTCTTTCCGCCAGGCCTCCGCCAAGCGAGCTGCTTCCCCCTGCAACCTGTGCCTGGAGGTGCCCTGGAAGGTGCCAGGGGTCAGGAAACGTGATTTCAGAGACCGAGTTTACGGTCACGTGTGGAGAGATCGCTCATACCCAGAACACGAGACCAGGGCCTGGGCGAAGAAACCTGCCACGGAAGGTGGTCTGGGCTGGCAGGCGGCCCTGTGTGGGGTTGGGACCCACTGTGCCTGGAAACTCCGTTTGGAAGCCATGTGAGTGCTCTGCTCTGCACTCCGAGACCCCTCACAAGGGGGTACTCGGATCCTCTGCCTCTGGGCTGTCCCCTGTCCTGCCCACATCTCCCTCGTGGGACTCTGGGAGGCGTGATGGTGAGCAAAATGCCCAGAGGCAGTCGTCCCCTCGGAGGAGGGACGGTGAGAGTCGGAAACAGTAGCAGCTTATCATCCCTGGTCCTTCCCAGAGAATGTTCCAAGTGGAAGTGTAAGGCAAAGAAAGATTTTTGGGGTGTGTTTGGAGGCATCGCTCTGAGTGATGGAACGTGTCACAAGTGTATTTTCAAGTTTCACTCCAGAGATTTCTGGCGTGCAGTTGTCCCACGGGTCCGGCAGACCAGTTGTAGTGCAAAGCCGTCCAGGGCACATGTTTACTGAAGACAGACCGTGGTGTGGCTCGCTGGAGACAGGCAACATACTCAAAGTATCCTGATCAAGCACTGAAAAGTATTTGCACCAGCACAGTCAGATTAGTCATCCTGATGTCTGGGTTCCACAGAAATTAGATGGTACAAGGAGGGGACCCATCATGAATACATATCCACATGTGGTTCTCTACTGAATTGTAAGGAAAACATTGTGTTTCCAGAATAAATTGTGAGGGGTGAGGAATGATTTATGTGCTAGAATAACGTGGGATGGGAGAGATTGAGGGTCAGCTAAGGAACCAACACCAGGCCCCTCCAAAGGGTGGTCTTCATCCGAGAGAGGTGATGTTACTACCCTTGTGGTGGTTTCTGGAGGGGGTCCTGCAGAAGGAGTTCCTTGTAGAAAGCCAGCAGGTGACTTGCAACAAGCACTGCTCCAGGTCAGACCAACTGAAAGCACCGCCTGAGGGAATGAGTCTGGAATTTGTCAGTAGAAGCTTCATGATAAAGTGAGAATGCATGTTTGTCTTTGGTGACCAGTGAAAAAAAGTTCCAGCCTGGCTGCACAGTCCTGATTCATGCACAGTGCTCACCAGACCTTGCACCTTCACGTGGCCTAAGTAATTACTTAGGTCTTTCTGAATTTCTCTTATTAGAGAGAAATTTCCATCCCTGGAAGACTGCAGAAGCCACCTGGAAGAGCTCTCTGCTCCAAAAGATAACAAAGTTGTCTTTTTGAGGGACCATGGAATGGTGAAATTACCTGAAAGGTGGCAGAAGACAGTGGAACAGAATAGTGACGACCTTGTGCAGTCACCGTGTTTGAGGAAAATGAAAAGTGTGCCTGTCATCGCATCTCACAGTAAAAAGTGAAGGAACCTTTCAGCTGAGCCATTTGTGGGACCTAAGTTCCAAGTGGTGGTCTCTGCTGTCGTCTTGTGGCTGTTTTGGGAATGACACCTCAGTGCAGTTCAGCAGGAAAGGTGGTTAATTGTAGTGCAGTATCAATGGCTTTTGAGGGTAGTGGTGTTTCCAAGTGCATTCCAAAGCATCTAAATGTCCGCACTGTCCAGTTACCTTGAGTGGTGTGCAGGTTAATTTGCTTAGTCTGTTGCAGCTTTCTTAAATAAGGGGAAAATACAATTTATTCAAATCCTCCATCCAGAAATAGAATACAATAAAATAAAATAACATCATTATCATTTCATGTGTGTGCCCTTCTGGACATGTCTAGACACATGTTCCCACCAGTGTGTCTTGGCTTCATTTACTGTTTTTAGTTCCTAAAATGGGTGCAAGTCTGGTACAATTGTAGGTTTTGTGACTAACCCGTGTGTTCAAAGGTGCAGATTTTGTTCTTAAGTTTCAGTGTGTAGTATGTTTAGCATCACTCAGTTCAAATTATTTTGTAACTCACGTGGTGGTTTGTGGGGGTGACTTTGCTCGCAAGTCCCCCTAGTAGTCACGGATGAGAATGAATATGACTGAGACATGATGTGATCTGCTTGGGGAGGAGAAGTGAGCAGTGTCCAGTTTCTCAGGGGGAAATGGCCAGCAGGGGCCAGTTTCTCCAAGGAGAAAAAAGGTCTGGAGGCCCCTCCTCCACGGCCTTTTATTGGGTTGTAATACACAGGAATACAGGGCAGCAAGGATCAAACAGTAGATAACATTTCAAAAAAAATCTGAGGGCTTACTATGAGTCAGAGTCTGTGAGGAACAGAGTTTAGGGTTTCTTGCTCAAGCCCTTAACATATGAATGAAAGCACTCTTAGCAGAGCAGATTTCACAGGTTTATCAGGAAATCTTTGTGATGCCAATTTTTCCCCAGGACACACTCTAGCAAGGCAAGGAGCTGCACCTCTCCCCAACAGGTATTCAGGCTTAAGGGGATGAGAGCCAGGAAACACTTCTCCCAGAGAACATGGGGACTTGGGTTATGTCAAAGCGGGGTGGGGGGTGCGTGGGAGTCCATTGCTCGTTGTTGCAGTCCCCCCCACCCCGAGTCCTTCCATGAAGGCCTCCCAAGTGATCGAGTCTGGCTTAGGTTGTCCCCCACTGTGAAGGATCTTACCCGTCATTGACTTCCGCCCAAGCTTTGGGGGCAGGGAGAGGAAACTGAGGCAGCGTTTGCTACCAGAGACAAGCTTTGTCTCCTGTGGCTCGCATACCCAAAGGTCCTCTCTCGCTCTTAGCCACAAGGGATTGAGATACAATTCCTAGTACCAGGCAGAGCGCTCTACAACAGAGGTGGTCTCTTGTTTCTGAAAGTGGAATGCTATATTTCTGCTGAGAGAGGTTTGTTAAATCTATTATGAGTATACATTTTTGTTTATATCTATGTTCAATATAATTTAATTTTATGACATTATTTATGAATTTGAATCTTCCTGGTCAATTAAACTCATTGATATGAAGTGCCCTTCATCTCTAGCTTTGCTTGTTTCCTTGAAGTCCACTGCATGTTAGTATGTAATTTTCATATGGTTTATGTTTGCATAATACAGGGTGGGGCAAAAGCAGGTTTAGAGTTGTGAGTACAAGAAACAAAGTTTATTGTTCTCCTATTATTTAATAATTATGAGATTATTATCCATGTGAAAAACTGTAAAACTGCTTTTGCACCATCCTGTGAGTCTTTTCCCATTCTTTCATTTTCAATCTTTTTTTACCCCATGTTTTAGGTCATTCTTCTTTTCTCCCAGCTTGTGTCTTGTCCTTTTATTCTCTGAACTTTTTCAGAGTTCTGTTCAATTTTATATAGTATACACTATTAATGTATTTCTTCATCACGCTGCATGTCCACTTATATACCTGAGTCCTGGATGGTTTTGTTTAAATGGTCCATTAAAAATCAAACTTACAGATGGGGGTGGGGCCTAAGGTCAGAGGCAGGACTGGGCTGGAGGTGAGAGGGGGCCCCAGATGTGGGTGGGGCTGGGCGGGAAGCAAATGTAGGCTGGCAGGAGTGAGGGGCGGCCAGTTCTGGTGCAGAGATGAACAACTATGGGAACTGGAGGTCAGGCGCTGCCAGAGGTCAGGGACTGCCAGCTGCCAATATCCGTGGTCACGAGATGATGCTTTGTATGTTTATCTAGATATTTCTGTTGTGGATAACTTTGGTAAATGGATATACAAAGATAGCCATTTTTTAACCCCAGAACAAGATGATATTTTTTGTTTGTTCAAGTGTCTGTTATTGTGTAGCAATTTGCAATTTCACTCATACAAATCCTGTAATTTGTTGTTAGGTTTATTCCCAGGGTTTTTTTTCCTACCTGTTGTTGCTACGGAGTTTTTTTTCTTAAATTTATATCTTTAATTTACTATTTCTACGTATTTCTTTTCATGTTATTTCTCTATCATTGTACTAAGTTCTGTTTGTGATACTTTTCTGTTGATTCTCATGAGTTATGAGGGTAAACATGCTCTAATGCTATAATGATCATTACATGGTTGTAGCCGTAGGTGACCTAGAAATAGTTACAGCTTGAATGAAAACAGGAAGATGTGAGGTAATGTGAGGAGCTAGAAAAATGGTCTTTTTTGTCATAAATACATTAATGAGTAAATAAAATAGTAACATCCTTCTTAGTATTTTAAACAAGTTTAGGGCCTGGAAGCACGGTGTCCCAGAAATCAGAAGTATTTTGTGACAGGCAATGTGTCCCAGGTAGGTCATCCGAGGAACACAGAAGGTAGCAAATGTGCACATTTTCAAAGAAGAAAACTTCAGATGGTCAGATGTGGAGTCTAACAGAGTAAGATTCTTTGTTTTTAAGTGATATCACGAATCAGTTATGAAAGTGATGTGTGAGCAATGGAAAGAAGCAGGATCCTCAGGTGACTACTCTGTGTAGTCACAGTGTGATCTGGTCTCCTAAGTGGACAGATCTTCCTTTGCCTCCTGACCCAGGATACTTTTCCCCAATGGTGGTAAGATGGCTGGCATTTTTTTGTTCTTTAAGTTTTGGCTTCCATGCTTCCTGTTCCAAGAATGGCAGTATTTCGGAGGTAGGATGCAAAGGGACATGTTGGTTGTATTCTAATGGAGTCTTCATGATACAGAGTAGGGGTTTTTATTCTCAGCACCGTGGACGTTTTGGGCCAGAGAATTCATTCTCCTGGGGAATTGTCCTCTGCATTGTAGGTGCCTGTTAGCATCCAGTACCTCTATTCGCTGCCAATACCCTCACTTGCTTTCCCCTCAGGACAATCTAAAATGGCTCAGTATGTTGCCTAAGTACTATTGAGGGCAAGAATTACCTTTGATTGAGAAACAGTTTGAAGCTTTTATCATTTTTGAAACCAGAAAGATGTTGATCTGGCATGCAGTATTTTTATTATTTACCTCTGCTAATTATTTTCCACTTTGACTGTGATTTATTTCTGGAAGGTATTTGGAAGTGTATTTTAAAACATCTAAATATAGGGACTTTTAATTACCTTGTGACTGGTTTCAAGATTAATGACAAAGAGAGCAAATAAGCATAGTTTGTGAGACATTTGTTGAAAACTGCTGTATAGCTAAATAGTCATTTTTTAAAAAGTTTCATGTGTGCTTGAAAAGCATGTTTAATTTACTTTGTTGCCACTCACCTAAATAATGAAAAATTTTTTAATCAAAAATGGACCCTAAGAGTTAAAAAGAACAGCCCATCATTTTATGTACATACACTTGCAGGTATGTCGATGTGTATGTTTCTGTCTGCTTTGTCTGGATTTTATTTACTATTTTAGGTTCTAAGTATGGGCACAAAGGTTGTACATTTTCAGGTGTTATTTTTGATACTGTGCATTTAAGGGTGAATATGTTTTTGTCAGGTTTTGGCATGTAGTATCTTCATCCCCATTCAGTGTATTTTGTAACAATTGAAATTGTTTTATTTTTGTGGTTATTTGGAAGTGTATTACATAACTACCAAATATAAGGACTTTCCCGTCACTCAGTTTTAGTGAATTCTAGCTTCAGTGCAATAGGAGCACTTAGAGAAACATATAGCATATAGTTTCAGTGCTGCGGTGCTTGTTGAAACTGGCTTTATGTTGGCTTGGTCAAAAGAAAAAACTTTTGGGAAGACGGATTTATGGAGATGCCTGAGAGATGGAAGAAAGCAGTGGGACAAAATGGTGAACACGTTCTTCAGTGAAATTAATGGCGAAAACGAATCTCATCTCTTTTATTGTGTCTTTACCTAAAAACCAAATGAACCTTTTGGTTTTAAATATCAGGACTTACCGGTTACCTTTTGTTCCTGATTTCTATAGTAACAGCAATGACAGAAAGAAACATACTGTATATCATTTCAGTCCTTAGAAATTTGTTAAAACTTGCCTTAGCAGAGGACGGTCCCTTTGAAACATGTCCCAAGTGTGGCCCTCTGCTGCCATGTCACGTGTCACTTGGAAATAACAGCTTCATGCAGACCAGCAGGAAAGGTCATAATTATAGTGAATTATCTACTCAGGGTTCATGGAATGTTATTTGAGAAGTGTCTTTTTATTACATTTAAATGACAGGACTTTCTAGTCTCCTTCTGTTTCTGACTTCTGTGTTAGCAGCTATGAGGACAACACATGTATTTTTTATCATGTCAGTCCTTTGAAGTTTGTGGAAAACTGATGGATGGTACAGTAGGGTCATTTCCAAAGTGTTTTTAGTTTGCATCCTGCTGCCGTGTCGTGGGCATTCCTGGGAATGACACCTCAGTGCTGGTCTGCAGGAGAAGTGGTTGATTCCAGTGGAATATCAACCAGTGTTGATTGCAGTGTTATTTAGAAGTGTGTTTCATTACTTTTAAATGTAAGGACCTGTTAACAACTATGTGTTCCTGATTTCTACATTAAGAGCAGTGAGAGCCAGAATTATACTGTATATAATTTTATTTCTTTGTAATCTGTGTAATCTTGCTTCATGGCTCATTATGGTCAGTTATCAAAATGTTGTCAGTGTGGTTCTCTTCTCGTCTCAAGTGCATCTTGGGAAGAACCCCTTAGTGCAGGACGGTAGGAAAGGTGGTCAGCTGTAGTGAATGATGTACGAATGTTGAATGGAATGGTACTTAGTCATGAACGTTATTACTCTCATATAAATGAACTTTATAGTTCATTTTTCCTTCTCTCTCCCATGTACAACAGCAGTGTCTTTATGTCAGGTAACTAGGCACCTGTTGTGGGCCGGACCTGTGTTCATGTTTCAGCTGCGTCCGTGTCTTTGTGGTCCAGTGTCCTGTGTGTGTTGGCATCATGGCAGCATTGATGTCCCTCTCGTGTCCACATCCTCGCCACGGTAATGTCACAGCTTCCCCCAAAATCATGATTGTGTGTGTAGGTCCCCTCTGCCTTGAAGTCCTGATTGTGCTGCCGTGTTGTCTGTGTTTGTGTCCCTTCCACATCACTGTCCTGTGTGTGTTGATGTCGAGGTCCTGCTGCTGTGCTGCCTGTATTTCAACATCCCGTCTGCATCAACGTTCCCACTGTGCCACTGTTCCACCTGCATAGATTTCTTGGCTGTGCCACTGTCCTATCTTTATCGATGTCCCGGTTCCCTCAGTGTCCCAGCTGCACTTTTGTACCGTCTGAGTACAAAATGCCTGAGCTCAATGCCTTGACCAAGGGAATATGTGAGTTGGGCTGCTGCCCTTTCTGTGTTGACGTCTTGGCCTTGTTGATGTCCTATCTGTGTCAGTGTCCTGCCTGTGCCTTTGTTCTCCTTCATCGATGTCCCAGCTCATTGATCTCCCAACTGCATCAGTGTTTCAAATGCTGCCATATCCCAGCCACCTGATGTACGTACAGCATTGAGGTCCTGACTGTGACATTGTCCCACCTGTGTGGCCGTGGCTCACCTCCTGGTTGTGACTTCAAGGTCACCTGCCTTGCACTTGTGGGCTCTGCTGCCTTCTGCCAGCTGCAGACAGAGGTGGATGGTTTGCACTTGGAAACACTCAGTCGTTTCACCCCCTGTGGGTGATGCAAGCAACCCCCTGGCAGCTGGTTTTGCTCCTTCAGGCCATGTCTGCTGCTGTTGCCACAAGATTTAACAATTTCAGCAAAGCAACCTATTCTCAACTGAATGATTATGTTGATGAAATTTGGAAGAGTTTATTAATTTAGCTTGTGTCCTGTAGTTTGTGGGATTCTCTAACAAAAAGTAACATTCCGTGAAGGCTGCAGTTTTCATAAATGTCCTATCACCCATTGTACTGCTAGAAGACCCTGTTTCCCCAGACTCCCAAGGGCCCTATATACCTGATATCACCTCATTGTCCCGTATTCATTTGTAGTCATGCACGTATTAAATGTTGAGTATCTTGTATTGATCTGATTATGCTATTTTGTTTATTATCCAACAGGTATTAGAGCTGAGAAGGTTTTTGGAAAATAATTCATTTTAAATCCCTCACAGTTTAGAAAAGCCGGAAGTGTGGAATGAATGGTGAGACAGTGCTAACTCCTGAAGCTGTTGCAGCCGGGAGATCATGGATGTCTTTCTCCAAGGTCAACATCGTTTTTGTTCACTCTGTGTTTCGGCCTATTCCTGCTGGGTTTGGTAAAATTTTGAAGTTTGCATTTGGAGAGACAAGGGTTTTATCTTATTGAATCACAGGGTTGTTTACAATGGGAGGATCCAGTTCACCTCCTGCCTCTGGTCTCTGGCAACGGGCCCCGGGTGTGGGTCTCCAATTCCAAATTATGACAATGGCATCCTGGTTAGAGATCTGCATCCTGTGTCCAGGGTCTGTGCTTCAGAGTCAAAATGTATTTGGTTGTGGGTCTACAGTCTTGCACCTCTTAGGATGTGGATTTGTGTTCTGGGTTTGCATGTAAGGTTCATGTGCAGATGAAGCTTTTGGTTTTGGTGAATGGCATCTGGGATTAAGGGTCCAATGTCAGTCCCTGGCAACTGGTGTTTGGCCTTCGGACCTCATGGTCTGGCTTGGGTGAGGGCACAAGGCTTTGGGTTTAGGGCTTTGGGCCTGCAGTCCTGGTTTTGGTTTGGGTCCACTCCAGGGTGCATGTTTTGGAGTCAAAGGTCTGTGTCCAGGATCCTGAGTTTGGTTGTTGTCTGGTGTCTGTCAACAGATGACCATTTTGACAAATTCAATGCCAATATGAATCCACAAGTGTATGGAGTTGAGATAGGTTTGTAGAAAAAGTAGGAAAATTCCTTGGCAAGTGAAATGGAAAAAGTGAGTTTGATAGCTAAATAAGGCCTAGCAATTTACATCCAGGTAATAAATCTGAGGCCCTTATCTTCCCTGACCAAGGGCATTTGAGAGCAAATGGTTCACACATTCCAGACCACACAGGGAAGACCCACCTCAGTCCCAGCCCTTCTCTGGTGACTTTTCTGAAGGAGAAAGTCACCAGAGCAGGGCCCAGATCACTGTGTGTGCTCCTGTTGTTGCATCAGCACATCAATGACATTCCTGGTCCTGGGAAGCAGAGTATTCTGTGGAGATGCCTCTTCTAAGACCTCCTCTAAAGTCCTCAACATTAGAAAACAGGTAAAAACCTTTAAAAAAGGACCCAGTGTGAGCTGTTCATTGAGTTCACGTGCACCTTCCCTTCTCTTCTTTGCTGCATATCTTCACTGTTTCTCATTATCTCCAAAGGTCCCTGGGACTTACAGGCAGGGGAGCTGTGGGCAGTGGCAGCTCGTCCTGGGCTCACCCCTGATCCTGTCTCCAAAGACTTTCTTTGCATCTAAATTTCTGTTTCTCAAGAAGCAGCTCCTCTTATGCTCACTCTTGTTGCTGTGATTGTGCCTGTTCTCTCTGAAGCCCTTTGTTTGTTTCACTGTTCTTGATATTTAATATACAAACTCTCAAAATTCTCTAGGTTTCTGTTGTGAAATTTTGCTGCAGGAGGTCAAGAACCTACACACGTGAGACCTTTCCAGGGCAAACTGGACCCCTTGGGTCCGGTCCCTTTTCAGTGACAGAATAACCAAATTTTGTGTATTTGTTTACCTGTGGATGGACATTTGAATACTTTCTACCTTTCAGTTCTTATTCACAGTGCTGTTATATATAATCATGTACGTTTGTTATAACATCTGTCCTCAATTTCTCAGATTGTATTTCAAAGTAGACTTTTTGAACAGAGTAAGATAATTTTTTTGAGGAAATGTCAAAACATTTTATACAAGGTCTGCAATATTTTACATTTTCAAAAGAAATGGTCAATTGTTCCAATATTAGTTTGTGATCATAAACATTTCTCAGTTTTGCTTTCTCATTATAGCCTTTGTAGTGTCTGTGAAGGGGTATTGTGCTGTGATGTAGCCATTGCACATCTTCTCTGGTATTTTTTTTTTACCACTTCTATGAATGTCTTCTCATTAGAAGGGACTATTCAAGTTTTTTTTTAAAATATAGGTGTCTTCCTGGGTGTTATGGCTCACTGGTTGAGCACCTACCTATAAATCAAAGGGGTCTCTGGTTCGATTCCCAGTCAGGGCACATGCCTGGGTTGTGGGCCAGGTCCCCAGTACGGGGCATGTGAGAGACAATCACAGATTGATGTTTCTCTCCCTCTCTTTTTCCCTCCCTCACCCTCTCTAAAAATAAATAAATAAAATGTTTAAAATAATACAGGTGTCTCTTCCTGGATAAGTCGTAAAATTCTTTGTTGTGGAAGAATGAGTCTGATCGAAAGTATAACATGCAACCATTTTCTTCAATTCTGTGGGTAGTCTTCTTATGCTGTGAATAGCTTCTCCTGCTGCCCAGAATTTTTTAATCAGGAGGACACCACATTTACTCATTTAGTTTCATCAGTTTTGCTTTGGAAGGGTGTGCCTTGATATGGAAGCAGCAGCCTCATCCATTTTCAGGTCTTATGTATGTCATCATTGCATTATCTAATTTGCTTGATTGAGTATAACTTGTTTCACAGAAAACTGCTTTATAGTTTTAGACATGAGATGATTACATTTAAAGGGTTTACAGGTTTAAATAGGAGGAAAGACTATTCTCTGGAGTATGATGTCCAGAGTCAGGCATCTGGAGTCAGGGACAGGCTTTGGACACCCGATCTGGTGTCTGGTGCATGGCATGGTGTGTGGTTAGGATTAGGGGTTGGGGTTGCAGTGAATACCATGACTTGTCTTTAACTTTATTTGAAACCATCATGTTAGACTGTATCACAACAGGTGTACTATCAGCGTGTGATTAAAAAAAAATCTCACTACAAGTGGTAAATGTATGGTCGGCCATTTTCACAGAGAAGCATGAGCATAAGCAACATTTTCTGCCCCTTTGGCTTAGTCTTTTCACAAAAGATACAAGGGCAACTGTAAGGCAAGAAAAGATCTGTGGTTTGTGTGGAGAAGATGCTGTGACTGACCGAATGTGTCAGAAGTTTATTGCAAAGTTTCATGCTGGAGACTTCTCCCACAGGTAGGCGGGCCAGGTGCAGTGGAGAGCCCTCCGTGGGAGATGTTCACTGAGGACAGATCACATCATGGCAGGTGGGAGATAGGCAACATGTTGAAAGTGTCCTACTCAGGCTTCGAAAATCATTTGCACCAGCTTGGTTACATGAATTGCTTTGCTGTTTGGGCTCCACAGGAGTTAAGCAGGATGGTGGGGGACCTTCATGAGTGGATTTCCACAAGTGGTTCTCCACTGAAACATAAAGGAAATGTTCCATTTTCATGAAGATTGTGTGGGGGGAGGATGAATCTTTGGTATTCGAGAGTAATGTGGAATGGGAGAGGTTGGTGGCAAACAAAGGAACTACCACTTGGTCATCCAAAGGGCAGTCTGCACCCAAAGGAGGTGATGATGCCCTTGTGGTGAATTCGAAAGGGAGTCCTGCAGTAGGAGCTGGTTTCGGAAAGCCGGCAGGCTACTGGCAACAGGTACTGCTCCCTGTCAGACCAACTAAAAGCTCCACTTGAGGGAAAGAGTCCGGAATTTGGGAGCAGAAGATGCAGAAGGTTAGGATTAGGTGAGAGAGCTCAATTGTCTTAGGTGACCAGGGAAAACGATTCCAGCCTGGCTGCACAGTCCTGATTCCTCCACAGTACTCAGAAGACCTTGCTCCTTCCCATGGCCATGTAGTTTGTCTCTCTGCATTCTTCTTTTTTTTTTTTCATTTATTGATGTTTTTATTTATTACCTTCCCTCATTTTTTTAATTTTTTTAAATTGATTATGCTGTTACAGTTGTTCTATTCCCCCCTTCATTCCCCTCCACCCTGCCCCCCCTCCCCACCCTTCCCCCCCTTTAGTTTATGTCCATGTGTCTCAAGTCCTTTAGGTTCTATATTTCCCATGCTATTCTTGCCCCCCCCCCATCTATTTTCTATCTACTGTCTATGCTACTTATTTTCTGTACCTTCTCCCCCCATCTTCTCCTCCCACTCCCCTGTTGCTAACCCTCCTTGAGATCTTCATTTCTATGTTTCCACTCCTGATCTAGCTGTCCTTTTAGTTTGCTTTCATTTTAGGTGTGGTTTTTAATAACTGTGAGCTTGTTGTTCTTTCACTGTTCATGTTTCTTTAACTTCTTTTTCTTAGATAAGTCCCTTTAACATTTCATATAATAAGGGGTTGGTGATGATGAACTCCTTGAATTTGATCTTATCTGAGAAGCACCTTATCTGTCCTTCCATTCTAAATGAAAGTTTTGCTGGATAGAGCAATCTTGGTTGTAGGTCTTTAGATTTCATGACTTGGAATATTTCTTTCCAGCCCCTTCTTGCCTGTAAGGTCTCTTTTGAGAAATCTGCTGACAGTCTGATGGGGACTCCTTTGTAGGTGATTGTCCCCTTAGCTCTTGCTGCTTCTAGGATTCTCTCCTTCATTTTAATTTTGGCTAATGTAATTATGATGTGCCTTGGTGTGTTTCTTCTTGAGTCCAACTTTTTTGGTACTCTCTGAGCTTCTTGGATTTCTTGGAAGTCTATTTCCTTTGCCACATTGGGGAAATTTTCTTTTATTATTTGTTCAAATAAGTTTTCCACTGGTGGCTGTTCCTTTCCCCCTTCTGGTACCCCTATAATTCGGATATTGGAGCGTTAAAGATGTCCTGGAGGTTCCTAAGACTCTCCTCATTTCTTTGAATTCTTGCTCCTTGACTCTTTTCTGTTTGGCCATTATTTGCTTTCTTCTGGTCCACTCCTTTGATTTGAGTCCCAGTTTCCTTTTCATCACTATGGGTTTCCTGTGGAATTCCATTCATTTCCATTAGTTTAGCCTTCATATGTTTCTCTAATTTGTGGCTATAATCAACCAGATCTGTGAGGATCCTGATGACCAGTGTTTTAAACTGTGCGTCTGAGAGTTTTGCTATTTCTTCGTCGCTTAGATTTATCTCTGGGGCTTTGAGGTCTTCCTGCGACATTTTTGGTCTGTTCTGTCCTTTTAAGTGGGAGAAGCGGCGCCTTGGACTCCCAGGTCGCTGGGTTGTGACGCTGTATGTGGAGGCGTGGTCAGAGCGGGGAAATGGCAGCGCCCTCTACCCGCCACGGCCGGTCCAACCGCCCACTCCCTCGCCTGTCCGCTCGCGCGCAGATAGGCGACCGCAGTCAACACGCAGCACCGCCTCCCCACTGTCTCCTCTGCAGTCGTTCACTCGGTGGGCTGCTCGGTCGCTCACTAGGTCCAATCATGCGTTTGGAACCAGTGCGTCTGGATTTGCGCGTCTGGATTCCACGCCTGGGTCCGTCCGACCGGAGTCCTCCTGTGCAACCCCTCACCAGACATCGGTTTCGCCCCTTACCGGTCGGGCTGAAGAATTTGTTGTTAACGGACTTCCGAAAAGTTCAATTTTCCGTGTTTTGGTTGTGTTTTCTGATGCTAATATTTAGTTGTCCCTAAACTTGGTTGTGTGAGAAGGCACAGCACATCCACCTATACCTCCATCTTGGCGGAAGTCCTGCATTCTTCTTTATGAAGAGAAATTTCTATTACCTGGAAGACTGCATAAGACACCTGGAAGAGCTAGCTCTCTGCTTCCAAAGAGAACAATGTGGTGGAACGATGGAATGGTGAAATCGCGTGAACGTGGCAGAGAGCAGTGGAAGAAAACGGTGATGACATTGTGCAGTTCTGTTGTGGGAGGACAGTGAACAGGGTGCCTGTCTTTGTAACTCAAGGTAAAAAGTGAAGGAATCTTTCAGTCGGGCCCTTAGTAGGATATGCATGGCATCTGGCTGTCTCTGCTGCCATCTTGTGGTCATTCTGTAGAATGACACCTTATTGCAGGTCCCAAGGAAAAGTGGGTATGGTGTATCATCTAGGAATGTGGAACCGAATGTTATTTAGATGTACATTTCATCACTTTTAAAAAGAAGGACTTTTTAGTAACCCTTCATTACTGATTTCTAGGTTGACTGCAGTTAGTGTCAGCAATATGCTTTGCATTATTTCAATGTTTTGAAGTTTGTTGAAATTTGCTTTACAGTACAATATAGTGTTCCAAGTGTCCCTCTCTTCTGCCATCTGGTGTTCACGTTGGGAAAACACCCTGGTGCAGATCAGAAAAAAACATTGGGTATACTGGGTCATCCCGAAATGTTGAATCCAATTTTGCTGCTCATGTTGTTTATTTTTTTAAAATTTTATTTATTTATTGTTAGAGAAGGGGGAGGGAAGGGGGAAAGACAGGGAGAGAAACATCCATGTGTTTAAGAGATACATCAATCAGTTGTCTCTCACACACCCCAAACTGAGAATGTGGCCTGCAACCCAGCCATGTGCCTTGACTAGGAATCCAACTGTGACCATTTGGTTCACAAGCCTGTGTGCTCAGTCTACTGATCCACAACAGCCAGGGGTCATGTGAAGTTTTTTTTTATATCTCTACAGGATTTTTTTTTGGGGGGGGAGTAAACAAGGCTACAGGTTTGATTCCTGGTCAAGCCACATGTAAGACTCAAGCAATGGCTTTGACTGGTGTGGCTCAGTGGGCTGAGCATTAATCTTCCTCCAAACAAAAAGGTCACCAGTTCCATTCCTAGTCAGAGCACTTACCTGGGTTTGAGGCAGGAGATGGTGAGGAGGAAACTTTGGTGGTGCTCCAGGGCTAAGAGAAAGGACATTGATACAGGACAGAGACCCTGTTCTAAGACCAGTTGTTCCTGCTTTCTGGAAAAGCACTGAATCATGGTGAATCATAACTGCACCTGCACAGAAGATGCTACATGACCCCTGCTTCATTCTAATAGCATTGTAATAAATCAGCCTTGTGGGACCCCCTTCCCTGGTGGTCAGTCAAGGAAGTTCATGGGAGAGCACATGTGCAGTAGCTTTAAAGTAATAGAACTACTTGTACATGGGCAATAAATCCCTGCCAAAAGTAGCCAAGAAGTATCACCCTGTAAGTATAGACTCCGTCCAGCTCCTGAGATCAATCTGTTTGAAGTCAGCCCACTCCCATGTTCTGTGGAGTGTACTATCACTTAATAAATCTGTTCTCCATCTGTCTGCTATAAACTGTGTTCTGTTCAATTCTTTGCTATCATCAAGAACCTGGTTACCTGTGCCCACTTGTGACAGGCTGTGAGCCAGGTCATCAGTTGGGAGTGTATGAGAGGGAAAGGATAGATGTTCCAAATGAAAAATAAGTCAATAAATTTAAAATAGTAAACAAAACACAATTTCTATGTGGATCTGTATATATTAATGGGCCCTGTATTCTTTTCCATCAATCTGTCTATTCATGAGGCATTAATCCATTGTTGTACTTACTGCAGCTTTGTAATACAATACACCTTTTACTTCTTCCTTATTTTAAAAGGTAAACTGAAACAGCTTGTTTTACTTTTTAAAAAATTGCTGAGCCCTGGCCAATGTGGCTCAGTCTCCTGGAACATTGTCTTGTAAGGTAGGATAGATAGCAAACTAAGGAAAGGAAAAGGGAAACGTCTCACCCACTGACTCAGCCACCCTCAGCCTGATTTGATAACAGTACCAGGTGTTCAGAATATCACAAGAAACATATGGTAGTGCACGAGGAGGGAATTCTATGTATTGTTCCCACTGTCTGGAAAAGAAAGCCTTGGAATTAAACTGTGTGTTAATTCCAAGGTCTGGTTGGTAGGTGGGAGGGTGTCCACAGTGCCCAAAGAAGCCCACAAGGCAACTTTGGTTACTTGCCTACTTCTGGTCACCATCTGTTTCACAAGGGAGTACCTAATGTTTACAGAAAGCCCATAAATAATTTATAAGTTTGGGTAACTGCCCCAGCTTCAACTGGCTCCTGTCACATATTTGTTTTACAAGAGGAACAAACGGGGCCTTGGGTGAGATGAGCATTCAAGCTAACAGACCCCCACACATACCTCCATTTGGGTAGTCACTTCCCCCCATGGAAGCTGGCACCACCTTTACCCACCAGTTAATATGTCACTTCTTCACCCCAATCCTGCCAACTACCTAATTCCTCAGGACCAAGGACCTGAGGCTGTTGCCACACTTATCCTTGAGTGTTGCCACCCTTACCTTGCCATGTTTAGAATCAACACCTCCCACCCCCATCTCTGCAAGGCCCGTCCTCTTCCATGAGAACGTATCACTAGTAAACCCTGCTTGCTCACTAATAAACTGGCTGATCTGCAATTCTTTACTGCATCAGCAAAGAGAACTGAGTTTCTAACATCACAATTCCATAAACCGAAAGGTTGTCATTCAAGCTCTAGTCAGGGCACAGGCCTAGGTTGCAGGTTTGGTGCCCAGTGGGAAGACAACCCTTTGATGTTTCTTTCACATCGATGTTTCTCACCCTCCCTTCCCTTCCCTCTGAAATCAATAAGCATGTCCTCAGGTGAGGAATAAAAAAATTTTTTTGCCGATATTTTAAACTAGATTATATATTTATAGGTAACTGTGGAAAATGGATATCGTTACATATTTTTCTCTCCAAGAACACGCTGTTACTTTCCTGTTGCTCAAGTGTCTTTTTGAAAAAAAAAAGATTTTATTTACTTTAGACAGGGGATGGGAAGGGGAGAGAAAAAAAACATCTATTAGTTGCATCTCACACACCCCCACTTGGGGACTGAACTCTGAACTCAGGCACATGCCTGGATTGATAATTGGGCTGGTGAACTTCGGATCTGTGGCATGGACAACATCCTTCCAGGTCATGGGGGTGGGTTTCCCCCTTTGGTGAACCCACTGCAGCAGGAATGGGGTGGGTCATGCGTAGGTCTCCCGCGTGCAGGAGAGGGTATGATGGGGTCCTCACTGAATGTTTGACATCTGTGTATTGAACTCAGCTCTGGTTCTAAGAAAAGTGTGACCTCTGGGAGCTGTTAGCACTCTTCCTTATGTTTATGCAGATGTAGATGTTTACCCTGTTCTCACCTTGAGTTTTGCTGGACTCCCATCCATTGGATGCACAGGAATTTTCTGCTCCTGGGCCATTGTGGACATTATCTGGGAATGGGTGGCCAGGAATGACCAACATTGTGCATGTCTATTATCCCATCAGACTTCACAAACCAGTTCAAAGATATGATAAGTAATAATTTTGAAATGGTGTCAGTGGTGCATTAAACTCTGTGGGGCCCAGGTACAAGGAGAGGGCATTAGAAAAGCTGCTGTTGCAGGCTTCATGAATGCCGTATACAGATTGGGTGCACTTGTCACAGGAGAAACTCAGTTCCTGCCAACGCAGTAAGGGATTACAGATCAAGTGTATTAGCGAGCAAGCAGGGTTTATTAGTGACACATTCTCATGGAAGAGGACAGGCCTTGCTGAGGTGGGGATGAAAGGCAAGGGCTTGGGTGGCAAGAGCAGCAGGCCCTTTGTCCTGGGGACTTATATAGTTGGTGGGTAAAAGTGGTGCCAGCTTCCAAGGGCATGGGCTATCCAAATGTAGGTATGTGTGGGGGTCGTTAGACTGAATCCTTATCTTGCTTCTGACCCCACTTGGTCATCTTGTAAAATAGATCCATGACAGGAGACAGTTTAAATTGAGGCAGTTACCCAAACTTACCAATGGGCTCTTTCTGTAAGCACTAGGGACCCTCTCAGAAAAGACAGTGGACAGAGGTAAGGAATTAATCAGATTTGTTTTATGGGTCCTTTCTGTGAGTGCTGTAGAGCCTCTTCCATCTTCTAGGCCTTGGGATGAATACAGTTTGAAAACCTTTCTTTCCCAGATAGTGGAAATAATACCTAGAATTTCAACGTGTTAGCATGGTGTTTCTTGTGATGCTGGAACATCTGGCAATGGAATTGGACCAGGCGAAGGATGCTGAGTTAGTGGGTGACACCCATCTTCCTCGTCCTCCCTGCCTTGCATCACCATCTACCCTAACACCCCAGTGCAGGCAGGTGCTGTTTCAGTGTCAGTTCTCAGCAAGGGGTGGGTGAGGGTCTTGTTTCACAGGCTACTTGCAGCACCACCTGCTTATGTTCAGGAGGCTCTGAGGATACCCAGGCTCAGTGAGAGGGTGGTGATCAGGAGGGAGGCACATCCCCAACCATACGCTTCCTTCTTAGGGCAGCTCAGTCTATGTGGGGACAGCAGTGGGGTCCTACTCAAATTCTGAATTTGGTTAAACACCCCTGTTCTAATCTTCCTTTGTCAACCATTAAAGACCAGGAAGACATGGGCACCAAAGGCTGTTCAGTAGGGCTTTGCGATGTCAGTGATCCTCTTGCCAGATTCTGTCTGTGCTGACTCAACTTTGAATGTCAAACCAAAAGACTGGAGTTCCCATTTCCATTGCACAGACTAGGAAGCAGGCAGAGAGAAGTTGAGATTCTTGCCTTAGGTCACATAGCTGGAGAAGACAGAGCTGAGACTCACACCCACTATAAACTGATGTGGAATCTGTATGCTGTGCACCAGGAAATGCTAACCCTGAAAAGGCAGCAAGGAGTGAGGAAGACCAGGTGCCCAGACTGAGCAGCTCACATCTATGGACAAGCATCCATCTCTCCTTGCCATTCACCTCTGAGGCTCCAGACATTGTAGGAAACCAGAATAGCCAAGAGAAGCCAAGGGAGGAGGGGTAGGGAGCTGATTAGGAGAAAAGGCCCTTTCCAGGAGTCTGGGGAATTCCCTCCCTGGGTGTCTGTCTCAAATCCCTCTTTGGGGAGTAACAAAAGTAGGCTGATGCCACATTTACACATTTTCAGGAGTTAAATTTCTGTGGCTGAGAGAATGAGTTCTTTGTGGCTCTTTAGGAACCCTCTACTTTCAGTGATTGGGAAAATGAGACATGTATATGGAGACAACGTTTTAGAATAGGTCAAAAAACCATGAACGAGTTTGGTGCTGACATCCCCATATTACTATGGAACTGTTTGTCCGTTTCATGTGTTGTAATGGAATTGGAGGGTTTGTTTAACCAGTTACTTCTATACTAATTACAATCTTGGGGAAAGTAAGGGGTGTGGACTTCCTATGGCTATTGATATGTGACTTAATGCTAATGACTTACTCACTCCACCTGCAAACATAGGGCTTCTCCCCAGAGTGTGTCCTCTGGTGTCTGATGAGATCTGAGTTGCGTGTAAAGCCTCGCCCACACTCCCTGCAAACATAGGGCTTCTCCCCAGAGTGTGTCCTCTGGTGTCTGATGAGATGTGACTGCTGTGTAAAGCCTCTCCCACACTCCCTGCAAACATAGGGCTTCTCCCCAGAGTGTGTCCTCTGGTGTGTGATGAGAACTGACTTGCATGTAAAGCCTCGCCCACACTCCCTGCAAACATAGGGCTTCTCCCCAGAGTGTGTCCTCTGGTGTGTGATGAGAACTGAGTTGCGTGTAAAGCCTCGCCCACACTCCCTGCAAACATAGGGCTTCTCCCCAGAGTGTGCCCTCTGGTGTGTGATGAGAGGTGACTTGCGTGTAAAGCCTCGCCCACACTCCCTGCAAACATAGGGCTTCTCCCCAGAGTGTGTCCTCTGGTGTCTGATGAGACTTGACTTGCGTGTAAAGCCTCGCCCACACTCCCTGCAAACATAGGGCTTCTCCCCAGAGTGTGTCCTCTGGTGTGTGATGAGAACTGACTTGTATGTAAAGCCTCGCCCACACTCCCTGCAAACATAGGGCTTCTCCCCAGAGTGTGTCCTCTGGTGTCTGATGAGACTTGACTTGCGTGTAAAGCCTCGCCCACACTCCCTGCAAACATAGGGCTTCTCCCCAGAGTGTGTCCTCTGGTGTTTGATGAGATCTGACTTGCGTGTAAAGCCTCGCCCACACTCCCTGCAAACATAGGGCTTCTCTGCAGACTGTGTCACCTGATGTGTGATGAGATGTGATCCATCATTAATGCCTTGCCAACACCCTCCTTGCTCGATTGTTACAATTTTTGACATTCCTCCTTTCACAAAGAACTTGCCTGTGTCCCCTGGTTTCTCTTTCTGGCCTCCTCGGGGCTCTTCTTCCATCATTCTCTCATGCTCACTAGAGCTCATTTGTTCTTTGGACGGTTGGAAAAAGGGTTTTGAGATTCTCCTCTGACTGATCCTTTTAAGCAAAGGTTTGGACCTTTCTTTGACTTCTTGACTTTCAGTATTATCATTCCATCTGTGCATACTAGTATGTTGTTGCTGCTGATTCTGATCCTCTGGACAGGGTTCCTCTGCTTGGAGCTGTTTTCTTGCAGATGTTCCCTGGAGAATCTGAGAGGGATGATTGAGTTTCACATGTTGGCTGAGGAATTTCTGACTGGAGAAGGCCAGGAAACAGGAGGGACATGGGTGCACCTCTGGCTTTGGTTCTGCTGAAAGAGAAAGGTTTGGTCAGGGCAGATGTTGACGACAATGCATGGGCTGTATTAGTCTCCTGGTAGGACCTGCCCCGTGAGTCCTTCTTACTGTGGTGATAAGACAACCTCTGTCTTCCAGTGTCCACTCACCATCTATTTTCCTGTTTATTTTTATGCAGTGCATCTTCTTCAGAATCCAGAAAGCCCACATCAAGGGTCTTTTCTAATATTGCCGAGAGTAGGGAATTTTGGAGCATGAGAGGCCATTTCACTCCCCATGTGGATGGAACTGCAGTGACCTTTCCCATCTGTAGGTATTTTCCAAGTCATGTTAAAGAGGAAAACCACAGGCTCCAACTAGGAATTGCTTCTCTGTTTTCCAAAATAGTAAAATGAAATGTCCTTCCTCAAGCCTCACACCAAATATTTATGCTTCATCTCATTTAGTTAGACTAATTCAAATACACAAAGAAGACCTGTTTCAAAATATTTCAACCACATTTCTTACACACCTGACTCCTGTTTCTCTCTGGGCAATCTACCATGCTCTCTCACTTGGAGATGAAGTAACCTGAGGGGATTCCCCACTGGAGTTTATTTTCTAAAAATTAACAAAACATAATCAGAACAGAGAACACACTACTCTATAGCTGACCACTGCACACTTTCATTCAGGAAAGTCCCCAGTGTCTCAACTCGGATCATCGGCACTGCATCTCTGGGCTGCTAAGCATCTGTCTGATCTCTGTTTTTATCCTCTGTGCTGAGACGAGACCTGAGTGACCCTCAACCAATTCAATGCTGCACCTCTTTTCTTCCCTGGACTAGCTGCTCCCTCTGCCTGGGATCCTCTGGCTGTAGGTATTTTTGTAAATGCTGTCTCCTGAGAGAACCCTTCCTGGACCACCTGCCACACGCCTCCCCTCACACTGATGCCCAGGCACTTGTACTGGGTTAGTTTTCTCCAAAGCACTAACCGCTGTGTGGTGTTATGCACACACAAGCATGTGCCTGGGTTTCCCTCCTTCACCCATTAGTTCCTCAAGAGCAGTGATTCTGATCCTCACATTAACCTGTATATCCAGGTCCCAGATCTCTCATGATAATTCACTGAAATGATGAACGAATGTGCCCTGCCCGAATGGTGTGGCTTGGTGGGTTGGGTGTTGTCTGAAAACTGAAAGGTGACAAGTGCAATACCCAGTCAGGGCATATGCCAGGGTTGTGGGCCACTTGGGGTTGTGCCATAGACGACCGGTTAATGTTTCCCTTGCACATTGGTTTTTCTTTCTCCCTCCTTTCCACTCTCTGTAAAAATAAATAAAACCCTGTTTAAACTTTTTTATTTATGTATCTATTTATTTTCAGAAAAGGGCGAAGGGAGGGAGAGGGAGAGAAACATCAATGTGTGGTTGCCTCTCACACACCCTGTACTGGGGACCTGGCTCAAAGCCCAGAAATATGCCCCAACTGGAAATCAAACTGGTGACCCTTTAGTTCACAGGCCGGTGCTCCATCCTCCAAGCCACACCAGCCAGGACAAAATCTTTAAAAAATAATGAATGCCTACAAAGAAAAATGTTTTATTTAGAAGTATGAAGGAAAATTCAGAAGAAACAACTATAAAAGTGTCAGAAAAACTGCCTTGGTGAAAGAACTTGTTAGTGCTTGAAAACTTGTTTTTTGCCTCTCAGTCTTTTACTGAAAGAAAAAGACTTTTACTATATGCGGTTGTGTATTTTGTGTACGAAATATTTAAAAAATACAAAGTATAAAAATTTTGCCTAAGAGTCAAAGGCATATGAATTGTGAATTTCTGAAGCATGTCATTTGAAACTTTACTGACTTTAGAGTAGATTTTACTGTACTTAAGAGTTGGATCATAAATGTTTCTATGGAGAATTCTCTCTTTTCTTTCTGTTTTGAAGAACAGTGGTGCCCACCTCTTCCGGCCATGAGCTCTCTCTTCCACTTGCTGCCCCACTTTCTGCCCAGCTCCTGGCCATACTCGTCCCCGCACCAGACCAGCAGCTCATGGCCCGGTCTGACGACCCGGCAGGTTCGGTAGAAGATCTGCCTGTGGTACTGAAAGGCCACCAGGTTCTGCTCTTCATCATCCCGGGCACAGTTCACAAACCTGGGATTGAGGCAGATGAAGGGAAAGAAAAGCACAGTGATGAGTTCCCACTACCTGTTACATCCATGTCCAGCTCCTCACTGATTCTTAAGGCCCTCAGGCTCTGGTGTTGCCCACTGCCCCTAATGATTCTGGGGAATCTTTGTTCAGTGTCTGAGCGTCTGCCAGCATGTCATGTGAATTCTTACGTCCAAGTCCTGCTTGCAGTGTTCATCCTGCCTAATACCATTTCCTAGAACCCAGTTCTAGACTTAACCTCCACCATGACTGGCTATAATATCCAGTGATACTGGATTCTCCAAACTCTAAATCAACTTGTCTCACACCATAGAACCGGGTGCTTGATCTAGGGCTCTGCTTCTGAATTAGCTCATTAATTATCCAGTACTCAACCCATGTCTGTTTTCTCTTGAGAGGCCTTTCTCTAACCCTCCTACACTTTACTTAGGGCATCATTCACTTGCCTGCTCAAGATTACCATAGAAAATTGGAGGTCTTTTGGGTGTCTACCTGGGTTGTGTGATCTGTTTAAGTAATGTATTCCTTTACCTAAACTGGAATATACGAAGTGCTTAATTAATGTTCATTTGATAAATTAAAGTGTAATCCAGTGTTCCTGGTGAATCTAGGCTCTTCAAGGTCCTTTCCAGTTCCCAAACTGTGTCTAGTAGAGAGCTTCATATTTTGAGGACATATGCTATACTTTCTTCCTAAAAGTCCCCTGACATGAAAGAACACTGTATGGAGAAAAAGAGGAAATAAAGAATTGAGGGAGACCAGTGAGGGAGGCATGATGAGAGGGACAGATATAGGGGCTCATGGGGGATGAGAGTCCCCTCTGGCACCCAGAGACCTGTTGACCTCACCTCATCCAGTTGGCCCAGGATCTGTCCTTTCCATCCACATACTCATAGCAGTTTCTCCCTTTGGCGATCTGTGTTTCAGAAGAGAAGTTAAAGACCTTTTATTTTTTTTGGTGGGAAGGTAATAGTCAGAATTATTTTACTCCACAGTCATCAAAGCTCATTCAGCCTGCATGGGGATTCCACTGCCAGCTGTGACCACATGATATTTTTCTTACTCATCACCTACACAGCTGAGTCTACCTGTCCAATCAGGGCAGGAGCCCCACAAGGGAGAAGCCACTCCTTTGTGTCTGCACCACTTTGCTCCCACTTACTTTCTGATCCTTCAACAGGAGCTCTGTGTTCATGTGAAGTCCAGTCAGTACACAGAGCAAACCACATCGTCCCCTCCATGTCTAGCATGTAGGAGGTGAGGTCCCTCCAAGCTTCAGAAGGAATGTGGGAAGCCAGAAGACAATGGAAGAGGTAAATAGTTCTCACCAGCCAGGAGTATCTGCTCTTGGCTGCCTCTTCATCTTCTGTGATGTGTCCTTCATAAGGGCCAAAGTGCAGACCCACTGGCAAATCAGCTGCCTCATTCCACACTCCAAGCCCAGCCTCAGGGATGCAGGATGGCCCGATTCTCAACCCAGGGGGCAGGGTGAGGGCTGAGTGGTGGGGATGCCCCTTGTCCACTGCACTGTCCTTTACAAATGCAGGGAGTCCATGCACAGCGCAGCTGTCGATGAAGAAGTTCTGACACTTCTCACAATCTGGAGGCGAGAGCATCAGGGGTTAGGGAAGGTATAGCGCATGTTCCTGGACACAAAGAGCTTCAGGGGGAGTCCAGAACTGACATCATTGAGACTCAATCCTATACTCCAGGTCCCTAGAGGAAGGGAATGATTTGGGGACCAAAGGACTAGATGAAATTATTGTATCATAACTTGCTTCTTAGTGAGGGTCACTTACAAAGGTAGTCATCATCCTGGGGCTCGGTGACCTCTTGGTACACACAGTCCTTTCTTTCTTGTAGGCTGTACATCTTCACGTCCATCTCCTTTCTCCTGAGTTCCTGAGTTGGAGAAGAGCAGGTGAGCCAGGTTGGTGGGATCTATAGTGTTAGCTCCCATTTTGTCAGATAACACACAATCTGCTCCCATCAATTTATTACCTGTCCTTTTGCATACTCTGGTATTTTACTGTTAACTATTGGTTCAGAAAATTACATGCCACACTAACTACAGATGTGTGATTCAATTTTAGTTTCTAGATCTTCCCATTACCAGGTTTAACTTGCCAACCTTTAATCATTCATAAAATGTTTCTTGAGTGCACATTATGTGTTAGGCATTGAGTAAAGGCCTGGGCATACAACACCAGTACAGTGTGGTTGCTGTTATCACAGATGGATTTTTTGGACAGCTTGCATGTGTCACCTGTTTTAAGTTCAATTTAATGTTTTCAAATATATGAGTGATGTTTCCTTATCTTCACTTTACACATTAGCATGCAGGAGCTCAGAGAATTGATAGGATTTGCCCAAAGGTCCAGTGGTAACTTCGGTCTCAGCTTAGCCCAGCTTAAACCCAGGCCTACCAAAGTCTGTCCCACATACCTAAGTCATACTTATTAGCCCTTCTGTAGGACTTAGAGGAACTAAAGTTCCCTAATTATTTTTTGTTATCCGATTTTTGTCTAGTGTGCTTTCCAAAGGCACATGTTTCTCCAGGCGGGAACACTGGTTTCTGGGCCTGCTCTGAGTCACTTGCAGTCATCAAATTTGCTGTTCCTGACAATTCCTTCAAGCTATATTTATTGCTTAATGGCACCCCGGATGTTGCCTTCAATATAAGAGTCATATATTAAAAGATAACATGTACTTAATATTTTAAGGCCTATCATATAATTTACATGCATTTTTTAATACTTGAATCCTTGGAAATACCTCAGGAGTATGAATATTAGAGGGTATAGGGCCAATGTGGGTAACAAATCCAAGATTAGAACCCATGCCTTTATGGCTTTTCTTTCAACTGTCTCTATAAAATTGACAGTGAAGGACATTGGGAAGAGAATAGTTGGCAGAAACATGTCTAGACAATTGCTAAAACGATAAATATTTGCAATACCTCATCTCTCTCCCTATTTCAATCCCACAGAAATTACTTTCAGCATTCATTGACCATGTTCTAATTTATTTTGTAATTGTGAAATCATTCATTCAGCAAACATTCGGAGGCCCTCAGGGGCCCTGATCTGGGCCTGTGACCTCTGAGAAGTCTCAGGTATGGACCAGGCCCTCAAAGAGCTCACAACACAGAGTAGGCAGGATAAACAAATGATTCTAAACAAGATGAGAGTGGCCTCATTAGAACTCAGACAAAGCTGTTACTTCACCCTATACGGGGATTTGAAATCAATTCCAGACGCATGAGTTTCTGTTGAATAGTGTGTAACCTATATGAAATCCTAAAGTCATTTTATTATTTGTTATTCCACAATCATGAAACTTGAAGCTCCTCAGGGGTGGGAGATGCTCTTTATTAGAGTGGGAGGCTGTGATCCTGGACACTTTACATTCTTCTTCATCTGGGACCATCCACTATACCAACTGCCTACACATTGTACGCTTTCCTTAGTCAGAGGGTCTTAGTGCATCTCTCACTTCAGCATAGCAGAGAACTTTGGTTGAAATCATCAGTCAGATGAATGATGTAATGATATATTGTTAAGACAATTAAACTTTAGAAAACTATGAAAGTGTATTTTTCTGATTTTTAAAAAAGATTTATTTATTTATTTAAGATTTTATTCATTTATCTTTAGGGGGGAAGTGAAGGAGAGAAGGAGAGAAATATTAATGTGTGGTTGCCTCCTGTGGGTCTCCCACTGCAAACTGGCCTGCAATCCAGGCATGTCCCCTGACTGGGAATCCAATTGTGATCCTTTGGTTCACAGGCCCGCACTCAATGCACTGAGCTACACCAGCCAGGGCGGATTTTGTTTATTTTCTTGGGAGACAGGAAGGGAGGGAGAAAGAGAGGGAGAGAAACACTGATGTGAGAAACATTGGTCACTTACCTCTCACAAGTACCCCAACCAGGAACCTGGCCCACAAGCCAGGCATGCGCCCTGACCAGGAATCAAACCAGTGCTCTTAACATTTTGTAGGATGACACCCAACTGAGTCACCCTGGCTAGGGTAAAACTATGAAAGTTTCAATGACTTGGTAAGTGGTTTAGAGAAGCAACTATGGGTTAGATTGCACTACCACTGATACTGTGATCTTAGACATATAGTCAAACGTTTCTGTATCTCTGAAAGCTCACTTCCCTCATCATGAATGGGGAGTTATAGTACGTACCTCATCGGGTTGTCGTAATGTTTGAGTGACTTTATTCACATAGAATTCTTAAAGTCTGAAACATGAGAATGAAACAAATGGTAGTCACTATTGTTGCTGTAGTTGTTAACTACTAAGATGATGATGAATGGAATTCTATGCAGCAGAGAGAAAGAAGGAAATACTACCCTTTGCAACAACATGGATGGAACTAGAAAGCATTATGCTGAGTGAAATAAGCCAGGTGTTGAAAGACAAATATCATATGATCTCGCCTTTAACAGGAAGCTAAACAACAAAACAGACAAGCAAGCAAAATAAAAACAAATACACTGAAATAGAGAACAGGGGCACAGCGACCAGAGGGAAGAGGGGAGGGAATTTAAGGGGAAAAAATGGGAGGGATTTAGAGGAACAAGTATAAAGGACAGAGACAATAACTAAGGGGGGTGGAAATGGGAGGGAGGTGGGGTGCATGGGGAGGGGTGGGCTGGGATGGGAGAAATAAACAGAAAACTGTACTCAAAAAATAACTAAATAAAAAATTTTTAAAAGAATAAATTATAATAATAAAAAAAAGATGATGATGAGCCCTGGCTGGTGTGACTCAGTGGATTGACCGCTGGCCTGCTGAGTGAAAGGTCACCAGTTCCATTCTCGGTCAGGGCACATGCCTGGGCTGGGGACCAGGTGTCCCACTTGGGGGAGTGTGAGAGGCAACCTATACAGGTGTGTCTTGCACATGCTTCTCTTCCTTACTTTCTCCCTCTCCCCTCTCTCTAAAAAAATCAATAAGTAAAATGTTTTTTAAAAGATTATAATGTTGACAATGCGTTGAGAAGACCTGGAAAGGAAGGCAGCAGTTCCTAGGGTACTTCCTGCATTTTCCTACTCTTACCTGCATTTCTATCCACGAGAAAAATTTTCTTGTCAACAGGATTTGGGAAACACTCACCTTCTGGTGTCTACTCTGTTCCCTTCTGAAGGCCATCTTTCAGGAGGTTTCACTGTGAAATGCCCCCTGATGGGTGTCCACGCAGGAGGGAGCTGCAGGCGGATGGAGCCGCCTGAGCCGGAGCCAGCCCAGCGGCCTGGCGGGTTCACCAAGCCCCTGGGCCCAGCGCCTGCGCGCTACCGAGGCTGGGGAGCACCTGGAAGTCCCTCTTCACGTCCGGGTGCGACCTTTCCCCTCATTGGCGGGGCGCCCGGAGTGGGGACCGCGGACCTGGATGGGCCGAGCCGCCAGAGCAGGGCCTTTGTTCCCGCCCTTCCCTCCACGCGCCGCCACAGCTCGGGCTCAACAGGCCCGGGGGGCCTGTGGCGGCGCAGGAAACGCGCTTTTCCCGGGGAAGGGCCCGGAGGTGCACCCGGGGGTCCGGAGAGGCCCGCACGAGACGCAGGCGCGTCCCCGGCAGACCGCCGTCTCTCAGGCTGACAGGCTCGGGGTCCCTGAGACCCGATCCTGCGTCTTCCCGTCTGAGGACACTGAGGCCGGGGGCAGGGTCAGACCCTGCGGCTGAGGAGATTTGGGGCGTCTCATGGAGGGGCTTCAGGGTCCCCACCACTGAGTTAGTTTCCAGGACGACGGCGTTTAGCGTCTCTGAGTTTGGGGAGATTCGGTCTTTCCGGGCGAGCTGCAGGTTGGGGGCCCCGAGCCGAGGGGAACTGGGGTTTTCGGGCTGTTTGGGGGTCTAAGCGTTGGGGGTCAGGAGATGTGGGTCCTCCGGGTTGGCGGACGCGGGCCCCTCGATGCTGAAGGGGTTTGGGGTCCCTCAGGATGAGGGCATCTGGGGTCTCTCAGGCTGGACTTTGAAGGTCTCGGGGAAAGGGCTCCTTGTGGCAAACTCCCCGCTTACCGGTCAGTCTCCTGGGGCCTCTGCTGCGCCGCCCACCAGGGACCAGCGTCCTCTCCGAGCTCCTGGGCTTCCGGCCCTCGGAAAGAGTGCGGGCGCCTGGGGCGGGATTCATACCAGGATAGCCTGTGGGAGCAACCCGCCAATCAGTGCTGTGGTCCCGTGGCTCTGCCCACCAATGAGCGGTCAGAAGAAGCTGAAGGGGCGGGGAAGGAGGCGGGGCCTGGGTTCCCGGCTGGCTAACCCCCGCCCCTAGGGGATTGGCGGCTCTGGGTCTCCCGAGCCTCTGTCTCACAGCCTGCAGCAAGGCTTGCGTTTTCCAGCGGCCAGTTTTCCAGAGGCTGGAGAGGCACCCGTTCCGCAGTGGCTGGGAGCTCCGAGCCTGGGCAGGTTTTTAGGGTGGACGTGGCCCTCCTGCCGCCTTACAAAGTGTCTTTGTTCCACCAGACTGTAGTCGGGATCCCCAATTTTCCTCTAGGCCCATCCGTGCCCTCTCTTACCAAAGCCACTTTCAGCAGAAGATGCATAGCCTGTGAGGATGTGGTCAAGACTACACTGCAATCCGTGGAAACTTAAGTCAGTAAATTCTGACCACGCAAGTCATACACACAGAATAAGTCCCTCAAATATTTAAACACAGTGAATGACATAATAAGCATACTGGAAAACACACTGAGTATTTCACGTCTCAAAGAAGTGACGTTATGAGTAATAGGTATGTTTAAGTAACTCAGGTGAAAAAACGTTTCAGAAATAGGGAGACAAGATAAAACCAAATAACACTGAATAAGTTTAGAAGTATTGGAAAAACATTCAAGTATTTTGCATACAAATAACACGTCAAATTTGGGGTCAGGGGTCCCCAGAGCAGGGTTTGTTTAGCTGCTACTGGTTTTCACGGGATAAAGTGGGAAGAGTGTTTCTGGCCCCTACCTCCTTTTGAGCACGTAAATATAACTTGATTTCCATGGACTGGAACTGTGCCAACTAACTGTAATTGTTACTGTGAAACTGCGTAAAGGGAAACCTTACTAAAGAGGAGTTGGGGGCCAGTGGGGGTGCTCCACATAGCACCACCCAGGGTCTATTACAGGAAAAATTGTCTGTCACAGGCCCCAACATGAAGATGGTACTGTGTGCTCCCAGGAGAAACTGGCTCCCCAGCAATTCAGGCAGCTAGAAGCCATTGTCACCTTGAACTGAGGATTTTCTGCACTGCACTTTCATTTGAAATGACCCCTCCCAACTTCCTCCTTTCTCCCTGTAAAATAACATTCCTCTCCCTTACTTGTGGAGCTTACCTGTCTTTTGCTAAAGCTTGCTTGTCCTAAATTTCATTTTTTGTTACTATTTCTGAATAAATCCCTTATCTGCTGGTAAAATAACTGCCTGCTATACTTTTAAGGTCAACGTAATTTGGTGGCTCCTATGGGGATCCAGAGGACTCTTGAGATCTCTGTGCTGATGAGTAAGCAGGTGCAGTGTCCTTGCTCTTAAAGGCTTGGGGAAAGGTCCTTTGATGCAGACTCTCTGGCTCATTTTGAGAATAGCTATTCACAAATAATATCCTCATACCCTCTGACCAAGAAATTCCACTTTTCAAAATTTTTTTCTAGTAGCCCTGGCCTGGTAGTTCAGTTGGTTAGAGTGTCCTGCCTATATGCCAAAGTAGTCAGTTCATTCTCCAGTCAGGGCACATACTAGAAGCAATCAATGAATGAATGCATAAGTGGAACAACTCTTTCTCTCTCTTTCAAATGAATAAATGAAAAATTTTAAAAAGCATAAAAATCCCCTTTTTGCTTCCCTGTGTATGAAATGAAACATGGTTAAAATATTGTATCCAACACTTATATAATAACATAATTGTAAAGTTTTCAGTAGAAGAGAATTTGTTAAATTATGGTTTGATCACACTGTGAAATATAGAATGTTGAAAATGGTTGAGGATACATGGTATTTCATTGAAGAAATAAAACCTCGTAAGGTGGTTCTACTGGACTTTAACAGAGAATAGTTTCTAAGCAATGTTGTTACGTGAGAAAAGTATCCTGCAAAACAAATTGTGGTAAAAAAAAAAAACAACAACCCAGGCAGAAGACATGTGTTGAAAGGAGACACAGGGACTAGTAGCCACAGGGATCAGGGTCTGGTCAACGTGCAGGGGAAAACTTGCTTTTCCTTCATGTCATTTGGAACATTGTGTCATTGTTGTGTCAGTTCTTTTCTCTGTTAATTAAAAGAAACCTATCTATGCATATTTTTTGTAGATAAAAGAATGAATAAGATTAGTAGTTGGTTATATATGTGTGCATTTAAGAATGACTCAACAAAAATTCCACACATCTTCATTACATCCAGTGCCTGGTGCTGCCTTCTTTATCTGAATAGCAAGCACCTTAACCACCCAGAGTGTCCAATTTGCACCCAAAAGTCTATTCCAGCAGGAACATTTCCACAGTGCAAAACACACTGTCACACAGTTACTGTTTGTTTGAGAAATGCAAATAATTTATTATGAAAACAATCAATTTTATATTTAAGTACTGGATCCAAAGTCATTTACAGAAACACAGTTAAGAATATTGCAAACCCTGACTAGTGTGGTTCAGCTTCTGTGTCTGGCATCTGGCAACTAGGGTTCATTGTCCAGCTTCCACTCTGGAGTCTGGCTGTGGAGGCTTGGTTATGGATCTGGGTCCCGTCTCTGAGGTCTGTGGCCTTGGTTTGAATCTATTTGGCTATGGGTCTCAGATCTGGGGTCTCTTTGGGTACAGCTTTGGGGTCTCTGGGTTTGTGTGTGGGGGGTCTCTGTACATGTCTATAAATGTATAGTCGTTGGCTCCAAGTCAATGTGAAGAGGTATTCCAAGGTTGGGGTGTGGTGAAGAACACTTTAGTGCAAATATCTCAATTTTAATATAGAATGGCCATGAGTACAGAATGGTTGTTAAGAAGCTCAGTATTGTCACAGGTGAATTATGAAGCAGCATTCGGTGTATCAAACTCAGTACTGCTGCTTCTTAGTTATGTAGCATCAGGGCTGTGAGGAGGCCCTGCAGTGGGGCAGCCCTGGGGCAAACTCCCTCTCCTGCTGAGCTGCTTAGGGCTTCTCTGTTCATTTACATGACTTCTGGTCTAGACCTTCATTTCCTCTTTGCTGGGCTGTATTTGCATATGAAGAAGTGAACATTGGAAAAGGCTGGGTGAGCAAAGAAAGGCCTCTGGTGTTGTCACCACAACAGACTAGACTATTATTATTATTTTAAAATTATGCCATTGTTTTCCCATTGTAGTTTTTAAGCCCTGAGACAGCCTTTTTTGTTGTTGTTGTTGGTGCTGCTTACTTAAATTATATAGAAAAATAAATATAATGGAAAATACTACACAAATAGGTAGTAGCTGCAATTATATTAAGTGTATATGCTTCTAAACAAGGTGGGGGTGTGTGGGGTGGGATGGGCAGAGGAGAACAAAGGGGAAAAATTGGGAAACTGTAACAGAATGACAATAAAAATCATTTAATAAAAAATATATATATACCCTTCCAGATATCACTAGTTGCATATTTCCATTCTTCCACTTTCTCTGGATTTCATTTATTATTCCAGGTTTGCAATATGATGCAAAATTTGTGAATTTTCAGGCTTTCGTCCTAATGTGCGTATTTATCAGTACTTTTTCCCAGAGTATTTTTATGTAAAATTTTTATTATCATTCCATTTAAATTATGTTTTAAGTGCAATTGTAATTTAATTTATGGGTTATTAAGAAGTGTATTTTATAATTTTTAAATATAAAGACTTTCTATTTATCTTTTATTACTGATTGCTCGATAAGCTACAATGAGAGCAAGAAATATACTTTATATAATTTCAATCCTTTGATATATTTTTTTGAAACTTGCTCCACAGTAGAATATAGTGAATGTAAAAAACAAAACAAAACAAAACAAAACAAAACAAAACAAACGGTTAGCCATAGGACTACGAGAGGACCACATATTGATGTTTCTCTCCCACTCTTTCTCCTTCCTTTCCCCTCTCTCAAAATAAATAAAATATTTTTATAAAAAACCCCAAAAAACAAAAAAACAACCCAAATATAAAAACCCCTCCAAGCTCGGTTCTGTGGTGCCATTTCTTGTTTATTTTGGGAATAACACCTTAGTGCTCGTCAACGAGAAAAATGGTTGCCTCTGGTGGAATGTCAATGACTGTTGATGGCAATGGTATTTTGAAGTGTATTTTACAATATCTGAAGGTATGGACTGTCCAGTTACCTTGTGACTGGTTTCTGGATGAGGGCAAAGGATGCAACAAATGTGTTTTATGTGGCATTTGTTGGAACTTGCTTTTATCACTATATGGTAAGTTTTTACAAAAATTCCCAGGGTGCTTGGAAAGCATCTGTGATTTGCAGTTCTGGGGTGTAGTGAAGTACTTATGCACATTGAATGCAATTTGCTTCTCATGTTATTTTTAAATGTTTTTACTATTTTTATGGGTTTTACTGGTTCTGAAACAGAACCTGAATGATAGAGGTTGGTTAGATCTCCTATTATGGTTGTTAATTTGTGTATTTTTCCATGCATATAATTTTGGGTTTATGTTATAAAGTGAATAAAAATTTGGAACTGGTACATTGAACTTTGTGATATGAAGTATTCCTGTTTATGTGTAGTATTGTTTTTTTGTCTTCAAGTCTGCTATGTCATTATATAATTTTCATTTGGTTAATGTTCATATAGCATATATTCCTGATGTGTATAGTAAATGCACGAATTCTGGCGGGCAGCATCTCTTTGTGTTGTGGCTGCTAGTGAACAAATACACACGGAAAACAGAAGTCCTGTGGACAAAAAGGGATGGCATGGCCACTCTCCGACAGAGAGAGGGCAAGAGGTCCAGAGGCCTGTGTCTGGACAAGCTTTTATTGTTTTTCTGGGTATATTACATGGAGGGTAGTCCTCATTTACTATGCACAGGTTCACTGCAGGGGACTACCTTTTACAGATAACAAACGACAGAATGCTGCTAATTACTTCAAAGAGAAGGATGTTGCAGACAAAGGGGGAAAGTGGTTGAACTCATCACATTCCATACTGGGGATGTTTAGCTCAGATTTTAGGAAGTCACAGTAAGCCCTTTCTGCCTCAATTCAGGGTGAGGGAGTTTTAGCAATGTTAGAGGATAAGAGAAATAGTCTTAAGAGAGCTGAGTTGTTTGCTCAGGCTTAAGCAGGAAACCGCACCTAGCTCTGGGCAGATGTTCCAGGGAGTTTAGAAGCGATAAGAATTAGTCAAGCAGACAGCCTCCTGGAAACATCCGTTAGGGCGGAAAAATTTTACCCCCGAACGTGACCCAAGCACGAGCTGTTCATGAACCTCACAGGCCAATCATCAGCAAGATCACGAGCCCTAGCATAAGCCCCCAAGCCAGTGGCTAATTGGTACCTTCTGCTTCTGGAAAGTCGCTTGCTTGCTCGCTTCTATAAGAACCCTAGCCCGTAAGCGTTCAGCGCGACTCTCATCTGCAGCCATGTTGGCACGGTGTCCCCGGATGTCCCGAGAGTTCGCCCCTGCGCAGGTAAAGCTTTGGCCCAATAAACATCTTTGACTACCCGACAGTTTCCGTCCTTTCTCTCTCGAGAAAGTGGGATGTAACAAGCAAAAGAAAGTCTCATAGCAGTCTAGGAACAATGCAGGCCTGACTCTGCAAGGGAAAACCTCTCTGTGGGTGTGGTCCTGCATGCCACTTGCTCCCTCCTGGTTTTCCACGTGAGTGCTGAGCTACATTTCCATGCCAGTGGAAACAGCTCCCTACATTTTCCCCATTCTCTCACTTTAGATCTTTTTGCATATTTCAGATAGCTCTCAGTGTTTCATATTAGTTATGAGTAGCTATTAAAACCAATCAACGAGTTGATTTCGGCAGAGGATGTAATGTAGGGGGGCCAGTATTTTTCTTATTTAGTTGTTCCAATACCTTTTATTATATTATAAATATTTTTCCACACATCTAAGGAGAGATCTTTGTCATAGAAAATGTCCATCTGACTTTGCATTTATTATTGGATTTTGTATTCTGTCCCATTAATTTGTCTATTCAAAGGCCATTACCCCAGTGTTTAGTTGAGTGTAGATTTATAACACAATACAGAGTTATGTTCAGTTGGGCTAGGTTGTATTTATTAATTTGCTTTTCCAGAAATCTCTTTTCATTCCTCATTTTAAGGAGTGTACTGAAAATGAGTTTGTTTTAGTTTTAAAATGTTGATATTTTAAACTGTATCACAATAAATTTATAAGCAACTTTGGGAAATTGACATCCTTATGTATTTTATCAAAGAACATGATGTTACTTTTCAGTTGTTCAAATGTCTTTCTTTGGGCATCGTTTTAACATTTTGTTCACAAAGATCATGCACATTCTTGCTGAGGTTAATGTTAGGCCTTGTATCTGGTTTGTTACTATTGGTTCTTTTCGATTCTATCTTTAACTTAGTGTGTGTGTGTATATATATATATATATATATATATATATATATATATATATATATACACTTCTGCTTCTCTTTGATGAGGAGGTGAGAGGCAGTCTACATCTTGACTACCCGCTTTCATATATGTATTTATTGCTCTGTTATTCCCTCTCACTGTAATAAATTCTATTATTTGTAATCTTTACATTGCTTTTCATGATTCATCAAGGTAAATAAGATATCATACAGTAATAAAGTTGTATTACTTTAGTTATGTAAAAGACATGTAAAAATAGGCAACGCTTGAAAGAAAATATGAAGAAATGAGGTAACGTGAGAAGTTAAAAAAATTTTTGTTGGTGTTCATTAATGATGAAATAAAATAGGAGCAGGATACTGATGTTTAAGTGAGTTCAGGGTTTGGAGCTCTGGTCTTGTAGAAAGCACAAGTGTTTTGTAAGTGAAATGGCGCCGCCTCTAGGTTATCTGAGGAACTCACGGTATGGCAGATGTGCCCATTTTCGATAAGGGAGATTGTAGATGGTGAACTTTGGAATGTAGAAAGCCAAGACTATTTACTTTTAGTGACCTGACAGAACAGTTATTAAGGAGTAACGTGTGAGCAATAACAAGAAACCTGTGATCCTCGCACGCCTGTGGAGCTTCACCACCGTGACTCAGTGTCCCCAGGTGTGCGGTCCCTTCTGCACGCTGGGCTTGGGCAGGTGCCGGCTCAGCCTGGACGCTTCCACCGCGGCTCAGCCACAGGCCCAGACAGTGAGCTCCACGAAGGCACGTGTGTTCCTCTCACCAGTGTGTGTCCTGAGACGCCCGTGCCCGGGCCTGACACCAGCAAATGCATCTTCACAGGCACTTACCGAGTGAACACGCTCCCTTCCCGGGCAGAGACCGTCCTCTGGTTCCTGTCCTCCGCGTCTGGGTGGGGCCGCACCTGTCTGGCGCTGCACTGGGGCCTCCCTGCGGACCTGATGTTCCCGCTGGTCCGTGGGTCCCGGAGCCCTTCTCAGACCCAGCCTGTCCCCCCTCCACCTGCCCGTCCCCTCTCTTCCCTCCCAACGGCCGCAGGACGCGGACGTGCTGGGCGGAGGATCCCCCGTGGGCAACGGAGCATCGGCGGGAATCTGCGGGGACGAAGGTCTCGGGAAGGAGAGCGGGGTGGGGGCGGGGCGAGGGTGATGCGGGTCCCAGAACTTCGAGAACTTTGAGAGGCGCAGTGACCAGAACGCTGCCCGGTGATGGACCAAGGGGTCAGGGAGGGGTGTTAGGATCCCGGAGGTGCAGGCGGGGCTGCGATCCCGGTGGGTCGGGGTCGGGGTTCTCGAGGCGAAGTCTGGGTCAGAAGAGAAGGGTGGGGAGAGTCTGGGAGGAGGACTGGACCCTGCTGGGAGGCGGGGGTTACTAACTAAGGGGGCTGGACCGGAGCCGGCTGGGGGAGGTTGGAACCTGTAACACTAGGGGCGGGACGGGGAAGGGCCTGCGCAGAAATCGGGTGCATCTCAGAGAACGGAGGTTTGGGGACGGGGACCTGCGCGTGGGCGGAGGTGCCGGAGACCGTGAGGGACCGCAGGACGGTTTGGGAGAAGGGCGATGGGGAGGGAAACCGGACGGTGGGCTGCGCACTGGTACAGGTTCTGATATGGGAAACTTTGAAAAACCTCTGTTTAACCTTTATTTGCCCAGGCCCCAGGCGCCCTGGGGAGAATGATGGGGCTGTCTAGGATAAGTAAACAACAGTGCATTAGCTAGGACTGAGATTAACACCCCTGCTGTTAAAAACTGACCTTCAAGTTTGGCCTTTGTCCTCTGCTTCTGCCCCTTAGCTAGAACTAACTTCCGCATTCCGCTTCTGTATCCCGCCTTGCCACGTAGACAAGAAGACCCTGTAAACTATAAAAACCCCAAGAATCCTTTGTTCATTGCTCAGAATTTGGAAATGATTCCTCTGGGCCCGTGCACGTTAAACAGTAAACCTCGTACTCCAAAATCCCTCGGTGTTTGGTCGCTTCATTTCCCACAACAGTTCGAGGGGTCCTCTCCCCCGTGGGCGGGAAGGGAGAGCGCAGGGGAGCGGTCTCACCGGGAACAGTGCTGTGCGCCCGCCCGAGGCCTTTCACCGGCGGGCGAGGTGCAGCGCAGGTCCGAGGGTTCCGGAGCCTGAGCCGGCTAAGAGTTCACGTGGATGCGCTTTCCAAACCCGCTTAGCTCCCCCCTCTCTTTCCTGGTTGTGAAAGACGAAAACCCGGGAGAATCGGAGTCCGGGGAGAGTGGTAAAGGGGTGAAACTCTACTCCTTTCTTCCAGGTGCGAGAACAGGGGGAGGGTCGTTGCACCCCACGTGCGGACACGGACGCTCCGAATCCCTGAGCAGGGGACCTGCGCACACGGGCGGTCTCGGCATCAGAGTCGTTACACGCGCGTCTTTCTCCCCAGACATTCTGCTTGCTTAGGTGCCAGTAGGGAGAGTCAGCGTTTATATGTCAGAAATGCCCCTGGTGAGACAAACGTCCTGTCCGAGGGGACGCCGGCCCAGTGGGGGTCTGGTTCTCATTGTGTGCTCGGCCGAGGTAGAGTTTGGGGACAGTTCTAAGTGAAGTGGTTGACGGTGAGGGTCTTCTTGGCTGTAGCCACTGTGAGCAGTTCTCCCTAAAGATGAAAGTGAACTTTGCTGTTGCAACAAAACTAGGCGCGTGGCATATGGACTCGAGGAAACAGGCAGAAGGTGTCAGAGGATAGTAGCTCCTGCCCAACCCCGTTGCTGAAGTTGGGACCTTTCTTGCCAGGAGTTACTGGGTCCGGGAGTCCTCGGAGTTGGTGTTGGTCTGTGACTTGCATTGCTGAATAATTGGGACCACAGCGTTGGCTGCCTTCTTCTGCCCTCTCCTGTCTCCAGTGTGACCCGACCCCAGCGTCCCTGCCCCCAGAGCTGATGTGACAGGACCCCCTGCAGTCTCTGGGAGGGACCTTTCCCCACAATGAGGGGCCCCAGAGCCGAGGTGACAGGACTGGTGTTCTCCCTGGTGGGACAGTTATCCAGACACACAGGGGACAGAGCCAGTGTGACAGGCTCCCTACTCGGTCAGGTGGGAACCCTTCCCATGTCCACAGGACTCGGCTGTCAGGCAGGACGCCTGTCTTTCCCAGGTCGGGTTCCTCTTCACTGTGACAGGACCCCACTCCTGGCAGGGAGAGACCCCTTCCCACACTCCCAGGACCCAGAGTTCAGATGGCAGGGCCCCCAAGTTTCTCAGTGAGGGGCCCACCCCACATTCATGAGACCCCAAGGTGATGAGACAGCACCCCAGACTATCCCATGTTGAACCTCCACACATTCTCTGGGACCCTGGCTGATGTCAGAAGACCAGGTGTCCTCTCAGGTGGGGCCTCTCCTCCTGCTCAACACCCAGTGCTGACTTGAAACCACAGCTTCCTCCACCTGGAGGGGCTTCTTCCTGCAATTCCTGGACCCAGGGCTGAAGTGACAGGACCCACAGCTTTCTCTGAGAAGCCCCTGTTTCCGCACCCACAGGACACAGGTGATGGGACTGGACCCATCACACTCACAGGCAGGGATGTTCCCCAAGGTCATGGACTCAGAACCTTTGTGCACCTCTCAATCACAGGGCGGGGATGGCAGAGCCCTGTACTCTCCTAGAGGGGCTGTGTTCAGGCTCCCAGGACACAGAGCTAAAGTGACAGGACCCCCTGCTGTCTCAAGTCAGACCGCTCCCCACAGTCACCAGGCTCAAAGGTGAAGGGTCAGGGCACTTACATTTCACAGAGAGGGACCTTTCTTAACCCTCACAGGACACAGGTGTGCAGTAACAGGACACTCCTGTCTCTTGTGTGGTCCTCTCCACACTCAAGTGGCCCAGACCTGAGGTCACAGGACTCTTGGACCCCCAGGTCTCAGGTGGGTTTCCTCCCCTTGCTTATAAGACGCAGAGGTGACCTGACATGACCTTTTATGCTCTCTGGTGAGGATCCAGAGCTCATGTTATGTGGCTCCATCCTCTCTTAGGTGAAAGTACTTTTCCCAGCAGTCAGAGGACCCAGGGCTGACTTGGCAGGACCCCTGGTCTCTGGGAGTGGGACCCTTTTTCACACTCTGGTGCACATCGCCATCTAGTGCGATTCTTTGGAATAGCATCTGAGGTGAGGCCAGCAGGAGATGCTCTTTTTGTCGCCACTTTGTGGAAATCTTGAGAATAGCACCTTTTTCATAGCATCTGCTCCTATCATTTTGCAAGGTCACTTTGAAGCCCCATGGCACCTCACACCATCACAGTCTCAGTACATTTTGTGTGTGCACGTTTCCATTCTATCCCTGATATTCTCCTGCATGTGGGGTTCCTGACTCTGTCATGTGAGTGAGGTTCCCATGCCTATGCACGTCTCTTATTTGATGGTTTCATTTGCTAATCTGTGTCATACCTGTTGGATTATCAGACCAGCCCACAGATTCTTGAGGTTAGAGGATGGGTTGTCTCTCCACCACATAAGCAAACAGTCAGATATTTAATAGGAGGTGGATTTGGGCAGTACATATTTGTAACCATTTACTTAAGATTTAATAACTTAACTGAAGTAACTATTCTCAAAACTGAATGATTAGCTGAATAAAATGTGGAGCAATGTACTAATTTAGTTTGTTGATACAAAACTTCTATGTAAAGTTTCAGAGCTGGTAATGAAGAGGACCAACATTTTGCATTTGGTATGTTTATTTTAAACTGGCTGTTAGGAAAAGGAAGACTGGGAAATTACTGAGGATTGTTATGTCATTTATTGCTGAGAGATTTAGTTGCCAAAACTGGGTTTAGGAAGAGAGTTTCAGCACAGCTCTAAACAGTAATACTCCTAGTAAGAGCTTGTTGACCCTCTTACCTTACTCCCTGTGTCTTAAAGTTCTTGGAAGATAAAAATCCTCATCACAAGTGGTGAATGTGGGTGTGTCCCTTTCCCCACTGAAGATGCATGAACATAAGCAACATTTTCAGCCCCTTTGGCTTTGTCACTTCAAGAAAGTTACAAGCGCAGCTGCAAGGCAACAAAAGGTTTGTGGTGTGTATGGAGACGTTGTTGTGAGTGATGGAACATGTCAGAAGTGGATTGAAAAGTTTCATGGTGGAGATTTCTTAAGCTCAGTTGCACGAGTTGGTATACCAGGTGCAGTGGAGAGCCATGGAGGGGAAATGTTCACTGAGGACCCAGCACGCTATGGCATGCAGGAGACAGGCGACATACTCAGAGGGTCAAAATCGAGTATGAAGGATTATTTGCATCAGCACGATGACATTAATCGCTTTGACATTGAATTCCACAGCAGTTAAATGTGGTGCTGGGGGACCCCTTTTGATTGCATTGCCACAAGTGGTTCTCCACTGAAACCTAAGGAAAACATTCTGCTTCCAAGACAAATTTTGAGGGGGGATGAACTGTTGATATGGTAGAATGATGTGGAACCGGAGAGTTGAGGGAAAGAAAGGAACCACCACCAGCTGCTCCTCCAAAGGCTGGTCTTCATCCAAAGGAGGTGATGTGTATGTGGTGGATTCCCGAGGGTGTCCTGCAGTGGGAGCTCCTTGCAGAAACCCAGCTGGTTACTCCCATCAGAGCCACTGAAAGCCGCCCGTGGGAAAGCGTTCAGAATTTGTCAGCAGAAGGTGCAGAAGGTGCAAGGCCGTTTAGTTCAGTCTTTCTACATTTGTCTTAATGGAGAGAAATTTCCATTCTCTGGAAGACTGCAAAAGGCACTTGGAAGAGTTTTCTGCTCTGAAAGAGAACAATGTCGTGGGATTGATGGAATGGTGAAGTTGCCTGAAAAGTGGCAAAGGGCAGTGGAACAAAGTGGTGACTGTTTTCCAGTCGTGGTTCAGTCACGTTGCTGGGGGAAAATGAAAGGCGTACCAGTCATGGCACCTGATGGTAAAAAGTGAACTGACCTTTCCACCAAACCAGTAGTTCGATGTATTCCAAATGTCGGTCTCTGCTGCCATCTTGTGGTCATTTTGGGGAATGATTCCTCAGTACAGGTCAGTAGTAAAAGTGGTTGATTCCAGTAGAATATCAATGGCTTTTGATGGCAGGGGCTGTTACCAGTGCATTTGAAAACATCTAAATGTCGGGGCTGTCCATTTACCTTGTCACTGGTTTCCAGATTAATGGCCAGGAGAGCAATTAGTGTGTTTTATGTGACATTTCTTGGATCTGGTTGTGTAGTGTGATAGAGTCGGGTTTCTACAATTTCCAGGTGTGCTTGAAAATTGTCATTTGCTTTGTTGCAGCTTTCTTAAACAACGCAGAGGTAAAATTTATTTGAGAGTTACAGGAAGAGTTAAAGGAAAGGAAACTAAAACATAAGCACTCTCATTTTATGTATGTGCCCCTAGAACATGTTTATAGGCTCATTTCCTCAGCTTTGCCTAGATTGAGTTTAGTATTTTAGGTTCATTGTACCTAAAATGAACCAAGGAAAAAGCTAAGGAATCATTTTGTGAAGCACTAGTAACAATGTGTTTCCAACTGTTGGTCTCTGCTGTCATCCGGTGGTCATTTTCAAGAATTACACCTCAGTTTAGATCCGGAGGAAAAGTGGTTGATTCCAGTGGAATATCAATGGTTTTTGATGGCAGTGGTATTTACAAAATCATTAGAAAATGTCTAAATATCAGCACTGTCCAATTGCCTTGTGACCGATTTGCAGGTTAAGAGCAAAAGCAGTGACGAACGCGTTTCATGTGATGTTTCCCGGAATTGGCTTTGTGGTGTACCAGCAGCAGGCTTGACAAGTTACAGGCACGCTTGAAAATCTGTTGTAATTTGCTTTGTCTGTTGCAGCTTCCTTAAAGAATGAGAAAAGTAACGTTATTGCAGTATTCTCTAGCATGGTGTAAATATAAAATAAAATATATAAATAAAATAGAAGTGTCATCATTTTGTGTATGTGGCCTTAAGGACATGTCTTGGGGCTCTTTTTCTCTTTTTTTTCCTCGATGTTTTTTACTCTTTTAGTTTCCTCATATGGGTACAAAACTGGAACATTTCCAGTTTCTGTTTCTAAGATGCGTATTTCTGGGTGAAAATTTCTTTCTCAAGTTTTGGCATGTAGTGTGTTAAGCATATTTCAGTTAAAGTTATTTTGTATATCAAAGGGTGGTTCATTTTGGAGATTATTTAGGTGTCTGTTTCGTGAATACCAAACAACAGAATTTCCTGTAGACCCACTTTCAGTGAATTCTAGCTTCAGTGCTATGAGAGCAAAAAACACACTGTGTATGATTTCCACGCTGCAATGCTTGTTGAAGCCTGCTTTATCCTGGGTTGGCTAAAAAGTCAGTTCAGTCCCTCACCACCCCCACCTTCACTCTCCCATCATGTGGCTCTGGTTCACCTACTTGTCTGTAACTTCATTTGAAACCCTTTGGTTAAACTGTATCATGACAGATGTACTATAAGCATGTATTTTAAAAAAGAGCTCATTAGAATTGTTGAGTGTGTGCCCATTTTCATATTGAAGATGGATGAATAGAAGTAATATTTTCAGTACATTACACTGTGGCATATCAAGAGGGTTAAATGCCAGTTGAATGGAATACCAGATTTCCGCTGTGTAGGAGAAGGTGGTGTGATGGCTTGAACGTGTCAGAAGTGGTTTCTCACTGGAGATTTCTGGTGTGAGGGTTCCCCACGTGTTGGATGGACCAGTCACAGTAAATAGTCATCCAGTCCATGTGTTCATCAAGGAGAGACCACATTATGCCAAGGAGACAGGTGACATACTAAAAAAAAATCCTAAGCAAGCATCGAAAATCATTTCCACCAGTGTGGTTACATACATCGCTTTGATGTTTGGGTTCACAGAAGTAAAGGGCGGAGGAGGCGGGATCCCTGCCTGACCACATTTCCACATCTGATCGTCTGCTGATACGTAAGGAAAAACGTTGTGTTTCCAAGACATTGTGGATGAATCCTTGATATTTGACAGTAATGTGGAATGGGAGAGATGGTGGGCACATGAAGGGAACCACCAGCAGCCACTCCCAACTGTGGTCTGCACCCAAAGAAGGTGATGCTGTGGATATGGTGGGATCACTAGGGAGTCTTGTACTAGGAACTCCTTGCCAGAGACCAGGCGGTTACTTCCAAAGTACTGCTCCCCATTGGACCAATGGAAGTCACTGGCCCAGGGACACAGTCCTGAATTTGTCAGCAGAAGATGTGTAAGCAATCATCCATCAGGAAAAGGCAAGAGAGTATGTTTCTCTTTGGTGACCAGGGGAAAACGGTTCCAGTCTGGCTGGGCAGTCCTGATTCATCCACAGTACACATAAGATGTTATATCCTTGGAATGCCAGGTATTTCTGACGCCTTTTCTAAATTCTTTTAGTGGAGAAGAATGTCCAGTCCGTGGAAGACTGCAAAAGGCACCTGGAAGAGTTCTGTGCTCCAAAAGATAACAATGTTGTGGGCAGATGGAATGGTGAAGTGGGCCGAATGATAGCAGAGGACAATGGAAGTAAACTATGAAATTGCTGTCCAGTCACATTGTCGAGAAAAATGAAAAAATGAGCCTGTCATTGCATCTTACTGGAAACC